>NC_088677.1:47712554-50334125 GCF_950023065.1 Planococcus citri | reverse complement strand
AAACTTTATTTACCCGAAATTTTCAGCCGGAAATCGCTGTAACTGAACGGCAAATTTCTTATCAGTGTTGAGATAACGCAGAAAAAATGTTGTCTTTTTCAAACTGGTGTTTTTGTTTCATTTCCGTTCCCGTTTCCGTTGCACTTTCACTCTATTTCTAAAGGTATTTCTTGTACTTTTCAAAGCCAAAAAAATGCAAAAAATTAATTAATATCTTCATTGTATTCTATGGCTAATGATTTTGCATTTCTATACCTGAACAATGAAAATATTAAAACAAAGATGGACATTTTTATCCTTGTTTCCGTTTTCATTCCCGTGTCTTTTTTTCTTGAAAAAAAATCATTTTCGTTCCCATTCCAGTTGCTATATTACTTGGAAAAACCGACGTTTCCGTTCAGTTTCCAGATTCAGAGCTCACATTGGATAGCTGAAATTTTAATCAATTTTTGAAAAAATATCTCTGGTGAAAAATTGGGGTCGAACATCACTAATAATCCTTTCTAACTTTTGTTGATTGTGATGACAACTTGTACTTACCCATAGGGTTACTTTATTTATCTGGGACAGGAACGGCTCAAATCATAATGCGTGAAATTTGAGAAATAAAATCGACTTATCTATATTTCAGTACAAACCTAAATACATATGTAGGTACATATTTTGCTGGAAATTTGGTAGTTATTCCTTCACTCTCAACATTTTTACATATCCATTCAAAAAACTCTTTAAAATCGGCAGATTTTGACCAAATTTAGCAGGGACCTTCATTCTGAGTTAAAAGTTACTCAGGGAAAAAAGGCCAAATTCCAAAATGTAATTTATGAGATTCTGCGTCTATACCTGCGCCATTGTCATCATCAACATCCAAGAGACCACTTTTACAGTTCTACTGAGCGGTTGAAAATTTGCTGATTTTTTTACCTCGCTAGGTGCCTATTCCACATTTAATTATGTCAAAATATCGAAAGATACTTATAATTTCTGAAACTGAAGAAATATTTTGAAACGCAATGGTGTCAATTGTGTGGTAATTATTGCCAATAATTTCAAAAACCCAAAGTCTCATCAATTTTAGATTATTTTTTTCGGTTTTTGAAACTGGCAATTATGGCTTAAAAGTTGGCGCTACTGTGTTACAAAATATTTCCTCAGTTTTAGAAATACTATCTTTTGAGAAGAAAGTACATATTTTCAAAACACAAATTTACCCTAATACATATAAGCTATTTTTCCGTTTTCAAACGCTATATCCACTATCTTTTAGAGCGAGAAAAGCACGAGTTTTTTTGCTGAAAATTTCCTGTTTTTGAGGACCTACTCCCACGCTGTTAATATTGAGTGTCTTTCAACTCAAATTGAAGGTCTCTACTAAATTCGGTCAAAATCTTCAGAAACTTTTTTCGCAATCCACCCTAGCAAACATATTTTCGAAATTCACAGCGAAAATTAATTAGGTAGATATTTTTTATCTAGTGGAGTCGATAGAATTTTTGAGAATAGAAGACTTCTTTGTGAAAAATTGGACAAAATTACGTAGAGTTGAAGACATTTACACTTGGTTATTCTTTCAATTATTTTTGTGGTTTGTTTTTAAATCGGAGGGCATTGAAAATTATTAAAATCTTTTTGCATTTGAATTTTAAAGATTCCGCAATGTAAAAAAAAACCGTAGTATAGTGAGAATTCTGACCGAAAAATTATCTTCAATTTGTATGATTTTCGTGTATTTTTGAAAAATTAAAAAAGATTATTATCAAAAAGTTACGAAATTTTAGAAAATTGAAATTACTTACCTGGAACATTGGCAAATTTTTCTGAAAACTTGTTTTCTCCGCACGAATGGGAAAGCTCTTCTACGCGTTGGCCGGTACTCGATTCACAATTTAAATCACACTTCATTTCGCCATAATAAGTAAGTAAAAATAATGAAGTCGTATCAAACATTTGAGCATTTGCATGTTCGTAGTTGCAAAAAATTTCTCACTTAGGTATTTGATCCGTAAAGTAGAATATTTCGATAAGAACCATTGAATTTTGACCCTTCCTCCTACCAGATTGAAATTCTCTCAATTTTTTTTTCCAACGCTAACTTTGAAAACGAAGTTTGTTCGTACTCACTGGTAAACCAAAGATCAATAAAATGAAAATTTCATATGAACACTTCTACGTAACTAGGTACATATTATGAAAGGAAATATTAACACAGCTATGCAGTTTACGATGTTTTATTAGTGTAAACTACAATTTGCATAATTAATCGTAATTTAAAAAAAAAAAATACACTCGGGATTAAACCAGAAAACAAATAATGAGAAAAGCTTTAAAAACGAAAAACAAGTAGGTAGTTGTAATGTTAAAAAATTAAAATTACGTGACTAAAAATATACTCGTACCTACTTGAAAAAAAAATTAATAATTAAGAATCGAAATTGAACTATTTAAAGCACTCGTAATTTCATCATACCGGGAAGAACGATTACCATTATAAAAATCACCGTATTGTTCCAGCTCTGATAAGGGTTGAATTGGAGGCTGTGGGTTTATGTACTCGTATGTTGATGACACCGTGGAAAAGTCAGCTGAACCTCCAATGTTAGTAGAATAATTTGGCCAATTTTTTTGACTAGACGAGAGTTCGGGAGCCGGAAACTGCACAGCCGAAGAACTGGAATAATATTCTGAATTAGGAAGTTGAGATGAAATCACAGCCGGAGGGTTCGTGGAAGTAAATGGCTGCGTTGTTTGAATGCAAGCTGGGCCTTTGGTATAATGTGGGAAAGACCCAGAAATCGATGTATCTTCGGCAAAATTACAAAAAGATCCAGATAATAACGCTGTGCTAGCTATGACCCGTGAAGCTGGGCATGACGTATTGGCTCGGTGATCTGTTTCAACTTTTTTAGAGCTGGTTGCTTTCTGATGTGGGAAAGATCCAGAAAATGATGCTGTGCTAGCTATGATCCGTGAAGCTGGACATGTCGTATTGGCTCGGTAATTTGTTCTAACTTTTTTAGAGCTGGTTGCTTTCTGATGTGGGAAAGGCCCAGAAATCAATGTACCTCCGGTAGAATTAGAGAAAGGTCCAGAAAATGATGCTGTGTTAGCTATGATCCGTGAAGCTGAACATGTCGTATTGGCTCGGTAATCTTTTTCAATTTTTTTATAGCTGGTTGCTTTCTGTTTTCTTTTGGGCTGGTATTTATAACCGGGGTTTTCCAATTTATGAGTTTCGTCCAATTTCTTGGCTCTCGCCTCGTACGGAGCCTTTTCTTCTGCAGACATAGATCTCCACTTTGCGCCCAATAGTTTTGATATTGCGGAATTAACCAAGCCCGGATTCTGTTTTTGAACAATTTTTCGTTCCTCCTTAGCCCAAACCATGAAGCGATTCAACGGTCGTTTTATTCGCGCAACCTTATTTGAGGCTTTTGCGCTATTTTCACAAGGTAAAACCGCGTTCACCGAAGTGGACAACGTATGAAACCTACCATTATTCATTTTCACCGGGTAGTAATTCACACGACGTAAGTAAAAAAGAAATCTAAAATTGAAACCGTTTCAAATTTTAAACAAGTTCACCGAATTAAAATAAAAATCACCGGGATACGAAATAATAAAAATGAAACGATATTACATCAATAAAAAAGAATTACACGAGGGCACAAAAAAGCATATGTACAAAAACGAGTACTGCACACAGTACAGTTTTAAATTTATAAGCACTTCGTGAACACGAGTACCGCGCTTGAACGTTTCGCTAAGGCAATTTGCGTAAAAATGACAAATCTCAAAATGCAAAACATCTAACTATAGGCCACGGAAATGATGACCAATTGAGCGGGGGATGGTAAATATGATAAGAAAAACCAGTTTGACGCGCTGGCAATACTGTTCGTGCGCACCCTTTTGAGTCAAGGGATGTAAATTGACTTCATTTGAACGTGTACCACAGCGAAACGAAAACAACAACATCTACGCAAAATTTGGAAATTACAGTCGCCTGCAAACGTGTATTGTGGGCTGGGGGTAAAGAAGGAGATGCGCGCTCATTCCCCGTTTCCACGAAGGACCAACTTACTGGCTACCTGCTCTGGAGCCTGTACGTTGCAATGCTCTTGAGCAACATTTATGTTGCTTTAAGATGATTCTATATATATAGAATAATTTTTCGAAACCATACGCGGAGGCCAGCGAATATTTCCAAATACTGGATATGTAATGTACGAGGGTAGTTCGTAAAAGAAGGGGAATTTTGGACCTGGGAGGAAAACGGCGATAGTTACGGAAAAGGGGGCAACGACATTCGAAAGCCCTCGGTATAGACTATCAGTAAACCGATTTTGAAGTGTATCTGTCAAACGTGTGCAGTGTAATGGACTTTTAAAGATTAGCGCGAAGAACGAGATTGCCGCCAAATCCAAACAACATTCCGTTATACTTTTTTTTTCAAATAAATTGGCCCAGAGAGCTGAAAATTTGGATATACGTTATTTTTGGCTTGCAAAATCGATTGGAAGCGGTTCCAACGCGTTTTGAGCAGTTCTGGAGCCTCCAGCAGATCTTTTAATCTTAAAATTCAATTTTCACAAAATTTCATGGAAATTTCAAGTTTTAATCATCTGCTGGAGGCTCCAAAACTTCTCAAAACGGGCTGAAACCATTTCCAATCGATTTTTCAGGTCAAAAATAAGGTATATTTCAAATTTCAGCTTTCTGGGTCAATTTAGAAACATTTTGAAAAAAACGTGTTGCTTGGATTTGGCGGCAACCTCGTTCTTCGCGCTTGTCTTTAAAAGTCTATGGCACAGCATACGTTTGACCGAGACACTTCAAAACCAGTATACTGATAGTCTATACCGAGGGCTTTCAAATGCCGTTGCCCCCTTTTCCGTAACTATCACCGTTTTCCTCCCATGTACAAAATTCCCCTTCTTTTACGAACTACCCTCGTATTTGCTTTCGCACATTTTTACTCGAAATATGGAATTTTGGTGCTAGATAATGCAGCAATCATTGGTGTACATTTTTATGTCGACGAATACAAGAGGTAAAATTTCTTCTGGGTGACTTTCAACTCTAAATGAAGGTTCTGAAATGAATTCGTCAGAATCTGTCGACTTTTTCGCGTATTTCTCTCCTCTATCCAAAAAAACACTTCCGAGAGTTGGAGTTTGGAGATGAAAACAAAAAAACCAGTCTTGAATAAAAATCTGCATTTTTGAAATTTTTCTAGTTCGTTGTTTTCTCTAGTACTGGACTGGATCAAGTATCCCTAATTCTAATCATTGAAAACGTCAATTTTTTGATGTCCTATTGCGGACAACAGAGAAAGGGCAATTAAGAGAATTTGCGTCGGACTGTGCAGATTGTGAAATTTAAAATTTTAATAATGTAATGGAAAAAATGCGAGTTTTTACGACTTAACTGCATTCAGAGGGGAAGGATGGCTTCAAATTTTTCGGTTTTAAACGGGGAATGCACATGTAGGATTGTAGATGGCACGGTTTATTCGTTTTTTTGTTGTTTTTTTTTTTTTTTTGAAAAATCTAATTGGTTGCAATAGGATCTGAGCGAGGTTGAAAACCGTTTGAATTTGAATTGGTTGTGATGGTGGTGATTCTTGAAACCTTTGAAAATAAGTATATGGTTCCCGGATTCGGTTCCCAAAAGGTTCTCAGACATAACTTTGAAATGGTTTTGTTTCGGTTCCAAAGGGCAGTGGCGAAGCAAACTGATTTTACCGGGAGGTGGGGGGCAGAAATCTTGAAAATGTCAACTACAAAATTGCAAATTTTTCAACAACTTGGCTGGTTACTGCTTTTATAAGCAACTGAGCTGAATTCGACTTATTTTTTTATTCAGAAATTGGAAAAATTGAAACATATACAAATACATGAAAAATGATTAAATATAACGTGATTTTGATTTTGAAGGTGTTTTTTGAGAATTTTAAACAAAATTTACAAATTTTAGAGTTGTTAGTTCATCAATGAACACTCAAAATTGCCAACTTTTACCAACTCCAAAATGACTGGTTGGAGCAAAGCCCCCCCCCCCACATCGGTCGCTTCGCCCCTGCCAAAAGGTACCTTTCACATTGTTCTTCCATGACGGTTCTCAACTTTTTTCAAACCCAAACGGTTCTGGTGGTTCCTTTTACTTCTCCTTTGATGTTTTGCTGATGGTGCTGGTGGTCCCGCCAATCAAAAAACGGTTCCAAATGGTTCCAGGTCCAAAAAATGGTAAAAATTGAAAATTTGAAAAAAATTTCCCTTTACCTCGATGTGTCACCAATGTCATTCTTTTCTTGTAAAGTTGAGCGAATGCGAAATAGTGTGCCTACCTATTCATTTTTTTTGTTCATTTCGAGATTGCAGGGAAGCGTATTTTTGAAGATTTTACTGGCTGATTTTGCGGATGAATTAGAAAATGTATACCTAATACAGAATGAATGCAACAGTTGATAAATATTTACTTTGATGGCGAATGTTTTCAATTGTGCCGTGGTGCGAGAGGGAGGGAGAGAGAAATCTAGAAAGAAAATTCACTAAGCTGCAAATCTCTTGAATTATGAATGAATTTCGACGTGTTAAATTGAAACAGCTTTCAATGTTGATAATAATTTTTGCTATTAATTGCTTGAATTTCTTCTCATGCAATGCGTTATCTCACAATCTAATCTTATCGTAATATCTAAAACAAGAACTGATGTAATGTAATAATAACGATCGGCACGTTTCTCCTGTCTTTGTCGTCCTTTACCAATTTACCGTCACTCACTCGCACGTACCTATGGTGCGAGCTGAGTATGTAAGTTCAGCATTTATTCATAATTATACGTAGACGTACATGCATACGAGTAAGTCTCTAAAGCACATCATGCCTATATCGAGAGTAATGGCTGAGAAAAATGAAACTGCGTCAAGGCATCTGTAGGATAGGTTCTCGTTTACAACGATATTGTTTGCAATATTTAAGTACACGTAACCGGTCAGGTTTAAAGTGTTTACCATCGTCAATATGCTGCTGCCTATGCACACATACGTATGTGTAGTAAGTACATATGTAGTACCTATGTACGGTAGTGTGTACTTACGTCCTATCGGCTTCTATCAGCTATCTCTGTCATACATTCGCTCGCAGGTATGTGTGTCTATCTATACTGTACACAGATACACGATAAATATGTGTACACGTATCAACGAGATTAAAAGGATCGTGTTACAGATCTATAAAATAGTAAAAACCACAAACTGTGGAAGTGTGTTCAACCAGGTATGATACCGTTTAATGTTTCCTGCCTGTGCAGGTACTTCGCACTCTCTTTCTCTCTCTATACACTGGATGCCTATGCCTATATGGATGGCACTCGATGTGACGAGAGTGACAGCGAGAGGGCGAGGTCCGAGGTCCGAGGTGGAGGTGCCATACGTATGTCTCGCTATGCAAGTACCTGTGTATGGTGATACTCGCGCCCGGCTAATCTGTGACAAGCCAACTAGACGCGACAACAGTTTTATAATTGAACAATTTTCTCATTCAATTTATTATCCATCTAGCATGTACATATGTAGTGTTATTTGGCCGACCACCGGCAGTGGCGCGCCTGAATACGCAAAAAAAGCCAATCCGGTAGTTTGATTTTACTTCGAGTTAATGAATATGACATACAAAAGTATATTACAGACTGTGTAAGGAGCCAGGAGGTAGTAGAGAAGATTCAGATATTACATTAGATTCGTAGGTATATGAGTTGATCTTAGTTAGAAGATGCGTCGTTCGTGCTGATGTAAAGAACGCTGAACAGTTGGAACGGAAGAGAAGGCAGGGAAAAGGAAGAGAAAAAACTAGAGGATAAAACGACCTAATTGATTTATTAGAAGCGCTGCGATGTATCGTATGCGTCATTGTTAATCTGTGTATTGTATTTTCATATGCGAATGAATGAAAATGGGCATTTTTAAAAACACTTTTTGCTTATAAAAAGATAATTTTACGAATTAGGCTAAAAGTAACTAAAAATACGAAGTGCTCAAAAGATTACTTTGTATAGATTTCGTGTAATTTTAGAATAAAATCAATTTTTTTCTTCGTGAAAAGTAAGATATTTGTATACAGGAAATAGGATCCTGCCAAACTGACCTACTTGAAAATTTCCTGTTGTCCTGCTTAATGTTGTGGAAATTGACAACAGAAAAAACTACTCGAGGTAACTTTTTAAAAAAATGAGATCATCATCTTCAAGTAAAGTTGTAGTTCTTGAAAAAATGAAAACTCAAAAATAGTACATACGTACGAGTATAAGAATTTTGAGAAAACAGTTCGAGAACTGAAGAAATAACTGATGCCTGAACATCCAAACTGTTTGACTATACCTAATTTTACATTTTCCCTCTCAAATTTCAAAAACTCGAAATGACCAAAGTACACTTCTTGTGTCTCTCAGGAGTACTGAGATCACATCAGAATCGGTTTTGTTAAAACAACGTTTTTTTTAAAAATGATTTTTGAAGAGGTTTCAAAAGAGCACTGAAATGTCTGATGATCTGAGTCCAAAAAAATTGCGAGGGAAGGGAGATGTGAAAACGTCGAATAATAGAAATTTGTGAAGAGAGAGAGAAGATTATAGAAATCCGAGAGAGACGTCATCTGAAGAGAGAATCGAGAGAGTGAAAAATCAAGTTTATCGTATACCTACCTATACCAATTTTGTCCGAAATAAAAACAAAGAAATAAAGTTTCAAAATTCGTTGAAAATCGTAAGGCTTCGTTAAGTATTAAATTTTATTTCGGTTTGCAAATAATATTCGTGATTTTGATTCAATAATTAAAGCTTGATGGATCTCTTATTTTTCTTACGTTGATTGTGAGTTTTAATGAATAATTTTCAAGTTTTCTGCTCCAAATTGACTAAATTCATTTACTTACTTGAATTTTTAAAAATTGAAATGAATGAAAAAATCATTCTAATTCTTGAAAAGTTGTTTTTTTTTCGCTAGTACGAATTTTTCTTGAAAAGGATTTGTGCTCGATATGGCCATCTTAATTTTTAAGCCAATTTTTGAGCTACTCAGTAATCATGAAAATTTTCACCAACTCTAATGCAAGTTCAGAACCTCCTTGAAGTTCTCTATTCGAGTCAAAGATAACTACTGATATCATTTCAAGCATTTCATTATTAAACTTAGCTTATTGCAAAGGGAAGAATTTGAAAAAAAAAAACAACATTTTTCTTCTTCAAGGGAGAATACCTAAGCATCCGTAGTCGGTTTTTGAGGGTCCTTACGAGGATTCAGAATATCTAACGCTTTTATAAGCTCATGAAGTCATGATCTAGAAATCATTTTCAAATAAAAGAAGCTGGATCCTTATACATCGTACTTCTGATACTGCATGATTTTTCATTGAGGCGAAGAGTAGGAGAACGCTTGATCATTTGTGGGATTTGACGAAACCAAAAATTGATTTCATGTTCGCATATTTTTTAGAATCAATTTGCTGAAAGATCATCTCATTTTGATTTTGAAGTCATTTGGGATGTTGTAGGTAGCTATCTGTATTTTTCCAGACGAGATGTACATATTATACGAGTATTTTCGACTGGCTAGCCAGCCAGCTCTACTCACAGCATAGGGCTTATCTCGAGGCTATCCGCTCGGATTCTGGTATAATTTCCAATTCGAGGTACGAATTTATTTATGATTTTATTCACACCTGAAACTACTAAATGATCGTATGTTTCCGAGGGGCGAGGCAGGGCCGGGCTGTGCCGCCGGGCGGCGTATCGTCGTTAATAAAAACATACAGAGAAAAACCGGATTTTCTACATTCACATCTGTACACGCCGGTTGTTTACATTTGCCACCGAATTACCTGTACAAAATCCCATATACACCTATATATCTGTGTCTTTTTTTTTTCTAAATAGGTATACAAGTAGTAGCGCTGCTACCTCACACGAGCGATTTTTTTTTGTCTTATTGGTGCGATAAAATACGACCAGAATGTCGACTAATTTGACAACGTGTCAGGATGGAATTTTAACGTGGTCGTTGATTTGGTAAAATATTGGTAAATTTCATCGACCACACTTACACATGGGAACTGGAAGTTCGTCGATATCTTCGACAGATTCCCAATCTGTTTCCACATAGCTGACTCAGCCGGTGAAATATTTTATCGCGTAAATTACGAGTAAACTCTTGGCTTGTGATAAAGAGACCGACGACGACGACGTCGAAGGAGTATCGATCGTTAAATCGATGCAATTAATGGCGTAATACGATTGCATATATTTATATATTAATTAGAGGCAAATTTTGTTTATTTTTTCAATTTCTTATCGCCGTTTCAGAACGACTGCTGCGATCCAATGTTATGGTATAAATATACGCTGATTAAAACATTGTCGATTCCATACGTCTTGAAGTTTTTTTATCACAAGTTTAATAACCTGAAATGAAACAAAACAAAAAAAAATGCTATGGCGTGAACCTGGGAAAAAAATTCATCGAACTACGAGAACTGACCCAAGAAATCATACTCACGTCACACGTCTCCCTAAGTAGATACATACGTAATGTGGTGAAGTTTTCCGAAGCAACAATTGAATTTTATACCGGACCAGGGCGTCCGTAGCACGCCCGTCTCTCTTTCTCTCTCTGGCGTTCTATGGACGCGCAGTACAGCGGTCTAAAAATACACCTCAGTAATAAGACAGGAAATAGAATATCAACAGATGGTTACTGTATGCGACAAGCAACTAATGAGCGTTTCATTTAGTTTAAAAACCGTACTTGGTCCAGCACGCAAACCTTAATTACTGTAATCACAATTCACCTTCGAGCTGATCTCGGTTTTTACTTGATACCAACGATGAGACGTATTCGTCTCCGTTCGTCTCTCTTTGGGTAGGCTCGATTAGTCAAAGGAGCATCGTAAGCGTAGATTCGTTTAGAATGGGAATGCAAAACAGATGAATGATCTGTGAGAGATTAAATTTTAGATCAAAAAGGGTTGAAAATGAGATCGATTTTGGAACGATTAAACTAATGGGTATTTGACGGAAGTTCTTGGCTTTGAACATGGCAGTGATAGTATAATGTCTTGATACCTAGTTTCGATTTGCATTTGAAGCAGTTGGTAATTTTTTCAAATTTCTGATGTTTTGTATCGGTGAGAATTGAAAGGGATCAAGTCACATTTTTGCACTTTTCAGGAAACAAACAACTCGTAATGTATTCAAAAACCAAAAAAAATCGAGAATCACGCTTTTGATCATTAAAAGAGGACCCCAAGACACAATTTTTATTGTAATCGCAAAAAAATTCGTTTGCGCCAGCGCTAATGTCGCTCGAAGAAATGAGACTTGGTCTCACATCAAAGTACATTTCTCACTTTGCAGGTTATACCGATCGAGGTCGTGAATTGACAAGAACACCCCACAGATATTAATCAGTTTCTGAAATTTTGATTTTTGGTTTTGAAAATCGTTTACTCTCAGTACAAAAAATAGGTTAGAATTTCAGAAGTGATAACATAGGTAGGTAGAGGTACTTACTTTTCGCAGTTATTTGCTTTTTTCGCAAAAATTTCAATTTTCCAAAAAATTTCTCAGATTTTATTTTTTTTTGAAAAAATTTTATTTTTACGCTTACGCTCGACGCCATAGTGCGATGTTGCCAAAAAACCACCTTTCCGACAATTTCGCAATTTCATAAAAATCTGACCACGCCAGTCAATCCGCCGTGCTTCAATGCATAAACATCCGTGAAAAAGTGAAAAGTGCCAAAATGTGAGTTCATCGTGAGTTCATCCCTTCAGTTCTCATTCTCATCGATTCAATTATCAAAAAAATTCAAAGTACAAGTACATACATAAAATTCAAGAGAGGAATAAAAAATAAAGGATCATTTCGGCAAACATTGATTAACCCAAGTTGAAAACTAGCTTAAAAATTTTTTTTTAGACTTTTGACATTCTAAAAATGCCTCATTGCGAGAAAAAGTTAATGGAATTTTGATCGTTACGATTCGATTATTGAATGGAGATGAACCATCCAATTGGACAATTTTCTGTCGATTTCTTCTGAATTTTCATTTTTTTTTTCAATTTTTGATGCATATTCACCAAAAGTGCTTGTTCAAAAAAGTCGTTTAGTATAGAAAATCTATTCATTTTTTTTGAGATTCTAGAGAAATCAGTTTTTTACATTGTTTTTTTTTTCGTGGGGGAGAAGGGGACTCGAGCGGTATATGTTTTATTTGAGAGACCTCAATTATTTCAACTCAGCCTGTTTGAGGTTATTTTACCATAGGGATAAACGAAATTAAAGTCCTAAGCTGTAGAAACGGTTACATACCCTGGTTCCTTGGGTAAAACGACTTATGCGTCGCTGAAACAGAGAATGAGCGCGCATCCTCTTCTCTGCCCTCCACTCTATGTTTACAGGTGCCAAATTTTGCATGTATGTTCTTGTTACTGTTTCCCTACTTACTCGAATCCCTTGGGTGCGAAGAGTATGCAAAAATTGTATTGCCTGCGCATCGAACTGGTAACTGGTTTTTCTTATCATTTTTACCACCCTCCGCTCTATTGGCCATTGTTTCCGTGGCCTATTTTAGACGTTTTGCAATTTGAGATTTGTCATTTTCACGTAAATTGCCTTAGTAAAACGTTCCGGTACGATACTCTCGGTGTTCACAAAGTATTTACAAATTTTCGTCTGTACTGTGTGCAGTACTCGTATGTTTGTATGCATTTTTTTGTTTCCTCGTGTAATGCTTTTTTGTTGATCTAATTTCGTTTTATTTTCATTAATTTTGTATTCCGGTGATTTTTATTTCAAATTCGGTGTTCATTTTCGGTGAACTTTATTGAAATTTTAAACTGTTACTTTTTGAATTTTTTACTGACGTCGTGTTTATTACTAACCGGTGAAAATGTTTAATGGAAACACGTTATCCACTTCGGTAAATGCGGGTTTACCTTGTGAAAATCGTCCCAATGTCTCGAATAAGATTGCGCGAATAAAACGGCCGATGAATGCCTTCATGGTTTGGGGTACGGAGCAACGAAAACATCTTCGCGAACAGAATCCGACCATGCACAATTCCGAAATATCGAAACAATTGGGCGCAGAGTGGAGAGCTATGTCTACAGAAGAGAAGGCTCCATACTTCGTGATAGCCAAGAAATTGAGTGATACTCATAAATTGAAACATCCCGATTATAAATACCAGCCCATGAAAATGAAAAAGCACAAAGCAATGCTTCCTGAAGGAATTAAAAAAGATCACCGAGCCAATACGCCATGTTCAGCTTCACGGATCAAGCGCCCAGCATCATTTTCTGGGTCTTTCCCGCAGTATACCAAAGGTCCAGCTTACATTCAAACAACGCCGCCATCTACTACGACGAACCCTCCGGCTGTAATTTCATCTCAACTTCCTGATTCAGAATATTATTTCAATTCTTCGGCTGTGCAGTTTCCGGGTCTCGAACTCTTCCCTGGTCAAAAAAATTGGTCAACTTATTCTACTTACTTTGGAGGTCCAGCTGACGTTTCCATGGTACCATCAACGTACATAAACCCGCAGCCTCCACTTCAACCCTTATCAAACGCGCAACAATACGGTGATTTTTATAATGGTGATTTTTATAATAATAATTTTTATTACCGGTGTAATGATTATTATTTTAGGTAGTGCACATTTATTTATTAACTTCCTAATATATGTTCCTACGTAGGTAGAGGTACGAGGATATTTTTAGTCAATTAATTTTAATTTTTTTCTGGTTTTATTTTTTTTTAATTATACTTACCTAAGTATAGGCACTTGACTTACCGGTATGATGATTATTATTTTAGGTAGTGCATATTTATTTATTAACTTCCTAATAAATGTTCCAGGAACATTTATTAAGAAGTTAATAAATAAATATGCACTACCTAAAATAATAATCATCATACCGGTAAGTCAAGTACCTATACTTACCTATAGGTACTTGACCTTCGTTTTTCAAACTTTTCTTGAAATTGTTTTCTAGTTTAATACCGAGTATATTTTATTTTTAATCAGAATTATTCACCCAAACTATTAGAATTAAGTCATTATGCGAATTGTAGTTTGGTTAGATCAATAAAATACCGTGAACTGCATAGTTAGCTGTTTGAATATTTCTTTTAATAATACATATGTAGTTACGTAGATATGTGAAAGTGTTCATATGAAATTTTCATTTTATTAATCTTTGGTTTACCGCTAGCACGTACCTACTTCGTTTTCAAAGTTAGCGTTGGAAAAAAGTCGAGAGAATTTCAATCTCATGGGTAAAGGGATCAATTCAATGGTTCTTATCGAAATATTCTACTTTACGAATCAAATATTTGAGTCAGAAATTTTTTGCTACTACGAACATACAAATGCTCGAATGTTTGACGCGACTTCATTATTTTTACTTATGGCGAAATGATGTGTGATTTTTTAATTGTGAATTGAGGAAAGGGGATCTGTTTCATCCGTGCGGAGAACACAAGTTTTCAGAAAAATTCACCAATGTTCCAGGTAAGTATATACTTACTTTTGATTTTTCTAAAAACTTGCACCATTCCTACAACTTACAAGTGGCAGCGCGACTAGCGGAGGCTGCATGAACAATTTCGATGCAAACTCTCTTGATTGCCCTTTCTCCGTTGTCAGCAATAAGACATCGAAAAAAATTTACATTTTCAATGATTAGAACTTGGGATAGTTGATCCAGTCCAGTACTAAAGAAAACAACGAAATAGAAAAATTCAAAAATGCAGTTTTTTATTCAAGACTGGTTTTTTCGTTTTCATCTCTAAACTCCACCTCTCTGAAGTGTTTTTTTGGATAGAGGAGAGAAATACGCAAAAAAGTCGAAAGATTCTGACGAATTCATTGCAGAACCTTCATTTTGAGTTGAAAGTCACCCAGAAGAAATTTTACGTCTTGTATTCGTCGACATAAAAATGTACCTCAATGATTGCTGCATTATCTAGCTCCAAAATTCTATATTTCGAGTAAAAATGTGTGAAAATAAACATATTACATTTATCTAGTATTTGGGAATATTCGCTGACCTTCGTGTATGGTTTCTAGAAATAATTCTAAATTCATCTTTAAACAACATAAAAATGTTGCTCAAGAGTATTGCGACGTACAGGCTCCAGCCCCAGAACAGGTAGCCAGTAAGTTGTTCCTTCGCGGAAGCAGGGAATGAGCGCGCATCCCCTCCTTTACCCTCCAGCCCCCAATACACGTTCGCAGGCGACTGTAAATTCCAAATTTTGCGTAAATGCGATATATGTTGTTATTGTTTCGCTATGGTACACGTTCTAATGAAGTTTTACATCCCTCGACCCCAAAGGGTGCACACGAACAGTATCTATTGCCTGCGCGTCGAACTGGTTTTCATCAGATTTACCATCCCCCGCTCGATTGGCCAATGACCATCCTTTCCGTGGCCAAAGTTGGATGTTTTGCATTTTGAGATTTCAGATTTGTCATTTTTACGTAAGTTGCCTTAGCGTAACGTTCCAGTGCGATACTCTGTGTGTTCACCAAGCACTTATCTACAAATTTTCATTGTACTGTGTGCAGTATTCGTTTTTGTATTAATTTTTTGTGTCCTCGTGTAATGCTTTTTTGTTGATGAAATGTCGTTTCATTTTCATTAATTTCGTATCCCGGTGATTTTTATTTTAAATTCGGTGTTCATCTTCGGTGAACTTGTTTAAAATTTGAAACGGTTTCAATTTTTGTTTTGTTTTGTTTTTTTTTACTTACGTCGTGCGAATTAATACCCGCTGAAAATGTTTTATGGCATATTGTTTAGAACGCCGTCAACTTGTAAAAATAGCGCGAAAGCCTCAAATAAGGTTGCGCGAATGAAACGACCGATGAATTCCTTCATGATTTGGGCTACGGAGCACCGAAACATTTTACGAAAACGGAATCCGGGCATGGTTAATTCCGAAATATCAAAACAATTGGGAGCAAAGTGGAAATCTATGTCTCCAGAAGAAAAGGATCCATACTACGTGATGGCCCTGCAATTGACCGAAACTCTTGTGTTGGAAAATCCCGATTGTAAATACCAGCCCAGAAGAAAACAGAAAGCAACCCGCTCTAAAAAAATTGAAAAAGATTACCAAGCCAATACGAACTACTCAGCTTTACGGATCATAGCTAGAAGAACATCGTTTTCTGGACCTTTCTCTCATCCTACCGAAGGTACATCGATTTCTGGGTCTTCCCCGCAGTATACTAAAGATCCAGCGAGCATTCAAACAACGCAGCCATTTACTACTTCGGGCCCTCCGGCTATGATTTCATCTCAACTTACTGATTCAGAATATTATCCCAGTTCTTCGGCTGTGCAGTTTCCTACTTACGAACCCTCCTCTGGTCAAAAAAATTGGCCAACTTATTCTACTTACTTCGGAGGTCCAGCTGACTTTTCCGCGGTGCCATCAACACACGTAAACCCGCAGCTCCCAACTCAACCCTTATCAAATGCGGAACAATATGGCGAATTCAATAATACTGATCTTTCTTCACGTATGATGAAATTACGAATGGTGTAAGCAGTGTATAGCCTAGGTACTTTCGTTTAATAATTTTAATTTTTTTTTCAAATTCTATGACATAAGTAGGTACTAGGTACGTAGGTACGAGTATATTTTTATTCACTTAATTTTGATTTTTTTTCTGGTTTTACTTTTTGTAAATGATAAGTAGGTACCAGACCTACTTGTCTTTCGTTGTTTAAGCTTTTCTTAAAATTGTTTTCTAGTTTAATCCCGAGTATATTTTCATTTTCAATTAGGATTAATTATGCAAATTGTAGTTTAGATTAATAAAATATAGTAAATTGCATAGCTGAGTTAATATTTCCTTTAATGATGGCTACGTAGAAGTGTTCTTATGAAATTTTCATTTTATTGATCTTTGATTTACCAGTGAGTACTACGTACGTATACTTCGTTTTCAAAGTTGGCGTTGGAAAAAAATTAAAGGAATTTCAATGTAGTTGGAAGAGGGGTCATTCATTGGTTTTTATCGAAATATTCCACTGTACGGATCAAGTATCTAAGTGAGAAATTTTTTGCAACTACTAACATGCAAATTCTCGAATGCTTGATGCGACTTCATTAAGTATTTTTACTTATTATGGCGAAATGAAGTGTGATTTAAATTGTGAATTGAGTACCTACCGGCCAACACGAAAGGAGAGCTGTTTTATACGTGCGGAGAACACTAATGTTCAGAATAATTGACCAATGTTCCAGGTAAGTACCTACTTACTTTTAATTTCTCTAACAATTTGTAACTTTTTGAGAATAATCTTTTCTATTTTTCAAATATACACAAAAATCATGCAAATGAAAGACAATTTTTCTGTCAAGTTCGGGGTACTGTGTCTAATATGAAAATTTTGTTGAAAATTCAAGGTTTATAAGTGTAAACTTGAGATAATTTTTCTCTCACATTCTCGCCTTTATTTTCCCCCACCTCAAAGGACACGGAGAAAACCCAAAAATTCCCCAATTTTTTGTAACAATTTTTCGTTTTTTTTTGGGGCATCATTACTGTGTTATGTGAACGTATTTGAATATTCGATATCAAGAGCAGATGTGAATGCCGTGGAAGCGTTATTTTGCCCAGATGTGTGTCTTGTTTAAATTTCATTGAGAATAATTCACGCGGGTTTTCTACTCTAGTGCATTCTGTAAAAAACACATGGCGCTAGTTAGACCGAGAACGTACGCATCGCATATTCTAAAAAACCCAACGCACTTGTACGATACCAAAAGTGGTTTCATTAGCCTTTCTACAGTTTAAAAAAAAAATTCTCAGTTATTAATATCGAAATTGAATTTGAAACCATCGGACAGGGCCTTCGTGCAGTCACAATAATATCTCGGGGTCACTTTTTGTTTTTTTTTTTGAGGGAGAGAGGAGAGAGTCAAATCCAGTTTAATGCCAAAATGTTTTAAAATCACTAAAATTTTATTCTCAAAATTTTCTTTGTCTCAAAATACTGCCAAAAAAATTCTTGAAACAATTCAATTTTAGGGGACGGGGGGGGGGGGTAAATTCCATTCGTACTTCTCTCTCCCGATCTCCGATCGGTTTCCAAAGTATTAGAAGGGTGTGAATTGATTTATAAACAACCTTAGAAAAAAGATTCTTATGAGTCATAACTAGAGCTCGGATTTTTATGATTTGTCATATTTTCATTCATCGCAGAAGATCGCGCATATCCTATGGATTTTTATAAATCATACGATCCTGAGTAAAATGAGCCCAACTTGTTAGCGCATATTTTGGACATAAATGCATATAAATGCATATTTCAGACATTTTAAGCGCATATTCGTCATATTTTGGCCATTTTTTCCATTTTTCAGTCATAGTTAGGAAATGTTGGCCAAAAAGTCCTTTTTTGGTAGTACTTTTCATTAAAGAGGCAGGGTGTCTTAACAGGTACTGCAGGTACTGCAAGTACTGTAAAAGTACTGCATTGAAATCCTCGGTACTGCAAGTACTGCAAAGTACTGCATTTTGCCTGAAAATTACTGTATTTTTTCTCAGAATCATTGATTTAAAATTTTTTAAAAACCTCAAAATGAATTAATTGGTGAAAATTGAATAAAAAATGTTCATTTTGTACCTCAAAAGATGGCAACACTTGTTAAATTAATACTTGTAAAAATTTTATCGACAAATTCCAACCGGTTCAAAAATATTCTTTTTTCTTGGGGAGGGGGGAGGGGTCGGTGTAAGCTGGATAAAAAAAATAAGGTACTGTAAAAGGTACTGTCAAAGGTACTGTAAAAGTACTGCATTTCTTCGGAGAAATTTTGTTAGACACCCTGAAAGGTAAAAACTTGAAAAAATTTAAAAAACGATTTTAAAAATTTTGTTATCATGTTGAGGCGATTTTTAGTGTGTTGACCTAGAATTGATTATTCAAAGTAAAATTGAAGACTTAAACCTCTTTTTTTTGAATTTCTTAATTTTTTAGCTTTCCCTTCACCTTTAAAATGAAAAATCCTTTCTATAGATACCCATATTGATGTTGCATAAAAGTGCATATTTTGATGGATTGAAAGCATATTTTATCATAATTTGATCAAAATAAATGCATATTTTATGCGAGAAAAAACCATCTCATCGCACAACAAAACGCAATCAACATGAAGAGACCTTTTGAATTGTAAGTGTTCGGAAATTCGATTAAATGCACGTAAACTGCATTGAAATAGAAAACTATGTACTTGAAGTAGCCAAGAAGGAGGTGAGAATTTGCATTGTTAGATGTGTAGTAAGTACTTACGTAGTTATACGTGTGTGTGTTTTTCAATAGGAATGCTCGAGTTATTGTTTCGGTAATTACTTGTGCTAGTGCATATTATTGTTCGAGTCAATACGACGAGAAGGCGCACCAATTATAATACTTAGAGAAGAAACCCTTATAAAACAAAAACAGAAATAAGAGAATTGAAAAGTTTAAAAAGCGCAGTCTTCAGTTAGCAAAATACTGACGACGTAGATGGGCCAGATTGAGCTGCGAAGATGGTTTTTAATCTACTCGAAATTCCTGCGGGTATGTCATCGTTTCAGTTTCAGTTCGTGATTTGAATGAGGTAGAGAAACCAGAACGTTGACAGGTTTTACGATGGTATTTTCATTTTGAAAATAATTTTTCCCTTTGACCGTGGGCTATTTGAATTTTACTCAGAAGAAGTAGGCGCCTGTAGCTGCCTACAGAAGTATGAGACGGGAAAGATGTAAGAAGATACGAGTACAATATATTCAGCTTTTTTGAGGTAGATTTGATATTTCCAGCGATGTTTAGAATGTATCAAATTATCAAATCGATTCTACACGCCTATTGTGAAGTCCTATTAAGCTGACAAATACGTCAGTAGAACGTTAATTAGGTATTCCAAAAATCCCTTCAAATAAACCTCCTTTGTCTTCAAGTGTTCAACACACACGCCGCATTCAGTATAAATTTACTCTCAACTGGGTCAGTTCGTACCTCCCTTCTACTCAGCACACTAATCGTGCAAACCCCGAACTAAAATTCTATTACTTTTTTTTTCATCAACGACGTTAAACGGCTAAAAATTGATTACCAGTGCCTTTTTTTTCTACGCTCGACACGCGGCTAAAAAGCGTAAAGGTGACGAAATCTCGGGAAATATTCATTTTTCAAACGTACACGGTGGCTCTGGAGCTGTACGTTTGGTGTTTCTTTGCAGCAATTTTCCTCTTAATAATGTCGACCGACGACGGTGGCGGCAATGACGTTCCGCATTCGCCGCTACAAGGGTGAAAAAATCTGGTCACTTTGATGGTTAACGATAAATTACCGAGCGAAGGCACAAACAAAGGTAATCATTTGTTATTTCTGTGTCGCTGTCGCCATTTCGTACAAACCTATTAAGCGTCTGGGCGCCTATTTTCTTCCCCTGTTGTGCTGACAGTTTCTCGGCTCGGCTATTTGAACGCGACGATTGATTCGCCGTATGAGGTGCTCGTGTCTCTTGTCTTCCGACTCTTGTCCGATACAAACATTTTGACCAACTGCTTGGTCGATAGGTCGATGACGAGCCTATTAAAAGACTGTTCGTGTTGATGTAAACATATGCTCCTTTTTTTGACAAATGGGCGATTAATTACGAGAATGAGTGCATACTTGTTGAATTTGATGGTTTTTAATAGATTGCCAGTTTTTTCTTATGGATTATGTGACCTAAGTAGTTTTTTTTTAAATTTGACGTGATTGTTGTAAAAAAAATACTGTGAAACGGTTTCAAATATCTAGTAAAAACTTCGAGAAGACTTCACTCGTTTCATGCCACATTCCATGCCTATCAAGGTTTCACTATTTTCTCAATTTGAAGGCGAAAAACCATGAAAAATTGAGACAATGATTTCATTTTAACGTGACATATGGCTTTAAATTGCCCGTACTTTTAAGGTGGATCGCCTATAAAAAGAAATTCGGCGGGTTTTGACCAAATTCAGCAGAGATTTTCATTGTGAGTTTAACGTTGCACACACAAATTTTTACCACCCGAAGTGCCCCTAAAGGAGAGATATGACGACTCGAAGAGCAGGCATTTTCAAAAAAATCGTGGTTTTTTCGCTCCTGTCACTACCCAACCGGTTTTATGAAAAAATTGACAAGGAATGGCCCTACAAGTTGAATTTTTTTTTCAAAAATAGTGCAACACAAATTAAAAAAACATTCCAAATGCACTTTACAAGAACATTTACAAAAAATGGATAAAAATAATACATGTAGTAATAATTTTTTTCAAAATGGTGATTCACTATTCGCAAGTTTCGCCTTCGAACTTTGACTCAATTGTTGGACATTTAGTGACATGCAGCATACCTACCTACTTGGAAATTGGTCCTCAGCTTTGCCTGGGAACTGTAGAGCTAACCTGATGAGACGACGCTAACACAACCAGTGGCGTAGCCAAGAGGGGGCGAAGGGGGCCATGCCCCTCCCTTGCGAGCAAAAATTTGAAAGAAAACATGCAAAAATGGACGTTTTTTTGTTGTTCTGACACATTTTTTCTAAAAATTTTCGCTCTCGCTTCGCTCGAGCAGTAATTTTGCCTTCATTTTCATAAAATCACCACACATCACGATAGGTTTCTATAGAAAATTACCCCTCATTTCGATTTTTCATGCCTAAAAATCTGGTTTTGCCCCCTCCTTGAGAAAATCCTGGCTACGCCACTGAACACAACTGAAAAATTTGTATTTTATGGCGGCTTTTTAAAAACATCAGGTGGATCTTTGGTGTCGAATGAGAAAGTTTTCCTACATTTTGGATAAGAGGCAAGTTGAGAGTGCGAAACTTGCCTTTTGGTATAGTTAATGTACCCGAAATCTAGATTTTATTTTTGCTGGAGTTGGAACGACCAAGCTGCTTTTGATTTTTTATTCTCTCTTTTACGTTTTCCTCTTTCGTCTCTCCGTCTGGGCTGCTCTGAGTGCTCGGATTCTTTTTCATTAATTGGGGTGTTATGTTAGCGCCCATTTTGGTATCAAGAAGGGAATTGCTCGAGGAATCTTTGAGTGGAAAAATTTGTAATAGCGACCATGCAAAATAACCGATCTTCATTGTCACCTGAAAAGAAATTAAAATTTCAATTTTTGAACACATTTCTACTTAATTATTTCATAATTGCGCTCATCTTCGTTCTCGGATTCTGAATTCCAATTGCTTATTATTAATATTTAAATTTTCAAAAATAGATACATAATCATTGAAAACTCGAAAAAAAAACTAAAACGTTCGTAATAATTATAGTTACGTAGCTGGCACCAGAAAACGTATCAGTCAACTTCTCAACTTGAACTTCAACTATTTTGAGTTGACTAAGGGCCATATTTATAGACGATACTTAGCAATGGCTTGGCTAAGTAATGATTTTCAAAGTCAATTTTCCAGTCATGATTGATCGAATTTCTAAAAGTGGATCTATCATTAAATTGAGAGATTGGATCCTGAAGTATTCATAAATCAATTCAAAAATGTGAAATTTTCAATTTATTTGCTAGAAAAATTGAAAAGAAATCCGCTACTTAGCCAAGCAATTGCTAAGTAACGTCTATAAATATGACCCTAAAAATTCAACAGTTGAAAAATTGACCAACGTTGGTGGTAAAAAGAACTCGTCTATTGACACTCGACTAGATCTGAAATTTGAACCTTTGGGCTGCCGTAAGCGCTGGAATTTATTTTTGGTGTTATTTGGGTCGTCCAGGAGGCACTAAGACCATTTGTTGGGCTGCTCAAAGTGCTCGACATATTTTTGCAGCTCTCGCTAGAAGCTTTTCCGAAATTGATTTCTGAACTTTCTACTTTCAAATTTGGGACTTCTCACATGGTGCATATCAGCATCCCTCGGTCGATCCATATTGATCGAATCATGGCCAGCGCGAACATGTATACCTACTAGAGAGTATTTTGACCTGTAATAAATATCAATGCATAAATCTTTTAATATAGCGAAATATTATAAACTGTTCGGTCCGGTCACTCTTAAGTTAGTAGGTACTCAAGAGTACATATAAGATGACTAGAAGAGAAACCGTGCACCGTGTGATGATCGCTCCTACGCCTACACCGTAGTAATTTTCACAACGTCAAACGCGAAAAATTATACTGTCCGAGTTGTAAATCAAACGCAGTGACAGCTTTTACGGGTTTTAAGATGCGTGAAAAAGTTCATTCATCTGAGATAAGACATGAGCATCGCGTTGTAAATTTCTTTATTCGCGTCTACCAAACGACTACGGCGTTGAAGCTTATGGCTGTGTGCCTGCGTGCACGGAGGTGAGGAGTAAAAAAACACATCTTCATACGTACCTAGGTACCGGGTACGCGTACCGTTGTTCCTCGCTAATAGATTTACCAAGTGATTGACGGTAAAAGTTACCATAATTGATATACTATTCGGATTATGTGCTCGTACCATACGTACCTATATGCTCATACACTAGGTCAATCGGTCAACCCAAGTGTCGTTCATTGTCGATACCATACGACCATGTAATGCCGGAAGGGAGGTACGCTCATGCTGATGGAGTTTTTTTTTTCCATCACGCAGGTGTACCTCGAAAATATCGAGTACACATGTATGGACTACATTGATGTATCTAAATATTCACACCTATAGTCCTCGCCCAATTGAAGTTATCTCGTATAGGGTATACATACGGGGTTGAAAATGGTCTAAATAGATTCGACTTCGAACTCGAGCAAAGGGCTTGAATAAGTAAGAGTATGGTGTAGGTAGGTATAGAATACCTAAGCTGCCTGTGGATTTTCAGAGAAAATGTCCGATTAGTAGCTCGGTGTAAAGGTTAAAAATTCGATTAGCGAATGGTCACAATGGCAACTAGCTGCTAAATATTCCCCCATGTAGTAGACTCTCTTGTTCACGCAGACTGCACCCGTAATTTTGCTAATGATGCGTATAATGGTACTACACAAAACGTTATTAAGGACAGTCGAGTTTCTCTGTAAAAATACACGACCGAAATTTTTAAAAACGAGAAATTTTTTACCTCGTTTAATCCCGTTGTAAATGCGAAAATCGTGGTGATAGAGAATTTTTCGCATAATTCAAGAGTTGTCCACTCTTGGAAATCTGAATCGTTCCCTAAAGTGTAATGGTCACTGGTCACCTTTTCGTGTGAACTTTTTCAGGATGCTAGTCAGTCAAGAAAAAAAACAAGAATATGATCCTGCCAAATTTGCCTACTGCAAATATGCAGTGAATGCCATTTTGTTGATTTTTTTGAATTTGGTCAATTTTTAAAGTTTCATCAAAACGTTTAGACAATTTTTTAAATTTTGATAAAATTTCGTCCAAATAATAAAATTTATAAATTTTTGTGGAAAATGCTTCAAATTTTTTGAAAGAATTTCACTGCGGTCGTCAAAATTGTAGAATTTACCGATTTTTGTAGTCAATAATTCTTCAAGTTTTCTGAAAAATTTCACTCACGTTGATGATCAATTTTTAAAAATTTACTCGACTTTTTTATTTCAGTTGAACGAAAGGAGGGTCCTCAAAATTTCCATTCACTGGTAATTTTTTATAAGCCTGTCCAACTTTGAAAGCTCATATTGAGGACAAAGTACGTAGCACAATAAGGGTATTAACGTCTGGAAATTTTTCTTGCTGCTAATACTTTTCACACTTTAAAAAATTAATTTTTGTGGGAATCTGAGTATCGATGATTTTTTGACCCTAAAACTGTTCTTTCGGATCCATTTGAGATATTAGGAGTTTTTTTTTTTTTTTTTTTTTTTTTGAAGTGATGCTGTTGGACGCTCCTACTTCCCAAAGTAAGATTTTCTATTTTTTTTTTGAATTTTGAATTTCTGCAATAGAGCTCTATACCTTCGAAATTAAAGAAATTGGAAATAATGAAATAGAAGAAGAGTTATTGAAAATGTCTCAAAAATTCTCAGTTTCGGCGTCAAAAGTCTTCCAAATAATCCCTTCCTTTAAAAAAGTATTCCTATTCTTCGCAATATTGGTTCCTCCTTGCAGAGCGATCAAAATCGAAAAATTTTCCTGTCTTGACATGGAGGTTATTCGGAAGAATCAGACGAGATGTCACGCAGAAATTGAAAATTTTTGAAAAATTGTCACTGATTTGGCTTTTGTGTTATTTTTTGGTTTTCAATTTCGAGGGCTCCGTGCAGAGCTAACATTCTTAGGTGATCGGGGGTCGTCAGAGTCCCTTCAATTCGGCTTCTTTTTTCTTCAAAGCTAAGAAAAGGAAGCAATTTCAAAAAATAAACAAGTAGGTAGGTACCTAGGTAGTTATTCAAACTCGCACAATGATCTCGAATGTTGGAATTGACCTGTCATACTGTGTACAGAACAATAATTCGTGATAATTAATGAAAATCATACCAGGAAAGTATGGTTAAAAGTAATTTCTAACACAAGTTAGTTATACTATGTACAAGTAGTAAATCAATACACGATTTAAACCGTCGAGATTCTTCAGTTTTAATGTTTGTTTTGGAAACATGTCTGCGAAGGGATTCCTTATCTGTATTTGTTCATTTTTCTACCTGGTCTCTTTGTTTTCTTGATAATTTATAATGATTCATCATGCATTCAGCGAAGTAAATAATAGGTACATAACTACATACATGTATTAGCAAAATTTTCCACTTTTTAAAATGTACTTTGGACCTGTATTCCACGTACAAGGTTTCAGTACCTAACATGCCTGTAAAAAAAAAAAAAAAAAAAAAACGCATACAAAAGAATTGAATTTATTATTTTTTTTGTATGTCACACTTCTACCTACATCGCTTCTGATACGATTCGGGTTCAAAGATCAGCTCGTCCTGTCACTCTCTCGACGTTTACATTTCTCATACGCACGGCACAGAAATAGAAATAAATATCGAATTCGAAACTTTCAGTCGTGTAAAAAATATATACGGGTATACGATGAAAGATGAAATGTCCTATACCTATTCGTCGTGTGTTCGAATAAATCATCGTTATGAAAGAATCGAAGAAAAAGGGTGCAAAAACAAACGCGTATTAAATGAAAATTCTTCTAATTTGCAAGCGAGCCGAATATTATGATAAAAATTGATCGAAATGAATATAAAAAGTGAAAATGAAAGAATCAAGTGTCATAGGTACCACTTTTGAAAAGATTGAATGGCGGATTGTTCGAATGAACGGTATCATTATATTGTGTACGCTTCCTATTCAGCTTTGTTGTTGGTAGAATAGCAAAAGGTATTACTGTTTTCAAAAGCGACCATTTATCGCCTTTTAAATAGACATTATGACGTTATAAATTTGTTTTGAGTCTCGTGTTTTCAATTAGACTGTTTTATTTGTAAAAAATTAGCATAATTTTTTTAATGTTTTTTTTCTGAGAATATTATCATCGGGTATTACAATGTATTTAATTATACATAGGCACGTATTATTTTACCATCGATATTTTGTATGCCCAGCTTTTTGAAATAATCATACCTGTTATCAAGGTCATACCATCTCATTCGTACCTACTTGAAGTAATCTATTGTATACCTGTATCATTTCCAAATACACTCCCCTAGCCATGTCAGTTCCAACTATTCCACCCTTTCAATAGAAAGTTACATTATTGAAAGATCTCACATCGAGATAAAATTTTCCCCGAAAACACGAGGAAAGTAAAATCAAGGTAGAAATCAAGGTAAAAGGACGAAAACAAGACCACATTTCTATTGTTTAAATCTCCGTTACATTTAATTGGAGATTTTTTTCAGTTATAAATTCTCGATTTGGTCACGGGATAATTCCACCCCGTCGCGGATCTGGCATGCAGGAGGAAAAGTGATGAAAAAAAAAACACAGTTACATGTTTAGAGGGATTTTTTTTCTATCTAGGACGAGTTTTTAAACTCATCGTATGCGTATCCTTTACGGTGAGAATGCGTCAAGCTGACGAGATGAATGTTATTCTCCGAGTAAGGTACACAATGCCATTTTGAAAATCTCGGGGGTTGTAAATATTGACGGTTCGATTATTCACAGTATAACAGAATCATTAACAATACGACGTGGAAAGAGTGAGACAGAAATAGAATACGAGAAGTAAAAAAAAACCAAACGAACTAAACAAGGCATTTTTTTGATCGGTAATAAAACAATAAATCACTACGGAAGGGAAAAAGTCACAAACTAACTAAAACGCATCTCGTGCTCTATTGTTCGCGAGTCCACGGGTAGGAACGAAATACCCAGTGTCTTCGATGTCTAAATGACCATTTACTGTGAATAGATTTTTTTTCGGGTGTTCACGGTATTAGCATCAATTATGGGCAAACGTGTGTATAATTTACGACATCTTCGAGCTTGAAATTCGAAATTTTTAAGATTTTTTTCTCTCTGTGGTTGTCTGTTGATGTAGGTAAGGGTACATATTTTCCGATAGAACTCTGTGCGAAATTTCTTTAAAAATGCATAGGATATTGTTACCATGAGAACGTATTTCATTTTGAGTAACTTGGTAGTGGGTAGTAGGACAGTAGGTAGTCAGGAGCCGTGGTACGACTACGAGTTTGTGTAGTGTACCTAGATTGGTTTCATATGATTGTGAAAGCTGAAGGATGGATTATTACTTCCTGAAGTAATATTTTCGTGTCCCAAAGTTCGATCATACTATAGGCGTAAGGACTGAGCAGCGATTGGAGCGATGACAAATTTTCTTTCAATCTCATAGGGGTATCTTGTGCAAACAAAGCCTTACGTAGAGCCGGTCATGAGAGACCTAGCGTCAAATGGTAGTTGAAAAACATCTCCCAGGCTGAGTATAAAATAATTTTTTGGTAGAAATTGACTTCATAATCATACATATTTACTCGTATATCAGTCATCCCTTAATATTTGTTTGACTCGAGAATTCAAATTAGCTTTGAGGTGAAAATTTTTCAATATCTTCGAATTGTTGGCTCATACGTTCATCATTGTTCAAGTACGAGTATGATGTAGAAAATTGGAATTTTTCGTAAACCCCTGCTGAGGAATGGAGAGGAAGGATGCAGAATGATCCACAGTAGAAATTTCAATCTCTCAAGCATAGGATTCAAGGTGCTTGAAATTATTGATGTTTTTTTATGTTTTCAAAATGTGAATTTCCTCTCTGGTTTTTTAGAAAATGAGTTAAAAAATTTTATTGGGTAGCTGAACCTGCGCAGATGATTTTTTGTTCATATTTTTTTTTCTTCGAGGTTTGCCCCTCCAACAGTTTTATTTCTCCTGGATTAGTAAAATCTTGGTTGTCAGCTTGTTGATCGGAGGAAGGGGCTCAACTGGGCTCATTCTTCCGAAGTTCATACAATCTTGAAATTGAAGGAGCAGGGAGTATTAATTTTCAAAAATAAAATTTTAGGTCATGATTTTTTGGCACAACTTTTCAAGGCGAACAAAAAAGGTTCTCTTACATATGAGCCTATCTTTGAAATTGATGAATGACGCTGTGATCAAATGAATTTCTTTTTCATGGATGCTTTGAAATTTCTACAAATTTTTGCTCATATTCCTTTCAATTTCAAAGGTAGGTACCCTATTCAATTTTATCAAATGACATTTTTTGCTCGTTCTGAGAAATTAAAACCTATTCAAAATTGACAAAAGTTCAACTTTTGAGAACTTTGAGGAACTTATTTTTTAAAAAAATCATTTTATTCTTAAAATACTCGTATAATTGCTCATTACTCTTTGAAGTTTAGAGGTACATATAGGCAATTGTGTAAAATACGCTTTTTTGTTCGTCCCAAATTTTTTTTTTGGGATATGTATTTTTATAAAATTGACCCTGACTGGTGAAAAATTTCAAACTGTAAAAAAAGGTGATAAGGGTTTTTATAAAATTGACCCTGACTGGTGAAAAATTTCAAACTGTAAAAAAAGGTGATAAGGGTACCTGCCTATAAAATTATAATTTGGATTTTAGAAGATACTGAATTACTGATTGCAATTCTGAAAACCGTTGGTCCTAGAAATTAAAACTGCGCCCAAACTCGCCAGAGGGGACTGAGTTGAAGCCAAAAATTTTGAAAAAGCCGTATGGGAGTCAAAATTTAGGTTTTCAGGGTCTTTGATTCTCATTCTGATAATCTTTTTCTCTTTTCGTCTTCAAAACTGGAACTGAGCTGGTGGAAAGGGGAAAGAGAGAGTTCAGACCGTGCGTTTTGAAAAATGTAATATGACCGTCAAAGTGTAGCCTCTTTGAGATGCTCAGTTTTAATTTTTAGGTCAACTATATATATGTAGAAATGTTTACTTACCGAAGAAACAAAAAGAAGCTCCTAAAAAAATTTCCTAAAATGTGGCGTTGTATAGTAAAATCACAATCTGGATGATTCAAGTTTCAATGCATTCATCGATGGGGTTGATTTATGTAAATAATGCGTACTCGTAATTTGCCTGAAATAATTTATTTAAATTAAATCAGACAAAAAAGAAAACACTTGAAAATATTTTACGGTATGTTTACTGTTTACCTACGAACGTTATTTGATCACCCTTTAAATGGAATCCCTAATTTGGAATGGTCTGAAAAAGAAAAAAATCCTATAGAAAAAGGATATTCACCGCAATAAACCGATATATTTGGAGAAACTATTTAAGAAATAAAATCATCTCAAGAAGAGAGTAGACCTATCTACCCTTTTTTTTTGTAGACTTTCCTTCTTGTTCTTTTTGTTCAGTTAGGTATTCAGTATTCATTCTTTTTACTCACAATTGCTTCTAAGTTTATACCCACTTTACTTCCAGATTTTTGTCAAATTTTAGATAAAGGAAAAAAAAGAAAAGAAAGATAGAATAGATAATAACAAAAAGGAAATAAAAATGAAAGTGATTTGAAATAATTCGAGCACAAAACGAGTCTAGAGTATTGGAATTTATTACTGGCGAATGTATAGGTATTAGTGTACGTTGAATTTTCAATGGTTGAATTTCAGGTGCTCGGCAATTAATTGATTTATAAGGTGACAAATGGTTAATTAAGACGAACAAAGCAACATGTGTTGTTGTATGCTAGCTTGTTAGGTTTCTGTACGTATATGGAATGTTGAAGTTGAATTTCGCACATTGTGAAGGTACTCGGATAGGCAACATCGATAGCAGAAGTTCGTTTGATTTACATATTTTGTTTTGCGAAGGAACTACTAGTGCTGTGCGAGTTACGAATTAAATCGCTAAAGTGAATGAGGAAGTGACGAAGGAGGAGGAGAAGGGGGTTTACTTGGGAAGAAAATTAAACGTGTTGAGAAATCGTAAATTGCGATATGGTATAGTTTTGGTGAGGAATTTTTATTCATCGTGTATTGATAAGTGTTTTTTGTTCTGTTACAGATTTCGGTGCTGGTTGATCGCTGGATACGACATTTTTGCATAGAAGATCTTATCAGTAGATATAGCGCAGTTGAAAAGTAGATCATAAAGGGAACTTTGGTGAGAATTAGATATATCTAATGTACATACAATGTTCCCATAGGATGAAAATGTAATTAAATTGATTAGGTACTTTTATAAATCTCTGTTCCCATGTTTTCTTCATATACGTACAAAAATTTATTGTCTATTTTCCTTCGAAGCTTGAAACACTCTCGCGTAGAAATCTTATTTTAATCCTAAGAATCCCAGTCCCAGCACGTTCTTGAATGAGTACCACAATGCTTGTTGTGATGTTAGTAGCTCTTATCATTCTATATTTCCTATTTTCTCGATTTTCTAAGTTCGGTTGATATAAAGTGTTCACCGGGTACTGTGGTTTTTTTGTTAGGTACCAAGTTTCCCACGAGATAACCAATTTCGCACAAAAAAAAAGTGCTTCAGAGTTAACTAATAATTATGATTCCATTGGAAATGCTATTGACTTATTGTTTTCTGCACTCTTGACTTGAAAAAAGAATGTTAAGATAAGGTAGAAGTGATCACTGTTATCAGTAGGTAAATGACGTAGGATTTCGAGATTTCAAGGCGTTTGTGGTAATCCGCGTGAGAGATTCTATGTGGAAGATCTGTCTTCTTATCAGTGTATCGAAATTTGTGTTTTATTGTATTGTCAATTTTCAAAAGTTCTGATAATAAGTATGTATGTTCATTGTTCATTGTTCTTGTCATAAGAATCAGTGAAACCAGCGTATGAAAAAATTTCGGTTCTGAAAAAAAAAACAAAGGACCGAAATTTGAAAATCTTGATGGAATTGATCAATACTTAAATTGACTTGAAAAAAGATTTTTAAAAATTATTTAAAGATTAAGTAGATATGTACTTTCATAATGAGATTAAATGAAAAAAGTTCAAAATCAAATTTCAACTTGATGATTTACCCACCTATTATTACGTTTTTCTAGTAAAATAAAGATTACGACGTTTCGACACAAAATGCAGCAACAAAAAAAAAAAAAAAAAAAAAAATACAATATATGTACTTACTTGAGCAAACGTTGTACACAGAAAAAAATCTCAAAAATATTTGCAATCAGAATTCAATCTTTGGCAATTCTCGTAAAAAGAAGGCTTTAAATCGATTGGTGAAAAAGTGAGATCATTTCGCAACGTTTTGGCGAAGAAGCGAGACTTTTTATGTGTTAATTGGGGAGAAATGAAGTCAAACTTTTTGTAGCTTTTTGCAAAAAAACAGCAATTTTGAGAAAATTGTTATCAAAAAACGAAATTAATAGGGTAGGTATACTTGATAAAAAAATTGAAAAATTGCAAATATTCTGAAAATGAAGTAGAAAAATCGGCGATATTTTTTTTTATTTTAGATTTCATCGTTCTGAGTAAACTCCGTCCCATTTAAAGCAAAAAAAGATCAATTTCTTATCTCTCACCATTTTGCACATTTAAGAACAGCCTTTAGCTCTACTGAATGCCTTAGGGGTCAAAACTGAAGTTTTAATTTTTAAACATTATTCGGCTCTTCTCCAGTGTCAAAAAAGACGATAGAAAGTTGTACCCAGCTAATACGTAGGTACGTATGACTTATCCATTGGTTTCATTTTTATTTTCATCATCAGTTCCCAAAGGAACCTCATTTCACAAGTTTGATTTCATTTGGCCGATTAGAACAAGCGTCTGGTCGAGAAATTTAAAAATTTTAAAAGGAGGCGAAACACTCCACTGAAATATTGGCTACATAAACTCTGACCGGAAGTTGGCCAATTTGAGCACAGGAGAAACGTGACAATTTTCAATCTTCTTTTTGAATTCCAAAGCTACATCTACAGCTTTATTGTCATCATTTTTTTTTTGAAAAATTTGCTCAAAAACTACAAATTACTGAAAAGAGACCCATTTGTTTTTCAGCAAATCAATTTTCTAAATGAGATCTAAATACGTATCTCCGGAAGGTACAAGTACTCCCAAATTCTGATTATAAAATGTGAAACCAATTCAAAAGTGAAATGTCATTCCTCATTCAAAAAAACTGATCTTGAGTTTCGAGTAGTGATTGATTTTTTCGATCCGTCATTGGAACAGAAAATGTACTTAATTAAACAAAATGTTTCTTTGATTTCTTATTACGCTGGAATTCTTAAGATGAAATTTCACCATAACATTAATGCTTAAAAATTTCAGAGGTATTTTTTAAAATCTTTCAATTTTTTATGATTCTCCTTCCCACCATTTCTTACAAACCCAATGCTTTACACGAAGGAAAACGCCAGTATAGCAATACGAAAGTAGATACAAAATGTTTCATTATCGTTATTTCAAACCAATACGAAGGTAATTTCATTACATTTCTAATAAATATCTCTCCGGTTGACAAAACGGCGCCCAGGAAACATTCTCTTTGGATAAGCACGGGTCATTCGAGCAGTTAAAGTTATCCATTTCTCCGCACATGGTTTAAATCAAAGCGACAAGAAAAACTTGGAACTCGCGTCTGCTTATTATCTCAACCTGGCAATAAAATTGGTAAAATTGCTCTTGGAAATAGGTCCGTAGCAGTGATCGGGAGATGGAAACAATGACACGAGATTTTCGTTACGATAGACGCCGATAAAACGATCGGAAAACTAGGACCATTAGGCAAATTTATTACGAGAAATAGTCTCAGCAGCAGTCGGTTGTAAAACAAGCGCAATTTGTAAGTTGCCCATAACGTAGAGAAAGAGAAAAAAAAGGGGGGTCGTCGAGTCGAGAAAAAAAATACATATATTTTAAAAACCCTTCGCCCAGTCGGGTTAGTTCTTTTTATATAATAACTACAAAGGTATTGGAAGTCGGTACCGGAACATTGGTCAACTAGCCCTGAGCACAGGGTCACTTCCGCTTCTCATATCATTTGCCATATACTGGTCGACTTTTTTCGCCGCCACGCACATAAAACGGCTGCCAGTCCCGATGGCTATGCCCTTTCCTGTTTTTATGTGCCACACTTCTTCGGCCCTTCTGTTGCAATTCTCGATAATTTCCTAATCCTGCGCGCCATCGCCAAGGCGAACTTTTGCCTCTCTAGCTTTCCTTCGCTCTACTCGTACTTGGGGGTTCTTTTTATTACTTTTCCAATTCGCCAACTTTTTATCTGTTATAAACTACTTCCTGTTAGGTTTTTTTTCGCCTTCTATGGTCATTTTGTCGCTGCATACCAGCCCTCGTCTATTTCCCCGAGCTGCGTTGGCGATGTGCTTTTGCTTCTTTATACTCGGTCGTGTGTCTTTACTGCTCTGAACGATATATCACTTCCTCGAGCGTTAATTTTTCCGTCACATTTTACGCTATATGTACACGTATACGTACGAGTATATGTGTAGCGATACTAAAGGTCACTATACTGCACAAAGTACCTACTCAAACCATTTTAGTCGGATTTTCCCATCTTTAAGAATGAGGGAAAAGTCACCCAACGTATACAGTGCTCGTGTAATTCGACCAGAAAGGGATGTGCCGGATGAAGACGAGGGTGGAGTGGAAATTAATATTTATTTATCGCATTTAAGTGTGAGTATTTGAATTGCAACTTCGATTATTTTCATATTGAGAGTTGGTGAGTTCCGGATCACTTTGAGGATTTTTCGAAAATTGAAAGAGCAGAGATTTTAAAAACTTGTTTTATAATTTTGGCAAAATGCGGGATTTTTTCATTGAATTTTTCAGCAATCTAACGTTGTTTTGAACTTTGCAATTTTTGTCTCGGATTCGAAATTTGTCATAATTCCAGGCGCGAAACAAGCGAGGGGGGGTACGGTACCCCCCGGAAGGTTTGAAAAATTAAAAAGTTGGCATTTTTGAGTTTACAAGGATGAAAATTCAAAAATGATAACTTTTCAATTAATCATTAGTTGAAAAGTTGGCGTTTTTGACTCAGAGTTTGATATTACAATTAAGTTTATTTACCAACTGATGAGGCATTCTTGGTTTGCCAAATGAGAACTTCAGAACTCACAATTGTCAATTTTATTTTCTACTTATTATCTAGTTGAAAAGTTGAAAATTTGCAATTGTTAAAATTAATTCGATTTGCCAACTACATACCTACATACTTACAAATTAATTTTAAATGTAATGTACCTATAGGTATTGTAGGCACATTTTTGATTTGCCAGCTGGGTACTTGAGAAGTGGAAACTCAAAACTGCCAACTTTTCAAGGAAATTATTCATTTTGTTCAAACAGACTCAACGTCATAAATTTAAATTTTCTTATTCTAAATTTGCCAACTGATGCGAGCATGATACAATACCTGAGGACTCAGTTGGCAAATTGACCAATATTGTTGTACCTACATACTATACCTAGTTGACAAATTTATACTTGACTCATTTTTTCAAATAATACAATTGTGATAGCTCTTTATGCTATTTTAGTTTTTAAAATGTACATTTCCAAAAGCTTTGGCCTTCGCTTCGCTCGGGCTAATTTGTTTAGGTACATATTTTTCTAGAAAAATATTGCGAGAATTTGAAAAATTCAAAGGTCAGAAAAATGATTTTCTATCATCAAAAATGATGTTCTTCGGTTTTTTGTGCTACAAATTATTGAAAGCTTCTGCCCTCGCTTCGCTCGGGCCATTTTCGGGCCATTTAACTTTCACTTTCACGATTCTAAATTTCTACAAAAATATTAGATACTTAGATAGGTAAGTCTCGAATTTGAAAAATATCAAGATTGGAAAATATCATTTTTGACTTTGAAAAATGACGTTTTACAGATTCTCAAGTTATAAAATTTTGCAAGCTTTTGCCCTTGCTTTGCTCGAGCCAATTCCATTTCATTTTCTGTTTAAGCTCTTTGGAAAAATAATTGTTCAAGTTAGAAAACTGTTCAAAAAAAATGAGAAAAATGTAGGCGCATTGATGATAGATTTGCTAGTGAAAACTAATAGATATAGGTACGAATAATAATTTTTCAATGAGGTAATCATTAGTGAAAAAGAGGAAAATTCATAACTTTGAGTTTTAAAACTTTTTCTCCGATGGCACTCTCTTGGAAACATTAAAAGATTTACTGATTTTAAAAGTAAAATTTTCATTGCTTCAAAATTTTAATCCATCTTGGGTTCAAAAAATGAAATTTTTCCCAACTATGCGTAAAAGTTTGAATAAAATTGCATTGGGTAATTATCAATTTTTTTCAATTTCCCGTAATGTTAAATAAAAACATTGGGTCAAATACAGAAATGGGCAGTGCCTATTCTCAAATCGCGAAAACAGTACAAGCAAATCTGTTTTATTTGAGCTAATTTTCGAAAAATGATTGTAGAAGGGAGATGAGTGTAGGTATAGTGAAAGTTTTGATAAATAATCGATTTTGCAGTTGGCATTTTCAACATTTCAAAGTTAGCATTTCTTAGAATTTACCCGCCTTGTAAAATCACTTTGCTACGCCCCTGCATAATTTGTTCACATTTTGAAGTTTTGCGTTGAAAATAAAACAATCAATAGTGCTGTTTTCTTCAAAATGAAATTTTCTAAAAAAATGTTTATGATTTTCCGAGTTGAAGTTCAAGTTTTTCATCGTTATGCTTAACTTTGGAGTTCAGTTGCTCGGAATTGTTACAACATGAAGAAAATCTGTTTACAGTGTTTCGGAAGTATATTGAGAGTAGTTTCAATAATATGTATTCGTGATGAATTTCGGAGGTTCAAAGGTGAGCTTTTTTAGAAATTCAAATTTCAAACGCTTGCTAAATTTTGGAGCTATGATTTGAAAATTCGAAAAAAGTCCAAAAAGCATACATTTTTATGATATTGACCCCTAAGAAATTTTCACGATGTGATTCATGAAACTACGGAGGGAGGGAGAGTTCCAAAGCCACTAAAATTGGGTCAAAATGTAAAAAAATGTCAAATATCGTGTGACATATCATTTCATATTTCATACGTTTTCGAGAGCGCTAAATACGAATATGATCTTATTTTTTCATTTCGACCCCTCCAATGCTTTTCATTGCCCCTTGCTCCTTTTTCTAAAAATTGAGAAAATCGTGTGACATGTTGTTCATTCGGTTTTTGGAAGCGCTGAGTACGAATATCAACTTATTTTTGTAATTCGACCCCTTCCAAAGTCCCCTTCTCTATTGCCCTCTAAATTTCCTAAAAATTGAGGAACTCGTACCGAATACAAATATCAGCTTGTTTTTTGATTATTGACTCTTGGTGTGATGAGAGTCAATGTCAATACTAATTACAACGATATAGGGCACACTGAAAATATATCTTTTTTTTTTACTAAGAACATTTTTTGAAATAATTCGGAGGACCTGAACTCAAAATTGGACAGATTTGATACGGAATGATCCGGGAGCAAATAATAATAACTCAACTGCAGCATATTTGAAAAATTCGAAAAATTGCTCGATTACACGACGAAGCTGCGCATATGCAGAGATTAAAAACTGAGGAATTGAGTTGGAAACCGTTCTCGGCCTCTCTGTGGTGGGCAGTAGATGGCATGGTGGAGAAAATGCGAAAAAAACTGCCATAAGTGAACGAGCCAGAGAGAGCAAGAAGAAATTCGATACGACATACATCTACATACACAATACACATGCACAATCTACAAGTAAATTCAGCGTAAAAGGTACTTTGACTCGATATGGTGGTATAAAAAGTGACCCAGCTTCGAAGCTCCAGAATATAGGATAGATGATGGTATTATAGTTGGTATATCGGTCGTAGCTGCAGCGAACGGATAGTGGTATCCGATCCGATAGTTCGGGTGGAAGGGAATTCGAATACGAAAAAGAGAAAGAAGAAAACGAAAAAAAAAGAAGAAAAAAGGTAATGCGTATGTATTCATTTTCGAGCATGACCGCATCGTAACCGTTGTCGGGATAACAACGCTGGACTCCATTAGCGGCTAATGTTTCTTACAAAGATGATATATCAGTTCCACCCTTTCGAAGGGTGTCATGCTGGATCCACGGGTTATTTTTCATTTTCGGACGATAGCACGCACCGCTCCTCAGCCTTTAATGTTCTTTCTATTTAGGCGGCGCGAAAAACCCTGCCGAGATGAACCTATGCGAGAGGGGGGGGGGGGTGTGAAACGGAGAAAACGATTTTTTTCTGGTTTAATTTTTCACCCAAAAATACGCTTACGTTAGCTATCTCGTAGTACGAATGTTGCGTTACGAGAAAAATAATTTTTTTCCAATATAAGTAGGTAAATCGATTTTTAAAAAAATACAAATCTTATGGTAGCGTCCGCGTCCCGAGGAAGAAAAGTAGTAAAGTGAGGGAGAGAGTCTTCTAGTACCTCGATGCGTACGATATGCCCATGCCCGCGTGAAGATGGTTTTGAAAAAATCCATTATATTAACTGGAAGCAATTAATTCGCCTTTACAATAGCAATAAAATGTAATAAGAATTTAATTTTAATTTATTTAACTACCCGGTAGCCGAGTTTTACGACATATCGTCTGCACGCAGTTCGCCTGGATAAACTGGTTTCGCCATCGGTAGCCATTGCCCGAGCTAAAAACTCATATATTACTTGAACGATGATTTATTATCTTTGGACGAGATGACAAAACAAATTACACTTTCTGGTATTTTTATATTTTACTTTATTGCAGCAAAGGCGACGCGTCTCCGGTTGCGATGAATTTTAAATTTACTTACTCGGAAATACGTATAAGGTACCTATACGTATACTCGTATTACTCGACGGTAGCTGGAGTTAAGGTGTTTACCAGCACCAGCCACCTAATGAATTATGAAACGTGCAATATTCTTTTTCGAATACCTAGGTTTACAGGTAGTTTATCGGTATGTACTCACTTTTATTCATGTGGACAGAAGTACATAAGAAGAGGTGAAGAGGAGACGAAGACATTCAAATGTTATGTACTTCTGTCTATTATGAAGTGAGAAAACAGAAAAGAATACCCGAGGTGGAGGACAGTAACATTTTAGCTGAATTTTCCTTCGTTTAACGGGGTTCCCGGCCAGTGCTGGTGGCAGGATTTTTCTTTAGGGGAGGGGAATTGGGTTCAAACCAAGTAATTTTGTCATTCTCTTTTTTTTTGGTGGGGAGTGGAGAAACCAAATAACCATGTTATCTATAAATATTTTTTTTAAAGAGGAGAATTCTGCGACTGAAATTTTTCTCAAAAAAGATTAAAAAATGAAGTGATAATTTGCCAAAGTGAAGGACAAACACAACAAAAGTGCAAAAATGCTTGGAAAATTACTCCTTTCGTCAACAAAAGTTTTTTCAAAAAAAAAAAATTTGACTCGGGAGGCTCACCTCAATCCTCCTCTAAAACCGTCACTTAAGAAAATTCAAATTAAATTTATTTCTTGTGAAAGAAATTGAAATTTGATTAAATTAAGGTATGAATATGAAATCAGCCTCTAAAATTGATTTGGTGGTCATTTTTGAATTCTTGAGCAAGGAATATAAAATATCTATTACTTACATATAGTCATTTGAATTTGAATCGCAAGAAGCGATTTTTGAAAATTTATGCCCTAGTCGATCCAAAAAGTCCTAAGGGCAGTGAATCCGAGTTCATGAATACTGAATTTAATTTTGGATATTTTTATTGGACTTTGGAGGTGAAAAATATGATTTAAACCAAAATTTATTTTTCTTACCTCAATTTTTATGAAATTTTGAGTGTTTCGAATGGGTCTATTAATTTTCAGAAATTCGTCAAGAATCGAGAAATTGAATTCCGCTTTCAAAATTTTACCGATGTATTTTTGGATATTCTTTCAATTATCAATGACTTGTCTAGTCAGTCCCTCTCCCTTCTCCTCTTGGAGTTCTAATTTGAAAAGGAGATTTCAGAATAATATTTTTCAACATTTTTCGTTGTTTTTTATGGGAGGTGAAATTTGCTGAATTTTTTTCAGTTATTGTCTCTCTTTATCAACGGTAGTTAATGAAACATTTTTCAATTTTGAAGTCCATGATGATCGTGTTTTATGAGAAATATTAAACAAAGAAGGAAAAGGAGAATCCGCATTATTTTTTGAAAATCCAACTTGTTTGTCCAAGTTTTTAGCTCCTTAGATACGTTTTTTTTTTTGAATTCGTTTGACAATTTTTTTATTTTATTCAGTACTTTCCTCCAACATTCGAAAACAAAAAAAATGAGCTCGCCGACCCACCGAAGAATTTCCCCATTTTTCTATGCTATATAAATTTACCCTCACGTTCAAACAATTAGCTAAGTGCTCTGATCTGCCATCATTTTTCGCCGGAACATCGGAAATGAAAATATAAAAAAAAAATACATCCAAATGCCAAACCTTTTTTTCTTTCATTTTTGAACTGCATGTGTACTCGCGTATGGCCTATATCCTTTGACAAAAGGAGTCTACTCCACATCCATAATTTGCATCAAACGCCTGGCGGTCGACGCGTCGTCTTTATTTTTGAACGTAATTTTTAACGCGTACGGTCTGCTGTCAGATTTGATTTTATGTTTTACAGTATGCGTCGTTGTCATACGCCTTCTCTATTAAACCCTCATCCCGAAAAAAAAAGCAAGAAGAAAAATTATATTAAAAACTAATAAACAACGTCGTTCGCTTATTATGTACGAGTACCCTATTGAAATAATCGCTTTTAATTTACCCCGGTGCGATCTTTTAAATAAACATGCGAATGCAAATCAACTTAGCCTACTATATGGCTCGTCTCCTATCAATATGCGTGTACAATGCGACTAACCAGCCTATGCAACAATACAAAGCGCATACATACTCCATACACCGTACAAAATCCATGACTTTATACGAGTTATTGCGTATTGTATTGTATCGTTTAAAAGCTCGTTCTCTTATAGTACTCCTTTAATCATTCGGATTCCGGCGATGAAAGAGGTTGGCAGGGAGAAGCATATAAAGCGGCGTTGTCTGTTCATGTATTGTGTAAGTCTATGACCTGTTATCCGAAATTATCCTTAATCTGGTGTCTTTCTACTACCGACCGCTATTGATGACAATAATTATTTAAACGGTTTACTTTACACATAATAGCTTGATGTGTATTCAACGCTTGTATAGAATGAGATTATAATTCAATTACTTATTTGTGTTAATTTGTCGAGCTTTTTTTCATTGTCAATGTTGCCCAAATTCTCATTCTTACTAAAAAGTGAATTTCTGCGTCGTCGGATTCAATCGTCTATTCTGATATTACGCGGTTAAAAGTTCAAAAAGCGGTGGGCATAGGAGGTCTACAATTTTTTAGGAGTATTTATTTGGCCCTACCTTTAGTTCATTGAGAAAGCATGTTACTCGCGACCTCTTGATCAAATTTTGAGTTGCGAAAGTAGATTTTTGAATTTGAATTAATTTTTGAAAATGGCTGAAATACGTAAGTATAGCTTGTTGACTCTAGATTCGGGGGATAAACTTTAAGTGATAGGGAAGGTTTTGAGTGATTTGTTGGTTGAAATTTAAGTCAGTCACAAATTTTAGCCCCAGAGATGCCCGTGGAGAGAAGAAATGGGTTTTCAAAGAGAAGGAATTATGTTTTGGAAAAAATGGTCCAGTTTCAAAACATGTGTTTGAGAATCTGCGTTAAGCTAACAAGGGAACCTCTTGAGATGTCCGCCTCCGATTTGAACGGGACTTCGATTTTTGGAAAGAGCATGTTCTAAAACTCCCAAATCCAAATTTTCAGCTGCTCAAGTTCATTTTTCGATTTTTGGTGAATTTTTGAAAATCCAAAACTGACTATTTTGGTGATTTATGCTTTTTTTTAAAAAGTACGTACTTGATCAGTAAAAATGTTCAAAATAAATTCTAAAACTGATATTAACCCCCCAAATCCAAATTTCGCCATTTCCAGCCATTGTGGAGCCTCCAGCGCTATTTTACAATTTCTCTAGAATTTTGAATTTGTTCCAGAAGGCGTGGATATGAAATTGGGCAGCTAAAAATCGAGTTGTGTGTTATACTCGATCTGTTTAACAAGTTTATCTACATTTGAGTTGGTTTCGGAAGGGACATCTCAAGAGTGATTTTTTGACCAGTTTTTTTCAAATGAAAAATCCAAAAAAATCAAAAGTTTCCCGTTTGCGAGGAAATTTTCGAAATTTGCGCGAATCGCTGTATTTCGTCCATAACTAACCTCCCGAAACCAAATTCCGTCATTTCCCACCGATCTGGAGCCTCCAGCGCTACTTTTCAATTTCTCCAGAATTTTGAATTTGCTCCAGAAGACGTGAAACTCGTTATCTTTCGATGTTTTGGCATAATTGATGCGAAATATTTGAGAAGAAAAAATTGTCAAAATACAATCCCCTGAAACGAACTATTTTTCTATTTTCAATCGCTTAGTAGAATATCCTAATTAAACCGGTTGGGTTCGGTCAAGAGCGAAAAAGGAAATTCGTCTCCTGTGAGAACCCAAACCTCCCAAACCTCTCTTCAGGGGTACCTCCGGAGCTAAAAAAATTTCTGGTTGTATTTTAACTCAAAATGAAGATGTCTACTGAATTTTGTCAGAATCCTCCGTCATTTTGTTTTCGCGTTGAGAAAATAAATGCCAACAAAGAGGTTAACTATTTCCGCAATTTTCAAAAATTCTCCAATAATTGAAAAATCAACTCCGGCTGCTCAAAATTAGGTTCTGAGGTCTGGGTGACATGCTTTGATATTCCAAATTTCAGCTCAATCGGAGTTGACGGATTGTAAAAATTACTTTGTTAGTTTTCTCCTCGTACCTACTTTCCTCAGAAGATGTTTCATTTAAATCAGAAATCTCGTCAACATTTCGTCTCTCATTCAATTTTAATCAAGCAGATGCTATAGATAAGCAAAGCGAATACCTACTCGTAATCTACTCTCCGAGACAAATTTATGAATGAACAACGAACATACTTGTGGATATCGGTAGCCATTGAATATCTTATACCATAACAAGTATTACATTTCATGTAGTAAATTAAACTCTAGAATATATGTAAATATTCGGTAAACGATTTGTGGTAGGTGAAGTAATACTGCTTCTGTTGCTTTTCCACCATCGACCGTCGAAATTCATCCTATATCTAGTTTGATTTATATCACCCGAATCGATATTTTTTGTAAGAAACATGGTTACCTACTACGTCTAGCTCGTCCCTGTTCCCTGTCGCATGTGGCTCGGGCTCAAGCTCGGCTTGATAATGTGCATAAGTTTAAATATGTTGTTCAATGTTCTTCCATCGTACCTACGAAATGGATGAACTATGGTAATAAACGAAGTACGAACCACTTCGAACGCAGCAGGATACGCGCAAATTAATTTCAAAGCACGAGCCGATTCCGATCATCGTTGTATACCCAAACAGGTACCTTTACCTACGACCATATCGTACCGTATCTTTGCCCCATGTACTTCTACGAGTGCACTTCGTTCATACTTGTTAACAAAGTTCAACGTTCAGTCGAAGCAACTTTGCGAAATCTTCGTACGAGTAGTTTAATTTTAATTTACTCAACTAGCCTAGGTACCTATTTCACTTATTCGTCGTCGAGATGTGAGCTATGCGTGTCTGCCTACAGTGTACTAGTTTTGTTGAAGGAACATCGGTCCAGATTAGCGCTGAATTAAAAGCTGTTCGAGTTTGTAAAGTTGATTTTTGTTGGCCTTTTACAGAGTTATTTACTTGGGATAATTTTCTCTTCGAGCAGATTCTCGAAGAAGTTTGAAAGAAAGTTTATAAAAGTGGGATGTTCATCGTTTTCACTATTTATTCAACGAACATCGTTTTAAGATTTTCTCGAGGTATTTTAATGTTTAATTTTTTGTGAAAAAGTCGATAAAGGCTTTAGGTACAGAGTTAGTTTTTGGAAAGTGAGTGACTAAAACGAAAATTTTAATGCAACTCAAAGCTTCTACGTACATGCCTATCTACTCCAAAAAAATGTGGGTGCTTGAATATGTTACCTATCTTGAAAAATGAAGAGGCAAAGTCTTCAGGTACTTTCTTTACATTTCCCCTGTTTCATTTCTTTATTCCCAAAAGAAGCACCAACATATGTGTATGTACTTAAACAACATGATTGATTCCATTATCAAATTTTCAAAAAAATCAACAGTGAACCTTCTCACAGTGTGATATTACTCGAGTATAAGAATGTTTTTTTTTTTACTGCTCTGTTGTCCTCCGAAGGGATTTTATTCCTTCACTCGTGACAAAATCACGTTTAAGGTGATGGTATCACGCGATTACTAAAAACACATGTAACTTACGTAGTAGGTACTCGTTCACATTATTAGGATCGCGACAAAGAAACGAGCAAGAGAGTAAGGAAGAAAGATAGAGAGAGAGTGGAGAGGGTGGAACAGAATTAATCCATAAATTACACCCATTCGAAAGCTGCGTGGTTACAGTTACGCGGGGAATTCGTTTGGATATTTGTAGGCTGCAGTCATCAATGCCAATGTTTACGATACACCAGTACCAAATGTTGTCCAATTTTTCAAACGCAATTATATCGAATATCAAAACTAACCGCGCCGCTGCCTTCTCCATGGTCGATGGCCGGGCCCTCTTTATCGAATATTTCCTAATTACAATCGCACGTTGTATATAATATTCGCGTCTCGCGTCCTATGCTTCGTATGGTATAGGTATACCAGGTAATTGTTATAAATCAATCAGGGAATCTCTCCAGCGTAAACGAACCAACACAGAAAGAGAGAGATGAGACGAGGAGGAGAGGAAGAGACACCGTATTTGACGATGGTCCGAAATGTATTAGCATAATGAATTAACGTGTTTCCAAAGTCGAACCCAGCGCCATCCTCTGGTTTGATCGTAAAATTCATCAGGTGCGACTGTGCCGCACTAGTCGCTACTCGATCTACAGCAGCTAATTGCATTTGGCACAAGTCTCATTTTTTATTCCATCAAGAAGATAACCATAGGTAGCCAAAATTAACCGACATGATGTATAGTTTTGAAATATATTGACGAGGTGTTTCAGATCAAATTCAAAAACAAACTGGACTACTCAAAACTCATATACTTGTACGTGGGACTGTTTTTGTTACCTACCTACCAACTTTAGACACGTGTCATAAATTCATAATCATAACATGTACATTGCGGGGTCGATGATGATGGTAAAAAAATTGAAAAATGTAAAAAATTAAAATGTAAAAAAAATTTTAAAAAAGCAGACACTTTGGAAATTCTTACTCTTGGGGCCCCAAGATTGGAGCTGGCCAAAGTGTCCACTCGTATCAATTCGATTTTTTCATTTCAAAGAATGTTTTATTTAAAAATAAAAAACCAACAGGAATCCAATCAATATGATTTTTCTATTCCAAAAAATTGAAAATGAAAAAAAAAACACTTCGTAATTATAATTTTAACAAACCTCTGGTGTAATAAATACTTAAACGTTCGAAATCAACTTCAGAATAATCCGCCCTGATATCTTTCTTGGTCCAAGCGGGCTTCTCCTCTTCTTTTGGAAATTTCTTAAGGGTGATTAGAGTTAAACTTCATGAACTGGATAAAAACATAAAAATAAGCTTGTTATAATATGTGACCGTCCGCGATAAAACCGACCATCCGTCGCAAAAAATTTTCAATTTTTTTTCGCGAATTTTTGTTCCCTACACCATTTAAGGCCCAAAAATAGGCGAAAAAACATTTTCGATTTTTTGCGACGGATGGTCGGTTTTATCGCGGACGGTCACATATTCAAAAATTCGTACACACTTACACCGCCTGCTGCATGTTGAAGTAAGTATTTACATATGTTTTTTTTTAAAAATTTTAATCATATTTAAAATGAAATAATCAATTTTTTCATTTTAAAAATTATTAAAATAAAAAATGAAAAAAAAACCAATATCGACAATCCTAAAAGCGGACACCTTGGGAATTCCCACTCTTGGGGCCCCAAAGTGCCCCGCTCTCTACTCATATGATCACTTCAGGGGCACCTCGAAGGTTAAAATTTTTTCAAAGTGAAAGTCTCCATTAAAGTTTGGCCAACATTCTGACATTTTTTTATTGCAATCCTCCCTAATTTTGTACTATGTACATTGTACATGCACATAGTTAACAAACGCGCTGCAGATTTTGTCCTCTAATATTAACCACATGAAAAAACTCAGTTTAAACTTTAAAATTGACCAATTAGTCCCCTCATTTTGAGGGTGTTGATATTTTATGTATGTACCTACTTCATTATTACCCACATTCATTTTTTAAAAATCTTAAATTTTCAGCCATAAAACAATGCATCTTTGGTGTAATGATGACAACATGGCATAGGCATAGCTGCAGGGGGTGCCGGGTGTGCATTGGCACCACCTACTTTTTCCAAAATAGTTCCTTTTTTTGAAAAAAAAATTCTGAAAAGTTTGATAAATTACTGACGTCAATTTGAAGGCAAAATTCTTAATTTGCCGACAAAATCATCGATCTGTCCTCAAAATTCTTATTTTTTTCAAAAGCTCTTGCCCTCGCTTCGCTCGGGCTAAATTGGTACCTATTTTCTATTCCTCAATATTCTTATTCAAAACTGACTTTTCACATCAAAATTATAAATCAGAAAAATCGAAATCTTACATTAAAATTGATGTTCTATGTAGATACCTACTTATCCAACCATCATTTGAAAAATGTTAAAATCCGAAAAACCGAATTGATTCATTAAGATTGATGTTGTTTTATTTTTCAAATCACAAGTTTTCCAAAACTTTTGCCCTCGCTTCGCTCGGGCATTCAAGATACTGCTTTTAAAAATTTTAGGAATATGAAAACTAAACAGAAAAATTCTAGAAATAGGAAGTTACTCATAATGCTCAAAGCACATGAAAAATGCAAATTTTTTATTTTTTCTGGACAGATTCACTACCTATAGCTTTTCAATTTTTCTTCAACACAGCACGTTCAAATTTTAATTATTGTTGGCAAAATTACAATTTTTGCCGGAAAAATGACGGGATACATCCTCTAAGTATGTTGAATTGTTCACAAATAATCAATAAAGAAATACAGGATTAAAAAATTTTTTAATTTGAACCCCCCCCCCCACCACCACCTTATCGCACATGAAAAATTGGCACACCCTACTGGAAATGTCCAGCTACGCCTATGCAACATGGTTATAAAAATACTCACATTGAAAAATCCTCTGCGTATACTTAAAATTTCATTCTCAGAATGTACCTAAGTATTGGCTAAAATTTTATCAAAGTTCATAAATATTAGCTTTATCTGTTTGGATGAACCCTGATCATACGAGGGGCGGCTGATAAATAGCGCACGCGGCACTCTGGCGAAGAGCCTAATTCACGTATGGAACTGAGTGAGTGCTCATTTTGTAGCCTGAAGTCTGAGGAACACGATGGTGTATTCAGTTTTTCGATAGGGCTCATAGAAAAAATTTTGACGAACCCAAAGTGTCGGAGAAAAATCCGTCTTGTTCCTGAGCAGACAAACAAAACAACATTAGTATACTGCAAAGAGCGCTCCAGCGGCGGTACCAATTATTGAATTGCATCGCGTGTGTACTCAATTTGTAGCTTTAAGTCTCAGGAACACGGTGGTGTGCTTAGTTTTTCTGTATGATTCATAGAATTTTTTTTAGGAGGAATTCGAATGGACCAAGAGGAATCCTTCATGTCATGCTCGATAGGCTAGTGCAATTTGCGCTCTGGCGAAGAGCCTAATTCACATATTGAACTGAGTGAGCACTCATTTTGTAGCCTGAAGTCTAAAGAACACGATGGTGTATTAAGTTTTCTTGTAAAACATGTTGGAAAAATTTTAGATGAACACAAAGTGACTGAGGAGTTTTTTGAACGAAAATTCAACCTCACTAAGCTACACCATGATCACTTCGAATTCGTTTAAAACTTTTTGTACGAGTCAAACAAAAAAAGTGAATACACCACCGTGTTCCTGAGACTTTAGACTACAAAATGAGTGCACACGTGGCTTGATACAAGAATTAGTCTTGCTACTAGACCACAATGTACGAGCTCTATCTAGCATTGACAGAAAAAAAATCACCTGACGCTTTGGATTCGTTCAATTTTTTTTCTATGAGTCCTATCGAAAAACTGAATACACCATCGTGTTCCTTAGACTTCAGGCTACAAAATGAGCACTCACCCAATTCCATATGTGAATTAGGCTCTCCCCCAGCGTGCCGCGTGCGTTATTTATCAGCCGACCCTCGTATGTAGGTACTAATCATACATGGTCCAATATGATATGATAAATTTTTATAGAAGTGCTTCTTATTGGTACATATGATGAAGTTTTATGTTTATCTATGTACGTAAATAGATGAAATAATTGTCAAAGGGCAACAAAAATACATGAAAAATCAATAGAAACACTTCTTCAAAAAAATATTATAACAGAAACAATAGAAACATGCTTAAATTGTAAACAAATCCATCTGCATGTATTCTAAAAAATGAAGAAACAATCATCAAACTTGAGGGTATAAGTAGGTAAGGTACCTAAGTAAGTAAAAAACAGAAACTTCATTTTCACATTTTTACTCTTTGGAACCATCTGAGAATATTTTCATATGTATATTAAGGGCTGCTCAACCATACCAACCCCCAAAATGGTCAAAACGAATAATTTTGTGCTAAAATTTGAAATTTTTCATCGCTCTCGCATTAGAGCCAGACTTACACGGTGTAATATTACATTTATAGGATTGAAGTTCACGATATGGGGCCGAGTAATATACCATAGGAACTGTTTTCCTTAGGGAACGGTTACATTATAGGATTCCCATCGTGTGTAAAGTCTTTCTAGTATTTTTTTTTCTCCGGAAAAATAGTGGTGAAGCGGACACCGTTATAACGAACAAGGTGGGGTATATGTGCACAAAAACATGGCAAACAGGGTGACTTCGAAAGACTAAAACAAAAGACACGGCCGCTGCATAGGAGATTAATAATTATGCGAACATTAACGTTTAAAAAGCATTTGAATTAATATCCAGACGCATTTTATAAAGGGTGGACTTTCAAACAAAGGCTGCTGTTCTTGTATACAAAATGAAAACTGTCCTGGAAGTTTACATAGCACAAAAGGCTCGCTGAATAGGTCTCTAAAGACGGGTTATCTTGTAGAGTTTTTGTAATGAAACATGTGCGCGCGATTAAAAATTCGTTTAAAATATTAAAAATATATGTGTATTTACGAATCCGTAGCAATGATTTGTTTATTCGTTAATTGTCATTTCGTCGAGGTTTCCCTCTTTTTGTTTTACGTACTCGACGAATATTTTTCAAGGCTAATATTTTTTTACGAGCAATATTCATGTTGGAAATACGATCATAACTGTAAGATTATGAGAACGGCGAGAAGGAGGAGAGTTTATCTCCTGAAAGAAAACTTCAACTTCAGAATACTATTTTTTTCGAACAAGGTGGGGGAGTAAAAGTAGAAAGGGTAAGAAAAAGATAATTTTAATATGACCTATTTTTTTCCATAGCGTTCAGCTATAAATTATTAATTTTTGCACCATTTGTCTCAAAATGTTGATGGAAATATGTGGCCAATTAATTAAAAATACAAAATCCTCGGATTCTCATCGAGTAGGTAACCTTCGTCGACTATAGATTACTCGATAATCATGAACCCACTACAGCCAACTTGACTCAGCAATTTTTTTCAATACTCCTCCCATTTCTGCACAGGTGGTATAACGAGTAAACAAGAAGAAAAAAAACTAATCATTATGAGAAAATAATAGCAAAACACAGGTAGATATCTATCTAAGTATGTACTATCTACCAAACAGGATTCTTTTCTTTGACCCTATCAAATTGAATAACGAAAGAGATTATCGTACGTATATGCAGAATACACCCAAAGATACGTTCTTGTATAAAGTGGTGCGCCACACCGGAGACTATGGAGTTGATCAACAAGTCGCAAATTATAACGAATTAGGCCGAAAAAACGATTAAAGGAAACGGATATTTAAGGCGAATTGACCATTTCGGACACGAGTTTGGATACCGGACAATATAGTCGTAGGAGATGGTACATAAAGCTCGTGAAATTCGATACGTAAGAGGACATTTCGCCATTAAGCGATATATTTGGCGGATGGCGGAACGTACCGGCGTATAACATATTGTCACAATCTATACATGAGTGCGTTTGATAACATCTTCGAACAAATGATGCGTGCCACGGTGTAACAGAATGGTGTCCTTTGGTGGTACGCTGGGGTACGAGGAGCGTGTGTCTCTATCTACGTACTTTTCGCGTATTACTCGTACGCGGCCTTTCTTCAATCCTTTTTGGGTGAATTTGCCACGATTCTGACGACACACATAATATGAATATTGATTCAATTAATGTTGACAGTGGAGATAGGTTTTCAAAAAATTTGTGTGAAGAGGGAGAAGATGGGCAAAGGTTGTAAATTTTTGCCTTAATACTCAAGTTGATGAAAAAATCTTTTTGAACGCGGTATACCAATTCATCAGGATTTTACAGTGGTTTTTATGTTGCATGTTTTCTATTTTTCATTATTGACAAGGGCTATTTTTTTTGGTAATCAAGTCGTTTTTTTTGAAAAAAAATAAACAACATTGTTTCCTCTATTTTAGATAGGTAGGTAGGTAGTATATGAAAATCAATTCCGAAAATATTTCAGACTTTTCCCGAGGATTGCACAATCTATGGGAAATTCGCCTATTTCGTACTATGGTATGTTACTACCCTACGAAGTTTTTTTGGCCTTTTTTTTCAACTCCTCGTGGATTTCTTTCTGTACGCGTTGTACATAGCGAAAATATGAACAGTCACGTGAACGGCCGGAAATTCCGGTTCTACTAACTGGAGACGAGACCTTATACACGTTGGATATTCAAAGGAAAGGGAGTTAAATTCGCTCTTTTGTTAATCGCATAGTCCCTTCGTATATACTTGGGTGATATATTGGCGACGGAAGTGCGTTGCAGCGTGTTATGACCACTCGTTTTTTTTCATCATAGTCGACGAAAGTTCTCCGGTCGGGTACGTCGACTTATGTTTGTACGAATTTTTTCTCTTCTTCTTCATATCGCACGCCAGGCTATCAACTCGTGACCGAGTTGAATCAGGTAGATACATTGTAATAATAAATTTCGCGAGTATTACATACCGTCTGAGATGAATCATTTCTGTCGTTTTAAATGAGGTGAGAAAGCATGATGTCGATGCCGTGGCTTGTGTACCTATACGAATGAGGGGAAAATTTCCAAGTCGCTGTATATTGTATATGGTAACAGAAGACATACTTCTGTAGTATGGAATGAAATATGGAATTATTTTTAGTTGATTTTATACCGGGTGTCCTACTGAGCTTTTGCCATAGGTACGTCCATCTTGAAGTTTGAAAGAGCACTGGTTTTAAATTTCAAAGGAAGAAATATTTTGCACACATCCAGATCCACCCCCTGGTCCTCTGCTAATAAACCAAAAAATTCGTGCGACAAGATTTGTCTGTTGGTCCTTCAAATAATGTCGATTCCCTTATTTATGGAGCTCATTGTCAGCTCTCAAATTGAAGAAAAAATGATGGAAAATTTTGAAGTTTGTGAAAATTTTTAAAGAAATTTTTCACTGATAAGAACGGATTATATCCAAGGATTGGAATGTAAAAACGTATAAAAATGCCAATTTTTGTATTTTTCTGTTTCTCTGAGACCTGGGAATGGGGGCGGGGAATTCCCTGACTCGACTGACTTTTTGGTATATGAGTTGGTTTAACCCAAGTGGAGACCAAGCTGCCTCGTTAAAAATAAAACGAAATAAAAAGTTGTTAATTGAATTTTTACACATTTTGTTTTTTTTTCGGAGGACTGAACTTGTTTTGTATTTCTTCAATACTTCCATATTGAAATCCGTATCGAAAATCTTCATTTTTGAAAACTTTCAAACCATTTCCTCTAGTCCTATATGCTTTCAGAAAACCTCAATAAAGAGGTGTGAGGCTTGGTAGACGTTTGATTCGATGAGGACACCCTGTATATATACCTACCCACAACAGTAGGTGCAATGTGCATAGGATTAAGTATAAGGTACATAGGTGCATACGCTATGAAATTAATTGTATTTCGGTAGCTGGTTGTTGGGTCTCTTTGGGTGAGACGAAGAGGTAACTTTATTGTCCCTATGGTAGTATGTTTCGCGTATATCGTAGCGTAGCGTTGTTCACCTTGATGTGGCGAACAACGGTAGCCGAGTAGCGGTGTAGCGGTGTCGAGGTAGAACGATGCTCCAGACAAGCGAGCGACCGATAATTCGTTGATAAATGTGACCATTAGGGTTGTAGTAATTCCGGGGGTTAATTAGTTATGTTGTACGGCGTACCTATAGCGAGATACTACAACAACACCGAACACGGTGCTGATGCCATGCGGCCATGCCACCACCGCACCAAGGAAAGAGAGAGAAAACCATGTCGAGAGGGAGAGGTCGGTACCTACTATATAAAGGTGATTTGTTAGTAATCTTATCCCCGCGTTTAGGTTAAATCAAGTAGTCTCCTTCCGTTTGGAAATTCTAACCTAATAATTCATCGAGCTATAAATTAATTCGATAGACTAAGGACGACTAAGGGTGCGCCTTTGAAGAAAGGATATAAACGAGAGTAAAATTTTAGGAATCATTGTAGGTATACTCGAGTGTACAAGATATACTAGGTGCACATCGGATCAGCTCGCTGTGTACGACGTACAGTACACGATGAATATCTTCGAAGCACGACCAGTAAGTAAGCGTAGATACGTCGCGTCGCCTCGCGCGAAGATGCAGAGAAATAAACGCGGATAAAGCTGAGTCGAGCCGAGCCGGTGCTCATAGGTATCTTCTATACGACCGCATCCAGGTGTATATTGGCTGGCGACCCCCTGGAATGGTTCCGTGTACGCCGAGTGCCCTGCTGAGTACCACCTCGTAAAATTCGTGTATCTTCACGCCTTGGTACCAGAGTCAGCAAACCACACACGTACATTGGTTCTCTCTTAAAGTGCTACCGCGTTCGATCTCAAGGTCGACTCATCTTTCGAATTCCAAAAGTGTATATGGTTATTTCTTCTCCTTCTATATGTTTTTTTATTTTTATCGAATGTTTGGATTTTAAATGTGGTCCGGTCTTCATTCATAATACCAAAAGGTTCAACAAACAGTATTGGAATGACAGCCAATGGATTTGTTGGGGGTCGAATCGAATTGAGACCGAAATTTGACTGAATTTTCAATTCCTTTTGTTTTTGATTCAAACATGGAAAACTTGAAAGTGAAATTTTGGATAACTTTTTCGAAACAGGTGACCTTTTTTGGTTAAACAATATGTTATCTGATCTACTGATAGTCGAGTCACGAAGTCACTTGGAGCACGATCGATCGTTTATCAAATTTCAACACTTATGTCGGTCGTCAATGTGTCGAAATTGTAGATACCAATTGATACATATGTCAAATTGGCCACTGTGACTTCGTTTCTTTTATAGAAAATTTTGTGTTTCGTTATCTTCAATTTTGAAGTTGAACTGCTGGAAGAAAAACTTTTCTTGAAGGATCCTACTTCGGGGCTTCCAATTTCTTTTTGAGAAAACGTTTTCATTAAAAAAAAAAAAAAAAATAGGACTCATGAGGGGGGGGTGAGGTTGGATTTTTATCGAAAAATACACTTGCAGAGAAATGAAAATGGGTCAACTAAATTTAGACTGGAGAAGAGTGGAGAGGGTTTGAACTCATCAACTGAGAAACATAGGGGAGAGGGAGGGCGGAATGAACGTATAATTTCCATCTGATTTTTTAAAAATTCTCTCTTACCTACTTTTCTCCTGAATTTTTCTAATCATTCCACCTCATAAACTATTAAGCATGTGAATTCAAAAGTTATGAAGAAAATCGAAATTTCACTAGAGGGTCCAAAATTTCTTATATTGATGAAATCGATGGCTAGAATTGAGTATTTTTGATTTGAGGAGGTCAATGATTGGATGAAGACCACTGTTTTACAAATTGATCGCGACGGATTTATTGCAGGTTCCAAAATTATTCCCCACAAATACCAATTCTAAAGAAAATCTAGATATCCTACGTTTCCAAATCATCGACGATTAGACCATTTATTCGTCATCGCACCAGAAATCTGGAGCATTTATGGTGGGTGGGGTGCGGATAAGTACCCAAATGCGTGCACGGTTCAACACGAATTCAAGCGGTGGCAACGCGTTTAAATGTTACTCGAACGGACTGTTTGGAATGTGCAGAGTCATATCGTACACCTCGTAGTCTATCCCGATGACCAGACTAACGCTGATACTGTCAGCACCAATTAAAATACACCTAGGACTTTTCGTTTATCTATGGGTACGAGTATCTGTGTGTATATATAGTAACCCAACACTCCACGTAGAAATAAGTAGATACCGCGAGGAGGAAAAAAAATCCATGTCAAACTTCTGTCTTCTAAATGTTCTAATAACGCCTTCGATGACGTTAATGATCAGTGTTGCCCATCCATTGCGCAGATATGCTGCTCTTGTCTCTATTTGAACTAAGTACTTGAATGGTGAAAAAAGAGTACACTTTTGTGAGGTGGAATTGACTTTTTGTTTGAAAATTAACGATGATAGTAAGATGCTCAGTAAAACTTTTTTCTGTTGAAGGAATAAATTGAAAACCTGCATAAATATCCTTTGAACTCGAACCCATCGCAAAGGTCTTGATTTTTAATTTTTTTCCCCGAAATGAACCAATTTGAGAAGTTGAGTTTGTTGAGAGGAAAAAGAAAGGTTGGATAAATTGCCGGGATTGTTTTCGATTCAAGAACATCTACTCTATACATCACGTTTTTATAATGAAATTAACCTACATCTGTTTTTTTGATGTTTTAGGGCGAAGAATTTTCTGAAGAATTCAAGTTTCAAGAATAAAATGAGCTTCTTATCCTTGTACCTAAAGAAATATGCATTTTGGTGAGAAACAAGAGAATCTTTTTATCTTTTTTAAATGATACCGTATCTTTTTTTTTTGGAGGGAGGGGAAAGGGGTTGCGCTTCAAAGAGTTCCAATTTAAAAAAATTATTGAGTACCATAGGAAAAAATTTTGGTAAGTGGCAGGAATGTAGCGAAGAACTATTTCGAAAAGGGTGGTGCAGAAATCACAAAATTCCAAACTGACTCATCTAAAAATTCCGCAATTGACAAAATTTTATGTGAAATTTATTATTCTGAATTTAATTTTCAAATTTGAATATAAACTTTTCAGAAAAGGAAAGGAAATTGGCCCGAGTGCTCTTTAAAGGGTTGAAAGAATACGTATCATTTGTCATGGTATGAAATTTATTTCTCTATATTTAATCATTTTTGGGTTGGAATAATTTCTTTTTGGAAAAAAATGACGAATTCACATAAGGTAATTTTATCAAAATGAATTCCAGAAACGTGAGCGAATTTTTAGCTATGGTGGTGAAGCAATTGAAGAGCTCTATTCCAAAGTGGGTTAAGTCATTTTTTTCACCAAAAAATGCGTTTAAAATTTTTGTTGCTAAAATTTGTTCGGTTTCGAAAGGTCGGTGCACCTTTCCTTTCTCTGGACATAGAACAATTGCTTGTTGAAAAAATCACTTTGAAAAATCGATGACTTAACTCTCTTTTGAAGTAAAAATCTCCGTAAGACGTGTTTTTTTAAAAAATGACTTAACCCACTTTGGAATAGAGCTCTTCAATTTATGAACGTTTTTTCAAGCGCAGACGTATACGCTCAATTTTTTTAAATTTGTATCATTCATGCCTAATCATTGAATCCAAAGTGTGGCTTAAGCTGGAAAATGATCCAAAAAATGCACTTTCCTTCCATAAGATTGAGCTTTCTTTTGAAAAAGTATCGTTGGCTTTTCTCAATTTGAAAAAATTGCATAAACTTGGGAAAATATAATGTTTGGGGATAGAAATTTATCGATTTTTGATTATTTGCAAAAAAAATCATTAATTTGTGCAAATTTTGATAGGTAGGTACCTACTTAGGTAGCTATACTTTCAATCTCGAAAATTATCAATAGGGTACATAAGTACGATTCATCAAAATCGATCAATTCTTCGAATTCAAACTGATCGAATGAAAAAGCCCCCTCATCGGTGTCCGAATTCGTCTCTAGAAGCCCCTCAGCCATTCGTCTTATTCACCACATCTGTATTTATTTAATCCGAAGTGTACAAAAATCCAAAAACTATGACCATCGAGATTTTGACAATTGACTCGGACCAGTCTCATCAAGTCAGACAGTCTGTCCGTTTACGCGTTAATATGCTTAGTAATTAATTAAACCCGATGCGAGACGTGGAAAATTTCAGTTGAGTAATGCCAGAGTAGTATGACGGTTCTGTAAGGCTGGATGGGGCGAGGAAGGCAGCACGACGTACGTATATATACGCGATGCGAATGATAAGTCAAATGTTATGATTTTAAACGATAGAAAATACATAAACCGAATATGACGAAGCGTTTATTGCTCCTTCGTCGGTGCACAGGCACACAGTGTTGCCTGGTAATATCCCAAGTATACACCTACACTCGTCGTTCTTTATAGCCAGGTATCTTCGTATAAAAATACGAGTATACTCTTGTAAGTATGTGTATAGATACCTCAGCGTAATATCTACGTACCTATGTATGCAGTATGTATGTACATAGACATGGCTAGGTAGATACATAAAAATATGCACATACTCGTACGTACGAGTACGTAAATAAAATAACTACTAAGTTCATTTTTCTATGCGAAAACGTTTACGACTTGGCCATAAAGAAAACGCGAAGCTGCAGTGAAATACGTACATAGGTATAGAGAGGTAGCAGTACACAACGTTGCGTTATCCGATAATTCTCCTATATTGTGGGGTTGTATCTAAACAAAAGCGCAGGTCTTTACTGTAGGGGTTTGACGATTAACTAACAAATCACGGTGGCGCGGGCGGCGAAATGTTACTAAACTGTGTACTAAACTTTACACAGATAATGGCCTCGTAATCAGTCACTAAAAGGGTGAAAGTTTAAAAACTATGCGATACGGCGTAGCAGCGCCCAAGAGGAAGGCGAAGAATATAGAGAAAAAAGGTGTTTTTATTAGGCCGCCGTTACCGCACCCTTCTGTACCTATTTACCTACCTACTTACTCGTAAGTATACCTATACTTGTAGTTATATGCCTGCAGATTTTCCTGCCTTTATTAACCAGTATCCGTAGCTGTGCTACAGAGTATTAGCGAGCTAAAGTCTGGGTGGCACATAAGACATGTATGGAGATGGGGGATGATTTTTGAGTGTTAAGGGAGGAGAGGGATTGTATTTAAAAATACATCCTTTCCTCTTTAGGTGTCCTTATAGGTAGAGCAAAGATTTTTTATGCTCCTCATTTTGCCAAATGATCAAAAAGCACCTCCCTCCTACACTTCATCTGAAATAATTACTGTTAGTAGATTGTGAGTAAAATACGTATAGATCTACTAGCACGAATTCACCTACTCATAAATACTTATTACGAGCAATGATACGATGGCAAAATGATTGACACCTGAGAAGCCGAAATATGGTTGCGGAGCGGGGGGGGAGGAGGAGCACACGGCTCTATCCCATAAATGAAATATTATTTCGTCGTGACGAGTTAGTAAGCGATTTTAGGTGCGAGAAATGACATGAAAAAATACACACACCGTTCAGATAGAGGTACCTACCTAGAAAAAAAGTAACGTTAATAAACGTGTTTTAAAGTTAACGTGCCGAATAGCTAGGCTTCATATAACGTAACAGTAAGTCGTATATACTTACATACTCAACTTCACACATATTTACTACATTCGCGAAAGTTTTTCTTATCTTCTTCACATTAAACAGTCTTTTGTCATTCGTAGCTCAAATCTCCAACTAGGTAATCTTTAACGAGTACTTGGGTACTTAATTTGTAAGTTGCAGTAAATCGAATATTGACTTGAAACCCTAAAAAGCCGTTGTTTCGTATTTCATTTTAGAAAAATTCATCAATTGTGCCAGAGAACAGGGAGCTGAGAAATGATGAAAAAAATGTTCACGAAATCGAAGGGGAACTCGATAAAATAAAAGTGGTGGAGGGGAGGGGGAGGGGGGGTGCAAACACGAGTTGATTTTTATGAGGAATTATTAGAAGTATACATTCTGCAAACAAAGTAGGTAGCTTCCGTTTTCAAGAAATCGTATTTGTTAAGTAGGTAATAATTTACTGTAGTTAATTAACTTACATAAGAACAATTACTCAATTGTATATTTTCTGACGGCGACTTACTTATTACCGAGCATAATTACTAAATCGTTGAAAGTTTTAAATTTCTTCGGTCCTGCTGCCCCTCCTGTACAACTTATGTACGTCAATGACATAAATATCCGTGCCTCACATATTATCGGTGCCTAGCATGTTGCTGACAAAAGAGCCTCTCGGTCACTTGGCTACCGATTTTACTCTTTTTTTTTTCGGAACATGGGTACCTATCGAGTGCTTTCTCTTTCAAAAAAAAATTGTCAGGTGCCCAATCGTAAAATTTAGGGTTTTGCAGTGTTTTGAATTTTCCAAAATTTCATAAATTGATGAGAAAAACGAATGGTCAGTTTTTATCTCGGAAGAATTAATTTTTAGTAGGTATTTTCAAATTACGATCACGTTTGAATTTTACAAGCTCATAAAGTGACCTCTCGAGTGTCCACTTCGGATTTGAACGCGTAACTGTAACTTTTGGAAAAAACATGATTCGAAATTCCAAATCAAAATTTCAGTTGCTCAAATTAATTTTTTGGTTAACTTTTTAAAATTCTAAATAAACCATTTTCGATGGTTTATGCTTTGAAAAAAATTCAGATGTATTTAGTAGAAATTATACCAACTTCTCCTCTTCGGTGATATTCGACCTCTCCAGAAATTTAAAATCTCTCCAATTAACTCGAGTGACTAAGTATCAAATTCTTATTTTCGACTTGTTTGAATTTGAAGAATTTACTCGTATTCACTTTAAGTCAATTTTCAGGCGGACACTTCCAGGGTGTTTTAAAAAAAAATAAAAATAGAATCCTCCAGTTGATCATTGAAAATGTTCTGATCATTAGAAGCGTATTCGAATTGTCTCCTAGAAATGGAACAAAATGTGAATAAACTCGTAGAATAGGTCACAAATGAGCCACAACTGTATGTATTTCTAGCTGCCCAAATTGATTTCCATTAAAATTCTGGAGAAATCGAAAATCGAGCTGGAGAATCCAGAATGATTCGAAATGGTGAATTTTGGATTATTTATTAGGATTGGTTTTAGACAAGATACTGCCATTTATAAAAATTTTAAAAATTTTCGCGCAAACGGATAATCATTCTTGATTTTCTGACTTTTTTTCTCCAACATACTGGTCTCACAAAAACACACTTGAAATGGGCTCAAAAGTGGATGAAATCTTGAAACAGGTCGGGAATAACATACAACTCGATTTTTAGTAGCTCAAATCTATTTTTACGTCTTTTGAAGAAATCTTGAAATTATGGAGAAATTGAAAATAACGCCGCTGGAAGCTGATGGTAAAATTCGGTTTTGGGGAGTTGATATACGAGTACTAGCTTCAAGGTAGATAGGAATTCATCATTTTTTTAGAATAATAGCGAAACGTAGGTATATTTTTTCAATGCAAAAAAATTACCAAAAATGGAAAGTTTTTTGGAATTTTTAAGAATTTGCCAAAAATCAAATTTGGGTAGCTGAAATTTTAGCTAGGGAGGTTCCAGACCATATCATACATTACTCTTCGTTCAAATTGTTAGTTTATGACATAAGTGGTGAAAAAGGTATTTTTTATGGTGAAGGTGGGAAATTTTTCAAAAAACGTTTGTGAAGTTGTAAAAATATGCATTAAAAAAAAAATGTTTGAACCCGGAAAACATACTTTTCTGGCAATTACATATTATATACCTACTCGCCCCCACTCGCCCAGTATGGAAAAAAAGAGAAAGAAAAAAAATGGATCCTTAGGTACATAGTTACTTGTAAAACGGTGAGTTTTTATACCGTGTAAAATAAAATATAAAATGACAATTTTTCACTTTTCAAAAACTTTATTTTTCTTTTCCCAATTTTCGGATGCTTCAATAATGGTTTTTTAGAAATTGCAAGTTCCATGAAAGAAAGCAAATATAGTTCCGAGCGAAGCGAAGGCTAAAGCTTTTGAAAATTTGTATTTCGAGGGACAAAAACAAATTTTTTTTATACGAGGAATTTGTTCATTTTTAGCTTTACAATTTTAGAATATTTGAATCATGGTTTTTCACTAGATATCCACCTATGTACCTTAATTAGTAGGTAAAGAGGAAAATAAACAGGCCCGAGATTATTTTTTTCAAAGTTTCATGGTCTAAAGATTTTGGAAATTCGTGTTTCCAGAAGTGAAGAAAAATGTTTCTATTATAAAAGAAGTTTATTTTTTTGGTCTGAACATTTTTCACAAATGTTCAGATTCAGAAAATTCAATTTTGAAAAATAATTACCTGTCATTTTTTTATGAGAATATGTCAGTTTCTTTACCCTATTAGTGGGAAAATAGGTCTATTCGCCGATTTCAACGCAAAGGCCTATTTTCCCAACTCATTACTTGAATTTTCAGCATTGGAAACGCATATTGCCCCTCTTGTCCCCGTCGCTAGCTATGATTCTGAGCAGTACTATCGTTATAAATTTCAAGATTTGGAAGCCTTTTTTTTCTTTTTTTTTTTTTTTTCAAATTCGTGTCCAAAAATACATTTTTTTATACTCATGTAGGAAGTGGCCTTCAACATGAGCTGCTAGTCATAATATGAACTAGGGAGAGGATTCTGAGAGGTGTAGTTGCCTAATCGCAAATTTCGGTATTTTTTGGACGAAATTCAGCCCTAAAAAATACACCTTTTTTCACTCATGACGAAAGTAGCCCTCAAAACACATTAGTAGGTGGAATATGACCTATGAAAAAGATTCGCAAAATCAGTGTATAATGGTGGGTCGTTTATGCAACGTCATTTTCTACACCTCTGCATCCAACTTTGGCAGATTATATTGAAAAGGCATATATAACAAGCCGCGATGTAATACTCTTTGTGAATGGTACCTAGTATAGTATATTCGTTATTTAGGTATACAAGATATCGTCATATGGTTGAAGGAAAAGGAGGATTTCAATTTCCCGACCTCTGCGGTACCCTGGGTGAAAAGCCGCTTCGATTTCATCTCGTGTGTTTCCCTGCTGAGTATAAGTTCTTTGACCGGGTAGGTTTTCTCTGTTCTGTGTCTTAGTTTGTTTCTTAGATGGTTTTTTTTTCTGCTCCCTCGTAGCCTTTGTGCTGGTTGGTGGTGTTGCTGGATTGCTGCGTGTATTCCTTTTTACTCTCGAGATTGAGTATATAAGAGAGACGAGTTGACGGCAGAGTAAGAGAGAAAGAGCAGAATCCCCTGTTTCGTGTACCTACGGTATATAATTCCAAATGAAAGTCATTTTCAATCTGGCATTACGATTACAACCCCTTTACGCGAGAGGACGGCTGCTGCGGCGTCGGTGACGACGGCCACCTCACCAGCGAAACCGCCTTTTCAATTAAAAAGCTGGCTACGCGTATGGAAAACGCTGTATGCATAGAGAGAAGGCGAAGAGTATTGCGTGCGATACCCTCCCCCTCCCCTCACCCCCTCGTCGTACCAAATGCTGTTCCCTTTTTCGCGCAAATGGTTTATGCGAGAGTGTGGCGTGGCGCGGCAACCGCATACCGGAGAAAATGACAAGTATTCAATTCATTTGCCTGGTCCTCGGTATATACTCGTCACTGTGCTGTACTCTGTACTGTATGTGTCTCCGTCTCTGTTTCCGTCTCCCTGTCTTTCGCATTGCGACGCGATTTCTCTTTCTTTCTCATTCTGTCTCTGTCTGTCTGTCTCTCTCTCACTCTCTGTGTGTCGTAGTCGACGACGTGTTTTTTACCCCCGTTATACAAGCACTTGACAGTTAATGCGTATTACCATGTACCCTTATTTTATACTCGCAGCTCTATGCTGTACGCGCTGTTTACCAAATGCCTGGTATACGGTGATCAAAGTCGTAATAATTGATTATACATGATCGAGTAGGGTGTGTCGGTCAACGTAGGCTATAGACCGCGCCGAAATTACTTTTTTACATTGCCAAAAAGCCTCTCGTCTTAATACCAACGCCACCGCACACGTAGCCTCCCATACTCGATTGTAAATGAGCGTAATTTATCGACGATATGGTCCTTTTCACTTGTAGCCTATTACGGTTCGTTTAATTTCGACCAGATTTTTTTAACGTGGATATGTTTTTCGGTTGCTAGAAGGAGGTAGAGAGAGGGGATTATGAAAGAAAAAGAATGTTTGGAAAAGTCACCTGGGACAGACAAATTAGAAAATGAAATGATTACTTGGAATAATGATACCTATTGGACTGAATTCATTCATTAACACTGGTACAATACGAAAAAATACCTAAAAATTTTGAACCATTGAAGAAATACGAGTGCATCGATACAGGGTGTTGATGACCTATCTTTTTCTTTTATCTCGTATAAGTTGCAAGTTGGTAACTCATGCTGATCATGAGTAGGTATGTTTGCCTACGTTTTGGACCGAAGGAGCTTAATTATACTCCTAATGATTTTTTTAAATTCAATTTCGCTCGGCAATTTCAACCTTGATTGTAAAGAGTTGCATTTTCAATGTAAAATATTATGAAAAAACGTGTTCAAAAATTGATGATTTTTACCATTTTTCTTAGAAATTTCGAAAAGTTTTACTCCACGCATTGTTTTCATTATTAGGGTAGGTACCTAAAAAAGTTTGGTCCTCCGATGATGCAACGCCCACTTTTCTATATTTATTAGTTGAAAAGTTATGCGAGTGTAAAAACTAGAAAATCAATCAAGAAAAATTCAAAAAAGTTTTTTCATCTTCAAATTGTTTTAAATTTTATAAAACTGTCTAATACAAACAGATAATTTCTGTGAATTTTGGATTTAAAAAATGACGTTTTTTGTAGACGGAATTTTTTAAAAAAATTTTTCGAATTTCTACTGTGAGGATTTTTTAGAATTGGATGGCTTTTTAGACAGATTTATCTACTCAAAAGCAGATAGAAGCCAATTTTCTCGTGTTTTAGAATGACGAACTACGTGTGAAACATAATCACGCCAGATGATTTCATTTACTGTAGGTAGATTTAATCTCTTCCCCATCTCCTCCTCTCCCCTAAAAAAATTTTATTAAAAAATTCTAACGGAAATCATAATTGAGCTCAGTTAGAATGATTATCAAGGCAATCCACCGTTCTCTTTCTTCACAAATTTTAACTTACTTACAAAATCGGCATCAGTTTTGTTGATTTTTTTTTCAATAAGCGTATAAGTACCTACATAGAATTTTTTCAAAAACATTGAAATCTTGTACCCATCTCCTCCTCGCCGCCTCCCATCCTTTTCTAAAATGATACACATTTCTAAAATTTGACTGTCAGATAAGTGCCTACTTAAATTATTTTCGAAATGAGTTTTCAATTTTTCTTTTTTTCTTTTTATATGGAATTTTCTTCGTTTCAATATGTACTTATGGCGTGTAACTCATTCATTTTTTAAATTTTTTTTTACATTTTTATGAAATTTTTTCATTGTTATGACTTTTATAGCATTAAACAGAAAACTAAAAATTTTTTAATTGAAAAAAAAAACGCCATTAGGTACTTATTCTTTCATTATTTTTTGAAAACTGCGTTAATTTTTTTCATACTTTCTTGTCTTTTTTTGTTTCAACTTTTTATTTAGACCTATTAATTTTTGATATTTTTCAAAAAGGTTTTTTTTAGTCTTAAAATTTTTTGTTCTCGTGTTTTCTGTTTTTGAAAATTTTTTCCATTTTTTTTTAGAAATTAGCTACCTCCCTACGTATGGGTTTTTTCTTGTTGTTGTTTTTCTTCAGCGTTGGAAAAATTATTCAATTTTTTCAAATCAACTATAGGTACCTACATGTATGTAGAAAAGTACTAAATAGTTTTCCTGTTCCTTTGTTACAGCTAACTGAAATTCAGATAAGGCTCAAGGATGTCTCTTCTATTAGGTACAAAACTTTTCTAAACGAGCGAATGACACCGAGGAATCTAAAACACATCGAAGCAGATCCAGTTTGGAGCATCAGTCGATATGAATCAACAATCAGATGACTCCATCAGCTCCCAGTCAGCACTAAACAGTCCGTATCTATCTTATTAGGTATATTTTATTTTAGTTTTTTTTTCGCTTTTTGCATCTGGTATTTTTTTGTAAAAAAAATCACAAATTGGTAAGAAACGTTTGAAAAGTCTCCGTTCTGAATTGAAAAATAATACAAAATTAAATCCACTTTTTTAGATGAAAAATTTGAAAACATTTAATTTTTAATTTGAAAAATCAAAGATTTTACTCATTTTATGTCCAATTCTTACTCATTCAAAAGTAGTTAAGTAGGTACAAATGAAATGCAATTCCTCTTCAGATTTGAAAAGTTGTTGGATATTCAGGATATTTCGAAAGAGCATGTCAAAAAAATAAAATTCAGAACTTCATTTTCAAAATTTCTAAAAAAAAAAAAAAAAAAAAAAAACTGACTGCGTTGGTAACTCCAGAACGTTCGAAATTCTTGATAGGAGGTTCATTCGAAAACTTTTGTTTTTCATCAATTTTTGGATCAAGTATTATGACAGGGTATCTAACAGGTAGTGCAAGTAGTGAAAGTAGTGAAAAAGTAGTGATTTTTAAAATGGGTAGTGAAAGTAGTGAAAAAGTAGTGAATTTTGTTAAAAAGGTAGTGAAAAAATGAAAAAATTCAAATTTGTTTCTTTTTCTCGATCTTTATTCTGTAGAAAAGAGCTCATCTGTCGACTTTTGAGCATGAATTAAACATTTTTGAAAGCTTTTGCCCTCGCTTCGCTCGGGCTGTTTACTCTTTTTCCCCATGAAAAACTATTGTTCAAATTCAAGAAATGTTCAAAGTTTGAATCAGAAAAATAAACTCCTCCCTGGGTGAAGAAATTTTTTTTTCACTTCTCAAAACATGAATTTTTGAAAGCTTCTGCCCTCGCTTCGCTCGGGCTCGTTTGCTTCTTTTTCAATTTTGAATTTTTTTTTAAAAAAACAACATTTGAATTTCAAAATTTTGAAGCAAAGTGATAAACTTCTTATACCTAATTAACCAATTCATCACACTAAAAATCATCGTTTTTTTACATTATGTACCTACCACCCTCTAGAAATTAAAAATTTGGTTTGTTAAAAAAAAGTGTTTTATTCGCCCAATTTCATTACATGAGCAAGAACCTTTAACGTGAAAAAAATCAAAAATTGAAATGATAAAATTATATTTTCGACATCCGCTTGCTTGAAAAAAATCTTAGGATGTTGAAGACATTTGGAAAACTAAAAGCGAAAAATTCTAATGTAGAATTTTGCCTTCCTCAGCTCCTTTGTTTGTAAAATCTCTAATGTTTAATAAATGTCCTGCTAAAGTCCTGATTTTTTATTTTGAAATTTTGTTTGACACCTTGTCTGGTAACGAATGTAATAAGCTCGTTTATTTTGATTAAAATCACAAATTTTCTTCCAGTTTTAATTTTTTTTAAAATTTTCAGGTGCAAAATTTGGCTTTGTTAATTTTTGTGTGCGGGGGGGGGGGGGTGGTCGAGTGGATGGCATTCTGAAAATTTGGTTGAAAAAAGGTAGTGAAAAAAGTAGTGAAAAAGTAGTGATTTTTTCAAAAAAAAATCCGTTAGATACCCTGTATGACAGCGATTCTCGTTCAAGTTAAATATGGAAAAATTATCGTAAGGTTGTCCTCAACATGATTTCATTTGTAATTAACCAACCACTTTTGCTTTCAAAATAAATACTTATTCTATTTCAATGCTCGGGAATTTCATATTAAAATTTTGGTTTTCAGATCAATCTCATCGAGATTTTCCTATCAACTACGAACAAGCCGAACTATATACGTAATCAACGTGCGATGAAGACCGAAGACGAACATTCGGATCGCCGGAGAATTCATTTATTTACACCTACGATATTATCATCATCGAACGATCTATAATAAGTTATCTACGATGTTATATATGTACGCGGTGTTACGTATTATATCATTCATTACTTATGTATGAAACCGGAATAAATATCGTGATTTATTTTTGTCACAATAGAGTACAGATTTATGTACGCAGAAAGGAGTCGTAAGATCATATTTCAACTGTGTAAGTAGGTATACTATAAGGACACCCGAATACGAAACGAACGAGTTGTAATATACGGTGAAAATTAAAATATATAAAGTAAAAAAAAAAATAATAATAATCATAATAAAAACAGATCCGGTAGGTATAGGTGATAGGTATACAAACCGAAGACGTGATCAACCTGTGCTTATAGCGAAATAAGAAAATTGGATTTTATCCGGAGATGATGCGGCGAGAGCTGTGCAGCGATGGGAGTATGTATATGGTACATGGAATTGGAGATGCCACGCAGAGAGATGCCGATATAGCTAGAAGCTACCTATCTATATATATTTGACAGGATTTGATGAACGATGTATCGATGACGTCACCAAATTATTCTCCCAGCCGTGACGAATTAAGGTTATTTTTTCCACCTTAATGATGTCTTATAATTACCTTATAGCATGGGGATGTAGAATAATTATTAAAAGTTAATAGTACGACGGAGAGGAATATCACGCTGCGAGTTAGCACTTCTTGCAATTACACCGTCTTAGATTGTGGCCTACTGTGAATTCCTGATTAGGGCTCGACCCACCGAAAGCCCGGCAGGTTCCCAGGCCAAAACTTAATTAACACCTTCCCTCCTCTATCTGGCCTAAGAGACGGTTTTCGCTCTTCTTTTTTTTTACTTTTTTATTTTCTTCTCTCGGTTGGTAAATTAATGATGTTGGAAGATTTCGGTGAGTTTCTTCCGTCTGTGGCATCGGGAGATACCGTCGTGTATTGTTCGCATGGTTGGAAATTTTTTTACCGGGAGAATTTTACTCTGTAGAGGTGGTTGGGATCATGGAATGCGTAATGAAGAATTCGATATACGGTGATAGAGTATTGAAAAATGTTTGTTTTTAATGATAAAGTACGGAAGCGTTGAATATTGTTGATATTTGTACACTTGAATAAATTTCACTTACCTGTGTTGAAATGTGTAGGTAGCCTATAAGCGCTGTAGGTACTTAGTCCAAATTTACTATTATTTTCATGTAAGTACCATACTTCAATTTCAGCGAATGTACGTATAGAACTATGTATTTCTATTGAATATTCTGTGTACAACTGCACTTGAATTTTTTTTTTTTCGTTATTACGTATCTATTAGTTGCAATTTATTCCTAAATTAAACATCGAAATTTTCTCATTAGGTTTGTACTTTGTACATACATACTTACGAATGTACTTCTTATTTTCAAACTTTATGATGTTATAGTTCATACGTGATATTATTTGTTTTGTTTTTTTTTTAAATCAATAAACGAAAGAACATAACTTCTGCTTCTTTATACCTAAATTACTTTGATAATTCGAAAAAATTGATTGATGGAATCCTATAATTTTCACACATATAATCATGCTGCCCATGAGCCCATGAGTGGGTACACACGAGTATGTAGTTGAAACATACCTAGGTATGTTCTAAAAAGTGAAATGGAAACAAAAACCAAAAGCACTGAGAATTTTTTTCACCAAAAAATGCGTTTAAAAGTTTTGTTGCTAAAATTTGTTCTGTTTTGAAAGGTCGGTGCACATTTCCTTTCTTTGGACATAGAACTATTGCTTGTTGAAAAAATCACTTTGAAAAATCGATGAATTAACTCACTTTCGAAGTAAAAATCTCCGTAAAACGTGCATTTTTTTAAAATGACTTGACCCACTTTGGAATAGAGCTCTTCATATGTAGGTTGATAATTTTCGTTCAAAATTGAGGAAGAAGCTGTTCTACAAGTAGTTCTTTCAAACTAAAGAATTAAGAAAAAAATTATCTTCAATACTAAAGAGAAGGAGGAGATGAAGAAATTGAAAATTTTCGAAACTAAACTCAAGTTCGAGTATTATTACCATCATTTCGTGTAGGTAGCAATGATTTTCATTGATAGCATGCTTCAGTTTCATGTTACCAAGTTTCCAAGATGTATAAGTTGCATACTCAATTTTTGAAGGGGCAATTTGAAAATTTGACGCATGATCGCTGTCTCGTGTTTCTCATCAGTCGTCATCAGATTCACAGATATCAGCTGTGCGTAGATATATTACATACCACAATTTTATAAGCAAAAAATATTCATGTGGAAGATTCCCATATCGGATTTTTTATGGAATATTTCATAAATAATTCAGTTCACCTACAATTCCTTCTTAAAAAAAAAAAAAAAGTGGAAATGTTCTGTCTTGATACGGTATAAATGCCTACGTAAAAAATATGCTCACAATACAAAAATTGTTCTTTGAATATTGATTCAAATTTCTAATGTTTTTAGATGCAGAGGAACTTGTATTAAGGTTAGTAAATATGAAAATTTACCAGGTTTTTGCACTACCATCCAATTATTCCCAAAGATCGTAATGAATGACTTTTTTTTTCAGACGGAAAGTAAAATGGCTGGCATTCAAGACGTTTGCGATTTGGTAAAAAAAAAACAACTTCATCTTCTCAATGAATGGTACGAAGAAATATCTGCGATTTTCAATATCTTTGAAGATGACCGAGTAAGAATAAAAATTTCTCTATTTGTCAAGTCAATCCTTTTTCGTTGTTGTACCTCGTGCTTGACTATTGAAATTTTGATTTGTGCTTGATAGGTCAGTTTGTTACGAGCTCATGCAGAACGTAATCTCCAGTTACAATTAAGCCGACGTTCATTATATTCGACAGATGGGCTGATTTTGTCAAAATAATCTTATTCTGCTTAAACGAGGGAACGGTCAGTTGAAAAAATCAACTACACATACATATACCAATGTAGGTACTTAGTAGCATCAAATATAATTCATGGAAATATTAATTTTCGTTCCCAGCATACAGGAAACCACCCGGATTTGACATGGATGAAATCATTACCAGGATGATAGACGAATAATTAATGGGCAATGGGACCGTTTTTCAATATTGGAATGGATGACAAGGAATTTACTTGCCTAAGAGTAATTGCTTTCTTCGATCCAAGTATGATCATAATATGTATGGTAAGTATATGACATACTTGTTCTATGTATGTATGTAGACCTATATCTAGAATGTAGATGAATAAGAAAAAGAATTTCATGACCGAATTGCTCGTCCCTTTATGAATTTTTGAACATTTAATTTTATGTAAACTGTGGCAGTCTGGCAGTGTGGCGTACATGGTATAGGTATGCGTTTCTCGCATAAACATAGTGTACTTCCCTTATCGTGTTTCCTTAGTCATAGATACTCATTATATAGGCACAATTGCAAAAGTAGGGATCCGATTACCGATGCATGGATATGTTCAATTTTTTAATGAAATTTGGAGCAAGATGAAATAAAATTAATTTTTATGGATGTCTTCAGAATTGAAATTACCAAAATGTAGACTGATATCTTTCCTGTTTTTTTTGTTTTGTTTTCAGATGCTAAAAATTTACCAGAAAAAGAGGCAATATAAAGAACCTTCGTCGTGAAACAACTACTGATTTGGAAACTTATATCAACACCAAACAATATACCGAAACCAGGGATGAACCTGGAAACGATTCGAAAATATACAATACTTTCAACAATCCCGCTCCTGTGAAATACAATTTGCCGACTGCCGTATTATTCTGTAATTTAAATTTTTAAAACCGGGTGAATTATTTACTTACTGCAAAACCATGTTTTTAGATGACGTTATTAATCAATATCTTCTAAACCATGTAGTACCTAATAAAACATTAGGACATTTTGGTCCACCGACTAATAATTATTTTAAAAACACATTTTCAAGTATGACTATGAATATCATTGTTCTTTCTTTCATTTTTATTGAGCATGTGAGGGAATTTAATAAAATTTACGTCATTTAAAAAAAAAACAATGCGTTCTTGTTTTTTGATTTTAAAAATTGTATAGAATTCCAAAATGTGCAGTATTTTAATCCTTTCTTTCTTTATTTTAATTTTCCGCACAACACTTGCACAACACAAATTATATTTTGATAAATAAAATTGAAAATTATTTCACGAAAAAACTGAAGCAAAGGAATCGAACGAGATTATTGACTGAAGTCAGCATGACGTCATCTAGTCATCAACACTGCTGCTTAGGAAAAGTTTACATAAAGCTGAAAATATACATTCTATCAGCCAGGGATTTCCAGCCAATCATCGATTAGCTTTTGGCTATCAGCTTTCAGCTTGATTTTCATTAGCTTAAATAAAGCTGGCTATTGGCTGGCAAAATTTCATTGGCTGGCGATTGGCTGGCTTTTGGCTTACGAAAACAAAAATACATGTGACCCCTCAAAATACTCGTTATGACGTGTAGACGATTATTAAAAAGACAATTTTCATTTCTGTGGCGTCAGTGAGTGTAAGACATGAGTCACGAGTGAAAAAAAAATGAAATCTGAGAAAAAATTTTTAAAAAATTGAAAAATTTGAAAATCACTCCCAAGTTCATTAGCTTTTGGCTATTAGCTATTGGCTGGCAATTTTTCATTAAGTCCGTCGCAATCTAGGGAAGGCAACAACACAAAGTCTACCTTATCGGTCTACCCAGGAGAAAAATGTCGCCTACTACAAAAACCGGTATTTTCGTATTTTCACGGCTCGTACTATTTGTATTTCTTTTCAATGCGTAATTTTGCGAGGAGGTACCGAATAATTTCAAGATTCAAAGTAGAGAATTACAGAAATTTGAGTTTTACTCGAAATCAGTCTCGAGGAGCCCACAATTTTATTATACCATTTTAAAGCAATTTTTATCCTCTTTTCAACGGTATAATTTTTTTCGAAATCCTCAAACGCGATCGTGCTTAAAAACGCAAAAAACTGCCTAATTTTGAGAAAAAAAAGTGGTTTGAAATGAATTAAACAATTTTTTCTCAAAATTCACCTCGACAAGTCCAACATTTCTTTGCATCATATTAAAGCATTTTTTATCCTCTTTCCAGCGATATAAATTTTTTCAAAATCGTCGAACGCGAACAAGCTTTAAAAAGCAAACTTAGAGCAGAAAACTACTTAGGAGAAAAATGTCTCCAATCCAGTAGACCACAGGTAGACTGAGAAATAGATTTGAGTTTAATTCGAAATCCATCTCGAGGAGCCCACAATTTTATTATACCATTTTAAAGAATTTTTTATCCTCTTTTCAACGGTATAATTTTTTTCGAAATCCTCAAACGCGAACTCGCTTAAAAACGTGAAAAACGGTGTAATTTTGAGAAAAAACTGTGGTTTGAGATGAATTAAACAATTTTTTCTCAAAATTCACCTCGAGTACCCTACAATTTTTTTGCACCATATTATAGTAATTTTTTTCCTCTTTCCAGCGATATAAATTTTTTCAAAATCGTCGAAAGCGAACAAGCTTTAAAAAGCAAACTTAGAGAAGAAAACTACTTAGGAGAAAAATGTCTCCAATCCAGTAGACCACAGGTAGACTGAGAAATAGATTTGAGTTTAATTCGAAATCCATCTCGAGGAGCCCACAATTTTATTATACCATTTTAAAGAATTTTTTATCCTCTTTTCAACGGTATAATTTTTTTCGAAATCCTCAAACGCAATCGTGCTTAAAAGCGTGAAAAACTGCCTAATTTTGAGAAAAAAAAGTGGTTTGAAATGAATTAAACAATTTTTTCTCAAAATTCACCTCGACGAGCCCAACATTTCTTTGCATCATATTAAAGCATTTTTTATCCTCTTTCCAGTGGTATAATTTTTTTTTAACATTCTCGAACGCGAACTCGCTTAAAAAAGCGAACTAAGAGCAGAAAACTGCTTAGGAGAAAAATGTCACCTATCTATGTATGTAGTAGACCGCCTAGGTAGACTGAGAAATAGATTTGAATTTTACTCGAAAACCATCTCGAGGAGACTACAATTTTTTTACGTCATATTAAAGCAATTTTTCTCCTCTTTCCAGTGGTATCATTTTTTTCAAAATCCTCACAATTTTTCATCGAGTAAATTGCATATTTACGAGATGAAAAAGGATGAAAAGAGGCCAAATGGCCATTATTTTGAATAAAATTCACCAAAATTCATTTTTGAGCATAAGGATGGTAGAAAAAATTCAGCACCACACAACGATCAACGATACCAAAATAATAAAAATCCACGGAATGATTCGTTGAAAACTGCAATATTCCTACTTGAGCTCTTCAATTTCTAGCTAAGCTAAAACTTTTTACATCTCGAAAAATTGCAAATTTCTCGATGAAAAATTTTGAGGATTTTAAAAACTTTTATATCATTGGAAAGCTGATAAAATTCTGCACTAAATGACGCCATAAAACAAGGGGGTCGTCCATCTGGTTCAAAAGTTCTAACGAGTCGAAGTACCAAGTTGATAAAAAGTGACCTAAAGTAAGCAACCTATTTCAAGTTGAATTTTTTCATGGAAAATGCAGCGCTCAGATAGAAAAATTGCAGTTTTGAGCGAACTATTTGGTGGATTTTTTTCATAAAAATTTCCTACCAAGCAGTACCCTTAAAAATGAATTTTGGTGAATTTCATTCAAAATAATGGCCAGTTGGCCTCTTTTCATCCTTTTTCATCTCGTAAATATGCAATTTACTCGATGAAAAATTGTGAGGATTTTGAAAAAAATGATATCACTGGAAAGAGGAGAAAAAATGCTTTAATATCACATAAAAAATTGAGGGCTCCTCGAGATGGTTTTCGAATAAAACTCAAATCTATTCTCAGTCTACCTGTGGTCTACTGGATTGGAGACATTTTTCTCCTAAGTAGTTTTCTTCTCTAAGTTTGCTTTTTAAAGCTTGTTCGCATTCGACGATTTTGAAAAAATTTATATCGCTGGAAAGAGGAAAAAAATTACTATAATATGGTGCAAAAAAATTGTAGGGTACTCGAGGTGAATTTTGAGAAAAAATTGTTTAATTCATCTCAAACCACAGTTTTTTCTCAAAATTACACCGTTTTTCACGTTTTTAAGCGAATTCGCGTTTGAGGATTTCGAAAAAAATTATACCGTTGAAAAGAGGATAAAAATTGCTTTAAAATGGTATAATAAAATTGTGGGCTCCTCGAGACTGATTTCGAGTAAAACTCAAATTTCTGTAATTCTCTACTTTGAATCTTGAAATTATTCGGTACCTCCTCGCAAAATTACGCATTGAAAAGAAATACAAATAGTACGAGCCGTGAAAATACGAAAATACCGGTTTTTGTAGTAGGCGACATTTTTCTCCTGGGTAGACTGTTGGTAGACTAGGGTAGACCGATAGGGTAGACTAGGGTAGACCGATAAGGTAGACTTTGTGTTGTAGCCTTCCCTAGATTGCGACGGACTTATTTTTCATTAAGCCAGCTTTTGGCTATTGGCTTAAATACCATTAGCTTGCATCAGCTATTGGCTTTTGGCTTTTAGCTATTGGCTGGCTGGAAATCCCTGCTATCAGCATTTATCCATTCTGTACATGCGATTGCTAAAGCGGGGTTTTCTCGCCCTCTGATTGGTCCGTTAACACTAACAGCGGTCTTCTTATCACCATGCGCTATCACTCTATCACTTCGCTCACTTCAATTTACTTTTACTTACTTCAATTTTTTCGCCCAAAATGCCGAAGCCGAACCAATTTGTATTCTTGCTAAAAATATCAAAAATGTGGATCCCAAATCGTCGAATACGGATGCCGAATACCGCCTCGCGAATAAGGAGTTTTTGCAAAATGTAACGGAGAACGATTTACCCTCTAATAGTGCGTTCGATACATCAAAGTATTCGAATTACTCGCAACATAAGTATGTTTATTGTTTGAATAATAATTTTGACCAAAGAGGCATACTATCATACTAAGTACGATATATTTTTACTTGCATAGCGATGCAGGTGGCTCAAGTCATTATTTTTAATTTTATTACTTTGCCAAATTGATGGTGATCGAATTTACTCGTAACACGCCATGTTTCTTTTTTTGTAGCTACGCAAGCTTCGATACCGCTTGTTGATTTTTGCATTGTTAAGTTCAAAATTTAATAAAGATGTCAGTTTTGTCGTAATTTTATTTGATTTTTGATTATTGCCCATTTGCATGTATTTTGAAAAGGCAAGTGGCTGAAGGAGGCGGAGCTTATCGAAACGCGAAGGAATTGGCCAATCGGAGGGCGCCATAACTCTGCTTTAGCAATCGCATGTACAGAATGGATAAATGCATTCTATCAGCATTTTAATTTTTTGTTGACATTGATATTTTTTCGGTTTTTGACGTTTTTATGAGTTGTTAGTTGCGACTGACTAGATGATGATTTGAATAAAGTATAAAACGTTTATTCTTACGTTCCATTTTTCAACGTACCGGAGAATATTGTTCAATTTACAATGGCTGTAGCTTTGGCGGAGTATTTCAAAAACTTGCTCCTTTTCGTGTTCACTCCAGAATGCTACGACACAGTATTCGTTCAGCAGGATTTCTTCGATGGTAAGCTTTTATTTTTCATTTACCGGTACATTTTCTATTGCAAAATCATCACAGCTTTTTTATTTCATCCATTATTTATTTCAGTGCCATGTTTAAAGTCTGCTGTGAGCAAGTGTTTGGGGTACGGAATTATCGCCGGATCTGTGTTGGGTAAGAGAACCTATACCTATAGTTATAGCATAAAATACTCTATTATGTATTAATCTGTTGAGTTGTATGCTTCAGTGAAAGTTCCCCAGATTGTGAAAATTTCCAAGAACAAGAGCGCTGAAGGGATTAGTATTGTTGGACAGATTTTAGAGCTTTACGGTGTAACGGCGTCGGTAGCGTACAGCTACGTTAAACGATTCCCATTCAGGTTAATAAATTTCTAATTGCATTAATTTACTTTTCCATCATTCCGAAAAGATTTTCAACTAATGTAAATGTCGATTTTTTGTTTTATTCAGCTCATGGGGAGACAGTGTGTTTATGTTAGCTCAGACTAGCACTATAGCCGGTTTATCGTTACATTTCAACAAAGGCAATCTTCCATGTTTCGTTTTTCTCATCGTTTACTCGATTTTGGTGTATTTGAGCGTATCTGGTTTCGTGGCTGTTCATATATTATGGTTCTTCCAAGCATCATCTGTGCCTGTGATGTTCATCGGTAAAGTACGTATCAGTCGTATCACTATCTACTTTCGATTTAAATAAAAGTAATGATGAACACGAAACGTTATTTTCGACAGATGATCCAAGTGTATCGAAACTTCCAAGCGAAATCCATGGGGCAATTGTCTTTGATAACTAATGCGTTACTGTTCTTCGGATCATTAGCTCGTGTATTTACTTCTGTGCAAGAGACTGGCGATTTCATAATAATATTGACTTATTCTTTGGCTACATTCGCTAATGGTATCATGTTGACTCAATTCTTCGTATATCCGAGTAGCGATGCCGTTAAGAAACCAGCTCGTAAGAAGCAACAGAAACCTCAACCTCCGCCGAAAAAGAAGAAACAACGTTAGATAACGTATACGATGTATCTCATGTGAGACTTCTCCCACATTAAAAGTATTCCTGTTTGGTAGGATTTCGAATATTTATTCTTGCGATAAAATAATATAAAAATGCCTATAGAAGCATTGATACGCGAGTTTCGCTCATTTTTTTTCCTTCGTAGTTTAGAATTATTTCATCTTGTTACCTTGTTTTTTTCTCTTTTATAAATATTCATGTTAGAAATGAATTGTATGAAATTGTGATCATACGTTAATTTCATGAGACAGAACATCTGTACAGTGTACAGTTTGTTCTTGAGAATCATTTTAAATTTTAATGAGTAGTGTTTAGGTTCTAACTTAAATCACTGCCGTTAACGATAAGATTTGAATTATGTATTTTTGTGTATAGAATACTGAGTTGTATTTTCGTTTATTTCTCTCAAAATTAAGGGTCACGTGTTTTAGTGTTACACATTCGTAATTATTTTTGGTTTTTATACTATTTATTTTTTATACTCTGTATAAAATTAGAATTTATGAGTTCGTAATCTAGCGCATATTACATGGGTCGGCTTTTCTCTTTGTTATACGTACATTGACTGTACTTCTTATTGTCTTTAAAAGATGCATTCAGATGACTGTAAATATCTACTTGAAAAAATATTAATGTAACGTCATTGCTTGTTTAATACATTTGATAAATTAGTTAACTGTGTCATGTGTGTATTTGATTTTTACATTTTGAGTGAAAAGTATGTAGTATTCAAAAAGAAACTGTACAAAATTATCGATCGGTCGGTCCTCGGTCGAGAACTATTCTTCGTGAGACAAGAACAGAATTGTTTATACTTTTTTTTCGGTCATTACATGAAATCGAAGACTAAGAATGGTTTCGGTATTTTGTTTGCAAAGGAAAGAGCAATTTCAAGAGATCTTTTTTTCGATTTTTCTAAGGAAAAGGTCTAGGTAGGTATTGCTTTTCGTAGTTGAAGTACAAGGACCGAAATTCATCCTAAAATTAAAAATAAAGGCGCAATACCGAGGCGGATTCTATATCGCAGAAGTACTCTCTTCGAAAACTCCTTCAAATTGCTGAATAAAATTTAAAATCACCGAATTCTCGAAGAAAATGCCAACAAAATTCAACACGTGCCATACATAGAACAATTCTTACTCATTTTGTGAAATAGGAAGTACTCCATAAATGCGAGTCAACGAATGTTTACCATTTCAATGATGAAATAACCAAAATTATTGTATTGTTGAAATAGCATTGATCATAATTGATTAAATCAGTAAATGAAAATGTTGCAAAATTTTCCATTTTTATTTTAGATTTTTTTTTTTTTACATATTTTACAAAATAACAACTAAGTACTTAACTGAACTTACGGTTTTAAGTCGATAACAAACTTTTTTAAAAAAGGGAACTAAATCAAAATTTTTACACAATACATTGCAATGAAATATTACAGACGATAAATTCTTTCACCAATTTTCTCCGATTTTCTTTTTTTTCTTATCATCTGGTCTGACAATTTTAGGGAACATGACACCATAAAATCCCTTTTTATCCTCCGTCAGGCTTTTTTTTTCGTCCTCGACTATTTTCTTCACGGCTTCTTTTTCTTGACGGTAAATTTTTGCCAACTGTTTGGGCGTTTTGTTCAATATTAATTCTTTGCGATCATTTATCATGGATTTGATTTTATCTTTAGGAGGAATTGGTTTAATGTATCCCCAGTCTTTAAGATATTTTATTGAAATTGTTGTTCCACCTGAAAAAAATAATGAAAATTGAACGATTCGGTATAAAATACATTTTACGAATTGCACAATCGACGAAGATTATTACCTAAAGTAACCGTATAACGAACTGGTGTGGAGATTTTATAAAGAGCATAAGCAATAGCGATGTAACCCATCGTGGAATTGCCATTTCTCAATTTTTCTACTAATTTTTCACCAGCTCCGATGGATTCCAGCAAACTGGCTACATCTACTCCGCTATAAAAACAAACGAAATAATCACATCAAAGCTCGAACATGTATGAAGATGCTTGAAACTGAAATTTGGTTTGAAAATGTGCACATACCTTTTAGCTAAATAGTAAAACGACGAAAACCAAAAAGCAGAAGTGACCAGATGCACCGGAACGAGAACGTACCAGTAATCACGATACATTTGTTTGAAACGTTGAAGCAACGATGGAGGTTTCTCTTCGGTTTTTACATCAGTACTTTTTTTTTCTGTATTCTCCGAAGCGGTTTTGTCACTGGTACTATAATGCCTGAGAAAACTCGATGTGTTTTCATTACCAACACGATTAATGGTTACATATTTGAAATCGTACGGAATACCGCTGAGAGCTACAATTATTGGAAGAAAATTATTATGAAATACACATTGAGAAATTCACAACTGATTGCAATAATAATCGTACAATTACCTGGATACGCGTATCTATTCTTCAGGATTCGAATTCTTGAAAAATTGCATACATTAGGAAACGAGATTTGATTTTTTGGAACGCTTACTGTACTGAATTTGGTAACATAAGGAGCGTCGATTAGATTTATCTTCTTCACCGGTACTCTGAGGCATGCGAATTTCCATAAATTAACTGCCATTTTGACTAAATTAATGGTTTTTACAATTAATTAATTAAAGAATATAAAATTACAGCGGTTTTCCATTTTTAAAATTGATAATACGTGATAACATTTTTGCTCTTGTTTTCGTTGACTTTGTATCTCTTCTGACAGCATGGTAAATACGGTGGAAATTACCACGTAAAATACTTTCTACTTTCATTTTCGAAAATTATTCCAATATTTTGAAAATTTATTTACTTCGAAACTTCGATGAATGAAAAAAATCTACATTCTACATTCTTCTGTTTAAATAATTAACAATTGGCAACGTTAGCAACTTCGGTTTCTTGTTTTTCGATGTTTTTGTGAGATGACTACAATTATTTGATTACATTATACGCAGAAAAAAATATTTAATTAACATTTCTCCCTGGGCTGTATTCAGTATTTCTCGTAGTCGAAAACGTATCGTATCATTAATATTTTAATTAAATGACCCTGAAATGAATCATACGTTTGATACGTTTCTCAAGCGTCAAAAAATTCACGAATTCGCAGTATGAGATATGTATCATTAAATTATAAATTATAACTGATTAGATTCGAATATCATTTTGCAAATGCGATGCGATCACCTCACAAGTCACATACCTATCGACATCAGCGTAGAGAAAATTGCAGGTGCTGAGGTGCGTCTAAAAATGATAAAAAATACACAGGTATTTCTATTTTGCATTTCACTTGTATAAAAGTAAAACTATAAAATCTTATCCGAATATAACATTGTAGCGACGTCACTGGTCGCTACGTCTTTCTAATACGTTTATTTTTACGAAAGTATTTAGCTACTGATAAATATAGGTACTAATTAGTAATCAAGATGACCGCGTCTCAACAAAATTATCAAGTGTCAGTCAAGTATGGTAATTAATCTTTGATCATAATGAAGGGGAAATACGCCGATAAAACGTTTAAAAATTGTTATTTTCATTTTAAAAAACAGTACAAAAATATAAAAAAGTGGAATAAATAATCACGATCCGGGTCTGAATACAGACATGGTGTTGATTTCAGTAGTAAGCCATTCGCTGTTTGCTTCTAAAGATGCATAAATTCCGGGAATATCATTGCCGCATCCAACGCCCCATGAAACGACGCCGACTTGGATCAATTTATGTTCATTTTTTCGCGAAGTGCAAAATAATGGTCCACCTCCGTCGCCCTATTAAACAAAATTAGTAAGATTGTAGGGTAAGGTTAAGCAATGATCGTTGCTACAGTAACTGCAAGTATTAGCACACGCACGCCTAACAAAATTGCTCTATGTAGTTTCAAGTTGACGTTATACCGCCTCAAATTTCAAAATACGTAGGTACCTACGTAGTACCAATTTGAAAAAATAAAACTACCAGTTCTATAGAAAATTTAGTTTCTTGCAAAAAGGGAGCCAGGTATCACTTTTTAGTTTTTGCCTATTTTCAATAGGATGAGCAGTAGGTATCCGAGAAAATTAAAAAATTCCAAGATGAAATAGGATACATTTCTTTCTTTCTTTTTTCGAGCTTGTTTGTCTCCTGTAGTATTGGTGATATATTGAATGTACAAGGAAAATCTTTCACAAAAAAAAATTGTGTCAAGTATTTCAGTTTTTTTTAAAAATTTGTTTAGCTTTTTCAATTTTGAAAATACTTTAAATGTGAAAGCACTTTTTTTTTTATAGAAAATTGATTTTTTACAAAAAAAGATCCGTTGCGTGCTTAAGGTAACCAACTTCATTCTTCAAAACTGAAGGAGTTCCACTAACCACTGAGTGAGTTGAAACAGAAGAAGAAAAATGGTTGTTTTTCACTTTTTCATTCATTAATTTTTTTGAATAATTACTACCTATAATTAGTTTAGTTCCTCCCATTTTGAAAATACTTCAAATGTGCAGAATATCTTTTTTAATAGAGAACTTAATTTCTTAAAAAATAGATTTTTTGCATAATGGTAATTAGGCAAGTTTGAAAATAAAAAGTATGTACCTATCTTGTCACGTTTTAAATTTAATTGAAGATTACCCCCCCTCCCCCCTCGAAAGAGAAACAAATTAGGCAAAAAGTGATGATGAGTTGATGACATTTTCTGCTGAGAATACAATTTTCTTATAAAATAATAAAAATGTTGAATTTTGTGAGATGTCCGAAATAACTTTTGTAGGTAGCAAATGTTCATACATTTCACAACTGAAATCATAACTTACCTTGCATGCATCAAATCCTTTTTGTCCTCCAGCACATAAAAAGCTAGAATCTAGGGTGAATCCTGTGCCCAACTTCGTTTTCTGTAAACGTTCTTGACAATTTTTAAACTCCACAATGGGTAATTCAACTTTCTTTAGCTTGTGTTGTATAGTCTTGTCAGCTGAACATAAAAATCATAAAATTAGAGTGCTGAAAACTTTTCGTTTGTGTTATAAAAGTGATAAAATCCTACTTACTGAAATTACCCTTTCCCCAACCAGCGGCCCAACAGCTTTTAGCGTTATATGCATGTTTCTCAGCATAAGGGGTGCCAACCAATGGTGCGCAAATACCATTTATATGGGAATCATAAACAAATGGTTCATTAACGCTTAGTAAAGCCAGATCGTTGAATAATCTTTTGGGATTATAATTTGGATGTATATGGACAGCATTTACAGTCCGATCTTGATGAGGAAGCGTTTCTTTTTCATCGCTACCAATGTTGTATTCTCCAACACGAACTCTCAACGAATGCATATCAATTTTGCTACACATAAAAAGATCACCAAATTAATGCGCTAACCAATCCAGGCTACTGCATGCTTGCAGAGCACATGAACACTTACTTGACGCAATGTGCAGCTGTCAAAACAATAAATGGAGATAGTAAAGAAGCTCCGCAGATCACTTCACCATTGGTAGAATAATCATTCGTTTTGAATAATGCAACCATCCATGGAAACTCGCCAAATTCCGTATCTCCGGCTATGTACATACAATAATATTCATACCGGTTTTTATATACGTGCATGTAAAACAAACGCGTCGTGTATGTCGATGCATAAACATAAATAGGTACCTACTTTCATTTTTATTTTGGATTCTAACGCCAGCATTAATTATATCATCGATATTGTCTTCGTTGGGGACGGAGGTTTTTCCTCTGACACCACATTCTTGTTCTGTAGGTACGGGACTAACGGCACCTGATTCTGTTGACGTAGGTAATCGCACTTCCGTTGAAGGTTGTGATGGAATGTCTATGTATGGAGTAGGAGTAGGGGGAGAAATAGTGGTCAAATCAGTGACCAATGTAGTGTTTCGACTTATATTGCATGGTGGACAACAGAAATCTGGTGGCTCGCAGCGGAATCTGTAATAGATGTTGATAAATTGAAAATACTAATTATAGGTAGGTACCTAGTATCTACTAACGTCAAGTAACCGGGTATGGCTTTACCTGGGATTAGCTACATTTTCAAAGTTCTCTTCATCTGTCTGTGGTACTACTGGTAGTAATTGGTAATCGATGCATTGCCAGAAAGGCACACAAATACAAGCATCATTACAATTGATTCCCGTTGATGATGGTGGTGGTGTTGGTGGTGGGTCTGTTGGTGGCGGCACTGGTGGCGAATCTCCTTTACAGCAGACTTCATCGCCGCTGCATCGTTCTCTGCAAGTAAAATTTGAAAAAAATTATTCATTTTACTCGCTTTCAAGTTCTAATTCGGTAGAAAACCAACAAACAACATGAAGGTCATTATAGGATTGCGCAGTATTTGATCGAATATTCAAATGTAATAAACCTGAAGTAGGTGGATAGGTATGTACATTTATGTATTTCTAGATAAATCGTTACGTTCAAATGAACTTCCAAAATAACGTTTCCGTACATCTCACAAGTATGTTGTTGGCAACAATATTCAGTTAAGCATATAAAATTCTACTATCAATTAAGCAGCAGGTAATTAAATAATACTTACTGACCATCGGCATTCGGCACACTAACTACCTTATCATTGTCACACAAATGGAAGACGACACAAGTGCATTGTTCATCAACGCTTCCGAAATTTTGCCGAAATGTTACCACCTTCCTAGTGCTGTTATTTGTCGCAGATCTGGCGCTGGCCACTGCCGACCTAGATGACGACTTTACTGTCGACGGATTCGAAGTAGTAGCTGCGATTGCTATACCGATTGATGATACTAGCACCAAAACTGACACTACCGACGGACCGTACATTTTGCGAACCGATTATAAACTACAATCGGCCAGACAGTTAATCACGTATTTAAGATGAAAAATCTCTGATGCGGTCGTCTTCGAGGCGATTTGCAAGTAGTAATTATTTTATAGGGTAACGCGTGTTATTTATAGGCATGACAGTACTGGCTATTCGTCGAAACACAGCTCACATGCTGCGAATATGCGAAAAGAAACAGACGTACTACCTAGGTAATCAAAATACACGAATACCTAAACCTTATTCAAATTTCTATCAAACAGGTTATTCAACGAGGAAAAAACAACACTAATAAGACTAACGCATCGCGGAGGTCGCTTGGACACAGCTTCCTAGCAACTAATCGTAAAGAGGGGATACGTTGTGAATAAATAGAATAAATATAATTTTTAAAGTTTTCGAGATAACTAGCTCCTACTTAAATCGTGTATTGTTTAGGTATTATCTGGTTGAAACGTTATTTAGGTAAAGAGGTTATCAGCGATTTTTGATTTATTTTTCGTTTTGGAAAAACCTGCAAAGTAATGAAAAACGATCTCAAGTTCAATTATAAATGATGGCTCGAAGTACAATTTACTTTGGGCGAGGTATACAAGTTTTTTAAAATCGTAGTAAACGAGACATCAAGTGAAGGTATGATGCATTATGCTAATAACACAGAGTTCATAACTGGTACGAAGTTCATCACGAAATCGATAATGCACTAAACAAATTGTACAGATATAGATGCTTCATTCGCGAAGTTTATATGTATCTAATTTAGAATCTGGTGCCTAACATGAGCATCATTTGCTCCAAAGTCGTCAACTTTTTATTCACATTTTCTAACTCTGAACTCAAATTGAAAAACTTTGGAGTAAGCAGCCCTAAGTATAGAAATTATCCAAGTACTTATTAATTTTTTAAAATGCAATCGAAAATCCGCAATCTCAATGTACAATGTGCATACCGAAACTTACCTATTCCATAATTTCATCAAAAGCCCCAATTACGCTTAAATACATATGTATACCTAGATTTAAACTTAGTCATTGTGGTGCCCGTTTTAAGTATACGTAGTCATTGTGGTGCCCGGTTTTGGGCTTGTGGCGCCCACATCGGGCACCACAAGGTCTTTTTATATAAAACGATGCAGAATCGAGTGAAATGCACTCTAAGGTGAAAAAAAAAATTTCCTGAGGCAGGCACCACAAATACCAAGTTTATGTATCGGGCACCTCTATGACTAACTATGATGAAAAATCCAAACTGCACCAAAACACCTTTATCATACATACAAAATATGTGATCCTCTATGTACGCGGGCACCACAATTACCATAAAAGACCCGGGCACCACAAGGTACTAGGTACGTGTATTCATATATAAAATATCTACTCATCTAACTTATATAAATTACCCAGCATTGACGTATGACGCGCATACATCTTAACTTCATGACTTTCATGACGAAATGACCAACGTCACATCATAATATGTATATTGAGAAATTGGTCAGATGATCCTTCAAGAACGCAAAAAATCCGCTTACCTCCTTCCCCGCACCATTTATAATAGTTCAATCAGAAAACTAACGTCATACAACTGAAGGAAACGATTTAAGTACCTAGAAATATGTAGGTACTTCAATCAATTCATATGTAGGTACGAGTATGTGTAAAATTTGTTTAGTTGCTTGCAATGCAGATGAATGATTGGTCTACAAATACTTGCTCTTCACCGGTTTACCTGAATGTTCAACTAAAAGGGTCATTTTCAGCAAAAAGTCCAAACATAGAACTACAGCGCGGACCTCCTTGTAACTAAAGTATCACAGGACGTGACAACCACTCTGAACTGGATTGTTAAAAAAACCAGAAAAATGGACTACTTAGAAACAGTCAAATACTTATCCCGAATGGCCGAAGACGTTGGGAAACGATGGAGGAACTTTTGATTTTTCTTTGGCTGAGTCTATAGGTATCTTCTTTTTTTTTATCAATGAGGTCAGGATTAATTCATTTTCGTCTTTTTTCGATGACTCGTGCTCTGATGCGAAATTATCTGCGATAATGACCAACACGAACGGCACCAAAAATAATAAACATTTTGCTGATGAGTTCTTGACGATTAATTTGAAACTTGAGCCACTAATTACTATTCGACTGCTTGAAAAACCATACCTATAACTAAATTAAGAAACACATGCGATAAAAATATTTTTTATCCATTTGTGTGAATCTCAGTCTAAGTGCCCACATGACATAAATACCTGAGCAATACGAGCAGTGAAGATGAAATTGTAAATTTCAAACGTTTAATTTCAAAGATAATCTGTGTAGAAGAAAACTTGAATTGTTCTTTCTTAACCTTACTAAAATAACAATTCACGAGTATCAACATTATTTTATGTACCTAGTTATTAGACAAGAATTGGTCATTTTTTGTTTTGAGCACATTATTTGAGTCCAAAATGTAGGCATTACAATTTTTTTCAACTGAACGTGTTTCATAGATAGGCAACTTGTTTTCCATATTTACATACATGCGCGTAGTTGTGCAGAATTTTAGGCGTAGGTATATTTTGTCGAGTTAACGATGAGGGCTAAATTAAGAGGAGGAAGTCTTGTTTTTTTTTTGACATTTTCGATCATTCTGAACGCAAATTTGTATGAGATACTTACGTGGGTACTTGGAAATCATAATCCAAGAAATCAAGAATTCACTTTTGAAAAAATATTCCATTTTTTTCGAATTCCTCCTATTTGCTGGGATAGCGTTTACTTATTCTTTTGGTTCATTTATTTTCACAGAACTCACTGAGGCAGAGGTTCTCTCTAGTTATACGGCTTTTCCAAAATGTCTAGTTTGATTTAAATTCCTATCTCTCGCCCCCATTTCGCATAAAAATATTTCATAAGGAAGCTATTCCAACCAGCAGAAAAATTCTTGGATCGAACACTGAGAAATTAAAAATACCATCTAAAAATATACCACTGGGCCAAAGTTTACATACCCACTAAATTTAATTTGTGATTTTTGAAAGTTCAAATTACGCCCATTAAGTATTTATGAAAAGTCTGAAATTTGATTAAATTGAGGTGTAAAACTGAAATTCGATATGTAGGTATGTAGTCTATGTACACTATTTTCGACCTCTTACACCGAAGGATAGTGGTTTTTAGCCACTCCGAAGCCTCCAGCGGATTTTTGAATTTTCTATTTTTGGAGGAATTGCCCTGAAAAGAGCCAAAATGAAATTCAGGACCTTCAAAAATCTAAATCAAAAGGATTCTCCAACAAACGTGACAATTTCAAAAAAAAAACTGAAATTTGATTCATGTCCTATTCTATTTTCAACTTCAAAAAATCTACCGGGTATTTGGGTATTTATTTTTTTCAAACTACATTTATTTTGAAGCCTTCAACGGTTTTTTGAATTTTCTAGCTCTTACAAAAAGTATAAAAATTAATATCTAGAAAGTCCAAAAATCTCTGGAGGCTTCTGAGCAGCTTGAAAGTACCCCTCTCACTTTTTATTTCAAAAAGTAAACTCAGTCAGAAAAAAATTCTCGACTTGAACGGACAGAACCAAAGATGATATATCTGAGTTTATAGAATTTATATACTTAATGTACATAGGTTTAGAATTTTTTTTTCGGTTCATTTTAAAAACCTGCGAATGATTCCAGAACAGTTCGAAACCACCATAAATCGATGTGGAAGGTAAAATGAGCCACAATTTCCGATTTTGGCCTCAATTTGACCACATTTTGAGTTTTACTCAGAGATTTCCTCACCAAATACAGACAGATAAGAAGCCAATCCCATATTTTTGACAATAATAAGATTTCAAATTAAATTCAAAAAATCGTCCAAGGGTGGCCTGTTTGAAATTTACAAGAACCACCGATTTTTGGAAATCAATTTTCAGGGATATTCTTAATCATGAATGTGACATATTCAAAAATTTCAAGTACCCACATTAGGTACCTAGATTAGGAACGAGGAAATTTGGTGTTGAGAGACCGATGTTAGATGAAAAAAAAATACCATAAATTTTATTTAGGTACCTATGTAAAACAATGATCTTTGAAAAAATTCTCAAAATTTAAAAATAAATTCAAGCAGCTGAATTCTCGGTTGCGAGGACTTCAGAGCATGTTTACTGCTTCAGTCCAAACCAAAAATGAAACTTTTCGTTCAACTTGGAGCCAAATACCTTCGACCATCAGTGTTTTATCATCTTTTGGTTTTTCCATATCAATTAAATGGCGGCCAACCTCATTACCTAGAAAAAACTTCAACTTGACAAAACCTAAATATCCTATTCAGGTTTATCTTGAATTTTTCAAAATTAATTCTTGGATACCTACCTAATTTCTCCCATCTTCACGATTAAATGCTTGGAAGACGTATCCAAGCGACCTCTGTAGTAGGTAAGTATGAGTATATTATTTTTTCCTCGTTGAATAACCCGTTTGATGGAAATTTGAATAAAGTGTAGGTATGTAGATGTACATTATGGTACTTATGTGTTTTGATTATCTAGGTAGTAAGTCTGTATCTTCGCATATTCGCAGCGTGTGAGCGATGTTTCGACGAATGAGCCCGGTCCGTCATAACTATAAATAACACGCTTTACCCTCAAAGATAATTGCAAAGTGCAAATCGCCTTGGTCACGACAGCATTAGAGATTCTTCATCTCAAACACACGATTAACTGTCTAGCCGATCGTATAGTCTATAATCGGTTCTCAATATGTACAGTCCGTCGGTTGTGTCTGTTTTGGTGCTAATATCTTCGGTTGGTATTACAATCGCAACTACTATTTCGAATCTGTCGACAGTAAAGTCATCCAGGTTGGCATCGGCCAGATCTTCATCAAATAACACTTCGAGAAAAGTGGTAACATTTCGGAAATGTATTGAATATGTTGATGAAGAATGTACTTGCGTTGATTACTATTCGTGTGATAATGATAAGGTAGTTAGCGTGCCGACGACTTCTGGCCAGTAAGTACCTATCATTATTACCTATCGCCTAATTGTTTGTGTTACATATGTTCCGGAACAGGTATAGGCAATCTAAATTAGGTACCTACTACCTACATAAATGTCGGTTGGTTTTCCGATCCTAAAAACGCAGTGATAAAGTTATGGGTTCATTTCGTCAGGGCTTGCATAATTCCTGGAAGGAATACACACATGCACATAAGAGATGAACTTAATATACCTACATAATTACGTCGGCTGCAAAATTTTGAAAATAACACAAAAAAGTTCAGACTTTAGCCTATCTTCAAAATTGAAGGAGCTACACCTTCAGTTTTGAAGATACACATAGGTAAAATATGAACAAAAGCTTTTTTGCACAGCATTCAGAATTCTACAAGTTAGGATTGTACATAATTAATGTTTTTGCTTTGATTTTTACTTGCAGAGATCAGTGCAATAGCGGCGAAGTCTGCTGCAAAGGAGTTATTCCATCATTGCCATTACAAACTGACACATCCACATCAACAACTCCACCATCAACTCCCTCATCGTTGCCACCAGCCAGTAAATGTGATGGGGCATGCATTTGTGTACCATTCTGGCACTGTAATATCGACCACCAATCATTTCTAATACCGCAGGCAGACGATGAAATTATAGTCAGTCGTGGGTAAGGACACATTTACCATCGGATCATATTAATACTCAACGTATGCTGAAACGTAAATAATACCTAATTATTATTTCAGATTTAGCTGCGAACCTTCAGATGTCTGTTGCCCACCATGCAACATAAGTCAAGACTTCTCTTCAGTTACTAATTTAATCAGCACTGTTGCTACCCCATCTCCGACACAATCTTCCAGTGATGTGAAAGTACCCACATCAACAGAATCCACCAGTGTTAATCCTGTACAATTGCCTACATCAACAGATCCCAGCAGTGTAAGCACCGCGCGATTACCTTCAAATTCATCAACAGAACCCAGCAGTATTAATCCAGTACGTACGCCTATATCAACAGAATCCAGCAATGTTAGTTCCAGTCCTGCTATTCCACAAGAATGCGGTATCAGGGGTAAAACCTCAAACGAACCCGATATCGATACTATAATTACTATTGGTGAAAGAATTCAAAATAAAGACGAAAGTAGGAACATATCTTGCTGTGTTTATTTGCCCATCCACATAATCTAGTCTAAGTAAGTATTAAAACCAATGTGAATTCATGTAGATGGGGAAACCGAATTTGGTGAATTTCCTTGGATGGTTGCATTATTCAAAACAAATGATAACAATTCTATCAATAGTCCGGCAATTTGCGGAGGTTCCTTATTATCACCATTTATCGTTTTAACAGCAGCACATTGCGTAAAGTGAGTGTCCAGTGGATGTTAAGCTGTACACTGTACAGTCTGTATTGATATTCACCTTCGTCACTTAATCTCGTTCAATTTGCAGCAAAATTGATAAACACTTATTAAGAGTTCGTGTTGGAGAATACAACATCGGTAGCGATGAAAATGAAACTCTTCCTCATCAAGATCGAACTGTAAATGCTATCCACGTACATCCAAATTATAGTCCTAGAAGATTATACAATGATCTCGCTTTACTAAGTGTTAACGAACCATTCGTTTACGATTCCCACATAAATGGTATTTGCGTGCCACTGGTTGGTACTCCTTATGCTTCGCCACGTTCTTACAATCCTAAACGCTGCTGGGTTGCTGGTTGGGGAAGGAATATGTTTGGTGAGTGAAATTTCATTTTTTTTTTCAACAATAAAACATCATTAACATCAACAGTTTGTGTCAGCAATGCATTCTACCGATGTACCTACTTACTTATTATGACTTCCTCAGGTGACAAGAGTACGCAACATAAATTAAAGAAAGTGGAATTACCTATTGTGGATCATAACAATTGCCAAGAAAAATTGCGAAAAACGAGGTTAGGTGAACGATTCGTACTCGATTCTAGCTTTTTATGCGCTGGAGGACAAAAAGGATTTGATTCGTGCATAGTAAGTGACTCGAATAGTATTATGATGATGTAATCAACTTAACCTAATGCCATGATTGAATTAAATTTGTTTCACAGGGTGATGGAGGAGGGCCGTTTTTTTGTTCTTCACGAAAAAATGAAAACAAATTTATTCAAGTTGGTGTCGTTTCCTGGGGCATTGGATGTGGTACTACTATTCCCGGTGTTTATGCGTTTGTGGAAGCAAACAGCGAATGGCTTACCAACGAATTCAATACTATTTCTGTGTCTAGAACGTTTTTGTAACATGCGCCTAACTCATTCAATTTCTAGGTAGATATTTATTTTTGTATTTTTGTATTTTTTTCCAATAGAAGTGATATATTTTTCAATTTTTTTGAGTGTGTTTTCCACCGCACCGTGATCACAAATTTATAATTATATTTGACTGTGCCATAACATCACTTTGATTTTCATATTTTCTTACTCTCACTTTTATAGCGATTTTTTTGTAAAAAATGATTCAAAATTTTAATCAATAGACACCTAGAATAATTATCACAGATACGAATAAAATGTTTTGGAAAAAAAAAAAAAAACGAAACACCAACATTTCTTTTATTCAATCGAGCAATCAATTTGAACGCACAATTCTGATATATCAAAATTCTAGTACCCTAATTTCACTGAATAAGATTCACAATTTACAAACTAGGTACCTATTTGAAACATTTTTGACGCAAAAAAACGAACAAATAAGATAGTAAGTAGTTAGGTACTTACCTTACTAATATACAAAAAATGTAGCAAAAAAAATAACAAAAAACAAATCTAAAAAATAAAAAAACGAACAAAAACCGTATAGCTGCGAAATAGTCAAAAAATATAAAAACTCAATAACATACAAAAACAAACCGCTACAAACACAAAAATAACTATACTATAACTAAATTTAAAAAAATAATAAGATCACAATCGTTCTCATGCCTGCTTGATGTAATCGACAGTAGGAATAGCAGAATCTTGTTTAAGACACATATCGATACCTTCCTTCAACTTTTCAAAATCAGATAGGTTGAATACTCTCAACGCATCCTGCCAATGTCTGGGTAATTTTTCCACGAGAGAAATACGAAAACTCTGGAAACACACGTACTCCATGTCATGGATAATATTACACCACTTTTTCGCTTCGGTACTAGTCTCTTCGAGCGATAAATATTTGAAAGAAGTCTTCTCAAACTCTAAATAAACTCGCGTTTGATGTTTTTTAGACCAGGTCAAGTCTAGAAACGGTTTTACGAGTCCTTCGAAAGTTTCAATATTGGCAACGTATTTTCTCCAAATATGATTATCGAGCTGCACGGCGTGTATGAATAATAAACGTCGCAACGCTGGTCCAATCGCGGTGGTTTCGACAAAAAATTCAAAATTCTTCAAGAAGCCGGTAGGATAATTCTTGTATACGTCGTCGAATTTCGGCACCAGTTGTAAAATTGTCGGATCTGTTCTGAAATTGTCGTAGCTAGGTTTATTGCAACCGAGAGTCAATTTAATATCATCCATACCACCCTGCAAGATATTTAGCAACTTGTCCTGTTCCGATTGATAACTTACGAAGTCTTCTTTCAGTTCGGTTTTGAAATCTTCGAACAATTGGCTGTTTGCGAGAAACCTTTCGCAAGCTGCTTCGATATTCAGACCAAGTGGACAAAGAGTTAAGAACATACGTCGTTCTGTTGTGCGATTACGTTCGAGTAAATTATCAACTTTTTCATTCACACAAACTTCCAACTGTTGGAATTTTTCGATGAGACATTTTACCAGTAAGGAAGAATTCGCTGTTTCATCGGCGTCGGTATGAGTAGGTTCATGGTGTGAAATTATCGACGACGAATTCTGATGCTGAACGTTTTTGTAGACTGGTTCTGCATTTTGAAAAATATTTGGTTCATTTTGAAACCTCGGCGATAGACTCGTTGATTGAATCAGCGGAGTTGTTATCAATGAAACTGGCTGATTAACACTATCATCGCGAGAAGGCCACATATTACGCACCTGTAATAAATAATTGCGATACAATTTACAAATAGAGTATGGTAGGTAGGTATTTTTATTAAAACACTAGGTATAATAATGTACATATGTACTTATGTCTATGTACGTGGGTAGGTCTAGGTACATCTTATATAGCATACTGATGAGGGTTTCGATTTTTCATTTCAATAAATCTAACGTGAAAGTAAGCATTATAAACTATAAAAGAACGTTATCAGTAAAAATATAAGGTAGGGATAGGGAAGCATACTTACTCGTTTTTGATGTACGGAATAACAACGCGCAGTAACAGATGAGCTTGCAGAAAACTTATTCAGCAAATACGAGGACTCAAATTAACCAAATGACAGTGGCACTAAAATGCAATTAAACTTTCAACAACGTCAATGTAAATTCTATGTCTGCCGAACCAGCTTTGTAGTGATAAGCACTGTGTAGTACACCCAGTACGGAATCCAACGACTGCGTTGCAAGAGTTACAATGATAAAATGGGTTTGAGTTATTCCTGGAACCGGCAGTGAAGCGATAACAAATTAACAATACAAGAACATCGATAAATCGAGCATGATGATTACGAGACGTGTAAGGTGAAGTGGAGTAGAGAGGAAAATTTCTTATCAATATTATCCACATCTCGACATGCTCATTCAGCTCATTCCCCTTCTTCGCTTGTTTCAGTATAATATACCTACTTTTTTTTTTTGATTCAGAAAATGAGAGAAATTTTCAAAATCAGGCTCACTCAGGAAGGAGAACCCACAGGAAGAATAAAATCATGAATTGAAATACAAAATGACCAAAATTTGCGGGGACCCCACTCACAGGGCTCAGATTTTTTAAAACAATTTCATTTCATTCAATTTTAATTCAAAATAATGTCATCAAATTTTACTAATTTGAATTTGATTTCGATTAGAATTTAACTTAACTCAATTTAAAGCATGATTTAAAGCCAAGTAAGTAGTAGTTTTGAAGTAGGCCTACCTAGTACTTTGGCGAAGGAGCTACTATTTTTTCCCATGGGGCTGAAGGTTAATTTAATTCGATTTAAAAAAAAATATTCCACCTAATGAATCTGATTTCAGTGATTTTAATTTAATTTAAATTTAATTCAATTTGGATTTTTCTAAAATGATTATTTTAAATTGATTCAATTCACTAATTTTGTTTACCACCTACCTACTTGACTGAAGCAGCTTTCATGTTTTTCATAAAATCATAATTTAATTCAACCCAAATCAATATGATTTAAATATTCAGTTAAGAATAATTTAATTTATTCTTGTTATTTAAATCTATCCCTATTTTTTTTTTATTTTTATTTTCTTTTTATACAATATATCACTACCTATTTTAAATCACGCTGCCCCATCTGGCGCCCCTTCACTTTCCCAGATAGGCAAATTCTCGATCAGTTAGACGTATCAAAATGTGCGGAAAGGCCAAGGCAGACGATTGCTCACAATTTTTGAAGAAATAAATAGACATCTACCTAAATTGTACCACACATCATCTTTGAAAAATTGGTTTGATTCTGAAATATGCCCCAATTTGGAGAATTATTCATGAAGCATAATTCATTTTCATTTTATTGAAATAAAATATGGTTTATTTTAATCAGTTTCAAAACTGAACATTCTTAACTCGTCACATGTTGGGTATAATGTTTTGTTTCACTCAAAAAAGAGAGACGTAGAACACACTTAGCTAAGAGCTTGAGCTTAGTTTTAAAGTGAGCTCAAGGCTCAGGTGTTGAAATATCGGAAACTGTCAAAAGAGCTAGCAGTTGGAGCTACGCTCGCAAAATTTAAAGAGCTTTAAAAAAGGAGCAAAGCTGCAAAACGAAAGCTTGCAATTCCACCAGGCTGGAGAACAGTTGACTTTTTCTGGAAACTGAAAATCGGTTCAAAAGTTGCGTTGGGTTTCCGAAAATTCGCCAATAATTTAAAAATAAAATTTGGTTCTGAGGTTTGAGTAGTATTCTCTTTTAGCAAGTCAAATTTCAGGTCAATTTCAAATGACGGGTTGTTAAAATTTTCTTATAAAGCTATACTTTGGTCATGTCATTAATTATACCTATATATTTAAATTTAAATTCGCTTTCATTATTTTAGGCTATACCTTAGGAGGTAGTAGGTACATTCTTTTGAATCGATTAATAAAATTAAAAATTTTGAAAATTCATTCAACGTTTTCATACTTACTCTTTCTTCATGATGATTATGCTGTTCAGAAACTTCTACCGAAGCAACCTTCGTTGCTCGTCTCGCGTCCACATGGGTTTTCTCAGTTGAGAGAACCAGTTTGATAGAAATTTGTGTAACGCGTAAGTGTGCACATTTACGTACGTACACATATACCTAACACTTGTTACCCTTTATAGGATAATCGTTGCTCGCAAATCGTATCAAAGAATGAATGGCGTACGAGATTTTTCATCTCGAATGTACGATCTACGATCGCCCAGTCTGGTCGATTGTATTTACGTTAGTTTATAAACAGTTCGCAGTATGTACGGTTACGGTTCATTGGTAGTGCTAGCCTTGGTGCTAATATCGTCCATCGGTATTACAGTCGCAGCTACTATTTTGAGTTCCTCTACGATATCGTCATCCAGGTCAACATCGACCAGCGCTAGAGACGTTCCATCTCAATCCTCGACTGAAGTGGGATCACATAGGTCAGTAGAATTCAGCACTGTTGGTCCTGTTCTTACTGTCGAACAAGAATGTGGAATCAGAGGTGAACCTCCTAGCAATAATGATACTGGCACAAAAACCGATTATTCAGTTTATGGAGAAAAATTAATCACGTCTGTTCATAAAGGTAGGTATTTGATGGACTATAGTTTTTCTGCACGTGTCATTTAAAACTGTAAGGTATAAATTAACGCAGGAGGGGGAACAGTACTGGGCGAATTTCCGTGGACAGCCGCATTACTAAAAGTCAAAACAAATAGTAATTCTACTGACGATGATGAAATAATATGCGGAGCTTCTATAATATCGCCATTTATTATTCTAACGGCCGCACATTGTGTAAAGTGAGTACGTCCACCGAGCAGTAATCTACCTAGACTTTGTTATTTTCATTTGGTAATTTTTTTTTCAGCAAAATAATTGAGATCAAAGCGTTGAAAGTTCGTGTTGGAGGATACAATGTTGGTAGCCATGAAAATGAAACTCTTCCTCATCAAGATCGAACTGTAAATGCTATCCACATACATCCAAATTATGATCCGAAAAGATTATACAATGATCTCGCTTTACTAAGTGTTAACAAACCATTCGTTTACGATTCCTACATAAATGGTATTTGCGTACCACTAGTCGGCACTCCTTATGGCGAAAAACATTCGTACGATCCCGAGCAATGCTGGGATGTCGGCTGGGAAAAGCATACCATTCAAGGTGAGCGGGGCATTAAATTTTTTTAAAAGCACGCAACTTTGTCCAGCATTTTAATTTTGCGATTTTCTTAGCTGGCGGAAGCCCACGACTGCTAAAGAAAGTTACATTTATCGTGAATCACGACGAATGTCAACAAAAACTTCGTGCAACGAAATTAGGAACAAAATTTATACTTGATTCTAGCTTTGTATGCGCTAAAGAGGATCCATACTATGATACGTGCAGAGTAAGTGATTCGAGTTATGATACCTCCTATAATGGGACCTACAAAATAATTTCTATTGAAAATTATACCATAACTGGACTACTTTTTGTTCTACAGTATACCGCCGGAGGTACGCAATTATTTTGCATTTCGCGAGCCAATCACAATAAAGTAATCCAAGTCGGTGTCGTTTCATGGGACATTGGATGTAGCCACGAAATGCCCAGAATGTATGCATCTTTAGAAGCAAACAGCGAATGGCTTACGAATGAAATTAATACTATGTCCGCGTTTAAGACGTCTTCGTAATCGATTATTTCATGTTGCTTTTTTTTACGAATACCTATATGAATATACCTACTTACCTACCTAAATATGTATACCTATTTTTTATGCTTTAATGGTGGTGTTAGTTATTAATGAATAATTCCCACATTCATCTAACACAGTAACACAATATGTTAAAGGGGAACGATTTAGTATCAAAATTAAAATTCAAGTATCTAACTACGCCTTTCAATTTTTAAAACGGGCAGCCTATCTATCTGAAGGTTTCTATTCTACAATCACGATTAACAACTACTACATATTATTATAATTATACTTTTTTTCGAGAAATAGATTTTTAAAAAATACATCAGCCAATTTTTTACCCAGAGAAAAATATTTAGAAAGAAACTGAAATTTATGCGTCTTTCTTTTAGAGAAACAGTTTCATAGTTTTTACTTTTTTGGCTCTACAGAAGCATCTTGAAAATTTTATCAACATTCAAAATTCGGTTTCATTAAAAACTGAAAAAAAATCTAAGAACATCTAATATTAAATTTAAAAAAATCAATATTCAAAATTTAATTTTCATTTTTTTTATTTTAAACAACTGTATTCTGGATTAGCTTTGGAGAATTTCTGGATTGAATCATCGAATTAATTTTTTTTTTGAAATGGTATTTTCGATATGCAAGATAGCAATTTACATATTTTTAATCCAGCTGACAGCCATAATTATTTTATCAATCGTCATGATTATTCACATCTCTTTAAAAAGTAGTGAAAAAAAATTAAAAATTTGCCGCTTCTGAAATTTTGCCGCCCACTCGGTCCATGCCTAAATCCAGGGCTGATCCTTCATCAATACCATTCATCGGCAAACTGGCCCACTAAACAATCGAATATGAAGAAGCAACTGGACCTGAATATATTGCGTAATTTTACATGAGAGGATTTTTTTCGATAAACAAATTTATTCAGTTTACAAGTATGTAAGTAGTTTATGTTCAACGCGTACCTATTTGGCGACGAGGAAGTGAAAAAAGTCTACGCAGCAATCGTTTCAAAATTTGACAATACGTCTCGTTAAGCGTTTTCTTAGTTCCAATTTGTTATTACCGTTTTTTCTTTTTCATGAATTTTTTCATTTTCATTTCTGGTTTCAAGATTCATGTTCGACAAATTCAGCGGTTTACCTACTGGAAATTCGTCATGATCATGAAGTTTGCACTGTTGAATTTATAATTCCATATTCTATAACATAGGTAGAGGTACCTATATCAACTTATGTTTTCGTGAGATGACCACGATTGTAATTAGTCGATTATACGCACTTACGCAGGAAAAAAAAATTAATTAGCATTTCTTCGCATGATTAAGTATTTCTTGTTGAAAACGTAAGTATATCTATCTAATTAATATTCAATTAATTGACCCTGAAATAAATCAAACAATCTTCAAGCGTCGGAAAATTCACGAACTCGCAGTTGATATGGAAGGTATTATCTATATATTAAAATTATGACCGGATTCTTGTGACAGCGAGATCTCAGGAACGGCTGAACCGATTTTGATCGACGAAGTCTCAAAAAAAAGCTTTTGACCCGTAGATGTGCAGGTTTTAATCAAAAGTTCAAAAAGTTGCGCCGTGAAGCTCAAAAAAGCTCAATAATTGATTTTTGTCCATACGTAGCGCATTCGACGTATACACAGTAGTACGTATATTATACCTTGAAAGAGCATCTAAAAAAGTCAAATGTTGAAGAAAAAAGTTCACAAAAAAGTTGTGCCTTAAAGCTCAAAAAAGCTCAATAATTGATTTTTGTCTATACGTAGCCAACTTGAGGTATACAGAGAAGTACATATATTATACCTTGAAAGAGCATCAAAAGAAGTCAAATGTCGAAGAAAAAAGTTCACAAAAAAGTTGCGCCATAAAACTCAAAAAAGCTCAATAATTGATTTTAGCCTATACGTAGTGCATTCGACATATATAGAGAAATATGTATATTATATTTTGATCGACGAAGTCTCAAAAAAAAAAGCTTTTAACCCGTAGATGTGCAGGTTTTAATCAAAAGTTCAAAAAGTTGCGCCGTAATGCTCAAAAAAGCTCAATAATTGATTTTTGTCCATACGTAGCGCATTCGACGTATACACAGTAGTACGTATATTATACCTTGAAAGAGCATCTAAAAAAGTCAAATGTTGAAGAAAAAAGTTCACAAAAAAGTTGTGCCTTAAAGCTCAAAAAAGCTCAATAATTGATTTTAGCCTATACGTAGTACATACATTCGACATATAGAGAAATATGTATATTACACCTTGAAAGAGCATCGAAAGAAGTCCAATGTCAAAAAAAAAGTTTACAAAAAAGTTGTGCCATAAAGCTCAAAAAAGCTCAATAATTGATTTTAGCCTATATGTAGCATATGTCACGTATTCACAGTAGTACGTATATTATACCTTGAAAGAGCATCTAAAAAAGTCAAATGTTGAAGAAAAAAGTTCACAAAAAGTGTGTGCTTTAAAACTCAAAAAAAGCTCAATCTATATATTAATAGCAAGGTGTTTTTTTTTGTGATCGTTCGTTTGAAAGAACTGCCGAACCGATTTTGTTCAACGATGTCTCAAAAAAAAGCTTTTGACCCGTAGATGTGCAGGTTTTGGTCAAAAGTTCAAAAAGTTTTGAAAAAAGCTTTCAAAAGATTCAAAAAGCTCAAAAATTGATACAGTATAAACAAGCGTGACGATGTATACGCGAAAGTACGTATGGTCCACCTAGAAAGAGCTTGCCAAAAAATACTTTTTGACCATATTTGTTAAGTTTTATAAAAAGCTTAAAGCTCGAAAAAGTTGAAAAAGCTTTGTACATGACGTAAACAATTAGAATTCTTCAATACCCCATAAACATTTTAAATTACGTAAGAGGTCCACCCAGAAAGTGCTTGCCAAAAACTACTTTTTGGCCATATTCGTAAAGTTTTGAAAAAAGCTTAAAGCTCAAAAAAGCTCAAATGTCAAATTTTCCTTATATTATAATGTGTAATATGTCGATTGATATGTTTTCGAGGTCGTAGAGTTCGAATCTGGAGTCAGTTTTTTGGTGGGGTTGTGGTATCAAAACTTTGGAATGTTCTGATTAAAGCTTTGAAAAGCTTCAAAAAGCTCAAAAAGTTCAAGGCAGTATAAATGACTGTGTCGATGTATACGCGCAAGTACGTATAGTGTACCTAGAAAGAGCTTGCCAAAAAATGTTTTTTGACCATATTTGTAGAATTTTGGAAAAAATTCAAAGCTCGAAAAAGTTCAAAAAACGTTATACATGACATAAACAATTAGAATTTTTCAGTACCCAATAACTATTTTAATGTATGTATGTATGGCCTACCTAGAATGTGCTTGCCAAAAATACTTTTTGACCATATTCGTAAAGTTTTGAAAAAAGCTTAAAGTTCAAAAAAGATCAAATGTCAAATGTTTCTTATATTATTGTGTGATATGTCGATTGATATGTTTTCGAGGTCGTAGTCTGGAGTTATTTTTTTGGTGAGGTTGTGGGGTAAGTCATGGAGGAGCTTAAAGCTTTAAAAAGTTCAAAAAGCGTCATACTTCATAAGGAACAATTAAAATTCTCCAGTGTCCAATGAATATTTTAAGTATGTATAGTCTCCCTAAAAAGAGCTCCCCAAAAAATACTTTTTGACCATATTCGCAAAATTCTGAAGAAGCTTAAAGCTGAAAAAAGTTCAAAAAACTTCAGATATGATGTAAAAATTAGAATACTCCAGTGCCCAATGAATATTTTAAAGTATGTATAGTCTACCTATATCGAGCTTGCCAAAAAATACTTTTTGACCATATTCGTGAAATTTTGAAGAAAGCTTAAAGCTGAAAATTTTTTAGAAAGCTTCAGATATGACATAAAAAATTAGTATTCTCCAGTACCGAACCAATTTAGAGTACTCATAGTCTACTTAGAAAAAGCTTGCCATAAAATACATTTTGACACATTCGCAGTTTTGAAGAAAGCTTAAATGAAATCCTAAAGCTTAAAAAACATGAAAAAGCTTCATACAATCAGTATTCTCTACTACTCAATAATATTTTAATTTGAAAATAGCTTTTAAACTTTAGTGGTGATGGTTTTTATCAAAAATTGAAAAGTTTCTGAAGGGAGCTTTAAAAAGTTTTTAAATAGCTCAAAACAGAAAAACAACGGTGTTGATGTACACATGAAAAAGTGCTATTTTTAGCACATTGGGTATCAAAATTAATCCTGGAACCATGGTTTCATTTTTTTGAGTTCTGGAGTGGTTATATCTATGTAGCATCTCACTTTTTCATCAACTTATGCAAGTTTTGGACTATTTGGGAAAATCTCTACTGTTATATGTAGGAGTTTAGATTTTTCAACTGAGGGGTTGAATTTTTTTTGTGAGTCCTTGACAAAATTAGAATCACGTTTTAAGGAAATTCCTAATTGCATTTTTGACTCGGAAATCTTGGAATATTTCTAAAATTGTGTTAAGTAAGTATTTTATTGAAGTATTCTCCAGTACCGAACCAATATTTAGAGTACTCATAGTCTGCTTAGAAAAAGCTTGCCATAAAATACATTTTGACACATTCGCAGTTTTGAAGAAAGCTTAAAAAAGTTCCAGGTCAAAGTTAAGTGAAACTTTGAAATTTTCAGTTATGTGGTATTAGATCCAATCCAATGTGTTAGTTTCATTTCAACTGTAGAAAAAAAACAAGTATTTTTGGAATTTTTCAGCAAATTCTGCTAAAAAAGTGATAAGTAGGTAGCCTAATTCGCAATTTTGCCTAAAACTTGAAATTTTTGCCAACTTTAAATGAAACCATGACTTTTCAGGCAATTGTTATAAGAAAGCTGATACTTTTTTTCAATTTTTGTAGAAAAGTAGGACATTATTTTAATGAATGATAAAGCGATGACAGAGTGATGCTTTTCAGGATATTTTAGAGAACAATTTACGCTTTGGGTTATTTTTGATGAAAAAGTAAGAATTATTGGAATTTTTGCTTTGAAACAATTTTTTTTTCTGTCAATTATTAAAACAGCCATAAACTTTCACAATTTCCGGCAAAAAGCAACAATAACAATGTTAGCAAAAAGCAAGACTTTTTGGGAATTATAGGCGAAAAAAGATACTTTCAAAATTTTCAAAATGAACAATTCACGTCTAGAAGAGGAGCGCAGTATGCGCGAAAAACGGGTTATCTAGTAAATATTAAATAGGTAACTGATTAGGTTCGATGTATCACTTTGCAACAATTTATTCACAATCTACGTACGTCGGTATAAAAAAATGATATTCCGCCCATTCCGCATGGGTATTTTTATTTCGTGTTTCATTTGCATAAAATTTCATCTTAATACGACACTAACAACGTCACTCTTCCTTCCTGCGTCTTTCTATAGGTACCTAGGCGTTTATCATTTTTTTTATGAAGTATTTACTGCTTATCGGGTCTTAACAAATTTACCATGAGTCAGTCAATTATGGTAATCAGTCTCTGATCATAATGCAGGGATAACACGGCGATAAAACATTTTAAATTTGTTATTTTCATAAATAATCACGATTCTGGTCTGAATATAGACATGGTAATCGTTTCAGCAGTAAGCCAGTCGCTGTTAGCTTCTAAAGATGCATAAATTCCGGGAATTTCACTGCCACATCCAATACCCCATGAAACGATACCGACTTGGATTACTTGATTGTGATTGGCTCGCGATGTGCAAAATAATGGCCCACCTCCGTCACCCTATAAAACAAAATTTGTCCGATTATATCGTCAAGTAGAGTAATGATCATCAAGTTACCACATATAAATCACAACTTGGATTATTTACCTTGCACGAATCATATCCTTTTTGTCCTCCAGCACATACAAAGCTAGAATCTAGTGCGAATCTTGCGCCCAACCTCGTTTTCCGTAATCTTCTTTGACATTCGTCATGATCCACAATAGGTAATTCGACTTTCTTTAGCTTCGGTTGTGTAATCTTGTGAGCTGAGAAAATCATAAGATTAGAATACTGGACAACCTGTTCATCTCTTTTTTTTAAAAAAATAGGTAATAATATCCTACTTAGTAGGTAGGTACTAGGTAGGTATGTACTTACAGATGTTACCCTTTCCCCAACCAATAGACCAACAGCTTTTAGGATCATACGAGTGGTTTTCGACATAAGGGGTGCCAAGAACTGGCGCGCAAATACTATTTACGTGCGAATCGTAAACAAATGGTTTATCAACGCTTAGTAAAGCGAGATCATTGAATAATCTTTTAGGATTGAAATTTGGATGTATATGGACATCAATAACAGTACGATCTTGATGAGGAAGAGTTTCATTTTCATCGCTACCGACGATGTATTCTCCAACACGAACTCTCAACGAACGCTTATCAATTTTGCTACAAATAAAAAAGCTCACCAAGTTAATCCTAGCCCATCCAATCTACTGCGTGCCCGCTAAGCACTAAACACTTACTTGACGCAATGCGCAGCTGTCAAAACAATAAATGGAGATAGTAAGGAAGCTCCGCAGATTACTTCGTCATTGGTTGAATAATCGTCTGTTTTAAATAATGCGACCATCCATGGAAATTCGCCAAATACCGTTTCCCCGTCTACAATAATGTCATACCAGTTTCAAATAGCTACGTTGATGAAAAGCAAACGAGTCAAGTCATGCATACCGATACATAAAATATAAATAGGTTCCTACTTTCGTCATCATTAACGATTTTTACTCCGATACTAATTATAGAATCGATATCGGATTCGCTGGGGTCGGAGGTTTTTCCTTTGATACCACATTCTTGTTCTACTGGAGGTAAGGGACTAACGGGAACTGATTCTTTAAACGTAGGATCAGTGATCATTATATTGCATGGTGGACAACAGAAATCTGGTGGCTCGCAGCGAAATCTACAATAAATATTGATAATGTTAAGCGAATATAATGAAAACAGTAATTAGGTACTAACTTCAAGTAACCTGGTATCTTTACCTAGGATTGGCTATATTTTCAAAGTTCTCTCCATCTGTCTGCGGTACTGGCAGTGATTGGTAATCGATACATTGATAGAAAGGTACACAAATGCAAGCATCATCACACTTATTGGATGCTGATGAAGGTGCCGGTGATGGTGGTGGGTTTTTTGGTCTACAGCAGACCTGATCGCCGTTGCATCGTTGTCTACGAGTAAAAATTGAAAAAAAATTATTTATTTCAATCGCTTCTAATCACCAGGAATCTGTTTTGGCAGAAAACTAAAAAACAAAATGTCGATGACTAGCTAGCATTGCGCAGTATTTGGTGGAGGTCCCGCTCAACTGACCTTACAGAAAATACCTTCATCGAATTTCCGAGAAAATAATCTCAAAACTAAGTGAATAGGTGAGAACAGAAAGGGGCTAAGTCCATTTTCACAGTTTTCAGGAATAACAAAAAACTGATTCATTCGGAAATCTAAGATTTTTGGTAAACATGCTTAAGGTTATTGGCAGAGAACCCCAAGACACAATTTTTAGCACAGTTTCGAAAAAAAAAATTACGTGCGCCGGCGCTGTTGTTGCTTAAACAAATGGGACCTAGACCCTTTCTGCACTCAATAACCAAAATTTCTCTTGAAATTGCTCGGGCACGAATGAGGCTTCATTGTACATCTAACAAGGGAGGTGCCCCAGGTGACATGCACCGATTTCAATGATTCTTGCACCATTGGATAGAGGACATCGAACATAGTCTACCACGAAATTTTCAGCTGCTGAAGTTGATATTTCGAATTTTCAGGGCGATTTTTCGATTTTCACATAGCATATTTGAAAAACTGAGCAAAAATATTCGGCGCAGGTCGCATACCAAAACTTCCCATATTATTTTGGCATTTTAATAAACATGGTGAGACTAGCCTATGGTGAAATTTTCAGCTGCTGAAGTTGATACGTATTTCAGCCGTCCAGGGCGATTTTTCGATTTTCACACACAAATTTTGAAAAATTGGCCAAAAATAGTCGGCGCAGGTCGCATACCCAAACCTTCCATATTATTTGGGAATTTTAATACATATGATAAGACTACTTCGCGGTGAATTTTTCAGCTGCTGAAGTTGATATTTCAGCCTTCCAGGGCAATTTTTCGATTTTCACAAGGCAATTTTGAAAAGTTGGCCAAAAATAGTCGGCGCAGGTCGCATACCGAAACCTTCTATATTATTTGGGTATTTCAATACGTATGATAAGACTAGCCAACGGTGAAATTTTCAGCTGCTGAAGTTGATAATTCAGCCTTCCAGGGCGATTTTTCGATTTTTTCAAATTTGCAATGTGAATTGTGAAAATCGAAAAATCGCTCTGAAAAATTGAAATATCAACTTCAGCAGCTGAAAATTTCGTGGTAGACTATGTTCGATGTCCTCTATCCAATGGTGTAAGAATCATTGAAATCGGTGCATGTCACCTGGGGCACCTCCCTTGTTAGACTGCTATCTCGTTTAAATTGACCAAAAACCCCGTGAGGTGTAAAACTTTTTGCCGAAGTTGTTAATTTTTTCGTCTTTTTTCAGTACATAGATGAACTTGAATTTCAAAAACTGGTCTTCTCGAAAATGTTTGTTATTTTTCAAAGAATTCAAAAAATTTAACAAAAAAGGTCATCAATGCAGATCTGCTTTTTCTCTGCGCCCAAATACCACTTTCCCGGCAGTTTTGCGGAAATCTGACATCACCAGTCGATCCGCCGTATTTCAAAACCCACATATCCTTGAAAAAATTTTTTTCTGAAATTGTGACTTGGTCCCTTTCTGTTCTCACCGATTCAAGTAGGTATGTAGGCAACGTTATTCAACTGAGCGTATAAAATCTTACAATCAAAGTACGTAATTAAATACTTAATATTATGTACTTACTCACCATCCACCGTTGGCACATTAATTATCGTATTCGTTTCATCGCCACATTCATAGAAGGCGACACATGTGCATTCCTCCTCAACATTTTCAAAATTTTGCCGAAAAGTTATTACCTTCCTAGTAATGTTTTTTGGTGCAGATCTGGCGGTGGTCAATGCCGACTTGGATGACTTGACAGTCGATGGATTCGAAGTAGTAGCTGCGATTGCAGTACCGATTGATGATACTAGTATCAAAACTAACAATACCGATGGACCGCACATTTCCCGAACCGATTATAAACTACAGTCGACCAGACAGTTGATCGCGTATTGAAGATGGAAAATCTTCGATGCCGTCAATTATTTTGTAGAGTAACGCGTGTTATTTCTAGTCATGACAGCACTAGCTATTTGTCGAAACACAGCTCACACGCTGCGAATGCGAAAAGAAACAGTAGTATTTTATCAAACTTCCAAACAGGTTATTCAACATAAAAAAACCCACTAATATGACTAACGCACCACAGAAGCGGCGGGGATAGGTTGTGAACCAGTAGAATAAATACGTAATAGATACAAATTTTAAAAATTTTCAAATTGCCTAAATTGCGTTTTGTCCTTTTGTCTATTGGCATTCACACGTGTAAAATCGTATACCTAGTTATGTGCAATGCAACTAATTTTTTTCTCGTCTGGACTGGAGAAACGTACATATTCAATTATTTTTTTCGTTCGAGTATTACCTACTTTTAGTGGATTATGTATCGAATATGTGAAAAGAAAAGACGTACTAGCTAAGAAAACAAAATACATAAGTAGTTACTATATGTACTCAGTACCTAGTACCCACACCACATTCAAATTTTAATCAAACAGGTTATTTAAAGAGAAAAAAACAATTGTACGCACCACGGAGGTCGCGCGGATAGGTTGTGCATCAGTAGAATAAGTAGATATTAATTTTCAATGTTTTCGAGATAATTACAATTACATAGCCCTTATTCAAACTGTGTATTGTTTGCGTGTAATATAACCATGTGTTTTATCTAGGGAACGAGGTTATCAGCAATTTTTATTTTACTTTTTGCCTAAGAAAAACCTCAAGAAATAATGAAAAACAATTCCAAACGTAATCATAAATTAATATTTAAGAACATTAGGTAGGTACAGATTACTCGGTTGCCGTTTTCTAGATAATAATGAGACTTTCAGAGAATTTTCGGAGGCTATTTTCTCACAAATACGTGTTATTTTTTTGTTACATTAATTTAGAAAAAATGTCCTCCCTCCCAACAGTGAGTTTTTTTTAAATTCACCGTTAAAGACAGAAATAACACCAAATATTCGTAAAAAAAAAAGTTGTCAAAATCAAAATCCTGGTATTACCTAAATAAGATAGAAAAATGCATTTTATTTAGGAACAAAAAAATGTCGCTCCGGGCTTGTTGATTTTTAGAGGCTCATGCCTAGATTTGAATCTTCCAAACATGTATTTTCTTCAAAACCCCACAAGCGAGTTTATCATAAGTCCAACCAGTCATGAGATATGTCTCATAAGCCTTCACAATTGAGCGCTATTTTGTAAAAAAAAAACAACTGGATTTCGAAAGAATTGCATACTCCATTTCCCGTAAATAATACGCGCTGTATTTACGGCAAACCGAGTATGCAACTTTATTAACGCCATCAGATTTATCTTCGATACGACCTATTCCATTTGACTAAACAAGAGTAGACTCATTGTCAGATCCTCCGATTTCGCCAACACCTTTTTGCGAGTTCTTAAAAAATCTTCCACTCGAGAATTTGAAAAATCGCAGGGGGACTCCTCCGTTTGAGCAACTAATAATTTTCAAAATGGGATCTCAAACGCTTTTAAGGAGCACCACCTTAATCCAAATTCAAAAAAATTTCATAAGTGAAGCAGCATATCGATTATTACGTATTAATTTCAAAACTTCGAGATCAAAGATTGACTCATCGCCAGTGCCGTTAAATATATGTAATTAAAACATCAAAAAAATTGAAAATGTCGTTTGCCACATCATTTGTAGAGTTTTAAAGGCACTGAGTTTGAATATTCATTCATTTCTGACGTACAATACAATCAGCCTCCCAATTCTGAAAAATTATAAAAATGTGACGTGAATTTGCAATCAATTTTCATACCATATATCGTGAACTTGTTAAAACTCAAGTGAGATCAGTGTATATTTACATGAACGAATTTATACAAGTCAGAATGGCACTCGAATACACACAATAATTGGTTGTTTAATTACTGCACATAATCGTCACTAAATACGTTTATATGTATAAAATATTAGTACGAGATAATGTATACGATTTTATACATTAGGTACCTATGTAATGCTTCGACTTATATTGCATGGTGGACAACAGAAATCTGGTGGCTCGCAGCTAACTCTACAATAAAAATTGATAATGTTATGCGAATGTGATGAAAATAGTAATTAGGTACTAACTTCAAGTAACCGGGTATCTTTACCTACGAGGATTGGATATATTTTCAAAGTTCTCTCCATCTGTGTGCGATACTGGTAGTGATTCGTAATCGATACTACATTGCGAGAAAATTACACAAATGCAAGCATCATCACAATTATTGGATGCTAATGAAGGTGGCGGTGATGATGGTGGGTTTTTTGGTCTACAGCAGACTTGATCGCCGTTGCATCCTTCTCTACGAGTAAAAATTGAAAAAAATTATTTATTTCAATCGGTTCTAATCACAAGGAATCTGTTTTGGCAGAAAACTAAAAAACAAAATGTCGATAACTAGCATCACGCAGTATTTGTTCGAGTTCCCGCTTAACTGAACTTCCGAAAAATACTTTCATTAAGTCTCCGAAAAAAATCTCAAAACTATGTAGACTACGTTATTCAACTGAGCGTATAAAATCTTACAATCAACGTACGTTATTAAATACTTAATATATACTTACCGACCATCCACCGCTGGCACATTAATTATCGTATTCGTATCATCGTCACATTCGTGGAAGGCGACACATGTGCATTTGTCCTCAACACTTTCAAAATTTTGCCGAAAAGTTATTACCTTCCCAGGACTGTTATTTGGTGCAGATCTGGCGGTGGCCAATGCCGACTTGGATGACTTGACAGTCGAAGCTGCGATAGCAGTACCGATTGATGATACTAGTATCAAAATTAACAATACCGATGGACCGCACATTTCTCGAACTGATTATAAACTACAGTCGACCAGACAGTTGATCGCGTATTGAAGATGAAAAATCTTCGATGACGTCAATTACTTTATAGAGTAACGCGTGTTATTTACAGCAATGACAGAGCTAGCTATTCGTCGAAACATAGCTCACATGCTGCGAATGCGAAAAGAAACAGTACGTAGTATTTTATCAAACATCCAAACAGGTTATTCAACAACAAAAAAAACACTATTAAGACCAGTGTTGCCATTTTGGCATAATTATGCTAAATTTAGCATAAATACAGTTCATTTAGCATTGAGATTATCCACGATTTTCAAATCTAGTATCGAATATGTGAAAAGAAAAGACGTACTAGCTAAGAAAACAAAATACCTATATAAGTAGCTACTACTTAGTTCCTAGTACCCACACCACATTCAAATTTTAATCAAACAGATTATTTAAGGAGAAAAAAACAATTGTAACGCACCACGGAGATCGCGCGGATAGGTTGTGCATCACTAGAATAAGTAGATATGAATTTTCAAAGTTTTCGAGATAATTACAATTACTTACATAGCTCTTTTTTTAAACTGTGTATTGTTTGCGTGTAATCTAACCATGTGTTTTATCTAGGGAACGAGGTTATCTGCAATTTTTATTTTACTTTTTGTTCTAGAAAAACCTCAAGAAATAATGAAAAACAATTCCAAACTTAATCATAAATTATTATTTAAGAACATTAGGTAGGTAGGTACAGCTTACTCGTTTGCCGTTTTCCAGATAATAATGAGACTTTCAGAGAATTTTCGGAGGCTATTTTCCCACAAATACGTGTTGTTTTGTTGTTACGTTAATTTAGAAAAAAAGTCCTCCCTCCCAACAGCAGTGAGTTTTTTTTAATTCACCGTTAAAGACAGAAATAACACCAAATATTCGTAAAAAAAAAAAAAAAGGTTGTCCTAGATTTGAATCTCCCAAACATGTACTTTCTTCAAAACCTCACAAGCGAGTTCATCGCAAGTCCAACCAGTCATGAGATATGTCTCATAAGCCTTCACAATTGCGCTATTTTGTAAAAAAAAAAAACTGGATTTCGAAAGAATCACATATACCTACTCGATTTTTCGTAAATAATACGCGCTGTATTTACGGCAAACCGAGTATGCAATTTTATCAACGCCGTCAGATTTATCTTCGATACGACCTATTCCATTTGACTACAAAGTAGACTAATTGTCTGATCCTCCGATTTCGCTGAAACCTTTTAGCGAGTTCTTTCAAAATCTTCCACTCGAGAATTTGAAAAATCGTAGGGCTACTCCTCCGTTGCAGAAACTAATTTTCAAAATGGGATCTCAAACGCTTTTAAGGAGTACCGCCTTAATCCAAATTCAAAAAATTTCGTAAGTGAAGCAGCATATCGATTATTATTAATTTCAAAACTTCGAGATCGAAGATTGACTCATCGCCAGTGCCGTTAAATATAATATGTAATTTAAATATCAAAAAATTAAAAATGTCGTTTGCTACATCATTTGTAGGGTTTTAAAGGCACTGAGTTTGAATATTCATTCATTTCTGACGTACAATACAATCAGCCTCCCGATTCTGAAAAATTATAAAAATGTGACGTGAATTTGCAATTTCTCCTGTAACAATTCAATTTTCAAAATGATATCTTAACTTTGAAAAGTGAATTAACATACCGAAGTTAATTTACACTTTGGCTCATTTCTGTGAGTACATTGACTCGTGAAAATACCAAATAATAATATTGTAGTTGATATTTTTGTACAACATTCGTAGTTTGTCTACTTATAAAAAATTTATACCTCAACCGATTCAATCAAGACGAAAAGCTACGAGTACCTATATATCTTGAACATGTTAAAACTCAAGTGAGATCAGTGTATATTTACATGAACGAATTTATACAAGTCAGAATGGCACTCGTATACACACAATTGGTTGTTTAATTACTGTACATAATCATCGCTAAATACGTATATGTATAAAATATTAGTACGAGATAATGTATACGATATTATGTATTAGGTACCTATGTAATATAATTTGATATATTGGGTAAAATTGTTTATAAAACTGTTATAATACTGTACCGATACGATATGAGAATTGTACACAAATTATCTAGTGTAGGATCATAATACCACAATCATACGTATCAATATATCGGATGTGATAGGTACCTATCTAATTTGAAATGGTAACAGAATAATCAAATGCACATTGGTAAGACCTTTACATACGAGAAAAAACTTTCGATTATGATAATGATTAAACTTGGTCATGATAATGAAAATACCCATCTAATGGAAGACTAGACCATGCAGGTACATCGTATCCACCGCGTTTTGATTTTTTCTCATTAAGTTGAGTTTAAAACAAAAATACTTGGAACATTATAATATCGAATTATGCAAGAACAATGGAAATCATTCGAATCATTCAGCTATTTTCACAATGTAAGAAATATCGAAGGACACCATTCGAGACTTTCAAAACTAAAATGCTACATAGAAAGTTGAAAAGAAAACATCAAAACATTTTAATTTTTGTTTCAGATCACTCGTTACATTCCAAACATTGGGAATTGGCCGATGATGAAATTCGAACAATAGAGATCTTTTGTAAATTTATAACCGTATATTCCGCAAATTCAATCCCTGTTTTCACCCCCCCCCTCATTTCACAACTGTCACCCAACGTCACAATTATGCAAACCTCAAAATTCTCGCCACTTACGTTCGCAAACTGTTACACCAATCATGAAGTCTATTTCTGAATTATAATAATGGAGATATTTTTTGCGATGAGAATACATTTTATGTTTCTTATTCATCATAAAAAAAGTTGTATAGTTCGCTAACCCCGGCAAATGAAAAATATATCTTATAGATATCAAAAAAAAAAAAAAAACGTAAATAAATACTATTCTCTGATCAGAGAATAAGAAGGGGAAAGTCACAAAATAGACACACACACATATACGATAGGGTGAACACCCTTGGCTAAACAATAACAATATAATACAAAATATATATACGCGTTAAAATAATTCGAAGATATAGGTAAATGTACAACACATATAAAAAAAATCTGCGAGTGTTATCATAAATAATGAGTCATTCTATACACATAAATAAAAGAGACAATAAATACACAAATATTAGGTATCTAAGATACTCTCCAATTTGTATAATATATTGCGATCACAGTTCAAAAAAAAATCAGGTAAAAAAAAACACACAAACAAAAACGGTAAAGGAGCTTCGAATCGTCGTGGTTTCTAAACCGGAGCTAATGATGCTTTTTCCGAGTTCGTTATTTGTTGAGGATTCGAAGTATCGTAAGGGCACGTTGGTATATATTTATATTGGTATTGAGGCGGAGGGCATCCGAAATCTCGTAAACGGATTTGCTGCTTTTTATAACGCCACTGTCGGGTTATGTAGATAACCAAAGCTATACTTATACAAATCAGTATGAGAAGCAAGGCGATGTAGGACATCTCTTGCATAAACGTAAATTCAGGATTGTCTGAAAAATCCGTAACAAAAAAGGTCAACTTTCGGAAGGATTTAAAAAATAAAAAAATAAAGTTACACGAACCAGGACACAGCGGACAACAGCGTCCAGGTTTTTTAACACCATTTGGACACGATTGAGAGCAGATTTTTTGAGTACAATCCATACGTCCCGATACGCATTTACATTTGGTACACGCATCGATCGCCCATTCGTCGTTCGCTTTAAAAGTGAAATTTCCAAACACACAAGTATCGCCGCCTTTGGACTTATCGATTTTATCTGGGAACAAGACCAAAAAAAAAAGTAAATATTATAAACCCTGTTTTCCGAAATCGGATCAAGAGATGGAAGAAGGCAGAAAAATAAACTTACCGATACAAATCGAGCAGCATTTATTTTTCACCGTTATTGACCGTTTACATTTAGGATTACTGTCGCACAGCTCCGTATAACAATGTACTTTGCCATCGACGCATTTACAACTGGTACAGCTTCCTTCTCTCCAGGATGAGCTGTTTGATGGAGTTAGAGCGCATTTGATGTCGTCTCCACTATAGACAAAAAATACGGTTGATATTTTTTTTTTCTAATGTAAAAAAATTGAAAACATTTTTTGGCGTTGAACAGAAACCCAGACTAATTTTGAAAATAATCCAGAAACAACAAATGCTCCAATGAAAACTTGGGTATTTCGAATATATTGAATTTTGCTTAAACGTGGAAATTATTCCATGCCTTGCACAATGATTTTAATCATTCCATTATGCTCAATACTACAATACCAAAAAATACAGCAATTTTCCCTCCAAAAAAGAGAGAAAAAACTACATTTTAAAAGTAAAAAAATGATGAATAATGATTTTTATAGGCTCGAAAAATGAATTTCATTTGATTGATATTTTTGAAAAAAAAAATACATCACATACTTACATACAAGTACTTATTTAATTTAATTTTTTTTTTTGTTGAAAAGAATGATCAATTAAAAACATTGTTTCCAATGTTTTTAAAAAGCAACTAAAAAAATAAAAAAAGTAACCGTTGTTGGAGTGTCAAAAATTGAAGCGAACATTTACTCCCAAAAAAAAGGGTGTGATTTAATACCACGACAAAAAAGGGCGTCAGCACGACAAGCATAGGCACTTTCACGCCAAAAAAATCATTACCACGACTAAATTGGAAACTCCCGACAATAAAGAGCTTACCACGACATAAAAGGTACTCCAACGACAAAATAATGTATCAAACGACGAATTAAAAAATTCACGACATTTTATTACTTTCAACTGCTATATAAGGCAATGCACGACAAAATTTTTCTATCAAAAACAGGCATTTCACCGACAGAAATAAACGTTTAAAAAATATTAAAAGTATACCAAAAAAAACGAAGTAGGTATGTAAAAAATTGCTGTTTATAGAAGTAATGTTTTGTGGACTTTGATGGGCGACTCCTCTTCCTCTTTTGACCTCAGGGACGAAGCGAAAGGGGGCTAAGGGGAGACAATTTGCCCCCGTCTAGTTCCGCAAAAGTAGGAAAAACTTGGGAAATTGTGAGAAATTCAAGAAAGTTAGTAAAATACAAAAGTTCCAACAATATTTTAGTTTCAGTTTTCAAAAATTCAAATTTTTCACAATCATGTACGTATTTAATTATTGTTCATTTGCCGACAAAATCTCCAATCTATCCTCAAAATTCTCATTTTTTTCCTAAGCTTTTGCCTTCGCTTCGCTTAGGCCAATTTGGTTCTCTTCTACTGAGTTACAATTTCACTCAAATTTTATTTTTTTGAAAGAAACCCTCAATTGATTATTTGTCAAAATTTGTACAAAATGTAATTGTAATTGAACTGATAATGTTCTGTCGTGTATGAAATTATTTTGTCGTGAATACTGCTTATCTCGTTATTAAGTCGTAGTCGTTCATAAATACTTTATTGTCGGGCGTCATCTGGCGTGGAACTTCATCATTTTTCGTCGTTCATTCATCTTTTATGAACGAAAAAATGCTTGTCGTGATGACGCCCTTTTTCGTCGTGCAAAAAATATTTCCCCCAAAAAAAACCAAGAAGATATTCATCAATCACGACCGAAAAAGTTGAAAATATTTTTAAATTTAAAATGTGTCAAAAATTTAAAAAAAAACACCTAAACGACAATTTTTCAAAAAAATCAACGTAGGTTTTGAAATATGTAATACTAAAGATCGCAAAACTACCGAAATATGACAAGATCGGCATGATGACACCTCAACGAAGAGTTGAGAAGGGAGTGATCTAAAATACCTGCACATTTCAAAAACAAGGAAAAAATTTGAAAAAAATGGTGAAAATTTACAGACGAAAAATTGTTTTTTTTTTTGACACATCTGCTCACACGAAGATTTATTTTTTGCAAAGAAATGTTTCCAATTATTCTTTAATAAGTATTCGTTTTTTTTTTTCAAAATGATTTTCGTCTCCGAATTTCATTTTTTAAAAAAATATATATTAAAAAAACAATCAATGATAATATTTCAGTCGAATACTTACAAAGGTTCCACTTCGATTTCATTGGAAACAGGACAGACTGGGCAACATTCTCCTGCAGCCGATGGTTTAGGATGAGAGCACGGAGTAGGTGGGCATTCTTTACTTCTACATAGTGCTCTACCATTATGACAAATGCACTGGATACAGTCATCCAACATCCAAGTTTCACCTTCGACCATTAATGAACCAGTAGGGCTCGAACATACCATGTGGTTAATCTCCAGAACCGTAGATAACTGATCATCTGCAGGGATGAGAAATCAAATTAGCACAAATTCGAAGTACTGCAGACATTTTCTTCATTATATTCCCCTCCACCCTTGGTATATGAAATTTTTCATTCAAGTACAACTTGACGTTATCTATAAAGTACAAATAACTTACTAGGACAGAATGGACAACAGCTCGAGGTCAAATTGACTATAGGATTTTCGCATAACAAGGACGGGCAATGAATCAGAGAGCACATCTCTTTGTTACCAATACAGGTACATTGACGACAGCCATCGAACCAATTTTCGCCATCGTCGCGCCAAATGTTACCTTCTGGAATAAATAAAAATTGATAATACGAGTAAATTCATCATGCAAGATACGATTACATTTCCTAGTTAGATATTCAAATATTTCAAATAAGTTGTTAGGTACCTGTTTTGCAACCACTTCCTTCGATATTTGCATCACCGCTGCGCGTTTTCCAAGCTGTGAAAGAAGCCAACGCCAAATGAATAAACAATTTCTAAACGCAATTTTACCAAAATAATTTTTAGTTCAATTTCTATTTACGTTTGCATTTACAAATCGAGCATCCTTTATCGTTCTTATCGAATCCATTCGAGCATTCTTTGGGACAATCGTCGAGTATGGGGCATTTTTCGCATTTACAAACATCGCAGCCGTTTTCATCCTTTTGAAATCCTCTGGTACAACTTTTATCACAGTTTTTCAACGGCGGGCACACGATAGGTGTTGGCGGAGCACACATGCATAATTTATGCCCCACACTATCTTCCATGTAATTTTCACACTCCAGATGACAGTCTTCTAAAAACCATACACACGTACGTGTATTAGAGGATGAAAAGTACAAGTATTGGATGCTTTATTATCTGCACAGGTATTGAAAAATCATAATAATGAGTGGTTTTAATTTTTACACTCACTTAATTGGCAATTACACGTCATACACATCTCATTATTCAACGTATTACCATGGATACAGGGTTCGGTACAATTTGGCAACGGTGGACAGTGCACCGGCTGCGGATGAGTATCTGGAAAACCACCACAAACAAAATATCGTCCGGTAAAACCTATCATTGTAACTTGGTAATATTCGAGATTATTTTGTTGCACGCAATTTTGCGGCGAAAACTTTCATTATGTAATTTTCTCAACGATTATGAAATTTTCATTCGTACACATATGTCGCCTCAATTTGCCAACCATATTGGTTTACTCGCGGTATAAAACAACCCACACGATTGTCGAAATTAAATGCTAAACGTAAGGTGGTGAATAGTCGACTTGCATTCATACTTTTACGTACACTCTTATCAATTTTTTAATAGCGTTTTGGCAACCAAAGTTGATGCTTCATCGGATCGAACTTTTTTTTTGGTGAAAATCGGGCAGTTTTTCTCAAATGTTTGGCAATTTTGGTTCCCGATAAAACGATAGTCAATCGAAAAAAGTGTATATATTTTTCAACTCAGGTAAACAACTCAACATGTTTGCACTTTTCTATCGTATACACGAAGACGAAAAACAAAAACAAAACTGACTCAGCCAGCCAAGTCACCGAAATGCTACACGCTGCAGACGAAATCCGACTACAATATCCATGTACGAGTATCTGCATTCGACTCTCGTTAAAACCATTCGCTCATACTTTGTTCAAGTTATGCAGAATAAATACACAGAGAAAAATACAGAGAAAGAGCGAGCGAGAGAAAAAAATACAGGCACATAGAAAACTTGGCGAAGTTGAAAGCTGCTCTTCGCTTTTTTCACTCGGTTTGCGATTCGTTGAAAACTTTTTTAATAATGAGGCTAAAAAAGTTTCGGTTTGGCGTTTTTATAATTCGAAATTATGCTTATGGCCGAGTGATTAAATTCTGCTAGTGTATTGGATATAGCTATGCGTACGTAGGGTAGGCGAGCTCGGCTATACGTATAGTACCTATAAAAGTAATTGATTTTTAATCTAGAACACGTTTCGCCATTACGGATGCACAAGCATTGTTCTCCGTTTTCCACACTTGGAGAAACGATAATGAAATTTTCATTTTTAAACGCACCCCGTCGTACCACCTCGTCTCACTTTACTTCTTCGTATACATTTCTGGCGGGCAAGTATTCCGATTTTTATAAGTTTTTATCAGCTCGTGGCAAATGGAAAAGGGGGCAGAAGAGAACCATCTGATGTATTTTTCATATCACAATATACGTTTGCGGAATGCAGAAGAGCGGGGTATATACGCGCATTAATAGTGCCATTCCACAAGATGTTTCTTAAATGAACTACCTTCTAACACCCGATAAAATATATTGGGATGAATTTTAGAAGGCTTCTTCCGTGGAATAGAAATGATTCGAGATTGCCTCTCTTCTAAGTACATACACTACACTCACGCTAAGCCATCTCACTGACAAGAACTGAAATGAGGCTCACTGCAAAAGCATCCTCCAGCAATTTCAATTTCGCCAGTTGAAAATTGACATTCTGAATCCATTAGGGAACGTGAATCGCAAATCCGAAGAGACGAGTTTGAAAGTGAATTTTCAAAAGTTGGAAATCTCAAATTGAAAAAAATTTCGAAATGGTGAATTTTTGCAAGATAAAAAATTATGTTGATATTTCGACAATTTTTCTCATAATTTTAGAAAAAAAAATGAAAGTAGAGAGCTTGATAAAATTTCAATGTCTTACACATGTGTACGAATACACAGAAGGCACATCGGCCTTTAGATTGGATCATAAAATAGAGAGCAAAAGCTCGAGTAAAAAGTCCTTACACTTGATGAAAAAATGAATAAATAAGCACACTAAATGTCAGATCAGACAGATGATTTCTTACCGAGGCAAGTAGGGCAGCATTCTTTTTCGTCGAATACCGGATTTAGGCAAGCTTGACACAGATAAGTTCGGCAAACAGCTTGACCATTTTGACACACGCAAGCGGTACAGGGATCGCTATTTGTCCATGTGTGGCCATTTTCCACCAATTTACCATCTTCGGTACGACACCCGTGAGGTTCACTGTTGGCTACCACGTCTTCATGTTTGAGTTCTATTGGAAATAATCGAGCGATAAAAATCCGATAATTTAACCGATTAATATACGTAAAATTGATAGGTATGGTCTCCTCTAATTTCAGCTTTGTCATATTCGCTAAGACTCAAACCAGCCCTACCAGGGCTGCGGTGACGGATTCGTTGAAAAATTTTTCAAATTCGTTAGTTTTCGTGCAATTTTTGAGTAAGTAATTTTGATATTTTGAACGCTACGTCGCGTCGGTTTGACAAAATTGTACGAGTAAATTTTAAACCGATATTTTTAGATGGGTTCGTGAAAAACGTAACTTTTCCGATCAACTCTCACAAAAAAGATTGGAGACCTGAGGGTAATATGAACGCTGTAGAATAATCTCTAAAAGGGAGGAGGGAAAATCTCACCTGGTGGTTTGGAACATTCATACACTGGGCAACATCCTCCAGGTTCGCCAGTTCCTCGTTCTATGACAACTAATACCAATTCTGGCTCACACGATGGCATTTCGCAGTTTGGCATGCACTGACATCCCTGCGGTATCGAACAACAATCACCAGGCGATTTATGGGCTGGTAACTGGTAACTGTCCGGAGGACAGCTGGGCATTGGAGAACAAACAACTCCAGTGCAGTTTTTGCCTATTTTTTTTTCCAAAAAAAACAAGAGTGAATTATCTCGCTATGATGATGATACAGTTCAAAATCCTTCGATTTTAAAAGTCGAATGCTTACCATTTTCTTCGACACATACGTAAACATCGCAGCAGTAACCAGGTTTAGTTGAGCTGTTTCGAATGAGCTGTCGAACCAGGCCAGGACTGCAAGTTACAGGATTTGCAGGGCATTTGGTAGGGTCGCATTTACATTCGCCATCCGAACTGAGTAAGGAATCCGGAGGACATCTGTTACAATCTTGTGAATTGCAGTTTTCTGGTTCGTCGTCTGAAAGGAAATAGATAAGAACAGGAATTTACTATCAATATCACAATTCGCGATGGAAGACAATTCACGTCATATCAGGCAAGTACATAATTAAACTTCATATTATTCAATTCCGTACATCAACTATTGAGGTAAGATACTGAATACTGATATGCACTCTCTCGTAAATATCAAACCTTCATAAAAAATACGTATGCAATCATTTTCATCACATTTACCAGCAACTTGACCAACCAAACTCGCGATAAATCGTACTCTAGCGAAAGTTCCAACCGTGATAATGCAATCGGAATATTTTCGCTAGCAATTGAAACACTCGAAACATGATAAAGTTACGAGAGGAATAACAAAATAACGAGAACATATAAAAAGCAGCAAGCAGCTAGCAGCGAGCTTTACCATCGCTGGGCACTCGAAAGGGGCATGAGAAAGTAAAGAAAGTATTCGAAAAGTACACGGTTAACATTCAAGAAACGGACAACGAAAAACGATACTACGTCGAGAATGATAAAATGAAACTTTTGTTTAGCTCGTCGATCGGGTCTTTTTTAGGTGAAAAATTCTCTACAAAAAAGAAACGTAATCAAGTACAAATCGGAGACGGAAATAAAACGGAAAAAGGCAAAATGCTTTTTATAATCATTCAATCAGTATTTTTCTTTATTTTTTGCTTTCTTTCATTCATCGAAAAAAAACGACTTTTTTCATTCAGTTAGCAGTTGAATGGTTTGATTTTTTAATATTGACAGCTGGCTCGTTTTTCCCTCTCGTACAGCGTCATTTTTTAAACGCGTGTAACGAAAAATCGACGCCGAGTTTGAAAAATTCAAACGAGTCGGTAATGGGAATATTTTTTGTTGGAAATTTATTCCAAATTTCCGATATTTTCGTACGCAATGTTGAAGAGTCGCTTGATTTCCAGAAAAATCATTACGAATGCGAAATGAGAGCAAAGGTATACAATTACACAGTATCCGAAAATGAGATATTTGAGGAAGGTTTCGGAGTTTGTTTTTCAAATGTAGACAATTCACTGAAAAAATGTGAAAAAATGAGCACACCACAAAAGAGTAACCTGCCACATTAAAATTGACTAAATTTTCATAGTTTCTCAAAAAAAAAAAAAAACACGAAGTAATGTACCTGAAAAAGATAATCATTACCTATGTATTGTACAAACGTCATGTCAAACCCATATTTTTCAATACCACATACACATTCTCTAGGTATGTTTAAAATATACTCGAAAAGATAAAGTATAGATATACGTGATGTCACGTGAACTGGTAACGTGTGTCGGAAATCGTATTAAAATCTAATACAATATGCCGTCAGCGTGTCGCGATACATAATCCCGAGTATATTAGAAAATAAAAACGAAAAACGTGGAATATATAATATTTGCCAACACCCTGATCAAATGTCAACCGATTTGATTGGGATGTTTTTTTTACCCTGCTTGAACACTGAACGAGCTACGTGAAGTTACGTAGACAGACGAGCTGAGGGGTAAAAAAAGTATATGAACGTAGGTAGTGACAAACGCGTGTACTCGTTCTTTCTCTGAAATATATCTATGATCTGAAATGGTGCAATATATTGTAGAATTTTGTGACTTTGGCATTTACCAAGCGTGGTTACACAATCGTTTTCAAGGTACCTACCTACCTACCTACTTCAATAAGGGAACTCTCGAAATATCCACCCTCGATTTGAATCAGGTCGCGATTTTCAGAAAGAGCATGATCTGAAACCTATAAATAGGTACATAACCAAAATCTCAGCTGCCCAATTCGATTTTTCGTTTGAAAATTCATTATTGACTATTTTTGGCGATGTATGCTTTTAAAAAAAAAATCTATACTTATCATACTTTTTTAGCATGAATGATGAAAATTAGTAAATTAGCATTTCTCACTTTGTACGAACACATAATACTGCCCAAAAATTAAAAGCCCTTCACTTTAATTTGAATTTCACAATTTCTGTCCATTCTGGAGCCTCCATGTATGATTTTCGAGTTCTCCAGAATTTTAAAATTTCCTCAGAATAAAGGATATCAATTGGAACAGCTAAAAATCGAGTTGTAGGTACCTTATTATCGACCTGTTTGAAAAGTTTGTCCCTATTTGAACCAATTTCCAGACAGACAAGTACGTTTTTTTGACCAGAATAGGTACTCGTAGAGAAAAAAATCCAAAAAATTAAATGTTTTCTGTTTGTAGGGAGGTTTCTGAATTTTCACGAATAGCAGTATCTTATCAAAGTTAAACCAACCTCCGAATCAGAATTTCATAATTTCCAACTATTCTGGAGCTTCCAGCGCCATTTTCGATTTTTCTATAATTATAAATATGCTCCAAACGGTGTGAAAATTATTTTTGGCAGCTAAAAATAGAGTTGTACATCATTTTCGATCTATTTCACGAGTTTATGTGTATTCACATTTGAGCTGATTTTCAGGCGGACACCTCGGGTGTGCTTCTTTGACCAACATATTCTTCATGATGAACGGAGAATGCTGATCATCAAATATACCAGAGGGTCCGCCAGGAAATTGAACCAAATGTAGATAAACTCGTCAAATAAATCGAGATCAAGCTACGACTCGATTTTTAGCTGCCCACATTAATTTCCACGCCTGCTAGAGAAACATAAAATTGCCTAGGAGGCTCCAGAATAGCACGAAATTGTGAAATTCTTATTATTAGAAGTTTTGATTTTTTGAATTTTTTCACTTTTAAATACTCTGGTAAAAAAAAATTTCATTTGAGGTTGAGGTGTTTGCCTGGAAATCCTCTCAAGTATGTACAAGCTCGTTGAATAGATCGAGAATAACTATAACTGATTTTTAGCTGTTCAAATTAATTTCTGCGCCTTCTGGAGAAATTTCACAATTTCGGAAAAATCGAAAATCTCCCTGCAGCCACTATCCAGAATGACCGAAAATGGTTAAATTCCTTTCTGGAGAGTTGGCATTAGTTTCAGGACCAACTTTCATCATTTGTACAGAATAGTAGGTACATTTTTTTTAAAAAGCATAATACGTATGTCTTCAAAACTGGCCAGTTTTGAATCTTCAAAAATTTACGAAAAATCAACTCAGGTAGCAGAAACTCTCTTGATTTTCTCCTAAGACTGGCACAAAAGTACTTTTCGTTGTCTATGAGCACCCAATCATGCATATTTTCGACGTGATTTTCGCCCATTGCAGCATTGACAATATCTTTAAACTTGTTCCAAAACATAAGAGGCTGGCGAGTTGAGAAGAAAAGTGAGGAGGACTTGAAATCCACCAAAATGTAACCAACCTTCTTGGAGATGAATAAGTCATTTCAGGCAAAGTTTCTGTTCCGCAATTTAGGTATGGAGGGGTAACCCATTTTTTCATTATTATTCAGAAATCAGTAAACATTCTTATGTACCAAAAATCTGAAATACACGTCGAAAATGACATCGCGTGTCGCAGACAAAATGTGCATTTTTTTTTTGTTAGCACGTTGCGACCTTTGGCTTTTACCAGTTTCATCGCATTTTCATAACTCGCAGCTAATTCAACTCGACTAGAACAAAGAGATACGCTTAATTAAACCATTAATAAAACGCCATTCTCGGCGTAAATGATTTGTCGACGCATAAATCCGAACCTCGAGAGTTCGTTACAGTTTGCGCCCTTCATTACGAGTAATTACGTAAAAATTAAGCGTCTCTCCCTCCCGCATTAATTTCGCCGCCGGTTTTCTTCGAAATACACTAACGATGAAAAATCGCGTAAAATCTATTTCGTAGCCGACGCGAGTCGACTAGCCTCCGAGTATGAGAACACTACTCAAGGAGAAAAGAGTAGCCCATGATGGGGATGAGAGGAAGGGGGTAGAAAGTGGAATAGCACCAACGAAATTAATTTCTTTAGCGGTGTTCAAAATCGGTTTTTTATTCCGAGTCATTTTTCTAATACTTGGAGATGCTTTTCGTAGCTTTCGCCACGCTGCCGATGAAAAGCCAGCAAAAATAAAAGCACTAAGAAAGGGGTACGAGGGAAGGGTGAAAATGCCGCACAGCGAGTTCTCCCCGAAGTATATAATTAAGGCGGTAATTTAGCCTCATTCTCAGTTTCTTTTTTCACTCACTCGAGACGCATCATTAGAATGTGACACGTTATTTAAACGGTGCGGCAGAAGGGTGTGAAAAGTTTCCAACGAAATACCAAGAGCGAAAAAAAATACACAGTTAGGTTGAAAGTTCTTCTTTTTCTGAAAAGGAAAATTAGAAGAAAAAATACCTACAACGAAATGAAATACTAGGTACGTAAGGTAACGAAATAAATACCGAAGACGACGACGACGACGACGCAGCGGCTTCAAATTACCCGAACCATATTGATTTTCAACATTTCAACCGACTCTAATGAATTTTCAATTTCTAAAATTTTTACTTATTCAGGTAACTTCTGTACTACCTATAAAACGAGTTTTTCATCGAATGAAAAACTACCTCCGTGAACTTGGAAAAGTTACCGGCAAATAATAACGCCCGCGCCAATGCCAGTGAACGTTAAGTTTTCTCAAAACGATACGAACACAAGCGAGGAGGAGAAGAAGAGGTGAAAAAAAATCTATCAAGAAAGAAGCGCCGTATACTAACAAAAGCGTCCGCGCTCGCAATCTTTGGCTGAGTTTCAACTATAACGATAAGAAAACTGCACAAAGCATAATGCTAAACGAAAGAAAAACTCGCCCTAAAGTAATATTTAAAGCGAATGTAATTGAAAATGCTTTTATTTTGCTTTATGGAGCTGCTTAAACGGTGGAATATTCACGGTTCCCAAAAGATGGAGAAAAAACACATCATCCAAAAATCACATACCTATATGTGATCAGGTTTTAGGCAATGGTAGTTCACTGTTTGACGGAGAAAAAAATACTCCAGACAAGCATCGTCTGATGAAATCTGCTTCATAAAAAAGTGTGATTTCTGCATCCTTGATGAATTTACACTCTGTTCACAAACACGGATTCTGGGCTTGTTTTCATTTTTCCCATATTGTTTCAGGTAACAAGTTCCGCTTTTCGGAACTTTTCAGGGCTTTCGGAACATTTACCGAAACTTTTCCTTTTTGGGAACTTGTTTGATTCACAAAATTTTTTGATGAAATGTTTGTTGACGTTCTATCCTAATAATTTAGTTTTGTGGAAAGTGCTGGAATTCGGAAATCGGAATAGCAGCGAATTGGCGGTAATAAAGTAAGGAGTTGAGCTTGAGTAGTTTAATCATCCTCTTTCAGCAAAAAACATTGAAATTTTGTGCATAAAAAATCAAGTTGAAAAAAAAACGGAACTTTATTGTTGAATTCCGGAACATTTTTCGGAACTTTTGAAAATAATTCTGTGGCAACACTGTCTTTAAACCCAAGGCAGAACAGAAAAAGTTGGTTCAAAATAATATGATGAAAGCGGAGGAAAAATTCATCCCCGCTCTGTCGCTCGTCAGATTGTTTTATTCGTTTGTAAAGACCTTTTGCCATTCAGTGTAGTTAGCAATGATGGATTTCTTGGATTTGCATTGGTAAAATTAAAAATAGAAGACATGCCCCAAACATGCCCGATCATACAACTATCTCTCCAGGTCTGCTTTGAATGACGTTAATTTCTGTGTACTCCATGAATTGAAAAAACAAATCAAAAATGGACCATTGCATGTCTGCATAACATTCGATATGTGGAGAGATGTATGTGGCAAACCGTACATCACATATACATTACGATACACCAGTTGACAGATGACTTTGATCTCACATTTTGGAAGGATAAAGATTTTTTTTCCGTTTTGGATTAAAAAAAGATTCGCAATTTCATTAATAAAAAAATAATGAAATTTCCCATAAAACTACAAGGTAAGTATGTAATTAAATTAAAATTGCCATGTGTTCTCAATCTGAACTCTTCTAATTCTATTTACATTTTTTGGTACCATAGATAAGAAATTGATTTTTGAAAAAAGTTAGTAATATTTCGAAAGTGAAAACTTCAAGCTTCACAATAAAGTAAGTAGTACATATAATTATTTATTGGATATTTGTAGGTGATTTGTTCAACTGAAATTTGCATATTTTCATGCGAGAGGTGAGTCGCAAAAAAAGCCTGTACTTTGAAAATGAAGCAAAAATAAGATATGGGGACTTCATTTTCGAAAAGTACAATAGAAGCTCTCACAATTAATCTAAGCTATTTGTGTTTGAAATCGGTTCAGAATTGATTATTTGAGAAGGACCGGAAAAAAATTTCAACGGTTTGGAAATAAAAAATTATTTGGGGCAGGACCCCTGGGAAAATCCCAACAAATTAATTATGCAACAGGCTGTAACACTTTTTCAAGAGCTGAAAATGGCCTGGATTATGGTCATTGCTGTTATATGTATAGTGGTAATCAAGATGGAGTGTACCTACAAGTAGCTTCCGTGCAGGCCTCCATGAAACAGGAAATTTGTCAAGTCAAGGTAAGCTTAGTAGTTACAGCTACTGGAATGACAGTGATTTCAATTGTTACACCATAATTTCCCATATGTGAATTTTTTCATTCTGTATTGTACTTGTAGGTGGTACTTTATGGCAACCAAAAGATTTCTTCTGCTGAATGCAATTGTGATCATGTTGCAGTAGTTTTGATACAAATTATGAAATCAACCTTTTTAACCAGTTTGCCATGCCAGTAGAATGAAAAAAACCCACCTACTGCGGAGATAGAAAGTATGTGCAGTCTTCAACTTATTTTCTTTTAGTGCTTGGGAGATAAGTAAACATGACTCATTCCATTTTTGATTTTTCTATTGCAGCCACCAGTACTCTCTTAATGCAAGAAATTCATCTTCAATCATCTACAGATTCTATCCGAACAAAATGCTTTAATTTATATGAACAAAGTCTTTATAAAGGAAAAATATTCAATTTATTTTTTAAACTGTAGACAGTGTTTATTTTACTTACCTACTTGGAATGAAATCCTATTTTTTGTCATTTAAAAATACAGTAAGGTAAAGTGGGGTAATTCCGATGGCAAAATTCAAAATTTTAGCAATTTCTCATTTTTTGAATTTCCTTTACATTTCGGGGCAAAAATGATGTAACAACTTTATTCCTGCATCCTTCAGCTACACATTGACTATATTGAAGAGTGATTTGTGTGAAGGCTTCATACATATAATTGAAAAAACATTTTGGAAGGTTGAGTTATCAGAATTACCCTAAAAATGGGGTAATTCCGATAATGAGTTTTATAAGGAAAGGAATTCTCCCAGGGTAATTCCGAGCCAGTAATGTTGAAATATACCATTTATTGCATATTTAGGTTTTTATTTCATGTAAATTGAATCATTAGAACAAAAATTAAATTTTTTTTACAAATATGCATTTTTGAAGCATAATTTTTAAAAACTGGACCAACTAGAGAAAAATGCCCCGTTTTGAGGATTTTCTTTGATAATTTTGACCCCCTAAAACTATAATACATCAAAACAGCGAAAAAAACATTGCAGGACAATTTTGCTGGGGCTATTGGAATTACCCCACAGCATGAAAAATGATCGACATGTTTAATAATTCAATGCCACCAAACAAACAATTATAAAAGCAAAATCAAAAGAGGTACTGACACTTTAACACGTATTCATCAAATATCAGCTTCTAAACAGAATTTTTCAACAAGTTTTGAACGATAAAAACGAGTTTCAAAAGTGCCCTGTTTTTTGTGGCAAAGGATTTGGGCATTCAGATTTTGAACACTGCACAGACTTGACAAAACAGAGCAGATGAACCATCTGATCATTAATGGGTGTAGGTTAGCACTAAAACTACCTACTTTCTTCATCATTTGTGCCAAAATGTGTTTTGCAACAAAGCTAGGGCTTGCTATCGGAATTACCCCATATCGGAATTACCCCACTTTACCTTAAAAGCTAGTTATATTAAAACGCTCTTTAAGGGACCAGAAGAAATCAGCATTATAACCGGAAGCGTTATAACGAGCTTTTACTGTAATAATTTTACTAGCCATTTAATTTTTGTAAATGTTCAAAGATATTTATTTAAATAAAATAAAATCCGACTTTTTCAACATTTGAAGACATTAGTATCATTTAAATAATATAACTTTTGTTAATTTTTTTCTTATAGCTTCTTTTCATTTTCTTGAGAGTTTTGACTTTTGTTTCAATATTTATGTTTAGTTCCTTTAAAATTTTCTGTGCTGGTAATTTATATTCAAGAATTACGTTTCCTACTTTTTTCCTTCTCTACTACTATGTATTTTGTGATACTTGTCTTTGTTTTTTACACAAACACAATAAGAGCTTTTCAAATACTTGATTAAATTCAACTAATGAAATCATATTTTTTGAAATTTTATGTACCTGAAGTATTTGAATTATTTTTTGAAAAGTGTCCATCAGCTAAATTATATACTTACCCTATAGCATTGGAATGGTAACATTCTGCTACTTGCAGATAAAGTAGCACGCCCAATGGTATAGAAGCAATTTGATTTGAAACTCAAGGTAAGTACCTAATAATTTGTTTTAGCATTCCATTATTTTAAATTATTGTTTGTGTATTATTTTTATGAAATTGTACTAAGTATACAGGTTGGAAATAAGAAATGAACGCTAAGAAGCGCAAAACTGGGAAAACCATCAAGATCCTTCCTTGGTATCACCGTTCATTATCTAGACAGTGACCTCGTCCGTCACAATGCAGTATTAAACTGCAAGCGTTTCGCAGGAGCGCACACATTCGATAAAGTTGCATAGAAATTGGCGGATACCTTCAATGAGTTTGGCATTTCAAAAAGAATAGTTGCGTGTGTCATGGATAACAGCTCCAATTTTGTCAAATGTTTTCAAGAATTTGGAGTAACTGAACCTAAATACATCGTAAACCAAGAGTTAGTACAAATTGACGAGTTGATGGTAGAAGAAGAAATCAATTTTGTGCTGCTGCATTCCAATCACGAATTCGAACAAGCTTGGTCCATTTATAATCTCCCGGTTCATCTTCGTTGTGGTAGTCATACGTTGGCGCTCGTTGCTACTACCAATTTTAATAATATTCTGAAAAAAATCCATCTTTACAGAAGCTACATAAATCTGTTGTTGAAAAGTGTACAGTACTCTGGCATTTGAATCAGCTACTGAAATCCCACAAAGTTATCAAGAGCACTTTAGGATGCTCTCTTGTAGTTCCTACTGCTGTTAGATGAAACAGTTTTTGCGATGCTGTCAACCGCCTCTTACAGTATTGTGATTTCCAGAAAAGTGCGAATGTAAATGCCGTTTTTATGAATTTAAACAAGCCAGAACGACTCACTGACAGTGAAGTTGGATACTTGAAGTTATATGTGGAGATATTGCAACCTATAGCGTCAGGTTTGGACATTCTTCAATCTGACAAGCGTATGTATTATGGCAGTTTTCTACCAACAATACACAGCATCCATTCAAAGTTGACCAAACTCATCGAAGAAAAAGAGAAACATACAGTTAATTACAAGATGGCAGTAGAAGTAAGTGCTGCGTTTATAACACGATTTCAAAGTGCTCTCGATTTAGATCTGAACGACATAGTTATTTGAAATGCGATTTTGGCTACTTCTCTCCATCCGTATTACAAAAATTGTTGGATTCGACATGACTTTCAAAATACCGCAAGTTTTCTTTCTATGTGCAGAAGCGTCATCGAAAAAGAGATTCAAGAACAAATTGAAATAACTCAGGAAAAGCAATGCGTTGATGTTGATAAAGAGAAAACGGTTCAGGTAGAAGACACGTTTTTTGTTTTCAGGCATGATGAAAATCCTGGGAATAAGGATAAAGCAAATGCTGCTAATGCGGCTAGTCTAGAGTAGGTACCTTACGTTTTTAAATGATAGCAGAGATACTGTCCAGTGTTTGAAAGATTATCCGCATATCCAACTTTTATTCTCTAAATACAATTCGCCATTGCTGAGCTCTACTCCTGTGGAACGACTATTTACATAAGTATGGTGGAATAGTTAATCGAAGTCGTTTTAACCTAAGTGATACCAACTACTCTAATACTTTGTTTCTCGGAGCCAACCTCCAGAAGTATTTGTAATTTTAATCATTCGTAGTTTGTAATTCTCTTGTTTTCATTTCCGTTGACAAAAAATAGAGATGTTATTTTTCTATTTCTTTATTTTTACTTTTAGTACTGTTTTCACTAGACACACATATGTGCTGAATTGCTGATAGTGATACCGAATGAATCAATTGGTAGCGGCGCGAGTACAAGTATAATCTATATCAGCGCTGAGGCGCATTAAGGGTGTACGCTACCGCTACCGGCTACCTAATCTGTAATTTACAACGGGAAAAACGTAGGTAACTGAAAGTGAAATGATATAATTACGAAATGAAATAAACATCAAAATTCATGTTTCGAGTGCGCAGAATTCATTTCTGAGGATAATTTCTCAAGCCGATATGGTATACGTTCTCCACATACTAAAATTAAGTGAATTATCGCGACACACATGTCAATTTTCATTTATCAGCTGTCTGGATTCGAATCGGATTCGAATCTAAATCCAATGAAGTTATTCGATTCAGATTCGATTCCAATAAAATTTGCTGCTTTGTAGATTCAGAATCGAATCCAAAAACAGCGGATTCGAATGTCCCCCTGGTTTCGAATCCAATTTTTGTTGATCCGTGGGGGACCATGGTGTATACCAGGTGATGACGTCCCCCAGACTCTATGCACACTCCTATCCAAATCAGAGAATTGGTCTCTCCGAAATACTGCTCTCTGATTGGCTAAAAGTTGAAAAAAAAATAAAATCAATTGAAGGGCTAATTGTGAAAGTCGCCTTAGTCAGCAGTGATTTTTGTACATAATCAATGAAAACATCGTTGTCTTGCTTCAGTGATAATGTAAAACCTTCATGGTCAAGTATTAAAAAAACATCTTCAACTATCCCAGAATGCATTACAATACTCATTTTTCCCTTTAAAATTGATGAAATATGAAATTGTAATAAGTATCCTGCTTGGTGGGATAACGTAATTTTTGAAGACGAGTCTAAATTTAATTTTATGAATTCCGACGGCCAAATGAACAATTAAGACTTACTAATCTGCGAGCAACTGTTAAGCATAGTCCTTTGGTCATGGTATGGGGCTGCATTTCGAGTGCCGGCATTGGAGAGTTGGTTTTTGTCAACGAAAAAATGAATAAAGAACAGCATTTGAATATTTTAAAAGCAAACCTTACATAAATGAAGCGCAATCAAATTGGGAATAGAAAACACCTTTATGTTTTATCAAGACAACAATCCAAAACACAAATCCTACAAGGGCCACCTAATGATGATTCATAACAATGGTGTCCTAGGGATAAGTATGATCATGTTTGATCGTGTCAGAACTTTTTTTCCTGGCAAAGTAATGGTTCAGTTCAATTCAGTGATCCAAAATTTTTCCTGTAGTCTTTTGAAGTCCCCACAACTGTTTTTCGAATCTCCGCCTAAATTTTCAAAAACATTCCAAGACAAGCCCCCCCCCCAAGACTTGTGATCCTCATGATAATAAACATGACGACAATTCAAACACGCAAAGGCGATCTTGAATAATTTTCCAACAATTGAAGTGATATTGTCGATACTGCTACTTTTTACTTTATCCTGAAGAAAAAAATCAAAAAGTTGCTGCTGTTTTCTCACAACTGCGGTGGTCAAAATTAAATTTTTGTCTGAAATTGGTTTCCTGCTTCACTGCTACATCCATTATCACTCAATATAATGTGGATCATGGAGCATATTTTTCCAGTTATATAAATGCGACTTCAGCAAACACAAACGACTCATCTTTCTCACAACATTATTTTCTGTACAACTTCGGAAGCATCGAAAAAAAACGATTTCTTTTCGTAATGTCGTGTACTAGATAACATTTTTAAACAATTAGGAATGATTTGCGAGGTACGTCGTCGTATGGGAATGGGATGCACGAGGCACAGTACAGCAGAAACTATGTCATTTACTTCGCAGCTAAAGACGCACGTAATATGTGCCGGTTATAAAATTTGAAAAAAAAAAATACGCCGACCGAATGTGTATTCCCTGCGGCGAAATTTTCCGCCTACGTTGCGTAATTTGCGAAGCGATACGAGGATTACGCAGTTTTTACGAAAATCCTGCTGTGGTGTAAAAAATACGTAGAGGTGTTTTGCGGAAGAAGAAAAAATTACTCGGTGCTTTTTTGTATCAGTAGAGTGAAAAAAATATAGAAATGCGTCAGAACAACGATTAGGTGCAAGTCAATTTATCGATAGGTATGTGTAATGTGTTGGGATTTTTTCGAGATAGATATAAGCAAAAGGTTATAGTTTTCAAAAAAGTTGATATTTATTCCAAATCAGGACGCGCCAAGATACCAATAGGTATTTTTCTTATTCGGATATTTTGTGATTTAATGTAAACCTGCTACTGCCAGCGAGAATAGTAGGTATCAAATGTTTACGACGACGACATCGTTTTTTAGTATTCCGTGGCGAATTGATGAAATTTACTGCAATGGATGAGAAGAGTTTCGACCCGACGAATATTGAAATCCTGTAATAGCTTATACATGTATATAGGCCTACGTACACACTTTCAGTTGAGAGGCGAGAGTAGTTTTTATTATTTGCTTGGGTGTTATAAAATACGAGGTTTTATAAAATAAAAACCAGCTATATTATACACGTTTATCATCATACACTGTAGAGTGTAGAGCTCATACAAAAGTACGAAGGTAGGTAAACTACAATATAGGCGAGTATTATATCTGTTATGTTGTGAAAAAGGTGTCAAGGGGACGTAATTTCGTTTAAAAGTATTTTGTGTAAAAATACACCAGGCAGTTACACGTGAAAATTTGTCTATTCGCGAGTTTATTCCTTAAGATGAGATACACTAGCGATATTGACGCCTTTTGGTCCCCCAAGGGGTATGTAAAAATTGGTAATTTATGTAAATTATTCGAAGGGGTTGCAGGTGTTCAACGGGGCAGCTTCGGATATGTAAATTAAATACCTAATACGTAATCATTATGAATTTATGCGGATAAAATTGCTCGTCAGAGACGCGCTTTTCTCAGTATAAAATTTTTTCATTTTTTAAGGTAGGTAGAAGTACGTGGGATAAAAAATTTCCACACTCTTTTGGGAGTAAAACCAGTAGAAGGGTTTAAAAGCAAGGTGAAAATTTCATAACTGAGTGATGTGAATGGCATGGCATCAGAGATGCAAATGCAAATGTTCACAAATTTCAAATAGATTAATTAACCTTTACAAATTATTATTATTATTATTATTATTACTTATTATAAGCTTCATCCAGAGTATGTTACTAACTGAATTGGAAGGTTCAAATGATATCGACGGTTGATTTTATACAATTTCAACCTCTTACTCGTAAATCCGAATATCTGGGTGTTGGATCAAAATTTTGATCTGAACCCTCTGAAAAATGAACTTGAAAGTTTCAAAGTTGAACTTTTTTTGATCGAGTTCACTCCAGTTACATATTAACGAAATTTGTCGTGCTCAGATTCATAATAAGCGGAAATTTCAAAAGCTTTCGAACGGTATTTCGAAGTAAAAATATACGTGGGTACCTCCTACTCGTATACAGGATGTTTCAGAAATCATCTGCCAAAATTCAACTATAGATCTTACTCGAGGGAACGAACAAAAAACGTTATTTTGACTGGTTTCCTATCTAGTGAATTGAAGCAGCCACGAGATTCACAAAACTCAAAATTGACCAATTTTGAAAAAAATCACCAAAAATAAGAAAATGTTTGAATCATTTAAATTATGCCTATAAACCCATAGTACTCGAGTGTACAAACAAAAAAAATGTAATTTTGATAAATCATTTATCTTCAAGATTGAAGGGGCAAACTTCATTCAAAATTTCCAAATTTGTTGTGCTCCAGATTTTAAAAATTTTGAATTTTCAAATTGCGTCTGCCCCTTAAATTTTGAAGATGAACAATTTGTTATAATATCGTTTTTGTTCGTCCACGCATCACCATGAGTTAGTGAAGTCATTTAAATGATTCAAACATTTCCTCGTTTTTGCAAATTTTTCAAATTAGTTTGCATCATTAAAATACCTTCAATAACCCATAGTTCTCAAATGGACGAACAAAAAAAGTTATTAAGACAAATTGCTTATTTTCAAAATTGAAGACTCCAACACAATTCGAAAATTTGAAATCCTCAAAATTTGAAGCATCCCAAATTTGTAAATTTTGAATCAAGTTAGCCCCTTCAATTTTGAAGATGGGCAATTTGTTATAACATTTTTTGTTCGTCCACTCAGATTCTACGGGTTATAGGCATCATTTGAGTGATTCAAACATTTTTCAATTTTCTTTGGTTTTTTTCAAAACAAGTATTCACAAGATAGGCATCCGGTCATAATAACGTTTTTTAATGGTCTCCTCGAGTACTATCTATAGTTGAATTTTGACAGACGACTTCTGAAACACCCTGCATATGTAACGAAGCAATGAAAAAGTTATTTTTCATGCGATTTTCTAAAATTTGAGGCGACTTGCAAACGCAAACTGGCTTTTTAATACATCGTTGAAAGTTCTTGAAATTTTCGTTCATGTGAACCTAAACACGACAAATTTTGTTAATAGTATGTGACCTGGAATCATTTGTATCTAATATATTATAGTTAGTGATGAATTCGGTGTTCAAGAACCACAAAGAGATGATAACTCTTCTCAGCAAGAATGGTCTCTTTCTCAATACATAATCGACGATGTTATTGATATTCCAGTACAACAACTGTACGGTATCGAGGATCGTAGCAGTATTTTAAATGATAGGTAATACAGTAATGTCGAATATCCGGATGCATCCGGATTGCAATCGGATGCTCTTGGATTGCTAAAAGCAGAACAATAAATTGTGAAAATAGGACGATCTGTCCACAGAATGAATCTGCATGTGAAATGGCGACGCTCCAAAAAACTGCTGATGCAAAGTCCACCAAAAGTTCGAATCAGCGATTACTGATAATATACCTAACACAATTTCTAATAAAATAATCAATTTTAACGAAGTTTAAAAGTTTTTATATGTGTCTTGTTTTCTTTTTAAATTTACAACGTTCCTGGTATTCTTTTTCAACTTGATATTTTCAGCAATCGACCAACAGATTGCTCAAGAATTAATGTTAATTAGAATATTTTGAAGTAAACGATGCTGACTCAAAAGCTCAAGCAGATGAGCCATACTTTAATAATCGATTACACTAGGCAACAATTTTTGACCTTTTTTTTGTTTTCGGGTTGAAAATGGGCTTAATCGATAGTTTAGACCCTAAAACAAAAAACAGAGTGGGATTTTTCAATTTGAGTTGTTTTTGTGGTCAGGAGAGATGATAAAAGTTGCAAAAATGGCCGTTTTTGCCTTATTTCGCGAGTTTGTGGCGACATCAGTATTCAGTTTCAAAAAAAAACAAGGTCATATTCGGATTCTACGCACTTTTTTAAGTAAACATCTTTACCGGATTTTTGATTTTCGAACATTCAAGCGGATACGGAAGATTTTCGTTTGGAACACGAGATTTTTACTGCACGAGAGTCCCGCCCGCGCGAACACGGTTCCGCGCCACGAGTACGTCGTGGAGTAACGCCAGCGTTGCGCGCTCCGAGTTTTAAAATATGTTTCAAACAAAAATCTTCTGTATACGCTTGAATGTTCGAAAATCAAAGATCTGGTAAAGATGTTTACTTAAAAAAGTGCGTAGAATCCGAATATGACCTTGGTTTTTTTTGAAACATGATACTGATGTCGCCACAAACTCGTGAAATAGGGCAAAAACGGCCATTTTCGCAACTTTGGTCATCTCTCCTGACTACAAAAACAATTCAAATTGAAAAACCTCACTCTGTTTTTTGTTTTAGGGTCCAAACTATCGATTAAGGCCATTTTCAACCCGAAAACAAATATGCCGTTGCCTAGTGTTATTAAAACATACTGCAAGAAGATCCGTTGCTTGGAAATACTTTAAGCTGAGAGCGGATAAGAAATTTGCCAAGTGCAGGTGCGGCGTTATTTCAAAGTACTGCATACAGTACCAGCAATTTGTTGCAGCACTTACGAGGAAAACATGCAACGGTAGGCAAACTAATGCTTAGTATGTAATAATGATGATAGGCAATAGGTAAAACAGTGATAGAAACTTTTTCGAATGGGGGGCAATATTATTATTTTAGCGTTGCGAGCGGATTATTGAATTTTAAAAGTTGTTATAAATTGCCAAATGACGGAATTATAAAACTAAAAATCAACGTTGATGGGCTACCGCTGTTTGGCAGTTCCAAGAAAAGCTTATGGCCAATATTAATGCAGGTCGACGGAGATCTACGAAATGAAGTGATAATGGTTTGTAAGTACTGATCAAGAGATTTGATCGTAATAGGTAGCAAACTTAGTTCTCTTTTCATTCCAAAATAAGCTTTTGAATCTTGGTAATAAGTAATAATAACTATCATTGCCTTCAGTAAATTCTTTGCTTCAGAAAACTTCTTCTACCGATACAGGTAAGTATTGAAAGCGGAACATTCGCTTCGAATAATTAAAATTTCAAAATGATAGGAGTACTTCATAATTATCCAAATCATTGGCAGATAAGAGGTAGACTTTCGCAGAGAACGTCCACGCTTCTCAATTTGAAAACTCCATCTATTTAAGGTCATGGTCAACAATTCAACTTCTTGTATTGATTAATCGTATAAGCGTTCAAAGTGCAAACCTGCTAACGAGGATTTCGCCTCCTTTGGGAATCTTGCATGTAGGTACCTTATTTACAGAAGATACGATTTAGCACGTCGCACCGCTGGCCTTTGCGTCGATCGACGAAAAGGCAACGACAATAATCGAACATTTATACGAATACTTTGGACCACAGACAATACACGAGCAAGACTGGCATATTAAAACCACAGCCAAGCCCCATCATGAACTCTCGGGCAAAACTGCTATCTCATTCCCTCGACACAACTTAGGCTATGCGAGATAAATCCGTTAAATAAATATGATTTCTGCGGCGATAAAATTAAACGTTAAAGCCGTAACAATTCGGCCAAGCCGTTCGTATACAGTAGCTCGTAATAAAAACGTTAACCGACGGTTATTCGTAAAGCGATAAATAATATTAGTCCCAGCAGGTTCGATACATGAAGACCAAATTAGCGCTCATAAACGATATACGACCTAAGCGGCAAGAGCGGTACGCATTGTAAAACTAAACAAATTACGTTTACGTTTTTAATTAACCACAAACACACTCACGTAGCTACCTATTCCGTCATATATCTGTTTTGTGTACATAGATGAAGCGACCACAAGATACCAAAACTGAGTATGATACGAGCAGTATACGTGCATACAATTACATTTAAATGTACCTACTAGATAGACAGGTCTGGGTAGTATAGGTACTTCTGCATTTCACCCTTCGCCATGACTGGAAACTTTTATCGTTCACATTGGTACGCTCAGACTTGCGATATAAAATTTACAGAGCACATTACGTCTGTTCCCATGCAAATTGATCATTCAACTTGTACTTACACATACACACCTCCCAGTGGTAGAGTAGATTACTCGTTTCGTTTCACCTTACCCTTCGGCTCTTCATCCACACTGCGTACCTACACGTTCAAAATTTACGATTCTTCTCGGTGGCGGTTTACTCCAACACCTCGAACAGAATACGCGAGCGAGGCAGAGACTCGACGCACCTTGCAAAATAAAACGTTTCACATCTAATCTCATCTTTAATCTATCCAATCATCTCGAAAACACTAGACGAGCTTTAGAAAAGTTCATTTCGTACGGCTCTGCGTGTACGTTGCCTGCTTTCATTCCACAATACAGCAGATGAGCTTTCGGCAAGATGCACAAAAGATGAGAGTCAGAATACGAGCGAGATAAATTGAGAAAAGACGAGAGGAAGAGCCGGTAGCGATGAAACGGTCTCTTTAAAAAGGCTAAAACAAAGCCACCGGACCAATTCGGTTTCAAGCGTGTTATTTTCTACTCCGCTATCCAGTACTGCGATATATTATACGAGTACGAAAAATACCCCATTTCTGCAGCCCTACCCGCTTCGTGGTCTTGGGTCGTTTGAAACTTTCTTCGTTTTCTTAAAACTCCCGACTATTTTTCGCGTGTACATAACGCGATAGAAGAAAAGATTTTCTTATTAAAATTGCATCATCGCCTCCAGTTCACGTTATCCAAGAATAGCTTCGAGTAATATTCTACGTTTGTATTTAACAATGTAACAATGAGCGTTTTTATTAGACGAAATAACCGGTAGCGAGAGGAAGATTTTTACGAGTTGGTTTTCCAATTTTCCTACATACTTGTCTAATTTGTTGGCTGAATTTTGAATAAAAGTGCTTGATATGACTGAACATAAGATACGTAGGTAGGTATCAGATGAATTGTGAAAAAAAAAAATGTCAGGAGATTTTGACCAAATTCAGTGGAAACTTCGTTGCGAGTTGAAAGTCATCCGAAAAATTTTTCAAGCTACGGAGCTGAGGTGCCCCTGGAGCTGAGATGTGGGTCTTCAAAGAGGAAGACTTTTCGAAAATCGTGGGTTTTTAACGCTAACCCAACCTGCACTAGGAAAAATGACCTAGTTTCAAAAAATAGTAGGTACATATTTACTAGAAAATTCAAAAATCGTTCTTTCAAGGGTAAATCAGTGTTTTCAAAAAATTTTGTTCTCAGATATTTCGCATTGATTATGTCAAAATATCGAAAGATAGCATTTCTGAAACTGCAGGAGAAATATTTTGGAATACAGTGGTGTTAATCTGTTGTTCACTATTGCCAATTTCAAAAAATCGAGAAAATCGCTATAAACTCGTCGAATTTTCTCCAGTTTTTGTGATCGACAATAATGCTCAAAAAACCGGCTCCACTGCATTCCAAAATATCCTATTCTCCACGAGGTGCATTTTATTGACACACACGTCGGAACATCGGCGAACGAGCTCTGAATCTCGAAGTAAATAAGCCCACAGTTCGGTTCTTTTGGTTACCGTCATCTCATCACGACAATATTCCTTCTGGTGATGATAAAATTTCGATTAGAAAATTAGACTCATTCAAAGATGATCTCAACGAATTTATCGTTTTCAAAAAAAATTTACCGTTGTTACCTCGACCTAATCGAATGGTGTTTAAAAAAAAGCAACGAATCTAGTCGAACAATTCTAATTCTAATTGTTTTTATTATGTTACCTGTCATCATGATATTAGCATTACATACTTCGTTATCGTTACTTTTCAATTTTTTGAAATTATTCTAAGATACAACTTGTTCAGTCACTCACATTGTATTTTATTTCGATGAGTGTTAAGTGACTAGTGATACCCTTTGATGCTATTAAACAATTTCTTAGTTTGTTGTTTTTATTGATTTTAAAATTAAGTCATTTCTCATTCAAGTTTACATTTAGAACACTAGCTTATAAGTAGGTACATACCTACCACGTTCAATGTTCATTCAACATTTTTTATTCAAAAGAATATGTACCTATACTTCCATAGTTCATAAGGTGTTCATTTTAAATTGTGTTCCAAAATTTTTCATTATTTATACCGGGTGTCTGGTGAGTGAATGTCAATATTTTAGATTTGAATACAACCGGGTACGACTAAGAATAAAGGTTATATGAAGGTGTGGCCTATCTTCAAAATTGAAGGAGCAAAATAAGTTTTCAAAATCTAAGAGCTAAAATCCAACTTTGACCATGGAGGTCGGTAGTACTTTGAAAAATGAACAAAACGACAACATTATGTAGGCAATCCTGTCATCGTTGACCGTTGTTTCCTCTGGTTGGGTGGGATTCAGATGCCATAATTTCTTGCCTATGTCCAGTTGTGCACTCTGTTTCTGTTCAAGTGTTTTTTGTATCGCCGATCGCGTATCTCGTGGTGGATTTGAATTGTTTCGTTGTAAAATTGAATTAATAATGTCGAGAAGAAATAATAATATCCGTTTCAAATTGGAGGGGCTACAACTTATTTTCAATTTCAAAAAATCGTGATGAAAAAAAATATGCGGAAATGAATATTATCCATCAAAAAATGAACAAATTTTGTTACGATCACTTTTTTCATACTCTAAAATTTAAAACATTTTTGAAGCTCAAAAATTGTAAATTTACTGAAATTATTGACAAATCGAAAATTGTCGAGCTTCAAAAACTTCTAAAATTTTAGAGTAAGAAAAAAAATGATCATGACGAAATTTGTTTATTTTTCAACGTAGTATGCATGTATTGATTTCCGCATTCATTTTTTTCATTGCGATTTTTTGAAATTAAAAATCATTTTTAGCCCCTTCAATTTGCAAGTTAGGCAAAAAGTCATGATTGGTAATTTTGGTCACTTTTCCAAGTACTACCGACCTCCATGGTCAAAATTGGATTTTGATTCTCAAGATTATGAAATTGTATTTTGCCCCTTTAATTTTCAAAATAGGCAACTTGTTCATCTCACGTTTTTTTACTCGTACTTGCTTACATCCAAATCTGAAGTCTGTACCACCACTCCCCGGACACCCTGAATAACACACTTCATTCTCCACAGCAGTTTCAGAAATTATATTTTGCAATGTTTTGATACACTTACTACTTAGTAGACAAAAATTTGTGAGAATCCAGTGGTCTTGGATTTTGACGGCAATAGCCTGCATCAACGCAGAACTTCAAACACTAGCTCATAGCCGAATTTGATCCATTTTTTGATTAGCATCTAAAAACGTTCGGTAATAAAATACAGGCAGAGATAATATTTCCTACATTTTTTCTACAATTTACGAAGAAATACTTTCAATATTGGGTGAAAAAGTAGTTTCTAAAATTGTCAGTGAAGTTCAGAAAAGAAAATATTACTCTGTAATATTACTCGTAGATTCGTCGCAAGATTCTAAAGGCAACCCTACAGAAAGATTTTTGGAGTTCCTACCAAATACAGGCCATACTGGCGAACAATTGGCGAATGTTTTGCTCAAATTGTTGAAAAAAATATGATTTTCCACCTGAACTGTGCAGAGGTCAATCGTATGATAACGCAAGCAACATGTCTGGCATTTATGAAGGTGTTCAGGCAAGAATTACAGAATTAAATTCTCTCACTATATTTTTGTGCCGTGTTCTGCGCATTCATTGAATTTAGTTGGCTCTTCTGCTACGAATTGTTGCTAAAATTCAATTGCCTTTTTCGACCGTCTACAAAAAATCCACGTTTTTTTCTCAGCTTCGATACACCGCTGGGAAGTATCACAATTTTGTTTTAAAACTTAGTCAGATCTTGTTCATCAAACTTTTCGAACTTTTATTCATCTCCCACCTCCACTCCTTTAAACAATGATACCTATAATTTTTCATGGAATCAGAGCAAGGTAGCTAGAGCTACACGTACATGTAGCGAAACATCAGATATGATAAATTGATCGGTGTTTACGCGGTGTATTTAATACTTTAATATACATTTTTCTCTCATTTTTCGCAATTTTAAATAAATCGCAATACCACTCGCTGGCACTATTCGAGCCATATATCAACAGGCATAACCGGAGAGGTAGCGATGCTTTCAGATGAGGGCAGAGGGTGAAGAATGTAACCTCATGCTACACGGTTGCCTATGTGTAGTATATACACGCCGCCGTCATGTCAACGGCTTTACAACCCCTTCATTTACATGATAAAGTGTCAGAGGTCGGCCTCCTTCGCGCCACTTTCACCCTGGCCGACGTGCTTTTGGAATCAGCCTATCTGGCATTTTGTAATAATAACCATATTTTAACACACAATCTAGAAAATTTTCGGGCCACAGTTTACCGGTACGGTGGAAAAATTCGTTAGCGCTGTGGGCGGTTCTCTGCTGCGAAAACTACTACTCGTACGTACGTTTACACACAATGTGTTAATCTCTGTACACACGACGACGACGAAGCTTCAGCTTTAAGCTTGTTTTTATTATTTTTAATGCGCCGTTCGGCGAATATACTCGTAATATGTACGTATATACAACTACGCTACGTAGCGCAGGGCTATACGAATCTCTCGCTTTCATTTTAAGCTTTTTTGACGCGAGATTACAACAAAGCGAATGATTTGTATCGTTTTGTTTTAGGTACCATAGGGGTAGTCGATGAAAAACTACGTAGTCGACATCGCTCGAGTACCTCTACCCACCCTCTTAGAGAAAATAACGCCAGCATACCGCACAAACAAAGATACAAATATGTACACACTTCGGGAGAAAAAGCACGAAAAATCACCATCACTCGAAAACTAACGAAATTTATGGATGAAATGACGCGTGTACACAACGTTTTTCGGAGCTTTTCACGTGGAAAACATACATATACAGTCGACCGGTCCGTGTACATGTAGTCAGACGAAGCGTGTAAATTGGCTAAAAAGAAACCTAATTTTTCGCAACTTCGTATCGTAAATATCAATTGAGCTGGAAACTGTATACGAACGAAAAGCTGTCAACGTCGTCGGGTGCTTTTTCACCTCATTTTAGAACTTCTTTTTTTTTAAATATCCGAAGATCTTTGCTTGCAAAAACGGTTAAAGAAATCGAACAATTTTTCTCTCCGAATCATCACTAGCGAAAGGTGTTTGCGAGTAAAAATTCAAATGCGCTGAAGCGTCATATGTGAGCATTTGAAGCGATTGTTTTCCAGTTGTTTTTTTTTTCGAAAGGTGAACGAGAACAATGTGAGGACAATTTCACCCCTTTCAATTTGACTTTTTTAAGAATACCTTATCCCAATCAAATTCAAAAACTGACTGTGATTGGAAAAAAGTTTACTAAAAAATGATGTCAGCACGAGATGGCAATTTCCTCCAAAGCAAGACACTCTTGTGGAAAACTATACAAATTTTAAATCTTTTTCAGGGGGTTTCAAACATGAATTCAAAAATGAAAGAAACTGGTTCAAGTTACGATCCCAAACAATGCTGGAAATTATACATTAGATATCATTTCTGAAGCTGAAAAAAAGTGTTAAAAAACTCGAAAAAGTTTGATGAGTCACTTGGCTGGCTACCTATTCTTCTTGATAATTTAAAATTGGCGATACTGATCAAAAAATTGGAACCACTGTATTTCAAAATATTTTTCCACCTTCAAAAAAGATACATATTTTTCGAATTTGACGTTTTGGTATAATTATGCGAACGTAATATTCAAGTACCTAAAAGTAAGCGATTTTCAAATTTTGAAATTTTAACCGCTCACGGTAAAACTCTCAAAGTTGTCTAGAATTTTGAGAGCAATAACGTAGATTGATCATGATGCAGAATCCCAAATACTTACAATCATTCGGAACAGGACCATATTCTTCAAAACGGGTCATGTTGAGCTTACATCGAAAAAAATCACAATTTTTTTGTCAATTTCCCCTCTTAAAACCCCCATATCTCCTCTCCAACTTACCTACGAGACGAGAATTGTTTACGAATGACTAAAACTCAAAATGGATCCAAAAATATTTTTTAAATCTAAAAACCAAAATTTAGATTCTTGAATTATTTAATGACGATGGTTGCAGTCAGTATACATACCTATATGTATGGACTTGATTATTAATTAAGGTAATTCAACATTTTTTAAAAATTAGGTTAAGAATTTGAAATCTGAAGTGAGTTTAGTTCATGACACCAAAATTACTGTAAAAACAGTGAAAAAATTTGTAATCGAAATGTTTCTTCCGAAAGTGAAAATAAAAATCACGAAGACAATTTTCGACAAAATTTGCGTATCGTATAACTACATTGCAGTCCAGGGTGAAATACTAAATTTAGCAGCCATAGACTTACCGGGCAACTTTGCAGCCTCGAGTATGTAGTATGATGTCAAATAAATTGCCTAATTGAGATAATCGTAGGTACAGATTGGATAGACAATTATGTACAAGTATAACGAATTGATTTGAATTGACTTAATGATTCATTTTGCGAATGATGTGATATAATTTGTGAATTGGTCAAAGAGTCCCAGAGACAGACGTAGAACTGAAAGAAATGCGCATGCGTGTCAATCATCATTTTATAAGGTGCAAGCTATAGCCAAATTTTTACCCCAAAATATACTCGATGAAGTAAGTTGGAATTAAATGTACAATGTGAACAATTCACGTAAAGACTCAAATCGACTTAAATAATTTAGAAATACTCATGGTTCGTGAAAAATCTCCTACATCACTATATTCTCGAAATAATCAATGCAAGGATTGAATGGGATCGAGTTCCACACCCTACCCATCAACGACCAAGACTTCCATGTGGAAAAAGAAAATCATAGACTGATGGCCAAATAAGGCACAGGAAATCAATTGAAAAAAAATTCGTAAACTGAACAAAACACGACTTACTCATTCCTCGTATGTAGGTACATACTACGGGTTACAATTTTTCATTCATGGTGGAAATTTGAACTCACCTAAAACAAAACAAAACAGAACAGATACCATGTCAATTAGTTGATTTTAATATTGCTAATTTTGCCTCGGTCACAATGTAATAAGTATTAAAAGCCACACGAAAACACTCCAACATACTCGACCAAGTAGCTGGGGTTATAAGAAGTACCGATATGAACACCACTTATGAAAATTACCATTTTGGAAAAATCTTTACACGATGCGGCGAAATTTATGAAGCGTGAATAATATTTTGAACATTAGGTGGTTAATGCGTATAAAATGAAATAGCATAATACTCATATGGTATATCTAGAGATCTAGCTACTTCATATACATTCATACACACGAGCGGGTTAATTCATTAAATCAAAAATACACGTAGGTACATCATTAATTAAACATTTGAATGATTCGAGTAAGTACCCAGTTACCTCATTCGGCCTTTCTCCCTTACTCTTTTTCAACTCTTTCAATATGAAAAGACTGCTAGAAAGTAAAAGAGAACTGACGTTGAAAGCGAATACTCTTTTGAACGTCGTTTGCCACCGGTATGGTCCTTTTTAAGTAACTCTGTACTAGCTCGAAAGAAGTTAATTTTAAACGAATCCCCGTCAAAGAAAAGAATGTATGAAATGCTTTGATGAAAAACAGCATATAACGAACGTGCGCACAGCTAAGCCGCCAAAGTAGGAAAATATCTGACGGATTTTTTTCCTTTCTTGAAAAGAGAAAAATAGCGATGGGAAATTAATTCCGAGTCGCGATTACAGTTATTTTTTTGGATTTTTTTTTTTTTAATGAAAAAAGAGGTAAATTTTTGAGGTGATCTTTGAATAAGATTAGACACTTCTCGTATGGGCGGATTACCTACAGCAATTCGATGGAAATCAGTTTTTTCAGTAACTAGAGTATGAATAAAATCATCAATGAAAAATCTCCAACAGAAAAGTTTCAATCTGAAAAAAATTTCCATAACCACCAATACTTCGCTCATAGATTCAAATCGTGATTCAATATTCAACGACAATTATCCGCAACACACGACATCCCACTCCCCTCCTGCTAAAAAAGTTGATAAAATCTCTCAAAATTCGCCTACTCATCCGCTACGAAATTTACACCAGCTGTAAATTCAATACTTATCAAAGGTAAGTATAAATTGCAAACCAAAATAAAAACGTTTTTATTCCTTGAATTACCGGCCACCGTGGCGAATCTCTAGGTCTTCCGAGTACAAATACCATATCGTTTCGCAAATCAACCGGCTCTCGTCATAATTTAGTCGCCAACCTACGAATTATCATCGGTAGTAGTAAAAATGCAAATTAAGCGACGCAAGGTGATTACCGTGCATCAGGACGCGTCATATGTAGGAGTGTTTTGAAAACTCGTGCCGATGCCGCACACCGCACTGTTCACTGTTCACAATACCGGCACCGGCAATTTTTCATACCATTATGGTTTATGGACACTTCTTAAAAATAAAGAGCCACACAGCGAGCGTAGGTGGCGTTAATAATTCAGGTACGGTATGCGTCTGCATTCCATCACTCTCTCGTCATCGCAAATAATCCCGCAACAATTGCCAAAATTCCTCGATAGTCCGAGTATAATCGTCCATTTGTCCATTAAGTACATATCGGAGTTATTGTCCGGTGGCGTCTCGTCGTATTCAGCGTCGATGTAATTACTCTAGTTATCAAGTGAATATAGTTTTTTACGATCCCGTTCATAATGGGTTATTTTATCGTAAACCGCACCGATTAGGTAACTCAGTTTTTTTACGGATAAATTTCGAAGAAATTTTGTACAAGACATCTCACGATAATAGACTGGAGCAACCATCAGTTAAAAACCTTCTTCTCACGGCAATGATCAATTTGAAACTCCAAGGCAACAGAAACGAGAGACTACGCTATGTATTATGAGTAGCTGGTGAAAGTGGGAGTCATCACGCTGGATACCCTCCACATCATAATCTTCATTTCGAATTAAAAATGTGATTTTTAAAAATTTCACAAAAACATATATTTTTTTTTTAAATCTAGAATTTTCCTAATTTTTGTCCCGAATTTATTTTTAAAAATCAACCAAAAATCGAAAAATGCACTTCACCACCTGAAATTTTGGATGGTACTATGTTTCTGTATGCTCTTTCGATTCAGCGTTGTACAGCTCAAAAATTTCCTTCCCGGTTAAAATTTCTTCCAAGGTGGATACTTTCAACCCTCCATAGTTGTTTGATGAAAAAATCAGGATTTCAAAAATTGTTTTACAGCTATTTTAGAAACTCTCCTTCTCAAATATTTTTCATCAGCATAAATTAGCGAACATTGCAGATTTTTTGGACTCAACACAGACCTCTGTGGATCAAAAACACAAAGAGGCAAAGGCGGTGCAATAGTCGTTATTTTCAAAACGATACACAGAGTTCAAGTATGTGAGTCAGCCTAAAGGCTCGTCAGTAATCTGAAAAATTTATAGGAGTATTTGTGTTATTACACATCCAACTACTAGGAAATCAATAATTTATTAGGTTAGTAGCGAATGCGACGATATTAAACGTCGTCATTTTCACGGTCATAAACGAAAGCACCCACGACGAAAAATGAAAACATAATTTCGCCATCAATCTCAAATTTTTCATTTATTTGCCAATTTGATGTTTCAAATTTCTAATCATAACTGTTTATGGGGATGATTGAAATGTTGTACAGGTTACCGTATTCAAACGTATAGTAAAAAAAAAGCGTTTTTTAAAAAAATTACTTCACCTTGAGGATACTTAGACCAATTCCCTTTGCGCTTGGAGAGCTCAATATTTTTCTGTGTAATCTCCTACTCAAAGTAAATTTTTCTCACTAAGTGCGCGGTTATAGTGGAGCGTAGCTGCGCGACGAAATACTGCCTCAATGCAAAAAATAAATGATGTCAAATTTGAGTTTTAATAAATTTTTCAATAATAAGTAATATTGAAAATTACATATTTTCCAAGTAAGTAGTAGTACAATTTACTACTTGCTTAACTTTTGCAAACCGAAATTTCCGCGTACTACAACTGCAAACGAAATGAATTAGACAGAGAAATGTAGCTGGCGAATACGTTACGACTTTTATGAAATATAGGGTAAGAAAAGCAAAGACGAAAAACTCTTTTTTGAGTATATGAGAATAATGACGAAAAGTTCCCACTTAGTAAAAACAAACTCATGCAGAACGATTCGGATCACAAACAACCAACAACCTTTAATAAATGTGTAATTATAAGTGCGATAGATGCACCAAAATAGATTTTCATTACTGGTATCATGAAAGCGCGTTTTCCCGCTGCTGTTTTGCTACACGAAAGAACGTCTTTTCAGATAACGCATAAAAAGTATTGTTTAGTGCGTTCATAAACTAGTCCTAGGGCTGAAAAGTTACTTTTCAGTCCTAGGTCTAAAAGCAGATTGTCATGCGCATGCGTGAACACACTACAACATGCTACAGCATACGACATACCGCTAATTTTCTCAATGCTGATTGATGCTGTTGTGTTATTGTTATTGAAGTTTGTTTCGGTGGTTTTGATTAATCTCAATTTAAAATCGATATGGAACAACAACAAGGTCGGAATAATGCATCCGAATTAGTTCGTTTAGCTGCTATCGCTAAGGAAAATTTGCTGCCGCGGAAATCAAAAGAGAGATATCAAGCAGCTTTCAATCAGTTTTCGAAGTGGCTTGAATCTTTTGGACCAGACGTATCACTTGCCACAGATGGTGAAGATATTCTACTCGTTTATTTTGAATTGTTGAGCGAAAAATACGCCCCCCCAACGTTATGGTCCATTTATTCGATGCTCCATACAACTATGAAAGTCAGGATGGATATTGATATAGAACAATATCTTTCTGTAAAAGCCCTTTTGAAAGCGAAAAATAAAGGCTAGAGTCAACAAAAGCTAACGTGTTCACAGAGGAACAGATTGCGAAATTCATAACGGATGCTCCAGATCACGTATATTTAGCAGTAAAGGTGAGTAACTGATTCATCATCATTAAATTACTTACATTCACAGCAGAATAAAAAACTTTGATGTAAATACCTACTGAAATATTTGGTATGTTTTGTTGAAGGTTGCCTGTATTTTTGGGATCCGAATTGGTGATCTAAAAGAAATTGGGAATCAGGCTTACTTGGTCCAAATTCCTGTTACAAAGAATGGACTCCGAAGGTCGTTCACTATAAATGAACAATACTATGACACTGTCAAAAAATATAAAAATTCAAGGCCACGAAGTGATAAATTGACGACTGACCGCTTCTTTCTGCATTACGAAACAGGCAGATGTGTTGCTCAAGTGATCGGCAAGAACATATTCACCAAAATGCTTAGAGAGATTGCAACATTTCTAAATTTACCTGATCTCCAAGGATTTAAAGGTAAAATACTACTTACTTAATTACATTCGATTCACTCATCATTCGGTTTCAATTTCATCAAGTTATCAAAACTATAACACTAACACGATCAACTACTGTTCACAGGTCATTCGTTTAGACGAACCAGTGCTACCTTTCTTGCGAATGCGGGCGGTGATATGCTTGCTATAAAACGACTCGGTGGCTGGCAGTTCACAGTTGGATACTGTTGCCAGTGGTTATGTCGAAGATAGTTTATTAAGTAAACAGAAAACGGCTAACTTGATTTCTAGTTCTATTAGAACTTCTGCTTCTACGATGACTGCAACTGAAACTACATCTGCAACGAGTACTTGTTATCTACCAGTCGCTGATAACACAGCATTGTCATCATGTAAACAGAAAACGGCTAACTTGATTTCTAGTTCTATTAGAACTTCTGCTTCTAGGAATACGATGACAGCAACTAATACTACATCTGCAACGAGTACTTGTTATCTACCAGTCGCTGATAACATGGCATTGTCATCATCATCATTATCGGCGCATCCGAAACAAGTTGCTGTTGTAAAATGCAATAAATTCCGGCCAAAAAAGCCCATGTTTTCATCACAGCAATCGCAGGTTTCAGAAACAGAAATCAATATCGATTCCGATCAAATTATTCCTATTGTAGAAGCAAACATCGACGAAGGTAATCGAAGTGTATGTGATTTCAGTGATATAGTTTTATCTCAGACAGATGAGTTAGATTCGTTTATCGTTGAAGAGCTGTTGAGCCAAGGCCAAACCCAGAATACTCAAGTATTGAGCCAAAATAACCAAATTAACAATTATTTGGTACAAAATCCTTCTTCCAAAGTGCCGCCGACTGTTCCGAATAATTATAACTTCCATAATTGTACGGTCACTTTTAATATATCTAACTAGTGAAGTGAGACTGAATACCTAGTTTTAATCAATTCTATTATTTTTTGAAGTATATTCTATTCTACATTGTAGTACCTATGTAGGTAATTAATATTTAATTTCTTCAAAGATATTTTTGTTGTTTTATTTTGCGATCGGAAGTTTATTTTCGATTATTTTTGTATCTAAGTATACGTACCTAAGGTAAACAGTTGTGATTTGTTTTGTTCCTCTCAATAAAGACATTCATGTTTTTTTTTTGCAATTTTTAGTAGACTAGATCATTTTTTCTGGCAAAATATTCTGAAATGATCGAATGATTTGCGTTGTTTCTGAATGAGTAAATGCGATGTTTACTAGGTACTCTTATTCAGTTCAGGGTAAGTACTTCTCTCATAATTTTGTTTCATTTGAACACTTCATCATTCGGATATAAAAAACGGTATCTAACAAAGAATGATAGTTGAATTCAACCTAAAGCACTTGTTTGTTTCCTGTTAACAACTGAATTATTCCCTTATCAGTTCAAGAAAAAACTACAAAACTCATTGAAAAACTCGAACATATTATTTACTTGAAAGTTTCGAACAAGGTACTGATTCCCAACATCCCAACACACCATTATTACCTACGAGTTCTTCTACAAAAATTAAGGAAATGAACGATAGATTACAGAAATGACCAAAATGAAGGGTTCGTATGTGTTCACTATTCATATCATATCCGTACTGCTTCTATTTTGAAATGATTTTCAACTCAAAAAGAAGAGAGTGTAGCTATGGTATAACTACAGATTTCACCATCTACATAATTTTTAAATCAATCACACAACATTAATAATTTATTTGGCACAAAATTCACTCAAAACTCACATAGTTGCTTGAAGTTCCGAACAAAATACTGATTCCCAACACACCATTATTACCTACAAGTTCTACAGGAAGTGAACGGATCATTTATGTGTTTACACTGTTTACAATACTATTTAGGTATCACTTCTGTACCGCATCTAATTTGTGATGATTTCTAACTTGAAAAAAAGAGAATAGAGCTACGAGTCGCACCATCTAATTCATGAATTAATCACACAACATAAATAATTTATTTGGCATTCCAAAAATTTAATTGATTTGAAATTATTCGCGAAGGGTTTAGTAATAACTTGCAATTTCAAAGTACTACCGAAGTGTCGAATAGCAAAACAGCAGAAATGAAAACGCGATTCCATGATACACGTAATGAAAAATATCTTACAATGCAAGCACCGATCGTGAGCATTTCATGGTTCGGCTCGGTCCGTAAACTTTCGCTCGCCATGAAAACGCTCACTTTCGGTGCCTGTATGTAATAAATATACTATTGCACTATCCGACGTAAGTGGTTACAATACCAAAAATACTTTTGTTATTTTTCTTCGATCAGGTGTATTTCAAGTTCCTATGGTGAAGTGTTTCAAACTGTTATGGTGAAGGATTGGAGGTTCTCTAGGTTTCCATGTTGGGGCTACATAAGTTGCTTCGATGAGTGTAATAGGGTATCCTTGAGCTTTCAAAGAAAAATCATTTTAGAACATGAAAGTTGTGTAAAATCTCAAATCGTTTATTTTCAACAAAACAAAATATTATTATAAGTTGGAAATTTTCTTCAAAAATAATTCAGCAACATAAGTAAAGACCATTAGACAAAAGCACTTTTTGGTAACATTCAAAATAATTGATAAGAAAAACAATTGCAATAACGATAGAAAAAATGGTCATTTGGCATTTCTCAAGTTGAGCAAAAATAAAAACTCTGTGAAAAAATGAAGCTTTTAATTTCGCCAAGTTTTGTGTCATATTTCAGTCCGATTTCCAACAAGATTTTATGACTTGATGAAAAATCCTTTTTTAGCGACTTGGAATTGTTTTCCATCTTTCTTTGGACCAAGGCATTTTTTCACAAGTTTTATTTTCCCTCACAACTCGGGAAATGTCAGACGACTTTATCGTTACAATGATTTTTTTTTCTTATTCATTTTCAAGAAATGTTCCTTGTTAAAAAGTGCTATAGACTAATGTTTTTTACTCGGGTTGTTGAATTATTTTAGAAAAAAAAAATCCAATTTATGTTCATTTATATTGTTGGAAGTAAAGGATTTGAGATTTTTCAAAACTTATTTTCCAAAAGATTTTTCTTGAAAAGCTCAACTTTTTTGTGATTCGGTCATTATGCACAGTACCCTATTACCAACTCTGATGCAATTTGTTTCCCCAACATGGAAACCTTAAGAACCTACGACGGATCTTTTTTAGAGTAATTTTCTCAGTCTCCAATCCGACCCGAAGGTGTAGATTAATCATTAATTACTCAAATTATCTGAATTGGTAGAAATTTCTCACGCACAAATCACTGTAATTAACTTGAGAAATAATAAACAGGACATTTAAACAACTTAAAAAGACAATCTTTGTTTGTTTTTAGGCCATACTCTTGTAGAACTACAGCTACAGAGGGAAGGTGGAAATCTGTAACTGCGGCTAACCATTACATTGACAGTGGTTTATTCATAAAGAAGAAAACAGAAAATTGATTAGGTTGTCGATTGATATATCTGATAAGAACCCAAATCTATACTGAAGCTGATGTATTAGCAAATATGATTGATAATACTGAAAAACCTGCAGTTCCTAATCCGCCGAAGTCGAAGTTGTCGCAGTCTGTTTCAAATTATGTCGTTAATAATGAATAAGACTCGTGTAGACGAGCAGGAAATGTTTTATGACAAATTGGACAAACCCACCGTTTGAAAATTCGGAATTTTCAAAATTCATGGCACCCCTCCGCTACTTTAGACCGAAGACGTTTCTTAAGAAAACGGACTTGACATCAAATGACTTGCCACGGGAATAGAGCTGCTGTTGAAAGTCAGTTCAGAAACCTTCGTTCACTTACTTATGAAGATATTTCTGACGATAAGGAAGATTTCGAAGATCCGGTTAAATTCTGGATAACTGTATCGAAAATGAGAACAGCCGTTGGTGTCCCTGCATTTGCCGAATTGAGCAGTTTTGCTATCCGAGGACTTTCGCTACCTATATTTAACGCCACTTGGGGAGCACAAAACTACTTCAATTCAGAAGATAGTCAACCAGTTACATATAATAATGTGTTTTGTTCCTCTTTCCGAGTATTATCTGCCATTGAATTCTGGCAGATAATTCCTAGAACTCGTTTGTGTATGATGAGAACTTCAGGAAAATTTCGATCCACTCACAAAAACCATAAAATACCATACCCCAATGCAAAAAAAAACATCATATTTGTACAATTCAGTTTTCCATCTCCCCTCAGATTAAAGGAGATAGGTATAGATAGGAAAAAATAACATTACGCACTACTACATTTTCATCTTTTTGTTCTCATGATTAAAACTCTTGCATAAAACCTCATTCTACCCGATTTCCAGTGAAGTAAACTGCGGAAATTATTACCATCAATAAGTCAGCCCAGTCTTTAAATGTAAATCACGACTTTGTGCGGCGAATTGAAAAGTTTCTTTTCCATATGATGCTATCGCGCTCAAATAGACTTCGAAATGAGAAAAGTTATAGCGCTGTTATTGATGAGTACACATTGACTACGCATACATCCACATCGTCGCGAATAGAATAGGTTTTCTTTCGCCATCCAGCGAGCGCAGTGCCATCGAGATACCACTCATCGGTATCTTTTCGTATGTGTGACATACTTATCCCACTACACTACTACCATTAGATAGTACTACGGCGCATCATTGTTTAAACATCGCCAATAATATATACTATGGTAAATGTAGATTCGAGTAAATACCATAGAAAACTATAATAAATATAGTACGTGAGGTTTTAGTACAACAAGGTGCATTTCTTCGTTCGTTCCGAGGTACGCTTTTGTGATTGCAAAAGCGCACACTAACCCGAAAAAATATAAAGTTATGTGAAGCGGAAATTAAACATTTGTTTACGACATCGTTTATATATTTTTCGATTCTTTTGCTTTTTTCTCTCCTCATTGCCTTTTCTCAAGAAAAATACTATCTATTCGACCTAACCATTCTACCCTACACACACATATGTCGACCACCTTTTGATATTTCTAAAAGAAGGTATCAGCCTAGTGTAGGTTAGGTTTATGGGCATGGGCATAGTACTAAAGTTGGCATAAAGTTAGCCCATAGGTGATTTAATCTCTTCAATTCGTGTCCGCACGAAACGCGAAGAATTTTTCAAAACATTTTATCATCTAAGCTATCTTATTGTATGAAAAATTTTACGATACCGACAAACGAGTATGTAGTGGTTAATTATATTTAAACATCGATAGGCAGACACGAGCGTGTAGTGAATATACGACAAGAACATGGTAAAGATACACACACACGCTGCTGTACCATCAGTTAGTAAACAACATGCACATAATTACCCCGACCGTCGTATAATACATTATTATTAGCTAATTAATGGGACAATTGTGTACATTATGTATTGGCTATTCAATACTTAATATGCGATTCGTTGGTATTATTGGAAAGAGACTAGTGTTAATTGGAAATTTGATTGATGACGCAGACTCGTAAGTGCTAAAGGTTTTTTCTGTTTCTTTTTTTTGTCATTCGATTTTACGTATGTGAAGAAGTACTTACCCAAGCACTTATACTATGTAGTATAACACATTATTTACGAGAATTTATGTTTAAACTAACATACAATGTCGTTAAAATGCAAAACAGCTATCGTGTTCAATTAACGAGTAATTGAACGTGATTACAGATGCATCTGTTCAGTGTGAATCGTGATTGAATGATTGAATGCGACGAGCGTGATGAAAAAACATACTATGTATGCGCTCAATTCTAGCCACGTAGCAGAATACCTACATCGGGACCTACTCGCAATAGAGCTCGATAAGAAAAATCCATGTTCCAAAGTATCCCTCAATTTCAGGTTTTAAAGCAAAGTAGAAAAAAACAGACTGTGAGTTCACTTAGATCAGTGCTCGTAGATACTCATTTTTTCCGAAAAAAGTAACCTTAGTAATCAAAAAATTAACAAAACACAAGCAAAATATTTAAATGCAGAATAAATCACCCAAAACCCCAGAATTTTTCGTTTTTACGAATTAAAATTTAAAAACAAAACTTGGAAAAAAGTAAGACTTTTTGGAATTTGTTTGCAAAAAAACAAGAAACATTTAGCAATTTTATACAAAAAATGAGACTTCTTGAGAATTTAGGCAAAAGGCGAGACTTTCAGCTACTTCTGGCAGCAAGGAGACTTGGACACTAATTTTAGAAAAAAGCAGGGCTTTCTTAGTAATTTTCGGCAGTTTGACTAACAAGCGGAAATTCTTGACTGGTAATAAATTTGCGAAATGCAAAACTGAAATACTTTTTCGCGATTTTGTCGAAAAATCCATCTTTTTCATTTTTGGCAATTTTTGAAAATTCCTGCCAAAAAACGAAACTTTTGGGATTTTTTGAGAAAAAATGAGACTTCTTAGAATTTTTTGTAAGAATTATTAAATGCATGTGCAATAGAAAAACCTAGGTTCAGTTTACTTGAAATTGGCAATGAACGCAACCAAGACAACGTCAACAACGGAAACGATGACTCGTATTTTCGAGACAAAGTAATGGAATTTGTTGAACAAGATAAAGATGACGACGAATATGATTACGAATGAACCTGAAATGGTGCAGAAGACGAATGAAGAAAACTCTGATAAGGATGTACAAAATTCAACTACCTACTGAGACTAATGCCATGGAAGTTGACAATTTCAGTATCCAAAAATTCCTACATTCTCACCCTCCTTTATACCTATTCATGGCTCATCCAACAGTCCACCCAGTATTCTATACTAGATACCTAACAATTTCGTTAACTTATCTGTGCACTTTAATTCTACACTTGGTATTTCCTATCAAGCCAAACAACACGTTAATTAAAACAACGCCGACCCGCTTCCATCCTCATTACATCTCAAAAGGAAACCTTCGCAGCACGTGAGCTTTCCACATTTTGGCAACTCTAAAACATAAAAAACACGCACGTCGCTGGCGCAGGCACACACCGCCTTTGGCTATAATCGGCTCGATGTTAATCTGATTTAACAAAACTTTAACGTCAATTAAAACAACGCCGAACGCGGTAAAAGTAAACGTAAGGCGAATGATTTTCAATGCTATGCCATCTCCTCCCCTTCCTCACTTGCTACCCAGAAACTCGAGCTAATTTCAAAAACAAACCACCAATCAGACTTCTCTCTAGTCTGAAAATTTTCCAAAAACCTTTAGCTTGCATTTCTCGTACTCGTCGAGTACGTAAATTTCGCTGGTTCGATTTTTCGCAAATCGAAATCGACGCCAACGCTCAATGGTATTACGCCCTTACTTAGAGAATTCAACCTTTCGAAAATACCCGACCAATTTCACCGACGTTTTATCCGATTCGAATGAGTAAATTTAGCAATAAGCAATAATGAAAAAAAAAACCAACGAGTTGTTGACCAGCGCGGCGGGTTAAAGAGGAGGAAGCATTTCAATCTTTACCTGCTTTTGAATACCAACATATAACGAATACTTTCCATCCAACGAACGGGTCGAATGCTATGTATATTTCATCTCGATGAAGATTTGAGGTTTACAAAAAGAAGTAGAATAAAAATACGCGTGAACGAAAAATTGCTCTTGAATCGACTTCCAAATCGAAATTCCAGCAGTTGAATTTCAAAGCGACTCTCTATACATATAATTCATTCCATAGCTCTACTAACCCCTTCCTCAACTCTCTTTTACTAGTGGAAAAAACGACCATCACTGCAAGGAGCGTTTTCTTTTTACCATTGGTAAATTAGAAAATGAGTAGGTAATTTCGTAAATAAAAAGTTGAAAATTTGTAAGATATTACGACGAAATTAAATTTATCGAAACGCTTTGTAAGGTTATAAAACTTGAGAAAATCAAAGCGAATGGTATTTTTCCAGAAAGTTAATTTGGTAAAATATTTTCTAAAATTCGGATTTTATTTATCAAAAATTAAATACCAAAAATTAAAAGAGATTAGTAAAACGAAAAATAGCGAAAATTCAATCTTCGTGTATTTATTATGAAAACAGGACTTCTTTTCAATATCCAAATAATTATATTGTATAAAATTAATATAATAAAAATAACTCGATCCCGGATACGTCCGCAGTAACCATTTTCATTAATTGAGCAACTCGTTGAAAATTTTTCAGTCTACAACTATACATACGTAGATAGGTTGGTAGGTATAGGGGTACACGTGTACAAAAGAGGGACTTTATTGAAAAAAGCAATTTCATCAGTTCCACGTGAAAGGTATTTTTTACGGCAAATACCAAACATCGTTCAAGTTATATAGAAAAGTATATCCATAATGGAAAGTACTCGGTATAGTATTCGATCTGTAAACGAAAGATTGACTCCATTTGAAAAATGTCACCATAATCGTATCACGACGTTTGGATTTCAATCCGACGGAAAATTTTACTCTTTTTTAAAACGTAAATAATACATTACGAGGTCAATAATAGCAGTTTTCTTCGCTGTTGATGAATACAACAACAACGTACAGGGTGTTTCGAAAAGACCTTTCTTTTTATCAAGTTGCGCGATATTTTGAAATTGCGATAACTTCATTTATGAGTTGATGGAAATGTTGAGATGTATATCACGAGAAAAGCCACCAAAAAAATGAGGATGAAGTTAGGATATTATGTACAACCTTCTCATCAAGTTTCAAGAAGTTGGACGTTCCTGAATCAACTGCAAAAAATCAAATCTTTTAGGTTGCATACTTTTCAAAAAAACGGCATACATGTGATGAAACAGAACACATTTTTGTGCTCGTATGTACTGACAAATTTTTTTTTTTTTTGTGCACGAACATTGAAATTACGCCTTTTTTACCTCCCAGGGCTTGTTCTATTGGAAATAAATTGCTGACAAGGGAAGTTTCTACTATCCATTGGGAGGTACATTACATATAATTGAATTAAAAAACTACGTGAGTAAGGAGGTTAAAAATGACCCACATGATGACTTCATCGTTCATTTTAGATCTCACCGTTTAAAATCTGATGAAAAGAACACGTAGTTTTACAAAATCTGGTTTGTTGATGAAAAAAATACCCATCACGGATCTCATCAAATTTTGAATTATTGAAAAAACCTGAACCAGGAAGGTGTATTCTAACTGGTAGCAAAAATTTTGAACCAGATCAAGTGAAATCGAAAGCGTATGCAAAAATACATCATCGGCCAAAATTTCAACGTCGAAGTGAATTTTTTGGTTTTTGGTGAATTTTTGAAAATCAAAAGGCCAAAAATCAAAATTTTACCAAAATAACTTAGAAGGCTTAATTTTGGTATGTCCCTTATTTCAGTTTCGAACCGTTTTTAGCAGTTCCGGAAACTCCAATGGAATTTTGAAAGTAGTACATAATTTTCAACTAACTTCACTTATTGAAGTGGAAATCAAAATTTCTTCGTGTAGATACAGATTTCAACATTTTGAATCGATTGAAAGAGGTTTCAATGCGGAGCTGTCCAGCCATTTTTTGAGAATCATTCTAGTTTTGGAAAAAACACCTTAAAATATTCGCAACTTAACATTAGCAGGAACAAACGAGTTTATCGCTCGGTAACGACCTATTTAATAGATTACACCACATTTTTCCAAAATAAGTTTCTGCTAGTTTGAAATCGTACATTTTCAAATTTTCAACTACGACATTATTGAAGAAATAAACGGTTTCGAACTGACAGAAACCGGCTCTGAAAAATGGCGAGAAATTTATCAAGTGGACCATCATTCCATCAACAAGCACCAATCGCGTTTTTACGTACTGAAGTTGAATCGAATAGATTTAAAGATGTTTTTTTGAAAGCTGGAATTTCCAAAAAGTGGCCAAAGGCTCCAAAACTGCTTGAAACGGCCTTCAATCGACTCAGCATGTTGAAATTAGGCTATACAGTAAGTTTTAGCAGCCCTCTTCCATTAGGTAAGCTTCTGTGAAAATTCAAACAGTCGAAATTCCCCTGCAGCTCCAGAACTGCTGAAAACAATTCGAAACAACCGTTTTCAATCGGTTCGAGGGGTTAAAATTCAGTTTTCTAGTTCAATTTGGTAAACTTTTGCTCGTGATGTATTTTTGACCCAAAATTGATTTTCCAAAATTCACCATAAATTGAATAGGTAATGCATTTCAACTCCTTAAAATTTGACTACTGATGTATTTTTGCATTTTCTCTATCCTGCTCTGTCCAGGTCAAAAAATTCTTTACCAGTTGGGATAGGTACTTTTTCTGTAATGAATCCAAATGTCGATAGTGTTCCAACATTCAAAATCTCATTCTTGGTTCTTCCAGGAATGACGATGGTGGGGCTTAGGATGATAAAGAAAGACCTCATAATTCTAAACATTTCATACGAGAGAAAAAGGAAATTGGAACAACGTTACAATTGAGAACGTTCCTGGTTGATTTCGAAATCTCAGCAGGGGACCAATTCGTCCTTTTCAACCAGCTATGCTCTTAATAAAATTCCAACTCGTTTCCTTGCTCGCTCTAACGCTTCGGGGGAAAATTGCTGGTCGATTAACGCCTTAGAAATGCAATTCTCCAGAACAGAAAATTTGTACCCGTTGATAATCAGTAAGTGCTTATTTTTATTCAGCATCAAGGCAACGCTGCAATATAAACGAAAAGTTCAAACGAAAAACAATGAAAATACTCTCTTTTACATAAAAAGGTGAACTTTTAGAAACATCATGTTCATAAAAGGCGCCTCAAACCCATCTCGCGAACCGTGATCCTTCTCCAACTCTTCAGACATTGATTGAACGAGTAAGATAAGTTCAACCATAATGTAACTTACATCGAGATGATATCGTTACTTTGTGCAATACACAGCGCACATCGTGCTCATATTCGACTCCAAATCCCAACCCGCGATAAAAAATCTAATTGATGGTTACATTGATGTATGACCGTTGTTACACGAGAATGTTTCTGGTCCGCGGTGAACTTTTGGCGCTTTCTTAAACGACGAGCCTCATCGACGATAAAAGATTTTCCGCGTGTTTTATAAATTAAAACATTCGAGCAGTGGTTTCATTATCGTACCAAGAGCCAGAGCAGCAAGGAGCAGAGAAAAAGAGCACGACCTCAGCAGAAAAGTTTACTTTTTCGTTATACTTACACATTTTACGCCAACTGTTTACTTTTAATTATAAGCGAGTCGTCTTAAATTTCTTCTCAAGATTATACTCCATTTTCAATGCGCGCTCCATAAAAAGTAAACTAGTTGAATCGAAATTTTGTGCGTGGACCAGATAGCGCCAAGCGTTAATTAAATTTCTTAAAATCGTTACGTAATGCAAACCTGCTCTCCACGGTGTGTATTCTGTATGTATATACAGTATAATTATTCTTACACCAGCCTCAACTATGCTCGTCTTCTCTGCACATAGTATCTTGTTTATTAGACGTCGTCCCTCCATGTTTTTCCTGCTTTTAGCTCCCTACCCTCGGTGTCGCGTTTTTGCGACCTAATAAAATTATTAAGCCGATAATTTTTAATTAAAACGATGATGATTCGGGCGTGTAATAGAAAAACCACGTCATATCGTAGCTCGGCGTTGGTAAACAAGCTGAGCGTGAATTTTTCAATTTTTCATTACACAACGATGCCATACAACGAGACGATCTTTTGTTTAGAGGTATTTACTATAAAGGTCGAGCTTCAATTCTTGGTGGAATTTTTTCTAACAGAGCGTACAGATTAACCAGCTAGTATGACAACTCGATCAAGAGAATCGCCTCGGATTAGATTTCCCAGTTCGGATATTAAAACGGATCAATTTCGAATTTAAAGAACAACATGGACAAGAAAAATTCATTTTCATTCAATATTAGTTGAATTACAGTCAAAGTAATAACAGTAGAATTAGATTTGCCTCTATTACTTGGAGTTATCTGGATTTCAACGAAAATTGGCGAAGAACTACTTACAAAATTATCAGCTTTCTAGCCGGTCACGGGGCTGAACGAGGAGTCCTCCTAATAGGGGAATTTGAAAAAAAGAAATTTGTTCCAGTTTTGGATAATACGAGAACGTATGCAATACCTTTGTCGCGCGTCGGTCACCCCCCCCCCCATAAAAGTTATTTTTCGAGTTTCTAAACCAATCTGATCCATTGAATTCAAAATTCAAGACCACTTTTCGCCGCCTTTGAACCATTTAAAGACTAGAGGATCACGAAAAGCACGATTTCTCGTCATTTTTACAGGACTTTTTCGCCATTATAAATTCCTTCAGCAGAAAACTAACGCCGGATTCGTGTTCAATGGGCCAAACTAATCCGATCACCACACTTTTTACAATCATTTCGACAATACATGCCCAAATTCACTTTTTTAGTATGAATTTTTTCTAGAACGAACTAAAATGAGAGAAAAATTATGAATTCAGAAAATATGATCAAAGTGATCGCAAAAAGATGTTTATCGTGGTGTTTCAACTTGCTGAACGCGAATCCAACGTAAATTTTTTGTAAAAAAAATGTAAAGTTGATGAGAAATTGTAATTTTCAAGTGGTAGGGCTGAAAGTCATCTTGAATTATTTTGAATACAGTTAAGTCAGAAAAGTTGAGAAACTCGAATCGCAACTTTCTTGGAGGGGAGGGGAAGGAGGTAGCCGACCTACTGCATAGCTTATACTATACCCAAAAGTTTTGAAAAACAGTCACTTTTCTTTCTTCATCATCATCATTGAACTTTGACCCGGTGAGCTGTTCAGCCCGAAATTTTGATGATGACTTCGAAAAAAAATTTAAAAAATTTCAAATCTTTGGGTCAACGTTAAACTTGCCTAATCACAGTTGAAAGTTTCAAAAATTTTCTTTGTCGAAAATTTTTTTTGTTCAAGTGGTTTGTGATGTCTTTAGTACTTGTATATAATACCCTTTGAGCCATCAGAAAAGCTTAATGTTCATTTTCTTCACGTTTAAAGAGCTCCCAAAGGCTCAGAGTTTTCCTTCAAAATGATATTTTCAGAATATCGTTTCAAGATGGCACTTATAATCAGAATTAGACAACTTATTCACATTTGTAGGTGGTCAACTTGGAAAAATCACATACAAAACCAAAAAAAACGAAATAAATGTATTTGAGGCATTCTCAAATTTTTCAAACTTGAATAAGAAAAGACAAGAACAACAATTCTAATTGATTTCTGGTAGTCGGGTGATCTCACTTCCAACTGAAAAGCAATTAAGTGTAGTGAGAACAAATGGGAATTGTTTGCCTGAATTTACATCCAAAAAGAAAAATGTATCAACTTTTGAGATTTTCTTCGCAGTTACAAACTTTGATATTTTTCAAAAGATTTTTAGCCGGAGAGGACTTTTAATTACTTCAAAAAATACCTTCATTCCGACTGCATGAACTCGTGTCTCATTCCGGATCCGCGGTTAAATCAAGTAAAAATTCAAATTACGAACCGCCGGTTCGTTTACACGTTTAATGATAACTATCGTGGTTTTATTTATTCAAATGTCGAGCAATTTTTCCCGACTGCAGTGTGGGTGAAACAGTAAACGAGACGAAGGGCTCAGCGGAACTGTTATTTTTAAAACGCCGCATCTTTTTTAAAATGAACCACCTTAAATTTCCTTTTATGAGCTCGAATCGTAATAACATCTTGAAAAATATTTTACTGAGTTTAAAAACCCGAAAAAGAGTAGAAAAAAAAGAGAACTGAAAAATTAACATACAAATGAATATTCATAAGGATTCCGCTATAAAGAGATCGGAGAATATTTTTGAAATATAAAAAATTTTGACTCGGTCTTTAAAGCGCCGCACCGAGTGTAGGTATAAAGCTCGAGTAATGTTTTTTTCTTCCTTTAATTTTTTTAAATACTCGTACATCGCTGGTTATGTGTGCTCGCGTTTTTTATCCTTTTTTTTCCTGCAGTTTTGTATAAAAAAGCCGAAATGCCAGCCTTGAATAACAAATCACCTATCTAAGCTACTTTAATAATATACCTTTAGTTTTTGACTCTTTATTGTGTGTATGTGCTGCCTTTCGGTTACTTTACTTACCTTTAATTACATTAAACGCAAAAGTTTATGGCTGCGTTGTAATTAGATCTATTTTTATCGTCGTACCGACCGTTAATTTACCGACTTGACCTTTTACTATAATACGAGGGTTTACCAACGATGATGGTCATGTCGTTGTTTTTCATTTAGCTGTGTGTTCGACTCGAAAGGTGTTTAGTTTTTATTTAAAAAGCTTAAGAGAGAGGTAGGTACGTCAATCGTCCTAGAAATTAAGATAGAACTTCTTTTAACAAAATATACTAAACCCTCGATATCCATTTTTGGAACTTTTTAAAAGGTTTTATTCCCCAATTCACACGTTAACGTTCCACTCAAAAGTTGTCGAGCAAAATAGTACCGACGAAAAAAAATCACACCATCAGTTTCATCAAAACTCCATCTTGCAATTTTCAAAAGAAAACTGCACGCGAAGTTTTTCATCTTTAAGAAAAACTACGACGCTGAGAAGGTGGCAAACGAGCGGCGGCGTGGCCGGAACGAGACAAGAGATACGCGAAAAGAGTACCAATTTTCAACTTGATTCATTACCAAGTTAAAACACAGAGAGAAATATTTTCACTTTTTTGTTTCCTTTTGAAAAGTTACGATAGGTACCCGGAGTAGAGGAATTTTTCATTACCGAGAAAATAAAGCAATGAAAGAGCGAGCAAATTTTTAAAGATTTCGAGTGTTTTTTAAAAAGTGCTTATTGGAATCGAAATGTTTGCCGAGTGTTTTGAGCGAAAAACTTTCGGTGTTGATTTGACATTCGCTCATAAAAACCACAACCGAATGAAAAGACGCCGCCGTCAAGCCACGATGAAAGAGAAAATATTTAAAAGTTTTTCTCACTGTGCGAAAAACGTTGATTTTTGGTAATCTTTTAGAACAGATATTAATTTGTTCGAGAATATTGGGGATATCTACAGGGTGATCGAGAAATGCCGAGCGAAGCAGAAAAATGTGTAATAAAATTCACTAGATACAACATTAATTTATTTTTTTGCTAGAAATTTGGCTACGTATACTTAGATTTCTAACTTTCAGATTTTTCATTTCGCAAAAAAATTCATCAGAAAATACCAGCCCACAAAATTCTTGATTAAGAGAAAATAGAACGAGTATAAAATACCGTAGATCAATCTACGATATTATGATTTGTTTTTCAAAAATTTACAGTCGAAGTACCGAGCTCGATGACGGACGCGAGAACAAATTCGCACGCTGCAAGACCAAGATCTCTAGCTCTACTTTGAATTCGAAATTTTAAAAACAAGACTACATTATCAAAATGTCATCGAAATCATTCGGTTTTTTTTCAAAAACATCGGAATAAGACCGCAACAAATTTCACACCAATTGAAACTTCGCAAAATAAGATATTTTCGAGACGTTTCATCTACTTGCAGAAACAGATGTTTAACGCACAGTTCACATATTCATCGTGACGTCTACCTTAATAGGTAGTCTTCTTGCGGGTAGTACTCAAGCAAAGAAGGAGAACCGTTTCGAGTTACACGGCGGTTTCCCAACGTTGAACACGAATATCGCTTAGTTATTACACGACTTTTGCATTTCAGCCAAAATTCACCCTCGAGGTAATAATTCCATTAACATTAAGAACAATGCAGTTTGCTCTCGAAACAGGTATATCTTACTCGTTGCTGTACACATAATCTCGACATATTTACGCGTATAATATACGAGTACGACGAGTACTACCTTAAAGGTTCTAGTAGACTTTATAAGGTCGCTGAGACGTCGGCTTGTGTTTGGTGTACGAGTACGTCGTCTCGTCGTCAGCATCCCTCAGCTGGGTAAAGATGTGTACCACTTCGTCTTAATCGTTACGACAAACGTCGTAATACACTTTGGATGGTTTTAGGTAATTTGTCTTTTTAACGCTTGCTTAAACACGGTTATATTACGTACCAACTATGTATAAAGTATCGCGACTGTAACTAGCCTACAGCAGCTATTCGGAGACCAATTTTCCAAGCTGCAGCGTAGAAAAGCTTATAGGTACCTAGTAGGTAAAGGTATCTAGCTGTTAATACAATAAAACGTAAGGGACAACACGATTATGAAATTATACTAAGTAAATCGGTGTTTTTTAACGAAATGCGTATCGTCGAATCGAAGCACCTGTTATCGAGACGTGTTTACTCATCCCGATTGTAATTGGATTTATCGAACGCCTCGAATTGCCGTCCGCGTCGTAAAAGAACGAGGATAGTCTTTTAAAACGGACAATTTACCTCACTGAATATTCTGCCCCATTATGCGCCAAATCTCTGATAGTTTTAATAAGTTTTTCCCCCTTTTTCTTGTTTTAAATTCGAGAAACGTCCGCTGAATCTAAGTAATTTTGCAAGGGTTCTATTTTTATATGAATTAGACCTCGCTTGCTTAGCTCATGGAAGATATTAGCTTGAAATTACTCGAGCACCCGTGTATCCAAACGTATCTAACTCAAGGACTAGTAGGAACCAAGACCAAGAATACCTGTATGATGAATAAGTTGAATGCATGATTAATTGATTATTCTTCAGCAGAATTACACCCCGACACCGTCAGCCGCAGCTGCCAATTTTACTAACGGGGCTTATAATGGCATCTCAATTGAATTTTGAAAATAAAAAAGGACTTCAAAAGCACCATTTTCCACCAAAAAAGGACCTTAATACTCGTATTATATTATTGATTTTCACCGGTTTTGACTCAATATGAGCAACATTATTTAATTTGCTAAACCCATTTGGAAGATCTGAATACGAGTAATACAAATTAATGAAGTGTTCTAATGAAACCAACGACTAATAGTAACGCCAATCCTTTCAAAATTTTCATTTTTGTAAGGGTGGGGCGCGGCGTAAGGATTAGTATTGATAAATTCACCAAATATGGCCTTGTGTTACGCCCCATGCCGCTAAAAACGAAAATTTTGAAAAATTTTGGAGCCTAAAAATTATCTTAATAGCCATAGAGCATTCCGTTCAACTGCTTGAAAATAATTTTCAACCCGATTTTATAGCTTTTCATGAGAATTTAGTCCAAAAACATGAAATTTACCAAATTTTCTGCCCCTTTGACCCAGTCTGGCGGGGCTTTGGCAGCACTTAGGGGTCGGCAGACCTATATATTCGGATTCAGTGCGAAAAATGCTATGAATAGGCACCAATTTCAGCCATCAGTTTTCTCGGCTAAAAATTCAGAATTTACGAAAATTTGATGAAAATTTGTAAAAGAATTCAAATAAGCTGAAAAATAAGGCATTTGAACGATATTAACATTGTCAAAACTTCTACATTTGATTACAGAATTAGAACAAATTTTAGACTAATGGTGAAGAGAGATGCCACATGCCGCATCTCTGAAGGAACAACGCTGGCGTCAACAAAAGAAACGTTGACTGTAGTACAGTCATTTTAAGTTTTTTATTCGGACTAATTCCTACAAAAGGTTTTTTTGCGGGATACTGTAGTGGAAGGGGTCCTATTCAACATACTAAAAGTCCCACCCCGTACCCCGCGTGCGTCGCGTGCTAGAGCGTGAAAAGTGTCCCGCCGCGGCGTTTTTTGCGATTTTCTCGCGAGGAGTTGATTTTACGTCGAAAATAGTTTTATTTTTGTGTTCTACGTCAAATTTCCGATCTAGTGATATATCAACTGTCCTTCTACCCCCAAGGGGGGTGGAGCTAGAACTATTCAAAAAAGGGGGGTTTCCTGAAAAATACATAAAGGTTATAGGCGCCTAAGAGGGGTGAAATGGTCCCCGAAAGCGTTCGAGTTGATATTAGCATGGAAGATGGGTACCATTGAGAAACTTCCGCGTGAAAAATTTCAGATCCACATCCCCTCCCCTTTTTGAGGAACCCCCCTTTTCTGAAATTTCAATACCACTTTTCTCAGCCCCATTTTAACCGATTTTGAAAAATTTTCAGTATGTTATGTATATCCCTAGTAGGTATCCCTACAAAAATTTTCAACCCCCTCCCCTCATATTTACCCCTCAAAATAGCGTTTTTCAACTTATTCTATGCTTTTCAACAATAGTAAAACTTGAGAGGGCCAAGTGCTCTGGAGAGGTCTAGATGAGTGTAGCAAAAAATCTGATGTCATATTCGTGCTCAGCGGTATCGAATCATAAGAAAACGACACCCTGTTCATTAATATTTAGTTATTTTCCCCAAATTCCCATTTTACCCCAACCCTCCCTCAGACACATTTTTACACCATTTTGAGGGGTAAATATGAGGGGAGGGGGTTGAAAATTTTTGTAGGGATACCTACTAGGGATATACATAACATACTGAAAATTTTTCAAAATCGGTTAAAATGGGGCTGAGAAAAGTGGTATTGAAATTTCAGAAAAGGGGGGTTCCTCAAAAAGGGGAGGGGATGTGGATCTGAAATTTTTCACGCGGAAGTTTCTCAATGGTACCCATCTTCCATGCTAATATCAACTCGAACGCTTTCGGGGACCATTTCACCCCTCTTAGGCGCCTATAACCTTTATGTATTTTTCAGGAAACCCCCCTTTTTTGAATAGTTCTAGCTCCACCCCCCTTGGGGGTAGAAGGACAGTTGATATATCACTAGATCGGAAATTTGACGTAGAACACAAAAATAAAACTATTTTCGACGTAAAATCAACTCCTCGCGAGAAAATCGCAAAAAACGCCGCGGCGGGACACTTTTCACGCTCTAGCACGCGACGCACGCGGGGTACGGGGTGGGACTTTTAGTATGTTGAATAGGACCCCTTCCACTACAGTATCCCGCAAAAAAACCTTTTGTAGGAATTAGTCCGAATAAATCCTCTCATTTCATCTAAAATGACTGTACTACTGAGCTGCTGCGAAATTAAAATTATATTGAAGTTGAAAAAACAGACTTACCACACACATCTATCAACCCAAGAATAGGTGAAGAGATAGATGGATGTCTCAGTAAATACACCAATGAGTAATTTATGTAACGCAAGTAGCAGTGTAACTCGTGCGAATAAAAAAATGTAGGGCCAAAAAAACTTCCAATTAGACCAAAAAATAAAACAAGAAGAATGTGCAAAACCAAAACTTATTTCAAAGCACGCAAATCAAAATACGTAACAAATGCTTACGTAGGTACGTAAAACGATCATCAATACAGAATTTACGTTCATTGACGTGAATGATGATCTGCACGCGAACGCCAGCACAAATTTAAAAAAAAAAAACTCCCACGATTAAATCCGATTTCGATGATCACCGCAATGCACGAGATAAATAAAATACAGAACGTACTACGTAGGTACATAATGTACGTAAATTATTCCACCTATGTAGTCAATTTTTAAATTTAACGTATGATTTAAGAACGACACGCGGCGAAGCAGGAGGTCATTCAACGATATATCGTAATTGAGATCTGCGAAAAAAAGCACATAGATAGGTAGGCAACGCAGGCAAGGAGGAGGAGATGAAAGTAGCATTATTCGAACGCTAAAATATTTGCGAGATGCGAAATTTTGGCCGAAGATCAAACGGAAGTTTTCGACACGATGTTTACTCGTGGAATAGTATAGTACGTGAGTGTATAATTGGAGAATATAGAGAAGGAGATGTGTACGATTTGTACGCGCGTATTATGTATGTACGTATTATGCAGGAAATCAAGGCGGTGGTATGTGTAATGGACTAATGGAGTCATCCGAGCGCTCGTGTTTATATTATTCTTTGAAGTATACCTACTCCGAAGACTACTGCTGAGGACGATACGACACCACGGGAAGTATTCCAATGAAAATATTCGCATAAAAATTAAGTGGCGATATTTCATCGTACAATGTCGTTTACAGTGTCCCGTTTTGCGATTTCTTTTTCCATTTGTCAATAAAGAGATATTGGGGAATGAGAACGGAGAAATTGATTTTTGAAACTGCAGATGAAACAAAACTTCAAAATCAAAAATCCAGCTAGAATCAACGCACACAATCAAAAATCCACGAAGCAACAATTGTTTGGTATATCAGGAAAATTCGCCAATTTTTTTTTATATTTGAGCAAAATACCCCTATGCGCTTATTTCCCAATGCTTAAAGCCGAGACCAACTGTTGCTCTAGAAGGACAGCCAGCAACTCAAAAGGATGGACAATTGGACATGAAAAAATTCAATCTTTTGAGAGATGTGTTTTTGCTCAAGTTGCCAACATGTACCTATAAAAAATTGCAGAACAAATCCTAGGCAACGATCTGTAAACGCATTTCAAAAACCCTAATAATAAGAAACCTTCACCTCCACTTGGCAAATACCGTGAAAAAAAGGAAAGTAAAAAAAGCAAAGAAAACAATCCCACTCGAGCCAATTACTCAGGCAGGCGCAACGTATAAACCGAGTCATTCACAAGGGCCAATTTTTTCGCCATCAATCTTCTTCGCAGAGCATCCGTTAAGGCGCCACTATGTGTATCAGCGTCGTCGTTTCAGGCGTTAATATTTGGCCGTCAAGTAACCCGCGAATATTTAGCACTACGTCGAGTTCTGCTAAACAGACCGCAAATATTTCACTCTTCGCGTATCTGTCTTCCCCACCAGTACACACGCTAATAATAATACAAAATTATCATATCACATAAATGGGCGCGGTGTGGCGACGCGACCTACCTAAATGCAAAGGAGCAGCAGGAAAAGCGCCACTGCCTGGTAAACTGTATCGAAAACACATTCGAGTGAATTATGATATTTCCGTAAATACATATAGCACATTATTTACCACCCTTAGATCACCGCTTCGTCCGCATTCTGCCTATATATACGATTTACGAACGTCTATGCGTATCCATCGCGCTGTATAACTCGATTTAAAGGCTTGGGAAAGCTGATAGCTTTTGGGAAAAGTTCTCTCGATTAGTGTGTACTGTGTAAGCATGAACTGCATGTACTTAGTACATACGTACATACAATCTACCTCTACGTACATTACATAGCACACCCCTTCTACATGTAAGTACTGCCAACCTACCTCCCATATGTATACTGTCGGAAAATTATCACGATAAGGGATGCGTTAACCTTTGATATATCGCTCATCAGAATAAAAATAGGTAATATGTAATAGCAACCAAATGACCGAGAGCGAGGCAACAATTCATTCATTACGAAAACATTGCATCTTTGAAACGGTTAACGCTATACATTTTTTGGGCAATGAGCCACAGAATAACTAGATGATTTACATACCTACACCTACCAAGATAGATCAGCATGTTCACAGACACGAGATAAATCCATGATTTTAACGCCGTATTATGCTGCTTCAAGTCTATCCCCCTTCGTCTCAAGCAGCGATAATAAATACGACGATCGTGAAAAACTCTAGATGATGAAAAAAAAAAAAATGAAAAATTGTAAAGATGAAACAAATATCTTTGTCATCACGCAGGGGCTTAAAAAATCATATCCACAGCATAAAGAAATTTATTTCACGCCCATTGAATTAAAATACGCGAAAACTTCAAAATAGTTCTCCTAATCTTGAGCAAAAATGAGCGATTATCGAATTATTCAGAAGTGCCCTTGAGACGTGGAAAAATGGTAAAATTTCGAAGAGAAATTCAAATACTTATTTGAGGGAAATATTTTTTGAAAATTTATAAAGTATTAAAAACTCAAAATTGAGTCATAATTTTCAAAATTTTTGAAAAAGTGTCATGCGATCTATCAACATGGGTCAACATTTTTCGAGAAATTCTAATATGTACATATATGTACCTATATTTCGAACAAGTTTTTGAGCATTTCTGAAGAATTTTCAACTCAAAGTTGGGTTTTTGGAATTTTTTAAAAATTTTACACAACCTATCAAAATACATACATAATATGTCAGAATTATGCAATCACGAAGATGGTATGATGATTTTGTGACAGGAAAACGAGATTCATAGAACGATCACTCAAATTGTATAGATTTGCGAACATTAGTGATAAGAGTAAGTATACCTTCAACATGGACCTGCCAATCAACAACTATTCTTCCAAACGTAAATATTGCACACGATGGAACAAAATGACCGTCCAGTATACCTACATCAATAGTAGTAGGTATCGTATATGGAACCATGCAGTCCATGAGAAAAATTGGAAATTTCCATCAAAACTGTTTTCAAGCATTTAAGGAAAACTGCATCTTGAAAATTGTTTTGTTTTTAGAAATTATTAGACACAATCAAAAAATCAACTCAATTTAAAAATCAAAATTACTCAAATTTTTGATTTTTCTGACAAACCTTCAAGCCATTTTGATAAATTGAATTGAAAATTAGAAATCTCGAAAATCATGACTCAAAATTCTTCAAGATCGCTCAAAAACAATTCCGTAGAAGCATTTTGAATTTCTCGCAAAATAACCAACTTTGATGGGTCAAATGACACTATCCTCAAAAATATCAAAAATTTTGGCCAATTTTTGGCTCAAAATTCTTTAAAATTGCACAAATATTTTCGTCGAAGCATTTAAATTTCTCGCAGAATTTCAACTATTTTGATGGGTCAGGTTGCAAGACACTTTCATCGAAAACACCAAAAACTATGACCCACTTTTGATTCAAATTAACATTCTTCAAAATTTTGGGGAAAAAATATTCATGTATATTTTTACCAAAATAGATGAAATCATCTTCAAAATTGTTCAAAATGTATAAAATACCTAGCATAATACGCGGATAAAAAAGTTACTGACGTACGACTACAACATGTTATATGTAGTATTTTCGATAATTTCGAAGATGAAAGTTTCTCATTTCTTTCTAGACTAAATTTTCAAAGACAAAAATATGTAAAAAAAAAAAAAAAAAAGGGAAAATTTAAGATTTACATACAAGAAAAATGCCAAAGATCACTGACTTTTAAACGCAATTTTTCATCATTTTATTTTTCAAAAGCGGAATTTTTCAAGACAATAGAACTCAGTGATGCGTCTATACAAACCATAAAAACATACTCCTATAGCTAAGCATAAGTTGCCTACTAACCAAATGGAAGAAGGTAGGTCACTCCTTGAACATTTCGTATTGAAAAAAAATGTAGACTATTTCTCAGTATAAATCATAATTTCCTATAATATTTCACCAGTCTTCATCTGGCTTCTTCCAATACAGGAAAATATTTCGTAAAACTTTTTCATAATCTGTCATTCCTCGGTTTAGTAATACGAAAAAAGAGAAAATAAGAAAAACGAAGAACTGACGATGGAGAAGGGAAAAAGTACACCCGAATTTTCTTTCGTTCTAATGTCTTAATCCGAAGAGAATTATTATCCGAGAATATTCCTTTCTGATATATAAATATTAAATTCGAAAATTCGTTGCCTAGTTATTAAATATCACGCTTATAGACGTTGATAAATCGACTGCTTACTCATTCAATAAACACCCAGGTGGTGTTATAGAAATGACATCTGCGTTCCAATAAGTTACTGTGTCTTTATTTTTTTTCCTACTTCGAATAGGTACGTTCGCAAGTCGAGAGTCAAGGTTGATCTAATATCAAGTTTATCAAGTGACGAAGGAGAGTTTGTAAAAAAATCATAGACTTTCTTCGGTGAAGATTATTCTTATAGCTGATTTGATCACATCTCTCGAATCATACTTACCTATTACGCTGACACTACCGAAGAAAGGATTCCCATTGCGCATTTCAATTCTGGATAATTCCAGTGTCATTAAAAAGAACACAAAAACTTTTCGCGACACCCTGTACACGAGTCAATCTCCGAAAATTAAAGACAATATGACCAAACCTCGTCTCAATCATTTAATTACACACGTACTCGGCCACAATAAGACATTTGAAATCAATTTCCGTTTCTCGTTAAAACGAGAAAGCCAAAACAAATGAACCCGATGAAAATATTCGATTAAAATGATCATTCAACTGACATACAGTTCACGTAGCTAAATGAATAACTCGAACAATTGAAACATATTATCCCAAATTCGAAAGCATAGTTAATTCGCTTCCAAAATTTACGCAAATAAAATACAAAGAATGTCTAAACATCCGAAAAGGAACATTCCACCACATAATCGAATCAGTATAAATGAATGATAAATAAACGAGATGTACGAAAAAAAGCCTCAGCTTCGTATATACGGCGATGACCGCGAAAAGCGTGGGATTTAAAAAACACTCCCCCTTTCCATTCATCATACTACACACTTGGTGTAATAATGTACACGTTTGTTTATACGCATCCGGAATTTCACAAGGTGCGGAAGGAGGATTAACCAGCCGAATAAATTAATCCGCGTTAAGAATTCCGCGTTTCATCAATTTTATCGTCGTTAATGTAATTTACCGAGTTGTTAAATGTGTTAAAAAATCTACACTATCGATATTTCATCTCAGCTTACTCTAAAACGAATTAATTTCCATGCCAGAACCGTACAAACGATGAAGGCGAAATGTTAATTTATATTTATCGAACAACTAATAGGTACACATCGATAATAATACGAACACTACGAACAGCTCATTGGCGAACCTCAAAAAAATCATCGAATATTATTTTAATTAACTCGACGTGTTTGTATTTTTTATTCTTATTTTATCGGTATTTTATACCTACACGTTTGATTTTTACACTCCGGTGTCGATATGCATTAGAAAAAAAGGTGGTGTATTCGATTAAATCTTTTAACAAGATCCGCATCATAATGTACAAACCACGTAAAAATAAAGTACAGCTACAAAAGAACTGCACGCGCGTGGTTTTCCAAATAAACTGCTCGAGTCTTATTAGACCGCAAAAAGGCGGCAAAATACTTCACCCTAGTTTTGGGTTCGGCACAAAGAAGGAAGCTGAAAAAGGTACAGCGTAATCCAAATTGTTTGCGATATAATCGCAATAGGTTGGCCCAGTTCTCGATCGGTTGGGCAGATGTTCACCTTTAGAACGAAATGCCTTTGAAATTACTCTAAAATATACGTAGACGTACGAGTAGCCCTAGATTCGTCTCGAGCCTCATACCAGTACTTGATACCTATACGTATTATCGCAACGAACATATTAACCTACCTATGCAACTTGCATGCGAAATGCCAAGAAAAATGATCAAGATACGAAAACAGCAAAGATTCAGATTATTAAATGAACACGTAACTAAGCTGATCAATCTAACAAGGGAACCCTCCCACATGATAATCTCCGATTTGAATGAAACTTGGACTAGTGGAAACAGGACTTCAAAAATCCCCCCCCCCCCCATTTTAGGTATAAACTTCCAGAGCTCAAATTTTGGCTAAAAGCAGTCCTCTATGTATCTGATCGACCCCTACCATCAATGGCCGGATTCGGATGTCCGTTCAGAAAACAGGATTTTTTTACTGTTTTTTCTCATGTTATATGTGTGAATTCAAAAAATGGCCGTTTCTTCCACCATTCAGCAGCTGAAATTTTGGCCAACGGGTCTATGCTTGGATACTTAATCGATACTTACCGTCGGCCAAATCTGGGATTATCATCAGAAATCGAATTTTTTCACATAACATGAGAAAAAGTAATAAAAAATACACAATACTTCAAACGCTCGTCAAAAATTTAAAAATTAACGGCAGCAGCTGAAAGTTGGGGGATGGGAGTTTTTTGAGGTCATCTTTCCACTAGTCCAAGTTTCATTCAAATTGGAGATTATCATGTGGGAGGGTTCCCTTGTACGGTGCTCGTCGAATACGTAATGTTTTATATTCTTAATTTTCATTAAAATTAGGTATCGAATTTGTATGGGTTCGCGAGTGTTTATGTGTGTTTGTGTACATACCGGGTGACCCAAAAGTTACGCAACCCAAATTTTTTTTTAAAATAAAAAATACGTTTATGAGCAGGCTTTTTCAATTGCGTTGTTATTAATAGTAGGAGGGTACTCCCCCAAGTAATTAAAGTTTCACCCCCCATTCGAATTGCATAGCGCACATTTTGCAGGGGCAGACCAGGCATACTTGAATTTATATTACCAAGCAGACAATTATCATAGGTGTACGAAAGGTTGCCTACGTCGGATTATTTTAAGGTGGCTTATGCAACGCTACACGATGGTCTTCACCAGATGATGCACCCCCCGCCATTCGCCGATCGTTATTTAATTTTTCAGGAAAAAAAACTTAAAAAATTTTTTCGTGAAAAATCGAAAATTTTTACTTAATACTAAAAATGTTGTGGAAGAATCATTACAAGGGAACAAGTTTATTAGCTGTGAATCACTTGGAGCCTCTGCTATGCAACGACTGCCATTTCATTTCTTTTTGGCTGTTGATATTTTTTCAAGGAACCAATTTTTCGGTTGCAGGACTTTTAAGTCACCCGGTACTTATGTACTTTAAAATGCTAGTCATCTTTAGATTTTAAGTAAGATTTATTCACAAACTCGATAATAATTGGGTATTTTAATGCAATATTATTTATTCATTTATTTTCATTTTTTTCCTGTTTCAGAAACGATTCAAGGGAATTGCAATCGATTTTTTAAACATTTTTTTTCTTGATTCAATTTTTAAAATTTTTATACTAAGTATGTTATCATTTTATCATTTTTTAAAAATGATCATGTTTTCACTTTTTTTATAGATAATAATCGTTTTATCATTAAAAAAAAGAAAGTGATCGTGTGTTTCGCTTTTTAGTTTTTATAAATAGGTAAAACGACCTGTTTTTTTTTCTCTTTAGAAAAAAAAGCAAACACTTTGGCCAGCTCCAATCTTGGGGCCCCAAAATACCTCGCTAACTACATACTATACTAAAAGTACTTACGATTGGAAGTCAGATATGTTGCTTACCTGAAACAGAAAACAATCCTCCAAATTAAAATTTCGTTCATTAAAAAAGTACATGACTAATATATGTACTTTTCTATTCGTAATTATAATGTTTTTTTGCTATACAAAGTACTTATACGTATCGCTATTATGAACTCATAATTTAAAATGCACCATAAGTGGAAGTCAAAACTTGACGTTTGAACTTCTTCAAACCCAATCCAGAAGCTTTCCACCCCCGCAAACTGATAGCACGTGTATGAAAAAATTGAATTGAATTATTCGCAGTTCAAACAAGTACCTAGTACCTAGCTATCTACAGTACTATTTATATTATACCGTGCAATATGGTGGGAATTACTCATTGCTCAGCATGATAATCTGTTTGTGAGTCATTGTCAAAGTCAATGGAGTGTGGAAAGTACGCATTGAAGACCGATAAACGTTACGTCATTAAACATAGGTAGGTAAGTACGTAAGTGTAGTTGACATCTGTTTCAACAATACATTGACACAGTAGCGCGAATTAGCTGATTTAAATAACTGGGGAAGTTGAAAAAAGAGCTAATTTATCTTATCTATCCCTCGATGTTTTAAGCATTTGAAACATATGTACATTAGTATGTACTAATACCTATGTATGTAGTTGATATCATAATTTCTTGTGACGGACTTTCCTTGCTATCCATTATCTCAGGACTGCCAAATTCGTAAATAACTTACTGACTCATATTAATAAAAAAAAATGCGATTTTACCTCAGCAATGAACGAATTTTCATTTCTTTTATCTCTTGAGAAAGTGCTGTATTATGAATTCAACACTACAAATTCGATTCAACCCTTTTCACGATCTAGTCGATCGATTTAGGCGTAATTTCACCAAAACTATTTTTCGCATCCAAGTGCGTCGAAATTAGAATTTCATGAAGGATATTTTCGAAAAATTGAAAAATCGGACAAATCAGCCAAACGCTCTTGAACCAGAATTTTGGAAAAAAATTTAAAAGTTGATCAGAAAAAATTGTAGCAATTGAATTGTGCCTAGAGCGAAGATCAGGGTCCTCACAGAGAAGGAATACGGAGTACTTTTCGATCACTATTGCCAATTTCAAAAAAAAAAAAAAACTGAGAAAAATAAGTAGGCAAAAACTTTTTGAATATTTTTGATTTTTTGAAATTACCAATACCATGATCCAAAAATGGGCACCACAGAATTTCAAAATACAATATCTGAGAAGAAAAATATTTTCAAAACACAGATTTTACTCTAAAATCGGCGATCTGTATATTTTTAATCGCTCAGCAGGACTTGGATTTTTCCAAAAAATGCTCTTTCAGGGCCCATATTTCCCTTTCAGTACACTTTTCGAGCAGAATTTTTTCTGAGCGATTTCCAACTCAAAATGAAGGGATTTATTGAATTTGGCTGAAATCCTTCGACTGTTACCTACCCTTTTGAGTGATTCCTCAAAAAGTTCAGATTTTCAAAAAATAAGCTTTTTTCAATACTGAAAATTTCTCCAAAAAGTTACTATAAATGACAGGAATTTTTTTGAGAAATCCCCTAAATTGTGACAATTGATGCGTGTAATGAAAAGGGGGAGGCGATTATGAGATGGATTACAGAATTTAGGATGAGGTAAGGGGTATGTTTACAGCTTGTCCACCTGCTTTGAATTCTCATTACGCCTTACAGCATCACTTTCCCTAAAAAATCCTCACAAGTTCAATCTTATCAGAAAATATTGAATACGTTTGAAAAATAAAAAATATACTTTATACTCTAGTCATGCATTTGTTTGATTCGGATTCATTCCCAAATTTCACCTTTGTCTTTTCATCATTTTCTTTGCAGACACTAAGTTTGATTTCATTTTCATCAAAAATACACTTCATCGAAATATGTAGTAAAATGACTCGCCATCAATTTCAACATAACTCGTATTTTCACACTACTCATAAAACGAAAAAATATCATCTTTTTTGTATTCTACTCGTTCATTCGTTCGTTTCCAGTTAGGTACCTACATACTACCTATCTCTACGAGTCGAATACGTATCGAATTTGGATGAGTACCTAAATTGAGATTAGAGAGAAAAGGAAATACCCTACAAACGTTACCTACACAATTACATATGCTACCATAACACATCGTAGCGTATGAGAAAACACCCCTGCTCTCGCCCCCTTGCTTCTCTACACCATTCCTCGAGCTCTCCGTTTACGTAGGATGCAGCCCATAAACCCGATGAAAATCTGTGCTGTGCTTTGCACACATACCTATAAATGTAGGTATACGATACGAAATCTTTAATGAAAATTTTTAATACTTGGCGCAAGCAGGTACCTGAAAAGAGCTAGGGAGTAGGGTTCAGGGTTTAAAAGCTCAAATACAATGTTTTTTCTCTTTACGCGTTCGCTTTCTAAAGCATCTACCTACCTAAATAGACTAATATACCCGCACTGCCTTCCACTTCCAGCTATACTCGACTAATATGTATTCAGCGTCGAGCGAATGGTAATAATTTTTACATTTATATTAAAAACACAGAGACCATTTTCGTATTCGTGTGTACATATACATACGTACGACAAAGAGCTAACGAAATTGAAACGATTAAAATTAGTACCAGTGTGCATTACGTTTCTACATATATGGTCTCTTCTTCATTTCCTCTACAGTAGAGCCTGTTTTCGCTCGGCTTTGCTCCTTTTCTCGTTTCTCTATTTCGACGTATTTCTCTCGGCTCAAACGATACCATCAAATAGGCAATTTTCATTCGAACCTTGGAATAATTTAGTTTCACGACGCGCATTTTAAGAACGTGCGGCCATTTTGCAGACTAACAGAAGAAGAAAAAAAACATCACCATCGCGGAGTCTATCGTCATTAAAGCTTAGGTACCTCTAACTTGCTACGTATTCGCTCTCAAGTCTTCGGTTTTATTACCGTGCATTTTTTTTCACCTCTTTGACCCGAGCAATGAAATGAGAAAAATAAAGAGACAGAGACATACATAATACGTAAACGTATACGCATTTAAACCGCATTATTCTTTTCCACTTCACCTAGTCGAGTAATTACACACGAGTGGGTAATTTTTTGCTTATGTCATTTCAGGCAAATATACCCCGCACCGTCGCCTCGTTCGCCACAAAGGCTGAACTGAAACCACTCAGCGGGACAATGATATTTGCCATAAGCTCAAATGAACGTTTACAATAGTAAATTGGATTTTATCTCGGTACATGAAACACGTACCACCTACATATGTATTTGTAAGTAAAAAGCCGTACGTGTGTGTACACTGTACAGAATACACAGACACACACTATAGACAGATACGAAATACAGATGTATCGTGTACACCTCCACTGTATCTATCTACCTATCAACATTTCTATGTACATATTCTCGGTCTCGTAATCCGACCAACAACGTAATCAAACCGATTAATCGATTCGTCATTTGCGAGAAAACGACATTTCGATACAATACACGTCGCCGCATCTACATATCTTTTCCTCTCTCTCGCGCCAAAACAATCCTGTAATTTAAACTATTGACAGGTTAATCGTGCGGCGAGACGCGTGGCTGAATAATCAAAATGCAGAGCACCTCCCGAGCTCGCATATTAAAGTCGACGATATTATCATCATATCGGTCGTTTAGTTGCCGTTTTAAACGTACGAATACGAAAATGAATACGAGAGAGAAGCCACGATCGACCGACGAATGACGATGCAGCGAATACAGCAGCATTAAATACGTAGGTAATGGTATTAAGTGGTAAGCAGAAGTACTCGTGTAATTACGAGTATATTCTACGTTGCGTTCTCACTTCTCAGCGTAATACCCCGCCAAACAAAAACAACACTAGGTCTAGGTCACATGTACGTACGCCAAGTTGAACTTTGCGCCGATAAGACACGTAATAATGAATCACACATTACTACAGATCGTATCGTTTGCCAACTAGAACATTATATTAGAGGTACCTCTACGCGTCACGTCTCGTCTGGTCTCGTCATCGTGCAATTTTTTTCTCTTCTTCTTCGCCTCGATATTTGCGCCGAATTAATCAACCAGATATGAGAGAAATACGCCGACAAAGAAGGTAGAGGTTAAAAAGACAAGCCAGGGATTTCCTCCCTGTACTCATCATTCAAGTATGATTATTTATAGTTGCTCGCCAATATTCGAATTCACTTTCTATTTTAATAACATAACCCGGAAGAAGTTTGAACGAAGATTCAATGAAGCGCAGAGAAAGGGAAGGGAAGAATTCTGCGTCCAGTTTAACACATCCACTTCCAGCTCATTCAATATCACGAAGTTAGAATATTAGAAAAGATTTACTCAGTGGAATGACAAATTGACAAAAAACTTTGTGATTTTTTTTGGACATACTTGATAATTTTTTTTTCAGATTTCAATAAGAACTGTTTTAAAATTCATGTTTCGAAGAATAGATGGCCCAGGGCAAAGCCTTTCGAAAATTCAAGTAACGAATGGAGGACTAGTTGACTCACATTCGGACAAAGGTCCCGAATGTGGGTCAAAACTGTTTTTTTTTCCAAGGGATACCGTGGGTTGTGTGATCACACAAAACGAAAAAAATTACAATAAAATGTGGCCCCTATGATCCCCATTATCGGTTAACTTGGATACATTTAGAATTTTCAAAATTTGATTAAAATGATGACAAAAAGTGTTTATAGGCTCATTCCAACCAGCTGAGAACAAATGCCGTAAATGAAAACTCGTAATTTCTACGATCTAACTTTCATTGGTGGTAGGGATCTCAAATTGGTACGAACTTTCAAAATAAATGCATCAGCGAGATCCTTCAGTGTAAAATTTCAAATTTCCAAAATCAAACCTACCGCAATAGCCCTGATGGGAAATTTTTTTGGAAGATGACGATGGATTTTGCAGACTAGCTTTTTAAATATGCGAAATCATTTTTAAAAAAGATGAAAAAAAAATGCTTGTTGAAGAAATTGATGCCATCCTGGTAACGGCCAATATTATCAACAGGTAAATGACCCAGATGAGATCTACCATCACCAGAGTGAAAATAAACAATGGTGTACTTTTTCGATCCTCGATAAATTGGAAGAGCAAAAACATACACCACGGTACCATAACTTAAGCGATCTACATAAAAAGTCAACTACCATACGTGAAACTACTTCAAGGTACATTTTAACGCTGGAATTGCCACCTCTGCTTATCTGAAATCGAACCCGGATAATTTCCCAAACACGAAAAGGTTTTTTCTGTACACCTCGAAGCGATCGCTATCGATATTTTTCTTGGAAATTAAAAAAAAAAAAAAGTAAGAAAATATCGTGGCTACAAAGAGGAAAAAGGTGCGGTAGCCGGAAAGGGACAGAAGGGTGTACGTAAAACTTCCACTTATTCGGATTGCTAAAGCGTCGATAACTGCGATAGAAAAAAATAAGTCGTCTTTTCTTTTCCTAAGTAAGCCATTTAAAATAAGAACGAGTTTTTTTTTCTCTCACATTACATACGAAATCCCCGGGAGGTTTATGCGCGTCAAAATAAATTCGGGGCTGTTGAGTTTATTTATTTTTGTACGAAAAAGCCCTGCCTGCTTTTCTTTTTATGTTGCTGTTTTATATTCTTTTTCATTTCATCTAACGCATGTATATTTTCAAGGTTACGAGTTGAAAATATTTGGCCGAAGGTGATATTTCTCAGACGGTATTCTCATGAGCCCGTAATACTACACATATGAACGTTCGATAAATGTCTGATGTATCGCGAGTATGAGTACATGTTTTCATCTCAAAACACGTAGCTTTTCTTCTGTTAGACTCGTTGTAGTTAAAAATGAATGAAAAAAATCAGCAGCTTCGAAATGCAATATTTTGTCATCAAAAGTAAAATGTTTAAAATTTTGAGAATTTGGACCTCTATTTGAGGGTTAGTTTGGAAATAGGCGACCTCGAAAATTCAGATTACGGAACATTTATTAAACTTTACATAATTTTGAATTCACTTCCTGGACCTCAGTTTTCAATTGAAGTTACTGATGCTGAGCATTAATATGAAAACCAAAATCAACGACTTCAAATTCACCCCTCTTTCAACTTGAGCCTTTGAGGTTCTTAATTTCAGATTTTTCAGATTTGTCGAAGAGCATAGACGGGCTCGATAAGTGATTTAGTCCTATATTCTCAAACTTTGAAACTAATCGGAAATTATTCCTTATGGTATAACCCTCCCCGCCCCAATGATGAATGACGTTTTTAGATCACCACCTTACCTCTAATCCGTTCAAAAAGGGTGAAATTGCAATTTCAGTTGAAAATTGCCATCTTTGGCGATTTCCAACTGAAGTAAATATTTCAAACTTGCAGGGGTATTAGAGTCTATCAAAAGTTATTTATGGAAATTTTTGGTGTCTAACATCCCTACAAGTTTGAACGAATTTGGTTGGAAACTGCCGGAGACAGAATTTTGAAATTGCAAATTCACCCCTTTTGGAGGGTCAGGTGAGATATAGAGATCAAAAAATTTCATCAATCATGGAAGTTTTTCACCACAAGAAAGAAACTATACTCTGTCTCATTTAACGTGACCTTACGTTGCGAAATGTGCAATGTTTCGATGTTCACAACTGCATAATTTCGTTACATAACGCAACACGGTACTGGCTTCTAAAAATGAAAATACTGTAAATGTAATATTATTATCAGTATCTATTTTTATAATCAAATCAAAGTTACAAGAGAATGTCGTCGGCTCTTTCAATCAGCGTTTCTATGTACAACACAAAGAATTTCTTACTTTGAAAATTTTCAGGGTTTTATTGGAAACCCTGGTAAAAATTTTCACTAAAAAATAAAAATTTAGTTTCTTGATAATTTAATGATGTAGGTACCTAAATAATTATCATCATTCATCTTTACAATGTCTATAAGTAAATGGTTCAAATATCAAACGTGGAGCAAAAAGCACTAAGGCATGAAAAATCTGAAAGAACCGAAAGCCCAAGGTTCGAAAATATTATAAGAATTCTGATGTGCTTCTTTCAAGGTTTCAAAAATCAATGAACTTCACCGACCTTTCTAAAATTCTCAAAATTCATCCAATTTTTATATCAAAGAACATCCACGTGTTGAAAGTGAACGTCGTAATCGATACTCAACACGAGTATTTAACAATTCAATACCCACGTTTCATCAAAATCAAAAATATAGAGCAAATAATTATTCAAAAAAAAAAAAAAAAAAAAAACAGTATTTCAAGGTAGACATTTTTACATCGCTTCGAGAATATTTACACGAAATTTCGCTCGAGTTTTCTGCAACATCTTTTTTTTTCCTTTTGCAAAACTTCTTCATCGCGACAACATCCACTGCACCGTAAAAAAATCATTTTCGCGATGAAAAAAATATTTTGTAACGAAAATTACATTTTAGTCTCGAGTAGTAGCTGTTGAGGGGGAAAAAAAGAAGCGAAGCAAAAGAAGAAAAAAATGAGTAAAAAAATTTCGTTAATCTCGATACGTGTTTGGATATTTTCCAAGATTGTCGGGTACTTAGATGTAAGCGACACAGAACGACACGACGATGCGCCGGAGGAGTGGAAATGAAGAAAGCTCAACGAAAAAGCAGATCCCGGCGACATTAATTTAAATGAAGTCGCGGAAATGCGATGATAAACAGAATCACGTACCGGTAAACGCGTTATAATAAATGAGAAAGCGTACTTGTATACGAGAAAATACGTTTCCCATCGAAAAACATCACCTACAAGAACAGGGTGTTCGTAAAATCGTAATTCGACGTTAGCGCCACCCTCGCACGGTGTTTCCTGATAAAACCACGTACGCGGGGATCAACAAGATGATGACGGGTATTGTCGTAGTGAAATCCCACCAAACGTATATACGATGTGTCGTAATCGTAATTAAAGATTAATAATACCGAGTTGACAACGCCAATGGATTATAGAGGTAAGCTGACGTGTGTGAGCACAGGCGAATGGTATCAAAGATGATGGTAGAATATTACGAAAACGCAACAATACGCGGTGTTTCTTCGCAACAGCGTACATATACTCGTACTACGAGTATAAGAGAGAACAGCTCGAGAGTATTTTCATTTCAAGTTGACAATAAGATGGAATGGGATGAAAACTATGGTAGCTAGAGCTACCACTAAATCAACACTAATCTGTCATCTCGATGTTGTAGTTTTTTCTACGTCGCTGCACCGCTACAGCTACAGCCAGTTCTCGATGCTCGATGCTGTTGCGATAACAAGTCACCCCTTTATACTCGTAGTAATACAGTCGTAGAGTATAATAAATGACCTTTAATTTGAATCATTCGACGTGTCTTCTTGTAAATGTACATAAAATTGAATACTCACGTTATATCTAGTCAAAATACAGGTCCACTTTATCCATCCATAAAGCTACTGCGTGCGATAAGCTAAGCATGGCGAGTCTGCTAGGTAGGTACCTTGGAAGGTAGGTAAATGAATTGCCCCGGGTGCCCTCACAGTACTCATACCGAAATGTGTGCTTGCGATGCAGTTTTTCAAGACACGTACCTTAGGGCAGTATCACCGAGTAGATCTTTCCCGAGCTATAAATCCGGATCGAAGTCGAACAAATGGATCTCTCGACTAAATAAACGAGTTAATAATAATAATGTTTATTCATTACACGTCGGTCGGTTGGTCGTTTTGTGACTTCGAATGCAATAGTAATAACCGAACACAAACATAGAGGTGGTGCACTAAGACGAGCGATGGTGCTATTACAATCGTTTAAAAACTAAAAAGACTACCAATGCAGTCACGAATCTGTTGACTGGTGCCGCGGTCTTCTTTTTACAACGAAATACAAGCCAGAATAACACGAAGTAGCCGAAATTTTCATCAGATTCTATCTCGGTGTTCTACACGAGCGGTAATACCTTTACGAGTAAAGTTGATGGTGATTTATCAAGTACCATTGCGTACTTCCTTCACTCCATGCTACGTGCAGAAGTAGTATCGCGTTCGTATTTCTAAAGCAGATCAGTAGATATGTAAATCAGATGCCTGCAACGTGCAACTTCTACGGCTAGCGCGGAATTCAGATCTGTGAGGTCTAGCAACAGCTCAACAGTCAAGTGCACACATATGTACTATAGCCGATTGAAACAATACTTTCTGCTTTAAACGTAAACTAATTTATATCTCGCCTTGATGATTTTCAGCCAAAATCTGTAATTCGACGAGCTGCATGACCGTCTGTAAAAAATTACGCGCAGGAAATTCATTACGTTAGAATCTCACGGGACTTCTTCAATTTTGGTGCGAGCAAAAATCATTGATTTCGTTCAGTTCTAGGAACTGTAGGAAAATAATAAATTCTACACAATGTTTCGGAGTAGTTCATCGGATGAGTCATCGCTCACTTTGGCAATTGAGGATTTCCAAAATCAAGTTTAAAGATGCAGAAGTAAACGATGTTTGGACTGAGAAGTTGTATACAATTTTAACGTAGGTACATATTATTGAAAAAGTACGCTGCGCTGTAGCTGATTTTTTTTTCAACCTTTTCGAGGTTCACTACGTTTCCATGTCGGGGAAACAAATTGTTTTAAAGAGTTTAATAGGGTACCCTGCCCAATTGCCAAATCACAAAAAAAGTTGAGCTCTCAAGGAAAAATCATTTTGGGAAATGAAAATTTTGAAAAAGCTCAAATCCTTCATTTCCAACAAAACAAATGAACATAAATTGAAAATTTTATTCAAAAATAATTCAACAACATAAGTCGAAAGCACTTTTTGATAACATATTTAAAAAAAACTGATAAGAAAAAAAATTGTAATAACGATAGCAAAAAAGGCCATTTGGCACTTCCTAAATTGAGAAAAAATAAAAACTCAGTGAAAGAAATGCCTTTGTCCCAAAAATGGAGAAATCAATTTTCACTAAGTTTTTATTTTTGTTCAACTTGGGAAATCCCAGATGATATTTTTTTACTACCTATCGTTAGATATTAAATTTTTTTCCTTGATACTTACCTAATTGTTTTTAAAAAAAGATTCTGACTAATGTGTTTACTTATGTTGATGAATTGGTTTTGAAAAAAAATTTCAATTTATATTCACTTGTTTAGTTGGAAATGAAAGATATAAGTTTTTTCAAAACTTTTCATTATCCGAAATGATTTTTCTTTGAAAGCTCATTTTTTTGTGATTTGTTCAATAAAGCAATTTTTTTCTCCAACATGGAAACCTAGAGAACCAATGTTTGTAAAAGGTAGATCTGAAAACACGCACATAGAAGGCTGCTCAAAATTATAAGCCAATTAGCAACAAAAACTCTTTTTTTAAAAAGCCGATAGAACAGCCGAAAAAATTAAGCTTTTTTGGTCCACGCTTTTGGAAGAAACGAAAAATAATGCTGTTCGCTAATTGAAAATCTATTCAACACGGCTTATTACCGGTTTCTATGTATTATAAGAGGACCCGCTTAATTTTTATCCATGATCAGTGGACGAATTTAAAAAAAAAAAAAAAATGAAAATAACGATCTCACTGAATACTTGTAGCTTCAGGATACAAGAAATACATTTGATATGTATAAATCGTACGAATATAAAAAACCATCCATCTCGAATTTCGGAGCAAAACAATACGTACAAATATTTTTCATCGAACTCGAAACCACATTTTTTTGTGACCCCATTATTTTCAACGACGACGTGTAAAATTGCATGCAAATTCCGTCATTGCAACTTGCAAGGACGTTTATTAATGGATCAACACGATTCGAACAACAGCAACACCGTAACGAATTTTTTTCAAACCCGGTGCTTGGTGCTTTGAAAAAGAAAATTTTTATCGGTTATTTTACGACGTGAACTATAAGTATGTATGTATGCAATACATGTAACCGATAATTATAGAATTCGTTCTAGCAATGACTTAGTTGCATGCGTGGTTTTTCCATGCATTTTTTTCTCAATTCCGCAAAAATCCATATTTCAAGAGAAAATTATTATCGTGTAGTAAATAAAATCCGACAAATCGAAACTCGTTAAAATATTTTCTACAATTGCAAATATTTATTTGATGGCGACCGATGGGCGATGAGCGTTCCATGTATATTGTATATGTAGAATCGCAGCTTAGGGTCATGATACGATATACTTTATTTCGCAAGAAGCTACATTTTTTGGTACACGTATAACGTGAAATGAAGGTACCGCAATTTACTCGAATGAATATGAGTGGATTGGAGGTTGAAGGGTTAAACGCGATACTTTTCAGCTACCTATATACTTGAAACGGTATGGTGTGTTCGCGCACCATTCTTTACAATTGCCAATTTTATTACTTGCTCGTTTGAAAAAAATATCGCATTTTTGAGCTGGAAAAATCAAAATTTCGTAGAAAACTACACCTCGTTATACGGATCAAATTAGGTGGTGTTTTTTTTTTTGCGTGACCAACTGACTTTATCATCGAATTATGTTTTTAGATTCATGAAAAACAACGAATACCTATACCAGTGGGGTCACCACATTTTTTTTTGTACCGGCAGAGGTTTTTTATGTATTAGACGAGTCTTCTCACGAAGTCACATAAAACACAAAAACGAACTACCGAAAAACTTATACGTATTACACAAATCCATCAATTTACAGATAGCAAATGAGTTTTTGTTTTTTGCTGATTGGTTGTTTTTGATTTTTTTTCACAAACTTCAAATTTCAGATTTATATTTCGACTTACTACGCTTTATTTTTTACTCCTTGAACGAAAAATGTTCGATCCCCCCCCCTCCTCCTCAACAATAAAATTCAATCTCAAAAAGTTGGAAATTTAATTCTGATTTCAAAGCTTACACTTGTTTGAAAACCAATCAAAAGGATAAAAACCTTGTACGTAGTACGTATAATAGGTTTAGGTGCGTAAAACACTCAAAACGATCGCCCACACGCTACACCAATTATATTAGTGCATAATAGGTAGAGGGAAAAAAAAGAAAAGAAAAAAACACACATGCCGCCGTGCTGGGATTCGGCGTCGAAGAAATTACAATTATGAATGAAGTGCTTCTGCTTATACCATATGGTCGTGTGCCTTTAGTGCTATCAAAGTACGATACACGCCCCAATAAATTTTACCTGTATCTATTTAATGAACTGGTTACCGTATCTGGAGGGGGTTTGGTCGGCGTAAAAATAAAAATAGATCTGTTTAAAAATACCACGCTGTTATTATAATTTACCAGAGACTATAATTTATAGTAGGTAAACAGATAATTTTACCGTCAAGAGTTTAGTAGAATTCACCTATAAAGAGATGCATGTGTAGATCCATTATGTATCTTACTTCTGCAGATAGGTAGTTTAGTTGAGTTGAAGAAAAAATAATGAAAACATGCAGAAGAAAAATACGACTATAATATTGATAAACTTGAATCAGTATTCTGAATTATTTTATCTTGATTCCAATTTCAAAGCTTCATTGTGAACGAAAATTGCCAAAAAATTGCTGAATTACGAATTGAAATGCCCCTTTTTCCTTCCAATAAATTCATAACTATTTTGGTACGATTCAAATTCCTAATAACAATATAATCGATTCGACAGCGATTCAAATACATAGATTCTAGAATAGAAATATCTATAGAAATTTAATCTCACAATAAAAATGCATTTTGTGCTTTTCTAAAGGAAAGAAGAATTAGTAAGTACATATTTTTCGAAAAATATTCATTCTCAACTGAATTATCTCCATCTGTTGGATAATACCCTGATGCCAACCGAATAAATACTTTCACACAACAACACGGCCCATCTATGCCATAAATTGATATCATACTATTATAATCCAACTCGATTCAAATAATTTTACGACGACCACCAAAAAATTCCCCTAACCCCTCCCCCTCCTCACAATTCGAATAAATCTCAACACTCGAAATATTCAGCATCTTTTAAACACCCATTCAATTCATCGAATAAGCAGACCGTCTTAATCTAGTAAAACACCATACTTCCTGAAGTACGCTATTTTTCGATAAATTTCTTCCTGCAAAAGAACCCAAACGCGGAAGTAAGAAGCTATAAAATAGCACACCTCAGTTACTGAGGAAATAAATTGCAACATTTGGAACAAATGTTACCGCGTAATGGAATAAACAACCGAGATCAACGAAGAACACACCGAGGCAGGGCAGTAAAATGCAAAAAGTAAGCGAAAAAAATCGAATTTGAATAATACTTACGTTCGTTTAAATCGAGTCGTAAAATTTATGCAATCGTTTTATTACCATTTCCATGGTATGATTTCATTTCAAGGCGACAGAAAAATTTTGTACATTGTGGAACGTCAACGTGTCTCTGTTGTGCCTTTACAATTTGTCTAATGATGTAAAAAAGTTGAAAAAGTTTAGTGGGAAAAAATTCAGATAATTTTTATTCATACAATACCCCTAAAAATAGATCCGAGTAACAATTTATTTGCATTTTTCAGGAATTACTCGAGCTCTCGGATTGGTGCTCATTAAGAAATTTGATAAATAAACAGGGCTATTAGAAAGGTTCGAGCGAGGTTGATTTGAAAACTGCAAATAGGTATGTAGTACGCTTTTGGAACTTTTGCCAGATTGCGGGTCTATACATAGAAAAAATAGTTAAAGATGGGGCAAAAATCATTGTTGCAGCCTTTTATAGCAGAAAAAATTGGCTGAAAAAGTTGAAAATGATATTTTCTTCATGGCGTCTACACTCAAAAATTCTGAAAAATTACCGCAAGTTTATAAATTTTTTTATGCTGATCAACATACCTATTCAACATACCCATCAAAAAATCAACACGGGGTTTTTCGTATTCTGGATTTTAAAAATTCCAAAGATTATCAGAAAATACAATTTCTACCCTTAAAATGTCATAATTGCGCAAATTGACAGTATTTTCAATTTTCATCAATTCTACGCCATATTTTTAAAAAAGATGTTACACAAATCTACTCGTACTTTCAACAGTCTATAAAGTTTTTTTTCTCATGATTTAAATGCACGTGATCCAAAATATAATATAAGATCCAATCCGACAATTACGAAGAGAAATCGAAAATTAATTAGTGAGCAGCCTTTCATCTCTTCGAACTAAAGAAGCTTCTCAAGAGACCCCTCATGAGAAGGAAAGTAGTTTCCAGAACATTTTCTTTCCTTATCATTTAAAATTTTCAAATTAATACACCAATTTTTTTTCAAAATCTAATTTCAATAAACGGAATGACTACTAAAATTCACCCCACTATCAAAAACGAACATTACAACAGATTATCTCTCATTTGAAAAATATCAACCCGCTCGCTTATCTTTTCACCTGACACGAAAAGTAAATTCCACGCTTTAAAAAAGACAACACGCCGACATGATAAAATAATTACAATCATTACCGAGCAAATCCCACCAGGATGAAATTTATGGAAAACAATACGTCTGCGGAGAAGTAAAAATTGAAAAATAATACCGCATCATGTCTCACGCGGTGGGCATCATGAGGTTTTCCAGCTATTTTCCCATAAATTTCTCGATAGTTAGGTCAGTGGTACGTCGTGCGTATGTAGCCATCTTCGCACGTCTCAGTCCACCGAAGCTGCCTTCGGGGTAACGAATTTCGTGCTTTGAATAAAAATGACATCATTTTTGAAACGAAAACACTACATTCGGTAAGATAAACTTGAATACTCCCTCCGGCTACCCTTCCCCCTCGCATCTTACCTTAGTAAAAGTATGAAAAACAATGTTAAGCGCAACGATGGAGGGTAGGTAGGCTTTTTTTTCTCCTTCTTCGTCAGCCCCTTTCTACTATATACCTAAGTAACACGCTAAAAGTGAGAGATTTGGCGCGTTTCTTCAAAATACATGTGACCCTTTTTAGATAAATGGCTTTCTATTTATTTTACGGAAGTTGAAGTCTGCCTTGGTAGCATACAAGACAAGACGAAGTACGCGAAAGAGTGATGAAAATGCGTGATACAAGGTATCGCACATCGTGTGCGCCGCTATACTCTGGGTGCTTTATGTCATGTGAAAAACTACGTCAAAATGTTACACAAGCATGGAGAAGAGTACAACGAGCAGGGTGAGGGAGCATATACGTAAGACAGCCTGAGATTTTTTCTCATATTTTTCGCACAACGCGACGCAACACCCGGCTAATGGAGAAAGAAAGCAGTGTCGTAAGTAATGAAAATTAAATCTACGTACGACGCGCAGCAGCCAGCGAAGATAAATAAAAAAGACAACTATCACAATAACACGAAGAAACATCACTATTGGATTCAACAAGTTTGTAGAGCAGAGTTTCCGCGAAGACAATGTAATAGGCGAATACCACGAGGGACAAGTTTTTCGCATAGAGACCATTAATTTTTTTTTTCACCGTTGCTCAGGAGGGATCGGGTAATTTTCCTAAAAACTGCTCATTTATATCGAAAAATTAATTTTGGTATTAGCAGAAAATTTCATTCTTGGGTGTGGGTGCCATGAACTTTTAATGTGCTGAATTTCAGCCAAATCGGAGGTGACAACTTGACGAGGTTCCCTTGTTAGTGAATAAATATGAAACTGTTGAACAACCATTAGGAAGAAAAATCAAAATACTACTCGTAGAAAGAAAAACGATTGATAAAAAAATGAAGATTTCAGAAATATCAAAAAAATGATCGGAAGGAAATTTCAAGCGTCATTAAAACTTATAATGGATATATGTATGTATTATAAGTAGAAGAAGAGCTGGAAAAGGAGATAATATTCCTGATGATGAAAATCCTCAATTTTTTCGAAAATACTCCACTTCAGTGATCCACAGTCGTCTTCTTGGGTTACGATCCACAGTTCATCATAAAACACTTCCACTTTTCTACCAAGACCTCATCGAGGAATGATTCGCTTATTTGTATTTTCTCTTCTTCTCATCCATTCAAATTTCAACATTGAAAAAAATGACACCTTTCAAATAACCATACAACACTTGCACGAATATATTCGTCGACGAAAACGACAAAAAGTAACGAGTATACGCGATCACGAAAACATTATTATCGAAAAGGTCGTTCGAGAACGCTCTAATGAAGGGCTCGTTTTCAAGAGAGGAAAAAAATTCCGCAGACTGAAAAAAGACTACACCTTTGTAAAAAAAAAAAAAAAAAAAAAAAAAGGGAGTATAAAAAAAACAACAAAGACGCGGGTGTCATAAAGATCAACAATACAAAAAATGGTAATCGTAGTCTTTTGTGTACTTCGTTTTGACATACAATCTTCACCTCTATCCTTTACCCTACACTTCTATCTTCTCTTTCTCTTACTCGATAACAAGGGTATACAAAACATGCCAAGTAACTTTTACGAAAGGGGATCTTAATTTTTTGAATAATTCAAAAGTCTCGCCTCTCGCGGTTTGAATATTATAATCGTTTCGATTCACGTCGCGCGACGCGGTTATCGAAATCTCAATCGACAGCCAACTTGTGTAAAAGGAACACTAATTGACATCGAGAAAGTTGACAAAAAGTAAAAAATTACTTCGGAGGAGATTTCACCGTTGGGTTTTTTTCAACTTTTATCTATTTATTATTTTTCTCCGTCATAATCATCGTAGTCGTTTGACAATAATAATCGACGTCGATGAGTATTTACACGCGAATAACTGTTCGGTATCTACGTTTTATTACAGAATATTACAGAATTAAAAAAACAAACCCGAGTGGCACCTTGTTGTAAAACTCGTCGAATTATTTTTCGCGCATATCATATCATTATGTAGTAGACTTACTGTCTAATGTTTCTTGCACGAAGAAAGCACAAACAATCATCCTTATCTGGATATAATTTGTGTAAGTATATGCTAACATATTTACGAGTATAATATACGAAAATTTCTCGCATGTGTGTCCCATTGACGTTTGACACACGTGAGAGATAAAAAAAAGCAACCACTCGAAATTTTTTATGGATATCGCACCTAAATAAAAACGAAGCCAAAAAAATATCGTATTAAAATATCGCAACGGAAAACATGCACATTGTACATGCTTAATTACAGCTACTGCTTTACTCCCTAAGTAGGTACATATTTATACGCAATACAATTTATTAAAGGCGGAAAACGAAAAAAAATTTACAACAGGAAGTTGCAACTCGACTCGTAGCCTAATGAAAAAAGTAAAGCAACGCAAAAAATATTTCGCATCGAAGGAAAATTTTCAATCGAATTTTTTTCACGACGATGGGTTCGTTTAAGAAAACAAATACCGGGTATGTTTGCGTAGGTACTTGAACGAAGAATGTGGTCAATACCTTCGAATGGGTTGGTGGGTTGTATACTGTGTACAGTAGTGCGCCATTATTTGGCATAATCATATTTATCTTATTAATGGACGACACACCCGATGAATACGCGTAATTTTTTTCCATTTTTAATACCTTAAAAACAACTTTCACCGACGGGTAACATACTATACAGACGATGACCCCTCTCCCTCACCATTCAGTCGATTATTTTTAATACGTCGTCGTGTCAAGTTGGGTATTGTTTGAGAATTTATTGGATAGTTGAAATTGAATTGCTCGAGGGTAATTTTGATATACCTAACTATCAGATCGCAGACGTTTGATTCTTAAATCATATTTCAAGAGGATAGTCCTCAAAAATTGAACAACAATGCTCCGAAAAAATATACAGGATTGAAATATTAAAGAAAATTCACACGAACTTTTTCTATTAGGATAATTAATTCTTAAGAAATGTTTTGGGGGACCAAACGGGAAATGATGTTCTTCCCAGCGATGACTAGGCTACTCATAAAAAAGTCCCAACTTGAACAATTTTCATTTTCATCCACAAAAAATATTGAATAGGTCTCACGACGTTAATACGTAAGCTTGTGAAACTTAAATTTTCATGAATCAGTCGACAACCCGATAATTATGCAAGAATTATCGTACGTCGATGAAAACTGCAAGTCGAATAAGGAATGAAAAGGCTGAACACAACGCAGCATCAAGTAGAGATACCTATTTGAAAACAATGAATCAAAAATTTTGGCCATCGTTCAACAAGAACGAGACTAGGTTACATTTTTTGTTGCGCAGCGATTTCTACCCAATCGAAAATCTGTGTAGTATTTCCCATGCATTAAATTACCTCGTTGGCATTTTGTCGTTGTTTTCAATCGGATTAAAAATAACGTACGTTGAAATAATAAGAAGCGAGAGGTAGAGAGACATTTTTTGTTTGTATTTTGTAGGTAGGTATAATGTAGTGGCTTTTTAAAACATGATTATGGGATAGCTTTGAAAATGTCATATGCAATCGAACTGCACGAGTGTATTGAGTGGAGGCGAAGTACCTATTTGATTTGTAGTTACCAATTAGAGAGGAACAACGTAACGTACCTATTTGAAATTATTTTACACTTCTCTTGCTCGCGATTTTTTTTTTCCAAACGGTGGATTTTAATATTGTTTTTCGAGTTTTTATATGTATTATGTTGTATGTACTCGAATTATAGCCAAGCTTTCGCAACGTTCATGGCTAAAAAAATCAAATTATTAAATAAACTCGATAAAACTCACACAGTGTGAAGAGCAAGTTCGCCATTCATCATGAAAAGCCCGTTAGATAAGTTCATTTTGCAACACTAATGGATGATAGCTATCTAATACGAGCGAATTAAACGCTAAACGATACCTACTCTGCTGGGGCTAATATCGTCGTCTGTGATAAATGCATCGAAAATAAATCATCGCGTACCTATAGGTATAAAATTTACCATGCATTATTCATATTTTTGCGCTATATGTACTTATAATATTGCAGGTGTGTTTGTATTATTTTACATACTCAGGATCAGTTATATTGTAGGTATATTGACTCATGATTTTAAACCAAGATAAGTACTTTCCTGTATTGAATACCTTCAATTAAGTAGGTAAGTATTTTTAGTTCTTGGTTGAAATTAGATTTTTAAATCATTTCTTCGTCGTCCAGAAAATTCATTGCGAAAAAATATGAATGAAAGCAGGAGCACAGACATTAAATGACTGACGTATGAGAGTAATTTCTGACACAGGCAGCTAAAGCACGCCTCCGAAATCCGTATTCCACAGAGTGATACGATTGGTGTTCCGAAAACTTCATTGGAATCGTTTTCAAATTTTAGCAAAAACATGAAGAAGTGACATTTTCACTTCAATAAACAATGGACAACTTGCAATTTTTTTATTGAAAAAATTTCATTAAAAACTGTAAGTACATACAAGTACATGTTAAAAGATTAAAATTGAAAAAAAAATTGAAAATAGGTTCACTAGAACTGGCGTAGTGATTTTTTTGAAAATTGCATTGTTTTACTAACTTTTTTACACAAAGACCCCGTACAATAACTCACACAGTGATGTCACCGGCTACAAACTTACGTTTTTCACAATGTTGCGTAGTGAAAAACAGCTTCAAGCCGGGGACATTACCGCGACTTTATCCTACCTAGATTTGATAGCAAAAGTTGTAAGGAAGCATAACTTTCAAAAAATCATACGCGAATTATTATAGACCGATTTCCAAAATTTTTGTTTTAATCTCTATCTATTGCCTCGTACTTTCAGTTTTCAACAAAATTTTTAAAAGAAATTTGCAACTCGTCCAATTGTGACCATTTCCCGAACGCGTAAGTTTCATGTGCCAGGGTCCTCAGGCAACAAGAAATCGGTTCCTATGCGTCTATCCTGAGGCTTACAAGGCTCTCAGGAAATCCACGCGACTGGGAATATGGGCTTAGCTATACTACGGGTGCGGAGCGATGTTTTTTCTGCTTCAAAAATTTCGCCCTCTTCGTTTCAATGAAATTAGCTACACTGGCGTTTTTTTAAAACACGGATGACTGCGGTTGTTTGCGATTCCATACAAAATTCTGTAGAGTGCCGAATTTTTCATCAAAACTGTGAGGTTTTAGTAATCAAACACGTTTTCAGGTGTTGATACTTAGTACATATAGTATTGCTTAATTACTATTGAAAATTTGCAATTGTGGTAATAACTAATTATTAAACGATTAATTTATGTTTTTAATTAAATTCACGACTGGAATAATTGTCAGTTTTTAAATTTTGTGAAGTTGTGTTCAGATTTGGAATGGCTCAGATTCCACCAGTTGAGAATAATGAAAGAAAAAGTATGTGCATGCAATAATTTTCAATTCAAGTCAGTACTACCTTTTGTTTCAATTTAGCAGTCCTTTTCAGAAGAACTCCTCATTGTTGCTTATCACTGATAAATGTTGGAAAAATTCATTAAATTTTAGAAAATATAACCAAAATGGTTTTTTTTTTTTGGTCGTCATATGTTTTGTTTCTTATTTCTGAAGTTGATTACATAGTTATTTGTGTGTGAATAATTCCCTCCCCATCAGATAATTTGAACAATTCATGATAAATCTGTACCTAATCATCGGGTTAGACAATGAGAAAACAACTCAAAAAAAGTTTGCAAAAGCAGGAAGTGCTGCAGTGTATTGAATTGTACTGCAAAGTATGTTCCTCTACTTTATAATATACGGTAATTTACAGTACTTAAGAAAATTTCATTTCAAGTAATATTTCATTGCAGAGCTTTACCAAATCAATCAATATCACTTCATTCTCGCTGATACTCTTGGATCAATATTATTCTTTATTTTAAGAACAGTGCAGTAAAATACGTATGCAGCAAACATTTTTATCCTACCTAGTTAATTCATTAGTAAGTATTTTTTACCTCTCTGCTAATTGTACTTCACTCGAAATACTATTATCCTAATAATTTTGCCTTTTTTTAGATAGTAATAGTGTCAAACAACGTTTAAAATCAACTGCAAAACCATCGCTTAATTTATGTTGTGCATCAACTTCTTCACTTGATATACCATGTATGTATACGTACATTGTCACCTTTTGAATCATCATCAACTAAATTCAAACAGAAACAGGAAGTAGAATGAAAGATTTGATGTGTAGCACTGAGGAAAATGAATTTAGAAATCTTGTAAGTTCAGATAATTTAAATTTATGAAAATTAAAGAGTATATTTTTCTTAATGTTGTTTTTTGTATGGTAAAAATGGGTACCTAGTTGTTGGAGTAAACTAATGTACTATTGCTGTTGTCATAAAGAAGCCAATGATGAGTAAGTACCTCATTTTTTTAAAGATTTGTGATGATTGTAAAATTGATATGGTATTCTTGAACCAAATATTTTGTTTCCATGTACATAGTTTAAATAATTTCAAGATTGAAAGATTTTTATTGTATTTTAGATTATTATCATACCTAACCAAATACATACCTATGTATTATGGGTAATATTGGTGAAAAGTTACTTCTATTTAGCTTTAATCATTTCAAAATTGAAAGATTATTTTTTGTCATAATCTAGATCATCTTTAAGCTGCATAATATAGATTATTATTGTAGGTACCTAACCAAATATATTATGAGTAATATTGGTGAAAAGTTACTTCCAATGTAGTTTTAATAATTTCAAAATTGAAAGACTATTTTAGTATTTCTTGTCATAGTTGAGTTGTGCTTATTGTGATATTTTTTATAGATAGGTACTTACCTATTGTACTTCCACTTTCCTCCTTTTTTTGGTGTTTCTTATGGAATAATTTTTGTTCTTTATTATCATTATGGTTACAAAATATCAGTAAAATCATTTTTTGACGAATAATTTGTAAGTATTCTTTATTGCAACATTAAAGGCCACCCATCTCTCAGCAAAAAACATTGAAATTTTGTATAAACTGAAGTTGGAAAAAAACGGAACTTTTTTCGGAACTTCTAAAAATAATTCAGTTGCAACACTAAGTACATCTGGTTCAAATACATAAAAGAAAAACCTCTTCAACGGTATGATATTTTGCTGAGTTTTTTTTCGAGTAGCATAGTAACAACTATGCGTTCATTAGAAGCTTGGAAATACATAATAATCAGAAAGTCCAAATACATGTGATGATTTGATGAACGATTGAATGATTCATTTCAAGTTTGGACTGGAATTCAGGTTAATCTAGCACTGCCCCTCTAAAACTTGATTAGCATTGATAAAGGGAGAACTGTGAACCCCCTAATCCAATCACAAAAATGGTAAAGCATCATTTTCTAGCCAATCGACGCAGTAAATTTGTGTAAGACACCACACCGTGTAAATATCGAGAAAAATTATTCAACAGCAATCCGTACACTTTGAGTACTGCAAAAGGCTTCACAAACTGAGTTTGACACATGAAAATGTACACAGTTTTTCGTAATTTGATTGATCGATGCCATGGAGTGGAGTACACTGCAAGAGTTACCTCGGATACCTAACAGAAAATTTTCATCGTGTTGATTAGCCTACAAGAGGTATAGCTGTTTTAGTAAAACAACAATATTACCGAGTTATCCACATTTTGACCCATCCAATAAAGTGAAAATACTACAGTGGTAGAGCCCATGTAACCGGCTACACACTTGAGGTTCAATACTAATGGTATATCGTTCTAAACAAACACACCAATAATACTCACCATCACAACCAGATTTTCAGGAAATTAAAATTGCTTTCAAATGAACTTCAATTTCAATACGTACTGTATAGCAGAGATATAGTAGAGCCACACTGTAACAAAAGCTGCAAATAATCATAATGATACCAACCGCTTCGACAAACTCCCTCAAATAATTAACCAATCTGAAGAAGGGACAAAATGGATAATACTATTAATACAAGTTCAAAGATGGAACAGAATTCATCTACCAAAAAAGCTCACCGAGTAGCCTTTTGAAATTCTCTAATGGCACGTTTCAACGCATATTCCCAAACTTCATTCCACTCTCGTAGGTGTTGAACTTCTAAATCACACGTTCTAGCATTTAAATAGTTTTGTATGCTCATCAGCTGATTACAACATATAACATTCCAATACAATAGCAAGCAAAGAACTACGTACAACTCGAACATCGTCAAAGTAAAGACGACTGCTGCGATATCAGTCGCAATAAAAAAAGATTTCAGACTGCTGTAATTTTGAACTGAAGGAAAAAGATACGCGTAGTAAGAATAATTGCTTACTTTGTCTTCCTCAAAAAATAACACCACATCAAAAACACACACAAACGAATACATCAAAACAAACACAACCGCAGGTATCACAAGGCACAAAAGATGTTTTTTTGCATCTCGGAGAACATTTTTCTGTTTGAAAACGGAGCTCGAATCAACGGCTAAACAGTCATCCACATACTGGATCATCGCTTCAATACGATCGCTGAACAGGTAGGAAATCAAAGGTGATCCCATCGATGCGGCGTGAATGGTACCTAACGAATTTGCCATATCTAGCATCAACACGAGGTCGTTTTTTTCATAACACCATAAATATGTCAAACCAACTACGCACGAGAATAGAATTTGACACGAAACCAAACAATACCAACAACATTTCACTCGTTGGTCAATCTTATCGGTGAAATACATTTTACCGGAGAAACAATACAGCAGGTAGAGTTGATTAGCTACTGTACTTCTGTAATCGAAAATGTTTTCAGATCCGAGTAATTGCCTACCGATTTTACGCAGAAACTTCATATTTTCAAATCGAAAAAATGTCTCAAGACATCCGATATCGCGAAAATTTACCAAAAAAATGACAAGTGTGAATCGAATCAACCGCTCAGGAAGCTCTGTGGCATATGGCAAGAAGTTCGAAATATGTACCTACTTATTGCTGAAACCAATAATTTATACGGAATTAGTCGAATTCAGAAGGAATTTACAAGGTCTATCGCATTAGGCAGGAGGCGATTATTTTAAATTTTAACATTTTTGGGTCACTTTTCTGTTTTTCACGAATACCTAAGTAAATTTACTTATGACACGACGATGCCGGAAGGAGCGGTTCTTTGGTGTGAAATGTGAATAAAGTTTCGTTTCTAGTCTTTGAAAAAGTTGAACAATTTTATTGTTTGATATTTGAATATTAATGATGTGTTCGAGTATAAGTTGAGTATGTAACTTGAAAGAAAATGGGACATGTATATCAGTAGTGTGTTATATGAATAAAGAAGGTGTATCAAGAATTTTTCCACTGTAAACAAATTTTAGAATTTCCGTTTTCCAATTTTTTAACCATCAGTATAAACAATATTACTTCACAAAATCAAGTGACAAACAACACCCTGGATGTCATGAAATTTTTTTTGGTGTCTTGGACAAACTATCGGTATAATAGGAAAAAATGTTTCGCGTGAAATTTCTCTCCGACAACACCTTTTTCAAGGAAAAAAATTCAAATCGACTAAATATGCCACAGAATTCATTAATTTTGTCATCAAATTTGTGATTAAAATGGCAGTGAACTCATGAAAGTGTGTTCAGAGAAGCTCATATCGAAAAATCCAAGTTTAAAATACGTCAAGACAATATTTATTTTTTGTTATTTCGAATGTCAGCCAAAATTGTAGATGCACCTTTGAAAGTTTGAAGATTCTAGAATTCAGATTGAACGTTGTAACAATGAACACGAAAAATCACAAGTAGTGCTTTTTCTCACAAGTTTTCAAGACAGTGTACCTAACGAAATTTTTCAAGTGAAAATCACTACTTTCTCATTACAATTTTAAAACGGATTTTCAGACAATTTGTACCCTCCCCACCACAATTACTTCAATTTTTTTGTCATCTAGAGAACTTCACCTTTGATTCAATAAGTACTAGGTAGGTACCTAGCTATATTTCAATCTTGAACAGAAAAATAAATCTGCCAAAGCAAAGGAGAACGTGTTTGGAAATTCATTACTCAATGGGAAACTTGAATAGCATTATATTTCATGTGAAAAGTCGATTTTGCAAGTCTTAGACACTTCCCAAATTCAAACAGTCAATTCTCGTTGTCCAAAGGGTTAATGACCCCAACGGAATAGAGTGAATATTTCGGCAAACATTCGTGTGCTGTGAAAGTAGCCAATATGGTATTTTGTTCAATAAACTGAAGTATTCCTAGTCTACCGGCAAAATAATAAAGTGAACTTGGAAAAATTCCGAAAAGATACACGAATTTTCTTGTTCTTGAAACGTACCTACATACATATTTACAATCTGGTAAAGATAAAAACAAATATGTGATACGAGTATGTTCGTCTTTTCTGGCAAGCATATGAAAACGGCTACACATTACGCGGGTAATTACGGTCAATTTGGTTGAATAATTTATACAACACGAGAGATGATTAATCTTGACATAGCCCACTTTCATCACGTTTCATTACAATGTAATCGAGGTGACAACTGACATGTGGTTAAAAATGTAATCGGTTAATTACTCCGAGATCTCCTACAAAAATGAAAATGTTGAGAATGGATGCAGAGAAAATTCAAAAGGTCGTAAACAAGAGGTTGAGGTTGAAATTGATGGAACACATCAAAAAACGCACTCTTTCTTCGAAGCAAAAAAAAAACAGCTAAAGACTGAGCAATATTGTTTGCATTAAAAAGAATTCTCGTTAATCATTGCTTGAAAATACAAAGTAATCAACTCGCTTTTTATCAAATAAAAAAAAGGTGTGAAGAAAAACAGTACTAGGGTAATCGTATGCACCTTCAAAACATAAAGTCAAAACAGAAAGCATAATGACTCATAAACCTACATTATCGTCATATCAGTTCATGAGTTTGAGATAACATGATGTTTACTTGGTCCATACTGTTTCACTCAATAAACAAAATGAAAGGTAGAAAATTAGTCATGATAAGTAACGCAAAATTTCGCCAACATAGTAGATTAGATAACGTAACTCTCTATGTATTAAAAATCTCCATCAAGGAAGTGAACTCAAAATACTTATAACACTACATTCGTTCATCGATGCGAAAAAAAAAGTAATTGCATTTCAATCACACAAAAAACACCAGCCGAAGAGACAGGAACCGTCACATATCCACCTGGGTAAAACACATCCCCAGAGGAAGGTGGTAAAGGCGATAATGTGGTCGAATTAAACCAAAATTCCAGCTCATTAACGACGCTTTACCACGAAAAAAGGTGAAAAAGTGACTCTTCGCCTATTTGAACCCGAGCAAGAGCAGCTCGGCAGTGGAAAACCAACCACATATAAAAAAGAACTAGGTATAGGTACTAAGTATACGTATAAACCGTCGTCGTTTTTCTTTTAAACGCACATCGAGCACTTTTTTTTTCTCTGTATAGGAAGACGAAACGACGTCGACCTCTTTTCGTTATACGAGAAATAAGAGAAAAAAAGATTAACACTCGGCTTTTAAAAAGTAGGTATTTGAATTTCGAGCACTGCCGTTTTAAACGTTCATATAATTACCGTGTAATTTGTCTGAAACGAGGAACGACTTTTTCAACGGAAAATGTCCGCCGAGCTATTAAAAGGAATGAGGTAGAAAAAAAATGATGAAAGCTCGGTTTGCGCCCCAAATGAAAGACATCAAAGAGGTTCCTCTTCCTCCTTTACGTTCTGACTTCGCGAGGGTATTTATCCGTCGGTTGTTTTTGGTGTTAAAAAAGAGAAATTCGAATTTGTTTTTTGGGATGTAGCCTTTACCAAGCAGCTGAGTCAATCGGCAAAGAGATGGTTTTTTAAATGGACTTTAATCGAGTTCCATTATTTAATGAAATGAAATTTTTTATACCTTACCTAGGTAAGGTTTCGAAAAAAAATCACCTCACTGTTGAGAGCGAACTTCTTTGCTAATGAAACTCGAACCTAATAATTCCTAGCTTCCCTCCTCTCAAATTTGTGGCGATATGTTGGAATAAAAATAATTACGCCTGGTATTAATACATATACACACATTGAACACCAACGCGATTAAATTAAAAAAAATAATAACTGAAGTCTACGTGCATTTTTATAATTAACACGTAATAAACGACAAGACGAACTGTAAGTGGCGAAACGTTTATTTGAAATTCTATTCGAAACCCTGCCTAACCAACCTTCTCTGTCGTATGTTTTTTCTCGACAACGCCAGGCAGACATTGCGTCGTTTGAATTTTATTTTTCACTCAATTCAATTTTTAGATCATGTATCTCACATTTTGCATAAAATCAAGAGTAAAATAATTTTATATAGAAAATTTGAGATCATTTACCTATGTAAGAAGATTTAAAGTCGTCTCAAATTTCAATAAATATTCAAGTAATGCAAAATTTGTAAGAATCATCACCGAAAACTCCTTTTCAGTCCTACACGGAAAAAATGTTTAATGAAAATTACTATTTCACCATAGTGTAACCGGATCCCATTCGAAAATAATAGTGATTTTTACTCAGCCAAAAAATACACTTTACCTAGAATTATGTAAAATTTATTACTCTCATAGTAAAATTTACTAATCGCATAGTAAAATTTCCTAATTTCATAGTAAAATTTACTAATCTCATAGTAAAAATCACTATATTTTTGAATGGGATCCGGTTACTATGCTGAAATAGTAAAAATTACCCAACATTGTTTTTTTCGTGTAGGACTGAAAGTATATAGATTGACAATTTGACATGCGCATGCATAAACACACTACACCATCAACACCACGCTACTTTTCTCAACACTGATGCCGTTGTTATGTGTTAGTGTTAGTGAAGTTGGTTTGGTGGTTTTCATTAGTCTACTTACAATTATTATTAATCACGATTACGATTTCAATGTTTTAATTTTAAAATGGAACATCATCACTCATCAGTGTAAGACGTCGCCGAATTACTTCGGTTAGCTAACATCGCTAAACAGAACATACCTCCTCAAAAATCAAAAGACCGGTACCAAGCGGCGTTCAATCATTTCTCAACTTGGCTTCAATCTTATGGATCGGATGTATCTCTCGCAGAGGAAGGAGAGGATATTATACTTTGTTATTTTGAACTTCTAAGTGAAAAATATGCTCCGCCAACTTTGTGGTCTCTGTATTCGATGTTACATACATATTATGTACTACTTCCAAAATTAAAATGGATATTGATATTGAGAAATATCTCCCTATAAAAGCACTCTTAGAAGTGAAAACTAAGGGCTATAAACCGAAAAAGGCGAATTTGTTTACTGAAGAACAGATCGGCAAATTTATAACTGATGCGCCAGACTACTACAGAGTGGCTAAAAAGTCATATTCCGATTTTCACATTTCAAAAAGTTTTAGTTTTTTCTAAAAAAAAAAATCAAAAACAACTAAACATTCTAGAAAAAAACTAAGGACATTATGTAGATTCAAAATTATTCTCTACAATTTTCCTTGGCATCATTTTTCCGTAGAATGCTTTGTTCCGCATACAGATCGATTTTTATGAAACTCAGTGTGAAAATTTTTCAAACGTTCATTTTAAAAATTTGCAAACTGAGTTTTATAAAAATCAATCTAGAGGTGGAACGAATCATTTTACGGAAAAAATGATGCCAAGGAAAATTGTAAAGAATTAAATTTCCAATCGACATAATGTCATTAGTTTTTTTCTAGGATGCTTAATTTTCGATTTTTTTTAAGATAAAAAACTAAAACGAGATGTGAAAATTGGAATACTGACTTTTTAGCCACTCTGTATAGTTAGCGCTAAAGGTAAGTAACTGATTCATTATCATTAAATTACATTTACAATAGAATAGAAAACGTTGATAAAGTACTGAAATATTTGGTATGAAGGTTGCATGTATTTTTGGTATCTTCGGTGCCTGCCATACACAAGAACTAGTCGATGTCCGAACTGAAGATTTGCAAGAAATTGGTAATCAGTCTTATGACTTATCTAGTTCAAATTCCTGTAACTAAAAATGGCATCCGCAGATCGTTTACCATAAACCAGCAATACTTCGAAATAGTGAAGAAATATAAAAATCTGAGAATGCAAAGTAGTAAATTGACTACCAACAGATTTTTTCTTCGTTATGAAAAAGGTAAAATGTGTTGCACAAGTAATCGGAAAGCATACGTTTACGAAAATGCCTCAAGAGATTGCTAGATTTCTGGACTTACCGGATCTCGAAGGATTTACAGGTAAAATACTAATTACATTTAATCCATTCATCATTTCTCTCACTAGGTTTAAATTGAAGTACTTATCAAGTTATGAATACTGTAAAACAATCAACTGTTTACAGGCCATTCCTTCAGGCGTACTAGGGCAACACTACTTGCAAATTCTGGTGAAGATATGTTAACCATCAAAAGATTAGGTGGCTGGCAGTCAGACACTGTTGCCCATGGTACTATTTACTGTAGGTATAACCATAAAACTATAACTTACCAAAGATACAGTACTTATTTTCTAACAAGGCAACATTGACACGACAGCTTAACTTCGTACTCACCTGAAATGAAGAGAAATATAAATTAATATAAATTAATTGATTCATTAGTCAGGCGCTATAAAAAATGACTTTTCTTGCAGGTATCAGTTGAACATCAACTTCGGGAAAGGATCCCATATTATAAATTTTATTTACCTATTTATACATTTTTTTTCTTATCCTTTATTAATAAGTATTTTTAAAATAAATATTAATTTAAATTTTATTTATTTTTAAAATTTTATTGATTTTTTATTTACCTACTTACTTTTTTTTTTAGTAAAAATATCTTTATTTATTTTAAATTTATGATTAATTAAAGTTCATGTAGAAGTTTCCAATTGTTAATTCTGTAATTTTATCAATACATTTCAATTTCTTGGACCTTATCAAAAAAAAGTACCAGTGATATATTGAAAAAATACGCCACCTGTCATCGCCGCAATAAACGATAAGATGCACGGCAATTACCCAACTGTACTAAAGAAGGTGAAGAGGGAAGCGAAACACCATGCTTATGAAGTGTATCTAATCGAAGCCATTGCTTTCAAGTTTCAATACAAAACGCATTAAGAATCGTAGGAGTATAAATACATACAAGTATTAATGGAGTATTTTCTCAAATTATTTCAAAGCTGATCAATAAATCGGTAGCCACTGCTTCGATTGTCCAGAGTAGGTAAAATACAAAGAGTAGTCTTCAGGCCATCGCTATATGACAACGTTTTAACAATACCATTTAGATAACACGTATTTGGTTAGGTTGTCGCCGATAATGGTGGAGGAGTCGAGTGAAGAATCGGGTATATATTCGATGTAATAACAATCTACGACACCTTTAATAATTAGGCGCCACTGCGATAACCTAAATGAGCTATATCACTACATACATAGACGACACGGTAGAAATTATTGATACTATTTATTCGATGTCCTAATACCCTTTCACTTGAATAAAAACGGACACTTAACAAGAGTCGAATTGCGCTTCAGAGCAATTTCAATTTCAACAACCGGTTCGCTAGCATATTTTGAATAATCGAGATGACGAAAATTGAATAATCGATCGGACATCGGATGAACCCCAAATCAATTGAACGCCGAGGTCGTAAGGAAACATATTTTTCAGAAACTTAATAAAAACAGAGCAGATAATCGTTTTGAAGAATGATTTACGCATTAGAACAATAAATTCTCAATGTGATCACATCGCTTTCATTCGATGTTTTTTCATCTTTCCAAAAGTTTTCCAACGTTGTGTAAAATGACTTAAAATAGTGAAAAATTTCGAAAGAGCAAAAAAACACGATTTAAAAAAATGTCTCCACGGAATTTGGTCATGAAATGACAATTTTTTGTTAAAATCCTGTGACCTTTTTTCTCTCTTCTTGATCCACCCCATTGCAACATGTACATATTACATTAAAACGACTAATTTAGATATTCTTGAAGGTATAACGAAAGACGTCAGATTTGAACGTTGATAAAAATTTTTCGAAATGCACAAAACACAAAACTACGATGATATAAGTAGTTGAGTACAAATAATTTTACATCTCACGGTCTAGATAATTCTCAAAATCGGAACACAAAATTTTCAACACACTGGCTCCATTTAACACAAGAGTAATTTTACGAACACCCTGTTCACTCGTACCATATATTCCAACAATAAAACTCGAAAATGTACGAGTAGCATGAGCGACGATACCATCATCGAGGAACCATTTCGATGAAAAAAATTCCAACAAAAACAAACGAACTACCTATTTCATTGATAAAAATTCTATCCTCGATTCGGCTCTTTCGATAACCAATTTCCACCCAGTACCTGAATGAAATTTTTCTACGTAAGGTTTTCTATTCGCACTCAACAAACCTTTTTCTCAATAGGCAACTCGCTCAACTTTAGAACATAGAGGGTAAAATGCCGCCATTATTATCGGCAACCGTTGGCGAAAACAATCGAAAATTTTTTTCTAATGGCCACTCGAAAATTATATTTGTTGCTGCGAGTGTTTATTTTTATTACCGCATCAACGCGCGAATTGCCGAGAAAAGAGAGCTCAATGGCTTCGCAGTTCGCACATAAGAGAAAAACGCAGTATACTAAAAACACAGGAGAGATTCTCGAGCAGAGAGGAAAAAATAATGTTAATTTTTTTAACGTATTTAATACATGATGCGGGGCGAAGAGACGCAAAGACGAAGGGTTTTACACAAAAATAGGGGGTGCGAGGAGTACAAAAACGTGACGCAAATATTCTCTAGATACGTGTATATAGATAGACTACAAGTGCAAAATATACCGCTGCTGATGCCGTTCTTAACAACACCGAAACGTTGATTTTTACAATTCTACCGCCGACGCTATTTCAAAAAATTGTTATTTTTTCTTTTATTTTCTCGCCGGCCGCCGCGCCGTACTCAAATCCGACGAAATAAGGTACAAAATAGGATTACGAAGGTTACGTGTTTGTTTTACACCCTTCGAGTTTTTCGCTGCCTTTTTAAATCTTCGACGAAGTGCGGCGTGCGAGGAAAAAGCTCGCGATTTCAAGCCGGTTTATTGAAACCAGCAAAATAAAAGAGCAATGCCTCTAGAATTATACGTAACTGTCTCATCTTCGATCAAAGTGACGATGAGACGAAGATAGCGCCGGCGTTTATTTTACATTCTAGCGGATTTATTACCTTGGTTACTAGGCACGCTGCTTTTTCTGGCGACAACGAACCAGCACATCCCCCTCCCTCCTCCTCGTCTTCGATCACCGTAACTCGAAAAAATTGCATTCTTTAAACAAGAATACCGGGCGGTTTTTGATAAGTACAAAATATGAATACATAATCACACAGCAAGCAAGTCTTCGGGTCAGTCTAATATGTCGTCAGGTACCTAGGTAATTGCGTACATTGGGAGGAAACTGTGGAAAAAGACTGTTTAACCCCCATTGGAGAAATCCAATCTCTTCTTCAATAAAATAATAGTTCAGTAAAGTTGATGAAATTTTCAATTTTTGTTCGAAATATCTCAAAAACGAAGTCTTTCAATCCAAGTAGAAAATCTCATGTCCACGATTTTATTCGCATTCATTGATTTTGTAAGCCCTTATTTCATTCCAAGAAATTTGTTTTTCGATCACGAAAGAATAGAGAAAATTTTCGCAAAAACTGAAATTTCTCACCAGTAACTTTCGATTAGCTTTTGCCAGAAAATCCTGCACTCGTAACAACATACAATGTATCGTTTACCAAATTAGCCGCGCACGGTTAATATACATACAAATTGACATGCAAGTGTGCCCTGCGTATACTAAGTTTCAATTAAACTCAAACGCTTCAAATTGATGACTGCAGCATAATAACGTGTGATTTTCATCGGCCACATTACTCGTGCATAATTAATGCACGCGCTTGTTGTTATAATGACCCAATATGTCAACCTAAACGTTTCTATTAAAACGTTCGTTTCGCATCCAACCAACTGGCAAAAATGAACCATTATTATTAAAAATCAAAGTGCAATGAGCAATCATTTCGAGGTTACAGAAAAAAATTGAATTTGCAGATGAATCAAAATTGGACTACTCAAGAAGAATCAACAATACCAGATAAATTTTTTTTTCAAGTTTTCAACGAAAAACTGAATCAAAAATTACACAAATTCAAGCATTTTTTGGAAAACGCGTGGAAGTGAAATTCTCTGGATTATTTCAGCAGAAAAACGTCTAATCAAATTAGTACTTATATTAGGTAAGTAAATAAGAATGCATCGTCGTGTCGGACGAAATTATCCAATTCGTGCAATGTTGACATATAGTTGACAAATCGTGCATTTCAGATGAGTCATGCATAAAATATTTCACATGAATGTAAAATTTACGATTTTTTCAGATTGAAAAAATCCAATGACATTCCATAATAATTTCAGGCCCGAATCACCGGATATACCTACGTCATTTATTAAGAACATACTTATCTAGTAGGAAAAACATTTAAGACGTTTCAGAAAAAGTTGCTCAAAAATCTCCATTTTCACGTCGTAGGTAACTCAACAGGACCCCCGAAGCTCCAATACGGGTTCACGGACATTTCCCCGAATTTTTTTCGTAGAAAATTTTTTTCGATAGTTCAAAGGCTTGGTTCATGGAAGCAAATTTTACAAGGTAGGTATTTCGATTAAGGAAATCCATTCGAGATACCATTTGAATATTTCCATGAGTAAAATGCGTTCGGGCTTTATCCAGTATAAAAATTTTCAGGACATCTTTGAAGGAAGTTTCCATAAGTTAGGTGAATTCGAGATGATAGGTCAATTCCATACGCATACATATAAGAGCTGACATTATCAGTACAGACGCACTCAAATCAGTCTAAAGAATCGTTACTTCAACTGATTTCTACATATGTAAAGATCCAAGATTAGAATAGTCTGATTTTCGCTCAAATTTTTCCGTCGTCGCATGACTTCATGCATCCATTGTGAACTCTGATGCACTTCTTTATTCCCTACCTACTCTCTACACTCTGCTCTGCCAAGTCGACGACACACCAAAACCAACGAATGTAGGTAATTGATAAGCTTTCTTCGAAACCCCCACAAGTAGAAAAACGAAAACTACTTCCTAGAAATGCGCTTGTCGATATTGAGATCTTATCAAATAAGTGAAACAGAAGTGCAATCGCGTTGCGACGGCGCTGATAACATTGCGATTTGCGAACATTTGTGCTAGGAAATGAAACTACTTAGTCATTCAGTTTACAAAAAAATCGATCAGTGTCGCTGAAAATGAAAAAAACACAAGACTGAGAAGCACTATTTCAGGAAACTGGACTAACGAAAAAAATGCTGATTAAATGCACCGAACTTCGATGTTACGATTTTACGTGATTGCAGAAAGTCTAGAGATTTCATACATCCGAGAAAACCATTTCGAAACTGGATAAATTTAGAGCCATGTAAGTAATTATCGTATTTATTAAGGCGAATCGGCAAAAATCAACTCGAAGAATAGACCTTCATTTCGAGTTGAAAGTTTCCCAGAACATTTTTTCAGCGAACGAGCTATTCATGGAGAGAAGATATGAATGAGCCCTCGAAGCCGGATATTATTGAAAAAACGAGGTTTTTCGCTCCAACAACCTGTTTTGACGAGAGGTTGAAGATTGCAGATCGACTCATTTTTGGACAATTTCGCACTTTGAGAATATTTTGTTGCCGAATTACAAGATCGTTACATTTATAAAAATATTGACAGATGGCATTTCTGTAACTGAGGAAACATTTTGAGATACAGTGGATGGTACCAATTTTTTGATCGTTAGCCAAAAACTGATTAAATCTTTTGAGTTTTTTAAACTGGAAACTGACCAAAAATTGTTACCTGCGTAGGCTGTATCGAAAAAAATTCCCTCAGCTTCGAAAAGTAGGTAGTCTCCCATACAGGCATTTGCACAACTAATCACGACTCCGCTTCTCATTTCATCCTTCAGGATCCATGTGACTCCTAAGGCTTCTCTGATGCCAATAACAAGCACCCATAGGCAGACCACCGCGATAGCTCGTAGTTCATACCTCAAGCTCTCAAGCACCTCCTCTTCCTTCTCTTCCTGGGTGGCATACCACCACACCCTCATCCAGCAATTCATCTACACCTATTTTGCGATTCGTTAGCGTGTATATAATTATCCGGAAAATTACCACAACACGCATACCAATCGCACGTATATCATTTTGCAAATTAAACTCGGTCGTTTGATAATTACTATATTATGGTCTAAATTGACCTTGAAATACCACCCGAATGAAGTAGCCGAAACTGGTACAACGTACACAAAAAAATTCAAAAAGCCATCGAATCGCGATGCATATGGTTGGTATGTGGTCGATTAGATCATCGGCCAAAATCGACCGAGCTTCCCCTGCTCTTCCTCTTTTACATCTTTGACCAAAGCTAACATGTGTAATATTACTCGTAAATAGGAAATAATTATACCACCGTGTCGTCATATTACCGCCTTATAACTGGTATACCAGTAAAGCCCCGTGGCCGCAGATGCAGAAAAACAACTAAAATCAATTAAATCGATGTTCAAAAAGCAGAAAATTTATTTCGATCGCGGGTTGTCGTATCTCGGCATAGGCGGTGATGACAAACCAACATTTTGCTTATTTATTAAGCAAAAACCAACACCACCAGCGCCAGGATTTTTTGAACAAAAGTGTACTCTGTGTTTTTCTACGAAGAATTCACTTCGTCAGGAAGAACTGAAAGATTCAACTTTTTTACAAGAACAGAAAAAGTTCAGCAAAATTTCATTATAAAATTATACTCTCATCTTCTTCGTACCTACATCCGCAAAGGCTGTCGCTTTCAATTGCTTGAGAAAAATCGATCACTCGATGAGTTCTTTCAATCGTTTTCATCGTCCGATCAGTTCCGAATGCAATTGAACAAACTGACTGCAGCAGTAAGTAATTTTCAGAGTTTTCGAAAAATACGCAGAATAGGTACCTATTTCCTTAATAAACTTTTTTATCTGCTGATGGGACAGGCAGTTTGAAGTGGGGGAAAATAATGAGGCGACGACCCTACCTTACACTCATTTCAATCATAACTGTCCAAAAGCCAGTAAGCGATCGAGTTAAAGGAGTGGAGGGTCAAAGTCGACCCGGTCATGAAATGTCTCAAACACACTGTTTCGATGTAATCTCGCAACTTTTTTTCAGATCTCACTTTCAACCTTCAACTCTCCAATAAAAACAAATAAAGACCCATCCTGATGTCCACGTACGTCACATAGGTTCATATTTAGTTTCACCAACAATAAGTAATAAAGTGGGTACATGATAGATAGGTAGAGGTACCCAAACGCGTAATACGAGTAATTGTCTATCTGTCTGCGAGTATACGATACCCACAGCGAGTACACTACATACCTAAGTAAGTACACAGAAGGGAGTTAAGCGATTAAATTATCGTCGCGTCGTAGCGTAGAATTTTTATGGATTACTTTTATCTGGCGAATTTTTACGAGTTGTTGACTCGTTTATTGAGAAAAAATTACACCACGAGGTATTCGCGTTTCCGTTGCTGGTGGGATTACATGCATAATACACACGTACGCCGCATCATCAACGTCCAAATGTACAACCATTATGTGTGGGTAGGGTATATAAGAAGCGATTTGAAAATTTTATTCTTAACCCATCGATACGCGACCGTTTCGAAAAGAAATAACCAAATGGTACGACCATTCTGTAGTATTTACTGCTCGGACGCCTTCGTTGCGAAATGTCGTAAATTCTACGCTCGAAAAAATTGCTTGACGTCGCTCGTAACATTGCGAATTTTACATGAAGTACAGACTGCAGACCATCGGTGATGATGCAATTCGATATGCTCACCGGTTATAATCTTTTTGGAACATTGCTTGTGGGTCCATAAATTAAAATAATTTTTAAAACCTTCCATCTTTAGCAGTTTTCAATCAAATTTTTCAGACTTGCAGGGATGCTAGGTCATTGCCAAGGGATAGGAATTTTTGAAAAATTAATTGCATCGTAACTCTGCTATAAAATTCAGAATGAAATCAGACCCAAAAAAATGACCATCGATCGGTTGGTCCACGAAAAAATAAACCACAAGAGAGAGACCACAACAGCACCCCAGCACGGCGCGACGTACTAGAACCACAATACCACAAGATGGTATTACGTTAATTCGCTGCAATGTACTCGAACAGCACACACGACAGAAAAAAATTACATTCCAACATCGTCATCGCACCGTCGTTGCTGATAATCTTTCTCCTAAATAATTTTTAATTTGCTGCTTGCTCTTTCGTTTCAAGGTTATTCGTAGTGTCAACAATCACGCGCTCGTAAGATAAACAATTCGAAAATTTTCGACGACCGAGCGAAAAAAATACTTCGATGATGTTTCTAAGTGCTAATTTTATAAATCTACCGAGTAGGTACGTTTAGGTATGATATCCCTTCTCTTTCTCTTAGCGACAAAGACCTCTGATTTCGCAAGGTTTCGTTGTCATCGTGGCAAACAGCACAATTAGCTGAAAGTGAATAAGCCCTCGATGCAAAAACAAATCTAATAAAATAACGCCGAGATCTCAGACAGATTTTTTTCCATTAGATGAGGATGGAACTGTAGAAATGAAGCGAGAAAGAGAAAAATTGAAATCATACCTACAGCAAAGTTTCGATGAGCTGGAAAATGAAAAACATTTTCGCGAATTTCGCTTTTTTGCCAAATTATAAGTCAAGTTTAGTAAACGATGCTACGAACGAGTTGCTCGAATACTCGACTCCCAAGAACTTTCAAGTACTCCTTCAAACGACCGACCGTCTCAAGATTTTCTGACGAGTAGAAAAACAGAAAAATTCGAAGCCATTAGCAAGCCAAGAAGAGTTGAATGAAACGTACATATCATGATGCCTTAAGCTACCATATCTCAAGAGAAATTTCAATTGCGAAATGAAAACATATCGTATTAATGTCTATGCTACACGACTTTACGTTCGTCTATGGGTAGGTATAGTAAAGTCCCAGACATCTATATTGATATTCATGGCCAAGGTCACGAGTATTGCGAATGCTCTCGATACACAGACAGACACTCAAAATAATAATTCAATTATATCTACGCGAAAAATGCCAAGATTAATTATGTCGGAAGCGCGTGCGCGCAAGCCAGCGTTAGTGAGAGGACGTACAATACGTACACAGAATTACAGACGCCCGCTCTCGTCCCTTCATCCATCGCAACAGTAGGTATGTACATGGGGAAAGAGGAAACGATCTGAAAAAGAGTAGAGAGAGAATCGAACTCTTTCACGTATTCAACGATCTTTTTACCTCATTTTTCAAAGGAATCAAACATAGAGTTGACTCTAAAGTGAACTTCGAGTTGAAGATTGAAGATCGTAAAGTCATAATAAGTTAGATATTATTTAATCCAATAGGGGTTCGGACTAAAAATAAAAAACATTGTCAATGGGAAGGTATTTTCCATGTTCAATTTTTTCAAGATCTTTATAATATGTACACTCAAACTTAGCAACTCACTCGATAACTAGGCGATTTTTTCCCAAGATCTTTAGATCGTTTTTCACTTCAACAATCAACATGTTTCACTCACGTCGCATGAAATTAAAAATTTGCGTTTTAAAAAAATTTCCAGTCGAAATTTCCGATTGAATTAAAATAAATATATACTTTCACTGCAGCCATCGACTTGGATGGACGGCGCCTTCGCGCCTTTCCGAGTGCAAATAAATTTTATACACGTTGAAGAACCGAAGCCACCGAAGGAATATGGAGGGTGGAGGCAGAGGTGCGCGGTGACGCACAAGTCTTAATTAGAGTATCGTCGAACCGTGTAATGTACTTACACATAATGTATTTCCATTACACTCTCTAGTACGTGCATTCCAAGCAATACACTGCCGCCGCCTTCTCCTTACGATAAAAGTACGCTGTATACGCTATATTGCATACGCTTAGGTACTTTCGCTGATAAGACGCATGTCGCGTCGCGTCGTTCTTCTCTCTCTCTCTATCGCACTATCTGTTCTCTTTCATTTTATCCTTCGCGATTGAGGCAATATTCTGTGTACGTTACGTATACGTATCTTTGACAGTCCATGTGGAAAATTAACCTTGCTCCCGAGATGACCATTCCAATTTTGAGGAGGGTATAGCAGCGCGATAACTTGATTTTTCTCTATCCACACCTCACCCAGAATTTAAATTCAAATTGGAGTTCTTTGACCTCGAAAACGTAGATGAACATGTCATACATTCAATTTCCTCTTCCTTACGCTTCACATCACCAGTTACCTCACACTCCAACTGAAAAAATGATTTCAATTTGAATTACCTGTACGACGGCAAAAACACCTCCAAAAACTTTCGAAGTTGAAATTTAGGAGTTCAGGATTTCATTTTCATCAAAATAAGTACAGAATATTCTTCCCTTTCACTCCACTCCAATGAATATACCAATACGTATTTTTGAAATTAAAAGTAAACGTTACAACTCCCTCGACTCTTCGTACAATTCAGTCATGCAAGAAATGAAATCAAACTGATCTGCACGATGACGATGTGGGAGTCGAATAAAAATAAGGGTGGAATAACTGTCAACCCGTGTCAGAATAGAAGCATAAAGAAGATCTTTTATTACATTTGGTATTGGTGGTTTAGAATAGGTCTACATTTATTTTATATACGTACCGTCCTATGTACTAGATACGTATAAGCATACAATAAGAATTTTATTGCACGTAACTTTACCTACTGCGGAACAGCGAGTGCCGCACTTTGACAGATGCTATGATGTCTTAATCACGTCGATGGGTATAACGAGCAGTACACAAGGTGTAGCGATACACACCGCGGTATTTCCTCGGAAATAATACAAGCTCACGCTGAGTATTTTATTACTCATGACGTGGATTAGCTACCGGTAAATTACTAGCCCAAAGAGGAATTTAATTTTTCAAAGCGCAATTATCGTATCGAATTATTATAAGACCGGGAGGGGCGGAGGTAAGAAACTGCGATAAGTTTATCTTTCGTTTACATGGACAAGCTACATATTTGACGCGTGCAAACTACGAAAGCAACACCCAAGCTCGAGGTAACGACGAGCTAAGGATTATGGAGCGGACGGAAGGGACGAAATTGAGATGGGATTCGAAGAAGTATACTTGGATCGAGAAAAATGCCGGGCACAAGAACAAAATTGGTAAAAATGTGGACGGATCCATCAGCATCACAATAGCTATACTTCCACCATTCGAGTACATATTAGATCAAGATTTTTGATGAAGATGTTTCACGGAAGATTCGATGCAATGCTAACATACACACAAAAAAATACTTTTTCCTGAATTGGAAGTTGAAATTAATTTGCATTGAAAAAAGGAATTCATTTGTCGTAAATCGAAACCTAAACATTCAAAGAGGGTTTCAGAATACTCGGAAAATCAAAAAAAAACACAAAAAAAAACATCGTGATTCAAAGTTTTACCCGGTTGACCCCATAAATAGCTATTTGCAACTGACGATCGTTTTCTGGGCAAGTTATCAATATTACCTCCGATTTAAGAAGTACATACTCGTATTTCCGAACATGAAAAAAACGAAGCATTTGGTGATTCTGAATCTGAACCAATAGTAAGAAAATGAAGATATTTACTTCGGATTGGCTCGTGTACAGGAGTGTTGAGAATGACCTGCACAACAAATTACGATACAAGTGAAGCACCTGCTTGATCTTACTTAATCCATTGCAACGAGTCACATGAGTGTTCAATCACAAGGCAGAACCATAACCATCGATTTGGAATATTTATATATGTTACACTCAATTTCCCTATGAAGAGCTACAGAGAAGGGGAAATGAACAATTTTTTCCAACTTCTATCGATTTGGTAGCGAAGCTTGCAAAGTGTTTATTTCAAAATATGGGTAACAGATTTTCAAAATTTTTGAGTTCCTCGATTTTATGACCCAAAAATTGGCACCACTGCGTTCCAAAATATTCCTCCAGATTCAGAAATGATATCTTTCTATATTTCAACATAATTAATGCGAAATATTAAAGAAGAAAAAATTTTCGAAACACGAATTTAACCACAGGTAAGCGATTAGCAAATTTTCAACCGCTCAGTAAAACTTTAAAAAGTGATCTAGGGTTTTGATGGCAAGTCTCAAATACTTTCTTATGGAATTGGGCTATTTTTCATGAAGCAGGTAAGGTAGGGTATAGAGCAAAAAACCACAATTTTTTCAAAAATGCTCAGTTTTTGAGCTACTATATTTTTTCTTCAGGGGCATATGCACCTTCGCAGCCAAAACTTCCTCTGAGTGACTTTCAACTCAAAATGAAGGTCTCCGCCGAATTTGGTCACAAAATGACAATTTTTTAACATAACAAATCATCACTGCATATTCTGAGCAGTGAGAAAGAACTGTCTGGATAAGTAAGTAAGTATCTAGGTAGGTAGTAGGTACTTACTTAGGTCCATTTTTTTAATCGAGCACTTCTCTGTGCATATTTCGACTCCCCTCCCCAAAATACTCAACATTTTAGAAAAAAACTAATTTACACGTGATTATTTTCTATTCAAACCTTTCAGCAATTATATACAGGAATTTGCTGAACTTTGATATGGAAAAATCAACCTTAACCTGATCAATCCGGTTGCCAAACTTTCCTATAAAAAGTACCCGGGAAGTTTTGATCACGACTGTAAATTATTCGCTGCTCACAATGCAACTATCGCTATATCGGTGGCAAAAACATCGCTAACTTTACACAAATTAAAAAACATTCGAGTACAAAATCGCCACACAATCGTTCACAATAATAATACCTAACTAAGCTAAAAAAAAACCAAATGAATTACCTTGTACAGTGGTTGACGATTGACAAATACTATGGCCGAGCAGTAATAACAACACGAAATTCTTGCAAATCAAATACGACGAATTCATTTTGTTGCACTTACGATGAGAACGTAATGTACACCAAAAAACCATTCACATGTCGAGTTTCAACTTGAAAAATACGCGATAACGATTCCGAAGTTGGCGGGTTACGGCGAATTGGCGACGAAAAAACCGAATTGATTTACTTCACGTACTGAGATACTCGTACTTGCAAGGTATTTTACAATTACACAGGGGTGCGAAAAATTACACAAAAAAACTGCAACCTGTACCCGTTAGTCGACAAATTCGCGTATGTAAAAAATTACAAGTGACGAAAAAATTGACCTAAATTGCAATAAAACGCGATTTGTATCAACGTTTGGGAAAAACTTACTGTAAATCTACGCTAGAAAATTTCGCTGAATTGATCGTTGACGAGTAAACGATACGATGGGTAATGGGAGTCGACAAGCTGATGGCGACAAATAATACGATAGGTAATAATAATAATTGCACACGTTAATTCGTCTCCAATGTCATCCAATACTCGAAATCGGATACGCGAACTAGAGAGCCGCGCAGACGATAATTTTCGCGATTTACACGACGCGAACGATGACAGTAATTATTGCAGAGCAAAAATACACGTAATACACTCGTCAATCAACCGGCAATGCGGCTACGAACTGAAGCAAACGCATCAGATTGAACAGAACCAAACGTGTAAACCGAATCTAACCGAACGATGCGACGCGACGCGGACTCACTCAACCGACGTATAAACTAGAACCTTGAACCGACACACACAACTGGCAACTTGTTAATCGTTGTAAACACCGCGGACTAAACACACAAAAATAATACAATACGAAAAACAGCTGATTTACCATTTTACCCTCTCTCTTTTTTCTGCAATATACCTTCGGACCATTTATTTGGTTCGGGGCTTGGGCTGCACTAAAAATGATCCTGTTTCAATACTTCGAACGACGATCCCCTTCGAACCAATTCAACGCGAACTCGACTTTAATGAATAGCTTGAAGGACTGAAGAAGAACTTCTTGCAAAGAATTGCAGAAGGTCCTTCGCCAATCAGTATTTTCCTCCACTAAAAGAGAAATCAAAATGATCTAGTTTCCTATTTTTTTTTCTCATTTTTCAGTTCAGCTAGACCGAATCGAGGAATATGACGACGTGACTGGCGACGTGACGACCGACGACCGACCACGACGTAACAAGAAGAGTAAAATATCGAGTACTTATGATGTTTATGTACTTTATTATGCAATTTTAATAGCTTTTTCGTCTACATTGGAATCCAATACTACTACCAAGACCAACCTACTACCTACTTACGTAGAAATCTATGTACACACACTGTGGTGTAATAATCTGTTGAAGTGAGGCGTTCGACACCGCCTCGCACAAGGGAGGTCCATGTGTGTATGGTAACAAGATTGACCAAACGACACCAGAGACCCAAATTTTGATTGAGTCTAAATTGTTTTACACAAGGGAGGCTCAAGCAAAATAACCCCTCTTGTTTTCTGACCTCCCATGGAAGGGAAAAGTCTTAAGCGAGACCTCACTTCTGTCAGTTCATAAACCCAGTAAATACACGTAGAATGTAAAACGTATGACACACAAATACACGAACTTAAAAAATGTGTACCATCCTATGAGTATGTGAATCTGATAATGCAGAAACACGACGCTCTGTCGACGCTACTCGACGCGTCGCACCGCGCCGCGCCGGCCGGCAACAGTGTTACCAACGACGATCACCACGTGGTGTTATTTTTGGCGCTTATTAAATCACACACTCGAACTGCAAGCAAAAGCAATAAAAATTTGCGGTGCTTGCAAAATTTTTTTCCTGGCGTAGGCGGATCATACTACAAAGACCGATGATAACTGTTCATTTTTTTTATTCTTTCCATACCCCACCGTTCTCGAGGGATTGGATTTTGGCATCAACGAAGTCGATTTTAATTAGGTAAACAGCTCTGTATGACCTATGACGAATGCATTCTTCTTTTCTTTTTCATCATCTTATGCAATTGCGAAATAAAATATCAAGTACCTAGAGGAATGCTCATGCTGTATTAGTAAGATCTATTTCTAATACACATGTAGTAATTTTTAGTACGTACTTTGGGCGTTAATTATCGCGATATGAAGCAGTATTGGCTCAAATATTCGGAGCAATTTCGTCATCATCGATTGTTTCGTAATATGACGATATAAATCGTTGATCATCGTTTTAAAAAAGTATATTATCTACTAACGCGCGCGAACTTTCCTGAAGCTGGCAAGATTGTTATAATAATAATTAAAGCGCACTGTGGAAACTGGAAAGTGGAGCTTTAGTACTCGACTCAAATATGGACAGATAATTATAAGAAGTGATATATACGTATCTAATATTCAGTAATTCGAATAGTGATGCTTCCGTCATAGCGAGATTTTTTTTCGAAGTTCCTTCACCTAATTTTGCCAGCTTTGAAAGCTCAATTTTCCAAATGTACTTACCTAGTGATCAAAATCAAATTCAAAAGTGCGTACGAAATTATCTTACTTACTTCTGTATAGAAAAATTCACTAAAGATAAAAAAAAAGTTTTACACTCATTCCGCACTTTTTTCAATTATCAATTCCACAAGTAAAGCAAGTTAATTTACCATCCGATAAATTCATTATTCGATAGGTTGGGTGTTATGAACGTTTTAGCAATTATGATGCTTTAAAGGTGAAATAATCCTATTCAGACGATGGCAAATCAGCACACTAACACACACGTACACAACCAATCCAATTCAAAATTCGTACCGACCTTTCAAATGAAACTGCATTCGAGATCAGGTAGGTAAGTAAGTATAAGACCGCAATAAATAATTTCTCCGACACCCAACACGCTCCGTAAAGATGATAGAAAAAAAGGAACACCTTAAACAGAAAAGGGTCGACGTCGCGTTGCGCTTGCAAATAAACCTCAGACACCTAGATAAATTACATCCTTATTCATTTCGCAATACTGCGGTTGAACGCGATGCAAAAAAATTTCTTAGGTACCATTGATAAGGTCACGATAAACAAGCCAACGTGGCGTAAAAATTGTTATCGTAGTATAAAAATGTCGAAAGATCGCCTTTTGAAGCGAATTCGAAACGGACGCACGTACATGATAGGGTATAGCACCCATAAAGCCACCCAAGATGGGTCAACGAAAAGGGAGCAAATCAAAATTCATCCTTTGAATACTAAACGCGTCGTAGTAGCCAAGTGCTCTTTTATATACGTAGGTAGAGGTACTAGGTACCAGTGTGCACTACATACATACAGTACAACGTACGTAGTACGTACATAATTCTATACGTCGACGTCGTGAAGTTTAATAGAGCACGAGTAGATACAACTAGCAGATCCATATACTCAGTAGCATAAGCATAGCTGCTACCATCTCACTTTTCACAAACTACACGACAGGGTATGAAGCAGAGAACAGCGTATACTCGTACTTTGCGAATATGTCGTAGTTACGAGATTAAAGGTGGTATTTGATTCAAAATTATGAACGTTTTGCGGCGTCACGAGACGAAGAGCAGTACTAGCAAAAGCTTAAGGCCAATGGTGGTTTGATATTCATTACAAAGGTAGAACAACTCCAGTTCATTGAAATGTAAAAGGGTTAAAACTTTATATATGTATTGTACGAGTGTGCGTGAGAACCGCAAATACCCACCTCTTCTTTGGCTCTCCAGCAGCAGACACTACGTAGAAGTATTTTACGAGCTTTCATATAATATGCTCTACCAAGGTATTCGGTCCACTTTATACGACTATACGGCTACGTATTGTTTCATTTCACTCACTAACACCCTATATATCCTGGTGTGATTTTAGTATAAAGCTGTACTCGGTGGCAGCAGTGTTAAGTGGTACCTGTACGGTTAGGTTTTTTCATTTAACTTCCCCCTATATCCCTGCATCTCATTCTCTTTAAATGGCAGAGATTTTGAATAAGATCTAGTCAGGATTATTGTTTTCAGCGATGGTAATCCGTTAATGGTTGCGGGATAAGGGGATTTAATATGGGTGATTGTACTCGTAGGATTTGATATCTTAACCGAGGAATCGTGCTAATACACAGACAGCTTGGCAAAGCTCGTCGATCTTTTCGAACGAGCGAGAATTTAGTTGTTAAATCGTTATTTGAAATAAGTAAGCTTGAAGGAACACAATGAATTCCCTCTCTGTAGGGGCTTATACGTATGTATCTCGCCTTCAAAAACACCCTCTGTGCTAAAATTTTTGCGGAGAGATTTCAAAACAGCATTTTCTCTATGATAGAAAAAAAACTCGTACCTCTAATAAATTTAAAATTCGGCTTAGCAATAATTTTTCAGAATCAGAACTCGCAGTTGCTACAAGAAATTAAAACTCGTTTTTTTTGCAGATTCTGATACAGAATGTAGACGTAGAGGCCTACCCTACACCCGGTACTATACAGGTGTCGGAGGAGTGGTGGTACAAACTTCAGATTTGGATGCAACCGGGTACGACTATGAGAAAAGATTATGTGAATGTATGGCCTATCTTCAAAATTGAAGGTGTAAAATATCTTTTCAAAATCTAAGAGCCAAAAATGCCAAAATCCAATTTTGACCAAGGTAGTTAATAGTATTTTGAAAAATAACAAAATTACCTAGTTAGTTACCTATTACATATAACTTTTTGCCTAACTTGCAAATTGAAGGGTCTACAAATGATTTGAAAAAATAAATGCCGAAATAAATACTATGTCAAAAAATGAAGAAATTCTTTAATGATCATTTTTTCTTACGCTAAAATTTTAAAAGTTTTTGAAGCTCAATAATTTCCGATTTGCTAAAAATTTTATTAAATGTAAAATGTTTGAGCTACAAAAACTTCTCAAATTTTAGAATAAGAAAAAAAATGAGCATAACAGAATTTCTTCATTTTTTGATGTAGTATTTATTTCCGCATTTATTTTTTACATCGCAATTTTTTGAAATTCTTCAACTTGCAAGTTGGGCAAAAAGTTATAATAGGTAACTTTGTTCATTTTTCAAAGTACTACTGACCCCCATTGTAAAATTTGGATTTTGGTTCTTAGATTTTGAAAACTTACTTTGCTCCTTCAATTTTCAAAATCGGCAATTTGTTCATCTTATGTTTTTTTTGTTTACTCATACCCAGTTATATCCTAATCTATAGTTTGTATTGTACCACCACTCACCTGACACCTGGTATGTTGTAGATGACATGACTTGAAACCCAACACCAGATCATGCAACTTACCTTGAAAAGAAACTGAACAGTTCATCAATGATTACCATGTGCTAATATTGTTGGCTTGGCTTGGTAATGTGGATATTCAAATGAATTGTGAAAAATCCATTATTCTAAGTCACTACATTACGAAGTACCAAACAAAACCATAAAAAAGTTATAATACTGACGTTTTCAGTGACATATGTAAGCTTTAACAAATCATTAATTTCCTACTTATAGAACATCGATTGTATGAAAGGTCTCAGCAATCAAGAATGGCAAAATGTGCGGCATTAGAAGCTGTTTGGCCTGCCCATACTTTATAATAAGGTAATTCCTTGTATGGTTCAGACACCAAAACAGTCATAAGATATGTGAATGTATACTTGAATTGTGAACAAAAAATTAAGAATATAAAAGATATGAAGAAAATGGGTGGGGAATCTACTGATATTTATTGTCCAAATATAGTCGATACTTACTTGTAAGATCAACCATCAGAGTTTGGAAATTAATAAATTTAAACATGGGTATGTTAGTACATAGAAGCAATCCATAACACATCAAACATACCATTTTCGATGCAATATGTCAACCCAAAAATTATTTTTTCATTATGTTGATGATGTATTGATTACAATTTACAAAATGACTTTTTGTAGGACTTGGTTACTCTCAACGCATGGAACCAAAAAATTCCGAGAGCTGATTGCGAGTTGAAACCATTTGATGAAGTGAGTTCTTTGCATTTCTAGGAAGATGACATTGACAGGTTTTACAAAACACGTGTTGAAGATGTGGCTATCTGGAGATCCAAAAAACACAGGCTTGATCTGAAGAAAGGGGCAATTCCAAAAATTTTTCCTAATCTTCCGAAATACCTCAGCAATGAAAAATCTGAATGAAGAAAGAGTTCGAAAAAAAGATCTGAGTGGTAGCGTAAAACTTGACTACCACTTTTTCTTTGCAAAAATTTTCATAATTCAAGGTATTTTATTACCCCCTGGAAGCTTTTTTCAAAATTCGAAGGAAAGTTAAAAAAAAAAATTGTAGTCAAGTTTTTCCAGAAATATGCATTTTTCTATAATTATTTTGATGAAACTTGACTGCCATTTTTTTTCAACCTACCTTCGGAATTTTGAAAAAAGCTTCAAGGCGGTAATAAAATACCTTGAATTATGAAAATTTTTGCAAAGAAAAAGTGTTAGTCAAGTTCTACACCATTACCTTCGTGATGCTTACATTTATTTAATGTATTTGTGTTTTATTTTGAATATATCGTCTACAACTACACATGTAATACGGAAAGTATTTATACTTCGATTTCATGCTACACAACACACATGCAGTGACAGCGAGTGACAGTGAAGTGAAATACTTGTGAAAAACTAAAAATCAAAAATGAATATGTACATGTAGTATGTTTAATTATGTTTCTGCCACTGTCAGAATTGTCAGAAAAGGAAAAAACGGGACAACCAAGGCATAAACGCTTAAAAAAAGTGAAGATTTCGATGCCGATATTGCGAGCGTAGTTACTGCTACTTCTAATTCTAATACAATGATATTTTGAACAATTTTCATCAATTATAACATGAATCTGGACTCTGGTAAATTTTTTATTTGTTATTTTGCAGCGAATTACCGAATTTCTACAATTTTAAAATTTAAAGGCGATTAATCGATTGCACGATTAATTGAACTCGCGATTAATCGAATAACGAATAGTGTGGAGTAGGTATTCGATTATGCCCAACACTAGGAGGTATTTACATTTTGTCAGGAGTTTTTTTTTCAACTGGGAAAGGCGCACCTGAAAAAATACCTAAACAAGAATTGTTCAACAGTCTTATAAGTTATGTGATTCAAGTCGATCATTCAGAAACTTGCCCTCAGATATTTTCAAAAAAAAAACTTTGTTCTTTATAATGCCGCGAATTCCAAATTTCTATCTCATTAGGTTAAAAGTTGGAAATCAAAATCAGACTTCGGTGCCGTTTAAAAATATAACACTTTTGATGTCAATAAGCTAAAAGGTTGAGATTTGTGTCATCAAAAAGAATGAAAGTTTTTTCTTTCAGAAATACCAAATCAGTAACTTATAAGTTATACCTAACTCATAATTAAGGATAGGTTTTCAGAACAATTTGACAAAAATTACAAAAATCCAAGGCCTTTGAAGACATGCACTCTTTTTTTCAGCACAAACTCCAACTCTCTACTCATCACAGCTTTTGAACTGAGTAGAGTACAACAATGAAATAAGTTAACAACTTCAGCTGTTTTAAAAAAATGTTTGTGAATAGTAAATTTTCATATAATATGCAGTTTTTTGTGATCAAAATGTGGTATTCCTGTAATCGCAATAATTTTAAAAGAACACACTCGCGGCCAAAACAATTGTTGACTATTTTTGGACAGAATGCAACTGTTTTTCATACTTTCCTCCCAAATCAAAATCCACACAATGCACACTGGTTCGGTAGCTTCATCGAAAATTCAACAAACGTACTCATACGTACACAAAACGTACCTACCTATAGAAAAAGGGCAACCAAATATAACGAAAATTTCACGTGACATTCTTTGATTTATGAATCTCGCCGGAAAATCCGATTAAAAACTTTTAAAAATATTTTGGTACTAGAATATACGTTCTATTCTATGCACGAATAGTATGCATGAGCTCGCACCATATGACAATGAAAGGCAATACCGCACGTTTTCGCAGATTTGGCGTCGCAAAGGGGCATTAAAGGAGAGGCAGATTAACCGTGTGTCGATTCAGCGAAAAATTCAAAAAACCGTATATCGGCGCGCAAAGTCTATGGGATTGAAAAATAAATGGTTTTAAAAACACCCTATCCAATACACGCCGCCGCTTTGGTACACTTGCAGAATATATCTATATAACTTTGGTAAGGTATACCTACGTTTACGTACCTTTACACTACTGTTCAGCGTGAAATGGGGTGTCGAGGGCTGGGTACATAAACATATACATCGTTATTTTGAACCATACGTACCTACGAACAGAATTGTTACAATAGCACATTTTAATGACAGTTCAAGTTTTCAACCGTTTTGACATATTAATTAGAAATAGTTTCGTTTGAAAATTTACGACGTATAAGCAAACGCCATTTTATAAATGTTAATAAATAACTTAGGTAAGCTTGGCTTGGTGAAATGCGCCGCGCCAATATATGTGTAGCGGCCCTCTCTCCATCGCGCATCCTTTGCAATAGAAACCACTTTTTGATAAAAAGCTCGCAGTTTAATCGAGAAGGCGATAGCAGTACATACGAGTAATACAGTATGCAGAGCACATACCCTACCTTCATCTTCCATCTAGCAGTTAACTTGGTAGGCTGCTTGCAAAACTAACTCGAAGTCAAGGTACGTCTACAATTCTACATAGTACATATTATAGTACATACACAGACACACCTGGCTGTACCTTGAAAAGTGAATTTTCACTTAACAAAAGCTCACCTAAGTTTATTTTCGGCTTAAACTAAGTCGTCGATGTTGATGGCGAAAAGACGCAGACAACAATCGCCTTAATAGCGTTTCTCATAATACCTGCCGAAGACAAATCGTCACTATGAGAAAGCTGTAGTGTGCAGTCGAGACTCGCATGTCGTCGTGTCGTGTTTCGTCGAAATTTTGGGAAAATCTTGGCGATATGTAATCTAATTTGAAACTTATTGTCAACACGACTACAGAGCTTATCTTAATGTAAGTGAACAGTTGCCACCTTGTCTGCACAACTACATATGTTTTGCAGATTTGTAAACCATTTGCATTCGTCTGATATTCTTGGAATAAGTTTTCATCAACGGGATTCCCCGTTGGCCGTTGAAATTATTTTTTTTCTAATGAGTAAAATGATCTTAACAGACAATATACTCGTACAAATAAATTAGTTGTAGTCATTGAATAGAATGTCGCTTTGAAAAGTGTAACTAGGAGTACCTAGTATTGAATGAGTTGAAATATCAACCCGCAACCACTCTCACACAGCGATCTTCAAGCAACATTTTAGAAATTCTCAAAGTTTAATTTTTCTATAGCAATTTTTTCGAGCCATATAATCAAACATACCATTACCTATTGGGGAAATTCTGCGTTAATCTAGGTCATTGCTACCTATCAAAAATTATTTTTGGGTAAATTTGTATTTTGAAAATGTTTCTTTGCGAATATAAAGCGAGTAAATTATGCCAAAATACCGAAAGAATCATTTTTTAAACTAAGAAAATATTTTGGAACATGGTAGTTCCAACTCCTGGTCATTTACTGCCAATTCCAAAAAATCGAGAAAAATAGTACTTAGTAGATAAAAAAAACATATCAATTTTTTTTGATTTTTTGGAATTTACAAAATTGACGAAAAAGTGCTATCCTTGCATTCCAAATTATTTTTTCACTTTCAGAAAGGGTATCTTATCGATGTTCAGGTGTAATAAATGCCAAATATTTGAGAAGAAAATTTTTTCAGAACACAAATTCACCCTAAAATAATCGATTTGTAAAATTTTAACCGGTCAATGAATCCTGAAGTTAGTGGTCCTGATTCGATGACAATCCTAGGATTGACGCAGAATCTCAAATAATATGTATCTTTTTAAACTCAACAATTTCCATGAACCGGGTTGTTTAGGGGCTAGAGCGCAAAAACACGATTTTTTCGAAAATGTCTCATCTTTGGGAGCCCAGTATATGTACCTCCCCTCCAGAAACACGTTCGGAGCAGAAATTTTTGCTTGGCGACATTCAACTTGAAATGAAGGTGTCTACTAAATTCGGTCAAAATCCTCTCAACATTTTTTTTTCAGCTCACACTCAACAAAGATTTTTTGTTCCCATATCTATACTCGCTATCCAACCGAAGTACATTATAATCGGATCATCAATAAAATTTCATTTTTCTCCCCTCGAAAAAAAAAGATTTTGAAACATATCACAGCTACCTATACAAATAAATTAATTAAAAATGAAATCTCGTAGAATTCAAATCACATCAACAGAACTCTACAAACTCAAAAAAACCTGTGACTCGCAAAAGCGCCCAAGTTTTGTAACGAGGAAGAAACACCCACACGTGTCATTCTAATTTAACGAGCGACTTCGGTTTGGTTTCAAATTAAGCGTCAAAAAGGGAAAACCCAGCAAACTTGCGACTTATTTCCATAACATTCTAACTACGCGGCGAGCACACCTAGGCGCATACTTGGCTTAGTAATTTGATGAATGGTTGACTTAGCTGGCAGCTTTTTAAATTGCATTTCATCACGCCAACGTAAGCGTTGAAAAATTCACACGACGCGACGTGCTGATGTGTGGTGTCTACCCTCGCACCGCGAACAACGAAAATCAAGTTGATAAATTTCATACGGGTAATTTCATTTACCGTGTGGTCAGAAGCACGTGTGAGTACTCGTATGTGCAATTGCTGGCAGTTTTTTTCATCATTATTGTAGATTTATTTCCCTTAAACCAATGCCATTGTACAAATAGGTACACAGCACGTTGTGGTCTTTTTGCTTTACGAATATACTACTCGTACACCGGGTAGGTATATGGGAATGGAATGTAAACATTCAAGCTGCTGTGCACTTTGTCACAGGCAAATATTTCAAGTGGCTTTAGTAAAGGTCAACACTGTAATTTAATTAGGTTATTACATAGTTTGGAAAATTATTTATGGAAATGCTCGCCCCGTTAATCGTTAAAGTCAACTGGTGGTTTATTTACTTCGTCGTCGTATTTTTCTACCTTGTTCGTTCCTTGAACGTGTTTTCCACGTTATAAAATAACCAAGTCCTGCAAACTTAAATTTGATGTAGTGGTTCGTAGGTTTTATGCGTACTTTGTTGAATTTCATTTACTGATACTAAACTGATACCTAGATTTATTTCAACGCTGTAGATTCAACTATGTCTTCAAAAATTGCTCTGTACAACATATTGCATAGAAATGGTTGAAAAGTTTCTTTATTTACAAAGCACAAAACCAAATCAAGATTCGATTAGTTTACCTAAATTGCTAAATTTTTTACTCTTGATTTTTTCGCAGAAGAGAAGTTTCAATCGTAATGTAGATTTGAGATATCTGCAGACCAACAGCAATTGTAAGACCAGACTCGCTCGTGTAAAAAGTCTCGATGGAGTAACCATTTTGCAGTATTTTTCACTGCAATTAGATAATAAGTTGAAATACATAAATTTCCTACAAATTTAAAAGAAAAAATGTCCAGAAAAGAAACCATTCTAGAATTTTAATAACGATAAAGCCCATAAATCGTCGTCAGACTTCTCCAAACACTCGTTAATAAAACACCCAAAAACCTAGAATGAAAGAACAGAAAAAAAAAGGTTTCTAAATAGTTGCAACAATTTCATACCGAGACTACTTACTCGTTAAAGTAAATTTTGTAAAATTTAATAAAAACTCCGAGTATAAAAGTTTTAAAAACAGCGCGAAAAATTTACTCGGGTAAATTTAAATTTAACGATGTCAAATTAATAACTCGTAAGGTATCTCTACAGCAGGTACCTTACCTTCAGCGTGTACAATTTCAAAGAGATAGAAAAATTCTTCGCACGTGTCGAGTAAATTTAAACAACGAGCCAATTTTTTTCACCTACCTACCAACTTTACATTGAGTAACATTTTAGGCTCGAAAAAAAAAAACAAAACAAACGAAAAAAACCACGATCTTTTTAGAAAAAATATCGTAAGTTTTTCTCTGCAAGTGTAAGTACGACGAGTCGAGTGTAGTTTTGATAACAAGACACCACGTTGAAAACTGAAAATCTACGGTCGGACCCTTAGAGTTATTTTACTCGGGTAACTGGTGGCAGATAATCGAGAAAGATGCCTCGAGGTGTCGATTTTTTTTTACAACTTTCTCTACTCGGCCAGAGAAAAAACAACATGTAGATAAACTATCGAGAAACATAGAAATATGCGAAACAATTTCAAAAGCAATTTCAACGTTGCTCGAGGCGGGTAAAAATGTAGATTTTCGTTAATTTGGTAAACTCTGCTTTCCAGCTGTTGAATTCAGCTAGAAGGGGTAAGTTTACGTATCAAAATATAGAAATTGCACGCGATTTTCCACTGACCAAACTTACAACAAACAGTGGTTCAGCAGATTCATCAAACTGCGGCGAACGAGAACCAGAACGTATAGCCCCCCCTATCGTTTTAGATAATTTTCTAGCGTTGGGCCCAAAAAATCACAACAGTGGGAATTTGAAAAAATAAATAAATACAGAGGATAGGTACTGTTTTGGAAAACATACTGGAAGTTCGAACTCCTAGATGATAAAAGTCGTACAGGATTAGGATGAGGTCTTCCCATAAATAGGTTTCCAACGTTTCTCTCAAAAAATATAGCTCCCACGACGAAGGACTTTCACGATCAAACTGATGACTGATGGTTGCTATGTTATAGATAACGCTACGGTGCATGTCCACCACAAAATCAAAGATTGATCTTAACATTTTTCAGATCCACTCTAATGTGCAATGTCGATGAAAATGAAACATTGATAAAAGGAGAAAAAAAGAAAAGCAACTGGAACAATAAAACAAGACTAGAATACCTTAGAGAAAATTTGCATTCGAAAAAAATCGCTACGACTATACCCATTAATCTGTCGCGTAGAAAAAGGTCGATAATGAGAATAAATAATGCGAACCGCCGTCGAGACCGCAGACTAAAAGTACGTAAACATACTTGAACTTGGGGATACCAAGTCATAAAAATAATTTTTCTCTCTCTTTCGTTTGTCTCGCGTAATTCGATAGCTTGGCGAACGTGACTGTTGCGGGTATTCGCATTAAAAGATGAAAAGCCATTGGGATTCGTAGAATTGATACGAGTACTCGACGCGGTAATTAGTTTATGATGCGTGGAGCCGCAGTCTTTGGGCCGAAGGGGGAGGCTTTGGTGCGGTATTCGACCCCGGTAATTATTTTATATGTATACTTATACATTGTAAGTACAGGTACTACAGATGCGTTTGTTGCGCTCAGAGATATATCGCCGTTTGTAGATAGATGAGTGCAAAACTACCGTCGATAATTTATCGGTATTTTTCATTTAATTAACGTAGGTGCCTTTAGCATAGAAGCGCTCCTAATTAACGAAGTAAATCGAGAGGAATAATTAGAGCATTAAATAATCGCATCAAAGTGTATTGGAGACGAATGTACATATTTGAATTGTTTTATCTTTGGGTCGTGATAGTAGGTAAGTGAGGTCGAGGTTGGTTGGAAGAAACCGTTTACGATAGAACGAAAAAAACCTGAAAGATTTGCAAAGAAAATATTTCAATTATCTACCAAAGTAAGTTTTTTCTTTTCCTGACAGCTATGAAGCACTTTCTGGAACGATATGTACTCGTATGTTCTGCTATCACTTTAGTGGTGGCTCGCTCGAGGAAATATCAAGGGGTAGAAGAACATTTTCTACGCAGTTAAAAGTGTATTGTCTGGTGAAGTTTCTATTGACAATCAAAATCTTGAGTAAGTTTGTGTGCCAGCCATATTTGGCAGTTTATTTCGAAACAATGAGTGTAGCAATAGGTGATTGGCTTATCACATAATGAAGACAAACATGGACATATTCAAGTATTCGAAATGTTAAAATACCTTGTAAGGAATATGTACTTCACTATGTTTTGAAAAATCTCACCAATTTTCAAGCATTGTTAATTGTTATTAGTTTATTGGCGTAGAATGTTTTCCTATACACACATGGTTTTCCCGTTTGAATAATCGACTTGTCATTTTGTATTTTTTCTCCCCACCCCGCTCCAAGTTTTACATAATTTCTTTATTTTTAAACCTTTTTGATGTAGGTATGTACATCTAGATCTACATACCATATCTAGATCGTTGAAAAAATATTGTTCAATCGAATACGAGTGAATAGTTTGTAGTCGAGTATCGAAGCGTAGGTACATATCTATCTAACTACCTACGTAAACGTTAGCCGAATTGAAAGCTTACTCGAGAACGTGTTGGAAATGCTGCAAGTGTAGGTAATAGAGATACGATGCTTTTCAGTATCAATTATACCATCTATCGTAAGATAAGAAATTCGGTGAATATTCATCGACGTATACCGAGTACACTTACTCTAAGGAGTTTGGTATTCGTTTGATGAAAAAATCACCTCTCCTGTTTGCCGTTAATTGGCAAGACGCGGTGAAGATGGAAGCGTTCGAGTGAAATATGCTGCGTGTTTTGTAATATGCTCCTATGGAGGGATTTTTCTTCCAAAGGAGTTTACGCTGAAGTACTACGTACGTCGTACAAGTATTATGTACTGTTGGAAGAAAAGTTGAAAGTGTAGGTATCGTGTGCTGAGCACGCGATGTGTGTGAAGTTATAGGTTTAGCTATGCAAAGATACGCGAGGAATTCAATGCGTGCGACAGTTTCAATACAGTTAAATTAATCAAACGCGAACTTCTCGACGAACAAGAAAGAGAAGCTGTACACGTAAACTAATTTAGTCGGCTATTAATTTCAATAGAATAGATATCAACTTTTGGAACGTTTTTCGTGTTTTGAGGTTTATATTTCGCGTGTATAATTAGACCTATTAGTCGGAAGTGTGAATATGGTTTTTGCTCGATGTACCTAAATTAAATTAATGATGAGGTTGCTTTTCTAGTACAAATACATATGGCTCCAGTAATCGACTCGTTTACATCGATTGATCGAATTGATTTTTTGATGCCTTAATTGATGGATTTTTGATTGGTCACTTGGTCAGTTTTTTCATTCATTTTCAAAAATGCATCTCCACCCCGAACGAATTACATGCATTGCAAATATTTGCAATGCGAAATGTGAAATGAAATGAAATTCATCTACTGGTAAAATTGAAATTAATCTACAATTTCTATGCACAGTAATAACGTGATCAGAAAAAAATATTCCAATTTCCAACATTTATTCTTATTCCTTGTAAGTTGGGTACATTGCCATTCGCAATTTTTAGGCTGCCGCGCTGCTAAGAGCACCCAGCAGGATAAATTAGATGTGTTCTTTTTACACGGATTTTAGCAGATTTTCGAGAATCTGGATTTTGGACGTTTTTTTAAATCGCTTTTTTTCAACACTTCAGAGATTATATTCACCAATCTTTTAAAACCTCAAGTCTTATTTTTCTAAGTAAAATCCAAAATCCATTTTCAAAAACTGCTACCCGAGCAGATTCTTGTGGATTCTAAATCTGCCAAAATCCAGATTCTCGAAAATCTGCCAAAATCCGTGTAAAAAGAACACATCTATTGACATTACTTGAACTATTTTTACCGGTTCCTCTCAGCCTGCACTTGGCTGCAGTCTTATGAAGTTTATATGGCAGATCTACGATTGTCAAAAGAATCTAGTGTTGTCAAAAATTCCAGATGGTGCCACATATTAAAGTCGGCCATTTTATTTCCAGAACTACGTGATAATAAGTACAATGGAAAATATTGTGAACTCACATAGCTACAATGTGCAATATCTAAGATACAAAAAATTGGTAAAAGAAATGACATTGGCCGAAAAATGAATAAAAAAAAATCTTGGTCGCAAAGAGAAGATTTTATATTATCAAGTCATAAAAAATTTTGACGGAAATCGGACCGAAATAGATGAAAAATTTGGCGAAATTGCGGGCTTTGTGGTGGGGGTAACTGATAATAAAAACATTTCTGCTTTGTAGCACGAGCTTTCTTTCATTTTGGAAAAATAGAAGTATTTTACCACTTAATCAGATGTTGGAATATGAAGATGAACATAGTGGGAAATAGTAAACAAAAACCAGAGCCGTATTTACTTAGGTACAGGCAGTAAAGGCAGTTGCCTGGGTCGGCAGGTTTTTTCCTTTTTTTAAAAAAAATATATATATAATTTATTTTACTCAACTTGGGAACTCCTATATGGCCTTTTTTTTACTATCGTTGCTACGATTTTATTTTGCTTATCGATTTTTAAAAAACATTTTCAATAAGTGCGTTCAACTAATATTTTTTACTCATGTTGTTGAATGATTTTTGAAAAAAAAATCCAATTTACATATATTAATTTTATTTTGTTGGAAATGAAAGATTTCAGCTTTTTCAAAACTTTCAGTTTCCAAAATGGTTTTTCTTTGGAAGCTCAACTTTTTTGTGAACTCTTCAAAGCTATTTGTTTCCTCAACATGGGAACATAGAGAACCTGCAAAGGGTTAAATACCTACGTTTCATGTGATAATTCTTCCGGAACACCAGTTTCAAATATCTTTACCATTTTTACAGCAAAACACAACGGAGGTACTCATCCACGTGGTTTCGTTTTTGCCTGTTCTTATCAAACTTGGTTCTCGCTTTGATCCCCTCCTACTATGCAAAATCGAACCAATATAGCGATACCTACAATCCTTTGACAAAAATCTTCCCTCAAAAAATACCCATTCAAAAATACTTACTTTAGGTACCTCTACCTAGCTAGTAGCTACATAAAAACCATGAAAAATCTTTGTATCACGACTCACTCGTCAAAAGAGCAAAAAAAAAGATCAATTTGTTTGTTTCTTTTAGTAAAATGGTAATAAAATTACCACGACGACATAAAAAACCAGGCTTTCTTTCTTTCACGACAAAAACTCTCGCTACATATTTTTATACCTTTATCTTGAGCCAGGGATGAATACACACATGTCATTGATGTACATCAGGAGATAAGAAAAAAAAATTACACCAAAGGGAGAACCCTTCCACATAATATGTACGTTGAACTGTACGTACGTCAACGTAGGTAGTAGGTACGTACTCGAAAAATCTCAATAAAATCTGCGCTACACGCGACGAATTAAACCAGTAACGAATTACGTATACCCCAAGCTACGTCTACGACCTACGTATGTATATTATATTCTCGGAATTTAATCCGAGACGAAGAAAATCTCGTATTCGAAGGAAAAACACACCAATCAGCGGGTGCAACGGGAGGGAAATATACGAATACAAATGAAAATACGACTGCATAAACGTTGATATACAACTCGTGAACGGCGAAACGCCGAATAGCACCTGGTACTGCTTTTTTTCTCGCAGTTTTCTCTCTCCATCTCGCTGTTGTTTGATGTAACAAAACGGAATTAATAAATCTTTTTAAAATTAGCCGTTACCATGCCATGCAAAGATTACTGAACGAAGATGCTCTCGAAAAAATTCACCCAGAACTTCACACTTTCTTGTCGATTTGGTTCGCTTCTTCAGCAGATATCTTCTCTTAAGTCATCTCCTTATGTACCATGAAGTATCCACAAATTATAATTCGACGAACGTAGGTAAATCAAGAAAACAATAGAGAAGTAAATACGGCGACAAACGTCTCGTTGTTGAAAAATATTAGTTAGGTACTCGCGACAACAATTGCTTTCAAATTATACCACAATGAACCAGTTTTCAGCTACGTAATCGCTCACTGCATCTTTAATTTACGCCACACAGGTATATTTGACTCTAGAAAACAAAACAATAAAGACAAAGACACTAAAAATCTCGAAATTTAACGAATTGAGAATCTTTTCAAATAAGTACCTACTCGCATAAGTATAAGGTGAAAAAAATACACCCACGTAGTCCATCATCGTCATTCACCATCTAACGTGTGTATGTACATTCGTTTAAACCATGACGAAGCTAAATCTAAATCACACGTTGGAAATCCTTACAACCCTCTTGGGACATCTCGTACACTACGTAAGTCGAAAACTGGAAACTGGGCATTTTCACTACAGGTAAGGAAGGTATGGTAAGGTAAAGGTACTTTCTCGATCGTAAAGCAAAAGAGAACCTTTTGCATGTTGAAAATAGCTATAGCCTCGTGTTGAAATATAACTCATTAATTATTCACATCTCGCAAAACTAAAACGTACGCAGCGTTACCTGCTTAAAGAGTTATTTTTAAAACTCGCGAATAGCCCAAAGATTCCGGAAGCTCGTCAATTTTTAAACATTACCGCGTTCGAAAGCTCACTGAACCCGGCCAAAATGCTAAAGTATACCCGTAGATGCCTCGTCCAGCATCGACATCGGCTAAAAAATCAAACAAACCTTGCAAAAATACCGATAGTAGTATAGTAATCTACCTAAAAGCAGTTTCAATTTGCATATTCCATCGTAGTGGAAATTCTCGACTCTCGAAACCAGAGAAAAGAGTAGCTTCGCCGTTTAATCTTTCGGGCCTATTTTCCAATTCATAATAAGCCTTTTTTTGCTGCATCACGAGCAACAGCAGCAGTTACAAAAACAACAACAACAACAACAACAAGAGAAAAGATGGTATTTGAAATATGTTTCTACTCCGATGAAAAACAATGTGTTTCGTACTTGTTATTATTAGTTGCTGATTAAATTCTTTTTCGTAGTAGTATTTTTTTTTCTACTTTACTCTTCGCGTCGCTCGCCCCCTTTTTCAGACTTTTTCATAAATCTACAAATTTCTCTTTTTCCTCATATAAAATTCATTTTAAATTTAGGTCGTTTTCCAACCCGCCTCTTACTTCTCTCATTTCATCCATCCACCCTTATTTACTTTTTCTTTTTCACTTCTGCTCGTAAAACTATTTCTTTTTTTGCTCTCTGGAGAGAATTACGTTGTACTGGACTAGTAAACGTAGACTGCTATAGTACAACCTACGCGTGTATCAGCGTAAATTTACGTTGCAATGTTTCGCTTTTCTTTCTTTGTTTGAGTTTGTGTGTTTTTCACCTTTTGTGAACCTGCTATTTTCCCGCTAATCTCATCTCAGTCGTTGTGTAAATATCTGGGTGTTAATTTTAGTCAACTGTTTACTCAGAATCAGAGTTCTTTATTTCAAGTTCGTGTGCACAAAAAATCTGATAACAACAGGTGACATTTGCACCATAAACGATGAATTATCAATCTGATGATTCGGTTGAAACATTGTTTATGGAAGTTCTCCGATAGGAGAAAAAAATTCACCTAATGAAATAATGTGTAATACACCTGGAATACGTGACATTAAATCACTAATTTTGAGAAAATTTGGTAACTTGGACGATATTTTTGAAGTTGTTCTGACCTCTGAACACAAGCATGATTATTGATTAATCACATATTTCAAGCATGATCATACCGCCAAAAAAGTGTACACTCAGTTTTTTCAAATGAAAAAAAAATCAACGAAACTAAGCCCATATAGGTAATTGTAGGCATAATTGGATACTCAACTTCAAGCTGATTCGGCACGATTTCCGATGAACGTGCGAAGACGTACGGTGTGTGAGTTCACTAAACTAGGTAGGTACCTATATTAATTTTTCATCATAAAACCTGACAAATCTGCATCAAATGACACAGACGAGTTTATATTCGCTGACACGAAAGACTCGCGGTAATTTGCATAATGAAACAATCGTGTAAAAAAACTGTATCTATTCGCACATTTGACGATGTATTAAATTACGACGATTTTTATTCGTCTCTCTTGCTCGTCTTTCATTCAAAACGCAACTGTTCACGTTGCAAAAAAAAACAACGCTGCTTTTACACAGTACAATATTCCATCTCATTCAATCATTCATTTTATAATCCTGACTTCTGACAGATGCCAAATTTTTTTCCCATGGTCAAAATCAACGGTGGGTGTTTCGCGACAGTATAAAACAATTTCGCTTTAGTATACTAACCGCACTGAGATAGAGAAAGAGAGCAGAGTCATTTATATACCAAAAATGGTGGCAACTACGCCTACGATCTATTCACCACGGATCCCACAACATGACATGATACGTCTAAAATAAACCTCATAGATATATCAATTAATTCGCCAGACCATGTCTACTTATACGATTCGCGATAATTTACGATTCAGGTCGTGACACGCTGCAGGGGATTGAATGAGACGTCGATAATTCGTACAGGTATAGAATACGTTGCGAGTTGAATTTCTCGTAGATGGAAAAAGGTGTAATCGAAAGAATTCTTATTTTCAAGGAATAAGCATGCATTATACAGGGTACCTTATTCATTTTTTTGGTGGGTTATTATTACACACATACACACATGCCCTATGTTTAATGAGACTGGCATGATACCGTCCAATATTGAAATAGAAGAATTTACTCGCATGTCATTCGATATAAACATACTCGTAATATTCAGAATGCTAGATAGGTATGATTATAGGCCAGGCAAATTGGCATTTTTGCTCACGAAGTTTCGGAGTGTCCTGAACAACATACTCAAAGATCCTAAAAGTTCCCCGTACGCTTCTCCCTCTATAGTAGATCTTAGCCCCCTAAAATCAGTTTTTTGATCAAAGCTCCTCAGATTTTGATTTCATCGCATTTCCTCTTTGATTTGATGAGAAATCACGATTTGTAATTGAAAAGTTGGAATATTTCAACTTTTCAATTACATATCATTACGTAATTATCAGTTTTATTGAAATACAAAACCACAGATTCCACTTTTTCATTTACTTCGTCAGTGATTTTCAATCACCGTTTTAAATGAGGCTTGAATCCAAAAGAAAAATATGACTGATACATTTTATAGGACACCCCGTATACACGTCCTCGTATCATGTAGATTGAAGAAAGAGAAAAGAAAAAGGCAACATGTGCACGATATTAACAGATTGATAGAGTAAATACCTGCTATGAAACAACTGTATAGGTCTTCTAGTTAGGTACACATAGCGCTGAAGAAGAATGGTCATTTGTCTTGGACGAATACAATAATCTATTCGTGGAATACACGGCTAATACTCGTTCACAAACACCCTCACCTCACAACAATAAGAGTAAGTACGAGTGCACGTATATTTGTACACAGACGACTTCTCCCCCTGACTATGGGAGACCTCTACACCACGTAAACATACAAGCACACGTTTGGCCAAAGGCGAAATTCGACGCCGGTGCCTTGTCTATTGGTCTCAATGGTTTATTATCGAAAGTATTAATCTATTAAAGAAAATCAATATTGAATTATTTTATCTTGCATTGTTTACCAACTCACACATACCACAACTGTCCGCATTTGTTTGGCCATTTTCTACCTATTCTATTTTTCTGCGCTTGTTTCACTCGACAAGGGCACGGGGAATGTTTACCTTAGAACGAGGACGATGATGATGCTCTAACAGAATTAAAGTATCGCGAGTTATGGGTACGCACGAATCACCCCCTGACCTCACCTCGCTTTTCAATTCTCTCGTACCAGAGCAGTATGACAGACAGAGCAAAAGGCACTCGCACGAGATTTAATTTTTATTCGTATATGCATAGGTACTTTTTACATAACGGTGTGAAATTTTCTGCTAACTTGTGCCAATTTCGTGACGTAGATTGATTAGTATAGCGCCGAGTAATTAATCATTATTTGCATATACGTATAGATATATAGTATGTACACAACTACACGTACATATAGCCATACTAGGTGCAGCACCATCTGAAGTATAAACTGTAAGTACCTATATCTGAACGTATATAATATGTACAAGCTGCGGTATCGACGAACTCTGTATGTATACGTCACCATGCCACGAGTGAGCCCAACTCAACCCGACCTCTCCATCTGACCGATATTTTTACTCGATGAAATATATTTTCTCGTACCTCTCTACCTATCTACCAATTTATCGGCAAATGATTTTTTGAAATTGTGCCGCGTAGCGTCAACGTATTTTGAATTTACTATGTAAACTGTAACTGCGTTGAAACGAATGAAAACACAGTTAACAATATTAATTAGGTAGGCGAAAAATGGTCGGATTTTGAGCGATTATGTGCCTTTTGTTATCTCGTCGATTTTCAAGCGGATATACGACTTCTGATTTAATTTCATATTTCATACAAAAGTTGTATGTACAATTACCAAGTTTTGAAAAAGCTTGCAATCAGAACTTATACACTTGACAAAAAAAAGAGCGCATTCAAGATTTATCAAGTATTAGGTACTGACAAAAATCATCAGTAGCTGCAGTTGAAAAAGTTGATCCTGATAAAGACACAGAATTCATTGAGGAATTCCATTCCCGGAAAACCATATTTAATACCTTTCTGGATTCCAACATCTTCAAGAAAGGAAATTGCCAGTGGAATGTTCAAATTCGTATTCGGAAGCATAAATCGAGAGACACGTACTACCGTAATGTCACCTGATACAGATGTTTTGATACCAGTATTTATTTATTTTTATGAAAAATATCTGCCAAAAAATACATTTTTATTGAATGGATCTGGTAAATATCAACGAACCTTTAAAGGCATGTAAAAGCCTAGTCCACATTTGATGTCAAATTTTGATGGGTTTCCATGCTTTCACTAGAACCGATGTAAATGCAACATTTTCTGGTAAAACTAAAGAATGATGTTTCATTTTTTTTCTTCATTCAAATAAACAATACTGAATTATACTGTTTGAATGACCTGTACAGCGCTCCTTTGGAACTCAGCTCTTACATTAATTTGCAAAAATTGGTCTAGGTTATATTTACAAAAAAGAAAACTTGACACAAATGAATAGCTTGGATGGTTCCTTTATTCTTCAAGGACCAAAAAGCAGAAGATTTGCTAACCACTCCCAGCACATTAACGTGGTCCTTCGGCTCTTGAAGGTTGCGTTTTACTTATCAAGGCAGAAAATGTCAACTACCAAATTTTCATTTTTTGTATGTGTTTAAAAGCGCTAAACTAAAAAGTTTTCATGTAGAAAGATTAATATTATAAATTAGTTCATTTTTAACATAATAAAATATTTTAAAACATTGAAAAAATTATATATGTACTATATGTACATTTGTTATAGTTTTTTTGGAAGATGTCCAAAATGACTGTTTTGAAGACATTTTTCAGCAAAAACTGAATGAAATTGGATGATTATTGGATATGTTGTTCATGAAAGTGCCCTTGAGGCTGCTACGTTGCCTTTTTTTTCAAATTTGCAATTTTGTACTTGTTATAAGGTTATTAACGTATTGTGGGTTGCGTGTTGGTTTGCCTGAACCTTATCAGTTTGGTGGGCATTCTTATCAGTGCTAAAAAAAATTTCAAGAAAACTCTCAAAATTTTATGCTTTTCTATCTTTTCTTCTTCAATTTTGAATTTTGAATTTTTTAAAATGAAATCATGGTCAACACCTGCAGTTTATGCAGTGGAAAAGAGAGTTCGTTGTTTCGAATCCCCAGTGTAAACAAGCCATTCTGAAAGATCGGCGAAGAGTCTGGTTAAATGCTTACTTGAAATGCAAGAAAAAAGTTTTTGATAAAAAAATACAGAATTTTAGAGTTTGTCATCGGCATTTTGTTACTGGTAAGTTGAAACGTTCAGAATTATTCTACATTTCAGTTAGTTTATTTCATAGAAATGTACATTGACATGACTTTTTTTTCATCTCATCCTAGGAAAACCAGCTCCTTTTAAAGACATCAAGAATGAAGATTGGGCGCCTACTAGTAATCTTACTCCAAAAAAACCAAATGCTGCGTCACCTTAATCTGTGAAATCACCCAGATCACCAAAATCTTCAAGAATTGTTACTACTCCTAAATCATCTATCAAGGAGATAAATTGGTTATATAAACAAGATCGTTTGATAAGAAAATTGTTTTCACTTTTCACATTTTGATCATTTTAAATCATTATTAAACGTAATAAAATTGTATTTCAATTAATTGGAAGCAAAAATTGTGAAAATTAATGAAACGTTTCCGAACACTGATAAGACTGCCCACCAAACTGATAATGTGCAGGCAAACTGACACGCAACCTGCAATACGTCAAAAGCCTTATTGACATGTGCAGACAGACATACAAATATTCAATGTTCAACTTCAAAGAAAAAAAATACAATGTAGCAGCTTCAAGGGTACTTTCATGAACAACATATCCAAAAATCATCCAAACCCATCAAGAAATCAATGAGAAATGCCTTTAAAACTAAAAGTGCCTCCATATTAACAAAATATACAAAGGATGGCGTCTTTCATTCATCCTTACTTCAGAATGATGCATCATTCTATTAGTGATTTCTGCATCAACACCAACAGTTCAAATCAACACACATAATTGTGATAATAATGTGAAAAATGAATGTGATGGGTATTTGGTTCATAGTTTGAATTTCATTAATAAAACCTCTGAAATGAACAATGGCAATGACTATGAATTCTCGGATCTTTCGGATTCCAAATCTTCAAATCCAAATCAAAAACGACAGGCGTCACCTCTTCCAGGTGCACATGTTAAAAAATCAAGCGCAGTAAGTAATGAAACCATTGTTCCTATCAAACTTTCATCCTTAAAAGAAGTAAAAGCCATTACCGGCAAAATCAACTCAGTTAAAGACTACATTGTTGGTCTTAGTATTGATCCAAACATCACCACGAACATTCTGAATAAAATTCTGAATAAACTAATTGATAAAAAAATCGACGAAAAAATCTCATTTTATTTTTTATTTTGGAAGAAATGAAAAAATGTGAGTAACTAAAGTGCTTCTTATTAAGGTGCACCAGGGCAAGTCAGAATGATTTTTCGCAATTTCAACTTTGACCAGCTGTTACTCCCCTTCTAATGAACCAATATAGATCACATTTATTATGTAGGTTCCCATAAGGGTTCTTAACATATGGTGAAAATTTGAGCGCGATTGACGCAGTAGCTTTCGCTCAGTGGAATAAAATACATATAAACTGTTCTTACTTTCCCCAATTGGGGGAAGTCAGAACAGGCTAAACTTTGCAGAGGTGTAGATCACAAACGGAGCGTCCTAGAAATATAGCACAAAAACAAAATTGTAGAGAATTTAATTCTCTTTGAGATCACTCTCATCAGATTTTCACTAGGACACACGGTTCGTCCGCTATATGCAAAAAACTAAGAAATAGAAAGTCTGTATTTTAGAACAAATTCAAAACAAGTTCAAAACAACAACAAAATACAATTGAACCAAAAACATCGAAAATGAAACTGAATCGCGAAAATTTTTATGCCGTGATGAAGCAGGGCTAGTACCCTCAAGTCACCTTTAGTGGCACTTTGCCAGATATAAACCTCCAGGTGCTAGAGCAAGTTTTCTAACTTACCCCGAATTCCAACTTCCCCTAGTGCACCTTACATCTTATTTGTATACTTACATAGTTATTTCTACAATGATGGAGCTAGGGGGTCATTCCGTGCCAAATCAGCGGATTTTTGCACGAGGGGTGTGTTCGATTTTTTTCAAATTCAAATCATGTGTAGAGGTCATCAAATAATGACGAATGACGCAAACCGGACATTTTTTCGATTTTTTTTGATGGAGCTGTGGCGCTTCAAAGTTCTGCAAAATGGCCGAAAATGGAAAATTTCAGTTGCAAATTGCTCCGGTTGTACGTGGTATAGAATTTTGAACTTTTTTTCAAATTGTAGTACTTTGAGAGGGAAATCGACGAATGATGTCAAAATCAGTGTTGTCACTTTCTGAAACCTAAAAAACTCGATTTAAAAACTTATAATTTAAATATAACCACGATGTCCACCAGTAAAAATTCTGAAAAAATTCTCAGTTTTAGTCCTTTTTATGTAGAATAACATATCAAAAAATTGGAGGGGCCTTTTTTTTTCATTTTTGAGAAAAAAAAATTACAAGTTTTACAATTGTTGCAATAGTACCATCAGAAACCTAAAAATTGAAAATTTTTGCATTTTAAAAATATTTTACCAATGTGTAGACGAATGTGTGAAAAAAATCCCCCTCCCCCGCAATTTGTCAACGAATTTGACGAAAAGTTCCATTTTTCGTGCTATAATTTTATTTTAAGAGCGAAATATCTGCATTTTTCGTCAATTTGTTGACAAATTGGGGGGAGGGGGATTTTTTTCACACATTCGTCTACACATTGGTAAAATATTTTTAAAATTCAAAAATTTTCAATTTTTAGGTTTCTGATGGTATTTTTGCAACAATTGTAAAACTTGTAATTTTTTTTCTCAAAAATGAAAAAAAAGGCCCCTCCAATTTTTTGATATGTTATTCTACATAAAAAGGACTAAAACTGAGAATTTTTTCAGAATTTTTACTGGTGGACATCGTGGTTATATTTAAATTATAAGTTTTTAAATCGAGTTTTTTAGGTTTCAGAAAGTGACAACACTGATTTTGACATCATTCGTCAATTACCCTCTCAAAGTACTACAATTTGAAAAAAAGTTCAAAATTCTATACCACGTACAACCGGAGCAATTTGCAACTGAAATTTTCCATTTTCGGCCATTTTGCAGAACTTTGAAGCGCCACAGCTCCGTCAAAAAAAATCGAAAAAATGTCCGGTTTGTGTCATTCGTCATTATTTGATGACCTCTACACATGATTTGAATTTGAAAACAATCGAAGACCCCTCGTGCAAAAATCCGCCGATTTGGTATGGATGACCCAGTAAGAATTTGATCTTAATTACTTATATTTTATTATTTATTTCAAGAAGTTAATGTGCGTAACATTTTGTGTATTTCTATGTGTTAGTTGTAAGAACTTAGTCTTAAGTGATTAAGCCATAAAAGGCATTTGTATAACAATTAAGGTAAGGAAGGTAAGGGTATTGTCACTCATATTATGTGAAATACACCTTTTACCTATTAGTCGAGTCTCAATTTGACAAAAAAAAGCTCCCGCTCGCGATTCATGCTAAAAGCAATTTTATGATTGATTCTTGTTCTACACACTAAAGCGAATAAATTTAGCTTGTATGCCTATTTTTTCCCCCTCCCCCTTTTCCGAGGGTCCACCCCCCAACATTTGAAATTCGTGTATCTCCCAATCTATGGGTTGTACAAAAAAAATTATAGAACAAAAATTGTTCCTTGACATCAGATCTTTAATTTGAGTTCATCAAAATTTGTTTTTGAGCAACCCTTCCCCCTCAAATTTTGTAAATACCCCTCAAGAAAACATCAATATTACGTTTTTCACATTTTTAATGAAAAGTTTCAAAGTTGAAGAAAAATCTGTAATTGCTAACAAAAAGTGTTCAGAATTGAATTTCTTTTCCAACGAATTAAATTAAGACCATTTTCCACCCCCCCTCCCCGCCACCAGGGTGATCCCACCTCCCCCAGTTACAAATACCACACAAGAAGGGAAAAAATCCAACGCAAGTTGTTTCGGGTTGAAATTTGCATGGTAGGTGGGTATCATCAAGAGACTTACGCGTGTAAAGTTTTGGACCTCCAGACCCAGGGTCTTTTTGAAAAACCTCCCCTTTTCTGAAATTACAGTAAAAATAATAAAATGAGAATTTTGAGAAAAGTAACCATCAAGGAGTAGGGTGTCGTTTTCGCATGATTCGATACCGCTGAGTATGAATATGACGTCAGATTTTCTGCTACATTCATCTAACCCCCTCCAGAGCCCCCAGACCCCCACCACAAATTTTACCAGTTTTGAAAAGAATTACCTACTTTGGTGATTGGTGATATTGGTATCGTTTTCATATGATTCGAACCCCCTGAGCACAAATATTGCGTCAGATTTTGTTTTACACTCATACAGCCCCTCCAGAGCCTCAGCCCCCCTCAATTTTCATTATTAAAATGCATATAAAACGCCATTTGAGGGGAGGGGGTTAAAAATGTTCATGGGATGAGGATACCACTTATGAATGTCTACCACATACTAAAAAATTGAAAAAATGAGTTCACATGGGTTTGAGAAAATTATTTTTATTGTAATTTCTGAAAAGGGGAGGTTTCTCGAAAGGGGAGGGGTCTGGGGGTCCAAAACTTTCCACGCTGAAAATTTTCAACTGGTAGGCACAATTCTTTAAACACAATTATTGGATGTATTTTTGACCCCTATTATAAAAGTAGCCATATTTCAAGAAAAGTGAAAATTGAGGGGGGCTGAGGTGGAAAATGGTCTTAATTTAATTCGTTGGAAAAGAAATTCAATTCTGAACACTTTTTGTTAGCAATTACAGATTTTTCTTCAACTTTGAAACTTTTCATTAAAAATGTGAAAAACGTAATATTGATGTTTTCTTGAGGGGTATTTACAAAATTTGAGGGGGAAGGGTTGCTCCAAAACAAATTTTGATGAACTCAAATTAAAGATCTGATGTCAAGGAACAATTTTTGTCCTATAATTTTTTTTTGTACAACCCATAGATTGGGAGATACACAAATTTCAAATGTTGGGGGGTGGACCCTCGGAAAAGGGGGAGGGGGAAAATAGGCATACAAGCTAAATTTATTCGCTTTAGTGTGTAGAACAAGAATCAATCATAAAATTGCTTTTAGCACGAATAGCGAGCGGATATGCAATTGAGACCTGACTAGTACATAGCTTTTGCATTTTTCTCTCAGGTAGTGGAATATGTGTATGTGTATGCGTATATCTTTACAAAGATTTGATGACAATTTTAACCAAGCCCAAAGATGTCAGACTGCAGTCAAAAAAAAATCACACAAGGAAAGTGGAGAAACTTATCTGATCTCATCCCTTCATGTAGGGCAGATTTAGATGTTTTAGATATGGAGTATTCAGATGATACTAATTCTGAAAATATGATTCAATTTATGGCAGGTACCTATGTTACTTGGTTGCTTTATTAATTGGTTTTTTGGACATGCTTATCATTATTTTGCCAACATAAGACAGTAAAATGAACTTATTTTCTGGTATGTGATTTCAAAGATGGAAACATTTATAGACTGTGAAACTTGTAAAAATATTTCATAAGAAGATGCCCCATATTCACTTACTTATAGATTCTAGAAATGACCACAATGCTCCAAGAAACCATCTCTAAGATTATCTGTTTTAATTCAAAAATATTTCTTAATATAATGTATGTGATAGAAGATAGAACAGCTCTACCAACAGTAGGTTATCATACTCATGCTGATATACTAACTAAAAAAATATTATATTTTTATGTAAGTGTACCTACAAAATTGCATTTCATCTGCAAGGCAATTAGTTGTCAGATTCAAAAAAAGATGAAATTGAGAATCTTAAAAAACAGATCAAAACTATGTTAAATTATTGTGCTTTTTTAAAATATTTGATAATGTGTAATAATAGGTATTTCTACTTGTTTTGTTTGTTCTAATAGAAATCTGAACTTTGTGCTTTTTAATTTAAAAAATAATAATAATTTCTAGCAATTTTTGAATAGAATAAATTAAAACTAAGTAAATGAGAAATTGTTTTGTTGTCAATTGACAATTATTACTTTGAGAAAAATAAAAATAAAATAATTGTTTCCAATAACTCACTTTAATTTAATATGTCTAGAACTGTTTTTTTAATCATTTGAATGAAAACTTATTTTATTACAATGTTTCACATTGATTGGTCACGATTTTATACAGATTCATACACATTTCAATTAAATTTTTGGTTGTTCCCAATCACACATAAATTCATGAGTAATAGTGGACAAAGCTACCTTAATTGAGGGGACACCAGATAAATTCAACAATTTCAGTTAGAATTGAACAACTAATGTCAGATTTTCATCATGAAACTTGGGGGATTAATCCAGGCTATTGAAAGCTTTCATGCATCAACTACTTTTGATACGAGTATATTATGTGGATCAATTTGAATTTTACATTTTTTGAAAACAGTAAAAAGTGTCCCCCTCCCCAATAGACTCATTGATCTTACTGCTGTGCAGGTATTGTATGTCTATGTATTATGTAGGTCCACTGCATGAAATATTGAATAACTTTCAAAACATGAGCGAGCATGATGACTTTTTGAACAACTATATCTACTGAACCTACTTTTGCACAGTTGTGAAAATAAAATCCAAAATTTAAAGTATTAAGCCAAAATACAAATAAAATATTCGCGAATAAACTTTACGTGGCTATGCTCTTTCTTTTGCACATTGGATAAGGAGAACAATGAGACGTTTCTATCATCAAAAACTTCAAATCGAAAGTATTCGATTCAACGATTGAAGGTTGGCGATTTTCAAAATTCATCTCGAAGATAAGATCACTGTTATCTGGTTTTAAATCAAACTCGAAAAAAAGACGTCTCTTCAAGAGTTCAAAAAACCCTGACTTGTGATAACAAAGAGTCGATGCGTCGAGCAGGATAATACAAACATGGATAAATCATCATCTAAACATCTCTGTCCAGGTCTTGCCATGTCACCACCCCTCGAGAGATCAATTTAATAGAATGTGCAAATGTCAAATGTGAAAAATAAAAAAAAATAAACCTGAAACAAGTACTAACGGGAAGGCGGATGGTTAGGGGGCTGGGAGAAGGAAAATAAACAGTGTGAAACACCTAAACCATTTTTCTGCAAGTCCTATCGAATCATACCATATCCCCTCGAATAACACGAAACCCTCTCAAACGATCTAAATATAAAGATAAACGCCGTGTGATTATTTTTATCCTTAATTCGCACACACACAGAAGAAGAAACTCTAATAAACGACGATATTAGAGAAAGATACCGCCTGCTACAATGTACTAGTTTTACTTTAAATAATTGCCGCGTAATTAATTCATTCATCGCGTATAATAAGTCGACGAAGCAACCGAGCCTGTCAACACCAAGAACGCTAGACGACGTAGGTCTGGCAAGGGGTTAGGGGAGATGGTGCTATACATATACTCGTACTCGCATAATGTAAATTAAAATTCTAGCTAAAAGTCATTTTATGTGTCATTGTATGTTTACATGTATGACACACAATGTTTACAGTTCATTAGCCGTGCATTTTTAGCGCACAAATGGAAGATGTGTATGTAGTTCTGTATATGCGTTGTGTGGCTGATGAACAAGTAGCCGAAGAACGGGGGGTGAACAGCGAACTCTCCATGAATACTGTATTCGAATCAGCGGCACCTTCGTTGTACCTTATTTCGCTTCAATATCTCGAATGCATTTTAAACTAATTAAGCTCTCTCGTAGAAACGACCATACGTTGAAAATTTTTAAAGGTGCGAACCACGTCACGATGAAAAAAAATATTCAACAATGTTTTTTTTTTCAATCTCGCGCAAATAGCTTTTTTTCGACGCTAAATACGCGTAAGACGGGAAACTAGGTAACGTACCCTGTTCGCGTACGAGACTCGGGGTCGTTTATTTTTTTAATGAGCCATATACGTATATTAACGGAGAAAGGCAAGTTTGTGAGTGACGTTTTGACAGAAGACGGCGTGTGTTGGCCAAATTGGCATAAAAATAACATTCTTCTGCTTTTTTTCCCTCTCATTCTTTCTTTCTCGGTATAGTAATTGCTGAGGTAGCTGCTCGGGCTCAATTCATCAATTATGTAAACTCGAACGCGCCAGTGTTTCTGCATTCTTTGCGGGAGAAAAATAAAAAAAAATAAAAATACCGACGCGATATAAACAATGGGCTATTCCAAATGATATATGAGTTTTGAAAAAAGAACATAATAACCGGTTCACCCTTGAGTTCAATTTAAAATTTGACCTAGTAATCGGTTAAAAATTGATAATAATATAGCTTCGCCGAAAATTTAGATCAATGATCAATTGACCATCGAGCGTATCTACTTCATTGCATAATATTTGTCAAAATTCAACTCGCGAAATATACTCTACGTATTTCGCATCATATTGACCTATTTTGACTCCATACAAATAGCGATACTCTATTCTGATCCGCCCATCATTCCGTCGTTTCACGACGATGTTTTTTCTCTCATTTTCGAGGATGTATACGGAAAGAAAAAAAAAACAGGTACTGAACTACCGAAGTACTAGTATCTTGCTATTTGGATCCACATACGATAACTTCTCACCTTACAATGATTACTTCAAAGGGTATAATCGCGCAAAAAGCTTTTGAAAAATAACAGCAAAACGAATAGCATTTGATTTTACTAGAAAACATTTGCTACGATGTAATATAACGAATCCAGTTCATATTATCAGAATGTACTACCCTAACCTATCTAGTAGTATCTTCCGTTATTGTGTATGTAACTGTCTTATACAAAGATGAAACCTCATTTTTATAAAATACTCAACTCTGGGGAATTGCATTTATACATCGATATTACAAGATAACTAGATAGGTAAGGAACTAGCTACCTACCAACCTATCTACCTACCTACCTACCAATCTATTTACAGCGTAACGAGTATTTTCTTTGAAACGATGAGATGACGATGACGCGACGAGCCTTACATACGCTAACTCTTGATAGAAGACAATGCAAATACGAAAAATACGACGAGAAAACTCGACTACGATATTTTTCCTTTTTTTTTTCATCCTTCAAGAAAATACGATGTAATTTTAGGAATAAATTGAACGGAACTTTTTTTCATTTTTTTTATTCAATATCCAATTACTCGAGTGGAAGCATTGGCGCGGCTGCATTGATCTTGAGCCGCTCCGAGCGATAATGAGTGCACGCGTCATTAATCAGATTAATAGAAATGAACGATTCGCGGAATTGGAGAATATTAAATAAAAACGCCGAAAAATTTACAGATTGCGCGCAATTAACTGGCGTTCATGTTATTTCCTTGTTTAGATGGAAAACCATACGTACGAAAAATTTTAACGAACTGATACGAAGGAAAAAATATGTAATTGACAACACGAAGGCTGCATTAAAAAACTGAGCTATTCGAATTGAACAGAATTTTCAAGGATTGAAAAAATGTGTCAGACAATTCATTTCTCAAATTATAAAGGTTCTCAATCAGAGTTTACGAAAGTTGAATAACATACGTACCTATAATGTATTGACGAAGGAACGAACAGATGTGGAAACGTTGCTAATGAAAAAACCTTGGAGGGGTAACATGCATCTTCGAGTAGGTTTCAATCTCGAAGTTTCACTTTTTCACATTCCCATCCCCTCACAAGTTGACGGAGCTTATAAGAAAATCATTTCGTAATTTTTAATTTTTCCCACTTCCTCCCGTTCAAAAAATAACGATAAGGGTAAGGGCACTAATTATGGACCAGTCCGCAATATGGACCAGCGCCTGTTCTCGTTGGTAATTGGCGCAATCTGTCAGGAAAAAATGTATTCCTAGGTATGTATTTTTCACCAAAAAAACGAATGAGACAAAAATTACAGCTGTAAAGTCAAAACTCGCTGAGAAATTTACAAAAAACTGTTTTGAGACACTGAAAAATTTTTTTAGTGTGTTTTTCAACTTTTATTAAAATTATATACTTATGTGGTGTAATTTTCTAAATGTCATTGAGGTTTATAATATCAAAAAAGGATGTAGTTTCTGCTGGAGTGATTAGTTTTTGCTAAAAATGAGGGTATGTGCAGAAATTTTTTGTGCAGTTTTTTTTATGGGGTGCGCTAATATGGACCACCTGTGATATTGAATTTTTTACTCATTTTTTACACCCGCTGAAAAGGGGAATGCTTGAAATACTTTTTTTGTTCATTTCTACAAATAAATAATGATGTTTTGAAATGTAAAAATACCTATGTTTATTTTGAAATTCTTTAGGTGGTCCATATTAGGCGTCCAAAATTTTCAACTGTCATTTTGACACTCGTCATTCAATAATTTAAAAAAAATATTCAAAATTAACCTGAACTGCTTAGAATACGTTTTTTTGTTTATTTCTACAAAAAATGTGACCTTTTGAAAAATGTGAAAGTATGTTCATTTTAAAATTTTATAAGTGGTCCATATTAGGCGTCCAAAATTTTGTACTGTCATTTTGACACTCATCACTCAACAATAAAAAAAAACATACTTAAAGTTGACCTTCACCCCTGAAGTTTTGTACAGTGTAAGTGGAAGGATGGAACTTCATTTTAAGCCTTTGTGGAGGTTTCTACCCCCTATAGTTTTCAAGTGGCAATCCTCCAAAAAAAAGTGGTCCATATTTGGTGCCTCTACCCTCAAAGGAACTCCAAATCATCCACGCAAATGAATGACTCCTGATTTCCTCGTTTCCTATCTTCCTTCCTCGTCACCTCAAAATCGCGAACGAAATGAAAATGCAAACAATTCGGTCGCATTATACACTCGAAAAGATGAGAAAAATTGAGCACGAATTGCTAGAAGCGTCTTCAAAAAATGTAAATTTCTCGTAAATTCTCTAAACTACACTCGACGACCGCGTATAGCGACTCCAATAAACGTTTATTTAGAAGACTATAGAAAAATTCGCGACAAAAAGTGAAATATAGCGACGTTTAAAGGACTAAGAGGCGAACGAGGCGAAACAGAAGGGACGAAAAAGTTGGAAAACTCGTATCGTAACCTGCTGTATACTATACAAAGCGTATATACGATTATATGGAACAATAAGTGGAAAACTATGTTTTTCAAAGTTAAACTTTCATAGGAAATGACTCGCCCCGTAAGTAACAGTTTATTTTACGCGCTTTTATATCCATTATATAAAATAAGTAAAAATGAAATCGTCGCGTAAATCGGTCCGACCGTCCTAACTGTCGAGTGTCGAGAGTCGCTGAGGAGGGAGGAGAGGAAAGAGTGCGGTACAACGGCATTGGTCACAACAGGGGTACAATGTAAAAATATCCTCGTCATTTTCACCTACGTCCTTCAAGTCTTGCATTTTTTTCCTCGTTGAGCGCGGTAAGCCGCAGAGTGGCACAAATGAGTAACTTGGGAAGCCTTCCTAAGCCTATGAGGATTTATTAACTCAAAAAAGTAGCAAAGCGGATGAAAAAAAACACGCAGGATTTTCGTTAGAAGAGGCACGAGTATTTGAATCCACGATCATGATAAAAGTCAACCGCACTGCTACGAAAATCGCTGATTGCCAGAGGCCTTCTGCATTTTATCTACTCACTGCTTGTTTTGGTGGTCGGATTCAAGCATTTATAAAATTGAAAATACCATTTTGGGTACTTTTACTAAAACGTTCAGCAAAACTCAGAAAAATTGGAGGGGGGGGTTTAGAGGGTGAAACTAGAATATGTACTTAGTTGGTCGACATTTTGAGCTATTGTCAACTTCTCTAGGTGAATTTGGGGCTGAGTTTTACGACAAACAAAGATGGTGGACGATATTCGACTCCTTTACCTTTACGGCAATAAACATTACAGAAGCTCGATGAATTTGTATTTATGTACCTAATAAGAGAAATCACCGAAAAAACATGATATAATCTCGCACACAAATCAAGCTTTTCGTCTGCAAATGGACTAAAAAGTGAACTTACCATCCTACGAAAATTATTGATAACTAGCTGATGCTGGTAAAAGTTGAAATATGTACTACATAGTAAGCTAAAGGTATTTCTTCACCATATTATACGTAATAACGATCTCTCTAACATTTTCAGTTTTCACTTCAATAACGTCCAGTTTTCAGAACATAAACGTACCAAAATATGGAAATCACGCGTACAGTAACGACAACAAAGTAGTCTTTGAAAAAAAAAAATTGGGTTAGTTTAGGCAGGAATGCGAATGCCGAATTTAGATATGTAGAGGATAATTGTGTAAATAGGACGATATATTTTAGGGTATTTGAGGAAATTAATGTTTACACGGTTAACGTGTAATATTGAAGAGGGAATAAGTGAAACAATGTTGAATTAGTACACGCCCGAACTTACTGTTCAGAGGTTGGTTTAATTGTTAAAGTAATGGCGTACCCATTTGTAGCATTCAACTAATTAAAACACATGTTTGCTACGTGAAATCTATTATTTAAGCAAACCTCGTCGCATAAATAGCGAAGAGAGAATTGCATCGTGCTAGAATCATTTCTCTGCGTTTCCAACTTATTGCCCAAGATGTGCGGTTGATTAAGCGTTTTATTTAGACTGATTGTTTACTTTGCGTTAGAAAGAGAGAGAGAGAGAGAGAGAAAATATCATTTTGACACAGTCTACCGCAATTTTTTGAAAAAATGACGAACATTTTTCCACATTCTAACAAAATGTCGCAATGTTATCCAATCTTGTCATTTTTTCCGAGAAAAAAGATTTTGAAAAATTTGCCAAAAATCAGAGAGATTTTTGGATTATGATAAACTTGGTTCAAAATTTTCAGACTAAGTTTGCCCTTTCAATTTCAAAAACACTTGATTTTTCATGGCATTTTTTATTCGACCACACATGTGCTATCAATTAGGACCACCATTCAATTCAAAATTATTCGCAGATTTTAGTTTTTGTCCAGATGGGAACCAGTTACTTACAGCAACATTTTTTGTTCGTCTACCCCAGTATTTCTACAACTGAAATATTTTTAAATTTCAAGGTTTCATTTAACCTACGAAGCATAAATAATGGATACTTAAACAGCAGAGTACTCTTGCACAGGCGTATGTTGACAAAAAAATTCAAATCTATGCACTCAAAATTGCGCAAGCTCAAGTTCATCGTAAAGGTACATTATAAAGATAGCGAAAGTTCGTCTGTATTAATTACTTCGGAGTTATTATATTTGCCTATTGTAATATTTCAAGGAGCAACGCAACATGGACAAAACAAAACTACAGATGCCGTGATGGGATGAAGCGGTACCTCCATAACTCCATATTTTGAACACAGCATTAATCAGCTTAATATACCCCCCCCCCCTACAAATCGGCAGAATACCAAAGGACACATGATTTGTGAGGTTTTCGGTTTTCATAAAAATTGTGCCAAGGTACCTACCTACCAGGCTGTCAATCCATATGCAAAAAGCTATAACAGATGTCAAGACCCTTAGAAGATAAAGGAATAGGTAGGCAATATGATACTTTTATAAAAATCTTATTGTACGTATGTAACTTATAAAAGAAACTGAGCTGAGCTCTCATGAGAAAAGAATCATCACGATGGTGTCTCCAGTAGGTATGTTAATATTTTGGAAGATGCCGAATAATAGGTACCTGGGTAATTCTCAAAAAAAAGGTAAAAATCGTGTACATGGCAAATTTCTCAAAGATCTTGGCATGAATTTTTTTTTTGTTTGGTCCATTCAAGGATCACCCCCACACATTTCACATATGGTATTGGGATTTTTAGCCCCTCTTTTCATTGATGTACGAGTACATTGGATTTTATACCCCAAATTGTCACACGCCATGTTTTTGAAAATGAATGTTATAAAGTGTCATGAACTTCATTTTTTTTTGGAAAAATTGACACATTCTCATTATCATAGAACACGAAGGTCCATTATTGTGCTAATTGCAATTGCAATAAGCCCATAGGAAGCTCATATTTCACATTTGAAAACTGTCACGCACTTTTTGCGCAAATTTTCGAGCAATTTTCAATTATTTTTGGTAGCTTCCCAATCCAACATTTTTTTCTGGTGAGTGGCTGCACTGGTTCACTGTTCTCATAGAAATGTTACCCCGCACCGTTTTTTTAAAAAACTACATTACAGCTCGTTTTGATCGTACTTATCTGTGAAGTTTTGATATTTCGCAAAATCTGTGTCCTTCGGCTTGCGTTTTTATTTACCCTAATGAACCTGCCAAAAACGATGATTGAGAAAGGGAAGTTATTCTACATGATAAGTAAACATTTTTATTACGTGGATAAAATCAAATAATGTCCAGTAAGTAAGGCTAGACACGAAAAAACGTTGAGATTGTCCTTCGGCTTGTGCAGTGTTCATTTGTCCTTCGACTTGACCAAATTTCAGACAGCTGTACTTTTATCGCGCTAGTCGACATATTACACGATAATATTAGCAAAATTTGACATTTTACCCCTCCCTACGCCTCACTACCACCCCTACCAAAAAAATTAGTCCATATTCGAATCCTGCGGCCTCAAAAACATTAATCGACATATACACGATAATATAAGCAAAATTTGACATTTTCTCCCTCCCCACGCCTCCCCCTCCGCCTCTACAAAAAAAACTCCAGATTCGAATTCTACGACCTCGAAAACATATCAATTGACAAATTACACATCGACGAGGGTCGAATCCTAATTATCCCCGTTTTAGGGGGGCCAGGGCCCACAGTGGGGGGGATTGAATTGAGCCTAACACTAGACAAGGGATCTGGGACACTTATACAAATGATTCCCACTTGAGATTTTTCAAAAGAATGATTTTTGTTTTTCAAAATTATGCACATCAAAATTGGCCTTTTTTTTGAGAATTACCCACCTACAATACTTATAATTTTTTATGCTGAAGAGTACAATACATTTTTTTCAATTTTCAAATATGTTAGTAAGCTATGCATTCACCTTTCACAGCCAAAACAACCCAGGACCCCTATCACATGCCAAGTTACATCAGCTCGGAGGAAATTTCAGATTGCAGCCGAATTCGGCGCAGTGTTCATCCCTGTAAGGCCGTCACCAAAAAAAATACCATAAATCGTGCTCGCTGAGTCCTATGGTTTCGCAACCCACATTCATCGTCGTCTCGTTTCGCGTACTGTAGGAATATATCTATTTACACAAACGCGCACTCGTAATGCAATTCAACTTCGTACGCATAAAACTACCCGACAAAAGTATATAAAGTTTATCACAAAATGAACATGAAGAATTGTCGAGGTAGGTGTACTATTCGTACACAAAGAGTGCGAGTGTGGGCGCCAGGTCGAGTTCGTTATTGGACCAAGGGGGTAAAACGTAAAAAGCAGCATACACGTTGTGCTGTAGGTAGATAGGTTTAGGTAGGCATACATACGTACATTATGTATACGTAGGTAGGTAGTAGGTACGTCTAACGCACAAACACCAAAATGGAGGAGAAACAAGATATAATTTTAGGCGAAAACTAATATTTCACGTTAGTTAGAACTTTCGAGAGAGCAGGGAGATTTCTGTCAGCGGGTAATATGTCAGCCGGGCCCGGGCAGGGTTCGGCAAAAGTACCGGTACTCGTGCGGAAAGCTGAATTATAACCACAGTTAGTCCCCGTACTTATCTTTTCCGCAGGTAAAAGGCGTGCATAAATATTTCATTTCGCCGCTTACGCGTCTTGCGGCTAAAAAGGCAAAAAGTTTTTTTTCTCTCTCTACGAAAACGACGCCGTGTAATTTTCCAACAAAAAATTACCTACGTAATTTCGACGAGTCGACCACGCGGTCGTGCATTTTTTTCCCGTCGCCATCCATCGCGATTTTTATTTATCGTTTGAATTACCGAGTTAGTATAACGCGTGAAAGGAAAAAACGCACCTAGAAACGTTTAATTAGGTTACCATTTTCAGCTTTTGTTTTGCCCATTGGGCCGAAAACACGATACCAATATAAATATAAATTCGAATACCAACGTAGATAATGTTATCAATCTCGCTACGAGCATTGAAACGTGTTACTTTACGCGTTTTCAAATCGAACAGCTCGCGATCGACGACAACACGAGCGCGAGCGACGCAACGGGATGAAATAGAAAATAAGGGTGTAGAGTAGCATCGTAGTCTCATGACGAGAGATGAGAGAGGATGTGAATCGGAGCACGTCGTAGTTGATGTTTCTGTTTCAACGGTTTTAATTGTATTAGCAACAAGTCACTTTGACGAGAGAAAGACTACCAACTTACGACACACCAAATTGTTGTTAAAGCAAACGTAAATTTCATCTTCGACAAATTCTCTCGGCTTCTTTGCCTCCCTTATTCCCTCTTCTATATATACTTGTTTCGCTATAGCAACTTATACCGTAGTAGGTAGGTATATTTGTTGTACGTCAACTTTCCCTCATTTTCTGTTTCATTCTCGCATACATGTATGGTATTCCGGTTTTCCTAATTCATTGTTGATACGTAATACGATTACGTAATTTCGTTTACTTATACTCGAGTAAAATTCCAAAGTGCTGGAAAAGTTAACGAGGATGCTTAATTTTTGTCATTGTGACCGCGTATTTTATACCTACATCTTTCTCAATAAGAGATTATTTTTGAAAGAAGAATAATTTTCTTTTCAGTATCTGAAGTGTTGGGTGTTACGTTCTTGAGTGATTCGAGAATCTTCGAAAATACTCAATGTTTATCAACAGCATTGCTGAAAAACATTTTTTTTTTCAAGTTTTTTCTCTCGAATAACCCCTTTTTAAACAACGATTATTACTCTCATTGAGTAGTTATGCCTCAGAAAACATCACGAGATATCACAAACTCCTCCCCAAATCCTGTTTTTTTATTCATACAAAAAAAATTAGTAGTAGGTAGCTACTAGGTACACATAGTAATATGTATTACCGTTACATTTGTATTTTTTTTGAATCATTTCAAAAAGAAAATGACAACTTCAGAAATGTGTGAAAAAACAATTTCAAGTCACTGTCCCTAAATCTCGAGCCCTTGCAGCCCGACTGATTGCAACCATTCCAACAGTACTGAGCTTTGGTTGCACTTTTACCTACTGCAAGGAACCACACGACTCCGCATTACGCAAACGTATACAAAACCACTTAAACGTTCGAGCGTTTTGGGCATTCGAGATTCGACGGTCGAGTTTAAGTAGTTAAAAGAACGAATGAAAAACAACCGCCTTGCCGGCCGCAGCCAACTCGCGCATCGACATCGCTCGCTCCCACGCTTTGGCTTTCCGCGTAAGCTACATACGCTGTGGATTATTTTTAAAAATTTGTTCTCTTTCAAAATACAACTAACGAACGTCGGCGTCGTTCGAAACAAACAATATTACGTACATGTTCGAGAATCTACGACCGTCGACTCGTCGTATATCCGATCTCGAAGGAAGAAAGCGAATAATTTTATTTCTAGTAGTTGCGTTGTTGTTGTTGGTGGTGGTGCGGTGGTTGCGACACTTGGTCGTTTTTCCAAAATTTTCGGTCGTCTGTATCGAGAACTGCTCTCAAAAACAACCTCAACCAGACGCACTGTTCAACTTGTTTGTACTCGTAAGAATTGACGACTGGTGCGCGAATTTTGTACTCGGTATTCGTACGTTAATCGCTCAAATTGCGCCATCCGTCGACAGTGTTGTGTTGTGTTGATAAAAAATTCGGCTACGATGGTCGTTGAAGTAATTAAATCGTATTTGACGAGACAGCCGTAACCTAAAACGTGTGCTCGAGCAATAACTACATTACCTAAGATAGGTACTCGTAGAAAGGGGGTACTTGGTACTTATACGCGAAGATATGCCAGCCTTCAATCCTAAAAACAACAGCAGCAGCAGCAGCACGCCGCCGTCGAGTGCCGCCAATCCGCAACGAACCACGTTTCGGCCACCTTGGGTCAAAGATGGACCACAACCAATACCGATGCCATCTGCACCCTGGACACCTAGAGTCAGAGACAACGCAAACACCACACCAACGGCCCAGGTTGGTTCTCATTCGTAGAGAACTAGGGGGGTAACACTAACAACCAAGTATATAAATTAATGTAAGAAGTTATCTGTACGCAATGAATGTTGTTTTAGGCTGAAAAACCAACTCTCAGAAAGCAAACAAAGATATCAATTCCTATCGAGCCGACAGACACGGGAGCTGCACCACGAACGGTACGTAGCTAAGCTATCTAGGTACACCTTGACCGTACAGCGTGCTCAAAAATATCGAGCAATCCTGAAAAACTTTCTAGTAGGTCACAGTGAACAGCAGTACGGTTGGTACAAGACTACAAGTAGTATAATAACACAATCATGACTGGTGGTTGAATTGGCGTGGGTAATATCATTCCACCAATCACATACTCGTACATCTATTTCAAGTTGCCAACCTATATGTACATACTTCAAACAAGAAACTTTCTTCGGGGTTCTCGATATTTCTGAGCCCTCTGTATAGGCGACAGACGTACACGGACAAACTATATACATTGGGGTGAAGTGCATTCCAATCTCATGTACTTGATTTTTTTTCACTCTTTTTTAGTCCCATCCCCTTGATTTGTCACTCTATGGGCGTGAAAACCACTCACAAAATTGTCACCCCCCCTCCCCGTGGGAAAAAAGTGACGCAAGTGAGTTCCTCAATTTTACAAATGTGAAAAAATTAAGGTAGGTATTGGATAAAATCAACTCGTACTTGAATTCAAAGCAACCTCATCGCCACCCATGACAAACACGTAGAGCTAGATTAGGAGGGTGGGCTGTTAAACCGACATTTATTCGAACGAATTTCGACAAAGAGATTGAAACTTTTTCTAAAAAAATAACCACTTTAATTCAAATTAATTTTTTTGATTTTTTTCACATTAAGGGGCAATGGAACTGAATGCAGTTTTCTCTTAAAAATGGGTTATCTAGAAAGTTTTTTAAAAAAATGTTTACAGAATTCAATTTTTAATTTTTTTTTTGATTTCGTTCAACTAAGTTTTTTCTTGAAAAGTGGCTAACTAGTTTAGAAAGATTCTGCCGTAGAAATTAAAAATTTTCAAAAAAACAATACCAATTCTGATTTATTATCATCGTTTTTTTTCATTTTTTCAAAATTTTGGAGGCTTTCATTTAAGGAGGCCATCATGGCTTGGAGTACTTGAGGGTCGTTCAATCTCAAAATCAGATTAAGAAATCGGGCTCAAAAATAGAGAATTTTTAGATAAATGAGTTTTTTTTAAAGGGGGTGGGTCCTAGCAAAACTTTTCTCGAGTAAGAGAAAAAAATAGGGAATTATTTTCTCATCCGAAGTAACAACTTCAGGAGAGGGGGGGGGGATGAAAAAATTTCCAACCGACAATAATCAATTACGTTTTGATATTTTACTCGTAGTATACTGAGTCGATTTTATTTCGAGAGGAAGAGTCGATTTTGAATCACTGAGGTTTTATTCAAGTTTTCATTGATTCGTTATCGAGATTAGATCGTAATGTAAGGTCATCGCGTTAAACGGATATGATTAATTCTCTCGCCCACTTTTGTCACAAGTTGTTACGTTACAATGACCGTATTTTTTCTGATGAAAATTCGGCTAAAAAGAAAAAAGATAACATTATTTTGGCTCGAAATTTGAAAGAAGGCCAATAATTCTAACGCAAACTACACATATGTATCACCAAGACTTCAAGCAACATCGCATCGTCATCGTGATCGTACTTATCATTAACATTATTATTATTGTTGTTGTTATGGTGAACTGCATCACGAACAGTATCAGTAGACATTTTACAGTAAGATAGCTTTTACCTACCGTACGTTTTGCACTCGTAAGCCTTACTACGTGAATTTAGAATTTACTATGCCACAGTTTAACGATAACGATACTATCGCAAATTCGGAATAGTGCGACATAATATCAAATCTAATTTTTGAAACTTCGAGAGTTTCATTTTCATACGATAAAGGTGATAAATTCGGATCGGAAAGCGGAATTTTTGAAAACAAACAGGTGAGTACCGATAAGCAAGTGAAAGGCATGCGAACAGCAGAACGACATCTCATCGTATTCGTATAACCGTCACACTAACCGTTTCGTCATAAACGAAATCAATTTGTATTTTTAATACTCGTACCTACATAATCGCATCAAAAATACTCTTATTATCGTATGTAATTGACCGATTAAACATTTAAACAGTATTTGCGTATCATTCGTGTGTTGGCAGCAGCATCAAGAGAAAGTGATCCCAATCAAAGTGATAACAGAAAGCTCGGCGGCGACCACACCGATCAACAATCAGTCAACGCCGACGGCAAATTGGAGAAAAGACCGTCCACAAGCGTCTCCTGAGCGGAATATAAATCAAAGGCCTCCTGGCGCAGAACGAATGACGCCTGTATCTTCAAAACCACCGACGGCACCGGCACCGCCGCCCCCTCCTCCACCACCTATGGCTGCGAATAACGCGCGACCACCGCCTCCACCTCTACCACCGCCTTTCGCTGATAATGCACCGCAACAACAATCCGGTAAGTGATAACGATAGTTCGATTAAACGTGCACAATCCGCAGAAAAAGAAGGAAATTAAGTGTGGGGGGGGGGAGATAAATTAGGGCAGGCATTGTTCAAGATCCGAATTTTTATACTGTTTTTTGACAGTCTACAAATCCCAACGTTTCGAAACAAAGTCGAGAGCAACCTATTCAAGCGATACATACGTTAAATCGCTCGTTAGTCATTTTATTTTTCCGTTTTTTTGCTCGTTCATGCCTCAAATTTTCACTAAATTTACCTAAACATGTACACATCGAAGAAGGGAAAGAGAGGAGCGAATAGTTTGGGTACAGAAAGACGCTGTTTTTCGTAATAAGATTTCATTAATAGGCATCCGCTTAAACGTGAAGTTTTTAGAGACTCTTGGTAGTAGGTACAAGGTAGACTAAATACTTGTAACGCGTAATACATTCGTATGGCAAGCCAAATACCACACATGACACACGACTGCCTCAATTTGCGAACATTAACACTATATTCGATACTGTCACACTGCCGCCGGTAACATTGCCTACTGCAATCGAAAGTGCCTCTCTAGAAATTTTCGCGACATAGTAACGTGTCGTGCCGTGCTCACACTCCGTGTGCGTGTCACATAATACTCACACTATGGTCGACGAAGAATACGACGAAGACGATGCCACTGTCTCAGAAGTATCGGTAGGTGTAACCTTTACCTATTAACCGCGGTATCACAATCACAGTCCTCCATTTACTACGTAAACAAACTCTTCGTCCTTCGTGTGCCAATTCAAAAAATCGCCCGGAATGAGACGATTCGAGAAAATCAAACTAGTGTAATTAGCAATTTTTTCTATTTGACGATTTTCGATGTTTTTCCGGATATTTGGACGTAGTCGACGAATACGTTTACGTTTAAAATGTTCTCCATTCCATTTTTGTTAATGACGTTTCAAAAATGAAGAAAACAAAAGGAAATCCCGTGGAGACTCTTTATTTTAAGTTGATGATCACCCAGAAAAAATCTCAAGCACGGAGGTACCCCTGGAGAGGAGATACGAATCCTCAAAAGAGGAAGCATTTTTGACAAAACGGTTGATTTTTCGCTCTACCTCGTATCCAACCTGTTTTAAGAAAATTGGCACAGTTTCAAAAGATAGTAATTGAGATTCTGCGTCGACCTAGTCCATTGGCATCAAAATATTAGACCACTTTTTAGTGTTTTAACAAACGGTTAAAAATTTGCTAGTCGATCATTTTTCGAAAAATTCGTGTTTTGAAAATATTTTTTTCTCCTTCAAAATTAAATAATTTCCGAAAGTGCGAGAATATTTTGAAATACAGTGATGCCAATTTTCTGTTCACTATTATGAATCTCAAAAAATCGAAGAAAGTAACACTGAGATTAGTAATAATGGTTAAAAAAATTCGCATCATATTTCGACTTTTTACCATAATCAAGGCGTTGTACTCGAGAAGGAAAAATTTTCAAAACACGAATTTATACCTGTAGGATTTGCGAATTTTCAACCGCTTGGTAGAACCACAAAAGTGGTCTTGGATTTTGATGCTAATTGGTTACGTCGACGTAGAATTTCAAATACTATCTGTCGGAATTGAGCCATTTCCCCAATAATAGGCTGGTGTGAGATAAGAGCGAAAAAACCTCAACTTTTCAACAATGCTCGCTCTTTGAGGACTCTCATCTTCCCTGCAGGAACGCCTCCAGAGCTAAATTTTTTCTGTGTGACTTTCAACTCAAAATGAAAATTGCCACTGAATTTGGTTTAAATTCCTCATCCCTAATTACAGAATCGCAAGTATGAGAACCCAACTACAAGTATCCGACAAGAGATCGTTTTTTCGTTACAATTATAGACTTTTTACATCAAAGAGTCGACCCAAATCTGTCACTAACCATTACCTAACTCAAACCCGTGTTGATCAATAGTAAGCCTACGACAATTACATCATCAACGCAAACGTCATCGTCACTGTAGTCGCAATGCCTGCGTTTGTAATTCGATATTATTGAGAAAACACGCGGAAAAAACGTCAACATTGTATGCGGCGGCCCTCAAAGACGACGATGACTTTCGCATTTAAATTAGAAAAACACAAATACTGTTGTACGTCACGTTGCGTGGTGCAATGCCGCGGCCGTGCCGTACCTCACCGCACCGCACTGCACCATGAAGACTACACGCAGAAAACGAACACTAATATTTTGGATTTGAGACAGATGAACGTATGCCAAAAGTTTCAACTGTTTGCTAAAATTATCATCGTTAGGAAAGGCAAGGGAGAAGGGCATCGGTGATAGCGCGAAATGAATGACGCGATCGCCGGCCAGCAGCATGATGATCCGCGCCGCCAGCTAAACGTTATGTCTGATGTGAATACACATTACTGTACATCGCATCGGCGAAAATAAAAATAATTCCCGCCAGTCGCCATCCCATTACAATTTACTTGACTTCAACTCGCGAGTCGCGAACGCTCGGGTGATATTAATTTCCACTATCGTAAACGATGCGACGAAAGCAAAAATAACCCGAGATTTCGATGATAGGACTCTTTGAAATCGAGTGTTGATTCAAGTAAGAACGCTTCGAGTTTCAATTGTGTAGGTCATTTACTATTTCGAACATCGATGAGAACAAAACCACCGCCACCACCGGGGATGGAAAAAGCTTACATATCCGCTAATATCGAAAAAGCATAATTTGCAACCGGCACTGGAGCAATTGCCATTGGAGAGAGTCTAAACGATTTTTTTTCCTGGAATTTGTGATCATTTTTCGCACTATTTTTGATTTTTTTTTCGTGAAAGTGAAAAGGGGTCATTTAAAACAAAATCCAACACATTTCATCACAATTTACGAAAATCGTCAAATTCGTCGAAATTAACCAGCACAACTCGTAGCATTTCAAATGGCTTATACCCATTTTCCTAAATGTGTCATTTCAAGGTGAAAGGTACCACTTTTGACATTTTCAGATTTCTCGCAAAATCGATTTAAAGTTGAAAAATGTCGAAGTGGGAGCTTTTTATTTTTTGACGTATTCGGATACTAGACGATCTCCTCCAACAACTGGTATGATTTTTAGTTCGTGCTCCTAACGGGAACCCCGCGAACTAGCGCGTTGAAGTTAACTACTCAAGAAAATGATGAAAACATCGGAATTGGAAACTATTTTTTGCTTTGATCTTCTGAGAGGGGGGAGGGAAAAGTTGAAAAATGATTACATGTTTACAATTTTTTGAAAAAAATCAGAAAATAATTGAAAATAAAAAATTTTTAAACAAGAAAATGATGAAAAATTGCAATTTTGAAATCATTTTTTGCTGTGATCTTCTGAAGGGGGGGGGGGGAGTTGAAAAATGATGACATTTTTACAATTTTTTAAAAAAAAAATCAGAAAAAAATGAAAAATTAAAAAAAAAAATCATGAAATTTTCTACAGTTTTTTTTACGAAAGCAAAGAGATATTCTGCAGATGACTTCGCGTACATATTACCATTAGATTCGGCATAAAATTTCCTTCAAAATGAGCTATCGGAGACCTTTTTTAGCGTTCGTTTGACGATTTTAAATGAAAAAAAAACATTTAAAAATCTTCAAACTCGTTTTTCTCAAAACTATGTTTTTTGTAGTGTTGAGTGTTTAGGTGGTGTAAGTTGGGTAAAGGACCTTTCACCTTAAAATGACACAAATTTCAACTGGGGTATTTTCAGTTGTATGACACATCAAAGGTTGAACAGAATTTTACGTTGAATTCAAACATGGTTAATTGGTTAGCTGTTTTCACGCCGCGTTCTCACTCTTCACCTTTTTTCCTCTCTGTTTCAACTTCCCTATCAAAATACAACTTTTCACTCAAAAGCTAAGAAACCAACAAAAAAAAAATCAGAATTCAAATCCTAATTCAAAAATCTAATCACCCATTGTAATATTCTCCTTGCCTGAACAATAATCTGCATATAATCACTTGAAAATAGAAATCACTTTTGCTTAATTCTTTGTCAGACTAAATCCAGGGTGTCTAACAGAGCCTCAATAAAATCAAAATGAAGGGTCTTTAGAAGGACATTTTCAAAATGAAAAATAAACCAATAGTACCTTCTCCAAAAACAATATTTTAATAAAATCACCAAAACAAATATTTCAAAAAAATTTTCGAAACATAGAAAACAAGAAAACTACGGACCCCAAAAATGTGGAAAAAATTCCAGTCTGAGAAGTTATTTGTAAAATTTCAATTTCTGGTCATAGTCCTTCCGAAAAAATCTCCCTCGGTTTTCTTACAATTCAAGTTATGCCCTCGTATGCGAGCTCACCAAAGTTGGAAAAAACATTTAAAAATGAAAAATATTATTTTGAAGGACCAAACGAGATTTTTACTTGAAAAGTAAAGGTAGTTATTTAGAAGGTCAGAAACTTAAAATTATTAGGGATTTTGTTTCCCATAAGAACCAGTAATTTTGGATGGTGCGAGCAAAAAATTGCAAAAAAAAAAATCACAAGTGTAAAATACAACTTTCTTCGTATTTTTTCAATATTTTGAAAACACCTGAAAAGGATGAAAAAATCGGTTTGTGGCTATTTTGTAGTTTACAGATGTACCTACTTAGTACTTACATTAGCACTACAGGTTTAAAAACTTTCACTTTTTTGGGAATCAACAGTTTTTTTTTTCTGATTTGAAAACTTGTACGGTAGTACTGCCTGAAGGATGGAGGAATGGGAAGAATAGTTCTACGTATTTCTACAAATAATTAAAACATGAAAAGTACATACTTTAATAGTTTTCCTCATCCTTGAATATATCTTGTTTAAAATGCATTACTCACCTGAAACAAAGAAACAAAACTCATTCATCAGCTCATTGCTGATAAAATTACAAAAAACACAAGACATTTATACGCAAATACGTGTACGTTGCAGGGTTGCTTATAATATTTAATGGCGGAGTTGGCTCAATCCAACTTGACCAAGCAACTAGTACATACATTCACACTCCACCTACACTAATGATTGACATACCACCTACTCTGGATACATAATCAAGTATACCTTTTTTATAACTATTCGACTGTTTTCATATTTTGTTACAAAGTCGTGCGAACACCATTGACCCAAGAAAAAGCGGCAAAAATAGAAGCACTACGAAGTCGACCTCGTCGAAGACCAGATTGGTCAGATATGATGAAGGAAGTAGAAAGCGGTAAAAAATTAAAACACGTTCAATGTAATGACCGTAGCGCCCCTGTGCTGCCTGAAGCAAAAGCTAAAGACCAAGTAAAAAAACAATTTTTCAAATCAAAAGTTACGCAAAGAGTATTAACCGCAGACGCTGCCGTCGTGCCGCTACCATAGTAACTCATTACGCTTCTTCGGCTTCTTCTAACAATACAATTCAATATTCAATGCAAAACGAAATGCATCGCAACGCGTGCCAATATCACTCAAATAGATCACAGCCAACAGATCTAATCAAATTGTCTATCGCAATTAATCGATTGCTAATATATTTGTTTACAATGAATCTGGTTACTGAGTAGTAGTACTTAGTAGTAGTAGTAGTAGTGTGTTCATATTGTATCGTATTGCATTGTATAGTTATAATATTTAATGCGAGTCTCATTCCACGCTTTTATGACTATTACCTAATGATCCATAATTTAGTTTTGATACTTATAATGTGATGTACCATAATTTTTCAATTTTTATGCGTTGAAATAAAGCTTACTCAATTCACGAATCTGCGTAGGTACTCTTTTTTCGACGAGCGAATCGTCACATCGAAAAATGAACACGTTGGACCATAATGCTAGGTTAAAGTTGACGGTAATATCTGATAAGTCATACATTCTCCATTAAAAAAAAAAAAAAAGGAAATAAAATTGCCACTCGTTACTCATCATCATGGAACAATGTAAAATGTCGATTCAAAAGAAAAGCACGAGCCACTTTCTGGCATTTCAAATGTTTTTTCATATTTTGGTATCGAGCTTGATTATTTCATTTGTTTCTGCAAATCTCTCAGCATTAATTATTGACAAACATTATTACGCTGATACGCGCAAATGTATCAACTGCATAGGTACCTAATACCTACCTATATTACGAGTAGGTACACAATATCATCGAAGCTATTTCATCTACGAAATAAAATAACAATATGTAACTTCGTAGAATCAATGTAATCAGTAATCACTAATTACAATTTTAATTCGCGATGCTAGCGTGTGTGAAATGGAATCTCCATGAATAACTTTAGATTTCCTTATTTGCTCAAGTAACCTTCACTATTGACGTTTACAACACTAAAAATTACACTTTCATTAATTTCACTTTGAAATGATGATTCCAGTTTGTATACGAATCTGAGAAAAAAGAAGGCGATTCCCACAACAAGCTACTGAAACAAATCCAGTCGGGAGTGAGATTAAAGAAAGTCAGAACCAATGACCGTAGTAGACCAAATTTGGATGGTAAGTAAAAAATAACCTCCAATTCGATCTCGTAGACATGTTCTGCTGAGTTCGTTTCGCTAAAATAACTTAATCGAACTGTTGTGATTTTATAGGTTTACGCAAATTCCGAAAGCAAATGACCATCGAAGAACAGATTCAGAAATCCGTATCTATGGCTGATGTAGTGGCTGCTGCAGTACAACCCGATGAATTAGACGATATTGACAAAGTTCGCGATGACTTGCAATCAGCCAAGCAGATGCTCGCATTAGAGCTTCGTAACAAAGAAGCGATGGAGCGTGACAACAAAAGGCTAATCGCTCGATTAGCTAATTTGGAAGCGGAGCTAGAAAAAGAAAAGGCTTCAAGAAAGGCAGAGACTCAGAAAGACCACACTCCAATTCGTACCGATGAAGATGAAAAGGTTTGAATAGCAAAGTTTTTGGCAGTACCTAGACCTACTCTCAAACTTATTTTTCATTATTGATGAAAGCTCTTGGAAAGATGAAACGAAACTCATCTCGAGCTCTTGGTATCTAACGCAATTTAATTTATATCAAAATTGGAATCATCAATTTATTGACCTTCAAAAAATTATTAATCTGAATTTCAGAAAATTCAACTTACACGAATACCTACTTCAAAACAGTTGAATTTTTTCACCTGTCTCATAAAAACTTTTAAAACTGAATTTTTGGATATTTCGAAGATCAATTTAAAGTGATTTTTTGAGACGAGCAAAGTTATTTCGTGAAAAAAAATTAAAGAAACTTGTTCACAATGAAGTTTAATATGCGATTGTTATTACTACAGTCGTTTTCATTTTAAAAGACCATCGAGAGTGATAGTTGTCCACTTTCCCATTCTGTACTCAAACGCTGCTCAATGAACAAAAAAAAATTTTATTCACACTCTTCAGTGGTTTTCAACCGAATTTCTTCTTTTTTTTCAATTCACCTATGTACAATTTGCGTTGGACAAAGATGAAATTAATAAAATCGTAAAACAAGGAATAAACCATGACTCTTCAAATAATTCAAAGAAATACATACGAACAGATCGTGGTATTTCATCAATTGGTTATCTTATATTTGCATTCTAAATATGTTACAGTTGATAGTGAAATTAAAAGAAGATGCAGCAGAAGCGGATCGCGTTGCCAAAGATATGGAGAACAAGTATCATACCACTGCGGAGCAATTAGACAATACAAGGCGGAAATTGGAAAGCGCTTGGTTGCGAAATCAAGAGTTGGAATTGCAATTAAAATCCATGTCACAAGGAAATCCTACCAATCAACTTATGAAGCAGCCATCCAAAAAATTTATCCCAATCGCTAATGGAGGTTCCGTAGATTTAATATCAGATAGTGAGGAAGAAAGCGAAACAGAGTCGGAGGAAGGTAAAACAATTTAAGCACAAATAAATATGTATTTACAATTGAAGAGCACTATACCAAAGTGGGTTAAGTCATTTTAAAAAAGGCACGTTTTACGGCGATTTTTACTTCAAAAGTGGGTTCAGTCATCGATTTTTCAAAGTAAATTTTTCTACAAGTAATTGGTATATGTCCAAAGAAAGGAAAGGTGCACCGACATTTGGAAACAGAACAAACAGCATCAAAAACTTTAAACGCATTTTTTGGAGAAAAAAATGACTTAACCCACTTTGGAATAGAGCTCTTCAATTACTCGTACGTCTACACCCCATGGGCTAACTACAGTGTGTTCAAAAATAGTGAGTATCCCACAGAAAGTTTTTCGTTGAAAATGTAGGTGAGCAGCATGAAATAGACACATCTAGTATTTCAAAAAAAAAATTTTTTTTTGTTTAAAACTCCGTTTCAGATGTGAAAATTTCTAAGTCGATTAAAATTTAAAACATGCTTTTAATGTGTTCAAGTCATAAAAATTTGAGATTCTACAGACTTTAAAAAAAATTAAATTCCGATTTAAAATTAGCTCACAGTGACGTCACAAATTGCATTCTTTCCTCTCTTCGAATTTGATATAAGTAGATACCAAAATTTCCAAAATTCGTCTTCGAAACATTCTAAACGTCGCAACACCGGTCACATAAATTTATGTGTTGAAATTGTGACTCATGATGAGTTATTATGTGTCTATTGCTCCATTCCATATTACCTACCTACACTTGAAAAAAAAAAAAAATTACTGTGGGGCGCTCACACCATATTATTAACCATTATTCTCGACTTGAATCAATCAACGTTACATAATACAATAAATATCACGTTGCAGAAAGCGAAAACGAAGGCGCAGCCACACAAGAACGACAAATCGCGAGAGAAATGAAATTATTAACGACGAAACTGAGAACATTTAGAGAAAAACAAACTGCTTCCCTCAAAGAACGTAGAATTTTGAGAGACCAGTTGAAGAAAAAACAGAAAGAACTGAAGGGAGAAAAGAAAAAATACAAGCTGTTACAAAAAGAAGTGGAGAAAATGGCAAAATTGATGAAAGAAACTGAAGAGGGTGATGAAGAGTATGACGAAGACGTGCAAGAAGAAGAAGAGGTAACGTATAATATTTTTTTTAATTATGTGGGATGTGGGAATTAGCGACATCCGAGTTGCCATCACCATTAATGCTGCACGGAAAAATCAAAAACTTTGAAAAGTGCGCAAACATTTTCACTAAATTGAGTATGAAACTTGATGCGTATTTATCCGAGTGAATTTCCGCATTTTTCACGAGCCCTGTTCGTTAATTTTGGTCAAGTACCACACAGTCGCCGTGGTGTGAATGCAACTCGACTGTCTCGACCACCCCAAAATAGTCATCAAATATGTACAAAAATAATTGTTGTATTTTCTTTTTCTGTAGGAAAGTGACACAGAAAGTGAGAGCGAAAGTGAAAGTGAAGAATCGGCTGATGAAGAAATACCTCCTAATGCGACAACTGAAACGAAAAAGAAAATATTACTAGAACGAACGAAAAAACATGAAAACCGATTATCTTCGCTGAAAAAAGGAAACAATTTGATGAGGGCGAACATCGAAAGACTGCAAGATGATGTAAATAAACAAAGAGAAATGTCATTGACGTTGCAAGAAGACTTGAATAATATTCTCGCGGACTTGGGTTAAAAATTAAGCCTAAAAGGCACTCGAAAACTTCCTCTCTCCTCTCTCTTGTAACGTGTCACACTCTGACTTATACTTTACATTATCAAGCTCTCGTTTTTTTATTTTATTGTTGTACATTAAGTTAATGTGTGGAGATCATAATAAAATTGATTACGTATCATTATTTTCATCAAAAATGCATTTTTTTAAAAAATGGAGTTATCACCGAGGCAGGAAGAAAAACTTCTACGTACCGAAACTTCTTCTTAGCTGATCTTTTTCGATGTTTTTTCCTAGAAAAGAATCGCTCAGTACTTCACATTCGTAGTACGGATACTTAATTACAGAACTTCAATTTTCATAAAATTTGCGGGCATAATATTTCTATAGGTGATTACTATTACCATCCCGAGGTTTTTTAAGGTTCGTCTTTTGACCCATCCAAGTTTTGCTCCAATCAGAGTGAGAGATTCCCATCACAAGAAGTTTCTTTGTAAGCTATACCGACGTAATACACGAAACGCGTAAGGGAAGATTTACTAGGAAGCAACAGGTTGTTTACACGATAATATTTTCATTCCGAGAAAAAAAATCCCAACGAACTATTTACCTATGTAGATATTAAATATTATAAAATAAACGACAAACGCCTACATTTTTTCCTCGTGTTTTTTCGTTCAGCATGGCGCATTTAAAAAGTTACCATGTTCGAGAGATACGAAGCAATGCCGCGGTAGAGAAGAAGAAAAGGAGAAAAAAACAACAAGGTAAACGTTTATTACTTCGAAAGGAAATTTTTCACTCTTGCTAAACGATTAAGGATATTTTGAGAAAGCAACGTAGCTTACTTGTATTTGTGTGTAGATTTCGCTTTTAAAAACGTTTAAAAACTTTCTCATGTTATTTTTTTTCTTGCGAGTTTCTCGTCCGACTTTATATTGGAAGAAAGTTTCGCCTTAAATCCCGCAGGAAGAATGTCAAGATTTATTTCGTCTAAACGGATAAGCCGATGTAACTGGATTTTTTAGCGACGAATTTTTGTGCATTTTCTCCCTTCTTTAGTTTTCTAGCATTTACGTTAGGTGAGACGAAAGATGGTTTTTATACTTCAATTTGTGATTTTGAAATGATATTATCTACTGTGGAAGAATTTATTCGTAAATGATCAGATATTAAGGAGTACAATTATTGCAAACAAGAAGTTTCTCTAGTTGAACACACAATATACCTACTGACAAAGACGCGAATCGTCTCCGGAAGCTTCCACAAATTGGAAGTTTGAAAAGTCGCCCAAAAAGACTTAATCAATCTTTTCCCTCAAGATTTTCTTTTTTTCACAATGTATTTCTCATTCCCATCATGAGCAGTTTCACACACTCACCAATTGGCAATTAGTAGCAGTAATGAAGCCAGGGTAGTGATAAAAAAAAGGGACCGTTGCAAAGAAATGTTGATGTGCATTTCATACGCCACTCTCAGTAGTTTGGTCGAAGTACCTGTAGAATATAAATGTCTGATTAAGGTTAGTACCATATGTATTGTAATCTCAAGCTTTGAATTGTATAATAATGACTCATCAAATTATCTCTTGCAGGATGAAGAAATTTCAAATTTGGTGAAGGTTAACTAAAACAACAACAAAGATCATTACAGATTCCTAGTCATTAGCCAGTTTTTAAATTTCCTTATGTTTTCCAGAAAAATGTTTCACAATGATGAGACAACGCCCTTTGAAGAAATCATAGCAAAAATGAAAAATGTTTTTTAAAAACTAAAAAGTTCAGAAATGTTTCTCAGAAAAGAATTTCTGGAAACTCGTGTCTATTCTTTTATAAAGGTGTGACATTACTGCTACAATTGAACAGGGTATCCGGTGAGTGGATGCCATGCTTGAGATGGATATAACTGGGTACGATCAAAAAAAAAGTTTTGTAAAGGTGTAGCTTATCTTCAATCCAAAAGCCAAAATCCGATTTTGACCATGGGGGTCGGTAGTACATACTTTGAAAAATGAAGGGGCTACAAATGATTTTCAATTTCAAAAAATTGCAATGGAAAAAGTAAAATGCGGAAATGAATACTGAGTCAAAAAATAAACAAATTTTGTTATAATCATGTTTTTTCTTACTCTAAAATTTAAAGTTTTAGAAGCTCAACAATCTTTGTTTCAATAAAAATTTCATCAAATTTACAATTTTTGAGCTTCAAAACATTTTTAAATTTCAGAGTAAGAAAACAATGATCATAGCAAAATTTGTTTATATGTATATTGATGTACTAGTACATATTCGTTACCACAATTTACTTTTTTCATCTCAATATGTTGAACTAAAAGTCATTGGTAGCCTCTTCAAGTTGCAAGTTAGGGAAACGTCATAATAGGTAATTTTGTTCATTTTTCAAAGTATTACTGACCCCCATGGTCAAAATTGGATTTTGGCTCTTGAATTTTGAAAAAGTATTTAGCCCTTTCAATTTTGAAGAAAGGCCACACCTTCTCATAACCTTTTTTCATAGTCGTACCCAGCGGTATTCAAATCTGAAATGTCAACATCCATTCACCAGACACCCTATAGATTTCACATGAAAGGAGCATGTGGTAAGTACTAATACAAATTATAATTAGACCTGTATATCATTATTCATTAATAATACCCAATTACCCATGTATTACCTACATATTAATATTTTTCATTAATATTTTACCTGAACTAGAAGAAATTTTGAAGCTGCAGGTAGATGAGGGGCAAAAAAAATTACCCCACAATGCGGTTATTGATGCAAGAAGCAGAAAGAATTGAAGCACAGTGGACAATGGAAGTAAATACATACCTATCATTCACCAAACGCTACATTGCTTGCACCACATGTTTGACCATATAATATTCCAATTATCGGAAAACAGCATCAAACTAGTTTTTCAAAGTGAGTACTTAAAGCATAATTTATTAAGAGATCAGAAATAATATGAAGTAGAGAAATCCGCATACAATCGATGTATGAGACATTCAATGTATGACCCTGAAAAATGAAATTTGCTCAAACACTTGTTTCTTCGGTGTATGGTATTGAACATTCCAGGCCATAGAACACGTCTCGAAATGTTGCTCAAATTCATTTTATACACCTTAATTTTACATCCCTAATGATTCTAATGACTTGTATGTTATGATTATTAGGTACCATATGCGGTGAAACTGGAAGCAATCTGTGCTTGTTCATGTGTTTTTGTTATATTCTTAGAGGGAAAATCCTCAAATTTGCACTCCTTCCAATGAAATTGAAAATGAATACTGTAGTCAAGAAGGTAAAATTTTGAGAGATGCAATATGTATCCAGAATGAATTGCAAAACATGCAGCTCTTGTCACCTATGGCACAAGTCCAATGTCAAGAAAACATGAGAGTAATTAAAAATTGAAAATATCATTGATTTATTAGAAAATATTAATAATAATAGAACATTAATTTCATTACAAAAAAGTATCTGTGTATAACCCCTAGTCCACACTCAAAAATGTGTATCAGAACACCCTATATAGGTAGGTACTTGGTGCACTTTTCACAACAATAATATTCTCATGCCATTTCTCATAAGTTATGCTTACTGACCTATTAAGAACAACTGCCATTAAGCAATGGAATCAAATTGTACCTATTGTAAGTCAATAAAATTTGCTATCTTGGCAAATAATACTACACATTCGTTATTCAGAACCAATATACCCAGTATCTTATTTTCCCTGTTCTTGCCATTTCTTCTCACATCATATAGTAAAATCACCTATGTAATTTGACTATCACATATAGTTGGCAGCGTTCTGTTACCTTTTTTGCTCTAAGAATACATATACCTCTCTTCTCAGCACTCTATCTTACAGCATTGAGAAATATGACACGAGCAGTTCAATTTATTTATCGAACGTCTGTAGGAGTGAGATATAATGTCACACTTTTTTTAATGAGGTTTTCAAATATGTATGTACTAAAATGTGTGATCTGGATTAGGTATATGCATAGATATTACACTAAATGAATACCTGGCATGTAGAGTAGAGGGTGGAAAATTCTCACCTGAGGAAGTTCCCAGGGGAAAGGAGTGAAAGTTCAAGGATCATTGAAAAGCAGTACTCTCAGTAATATTACTCGTATGTTGGTGAGGAGTGACCCTTCTCTCATCGATCTTCCGTAGTATTGTGGCTAATTACTCGTACCTTGTTTGTATTTTAAAATTAATAGCCTACTATAAACATCAAAAATTTGTTTCATGAATCATGAATGCTTATTTTTTCTCAAGATATTTTACACCAAATAAAAAAGTAATTCACTCACTACAATCTTCATAATAAATCAATTGAGGAAAAACAAATAAACTGAATGAAAAATAGATTTCACGTTGAAAAACAACATAATTTTCACTGCAAGTACTCGGGGTTTGTCGCATCTCTTTCAAGTTACACATGCCTAGGTAGGTACAGGTCTACAGGTATTAGGTACAATAAATCAGAAGATCTCGGATTCTCGGATGTGCAAATGTATGAAGCTTGTGCTCTCCTCAATGAATATGTACTTATCCTAGCACTATCATAATTTATTATGTGAAATTATACTCACGAATACTGGTAATAAAACGGACTCCGGTCTCGGGTCATTACCATACACATCTCCACACAAACAGAGAAAATATTCCCATCGGCGATCGGGCTAAAATTTTCGAGGTTTTGGAAAATTTGCTTATTTGACGAAGACGAGGACGATGGCTACGACGGTGTCGACCTTTCTGGCCAATCTGCCGATATTCAGCTTGAAACCGCATTACACAGAGTTGCGGTAGATGATTGGATGGGGTGGGCGAGGGATTAAACAGGACCGTCTACTAAAGCCTATATCTACGGTATGTGGTTTTGTAGCTCGATGTACCATGGAAAGAGTATACAGTACGATATAACCAGCATCCGAAGTAGAAGAAAACGAACGTTCAACTTTATACATACGATGGCGCGGTCAGGCTGAGCAGGGATTTCAAACTTTCCGCATAATACGAACGAACGTATCACACGTACCTAACCTATACCTCGCCATTACTGCTACCATTGCCATATATACACATATACGAGTAAGGTACGTATGATGCTGTGTGTGCTACAAGTAAATGAGAAAAATACCATGCCGAAAAAGTTATGTCCCTCGAGGCAGAAAACACGGCTACGTTAAACGCGTCCGCGATCGTCTCGTTTCACCCCTTCTATGTACCTTTCTTAACACGGGATGGAAACGTACGCGGACTTTACTGATTAGAATCGATTCATTTCCGCCACCTTTGTCGATGTCGACGTCGTCGTCATCGTATCGAAGACGTAGTCGCGCGTGCTTTTTTACTCACGCACGCCTGTAATATGTGAATGCGTGTGCAGCTACAGGAGCAGTACAGGCAGTAAGCACACCATCCGATGTTCCATACTATAGGCATCGTCATCGGCAGTTTTCTTTATTAGTTCAACCGATATAAGTTTAAAACCTCCAAAAGCAGCTTTAGGTATTGAAATTTTACCGAATACTTTCACGTTCGCAAAATTTCCAACACACTACTCGTCGAAAAGCTGACGGCGCAATAATCGTTAACGTTTTTACGCCTCGGCGTTTTTTCCATCTCGTTTTGCTCTTGCTCGGTAGGCACGATACATAAACTACTACCCTTCTTCCTTTCCTACGTACACCTCTCATTGCGATTATATCGTCTATCAAGCTGCACCACCATCAACTTGTTCGCATTAAAGCTGACTAAGGGGAGGGCGACTAGAAGCGTTCGAACGAAGAAGAAAATAAATTCGACGACGTCGTGGAAAAATTTTTTTATTCGCACGCGTAAGAAATTTTCCGCACAACAACGTCACTAGTAAATTGGAGATTTCGTTGCTAAATTTAACACTAGGTAATACGATTTTGTCGCTACGCATACGCGTAATACTGGTGTACCGTGTACATCATCAGTGTCAATTTATACACGTCAAATTTAAAACACCACCATATCAGCTAAATCGCAAGGAAATGCTGGCTTCTTAATTTTGCATATAAGCGAACAAGCATCAATAATGACGTCGATGACATTTAGCGCAGCTGTGATTCCTCGTGTTGGTATCGGGCTTTTTAACCGCACCACTTCTGCCATTTCCAGAGCTTTTCTGATCGCGAGAGTTCACAGCGACGTCTCGACGACTAGGACGAGCCATACTGGATACTACGTTGTGGTGGGCGCTATCGATACGTGGTGGAATCACTCTACTACACTGAGCCGAATCGTAATAACTGAAATGATCACATTAATTTGTTAAGAAAGTAGCTCATTACTCGACTTTTTTGTTTCCCTTGCATCCTGTACCCCACTATCTTCCTTTATTCACCTCCAATGAGACGAGATTGCAGAAAAAACGTGCTTTGAAGTTTGATCACAATAACAGAGTTTCCTTCGACCATCTAGTTTTTATGAAATAAAAGACTCCTAGGTTCTGAGCCCAAGGTACTTTAAATGTTGGTCTTTTGCGAATTAAATTTGTAATTTTCTTGAAAATAGCCCAGCCATTCTAGAAAAATCTAGAATGATAGTGCTAAAATACTTTTTTTTTTTTTTTTTTTTTTTTTAATAGAAATTTTATTTTTTTTATGAGCTAAAATACCTACTTCTCAAAAAATTCAGTTTTCAATGGTATGTAGTGTACTCAAAATGACCAATTTTTATTGAAATTTGATTAAGTTGGAAAGCAGGCGGTGGGAGTCTATATGTCTCATGGATGCTGAAATTACACTTCGAAAATTTTGAAAATGAATTTGTTCAAAAGAGTGTAAAAAAATCTTTGCTGCATTTTTTTTAAATTTTCAGATGCCAGCTTCCAACTTTTGAATTCATCATAATGAGTTCAGCTTTCTCCACGAAAGTTCGGTCTTGATGTTTTCAAAATTTCAATAATCGATTTTGAATCTATCTACTATTTTATCTCATTGAAATGCTGATGCTGTAACGAACTGTTCTCGAGATTAAACCAGGGTTAAGAGACATAAGCCTGCAAAGTCCAACTGCTTAGTAGAAAAAAATCGCACATTCTAGAAAATTGCTAGTTTCCTATCCGCCTCCACCTTTCGAGAAATTTGGGTAAATTGAGAGAAATCACAATACTGCACTTCACTGTCGGTTCACGATGATGAGAAATACGTTCTTCATAGAGGTTGAAGTCGCATATTTGCGGCAAACAGACTATGCAATTCTATTAACATCTACGATTCGCGTGGAACAGAGATTTAAAGGCAAAGCAAAATCTCACTGTTACATTGACCGAGTAAGATTGTGATCCAAAATTCACATTGATCCGAAATGTCGAATGCACTTTTAAAACGGGCACCAGGGATGAAGCTACTATCCCCCATTTTGGGGCAATACGGAAAAATTTAAATCATGCGATCCATTAAATACTAAGGGCCGTACTTAGGGATCACTTGACTAACTAAGTATAAATGGTGAATCTCCATTCAATTTTCAAATAATAAATCGATATGTACTTCAGAGACCAATCTCTCAATATTATTAGATAAATTAATTTTCAAGAAATGCACATAAAATCAGAAAACCATACCATAAGGAGTTGATGGCAGGTAAGGAATTATTTTCATTTCATTTTTCGTCAAGTGATTCGTACGTATGAGTAAAACCTTCGGCGAATACGCGAACCTGATCTACATTCTCCCTCACAATACAACGACGGAACTCTCATCTTATCCAACAATTCAGTTTCATGAAACGGTCAAAATTCTACCAACATGAAAGGTTCAAAGAAATACTTCCATCTGATCGATTTATCCTAATAAAAGATAAAAGAAGCAAACGTTTCATGATGAAGACACGCAGAAAGGACAAAAATATTCCAAATTCGCTTCCACACAACCAGCACTTTGTAAAGCTACTACTAAAACCTCACATAACCTAAATACATTTATATTTTCTTCTTTCTTTTTTTCCTCCCTGAAAACTTTAAACAAGAAGGAAAAATAACACACATTTCGAAGACAAAAACCAACTTACGCGCGTTGACGCGAGTTATAACGAATTTTTATTTATTTATTTTTTTCCTTTTCCTCGTGCCTCTATCATGGTGCACACACACAAAAAAAAGAGGAATGAAAAAACTCGCTGAAAGCTGCTGGATTACATCCACCACAGCGAAACCCCAACAAGTACTAGAACAGAGACGACTGACGACTGTGAAAAGAGACATTTTCTACATTATGTTTTCTCCCAACACACCACGCTCACGTCTCTTCGAGTATATTATTCCAAAGCGTGAAAATTTTTTCGGTCTTTTGTACACATTAAAAGCGACTTATGTCGGTCGCTTGTCGAGCTGTAAATTTTAAATACAGCGAATACGAAATGCAGACTCGTTAATTACATTCTTTTTCTGCCCCCTTCTTCGATTCCTTTCGTACTCTTCGCTAATTCTGCAACCTTACTCTTCTAGTTCTCTCGAGTAACTCGCGTAATGAAATTTAATTACAAATACCGCAAAAAGAGTCCATGTTGCGTGATCAATTAGCTCTGTTGGAAAATTAAATTAATTATAAGAATTTAATTCGACGTTTTTAAGGTACACGCTTCGTTTCGTTAAAATATACTACACTCTCGTACTACAAATATCTCTCTACCACAACGGAACGCTGCCGCTGCCGTTGCGCCTTGCACCCTCCATTGCCATCGCGGTGGCACAAGGTTCAAATTGAAAGTAAAAAAAGAATAGAATAAAATAAAACTGAGGCGCGCATCGAGGCACGCTCTTCTTAATATACTTATAAATTTCCATCTTCGTTCTCAAGTGCTTCTTACACTCTCGTTACAAAATTACACTTTTGAATTAAAAACCCAAACGTAGCGTTATATATCACGAATACTCGTATGACTAATTCGTTTCCTTGGTGAAAGCGCAATAATTCGAAGATATGGGGTAAGCAGGATACGTACGAAGATAGTATATGGCATTGTTCTAAAACATAATACCGCTATAATTGTAATACTAAATAAATAAATACCAACTTGTAATTCGAAGCGGTACGTTTCTCGGTTAGCTTTCTAATTAAATTCGCGTTTATAGGTTGACATTGTTTGTAATACATATCTTTCAAATGTTCAAATTGTTCTTCATCGACTGAAACGTACACAAGTGAGATGTATTTTTTTCTGAAATTGGAGGAAGGGATGGATTTAGAATGGGATTACTCCCACTCACTTATCACCCACCAAAAGTTAATAGGTAGGTAAAATAGTATGACTCAATGATAGAGACTAAAGAGCCTTCAAACGGGTAAGACGGTGAAATCCCAAAAGGTTAGTTTTGATACAAAACTCAAAAAAATTCAAGTCGACTACACACTCACTTGAATTATGTGGCCGTGTGTGCTCAAAATTGAGCATTCGGACTTGTAAGGAGAAATCGCTAATTAGTCTTATATCATTATAAAAACATGAATCAAAAACATTAAAATATTACTCAAAATTTTGAGCGAATATGTAGGTAAATGGTTTTATATAGCAAAATATTCGCTATTTCGTTCAACCCCCCCCCCCCACAGAATTCTAGTCTTTACAGGTTGGAAGTTCATGCAGTTCAAAATTGCAAAAATGTACGACAGTAGTGATACCTTGCCATAGATATATGTATTTTTAAAACTTTGAACTTTGATAACTGCTGAGCTGTAAAAACTGGGATTCTGAGGAAAAAACAACAAACAAAAAAAGTTGAACGAAGTAGCGAATATTTTGCTCCACTCTCCACTAGAAGTTAAAACACATACATGCTCGTTGAAAATTTCGAGTAATTTTAATTCGATGTCTGATTCTCGCTGTGCGCTCCTGATTTTTGCAACTTTGAACTTCAAATTCAACTTTTGTTCTCAAGTTATCAAAAGCAAAGTTTTATAAAATGATTCTTACTACAAGTACTAGATTTTCAAACTTGAATTCGAACACTCACTTTCGGGAGGAAGAGCTCCATTGTTGCCATACTGATTTTTAATGTATATTTTCACGCCGCGATTATCACTAAAATCATCGGATTAGAATAAAATTAGATATACTTGAATACCAGAACTAAAAAGTACCAACCTATGTACGTACCTAGTACTTATAATAGGTAAACTAATTATCCATCTGAATACTCATATTTGAAGCAACTATATTTTTTTAAGCAAGTAAAATAAAACTTGAAATCAGCGCTTTCTCAACAAACCTGTCGAGGTCGTCTTTCGCAGGTTTAGATACGGAAATGATATCACAGGGACATGAGCACAATTTATCGAAACATATCCAAAATTCGTCAAATCACACCAAATGGTTCACCTACTCGGTGTAAAAAATCTGTTCAAAAATAAGACTAAATCTAAAATGGATTTCAGATCGGCAAACGACGCTGATCTCACATAGCTTAACATGTTTGCTGCTCTCAATCCAGAAAAAAAATAGAAATATAAATAAAAAGGATACCACATAATCGGATTGAGTGACCCTGTGATATCATATAAGCGTATGTAGGTGTAAGTAAACTACAAACAACCATTTCGAAAAAACTCTCTCATCAACCCACACTAACCACATCGCAAGGTAGGGCTACATGTAAATATCAACCTCGCAGCAATAACGTTTAAAAAAATTCAAAAACCTCACCGATGGTCTAAACCGCTATCAAAAGTTCTGGATTTCAAAATACCGCTCAATTTCCTATATCCTTTTTTCTGTTCGGATGCCATATTTGCTTTCCTTTCACCTCTGCTATCGCTAGCTACGCTATTGGTTATTTATCGACATATGTACACGAGAGAAATATGACATATTTAAATAGGAAGGAAAAAAACAAACTACAAATATCTACCACTTTCGATACGACATATTCCAATTTCAAGAGAAAGAAAAAAAAATAACAAAAACATACAAATCGAGAGTATGCAAACCTTTAGCAACCGTTTATTTGCTATGAAAAACGATTTGAACGTTTCATTTGAGGGATATGTTTAATAAAAAAACAACCGTATTGGTTAAAATTAGAAAATTTTTTCCAATTAAATTTTTTGAAAGTAAATTTTATAAGATAAAACCAAGGTAAATAAAATACTATCTTACATATTTACCTTGGATAAAACCGATATTTATAATCCTTTCGAATAAAAATTAAGATTTCAACCTCATTTTTGAATTATAAAAATTTAGATTTTTCAACATTTCTATATCAAAGAACAGTCACAGTCCAGAATCAAACCGATAGGAGCGGACTAGGTGGACCGTCTGTGAATTTTTTCGTTGGAAAATTGTAGTGGAGATTCGATAAAAAGTTGTGAGGTACCTTAAAAGACAGCACGAAAATGTTTGCATCCCTCACTGTTGAGCAGAATCGAGATCTGGATCTGTGGCAACCCTGATCTTACTTTTCATAAACTGCCATATTGCTTTTTAGGCTCACTCTCAGCTCAGACGTCCGAGATGACGAATACTGTTTAATTGTTTCGTTTATGTATTCTGTTTAATTATTTATTCTTTTTATTATTTTGAGTTCGTTTAAATATGTACAGTTCGTTGTATCGTTGTTCGAATTATTTATTCCAACACTCACTAGAACCATCACTTTTCTACTGGGGTTCCAAATTTTAAAATTAAAATTGGAAATCAAAAAAAAGTTTTTCCAATTTTTTTTTGTAATGATTGATCATATTCTATTCACTTGATAGTGAAAACGCCGTTTTAAAATTATATCACTTTTTTTTAGATCATTTCACACAACTTTTGGATAGGTCAAAAATTGTAATTTGTACATATACTATGGAAGGATGAAAAAAAAAAATTAAAAACTGGTTTTTCAACTCCCAAGTAGATTTATGATCAATTATTATCAAAAATATATATATTTTTTCCGAAAAACTTTCGTTTTCATTTTCCATGTGAATACCTACATTATAAAATTTGAAACCCCGTTAGAAAAGTGATGGTTCATGTCAGAGATACAAAATTTTTCCTACAGTTTTTTGAGGCTCCTTTACAACTTTTCATCAAATCAAACCTCCAAATTTCAAAAAAAAAAAGAAGAATAAAACGAAGACGACTCACCCCAGTGTGCACTATCGTTGTTCTTTGAACGTCGCGCTCAAGTCACACCTTCTCTGCTAAAGAAAGTCTATGAATGGAACAGCCATCTCCACCTCTATTGTGAGTTCATGGGTCGATTCTTTATTTTTTCCTTCATTATATTCGTGATTAACGGCGCCTTCAAATGCGATTAAATTACCAATGTAGATAAATATGAAATGTTGATCAAGTCTTTTCGGGCGACTCTTCAAAGTTCCACATCCATCGGAAGCGCCAAACTCTATGGAAGTTCCACATCGTCACCCTAATACGTAAAATATCTAACTCCATTTTTGTAAATTGTTCAGGAAATGCGAAAAACAGCATTATCAACTATTGATGGGTGTTACATAGTTAAGGTTATTTATTATAGTAAAAAAAAATTCTGGTAAAAAATTTTTTCACTTGACACCTTTTAAGCCACTTTGAGTGGAGTTAGATAGTTTTCTCGAATTCAAACCTGGATGGTACACCAATGAGTTCACCTGAAGTAATTTTCAACATCGGAAGTTCCATACGAAGTGTTCACCTTTCAAATGGTGTTCATAACTCATTTTCATGTAACGTAAAAATTAAACAGTTTCACGTAGCTAAATAAACGGTGCGTTATCCTTTAGTGGAGTTAGATAATTTTCCTGACTTCGAACGCGAATTGTGCACCAATGAATTCGCCTAAAGTAGTTTTTAAGGTCGGAAGTTCCATATGAAGTGTTCACCATTCAGATGGTGTTCATAACTCATTTTTGAGAAAAAATGGAGTTAGATACTTTACGTATTAGGGTGACGACATATTATCACGGAGCCCGAACGGTTTTGTGGAACTTTTTTTATGGAAAATTATTTTCATTGATGATCTACGAGAGTTTTAGCATTTTATTAAGCTAGTTTAGGTGATTCTGATCAAGTAACAGATGAATAAACTGAAGGCAATTAAATGATTACTGTACTCTGTTGTCTGTTCAAACATGATGATGGGTAATATACGAATTTCAGATTTGTTTTGCAGCTTTTTCGAGCATTTACAAATTACTCATGCCCACATTGGTCGAATACAAAATTCTTCAGTCACACAGGGCTACGCTAAATGAGCCGAGCGCGGTAAACACTAGAATCATCATCATACGTAACTTATAGAGAAACACTAAAGTTAAGAACAACAAGTTGAATGACATTTATACGCGAGTACATTCCGATATTTTTGCTCGTCTCATACTTCCCAAACAATTACGTACAACGAGCTCGATGGTACTTTTCTTTCAATTTAGTTTTATGATTTTTTTATTTTAATTGATGCAGAGTATACTCTTCTCTTGAAGCTACTAAGTACTAACTCATACATTTTTCAAGTGTAACCTTTTGTGATGCGAATTTACTAAAGGAAACGAAAACATGGCTAGTCGAGTTGTATTTCATCTTCATCTACACATGAATTCAAAAATGAATATTTAGAAAATACGCATGGCACAACGTGTGATAAATGAGAAGAAAAATCTGAGTGAAAAGCGTTGGACGTACCTACGTATGTAGGTCTAAGTAAATGGGGTTTGGGCGGAGAAAGGGGATATACATCGAAAAAGGAAAGGATCTCGTTCAAAGTCTTTACCTTGAAACAACCGAGTAGGTATCGAGGATGACGAAAGAGAAAGCTTAGCATAAAAAGGATATGTAAAACTAGGAGTATTTTTTAAAAATCAACAACACAAGTTGAAAAGACGCAACGGCGAGAATTAGGTGGCGGTCGATTCGTCGGGAGGTTCGACGGCTACGTACGAAGCGGAAAAGCCTTTGGTATTCATGGTATTGTCGGTCCTGAAACGCACCAGCAACGCTTCGTTAATTGAGACTACGTCTGTGGGAATCTGCAATGGAAATGGAAAACGGCGTATTGAAAATTGTGTACTGCAGCTCATAAAGCAACGAATACGTACAAGTGTAACCTATATTAGGTCCTACGTACCACGTTACCGCATAATTTGCCATTGTTAGAGGCGCTGTCGTCGATGCCTTGGAATATTTCAACGTAATCGTAAGTGCAATCGCGTTCGTATTCTATTTCAAAGGTTAAAAATGTAAGCTGTACGTTGTAGCCGTATTCGGCTTCGATAGTCCATTCGCATCTGAGATCGTTCTCGTAATTATGATCGCCGTAACGAGCGTGCGAGTAGAAATGTTTTACTCTGCTGCTGGCGTGCAGTTGGCCGCCGCAAACTGTCGAAATACCGAATTTAAAATTTTGAACGCGTTGAAGGGAGGGGGGTTGAGTGATCGAGCGATTAATGCAGATCCCTACCTGTGGAGTGATGCGCCGAAAAGCCTTGTTTTTGTACCGACGAATCGGATTTGAAAACCATGTACAACTGATTGGCAGTTGAGATGATCGGATGGGGTGGTTTGGAACCGCAGTATCTGCTAATCATCAACGAGTCAGTCGAATCACCATCGTAAATAGCTACATGATCGTAGGAGCAATCTTGATGGGCTTCTATTTCAAATGTATCGAACGTCTACAGTTTGGACACGACAGAGACAGGTTGGTAGCAAGCTGCACCTGGTGGAGGTTTCGCGAAAGCTCGCGCTGAATATGCATGTAGACCTTTATCTTACCAATTTGATACGATGACCAGGTGTTGTAATGAAATGCCATATGCAATCTTTTTTACTAGGATAAAAATCCGGATAATTCGGACTCATTATCGTACCTCGGGGGGCTGTTATTTCATGTTTACAACCACCTTCCTTACAATCGTGTTTGTTACTGTGCAAAGTAAAACCGTTATGACACGAGCATTCGTACGAACCGACTGTGTTGTGGCACTCGTGCTGGCAGCCTCCGTTGTTAATTGCACATTCGTCCATGTCTGTAAAAGCGAATTGCGAATAGTGGAATAAGACATGGTGTGAACAATCGTAACTCGTCTGTAATTCACTCTGACCAACTCGAGTCTTACGCATTTCTGACACTTAATTTTTTGTGGAGAGCTCGATATTTCTGAGCACACTATACAATGTACTACTTAAAGTTGAAATCTACTACATTAGGTTGGTACGCTCATTTCATTACAAGAGATATAAGGTGACAGAATGCGCTTTGTTAGGCCTACCTGTGAAGAAAACCGCCGCGAAACCAGATTTATGAATGCTGTTGTCGGATACGAATTCAATGCGCAAAACGCTACCATCTGATGTGATCATAGGGGGAAGTTTTCCGCCGCAGAAAACTCCGTGTCGCTTCAAAGTGTCTGCGCCTGATCTACTCAATATTTCTACACGGTCGTAATCGCATTCCGCCTGTGATCAATAACAATCAAGTGTACGCAGTGAGTAGCCGTAGATGAGCATGAATTGAAAACTACTTAAGCAGTACAAGCCTACACTACGCCTCCATTCGTGTATTTCAATACGAAAATGAAAAAAAAGTTTACGACGGGCCAAGACGACATTCAGCAGGGTGTCCAATCTTTTGAAGAAATTATTTTCCCTGACTTTTCCCAATTTTCCAGACCAATTTTGCAAATTCTTCAAGTACCAACTTTGCACTCTAACATTAAGGAGAGAATTCAGCGGAGAAGGCTTTAAAATTCACGGCAGCATTTTTGGGGTCAAAATATTTTCCATTTTCAAAGAAAACTATTATAAAAAGAAAAATGAATGAAAAATCGGGTACAAAGGTTGGTTAAAGAAAATAAATGTAGCAAAACTGGCAAGTTTGGCAGATACAAGACGTCTTCGAAATGGACAGAAATAGTAGGCAGTAGGCACTTTATGCAGAAAAAAGGATAGTTTCACAATTTCGGCGAAAAACGGAACTTCCTGACAATGTCAGCCAAAAAAACAAGACCTTATTGGAAATTTTGGCAAAAAAAAAAAACATGACTTCTATTTGACAATTTTGAAAAAAATTAAGACCTCTCAACTTTTTCTACAAACAACGAAACTTTTTGAAAATGAAAAAAGTAAGAACTTTGTCATAATTTTAACAGAAAACAACGCGTTTTCGTCAACAATTAGATTTGGAAAAATACGACCTTTTGGCAATTCTGATAGAACATAAGTCTTCTTTTTGACAATTTTGATGAAAAACATAATTTGCAAAACATGAATATTTTTTGAAAATTTTTCAAAAAAAATGTTTTTGGATTTTTTTGTTGGAAAAAGCAAAACTTTCAGTAATTTTGGTAAAAACAGGACTTTTTGGTCAGCAGAGCCAAAAATCAATACTTTCTGGATATTCAAACAAAAAAAAAAAAATCAAGAATTTCTTGGTACCTAAACCTAATGTTGACCAAAATTAGGACTTCTTATCAATGAAAAAAAAAAAATGAGACTTTCGACAATTATTGCAAAAATATTACCAGTGTGCCACTGCGACATCGACGTGTGTAAGTAAGCAAACGCGTATTAAAAAACTCGAAGAGAAAGAAGGGTGAGAAGCATCAGCATTCGAAAACTAAAAACGAGTATTAATAGCTCGCGTTACTCGTATGCAGGTCTTACAGCGATCAGCACGATTTGCTGCCTAAATATCTACAAATTATAACAAATGCGAAGCAAGCCCAACATGCTACGGTAAGGAATATTACGAGTATTTGCGTACTACACACACACATACTTAATGTAGCCTAATAGCCTATAGATGATAGGTAATAGGCTTATAACGCGGATGGCTATATAAAATATAGGTAAATAGTGGTACATTCTCACTTATGTCGCGTAAAAATTATACGTGTTCACTCACCGGATGAACCTATAAACATTCCGCGATTACACAGCTATTTTTAATCTTTGATGAGGAACATTTAAATAGGTACGAGTATATCTGAATCTACTCGTAAGTATGTCCGATACATAATTCAAGTACATATGTAGATAGAGGTACCAGGTAGGTACACTTACATTATTGCCTTCCAAATCGAAATGGGTAAAGTTGAGCGTTATTTTGTGTTGCGGCGGCGCGATTATCTCCCAAGTGCATGATTTGTTTCCTGGGTATGTTTCTGGAAACGACGGACTCGTGATGGTTCCGTTGTCAGCTTCAATTCTGCCACCGCAGGTGTCTATATTTTTGTACATAATATGCAGGTAGGTACAAAATTACACACATACACATACATACATACGTATGGGTACGTATACTCGCAACGTTACGTAACACGTAGGTAGGTTAGCATAAATTGAATTACGAGTAAATAAACAAGTAGAGGTACCTTCGCAGTGCTTATTATCCGAATGTAACTGATATCCAATTTTGCAAGCACACTCGTACCCTCCTAATGTATTTATGCACGTTTGTTCGCAACCGTGGTTCGGTGATAGGCATTCGTCGAATTCTGCAGTAAATCAAGACGCAAACGTATCAAGTATCAGTCATTACTCCAGTTATAATAAGGTACTTTGGTGGGTGGGTATGGGTAAGGGTTGGTAAAACGTAAGACTGTCTCAAGACGACTAAAATCCAGCTGTTGTCGTCATCCCCATCTAAGCGATGAAATTGAAAGATTACTTCGCCCCGCACTTTCTACCAAGGCCACCGATACCCTCGTGTGAGAGCTTCATGGCTGGTTAGGTCTCTGGGGCTTTTTCAGGCCGCACCAACATCTCCAATCTCTATCAACTTTATAACTTTCTGTCTTGAGCTGGGAATAATGAACGTGAGGACGAGGAGGATCGTAGTTTCGGGTTAAGTTGGTTTGAAAGGTGATTGTGATAGTACGTTGTATTTAGTATTAGTTTTAAACTTATCCAAAAAAAAAAAAAAAGAAGGTAGGTAGGTATACTGGGTGGGCAATTAATCGCATTTGCGAGCGTAACTGATGCCGGGGCTTTGCATGGGGGGGAATTGGTAAAATGCACAGGGTTCCCACTGTTCCCAGTAATATTGAGCACAATAGCCAGACATATCTAGTACCTACGTTACTTTTGCTTCAAGTGTCAATAATTACCAATAGCAAGTGGCCGGTAGGTTACTAACCTTTCATGTAGGTTGCGGAAAATCCTCCTTTTTGTACCGTACTGTCGGATACAAATCGCACGTACAATTTGTTGCCAGTCGATTGAATATCTGGTGGAAGTTTGTAACCGCAGTAACGTCCGATCAAATGGCTGTCTGGTGAATGACCATTGCGTATATCTACGTAGTCGTAAGCGCAATTGTCGTGATTTTCGATCTGAAAAGTGTAAACTTATCAAGTACTCGTATTTGTACAATGTACGTACATCGTAAAACTGTCCGAAGTCGGTAGACCCAGTAGACTACATCGTTGACCTGCTAGTACTGAGAAAATATTTCGGACAAAAACCTACACAGGTAAAAGTAAAATACCATTTTACTCTCTCTCGCTAATCCCTCAATCGAATGGGTTACGGTACTCCGGTGTACCAAGACCTACCTACTGTTAACGTCGATCGTCGGCTATTACCTACCTCAAAAGATTGAAATTTAAGCGCAGCTTGATAATTTTCTGGAGCCGTTATCCGCCACACGCATTCTTTATTCGGTTGATAATCGTCCGGATAGTTGGGCGACTCTAAACGACCGCTCTCCTCGTCGATAAAAATGTCTCCTCCGCAAACAGCTAGCAGCGTAATCGAATTTTAAGTCACTTGTACTGTATAGCGATAGTCTACGTTTTCATTTATGTTGCACAGCTTAGAAAAGCGTTGATGAAAAATTTACTTTCATAATTGGCGGAAAATCCTCTTGTCGATGTACCAATGCGATCAGAAGTGACATGAGTGACCAGCATACGACTGCCCCACGAAGTAATTAGTTCGTCGATGCGACCATTACCGCAAAATCTACCTGTAATGTACATATTAGGGTGTATCTTATTTCGCAAGATGGGAAGTTTCCACCTCCCGCCATTCAATTCAAGTTGGAAAAATTAAGCGGGGATGGAAGGTATGTAATAATACATCAAAATCGGTGAACATTTTTTGAAAAATTTTCATTTCCACGTTAAAATTCCTCTATAATTATCACCTCTTTCTCGAGAAAATACCTTCGTCGGATACAAAAATTGTTTCAGGGATGACTACGGTAGAAGGTGGACCGAAATGAAAAAGTTCGATTCGAAGGTTTGCTGCTTACCAATTAATCTAGACTTGTGCCAATATCCGTCTCTGATTTCGAGGTAGTCGGTGCTGCATTGGTCAGACTTGAAAATGTCAATTTCAGTTATATTGAGCACGATTCGTTCCCCATGTGTAGCTGTAATACGCCATTCACACCGTACAGTTTCGTTTACACTATTCAGATAGTATGAAAAATTACCATTCGGCTCTTGAAACGTCCTGCCACATTCTACAAAAATTTCGATATAAAACAATTCACTGAAATGAGAAAACGGGGTCGCATTCGTTCAGTCACATTTTACCTATGTACTATTTATCTAGTGCTAGCCTATACGATATGAAGTATTCTTCCTATCCATAATAAGAACAAGGTGCTTATGAAATATGTACGTATTTAGCAGCCCCGCAATGGCAAGTTTTCCGTTGAAAATTTAGGTTGGTAACGTGGAGTCGTGAAAGACACCACAAGTCACCATTACTGCTATTCACAGTCACTAACTTACGATATGTACTTTCAACACAAAAATTATTTTAAGGGTGTCGACTATACGTTGGTAGGTAGATAAATTTTGATGGCGAACAGCAATCTTTGGACTTGAACCAAATCAAATGCTGCTCACGTTACACTTGGCAAATCGTATAGGCAGCATCTAAACTAAATATGCGTATACGTAGAGGTACTAGGAAGAGGTACATACTTGGGCACTTGTATAGTAACTTAGTCTGAGCAATATCGCCTTCGCTCAATCTTACACGTTGCCCTATTTCGGGTCTTCGTTTGGTATTACGAGTATTTTCAATCGGATGGATCGTATCTAAATAAGTTCCCTGCGAAATTTTCAACATGCTATAGAAAATAGACGTAGAGTAATATTCATACATATACATAGGTTGAAACTCGTAAGCTCGTAACACTGTAGTAAAACAAGCTAGCATCCCCAATTCCTCGTGTGCATAACAGGTAGGTAATGTGAATTGGTAATCAAGTAGGTGTGGTTTCAAGTAAAGTGAAGTGCATATTCAGCAAGTTGAACCTCATACCCGATTACCCGTAAAGGCATAACATTTGAAACTTTATTACGTAGTACATAGGAGAGCTGTTCGCTAAATCTCGACAATTAGTTACTTATAGGTAATAACAAAATACCTACACCTACGGACAAAACGTAGCGTAACAACTCACAATACCATACGAAGCACAGGGTCTGACAGACCCCTCTCTCCATTTACCCGACTTATTCTAATATTATTTTATTAGGGACGCAGATTTCAAATTTGCCAAAAAAAAAGTTGAAAGAGAGAACAAAAATAGTCAACAAATTGTCAATTTTTTACCAATTTCAATCTCCCTTCAGACTAATTTTTTTTTAAATAACTCCCTTGCGCAAAAAAAAAACACCACTACTAAAATTATTCTCACTCGGTTCATCATGAGCAATAATGAGCTGACTACCTTAACTCATCGAGTCATAATAAAACTTGAAAAATCAAGGTGTAACTGTGAAATAAATCTTTCAACAAATCTAATCACCTAAGTATTTTCAAAAATTTACGAAGGATTCATGTTCCACTTTATCACCGTCCAGAAGGAGAGGGGAGTCGAAAAAATAGCAATATCAAATTTTTTTAAAGGGAGGTGGTTCCATATTATTTTTATCGTCATGGTCAGAGAATTTTTCTCATGAAATTTGGCACCTTCAAGGCGTGTGAGCAAAAAAAAAATTATGAATAATTTTTTTAGTGGAAATAGATACCTAAATAAGAACTCTCCTCTCTAGCTGTTGGCAGAGCTGACGTGAGTCGTATCGAAATATGTACCTTGATTCAGTGCTGCTAACCTTAACCCACATTTTGTCACGAAAATTCGCACCAGCTGTGCTCGATATTAGGTATGGGGCAGTGTGCATCCCCTTATGTCTATGTATGTACAATTGTACAATGTAGATGTAAGTATAGGTACTGAGTATTGTGGGTAGGCTATGCGACGCGAGCCTTACCATTAGTAGGTATTAGATAGTAGGTACATGCCATGCACACATATACCACAATACAATACAATATAGTAGGGATATGTATTTGTATGTGCATGCAATAACAAATAACAATAGCCTAATGGTGATACGATTATTGTTAATTAAAAAAGCGACCTTTACACTGTCGATTAAAGTTATCTGTTAGCACCGCGGCCGCGTAGAGGTATTCGTATTTCAAGCACGTACACTGTACAGATAAATCCCTACATATTTTCAACAATTCAATTCGTACGAGTAAGTACTAAGTACCCAACACATACTCGTATGTGTATTAATAAATAAAAAAACACGCGATTGCGCGACCAACGACTATACGTTACATTACTCTTATCATTTTATGGTAAAAATAACCATCACAGCGTTCACTCAGTCCAACTCGAAAATACAAAACTCGGCTCAGTTTGAATTTCTGAGTTGAACATCTAGCGTAAGTCCGAGTAATACCGAAAGCTCCTCACCAGATTAAATTCGACATTCTAATCTTACCCCATTAGTAAGTCTAAGTACTAAGCAATATACGTAGCATTATTTTTCGAGCTTTCAAGCGTATGAAAAGTTATACGCTTAATCGACATTTGTAATTACTCGTGCCCCTACCCGTGTCCGCGCTTGAGAAAATAATGATTATTCGGTACATTTAGTTACAATGTACATAATTTAGTAAAGCAAAACAAACACCAACACCAGAAAACAAAATCGCCGGTCAATAAGTACTACAATTGTGTCTTTTCATGGTTATCTAGGCTGCAATATGAATAGCTCGTGTACCAGTGAAACATTATTATTGAGAGAAGGCAGAAGCTGGGAAGCACTGTGTCTCGTATTTTCGGAAGCTAAAGAAAATATGCCCTTACGGAAAGAATTCCCCTGCACATTTATTCACGTCTCACGAGCAAATAGCAAAACGATGAACTATAGATACAATGTTGAAATGTTGTACCGTAGCTCAGCTCTAATCCTACTCGTATAGGTACTGCAGACTCTTCGGGTCGGCCGAATAGATACATATTACATGGGTAGGTACAGCATTCAACATTCGGCATACCCCGCCGATTTTTTTGTTCGTATAAAAATAGCGAGATGAGATGAGACCTCCATCTCGAAGGTAGAGGTAGGTGGGTGGGCAGTCGCACATCTTGCATGTTTGGGCGCATCTTGGAGCCAGAGCACCACCATAACTCCAGCCTAATACATACGAGAGAGAACAGATCATTGCCATAACTAATTAGTCACCCGTGTAGGTAGAAGTACGTACCTCACTCTATTCGAATTCACAACCTAGCACCTTTAGCTAGGTTAAAAGTAGTCCTTACTCACCCATTCACTTACTCTTGATATTAAACGAGAAGGTACTCAGCTTACTACTTACGAAGTTACCTACGATTAGTATTTTTTAGGGTCTACTTACTTTGGAAAAGGTATTTCTAGCGTAGTGCATTATAGATTCGTAATCGTATGGAAGTCCAAGCGAATTCACCTCTTCGTCTGTCAACTTGTTGAAATTATATTCCTGGCCTGAAACGATCAGTCGCGATTGCATTTTATTTCGGTTTCACGCGTTCGAAGGAATTTCTTCGCTTTTTTTTATAGGGTGGGGGAGGATTTTAGTACACAAACTAGATTTTAGAATTTCTTATGATTACCTTTAAAAAAAAAAAAAATCAATAATAGAAAGACTATTTGGTTTCTTTCAAAAATTCGCCAAAAGCTGAAAAATCAACTTCGTCAGCTGAGAATTTTGGTTCTGAGGGGGGTCATTCCACGTCAATTGGACCAAGAAGTGGTAGGGGGGTTCGGTGATTTTTTGAAATTTTTCCTGCGGAGAGACCTTTCGAAGGGATGACCAATGGCACAAATCGCAGCTGTCTAGCCCATTTTTAAAGACAGCCAGGATCATAAAAATCAGTGTTGCCAATTTTTTTCGTACAAAAAATTAGCTCAAAAAGTTTCGAAACGTAGTTTTCATATCGTTCCGACTCTCAAAAATTCTGAAAAAAATATATTATGGACAACTTTTCATGCTGAACAACATATTAAAAAATTGGGATGGTAACATGTTGCAAAGTCGATTTAAAAAAATTTAAAGTTTGCTAATAAATGCGATTTTTTGATTTGAAAAATTAAAAAAAGTTTTGATAGGTGAAGTTGACCTATTTGACCCCTATTTGTACGTATCTGTTGAAAAAGTTGAAAAACCCTTTCACTCGATGAAATAAACTCCTCACAAAAAAATCAAAAAAATGAACGAATTTACTTACATTTTTTATTGTGAGTGTAATTTTTAATAACTTTTTCATGAAATACGTGAGAAAGAAATCAAAATAAGACGACTGAATAAATTTGAACTTTTTTTGATGTTTAAAATCAAAAATTGATTTTTTTGGAATTTTGATTTTTTTGGAATTTTGATTTTTTTGTGAGGAGTTCATTTCATCGAGTGAAAGGGTTTATCAAAAATCCTTTCAAAACCCCTAACTATGGGAAAAAGTTCCATTTTGGTAGGTATCGCGGTTATCGAGTAATCCATTGCTGAAATGGATGATATTTTAGGTTCACTGAAAACTTTGACACCCCCTGGCTGCCTTTAAAAATGGGCTAGACGGCTGCGATTTGCACCATTGGTCATCTCTTCGGAAGGTCTTTCCACAGGAAAAATTTCAAAAAAATCGCCGAACCCCCTACCCCTTCTTGGTCCAATGGACGTGGAATGACCCAGGGGTGAGTGACATGAACTTTCAGTGAGACAAATTGGAGGTGACGAGTTCACAAGGTTCTCTTGTTAGGAGATAAATTACGAATAAATGGGGGTAGGTACCAGGCAAGTCAGGTAGATATACTCGTACCTTGCATAATATGTTCTCGAACGATTTGTACATGATTGTCGCGATCAGGTCTGGTATGTTCGTGCCAAAATCCGATAACGTGGCCAAGCTCGTGGACAACGATACCAAATTTATCGCAGCTTTTACCGATTGAGATAGCCTGAGGTCCGTTTCCACGTTTTCCTACAAACGAACAGCATCTGAAAAGCGAAATTACGAGGTAACGAATACCTACTACCTAGCAAGGAAACCCTCGCAACCAAATTTTTAGCTTTCTGAACTTTTTAATGAAGGGAGGGGGGCGTCATTCAGCACTGAATTCTTTAAAGAACTGATACAAAGTACAACAATTTGGTATCTCAAGAATAGTAAAACAAAGTGTTGGATCAGTCACGAACTCACTTCGATATAGACTTCCGAACGACGGCGCGGTCGTTGGAATTTTCGTGCAAATCCCGGAGGGGGGGGGGTCATCAAAGATTTTTCAAGAAAAGGCAAAAATGTGAGTAACAAACGACTTGTTCTTATAACATCTGGAAATAATATTTTCGTCATAAACATACTTTGAGAAAGATTTCCGAATGGGGAGGGTAAGATTTGTCATTAGAATTTTCGGGAAACGCCTCGGTGTGAGGGAGGGGGGTTCAGATATTTTTCAAAAAGAACACAAAAATGTGACTAATGCACTCCACATGAAGTCAAAGGTTTGTACTTACCCGCAAGGTCTTTCGGTAAAAACAATATAATTAGGATGGTCGGTGGGTATTCGTTCGACGAATTTAATGCAGGTGAAATTTTCCCAATGTCGCATGGCTTGTTTAAACAATGCTTTGTGCGTTCCACCAAAATGTTGATCGATCTCGTAAGGAATGACTCCGTAGTCCCAAATACGTTCTTTGCGAGCAGTAGCTGCACGTTTCCGTCGAGTCGGCGTCGACGTCGCATTTTCGCCAAGTTCTTTGGTAATCACGACGACCGAACCGTTTTTCCATTTGGCGTTGCCGCGACCGAGGCCGAGATCTAAACTGAAATTCGAGTTGGACAGCGTATCGCCATCCGAGGATAGTTTCCTGACTGCGCCGCTGGACGCGTTTTCTTTCGGCACGATGTATTCGTAAACGTGCTGATTTTTGGGCCACGTTCGCTTTTGCGAAAAACCAGTGGTCGTCGAAACATTTTCCGTTGTCGTTGCCACTACCTCAGCCGCCGGCTGCTTCGCTTTGGAGTTCATGTAGCTTTCGTACTCGTCCAAGGTGTGCTCGTGAATGACGGGGAAATTTTGGTGGTCATTGCCACCGTTGGTACCCGAATAGTCATCGGTTGAAAATGGCGTTTTTGTGGCCGTCGCACCTACCTTCCCTTCGGGTTTTCGGCTGGAATTGGCGACAGCCATGGGCCGCTGCCCTCGCTGTTGCTGTTTGGACACGTTGGACGCAGCTGTGGTGGCCGGTGGCTTCATGAAGTCTCTCATGAACTTATTCTTCTTTACGTTTTCCAAACCTTCTTCTTCGATTTGAAGCCCCTCGAAAAGGATTTCTTTTTTGTATTTCTCCACTTCGTCGGCGTAAGATTTATTCAGCTTTTTAGCATTTTCCAGTTCCGATTCGTATTGAACCATGGGTAAGGCCACGTCACCCACGAATTCAGCTGCCAAAAAAAATAGATTGTTAAACGTTGCATAGCTGATACGCATAACCCCCATGAAAACTCAACACTTGGATTGTGAAAAGAAAGCAACGTCGCGTCGCGTCACCTCACGTCATTTGAATAGGGTGAACCACGCAAAAAAATATGTCGTAGGATTTTGACAAGACCAGTAAAGACTTTCACCTTATTTTGAATTGAAAGTTACGGATAAAAAATTTTGGTTTCGGAGGTGGCCCTGGAGGGATGATATAGTTCTTCCAAGAGAGGGCATTATCGAAAAAAAAATCGTAGTTTTTTCGCTTAGTCCAACATTTTGAGCAAGAAACTAGCTGTGGAGTGTCCAGCATTTCAGAACATACTGTACCTACTAGTAAGTAAGTAGGTAGGGTACTAGGCACTGATTTAATTTTTTTTTAATTCGTCTCGCGCCACGCCGCACCCTGTCTTTAAAAACACGGCGAAGGATACGTTAGGTTACGACATTCAATGTGTTCGCCGTAAGTCTAGTTACGAATGACGCTTTTAATATTTCCATACACGTGCGATAATAAATCGTATAATTAACTGCGACTACGACTACGGAGTACGAGTAGAACCTCTTCCTGGCAAACACCGAACACTCGCATACGACATACAGTTGGTCTTGGTATTATGTCGCCTGCGTACATGAATGAACGTGAACCAGACTAACGAGAGTCGAGAGTATTTTATCTTATCTGATTGTCAGTACACACATATGAATGTACTAGGTAGTAGGTCTAGGTACATTACTTTATAACATAGAACAGCTAAGAAAATGTCGAGTGTTGGACTTGATTTTTTCTCAAAAGAATCAAAAAATTTCGCAAATTTTCAAGATCTTATTAAATATCGCACCCGCAACGCAAAATTGGCAATCAGTTTTTAGGAAGTAGGGACCTTAGGGGGCGTTGCAAGGGTCGAATTAAGAAAAAGAGTTGAAATGCATATTCTGCGCCCTCAAAAACGTCTAAAATTACTTGTCACACGATACTTGACGGTTTTTTTTACATTTTCACCAAATTTTGGGGTTCTAGATACTACTTACTCATTGTTGTTAGTTTTTTGTCAAATTTTTCAACTATAGCACTACAATTTGCCAAGCTTTAGAAAACTGAGCTTCCAAAAAAGCTCAATTTTAAATGCAGTTGTATGTAATAGTAAATTGGTTTCACGACGCGACGAAGATGGATAGATGATTGCTAGTCATACCACACTTGGGACAGCGAGACTTACCCGATTTACATGGATCCAGATAAACATCGTTCGAGATCTTGTTCTCATATTTGTTGGCGAGCAACTGATCGATTGTAAATTTTGACTGGTATGTTTTCCACTCCGAAGTTGTTGCATTCAGGGAGCACTTCGAGCAGGCGATAATCGTTGAAAACAGCACAAAGAAAAGTTTATATCTCATTTTAAAATTCATTTCGCGAACATTCCTAAAAAGCTGTAGCAAAAATTAGGTTCTCGTGTTTTCGACAGCAGTAAATGATAAACGGAATGAGAAGGTCTCCGCTCGGAAATGTTCGAATATGCTCGGAACACCTTCGTTCGACTTCATCTTTAGCCAGAATGTTGAGCAGACTATTACATAGTACGAGTATCACCTACTATGTTATTTTACATTTATACTACAGAATAAATCCAAACTCGTTGCAGAATTTTTTTTCGCAAATTATTCGATAATTCGAATACCTATTTGACCTAATTGAAAAATTATTTAAAATTCCCAATTTTGGTAACTTTTTCGCGAGTTTTTATAACAATATTGACGAATATTCGGAACATTCGAATATCATTGGAGTTTTCAAGGATTTTTCAAATGAGAATATTCAAATCGTTAGATTTGAATCTGAATTTTTAAATATTCGCATCATCACTAGTAGACATTGAAAGCTAATCCAACTTATGCCAGCTTTTTGAAGTTATTTTCACTAAAACAACCTAAATGGCAAAGCGCACACGTGAAACTATTTTTTTTCAAGGCAAGTAATTTCGAAACATAAAATGCATTCAAAGCATAAATATTTTGTAAGAGAACCAGTGAAATATAATGTACTGACCCATTCCAACATCCCGTAATAGTCGTAATATCATCTCTTTCATCTTCTGTTGATGACTTGATGATGAGAAAAAAAAGTAGAACGAAGGTATACCGAGCGTACCCGAACATTTCCGAACAGACCTCCTCATTCCGTTCATTACTTTCTGCTCATGTCAGTGGACGACAAAACTGCACCCCCGCGCCGCACCACCGCAGCCAAAGGAAAAAACGTGTATGAATTTCGCTGGGTGACTGTCGCTTTTGAAGCGAAAAACAGAAAACTCAAGATGAAAAACGAAACGCGACGATTTTACATGGTAGCGTAACACCAACGTGTACCCATACCCGCGCAAATGCGAAAAGGCGTAATATTTTGTAGCGAAAAATACGACTACACGCTAATTGCATCCGAAATCCAGATCCGAGATCGAGAAAGGACCATTGCACGCGAGAACCATCAACTAAACTGCTCGTGGAAAAATGTACCTACACCACCTACAACATCTGCCGCTGCTGCCGCCGTCACCGCCGCCTCGCCTTACCCATCTCACCCATTTGAAAAATAAAGTTCATCAACGACCGCGTAGAATTGAAAAGCAGAAGCTTTTGTGTGTACGTTTACGAACGTATGCGAGTGTGATTGCGAGTGCGATTCTCGAATCTCGAACACGACGAGTATATCCGACAGTTTCCGAGCTTTACGAGCAGCGACTTCGGTTCGGCAGGCATACGGATTAATTAAACAACAACATAGCAACACGACTGCCACACATAGACGTTTTCGAACGCCTTCAAATGCATTATGCACATACACATGTAGATGTATGTACAATATATGGTACTTACTACTTATCTTATATACAGTTCAGAGTACTAAACTATGTACCCATGCTGCTGCACATAGACGTACACAAGGAATTGATGAGAAAAAAGGATGAATATTGAATAAGCCACCAAGTAAAATGTTCGTTTGAAAATTTACATCTCTATTATATAAATGAAAGCCCTGTTTTTTAGATCGCGCATCACGTCTTCATTTATGGACCGATTTTCTTGAAATTTTGATAGAAACGCGTGAAATTACGCCTAGACGAATCTTACAAGGGAACCTCTTGAGGTGTCCGCCTCCGATTTGAACGGGACCGCGATTTTTGGAAAGAGCATGTTCTAAAACCCCCAAATCCAAATTTTCAGCTGCCCAAGTTCATTTTTCGATTTTTGGCGAATTTTTGAAAATCCAAAATTGACTATTTTGATTTATGCTTTTTTTAAAAAAAGTACGTACTTGATCAATAAAAATGTTCAAAATAAGTCCTAAAACTGATATTAACCCCCCAAATCCAAATTTCGCCATTTCCAGCCATTGTGGAGCCTCCAGCGCGATTTTTCAATTTCTCCAGAATTTTGAATTTGCTCCAGAAGGCGTGAATATGAAGTTGGACAGCTAAAAATCCAGTTGTGTGATATACTCGACCTGTTTAACGAATGTATTCACATTTGAGCCGATTCTGTAGCGGACACCTCAAGAATGGTTTTTTAACCAGCTTTTTTTCAAAATAAAAATATCAAAAATTTCTCGTTTGTGAGAAAATTTTTGAAATTTGCGCGAATCGCAGTATTCCGTCATGAACAAACCCCCTGAGGCTGAATTTCACCATTTCCAGCCATTCTGGAGGCTCCAGCGCGATTTTTTAATTTTTCCAGAATTTTGAATTTGCTCCAGAAGGCGTGAATATGAAGTTGGGCAGCTAAAAATCTAGTGGTGTGTTATACTCGATCTGTTTAACGAGTTTATCAACATTTGAGTCGATTCTGGAGGGGACACCACAAGAGTGGTTTTTTGACCAGCTTTTTTTCAAAATATAAATATCCAAAAATCAAAAATTTCTTGTTTGTGGGAAAATTTTTGAAATTTGCGCGAATCGCTGTATTTCGTCATTAATTAACCACACGAGAGCGAATTTCGCCATTTCCAGCCTTTCTTGGGCCTCCCTTTGATATTTTCATTATGAAAAAAGCTGGTCAAAAACCCACTCTTGAGGTGTCCGCTACAGAATCGGCTCAAATGTGAATACATTCGTTAAACAGTTCTAGTATAACACACAACTCGATTTTTAGCTGCCCAACTTCATATTCTTGCCTTCTGGAGCAAATTGTAGATTCTGGAGAAATTGAAAAATCGCGCTGGAGGCTCCAGAATGGCTGGAAATGGGCGAAATTTGGATTTGGGGGGTTAATATCAGTTTTAGGACTCATTTTGAACATTTTTATTGATCAAGTATGTACTTTTTAAAAAAAGCATAAATCACCAAAATAGTCAATTTTGGATTTTCAAAAATTCGCCAAAAATCGAAAAATGAACTTGGGCAGCTGAAAATTTGGATTTGGGGGTTTTAGAACATTCTCTTTCCAAAAATCGCGGTCTCGTTCAATTCGGAGGCGGAAACCCCAAGAGGTTCCCTTGTTAGCTATGAAAAGCTAAACTTAATTGTTCCAAAAAGCTACAATTCAGTTTTAAAGTTTTTGTGACGTCACTCAATTTTGAGCTTTCATTTTAAGGCCCGTATATTACTTATTTGCTAAGCATTTGCCAAAATCCAATTTATACTTCACAGACGAATATTTCACCTTCTAATTGCTGTTTTCGCGTAACAATTTTGATTTTTGGGAAATAGAACGAAAAATAATTTGGCCTCATTTTTAGGGTTGTATAACTATACAAAGGTTTTTTATTGGAACAGGGACGGGGTTCGACTGATATAGGGATATTTGAGAGAACCTTATAGGAAGGGGGAGGGGGTTCGACTGGACATACATATAAGAAGTGAGAATTTGTGATTACCTATTCGTTATCATTCGTGCAAAAATTTTGATTTTTAGGAAATTGAACAAAAAATATGACAACGAATTTGGTTTTCTAAAAAGTAGATTTATAAGATAACCATGTAGTCGAGGGGCCCGCATAAGGATATATTGCGCCTCCCCCACCGCCGATCCTCTGGGACAACTTTCTTTCTTGAAGGGTTAGTCCTAAGGAACGGTTCTAGCCGCAGTCCTCAAAAAAAGTGGCCCTACTTACAAAATGGCGGCCACTTTGATTGACAGATCAACCGAAATCACAGATTTTGCGTTCCAACATAGCCGATCGACTTGGATGAAATTTTTTAAACCGTACAAAGGTACGTATATAGATCGAAAGAACAGGCAAAAATTCATCACCTGTCAAAATTTCAAGTGCTAAAGTGCCATTTTCGTTTTTTTGTGAATTTTTGAAAATAAAATTTAGGTAGGCCAAAAGTGAGGGAAAAAATCAAAATTTCACCAAATTGACCTAGAAAGCTGAAATTTGGGATATACCCGATTTTTGACCGGTCAAATCGATTGGAAATTGTTTCAACCCGTTTTGAGTAGTTCTGGTGCCTCCGGCAGATTTTTTAAACTTGAAATTCCCACAAAATTTCATCAAAGGAGTTGAAAAGCCGAAATTTATTCTGCAAACTAATTTCAATACGTTGCGAAGTTGACTGTAGGTGGATTTCAAGTCGTTTTTGAGTATCCAGTGACGTTTTTGAAAATTCCTGGAGCTTCCAGCAGATTTTTGAAACTTTAAATTTTCACAAAATTTTCACAAATGGAGATGGAAAGTTGAAATTTACTATACACTCCAATTTTAACACCCAGGAAAATGAACATAAAGAAACATAATCGATTAATACGGCCAACACAGAAAATTCTTCAATTATTCTCGCCGAAATCTGTTAAACGCTTTGAATGCTGTCAGAGGACAAGGAGATGAAAAAATGAGTGTAAGTAGAAATTGAGAATCAATTTTCGGGCAGCAGAACCCAAATAATTAGCTAATCCACGGGTGAATATAATTACAAGGTGTGGTCATACTGTAGATTTTCAATGCAATTTAAAACAGGAAGATATTTATTTGTTTTTATTTTTTCAAGTTCCAATTTTGTTTTTAAATACACGACAAAATACAAAACTGCAATGAATTTTTTTCTTTAAAAAAATCTCAGCATAATATACGATAGGCCTATGACAAATACATATATCGCATATTGGAGCCAAAAAAAATCATTTCAATATCACTTAAATTATATTCTCTTACCAAATATGTATATTTCATTTGATGATTCGAATTATTCAACTAGAGAGTAAAAGTGATTTTTGACGAATTTTGAGGTTTATTGCCCGAGTAAATAATACGGTTCAAAGTTGCCAATGCTTTTAAGGTGACTACCGATGGCGTGGTCAATCTAGTACACACTACACAGACATACTGCTAATATGATGCAGCACCAGTAGGCACTAGTCAGTAGCCTATGCGTGTGCAATGTACATAATGCACACTTGCACAGTTAGGTTAGAAGAGTGTAGAAAGAGTTACGCAGATGCAAGCGCACAAACTTTAAGTTTCGTACAATAAAATGACTGACAATCAGATGATACATCAAGTCAATATGTTCACATGTATACGTAAGATTTACTACTTAGAACTTACCTACATATGTACGTATACGTAAGTAAGTATAAAAGGACATTCGTGTCAGACTCGAAAGAGGTTATTATTGAAACGTGGGTATCATTTTGTTTTCTTTCGCGAACAAAGGTCGCAAGCTTGGAATACTTTGATATGTAATTATGTATATGTACATAGTAGTACCTCTACTTACGTCCATCATCATGTTTGCAGATAACCGAGGAATGCCAACAGATTAAAAGCCCGAGGACGCTGCTGCGTGAATAATTTCTGTTCGACAACAATGACACAAACGAAATATTTCTGTGATTATCAGCGCCACGCCGACAAATTATTTTTTAACCAATTTGACGAATGGAATTTTTCTCGACTTTTCCTTTCCCGGATTATTAGACCAATTTTTCCAATTCGTCAGACTCCTCAAATATCAATTATACTGAAATAGCAGGGGGAGGAGCTTTTCAAACCCCATCAATCAAACCACGAACTTTTTTTGAACCGAGTATTTAAGAAGTTACACACGGGGGGGGGAGGGAGGAGGAGGGTAAGACAAGAATACCAACAGCGATTCAGATGAAAAGTTTGGCCGAATAAACAACGTTTTGCACAAAGAGTTGAAATTCTGTTTACCAGGGGGGGGGGGGGGGGGTGTCATTGAAAACGCCGATTCGATTCTTGAAGAGCATTCGACTTCGTGTTTTTTGACCTTGAAAACCCATTTGTCATGCCACCAACGCTTCAAATTGACTCAAGAGGCTGAGGTTTAGCATGTCGACTTTTTTTTGGAAAGAGGGGGAGAATTCGGTAAAAATATTGGGGGACCTCAAAAGACTGTAGGGAAAATTTTGGATTTCAAACTTGAACCATCAATTTTCTACTGGGGGCCTGGGGGGGTTTCAATTTTAAAATTTACACTGAAACTCAGAAACAAAAGTTTTTTTAAAATTTTTTTCCTCTGTTAATTGATCATGTTACATTATATACACATGGAAGTAAAATTACCGTTTCTGATTTTTTTTCTCCTTTCCAAGTATTTTGCATGATTTGCGAAAAAAATGATACGACTTTGCAACCATTCAAAAGTAGTGTAAAATGGCTCAAAATATCGAGAAAATTTCAAAAACAGTTTTCTCACTTCCAAGTGGGTAAGTATAATTTGATCAATTGAAACAAAAAAATTTCGAAAACTTTTTTTTATTTTTACAGTCAATTTTAAAATTTGAAACCCCTATAACAAAGTGATGGTTAAAGTTGAAGATCCAAAATTTTCCCTACTGTTTTTTGAGGTCCTTCGCAATTTTTCATCAAATTCCAATTTTCAAAAAAAAATTGACAGTCGACTCATTCTAGTGAACACCATTCTCAGCTTTACTGAAAGTGTCAATGCAAGTTCTTCTAATACCTAGATTTTGTGTAGTAGGTACATATTTTATAAACCGATTACCCATTAGAGATGTTTTGTCGAAAATTTGAATGAAATTCGAAACAAGCAAAATACGAGTACATATTTGTTGAATGTATCGTTGAAAGATACCGCCTTCCAAAATTGGATTGAAATGTTTCTACGTATTTTAAAAGATACGATTGTGGTAAATTCTAATAATATTTACTTAAATTTTGGACTTTTTTTCGAATTTAAATTGCTCATATGGAACGAAAATTGGAGTTTTTTTATGTAAATGTTGATATTCGACATTCAGGTACCTACTTGGGAACCTATGACCCACGTTTTTCAAACTTATTTATTCGGTTCAAGAATTCTGCGAAAGATACTCGACTATATACGCAGATTTTAGGTAAATGTACCGTGAAGATTTAAAACGTGGATTCTGTTTGAGAAAAACGCGTGCGAATAAACACAGAAATGTTGCGTATATAAGTTACTACGCGTATATTCAAAGGTAATGTGCCTTGAGATTGGTTACGTTCTTGACATGATTTCATCGTATACGCTGATGTGAAGAAGGAAAGGGTGATGGGGCGAGGGTGTCAAAATATGTAGGAATATAAGATGAGAACAAGAAAAGAAATACTTAAGCAGAGAAGTTAGACGACGATTTCCGGAAAAATAATGTATAAATGTATGAGCCCATTTAGTGCACGTACTCGTACGTTTACGTTACCTACTTAGCGGTTTTGCAAATTTTTTCTTAAAACCAACAAATGGGGTGATTTGTAACTTGTTTTGTACATATTCGTTGAAAATGTAAAAAATAAACAAATTGGTAATAGTAGGTGTTAAGCAACAAGTAAGTATCGCAATTTTAATTTTCTTCTAGAAAATCTTGATATTTTAGCTATCAACTGTCCTTTAGAACAGAGCTTCCGAATTGGAGTTTCGCTTCGTTCTTTCCTTCGATTCTTAATACGAGTACAATAATATTTAAATTAGGTAGGTATTGGATAATTGAAAAACCAGCAAATGAACAAAAACGAAATAAAAACGCCCAACCGAACGTTAAAAGACGGTAGGATACTAGAAAAATTTTCCTCAACAGAACGTTCGAAACGAATTATCTATCGGATTACGAAATAATTTTCGTTCGAGTTCAATTAACGAAAGGATTAAGAGGCAGCGTAACATTAGAAAAAAACAAGACACAGTACGAGGAGAAAAGTAAGCATAAACGAGAATATGGCAAAAAATATACACCAGAAACGCGGTGGAAATCGAAATATTCGTCTGGATAGCTCAAGTATATAAAATACCTACCTATGTACCTTAGACGCTCGCTAGCAAGAGAAAAGGGGGAAAAACAGTGAAATTTAGTTCTATTCATTTGTCCTCTTTTTTTTGTTTCGTTTCATTCAGACTGTTTCTTTATTTTTAAAAACGTTTCCACGAAAGGATATTTTACGAGACAAAAACAGCAGAAGATATGGACGGAAATGGTATAAAAACTTTATACCATTGAAGACGAATCGCACGCGGCGGCTCGGGTTTTAAAGTAATTTATTTCTCTCTTTTTTTCATGTTTTTTCTTTCCTTCTGCCGAACAGAGAAAGGTAAAAAAATTTTCTTCTCTTGACGAACTGAAATATGTTTGCTTCTCTTTTTCAGTGAACGACAAGGATATCAAAATAATGATTAGATTTTCAAGGAATTTAGTTTTTCTTTGATGGAAAACGAAATAAAAGGAAAAAACGAACACGTGAAGGTTACACATACCTATACGATAGGTCTCTGTTCGCGTCAAACATAAATTTTGGATCTCTTGACTCGACACGCTCCTCATTTTTTCAATCTGCGTTAAAGTTTGGAAATTCTCAAGAAAATTAAGAAAGTACTTTTCAAAAAATTCCTTTCCCATGATATTCAACTCTAATATGTACTTTGTATCTACTTGTCTTACATTCATTTTAAAGTAAAAAAAAAAAAAAATCAACTCTTTTCCACTTTGGCGTGGGTTTTGCATAATTTGTGAATATGTAGATCAAAAATATGTATCATTCTCGTAAAAAGCGTACCCCCTGAAAAATTGAAAAATCGCCTATTTTTTTTATCCGAAATGGATGTAATCCGGTTAATTAAGTAACATTACTATGAGTAAACTTTTCTTTTTGGAAATTTTTTTGAAATTTTCAAGCTTCCTAGTTTCAAACAGTGACTGAAAAAATCGTTCATCAGTGAGCATTAAAAATTTTATAAATACAAAAACATTTCACTACTTTTTTCACATTATTTTGCCCTATTCCAAAATCTGAATTCATGTCATCAACCCCAAAAACTCGAATAACCTTCTAAGCCGATTTTACGAACTCCACAAATCAACCCCTCGCCGAAGTTTGATAATAATAATATTAGCAGACACACCAATACACCTCAACTTCTATACCATCGAACAAGGGAGAGTCAGAACCGACAGAAATAAAGAGCGACCGAGAAACATCTTGAAAACAAACACCATAAAGATGTGGGTTTGTTTATACAAAAGATATAGGCTAAATTTCCTTCTCAATGCGGCATTCTGCAACAGTAACTCAGGAATTAACATCCACTAAACTTGAACCACACTATGCTGTGGTACCTGGTACGATAATTTTATCGATTTCGTGGCCGACAAATAAAAAAAAAAAAACACAACAACCTACACATACGCGAACTTAATACTTGCGGTGAAGTTCAAATATAATAAATTTGTTACACTGGTCCAGATTACCAGCATTCTTTTTTTTTTTTTCAAAGTCGTCGTTCTCTCGCTTTTTCTCTATTATTCGACTTTCGCTCGTGTTTTTTTTCCTCTCGTAGGTACCGTGCAGAAAAATCTCGAAAGTGTACAATGTGTGTTTTAGGCTTTCGCCCATTCAAACTGTACGATATTTGTTTACTTGTTGTTGGTAAAATATTAAAATTAATCGTGCAGCGGTACAGTGAAAGTGAAGCTCAACAATATTCCAGAGATTTATTCTCCAAAATAGGTTAGTACTCGTACATGGCGCTCGTGTTCCATATAGTAGCACTATTTTCGAATGTTTAATGCAACTTGATGCGCATTGCATACTTGTGTAGGTGCGAGCGAAGGGAGAACTAGAGGCAAAATGCCCGAACGGTTCTGTTAACCCCCCCCCCCCCGGGGAAAGAAATGAGGAAGGGATAGAAAAAAGGTGCCGGAGATGAGAAAGTTCCGAAGTTTTTATATCATGAAAATCGCCAGGTAATTCTTCACCCCTTCTCCCGCGCTCTTTGAAAATTTTACAATTTTTCGCTTGTCACTTTGACAGTGCCGAGAGAATCTTGTTATAACCTTCTCCCGAGCGTGATACGTCTAGAGATGTGCACTTTTCAGAAAAGTAATTTTGGTGAAATGAAAAGTGAAAAGTTCGTTGAAAAGTGTGAAAAGTTGTGAAAAGTGTGAAAAGTAAATTGTGTGAGTTTTATTTTAAAGCTCTCTATAAGAGCTTCAAATTGATGTATTTTTTGCCTATCTAAAACACACAAAAAAACAAAATCATATTTTTTCACCTACTTAACCAAATAGTGGTAGTTTTGAGCCTTTCTAGAGCCTCTTTGAAAAAAATGTTGTGAAAAATATTAAAAATGGATGCTGAATTGCGAAGGTGGAGGAGTGGAGATAATGAAACTTGATATTTGACTTTGTCAATGAGGTCAGTGATCTCTAATGAGTAAATTGATTGGTCACTCGCCTTTTTTTTTAGTAAAAACTGAAAAGTGAAATGAAAAGTAGGAACTTTTCTTTTCAACTTTTCATTGAAAGAAAAGTACTTTTCACTTTTCACTTTTCAGACTGCACATCTCTAGATACGTCTAATCTCCGGCACTATTTTGGGAAGTCAAAGCAACAATTTCCAATAAAAAAATATTCTAAAAATCTAAAATGAGAGTGAAAAGTTAAAATATACATAAATCAAAAAATCTGAATTTTCTTTAACATTTTTGTTGAGATCATTCGACCGTGATTTCTCAATAAGGGCTATAATTCAAATTTCAAAAAAATTGAAAACCGACGAATCATAGAAGGATGTTACTCTGTTGAACAATTTTTCCGATTAGAAAATCAGGAAGAACAAAATCAATAAATTCAAGCACTGGCCTAAATCATCTTTCAAAAATTCACTACACTTTTAATTTTTTTTGAAAATTTAGCCCAATAAAGAACATCAATCCAAGTATATAATTCACATACCCTACCTAACTAACTACTGAAAAATCTCAAAATTTACCAACCATATTCTACCCACACTACGACGACGAGATAATGATCAAAAGAAACCTTGTCATTTGCCACTCGACAAAGCATTTCACATCGCGACACTTTCAAAGAGTACATATTTACGCGTTTACTTTATACACGCCCGAAACAGGGACCCGAATCATCGAAGACCTAATGATGAAAACATATTACGATCAAGAGACATGGAACGACGTACAGGATTTGTTTTTATACGGCAGGATTACCCGTTTAATATGCAAATGGGACAAGGATTTATTTACGCAACTCGACGCCATTACGGTACGTGAATCGTATTTATAATTTTAAAGCAAACACACATACTTACACATTTACATATATATCAGCAGCACAATTGATAAAATTAACGCTTGTTGTGTCGCACACCTCTTCTTCCTCTCTCTACCAAGTTCGTCATCTTCTCCAACCACCTATTTCAATCCGCTACAAACAAAATTCAAAGTTTAACTTCGATTTATTCCTTAACACAATATTGAAAACTTCTCTCAGCATCGCGCGTTCGTTGGCAAATTTCACGTAACGAAAACGATGACGAGCTTTTGTAGCTGCATTCGCCACGTTCAACCATATAATAACTTAGTTGTTACTAGAGTGAACAAACGAGCGAGAGGAAATCGGGAGAGCTCGGCGAGGGAAATCGTGAAGTATCGAAAAGCCGCGTAATTATCGCGTACCTTGAGACGCCTTCAGGCTGCTAGTTTTACGCAAAAATCGTTTACGTAAATTAATAATTAACTGAGATATGGGTATCTCGACTGAAGACCATCATCGTCGCGTAGAAATAACCTCGTGAATTGTTTAAAACCTATCAGCATAAAGGTAATAATTATACCTACACTGTAAGGCGAAAAACGCAACAGTACACTTACTCTGTCTCACCTTTAGGGTAAATTCGAGCTAATCATGTACAATGAGAATTTTCGCAGAGCATTTAAAATCAATACAGGTAAAATACAAATTACATCGATACGAACCTACTCAGATTATCAGGTTTAGTCCAATTTATTCTGACTGAGTTATTAAAAACCATCAATTGCTCACTGACTGCAAAATACGAGTAGGAGTAGTTTTCGCTTATTAGGTTAGGTATTACCTCCTATTTTCATTGGTTACTTTTGAAATGCAATTTGTCATTAATATGACAATTTTCAGATTTAGATTGATTTCAACATACTCGTAGATGAGTCTTTAAGGCATCTCTCACTAATTTCAAACGCCACCACATTAATAAAACACTCTTCAGCAGTCACTTAAAAATCAACACTTTTTTCCAATTTTCCAGTCACTGAAGCAAATTTTCATCGTTGAATCGCCTTCAAAAATCAACATCCACGACATCATCGCATATACAGGGAAATATACCAGCGTCGATTTTGACGGTGAATTATTTTGGCGAAGCGAATCGTACGATGACTACATGATGAATGTTTTCAATCGTGACAATATCAGCTGGTTGTCCACAAGTCAGGATATCATCAGGTAAGAGCATTATATGTATTACGAATTGGAATCATTTTCACAAAAAACGTGTAACGACATAAAATCGAGGAAAAAGTAATTAGCAATCAAAATGATCAACTTGGTACATATACGTCCCTAAAACTGGCAGAAATGCAATAACGGCACTTCAAATAGAAGTGACTAAAAATAAACACAACGTAAAACTTTTCCAAATTTTTGCTCCAACTTATGATTTCAAACTGTTTCAAATTTCGTCTCGAATAAAATCCAACTATCATTTCACAGATACCTAATAACGTGTCGTCAAAAACTCCCTAAATACATACATCAAGACACATATCACGGACTCCTAGAACTTCATTTAGGCACCTTGACCATCACGACGTCCGACATCGCTACCATATTGATATCTTTTCCTAATTTACTCATTTTACGCAACTATAAATTGGTCAAAGCACTTTACGAAATGTACAACGAAGAGTGGAAATCATCAGGTATCCGGCACAGATACCAATTACGTAACCTAGACGCAGATTTCTCCTACGTGGTAAGTCAAACCGACGAGAAAATTTACCCCTCGCCTTCGCTATCCATTTGCCACAAAACCTAACGGCCGAAATCGGAGCGTCGATAGAGCTAATTAAGCTATACGACGAGAGACCGTCGAAACATTTGCAAAAAAAAAAAAAGGAAACCCGCCATCGCCATCAACCGTAAGCCTGACAATATCGTCGTCCATTTCGATGATAATCTTATTATTATACATCGTTATGCGTACACTAGCATTGTGGAAATAAACGCCGGCGAAGTTTTTCCTTCGTCACTAATGTGACTCCTCGCCCGCGGTCTTTCTTCGCTATATAGCCAAGTACCTTCGCATAATAATAAGATCTTTTTGTCTCTTTAATGCAATCTTCTGTGAAATTATTTCGACGCTCGGGTATATCCATAAGTACTTTTTGTTGCATTTTTGAGCAGTCGGGACGAAAGAAAGGGAAAAAATTCTTCAAATAGATAAGATTTACTTTCGAACCAGAGACAAGATACAGGACGAAGAGATGGCGCTATTATTCGCGACCGAACGTAAAAACGAGGTATACAATTTAATGTAAAATACCTACCTACGCGTCTCTCGTCCTGGAGATAGAGGTATTTTTATCCCGCCGTCGCGTCGTTTCCTTTTCTTAACAACATAGACGAAACAACGACCAGAGAAAAAATAAGAGACTTAAATGCGACCGAGAGAGCTTTACGACAACGTAGACGACGGTAAATATAATAATAGCTTTTTACTCGGATTCTCTTTTCGCATCGATATAATTTAGCCGATGAAATTACCTTTACGTTCCCTGTACCGCGTTTTTGTCTTTTAAAATCGCGATAAAAGCAACTCGATGTTGATAAAATGCCATCACCTTTGTAGCATTTATTCTTCAACGTGCATACGTGGCAATATTTATTACTTATTCGATTTTTTTTTTGAACAGGGACGATGTACATTGGCTGTGCAGCCCATGCTACCTTTGGATGCTTTACAATTAGCCACTGAGTTGTGTCCCGAAGCTCATACGATTAGGGTACGATTTGATTGTTCTACTCATCACGATATCTTGTTACCATTGACAAATCTGCATAAAGTTAAAGATCTCAGCGTAGTTTGCGTAACAAATGGAGAACGTAGCTTGATGGATTTCACGGATATCGAACCGATTTTGCGACATCACGGAAACAATATAAAATCGTTGGAGCTCAAGGTATTGTATATACATATTATTGTAGTAAAATATAATAATTTCTGCATAAATAATGGTCAGAGAGGGAAGGACACACACTAAAAGAAAAACTGTGTAATGATACAATGGAAAAATTTGAAAAACATACCTATCGATGATATAAACGTTGTTCTAAAATATTTTCTTACCTGAAACAAAAAAAATACGTACAATTGTGGATTAGTTGGTTTCATAATCATTTCACAACTGGTGGTCGAATCGCTATTCGATTACGGCCCTTGACCACTAAAATACAATACAAATTGGCTGAGTTGCTGAAAGCGGCAGGAAAAGTGCGTCAATTTATGAGATTGTTCGGGAGACCATCTATACCAGCTCCAAATTAGGAGATGAGGGATTCGGTCCTCAAAATGCGTTCAGGCGACCCACCTGAACTCTTAAATCATGCTCTGCCATTTCTCAAGAAATTTATAATTATTCTTAGGAGTCGCCAGTTTTTTGAAGAAAAAAAGTTGATTAACAAGAAGTTTTTCATTTTTTAATTAATCATCTCATCTTTAAGAGGAGGAAATCATCGCATATGGGTCGAAGACGCACAAATGCTCAAGCATGAACTTTCATATTTTTAGATTCACTGGTGAATAATAAATCTAAATTTAAAAATAGTACCTGAAGTGAAGATCCTAAAGTTCATTTTCGATAGTTCGAAATTTTTAAAAGAGTTTTCAGGGCGTTTTAATAGCACAAGTAAGAAAATAAACTGAAACGGAGAAATTGTACAGCTTTTCGCATCATTTTTTCGAGGAAATATTCCAAGTTACCTGAGCCTATTGGGAAATTAGCCGAACGTAGAAAAGTCGACATGTTTGAACACTGGAATCGTGGGCCAGCGATATTATTACAGGCTGTTGTGCCTATTTCGTAATGACAAATTCGATACGTTTTTCGTTTACAAAAGGGTCGCAAGCGTCGGCTTATCGCAAAGTGAAAAGTTTTCCAAATCGCATCGGGGTCGAAGTTTTTGGTCGGTGGTGGTATGATCGTCAGCAGTGGTAAAAACGGACTACTATACGCCCCATGCGATTTGAGAATTTCAACTCGACGAGTTTCGGCTTTCTGGGGGGTAAGAAGGTAGCGGCAGAGTTGGATAGAATTTCGGCTATTAGTAAATTGGATACGGATGATTATTTAATGATTATTTCTTGTACTGTTTCGGTCGACTTGGGAAATTACGTCGTTGTTGTATTTCAATTAAGGAAATCTGCGGTAAGATTTGTGCGCCCACACGATTCCAAAGTTTTTGACTCAACTCTGGGAAATGTCGATGACAGAATTTTTAAGCTGAATGGTCATTTCAAAGTTGCTTTTTAACGTTACCTATATCTGGCATTAGAGGTACCTGTCGACCAAGTAATTGATATAGTCTCGTGTCTGAAAACCAGGTGATAGGTTTTTGAGTGGTTTTACTCGTATACATGTTACGCTGAATTAATCGTGCTCCGTTCCTCCAGAAAGATTACAATAGAGCGATGTTATTGAAAGTCGAAAGTCGTCGTACTCGATCTAAAACAGCAGTGCTCCGACTCTCCTACACTCCCAGTCACCCTAATCATAGAACAAGAATCATCAAATCGACCCTCAGCCTCCAACCAACCCGCGAGTACTCACCAAAAAACTAATCTCAAATCCAATTGTCGATATTTCAATTCTACGACATCATTTCCGCAAAATTTGTCACGAATTAGAGCTAAAGTTTTTCTCGCAATCGTTCGACTACGTTAATTAAACAGATAAACTTAATCGCGCAAAGATATTGAAAAAAATATAAACTTATCACCGCGATAAAAACTTCTTCGTGGGGTTACTCGAAACGTCTTGCCCTGCCCTAGCTCGTACCTATCTTGCACACACGCTGGAGAGAAGTGGAGAATGGGGCTGAGACGAGCTGAGGTGAAAATTAACGTTACGTGCGTCGAAAATGTATCTAGATACATGTACCTTGTTAGATGTTGCTAAAACTATATCTATATCTTTACATATACGAACCTACGTGGTCGTACATGTACGTCTCCCTCCCCCACTGGCCATTTACTGTGCCCCTTCATCGTATATATAGACGACCATAGAGTTGCTCCAGTTACATTACAGAACGTACGGTAGTTTTAATCTAGTAGTCTTCAATTACACGAAATGTACTTTTAGTAAATTTAATAAACTATGTTTTTGTACATTTGAAAAAGGTAATAGACGAAGTGGATACACACGTTATAACACGATTCTGTCCAAAGTTGGAGGTACTAATTTTAAGCGGAAGTAATTACGTAACTCCGCACACATGCGTCTCCTACCAATGTTCGCAAACTAATCCGACAACGACTACGTCTAACAACAGCAACAGAAGCAAAAACAACAACAACATCAGTAACTTGACTAAGCTGCGAATATTTTTCTTCGCCGAAGGTGATAACACTGTTTGCAATAACGTGCCACAATGTTTTTGGTACTCCACGTTAAAGCCATCGGGTAAGATTAAAATACGTATAAATGGTGGATATTTCACCCCAACCCCCTTGGCTCTTGCACTGCTCATACTTATCCTTATAATATACTACATATTAGATAGTAACCCTTTCCTGCCATAAGTGTATAGAATCCGACTAATTTTCAACCTTCCTTCGACGTTGACACGTTTCTCTTAAGCTGAGCTGAGTAATTTCATAATCGGAGAAAAAACTCGACCGTTCAGTAACGCGAACCAAATTGAACTTTGTAAAAGTATTCGAAGTAGTAGTAGAGGTGAAAAAAAAGGTGCATCATATCACGCATATCTACCTACATTCTACGTATTATTTATATTTACGTTTACACCTCGTTACCATAGGCTATTTATTACGCGACGCTGGCATAAAAAATTGAAATTTTTAATTCCGCTAAAAGCCGAATTACCTCGCGTCTTCCGTAATATTTTTACATACTCTATTTTTCTTCTCTCTTTTTTCGAGATTTCTCGCGTTATTTTCGACGCGCTATTATTCCAGAAGTTTTCTCATCAGGGTGTTTTTTTTTCATCATTCTACGTCGTAAATGATATTATCACGCGAACATCGCGTCGACCGTTGCATTCAAATTTCACTGTGCTTTTTTTTTCCATTTTCATCGTCAAGAACAAATGTGTGTGTGAAATGAATTAATGATTCGTTCCATATTTTGTATGTATTATTCGGTATCGTGATATCATATGCGAGAATTTGAAGGCGACAGAGAGGGGGTGAGAGGAGAGTTGCAAAAGTAACAATTGAATTCGGAACCGCAAATTATTCAGCTGCTGCACCGAACATGAGAAATATGAAGTCCAATCCTTCCCTCTTCATACCGTTGGTCCTTATTTCAATCAGAAAAACTAAGCCCAGAGCTCAAAATTGGCGGATATTTGAACTACAGTGCCTTTGAATTACCAACAATCGATATGCCACTCCATTTTTAATTTTTTTTTAATCAAATTAGATCAAAATTATGGAAGCTTGGGCTCCTATTAGGGGAATCGAGATTTTTCTTTGAAAATGAATTGTCGAAGCGTTATACATTTTAGATTAGCTATGTACGTATGCACAAGTTCAACGTCTTCATATTTTTGGCAATATGTACGCAAAAATGGGTAAAAATTACAAGATTACTCCACCAACCACTGAAAGAGTCGATAGTCATTTTACTGGGTCATCATTGAAAAATCGAGCGAAATCAGAATTTAAGACTTCATCATTATTTGTTCAAGTGATAAGGATACGTTATGGAGAATGAACTCGTACACTTGCGGCAAACTGGTTATGCAATTCTATCAACACCTATGTGATACTACTTGTCTGGGTGCAAAAGTTGAAGGCAAACATCAACGCACTGTTCTGTTGCCATAGTACGATTTTGAAACAAAAATGTCACCTTTCAAAGCGATTTGAAGAGTGGTACTTTAGAAATGGTCTGTTTCAACTGAAAGGAGCACTAATCCTTAATTTAAATCAAGATAGAAAAATGTCGACGTCATGCGATAAATTGAATAGAATGGTCTTTATTCAGAAGTTTCACTTTTTCACGCTTTCACTAGTTGAAGTTGTTGGGATTTCATGGGGACATGATTTCCGATTTTTTTTTATTCTCCCCTGAATCCCTCCTGGTCTTCCAAACTGCGTTGTTCCTGTCGCACTGGGCTCTCAAAATCGAAAAAATCATGAAAATGAAATGAAAGAGTAGCCGATGACAATTTTTCATAAGTTAATTCCTTCGTATAACCTTCTCGAGAAATAAATTCCTCAAACCTCGAAGCAATGTTGAGCCTTCTGTGTTGTGCATCCAAAACAAAAAATGAATAAGAATTTGGTCGACATTTTTTTCCCCCAAAAATGTTCAATATCTGAGAATTCCTCAAAATAAATTCTTTGGAGGGAAACTTTAACCCTGCATCATAATTTAAGCATATTAATATTATTCAATTTATTTTGCGTTTTCATAACTTGTTTTTCAACCTGGAGGGCTCCATAAGGGTAAACTCATTCGAATTTCATGTTACTAATTTGCGATCATGCTTTGAATTGCCGTTATGTCGGGAGTCGTGACTTTTCATGACAATTATTAACATGTCGATAATTTTTAAGATCAGTTTTTTAAAAAATCCTTTAAAGAAAATTTCATGAGGTGCCCAAATATAGACTACTTGCGCGCATCCAAATGTTCAAGTACGAACGAACTAAGCAGCAATGAATTTGATGATGGAGATATCTTTACGTATCTATAAAGTGCGCAGCACTTTGCTAGAAATTTCGAAAGTTGACGATTAAATAGTAATTCTCCTCGAAACATCGAAGAATAAGTACGCCACAAAGATATTAAAACGTATATCCCTTCCTGCCGCTTCAATCTGCAAGCACCTAAACCACAATCCAACACGTACCACGTACATTGAATCGAAAAGCACGCATTTCATTATCCTCACGATAGTATCACTCGAGTCTGAAACCGAGGCAGACATTTAGATTTTCGCGTAGATACTTTGGCGTACTAGTAGGTAGATCTTTTAGGTTGGTAGGTAGGTACATCCATCCATATCAAAATGAAATATTTACTCAAAAATACCGCTACGCGGCGCGGCTTTTTGTATCGTAGGTACATTCATTTCAGAATCGCTGGCGGTTTTAATGAAATTATTTGGAAAAGTTGGCGAAATCCGTCTGTCGTGTCTGAGAGAGAAATCTAGCGAGAGAGGCAATTGGAGTTGTGGGAGTTGGCACGATGCTTTAACATAATGCAAATACAAATAAAGGGGGATACCTTGGCTTTGAAAATAATACCGCAACGGAAATGTATTCTTATTAATATTTCATATTTTGCAATGTTTTACATTTCTTTGCGGAGGAAATATTGTAAAAGCGAGCAAAGAAGAAGAGTCGGGGGCGCGTTCAAAGTTCTTATAATTCATAAAGCGAAATGAGCGAGCGTGCGGACACGATACCGGGTGTCGGCCGCAACCAGAGGCGAGCAGCGTCGCGTCGCAGTTACGCCGAAATTCTATTTCGAGCTTTTTACATAATTAAAAACAAGAAACGTTGCGAATATGGAGAGTAAAACCGGAGAGCAGAGAGAAAGAGAGAGGGAAGGAAAAAAACGACCAACGTTACCACAAAGTTTAGATTTAGATAAAAACAGTGTTTTTCGCCGAATATATGTAGTAATTAAAATCCGCGCTGTGCGGCTAACTCAAAGGACACAGAGGGGGGCCTCGCCAAGGATCGCATAATTTCGAATAAAACATACACATAGAGAAAGAGGACCTCCTTCATTTCTCTCTATTCGCAGCTATCGCCGCAGCATCGCGACGGCGAATATTATAAAACGTATATAAAAGGTCGCATGGGGAAAGTTTTACAACACTATAGTTTCGCTCTATTAATGATTTCCATAATTAGTAACTTCTCTCTTTCACTCTTGCAGTACACGTTGGGTGTACGCGAACGCGATGCCAGAATCTCTCTACTCGGTCCTCCGACCATCTCCCTGGCCTCGGTCTCCACCGACGACGACGTTAGAACGCAGAAAGAGAGCAAATGTTAAATGAATCTTCAGTTTATCTTTCGCCAACGATTACAAAATGGCACTTTCGCCGTTTTCTGCTTGTGTAGCTTTATCGCCATCGTATCGTCGCCCTCTCTTAATTATGTTGTAAATGACAAAAGCTATACGAAATTCCGAAATCTCGACGTACCATATCTCTGTTCTGTATACGCAAGCAAAGCCATACCATACCACACCACACCACACACACTCGTGCACGTAGTTATATTCCATAAAATCGTCTCTGCCTCTGCCTCTTCTCTCACATGGCGTATCCCATTCTGGCACTGATAACGTACCACGCAGATATTAATTTACAAGCGATTCGTAATGCGATGCCATCGCCACTGAATTTCGAATTTGGTTTAACGTTTTCCGTCCTTCTCGTTGCGATGACGAAGGCAAAGACGACAACGAAAGTGTTTCCTTTGTAGATTAGGATTAATTACAATGCTCGTCAGTCCTTTCTTGCCCGTACCATAACCAACACAGACTGACAATACATAACTCTTCGCCATCAACAGGGGTCTGCTTTCCTCTCTTAGTGCCCTTTTCTTTACGACTACTGTACTAATGTAAATCGAGCTATTCGTAAACTGGGCCATTCGCAAATGTAAAATATTTTCACGCAAAGAAGCTCTCAATTAAACTATTTTGTAACCGACATAATCGGCTTACGATGATAAATTCACCGTGTAAGTGAATTCGTCGAGTAACCAGATGAGAATCCTCATTTGATTTTGAAAAAATTAATTTCTTTCATGTTTGAGGGGCATTTCTTACACATAAAGGGTCGGACATGATGGTCATAGATCGAGAAAACATTTTGCCAACATGATGCTAGAGTTTTAGCTAAAAATGGAATCTTTGGATCATACGTCTACAGCCCTTCAACAGTAGAATGAAATTTTTAAAAAGTTTTCATGGCTACAACAACTGGAACTCAAGCCATCTACATTTCAAAGTTTTCAAACGACTTCATTTTGTAAGAATTCAAATGCTCATATCACTAATTTCTGGGAGAAAAAATCGCAGATACCATCAGTTTGCATCATTCGTCATCGTTTTATGACCTCGACACAGATGCAAAACAGTTTTAAAAAATGTATTTCACATCGCGCACTTCAATTCATGTATACGTATGATCTGATATGGAATTGCCTACTAGACAAAAAAAATTCACATTTTGAAGCAACCGACTATTACTTGTCGACCATCAACACCGACAGTTGTTCACACGTTATATTGATTCCATCTCAAAATGCAACTCCACACCAAGTACCTCAAATTATTATCGCCTGATTCGAAATTTTGGTGGTGATTCTCGAAACAAAACACAACAATTAGATCTACCCTACTGCAAGCACCTCTCCACAGTTTCTCAAAGTAACATATTCTTCCTATTTGTCCTCGGTATTAATTCAGTCTTTCTCTTTACTTCGCAGATGAGTCAGGCAGTCGACTAACATCAATTTTCCTCGAATCGCCTCGCATCCTCGAATCCCAAGCTAACCAAATTTTCAACTCGTGTACAGTGCCCAGTTACCCGAACATGCAAATTATCAGTATCAGTGATTACAACGAACTAGACGTCACTCACTTGAACTCATTAACTTCCGGAGACCGCATAAAATACCTGCATATCTCCCGATGCCAAAAACTACAACCGCATCACGTCAAAAGATGGCAACACCGATTCAACCGCAGCCATATTCTAATCCACGTTAACTGACCAATGCTTGACCGAAGACGACCAGAAAACACCGCTTATTTCGAACCCACGTTAGAATCTCGCCCTACGATTTGGAATTCTTTTCCTTTTCGAAAAAAATACCGCGCATTTTTACATTTTTTTCTTCTTCAAAAATAAAGATAGGTATTCAACAAACATTCTACAAGTAATTTTATTTTGTGTTGGGTCGAATGTTTTCATCTTTTTCAAAGAAACAAGTATTCAATATAAAAATCTAACATACGGTGATTTCATTCAACTACCTACGCAAGTAATATTTATTTTGTTTACGCTCTGTTTTTTCAAAATAAAATGAACAGTATTGGTCACTCTGTTTCAACACATTGCGAACTGCGAATAAAAGTATTGTACCTATATAATGATGAATTTGTTGATGAAGTAGCTGCGAAATCATTTTTTTCGCAAACAAAATCTACACTTTTCATTCCAAGGTTTTAGACCTCACCATATTATATTGTAGCAATAATTTAAAAAGTTGGTCTCAAATAAAAGCTAACTCAATTTTTTTAGCCTTCTTCACCGAAGACGCTGTCAAAATCTAAATATGAAGTACATAAATACACCTCGATATGCGAACTCGTCTAAATTGTACGGATCTTGACCGTTCGCTCCCACCAATCTCCTTACTCAGTTTCCTACTTTGGAAACACAGCTCATCAAATATTCTCCATTAATTCTGTATCGAGTTCATCGAACTAATACCGATGAAAATAGCTCGCATTTTTCGTAAAGCTCGACGACGTAGCAATGTAAATAATAAATTACAAAAATTCGACTAAAGAAATTGATAGAACCGGGATGAACCGAGAGAAACAGAAAAAAAAACTTCCAAAGGTATTCTTTAGTATTACACAACGGCCAATAGAGCATGGACCGTATTAACACACAGAGAGAATACAGAGTATCCGGGTAATAGCTATATCAATTCTTATCAGTTATTATTTTTAAGTAACGGCTATCTACGTTTTCAAAGACTTTTCTCTCTCCATAAACGTATATAATGACATCACGTTCGTTGAAACGCGAAATACACCAGCGAGGGGAAAAACGTAACATCGGACTTGACATCGTTCAAAGTCGACGTTTCTCTCGATAGAACTGTCGAGTGTCGGGGATTGTGCGAAAGAAAAAAATGAATCGACGAGCGAACGATACGCTAGCGAAAAATCAAAAGTACCTTATCCTAAATGGAGAATGGTTGACGAGAGGGTGGTATACAAGAGGAATTGGGCCAGTGACAAAGCGTTAGTGTACGTGAATAGGTCAGCCAGAAAAGAAAGATGCAGCCTTAGAAAATGACTTCGCAAAGTAGGAAACGCGTTTTTCCTAAAAACCTCTTTTTTTGATCAGACTTTCTAGCTGTTACTCGCAGTCCCTTGTAGAAATTTGATAATAGGTATTAATATTGACTAATAACTTGTGGACACTAGAAAGTTAACTGATAAGCTATGACTTCGGGTGGAAAATTATCAAAACTGGGAAACATTACCCAATTCATATCAAAATTAAATAGGTGATTTTTAAGAAAACAAAGTGGGGAAAAAGGTAACGCGCAACGCAACGGTGCAAGATATCACAGTCAACTCGACCAATACATTTATGCAACAACTATGCAAGACTAAAAGCTCCTTTCAGCTTAACTTTGTGGTTATCGCAAAAAACAAACAATTTTTCAAAATATTTTTGTAAAAAATCATTCCGTCAAAAATAGTGATTACTCTAAAACGAGTGCAAACAAATCCCTACACAAAAAAAAACTAAAATGAAATAGACCACTAAAATCGCCTTGATAATTGAAAACTCGACCTTCAGTTCTATGAACATTCAAGATTCGTCATAATGCCACAAAAACTTATATTTCTAACCACATTTCGTGAAAACATTGCTGAAAAAAATCACATTTCAAATATATCAAAAACCGCAAAGTTGTCAAGTATAAATATTTCAAAATTGAAAAAATCGTAAATTCCACTTCGAAAAATAAAAACAAGTTGACTTTGGCATGGAGCGATCATGTGATTTTGAATCATCAGTTGTTATTCGTTAATGATCAAGTTCGTAGTGTTGCGTTGATGAACATCTAACAATTTTTTTTCACACGACGAAAAAAATTTTCTCGTTGGCAAAACTCAAGTCAAGTATTTTCTCCCATTCATCGAATTTTACTTTTACTCGAGTTTTCCGGCTCTCAACATTTTTGAGATTAAAAACCTTTTGAGAGAAAAAAAAACATTATTATATGTACTCGTACTATGCAACTTATCGCACAGTTTAAACCTACTCGTATATTTAAAGAATTTACGTAAGTACGCCCTCCTTTGATCTATTCACTCTGTATAGTGTATTTATATGCATAAACACACCCACATCTCATTATCTCTTTACTTTACCACACTCGTAAAAAAAATTACGCGTCAGTGAGTTGACATAAAAAAATCTACGAACCACCAACCAACTCAGACGAGGAAAAAATTTTCCCTATTTCCCTTGTTCGCAATAAAAGTACGAACGTACGTTGCATACGGGACAATCCTTGGAAAACAGTCACGCTTTAGGACTTCGTCGTATCGCGGCTCATATTATGTGTTTGCGTACACCTATGTAGATTACATGCAAGTGGGCAGCGTGTGACATTTTTCACTAAATGAATCATGGCAACTGGAACGGCCCAACTTTTTATCATCTATCATAGTTAAAAGCTTTTCAAAAAAATAAAAAAATAATGCGAATAAGATGTTACGTTGACGTTCATCAAGCTCAAAAAGAACCAGCAAATCTCGAAGTAATAGAAAACCGAATATTAAGCGGGTCAGAGGAGCTCAAAGAATGAAAGATTCAAACAGAAAAAAAAACACCTTTGCCCATTTTCATTTGCTCAAAAATGACTTTCCTTGTTTTTGAGAAAAGCACACAAAATGTAAAAGACTGCACTTCAACAACGACCCGATTTTAGACTTGAAATTTTTCAGAAATTCTTAAATACATTTTCGTCGAGATATTTGGATTTCTCGCGAGATTCTAACCCATTTTCATAGATCGCATGAACTTTTGCAAAAATCCAAAAATTATGAGCGAGTCTTAGGATCGAAATTTTCTCATAAGTACATATTTTACAAACTCTAGTAAATTCCCACTAATCCAGTGAAACAAATTACTCGCATGCCGACAGACACAAGAAAGGGATTTTTAAAAAGACCAATTGAATTTGCATCACAATTCGAAGTATGTACATAAATATAAATTCAAATTTCACAAATTTCAGAAAATGCCCCTCAATGTTGCTATGTGAAATAAAACTAGTCCAAGTCATATTGCAAAGAAAGTCTGCTGCTTAATTTCAATTACCTACAGTTTGCTCGCCGGTTGCGAAACAATTTAAAGCATATTTTTCGTCGAATGCGGCCGAATCATTTAATTTATCATCAAATAATCCGTTTCAATTTCGACTCTCGTTTCTCATCATTCGGCTTTGCGCGAATTTGCCATTCGCGATGGACAAACAGATGAGAAAAGGGGTAAAATTAAGGTCGAGCAGTTCTCATGGCTCTATGACAACTAACTCAGGTGAACTGCGCGCTTATTTCCAGCTCACGAAACACTTTCATTTATCGTAATCCTTAAACTGAAATAGTTTTTCCAATTCGCTCGTCGTCGTCGTCGTCGTCGTCGTCGTCGTAGGCTCGAATCGTAATTAAAAGACCGAATGAAATATTCAACAGTATTTTAAAAAGCCGCTGTTATCTAATTAAAATTTCACGACGAGAAACGAGGCAAAAAAAAGGTAGGTATGACACGCGAAGAGCTTCACTATACAAGGTGAAATTCCGGTGAAAATATTATGTATTATTTAATGAGCGACCGATTGGGTTTCGTTAAATGCGTCTTCCTTGAGCTGCACAAAACGAAACACCTTCAACTGAGTAGGTACCTTTTATCGATAAAGCAATTATTCGAGATATTTTAAAGAGGCTGAACGAGCTTTGATCGGTTTATTAAACGACTTTTTTTACCTTCGTTGCCAGCGGCGATGAATTTTTCAAATCTCGTTTTACCTGTCGAATGAAAAAAAAAATGAGAGAACAACGAAAAAGGATTCTTCTTTGCGTAAACTGTTCGAATTTTCCATTAAAATTTCACCATCTGGATAAATGTTCACGATAAAGGGTTCTTTGAAAGGTGATTTTGAACTCGTTCAAATTACACACGTCTTCAAACACGAACGACATGAACGACCAAAGTATTGTACTTTTAAAAAAAGGTAGGTAAATAAGTAATTATCTGAGGATCAGAACATGTCGATTTACACGAAAGTAATAGAACGAGTATGCTGAACAAATGTCGATAAGATTGTTTTTTTTTTTTAAACTCAAAATCTACAATCCCATGCATATTCCATAGAAGTTACGTACAAGATGAAGTAGAAGAAGAATCCAACAATTTCATGCGTAAAACATTGGGACAAAAAATATTGTAATACACAGATTAATTTAGTTGTCATGAATTAATATAGTAAATCGCAGGAAGCGAAATCTGTGTTTTTTAGCATAAGTAACTATGAATCAAAATGGGTTGTATTTCAATCATTCGTAAGGCCAATTTTTTTGGGCAAGGTTGGTTCAAAATGTCCCGCAGGACGTCTTTTCTATTGAAAAATAAGCCTCAAGAGGATCGTGGGGAATAGGTAGTCAATCTCTTGCTACGCCACATGTGACATGTCAGACTATAAAATTGAGATTTCATAATAGACTTTTGAGCAAATCAAATTTGAGTGTACGTTCAAAGCATACAAATTTCTAACCCTCGGTCAATAATTCATCATCCTCCCTTGTAAATCCCGTTTGCTGATTTCTACCTTGATATATTATTGAAACTCGGACCTTCGCGCGTAAAGGAGCAGGAAACAATGATCAAAATAGCCTCAGCACCTGAAATTTGCAACGGAGAGTAGGCTATTTTGCGATGAGTTTAATTACAGGACGGATACGAAGTCAAAGTGTTCTACTTTACCGAGTTATGTACTATGCTAATTTGTTTCGTTAAAAGTCCACACTACTTATTAATCGTATCGTTGTAAGCTCAATTTCTACCACGATAAAGTTACATGTTGCGTGGAACAAGGATGTTAATAATATTGCATAATCAATTCGCCGTAAATACGCGTCGTCGTCGACTACGTAGGTAGGTAGCTGGTAGGTACTAGGTAGGTACTAACGTAAGTGGCGGGTATTTTGATGATTTTCTCTACGGTTGGGCGTTCGTTTCGACGTGTGTTGTAGGTAAAGTAGAGGTACTAAGTATATACGTGTACTTTATAACCTTCTCTTTATCGAAACTGTTGTCGAATAAAGGCGGATGCGGAAATTACATTTTTCATCGAAAGTTAATTTTCCAGAGAGAAATTACTATTCCGTGGCAGGTTATGTTGTTGCAGAGCTTATGTGTGCAACGTTGAGTTTCTAACTAAACACGAGTCGATGTGTATGTCTTTGTATGTAGGACCCTATGAGTATACACAGGATGAAGGAAATGAAGGGAATTTTATTCTGGTGTATTCGAATCGTGCTCTCTGAACGAAGAAGATGGTGCGACGTGGCTAAAGAATCATATGTAGGGAGGTATATGTACCTACTTTTATTTCGATGTGTTGTAAATTGGAAGCCGGCTACAGAGAAAGTCGTATGGTGTGCGGCATTATAAAACGAGGCATTTCAGCGGATCGAGTCGAAACACGAACGAAGAGGTGAGAAAAAGAGAAATGTGTGCGAAACACCGCGCCGTTTTCGCTAATCCATCGTCCTATTTGCTCGTTATTGGTTTTTTTTTCCACCAGCAAGGTAATTTCAAGTACAGAATGAGGGAAGTGATCGATGATAATTAAACCCTATGGTAACGTGAAATTTAAACTTTTCAACTCGCTCGAGTTTCCGTGCTCAAATCGCGTATACCGGTGAATCGAAATAAAATTGAAGTAATGTTATATTTTTCCGCAAGTTTTTCTCGAATTTTTGAGCAAAAAAAATACTAAATGTAAATCCAATATGTCGCGAGTAATTATTCATTCGGCCTCCAACGACGAAATTTCTTCGCGAATTTCGTCACTTTTGACTCCGGAACAGTATTAATTTGATTCAAATATGAGGGGAAGGATTTTCAAAACAAAAAAATCTCGAGATAATATTTTAATTGTGTATAAATACAAAAAAGTCAATTTTTCGGAGTGTCGCCAGATCAGAGAGCAACGAGTCATTTTTTGAGGTGATAGGGGGGAATGAGCAACTTTCTTCAGAAAAGAAAGCTTTTGATTAAAAAATTCACCACGTTTCATAGATCATTCTGTTGATTAAATCAGTACCGTATATCATCTCGGCGAAAATTTTCTTTCATATTGGAACAAACAGTACGTCAATTTTCAAACGTTTTTTCTGATGGAGTGAAATTTTCACACGATTAGATATTTGATCTTGTAGGTGTTGAAAAGCGCAACAGAATGAAGACAAAATTAGTAAGAACATAATTCATAATTGAAAATTTCAGATGCGGCTCAACAAATTTTTGAAAAATCATCGGATCAATAACCCAATTGGAAGACCTCAGTTTATGAACATTCGCAGCTCAATTACACTCGAGTACTCTATCGATCAGCGATGAAAAATGAGCTAGTCCATTTCTCATCTTCATTATTAACCAATTTTGGAATAAACATCCTGCAAAACAACTCGGACAACTACAAAATATGCATATCAATTATCACGTATGTGTTTCTGATCATGGTCGACATATCACTTTTTATGGTTTCCATCACAAATTACCATGATTTCAACACTTTCGTGGCACCGGCTCCATTTATTGCTTCAGCTAGTGTCATACTGGCCGGTCTTTACGTCACCCATCGACACAAAAAAACAGTTAGCGAGTTACTATATTCGCTAGACTCAAATTTATACACGTATCCGGATGAATACTTATTGAATGTGCACTACAAATGGTACATGCAGAAGGACACAATTTTTACCGCAATATTTTGGCTTTTCATTTGTCAAATCTCCTTCGTAGCAATGATCAGTTTACCAGGATTAGGAGAACTGGTATATTTTGGGCAAATTAGCACGTATATCTATCCTACGTGGTCTCCCTGGAAACTGGATAACGTCAGAGCACAACTATTCACACATCTGTTCGAAATATGCCAAGCAATATTTGGAGATTGGTTCAATCAAGTTTCCATAATTTTTCAAATGGTGGTAGTAGTCGAATTTACGAAACAGTACCATAGACTGGATATTGCGTTTAAATCACTGGATTCTAGAACGTTGGAGTATTTATCGCAAGAAGATCTCGACGAAAAACAATACGATAGAGTGATGCGTCTGAATATCGAGAATTGTATTCGACATCATCAGATGATAAACAAGTGAGCTAGAAATAGGATTTTTTCACAATTATAAATTATAATCATTTTGGCGACTACTGCTAATCTTGGAGATCGTTTTCCAGATCGTATCACTTGTTCAAAATATGGTTCGAGGCGTTTTTCTCACTTGAATTGGTCATATGTCTGTCAACATTCGCTTTCGCTTTGTACGTCCTAATAAATGTAAGGATTCATAAATTTCTTCTAGTCTTTGATAATCACTATAAAAATTGATCTGAGTATTGGTGATTTTATCGCCGGTCATGGCCATTTCCTTTGATAGAACATCACCAATTAATGATCATTTTCAAGTGACTTTACTTATTGCAGGGTTCAAATTTGTCACAAATTTGGAATTTTTTCATCGTCCTTCTATTTATGTGGTGCAATTTTCTGACCAGATGTTTGATTAGTGAGATTTTCACCCATTTGGTAAGACTTGCTGCAAATTTTTTCAAGAGACTTTGTTCAATTCCTACATCAAGTCATCAAGTTTTTCAACATCCACCGTTCACTTTTTTCTCAAACAGAATGATCATTTGGGTCGCACTATTTTTTCGGAAGTTGACTGGATACGAATGAATGAGAAGAACAGACGTTTGCTGCTCATGTTCCATCAAAAAATATCGAGCTCGTTTCCAGGACTGCATGGCTTATCTGTGTTCGAAGCAAATCGTGCCACTTTAGGGAAAATAATTCGAAGTACCTATTCGATGTTCAATGTGCTGAAGTTTTCAAGAAATTGATGAAAAATCTTGAATAATAAATCGTTCGTCTCTTTACTTTAACTGTCTTTTTATTCTTCTGCATAGAAGATATTCGACAATTCTCTGCTTCGGTGGCAAAAATATTTCTAAATTCAAATATTTCTCATGCACCTACTTCTCATTAACACATCAGAAAAAAAACTGAGCTCGAAACTTATAAAAAAGAATTCAGAATTTCACAACAAATTTTTTTCAAGTAAAAAAGTTTCAATATCACCATACCCCAATTGCCTGAGTTTTCAACTCTTCTCAATTATTTCTCTTTATAAAATCACATTTTTCATTCATTAATCATTATTTAACCCACATTAAATCGTAACGAAATTGAATATTTGAAACTTCAATCTTTTAATTTATGTACTTTGATCTGTTACAATGAAAATTTGCTCAATTCATAGGTAAGCAGTGATCAAAAAATATTTCCAATACATTCCCAATTTTCCATGACTACGAAGTAAATTTCTTGTTCACATTTCACAGAGTAAACAAAATGAAAATACCTCTCCTCAGCCAACTAGTGCAACGTAGGTAGGTATCACCTCGTGAGAATTTCAATTTTTCAATGCTTTAGACGAATAATAAAAATTCACGCGCACATTTTTACCATAAAAATTCGACAAAAAATTCTCCCTAATTAAACTATTCTAGTACAATGTAAACACGAAAAATACTTTTCAAGTACAAAGAGAACTTTCCAACAGAAAGTTTTTTCTTTCTCTCAAGTTCTTCGAAAAATACAAGCGAAAGTTTGGATTAAATTCAATACTAATAATGAATAGCTGGTATTTTGAATTATTTACCGGCAGACAGTTGCGTTGGCAAAGCAACTCAATTAGCAGACTGCGTACATTTGCTCACAGTATTCATCGAAATGGCGAAGGATCAACATGACATCTAGCAAAGAACTATTCGAGGTAAATTATCAACAAATTCTAAAACTTTTCGCGTCACTTTAAAAAAATCTCTATACACGTAAAAATTCAACTTTCTCGCCGCACATTAATCGTATCGTAGGTACATATGTAGGTATATTTCACGAGAAATTTCAATTTTCAAACCACTTTTTCATCCTGCTTTCAACGTTTGCCCAGTCCCGCAATGAAAAAACTACTCATCGATCACATATCTAAAGCGTTAACCAACGTCGGATTAAACATTCTCCAGGGAGTCAGCTCCTACAACGTTTGGAAACTGGGATTGATATACATGCTTTACTTCACCGTCGAAATATCTATCTGTATGGTTTCCATAACAAACTACCGAGATTTCAACGCTTTTGTCACACCTGCTCCTTACATGGCTAGTATCACAGTCGCCCTGGGCTTAGTCCACATAGCATATCACTACAGAAAAATCATTCGCGATATGTTGTACCAACTGGATACCAATTTACATACGTATCACGACGAATACATGATCGATATTCGGCATAACAAATGGTACCTTCGAGATAACAACATCTTTGTTTTGATCGCGATTATCAGATATGGTCAGTACTTCTTTCTTACTCTGGTTTGCATACCGATTCTCGCCGAACTTTTCATGTACCATCGAATCAAGACGTTCATATACCCATGTTGGACACCCTGGTCAAAAGACAATTTGCAAATTGAATTATTCACTTTCGTATTACAATTTGTGCAAGCTGCCGGCGGCCTATGGTTCAATCACGTTATGATCGTTCTCATACTGATCGTTGTTATCGAATTCATCAAACAATACGAACGATTGATCGCGGCTGTTTCATCGTTAAAATCTCGAACAAAGACATACATCTTCAAGCAGGAGAAAGATTACGATAAAATTATGAAGGAAAACATAATACATTGTATTCAACACCATCAGAAATTACATAGGTAAGTAATGAGTACGAGTGCAAGACGTATCTAATAGGCCAATAAACCGATCAACATCCTGACTTATAATTTTCCAGGTGCTACTGCATGTTCAGAATTTGGTTTACTGCTTTTTTCTCCTTGGAATTAGCCATTTGTGTGGTGACCTTCGCATTTGCTTTGTACGTCGTGGTGAATGTAAGATTTCAGTTTCAATTATACGCTACATTTAAAACACTCTTTACAACCACACACCATGCTTGAATAAGTCGACTTGAAGTGGGAAATTGATCATTATACCCACCGGAGAATTTTCTAAATTTGGTCAAAATACCACTTTTTTACGCGGTCCGTCTCGAATTGCAAATTGATTAGTACAGGGTGACCAATAAGTAGTTAAAGTAGAAAAATGCTTATCAAAAATTCCCTAATTAAGTTATCCAAAAAATCCAAATTGCTATGTCACCCTTGGTCCATTACTGTTCAAACACCTACCATCTTAAAAAATTCCTGTTGTTTTAAAATTTATAGTGAGACAATAACTAACTCATTAATTTGAACATTGAATTCCGAATCATTGCCCCTTCAAATTTCAAGTTAGGCAAAAAGTTTACATGAGGTTTTTGTTTCTTTTGTCAGCCTCTACCAGTTTCATGGACTACTCCTGAAATATTTTATCATTTTAAAATTCCGCGAAATTCGCTAAATTATCAAGTTTTTAAATTGGCAGCACTGCGTTTCCAAAACAAACCTTGCTTCAGAGAAACCATAGACGTTGCTTGTGTAGCTCCTAAACATACTGCATGTATGCAACCCTCCGAGCTTCTCACAGTGCCTATTACTCTTGAAAACGAAAATGCTGATTTTTACTTTAACTATTTTCTGGTCACCCTGTACAATATGAATCACACATGTTTTTAAATCACTGGTGTTGTGTCATTTGTTATTTTGTTATTGTTTCCAAATAAGCAAACTTGATCAAAGTGATGGCTGAAAATCATAAAAGATAAGAAAACTCGAGATTGAATCATTAGTCGTAAAAAGTCCAAAAACGCTATTTTTTTCTACATATTAATATTTTTTGTTGTGAGCATTCAATAATGGTAACTGGTTCACCAAACTATAAGCCTATTACGGTTCTCTATAGCCACCAAATCCGAATCATTGTTCACTCCGAAGGAACAAATTTTTGAAGAATTCTGAACAAAAAAATTTTCAACTTTTGCAACACCTCTTATATTTTTAGTGTATCGTTCATCAAATTATGTACCAGGATTTTCAAGACTTTGGGCATACGATATGAGTAAGTGAGCGTTTCATACATTATTCTCAACAACCTTCCAAAATATTGTTCCAAGATGAAAGACCACACTCAAGAATTATTCATCCTTTCACCAGCTATTTGAAGAACTGCATAAAAAAACTCTTTTCTTTTGTTGACTCCGAAGTAATCATTTAAACAGCACGTTTTGTTGAATAATAAATATCGAAATTTCGAGCTTATTGATTCATTTTTCTAAAGAAATGTGAGCTATTCGTGTGTTATCACACCTACAGAAATAAAGCCACTCTTCAACTATTCGCTGATTGGAAGAAGGATTTTACTTTTCGCTATCTCGATTTTTCTGCATTTATGGTACCTAATGGAGATTTTTTGGGAACAGGAATGAAAAATATGTATAGGTTTAGAAAAAATTAATCAAACATATACTTTCAAATCAATTTACTAGCAGCACTCTCAATTCATCTTCATACAAGCATTTATTTACACCAAGTCGTCTAACACAGTACACACACAACTTTCTGTTCTAAAAAGCATTAGTATGTACTGATGATTCAAATTTTTTTATTTTTTATTGCAGGCTACCAGTTTATCACAAATCATCAACTATTTTACCGTTGTTTCCTTCGTATGGATGAATCTTCTGATCAGATGCTTGATCAGCGAAGTGTTTACTTCTTTGGTAAAATACGTATTGTTCTTGAATATAATATTTTCCCCCAATTATCAATTTTAACCTAATTTTTCCATCAACAGAACGACAACCTGACGCAAACTTTAATCTACGCAAGCGGCTGGCAAGAGGCGAGCAAATCCAACCGGCGACTGCTTTTGATATTCCATCAATTAGCTTGCAGACCTTTACGTTTGTTTGGCCTATCAATATTCGAGGCTACTCGTGACACATTCGCCAAACTAGTTCGAACAACGTACTCTATTTTCAACGTATTAAATTTCACAATGCGAAAATAATTCGCCATTCGTCGATAAATTTTAGATAAATAAACTCTCACACAGTCGTGCTTCGTTTTCTTCCCCAATTCAAGAAAAAAAATTCAACCTTCGCTCGGGTACATTTCCACGATACATTCTATCGAAAAAATTTCACCTTAAAGAGCACCAGGTCTCACATACGAGTTGAAAATATCGTCGTCGACGCTCATTAATAACCTCATCACGAAATAGGTATTTCGTCTAAGGTCCTATCGGTCAAGCATTTTCACATCGAGCGACGAATATCAAACTACATATGTTCCTAGCACGCACCTATATCTCAAATAAAATATCGAAATTGCAGTATTACGACGATGAGAAAAAAAAAATACGCTAACCTAATTTCAAGACTCCGCGACGTGTCAAGAATTGAAATATCACCGTTGTGGAAAAAAGCTCGACCCTAGGATCATCCGTCGCCGTCGTCTTCGTCGCTTCGTTACATTTTAAGAACCACCTTTTTTCTCTTTTGCTTAAAAAATACACGGGAAGGGGACAAAGACGAAGAACTCCATCATAAGAAATTTTCTATGGCATAGTTTCCACAAAATCATATACTCCCTTTTAATATAACTTTTTTTTTTAGTGGAAGCATCGATTTTTTTCTAGTCACTGCAACGATATACCAACTCCTCAGTGTCATTGCAGCGGTACATGGGAGCAGGAGGTACTATATTGTGAGTAGCCGAGTTTGAACATTGAATTCAAAGCTAATGAGATTCATCTTTGTAGTTTACTCGACGAAATAATTTTCGAACGTGCTTTTTAATTTGTGTGCTTCTTTGTAAAACTATTTTCGTTTTTTGTCGTCATCGTCGTCGACGTCGGTTTTCCAATTAAAAAATACGTCGAGGTTTATAGAAAAACGAAGAATCGACGATATACGAGTACGTAGTAATGGTAACGCCGAAAAAAAGAGACGTTACTTTATGGTCTTTGAATAAGGTCGGCTTTTCTTTGACAACGCAACTAAACTGTCGCGAAAAGATCAACTCGAAAGGGTAAACAAAAACTCGAGAATTGCAGAGGGCGAAATTTATATACGGTCGTATTTCAACTTTAAAAGAAGATGAAATTTAAAACAGACGAACACGTAACCACTTAGGTCTGCGAGGTTTGATTCGTATACACAGCACAACACAAACCAATGCATCGCAACGCATTGGAAACCGAGGGAATGATGGCGAAAAAGACGAATACACAAAAAAAAACTGAAAAGAAAAAAAAATCGGCGTCTCGATTACTTCTCACGTGCGGTGGGCGGCGTTCTAAAGTGGGAGTTTATTCGTTCGGAAATTTATCGGTTTCAATGGAAATTTCTTGGTTCGGGCACACGTTTGTATATACTCGGTACATCGGGTCAGGGTACACATCGACCATATATCACCAGTATTGACACTTCCTATTAAGGCTCTTACCGTTTTACCACACAAAAACAAACAGCTTTCCACTTGATAAGTTCGCCTTGAAAATGCTAATGGTCAGCCTATTCCTAGGTTACTGGGAGTTCTCTTCTCCCTGCCTCTGCTCTTGTTGCGTTTATTATACTTTTTCAAATACTCCACCATCCAACCACCTTTACACGATTGTCTTTTTTTTTACGATTCAACTACGTTTTTCTTTTGTATACGAGTATCATGCGTCTTTGTCGTAAGGCTTTTGCGATACAACGGCGTGAAATTTCAATCAAATTAATGGCTCACTATCGTCGATTCTTGTACAATTGCACGTCAGCTATTCTAGGATAAAGTTCAGGCACATATACCATTTCCACCTACACAGTAAATATATGTATTCAACGATATCGCGCATTGATGACCCTTTTATCAGAGAAAATTGGATAGCATTTCACTTTTGAATGCACTGGACGAATTCTTTCGATTCAACTTCCACGTATCAACAAATATAAGTTTTGGATCATTTTGGAGTCTCCAGCGATTATTTATTCTTCTCCAGCAAAATTTAAAAACCCTGGTGATGGTTCGAAATGGGGATTCAAAATTTTTTGACATTGTTTTGAGGTACCCCTACAACTTTATCGAATCTTATCTCCAATTTTCTAAAAAAAAAAAAAGTCGAAGACGTTCCACCCTAGTAGGTACGTACGTGAGTTGATAAACAGTGAACACGCATTGCCCCAAAAATGAAGGGGAGGGGGCTCTTCCTACGAAAAGTAAGACCGGCGTAATCTATCTCATACCAAAGTGCATGTGCATTTGGATATGGCATATACGAGTACATATGGCGAGTGAGAGAGTGGTTGGTAGCGGGGCTAAACGCTGTAACACAGTAGGCAACTTTAAACGCGTATATTTGCTGTTGCCGATGAATTTTGCTCGCTATATTCGTCACGCGTAAGTGATTTAGGTGTCTGTCCCTGTGTACAGTGTACAATCTACATGATATGTAATATGTACGGAGGGACTTCAGCCAGTACTACATATTAGACAGAATCGGTCTGTGTGGGTAAAATGCAATACAGCACGTATATTTGGATATACCGTATGGGTAATGGAGTGGTGGTAGTGCATAGGGTACTTACGTAAGCAGGTAAATCATTTGCGCGGCGTCATTAATTACTTATATGTCTGTACATTCGTTATGGGTAATTATATGTAAGTGATAAGTATGTAATCGTTTACTAGAAAACAGCGGCCGGCTCTTTCCACAATTCGACACGCTCGCTCAATTTCTCACTTGAGTCAAGAAAACCGCGTACAAAATCACAAGATGAAGAGAGCCTTGTCTTCTCAACTTCATATCCCATCTTAGCATTCACGATCAGGTCAATCCAAAGCTACATATATACCTAACCAAAGAGTGTATAGAAGATGAGCAATCTAACCTAGCACACAACTTTTTCATACGTTAATGCTATTGCAAATGGGCGTGAATAATTGAAAGTACACGTGTAAGCAAATCGTAATAATTTGACCAGACTTTAGAAACAAATACGAAACGATAAAGAAACGTTGAAAATCATAACGCGCAAAATAGAAATAAGGGGTCGTAAGCATGGGCAATGCTGCAGGTGCACTTGTAATCGTGTTTACTGGGTACTGGTAGTTGGTTGCAAATGCCGCCGCGACGCATTCTCTTCTATTTTTGGTCAAAAATAAAGGGAGCGAGAGCAGGGAGCACCGCTATTAAAGGGCTATACAAAAACGCGAGCAGAGCTCGATGCTAGTACCAGCGGAGTAAGTAAAGTACATACGTACATTACATTCATAGTACTAACGAAGTCTTTAACAATAACCCAGCAAAGGGCAGAGGCAGCGGTTGCAGCGCCGGCGGCAACGACAGATGTAAGCAGATCGAATCAATTGAACTGATCGCGGCCATAGCCTCCCGCGTTCGCGTCTTGGCTCACTCCACTTACGCCGCGCCGTCATGTGCTTTCAGATCGATTAGCACTTGACTGATTATACTGCAAAAGAGCTACAGCCATGGCCACTTACTCATATTCGTACTCGTGCTTGCATGCAAGTGCAATTGAGAGTATCAACCGTCCCACCTGTCATCTCAGTCATCTGTGTTGATATAATCCTAGAAATTTCCTCGCCAATTTTTGAAACAACTCAGATTTGATGTGGGCCAAACTTCATATTTTTTAAACTCTTTCATCATTTTCAACTTTTTCTAATCTACTTGTCTGTTTTTCTTCTTTCTGATAGTTTTTAAATTTTGATTTTGTATATTTTCAAACGCAATAATTTAAAACAGTCTAGAGGGTGCCCAATAAGCATTGTGTGCGAAGTTATAGGAGAGTGCTCAAGTTCATTCCTGGCCTTTCCAGTATGATTTTTTTGTGTTTTGGAAATTTTTCCTTCGCGAATATTTCGCATTAATTATGTCGAAACGTGGAAAGATATCATTTTTGAACTTGAGGAAATATTTTTGATGGTTGTGGTGACAATTTTTTGGTGAAAATTTAGAGAAATGGCCAAAAACATTCCCAATTTTTTAGTTTTTTAAAATTGGCAATGGTGAACTAAAAATTTGCATTTCTTGAATCCAAAATGTTCACTCAGTTCTGGAAATTATATCTTTCTGTGTTTTGGCCAAGTCAAGGGAAAATTTTTGGGTGGAAAAAAATTTTTAAAACACAAATTTACTCAGAAATGAGCAATATGTTATTTTTATCCGTTCAATCGACTCCTAAAAGTGGTCTTAGATTTTTGACGGCGATGGCTGACCTAGATCGACGCAAAATTTCTAATATGCATCAATATTTTGAAACTGGACATTGGACAATTTTCCTCAAAACAGATTGGGTATTGGCTAGAGCGAAAAAAATACGATTTTTTCAAAAATCCCTCCCCCCTCACTTTGATGAACCAATTTCGAGTTTTATTACTTAGATCGTCAAGTTTTGAAAACAACGACTCTTAACCAATATTCACACTCCAGTATCTTTTCCGCAGCCAATCTGCGTAGAACAGGTTCGTATGTGGGGAAAAATAACAGAATGCACTGTTAATTTACAATAATAAAATTAAAACAGTTATTAAGAGAACAAATAATAAGATACGAATACCTGAGACGAGATGTGGAAAATAACAACGCTTTGATGGGAGATAATGGTTAAAGCGTAACCATCAACAAACGTAATCCGCGATTACGCGCATGTTTAACAATAATCAGCACTCAGCAGCTTTACGCTACAAGTCGTTTCGTTACATTTTAAATTTTTCATTATTAACAATACATATATCTATGAATAAAGGCCGGAGGGAGTTATGAATTTTTGGTTTCATCGTCGGACCCTCGGACCCCTTTACACGAACGCGCTATGCGTAACACGTATTACGTTTTCTCCATTGTACATACGTAGTTTTTATTATTATTATGATTACGATTATTTTTCTCTCTATTACGGTCAGACTGCGTCACCCTGCCGCCCCAAAATGCAGCCTCTTTGCTAAACGCATGAAAAGGGCTTTTAAGAATAGGTACAAGTGCTCATTGGGGAGAGTCCCTTCGTGCTTTTTAAAAAGGCGAATCCATTTGGTATCTCGCGACCCGCGATATTTCTTTCCTCCCTCCCTCCTTCCCACCATCTTTTTTTTCAACTAGCGATCTAGAACAGCAGGAACGACGAACGATTGATGGAAAAAGCCATCGTAAGTATAGCGTGAAGCTAGGGTTTATAGTACATGCATAGGTAGTTCATAAATTTAAACCCTATCAGTTTACTTTGGTTATTTATAATTCGCGCAACAATGAGTAAAGTTTGCATAAGGGAACGGGGCTCGAGGCGAGGCACTGTTCTGTTTAGAATGGAAACGATTCGGTACACGTATGAATTTTTTGGTCCAATTATCGTGTGACATAAGCGAGAAACAAGAACCATCGTCTATCGAATTGATTTGAAGAGCTCAATTCCAAAATGTGCTTTGTCCAAAAAAAAAAAAAAAATACGTTTTTTGACGGAATTCTGTAGTTTAGATCGTTACTCACAAAGGTAGGATGTCAACGAACTAAAAATTAGCCTGCAACGCCTCTATCCAGGGCATCGAAAACCTCTTTATTTTTTTTTACAATTCCAAAAAGTGCTTAGTCCAATATTTTGATCAAAATCGTCGATCCGCAGCGAAAGGGGCACCTTTTATACGTATGTACATACATGTATGCTTATGCACGATGAGAAAGTAGTTTTTGTCACTGTTTGGTATCTTGTATACAGTTCGAAAACGCGGGATGAAAATCTGTAGCGCTAGCCCTGTGGCAGTGATGATGGATTGCGGAACGGAAGGTAAGGTAACCTGCCCTAATATGGGAACCTTTTTGTAGAACCTGTATCACTCCGAGCCTATTGCATATTTTTTAATTCTGTTTCCACTAAAACGTACTCAATACTCCAATCTACAACCCCCTTGTGTTGATTAAACAAAAAAAACGAAAATTATATGATTTTTTTCCGATCAAAAAAAAATTGAAATTTTGACAACAAAAAAAAAGTGGTCCTAATATGAGACCCTATGTTTTTTTTTTAAAAAATATAAGAAAAAAATGGAAATAGGATATAAAAACATTATATTTTGGTTAATAAACAATACAAATCGTTTTTACAGGATATATATGCCATTTTTATCAGTTTTGGTGCGCATTGGGCACATAAAGTCTAAATCTTCAGCTGTACATAGTTCACAGGCCCATTATTCAAATTTCATCCAATTTCAATATTTTAAATGATTTTATTACGTTTTAAAGTGTTTTAAGTCCATTTTTAACCTGTTCCAATAAAGCTCAATGTAATTTGTATTACAAGATGGGGTCTCATATTAGGAAATCAGTGTTTTTTTTTGATTTTCTCTTAATCCATAAAATCATAAAATAAATCACCAAACATGCCAGAATCATAAAATATAACATCTTGGCTGCACATTTATGTAAAGATATTAAAATTACCTTGCCTAGTTCCAAAATAATGCGTCCCCAAATACACCTCTAAAAATATTTCAGGAAGTAAAAAAAATGTTATCGGCAATGTAATGAAAACATTTCACAGAAACTTGCCAGTTGAAAGGTGCAGCCTAGTTATTGACAAATACCTACTAGTACATGCAATCAGCGCTGGAGTGGGCTAATAAACAGCTGAGAAATCGAAGGGTCTCATATTAGGCAGGGTCTCATAATAGGGCAGGTTACCTTAGGCAGTTCGATTGAGACCTCAGGCAACAAATTTTTTAAATTTTTTTCAAATTTACTATTTCGATTTTTTTTGAAGTTGATTTTTGACAAAAGTTTTTTTCTTTTGAAATGTATAATGAATTTTTATGCAAAATTTAAATTATTTAAAATGATTTTTTTTTCAAAAATTGAAAATTTTTGTACTTTACTAAAAAAAAAAATTATTATTTTTCCATAAATGTTTACATACTAAAATACAGACCAAAAACATTTTCCTTGAATTAAAAAATTTTTTGTTTTTGTCGGCGAAATGTCATGAAAAAATTTGTTTTATTCAACCATTCAACCAAACTACCACTCCAAAAAGTGCCAAGTCCAATAGGGTGCAGTAGTCCATTACCTAACAAAACATTGTACCAGTCCAAAACGTGTCAAGTACCGCATTTCAACGTGATAATTTTTGAAACTAATCTGTATGCAGTTCCAAAAAGTGCTTAGTCCCATTTTTCGCGACTTTGTACACAGATTGAACAAATATGTGCATTTTGAAAAAAAAAATTGCAGGGAAAATATTCGGAATGCATTACACTACACTTTCTGGTATTGAAAAATGATATTAAAACGTCTTTGTGAGTTCACAAATTTTGTTTTTGATTTGCCAAAAACAAAAACTTTGGACAAAGCACATTTTGGAATTGAGCTCTTCATTTAATTTCGTTCGGCTGAATTGTTGGTATCTATGCGCTGCGTATTACATACCTTTCCATTAGTCGATGGAGAGATAAAGTTCTTCTTGAGATTGATTCTTCTTTTTGAATTTTTTCCCGCCATCTGGGACTGGAGAGTCATTTGCAACCCTCCAACCCTCGTAACACCTCAGTGTGAATTTTGAAAGTTTTTATATTCTATGATTTTGGATTTGAAATCGTAACGAGCCAACCACGAATATTATGTGCGAGACGGCTTTAGACGATGTGTTTGTTTGCGTCGGTGTTGGCGGATTTGTGTGCAATTGTATTGCAGTGCACTGCATCGTATTTATGTGTTTGTTGTACGTATGAATGAATGTATAGTGTACAGTGTACATACAAGGGTCACCATTCACCAGTAAAGGGATCGTAAAAAAGGGCGCGGGGTGCAGCGCAGCTCAGCGGTGGCCGTGACAGGTGTGCCTTGTGACTACATACTACGTATAATATTCGCTGCTGTTACCCCTCGTTTTTGTGTTACGATTATACGAATAAAGTTAACATTGTCGGTGGTGTTGAGTACGATGTAAAGTAAAGTAAAGTTTCATTTTATATTTTATTGCCAATTGCTGTTACTATACTCGGATAAATGAGAGAATAAGAGACGGCAGGAGCGGTTCCAAAACACTGGCGGTGCGTCTAGTCGCCTTACGCAGTATGCCCTCTTACACGTAGCTCTAGCTAGTGGTGTCAGTCATAGCAAACGATGCAGTGTACTGTAGTAGTTTTCTGCTGTCTTTTTCACCATTTCTTTCGAGGCAACCGAAGAAAATTCGCCAATCGAAAAGTAGAAATAATGTATAGGTATAAAAGGTAGGTATATCTTTGGATTGATCACGCTAAAAAAAGTTCGAAGGGTTTTGGCTACATTCAATAAATACCTTTATTTTGAGTTGAAAATCATGCAGAAATTTTTTGTCCCGTCGTGTTCTTGGAAAAGAGATATAGTCTCTCAAATTAACAGCATTTTTGAAAAAATAGTGGCTCTTTCGCATTAACCCCCACCATACCTATGTACTTTAGTGAAAATGGCATAGTTCCAAAGCACAGTATTTGAGATTCTGCGTCGAATTAGACCATGCATCAACATCCATGATTCTTCATTAACGTCCGTCGAAACTGAATGATAATTTTGTTTTGGCAAATGAGCAAAATTGCAAAAAAACAATAAATCTTGACAAAATAAGTTTGAACGCAAGCGAGTACTTGATAACAGAAATAGTTTTTCATTCTTACCCAGCAGAAAAAGCACATTATTTCAAAACCTGAAGCTTTCCGCAGAAAATCCTCAGGAAGGCGATATTATTTTCACTAGAAGATGAACTCCTGAAACTATTTCACAGCAATCGTTCGCGAACGTTTCAACCCCCACAGTCGGATTCAGCACCCTAAGTACTACTAATATCCACCTTAAAAAAGATATCGATTTTTTGGACACTAAGCTGGTTTTCTCGTGACAGATTACAATTGATACCAACAAATTTTTTTCGAAAAAACTTTCATTTTGACTTTCAATATTTGCCCAAAAATAAGCGATTAACAAATTTTTGAACCACTCAGTACAATCCTCAAAGTGGTCTTAGACTTTGACGGAAATCGCCTGGGTGGTCTGCTTTTTAATACATTCAAAAAATCGCCACGTTTTCTCGCACTCTGCTTATAATCTCTCAAGCAAATCTGAACATATGTACATTGTACAGGCTACCTTGCAAACACTAACACGAAGCATCGACCCGCGACTACAACTTATACACCACACTAATACGCACACACATCGATAAGAAATTCGTATATATTGTATCGGAACGTAGGAAATGTACCGTACCCATGTAGGCACACGGCATGGCACGTGTTGTCTGGACTTATGCACAAAAGAGGCGAAACGTTATGACGCCGCCACGCTGGCTGGGTGAGCGACGGTGAAAGCCGGGCAATCGTACACGTAAAGCGAGAATACACCACACACATTAGCAGGACATATTTTGAGCGACGAATTTCTCAAACAAGCTTTTCTTAATTTTACATTTAGCGGTATTCCAACGCGACATTTCAAATTTTGATATGGTTTTCAAATTTTTCTCCAGTATTAATACGTACAAAAAACTATAGTAAAAATGAATACATACAGCGAAAATTTCACGATTCTTTGTTGTGCCGATATTAATCCTGAATTACAAAATTGGGGAAAATAGCTGTCATTCCAAACGCTTTGTACTTAGCAGTCGTGGTTCAGCGATGCACTTGTTGGCCTACGGCTGAGTGACGCGGCCCGATAAAAATAATCCAAGTTGTAAACAAAAGAAAAGCAAAAAGGGCAGAAAAATCGTAACCAAAAAAAAGGGGGAAAAAGGAAAAAGAAATAGGGTTCGGTGCGAGAGAATTGTTGAATAATCGGCTAATAGGCTCTCGGTGCGAGTACGTCGATCAGCCAATGAGAAGGCGACGACGACGAGTGCGGGGACAGCGTAGCGCGACGAACAAGGGGAATGCAACCCTCGACTGTTGCACCAGCATCGGCACCAGCTTTAGCTCTTGTTAGTGTTCCGACACCCCCGTTCGCGATCACGATCACATCGTCAGTTCGGAAATTTTAAAGTTACGATCGTAGTTCGAGACTAGTGACTCGTTAAAAAAGCAGCGGTTTTCATTCGCGATCTCGTCTTTCAACAAGTGGCATTTTTTCGTTTGATCGAGTGATTTTCATTTCGATTTTTCTGATTTTTCATGCACGATATTCCTGATGCTATATCATACATTCAAAAAGTAAGTGTAACTCGTACGTATAGTATATCCATACACAATGTATTTTTGGTTGCTACACACCCAATTACATAAAAATGTATCAGTATGCATATAACAACTGTGACAATTCCCTCTTTCTGTAGCAGAAAATTCAAAATTTTTATTTATGCACGAAAATGTATAAAAATATAGGTATTCTAAGCGTCGTTTCCATCTTTTAAGCAGATTTTTAAAAAATTGTCGCCCTCACTTCGCTTGTGCAATCGTTTTCTCTCAATTTTCATAGAACAATCACGTAATATGAAAATTATATCAAATCTTGAATTTTTTTAATGCCTAAAAATTTTATTTAGATGATGAGGAGAAGTGTAAAAAACATATTTAACGTTTGCATTGATTTACCTCAATATTACGCATAGGTATATGCGTCGCAAATGTTTTTCCATAACGTGTTGCTCGCAGGTGCCACGTTTTTCACCAACCAAATTCTTGTTTCACGTTTAAATCTGTGTTACCTATATGTACATATATTACGTAGTTTTTTAGATACCTATTCACTTATACATAAATGTATCATAAAAAATATGATTTTCCCATTAATGACTGAGATTTTAAAGTTACACAAATTGTGGTTGATTTCCACCTCTTCTTCGACAAACCACTACGTACCGCATCTCTGGAGAACTGAACCCCAAAATTAACTCAAAATTTGAATTCTTCAGAGAAAATCACTTCGAATCATAACTTTTAAGCTTTCTACAGATATTCGCGTATTTTTTGCTCATATGCCTCAGGGTGCGTGCGCTGATGCTCATTTTTGGATTTTTGGCAAATTTGTCAATGCACAAAAAATTTTAAAAATCGCGATTTCGACGATTTTTCATTTTTTTTTTTTTTTTTTTCAACAAACGAACATGCTTTAGTGAAACATTACTTCATTTCGACCTTTCAATTCGAAAATGACTAGTTAAAAGCCATTTTAGTGCCTCCGGCGAGTTTTAAACTTTTTTCCAATAATTTCAAATTAGTTGGCTACTACAAATTCCAGGTAAGTACGTAAGTTGAAAAACAGTTTTTTAACCAACTCGCAAATTTCGTAAAAAAATTGAAAAAATTAATTAAATCTTTTAAATCTAAAATTTTACTCGTGGTGGGCGATACAGGAGACAGTCTTTCAACTAAAAATGATTTTATTCAAATTGCAGTAATTCAAAAGTCTCTCTGGTAAACTGAGACGCGATTTGTCGATAAAACTGATGAAAAAGCGAGTAAACGGTCGATAGGAAAGTAATGAAGTGTACATTCATACCAACATACGTAAGCAAAGGCAAAATGCAAAAGGCAAATAGCAACGTAAAACGTAACCCAACGTAATAACGATGCAATCTGCAACGTTACGTTCGGAGAGCTGAACGCCCGATACGACCACAATATGGCAACTGTAAAAAATTTATACCGTCATTTTTTTTTTCTCGTACACTTCATCGCGTACCGAATATAATACGTATAATCCCCAAAAAACGAATGAAAAACTAGTGCGATGTCTACCCGATAGTATGTACTTATACCAGACTTATCTACCATTTTCAGATGCCTTTGCACGTAGAAAAAGAAAAAGAAATGGGAGAAATTTCAGCAACGCCGGCTTTTTTGGCAGTACAGAGAAGACGGAGCAGCAGCAGCAGTAGTAGCGGCAGCAACAGCAGCGGTATTAGCCAACGATCGACTGCGGCAACGGCATTGTCATCGGCAACAATTGTAACCGCAATACCGCGAAGACGAACGAGCTACGGCGGCGGAGGAGGTCGTTGCTGTAACGGACACGAATTAAACAATTGTTTTTGTTTGGAAGATGAATACGCCGGAACAAACTCTTCTGTGGACACTTCCTGTACATTAGAATTTTCTGACGAAAGCAGCTGTAAACTTACTAACGATAACGATAAAAAAGAAATGCTCCTATCGAAGAAAAGTAAACGTACCGCAAAAGTTAGAAGAAGCACACGATGCAGAAGTCCCACACAGGTGATTTTTCTATTCTTATTCTATTGTGTACTCGTCATTACCTCATTACACATCGCGTTGGCGGCCGGTGTCGGGTGCCGGGTGCTGGGTGGCGGGTGTACTCATAACTTAATACATTTTACACTACACTACCACCTATACCTAATTCCTATGTCTTGTCTTGCGTCTTCTAGTCTTGTCTTCTTTAGATAATAACACAATTTTCAACTTCCTTTTGTTGTCGAACCGGGCGCGGCGCGGAGGTGGCTTCCACCACCGACGCATCGCGCCTATCTTTCATCAATTACCTGCAGCTACCTCTCTTCCACACTCTGCCTGCGCTAATCTTATCCGTTTCGCGCCTTTTTTTTACATCGTCATCTTCGCGAACTCGGAAAAATTATGAACCTACACACGTAGTACAAGTGGAGCTACACTCGGATAACTGAAAGTTGCCCGTTTTTTCAGGGGCAGTGGAGGAGGAGGGGTGAGAATTTGAAAACCACGGACCGTACATTCGAGTTTAAATTAATTTCGGAATTGACACAATTTTTATTTTATAAAATAAAGTTGTTCAAAAAAATTAACCATGATCTGTAATGATTTTTCAGGTAATGAAAATTAAAAAGCATCGCAGACTGAAAGCGAACGATCGCGAAAGGAATCGCATGCACATGTTGAACGAAGCTTTAGAAAGACTACGTTGTGTGTTACCTACGTATCCGGAAGATACGAAACTTACCAAAATAGAAACTTTAAGATTCGCACACAATTATATTTTTGCTCTAAGTCAAATGTTGCACATGGTCAATCAGCCGGAGCAAGATCAAGTCACACTGAACGTTGGAAATATCACAGTATCCATAGGAATAGACGGCAATAAGGTAATTCAGAGCAGAATGCATATTACATGTAAGCTATAAGAATACGATAGATACATTACGAATACATCCATTCAATATCCTTATTACGTATTTCAAAAAATAAAAAAAATCCAAAAATTAAAATTTTTCCGTTTAGCATTTTATTACTTAATTTTCATCAGAAATGCTCGTGCATCGATTCAATATGTTAGACCCTTCTTTATGATAAAAAAGGTGGACTTGTACCCTCTGCCCTAAAAAAATTGAAAATACAATTTTAAAGTTTATACGTTCCTATTTTCGGATTTGGAAAGTGGGCCATTTAAAAGGAGTTTGCTTTGAAATAAAACAATTTCAAAAAATTCGTACATTCTTCAATTTTCCATCATTAGTGTTATTTTAGTATGTAGGTAGAAAAATTCTGACACAGAAATGTGAAATTTTCAAGGCAGTTTACTGATGTGAAAGTATCGATATAGGATATAGTCAAATTAACAATACGGCCGATGTATATACAATACTATCTTAATCTTCAAATTAATACATCGATAGAAAAATTGCGGTTTTTTTTCTTTTAAAATCGATTTTTTGGACAAATTTTTTCGTTGATTCTTCTCCTCCATGTACGAGTAGGTATATTGTACGGCTAGGAGGATAGTAATTTTTCTCGGCAATCAACTCAAGTTTCCCTCTTAACATCAACTTTCTCACCAATTCTCGTTAAAATGCCGTGTATTTTCTTTTTCACAAACTAAATTTATGTTATTATCACCTACAAGTTCAAAACGCGTGGCGCACGTTACCCCGATATATTACTTACATAATATGTAGGTCTACATTGTACACATTACTCGTACATAAGACTTGGATGGTCAGCTGGTTATTAGATATCTACTATATTTATACATTAGGTACATTTACATAGCGTACATAGGTAGTTAGGTACACACTCGTACGTGCAAATTGGCGTGACGAATAGCGCGCATTACCAAAGCACTTTTCCCGCAATAGGTAGGTCTACGAGTAATTAAGTCCAAATAATGGAAAAATTTTGTTTAATACGGGTTGATATTAACCATCGAGATCGACGCGAAGCGATGCAGCGCATTTACAGAAATTCATATTTACATAATATTACATTTTATCAACATGCTCATTTCATCGCACCCTGTTGCCTACCAGCAACCAGCGACGAGGGCAGTATTAATAATTATACACAATTGAGTGTAAAAACAAAAGCGAATCGAGCACGAGTCGAGTGGTATATAAGTAGATATACGATATATGTACTCTAGTACTAGTAACACTCAGTTTTTTCGCTGCCGGAGCGGAACAGAGCCTCCTTCTGGTCAATAGGTCATCATAACCGAGCAGATAAAGATTACGATCATGATCGCAATCGATATAGAGCTGTTTGGCACGCCAAGTACCCTCCGCGCCGCGCCACCTGGTATGCATGCTATGTAGTTAGAGTTACACACGCCATCCCCATCGACAGATGTTGCAGTGCTCTAGCCCGAGTACGAGTATACCTAGACCGCCTAAACCCAGCAATACATGAATCTCTTACGGTATCATCTTTCGTGTCACACTTTTTTTTTCTGTCATAAAAACAAAAGCGTAATAACAAGCACGCGTACTCAATTCGTCAAGATGTAAAGTTTTGTATCGATTCAAGTTCGTAAAGTATTAACATATTTTCATTTTTTCTCATTTCGTTACAGATCACGTCGACATCTGGTAGTTGCGCGATCGCTCATCAACGAAGAACTCTAGATCATACGCGTAAAAATGATACGCCAGACGTCAACGCGAACGGTAGCGCCGAAAGCTACGAAAAGTTCTACCCCAAGTTGGTGACGCAAGCGCAGGAAGCGCGAACCAATTGCTCAATAGACAGTTACAATCGCGACTCAGCCGATTACCAATTGATGAATTGTGATATGGACGACGACGAAGACGATGACGACAATGATGGCAGCGGCGGCGATTGGTTGGAACAAGATTCCAATGGTTCTCTTTCGCTTAGCGGATCAGAATTTAGTTCTACTGTAGACAATACCGTTGCATATAGAGGAGGTGCTTTGGATTTATACACGACAGGTTGTAATCCATACGCGCAATTTACGTCGTTCGATAATAACAGCAATTTTAAATATTCGCCCAAACAAATATTTCACTGTTTGTAAAATCCGTACTCGATTCGTACAACATGGGATTTGGGATGAACGAATAATCGAATAATCACTCATAGTCAATTGTGCCGGAATTCCTCCTCTCGTTCTTCCAAATGGCGAAGGCCAGCTAACCCTCGAACCACCGAACCACTTTCTAGACTTTGGCGAAGTGCATCCATGTTTTTAGGAAGTACTCGTCAGACGAGTACCTCCTATGTTCCTGAAAGGTCATGTATGTATCATGTATCATGTAATTCATGTACCTCCCTCCACCTACCGTAAAACATGTAAGTAAGTTGTTTACGCTCGACAGGAGAGTAGGTACTGATAAACGTAGTTTAAAATAATGTATCAGTTGTATTTCGTACAAATTAAAGTTTTCAATTATTGATAGTGCATCTTTTTTAATAACGAGGTAATTACACTCCACCAATCAAGTGGAATTTTGCACGCAACCACATGCAAACTGAAGTACGAGTACATTACTGTTTGGTCTCGTACAGATTCGAAGAGCGGACCAAATGAACGTTGTTGGGAAATTTTGTTTTTCCAAAACATAATTTTTGTTCAGCATTTAGGAAGATTTCATTTTGTTTAACCCATAAAGTATTTTGAATGAGTAGTACGGTTGGTGCCTGTAAGGTAATTTTAACGCAATGATGCCAAATTGCTCATTTGGAGTAAAGGAGCAAAGGAGATCCTGAGAATTCGGGTATTAAGTAGGTAACTAATAATACTACATACATAATAATTTTATGGAGCAAACATCTTCGGAATGAACGCCTGACGAAATGAGGTCATACATTACATTCAAGTATCACAGCTAGATGCGCCTTTTTTCAATTTTTTTTTTTTTGGATTAAATGTACATTAAAATTTAAAAGAATTGAATTACTCTGTAACTATTTGTATAAAATGCCTAGAAGAAAATTGCAAGAGTTTTTCCTTTTTGTAGAAAAAATTTGAATAAATCCTTTCACGTTGACGTCATCACATTATAATTAATCAAGCGATCCAAACTTTTTCAAAATAATCGTGTATCTAAATGACAGAATAAATTTCTTAAAACAAAATGTTTTACGATTGATCACTTTGATTGAAAACCAAAATTTTTTTCATTTTTTCAAGTTCAACTCTCCATCGAAAACCACTACTTGATTAATGAATACAAAATGGCAAACGGAATAGGTATTTACTCTTCATTCATTTATTTACCTAATTCTGTATGAAGCTTAATCGAGTCCAAGTTGACAAAATATTCACGGTGAATCGAGTACGCAAATATTTCATCTTCTACGGCCACCAAAACTATAATTCCCAAAGAAGGAAAAAACTGATCATAGCAGTGATTTCCCTCGGAATAGTGATTATTCGTGAAAATTCTACAAGATTTTCACACTCCCGCAGAAAATCTCATATAAGTGAACGAAATTACGAAAATGTTTCACGATGAAGTTATCGAAATGTGATTTTCCACGATAGTACAAAAAAAAGATACAATTTTACGCGAGTTTTTTAAAGCACCATTTACTAGATTTGTTGTTGTTATTGTGTGTGTGCTCTCGCTACACTCGCCGAGGAAGTATTTCATTTCGTTATTTTCTTTTCTTTATTTTTCATTCTTTCAAGCGTCGATAAACAAGCCGTCCGAATATACTACCGAAATAAAAACACAGTAGGTAAGCCTAGTGAGCTAAGTTAATATTGTAGGCGTTACCTTGGGGTGTTATATAGGTCGTTTGGCAAAGGTCAACAGTTAAGGTGATTATTTTATTTTATATCCTAGTCATGAAGTAGTATTAAAACTAGGTTTATATCATATACGGTATTATAAAAGAAAAACGATCTTTTTACCGACGACCAATTGGGCTGTTTTATGGGTTCGTAAAAAACAAAAACAAAAAGATTTTATCGCGACGTAGGTAAGAGATATATAGATGGTAATACAAGCGAAGAAAATGATGAGTCAGTAAAAGTGCCAAACATCGCCTGGTGATTGCTGTGTTTGGAGAACACAAATTGATCAAGGAATGTCATTGCCAAAACCAGAAAACCATCGTAGATATTCTGATGGGTCAAATAACACAGGAAATTCAATGTTATTGATTTTTAGTGGAATTGAGTAGCCTAAATAATTACTCAACAAGAGTTACAGACAGTCGCCCAATTTTCCAAGTACAAATTCAAATTTTTATGAAAAACTGAGAAATCAAAAGGCGCATTTTCATTGGTAAACAAGAAAGTGCCTGAGTAACTCATCGCCTCACCCCATAAAAATGCAAAAAGGGTTAGTCATATACCTACTTTTCACCAGCTGTCAGTCGATCTGCAATTCTGCACGTTAAACCAACTGGCGAAAATTCATCAATAAATGCTGATATGTAAAATTCATCGTAAAACCATTACAATGCAGTCCATATTTTATGAAAATGAATTCGAAATGTTCATCGAAGAACCGAATTCTCTCTCAATAAGTATATCTACCTATTATTGCAGGTAAACCGTTAGTTATTAAACTGAATAATGAAGAATACAATAAACCACACGAGAATAAACCGAACAAACAGGATTAATTCATAATGGGCCAGGGTTATATCCAATATATGTACATGGCTCATTTCATCAAAATTAATACGCTAACTTGGCACGATTTGGAAAATTTCAATCTTCGTTCCATTTTCTTATTCCCAATACACAATGACGAAAGAACGCCAAATACGAAAAACAATGGAAGCGTTAAATACTTAGAAAAACTTTCCATTTATCAAATTCCTAACGTACTTATTACAAGTTGAAAAGTAAAACTGTAAAAGAGAAGAATTTTAATTAAGTGCCTATCCTACATTATGTAGTAACAGTCTCAAAGAATAACATTCAGATACATTTTTTTTGCCTTTTTTTTTTTTCATTTCTTTCTTTATAACTTTTCTGTTAGCTTATGGATAGTTAGATACACATCGCGTTGGGAAATTTTCGCGAAGAAAAATTTTCGTTATGAATAATGCGTAGTCGTACCACGAAGGAAAGAGGTTATTAGGGCCAATTTCGCGGACAAAGCAAGAATTTTTGAGCAAATAAGAGTATATACAACTCTGTCAGCGAAAATTCTCAAGGTTGACGGAACTGGTATAAAAGCTTCACTCGCTTTCATCATCAACAGAGTAAGATCTCCATAGAAGATCGCATTCGAGATACTACACTATTCTTCCGCAGCAAAAACGGAAACAACGTTTTGAAAAAAATGAAGGAACCTAATCCGCTAAATCTTTGGTGATTAAAATCAAGAAAGGAGAGCTTTGAATTTGAAAAATTAAGCGGCCATTTGAACGAAGCCAATTTTTAAACCTGATGTTTGCATTTTACTCAAAAAGAAAGCTTCTTTTCCAACAACGTCGGCGATGATGATAATGAAGGAGAAAAAAACGTAAAATGCTAAAAAAAATGAACGGATTTTCCAATTATCATTTGAATAATACATCGTTAATACTTTTTCCGCCATTAAGCAATGTAATGTCTTCTTTTTGAGTTTTTTTTTCATTTCCTCCATTTTCAGAATGGCAAGTAGGATATAAAATAAAAACGTCTTTTTTTAATGTTACAGCAGGTACTAACGGGTGGGCGTTTGGGTTTTCATTCTTTTTTTTTCAACTACACTTTTTATTAAAAAGTTACGACGATTTAAATTCATTAAATTTATCAAAAGCTTTTCCACGTTATTTATGCTACGCGGCTTAAGAGAAAGATTATTTTAATATTCAATGAGACTCGTCCGAAAGAAATTTTACCCGGGTAAATTTTTAATCGCGACGATAACCGGGTAGAAATATTATAAGAGAGTTACTGGAAAAAAAAGTTTTACTGAGAGATATACTCGTACAGTTTTTCTTCCCTAAGAAGAAAAAAACTCCCCGTAGGATACTGAGAGAAAAATCTACTTATACAAATCTTGAAAGTATCTAAAGCAATAGCGTAAAATTTGCAAAAATCGAGTAAAAGCGATATGGTAGAGATAAAAAATCAAAGCACATACCTTCGTCGTCTGCACTTTGGTCTTTGAGGGCCAGCATCGCTTCCAAATTCATCTCACATTCTTGATGAGTTTTAAAGTTGAAAGGCGAATCGTCGGCACACGATTCCGCGTGTTCGCATCGACATGTTGAGTCGACAATATTGCAACCCGATATCATTTTTGGGCTTTCACAGCTCATCTCTTTGTTTAAAATTCCTGCGGAAAAATAATACATCTTCGTGGTAATTCTATCATCAATAATGGAAAAAAAAAACACACTCCATCATTTTTATAATTTTTTAAACTGGGCAGGTGTTCATTATTTGTAACAGTTGATCGACGACTGGAAAGGAATGTGCCCAGTTCAACCAATTACACGAAAAATGTAACGCAAGAGTTACGTTACATTTTTTCACGTTACTATGAATTTTAAAAATCGGAAAATAATACTGATCATGATTACGAAAATTTCACTGATCAAATCAGTAGATACAACTTCACTGAAATTGACAAAAATTCTCACATCAACCATCTACTCAGTTTTTTTTTTCTGAACCTACCATTAACCTAGGTAACCAAATCATTGCAGGCCGCCGCAATTCGCATCAAATACCAATTTTTGAAAAAATGCATTTCAAGACTAATAGCGCAATATCTCTCAGCGCGCCATCGAAAACTGTAACGAGGATTGCAATTCGTTCAAAAGAGCAATTTTCACGCTCTGTATTGTTTCACATACGGAAAATAATTTTTACTCGCTTTTTTCACGATAGATACCGTGAGTGGGAAAGCTGAGAGGGTGATTTCTGCACTAACCACGTGTACCGCTTTATTGACGTATCGCGAATATGCTTCTCATATCGTCTCGTTCCAATGGATTTTAGAATAATCTATTGTTTAATTCATTTGGATTATACGCTTTTGAAATTGTATATAATTAGGCGAGAGTTCGATGGGTATTCGAAATTCAATGTACAAGGAGGGAAAAGGGGAGCGCGAAACCCATTGGCGGGTGGCTTCGTCGAAGCTCATAGCTGAATAGTTCGATGTATACAACACCATACCTACAAACTACGTATCAATATCGGATTAAAATGACGATTGAACGGTTGTAATGTGACTCCGTAGTCGGCATTGTATTTTATGCAATCATGATGTCGATATTACGGCCTCAAAACGCTCAAATCGATTACAGGAGCACGTTATCATTTTTTCGAACTACATACAACATTTCTTACAATACCTACCAAGGTAGGTACATATACGGAGAATTTTATTCAATGTAAAAATACCCAACGATTGAAAAAGTGGGGTCTATATAAGTACACTCGAATGTAACACATGAAAAGCTCACTACATAGGGCAAACTGGCCGAGCTTACTAACTGGTTTCAAAACTTGATATCACGTTTTGATCCCCTTCCCTTGGATCGAAGACCCATTTCGATTTTTCATATGAGAAAAATCGTTGTTTACTATTTTTTACCACACTACGCGTCCGTTTAAAGTGTGTACCACAATAATTGTCACGTTTCTCAATTTCACTGCTTTTCCTGACTCGATTGACACAGTCGTCAAAGGTTTTATATCCAATTTACATCGGTAAATAATTTTCAAAACCTGAGATCTCGTCAATCTAGCCCCTCTCCATGTTCCATTCCAAAAAACTCCATACAGTTACAGATTAATGTCGCAGTGTTGTCACGATGAACACACAAATGTACAAAAGAAAAAATGAGCGTAAAAATTAACTTATGACTATTTTCCCTCGATAAACTCACCCTAGCAGCACACCACTCCTCGTATCACAAGTGAAATATTATTATTCATCGTTTTGCTCTACTGGGTACGCTTTCTTTTACATTCGTACCCGACACGTCGAATTTTTCTGCCTTCCATGCCAATTTTTCATACACGAATCACGCTCGAATATATAGAAAATACGTGCTACGGCATGACACGGCCTTTTCTCGCTCAATACATTTTAAACGTATTATAAAAACATCTCGCGCCCTCCCCCTGCTACCCAATGTGCAAACGAGTATCAAAATATTTACGTTGAAATATTTTGCCAAACTCGTAAAATACGAGTAGATATAAGAATCCGCCTTGTTTTGAATTTTAAACACGAATATTTATTCGAGCGCGCGATTATTCATCTACATATACCGAGATAGATAGATAGACAGATACAAACGAACAAGCAGGCCCTAACGATAATTCGAGCTATAGAAGAAGTTTTCCTAGACGAAAAAGGCTAAATTTCGCGACCTTTTAAATAGCTAAACGAATACTTTGCATGTAACAACGTAGTACTTTTTAAACAGATATAATACATGCAAACAAATTAATCCGTACCATCATTTGATTTCATGTGTATTTCACGAGAAAGAGAATACATATCTATCTATAAACGTAAACAAAATCTACATGATTGTTTTCACCTCTACATCATTTATGAGATTCGAGTAATGTCCACAAAAGTAATCCCGAGGTTTCGAAAAAAATTTCAATTGAAAGCTTGAAATTTCTTTTTCGAAGGTCAATTTCATGCATTCTCAGAGTAAAAAGAAGTAAAAAAATGGGGTACAGACATTCTGGTTAGAAAGCTAAAAAGTATGGCAACAAGAAATGATGAAACTGTTCGATTACAAAGTTTCACCATAAGAATTTTTACTTTTACACAGCGATTTATGATTGTTTGAATTTTCGATATAAAAAAATAATCGTCTTATGGTTCTACACAGACCGGCATACACAGTAAAACGACGAAGAAGGGTGGGCAGTCAGTTTTTTAACTTGTATTTTAATTTTTTCATGCGTTCATCTACTCATCCGTGAATGAGGAGAAAAACTGTTTCAGCGGTAAATGACTTTTTTCAATCCACCTTTTCACGTTTTTCCGTTCTTTTGTCTAGTCGTTAGAGATTTTGAAAAAGAACGTAGCAGTTTAGTTAACGCGAAGGCGAAGGTGAAACACGTCATCGTCGAGTGTTTCATTCTCCCTCGACACAATTTTTTGTTGCCATTATTCCGCTTCGTCTTGAGAACAAACCTGCGAAAAAAATAAAACAGGGTACCCTACCTTCACGCCTTCCCCAGTGGGAACAGCTTTCTCAACAAAACAGTGTTAATACCAACGCCGAGCTTTGTTTTTCAAAGTCAAACGTGTCAACAAAGTTTGTATTCTTTTAATTATGCAAAACTGATCAATTCTAAATCCGCGACAAAATTTTTACATATTTTGTGCTTCGTTCTTTCGTTCGTTCCTTCGTTGGCGTTATTATTATTATTACTATTATCATAACAGAGACGGTAAAACGGCGCGAAATGAAATCTACTTTATCTTAGTTAAATGAAGCGCCACTCCAGAAAATGAAAAAAAGGAAAGAAAACCCAGAGAAATGTAAAACGAATGTGATTTTTTTCACGAGCGAATAAATTTTCCTCTTTATGATTTTTCCATTAAATTGAAATTTTTAACACGGGTTTAATTTTCGAATTATGTAATACATTTTTTTTTACTTCCATCTCATTTAAATATAATCATCCCTCTGGTATGGGGGTTTTAGAGCGCGAATGCGAGCAAAGAATTGCTGACTGGCAGGTTACCTATTCTCTCGTGTTTTTAAGCTAGCTGACTCGTGGCGTTTTTTTTCAACAAGTTGAAATATCATTCGTTTTCTCCTTTTTATGCGGGGATATTCTGGAATGAACGTGTCAGACAATATTTTCAGCATAAACGACAACTCGATACAGCCGACTCTTCAACAAACCTCGATAAGGCTAAATCAATTTCCATGGAAAAGAAAAATTCGTTCCGCTTAGATATTCGTCAACTTGATGATTCGGACCTTTATTTCATTCGTAATGTACCGTACATGGGTAAAACCGCGGGCAGAACTAGTTTATCGATGCTGCAAAAACCGACGAAATACAAATTATTTGCGTAAGAAAAAAAATAAGATAAAAGATGAGTGCCACGACCGCCGAAAACGACGAATTTAACACAACGGCGCAGCCGAATTCGCAGTCGCAGCTGCCTGCGAACCAAGATCAAATACCAGTTGTACGTCGTCTTCAAGATGACCACGAATCCGAAACAGCTTCGTCGCGTAAAGAATTCAGCGCGACTGCGACGACTGCCTCAACAACGCTGAAAAACGAAACTTCTCACTGCGGGCAAAAAGTCGTCGAGAATGTACCATCGCATAAAGATAGTCCCGTACCAATCGTAAACGAATTCTCCGACCAGTCGCACAAATCGAAAGCTAAACCGAAACGTGAAAAGAAAACCGTTGGTAGAAAACATCTAAGCAGACAGTGCGACTCGTTCATGGACGTAACCGGTTTCAGCGGTAGTATGAACTTCGATAGTTTATTTTCGGAAAATGCGACCGCATTCGCCCTGCATCAATCAGCCAACAACATGCATCTGGTGAACGTGTCGCTGAAAAACCAAATCGTCTCGTTGAAAAATCAAGTGAACCGGTTGTCTTTCGATAATCAGCGTATTTCCCGTCAAAATCGTATGCTGCTGTTGGAAAACGAGCGTTTAATCACGACTATTCAAAATTCCTCGCTATTAATGCAGTCTACGGTCAGCTCGATTTTACCCAAACGCGAAGATCACTACGAATTAGCGCCCATTAAGCGTAAAACTAGCTGCGGATCGAAGAACGAATCCGATCTCGAACGTTCGACTCGCTGCACCATAAAAGAATTTGACAATTTGCTCACCACGTTGCAGACGAAAGAAGATGGTCGTAAATTTCGCGAACTTGATTTGTACTTCGAAGACGAACACGATTCGAGGAAATCTCGCTTGAAAAGCGTCTCGCAATACGACGTAATCGTAAAATGGTTAAATAACGACGAGCAGTCGGACGATCGTAACTCTAAAGAAGGCGACGACTCCGATTCCAAAGGAAACGACTCTCGAGATGGCGACGAAGAAGACTCTTCTCACGAAAGCTCCGCTAAACAATCGTCTTGCGAAGAAGTCACTAGCAAAATCACAGATACGGACTTCATTAAAAATAATATCGGCAGCATTAAAACCATCATGTCGTCAACGGTTACAGCAACGGCGACGCCGATCGTTCCTCAAACTCCGGCCATTTTGACAACGCCGAACCCGCTTCTTGCGTCGATCGAAGACGCCGTACCCGACGCTAAGGCGATGATTACACCGGCTCAAAGAGTCGACTCTGTCGCTTCTCCATCCTCGTCGTCGGTCAAGCCGTCCAACATTCCTCCGACTACGTTACCCATCGAAGCGCCGATCGCTAAAGAAAAAGAACTCGATACGAGCCGTTCGCCGAGCTCCAAACCGAGTGAAAATTCGCCAGAAATGAGTAATAGCGGCGAAGCTGACCACGTCGATGACGCTAACGCCGATCAACGTAGCGCAGCTCAAGGTGTCACGACTCCGGTGCCGACCCCTCCTCAGAAATCCGAAAAGGATGTCGACGGGCAGAAAATCACTTTTGAAAATCTCATCTTCGGAGACATGGCAACTTGGATGGAGCTCGACGATAAACCGCCCGCAGTTGAAGGCGATAAAACCGAGTTTCTGCAAAGCTGGCTGGACGACTTGAAAGATAAAACTCGTAAATTCGCCGAATCGTGTAAGTCGAGTCCGTTACAAATCGAATCCGATAAAAAGCCGATCAAAAACGACGATGATATGGAGCACGTCGAATTCATTACACTGTGCAACGAGATGATCAAACGTATGGACATGCTAATAACCAAAGATTCCGATAAGCAAAGCCGTAGACCGTCCAAGTCAAACTTGATCATGAACTTTTTACTAAACGAGAACCACAGCTTGAATCTCAAGTATTCGCCGAAAAAGGACCCGGGTTTCAATCCCGATGCGAGATCAATTTCCAGCGCAGCCAAAGATCAACCAGTTCACCAACTAGCTCGAGATTTAATGGTCAACAGCCCCGAAGACAGCGTCGGACCTCCTATGACCAGTATCGCCGATCCAGACGACGAAAAATCCGACGGATGGAAAGCGTTTCATAAATGTTTGAAAGATCTCGAACAGGTCAACGTACGACGCACCAACGACGCTATTCGACAAACGATGGTAGTTCGAGCACTTCGCAAGTTGTTGGCCAAACAATGCGTTAAAATACCGGGTAAAGTTATGTCTACGACCGCACATCCGACACCCGGACCGAGTCTTCAAATATCTTGCACGAAAACACCAAACGAAGACGACGATGCCGCTACTGGAACCACCACCATCGCTGCTACTGTTGCTCCACTTCAACAAAAAACGTTCACGAAATCGCCATCGGAGCAGCAAACCGTCGAAGACGTATCACCAAAACCAACCAGCGAGTTCTCGTCCAAAGAACAAACTCCGGCAAAACCGGAGACGAAATTTTGCCAAGTTTTCTCAAACGCATCCAAATCGATATTTCTCAGCAACGTTGATTTTGTCGACGAAACAGCAGCGGCCTCCGTCGACTGCCATTCTTCCGTCAGAGATGATAATCTTTCGTGGATACCGGTAATGCGGGTGAACAAGCTGCATAGAGATATACTCCATCGAGGCTTCGTCGTCAGTTCTGCAGCAGCCGACGTATCGAATACGGATAAAAAATCCAGACGACAGAGGATCCGAAGACGAAAACGTAGTCCGAATTTATCCAAAATATCGGCCGCTTTGAGGCGTTTGCAAGAAGAAGACAAAGGTATGCCGATTACTTGGCTGTGCGTTGGATTAGTATTAACGTTAGTGCATGTTAAAATATGGCGTGTTTTCTCTTACATCGCGCCCATGCTTAATATTATGTATACCTCGTTCAAGTTTTCAACCAGATAAAAATAAATTTCTAATCGATGTTAAATTTTTCAATCAGGCTTTGTCTTGTACATCCTTAGTGAAATAGCTCGCGAAAATGTTGATGCCGACAGAGAGATTCGACTGAAAGAGATAAGGTAGAAAATAAGTAAAATCTTGTGGTGATCGTAGTAGCAAAATGTGCTCTGGACGTCTACCGATTTCAGATTCTGACTAACTCATTTTTTGGAAAGTAGAATGTTCATTAGTCATCACATTACCCAGAAGAAAAAACTCCCAGTAATTTTTGATCAATCGGATCATCCCATACCATTTTTTAACCCTGAAAATAACAAAGAATGTTCCAACATTTCAAATGAATGATCATAAAGAATCGTTTCTTGAAAAACTTAGCTTATCTATGAAAAATGAATAAAAACTTCGATTTTTTTTTTTGAAATAGCAGGCAAGTTTAACATTGTTTATTTGAGCAAATTTATTTCGTATGTAGCTCATTCTACGTATAGAATTCAAATTTGTATCTACATCCCACCACAAAAAAGGAAAACTTAATGCACTCCAAATTTGGAAATTTAAAATCCAATTTCTTCGAAATCTTGTTGATTGTCAGTTGCCGTTGGTCAATTTATCAATATCAGCATTTTTCCAGTTCTCAGAAAAACAATTCTTCCAAAAAAAAAAAAAAAAAAAAGATATTTAGAGGTATTACGATTGGACCAACACGTGAAATGGATGAAAATCGAGGACAAGTGGATTCAAATAACAATATTACCTTCAAGAGTTCTTTTTTAATATTCACTCGGAGATGAAAATCATTCAAAATTTGTCCATGATGTCGAATTGAAGAAGAAAATACAGGCAGACTACCAATTTCAGGCGCAAAATATAAAGTTTTAAATTTCCCTTTCGAAAAAAAAATCATTATCATGCAGTACTGCTTCATTAAAATGGGTAAAATAATACCTATGCAAAATTCTCGTACAACCCCTGTGCACTTCTACACAAAACAAAACATTCATTCCACATGAAAAATACGATTTTAAATGAAATTTTGTATTATCACTTAGGGAAAATGTTCAGACTGATTATTAAATTTATCGGGAAGAAGAAAATTTCAAAAACAAAAAAAGTTTCAATGTGAATGTTGCTTTTTGCTCTCCTGTAAAAATACGAAAATGAAAGATACGACCTTTGTACTCTTCGCCTCCCACAGCATGATAGGAAAATGACCCAAATTTGATTTTCATATGCCTTCATTCTGCTCGCAAGAAAATCAACCGCAGAAGGTCGTATTTTTTGAGAACTTCAACGCAATTGAAAACTTTCACAGGAGTTTTAGATCCATTTTGAAAATCAGCTTCATTTTCGTACATTCGTATCCGGCAACTACCCTGCCATTACACGACTTGCAAAACAGGGGTACAAGGTACACATTGTTTGATTAGCACGACTACGACGTATTTCAACGAGAGAAATTTCCCGTCGAAGTTCATACATACAATAAGAGTAACGTCTTTTTGACGCGTTCAAAAGAGGCGAGCTCGCTCGTTGGGAAAGCTATTAACGCGAATTTCGTCGAGCTTCTGCGGTAACTTCCGCTTTCGGTTGGCCTGTGTTCATTCGTACACAATCGAATGTCCAAAAGAGTTAACGTTGGCTCTGTGCTTTGTTATTACCCATTCAATTTGTACAAACTTCACGATGTGAGCAGCGCAGCGCAAAAGCAACGTACACCAGCGTAACCGAGGACGAATTTGGCGCTCATGACGAGTGCCCGGGGGGGGGAGGGGGCACGCGAAGGAGATGCAAAAAGGCGACGACGACATAGTCGAACTCGGATTAATGAATATATTAAAGGAGGTAACCGATCCATAGTTTCGATGTAATGAAGATAACTAGAGCGATTTATTAATTAACGACGAAAAGAGATGGAGAGAGAGAGAGAGAGAGAGACCGAACAAATTCATCGAAATTGTAAAATGATAGCGTCTCCGTGTTTTGATTGGCGTGCGTTGGTGTGCACTGTGTACCCATAAACATATGCACATCTACGTACCTAACTGTAATGTGTAGTGTGTACACATTACACAAACAAGTCCCAGCTTTGATACTATAGGTAGTACGCGTTGAATAATTTATTAAATTTTACCAATCAGCTAATGCGTAGCGAGTATTAATTTGGCTTATGGTCTTTGTACGTAGTTACGCGAACAAAATAATTGCTTGATTAATGCAGCAGCCAAGCCGGCCGCCGCCGGGTTCGTGTATTAAAATCTTAGCGTATTCGATATCTATATTTGGTCAAAGTGGCACTCTTCACAAGGAAATACATACATTTACTTCAGAAAACACTATTGAGATGGAAATACACGTTGTTTACAGGACGGAGATCATTAACTATATAACAACGATTACAGCAGAGCTACGATTTTGTTCAAAAATAAATTACAAAATTATGAAAACATTTGGATGTACTGCGTTTGTATTAAAAGTTGCTTTAAAACTATACCGTTAAGAAAAGATGAAGAGATTTATTGGTCATGCACTTTGAAGCTATCGTATGTTAAATGTGCAATAAAATTTTTCCTAATGATTCGAATTACATATAAAGGAAAAATGGGCCATAAAATTCTAGAGTAAATTAAATGAAGAAATTGAAAATAGAGTTAAGCAGGAAGTATTTTGTTTCATCACTTGAAAGCAAGTAGTTAAGATGAAAAGTCCAAAGAGATTATGTTCACAAAAAAAAGCTCGCTCGAATTCCAGATATTCCTATTTGTTGATTTGGGTTGGGTATGCGATAGGTAGTTTCAAAAAAAAACAAAAAAACGAATTATATTCAAGTGCATGCGGTGTCTTGGCGTGAATCATAAAGAAAGCAGAAGAATTGTAATTTAATTCAATGAAGACTTGATTTTAGAGTTCAAAATCACGCAGAAAAAATTTCAGCTTCAGAGTAACCTCTAGAGGGAAGATGAAAAGCATTTTAAAAAGAGGCATTTTTGAAAATACCGCGATTTTTCGCATTATCAGTGTTCATACTTTATACTTTAACAATTTTGGGAAAAATTGTTTAGTTCTAATCGATTGTATTGAAGATTTTACGAAAACCTAGGACCACTTTTAGGTTACTTACAGATTGCATATTTTGTCATTGATTTTGTACCTACATATTTTGAAAAAATATTTTCTCGACAATATTACCCGTTCAAGATATCATTTCTGAAACGGAAGAATATTTTGGAAAACAGCGGTGCCCATTTTTGGTCATTATTGCAAGTTTCAAAAGCTCGAAAAAATTGATAATAATTATTGGCAGGTTTTCCGAATGTCTTTTAATTGGCAACAATACGACCAAAAATTAGATACCATTGTATTCTGAAAATACTCTGCCAGTTTCAGAAAATAATTGATATCTTTCGACATTTTGTCACAATGATCGCATAATACTTGAGAAAAACGTGCTTCCATAACACAAATTCACTCAAAAATAAGTGCCTTGCAAACTTTCAACTGCTCAATAGGTAGAACCTAAAAGTGATCATTGATTTTGATTGTAATGGCCTAGTATGGCGCAAAATATCGAATATTGTCTTCTGGAACTTGACAATTTACCTAAAAAAAATTTTATAAACTACATAATTATTATTAACTTAGAACAAAAAAGCCACAAATTTTTCAAAAATTCCCCCTGTGTTCGACTCATGTTCTATACTTAAGGGATTTTTTCTGAATGTCTTTCAGCTCAAAATGAGGGCTTTCACTTAACTTTGTTAAAATCCTTCAATTTTTTTTCGTGATCCAACATAACTATACATACATACGAATGAAATTTTGTTGTCAAGTGCGGCTCAGAAAGGGCTAATTTTTCTAACAAATGGACATGTAAAAGGTATTTTTACTCGCATGTTGAAAAATTTTTCATCAATGTGAAATGTATTGTGTTATTGCCCAACAACTGCACCGACTATAGTGACACTAGAACCTACAATATACAAATAAAAAACTTGAAAAAAATTAGAAAATTCGCTAAAAGTCGCAACATTGCCGGAAAAAAACAACCAAGCAAGAAATTTGCCGTTGTTAAAACGACCCATTTAAAAAAGCTACAAAATTACATCCTCCTCAACGTCGAGATTTTTTATTGCACTTTTACGTTACGATCTAGGTGTCGCGACGTTTATAAAAACCCTTCTTGGTCGGCGCATAATTAGCAAAAGAGGAAAAATATTAAAGCAAAGATATTCCTGTACCAGAGGCGCGACGCGACACGACGTTACGTTTCCAACACGAAAAAAATCTCATTCGCTTTTTTACGACAACGACGTTATAATAAAAGTCCCAGTTTAATTCAAGGTCTAGTAGAAATTTAAATTTTTATACTCGCGATCAAAGAACAGCTTTTTTCTCGGTATTTTTCCAAGTATCTACCTAATCACATCTCAGAAGTTTAGGCGTCGCATCGTGCTTTTTTTTAAACAAAACGTCGACTAAAAATGCCCACAGCCTAATTATCCACAATCATATTTCAAAGATCATCTTTTCGCTTACGTTGAAATTAGCTAGGTAGATATATTTTGATTTGCATACAAATTATCAAATTATCGTTCATTATCTTCAAACTTAATTCGCTAGGATGGTTGAAAAATACACGCGAAATGAAAAAACGTATAAATTTGAAGATGAAACAGAGAACATTTCATAGTATACAATGTGTACCTACATATTTTATGTTTAGTTGACTAAATTGTTAGTGATGGCGAATCATTATACCGAACGATGTTGATGATTTTATTGGAGTACAATATGCCAACCTATAAATGATCAAGAACGAAAATGAAAATAGAATTTTGTCATTTTATGACACAAAGTTACAATCGTTGGAGAAGACTCATTGCTTTTCAGATGCCAACAGTTCGGCTACACTCAAACGAATAATTTTTGAATTTCAATTGAAAGTGATTCTCAACAACAAATATGATCGTTTGTAATTCTAATTTCCACAAACAAATTTGGCAAACACACGCATTCGTTTACAGATAGGCACCATCAAAGCACAGACACCTGCGAACAAGATAATTCTGAGAACCCTTTATTGAAAAGTTCGCTACACGTGGTACAATTTATTATGCATATACCTACCCGTTAGAATTCTGATTAAGCGACGACGACGTACCATACAATTTACATGATTACAAGAGGGCAAAGTATACCGGGTAAATTCGCAGATTCAGTTTTATAAAGAGGTAGGCATTAATTTTATAGATGTAAGATTTTTTATTTAGTCGAGCAGTGTTGCTGCCGTTGACTAAGCCAATTCATCATTTTCCATCATCTTCAATCTTCCCAGACTCGACTAGAAAAGGGTACCGAACAAGAAAAACAATGACGCCGGCGCGTCAGTTGAACTCAACCTCGAAATGAAAAAACACGCCGAAAAAAAAATGATGACTTTTTCCATCTCATTAACAATGGCAATGAACAAAAACAATCTCATTAACGACGACGAGTAAATTCATTTGGCGTTTTTGAAAAATTTCCCAACGTATCCTTAAATGTACCTCGTAAGTTTACGAGTCAGAAAGAGAGAAATAAATACCAGCCGGTGAAAATACGGTTATCTTTTGTTTTTACGTAATTTAACGTAATTTAAATTAATTTCGCCAACAGACAAGTAATGAGTAGAGAGCCAATTACCGAGAATAAGAATGAATAGAGAATTTCTCTCTTCGGCGGCTTTGATTTCAGTCAGTTTTATCCTATTCTCTATTCTAGTTCCTGCCCAGCCTTCCACCATAGGTACAGTACTTCTAGTCAAGTATGAAAGTATGAGTTTCCTTCTTTAGAGTGTATTCGCTGAGCGTATGTACATACAACATGTCTGTAAAACGAGTTTTCGTTCTTTTGTGACATGTCTTGGTTAGGTCCATACACTATAAAATGTTCGGGAATTTTCAACAAAAGTTTAAGCACAAGTTCATTTTTTCGAAACAGATTTGCCGTAAAACACTCTTTTCAGAGTACATACGTATAAGAATAAGATGAATTCATATGAATTCGCTCAGGATTTTCAACGAACTGAGCATTTTTACACGAACAATCACTATTTCTTCATAAAGTAGCAGATCTCCAACGATAAGCTGAGCCGCCACATCACCCTGTCTCAATAGGTAGGCACTAGGCAGTAGGCACATTTCAACACCATCATTTCAGGTCTCTCAAACTCACCTTCAACGTAATTTCCTCTGGAAAATTGTAACACAAGACGAGATATTTTTCAAACGCCCTGTAGACGTAAGTAGTTATCGTGTCGAAGTGATTTTCTCATTTTACGTATAACGTACAATATGGAGTTGATGTAACTGGTCGTCATCAGAATGGAATAGCGCAGCGAAACAGTCTATGTATAGAAGAAAAACATTATTGCAATGAATTGCGGACACATACCGAGCTCGGAACAGGATCAAAAGGCGGGGTAGATGAAGGTGGAAAACGAACAGAAGTATACGAACACATACACATAAGAGAAAACGACTACCCCAGACGAGAGAGAAACGAGCGAAAGAGAGTAAACTCGCAAATAAAATACTGTTTTTCAGACAAAAGTTGGACTTTCGTACAAGTCGGTCTGGATCGTAGCCAATTTTTTTTTCGCAGGATTCAATTTAAAGAATGAAAAACGAAATGATTCAACCTTTTCGGTGTTTGTGATTTTTTCTAACCACTTGTACTCGATTACGTGTAGAACAACAACACGTCGCGGTGAATTTTTTTCTCTAACGTGTTTCCCTCGTGGGTCGAGCGGGTAAGCAAGTAATTGTCAAACAGATATTCGTAATCGCCGGGAAATTTTTTCCGGTCAAAAACAGCATAATTTTTTCAAGCAGAAATAGAAAAATCGTAATATTTTTTCCGGTTGTGAAAGGGTGTTTGATAAGTTTAGTTTACACCAACGTCGGTTGAGGTATACAGTTAGGTAATTAACGAGATGAAATTGGTTTTGAAGTTTTTATCCTTTAGGAAATGAATTCGTAAAGTTTGTAATTTTAATGTGAAGTGTTGTACACGGAGAAGCAAGAAGCCCGCTTTCTCTTTTTCTCTTTTTCGGCTCAGTTGCTTGAAATGTTCTTCCCTCTTCGTTTCTCGCTCTTTAGCTCCTTCTTTCCTCTACACTCCTGCCCTCAAGTCTTTGTAAGGTTTCACCCTAACTGTTATAAATTATCGAATAGGTGTATTTAATTAGCTTCTGTCTAGCGACGCAAATTTATCGCCTGGTGTGTAGGAAAACGTCGATGTTACACGGTTTGGTGTATAAGGAATTTTGATGTATGGTGCGACGCTGATGTACTCAATACTTATACTATTATACCTACGTATAAATACACGAAGATGAAGATGAAGCGTCGTATGAAATTTTCCCCTACGATGGTATTAAAAGGATGGAGGATGAAAATTACATTTCTTCGTTTTTCAAAGATTTACACAAAATTTTCCTTAGTTGACATTTTTCCAGAGTGTCTCTTTTAAAACGATGGGTAAATTTGAAAAATTATTTAATGGTTTATACGTCGTCGTCGTAATGCACAGTATCATTAAAATAATTGGAGCAAATCCTTTGGGATTAATTTATATACAGAGTCGATTAACTCAGCGACGTCGTAAAGGTGCTGATCCATTATCTTTTAGTAGCCATTTAATTGACCAAAAGGTTTAATTCGTTTTTTTTTCTACAGTTTTGTTCTCACTAACATCTTAGCATAAATTTATACCACCACGGTCGTCTGGTCGTATTCATTTTTTTGAGCATACTTGAAATCGTCGACGATTTGTACAAAAATATAATATCGATATATATATGTATTGCGCTCAATTACGTCTTTCCAGCAAAAGTTTTTTCTCTATTCTCAACGAAAAAAAAGTAAAATTCTGCTCGCATTGACAACGCAAAAAAAAAAATCATTTCGTTATTTTTTTCAACCCCTGCTTACCTCGTTTCGCGACAAGCGTTTAAAGATTTCTTCCTTCTTATTTTTTTGTCGTCTTTTATACACATTTTTTTATTTTTCTGCAAACTTAAAAAAAATCTCTTTTAATTTAAATTGTCACGGGGTAGAAGAAAAGCAGTCCTTCGGGTTGTATAAAGAAATTTCACAAAACTTTAGTCGAAACTAAGATGAGGGACGTTTTAGACACGAACTCTAAAAGGTTTCCACAAAGAAAGTAATTTGTCAAGATTTCTCTATCCTCATTTGGAAAGTTGATTTGTCTTATCGCGCACCGAGCTACGAATTTTATTTGAAAATGTTATTCGCGAGTATATCTTTTTTTTCTCGACATCGAAATCGTTTTATTGTTGGAGTTGTCCTGAAGGGAATGGAAGAAACTAGCGGTGCGAGGGAGCATTCGAAAAAGACAAATTACCGGCGAATGACGGCGACTAAAATTCTATTGCTGATTGTATTACACTTGTCTTAACAGAAGCATGACGTCAAAATTTTACAGAATATTAATCAACTAAGTATATCTGTTTAAAAATTTTAATTGCGTTATATCCGAATACTACCACGCAGAACTGAATACCTTTCATTAGTACCTAATAAAAGCTTCATAGTGGAAATTGAATCACTAGAAAAATGGAGAAGAGGAGAGAGGCGACCAAAAGATATTGAACACTCAATATTTCTCCCCACGAAAATAAAAACAAATCATTCTGTGATTCGTTGGTAGTCAATATGAATTAATCATTCTGTTCGGTTAGTCATAAAAAACAAAATATCATAAAAAAATACACATATCCGCCAATTAGTGTGATTGTTTCGAGTTAAATAGAACACAACACAATCGTTTCATTCTGGAAAAACTCCCAATTTTATACTTGAAAATTGAACACGCGATGTGGGAAAATTGCGAGCATGTACGAAAGAATCGTTGGGAAATTGACCAATTCAAGTAAGAAACATCGGCTAAATGTGAAAAAAGTATCGTCGAAGAAAACTTGGCTACTGCATTTGGAATGTATAGCGCACGTTAATGGACTCTGTAAGGTCGAACACAGCACGTTAGTCGAAGAAAACTTCGCCGAGAAACGAACTACTCGTACCTTCGTAATAGAGAGTGCCGCCTACAGTCTTACAAGACGAAGATAACTTTCAAAAAAAAAAAAGTTTTCTATTACCTATAGTTCGAGAAAAGTTTCAAGAATCGACGCGACGATGCGCTGTGATGGACGGATTTAATTTTATTTAGAAATCTGAATTGCATCGAAAAATAAACGAACACTCCTCACTTCGTGCACTTCCGTACACGATGTCCGGTGATAGTCTAATCTGGATTGTAGTTCTCCAGAAGTGCGATGTACATCCTTTCTTTTAGTGACTAGGCAACTATTGCTGAGCACAAGTAGGTATATTTACCAACCGTTTGTACTGAAGGGGGATGAGATACTCGTATACTCACGGGAAACATTTCGTTTTTCAAGTTTTCTTCGTAATTTAAATAGGTGTACTCCTCAGCAACAAGAATCAAAATATATATTTGCATTGGTACGTAGACGTTTATGTTTCTCAAGTTGTTAATAATTGACAGTTGTGGTATTGCACCTTAGTAGTCATCATCCAAGACGCGTTTTATCATTAGCCTCTGTAGCGCGTACAATTGGTTAGAGTAGGTTTAGATAGGTAGGTCGATTTATAAGTGCGTGTGTTTAAACAACAAAAAACTACATTTTATTCAGCGGTTGGTGTGTGGTCCTGGTGGATACGATGTGAGCAAATTTTTACGATGGTTTAATTAGAAGATGACATATCCCATTCACTTCCCGATCGGACGTATTCTAAATCGTCATCCGAGGTGCAATAGTAATATTCGTAAACCGAACTAGCGCTGTTGGTGTTTACGCCGGCATCGGCATTCACATTACGAGAGACGCGTCTGTATTTCAGCGTACGATCCGTGCTGTCGGATGAATAGCCATCGTCGTCTTCGTCGTCGAATCTCAGCGAAGTCGACGATATTATTTCATACGATGATTCGTCATCGTCTTCGTCTTCGTCAGACGCGGACGTATAATTGTCGTCTAATTTTATCAAATCAGATTCGCTGATTTGGTACGAAGAACTGGACGATGCGTCGGATTCATCCGTCGACTCGACATCCGAATCGTATAAAACGAAATCCCAATCGCTATAACGGCTATGTTCAGAAATGCTTTGCACATCCATCGGCGTACTAATGTCAACAGCGTTGGCGGCGGAGGTGGTGGTGTTGGTGGTGCCGCAGCCGGAGCCGTTCTGTTCGCGATTCAACGTGCCCGGTTGCGGAGCAGCTGGATCGACTGATTCCATTACCAGCGACGCTTCTCTGCGTAGCGATTCTTGATCGACGCTGTTCACGTGGTTCGTATCGCCGGCGTTGACACGGCTCATCAGAAGTTTCCTGTAGTGTTGCTCGTACGAGACCTCGTGAATCCACGCATTCGACTGGCAATCGCTGGAACCATCGCAAACGGCGCCTTGCGACACATGCGGCTCTTGCAGAAGTTCATTTCGCCCGAGTACCTCGTTATTATTGATGCGGTTATTATTATTATTGTTGTTGTTGGCGATGGTGACGGCGGTGTTGTTGTTGCGATGGTGATGGTTATTATTGATGATGAGGTGGTTGTTGTTACTGGTTAGATAGCTCAAAATATGCCGCATCCAAGCGTGCAACGTATTATCCGAATTATTCAGCCTGATGGAATAGTACAACTGCTGTTGATTAGTATCGATGCTCAAGTTGTCAGCCATTTCGCTTTTCTCTCGTTTGTTACGTTTCCGTATGCGTATACCGTTTTCCTTTTACCTATACGATCTTTCAACGTTGATTTCACAATGATTAAAACCTACTTTACCGGCCAATATTCGCGCCGGCGATTTTCAAATTTACCTAGCATTTCTCACGCTGTTACCATTCGCAGCTTTATCAAGTTTCTGAAAGTTTCAGTTCTCAAATCAGTAGAGAATAGGGTGGGGAACCATTAGGCTTTTATTCAATTTTTGAAATAGGGTTTCAAATTTTAAAGTTCACATAAAAATAAAAAAAATAAAAAAAGTAGTTTCCTAATTGATCATAATATTACATCTGTTTGGAACAAAACAGTTTTTGAAAACAACTTTTGAATATGTACAAAATCGTATCATTTTTGCAAGTCATGCAAAACCTTTGAAACAGTAAAAAAAAGTTCTAGAACTGTTTTCTTATTTGTAATGTAAGTAGGTATTTTAATATGATCTATTGAAAAAAAATTTCATTTTTTTTTATTTTCAATGTAAGTTTTCAAATTTTGTCGTACAGTTTTTTAAATCGTCTCCACAACTTTTTATCTAATCCCCCTTCCAATTTTCCAAAACAAAAGGACATCCCCTTTTTTTAAATATACAATCTTTAATCTCATCTAAGAACGTTTATGTACTCGAAAAAGTTGACGAAATCTCGCTACTAATAATTCACTTTACCAATTTGCAACACCGCCACGTTGTTCCAATTACACTGTTTAAAGCTCTACTATCGCACCGCCAAGAGCAAGGAAGACGGCGAAAAAGCTCACCTCAGCCTTCATTACTACCCATCTAGATTAAAATACAGAAAAATCTCGCTCTCGTGCTTCAGAAAGAAATTTACACGTAGCCGTGTTTAGCTTCCCGAGAAACGAAAGGCGCGAGAGTGAAAAAATAAAACGAAATTAATTCGGATGAATATTTTACTCGGTATTAAAGCCATCGCGAGGAAAAGAAGAAACCGAGAGGGATGGAACCGATCGTGAATTTCTTCCTTTCCGTATACTCGCAACAAGATTCCTTTAATTGATTTGGAAATATTACACAATAAGAAACCGATCGTTATCTGACTACGAAAAATAATTAAAAGTTTTCGAGGTTTAATTGCCTTCGAAATAAATGGGTGCTGGTTACGCGGCGCGAGATGCTGCCACCATGAATATTGAAATGAATTTCGCCATTCTGCGGATAACTTATTCCAATTATACAAAAACTGAGCAAATTGCAAACAATCTTTCATCAAGCATGGTAAAAATAATATCGTTCTTTCTGTGTAACGTTGCCATCGTTGTGTTTTAATGTGTCGTCTAGCTGCGATTCCTTTTACTGGTGCAGAAATTCATTGCAATTCACCATTGTGCTGTAGATTACAAGAAGATTCCCCGCTGCAGGTACCCAACGAATTTTCATCAGGGAGTAATTTGTAACGAATTTATTGTACTAGATGTTAATTTTTCTCTTAAATTCTCCATAATAACAATGAAAAGGTTACAATCCTCAATAAACCTGATTTTCAACACGTAGGTTAGGAAATTCGAACACAATTAATCGTAGAAGCCACGGCTTCGCATATACCAAAATCGCATCTTCCAATAACTTCAAAGATGCAATTCTTCTTTTACAACGTTACGTAACTTTGCAGACGATAATTTCACCCTTTCCACGAATGTCTCTTTGGTAACGAGTATAATTTTTCAAATCTCACGTTTTTCTTCCCAATGAGAGAAAAAAAAATTCGCGTTTAATCCTCGACGGAAACGTTTCGTTAAGAAGTAACACCCTGCCTTTCATCACTCCTCCGTCCTGCAACTACCAATTCATTTTCACAGCCCGAAGCAAACTTTTCAACGGTTTAAGGAATCGCGAAACGACGAGACGAAACGCGTAGTGCCTGTACTTCGAATTTAAAAATTCAATAAGCTTCGCGTAGTTCGAACGCCCCTCGCTCACCCATTCGCAATTTCGTCTCGGTGAAACGAATTCTCTTTGAGAGATTTCGGCTCGGCTAAGTGAATTAATGAACGTTCAACGTGCCGCAGACAACTCTAAATACCCGTCATTTCCCCGACACGAGAAAAAGCCATCCAACAGTGCACGCAAAGGCAAAGGCAGCCCTCAAACATTTACTACGTAGATGTACGACACATACACGCTTTATTACTCGTACCTAAGGCAAGGAACGGTTGCTCGAGAAAGAAAAATCGTTTTATTCGAACGTCTCGTCACCTAAATGCTTTTTTTCACTTCTATTTTATTATTACCGTCGAAAATGGAAAGGAAAAAAAATCGAATGACGACTTATGCACAAACACATTTGCGATACACGCGAACACTCTTTGGCACAATTCAACTATATAACCGACAACATCAACATCAACAATGATAACAACATTCGCGCCTCGTTAAATTGTATAAAAGACGTTTTTCGATGTTTACAAATTACCTTAACATCGATGCGTTGTTTCCTCGCCTCTCTTCACCTCAAAATGCTTCATTTAACCTTATTTCTGATAGATTTTTGCAAAAACATGTAAGTAAGTACTCGTAGACGTATTTGTCTGTAGGGTCATTCCACGTCAATTGGACCAAGAAGTGGTAGGGGGGGGGGGGTTCGGCGATTTTTTTTGAAATTTTTCCTGTGGAAAGACCTTCCGAAGGGATGACCAATGGCGCAAATCGCAGCCCTCTAGCCCATTTTTAAAGGCAGCCAGAGGGTATCAAAGTTCTCAGTGAACCTAGAATATCATCCATTTTATCAGTGAATTTCTAGATAACCGCGTGTTGCCACTTTTTTTCATAAAAAAAATTAGCTCAGAAAGTTTCAAAACGTAGTTTTGCAAAGTTGATATAAAAAAATTTAAAGTTTGCGAAAAAATGCGATTTTTTGATTTAAAACATGAAAAAAACTTTTGATAGGTGAAGTTGACCCATTTGACCCCTATTTTTACGTATGTGTTGAAAAAGTTGCAAGAAAAGGCTTTCACTCGATGAAATAAACTCCTCACAAAAAAATCAAAATTCGAAAAGATCCAAAAAATGAACGAATTTTTATTTTTTTGTTGTGAGAGTGTAATTTTTATCAACTTTTTCATGAAATACGTCAGAAAGAGGTCAAAATAAGACAACTGAATAAATTTAAACTTTTTTTGATGTTTGGAATTGAAAATCGAATTCTTTCGAATTTTGATTTTTTGTGAGGAGTTCATTTCATCGAGTGAAAGCGTTTTTTAAACTTTTTCAACAGATACGTAAAAATAGGGGTCAAATGGGTCAACTTCACCTATCAAAAGTTTTTTTCATGTTTTAAATCAAAAAATCGCATTTTTTCGCAAACTTCAAATTTTTTATAACAACTTTGCAACATGTTACCATCCCAATTTTTTAATATGTTCTTCAGCATGAAAAGTTGTCCATAATATATTTTTTTCAGAATTTTTGAGAGTCGGAACGATATAAAAACTACGGTTCGAAAATTTTTGAGCTAATTTTTTTACGAAAAAAAGTGGCAACACTGATCTTTATGATATCACCAAAAAGCCTTTCAAAACCCCCAACTATGGGGAAATGTTCCATTTTGGTAAGTATCGCGGTTATCGAGTAATCCACTGCTGAAATGGACGATATCCTAGGTTCACTGAAAACTTTGACACCCTCTGGCTGCTTTTAAAAATGGGCTACAGGGCTGCGATTTGCGCCATTCATTGGTCATCCCTTCGGAAGGTCTTTCCACAGGAAAAATTTCAAAAAAATCGCCGAACCCCCCTACCACTTCTTGGTCCAATTGACGTGGAATGACCCTGTAATTTCAAAATGATAATCATCTCAACGATTCGACGGCGCTAATGATTTATAATATTTAAAAAAAGAGTATCCGCATGAGATGCGTTTTCCATTCCTTGAAATAGCACCTGATGAAGTGATGATGGACTTGTCAGCTCATCGGAATATTCAATCTGAGAACCACGAAATTGGTTCCCTCACAGTACGCCGCGCTGTGTTCACAAAAACACACGAAACTCAGTATATCCAATCACTCTCTAGTCTAGTAACCAAGATATGTACTACAATACCTGAAAACCAACTCGTAAGGGAAACACTAAAAAGTCATTTGTCAAATAACTACCCCAAATAAAACCCAAACTCGGAAAAAGGAAACGCAGAAAAAAAATAACTACGTAGACGGTAGTGCCGGAAAAGATAAGCAAGGATTGTCGTATTGTTTAAAGAATTCCTAATGAAGTAGATAAAAAATTACGAATTTCATATTTCATCTCTACCTCCACCATTCGCAGTTCCATTTCCAACATAAGGGTAAGGTAAGGATGACAAGGCGAGCCAGGACCTTGGCTCGCCTATGGCATTTGCAATACAACGATGAATCAGGCCATTTCATCGTTCCTGTCTCAACATTACGACACAAAACGAGAAAAAAGTCGCGAATATTCCTCCATTTCTACATTCCGCGCGTATTTTTGGGGTATACGATGATTTATTGTAATTTTACTACCACACTAAAAGCTATACGTCTGATCGTTGGGAATTGATAATCGAACGGAAATTATAGCATTTTGGCGGGCGACGCCTTTCTCTGCGTGGCATTTTTTCCCGCATAGTTCGACGAGCATGATGCGTGAAAAAACGACTATTTGTATTTTTAACGATTACCACAGTCGAATGGAGCTCACCGCCGCTTTGAAATATTCAAACCGGCGAGAATATTTTCGCGTCGCGAAATTGGCTCGACGCGACGGTAATTTTTCACCTTATGGCGCGCCGCGTTCAATTTGCCATTTAATGTCGGTAATTTAGGCTAGCACAGCGCCGTATAATGCCATTAAAAAGTTTTGACAATTTTACCTAAAGATTTTGTTTACGATCGTACCTCTATATCTATTATACGTACACGAATTTTCACATAGAAGTATACGGCGTAAGTTGGAGAAATTATAAGACTTGGATTTTTGAAACGCACCGAAAGCAGTAGAATTAAGATTAAACCTAAAATAAGTACACGCCGCGCCGTGCTTCGATATTTCTTCCTACGCGCTGTGCCAAGATTTTTTTCTCTACGGAATGAACAAGCTATGTAATACAATAATAACAGGGTGTTCAGGATTTCTGAAGAATCGCATTTCTAGATTTTCTAATCATTTGTTTCACAGATGAATTTTTTTCATTCGGTAGTAGGTGCACCGCAGATTGAAGGGAGGAGGAATAATTCTTTGAGTGATCTATAGGCCCAGCTGTTATTCTTCATGAAACTACTCATAGATTGGTACAAAATCGATCTTTTTTTTGAAAAAATTCAACACGAATAAGTAAGTAAAACATTTGTTGCAAACTTAATGAACCGTAAAAAAAACACGGAGAGCAAGACTCAAATCCAGAAATTGTAAAAAATTCATAATAAAATACTGAATATCAAATAATGCTGATTCGACCTGACCTGCGACCCAATGATCGAGCTTCACCAACGCTGCATACACGAGTAGTTACGATTGGACAAAACTATCCAGTATCCAAGCTATCTTGTGTTACGTCCAAGACTAGCAATTCGAAAGAATGATAAACTTTGAGGAACAAAAGACCGGTAAAAAGTTGCCTTGAATAAAAGTAAGCCACGAGAATCCAGTTCCATTTTTTGCTAGATCAACAGAACATTTTGGGAAGATACTTATCACAGGCTACTTATGGAAAATTGCAAATTCCGTGGTTATTCCGAATGATTTTTTTCATCGAAAATCATTGAGAAAAAATGTCAACTTTTTCCAACACAATATTCAATTCGAGTAGAGTTATGCAACGTTCACTCAAGCTACGCATGTCAAAAATAATACCTCGCAGAAAAAAAATAACCATCATAAAGAGGAAAAAGAACTCTGATCTTCTATTGGAAATTGGTGGTTCTTCACGAAAAATATAATTTCAGGTCAATTTTTGGGGAAAACAAAAAGTTTTGCAGAAAAATGAAGAGCCATGAAATTGCAAAGCATGAATTTCTCAACCGTGTGGTAGGTCTTTTAAAGGAATAAGTTTGCTATTGAGATTTCACACACAAAAATTAGGAAACTCAATTCAACTTGATAACTTTTTCGTGATCTCTTGAATGATCCACAGAAGTGAAAGTTAATTGAATGCACATACCAGTGGAGACTGCGGAAAATAGATCATATGGAACCAGAACATCAAATCCAATTCCACGCAAATTCAGTCGTCCTCGCGAAACTTTTGGAAATAGCAAGTAGTAATGTGAGAAATATTTTTTACTTCAATTACATATCCTCAAAAAACCCATCTTGGATACATGTAGGTAGTAGGTACCTTATGAAGTAGGTATGCATATCGACTCCAGAGCATAACTAAGCACTACTTATGGTCTTTGTAATTTCATTATTGGTGCTTTCTCTTTCTCACTTCTCTTTGCATCCAACACTCAAACCTTTCTCGTTTCGTTTCATGACTCTCTTTTCATCACTTGTCCAAAAATACCTACGAAGTCTTCTCTGTCTCACTCCACTCGGGAAGTTCGATTTTATAAACCGTTCGACAAAAACCCTGTTCAACACACGCACGTCCATTTAATGGTTTATCGAGTGAAAAATAAACCGAACGAAAATACCGAACGAGGCGTGAATTTCAACATCGCGATTGGGTATTAAAACAGTCCAAGTAAAAGGCTTCGAATAGTACGTAATACGGTGAGTTGTCTTTTCTCGCCTTGTGCACCGTCTTTTAGCGAAATGAGCGACGAACGGCCGTGTTGGGAAATGTTTTAAATATTTTCGCCGAGTTTCAGTTTCAATAATATCGGCGTTATAACTGAACGGACGAAATTAAATGTTTGCAGAGAAATATCTGAGAAGAAAGGGAAAAGACAGAGACAGCGCGAAGAGGTAAATGGTATATTTGGCATGGTATGTGGTACGTCAGAGAGAGACCAAAACGTGTTGGCTTCGCCGATCAAGAGACAGTATGAAAGGGAGACGAAAAACAACCGACGACCGATATAAGCTAGCTTCGAGGCCGAAATATAAGAAATGTATGCTCCTCTGTAGGGGTGGGGAGAAAGTGGAGGTACAATTGCCGAGGTATTATTCGCGACAATTAAACGATCTCGTGAAAATTTAGTTTTATGATGAGGTTCGATAAAAAGGTGCGTGTATTTTGAAATAAAGGTACCCCTCTAATTCTGATCTCATCCTCCTGCTGGGTGGAATGGTCGACGTTGGTAACGACCTGAAGAGGTACTATGCGTAGCCTTCCCTCTCTGTGATGAAAACGCGCAAAGGCGAACCGACCCTTTCGGGTATCGTTAAAGAATTTTCATCGTCGTCGTCACCGTGTTTCCGCCGAATTTACCCTTTTAAACGTTAAAGAACGCAGGCATACGACGTAAAGTGGCAGCAGCGATGGTGGTGCATTTACCGTTTGTCAACCTTTTTTGGTTATTCAGATTATGGTTTTGTTTTATGCGTCAAACAATTAATTAATTTTGTTGCTTTATTGCCGTATTTTAAACTGAGTTTTTTTTTTTGAATTGCCGATTCAAGAGAGATTAAGGATAAAAACAAACTAGAGAAGTTGAACAAGAACGAAACTTGAGATTCAAAATGTGGAATTCGGCTCAAGTTGTGCGTCACTTTTTCTTTAATATGTGAAAAAAAATGCATTTCAACTATTTCCCCCAATTTGGAACCGTTTGGAAATCCCTTGCTTGAGCCCATGGGTCGGCAGAGTAAAACAAATATTCGCATTCAGCGTGAAACCCCCATAAGTAGACACCATACATTTTGAACGTTTTGAAAATGAATGTTGATAAAATTAGGAATCATCATGACCGATGAATCCGAAGTTCATCGCATAAAAATTATTCATGTAAAGTATGTAACACCCAGGACGGTGAAAAAGAAAACAGTGTATTTTACTTACGTGTGCAAACTCCAACTCCATTTTTCCTGAACAGATCAGTGACCACGCATTCCAAGCCTTCGGCGCACGATCCCGAAAACCCATAAGGTCCGCCACAAGGTTCGTTTTCGACGCGCGCGCAAATTCTGCAACATCTACACGAATCCCAAACGGTACCGGCTCCGTTTGGACAATCCAGTTCGCTGACATTCTCACATTCGGCTAAACTACAAACGCAGCTCAAATGATTCGCGAACACGGTCCTTTCGGCCGATAACCACGTCGTGAACAGCAATCGAAAAAATACCGCAGGTAATCCGCTAATTATAAGATTAAAATGCATTGTCGTCGGCACGATTTTCGACGTCCAAAATGGAGGTGAGAAAAGCACAACTTTCTCAATTACCTAGCCGCAGGAGTTTCTTACTTCAAATATGTACATTCGTAAGCACAACCGATGCAATGCTGTTTTTCAACCTATAAAAACAATCATTTATCGAGGTAAAATAAAAAAACAAAACAAGTTGTATTACAAACGAATCGACCCAACTTCAATGCGAAATCACACGAGAGCTTTCGTACAAAATAAAAATACACATATACCCACTTACACATCAAATCATGTTTCTGTCCCTGTATTAAAAAAGTAAAATGACAGCATATACCCGCCACAAGCAACAGGTATAAAATTATTTAATACCACCATGCCATAAAAATCGACCATAGATTGTTAAATTTTACGCATCCTTTTTCCATCTCTCTAGAGCATAAAACCATTACACGAACGCCGCATCGTCTGCGTATTTTTACCCCGTTAAAAAGACAGACAGCACAGCAGAAAAAAGAAGTATGCGATTCGAATAACGAGTTGGGTCTTTTTTGCGAAGGCGCGTCGCTTCGACACACGCATACACGTGGGAGTAATACCGCGATATGCCACCTGTGGAGCAAGCCTTTGCTTTAGAATATGTACTTATGTGATTAATGCGTAGTATTTACTTTCAACTAAGTACATACGTAGTAGAATAATATGTAATGATGATTTCTGAAGAAGCTCAAAATACTTCAGCTATCATCGAATCATCACTCGATTGATCGCATACACATACTACGTATTTGACTCTGATTTCGTTAACGAAACATATTTCTTAACTTCTTTCACTGGCCTTATTGTTCCAGGCCCTGCTTGTTCGTTTAGGCATGCACTCGTATATGACATCAAATCAATGGAAAATGGATACAACATGGAGATGAGATTATTCAGTGTAAACTACTCCGAACTGATCCGCCAAAAAAAAGTCGAAAAGGCATTTTCAAACGGTTTCATGATCAGCTCAACAAAATGAAGAGATGTCAGATGAAACGATGAACCGTAAAAATAAACCATGCATTAGATTCAATTGCCTGAAAAATGATCATTTGGACGGCAAATGACGAATTGTGGTCAGCATACGCATAACACCAAAGGCGAGTATGCGATACACAATGTCATAGATGAAAATATAATTTATGACGGTTCTCGGGTACACGGATTTTAAAATGAAACGAATGAATCACCCAACACTAAGGCATAGATAAAGAGGTACCGTACGATACCGACTTGTTATAACGTACTACATAGGTACATACAATTGCACACAATACAAAAAATATGAAAGAGGTTACGAGAGTAAAACGTCACCAATTCGTGTTTAAAGGAAATATGAAAATGCCGCAAATGTACATCTACATAGACATACCTACGCAGGTAGGTAGGTAAAAGTAGTCTACATTGTATTTATGTGTTGCTGGTTACATAACTATTGAAGGTTTACAGATGGATGCATTTTCTATTTCGCTTATAGTCGACCGTCAAGCTTTTCAACGCGACGAATAATGATTACTTGACGCATTCGTATACTAATATGGTGGTTTTTCCCCGTAAACTTCAACTGCTGTCATCCACATAACTATTATAATATTTGGTTTGTGTGACTGCTTTTCGCGTCGCGGAATTTCATATACGAATAGATCATTCGAAATTATTACACATGTGGCGTGAGTTTCAGAAGTGGAGATAATCGACAAAGATACCAGTAGGTAGTAGGTAGGGAGGTACTGTATAGTGTATAGCAAGCCGGATCGTGGATTTGGTGACGTCACGAGGGGTTGCTCGTCGCTTACACAGCATCTTACGAGGGATGGAAAATAAATAAAAAACGATGTTATAGAACGTTAAAAGTAGATTAATTTGCATGTCTGTGTCTCAAATACCCATATTCTCATTTAAAATTTTGATACATCTGAACTCAATAAAGTTCGAGTTGGTGATTTTTTTAGCATTGAGCCTTTTATAAGAACTTTAGATTGGTTAGTGCTATAGAGTTTTGCGGGAAAAAATGAGATCGCAGACCATAAAAAGCAGATCATTCCGTCCCTCATAAAGCAATCTGCTCGCTTAACTTTTCAAGTTATATTGAAGAAAAACAAAAAACTTCAAAAAAAAAAAAAAACACATTGGTTTCACTTTAAAACGACAGCCCACCTATCATGACTCCACACGTCTATGAGGAAAAGGCACGAAGCCTTGAGCAATCGGTGTGAATGGGCGTTGGCGCAATTTACTACATTAGTTCGAACAGTTTTAAAAACAATTCGCCATCGTGTAATTAATACAAGTTATATTTTATCAAATACCGCACGCGATATAGGTACGTGCGAAATAGAATTCCGAGGATGGCATCTAAAACACAATTTACTATTAAAAATATCCCTCAGCTGTTCGATTATTGAATAGTCGGCAATATGAAACGTGGTCGGCTTACAAACCAGGCTAAATTTTCGGCAATCCTCGAACAACGTGCAAATACAACACGAAGAAGAAGAAACGTTTCCAATTGATACACGTAGTTTTTTTCTCGTACATTGTCGAAGGGGCAAAGAAACAAACGTTCGATGAAATTATGATACTCATTTCGGATATTGAATACACTTCGTAAGGCTAAATTTATTTCTCATTTGAAAGAGTCGAAAAAGCAGGAATACGAGAAGTCGCCAAGGCACAACGCGGTAGGTATTGAATAGAATAGAATAGACATATCGAATGATATGCGTCGAAACGACGTTATAATATTGCTAAAAATTTGTTATTATTGTTGAAATTGAGAGCGCCGAATTGGAAGACGACTACGTCATTTCACTAGACTACTTCGGATTTACGGTTTAAAATTCAATCTGAATAAATAATATTTTTACGCCGACGGCTCCATCGACGTCGTCGTCGCATATACAGATATCGAATGTAAACATCGCTTGCTTTTCGCAATTCAGATCCACGCTCAGCTTCGAAAACAGACTTTTTAATAAAAATATATTCGCAGAAAAAAAATGAAGAGGAGAAAATTTAAATTATTTCCATATAATGAGTTCGACAATTGAGAACGATAGCCTGAAACAAGTTTTCAAAGCTGATCGACGCGACGTATTTGGTTGAATATGTAATCGAGAAATACGATCTGAAGGGGTGAATTTACGCTGTATGAAATTATGAAATTTTAGCTGACAGTAAAGTCAAGATGGGTGATTTCGTACCAACACTTATTGAATGTATTGTGTACCCAAGTTTATATGTATGTCTATGTATGTACGGTACGAGTAGGTTATACGTACTCGTAATTACGTATGTACATTAAGTACATTTAGGTATGATGAGGTGAATGAATTTCGGTGATTGAAACTTTTCTACATGATAGTGGGAGTAAGACAAATTCAACCCGAAGCAGAAATAACCAACCAAATTTTCAAGACGTTACATAATATTTGTATATTTCGGAAATGATAAAGGTACACAAGAGTAATTTTTTGTACTGCCTTCCCTTTTCCATTCCTCTCACCCACGCACATACATTTTCTTGTCTAATCGCGAATTATTTTGATAGACTCGAGTGTTTCTTCCTCACTCGTTCGAGCAAACCAATCAAATGGCGCAAATTCTTATCTAGGTGTTGAATAAGGAAAAATAAATCGTAACTTTAGAATTCACCGAATGAAATACGCGGAAACAAACGTCCATGAGGTACGTATTGTACTCGTCCAAGTGTTAGTGAAAATATACGATAACGAAGTGTACTCGTATACTTCGAAAATAACACACAATTCGCGAGCGAAGAAAAGCGAAACACCGCACCGTCTGGGTGCTAAATCAACGAAGTTAAATAAGAAATGCGCTGACAAAATGAATCGGTAAGGGCACCAGGTCGAGGTGCAAAAGTAAACAAAAACGAGAAAAACTAACCACCGGGTACACACAATTACATGAATACGAGTTTGTGTACGTAGAATAGACCGCGAGGCCAAGAAAAAACAAATCATTTAAAGCTAATCATTAATTTTATCGTAGAATTACATTCACGCGAAACGAACATTCTAGCGTACCTAAGTATTATTAGTATACCTAGCTCACCTACCAACCTATCAACCTACCTACCTGCACCTACCATAAATACGAGTCGTACAAATTACTTCACAAACGCGCGGAGGTAATTGAAAAAGCATGTTTTAATGAGTCTTTTTTCTTTTTATTTTCTTTTCGACCCCCTTTTCCATCCCCCATCGTACATTTCTACAACTAACCTCGTGTAGTGCTCGACCGTAGACGCGTAAGTATTGCGTTTCTTGTTTAATTCTTTAAACGGATTCCAGCAGCCTAACATTTTAAACCATCTCTTACCCCTTTTGCTATCATCCCATTCTTTCGTCATTCTCATCTGTTTTTCTGAGGAAAAAAAACAACCTTCCGTTAATACGACGTGAAAAATTTATGAAACGAGCAAAAATGACACGACAGACAACGCTATTACATATTCGAATAAAGTACGATAATAATCATACAGATCAAATTTTACTGACTGGTCATCATGACCGATACGAATATCGGAAAGGAAAGGGCAGACGAAGAGTCATTATTTCAACCCACCTGAAAATTAAATTATCGACATTCGTCAAAAAAATCGTCGGCTTCATCAGACGTAGGATTCATTAAATTTCCATTCAATATTTTGTAGTATCTGATTGTATAATGTACAACCACGACCTTAACCTCGGGCACTTCTTCAAAAAAATGATTACATACAACATCCTACTTTCAGAATTCGATAAAATGAGTCACCGCCTCCGCCTACACCTTGAAGTGAATCAAAACGAATGAAGTTGGAAAATATGATATCCACGTGGTGTTGAAATTACTTCGAATGGAAGGTCTGTTTATTTTCAACATTTCTCAGGGCATAAGATATAAGTAGCAATAGCTTCGTGTTTTTCAGTTCGAAATAAGGGTGGCATCGCAGAAAGCATAAGTGTCGCGCGTCGTTCCAGTTGAAATTGGAATTTTGTAACGCAGGTTCGAAATGATATCAAAATAAATACATAACGATAAGTTTGCGGAGGTTGAAATTCCTAAAGGGATTTGAGATTCAATTCGAATAGAGAGAGGGGGAAAATGCTTGGTGGGTTCAAGTCCAAAGTTGTCAATTAGGAAATTCGGAAGGAACGTTTTCAGAATAAATGGCTCATCAAATTTCGAATTTCCATGACGATTTGTAGTTTCAATTACTGATCTCGTAGAACGAAGTAAATGAAAACGACGCGAGACTATCTCAAGAGATGATGAATCGATCTCCTAGAATGAGAGAATGTTTTGGACTCGTATGTAAACTTTTCGCTACAGGATTTCAAAAACTCAGAGTAAATTCACTTTTTTTGCAATTACCTTGGTGACTATTTGAAAATTCTCATGTTTTCACAAAAAAACAAATTGCAAAATTTATGAAAGATGCCATTAAATCAAGTTTTACGAAAAGTTAGGAATTTTGATTAAGTATTACGACATTTGGTATATTTTATTGAAGGTCGCTAGAACTTTTAGTATTTAATTTATACTTCCGGACTAAAAATCCTCTAGAACTTGAATGCATAATATTGCACATTTAGAAAGTTGAAATTGATTGTGCACATCTGCTCAAACATTTCAGAATCAGAGTAAATTATATTCTTCAATAGACAGTTCCCAAATAATTTGAGAAAAATTTCAATCGATTTTTATCAAGCTATAAAGATGGGTATAATTTCTCAGTCCTTTACTGATGGCTAGCTGTTTAGATTGCGAAAAAGACCACGCAACAGGAGTGATCCTTTCGCTATTCAATGTACCAAAACCTACGATTTTACACAAATACAACGGAAATGAAAAGCGGGTGATAGGTGTGGGGAAGAAAGTCAGATGTGAAATACCGCGGAAAAAATTTACTTTTCCATTCGTCACTCAATGAGATCACTGGCACAGAAAATCAGTTATCAACTAACATAGATCAGGTCAAATAACGAAGAATCTCCAGATGTCAAGAGTACCATTTTCAAAAAAAATATTCGAGCACCCACAACAAATCAAAAGCACTGCTGTATTCCAGAGATTAGAAGCCAATAAGGCTACTCTTTCAGTTGTACACAACTGAAGAAAATTCGAAACTTGGGATCAAGCATATGGCTGCTTGCAGACAATTTTAAGCCAGTTTTCAATTTTGAAAAAAAGTAATTTTCCAACATCACCTTTCAGCTTATCAATTGCTATGATCAGCAATACACTTTAACAATTTATATGCGCAAGAGCTACACAACACACTCTTCCAGAACCAGCATATCACGTCTAAATCAATCAGAGTAAAATCACCTTAGGTCGCGAGAAATGATCACACGGCAGCTAATACAGTTTAAGCCTCATATTGTGTACCACATATTTTCATTCACTGACGAATATAATAACACAGACCTGGTAAGAGAGGACAGTCAGTTGGGCCTCTGTCCCACATTGCACTCGAGTCCATCGCTCGAATTTTCGATTATATTTACGAAATTCGGTCGTGCAGTTAAGCACTGACAAACTCTCAGTTGCCACTCGTATACTTCATCTATATACAATGTATATAAGCGTTGAAATGATGAAGTGGCTTTCAGGAGAATCAGAATACTGCAATTCAATTGTTGCAAATACGAATCATACCATAAGTATTTGACCCCTTCACCCAGAGACAATTTGTATGATGATTCTGGAAGATGCGGCTTGTACTTCTACATAAATTTCAAAACATGTATCAACGTTATCTATTTTGTAGAAATGTTTTTCGTTTGCTCAAACCGTCGACAGCTGAAACGTTTAAATATAACAGCCGAAAGCAGAAAACACAAAATTGAAAGCAAAGCTGAGTTTTCTAAAAATTAAAAACCAGCTAAGATACCCGCAAGCAGCCGTCTACTTTTTGGATGTCAAAAGGTAATCTCTATACCTTATGGATTCCGTAATTCTAATGAACACGGCAAGATCTGTGTGTGCATACATTATTGTACACACTGGGGTGTTTTACAGTTTATGGAAATCTATACTGGAAACTACAACCAGTTGGGGCGAAGATGCGTACTGAAAAAAGTAAACCTATAGGTACTAAAAAAAAGAACTACATTATTTTGATCATGGCATCGGAAGGATATGCAATAATACATACTTATAAATAGTCTGTTCTTGTTATATCATGGCCAAAGAGATACCTTTCCCCGTCCCCCTCCCCATTCACAAAAACGATCTTAAATTCAAACCATCAAGAAAAAAATTAAAATGTTATCTACAAAAATGATCGGTGTAACAATGATTATCAATGTCGTGTCGATATGAAATACAATAACAGCAGAGTGCGGAGAACATGTTCATTCGAAAATTAGCTATTCTGGTCGTGATAATGTTTCCAAAGAATCATTTTCATAATTACGAGTATTAATGCCAAAAATTACATCATCTCTCGAGATATGACTCATCAATACTCAAACATTATTTTCAGGTTACAACATTAACTTTATATTTCTTCTGAGAAAGAGAGAAGAATTAGATTTCAAACACAGCCAGTTCCGCAGTTCCGCATTCCAGTTTACAGAGATCTATTGATGTGAATTCCCCTCTACCCAGAATTACATTGTTAAAATTATTATAAGCTCAAAAAATTCAATCAAAACCTTCCGTACAAAAATTTCCCCGTGGAACAAGCCAATTTATGAGAAAAAGTACTTGTAAGTACTTGTACTTATGTACTTCAAAATAAACGAACGTAAAAATATGAAAACAACGGACTACGTTCGTCCTACTGCTTTTGCGAAGGAAAAACCTGGAAACTATCAACAGTAATTTATCCAGATAAGGATTACAAACTCAAATTTTAAATGACTTTAAAGATGAAAAATAAATAACTGTTCTTCATTCGACGCAATAATTCAGAGAAATTTCGATTCTGACCTATTCTCTCCAGGTGTCTTTTTGTATTTTCGGTCAAACGACTTAAAAATTGATTTCATGTGAAATTAAAATATATTTCACTGGTATTGCTTCACTTCTACTCAGTCAAAAAAATCAAAAGCTATCCATCAAATCCATCTTTGGTTTGTTTTACGATCATTACAATATCAAGTATGTAAGTACATAAATTATTTTTATCATTTTTTCCATTGATGTTATTACTTAATGTCATAAAAAAAATTATACGAGGGGAAGATCAATAATGCAACAATTAACTGTTTACTGTTCAAAAAACGGAATCATTCGCTGGAATTCTTACAATGGCCAAAACAATAGAAAGTAGGTACATGACTACATGAGTACATACAAATGAGCATTTTCTGAAAGTTACTTTTAGAGAAAAAATTTTCTCTCTTATATCAATTTTCGAGCAGAATTGTTTAATTTTTACTCTGAATGACATCGAGTTCAAATAAACCTCGCGAATTATTACTTTCTATCATCCTCATGCATTATCTAAAAATATTGCAACGGTTCATGTTACAACATGTCAGCTTCCTTAAAACAAACAAACACCAAACTTTAATATTTACGGGTACTCGTAAAAGAATAAACAACCAATACCACGCACCTTGAAAAAGCTATCCAGTCTTTAAAATTTAACTTCATTTAAAATTCTGTTCGTCGTCAACATTCCTTTGTCGAAAAATGACATATGCGACGAAAACTTAATGAATACGTTACACAACACGCGATTTGGCAAATAGAAAAAAGAATGTACGCCTTTAAGAAATATTAACCTGTTGTTTCTTCGTGTGAATTCGCATCAAAGAATTAGACAATTTAGTAAAAAAAAAAAACTCACCTAAATAGTCCGTAAAATAACAGAAAAATTTCTCGTTCCAAAAATTACACGATATTTCACGAAAATTGCGCACAAATTAATCGAAGCCGAATATCACGAACTAGTCGAGACCTGCGAGAATTACGTAAAAACTGCTACGAGACCCAACAAACACGACACGTAGAAACGAACCGACTAAACCATTGTACGTATCATACTGATGTTCAGATGAAAACTCAAACCTTTTCCGAGTATCAAAGGTTGAGAAAATTCGTGTAATCGGCTACAATGATACGTACAACTATGACGACGGAAGGCAGGCGGCAGCGGTGACAGTAGCGCGCGCATCTTGCACACCTAACGCAAGATTTTCATCCTCAACTACATACATCCCTTTGCCTTGATTCAATTCAGCATTAAATTATATGGTTTTTACACCTCTTTTTTTTCATTTGGAAAAACTAGGAGCATATTTTCCAGCAAATTACCTCAATTGAAATTTTTCTAACAGCAACCAGTTTGCCATACCGTATTTCAAGCATTGACAATTTGAATTAAACTCCAAAGAAGTCTACTTTTTTTTATGTACTTCACTATCTAGCAATGCTGGTTCCCTTGTGCAGACTGCAGCCCCCTCCCCTCAATAGATTAAAACATGAAAAGATAAAAAAATCGACAAATATTTGATAATGAATTATGGCAGTTGACATGCTTTCGGACGAAAATGTTTACGAAAAAATTAACGGTACGAAAATGGTCGAGCACTTCCAAGATTTCAGACGCGCGCTGAAAAAAGTCAAAAATCACAATTTCAATCTTATTTGGCACTTTATAAGTAGAGTGAATTTTACAAAGAAAAACGCTAGTAACAATGACTGATTTTGAATAATGTAATCTGGCTCTCAAATTTTTTTTATCATCACAGATTTCAAGATGTTTGCTGGAAAGCCGCCGCGCCAACGAAAGGCAGAAGCGTATGTCAATCACCCATTAAGAAAATGACACCCAGTTTGTAGTGGGCCATAAAAAATCATTATAAAATGTGGGCAAAAAGAATAGGTAGGTATAAATACATTTTCCCAAATATTTCAAGGAGAAATGCATTCAAAAAAATCTAATTGACTCACGAGTAAGCACTACGCAACACTCCCCGTGGGGTTGCGAATTTAGCCACTAAACAATGCAACTTTCGCCAAAATTTCCCATTCTACAGTCTGCCATTTTGATGTTTGAAAAAAAGCAACACTCAACTTATCACATTTTAAAATACAACACCAGCTAAAACTTCAGTCTGATACAAAAGTGAATTTTTCGATTTTCAGTAAATTTTTAAAAATCGAATTTGGAAAATTTTCAATAAATTCTCCTGCAATATGCAGAAATTTGGTATTTATGTACTACGTATGTACTGAGGAGGGGTCTTGAAAATGGGTTACACATAAAATTTCAGCTATCAAGATCAATTTACTGACATTTCATTGCTTCGTACTACTGACCAAAATTTGATTTTCAGAAACAAGAAAAATAGAAAAATGCAATTTAGTACCTGAAACTTTGGCTGGTGATGCATCTTCAAGCGTGATAACTTGCATCTTACATTCTTTAAAAATAATAATGTCAAAAGCTGTAAAAGAGAAATTTTGGATAATGATGCATTTATGCATGCTCTTTCGATCTAGCTTTGTCTATTTGTAGTTGAAAAAATCTTCTACCAGTTGCAATGCTTCCCTATAGTAAGGAGATGAGCACTGAGCACTGACACGTAAAAGGATCAAAATCAAATATGTAGTCATAAAAAATTCAATTCATCCGAGAATTTCAGAATGTGACTGCTATACTTAGTGCTATGTATCAAGTGGGAAAACGAAAAGCGCCAAAATGATGGGAAAAGCTTACATGAATCAATCCAGAGAAAATTCAATATTAGTTTATGGATATAATTTTTAGAAAAAAGTAATGTTTGTGTGCTAATGACTATTGCACACACTATAATTTTGTCAACAATTGATTTATTTCATATATGTAATTCAATAAAATGCTGTTATTTACAATAAAATAAAAGTTTCGGCACAAAATTCAAAATTATTCATCTGGATCATGCGGACCAACAACCCCCTCCTTCTACTGGATTAATGAAGAATACATCGCTTCGGTACCCAACATCAACCAACCATAGAGCAAAACTCCCCCGCAAATACAAGTAGAGAAGGAGAAAAGAACGCTTCGTCGAATAACACCCCACACTTACTTACTTCTCACGCTCAATATCTCGAGGTTCAAAATTTATCACAATCGTCACCACCTTTTAAAATTGGAATTTACTTTCCATAGCGAAAAGTTTGCATTACGCCTCGACAAAATATGAAACGCTTTTTAAATTCGAACGTACTTAAGCTTATAATCGGCTTTAAAGTTACTGTTGTTGGAAAAAAAATACGGCACAGAAGCGAACAATTCGGGCAACGCGGCACGCCGTTAGAATCAGTACCAAGAATGGCGAAAAATAACGTTAAAAATCATTCGGTAAAAAAAAAAACGAAATAATCTCCTTTCTTGTTTGTTCTTTGGTGAAATGGTTTAAAATGCGATAATTTGAGGAGAAAGAGAGAGCGAACGAGTCAAACGACGTCGCGCGAAGGAGTCAGAAAAAATAAAATGAGAAGGCGAAAAACGCTACCAGAGAGATCTACTAGATTGACTCCATCCATAAGCGCCGAGTACGCTTATCAAAAAATTATTAGAGCGTACGAAATTTTGGTATATAACATTTCAACTGTTATTATTATCAACGTAGAGCAGCGAGGGGGGAAGGGAGGAAGGGAAAGAGGTGAAAAGTTAGAAGTATAAATAAAAATAAAAGAAGCGAGAAGTAATAAAACGAGGATTTTTCGTTGAATAGAAAGAAAATATTTTAGTTAAAGTATTACGATGATAAGAAAAGCAGGATGATGCAGAAAGAAGCAGCGGCGCTAGAGAAAAAAATGAGCATTTTCTCGCTTTCATCCTGTACGACGAATACGCGGAATACACCGTCTTCGTGTAGCGCGAATTTACTCCTTTGAAAAGAGACACATTTTAAAAACCCTTCTTTCAAATATATACTCGTACTTACAAGTTTGTTGATTAAGTAGAGGGGGCAGCTGAATACAAAAGGTATGAGCTGTCAGATACTCATATCAGATCTACAGCTTTTCGAAGAACACTTTTGGGGAGTTGAAGATAGCAGGAGGCTCTAGAACTGCTCAAAACAGATTGAAATCGTTTGCAATTAATTTGACGGGTCAAAAATAAGATTCATCCAAAATTGTCAATTTACAGGGTGTCCACTCATTTCTGGAAATCATTATCCCTGACTTTTCCAGGTTTTCCAGACCAATTTTTCCATTTTTCCAGATCCTTTTTTTAAATTTTCTATGCTTACTCCACACTTTAATTAAAGAGGAATCGGGGGGGGGGGGTGTAATTTTATTTCGTAAGCTTATTCTCTTCGAACTGGGCACTTTTTCGAATATAAAAAACTGCGAAACGATTATCAACTTTTTAAATTAAAAATAAATAAATAAAACATGCATCAATTTTGGCCAATTGATACAATATTCATATGACTTTTGAAAATTTTTCTTCTGTTTTTGGATTTTTGGAGGCCTAAAAATGTGAAAATTGCCATCTTCAAAACGAGAAACAAATTGGCCCGAGCGAAGCGAGGGCTAGAACTTTTGAAAATGTTTATTTCGAGATGCCTAAAAACGAGGTTTTTTTAATGCAGAGAGTTTATTTTTTGGTTTTTGAAATTCTGAATTTGAATGATATTTTTTTCGAAGGAAGTTGATTTTGACAAAGAAAACAGAACAGGCCCAAACGAGGGCGAAAGCTCTTGTAAATTTGTATTTCGAGATGCATAAAAAAGATTTTTTTTTAGTGAGGAGTTCATTTTTTGGTTTTAAAACTTGATTTTTATTATCTAGAAATGTTCATCTTGCTGTGAAAAAGAAGAGAAAACAGGCCCGAGCGAAGCGAGGGCAAAAGCTTTTGAAAATTTGTCTTTCGAGTAGTAAAAAATAATGTTTTTCTTTAATCACAGGTCCTTATTCAAAATTTACAATTGATAGTTTTTCCAAAATTCCAGGGATTTTGCGTGAAAATTACGAAATTCCCTGACTTTTCCAGACCGACCAAATTCCCTGACTTTTCCAGGTTTTCCAGGCTTGTGGACACCCTGATTTATTTTGAAAAAAACGTATGGCAGAATGTTGCTTGCACTTGGCGCACTTTTTATTTTCACGCTCATCTTTAAAAGCGTATTCCACGGCACACGTTTGACTGAGACACTTCAAAATCGGCATATACCGATGGCTAATACTTCAAGGTTTCGAATGCCGTTGCCCCCGTTCCCCTCCCACAACGTTTTGTCCCCTTCTTTTTCGAACGCACCTCGTATAGATTCTGACTGATGGGTTTTCGTGCATTCAAGCACATTTTCAGAAGCTATTATTGAAACAGAACATCAAAAACAAGCTTAAGCTCTGAACAACGTTCAGGTGTGTAGATGGGACCTAATAATATTCGTCAGATGTCAGACACTACTACGAATGCTAGCGGCTTCATGAAATTGAAATGCACTAGCTGAGTGATGGGCAACGTTGAACTAATGCTTAAGTAATAATAATCTAATAAAAGTTGATATGAAACAACTTGCCATTTCTAATAACTTGCTATTTTTGTTTCCTTCATAAATCTTGCTATATTCGTTTTCTTTTTCAATAAAAATATTACATATCTTGACCATCAATTATCATGGAGTTCGGAGTTCGTTCAGTGTACAATGTTTAGCGAAAACTCCAGGAACATGAAAAACAAATTCTCCGCGAATTTTTGGGCACATCCGAAAAACGGACCAATATACCGACTTCATTTTCTGGGAGATGACAGGAGTTCGTATGGGTTTCAAAAAAATGGGGAAAGATTTTTTTATTCTTACGATTCTATTGTCAGTAAGATTACGTATTTTAAAACAACCTATTTTTTCAATCAGCTCATTAATATTGATTTCAGACGAATCCTACCAAGGGAGATTTCGTTCGTCCCACTGCTGAACTTGATATGGTGAGATATGGCCCAACTACGTAAGTAGTTATTCGAAGCATAACTATAGGTAGCGTGAACGTAAGTGGTGGGAACGTGTTAACTCCGCAAAGGTCGTGACGTAGGCAACGCATTGAGCAACGCATCGAGCGCGATGCATATATAATGCATCGCGAACGCACCAAAATTACTTAGCATAGGTATCTCGAGCTCGCCGGTGCTTCGTCGTAACGCGCATTTCCTCAGATATGAAACTTAGTAGATGTGACAGGCAGGTAAGGTATCCAGTAAGGGTACCTATCCCCTATTTATCCAGGCATTGCCCACTACATATAGTGGTTAAAATGAAATTACGTCGTGATTCGAATAAGTTAACTATCCGATCGCGATATTATTGGGTATGGAGTAGATCTTCCCGGGCATCACTCCTACTGCTAGTAGAATAGGTACCTCGTGTAATACATTGCTGTCGCCTGGCCTAGTATGAGTGAGCCACCTTGAAAGAGACAGTAGAAGCGGACATTATGTGGACCTTGGTGAGTAACCTCATCATTTATTTAATAAGGTAATTTTTCCCATACTTACGAGTATTGAGAAGTAATCTCTTTCTTCGTAAGTATGCAAAATTAGGGTTTATTGTCATCCCTGCATAATTCATCACCTTCGATTACAATAATACTTTAGCGTATTATATCTTAATTCATTAGCGCGAGACGCATAATATGGACCGGTGTCCATATTAATGATGTAAAATTATGTAAATTCTTTTATATCTTGATTCACCTGACATGATCGAATTATAATAATAAATCAATTAGACACGTTGTATCGTTTTGGTGTTATTATTATTACATCGGATCATAAATGCATATAGTATTTCTGCATGATTTCTGAGCTCTCCGACACCCATAGACTAGCCAGGTATAGGGAAATATTAACTACTTACGTAGTAATATTTAGCCTTCTCCCCTCAGTAATATTTCTAATAATATTCTCTTCAATAGTTATGCCAGAATTAACTATATCATTTTGGCGCCCAACTTCCGCGTAATTCTCCTGAAAATTGCAAAATTTTCAGTCCGACTTACTAAAAAACCCACCCTTAAAATTTTAAATTTTTTCAAAATTTTCAAAATTTTCAATTTTTTCAATTTTTCCGAAACTTGAATTCCAAAAAGCTCTCTTCAAGAGCACAATTCAAGTGAAAAAATTAATCTAATACCTTCAGTAAACTCGCTAAAATACTCGTAAAAAATCCATAAATTTAAAATAATTAATTTCAAAATTTTCAAATTTTTTCAAATTCTTTTTTAAACTAAATATGGTGACAAATTCAAATATTAGAACATAGCGAGCCATACTCAAATGATAGTTCTGTAGGAGATAGATAAATTTCTACTTCTTTTTTGAAAAATTGCAAATAACCTTCTTTTGACTGAGATAGTTGCATTCATGATTTTTCGTAAAAACACCACGAAATGGCAAAGTATGCAATTCATCTGACTCAAAAGATATCTAAATTGCCTGTAAAATTAAAAATTAGTGATGAGTTAAAGTATACTAATTCGCGATTCTTTTTTACTAACATACTAATATTGCATGAAAATTGTCTTAACAGCTTTTTCTAAAAACTTCCGAGCATAACAAATTTTTTGTTTTTTACCAAAATCGTATGTCCCATATACTGTAGAAAGTACAAATTATTTAACTCGGAAATCACTCAAAAACCATAGTGTTTGCTTCTAAAAGGTCGCAAAGGTCAGAAAAGGGGCAAAAATTATGCAATCTTTTTAACTAAAAAATTAATAAAATCCATCTAAAATCAACTTTTGAGCAAAATTCATGTAAAAATAGTCAAAATTAGATCCGAAGAGAACTTTGAAAATGATTTAATCGAACTATTTCGTGTTAAAAATCTCACTAAATACATGTCTGAAAACTGTAAAAATAAACAAAAATAGTCTATTTTATGCTAAATCATAAAATAGTCTCAAAATGTATCTTTTTGTTAGGTTCTTTGTTCATAGCGCAAAGGCTGGCAAAGATCTCAAAAGTCTCAGATGTTTCAATATATTGCAAAATACATGATTCGAAACAATCCTAAATCCAATGTAAATCTCTAATATTCCCAATAAGATTTTTTTTGAAAATATGCAAAATCTTAAATACGATCTTCCAAGATAGGTGGCCTGTCTAAATTGACTATTCATGTAGTCTGGCGCCTGACGTGGATTGAACCTCTTTTGGAAAAAGTCATACATGCCACGTATCTTCGAATTTCAGATACTTTGCTATACTTTCAAAACAGAAAAATGCTCCTTTTCCATAAATTCGGAAATATGCAAAATTCTAAAATTCCTGCATATGTCCCAACGTATTTCCGAAAACCATTTTCTGAAAACAAAATTTACCAAAATTCAAAGATGTGCAAGTGCTAAATTCATATGTCCCAGCACATCCGTGAAATTTCTAACAGAAAATTCAGATTCAATAAAAATAAACCAATTTTTTGACAAAATTCTTAACTTTTTGAAAACTAAAAAATCCGTTTCTAAATCAAAATAAATCACATTTAACGAGCTAAAAATACTCAAAAACATAATAATAGGGAACTTAAAATGTCTCAAACAGTTTTGATCTAAAATAAAAACAATTCTAAGTCAGTTTTATGCAAAATAAACTAGATAAAAATTACGTTTTCGGATACTAAAAATACGCCATTCCTTGTCTGCTAGAATATATCAGCTGGAATTTTGGTGTTCTATAGTCTCGTATACGATAGCTATACATGCCAAAAAGCCTTTGCAAAGGTACAGGATAGGGGTCAAAGAATGACTATAAAATCATAACTATTTAAATTTACTGAATTTTGGATAAAATTCCCTAATTAAAATTTCTAAAATAACCCTCATTTTTCCATAAAATTCTGAAATAATAATTTCGTTTCGAATAACTAGATCCGTATGCAGGATGTTTAGACCAATAGAAAAATTCAACCTCTTAATTCAGTCTTTTGGAAATATAAAATGAACTAATTTGTCCATTGTTCCTTTGAAGAAATTCAGGGGTTCAGGGGGCAAATGGTTTCAATGTATTGACCGACAATTTGCTAAGTGAATAAAATGGCATTGAAAGTTGAATCAATTCATCACCTACGAATTGCAAAATGACTAGACTATCACATATTTTAGGAGTTTTAATACTCGAAAATATGGAAATCCGGACTCTACCTGTGCTTATACAGACGACACATTTTTCTGTATTTTTCAGACTACGTAATGAGTTTGATTATTTTGAATAAGAAAAAGTGTCAATCTGGAGTGCAACAGAGCCCAGGTTATAGTAAAAATGCCGTAATATTCACTAAGTGAAAAATAGGTCAGCACAAGTATAATTATATTTTCCAAAAATCATGGTTTCTTCTACTCACTGAAACACATTCTAGGATGTGTCCAGTGAAGGGAAAACAAACCATATAAAACTTCCGATCAAATATTTCAAAATTCTCATTTTGAAAATCCCAAAAAGTATTTCATACACTACATAGGATCCTTATACACAATTCTATGTCTCACGAATTCGTTTCCTGTGTACTGGAAAAATGCCAGACAATATTTTGAGGTTTTAAGTGTCGTAAATGAAAAAATATGAAACTTATGCTCGGAGTATTTGCTGGTAAAATTACCCAGTGGACCAGAAAAGAATCTAAAAATCCCCAATAGATCTGAAAAAACCAAATTTCACCTTCTTTTCTAAATCTTTCTAAACCAAAATCTACCCCTATGAAGTTCTTTGTTACATAGATTTCTTCTCGAAAAAATAGTCAAACTCCAAACTATCAGGTTATTTCATATACCAACACTCTCGTTTTCGTTTCGAAACACTTTCCATAGCCACATTCCAAAGACCTTTTTGCCTTTGCAATGCACAAAGAGATGGTCCGTGAGAACCAAGCTATAAAAATCTTTGTCTTCCATGGGAAAATTATTCCGAGCATAAGAAATCAATAAATAATTATGTCTATTTAAAAAACATACATATTAGGCACAAATAAGCTATACTGCTTAGGCACATAATATGTGTATTAAGTAGACAAGTAAATTTATGAGATTTCGAAACAATTAAACTGTCACTCAAAGATTTCGTTCTGAATAATTGAAAAAATATTTTGACATTTTTATGATCTGTAGATTTCTATTAAAAATCAGTCTTTTTATACACGCGAGTATATGCTTTGTTTATGCCTATAAAAACGATTTAATCAAAAGCAACCAACCTCCAATTAACAAAAATGCACCTTTTTGGATGACACTAATGTCCAATAAAATATTCAGCTACCGTATTTTTCTCAAAATAAATAAACATAAACTAATCCGAAAATGAGAAGCAATAAATGTCACCTAATATGTCCAATGTTTTTTAAACAAACCCATTTAAAAATCACACGTAAAAATACCTTTAATATGCTAATCATATTAAAGGCTCGCGCCAAAAGGTATTAGCCTTAAGTCCAGTAAAATAATTAGGGCTATAAAACTGTCAAACAATCATATAGGTAACGAAAATTAACACCTATTATCTTGCCGCTTTTATACAAGTGATAAAAACGTCAAGATAAGAATTCGTTTACCTTTTTATCGTGGTGATAAAACTGTCATGAGTATTCTAGAATACAAAGACATTTTTATCACCTCAATAGCTTCTTTTTTCCAAATTAAAATACTCAGAGATGCTAAGAAAGAATCAATTTATTATATGCATATGTACATAATTAATATAAGAACATATAGAGTAATCTAGTCTAGGAACTATTATTACATAGGTATCCTATATTTATTTACATTGTACCCAAGCCCATAAATATGTCATCTTTTTCACATCTTAGAGTGTGGGAAAGATTTTCAAAAATCATAATGCATTTTGGCCGGAACCTTAGACAAATAAAAGCTCCGCCACATTACACACAAAAATCATTCGTGTTACAAGTATCAACGTGTGCGGAGCTCTTCTTTCAAGTACTCGGCTACCTATTTGATTTCTTCCTTCACGCATCCAGCTACCTACTCAACTCATCTGTTCGAGAATCCAGCGAACTTCTGCTTACTTAAGGTAATATTGCACAAGTTTTTTTTGGATTTCGAAAGCAATTCGTTACCCAAAACATTATTTTTCGCGATGGAACCGACTAAAAAACCTGAATCGGAACCCCCAACATCTATTTTTGAACCTAGGATCGAAATATTGACCCCAAAATCGCCTCAATATGATCCAAAATTAGGACCTGCAAAAGTTGTAGTTTTAGAGAATAAAACTGAGGCAGAAATAGATCACATGAAAAACACAGTTTTGGAAAAAGAAACTGAGGAAGAAATAGGAAAAATGTTTGATGAATCTGAACCCTTTTCGATATATGACTTGGATAAGAAAGAAATTGACAAGCCTTCTGATGAAAAACCGCATAAATTGGAAAAATTTGATGCTAATGACGAAAAAACTGATAAATTTGATGAAAATTTGGACAAATATGTCGAAGTGAAAGATCAATCTCAAAGCTTTCAAGAAATCTTGCACCCGGATATACCCATTGAAACTCTCGACGAGAGAATAAGTCGCTATTTGGACTCAAAAGCCAAAAATGAGACCCTATCTTTTGAGGAAAAATTAGCCAAATGCGCAGAAAAAGTGGAAAATTCGGAAAAACTTCCACCATTTGGTGAATCGTTCAAAAATGTAGCAACCCAAACCTTTTTGACTTTCAATAATAATTTGGATTCACAAATTCCCTCAACTGAATCAGCTAGTGAAAATATTGAAATGCAGGAAATTCCCTTAAAGAAAGAAAATAAAGCTGATTCAATCGATGAAAAAATGGAAATTCAAGAAACTCAACTTGACAAAAACAAAATTTTTGAAATTCCCGTGATTAAAGACGAAATTAAGATAAAAATTGAGTCACCGAAACCTATGGCTGGTCAATTAATCGATGAGGAAACAATCGAGAAAACAATTGCTCAAATTCAGGAATCACCTCAGGAATTAGAATCTCAAGCTACAACTGCTGCTTTGAATTTAATGACCACCGAAATTATGCAAGACTCTGACGACGATGAATCCACGCTTTCGGGAAACGAGTCACACTAGATGCTCCAGGGGCAGCTCCTAGTGAAGAATCAGCCCCAATTGAGGATATTTTTTCAAAATATGTCTGGATAGGCGATGGATTAGCGCATTATATGATGCGAGGCGAGAATGTCTTAGTGACACATTTACCCGAACACCTCAGAGACCAGATCACTCTAGAGGAATTGCATAACAGGATATCTCAACTCGATATTCCTCAAAATTCAAAAATAATACTCTCGGCTTGCCAAATTGAATTTAATTATTCTCGAAAACCGTACAAAATCATTGAAGATCAATTAATTGACGTACTCGATCTACTTTTTCAAAAGAAAGCAGAAAGTATTATTTTGCTATTCCCACTGCTCAAACCTCGCATATCATCAGAGCCGTTAGTCAAAATTTCTAGGTACATTGACTTTAAGGAAATGTTTACCCGCGCTACAGCTGATCCTAGAATTAAATTTGTACAGAGCCCATCTATGCAGTTTCTAGAAACTGAGCTTATTAGCCGTGGTGGAAAACAGTTTCTTAGACCAAAAATAGGACCCCATGGAGAAATTCTGCCCGTACGTCAGAGATTCCATTTCGTCCCAATTTTACGAAGATTTTTTCCATCAATTTCGCAATATAAGGAAACCGAAAAATTAATCGAAGCTGAACTCAAACGAATTGAAAAAGCTGCCTTGTTCAAGACTGATCATCAAGATAGGAATCTAGAAGGAGATACGAAACGATTATTTGAACCAAAGACAGCACCCTATATTCACCCTGGGGATAAGGAACCAGAAATCGAGCTTGGAGATAAACCCCCACCACCCATGATGGTATCAACTTCAAATCCCGAGTCGATCACACCGGAAGTTGAACTCATCACGGCTCAAATTCCACCACTCATGTCACTGGCTTCAGAAACACCTTCTCCACCACAAATTTATCAAAACATCCAACTCGACCCATTAACCACAGCAGAACTACCCATGGATAACACCCTCAGTTCATTAATGGCAGGGAATATTGAGGAACAAATTGAAGAACCCACTACATCAAGGAGTGCTCGCAAACGAAGAAGAAGGCGAGAAAAACGTTCAAAAACCCCAATACCCCCTGCTTCACCTCCTAAACCCTTCCGCCACTTACAAGATCCTGAAAATCTTAAGGAATCTACCATGGCACAGCTCTTACGTCCAGCCACAATAGACCCAGCGTGCATAGTAGGAGTGGCAGTTGGCCCAAAGTTTATATCCCTACAATTGGACACTGGGGCAATCCTCAGCATAATTTCTCAACCAGTAATCGATATCCTCACAACTTACGCACCCAAAGATCTTTCTTACATAGAATTGAAACAACAAATCTCCTTGACTTTGGCTGATAGCAAGACAATCGCGATAGCAAAGCATTGCGTAGAAATACGATTGATGTTGGGAAATCGAGAAATAAATATCCCATTTTATATAATCGATTCCGCGGAAAAAGTATTTATTATGGGTAGACTCTCTATGGATTATTGGAAAATATCGCTCAATTTGCATGAAAGAAAATTAATTTGTAATTTTGATCCCGAACATCCCATGGAAATTTGCTTTATTTCCACAGAAGGGATGTTTAAGCCAACTCTATGTTCAGCTAAAACCAACTTACAGATCGAAAACTTGAATGAAACCATAGCAACAGTTGAGGAAGCCGAACTAAGTATTTTTGAAATGATACAAAGTATGGAAACAGACCAAGACTTTTTCACTATAAAAAATTTTCAAGAAGGAATATGGGAACTAGATCTACCATCCTCATTTGAAAATATCGATATCGAGCCTAATTGCACGAAAAAATCGGTTAATAATAGTAAAATTTATGAGTTCAAAACTTTCCCCTATCGCTATAATTCATATACTAAAGTACCTAATTACTTACTAGATACTTTTATGAGAAATAAAATTAATAATTGCAAAATAGCGCACGAACAACGTGCGATACGTCGCAAGAATTATTTTTTCAGAAAACAATCAACCATGCGATATTCAGGGGCACGAGCTTCAGTTTTTGACACCCCTCCCACTACTCCTCCCGTCAATACTACCCTAGGCACCCTAGAACAGTTACATCAACTCGCGGACGCATTAGAAATTTTGAAAATGGAGGCAGAGAGTGGACCGTACACAAAAGAAAAGAAAAACACCAGAAAAAGGCTCCACTCCAGCAACCAATAATACGACCCCAGGATGACAAGTAGTAGTTAATGAAACTTAGGTGTTGGGTATTAATTTTAGTTAATAATTATATCCTTTAGAATTATAATAATTATAGAATTCACGTATCGTTATACCCCCATCATTCCCTGTATAAAAAGATACAGTAAAAAGAAACCGTTCATACCTCGCTTTATTACGCGGTACAAACAAACACTTCCACGCTCACCTTGACACACTACACCGCGGTTGGTCGTTCACCTTTTTATACCTGTGTTGTTATTATAACCCATTCCTATACGATTATTTACCTGCATAGGTAAAAATATAGACCCTCTTCATACGGCTCTCGCATCTCCGTTAAGGATAAAAAATACGTGGTTCTTTTCTGACTTAATTATCACTCAACAAGTGACAAAATTAGTCCCAAAAATTACAAGAAATGCGATAATAAAGTAACCATACCCTGCAATCATATGCTTCATTCTCCCCCATAAACTAATTCAAAATGCACCCAATAAGTTCTACGACTCATTGGTGGTAAATTTTTCTTTTACTGCATGAAATGTCTCTAAGGAATCCATTTCATTCAGTTCAAGTTTACGTAAATTAAAATATGATTAGACCCAAATCACTCTTCATGTAAAAATTTTTTTTTTCATCTACAAAAATTACCATAGCGTTCATCCCAAAATCTTATTCAGAAAAATAACAAACATAATGAAGCATATTCGCGAAGCGAAAGAAACTAACCCCACTTCTCTGAGTATTTCACTGCAAAATCGACGGAAATTATTCAAAGATCACAACCTAATTCAAGCTTAAATCATTACCATAATTAAGTTCACGTAAAGCAAAATTAACTATTCCGTTGAAAATTTATCAACTTTCTTCTTTCTTCCTTCCACGCAAAAAACTTCAAAATAGTTGATATTTGTCAGGAGTAGTTACTGGATAAGAAAGTGATAGCGACTACAAAAGCACGCGACTACCACTTTCCTTCCAGCAAGCACCCTCGAAAGCATTATATTAGAAATTGTAAAATCGTTGATATCAATCAGGAGTGTGTGTTGAATAAGAAACCAGTAGCGACTTCGTAAAACACGTGGCTACCGTTTTCTTACACAAACACCCCCGATTATTTCATAATAAAACTAATTTGCCTAAAATAATCTTAGAAAATAGATAAAAATACGACATCTTACGGTAATGACTACAGAGCTTAACAATTAGGACTTCACAAATTAGGCGAACTTCGTCTTCTTTTCTCATTACAATATTCAGGTCAGAAAACTTCATTTTTTTTAATGATTCCTGTTCACGATGAAATTCAAGTAGAATATTTATCCAAAACTACGAAGGACAGAGAGCACCCACTGACTCAGTGGATCATCTTTGTCCCTCGTTGCTTCAAACAAATTATAGGTCATTTTTCAAAATTCCACTTCCATCAGTTCGCAGAATTACTGGGGAAGAAACAGCGGCAGTTTATCGACATAAAACTGGGTCTTCGCCTTCTTTGCCATTTGTCGCGATAACCAATTTTCTAAAAATTCGTGATCCCGTTGGTACTTTGGTTCCCTTGAGATTTATTAAAGGGAAGAAAATGCGAGTTGCTTTCAAAATACGCAACTACCATTTTCTTACCTCCAATACCCCCAACTAATACCTAGACGAAAGCATTTCATAACTTTTCTGATCATTGATTGTGCAAAATAGCGACAAACAGTAAAGAATGCTGTACACACGTAAACATAAGTGTACGTCATTCTTTACCGCTGGACGATATCCGCTAGAATGACCGCAAGTCAGAGAAATAGCACGATAAATCTTCGGAGTTTCTGATTTTCGGCTAAGCAAAATCCGCATACCATTTGGAAGATCCTGAAGGAATATTAGCTACGGATAAGGAGTACTGGATACTCTTTCATCATAGGTAGCCAATACTCCTTACTCATAACCACTACCCCATAATAAAATTAATTTATTAAATTAAAATTATGAGAAACAAGAAAATAAAGTAAGACCCATATTTTGGCGAAGTTTTAAACAACAATAGCTACGGATAAGGAGCGTTGGATACTTACAACCATACGTACCCATCGCTCATTACCCGTTACCATCATTTCTCAATTCAAGTCCCATATTTGGCGAATGTGTGAGGAAATAACAGCCACGGATAATAAACGCTGGATACTTCAAAAACACATGTAGCCTTCGTTTGTTACCCGTCACCATTATCCCAAGCTGTATCACGTCGTGAAATTTGAAATCTTCATTTTCTTCGATTCGAATACACATTATCCGTGTCCACATTTCTTCAAAAAATTCTTCTCGATCATAATCCAAATTAACAGCGTCTAAATAAATAAATTAATCAACTCTCACCCAATATTGAAGCATGAATCCGGTTGCTAAATTCTTCGGTCCCACGTCGCTCCTTTTGTGCACTCAAAACGATCATATATTTTTTCAAAAAATCTAAGAAGTACCAAAGAATTTTAGTACACAAAAAATTTACTTAAAAATCATTTGAATACTTCTTACCTGTATTAGAAGTAGCATTCAGGAACGATAAAATACATCGCTGAAGTATTTTATTCCTTGTACACGATGAATGAATCTACAAATTAGGATCTAGATCCGGTTCAACATCACACGTTTTCGCCAAAATTTGCAGTACGTTAATGACCATAAGATAAGGAATTTCAAATCAACACAGCTTCCCAAAATATCGTCGAAATTTCAAATTCTGAAAACCTGTACAAAATTACACACCATTCGAAAATAGATAGGAATAGTATTCACACGTAAAATCCAAATTTATAGCTCACTTGTTTGTTATTCAAGAATTTCCACCGATGATGGTTACAAAACACATTCCTAGTCGTCAATTCCATTTCACTTTCCCAAAATTCTAGGATAATGGGAAGCTCCCGTAGCCTCAAATAAATCTTGAAAGTACGATTGATTTAGGTCATTCCTTTCGCGAGTCGACTTTCAACATCGTACCTGAAATAAGTAAAGAGATAACAAAAATGATCGAAATAAAATAGAAATAATCATATAATGTTAACAAAAATTACAACCCACCTATCACTGTTTTTCGGCAACCACGAATACATTCGTACCAATCATTCCAAACCTATCCCACGAACTCAAAATTCTAGAATGATGACCGCTCTTTATATCAGCCGAATTTCTTTTTCTCCTCCTTATCGATTGTAACCATAATTTCTGGACACCCTGTAGGATTGAAAAAATCAATTAAAATATTCATAATCCATGATAAAAATAATACTCAAAAATCTACTCACGAAAAAACCGGTTGATCCCACGTCGAAAATGTTGCGATCTATGTCGCCAATATCATCACTGAAAACTTGACCACTGTTTGATGGATGACCATAAATCTTCGACAAGCATTTTTCTTCCCCAAAAATCGAACACCTGCACATTCAAAAAATTACACATTGTTAACTAGGCAGTAATTTGGCGATCGTTAAAACATCGAACAAAGCAATAAAATATTATTGTACCAAAATTACGTCACCCCCCTTTGATCGTCTCCAGCCGAACGGATACGATTCTAGGAAATTCGCGATAAGGACCTATCTTTTGATATTTTATTTTTTTTTCTTTTTTATCAAGCGACTTCTTGTCTCGACTTTGTCGTGATTTTGTTGTCGACTTCTCATATTCTCAGCTCAGTAATAGTCGTACATTGGTCTAAGCCAATTCGTGTTAGAAAGCCTCGCTTACAATTAGCCAATTTTTTCGCGTTGATTCTTCTTACTTTCAATTCAAGTGCGTAACACCGGTACTAGAACCAACATTAAAAGTCGAATTCGCAATCTAGACTGCGGATTTTTTCGTTAACATATACATTCGCGATATAGAGTGCGGATCATTTTCTTTGTAATAAACATTCGCGACAAGTGCGGTCAACGTGATACGAAAGTTTGCCTGCAAGTACTCGATTACACCACACACAACCAGAATGCCGCCACTTGATCCTTTACCACCGAATTTCCTACCGAATGACCAGAACAACTTAGCACAAGATATGGAAGGCGACATTGGAGAAAACGGGATGATCATGGATGTGCACCAGGCCGCGGATTTGCTCCTTAACCTGGCGCACAACAACGTCCAGGTAATCCAACATCAAGAACCTTTACTTGAGGACCCGGAAATGGTAGCCGCCGGTTTGAATAACGACACTCCTCCACTGCTAACGTTTGCGGGCATTGCGGTACAGCGCCTTGCACGAGACGAGCACGTCCTACGCGTAAGGTATTACCGTATCCATACCGTCAATGATGGCGTTTTATATGCCACCTGGCAGGAGCGCCAGCGCATAATTTCGTTTCTAATTTCGCTGGGGATGCCTCCGGCTGCAGCAGCAAACGTACGGCCGTACGAACCACCTGTCGAAGCAGAAAATCCGGCACAATAACAATGAAAGCTACCAGTTTCGAAAAGAATGAGAATCGAAAGTGTCGAAGTAAAAAACTCATCACACGCATCATATGACTTCCTGTATTTTCTCTCGTATTACGAACTTGACGCTGTATATCGATTCAACCATACATTCTGTGTTCATGTTATAGAACTAAGCCATGCCTTTTCTTATATTTTTTTTTTTTGTTTCTTGCATTTTGTTTTAGTTTTGTAAATTTTTTTGTATTTAGCCATAGAGCATAAGAAATGAATAACAAAAATGGTATACAGAACGACTGTGTAAATTTAGTTACGTAAAAGAATACCTTTATTCGATTGTGATTTAATTTAGGCATGTTATAATATGTGATACTACTTTACTTACACATGACATTTTTTCTATTGTTGTTACGTTTGTGTATCTTTCCCTCGTGATACTTAAAAATATAGACGAGATTATCACTGACTCCTAGTATTATTTCGTTAACACATACAAAACACAAGTATACTGTAACATCTCTGCGTAATATTATTAAAGTTCATACACAATCATTCATTCGGCTACACAAAAATAAAATAGTAACAACACTACAAACAGCAAAAATAATACTTTCGGCCATGATTAATGTAAAAAATTCGAATTCGGCATTTTTCCAACCAAAACTAATCAGCTGTTGATGCACAGATACTTGTTGCATGAGCAACTCGTTACGTTTCGGTTACAGTTAGTAGGCTAAACGCGCGCACGGATTGGTTATACTACACAATCCTACCAAACCAAAAAACATAAACAAAATCTCATTTCAAAATTTTTCAAAATACATTCACTGATAACCGTTCTAAAAGAGTGTTCCTTTCGAATTTAGAAGATTTGAATATTGTACAATTTTATAATATTGAATGTAACTCTACGAAAATTACCGGCGTAATATAGCGACAAAAAGAGGTATGAACACTTCAGAGATTTCCCCATTACATAAAAATTACCATATTAATGATGTAAAATAGATACTCTAGAGTACATCACGTTTAGATTTCATTTTCTTTTCTTTTTCATTTTCCGACAAATACAGGTTTTTTCCGGCACTATGGCTGCAGAAAGATGTGACTACTGTCATTTGACAGTAGTACCGTTTAATGAAGAAAACACGACTTACATTTCGCAATGCCAGCACCTCGATCATCAACGCTGCCTAGCAGCTATGATGAGAGGGAGAACGGAAAGAAATAAGCGAAATCAAACAGTGACTCCCTGCGCACATCCCCGCTGTGTTAAGAAGTTGTCCATGGGCGATGTGGCCCAAGTAAAAAGAAGCCCTTCCTCATCCTCGAATCCTAAACTCGAAGACTACGAGACACGCAAGCGAGAAGACGAGATGGCGATTTTCAAACATCGCATGGCGTTGTTAGCGGTCGAAAATAAAGAAATTAAGGCACGATATAAATTAGTGCTACAACATCGAGGTGACGTGGCTGAACCTTATCAAGAGCGAAACCCAGCGACACTATACAAACCCCGTTCCAACCTAACAAACGACTTCGTACCTGTAAATGGTAACTATTTTCCGGCACCGCGAAATTCGACGTACTTTCCGATACGTACAGCTTCGACATTTCACGTTGAGTATACTACAGACGGAAGACCATTTATGGTTCAATCAAGCATTTTTCCACCAGCTCTGATCATCACGGATATCGATAATCGTTCTAGAACGATATCGTTTAGGAACCAACATACCGGCAACCCTACGTTTGATCTACGAAATCATATAAACCATCGTCGCTCCGGTTCTACGACCATGAACAAACCATCCACGTACAACCAACCAAACGTACACCGGTCATCAAGTGAACCGAGATTTCCCAAAAAAGGACCTTCAATCTTAAAACACACCCAAGCCGAAGAACGATCTCTACCGCTTGAACAGCTTAAGGGTACGAGCGCCAACAAAGCGAGTCACCACCGTAGATATTGGCTGAGATGGCATACCAGCTCCAATGAAATCCAGCCCTTTTACCCCCTTAATTCCTACCCCAAGTATTTCACCGCAGCGGGATACGAGCACGAGCCAAAAATTTACCGAAGCGTATACTTCACTTTTGATATACTGATGGTCGGAGATGGGCATGTTGAAGCGCTAGCCAGAATTCTAGAAATTAATCGACCGTTCGCCGGTATACTGGATCGCGACCTATACCGAAGGGACCTGTTGCTCGAGGACCTGATGGAATACTTAGATTCTTGGACAATCCTACCAAGACGTATAATGATAAGCATCGGCCACGCTAATATTTTACAGAGAACGCCAGAGGAGGAATTCAAGGAGACCCTACGATTATTAGGAAGCGTCTTGAACAAATTGAAGGTGCGAGAAGCAATCATCGTCCCTCTCATCCCCCACCCGTCGTTTAATCGAGCAACTTTCCACCGTATTCGTGCTGCTCTTGATCGTCATTGGATAGAAAATTTTAATGGTCTTGTGATCCGAATAGACGATCATTTCTCCGAGCTACACTCACGTCAAGCCCACTTCGATGAGATGGGACCTTACTACGATAATTCAGAATATACCCCAATATTTGGAACCCTAAAGAGCCGTTTTATTCCCGAACTAAAAAAGAAGGTAAAGGATACGCCAATGGAAACTCAGGAGCAGACGATTCAAGCGATAGTAGAAGAATTTAGAAATTCCCAATCCCAACCATCATCGTCCAATGGAGAAAAAACAAATGAACCGAGTTCCACGTCTACGGTTTCGTCATCACAAACACCTCCCGATAAAGATCAAGTGTTGAGTTCTAAATCTCAAAATCAATCATCATCTGAAGAAATTACTAATACGTCGAACGTTACTTCCCCGATTCTATCATCGTCAGAAGCTTTCGAAAATAATCCAAAACCGAGTACTACGTCTACGGCTACAACAGAGACGGTTGAACAGATGATTACCGATCAAAATTCTACATCGACGAACGATTTTACATCCGAAAACTCCGAAGTGACAATCGATGATTCGAGTTCTAAGTCTACGAATTCATCAATCGAAGATATGGATACGACGGACAATTTTGAACCCAAAAGGACAGATCATAGTTCTAAATCCATGTCTGACAAAATTAAACGAAGAAATGCTGCAAAATTTTCGAACCAAAAAGCACATGCGCAGCTAACGGATAAAAAACTCGCTGATAAGCGAAAATTGGAAGAAAACCAAGTTCAGGCAAAAATCGCAAAGATGGCGATAACATCTCCACCACACGAAAACAGCTTCTCAGCTCTAAAGCCTGAATTGCCGTCGACGTCGGATTCGAACCAAAACTCGCCTAACGATTCCATAAACCCCTTCCCATATTTCGAGGATGTCACATTTATAAAATGCGAAAACACCGATACAGAATCCCACAACGATCGATTTCTGGATGAAGCAGTAAAAGAGGAAGATGAAGAACGATACGCGCAATTTTATGCTGAAACAGCAGTAGAATATGGTTCAGAAAACGAAAAATCCGATGACGAACATCCTGAAGACGCTGGCTACCAGTGAAAAAATGATAACTTATGAAAATCGACGAAAACGAACCCTTCATTTTATGTTTCCCTTTCGTGCTTTCACAATATACTCCCTATGTCGTTTATGATGGAATTTAATACCCTATCCGTATTATTTTTTTTAAATTTCGTATCATCTTTAATTTATTTTCGAAAAAGACATTGTTTGATTATTCTCTCGTATCTAGAAACCATTAGGAATAATTTACTTTAAATAACTAAGTTATTTTGTGCAAAAATTTAGTATTTTGTACCCCTGTCATTTTTTCTCAATTATTTAATTTTGTACTTATGACGATAATCGTGAATTTTGTAGGATAATTAGTGTTATAATTTATTTATTTATAGACGTTTAGTGATATATTGATTGTCCCTTTAAATATCAACGTATTTACCTTACAGATATCGGCTAATTTATTGATCTTTATTATTTTTGAAATATTACGTTTTGTTTTGTACTTGTGTTTTTTGACTACAATTACACCATCGCTATACTGCAAGATAATCAAGTCTTTTCTTTTTAGATACAAATTACAGCCAAAACAAGAAATATGCCAGTCCAGAAAAACGGTAATGGTTTTAGTCTCTAGAGACTAAAAGCCACTCATCGGAAAAACAAGTAATAAAGCTCCAATAATTACTAAAATCTTTCGATACTTCCTAACCAATTTACCCCAAAAAATCAATCTCTCTAGCGAATTTTATAGTTTGATCAAGTTTGATTTTGCATCGAAATCTCAAAAGTTTACTTTTTCTCTTCATACATTTAGCATCCAAAACAAACAAAATTAGATTTTTTTTTGAATAATTTTCTCTTTCCAAAATTATATACCCCAAAAAAGACAAGTATGTAATATGTTAAAATATACAAAACTTACCTTATGTTTTCACTCCCATAGCGCCATGACATTTTGACCAATTGACTGCAATGCTACATGCGACTGAACTGACTCCAGTGAGACGTAGCACAATGATCCATCTACCTCCTCCGATGAAAATTGACACAATGAACCATGTATTTCCTCCAGCGTGAAACATAAAAGCAATAAAGCATTTGAATCAATTATATGCGGACGATCAACATATTCCTATCTATTTTAAAATATAAATACTAATATTAAACTATAAGCTGCAAAACTACTCTATATGAAAAACTGACGTGTCAATTGTACCTTATAAATATAAGATAGGCAACAATGTAAACCTAGCATAAATACTTCTCGCTTTCTTCATCTTTCTCTCATATAATGTCTCTTGACCCTTCTTTATTTTCACTTCTTTTCTCTTTTTCGAATGATTATTATTCTTTCTCTATCTTTCTTTCTCTCTTTCTCAATAATTGAACTATTTATCTCAATATTTTTTTTTCTTTTTTTTGAGAACCGTTAACAACCTCTCTCCTTCAAATCAATCTAAATCTTACATATTATTTTTATCTCTATCTTTCTTTTCTTTTCCTCTCTCTATACTAATTCTACTCTAAAGTACCTACTTATTTATTTAGTTGTATTTAGTAATATTAATTATCTCAGTACGAAACTATCTAATTACCTTTCAATAATGGTGAGGAGGCACACTGGTGCAACTGTCCGTTGATGTTGTCTCCTTCGTGCAGGCCACTTTGTGAATAGGTCAACAACCTTTGGTCAGTCTGCTGTTTATAAACCAAAATACAATTAGGAGAAAATAGTATAAAATACAGACAGCTACAATTTTAGCATCAAAGTAGGGATAATGAAAAATTTTCCATTCTCTTACCTTTTATGATATCGATGAGCACTAACCCTTGGTATCATTTTCTTTTTCGATTTTCACCATTTTCAACAATTTCTGGAATTCTTCGAATCTGAAACACACATAAAAGAAACATGAATTAATAAGGTTGCAGGAAACCTTCTACAAAAAATTATACTAAAATTGAAACGCATAGTCTAACAATAAAAGATCCCGGATTTCTGAAAAACCAAAAAACCTGCAACAAAAAAGAAAAAACATACAAAAAATTCATTACAATTTTCAAAAAATGACCTACACATCAGTTTCATATGTACTTACCGATGCACCTACCTGCTGTACTCATGTACTTAAAATAGGAGATACCGTGCTAAGTAAGCTCCTCTTTGACTGACCCCATTTCGAAGTTGTAAAAAACAATACAAATAGTTAGATTCTGTCACAGTATTCTACACTTTAGGTGTCTTCAACAAAATTTTTTTTTGAACTTTAAATTCTAAATACACCCCACAACAACACGTTAACACACCACCTCTACTACTCTCTCTAGTGGATATGTTTAGGGTCACTGACCTCTCCAATGTATCCCTTGTATCGATTGCTTGTTTGTGTTCTAAATTTTCGAATTTGCTCACTGACATCAGGTAATCGAAGGGGTGCAGGAACCATATGGTGACCCTTGTTTCCACAATGCCTGCCCCCACCCATCTTTCGACCTCTCTTGTCAACTCAAAATAGTCTGCAATCGCAGCAAGTAACGGGGGGCAGGGGTGAGCTATAGCCTCATCAGTCTAGCTTCTGGACAGGAGGGGAAAGGGGGGAGTTGAGGCCTATCTCCCATAGCTTTTTTAAGTCATAACCGTGACTTTCCTCGATTGTTACTCAATTGAGTTAACCCCACGGGGGGCATATGATATGGTGAGATATGGCCCAACTACGTAAGTAGTTATTCGAAGCATAACTATAGGTAGCGTGAACGTAAGTGGTGGGAACGTGTTAACTCCGCAAAGGTCGTGACGTAGGCAATGCATCGAGCAACGCATCGAGCGCGATGCATATATAATGCATCGCGAACGCACCAAAATTACTTAGCATAGGTATCTCGAGCTCGCCGGTGCTTCGTCGTAACGCGCATTTCCTCAGATATGAAACTTAGTAGATGTGACAGGCAGGTAAGGTATCCAGTAAGGGTACCTATCCCCTATTTATCCAGGCATTGCCCACTACATATAGTGGTTAAAATGAAATTACGTCGTGATTCGAATAAGTTAACTATCCGATCGCGATATTATTGGGTATGGAGTAGATCTTCCCGGGCATCACTCCTACTGCTAGTAGAATAGGTACCTCGTGTAATACATTGCTGTCGCCTGGCCTAGTATGAGTGAGCCACCTTGAAAGAGACAGTAGAAGCGGACATTATGTGGACCTTGGTGAGTAACCTCATCATTTATTTAATAAGGTAATTTTTCCCATACTTACGAGTATTGAGAAGTAATCTCTTTCTTCGTAAGTATGCAAAATTAGGGTTTATTGTCATCCCTGCATAATTCATCACCTTCGATTACAATAATACTTTAGCGTATTATATCTTAATTCATTAGCGCGAGACGCATAATATGGACCGGTGTCCATATTAATGATGTAAAATTATGTAAATTCTTTTATATCTTGATTCACCTGACATGATCGAATTATAATAATAAATCAATTAGACACGTTGTATCGTTTTGGTGTTATTATTATTACATCGGATCATAAATGCATATAGTATTTCTGCATGATTTCTGAGCTCTCCGACACCCATAGACTAGCCAGGTATAGGGAAATATTAACTACTTACGTAGTAATATTTAGCCTTCTCCCCTCAGTAATATTTCTAATAATATTCTCTTCAATAGTTATGCCAGAATTAACTATATCAAACTGCGAGAAGAAATTGAGTTGGAAAACGAATTAATGACAGATGGTGACGATAATACATCATCGAGCTTCACCCCTTCAGATGCGTATGTAATATGTATGTAATAAAAATTTTAATTTTTCCCCTAATTTAAAGTAAAGTTGCGTTTAATAAACAGATTTTTAAATTGTAAGTTACCTCGAGCCAATTTTTCGACGCTCTATGCGTTTTGAAGGGCGACATTAACATCGTGCGTACAAATTCGACATCGAACCGTTCGAACGTGAATTTGATAAGTTACCCGCGTATATACTTACGTAGATAAGCTTATTGGTTGGATTCTACCTCGCGAAAGTTATTTGTCAGGTAGATAACCAACAAAGTTGATAGCAAATACACAGAGTTGAGCTAATGTAAATGTACATACATTGTGCACACAGACACACATTATGAAGATTCGATAAACGCTGCATAATTTTGCTTGCACTTCATTTCCTGACCATGTCGCAACAAGCCGAATAAAAATGATCACGTCAAAATCGCTGAAGAATTGAAGATAAAATAGGTTTCGATCCTTTGTATTTTATCAAAAATGGCGAATTTTATATAGATTACAAGAGAGAGAGAAAAGGTACCGATAAGGCTTCAAATGCGTAGTTGGAAAAATGGTAAAACCCCAAAATACACATAGTTACTACAAGTATGCCATTATAATGATCGGCTGCATTATTCATTTTTAATTTTTCCGTTCTTCATCAGATGACAAATAACTTTTGGGTCTTTAGGTACTTTTTGTCAAGAATTTATAGGTTGGCAACATTTAATTCATGCGTTTTAAAAACGATTTCCATGTTACCAACTTACAGAATTGCAACAAAAACTACAAGGAGGGGACCTAAAAGCATCGGCCAGTCGGTGCAAAACGAAACTCGTTAAAATAATGATTGTTCAATTTATACATAGTGTCGATTTTAAAAGGAACATAATCGAAAAAAAATTTCGATCTCAATGAGATAGACCTGGTAGTTCTAGCTGACGCCGTTTAAGTCTTCTCAATCCTACCTTTATCGTCATTTTTTTTCAGGCAAACAAATCTCTGAGATTACTTCTTCGCAAACTCATTACAATGAGATACGACTCAATCGTCAGTTTCATTTAAATTAGATAGGTTTGCTGATACTTTTTCACTGAAAAATGACAGAAGATACTGCCGAGTTCATCCGAGCAACCACAATCGAAATAACAACATACCTAATCAAATTGTTTTGAAAACTTTCAAGTATAGATGGTCTTCTCTGATTTTCGAACTCGTACAGTCATCCAATTTTTACAATCGTCATTCACATTCAGCTTCTTTGTACCATGTTCATTTGTACTAGGCAGTTCAGCAATATGTTTATTTTTTTCTTATTAATCTTTTCATCAAAAATATGATTTTTCATCGTAGGTAAGTATTAAGTAATACTATACTTTCCTCTTTATTGCGATGGAAAAATACCGAAAATATTTCTACTACTTGGAAGGTCACATCGACGTATTATTTTTACTCATTCCGTCAACGTTACAGGAGAAAAAAAAATATCTGGACAAATCTTCTATCTTCATCCATCTTACATTAGAAGCATAGGAGGGAAACAGTATACTTATGTAGTAAGTTTCTTGGGTTTCCGGTATTTCGTCGTCAATACAAAGCCACAACGTAATGATTTCGGTAAAGAACGACGTTTTGCGCCTTGATGACAAGAGTATTATTATATGGAAAAGAAAATCTAAACCGATGACGATGTTATCTGTCAATACTCCCGCAGGAAATTCAAACCCTTATCGAAAGTACCTACTGTAGATTTACGAATGCCAAGAATGGACTGAGAGCCCAACCACCCTCCCTTGTCCTTGCATCTAATACACAGCGAATCGCTATTGCGGTGACTTCGATATCGATATTATGACCTTCTTATTAACCTTTTAAGAAAATGTGGCGGAAGCTCTGTGTTATCTTGGAACGATTTCCTCTTAATTTTCTCGGTTTCGTCCGATGTTTGTTGTGCAGTAGGCATCGTTATGAGGCGATATCGGGTTTTCATAATGTTTTAAATAGCATTCGTAAGTCGAATAGAGCAGTAGAGAAGATGAAAGGGATTTCAAGGGTTGTATTTTGCATGCAGAATGAGACGAAGGGAAGCTTGTTCAAATACCAATATATACAGGCCTAATACAGGTGAAGGTACCCAGCTACCTACTTTTAATATTTGGCGGATTGTTCACCTTTCGCAAAGTTGGAAGATTTAAACCAGGAAGCAAATGTAGCTCTATTATGATAGATTAGTCCCGGGTTCGATTTATATTACGTGAAAATTATGGTAAAATGTAGACAAAAATCGAGACTTCAAATACCTACTGAATACTTTTTTCCAATAGAGTAATACGAATGTTAAATATTGATGACCTCCTTCGGGTTTCATTTTGTTTCCAGATCAGAATAAAACCTTTTCTGGGACCGTGACGATGCTGACATTTTATAAAGTGATATGTGCACACATCGTATCGGCATCAACACTCATTCGTTAATGACTTCACTTCTTTAATCTTTCATTTCGCCGGAATTATCTCAAAAACGTTAGTCGTCCAGAAGAAATACGCCATCAAGTTGATAAGGGAAAAAAACAAAAGAAAACATCACCGTATAGTTTGGAAAGATGACATGTACTACGACAAAGGCCATTTTGAAGCTTTTAAAAAATGACAACTTTTCGACATGAACGAATATAAGAAACGTAGAAACGTTATCCGAAAAATGGAAGAAGTGAGTAGAGGAACTTGAAAGAGGACTGGACTGAACCAAGCGTCAATGCGAACGTTTAATATTGTATATTGCCATATTCTTTCTTCATTTTTCTTTCATCGAATATGTTTTTAAAAAATTGTAACGACGTGTTTGAAATATTAAGAGAAAGAAGAAAATTAAAGAAAGCGAGGGTTTTTCCGCGAATCTGGCAAGCCGAAAGATAACATTGCGAGATAGGTAATACAAAATTCGTACAAAGTGGCAAAATTTACACAATTATAATTTCTCGCAACGCCTTCAACAAAGAAAGGGAAAAAATCGCCAACAACTCGCACAACTACAAAACACGCCAACCAATTTACCAGCAATCTGATTAAAAAGTATAGCATTAAAAGCGAGAGCGAGTTAAACTAAATTAGACGAGTTTCAAAAAACGATTATCCTTCGTAATAACAGACATTCTGCGGCAGAGAAAGACGCTCGCGCTCGAGTTGATTAATAAAGGCATTTATTACATCTGTTTATAAAAATTGTTGTCTTACTATGAAATATTTGGTGTGTCTTTAATTCGGCAAGAAACTTTTAATCGAGTTAAACTCGCTCTGTTCTATACCTTTAAAACGTCATACTATACACGCGAATGTTGCGATGATACAGCGAACAGGGAGCCGAGACATGCGGCGAAGGGGACAGGACCTTTAATCGAATTAACGTAACAAGCATAGTTTTAGGTTGAAAGTTTGAGCCTAACTTTTTCCACCATCAGATTGTACACACTTTTCGCGTACGTAATGATATTTTCTGTTTTGTATCGGCGTTCAGGATTTGCCACGTACACCTGCTAGAATATAGTACATCTACATAGCTTTTACAGCGCGGTTAATTAGAATTTGGAAATCAATTTGAGCAACAAAATGTCCAATAATTGAAATAGTGAATCATCAACCAATGAAATTGAAAAACCGTTATTATGGCCGGTTGCCCATCTTGTGAATTAATGGAGCCACGTGCTTCGCAAAACTCGAATCGAAATTTACCTATTTTTTAAAAAAATCATCAAACATAAGAAAATGTTTGAATCATTCGAATGATGCCCAATCATAACCTATACTTAAGTAATACTCGAATGGGAAGCACAAAAAATAATTATCATTATGACAAATTTCTCATCTTCAAAATTGAAGGGGTAAATTTGATTCAGGATTTACAAATTTGTTGTGCTCTAGATTTTGAAAATTTCGATTTTTCAAATTGTTTGCCCCTTCAATATTGAAGATAGGCAATTTGTCATAGTAAATTTTTCTTGTTCGTCCATTCATACTGTCAGTTAGTAAAGTCACTTGAATGATACAAACATTTTCTCATTTTTGTCGAATTTTTCAAAAATGACGTAACTTCTTTAATTTACAGATAGTAGAAAATATTTGCATCATTAAATTCACTTCGATATCCCAAAGTGCTCAATTTTAACAAATTGACTATCTTTAAAACTGAAGGCGCACACAACATTTGAAAATTTTAAATCACTCAAAATTTGAAGCATCCCAAATTAAGAATTCTATGTGTTCTTCAGACATAGTATTTTTCCACTATCTTGTGTTTTCTTTTTCACTGATAATATGTCGGTGGACGGTGTTTCGATTTTGCAATACGTTTTCCAGATGTAGTCGTGTTATACCTTGTTAATTTTATACCTAGTAAAAATGGGCTCTTTCAGTTGTGTCCATTGCTCCATAAAATTTTTAAAAAAATTTAATCTTCAGCGGCATCTTATAGTTCATGGCTTCAGATTCAGTATAAAACGATGTGAATCAAAATCAAAATCGCGTGTCAAAGAAAATTTCACCGTGTCCAAATTGTCATTTAAAACACATTCATCTGTTCAACACAGAAATCATATAAATTCTGTTCATCTTCATGAAGAGGAATCCAAGGAACAGAATTTAGGTTTCAATAATGTAGATACGATTACCACTTACATTACCCACACCTAGGCAATTAATTTTCAACTTTGTTTGATTTTGATTTGAGTATGTCTTTTTTGAAATTACTTCAAAAACTTCTGTTCAACATTACTTCAAGATGATTACAAGCTTTGTTTTCAAATTCATTTGAAAAATTTACAGTTGAATTTTGATAGAAGATTTGTGGAACACCCTGTATAATATCATATGACAAATACTGACCTTCAGTTCATTAGGATCAACGATGCGATGTACTCCTATTCAATGAAGCACGATTTTAAATCATGTCATTATGTGCTTATTTAAGGAATATTTGATCCAAAATGAAATAAAAATTACACTCCCGTAGAATGATAAGTATTTCGTAACAACAAGTTGAGATAATTTTGATTCATTATACCTACTCAACGTCAAAGGATTATTATCTAGGTACGCTGTGTTTGAATAAAACGTTTTTCATTGTAAATAATTATAATAATTTTCTTCAACATTTTTATTCTTTCACAGTTGGAAATTCATTTGTGAAATAAAAAAAATATACTAGAACACTTTTCAATTCAAAAACATCGGATCAGAAACAAAGAATTTTTCTGGAAAACGAGCCGGTTATTATAGAAACATTGGAATATAAATGCGTATCTATTTAAATTTCTGTTAGAAAAGATAGCGAAATAATTGCAGCACAGCCCAAATTCAACAATATCAATTACAATACTGATGATTTGAAAAAGTAAGTAGAAGATGGATATTCGAATTTGAATAATGTTCGAATTCGAAATAATAAAACTTCACGTTTCTCGGATGCCCTATGATGGTATTGGTAAAATACAGAATACAGAATACAGAATATTTATATTTTAGCTTTTGTCTTTTACAAACATTATTTAGATACATTAAATGCCCCTCTATACCAACGAAGGTGAGCGAGGAGGCCGCTTTTTTTTCTTTTTTTCCTTGATTCAGCCAATTATGAATTCGTATAGGCGTTCAATTGCCCTCTCTCCTTACGGCTGAAATTTACATGAGCCATATCAAAACACTATTATACCGCGACATTTATTCAAGAACTAGAATATCCCCAGAATGTGTAGTCTACTGGCACAAAAGTGAGAATTTTCTTTTCTTTGTTTCCCGTGCCATCGTTGCCGTAGAAACATCCCTCGAGATAAAACACATCGAAACCTATTATCGAATATTGGCTATTTTTTGTACTGTTCCACGTAAAACCCGGCGGGATTTCGTGTAAACGGTAAAACCGTTGTCCGTTGTTTTCACAAGACAAGTGTGAACGAAATTCTTCATGGACCGGATATCGAATCGGATCGTTCATCCGCATTTGCGAAAAAAAAAGGGTGAGAAATAGACCAGCATTTTTTATACGAAATAAAAAACATTTCGTCAATTTGAAAATGAAAAAGTTTCAAATTTTACAAAGATCTTAGCGTTACAACGAGAAAGCCACGAAGCCACGTCGCGTCGGTTGTTGTTGACGCGTCCTCGATAAAACTTCTGTAATGGAATTTTCCAACTCTGTGGAAATTACCTGCTCGGACAAAATTGAATGGAATTTTTTTCGTTTTGGAATTTCATACCAACTTGGGTATACCTACAACACTTTTAGATATTTAAACGACGTTCACTACGTCATTTGTAATATTACAGATGGAGGATTCATTACAATAACAGCGTGAATTTCCATGCTTCCTCGTCATCCTTTGAATTTGAAAGATATTCACGAAAATGCCAAAAAGGGAGCTACTTTTGATTCCAGTTTGGCTCCCCTGTCGTTCATCTTTTAATAGATCACAGAGTCGATAAGGCATTAAGAGAATCGGTAACAAATCGCAAGTTCCAATAGATGTCTTCAGTACTTCAATTTTGATAAAATCAGTTAAAATGACGATATTCGGCCTCAATTGATCGAATGGGAAATTTTGGAACCATTAAAAAGGAAAAGTCTTTCGAGTCATCACAAAATTCATACTTAATTGATAGTAATCTTCATAAGGATTCGAACATATGCATTGACTTTCTAAAATCGTTTTCAAATTACTCAAGTTAGGTGTAATACGTACAAACATATAATACAGTATGAAACTGGTTTCTGCTATTTTCATGCATCCCCTTGATTCAACTCGGAAAAATTGTCTCGTTCGAGAGAGGAGTGAAAAAAATTTCAAGCTCAATATTAAAATCTACCAACCACGAATCGAATCATACTCGTATACTTACGCAACTAGAAAAATCATTTTCAATAGCTGATACACAGACGCTGTGAATCGAAAACGAGTGGATAAGCAAGGATAATTGATGCACCCGGCGCGGGATGGCGTGATTTTCGCACTTTTCCAAGACTAATGGCAAAGAAGAAATGATGTTAAAGTGAATGGTTGAAGAGGAAAGAGGGACAAAGTTGCATTAATCTTGGCAATATTAACGCCAAGGGTATAATATTTAAGTTGACATGAATAACTTTGTCAGGAATAAAAGGCCGTTTTATGGCCGATCAAAGGCGCATAATCTAAAAATAAAAGCGAATTTACGCGGCTAAAGTACATGCTCGTTCTTCGTCGGTATTAACTTCGACGTTTTCAAAATAATACTGCGCGATTCTGTATGTAAAATTGCCTTTCTTTTAAAGATACTTTAATGCTTTTTATTGTCTCGTAGCGCTCAGTAGCTTAACGTAAGTGGCAGAGCCACGGCTTCGCACGCTGGAGTCGTAAGTTCATACGAAGATGGCAAAAATAACAAACATTTGGGTTAAATCTTTTTCTGCTGCTGTTTGCAGGAGGGATTAACGCGAAAAATACAACCCAAGACGCGAGATATTTCACATTATGTTGCGTCTATTTTTCACGAAACCGATTAAATTATATCTACCTATCTGTATAATCAAGATGCAAAAGGTTTAAACTGGTTCGAAGGTTTACATAGGCAGCTGATCGCAGAACTTCGAATACAAATATGTAATCGTAAGAATAAAATAAGTTTTGTCTCAAAGATCAAACTGACATGATAGAAATGAGAGAATCATGTCATCAGTTTCTGGTCAAATAAGGGAGTTTTCATGACATGAGTGGCAGTCGTATAGTTAATATATTTATATATTCTGGGACGTTTTTTAGAAAAATGTTTGGCCACCTGAGGATCTAGTTCAAATTGATATTTCCACCTCAAAATATTTGAAAATTAAAACATAAACGCAAACAGTTATCAAATGAAAATTCAAAATTGTTACAAAATTGAAAAAATAACGTTGGCTATGCAAACAACGGCACCATGTTACTCCAGGCACTCGTCAGATACCAACTCGAAACTTGACGGCGTTGAAGAGTATAATAAGGAACTAGAGTATAAGAGGCCATTGTATCTCAATATGAGAGCAACATGTCGTACTAAAAATTTATCATCACTAATGATATAAGTAAACAAGTGACCGCAATTCTTTCAATGATACGAGCAAAATAACACAATTTTCCGGCATTAACCACATATCAACTAGTACCACACCTCAAGATTACATGAAACCACCAAGTCTTATCAAAAATGCAGTCGAAGCAGCATGAACAGTAGTGAAGGATCAATGACCCACATATTTTTAAATTTTCATAAAAAAGGTTTTTCATGACTCGAGCAACATTTTGAACTCAACTGTTCCGAAATAAGGGAGCACCCAAAAATTTACCACTAAGGTAACATTTTAAATGATCATTCAATTTTACATGTAGGTAGATGTTTGTATTCGTAAAATACCCCGAGTATTCGAGAGTCGTTGACCTCATGCACAAAGTTGCGGGTATCTAGGTTAATGTTCAAAAGCTCGCAATTTCCACTTGCTCTAGCGTTACGCTCTCACTTAGAACTGTTATACAGGCTTATCACATCATCATCAATTCATCATAAACGTTGTAATCTCAGATTTCGTGGTTAAAGGAATTTCTAAACAGCATCATACAAGGGGGTCGGTACCTGGAATGTAGAAGGAGTAGGGAGCGTGGCGTGGATGAGTCCCAGACTTTGAAAAACAAACTTGGAGCAAATTCTGTAAAACTCCTGTCTATGACATTTCATCACAGTGCGAAGTGTGAAGCAATAAACATGATTCATTATTTAAAACTTTTCTTGTGAGGAGGCTTCACTGCTATTTTATTGTAACTTTCAGAACATAGATGGAAAAGGATTTCAATTCAACCAATTCCCTTGTTTTGAGATTCAACCAACAACTTTATTTCTGTTGGCCTGAATCCAGATTTACAGTTTGATTCAAGTGTAAAATAAAATACAAATAACTACGTCTGGAATTTGAAAAGAAATCAAATATATAAGTTGCAAGAATTTGAAGTCAAAACTAACTATAAGTTACTGTGAAATATGTTTCATTATCAACGCTGACACAGCAATCAAAAAGTACCATACGGAGTTCGACAATAATCAAATATCAAGTTCAATTTCACGGATGATTGCGAAAGTATTCATTTTTAAAAATATACATTATATCTCCGGGAAATTCTTGAAAATATTTTCCTAATTTTTCTTTCCGCTTTGACGCACTCGTAAAAAATCGTTTGGTTCGTGAAAAATAATCGAGTTAATTTCAGAAGAAAAATTTGGCAAATACCTATACTGGGCTTGAGTCGGCTACAGTGTAGGTAGCCTACATATGTATTTTCAATAATGAATTTCATATCTTGAACGGAAAAAAAAAAGTTAAGACGTATCGAAACGAATAAATTTCTAGGAATGTACCTTGGTCTACATGCGACTGTATATTTTCACTATCGAAATTCGGTCGAAAGCACAAGTTCAATTCATAGAATTCCTAATTTGAGTGTATCTTTCCCAAGCAAAGACACAGAAATTTTGGTTAAGATTCCCTCAAATTCTCAGTGAAACTCGCAACATACGAGAATAACGAAGAAATTCTCAAGAAAGGTGCTGTCGTATTTGCGTATCGATGATGAAAAATGAGATCTGTCACGAGAAAACCAACCTAGTGTCCAAAACGTAAATTTTACAGGAAGGGAATTTGAAGTTTTGAGTGTATGTATCAGGCGATCTAAAATTTGTAGGTCCGTGAAACTTGCACCACTTTTGGCCCCCATGAGTGCCAACATAACCCGATATTTTTTTTTCAGAATCATCACATTCAAAGTTGCCAAGTCCAATAATCGAAATTTCCCAAAATCGATTTTTTCGATTTTTTTGAATTTTTTGCCAAAAATGTTGCAAAAACTACCAGAGTATGAATTATTAATGAAGAATAAGTTATTATTATTAAATTTATCACGTTTCTTAACAAATTTGTTCAAGGTGAAAAGAGTTGATTTTTCCAGAGTGTACCTCATTAAAATTTCAAAAAAACGGCCTAAATCCTACAAATGTGAGCTGATATCCTCAAAAATTTGCATGTTGACTCCCCCAGACATACATTTCGAGAAAATGAAAAAAAAATTTTTTTTCATTTTTTTTGTTGTTGCTCAATTTTTTTGACCTTAAATTTAGGGTCAAAAGAATCGTTCGCGAACGTTTTTAGCACCGCACGCAGATTCAGCACCCTGAGTACTACCAATATCCACCATTAAAAAAATATCGATTTTTGGACACTAAGTTGGTTTTCTCGTGACAGATCACAAATTAAGAACTTGAAAACAATGATACCGCAGATTAAGTATCAAAAGTTGAAACGTACACTTACATACCTAGTTACCTACATTTCAATTCACGATACCAAATTCGCAAAAACCGACGAGAACTTGTGTGCAACACGATGAATTTCAGATTTAAAAATCCAAAAAGAAGCAAAAAACAGTAGAATTATCGCGCAGCGCGCATTTTTCGTATTCTTTTGTTTTCATCGAACGATGAAAAAATAATGAAAAAATTTCTCCGAGCGGAACACGCTCATCTCAATGCTTTGGTTATATGTATAAGCCTACTACTACGTACACGTAGCGTCAAGACAATAAAGAACTAGCATGAGTATAACAGTGAAAAAAAAATACCCAGATATACGAGGAAAATGCGGCGAAAAGGTGCAAAAGTTGAAGGTCTTCACATTAATCATAACTATAAACTTGATCGTTGACTACACGAAGTAATAAGGCGATGGTCTCGGCGTTGACGTAGGGTGCAGGCGAGCACCCTTCTATTTGATTTTGAAAAAATTTAGAAGTACACGATATAAGTATGTACATACACCATGACGGGGAATAGAAAAACCATCTCTAAAGGCTCTGATAAATCTATACTTATGCGTACCTAGTACGTCATGCAAAGGGAATAAAAGTACAAGTTTTGTTAGGTAGGTATATACTCTTTTAGTCTTTTCACTCATATCTATACCCATGTGGTCATAGCCCTGGGTGAGTTTGTTATGATCTCAATTGTTGAGCAAATTGCTTTGTAATCAAACAAAAGCTGTTGGGTGACAACGTCAACGTCAGCCCCAAAACAAACTACAACAACTTCAACAGCCTTGAGCACTTGGACTAGTTGCAATAATTGCGCTTGCGCAACGCCACAGCAACTCTTACGAGTACACAGAAGTCTTTAAACTCTCAATTTCAAATTCAAACTGAGAATGGTTTTTATCGAAATCTTCATCATTTCTCGTTTTGAGAAAGAAAAACTCGTATTATCTAATCTACCCACGCTAATTGCAGTGGAAACTACTACATACTTTTACAGACTATACTAATTTAGAGAATTCATGCAACTTGAAACTAAAGCATAACACTACGCGATCAAAAACTATTTGAGAAAACTCACCAATTGAAGACTTCATCGTTGAAAATTCGTGTACGATACATCGATCATTGGTGCAGATTTGACTCGTAGTAGGAATTTTCTGGACATGTCGGGCGATCATACATACAAGAAAACCTTCATCGGACATCGAACAGACTAGACTTCTCATATTACGAAAACTACATACTTAGTCTAGTACAGTCATCGCAACAAAACCGTGAAAAAATTACTAAAAATACTGACTACTTCCGTACTTCGTTTTTCGAAAAAAAAGAAGAAAAAAACGCACAGAACGAGAAAAATCGAAGTGTTTCTCGCTTCTACAAAAACCGCGATTTACGTTACCAGTTACCACAAACAAAGACTACCGATCGCAAATTTCGATTCGGCTGTAGGTAAACTTCAAAACTATATACAGGGTGCCCAGAAATATCGTGAACCCCAAAGAAAGTTTATTATTAAAATTATAGGTTAGCAAGGTGAAATAGATGCATGGTGGAATGTTATCATCTCAGTCTAAACAACCAATCATGTGCTATAATTATTACATTCGCTGTGACCAACCGAAATACTTAGTTACTTAGCAGAAATCTTTATTAGGGGTTCACGATATTTCTGGGCATCCTGTACCTACTATGTACCTACCTACCTACAACTTTTTCTACGCAGAAACTTGAAAATGATTTTCAACTCAACCGAATAACAGTTAGTAAGTATAGTATTCTATCGCCCTTAATGCTTTCTAGTTCTTTCCACAATCAGGGATGCTACTCAAATTTTTCTCAAAAAAAGTAACTTTAGTAACCAAAAAAGTTGGAAAAAGTAACCAAAAAGTAACCAAAAAGTAACCAAAAAAGTGACCAAAAAAATTTCCAATGCAAAAAATATAGGTGAGATGACCGAAAAACTCTGATCCATAAAAAACTACTACATTTTATTTTCAGAGGTGTGATGAAGCGATGTGTTGGGGGGGAGGGGGAAAGACTGAAATTCTCCCAACTTTTCACGCTAGATTTTCCCAACTTTTACTCTACCACCACACCCCCCCCCCACCCAACAACAAGATTTTTTCAAATAATTGGTCAGATATTGATGACTTGATGAGATTATGTTTTTGGAATTTGTCGAGTTGATTTTTCCATTTTAGGAAACGTTTGGAAATTGTAGCAGTAGAATTCATATCTGCCCGAGCGAAGCGAGGGCGAAAGCTGCGAAAAATTTATGATTCGAAACATAAAACAACCTCATTTTTTAAGCAAGAAGTTGATTTTCGTGGCTTCAAAAGCTTCAAATTTTAAAAGTTTTCAGAAAATTACATATATGTACCTAGGTACCCATTTGACAGTTGTAAAATATGAGTAAAAGCCCGAGCGAAGCGAGGGCGAAAGCTGCGAAAATTGATGATATGAGACGTAAAACAACGTCATTCCTGATGATGTGAGTAAAAAGTTGATTTTCTTGGCTTCAAAATTTTTAATTTTTCAGGAAATTATTATGTGTATATTTATAGAAATATGAAGAAAAGCCCGAGCGAAGCGAGGGCAAAAGCTTTCGAAAATTCACAATTCCTGAGAGGTAAAACAACATCATTTTTTATGAAAAGAAAAAGAGTTCTGGGTAAAATTTTGAAGAAAAAAAAGGATATTTGTGAAAAAACACGGAAAAAGTAACTTTTAGTAACCAAAATTTTTAAAAAGTAACCAAAAGTTACTATTAGTAACTTTTAGTAACTTGGTTACTTAAAAAGTAACCGCGTAGCATCCCTGCACAATGAATAAATTCAAATTCATGTAGATAGGGCTTGTAAACGCAAAGCATGCAGTATACAAATACAACATAAACACTCACCAAATTCAGGAAACACATCGAAAAATCTTCAAAATCGAACTTCCTTCACGAACAAACGAACTTCGAGGCTTCGAACAAGAGGACTGAGGAACAAGACAGTGACGTAAAATGAAAGCAAATTTAGCAATTATTAGCAAAAATAAGCCAATGAAAAGATGCAAAAGAAAAACGCATCGCAAAAATGAAAACGCGGCAAAGCAAAAGGAAACGTTGAAACTTGAAACCGCAGGGATGCAGAAGCAACGGGTTGCCATTTGGCAACGTCGCATACATTAGCATACATGAGCGACGAGACGACGACGTTTACGATTACGACTATACGTTCTAACGAATACACGCACAGGCCGATCGCGCACCCGCGTTCGAAGGTTTTCAGGTATTTTATGGCCAAAAATTCATCAAAATCGGTGTAAAAGTAGTACAGCTTTTAGAAAACACATGAAAGTGTTCAAATGTCAAACATTTGATCAAAATCATGGATTTTCAAAAAGCTACACCACTTTTGCGCACCAATTTCAACAAGTTCGTGTACAGAAGAATAACACAGCCAGTAACACGACGAAAACGATGTGCTCGAAACAACATACTAATTACATAATCATGTACATACTACATAGCTCTTACATCAAGCACGAACTGGCTAAGATTCATTCAAGTTACAATATTATCAATTTATTATTAAGGACGACATTTATGTACTTACAGATTAGACTGATGAGTACACGCACAGGCCAATCGCGTACCAGCGTTCAAAGTTTCGTACCACGAATTTTTCAAGTCCCAAAAATAACTGTGCAGAAGCAGTAGGTACAACTTTTAGAAAATACACCGAAATACACAACGTTTGAATGTCGCAAAATTCGAACAAAAACAAAATCGTGCATTTTCAAAACGTTGTGAACGAAACAAAACATACGTCAAGCTCAAACACGAACTGGCCATCACACTTGATAATTAAAATTATTACGAATTACGTAGACGCGAAAATGCCAATATGTACGTCAGATCAAATAAGTACCTAAATAAACGCAATGCATTTCAACAAGCAATCCTACTCAATTTACTTACCTCCGCAATATACGCAACCGCAACTAACCAACTACAAAGACAAAACACAAACACAAACTGACAAAGCACTTTGCGAAACCGGGACCGGGTTCCGACTGGAACCATCCGATCCGAACCGAACTTCCAACCAGAACTGAAGTAGTGAGGTCTGAGAACAATCAGAACATTGCCGTGAAACCGGCCGACGCGAAGTGCATTCTTTTCTACCTGAATAGCTGAGTACTCACCCCCACCAGACTAAACGGACCAACGAACAGTCGAATTGAATGAGCAGTTGAGCATTCGAGACTCGAGTCGCAAGTCGCAACAATGTTGTGAACAGGGATGCGATGATACCGTGTCGATACGGTATCGATAATTCTGAAAATATCATGATACGTATCGATAAATATCATGATACTTTTGTTTGTTTATTTAGCTTAAAAAGTTGGCTGAAATGCCAAAACTTTCACAGATAAAAAAAAGCCAAAAACAAACAAAATTCAAAAGCTCGGTATCAAGTTTGGATCGATACGTATCGATACACTACTGATCTGATACGTATCGATAAATATCATGATATATCGGGTATCATCGCATCCCTGGTTGTGAAGTGTTGCTGATGTGTGTTGACTGTTGAGCAACGTGTATTCATGTTACGTTGTAGAATGATACCTTAGATACCTACATGATACATTTTGTAATTGTGTAGATCTAAATCAGATCTATGTAGTTCTAGATCATATTAATTTATCATCATTAAAAGGTTCTGATGAATAGAATTGCGAAATGAAATCACATTTTTTTCCAAACTTCTAGTGATGAAAAGATATCGAGTGCTTAATTAACTCTGTACTATCTTCGAACCATTAGTCCGCAATCCGCATCAAGCTGAAGACCTGGCTCGGATGATCATGTCTGATCGATCATTGAGTCAACTTGACCAAAAATCACATTAATATAGGTATCCATGATTTCAAAACTTTCCTCTCGAGATGAGACTTACTAAGCACCCCTTTTTTTTCAGAATTTTCAGAATTTGGTTATATTTGTTTCAATAGGACACTTTCCTTTTTCACTTTTCCAAACAATGTAAGTAGATTTCAAACAAATTTTTATGCAGTAGATGCTAAATTCAAAAAATAATGCAGTTCAATTATTTCGTCTTCTCGCTTCCACCATCCAATAATGAACTGAATCAGACATATTTGCAAAAAAAACTCCATACCTAAATACCATTTTTGGGGGTTTCATTTTTTTAAATGGAAATTCATTGCTCGCCCTTACGAAAAAAAAATAGTACTTTCTGAGTAGTAGTTTTTTAACGGAGTAAAAAGTACTACTTTTTAACACCTTCATGGAGAAATATTAGTAGTTTTACGTAAAAACTACTACTTTTGTCTAAAAACTAGTTAAAATTACTACTTCAAAACTACTACTTACGAAGTAGTAATTTGAACTAGTTTTTAGACAAAAGTAGTAGTTTTTATGTAAAACTACTAATATTTCTCCATGAAGGTGTTAAAAAGTAGTACTTTTTACTCCGTTAAAAAACTACTACTCAGAAAGTACTATTTTTTTTCCGTGAGGGTCGTGTTGAGCTCATCCATCGAATGACGATGAAAAAAATTGAAACATTGCGGTTTTGCAAATGACTGGTTCCATATGGAATAGAAAGGATTCTAGAGCTCATAGCTGTCTGTAGCACAAGAAGAGAGTCCTTCCGTTATACTTACTATAACATTATGTTTGGTGTTTTTAACATTTTTTAAAAAGAATTTTCTGCAAGAGGAAAGGAATTAGTTATGAAGGATAATTAAATAGGTACATGCCCGTCAAGATGAGGGGGGGGTGCAGAGAGTGCACGTGCACCGGGTCCGCAAATTTTCGAAAGGACCGCAAATGAAGTTAGAAAAACTTGCCAACTTTGAGTGATAAGTTGGAAAGTTTACAATTCGGAATGTTCAATGATGAACTGACATCTCTAAAATTCTTTAAATGTGTTTAAAAATTGTTAAAAACTACTATTTTTAAAACAAAATTCTCAAAAAATTTTCCCCTTCGCTCCGCTCGAGCAATATTGTATACTTCTTTTAGTGTTTTTGAATTTTGAAAATATTACCAAAATCATGATATAATGTAATCATTTTTTATCTACATGGGTATATCTTTCAATTTTTCCAACTTAATAAAAAATAAATTGAATTCCTTTTGGTTATAAAGTGCGTACAAATTACCTATCCATAGCTATTGAGGTTGACATTTTCAAGATTTTAGAATGAGAAATGAGAATTTTCAATATATGTACGCCAAAAAAATTTGGGACCCGCAAAATTTTGCACCCGAGCCCGCACTGGCTCTCGCCGGTCCTGCCCTGCCCTGGGTAGTGGGTAGGTATACAATTTAAATTCATTTGAAAATTAGTTCAGTATACCTATTAGATGACCTAGGTATAGGTAAAAGCTAGTGGGGGCACAAATAGGTTGAAATGTCTTCATAATTGAAGCAGAAGGTGGGTGTAGACAATGCAAAGTTTTGGCTGGAAAAAATGCGGAAAAAAATAAAATGCATGAAAAATTAAAGTTTGTTAATTATAAAGATGCAGGGTACTTAACCTAACTGAAATTTTCATTGTTTTTTTCCTGGCTTTGCCAATCATTGTACCTTATTCGGATGTAAAATATAATTAATTTAATACATAATGTACCTATTTTAAAAAACAGTATGTTACATTGTAACATACCAATCTAAAGAAACACTTCTACTCCACATTTACTCCAACGCGTTTTTCCAAATTTAAAAAAACATTGAAAATCATTTTAAAATGTAAATATAAAACAAACTACAAAAATTAGGTTCAGGTTCAACAAAAAATTATATTCCAAGCAATATCAGAGAATTGTTACTCGCTTTAAATGTCTACACTGGCAGAAAGATAATTACAATCGCTTACAATCGCTTAACCACAGCCAGATAAGTAAAATCGGAAACGGTCAGATGGTTTACAAGCGAGTAGTAATACTTCAGTTCTTGAAACGTAAGTGTGGCGAACATACTTAAGTACTTCAATTGAAAAAAATGACTACCCATAGTGCTATTAAAATAACAACTGATTCGTTCGGTGAAGCCATAAACCATAAAACTAACAAAATCGAGCCGGTTTGTCGTTACACATTGCAAAGTGCTGATATTACCCTGCAAGTCATCAGTTATGGAGCCACTATTACCAGTATAAAAACCAAAGACAAAAATGGCAAATTGGACGACATAGTGTTAGGATTCGACGACATAAGAGGTACCCTAATCATACTAATATTATTTTAGTAAATATATTGTACTAAGTATATTTTTAATCGCTAAAATAAAAATATTTTGGACTACATGCACTAAAAATAATGAGCAACCGTAGGTTTTTCAAATCTGATGTAGGTATATTTTCGCTGATTTCTATTCGAATTCAAGTAGGGATGTATTTTAAGCTATTTCAAAATTTGTTGAATATAGGTACCTATGTAATTAAAAATTGCTGCTGTTAATAATCATTTAAATTTATTATTTTGAGTGTTTACTACGTGCACATTATTTCAATTTAAACGCTTCAGTGAATAGTGAAGAGGCACCTGTGAAACGTTAACAAATACTTACGTAGGTATAGGTTATTATTGTCAAGATTATGTCAATTTGCTTGAAAGATTTTAGAACCTACCTACCTACCTCGCACCTATGTGTATGCCTCATTAATTTTACTCAGTCATAATTACTTAGGTACTTACTAAATTGTTAACAATTTAGTAATTGGTAGAATATTCTACCAAAATAAAAAGATAAAATTTTAGGAGTACCTACATAATAATAATTGAATCAAGTTCATTTGGGCACCTAGGTACCTTTCTTTTTGAAGACGAATTACTTGTACGATAATCGTATTATTTTTCAATGATTCTGATTATAATCAGTATTTTCCACAACACACAAATAAATTTGAATATCTTGGTTATTAATTTTTTTTTCAAATCACATTCTAAATTAATGACCAAATCTCATCAACAGTTTAAAATTTCGATGCATTAATTCTCACGAAATTCCATCCTCCTAAATAAAATAACTTATAAACGTGAACCTAGAGTAAAGAATGAATTTTATGCAAATGTATGCAGGATATAAAAGCGATTTAAACCCATATTTTGGAGCGACTGTTGGGAGATACGCAAACCGAATTGGTGGAGGTCAATTCAAACTGGATGGTAAAACATACAACTTGATTAAAAATATGGGAAATAATCAATTGCACGGAGGTTTGATCGGATTTGATAAGGTAGGCAACATTCGTTCAGTTACAAGAGAACAATTTTTTGTGAACATGAAAATCATTACTTACTTATCAAAAAATTCTTAAAATATTCATTCAAATACCAAATCATTTTTTTTTATCAGGTTAATTGGAAAGGTTACATTAAAGACAATAAAATAATTTTCACATACTTAAGCTCTGATGGAGAAGAAGGATTTCCAGCAGATTTACTTTCAACAATTACGTACGAATTGAAAGCAAATACATTGAGTATTCTATTCGAAGCTGTCAGCAATGGTTCGACCGTCATCAATTTGACCAATCATTCTTATTTCAACTTAGCTGGACATGTACGTATGTTATTTGTAAAAATTTAATAAGACAGCAAGTACACAAATTTCTGACCCTCAAGAAATCTTTTTGACAAATATTTATAGTATGTACTTTCCACAGCAATAATAGAACGAAACTAATTTCAGGGTGCTGGTTCAGAGGGTGTTTACGACCACGTAGTAGCCATAAACGCAGATAAAATTACAATCTTGAATAAAGAAATGATAGCGACGGGTAATTCTAACACATAAAAATAACACTATAACGACAACTAAATTTTGAACGCATCAACTCTGTTCGTGCATTTATAGGACAGTTGAAATGTGTTGGTGGAACAAATTATGATTTAAGGACGCCGCAAAATCTCGGAAAAGCGATCCACAGCATACCGGAGACAGGGTTTGATTTCAATTATTGCTTGAATAAGTTCCAGGCTGAGAAAAAAACACCGACATTTGCTGCCAGGTAAATTCTGATGAAGTTTTACTTGCATAAATTATTAATACGGAAAAATTGCAATTTCGATATACGAAATGGTTGAATGATAGCTACACGTCTTGTTAAATAAAATCGTGACATCATCTAAAATGTTAATTCAATTTATATTTTCAAACAGAAATTTTAAAGTTGAATTTCAAACTTGCTATAATTTAACAGGGTTATAGAGCCCAAATCGGGTAGGTACCTGGAACTTTTTACCGATCAACCGGGAGTTCAATTCTACACAGGAAATTCCATCAAAGACGGTATTGGCAAAAATGGCGCAAAATTTGGAAAGCAGTCCGCATTCTGTTTGGAAACACAAAACTATCCAAATAGTGTGAATATCGTACGTAGAACACAATATTTTAATTTCAATTTCCAAACTTCGTAATTTCAAAAAAATCATGTTTATTGTTTATCTTTTTTCTTCTTCTTCCTTTTTTTTTATTCGTCAAATTTCACTTCAATTTTGAAATTTCAATTTAAACAGTAGTCTGTAGGTAGTAATAGTCATTTTGAAGTTTTGGTTTCTTCGGTACATAATGTACAGTGTTGCATTTTCATTAACTCAAAAAGTTATAATGCTTGATGCTTCTGTCACAAACTGAAATTATGGTGTCAAAATTCGAGGATAGTTCATTTCATTTGAAAGTGGCAGTAATTTTATGAACTCATGTAAAAAAAAATCCACTTCGCAACTGTTTGACTAAGAATTATTTTACAATAATTGTGTACGAGTACGTTTCTTCTATGTAGACTTCCAAATTTCGAAGTTTGTTTGAGGAAAAGTTCGGAAGAATTTCATCCATTAAAAACAATAATATTTATCAATTTTTTCAGGAGTCATTCCCAAGTTCGATTCTCAGACCGGGCGAAAAATATGAACATAGAGCAATTTATGTTTTCGGCGTAGAACAAACTTCATTCTAATGAACTATAATGAACTCATGAAACGCATTAAGCAATCATCAACATAATCATACGCGTATATTTAATGAATATTCAGAAAAGTAAAATTAACGTTTTAAATTTAAAAAAAAAAAAAAACAATAGTTTAGATTAAAAATCGTAGAAACGAATAATAAATAATTTAAAATTACGTCAATTCGGTATTTCAACATCGTTTACTCAATGATTTCCTTCTTGTAGAGCTTCTATTACCTGCTGAATTCATATTAACATTACAAAACAATATCTCTGTGAGTTATAATCCAGTACACAAATATTGAAATTATTTCAACGAATACTCACTAGTTCTGGTATTTTTCGAGATTGTTTTGAGGGAATGTTTACGATTACGACTCGAACGAGGCGATACGATAGTAACAACAGGAATCGTTCTACAAAACGAGAATAAAATTAACAATAACAAAAAATATGATGATGCGATGAAAAACATGAATTATTACTTTTTCGTCGCTTTACTGGTCTCTTTCCTAAGAGGCTTTTCGTTGTTGTTCGGTTTTTGTTCGGTATTCACAGGAGATGGGTTTTTGCTGCAAGGAAAAACGACGATGGTAATATCCAAACAACACATCAACAAGAAGATATAAAAAATTTCCAATACCTTCGATTTCGTGAAATTTTCGCTTTTGAAGGTGCAGCATTCGTGGTACAGGTATTACTAACTATGATTGCCTTTTCTTTTTGTTTTTCCCGTTCGAGGATTAATTTCATTTGCGGAGTAGGATTATCTAAGCCACGAGTATACAGAGCTTCGGAATTTGCAGAATCTGTACTGTCTGATGATATACTGATTCTGTAAAAAAAGAAATCTTGTTGATGAGAGATTCAAAAAACTTTTAAACTCGAATTGCTGGAAGCAAGAAAGATAATTACCCGGCCATTCTTGACTCTTGAGGAACATCGTACATTGGCAAAATACCAGTGGGTTTCTCTGGATTTCCGGCTAATATTTTGGGCCAATCGAACTGAACCGTACTATGTGTTGATTTTCTTGTTAATCTAAAAATTGCAAAAATAATGAGTGGAGTAATCGAGATCGTAAAACGAATAAATTCAATTGAAAATGAAAATTTACCTTGGATTGTAATTACGAACGGCGCAAGGTTTCCGAGCATTGTTAACAGGTATTGCACAGGGCTTACGAAATTTATATCTGTTATTGTTTTCTCTATCGCTGTTACATCTAAAACGCTAAAAATAGATGAAGAAATATTTTTCAAGTTCCTCAGTATTTACATTGATTCAACATAATTTCACTATTTATTAGAGAAACCAAAATAACAACAGAACAAAGCTTTTTAACGTTTGAAATTAATATTATATAATTACCCTGCGAGGTCCTTGCAATAAATTCACATTCAAAGAGAGGTCTCCATTAAATGTGTACCCAGCATCTCGAACAGCATTTTTAAATAAACTTCTACAATATGCGTAATTCGGTTTCGACTTGAATTTCAAACGATTAACATATCTCAAATATTGCACTAAAGAATCTACAAAAATTAATATAAATTAGTACACCGATACGTAAATTGCAAATATTTCAAAATGAAATCAAAATAATATAATGTATACATACCAGGCGGTTCGATTTTTTTGGAACTAAAACATTCGTCAATCAAGGCAGGCAAATTGCTCATCATTTTATTCTTATATTCAGCTACCATTTCAGCATCCGTGTTACCTTCCCACGGCAACGAACCCGTTATCCACTGGATGATATTATACCCCAACACTTCTAAATCGCCTCGTCTTGAATGTGCTAAAGATGAAAGAAACAATATAAGCGTTCTACATACACACTGTACATTGTTCATATGGCACCGGTTCGGTAAAAACTAACCTCCGAAATGAGCATCCCTCGATGTGAATACTAAGGTACCGTTGTGGGCTTTCCTTTGATCAGATTCTAACTTTTTATGATTCCCAACATCGTCATAAAATTTACAGGATAAACCATAATCTAATAAATGAACTGGAGTAGTATTTTCTTTGTTCAGGACCAAATTTGAAGCTTTAATATCCGCATGAACATAACCTTTACTATGAATATATTCTAAAACGTCGATCTGAAATACAAACCGATATTTCGTTAAAATCATCTTCCTTATCAAAATTTTTCAACATTATCATATTATTATTATTACTATACGAACCACATAAAAAGCCAAGGTAAATGCTGTTTTAAGACTAAATCGTCGGCCACTATTCAGAAACACGGTCTGCAAATCGATACCGTATTTCGGCAGAACAATAAAACGATAACGTTCGTTGTTATAGTAATGAGAACCGCAACCCAAGAAATGTGGCATTCCTAAAGCTTTCATTCTACGATCCATCTTCCATTTATCAACTGTAAATACACATTTGAAAATATTAAAAATATTCTCGGATGACAGATGAAATCTCCGTATTATATCAACTTACTCAGTTCTTTTCTACCAATTTTAGCGTAAACGTGAATTTCAACAAATAAAGGACCACTCATAAATGGCTCCTGAAACATGAAAATTGTGTTGGAAATTACTGCTAACACACATCTCTGTTTCACATTTATCGACAATGTACTTAGATAAATCTCATATACTCACTACTTTCACTACATAGTCAGTTTTATTACCCACGGTTCTAGTCAAATCATCAGAAGCTGAAACACAAAGTTGAATGAGTACATTAATTCACGATTTTATTTCTTTTCTATTTTCACAGGTGCACTAATTACTCACCAAGATAAATTTCTCCAAAGCCACCAATTCCTACCGCTGGTCCCAGTTTCCATTTTTTACTTTTCAAATCCGTTAAAATTTCTCCCTGAGGTATACTCTTGGCCAAACTCAAACTCTTTCTTGGAGATTCCATCATAATATTTATGCTTTCGTCATTATGTAGAATGAAAGGTCAAAGAAAACTTTAGCTGTAAAAACAACATCAAATCAGCATCATTCATTGTTTCGGTAGTCGGTGGATCAACACTTCTACATTTAAGCGTTTACCGTAGATTCGCAAGAAAATAACTATAAAATATTGATTGAGCTTATAGCGAAAAACTTTAAGTGACATGGAAATGAATTAATTTTAAATTTTGAAGTGTTTGAACGATCGAATGTTGTGTTTCAATGAAAGTACTGTAACACAGAATTACACCCAGAATAATACAAGTGTTAGCAAAGATACATCGAAAACAACTTTACAGCTCATGAGTCAAGTACACCGAGTTTAGATTCGAAAGAAGCCGCGTCTAAATATCATTAAAAATGAAATGAAAGTACATTTTTCAATCTCTTAATCAAGTAACTTATTCGAGATTCTAACGAGCTTGCTGTAATCGCACAATTATTGCACTGAATGGCTTACCTTTGACGAATGAATACTGCTCGTGTTTCTTCGATGTGTAGTAAGGATTTCTGAGTAACTCCAGTTGAATATTAAAAAGTTTTCGTAATGATTTCCTTCTATAAACCAAAGTAAATCTATGCAAATTTTTAGAAAAAGAAAATCGAAATCTATAATTTTGAACTCATTTGAACCCTACGAATTATCATCAAATTACCTTCTGGTGTTTCTCTCTCTGATAAGCTGTCGGAAGAAAGATTTACGCGAATTTGAATTTTACGAAAAGTACATCGTTTGAATGTGTTTTAGTGACTTTTTCAAATTATTTTGCATCCAAAAAAGCGTAAATAGCTTTAAAATACTTTGTAAAAAAAGATTTAGACTGTAAAAAATATTTTTGAAAAATATTTATCTCGATTCTCGAGATAAGAAAAAAGTTGACCGTGAAAACACTTGAGAAAATTCACTTTGATTTTTGGTAACACTGCGTAATTTTGTTCGCTGACAAACTGCAGCTAAACACAAAAGCAAAAGCTGACAGCGGTTCGGATAATGAGTTATTATGACTTTTCGAATTCGAGGTATTTTTTAGAATAATTTGACCATTTAGAAGTGTTGAAACAATTATTATTCGATCGGTCAAGATTCGGTGTAGTGTATTGAATTAGTTCATGATAATTTGGACTTTAAGATGTTAGTGATTTCTCGTGAATCGCGAGTCGTATAATGCGGTTGTGTTTCCTTTGCAGTTTTAATCTTGTCGTAGATCACAAATACTTGAGATAAAGATTCTGTATTAATTTATTTCTAGTGATTAATAATCGTAGTAATGTTCATAAATGCCAATATGTTGTTACCAAGCGTACTTTCATTGTTCCTCGTTGTAACTGGAGTTACATGTCAGATTAAAAGTTTAGACGAAACTAACTGGGATTCGATACTGAAAGGAGAATGGATGCTTGAATTGTAAGTACAGATGCAATTGTCACGTAATCTCTTGTAAATGCATCGTTGTTACTAAAACAATTACTTATGTTCATTTTATGGTTATTCCAGTTACGCTCCGTGGTGTCCGGCATGCAAAGCTTTGGAAACAACGTGGAAAGAATTATCGAAATATGGCGGTGAATTGGGAATCTCAGTTGGACAAGTAGATGTGACTGTTTCGCCGGGTTTGAGCGGCAGATTTATGGTTACAGCTTTACCTACGATATTCCAGTATGTAATATAGAATTGTTCCAAGTTCCTTCGTGTATTGATTCGAGCATCATTAGCTAACCAAATTGTTACACGTATTTATAGCGTTTCGAATGGCGAATTCAGACAATATCGCGGATCTAGGGATATAGAATCGTTCTTACAATTCGTGAAAGAGAAAAAATGGAAAGATTTACAAGCAGTGCCGTCATGGAAATCGCCAGCTTCTTATCAAATGACAGCAGTAGCTTATTTCTTCAAGTTATCTCAACTTTTAAGAGTAAGTGCGTCGCAATTACGCGTGAATTCTTGTCAGCGTTGATGTAAACAATATGTTGTATCACTTTTAGAATATTCATGCGAGGTTAATGGAAGATTATGGATTGCCTACTTGGGGATCTTACTTGATTTTTGCTATTGCTACGATATTCTTCGGTGCCTTATTAGGACTTGTGAGTAAATCCATTTTTAGAAGTATGATAATTTCGAATTCAACAATGAACAAATTTTTAACGTTTTAGATCATTGTATTCTGTATCGATTTCTTCTACCCGCCTAAAATACTTCACTATGGTGCAGAAGGAAGTCCGTCTAGAAGGAAAGATGATGCTGAAGAAGAAGTACGTTAGCGAATTTTTCAAATTATATTCGAACGTGTTGATAATTTTCTACTATTTTATTACAGGACGATCTTGAAGACGAAATCGTTGACGAGCAAAACGAAGAAAATGCTAGTCCTCCGGTTCGCAAAAGAAGAACCACTCGTAAAGCTGACTGATAGTGGTGAAGTTATAGTTTTCTAATTGCTATTCGTATTTTTAATATTGAGGTGATTGCGATGTAAATTTTTTTACCATTTTTTAAAACAAATTTTCAACTTTTTTTATTTGTCAATTATTTTAATTGTTTTATGCAGTGACACCTTAATTTATACTTCAGTTTAAGTCAGCCTTCAGTTATTTTTGATTTCTTATTCGATTAACACGCGTTATTTTGATAAAAATTTTCACCTTACATCACAAAAATTGTTTATGCTTTTTCCATTATTTGTATTTTATTTATTTATTTATTTATTAGTTTACGTGATCTTAATTTTGATGAAGTGCGTTTATTTAAGGATATGGTTCTTTTTATTTTGAATAATTGAAATGACAGGTACAATTTTTATCGAGCAGCTCAACATAATTTTCACGATATTGTTCTAGTAGAACTTTTAATGCTGTTGAGTGCGTGCAGAGAGTTTCTTTTCTCTTCCAGTAAGAATATTTTTATGTTTTCTCGTGTGTTATTATTGCTATTTGCTATTGCAAATTGAGAATAGATTTTTCAAATTTAATTTATTCACCATTAGAAAAGTGTAGTTTATTTTTTAATCTCTAATGCATTTAATTTGAATAGTAATTGTATATTTGAGAAGCGCTCAAAAAAAGGCCTTTATATAGATTTGTTATGTTATGTTATTATATGATGGTTTTTTTAATTCTTATTTAAAACGTAAATGCTCACTATGATTAATCTGTTTGATAGTAATGATTGTATGTTTGTGAATTTGTGTGTTAAAATAATGTACTCTATTTTAACATGTAAATAAACGATCTGCGCATATTTGATTAAAATCAAGTTTCTTTATACGAGTAGTATCATTATTTGCTTAGAATGTAACCTAAGTCGGCAGGTACTCAAGTGGTTGGTTAGGGAACCTTCGAACTAAGCCGAATGGTACATAAGGAAATAGTTTTGGATACCATTGCTAAGAAAAGTAAAAGTAAAGAAAGACTCGTCTTATTTGCAACTCCCTCGATAGTATTATGAATATGATCGAAATGCTTCGCACGATTAGTGGAATTCATATTTATACAAAGAAATCGCATCACCACTCACCCGCCTGTTCACTGCTTTCAAAGAATCCCTAATCCAAAGGTGAACCCATGAGGGTTCCCATGAAAAATGAAAAATACGTTAGAAAATAAATGGACAGATGGCATATGCAGTGAATCGTTACTGAGTGAGTGTGAGAGACGAAGCGGGTGAAGTAGGTACGTTAACTGCCATTGTGGTTTTTAGGTGTTTCCTTATCACGTCAGTCTGTTCTAAACGGTTGGTGTTGTTTTTATTTTGGTGTATGCTGAATTTATAAGTATACCTAAAGATACTAATTTTTTTACACTTATGGTGTTTATATAGTCGAAAAATGTGAAATTTGTTCGAGCTAGAAGACATTACCATCGTGCTGTTAGAAGAAATGCATAAACAGATATGAGCTGTATAAGAGATGTCTTAATATTAAATTAAAAACCATACGTTTGGGACTATACACGAACTACAAGCACGTGATAACTAATAGTACAGTAAGTAAATATTAGTTATTAACCTTGATAATGGGTTCACTTTTGAACCATCATTACGTATCTCAGGAGATAATTTATTTTATCAGCGTACAACTTTCAAGCCTCGGTAGTCTGAATCAGTCATTGTATAAGCCGTCTCGTGCTAACACTTACCTTCCGGCAAGTGTGCTAAAAGATGTTATTCTATTAGGAGTCATGAATTTTACCCAAAATGAATGTTTTTAAACGCAAAATATCCTTACAATAGTTCATATAATTTCTCAATTTTAATTATTAACCCTTATTCGTCAGATTCATAGTGTCAATATGTCAGCTTTCGTTCAGTTTCTTGTTTTGTTTCTAATCTCAATCGTCACCGCTGTTTATTCTACCGAACCACTTCTGTTCGCCGAAGATACTTTGGAGGACTCTCATGGCAAAATTGTGTTCTCATCTGTGGTAAGTTTGTTTTATTTTTTCAACAAATAAGTCGTTCCAACTCGAGGAAAAATAGCTCAGTTTTGTTATTTTTGATATGATAAAGATATTAATGCGCAGTGAACGTCTTAACAAGAGGATTAAATAAATAGATAATAATGAGGGAAAATGTTTATTTTTCAGATTTTCCGACATGGAGACCGAGCACCGACAAATCCCTACCCAACTGACAGATACAATATATCGAATTGGCCACAAGGATGGGGACAGCTATCAAAGGTTAGTTTTTATCATTTTGTTATTTAATCTTGAATCGTTTACTGTCGAAAAAAATGTCCAAAAGTCTTTAGTTTGACATCTCTTCACCAGTATTAAATATTATACCTACAGGTTTCAAAAAAACATCTCAAATACAAAAATCTTGAAACTTTTCAACCTTTGCAAACAACTCTTTCATTAATTAATTGGCAATTTTATTGTGTAATAGGTAGATATGTAGTTGATTTTTTTTTTTAAAAATGATTTTTGTTTTTGAAATAAGTAAGGTATCTATACTTGAATAGATTTCCACATTCGTATTTCATTATGATGTGTTCAAAGTACTACTTACTCGTATTAATAAATTAATTTGTGTGAATTTATATTAAAATTCAATAGAAAGTTGGTTGAACTTCAAGTAGGTGGTAGTACATATTAATAAAATTTTAAAAATGTACTGTACCTATCAACCTGCGAATACTCTTAAAAATGCTTATTAAATTGAGAATTTGCAGTAGGTATGCCTAATTTATTTCTGATTTCTTGGACATTAAAAAAATCAAATTTAATTCAAATGCAGTTTTTTTTTAAATGCGTCGGTCGTCTGGATAATTACCTTATGAATATTACAAAATTGAAATAAATGAAACCTTCGAATGCATTATTAAAAATAACGATTAGAATTACATATCTATCTATAGTGAACCTGTGCATCTATTAATTTTCAAAATTGATAAAATATTGCGATTCATTAGAATTATTTATAAAAATACGTCATTTTTTGTTACTCATCTTCATATTAATGAAGAAATCTACAAAGACGATTTTGATTGAGTAATATTCGAAAAATTACTCCATTTACTCGTATCTTTGCATTAACTATGAATAATAAGAATGATGAAGGTGCTTTTTTATTATAAAGGTTAATTTCATGAGTTGTGATCTAGGTCTGTTACTTTTCGTCTAATGAGCACCTCACTCTAGGAAAATCTACAGATAGGAAAAGGAAAGCTACGTCCGTAATTCTGTGAAAAGCTATGATCATTCTCACGTATTCTGTATTTTTCCCTCGAAAAAAAGATCATTCCAACTTTGGTTGAATTAAGTAGGTTTAGGCACCTTATTTTCAGAAGAAATAGCTAAAATATTCTCAAAACGGTATGACTCATTATAGAAATCATTGACTCTGAGAAATTGTAGATAAAGTGTCGTGAATTGAACCATCCGAGTTCATCATTCGTGATCATTGCATGAATGCAAAATTTAAACCATTTTAACGCAAAAGTTCAATCGATCTTGTGGTCTGTTCATACATCACGTGGTTGTATCATGACTAAAATTCACTAAATCTCGTGTGTAAATGAGATAGCCGTTAGGTAAATTCGACAAGTGCAAAGGTCCTTTGCTATTGTTGGATTATACAATGATAAGTAACATCTAGAAGTGAAAGCGTGCAATGCGCGTATAGTTTGATAAAACACAGCAAATAAATTCAGGTTCAGGTCTACAATGCACGTGAGTCAACATAATGTTCTCCTGCTCTAGTTTGAGAATGTCAATATTTTTTGAATTATTTCGTAACATAACGTAGCGTAGCGTTACAACATTTTTTTCAATGACATTGAATTTTTAGAAATAGTTTTTATTACCTATGCACGTAGTGCGTTTCATTTTGTTCTGCTGTAAACGGTTCGCCTTCCCTTTACTTCTCTCTTGTCTCTTCTAAGTATCTGCTCAAATAGTGTTTTTTTTTCAAATTCTTACTTCTCACACACTCTTAACCGGTCTACCTACCTAAATCATCTTCGTGTTTGCAAAAAAACAAAAACATGATGTAGGTACAGGTAGTGAAAAAATCGATACAAAGTAGGTACTTAAGTATTTACCGATACTCTTCATGAAAAATATGGTTCATCCAGTTACGAATTTTTAATTAAAATTTTAATGTGCTAATTACTCCTGATCAGAATTCCGAATAAGTACCTAGATTATTAATCGAAACTAATCAAGTTGGTGTAAAAAGAATGAACTTGATAACAAAATTTTCTTTTGGAAATGTTGAAAAAATTTCAATTCTTTTGCGTCATGCTCATGACGTTGCATAATAGGTACTTTCTTACCAAAAATGTAATATTTTTCGGTTAAAATTTTCAATCGTTTATTAATTTTGGTTTAATTGTAACCACTCATTACCGCAATCTAAATTACTTTTTACAATATCGTATCGTAAGTATTCCTAAAATTCAAATAAAGCGCTTACCTACCTATTTAAATGACCATGCAAATTGTTGTGGAGGATGATAATAAACGGAGATAAGAATAAGAAACGATCTAAAGGTCGTGGTTATCAGTCATAAATACTTACCTAGTTACAAATTTTATTTAAAAAATGTATTCAAACTTTGTCAAAAATTTCATCTTTTTGTCCTCCTAGCTTCCCCCCTCCGATTATTTTGAAATCTTTATCGTTTTTTTGATAATAATGGGGAAAGAAAATTATTATTTTTCATTTTTTCATTTTTACACATTTCTTTCAAAAAAATAAAAAATAAAATCCAGCAAAATTGATAATAAAATCTTGTATTTACAATTTTCTCCCACCCCCACCCCTCTGGTAAATGTTTCACATTTCAGGATTTTTTTTCAAGTTGTTTGGAAAAAAATCATAAAAGTAGACTGTAGGAACCTAGTTACTTACAACATGAACAAAATACCTAATGTTCTCAATTTTTTTCAATTAATTATTGGCATTTCTCGGTCTTAAAAAAATGCGAGAAAATATTTTTTTTCAAACCCAAGAAAGTAAGTAAGTAAACACAATAATTTCACAAATTTTCCGGCAAGTTCAATGTCTTATCGCTAGATACCCAGCCATTTCAGAGAAATACTTACAAGAAATTATTTTCTATGAATTTTATCAAAAAAATTGAGGAAATTAAAATATTGCTTTTGCTTAAGAACGTTTATAGGTGTACTGATGAAGTGATGAAGCTACCTACTAAGTTGCTCGTGATTTTTAATTTAAAATTACCCAGGTTAAATTTCGAAAAACATACCAACATTACTAGGAATTTCAAAATTTTCCGAAAGAGAAACGGGTTTTAGGGACCATCTCCTCTTTTCTGCTGAATCTTTAAGACACGTGAAAAGAAACCAGGTATAATTTCATCGAATAATTTAATCTTCAACCAGACGAAAAATTGAAGAATGTTTAACACGCCTTTCTGTCGATATTTACATTCAGCGATTCGGATGTTTACGGAATCGTCACGTAAAATGTCTCTGTACGTAGGACAATCATTAACAAGTATTCTAAAAATACTTGAAATTAGACCGAATCACGAAAATAACAGTCTGTCTACCAGCTACCTAGCTCATTAGAGAACCTGTTGAATGAAAGTAAACAAACTCGGTGGCATCACGTGTACTTCCGACTAGGTAATCTTATCAGCATGAACCATTCTGAACATGTTTTTACAAACTTACACTCTTGAAAATTCAAAATAAAATGAATTGAGTTATCGTTTCTGAAACTAATTTGCATGATTTCACAATGTTGTTGATAAATTTTTCGATTTTAGTTGAAAAATTATCGTTAATTCGAATTAGCGAATTTACTCATTAAATGATTTATACGTCACGCTTAATTATCTAATTTACACCTCAATTGGGTATTTTTTTTCTTTTATTTCATTCAACCTTTAATATGTCGGGTGACTCTTTACCATAGATGTAAATCATTAAAATCTACCCGTTTTACTCGTCGCTCATATTAAGTCATTCTTAATACCCCACTATCCAATAAAATAAAATAGATAGGTGTACCTAGCGCTATAGACGTTATAAATAATGAACGCATTCGAAGATAAGATAAATTTAGAACTGTTTTTACTTTTTAATATTATTGTAAATATTGCACCATATTTCATTTTTGTAATCAGAAATTACCCAATATAAATAAATAATAATACATTACTTAACTATCGACTAATAAAATTCCCCGATTGCTTGCAGATTGGTAAACTTCAAGAGTACAATTTGGGCAAATGGTTCCGTAAAAGATACGATTCTTTGATAACCAACGGATACAGATACGATTTATTAAAAGTAAACAGTTCGGATATGGATCGCACAATAATGAGCGCCGAATGTTTCCTAGCCGGATTTTTCCCTCCATCTGCGGAAGAAAGATGGGCAGACGACGGATTAAAATGGCAACCGGTACCAATACGTGCAATTCCAGCTGAGATTGACACGGTAAATTTTGCCATTTCCAAGTTATTATGATAACAACGTACCTATTTATATGTAGACACTAGACAGTAGACACTCGCGACTTGGAATGTGACGACCATCTGTGCCATTTAGGTATCCGGATTGATTGCATGTTTTTAATCGTTGTGTTACTTTAAATCAGTCTCTAAATGCAGGTAATCGGATTCAAAGTTCCGTGCGAAAAGTACGACATGGAGAAAGATTTGGTCAACGGGTCTCCGGAGATGGGAGCTTATTATCTAGAGCACCAGAAGATCTTTAAGTACATCGCTTCTTATTCTGGATTCGATATATCGCCGAACGATGTCCTTAATGCTATCGACAATGCTTGGGACTTATACGATACTTTGTTCATTGAGGTATGTAATTGATTGTTTCGGTCGTTAGAGTTGGATTATAGAGTAATTTTAGTATCAATGGAATGGCTGAAGTGTGACCTCGGTTCTTGATGGTCTAATTGGATGGTTAGATGGAAATTTATTTGAGCGTATCTTACGTCCTTTGTTTTTGATTAAAATTGCAGGATCGAATCAATATTGTAATAATATTGAAGAAAAAAAGTCTCTGGAAAACTTAGGGAATGCATCATTTAAAAAATACCTTATCCATAAACTAGGGTCTTTTCTGTTGAGCACTGCAATTATATGTAGGAATTGAAAGTTCTAGCGTTTGGTCTGCAGTACCTACCTACGTATGTACGTATTATGTAGAATAGACTTAACAGAACAGACGGTCGTATTACGACTACATGTGCCACGTTGACCTTCAAACTACAATTAAAATTATTGTTTGATGTATTATCACTGGTTGCAAACATTAATGATAACACACGTGTTTAGTGAATAAATAATGGGGTGTGGAAACAAATTCTACTACGTTTGAGGTGTTATGTGTGTCCAAGTTCGTGCAATATGTACTTAGATACCTATTGTACTGAAACTGATACTTGTGTTCTCTTTTGACACATTTTTATGGAATTTGATTACTCGTACATATTTAAATGAGAAAAAAAAATTTCAATGATATCGTCGGAAAAGAGATGAAAAAGTTGTATTACGTTTTTAAGCTTATCTCTGAAAAGTTTTGCCTTGAATATACTATTGACGATTAATCAATATAGATAATTGAAATGAAAAAAAAAAACTTGCAATCGTACTATGTGTTCTTAACAATTATTGTTCCATGAAAAATCATAAGCATTATTAAAAAGTGATAAAAAAAAGGAAAGTTTATCGAAATGACCACAAATTTTTCGGGAAATGGCTCTAATTGATGGAAAATAAATTTTGTAATCGAGTTCTAACACGTTTACCCGGTTACCCCTTCATCACCTTCTTCCAAGAGGTGGTTCGATATTAACTATAAGAAATTGAAAAATAAGGTATAACATAACATGATTCACTCGTCATAGATACATATCAAACAATTGCACATCTCGTCTCATCTTTTATCTTACAATTAGATAAAATGATTTCCATTTTTCTTTTTCTTTTTTTGAACATATTTGCACTACTGTTTTTTTGAAAATTTATTAATTACATACGATAAAAAATCTTTACATCGTGAAAATTTAATACATTGTGTGTACCCTTATCAGTTTTCTTGTTACCTACTTACGCAATACGAGCTACTAATAATTTAAATATGCAAGTACTCGTTATACGTTTACTTGGTTTTATCAGCAAAAAAAAAAATGAAAAAAATTCACGTAATATATTAATTGTATTTGTATAAAAAACAAATAGAACTTTGATCTAAGTAACCGTATTTTTTCTCTATAAACTTATACACGTTCTTCTATACCCATCTACAACTAATACGTACATATGATATTATTTCAAAATATCATATGCATTCATGATGACGTAATTACCAATGTAATTAAATGCTTGTTTTCATTAACTATTTCAATTTTTACAGGAATTATACAATTTGACCTTACCAGATTGGTCTAAAAAAATATACCCGGAACCTTTAAAAACAATAGGAGCCCCAACTTTCTCAAACATCGCCTATTCTCGTGAAATGCGGAGGCTTAAAGCTGGTAATTATCTATATCTCAAATCTTCAAATTTCTCCTCTTGCGATACGTGTTTGTTAATAAAATAATTTATACCTAATTTTTTTCAGGTCCTTTAATTGGGAACTTATTAAAAGAAATGAGATTAAAAATAAATAGACAACTCAACGAAACGTTCCATTTCTATTCTGGTCATGATACTACCATCTCCGTGTTACTTACTGCGTTAGAAATTTATAATGGTATCCCACCTCCATACAGTACTTCGGTAATTATCGAACTGAGGGAAAAGGATGGCAACTACTTTGTGACGGTAATGAATTTGAAATCTTCGTATGCAATATTATTAAGATGACGAGAATTTAAAAAATAATTATCGAAATTTCCACATGATAGATTTTATACAAGAATTCAACGACTTCAGCGCCGTATCTTTTAGAACTTGATGGTTGCGGCTATGTTTGTACCTGGGATGACTTTGTAAAATTGACTGAAAATCTAGTGCCGGAGAATTGGGAGGCCGAATGCAGTGTGAATTTTGTAAAAAGTCTGAGTTACAGAAGTATTTTCGAATTAATTGGTAAGTAAACTTGAAAACAATGGATTTTTCATCGAAATTGAAAATGTTTTTGATAGAGCGATGTATCTTAACGTACCGTGTTGTTTTTTGTTACAGTGATGTCGGCTGTGGTATTTTTATTGTTAGTTCTGATTTTATCCATTATTAGGCTGCATTTACTTCGCAGAAAACGGTATTCTCATTACGAAATAATCAGAAATAATGTGCTGAACGTTAAAAACGATGTTGAATAACTTTCAATTGTACCAAAACCAACCTATTAAAATACCGTGTACCGATAAGCTTGTACATATTTTAAATCTGACGGATTTTTATTGAGTTAATTTTTAAATTGATTAATTATATAAGTTTCACCTTACCCCTTTTTATAATATTACAGTTTCATTGATGGTCAAACCGAATTATTGATTGTACGTAATTTTTTTATATGCAAAGTAGATTTTGTACTTTTTTTTTGAAGAATAAGCCACTTGTAGTCAGTCCATGAAATAAAAAGTGAACCTGCGTTTAAAACTGTTGTTTTAATTTTTAGTTTTTTGAATTTTAGAAAATCTGGAAAGAATGATGAATCTCCAAGTTGAAAAACAAAGTTTGAAATGAACAGAAAGTAAATAGGTACCTACTTTCTTAAAAATGAAAAACTAGTTGCAAAAACACGCACAAAGTCTTCTGATGGAGATTTGAGATTAATCGATTTAATGTTCATTCCTGATGTTGATAAAATATGAATGTTGGATTTTCGAAAACAACACGTCTTGCCAACTCCAGAACAGAATTTTCTGCTAACCAAATGAAAGTTTAGGTGGGGAAAAATCGAAAATTGCGAAATACCTTATAGAAAGTCTGAAAAAATTGAAATTTGATTGTGGGGACATTGAATTTACCGAAAAGTTAGATTCCTGCAAACATTTTTATGAACTTTCACAACTACAAAGCTTTGTTCAAAACATGCTATTTTCAGATGCTCATTGAAATCGAACTCTGGGTAGATATAGGTACACATTTATTTAACATTGATACTTGCAAAACTGGTAACTAGTAACTACTCATTACCCTTACCCACTCATCAATAAGAGAATGTAGATAATTGATGAAAAGTAATAAGTACCAAATTTGATTGTCTTTAGTCGGAATTATTTCTTTTTTGAATAATTATGTGCAAGTGTTTTTAATTTCTAGATAACAAAACCGAAAAATACATTGAGGGCTACATTCATAGATAGTCTACATACTCGTATTGTTAAAGCATCACTTGACCAAGCTGAACAAAACACTCGACTCCATTTTTGTAGAAAAATTTTACTCTTAAAGTACATATAAAATCAATAGGTACCTACTTGAAAGTATTATTCAATTTAAATGATGAAATGTTCTCAAAGTTTTATAAGACTATTTACGAACTGAGCAGTCCTCTAAATACCACAGTTAGTGCTACCTGATGGGTAGGTAATGGTACCCTCTGAACCTCTGATAGCGGGTATTCGATAGAAGGTACCGATTGGATAAAAATGCATTGATCGATGCGTGAGATTGTTCGACTGGTAGTTGGATAGAGAAATGTTGCGTTTAGGTATTCGTCACGTTTAGAGTTCCAAAATGTGTGCATTCAGTCAGTTATTACTTCTACTTTTAATTTCAATTAATGTAATCGTTTATTGTGAAGATTCGCTTTTGTTTGCTGAAGATACTTTGAAGAAATACCATGGAAATATTATTTTTTCATCAGTGGTAAGTTACAGATTATTTTATTTACAAATAATTTCCGACTCATCTACTTGTCAACCTATCGGTAAATAATTGACCGATACCTATGTAAAACTCGGATTAGTATCTACTGTAGGTAATTACGAGTATGTAGCTAACTAGTTACGTATGCATCCATATTTTGTATGTATTTCGTGGTACATATGATAATACTGCATATTGTAATCAAGTACTCACGAACTGATTGTGAGTTCAAAGTTTCGATGAAATCTGCGATGATCGAATCAATCATTCTATCAAATTAAAAAGCTACATAGGTGTATTCAATTGTTCATCATCATCACAATATTAGAAGGATTTGTTTTTTTTTTTTCAAAAATGATCTCATTGTGAAGGCTTACAGTTTTGCCTGTTTAAGGCAGGCAGTTACTCAATTTTTTTTATGAAACACTTTGAATTTGAAGTAAGCATGTAAACTTTCTCAGTGATGAATTTACACAAATAAAATCCTAAATAGGTACGTATCAAGGCATTACTATCAAGGTATATTTTTTATTTTTTTAATTTAAACGTAAAGCTTGATGGGCTGATTATAACAATCCCGACCAAAACAATTGATTAATCAAGGACGCATAATATTTATAATGTACCTACCTCATAATCAGATACAAAGGCGAGTGTTTGTAATTTTTAGATTTTTCGACATGGAGATCGGGCACCACAGACGTTGTATTCTAAAGACCCTTATTTAAATGAATCATATTGGCAAATACATTGGCCACAAGGGAAAGGGCAGTTGTCAAAAGTCAGTTTTTGTAATTACATTTTTGTATGTACCATGTAGTTACCTGCACTTGAAGCTGAGTACAAAACTACATTTTTTTTTATTACAGATTGGTAAGTTACAAGAATACAATTTAGGAAAATGGTTTCGCAAAAGATATGATTCGCTGATACCACAAGGATATAAATACGATCTATTGAAAGTGGAAAGTTCAGACCTAGACCGTACAATAATGAGCGCTGAATGTTTCCTTGCTGGGTTCTTTCCTCCTTCGTCAAATGAAACGTGGGCAGATGACGGCTTGAAATGGCAACCAGTTCCAATACGCGCAATACCAGTGGATCTTGATAATGTAAATAAATTTTCGTGAAGAATATGTACATAAGTACAGGGTGCCCAGAAATATCAAGCACCCTTAAAAAAGTTATCTACTAAAATACTTTGGTTGGTCACAGTGTCACAGTGAATGATAATAATGATAGCACATGATTGGTTGTTGGACTGGAGAGATAACATTCCACCAATCATATGCATCTATTTCACGTTGCCAACCTATATTTTTAATGAAAATCTTTCTTTGGGGTGCTCAATATTTCTGGGCACCCTGTATGAAGTACCTACCTAGGAAGTAGGTAGTCGGTACCTACCACTTAGTATTTTTAAGCATTCTTTGGGCTATAAATTAACATTTTGAATGTACCTATCTAGATAATTGGCTTTCGAGCGAATTGCGAAAGATACAATTTGGAAAAGGAGCAATTTAATAAGTCTCCCGAAGCTTTGGATTTCTATTTAAAACACCGGAAGATTTTCAATTACATCGCTGCCAATTCTGGACAAAAGATGTCATCGGATAATGTATTTTACTCTATTGAAAATGCTTTCCACTTGTATGATGTTTTGTTCGTCGAGGTAGGTAATAGGTACAAGTATATAAGTATTCATGGGTCATAAAATCAACCTACATAGATCCAGGTCGTAATATTTAGAGATTGGTCAAGCAGTGAAAGGCAGTACCTACTCTGCTCCAAATTTCAAAAAATTCATTTTCTCGTCGAAAAATTTGGAGTTTGGAAAAAAATTCTCAAAAACGATAACTCCTATTAAATAAATTTAAGAAATGGAAAAATTAGAATTTTTTGGTGTTTTCAGGAGGTAGGTAGGTAGGTCGGTATCGCTTTTTTTTCAAGTATTAGGTACTGGTCTCATCAATCAATTATACTTTTCGTCACTTGTACCCGAGATACTTCAAATCAGATCACGTATTTTTTCATCCCGCGTAAGTTATTACGTGAGTGAGTAGGTACTTATAATTCGAATTTCCACAGAAATCGTATAATTTGACATTGCCAGAGTGGACTAATTCTATATACCCGGAGCCCTTGACACGATTTGCATCACTCAACTTATTACTACATACAAGCGTACTCGGTGCAAATGCGAAAGATTAAAGCTGGTAATTTTTTATTTTAATGTATTTTTCAGTAAAATTAAATAAAGCTACCTACATACGTAAGTCAAGTACATGGGTACCTATGTCAGGTACGCGAGAATTCATAATTATTCCCTGTTATATATTAATGGTTTTGTTTAGGTACTTTAATTAGAAAACTAGTAGAGGAAATGGAAATGAAAATTCATAGGAAATCTAACAGTCTATTCCATTTTTATTCTGGTCATGATACTACTATCGCCGGATTGCTTACAGCACTAGAAATGTACAACGATATTTTCATACTTCCTTCGTACAGTGCCTCGTTAATTTTTGAACTGAGACAGAAACACAAAAATTATGTCGTGACGGTGAGAAAAATTTATTTACGTATCTACTCTACCTCGTGGCAATAATCTTAAAATCAGATGATTTTGAAAAAATAATGAATGATAACTTCATATCTTGTTGTAATAGATTTTGTATCGGAATTCGACCAATATGCCACCTCAGTTTTTACATTTACGTGGTTGTGACCATGTCTGTACATTGGATAAGTTCAAAGCATTGACTCAACATTTGATACCAGGGAACTGGGATGATGAATGTGATGCAAGTTTGATGAAAAAAGAAGATGAGCAAAATAATAATATCATCTTTCAGCAGATTATCAATTCATTAGGCCTTAACACAAAATCAGAAACCGGAAAGATAAAGGATTAGTATTATTACTTACATAAGTTATATTAGGTAGATAATAGGTATCTAATAATACCATGTCAACAATCTTGTATTCACAAATTCATTTTTATTCATACCTACTCATTTTCACTCGGCTATTCTCTCTTAGCTTATTAGGCGTTATCTTTCTTCTGCTATACTTTTTCTCTATGATAATTCATGATGCAGATATTTTTCTTCAGTTACCTATTATTCTTGGTTTATTTTTCTTCATTTTCAGTTCTTTGGATATGTTTTTCCCTTTCCTCGTATCTCTTATCCGTTTTACCTACGCACATAAGCAATTAACAATTAAGTGCTTACTTTGATATTGATTGATTTGAAAATAAACAAGTACATACCTAGCCTAAGAGATGAAATTGTACAATTCATGTTCCAGTAATAAGTCATAGGTATAAGGGAAAAATGCCTATAGGTATTCGTGTCTCGACGTATAAATGCATTCTGGTGATGAGTTATTAGGTATGTTGAATTCTTCTACCACTCTACTAGAATATCAGAGAATGCGGAAAGGTACATACTGAGGAAGTCGTCCGCAGGTATTTATTTTCGACCCATCCCATTATCAATTTATTTTTAATTTTCCAAGTATTTTCCATTCGAAATTGAAGCAGTACAGAGGTACCTATCATCCAATTTTGGTTCATTGAGTTGATTTAAATTCAAATCATCGAAGCTAAGCAAGTAAATACCTACCTAGTATTAGGTACTAGGTAGTAGGTACATGCCCACTGCATGAAACAAGAAATGAACGATAAGGCACCGACTTATGCATGCTGATCCGATGTGAACTTATTAACCCCTTTTAAATTATAAGATACCTAGATAACGAAACGAAAAACGCGAATGATTATTTGACTGAGTAGTGTACCTACTATGTTATGTATGCCAATCCGTAAAACAATCCGATTCTTTACCATTCTAAGTATGATGAAAGGCATTTCAAATTTTTTAAATATAATGGGATCAATACTTACTTGAAGGTGAATAGTTTTTGATATCTATAAGTAAGTTGCAATTTTATTAGACCACATAAGAATTTTTGAAGTTCATCTGAAATGCTTATAACATGTAATTACATAGGTAGATTGTATGATGGTAAATAGAGAATTTGTTGCGTCTCGAATATAGGTAGGTATTGTTCCAACATGCCAGCTTTCATTCAGTACCTAATTTTACTCTTGATCTCAATCAATACAATTGTCCACTGCCGAGAGCCATTTTTATTTACCGAAGATATTTTGGAGAAATCCCATGGTAAAATTATTTTTTCATCAGTGGTAAGTTTTGATTATATTGTTTAACGAAGTTATACGTAAGTATCAATCTACTATTTAGTATTTATAATTTCTTGAACTCCTAAAAATTATTTCAATGCCTATGTATGTAATATCTTTTTGGTAGATATTTTTTGATTACCTATTTGATCTTACCTGCCTATTGCATTGATGTCGTTAAATTAGCCTATAGGGTTCGAAGTTTTGAATCCGATTCAATTTCAAAGTGAATGGATAGGGTGGGGGGGGGGGGGTGGGTAGAAACAAAAACGTGCTTCAAATTTTGTTTTTGGAATTCAAAGCTTCGCCAATTTGGAAAACGGGTCCTAAAATGTTTATACGAGTAGAACATTTTTAGCTCACAGCGAACTTCCTTGGAACGTAGTGAGTACTTACTACTTAACTAGGTAGTTTTTTTCAATCAATTCTTGATATAAACGCGATTGCCTGATAGTTATAGCTAGGTAGTAGGTAGATGAGGTACATTATATTGTAATCTGTTATCGCCCAACTCGATTTGGTTACAGACACATTGCACCATTTTGCACTTTTCAGATTTTTCGACATGGAGACCGTTCACCAACAAAATTGTATCCTAATGACCCTTATAGTAATGAAAAGTATTGGCAAATGTGTTGGCCACAAGGGGATGCACAGCTGTCAAAAGTCAGTACCTTGTGTCTTTTCATTAAAAATATTTTCTGTTCATAGGCATGGCGTTTCAATATACTGACATCCTCAATATAAAAAATTTTGATTTTCACATAACTTACATGAGTTTTAATTTTTTTTTTTTACAGATTGGCAAACTACAAGAGTACAATTTAGGAAAATGGTTTCGTAAAAGATACAATTCTCTGATACCCAACGGATACAGATACGATCTATTGATAGCTGAAAGTTCGAACCTAGATCGTACAATAATGAGTGCTGAGTGTTTCCTGGCTGGATTCCTTCCTCCTTCATCGAGTGAAACGTGGGCAGATGACGGGTTGAAATGGCAACCAGTTTCGGTTCGTGCAATTCCGCTAGAACTTGACAATGTAAGTAAATCAATACTAGAAGAGTGACTGCAATTCATTTGTATGTTGAAGCATTCTCTTGAGAGGACCAAAGTATAAATTTCATCAAACACTGTGGAAAAAAACTAACATGTACCTGGATTTGCCACGGCTTTGATGTACCTAGGTATAGGTAATGCAGGTCGCCCATGCCCATGCAAGTAGGCACATTGCACAAACAAGTCATTAAAGTACAAATAATGAACATAGCCTCTGCATGAAGAGGTTGTAGGGATAGATTTTAATAAAAATTGTAGCGATGAAATTTTAATCGCGTTCGACGTTATTAACATTTTGAATGCAGATATTTCGTTTTGGAATCAAGTGCGAAAGATACAATTTGGAAGAAGATCAATTCAATAAATCTCCCCATGCATTAGATTTTTATTTGACGCATCAAAAGCTGTTAAATTACATCGCGGCCAAATCCGGATATAATATGTCATCGGATAATGTTTTAAAAATCATCCATGATGCTTCAGAACTACACCAGGCTTTATTTATTGAAGTATGTGCTATAATTATCAGTTTCACATTAAGTAAGTACGTACCTATTACCTACTTTTCAGTGTCATTCGAAATGTAGGTAATGGTATTGGTAGGTAGGTATATATTAACAACCGGTCAGGCATATACCGCTGATCACTATATTAAACTAAAACCAATCTTCAAGTTGATAAATCACAACATGAAGAAAAATGTTGATTGTGGTAACTTTTTAAATAATTTCTCTGCCTAAAAGAGAAACGGAAAACAGAAAATTAAATCAAGGGTTTCTTTCAATGCAGAAATCAAAATTCACCGAGGATCTTCTAATTCGTACTCAAAATCACGTAATCATCTACTTCGTTTCAATTTCCACAGCAATCGTGTAATTTGACATTACCAGAGTGGACGGATTCCATATACCCTGAGCCTTTGATACGATTTGCATCGCTCGGGTTTTTAGTCCAAGCGTACTCGCTACAAATGCGAAGAATTAGAGTTGGTGGGTAATTCTTCGAACCCCCCCCCCCCTCCACCGAGGCAATAACCTAACTATACCTATCTACATTAAATATCTAATGATGTCGGGTAAATTGATGGGTTTGCTTAGGTCCTCTACTCGGTAAACTGATACAAGAAATGGAAATGAAAATTCAAGGGAAACTGAATGCAACGTTCCATTTTTATTCTGCCCACGATACCACTATCGCTGTACTACTAACTGCCTTAGAAATGTATCAGGATATCTTCATATTACCTCCATATAGTTCGTCGGTAATAATTGAATTGAGACAACATAATGGAAATAACATTGTGACGGTAAATAAAAACTTACTTATCTATGCAGTATTGTAAGAATTCATAAATCGATCGAATTTTTAAAATAATGAAAGGTCCCTACGTTGGTGTGATAGATTTTGTACAGGAATTCGACCACTGCGCCACCTCAGCTTCTATATTTACGTGGTTGTGATCATGTCTGTACATTGGATAAGTTCAAAACATTGACTCAACATATTATACCAGAGAATTGGCATGATGAATGTGATGCAAGTTTGGTCAAAGAAAAAAATGAGCGAAATAATATCATATTTCAGGAAATTATTAATTCATTAGGTCTCAACGTAGAAACCAGACAGATGGAGACTAATAATTATTAATGCATCTCATTTTCATTATAATACTACAGACTTTACATAATTGCATTAGGTATTTGTACAAAATATCTCAGGTTCAGCCTAAAAATTGTGAATTGTTGAAATAAAAAAAAAAAATTTCCAACGACTTTCCATTCATTTCATTACACTCAACGCCTACATCTCTTCATATTTGGTCTTGAGTTCTTTCTTTTATAGTTTCTTTTTTCTCGTTTTTACGTACCTAGGTACTTTTCTCATTCGATCTTATCGACGAATTTTCTTAATTTATCCTTTCTCGATTATTTTTCTCCTTTTCCGACCTGAAGGGTTCTTCTCACTATATCCACATACATAAATCTCCTTACATTTTCTACTTATGCTATACGTGCCTCTACCTGCCTATACATAGGAATTATTTAAGTAGGTACCTAAGTAATCGAAATAACGAACCAAACTTAAATTTAAAGTAGGTATTCTCAGTCACTCGACATAATTTCATTTTTGAATCGGTAATAGGTACTTCGATACATATTTAATACAAGCTTTCAGTTTTTAGATAACAAAACAAAATAAAATTCTTCGAGAGCTACATTCATTGATGCTATGGTATAATTTAGCCCAGCGATGTATTACTTTATACGCGTGAAATCAGTACTTGAAAAAATGATTATTAAATTTAAACGTCAAACTTAAAAAAAATCTGATTAGATTGCTAAACCGAGCCACCGTTTGAAGTCCTCCAAACTCAGCTAGGGACGCTCAGAGGAATTGTAGTTATACTTGTAGGTAGGTACCTACTTATTTATAATAGGTATTGAATGTACCTGTAAGTGCGGTGCATGATATATTGCATGACAGATAATTTGAAAAATATTTAATTTGCCTATTTGTCGCGAGTGTAATTCCAAAATGGCAGCTTCTATTCTGTTTCTACTTTTACTTTCAATTTCGAATAACATAATTGTTTACTGCGAAGAGCCACTTCTCTTCACCGAAGATAGTTTGAAGAACTCCCATGGAAACGTTATATTTTCATCAGTGGTAAGTTTTGGATAATTTTTATTACGAATTTGCTACCTATCTATCTACCTACTGAATAATGTTTGATGCATCAATTGGATTAAAATTTACCCAGTGCTTAGTGCTATGGTATTTTTGGTGCACAGCGATAACAGCTGCATGTTCTCTAAGATGTGTAGTTTGAATTGCCTCAATTTTGCGGCGATAAAATAGAAATTTGAGATCTTGAATAAAAGTACCTATAAAGGTTTCTTGGTCTGAAATTTTTCGATCCTTCTGTTAGAAAACGGTATAAATGCGAGGTGCTATTTTAAGACCAATAGATCGGGGGAGACATAAAATTCAAGCTATCTTTTTTTTGGCAGAGAAAATACTCCTTGAAGGACTCAATAGTGAAGATTAGCTGCTTTACCAGTTTAAGGTTGAGGCTCATATTTTTTGATGAAATAGTTTCAAACGTTCTCACTAAATTTGATGAAACTCCAAGGTAGTTTCTTGAGTATGTTATCCCATCTTCAATTTCATTATTACATTCTTCAAACAACTCGATTCAGTTATCGAAAAATTTAGTACCTAATTTCGTTATTTTCAGCTTTTTCGACATGGGGATCGATCACCATACGTTTTTTATCCTAACGACCCTTATAATCATGAATTGTATTTCCAAAAGTACTGGCCAGATGGGATAGGACAGCTAACAAAGGTGAGTTTTACTTCGATATTAAAGTAGGTACCTAGTACTTACAATGAAGCTATATTGTACATTCAGTTCAGACATGTTTACTCTAATAAAACTTAGAATATTTTAGAAGACAATAGGTAGGTGTAGGTATTAGGTACAGAGTATAAGTATACATCAGATACTTACACACTTTTGTGGGAACATAAATAATTGAGAGAAAAAAACAAATTTGATGATGTTGAATACATTTCTATGTTATTTTGGCTTTAAAAACTTCGAGAAAACCTGAATTTAATGAAAAGACAAGCATTGAATACCTACCTATTTTTGAATTTCCCATCAACCCCGAGGGTATTTCAGAGTAAGTTTTGAGACCCCGGCTTTCATAGATGTTTTTTTAGAATTGAAAAAAAAGAAACATCCAGAAAAGCGCTCTTATGGGTGTACACTTCTGATAAACATTATAAACACCAAAAAAATTCTCTCAATCATTGAATTAAAATCTTTAATTTTCAACCTAAAATCTGTTTTTATTGTGTTTGATTTTTTTTTGTTAAAATAGGTAGGTAAGCTTCAAGAATACAATTTGGGAAAATGGTTCCGCAAAAGATACGATTCGCTGATACCCCAGGGATACAGATACGATCTTTTGAAAATAGAGAGTTCAGACCTAGACCGTACAATAATGAGTGCTCAGTGTTTCCTCGCTGGATTCTTTCCTCCTTCGATTAGCGAAACGTGGGCGGATGACGATTTGAAATGGCAACCGGTTCCAATACGTGCAATACCACTTGAACTTGACAATGTAAATCAATTTTCCTCAAGAATGACACCTAAGTAAATCTATATACATAACCTTAATTATTATGTCATTTGGGTATGCTTCAAGTGATATATATCACTCATTAGATACTGTATGTACATATACATACAAAAGCAAATCGCAAACAAAGTAGAGTATTTCTAGACTTATTAAGTGTGAAGCGAGACTAGACAGAGAGACAAATTCAGTCAAAGCAGGATTAGCATATTTTCAATTAGTAATTTTTGTGTTACATCATTTTGAATGATAGATCATTGGCTTTAGAGGGACATGCAATAGCTATATTTTGGAAAAAGATCGGTTCAATAAGTCTCCTGAAGCGCAAAATTTTTATTTGATGCATCAGAAGCTATTCAAATACATCGCTGCCAACTCGGGGTACAATATGTCACCGGATAATATTCTTCAAACTATTGAAAATGCCTATGTCTTGTATGACACTTTGTTTGTTGAGGTAAGTTGGTAGGTACCTATACCTTTATAACCACTTGACTATTAGATTAACACAGGTAATTTTATGAGTACATAATATAACTTCGGAATTGGAATAAGTTAGCGTAGAAATATGTCGAGCTAAGGAAGGGAATAAACAGCGCGCCATCCATATACTCTACTGAATTGGGTAGAAAAAAGCCGTTGTTGTTGTAATTTTTTAATGATAACGTAATTAAGAAAGTTGGAATAAGAGAATTGAAATTTACCGGTACCTACCTCAATATCAATTTATACAGAAATCACATAATTTGAAATTATCAGAATGGACTGAACGCATATATCCGGAGCCTCTAAAACAATTTGGATCCCTCGGTTTTTTAATGGCGGCGTACTCGCATCACATGCGACGGATTAAAACTGGTAATTTTTTTATTTTACGACTTTTTGAGCAATTATTATTGTACCACAGTTCACTATACCTACCGACCTAAACCTAATCATCTACCTACATTAAATAGGTAGGTATCTAGATATTGATAACAAGTGAGTATCAACCTGCTTATACTTACTTATTGATGATTGTGTCTAGGTCCTTTTATTGATCAACTAGTAAAGGGAATGGAAATGAAAATTCAAAAGAAATTGAACGCAACATTTCATTTTTATTCTGGTCATGATACTACAATCGCCTCATTACTTACTGCGCTTGAAATGTACAAGGATATTTTCATACTCCCTCCATACAGTTCGTCGTTAATTTTTGAATTGAGACAGAAAGACGAAGATCACTCTGTGACGGTAAACAAAATCAATTTTAAAGTTATACCTACTGCGATAATTAAAAAAAAAAAAAAATTGAAAATAATGAATGACACGTTGTTGTGATACTTTGTACAGATTTTGTATAGGAATTCGACCACTACACCACCTAAGCTTTTACGTTTGCGTGGTTGTGACCATGTCTGTACGTTGGATAGGTTCAAAACATTGACTCAACATTTGATACCAGAAAATTGGAATGATGAATGTGATGCTAGTTCGGTAAAAAAAGAAGATTCGCGAAATACCTCTTTCCAGGAGATGATTACTTTACTGGGTCTTAATAAAGAAACTACATAGAAAGATGATAAGTATAAAAATTAACAACTTTGTACCTACTGCAGTGTTCACTCTCATTTGAGTACCTATCTTCTCTTAAGTAGGTATTGTCTTTCCTACATGTTTTTTTCATCTCATCTATCTCACCTATTAATTTTTCCTCAATTCCAACTTCGCATGTTTTTTCTTCTGTCAACATTCCACATGCCTACCCACCAGTTACAATACAGCAATGATTGAGTATATGTAGTATGTGCATCATAGCTACAAATACGGACCAGTTGTTATGGTCTTTTATCAATCATTCATATATGTACTTGAATTCATGCGTAGATACCTACTTATGCATTGATCGCCTTAGAAACTAGAAATGAATAAAAATAAAAAATATATAAAAAGTAAAAAAGATAATTAATATTCATTAATCACCATAGATACTATGCCAATTTATGTCTTTACAATACTGATTCAATTTTGAACACGAGTACTTTCAATTTTTGTATACCTAACAAAACAAATAACACATTGAGGGTCTCAATATGCAAATTTTGTTAAAGCATCAATAATTGACTACCTAAGTTGAGTAGGTAAGCCTATGCGTAAAACTGCAAAACATAGATAATTATGTATTTATTCAATTAATTTACAAACATTACTACAACATCTCACAAAACAAGCCAAAATTTTTGCCATGTCTCTATTTTGAGAACATAATGAAAAATACTTATGTAAGTAAGTACCTACCAAATCAATTTAAATGTTTAATGACAATTGGAATAAATAAATATAATGAGCTTATGATGTTTTTTCAAATTGCTCGTGCTTAGTTAGTTGGGTACTACATTTTTAAATTAAAACTTACAAATTTTCACTCACTGGTTTGAAATGTTAAGAAAATATGTACTGATGCATCTTTAAGATGAAATTTATTCATTTGCAGTCGTTTATATTTCAAAAATGGAAATTTTTTACGCAAAACATAATTTTGTTCTGTTCTAAAACGTAGAATATGAAACCATACGAGAAAGTAGTAGGTAGAGTTACTGTACCTAAACCTACTCATGCTCACTATCAGAAAGGCCCATTGAGTTCCTGATGGGCAAAAGAACTGAAATAAAAAACGAAAACTAAAACTGATACCAATATCATATCTACCTATGGAGCTGATTTACAATTTGAATATGCGTATTCTTTTATACTTGTGATAGGTAACAGAATTAAAAACACATTTAGGGCTAGATTGCACTTATTACTTACCTACCTACCTACCTACCATACATTATGAGAACATCACTCAGCTGAACAGTGTAAAATACATACTTCAACAGTTGTCAATTAAAGGTCATTTTAAATTTTTAAAACATGAAATCAATGCCTGACAATACATGTAATTATTTAATTTAAATGACATGCATATTTAAACATTTTATGTAGAGCACTTATGAATCTCGTAGTCGCAGTTCGAGTACTCTAAATGAATCGAACTACGTATTTAGTAAAAATAGGTATATGTATGTAGTTGGATAAGTACTCGATAGTCGATACTAGGTGTGTACTAGGTAGGTATATAGGTAATGAATGAAAATATATGGTGCGTGAGATTGTACGATTGGTAATTAAGAAATATTTCGTTTATTTGTCGCATGTTTAGTATTCCAAAATGTCAGCTTTCATCCTGTCTCTACTTTTGCTTTTAATTTCAATGAACCTAATAATTGTTTACTGCGAAGATTCGCTCTTGTTTGCCGAAGATACTTTAAGAGACTCTCATGGAGAAATAATTTTTTCATCAGTGGTAAGTTTTGAACAATTTTGAATTATTTTTGCTATGAATTAAGTATTTATTTTCAGCAAAGAATTTTACGACCAGTAGGTATTAAGTATAAATTTAACTATACCCGGTGCTGTGGTATGTTTTGGCATGAACTCGCACACCTAGGTACTAGATTAGGTATACCTACTCGTATTTTAGCTAGATAATTATGTAGTCCAAAGTTTCAAACAATTCTATGATAATAGAATAGAGTCAAAGCAACCTAAGCAAAGACTTATTATTTTATTAAATATTTATTATTTACCAACATGAGATATGAATTTGTGAGACATATAAGTATGCATTAAATTGGTCGAAAACTCACTACAATTCTCAAACTTCGATAGACTTATGCATTAGTTTAGAATATTTGCGAAATGTATCAGAGAAAACTTTTCACAGAAAATTTAATTAAATCTCAATGGAAGGGAAATGTATTTTATTCTGAATTCAAAACATGTTTTATTTTTTATTTTTTTTCGAACCGCCATAGTGTAGGAATGCGTCTGATTATTTTATGATTATATAATTTTTATTGAACAACATAACTCATCAATTATCTGATTATGTATGATTTTTGTAATTTTTAGATTTTTCGACATGGAGAACGATCACCAATAACTATGTATCCCAAAGACCCTTATCGAGATGAGTCTTATCGACAAGAATATTGGCCGCAAGGACGAGGCCAACTATCAAAGGTAAGTTCTGCTTTGATAGGTCGATTACGATTAGTAGTGCACAGTACTGCTTTATCTGAAGTGACACACTTCTATTGAAGCGAAACCTGGTTGTCGAGAGAAAGATGCATTGAAACCATCCTGACCAACATTTCAAGTACCAAAATTCGTTCTTGGATTTTTAAAGAATTTTCGAAAATTTTGAATACAAAAAAGGTTGTTTCGGAAAATTTTCAATGTTTTGATTGAAATATTTTTTTCGCCCAACGAAACGAGCTACCGTAAGAGCGAATAATTATTAGTTTTCCAACTGAAATTTTTTTTGGGGGGTCATTTTGAAGCCTCCAGCGAGTTTTTGATTTTTCCAGTAGGTATCAAGTTCAAATATTATTCTTGAATGGTCAAAAGTGATCTTTAGCACTTATAACTTTTGATGAAAGAAACATTGTTGATCAACAATGAATGCAAATACTTTAAATCTCAGAAATACGTTGAAGGATTGAGAATGATCAAAAATTGATCGTTTTTTCATCTTCTCTAAATTTATTATACTTGCTTACTTAATTTTTATTGAAGTTAACTTCTGCAATCAACAAAACTTATTCAAAGTTCAAATACCTACCTGTGTCTCAAGTTTCCTTTTTTCTTACAGATCGGTAAACTCCAAGAATATAATTTAGGAAAATGGTTTCGCAAAAGATACGATTCTCTGATCTCTGACGGATACAAATATGATTTGCTGAAAGTAGAAAGTTCAAATTTAGACCGTACAATAATGAGCGCCGAATGTTTCATGGCTGGATTTTTTCCTCCTTCGTCAAGTGAAATGTGGACAGATGACGGGTTAAGATGGCAACCGATTCCGATTCGTGCAATTCCATCCGAGCTTGACGATGTAAATCAGTGTTCCAGATGAATGATACGTTACCTACATAAGTATATTACGGTACCTATATCATTGGTTTGTGCTTTCAATAATGAAGATGGCACATTTGACATTTATGTCCCAAGGTCACATGAAAGAAGCACAAATAAATGAGCCTATTCTCAACATTCATATGAAAAAGCTAGAGGGATACAAATGTTCAAAGTTTTTGATGTAGGTACCTACTTACATGTTTTTAATCCTAATGTTGCCAATATTTCCAATGCAGATGATTGACTTTAAAGTCGACTGTAAAAGATTCGAATTAGAGAAAGATCTATTCAATGAGTCTCCTGAAGCACAAGATTTCTATTTGAAGCATCAGAAACTATTCAATTACGTCGCCGCAAATACTGGATTAAATATGTCTTCGAATAACGTTCTACGAGCTATTGATAATATTTTTTACTTGCATGATGCTTTGTTCATCGAGGTATGCACCATCTGTAGCAGCTTATTGACCTATTTATTACACAAAACCACGTCGAAATAATTTAAGGAACGGATGAAGCTGGAGAAACGCGGGTATGGATATGCAAGTTATTCAGTTTTAATTTATTTTCACAGCAATCAAAGAATTTATCATTGCCAGCTTGGACTGAATCCATATATCCTGAGCCTTCGAAACGATTTGCATCCCTCAGTTTATTACTCGTGGCGTACTCTCACCAAATGCGAAGGATTAAAGCTGGTACCCAATATTTCATCTTCGTGGTTTTTATAGCAGATTAAATTGCATAGTTAGATACCTATAGATATCTATGTAAATAAGGTATTGATATCAAGGAATGGATTAAGTAAGTACAATAATGGCTCTGTGCAGGTCCTCTAATAGGTAAACTCGTAGAAGAGATGGAACTAAAAATGAAAAAGAAACTAAATGCAAAATTTCATTTTTACTCTGGTCATGATTCTACAATCTCCGGATTACTCACAGCGCTGGAAATGTACAAAGATATTTTCATATGGCCTCCGTACAGTGCGTCCGTAATTATCGAATTGAGGCAAAAGGAACAAAATTACGTCGTGACGGTAAAAAAATTTTATTCAAGCAGTATTTCAATAATTTATCTCTGACGAATTTTGAATAGGTACCTACATACATATTAGTATCAACATAAAAATAATGATGTGTTGTTGTAATAGATTTTGTATCGGAATTCGACCACTTCTCCACCGCAGCATCTGCGTCTACGAGGTTGTGAGTATGTCTGTACGTGGGATAACTTTAAAGCATTGATTCAAGATTTGATTCCCGAGAATGTAGACGATGAGTGTGAGTCAAATTTGGTTAAAAAAGTCTCAACATCAAATGATCATAATATCTTTCAACAGATGATTAAATCTGTAGGTCTTGATACAAAAACAGAAAGCCCTTAAACTTTGATTAATATTGTTATGATTCATAACCGAACTTATACATAGAGCAGCTATAAAGCTAACAATATTACGATAACATTTCATTAGTTTTTTCGAAAGAAAAAAAAATGATATTTATACTCATCAAAAGTAAGCTGTAATATCAATAGGCTATACGAGAGCTAAGAAAAGTTATTTGATTTTTTTTTTTTTTTTTTTGAAATCAGAGTTACTTGAATAGGTATACCTTAGTTTGTTCAAGGGTTTCAAATTTATGAAAAAAAATTCATGAAATTCATAAATTTTCAAACATTAATGGCAGCTTCATAATAAAATTTCTTTATAATTTTCGAGCGTTGACTGTTCTACCTACTAAGTGGCGCTAGATACCTACTTCATGAAAATTATTCTCTTTTCATTAATTTGTAATGTAACAAAGTGATTATTTGTAATAGGTATTTATTTTAGATAAGGAAAAAAGGTTCTGGCAATTTTTATCGAATGCGATCAGATTAGATTGAAGAGAAAATTACAAAACACGAGTGTTATCGAATTACTTACGCAAATAGCAATGTTTAATCACGAGTATTTTTCCGTTTAACTATTTGCATGTTACAGTGTAATTGAAGAAATTACTTGGGAATAAACAATTCAATGAGTTAGTAGGTAGGTGTTCAATTCGTATAGGTTACCAATTAGAATACTTAAGTATTTTTTTTCAAGATATGTAAGTACTACACGTAAATAAAAAATAAATAGTTATGTACTTTTAAATGTTTGCTTATATTTTCTCGTTCAGGTTTTTTTTCATCCCCTTTCACCCTTATACCATTGATCTGTTTTAATATCGCCTACATTTTTTCCCCAAAGAAATAATTATCGCAACAAGAAATTACATGGAAGATGGAAGTTGCATGTAACTTTTCAAATTTCCAGGTACCTACTACTCGTACCTACCTACCTAACTGTTTCAATCTCTTTCGTTTTCCCATAATTCTTAGTATGTATGTTCTTATGAAGAAGACTTTCTTCATCAATTCCTTTAAAAACTTCGGTAAATACTCGGAGAAAATTTCTTGAAATTGAAACATGCACTCGTTTTCCACTATATATGTTAGAGATTTTTTACTCGAGTCACATTAATTATTGAACCACTTACAAGACGATTAGGCTTACACTATTCCGAGTTTTTTTTTTAATCCAGAGGGGAAAAACGTAGCTACACGTGAAACGTAAAAATTAAAAATGACTTGGCAATTCACGAGTTTCATTTTGCCAACTTTAATTGCCATTGATTTCATTTGTTTAATGTTGATGCCATTCATATGTTTTTGAAATTTGTATGTGCAAAGTAGGTAAGTGCTTATTTTTATGTACCTACGAACGTTAGAATTTAAGAATTAAAAACGTTAGTATCTAATTTCAGTTTTTCCGTTTTTCCATTTTTTTTTTCAAATTAATTTAATAGATGACCTTAAATAGGTACATATTAATGATTTCAAAAACTATTTTGCGGATTTTGAATACCTGAGTAATTATACTTGAAAAAGAACTTCACTTATACGGTAATTAGCCATAAAAATGATAAGAAAATAAGATGTACATACTTACGCTTAGTAAGAAGATACACGCATAAATTTTAATTATAAAATAAGATGCTCTGTAGTTATAATTTTTCTCAATATTCTTAAATTAGAATAAATTCGAACCAAAAATAGAATGTTAAAATGATAGCCAATCAACTTTCAAGACTTCTCGAGTATCTACTGTATTACCCAATTAAATAACTACCTATTATATAAAAAAAAAAATCATTCGAGATACAAATAATTAATACATAGTCTATCTGTGATAAATTTAAAAATACATAATTATGTAAGTAAGTAGTAAGTTGGTAGTTTTTTCAATATCCGAGCTCAACATTGTATGAAATGTATTTTCCAATATTAAAATCTTAATGCATCATATAAATATAAACAAATAAATTAAACGATTTTTTTCATTTCTTTAGTTTCTGTCGACATTTTTTTATCGAGCTGAAAAAGCATATCAGGCATGTACTTTTTGAAATTCCAAGAGCTCTCATATCACAATCTATCTAAGTACCTATGTTACTTTTTTATACCACTTTTCCATTCCCACTCCAAAATAGACACTTACACCGACCGGTAAATGAAGAAAATGAACCTATTTTTTATCCATAACTTTTTCAGTACTGCAATGTGCTGTTTTAAAAAATAATATTGCCCTGATAATTGACACTTTTGCAAGATAATGAACCAATATACGCCAAGTAAGAAAGCCCTAAATAATACGTAGGTGATAAAAATTTCAAACGTACCTATTCGCTTTTACCTAACTTAACAAGCTAGACGAATGTTTTAAAAAATGTAACGTTAAATTACTCGTTTTGACCTAATTGAACAAACGAAAAAGATGAAATTGATAATTTTGTATTTAATCGGTATCGTTGCTAGCGGTAGATGTATCGATATTGGAGATTTTGACAAATACACCGAAGACGAATTAAAGGATATTTATGGCGAGGTGGTTCACGCTTCTGTGGTAAGTTTTAAAGCTTTGTAGATATTAATTTCTCTTCTTGGAAAATTTCATAATGTGTTCGATGTGGTAGTTATTTAGACACGGTGATAGGACACCTTATGCTCCTTATCCATTGGATCCTTATAAAAACTATGTTTGGTCACAAGGATATGGTCATTTGACCAATGTAAGTGATTTTTCGGTGATTATTAACTACCATCCATCTAATAAAAATATGCCTAATTGAAATAGGTATTGAAGTAAATACGTTTTTTCGTAGATTGGAAAAGAGCGATTGTACAGAGTAGGTAAATGGTTCAGAAAAAGATACGAGCACTTGGTACGCGAAAAATACACTTACGAGGATGTCTTGATGCAAAGTTCTGATTACGATAGAACTTTAATGAGTGCCGCAGCATTTCTGGCTGGATTTTACCCTCCTAGTAATTCAGAGCTTTGGAATAGTGATAATATTACTTGGCAACCGATTCCTATTCATTCAATTCCTTTGGAATACGATAGTGTAAATATTTTAAATCATTTTTAAATACTTATGAGGTAGAATATATAGGTACTCGTAGGTAGGTATGCGTTGTAAAGTGAATCATATTTCAGATGATATCCATGTACAGGCCATGTGACGCTTACAATCAAGAAGCACTCACCGCTAATTACGCTATAAAATATAAAGAAATGTTTAAAAAATACGAGATATTTTTTAATTTTGTCGGAGTTAATACTGGTATCATATTCTCCGAACATTATCTAGGTTTTGCTTTCCTTAAATTAATGGAGGTTTACGACTCATTAGCAGTACAAGTAAGAATTCTTTACAATAATGTATTTATGTAGGGCCAAAAATTTGTGAGTATCAGCACAAGATAGGTGATTAATTGTTTCTTTTGCAGAGCCAGCACAATCTAACGTTACCAGACTGGGCAGAAGAAGTATTCCCTCAGCCAATGGAGTACTTGGCTCTCAGGATATTTGACTTTGGCACATATTCACTTAAAATGAAAAGAATCAAAGCAGGTGGGAATAACTTCAAGATCAAACTCAATTCCAATTCGATGGACAGATCAAAATGGTAAGCACAAGGAGATTTTTAATCGCATGTGCTGATATTATTTCAGGACCATTTTTGAAATCAATCAAAGCCGATATGAACAAAAAAGCTCAAGATAATTTGGAACAAAAGATACATTTTTACTCGGGTCACGACGCCACTATAACCACCGTGATGAATACTTTGGAAATTTCCAACGATATTCTACCTCCTTATGGTTCAGCTCTTATGTTCGAGTTGAGGAAAAAACATACAGAGTATTTTGTAACGGTGAGTGGCTTCAAGTATTAAATTTTTTCGTAGACTCTAGCTTGGAATTTTTAAAAAATAGGTATCAAATGAAATGTACTCAGTTTTCAAATTTAGAAAAATTAAGAGTAATTAAGTATTTCAGACCAAATTTTAATAGATAAAAAATAAATGAAAATCATCACAAGTTTTGGGCTGAAAAAACTTTTAAAAAATAAAAGATCGAATATTGATGAATTAAAAATCTGACAACAAATTGGAGGAAAACCAATTAAGAATTAATTTTTCTCATCTTTCCAACCCATTTTTTTCAAATATTCTGTAGTACATGTAACTGTTTCATTTTTTTTTTTTTTTTAAATTCATCATCAAAGGTATATAACATGGGTCATGGCGCTTGAATTGAATATTTAATCATCAACACTTTATTCTTGAGTTTCAATTTTATTGATTTTAAAGCAATATGAATTTTGGCAATCTACAAATGACTCGTTCGCAATGCAACAAATTTCATTCAAAAGAGACCAAATTCGAGCACATATGTAACTTAGGTACTTATATCTTTTTTCTTATCTACCTTGTAGTGACGTGTGTGTTGTTTTTAAAACACAAAAAATGATTCATTCATTCATTCATTCATTCATTCACGAAATCTCAACAGTTCATTAATTCTGATGAATTATTAGGTAGGTAATTATTTTAAGGCACAACTAGAAAAATGTAGTTTTTAAAGAATGTGTTTTAAAAAATTTATCGCACCTTTGGATAAAAATAATTGAGTACCTACTTCCCCTCCTAGTCCTATGAGCAATTCCTATCTGAACTATTCATCAAAAAAAAAAAAAAATGTATCATTGTATGTAGGTATACATAATAATGAAAATTTCTATGTTACACAGATACTATACAGAAACAGTACCGAATACCCTCCCTTCTTGCTGCAATTAAAAAATTGCAATACGTTCTGCACTTTACAAGAATTCATTAATGTGATCAATACATTCATCCCAGAAGATTGGGAAAAAGAATGTAAGATTGAAGTCGGTTACACTTCCTCGTACTTTTCTTCCTGGCCCTTCGACTGGGGTGAGTTCATTTTTTCTTCCTTGCAATCTATTGCCTATAAAATACTTTGTCACAAATGAACTAAGTCACTTTATCGTTATTTTTGTTTACAGTTCAAACTTTGATGCTGTTTTTCGTAATTTTATTTCTAGTTTCAACGATTCTTTATTTCCATTATGAAAGGAATCCACAAATTTACATGAATATGTTTGGTAAAACTAAAAATAAGGAAATGTAGGTAGGTAATATGAATGTCTTCACTTTTTTAAACAAATTTTGTGAAGTATTCAAGTACCTACCTATTAGCATTAAGCATAAGAATTTTTTTGATTACAAATTTCGTGAAAAAGAGTGTAAAATGCAAAATGATCGGGAAAAAGTAATCTAAACAAAACTCAAATTGCATAAATATTTTTATAAATAAAGTTATCAAGTAGGCCTATTTTTCTTTTCAAAAAAAAAAGAATAAGTAATAGAAAAGAAAATACGAGTAAAAAAAAGTTGTACTTTAAACTAAGAAAAAAACCATTCAACTGATTAAAAATACTTACGAACGGAAAAGTAATGCTTGGATATTGTTTTTATGACAAAACTAACTGAGAGACCCTGATAACAGGGAGAAGGACTTGACTCTTTTTATCATCAGAAAATAAATAGGTGCGATGTAGTTTCACTTTCAATTTTTTTATTTTACTGTTGATGTAAAGTTGGAAATAAAAAAGGTTTTTTTTTTAAATTTTTGAGTGAATATGTGAGAAATTATTCATACCTACCTACTTATTGTTCTAGAATTTCAAAATTATAATCACACAAACATCCAGGTAAGTAGGTGGTAGTAGGTACATTATGTATTTGTCGAGAGGAGAGGGAATCGACAGGAAGATACAGCTTGCTGAGCTTGATTGATTACCATGCACTTAATTTGTAAACTAATAAAGGTGTTACGAATTCTTTTCATGAGAAAAATTGGGTTACAACGCCATACCTACGTAGACCACCTTAAAAAATTGTCTAAGCAGTAAAGTTGAAAGTAAAAAAAGGTTGACATTGAGACGGATATAAATTTCCTTCGAAATAAATTCGTATAAAAGATAAAGCCTGACTCATAGCAAGGTTTTCATAATGCTCTATCAGCAATTACGTAGTTGCCAGAAATGAAAGTCAGAAAGCACGTAAAAACTTGGACGAAAAATGCCAAACAAACGATAACAAATTATACAGTGGAAAAAATATAACAAACAAAAATCATGGACAGCATTAAAGCTGAACTTGAAGATAACGAGTTACCACGTATAACGTATGTAATTGCGCTTATAAAGTCTCTTTGAAAGTACGTGATTTTTTTTTCTTCAAAATTGTGTTCCGATTTTATGGCAAATTTATAAAATGAGGTAAAATAATTCGCTCTTATATGATAGAAATTTTAAAAACTGTGATTCTAGATTGATATTTTTCAATGTTCTATATTGTTCAATTTGCAGAAGGAAAATATTTGTGCCAGATGAGTTAGTACGATTTTTCACCTATGGCCTTTTATTAGGCACTTCGTTCGTTTACGCGGATTTTGGTGGACGGTCGCCTTTTTCGTACAATAATGATGACATAAAAGATCCAAATCTCTCATTCCCAAACCCTACACTAGACTCGGATAATAAAGACTTGGAGTCTATTTATAATGACACAGCTCGAATGCTTTATAGCGCAACGGGAGATGACGACTTTCCAATTCATCAAGTGTTCCCATTACAAAATCAAAAAAATTACAGCACTTGGTTTTCGGATCTTCTGAATAACGCGGATTCCACCAACTTTCCAGTAATGTACAACTTCAGCAAGCTTTTCCCAGGGGTAAATACTTCCAAAGATGCTTATTACAGGTTACCTGATACATTCAGGATGTATCCTAATGATAAAAATTTCACCGTACTGAATGCGAAAATACCGCCGAATATGGGCCAATTAAACTCGAGTATTTTTCAAAATGCTTTCAACGAAACTTCTTCCAGCGAAAACGATCAAGAAATTTACGTTAATATGCCTCCGATTGATTCGATGTCTTTGAATGCAACAGACAACTCGAATTTACTAGGTCAATTTTTCCATACAAATATGACAGCTTCTGCTCGTTCAACGTCCGCGCCTTGGTACACAACGAGTGCCCCTTCTACACAAAACCAATCTCTTTGGATGCCTCCAACTGCAATATTGAATAAGCCTGCGTCTAATCCGATGAAATCCACGTCCACGATGAACACAGCTGCCTCCACAGTGCCACCTCATCTAAACGCGACCAATTCTACTCCAACGGTTGATGATTTGTTGGCAAAGAGAATAGCGCAAGACGAGACTAAAAACTCCTCTTCTTATATAGACAACATGTTGTATAAACTAGGACTGCAACGAATTACGCTGAATGGTAATTCGAAAGAACCGATGGACGTTTATAAATTGAACACCACCGATCCTCCTGCAGGCAATTTGAGTAAACCACAAAATTACACGATACCCGGGAAAACTTTCTATTTTGAAGGAAATGGCACTCATCGGCCACCTTTGAAATTCCCTCCAGCTCATTACCCTCCTCTTCAACAAAATGGATCTTCATCGAACGCTAGTGTTCCTTTGGCAAGCACGGGAGGATTGTCCATTCCATATATTCCGGATACGTCTTTGGCACCTGGTGGAACTGGACAGCAAGGTAATCTAACATACTATGGAGAACCACTGAGTTCGGAAATGAATGGAACGGATCCTCCGCCTATTCCAATAAATATTTCATTTCAAGCTTCGGTCAATGATTCAGTATCTGATCAGTATGGAGAAATTGTGTACACGTCAGTGGTAAGCTAATAAGAAATCAGTGAATATTATGTGAATAATTTCAATCTGCAGAATGTAAAAATTGCTGATTTGCGTTTTGCAGTATTTCATTTCAGGATCTTCAACTCCACCTAATCCGTATCCCAACGATCCATATGGCAATGTGACATATTGGCCAGAAGGCATCAATGAATTAACAAATGTGAGTACCATACCCATTTAACGAACCAATAATTGACAAAATTAAATGGCTCAGATCACAAGTAGGTAGGTCTAGGTAGGTACCTACAGACAAATTAAACCATTTTGACTTTTGAGATTCTCAGCTTAGATTAAACAAAGGTTGAACTTTTCGAAAAACTACATTCCAAAATTCACGTAGAATATAAATTTGGTAGGTACCTAGCTATAATTTATTTTCAAGTTTTTTTACGATTTTTAAAATTTTAAGTACATATTTATTCAAAATAGTTATTTTTGGTCGTATTTCCTAAATAACTACCTACTTAAATATTGACCAAGCAAAAACAAATTTCATGATTTTTGGTCAATTTTCCAGTCAATTATCTGACCAATGGCCATGATTTTAAAATATTGAAAATAACAAAATTGGCTAGTTAATAGTTGTCTTCCAAGCCACCAGGATTTTATTTTTTGAAAAAAAGTGTGTCGAGAATATTAATGCAAAAAAAATGTTTAGACCGAAAAAAAGGTTTTATTTCCAGATAGGTATTTGCGACAAAAGATGAAAGTAGACGCAAACTTTTCAACTTGAAGCAAGAATGCCTCGAAAACTGTGCCTCCTTGAAGAAAAATGTAATCGAACTCTACTGATAGAAAATTTTACCCCATGTGAAGATTTTTTTCGAGATATGCTCGGTTGGTTCAAAAAAATCGAATTCTAATATCTAAACACTGAAATGGAGAACTTTTTGATTACCTATTTTTCTCATCACCAGAGTGAAATATTCGATCAGAATGATCTAGGTCGTCTGTTTGTCTGTTCAGCCTCTTATGCTTGTCTGACTGTCTTACTTTTTAAGGTTGTCTGATAGTACCGGTCTGGCTCATCAAGGTCATTGACTTGTCACTATAGCTTCTCAAGATCGTGCGCTGTTTGCCTATATTGCCTCCCAAGGTCATTGCCTCTTCTGACTGGCCTCTTAAGGTCCCTGGCCTACCTGTCTAGCCTTTCATAATTGTCTGAGGTATCTATCGTACAAATCATATTCAATAAATTTTTCTAGTTTGAACCACCCAATTCATCAGGTTGAGCCCTTCAGGTTTACCTAGTAGGGTTAATTTTAATCTAATAACTACCGACCTGCAGAAACATGAGAATATGTAACTATGTAAGGTTACATGATAAAATTTCAATTATTACGTATCCTCCAAACAGGATGGCAAAAACGAACTTTTCAAGTTGGGAAAATGGTTAAAAGAAAAATACGCACCAGTGATTGGTTCCAACTACAATGGTAGTTTAATCTCCATCGAAAGTGGAGCAAGCGATATTGCCATAACAAGTGCAGAAATTTTAGCAGCTGGACTCTTCCCACCTCGTGGCCAAGACATGTGGAATCCATTGATTTTCTGGCAACCAACACCTGTGAGGTCCACTCCCGTAACCGATGACAACGTAAATACTGGATTTTATTAATAAAATGTACCTACCTATTCGAGAAAGTGTTCATACCTACTTATAAAAATGAGTTTTATTCTTTAGACGATCCTAATGACGAAAAATTGCGAACAATATAATTTGCAAATAAACGAGGTAAATAATTCTCCGTATTGGACAGACTTTTATGGAAATAATACCGAGACGATAAACTACATCAGTGAATATACTGGAACTAATTTTAGTAAAACTGATATTCTGGATACTCTACGAAATATTTTCTATTACTACGAAGATTTGAAGATTGAAGTAATGTGACTCAAATTTTTCAATTCGATTTTTTTTCTCAAAAGAAGGGAAAAAATTACATATTGGTAATTGTTTGCTTGAAATTTTCAGGAAGAGAATAAACTTCCTTTACCAAATTGGACAACGCCAGTATACCCAGATAAAATGATGAATCTGGCTCAAGAATACATTGAATATGGTGTAGCAACCAGAGATTTACAAAAACTAAAAACAGGTGCGTCTTTATAATGCCTACATCCGTCACTTCAGTGTAAAAATATCTTCAAACACTTTTTTCTTCAATCGTTACATTTTCAGGGCCTTTCTTCAAAGCTATAATCGACAACATGTCGGCTAAAATTGACAGCACGAAAGCAGCATCTTTTAATTTTTCCGAAGCAATGCATCTGTATTCTGGGGACGCTTTTGGAATTGGGTTTATAATGAAAACGTTGGGAATCTTCAATTCAATCGTGCCACCCAATGCCTCTGCTCTTATATTCGATTTACGATATAAAAATCCCGAATTCGTCATCACCGTAAATATCAAAACGCTGATGCAAAAAGAGACCAAAATTTTAACAATTTCCTCATTAAATTACTCCGACAATTTATTCATTTTTTCAGGTATCTTACAAAAATAGCTCATCAGATACTCTTTACCTATTAACTATTCCTCATTGCGGTCCAATTTGCAACTTCAATCAGTTCATCAACATCACGAACGATCTCATGCTGGAAGATTGGGATAGTTATTGCGAAACTGTATCAATATTTGATTTAACTTATACAATTCCGATTGTAATATTTGGCAAGTATTTTCATTTATTGATACAATAGGTACCTATTAAAAAACGAATCGAGTTGAATATTAAATATTGTGTTTACAGGTCTTGCCATCATTTTCATCTTGGCTCTAGTGATTATTTTACTGGTGGTAAAATGCTGCAAGAACTTACGAAAAAAGAAAGCTTCATTTGGTTAAATTATCAAATATATCCGCGTAGTATGTAAATTTTCCAGAGATCGTTCAGATGTGTTGAGATCGTTGAAAGTGAAGCATTGAGACGAAGAGATGAAGAATAAATCGACTTCTTTTGTATTCATATTTCTCAAATAGGTATATTAAAACATAGATTAGGTTACTTTTTTACTATTATTTTAAATTATTTATTTATTATCTAAAAAAAAAAAAAAAAAAAAAAAAAAAAAAAACAGGGAAAAGGTACCCGTTTTCCCTGAAATTATAACACCGTACCTAAATATATCGAAAGAATAATTTATTTATGAAAATAATACTACACGTTTGTAATACGTATATAAATACACAATTTGAATAAACAAAAAAAAAATTAACCGTTTAAAATAAATGAAATAAAAAGAAGAATAAAAATAATACTTGATGGAACCATATGACAAAAATGAAAAAAAATTACTACATAGTATTTTACTTTCATCTATGACAAGGTAACAAAATACCAAGAAAACATTCCATCCATGATACATGTAATTTTCAATTTGATAAAAGGTTTATATTAAACTACCTAAATAATAAAAAATCGAATAAAAAAAAATACTTCATCCGGCTATTGTGGGAAAAATGTCTCGCGACGAATCAAAAATTTCTCCTATAAATCCGTCTTATGGCTTCAATGACTCTGAGATAAGTTTTGTGTTCTTGAATGATCAACGATTTGGGTTCGATGTATTGAAAATTACATTCGTTCAAATTTAAAAATCAAGCACCCAGAAACTCATGAAGAGAGGAAGTGTCTCGAAAGAACTTTCAAAATAATTTAATACCTAATTAAAAATATTAATGTAGGTACCTAATTTTAAAATTGAATTGAATGAACAAATAAAAATTGAATTAGTTTTTTAAAAATTGAAATAATTATATGCCCCTATTCAATTAAGTCAGATAAGTACTTAAGTCTTGAAAAAAAGTTTTTCGTGATAATAACTGAACATTCAATTATTTTCACCAGCTAGTGCGATTTTTGCACAATTTTAGGAAATTTAAAACATCCAGCACCCTCATTGTTTTGTTTGGGCAACTGAATTTTTCTTTTGGGAGTTACCTACCCTATCGGTTTGGTTCCTATGATTCAGAAAAATAAAAAATAAACAAAATCTGTACCCGAGTGACTGAGGGCTTCTTTAATCAGTACTCAGTAGGTACCTATACCTACCTATATTGAAAATTGAACGAGTCTGGTTCTTGTACATAGGTATAGGTAACTGTTTGTCTCCACTTCTTCAGTGCTGTTTGTTTAAACTACTTTTCTCGAAATTCACTTACACATATTGTCGCCCCAATTTTGAAGCTAGACAAAAATAGTTACGGCAATATTGCTCAGTTGTTGATATTTAGTTCATTCATCTCCATTCGCATGGTCAAAAATACGTTTCTGTCGATTTTCATTCAAGTCACGTTTGTTCCTTCAATTTTAAGATAGGCAACACTTTGGAAATGGAAGTGTTCTTACCTACCTATAACTTCTTGACTTATTCCATCACACAGTTTGTTTTCTCGACCTGTGTAATGTGCCTAGGAACGAAAGCAAAATTCAATGGATGATTCGTTCGTATTGATTTAGCTAGGTTTAGGAAATCTTTTCCGTTTGGAATAAATATTTTGAACTTTTTTCAATGTGGGTATAGTTTACAAGCTTTTTAATCGGTCAAACAAAATCGAAAAAGGGAAAAAGTTATTTTTAAACTTGAAAGCTCTAAATAATTAACGAAAAATACATACGAGGTTATTTCGAGCTTTCGATGGTTTATTCTTCGAATGCCTACTTACCTGACTTGAGCAGGTACACCTACTTCGTATCGTTCATTTCAGAGGAAAATTTTAAATAAATAGATACGTGACAAGTTTATTACTAAACGTGCCTAAATTTAACGACAGTACGAGCCATAAAACTAGACACTTATAAATAATTGATAGTGTAAGGCGAACGATGCCTTAGCGAAAAACTATGATTCTCCAGCGCGAAATATCTCGACGAGAATTTCGTTGGAAAATTTAGGCTACCTACTCGACTCGTTTTTTTAAATTTTAACTATCAAATTTGAAGCCTGATCCCGTTCTCGAAATGAAAAATTGAAAAATTTTAATTGACACGGTGCGAGACGAGTTATAAAAACACGTGTAGATACCATAAGCCCGAATCTATTGAGCCATCGTACGATAAAGTTCCCTGCGATGCTCATCTTATAAGTACGGAGATCGCGACGCGACGCGACTTTCGAATATTGTTTTTTAATTTGAAAAAAGTTTATTGACTCGGTGCTCGATATCGGCAAACATGTAGATATTTAAACATGCAAACTTTTTCGTTTCTAATTAAAAAACATTTATAAAGTGAAATGCTTATTTTAGACTTCAAGTGATTCCGAAATAATAAAGTACGTTGATTGGGTTGCGTGCGTTCACCTTATAAAGTATTCATTCCTTTTTTTCTACGTTTCGAACGAGCGCGTGTGTGTGAAAATTTAATTCAAATTTCCTCGTATAAACCATCAATTTGAAATAATAATTTTTTTATGATATCCGCATAGCCTAGTTATAGGTTAAGAACCAGCCAGTAGAAACCAGAAATTTGGATATGAAAACCAAACGATTTCCTATAAGGCACAGTATCGAAATACACAAATATTCATAATTACAGACAGACACACTCTGACTAACTGCGGTGATGTTTTTTTCATACTTTTATTTTTATATTTTACTTGTGACCTAAAAAAAGGAAATTTTTTAAATTCATATTCCAAAATGTATCAAAAAAATTCACAAGTTCGAAGAACTGTGCCAAATTTGAATCTCCTATGTGGTGATACCTGCTTATGTACGGTAGTTGAATTGGATATTCCACCATTAAAGCAGGATACATCGGCATTTAAGATCCCCACGGAGACACGTGTATAGGTATCTTATTTTTAAGAAATACTATTCGTATGTGTAGGCAATTGAAAGATGTTTGATCGCAACCCTTACTTTTCATATCGGAACGTGGATATATTTTTATTTTCGTTCGTCGACAGATTTAAGGTTCAAGTTTTTTTGTCAAGATATTTAAGAGGTCGATTTTAAAGTAGGCGAGTCTTTTGTATTTAGCGAGAACGTGGCGAATTTTAAACGACTGGTATCTGAATGAAAAAACTTTTTTGTACGAGGTGATTCGGGTTTTAGATCATTCATTTTTAGTTAAAATGAGAACATGTTGCTTTTGAAACTTTATGAAATTATACGATAGATACGTAGGTACATTTACAGTGTATCTAATTTTTTACTGATTAAAAAAATTACTCGATAAAATCGAAAGGCGACTTTAAGAATAGACATTTCAGTAATTTAGTCGTTATTTTCAAAACATCAAATGAATTAAAGAGTTTAAGTTTAAAAAAATGAGACATGTGATACATTCGAGTGACATGTTTTCTAAAGTAGGGTCATTCCATATCAAATGGCCGAGATTTTTGCATTGGGGGTCGACGATTTTTAAAGTATTTTTGATGAATGGCGCTGAGTTCACTTCTCAAAGGGCGATTTAAAAACTTTTAAAAGATCATGAAAAAAAAACAATTTTTTTTTCTTGGAAGGTCGAAAATCAGAAAACGCGCAAATTTACTGACCCTATATAATCTTCGCTGATTGACGAACTCGAAGTGTAATCGTCAGCCATACCTCTTTGTAACCTATCAATATAAATGAACATTATATTCGACACATTCGTTGCTATTTTTAACCAGGCATGAAGTTACCCCAAATTCACGATACCTTCCTGGGTAATCCATCAAAGCATTATCAACGTAAACGAATCGCGGTCAGTAAGTTACTTTCTATAGGTAACACCGCACGTAACATCACACTAATATCTAAATTCGAATTCGACAGCTGTCTCGAAAAATTACTTGGAGTGAAAAAAAAAACTGTATTCAAGGGAAAAACGAATTTTCCCAGAAAAACAACGCCGAGTACAGACTTCCGTAAACTAGGTAACCGAAGACGTGGTACGGGCGGGAGGTTACTACACGACGACGTAAACCTTTAACAACGTATTTTCCCAAACGCGAGACGACCAAATGAACAAAACGACAATATTTATGAAAGTTTATTCAAATAAGATGAACGACCTCGTAATCTTCGATTAAGTAACGTATTCAAAGACAAACTACGCTACAAAAGTTACAAATCGATTCCATTTTAAAAGCGTAGGTAGGTAGTAGGTACCTCCGATTACTTATTAGAACGTGGAAAATTACCATTATTGAACTAACTAATTTGCAACGTTAATTTTCACCCAGTGTCGGACTAAAAAAAACTCGAACGTCCTTTATCGTATTTCGGATACATCTTCAATATGCAGCATGACGTGCAGCCACGAAAAAATTATGTTTTTTTCGTTATAAAAAGTGACCTAGTATTTTTTTTCTTGTTTAAGCAAATTAATTTTCACGTAAGTAGTTGTACAATTTGTAACACCAGGTGGCCGTAAATCAAAACAACCAGAAGCGGACTTCTTTCGTATGCGAATCAGCGAATGATATTTGCTCTGAGACGAACTTATGAGGTTTCATTAAATTAATTTTCTACTTTTGTTGATGCTTAATTAGATGCTATCGTGTTTTCAACGTAAATACGTAGGTACCTACTTGTACGTCCAATCGAAATAGAAATGACTACATCTACCTTTAAGTCTAACTGTAGCTATATTAATTGCGCAACTATCAGCAAAATAGCACATTTCATCACAAATCACACCGAAAAACAAATTCACACGTCTTTTATGGTTTTTGTGATACCTTAATGTTAAGTAGGTAGATATAGGAAAAAAGCGACGAACATGAAAAATGCCACTCACTCTCACTCTCGCTCTTCCAAATTGAAGCTCATCGATAAAATTTTTTTTTTTTTTGCTCTCCAAGTTACAATTGTTCTAAGGTAATTTCTTCCCTTTTTTGAAATTTACGTGATAGTTAAAAATTTTGCTCGCGAACTGATACCTTGTACGTGGAATTCGGTGGCAATCAGCTTAAAATTTTCGAAAGGGTCGCCATTAAATACCACTGGGACCAACTCTCAATGGTTAATTTCAAAATCTCAACCTTGAGGAGATTCGTCATTTCTAAAGCAGCTACGTAGTACGTACTACGTACCTATGCTCTGTATCATCAATATGTTCTCCCTCGTCGTCTTTCATAAGCAAATAAAATTAAGGCACGTCATATTTTACTTCGAATGCAGTCACTGGACACAGAAAAAACGCCGCAATGAATTGGAGTAGAAATTATAAATTTTTTGTTTACCTGAAACAATAGTAGGTACTAGGTACATGAATCTCAAGAGGTACATAGGTAATGTACTTATAGGTACCTGTGAGATTGCGGACGCCAATTTATTTCGTTATTGTACTGTATCGACTTTACTTTCGAATAAACCAAATCGTTGTTTTTTTCTTTCAAATGTGAGTTTCGTAAATCAAATCCCACATTAATGTAAACGTCATTTAGATTTTGATTGTTTTTCCCAACAAAACCTTCAAAGGCGAACGCTTCTGGTCCATGGAGAAATAATAAGTTTACATTGCGATGTTTTTTCACCTCTATACGGTGGTGTACATATTAAGCCAAGGTTATACGCTTATTATTCATTGAAATAAGTCGCAGAATTACCTACGTTTTAACGCTTGCTGAAACCCGAAAAAAAATTAGATACGGAACAAAAATGAAAATTACCTATCGATTTGTTTTTGTTTTTGAGAAATGTACGAAGATCGACTTACACTACTTACCTACCAAATAAACGATTTATTTTTTTGAAAAGTGGCTAGAAGATGAGTAGTTGAAACAACCAGGGAATAATTGAAGTGCTCTAGCCGATTGAAAATTTCTTTCTCAATGAGTACCTATAGTACATACATAGATTGCTATAGAACCTTTAAAATTGAATTTGCAAAATGTTGAAGTGTTTGTTTGGATTTAACGCTAGCTGGCTCTAACTATATAGCTAACAATTAAAATGTATTTATCCGAGTCAACCTGCATTTAAGTATACCTCTTGAGCATTTGGATTTCCCCTAAACATAAAGTAACAACGATGACCTTGATCTTGAAACACGCTGCACGACAATTTGACAGAATATCGGTACATGCGATTTACACTGGAAGTTTTATGTAGGTACCGTACGTATACTCTGGGTAATTGTTCGAATTCACGAACTTTAAAAAAGACGAAATTCATGACGAGCTTTTTCCTATCGTTATAGAATCAAGTCGTGCGCGTATGCACCATATACCTTATACCTACCTATATTTACCTACAGCATGTGTTATGCAATAAAATATAACGATAAAATGCCTTACACACGCACACATTTACCAACCAACCATGTAAATGAAAGCAGCTAAAACGCACGTAATGGAAAATACGTTTTTCCACGAATCGTTCCAAGAGTTAGGGTTTTGTCACTAAGCAATTATAAGCTTTTTTCAGCTTTTTTTATCACAACGAAATTGAAAAAACAGACTGAAAGTTTATGCAAAGTCGTAAGTTAAAAGGCTTAAATAGTAGACTAATTTAAAACTTACTCATGTGTAAAATCGAACTCTTTTACAATCTATTTAATGCTAATCAGCGCATCATTATTGTGAAATTTCCCAAAGCCAGGCAGGTAGGTATTTCGTGTCTTAGTCCTTTTTTCCTAATAAACAAGTCGATGATACAGTTGCGTAATTTTAGACTGAAAAGTAATCCATTGTAATTTAATCGAAAGTAATAAATTAAGGTCAAATACTGCGTGATCTTTTGCACGTTTGACGTTTATCACCAAAAAACAACAGCTGGTTGATGTGATAATACGACAAGGCGTGTTTTTACTATTTGAAACCGCAAAATAGCTTGAACAAGGTACTTTAGTGTCATTTGACAATAGTACGTAATTGTATACATTTCACGAATATGTGGAATTCATTTCATTCGTGTACACATTCACAACACAAATGACCAGAAACTTTTCGTCACACAAGTTTAGTTAATCTACCTGCTACCTTTTCTGTCAAATTTATTGTAAATTGTCCAAAAAAGGCGTTCAAACGCATTGAAATAAGAGCCTATTGGTGAAAAGACAGTGGTTCTCTAATTTTCTCTGTTTTAGCTTATGACACCTACCCAGCGGAAAATGATTGGGACTCGACATTTTCTGCACCCAACTAGCAATTTAACCTGATCTGGTTTGACCATCATCTAATCGGATCAAAGTTTTGACTGGATTGTTTATCGGCTCAGATCCGGGAATTCCTCAAGAACTAATTAAATCTATTCGTACTTAATCAGATCTATAATCATTTTCGCTTGAGTATGAGAATATTTTGAGCAAATTCGCCATTTCATCACCACGAAACTGTCTTTGTTAGGTGATTTTCGATCTTAATTCAAATTACTTTATCCCCTCCCCCCCTGAAAGCTTACTCGAACTAACATTTTAATGCATTTTTCTCTCTGATCAATGTTTTATTGTTCAATGTTCTAATCTCGTATTAAATCTTTTTTTTAAAAATAGGCATGGTAACATATCATTTTTTTGGATACAAGGTCTTCAAAAATTAAGTAGGTACCTAATTTGAGAGGCCAAAAGCACACCTTTGATTTGTCGAAGCAGGTAAGTATATCGCCATTTCCCTAATTCTAGTTATGTGTGTGTAATTAACCAAAAAAGTTGAAAAATCATGTACGACTGTACGAGTAACAGGTGGTTTACTTAAATACCATTTATGATTGAATTTTTTTGCGCCATTGTGTAGATACCATGCTCGGACATCACGTGCATATAGTTTGAAATTCCCCCTGAGTCATTTCTTATTTCAATAAAACTTTTTTAAAAGTGAAAAAATTAAAAAAAAAAAAAGTGCAACAACAAACGTTAGGTATACCTACAGGTTAAAGAAATTCTACGTGCACGAGATCGCTACGTAGGCTACATGTACACAATACATACACATAAATGAGTCATCTTCATCAGCATAAACATTCAATCGTATTTATAAGAATAAGTTTTGGCAAAACGGTGCAAAAAAGCTTTAGTTCGTCGACTAAGTGTAAGTAGAGGTGGGTGACAAGGCGCTATACCCTTCCGTTTCAACGGCTGTAAATTTAAAGAGTTGTTTTGGATCGTTTTATTAAACAAACAAAATGGCAAATGAAGGTTCATGGTTACATAGTCCCGCGTATGAGTCGTCAAAATATGAATTCATCGTAGTCGTATTATCGAACAGCTAAATATCTCGCAGATAATTTAACGATGAACGATATTATGGCGAAAGTTTTCTCTCTTCTTTTTTACCTACACTGAGCTGAAGAGAAATTCGCATATTGCCAAATAATAACTATCAAGATGCTATGTGAGGCGTGATTTTGTCGCATATTTCGGATGCTTTAACGATGTCGTGTTGGTATTCTTGTACTATGATGAATTACCTATTAACATATGCTGGTAAAAATACCTTTTAAGGGGTTTACTTCGGTGCTTGACAGCATAATTGTGTTTTACAGCGAGTTGATATAATTATAGATTGGTATAGCCAGAGCATGAGATGCTTTAGGGCAGCGTACGTAAGCTTTTTAGTCAACAAAATTGAAAACTTTCATATTCTCAGAGAAGCTTTCAAAGTTTTGTAGAGTTCTTAAAAGGAATAAATTTTTCTTGAGAAAATTCTTCGAAAAAACTGCAATGAAGTTTCCTTTTAGTACAGCAATTCGTGGATTTTCAGTTACGAAATCAGACGTTCATCCATCTCTCGCCCTCCAGTCAGTCACTGGTGACAAACAATGCCATTCTGCGAATAAGCACTACCTATGTACAAAACAAACATTACAAAACTTTAGTAAAGGATTGTCAGTTCTCGTACACGTAATCGTAATACGGACATAGGTACCTTTATACCTACCTCATTACCTCATATAAAATTCACAAGAAATTCAATTCGGGAAATTTCCCATAACATTATAAGAAAATTAGCGATTATCAGCCACACAGATCAATATCTACCTACATAAGTGAAACGTGAAACTAAAATAGGAAATACCTACTATCGCGACTCGACACGCAAAAAAGCACTCGGAGAAATTCCCAGACGGGTGAAATTTTCTCTCGTCGTCTTAGCGACTTGAAAGAAAGCGCTGGCTAGATCTATACTACCCGACTAATTAATAATAATTAATAAATTCTGACGGAAAATTGTTTTCATCGAACATCTTAATAATCGCCGAGCCACGTACGTAAGATGGTATTTCAGACAGAAAGAAAATTTATAAACTACTAAATCCGAGTTGACAGTCGTACCAGGAAGTGAACAGTTAAAATGCCATCTAACAATGCAAAGTTCGGTAGCATATAAAATAAGATGCACTGGGTCAACGACCGAGCCAACAAAATTTCTCGGTGAAATATTTCTTACCAAAATTTCGTATAAAATAGTAGATTTATGGATTTCTAGGTCGTCTGCAGTTACTACATTTTCATCGTTTTTTCTCTCCTTCTCCTCATCCTCACTTTGCTTTCTTTTTCTCCAAATTATCATAACGCCACTGTGCCGAGTTGAATATTTGTATGTAGTTATTTAAATTGTTTACGAAATGTCTTCATCTTTAATAGGGTCATTTTTCTTAGGCATTAGTGAGCGATAAATATCCGTTTTATCGGAATGCCGCGAGCGCGGGGTGTTTCCTTATCATTAAAATATAAGCTTTTAATACTTAATTCGCCACTGTAAAGAGGTGCTAATAAAATAAACCATCACAGTCGTTTTATATAGGTACTTACTTAAGTACGTATATCAAACGGAAATTAAATTTTTACATTTCTCGAAACGTCGTCGTCGTTGTTGTTTAAATAGTTTTGTGATTAAACGTATGTCTTTCGTTCAACATGTTATGTATCACTTTTGAAATTAAAAACGAAAACTAGTTATTGAGTGAGCTTTTATCTTGAATCCGAGTAATATGTGGATACAGGGTACATCACAAACTGTGAACAGCATTCTAAGCTTGCTATCATAATTTACCGAAAGAATTTACAAATTTTTTAAATGTCACATCTGTATTAGGAAGTGTTTTTGAAATAGGTATCTACTTTGATTCGCACTTCTTCAAATCATATTTTTATCCCTTCCCTCGCCTTCCCTCTTCCATTCCCCTTTCCACTCAATTTAGAACTGGATCGAGATGGAAGGGGGAGAGTTGGTCTCTTTTAAAGCAACAAATCTGATCTTTGATTTGAAAAACTGGATTTATTGGAAAAATTTCAAAAATTTCCTCATATTTATTTCTACTTGGAAAATTGTTTTTTTATTTAAAAAGTCTAAAATTCCCTCCCACTAATACCTGTTCTCTGATTCATCTCCTCCACGCCTAGTTTTCCATGACAGTAAACTCCGGCAGGGTAAAGGCCGCAGGCCTAAGTACTCACAAAATAAACAGCAACAAGCCTAATCAGTAATCCCTTGCCATTTCAACGTGTACTAAACTGAAACGAATCTCTTTATCAAGGGTACTTTATCAATAAAAAATTTTGTAAACGTGGATTAAACAATCTCTTCTTTAGTTCCGGCTTTGCTCGTGAATTTTTGGCCAAATTACAAAGTTTTAAAGTCTAACATAAATGTCAAATAAAAATTCAAGTTTCACCTTTGAATTATTAGTTTTGTGGTGAACCAGCAAATATAAACAAAGTTTCCTCTAGTGAATTTTTTACGAGAGCGCCGTTTATTTTAATAATTACGCGGTTAATATTCACCTAGTTTTGTTGTTGAATGTGTATAAAATATTACGCAACAATCAGGGCGTAAAGGGTTCCATTATACTATTAAAAATCTTACGTAATTGTACTTATTTCTCATGCTAAATACTACATCGTAAAACAAAAAAAAAAAGGTATTAAATTGTGTTACCCTATATAAGTGCATTTGTTGCAATTTTAAATCGAGTCATTAGACATTTGTAGGAGTCGCCAAGAATAATATACAAGGTGTCCTTTCAACAACAATCAATTTTTGAATTTAGAGATAGGCCTATATAGCGGAAAACACTTCTTACGGAAAGGATGCCTCTATGTGGAATAGGGTGAATCGTCAAAAAAAAAGGTCAGAATTTCACCAAATTCAGCAGAGACCTTCATTTTGAGTTGAAATTTATCCACAAAAGATTTCAGCTCCGAAGGTGCCCTTAGAGGGGAAATTTGTCGACACGAGTGCCTACCTCGTGAAAAAAAAGTGTTAGTATTTTCGAGCTCCAATTTTTCAAAAAATTACCGTAAAATCTTAAAGTACGTGATCGGACAAACAGCTACAACTCTGGGACTCGTTCATTTACAAAAAGTAGTACCTATACGTATTTTAACCCAGAGTGCGGTGATCTTCCGAGTCGACGAGGAGCACCTCTTCTCCAAATTTAGTCACACACAGCCCCTACCCTCTGTAAATATTGAAAAATTAATAAATTTTGAATTTTGACTCGTTTTTTCTAGTACCTATTAAATAAATCAATATCTTGCGCGATGAAAAGATAGAAAAAAATTCATCACTACCCAACATTCAAATTGCTCTGGAAGGGCCATAAATGAACTTTGTAGATGCTAAAGTTTACTTTTAACTCTTCTGGAATGTCTTTTCATGGCTTCTTAAACGTTTAATTTTTTCGTAAAATTAGATAGGTACCTACGAAGATTATTTAAAAATATTTCAAATTTGGGAAAATTGATACCTATTGGATTTTGAACTGCAGAAAATGTGTCATTTAAAACCTCCAAACTTACCTAGGTACTTTTTAATGCCTCGATTTAAAATTTCCTGTATCAACATGATAAGGAGCATTCAGATTTTTTGTTACCTATCTTGAAAATCGACATGCACAACGTTCGGATATGTTTTGGATTTTAATTTTGGATCATTTCCAATACGGGTGAATTCTTTTTTGCATCGATTTTTTGTTTTGTTTGTTCGAAGGTACTTTCGAATAGAGAGGAATTATCATGTCGGGGAGGTTGGTTTATATTTTCATTCAGTTTTATGATTCCGATTGATAATTTTTTTTCTTTGCTTACTTTGACCCTTTGGTGTTGTTCATTCAAAGTTTACCAATATTGAATGAAAATTTTCTTATAAATTTTTATGTCTCGTGATGAAAGAAGGTTAACATACAGTTGGCTCACTCATTCGCAACATTCTGCGGGTGCAAAGGGAGGCCACGGAGTTGGTGTGGATTTTTAATCAGGTCAAACAGGCCACTCGAAAGTTGTGAACCGAGTCTAAAAATCATTAAACATCAATTACCAAGTTATAATTACCGGTCGAGTAAAAAAAAAAAAACGCATCTAGGTACATAATAAAGCAATTGAGAAACGTTTAAAAATTTCATATCATGAATGAAAACGTTCATAAAATGTCAACATGGCGTTTTTAATACGTTCGTATGTACTTTCAATGGGCAGACACGAAGGGCAGGGTGCTGGACGTGTCTCCTACCCCAACGCTACGTTAATTAAAAACTATAACCCAGGACATCCTGTTTGGCAGGATACTCGGCTTGTACGCCGATTAATCGTGCAGTAATGATTGTTTCAGTGTAAAGGCCGAGTTTGTCTATGTACATAGAATGGCAACAAAAAAGAACCGAAATGCGCATACCGATCATTTTTTCGCTAATGTCTACGGCGTTCGGCGGTGTAGTCCGTTAACGGTGGCGTTTTTTGAACCCGATCCAAAAAAACTCATTCGAATAGAGGACAGACGTATTCATTTAAGAAATCTAGATTGGCAAGAAACTACGCGTTAGCTTTAGAGAACACGCTGCTATACGCTTCGGATCAGTCTACGCGATTTTTATTCATTTAACCGTACAAATGAGCGTTTTTTTAAATCACCCGCCGCGCCGTATCGTAAATATTTCTTGGCGAATTTTTCGCCACACTTGCGTGTTACGGTGTACGTACGTCTACGTACGATTCATAGTCTGGTGTAACCCTTCGCCTCAACACAACATTTTAACGTTTTAATCCATTTCTTCTTTAATTTTCTCGTTGATAAACAAGTAGGTAGGTAGGTACCCTAATTCGCGAGTACACCCAAATTGCAAACAATCCAGCTCCTTACCACCCAAATATTTTAATGTTCATGCGACGAGTTGAGTTCAAGTTTCGGTATTGTTTTGGTACAAGCGCATATTCCATTTAATTCTCTTCGTTCTTACCTACTCACCCAGTCACCCTCGCCCCAGTCTAATTGTCTTCACATCTGTCTGCGCGATTCGTATATTTATATTACAATGGTAATTACTTACCCACCGGATTAACATCGTTGACCTGATTTTCAACTGTTCAACATTACATTGTACCATAAGTTTTAGTACACGTACCCTGCATACGATGTCTGCTTTTAAGGAATTTCTAACCAACGAAGGGAAGGATTACAATTACAGATTGTGTATACGTTCTATTTGAGCTCCAAGTACGTGTATAATGCATTTGGCATCATTGTACATGCTAAAGCAATAGATTAACCGACACATCGTAATGGTTACTGGTCATACAAGGTGTCCCTTGTCTCATCACATATGCTTGCCATATTTTTGGGATATAAGCATCTAAAGATCACTCAGTGAATTTGAGAATTTGTATTTTGTCGTGGATGTGAGAGATAAAGCGAAGGTGATCCTCACCCAAAAATTGCATATAGGTATTACCCTAAATGTTCAAAAGGAACAGACGGGGGGTGAAAAGGGGATTCAACCAAAAGGAAATCAAAAGTTGAATAACATATCCAAAAATCAGCATTCTAAAGATCAACATTGATCAATGTGTCTTGATTTAGTCTTGATATAGCGCAGCGCTGCCACACTTTTCCTCGAAAATTCTCGTTATAGCTATATATGCCCAATATTATTGGAGACCCTGTAGGAAAAAATCGTGGCTGGATTTTTTCCCATTATTTTCGTATCAAAATTCGTGGTGATTTCAATGCAACAATGTAAGTAAGTAAAGTAGGTAGGTATCTAAGTAAAGTACCTCTGCCTATTCATATACATATTAGTTTATATGTATAAGTAACGTACGCACAGAGATTGTATAAACAAAAAGAAAGAAACACTTTTTAATGAAGATTTTCATTTCTAGTACCACCTATCGACTAGCACAATATACCTATCTCTTTTGTTCGTCCGTTCAGCGTGTTTGATATTCTTTCGTTCAACAACGTTCATTGGCCTTTGATACCTAAATGCTCAATTTTCTATTGATAGTGGTGGTAAAAATTGTTGAATAATAGGTATTCGTATATCTTTTCGCGATAGTAATATTGTCAATTTATCGTAGAAAATCTCGATCAAAATGCTTAGATAGGTGCAATAAATTCTCATCATACTCGTATTACTTATACATCTTGTAGTACACGATATAAAGATAATCGCGTGTACATTATAGGTACAATGAAAAAGAAGCCACCGAACGATCGAGTTTTTTTCTTCATTTTATCAATTTTACTCTTTAAGATATGTACGTATGTAGGTACGTACAAAAAAGAGACAGGAGTATTGTGAGAATACCGCACAGTGCAATATGTTTATCGTTTGATGTTTTCCAACGACGAATTGATAAGCTGGATATTATTATGGGTCAGTCACATCGCGCAAGCTGTAAAATATTAAAGTTGATTTATTGAAATTGTGAGACGAACATTCTTGAGGAGAAGTCGCACTTACACGTGCGACTTGCAAATACTCTCGATCGTAGGGTTACGTATATATTTTGATAAGAGCAATGAGCGAACAATGATCAATGTACAATGTATGTATCATAGAAGCGAAAATTTAGACCGATTATTAATAATAAGTGAGAGAGTAAGGGGTAGGGGAACTATGCGTATAATTTCGGAATCGACGAGAAGCATTTGAAATCATATGAAAATGTGGGACTGCTACGTGTGGGCATAGTTTTTTTTTCTACCTCGGTGCTTTAACCTCGTGAAACGAAAAGATTCCATGTAGGTATCTCGTGCGGTATCGTTCATTTTTTCCAATTATACTACTCTTCTCGGGTACCTTTACAAAATTTAATAAAACCTGCAAAGATTGGACTCGAATGAGGTTATATTATTGTATAAGAATGTTGGCATCCGATTTTTTTTTTTACGCAACAACATGGGCGACATAGGAGGGCCATTTTTATCAATGAAGCCTCCTCACGATATTTGAATTTTTTTTCTGGTCTATTTTATCAGACGGAAAGGATTTTGGTCTTTGAACTCATAAAAGGATATTGCACCGCGATATTGAAAAAAAAATCGGAGACTGTGCGCCTATGGATAGTGTGACCTTTTTATGGTAGGGGAAGGATTACCTATGTATTGAAAGTCATTCAACTTGACAATTATATCCATCTTGAACATCTTAATGATGCCAATTGTACCTACTTATACGTAGGCCTGTTGTTGAATTATATAAGTTTGAAATTTTCTCAGAACATAGACTTTTCTTTATATGTATGCGGAGGAAGTTATACTTTTGATTCTCTGCATGGCGATTCCAATTCATCGAGTTTTTTGGAAAAAGGCAAAAATAATGGAATAGGTACTTACTTCGCACATAATATAATTTGTAGGCTTATTTTGAGATAGGGGAATGGGCGTGAAAATGAAGTAGATAGGTTTCAGGTGAAAAGTTTTCTGACACGAAGTTTCCAAATTTTTTTAATTCTGCTGTTTCAGATATCAGGGGTTCCAAAAATCGCGTGATTCAATTTTTTTAAATAAAAAACATCGAAAAAATGCACGAGTTTAGCCCAAAACTTATGTTGATGGTGTTACCTATTGTCGCATCTAGATTTTGCAAGAAAAAAATTTTTGCAGCGAGGTATACAGAGACTCCATTTGAAAAACTAAAAATGCAATGTCATTTTACTATACTTTTGAAGGAGTCAGAGGGATCTAGCGAGCTGAAAACATCGACTCCAATTGATTAAGCAGGTAATTATTTCACAATTTCGGTTGAGGAGAAATTCACCATTCTACCCGCGAAAAAAGAGAACAAATTTTTTGTATTTTTTGATATTATTATCAGACTTGAAAACTATTTCCAATTTTTTGAAATGATATCAGAGAACCATCTTATTTAGAGTCTTGACTAGTCATTTGTATTTATTTTGAAATACCCAGACATTAATATTTCTAAGTTTAAAAAGTAACATCGCATCATCGATACAATTATTAGAGTAAACTGTCGAGTTGCAATTGCATTTTTTATGTTTCACGAATTACTTAGCACCTAAGTATTTCTGTCGAAATACGCTAATTTATTTTTGTTTACAACCAACGAGTTGATTGGAAATGAAATAATTTAAGAAACGTGCGTGTTACTTTTACGAGCTGCGACGTAAAATTGCAGTCATGTTGCATTCATATTATGCACGATATTATGCGACTTGAAACATATAAGGATTCTTCTAATATTCTACTCGTAATAACCGGAAAAATATATTTACACCAGATTCCATTTGCATTTTCATGTTATTCTACCGTCGGGTATGTGCCTACCTGTATAGTCAAGTTGACTACTTTTTTTTTTTAAAATATTGTATAAGTATAGGTAAGGGAGGAAAAATGTGAGACTTCGACACAGCCCTTGAATAGGTCGAATTTTGAAGAACATCTTTTTCATAAAGCTCAACGACTTCAAGGATTGTATATTTTTGCTATAAGAGATTTTACCGCATGAATGCAAAGCATTGTGTAATATGTTCTAATTGGCTTAAAATATATGGTTATAGAAATTGATTTTTAAGTTTATACATTTTTTCCCTATGTAAATTTCTTTTTATACAATATTATACCTACAGTCTGTTAGGCGGATTTATTTTTATACAAAAGAAATTTTGATACCTTTATGATAGATATTTAAGAGTAAGGTCAAGGAATTGAAAAAAATTGCTGTTTCCTTTTGTAAATTTAGAAGGAAAATCATTTAAATGGAATTAAAATGAGAGCCCAATAAATTGTGCCTGTCCTCTAAAAGTGTAGGTATGGGTGTAATAGTTAGGTAACTAGCTTTAACTATAGGTATACTCTCGAAGAAACTTGGACGATGATATCGGCGCACGATGTGATTCACGTTTGACCATATTTTTGAAATGAATCCAAAGTAAAAAGCGTTAAATGTTTTCCAAAGAAGAAGTTCCGAATTAAAAAGGATAATATGTGAAATATACTCACTGATGGGTTAGGTATGTTTGTGTTAAACGACTCAAAGTAAATAATTACTGCTTTGTCTGCGTCATTAAAGACCAAGTTCAATATAAACACAGTGAAAGCGGTAACAAATCATTCATTTCCGACATTTTCAAGATTTTCCATTCAACTTTTTATACGTCGCGGTTGCATCGAACGATCCCGATCTCATTAGGGTTGCCATAATTAAATGGAACTAAATAAACTTGATCTAAATAGACTATGCGAAAAGAATCGTGTGAGACAGAGTACCTACCTACTCTTATTTTAGCCATAATGGTTTATTCATAATGAACCTACCTACTTACATGTAAGTAGGTAGGTAGCTAGCTTGGTTTGGGGTACATTTCAAGTAATGTACCTAAAAAATTACTTGCGATCCAAAGTAGGGAATCCTTTCATCAAAATAAAGACAGTAAACACGTTAACATATTTCATTGGAAGTTGATTAAACCAAAATATCAGGTCATTTTCAAGGCTTGAACGAACTAAACATGCTCATAAAATTACTACCCGACATCTCATCCAGATTTGACATTTTAGTACGGTTTTTTTCAGGTTTGTTCACAGTAGGTTCTTCCTCTTTTATAATATCAATAAATTCATTCCATAAAGCAACTCGTTCAGGATTAATTCTATCTTCCACAATGGATAAATTTTCATCGAATAAAAGATGTGAAGGATTTTGAGGATGGAATGGTTTCCAGTACACTTCGTTAGTGGCAGCACTGTTGGGATTTCTGAGCAGAAATCAAAAATTAAAAAGTGAATTGGGAAGCAAGAATTAATCAAGTAGGTTATGGGTAAGAGCAATAAGCATTTATGTAGGTGTTAATGTTGAATTCTACTAACCCCGTTTTCACGAAATTCGTGACGAGTGAAACCATTTTTCTGATTATTTCGCTTTCTTTCTCCTTGTATTCAATGTTACCATCGGAATCTTCTAATAAAATTCGGTAAGTGAGTAGATATGAAGCATCGTCAGCGTGAATTGCACCTAAACAGATACTTAAGATGGAAATTAATTCCGAAACGATTTTCAATTTTTAAAAGTAGGTAGGTATCTGTAATAGGTAATTGTAAATAGACGTTCATTCTGAATTATGAGTTATTACAAACCTTTAATATCTTCTAATACGGTGTGTCCAAACCATTTCTTAGAAAAATTATATTCACCGTCAAATGTAAAATGATAAATATAAACTGGAGGGCTATCTGGATGAGCGGCTAACGAATCTATCATATTATTCCATTCGCAAAACCACATATCAGTGTAGAGCTGGAGAACAAAACAATACGGTGTAAGAAGTGCTGAAGACGAGTTGTAAAGGCTCCCCTTCTAGGTACATTTATACTTAATTTAAAAATTTATTGAGTAAAGTACCTACTTCAGAAACACACCTAATGAGTGTTCTATGTATAACACGTGTCGAATGAATATTGGTTTGCAGACTCTAGAAATTGGAGGGGCAAAGTAATGTGCATTGGTTGTTCTTACACAATATCAAGGAACTTTGATAGAAGCACTAAAAAAGTGTTTTTTTGTTGTCTTTTTTTTACTTTAGTACAAATTTAAAATATTGAAGAAGCCACGACTTTATAAATAAGTAAGTATACCAATGTAGCATGGTTTCCACTGTTTCCAGCTTCAAAATTGAAGACGTTACAACATTTTGAAAATTTCATTAACTTCAATCAATTACACCTCTTTCAAGTTTCAATTGTGAAAGTGAACAAAATCGAAAAGGGCAGCTTATGTAATACTTTTCTCAACATTCTTCAACGTAAAACACAATCACATTCTCAATCTACCTACAATTTTTGCGATGTAATGCAACTTTAGAAATTCAATATTTTGTATCATATATATTATAATACGTGATTCTGTTCCTTCCTTTTACAACGTAGGCAATCAATTTACAATGGCATCGTTTGGGTCGTTGATTATCAGGAGGATTAGGTATACTTGACCCGTGTTATTGAACACACAGTATAATAATCCAAGCAGAACGAACTACAATCAAGTATTCAGTAATTGCTTAATCTTTATAAAATTCCAACTTCCCTAAGTATCTAGATCTACCTATAGGTAGTACCTAATAGTTAAAATACTTAGTTCTTACCTATGAGCTAAAATTATTTACATCATGTACACTTACATTGGCTATTTCATCGGCCGTAGGTGCATTTTTTTGCTCAAAATAAAACGATCGAATTTTTTTGGTCATCATGGTTAAGGTATCTGGTGTTATTTTGTAATGCCATAAATTTTCTTTCACACTTTTTCCAAGTTTTTTGAATACAATTTTGAGAATGTTATTGTCAGCTGAATCACAAAGGAATAGTGGTAATTAGGTATGCACAGATATGGGCAAAATATATTTTTTCACTGTAAAAAACGCTTTTAATCATTCCTATACCTACCACATATAACTACCATTCCTTCTTTTTGGTTCATACTCAACAATGCAGGAACAGGTCTCATATCCGCAAACATTTCACGAGGAGTTTTCAACATAAACGCACCTTCCTCAATTCTTTCAATCGATGGAAGAAATGAAAATGCTTCAAATCTGATTACATCTTCCTTCAAAAATAACTCTCATATGAACTATTACATTAGTTAATTGAAGAAGTCCCCCCAGTATGAGAGTTTTGAAAAAATGATTTGAGTTTTGAGTAAGTAAATACCTAAGTAGGTACATATATAATAATCTATGATATAAATAAGTAGGTACCTACCGTTTTCTTTATATTACGTAGTACACCACTGCCGTTGACTATATCTGCGCCATTTTTACTCTTGAAAAATTTCAGCACTTGTTGAGGATTCTTCGAACCTTTGTACCCTAATACATTTGCCAGCTCTAAGGCTCTTTCATAAGGTGAAACTTGGTAACTCCATATGGGATTTAGAGCGTATCCACTTTGCAAAATAACCTTATGAAATAAACCTATAACAGACCAAACAATCATTTTTTTTCTTGAATGATTATACCTAATCGTACCTAATTATTGACAAGTCGTTCGCACCTTTGGACATGGGCGACATCATATGCAAATGCACACTGCTGGCCCCCGAGCTAATTCCATGTAAAGTGACATTATTTGGATCACCTCCGAAATATTTGATGTTATTTTGCACCCATTTTAGCAACATTACTTGATCTTTTAAGCCCATATTACCTGGGCATTCGGGTATTCCAAGGTTTAAGAATCCTATAAAATCTCTTTTGTCATAAACAAACTTCAGTTTATTTTACTAAAATTGTTTGAAATTTCTTAAGATCTTACCAAAAACATGAAGACGATAGTTAAAAGCGACAATAACGACATCCGATTTCATCATAAAATCCACACATCCGCATATCTTCGAAGAACAAGATCCCCAAGCATGACCTCCCCAATGAATTATCACTATCACTGGTTTCGGAGATGTTATTTTGCATGGCGGCTGTAATGTATAGACATTAGAGTAAAAAAAAAATATAGGTATAGGTACTTACTCGTTTGATGAGTTCGATATAAAAGTTCAATGATTATGATTAGACTTGATACCAACCTCAGGAGTGTAAATACTCGCATGTAAGCAGTCTTCTGATCCGATTAAGCTGAGTTTAAAAACTGAATATTGTAAGCAATCATCTCCTTCGATGGTGGCATCGCGAACACCTTGCCATCCATCAGCAGGCTGCGGAGGCTGAAATAAATTTCACGAATTACGAATTTGAGGATGTGTTTGAAAATAAGGGGGGGGGGGTGAATCATAAGATGAAACAAAATTCACTTACCATGAATCTTAATTCTTTTACGGGTGGTTTTGCATAAGGGATGCGCGAAAACCCATAATAAGTATCTCCGGTGAACGTGGAAATCCATTCTTTACCCAGCAATTTACCTTGAGGTATGGTAACATATAGCTCGTCTTTCATTATCCTGAAAAATTGAAATACATAAATAGATTTTAAAAATAGCTTTAAAAGAATGGGGTACCTAATGAGAGTATATTAATTCACTTTGGGATGAGATAGGATTAAATATGCGGAAACGTAGGTAAGTTAATTACTTATGTATAAGTAATCGAATGATAGCCATCTTTGTATACGCGCCACTGTGTTCAAATTTGGTGGGGGGGGCAGTCCTAAACGTAATTTACCTAGGTAGTATGGTGATGATTTTTCTTTGTGCGCTTTGTTACAAAATTTTCATACGAATGCTCTTCAAAAATGAGCAAAGCGTTCTTTTTTTATATAAATAAAACTTTGTCTGGGAGGGGACACGGCCGCGCCGGCCCCTTGGCCTCCCAGTAGTGGCGCCTATTTGTACCCATCTACTATCGAACGATGTATGTACTTACTTTATGAATATACGAGTAATTAAAATGCAGTACACTAACCACTCACTGCCACAATTGGTGAAATTTTCTCAACTTACTTCGAAAAATAGGTAGGTAGCATTTTTATCAAATTTTTAGTCAAAATAATATCTACCTTCTTATTTGTTTTTTTAGAACAAGGTGTTCGTACCTAGGTACTTGGAAGTCCTTATCACCTGTAACATTAATGTTATTGAAAACCCTAGGTAGATACAGATACCTACTTTTATTTATTATCACTTTACGGTGACGCGTTGAAATAGGTAGGCCTACTTCTCTGTTTGGGTTCGTCAATTGTTTAAAAATTATTCCAGGCAGTTGAAATTTTGGTTCCGAAAGTTTTGGAATATTATTCAACACTTGAGGTAGGTAAATCATTTATGTGTACCTATTACCTAGCTGCTTATTATATGAGTAAAAATACAACTCTCACGTAAAAAAATAAGTCCATTTTGAACGAGTATAGGTAATTATCATTACCATAGTCATTAGTCAAATAAAAAAAAAACTTTACGTTTCGTACTCACACGATTTTTGACTTATCAATATCTATGCTTACCTCTACCGACCGCTGAGTTGTCGTGGCGCACCTGTTGCTCGAACATTATTACCTCATGAAATTTCATGGGGTATAGGTAAACTGTTGTGGAATTTTCAACTTTTAAAAATCTTCTGGAAGTTTCAGAAATGCTGAAAACGGTTTGAAATCGTTTCCAATTGATTCGGGAGAGAGTCGAAAATAGAGTACCTACATGTCGAATTTCAGCTTTCTAGCTCAAGTTGAATTTTGTTTTGTTTTTGTTTTTTTTACATTATTTTTTAACCCTGATTTAATTTGAAGTTCACGCTAGGTAGATATAAAAAAGTGGATTTTTGCGCCCTTTTCAGAAGCAATTTTCTCCCCAATACACCCACATGGATTAATCCATGCGTTGAAATAAAAATTTTAAAGAATTGATTTTCAACATGAATTTGGATTCGAGCTTTCACAATTTATTCTTATTTTTTACAAAACATGATTTTATCTCATCTCAAATATCGATGGGTAGCTGACTACCTATGTCAGAATTATCAATCCTTTGATTATTTTCGAGCAAGGTAGTAAACTTGTCGAATCACCCTGTACCAATTTTTTGGAGCACGAAAAACGAATTTCTTCTAATTTCTCGAATACCTTTCAGTTCATAATACGAGTAAACAGTACGTAATACGTAAAGGTATTCCTTTTGTCATCTGTTTCTTATATTCTACATAGCTTTCAACATAAAAATATTGTTAAAAAAATAAAGGAAGACAAAAAAAAACACTTACTACCGTAGATGTTAAACAGAAGTACAAGTACATGCTCGAGTAATTTTCTGATGCGCTAATTAGTCTAGCCAATTTCAAAATATATAAATTGACAATTTTGAACTTAACGTGTGATAAATTAACGCACAGTTATTAATCGCTCAAAAATACTTGAGCGTTGTTTTTCAGTACTACTACACACTCACACACACGCGTAGACCAACGCAACAGATAAAGACAAGTCGTGTTTCCTCCCCCTCCCCCTCGCCCACGAAAATTTCGTTTTCTATAATTTACTCCCCGACCTTAACATAAGTTTACACATCGCGAAAACAAATCTCAACAAAGAAAAAGGACAGCTATTTGTAAAATTATAAGATTATAACGGCGCCATCTGTCTTCCTCCTCAAGGATAAAAGCTCGGAATTAATAATTTAGCAAATATGAAAATTTTTTAGTTCGATGCACCGACGACGACTAAGACGACGACAGTTATAAATCAACACGATGTTACCATTATTTATCCGGGTTAATTAAAATCGATTTTAAATCGAACGTGAGGTTTATTTTTAAAAAAATTTCCCATTATTTTTATAGTAAAAATTTGTATTTTTATGCACCGATCATCGTAATTCGTGGAATAAGATTCGTATTTACATTTTTATAATTAGAAAGTGACAGAAGAATGCAAATATTTTTTAAAAAACAAAATTTCGGGGGTGTGGTGTCCGAATAATTTCAACGCGTGGTTGAAAATTTGTTATCACATATTTGCGATATAAAATAAAATACTCGTTAAATTGTTGCGAGTAAGCTCATTTTTATTACGAAATATTCTAGCGAATGCGCGAATACACGTTTGATGACAAAATGAGACTTATATTTCCATATGTTACGCATTATTCTCGGAGCAAAAATTTTTACGACCTGCGATTCGCAGCAACAAAAGCTCAAATAGTATATCACTCGAACTAAATATGGGATACGTACTTTATTTTTAATGCCAGTTAATTTATATCGAAGAAAAAAAAATGAGGTCATTTTGAATCAAACCATTCAATTTTATTTTTATCATTTTTTTTACCAACTTAATACCTCTTTACTTGATGGAAACCATAGAACGTAAATTTCGTTAAGAAGGTACAGAGATGATGGCAGTGATGACAATGTAGATATAGAGATGCTGACGCAGGTAAAAAAACGGTCAAAAAGGTTACCCCGGTGGGTGGATGACGTCTGAATGAAGGGATTCTCATCCCAATTAAAAGCAGAATTTATGCATTCATTCATAAAATTTTAACTCTCATCTTCTTTCTGCATCTTTCGCTTATCAACACGATGAAAACATGACGACAGTAAACAAGCCGCCAATTTTTTTCTTCTTTGAAATGAGACTATTACCAAATAACTTTTGCTGCCATCTTCTTGATAGGCCAATATTTGACTGTATGTTATATTATGTACTCGTATGTGCCAGTACGATATCCCCTCGTGGGGTGTTACGTCACGATGGTGATGTGCTACGGCTATTACACTTCCGTTTGTGTTAGCAGATTTAGATTCGTGTGAACATTTTTAATAATAAATTCAAAATTCAAGTGTATGCACACGAGATCACGTCATGAATGCACAATTATAAAATTTCAATTGCACCTGATCACTGATCATGTACCTAACACTGGAAAAAGCTGATGAATAAGTAGGTACACATATTATGGTTCATTTATTGAGTTGGAGGGATAAATGCCTGTTAAAAAAAAAGTTTTTGACCACGACGAAAATAGGTTAGTTTATTGGTGAGTATAGCCTTTAAAAACTTAAGATAGGTATTTATGCAGAAATCATAACTTTTGGGTCTTTAGAAAGCTCGCAGTTGAGGAATCTCATCTGGCAAAGGAACCATTCGAAGTATTTTTGACTCTGATTTGAACTGGACTTTGATTTTTGAAAGCAAAATTATCTAAAACTTTCATAAACCACAATTTCTCAGCAACAGAAATTGATTTCACAATTCCAGTGGAATTTTTAAAAATATAAAATGACCATTTTTAGGGATTTATGCTCTTGCATGTTTGAAAAAAATTCAGGTAGGTATTTATTCAGTAAAAATGATGAAAATTAGCCCCGAAGATATGAATCAACTCCCTCGAACCGAATTTTACCATTTTCAGTCATTCTGAAGCTTCCAGCGTAATTTTAGATTTCCTCAGAATTTTTGAAATTTTTCAAAGGCGTGGAAATTAGTTTAAAAAAAAAACAAGAAAAACTGCAATCTAAGATTGTTTAAAATCCATGTAAGTACTTAATTAGGTGTGTCTGTGTTTTTGTAAAATTACGAAATAAATCAAATTGCTGTGAGGGACGAATCAAAAAAAGCTTCTCAAATTTTTATACACTTCCTGTTCGGATGTAAAACTGCCACCTTCGCCAAACATAATTTCGTTAATCGTTTCTGTACATACGCGTAACAGAGCGTGAAAGGTTGCTGCAGAAAAATTAAAACAGTACATCGAATAATAATACAAATCAATTAACTCCCCAACTTCTCCTGCCTTCCCTGCATTCCATCGGTGTATAGGTACATAGAACGGTAGAAGGGTGGCATCGACTCATGTACACACAGCGGAGCAAAAATTGCCAATTTTTGGCATGCGATACTTTGATATGGTTGTTGGCTGCCGTAGGTGGTCTGCACGAGTACACGTGCTCATGCCGGTGCTTAGACGCAGGCGCCAAACGTGTCCAATGTATTGTATAGTGTTAGTCTCGATCGCAATACTAGTTACACTTCGCAATTATTTCACTTGTTCACTTGAGTCGTACCTTGTCTAGTAGACGGTGGCATACTTGTGCTTTTAATATTTACGTAAAAATACGACGTGTAAACGTAAAGTATTTGTTTATAGTGCGTTAAAACGTTGATTTTTAATCAATTTTCGCGAGTTTTATTCACTTCGAACATTTTTCTGGAGTTCTATTTTGTCCTTTATTTGGTGAGTTTTTCACTTTTATTATCCTAACTTATAGTGTTATATTTAATTTTTTTTTTGAAAAGTTTCATATCATTTTCGTTGATTAAAATGTATTTTTGTGTGATGGTAGAATTAAATTAAAGGATACTCGCTTAAATTTAATGAATTGCAATATTTTTTAATAAGATGTAAAAAATTTTACAAACTAACGTTGAATGTTTTTTTGTGATTGTTGTTTTGATAGAATTTTGTTTGAATAATTCCTATATGACAAATTATCCATCGTTTTTGTACTCGTGAGTTTTTAAAATCATGAATGGAGCTGTAGGTGAATCATAAAATTGGTTAATCATTTTATCAATCTCACCTTCCTTATTTCACCTTTTTGTTATTTTGATTTAAACCACATGTTCCATCATTTTATGATCGTTATAAAAATTGAAATATACAAATCTAATTTATCTAAATTCTCAACTCGCATCTTCTCAACCTCTTACCTATTTATTTCCTCGCAATAAATCACGTAAAACTTATAAATATAGGTCAATGGAACATCATATTCAAACTCTAAGTCACCTAGTAATTAATATAAATTTTAATTAGCGAGTGAAAAATGACATCTAACGTAAAGGTCGTTCATATTTTATGGTCTCGTAAAATCGTACACAAAGAATTTCTCACAATGATTCATACTTTCCCTCGCGAATAATTTTTTGTAACTCGTGCTGCTGAGCTTTTAGACGAGATTCCATGGGATAGAAAAATGAAAAAAATTACCACATCAAAGAGATGTGATATTCTGTTGGCTAGAAAATTCCTCGCATTCGTCGTGTACACAAACAATTTAACGTTATTCGAAATTAAAATGGAAAAAGTAAACAATGCAAGGATTATACCATTTGCTCTTTGGCGAGCAACCCTGTGGCGAAAACTCGACGCGTTACTTAATCCATGGATAACGTTCAAAATCATCTACGGGTCAGGGTTGCATTTATAATTAGACTAAGATGGAATTATTTACAAGTTCTCGGCTGGAATGATTCATTTTTCAAGATGACTCTAACGATGAGATTTACCTAACAAATATAACTAGGTGAGAAATGGATAAATTATGAAAGGAATGAAAGTCGTTGAAAAGATTAAACCTTTCGCGGAAGCTCGAAAAAAATATCTGTGATCTTATCAATTATCATCCTTGAGACGAGAGTAATTGATGAAAAAGTTCAAGTAAAATACTCGTACACGTGAGGGGGCTGCACTTTGCATGGTTCAAATGAGCGAAAACTCGCGTGGCTTGAGGAAAAACTTTGGAATTAATTAAATATATAGGCTTCAATAATTGAAATAAATATAATTCAGTGATTAAATCAGTAAAAATCCACGATTGAATCGTAAATTTGACAAAATAAAATACCTAACCGATTAGATTAACAATAAAACAACTAAACTTAATGGATGAAAAATCACTGATTAAATCAGTGCATTTTATTTCATGATTATTTTGATGGTAGAATCTCACTTATTATCAACTTTATTTTGCCTATTTCATCAATAAGATTACATGTACTAATTCGAAGCCGAAGTTGCTATAAGGATTCAATAAAAAACCAACTGTAGGTAGAGAAACTATTCGAGCATCTGTTCTGTAAAATGATCTCTTCAGTTTTTCTATTTATTCTAGGTCTGAATGAAACCGGTGGTTTTCTATCCTGAAGATTGGTAACTTTCCAAAAATATTACCCGAGTGATTTTAAAATTTCCATTTTAAATAAGATGCTATGTATGTAAATAAATTTCACTATTTCTTCCTTATAGCCCAATGAAGGAAAAACATTTATATTTCAAAAGAAATTATTGTATAGGTAGTTGACAGTTGTTTTTTGGCCATATTACTTTAGGTTGAGATTTCCCCATTTCACGAGAAAATGAATCAAGTCCAAAATATTGTTCGTGACTGAATTTCCTACCCGGAGACTCATTTTTTTCAAACATCAAATCATTGATTTAATACGTATGTAGAAAGGGGAAAATGACTCTTTCTGAACTTTTACAGAATTCCGAATTTCATCCATTTTATTATCTACCTACCTTTATTCGAAAAAGAATTCCCTTGCTAAATTTCCTATCCGAGAAGTTTGAAACATGATCAAAAATTCGGCTAATAAGTAAATTACCTATGTTTCAAAATGCAACATTTAACCTCCATTTTATTTAAATTTTCAAAATTTAATTTATTGGCTGGATTTTTCATGAAAAATTTTATATTTTCTTCAAGGTTAAATAGAAAATATTCAAATTTTTAGCTATAACATATCGCAAAAAGGGTGAAAGTTGAAGTACGTAATTTGATCCGCATAGAATAGATTCAAATCTGGTGATGAAAAAAAACAACATTAATATGGCGAATAAAAAAAGTCCCAATGCATGTCCTGTAAGTATAATAGTGTATGTGGGGATATTCTGAAATCACAAAAATATTTAAATATTCATTTTGGATTTTGAATTACTTACCTACTTAGGTAAGTAAGTACCTATGTAGACCTACTCGAACTTTCACATATTCGTACAACACTACAAAACACGCCGGGGGCTTCTTAAACAATCGATTTTGAAACGTGCATTTAATTTCGAAAGAAGAAAGAACCTTGAATTTTTAAAAAATGCCCATAAATAGCCTATGAGATGAGATGAACTACCCGTGATGAAGGGTGTACCTAGGTGGAGTGCAATGTAGAGCGAATTATTTGCAGGAAAGTTTTTAGACTTTTGGGATTTGGAAAAATTATATAGGTATTCCACGTATCTACACATAATGTATTACTTTTAGATCTACGGCAGCCAACAACCATATCACAGTATCGCATGCCAAAAATTGGCAATTTTTGCTTCACGTGTGTCGATAGAGAAGACAGGGGGAATGGGGAGTTGATTGATTTGTATTCATCGGCGTCGATGATATGTATCCTGTCTGAAATTATACCTATCCAAAAAATTTCAACCCTACCAAAATGCATTCGTCGATAAATTTTATTTGAAACAAGCGTTCAATTTTCACACTCCAACGAACACGAAAATTTCGAAATTCGATACACATTATAAAATTCTTAGATACAGAGACTAAATAGGTACCTACTCGTAGTACATAGTTTTTTCCTCGCAAAAACCGTGCAAATTGGTATACTTAATGAGTTGACCTCCTCTTGTACCTATAAGGTATATTTTTACCTAAATTAACCTCATCAATCAAACTTTGGCAGGCGAAGTCGAACTGAACCAAAATCTAATCGAACAAGCGAGGCAGGCTTTACCGCTGAGAACATTTTGTTCTCCGCACGTTCGCGAGTTTTATGAAAAATGGTAAATTTAACCTCATCTCAGCGATCTATGACCTCGCGGTTATGTTTCGCGTTGAAATTTCTTGACAAAACCTTTCGTAAAATACAGGTAATTTAACGAGTAAATAATTTTTCATATTAGTCAACTCTTTCGAAATTGAGAAAAGTCGCGAGTGCTTGTGACAGAAAAATTACTGCTGGTGGATGAGGAAGAAGGGAGGAGGGAATTTCGTACATATAGTAGCTTTACGTGAATTATGGTGGGCGACGCGACTATGGTGATGGCGTGTACTTAGCCTACGTTCGAGATATCGAGAAAAATGATACGGAGGTATTTACTTAATTCGAAATAGGTAACTGAAAAAAGTGCAATGTGCATGTACATGGTTAGATTGAACTGATGAAGGTATTATTTAATATTTATACGAAAACCGACGACGTGTTATATTTTCGAGCCACAAGCTCGACTTGGTGGCGCCAATCTTTCGCATATTTTTCAATATTATAAATCTTGGCATAACATCGTATTACATGTAATTCGTCGTGTTCAATTTTATCGTACTTTTTCACACTTTCATAGTTGCATTTCTTAATCTAAAACGTCAAAGAACTCGTTAAAGAAAATACCTACCTAAATTTATCTTCGCTGCAATGTTTGAGAATTGGGATTTGACGTATGGGACGAGTGACAAATCATCAAATGGATGACTGCATACGGTTAGCAGTTAGCACTTTAGTTAATACTTTGATCTGTGTAGTGTTTTCAAGTACAAATTCTTTTTAAAAGATTCGTCTCAAGCTGTTAGTCTGGATTTGGTAATAAAAGAGTCATCATTCTTGATCCATAACGATCAACGCGTTTGCTGTGCATTGTGGAAGGGGTATAGGGTAAGGGCACCGCTGATACCAACGTTTATTTCAATTTTTATGGACTGTCTTCGATGATGGTATGGATTTGATTTTAACGCTCATTGCCAACTGACGATGAGTAACGTTTGCAAAATAATTTTTATGTTCGGTGGAAAATATTTTTATTTCGGAATATCAGCTAAAAATTACGTCATTTTTATTTTTTTGCGTTTTATTATGGCGAAGACAAGAGTGCGAAAATTATAAGTTTGAGGATACGGATAGAGTATGAAAAAATATTTTTCATTAAGCTAAAAAATAAACGAAACTACATATAAGAAACCCTAAGTAGGTATGTGATTAATTTTCTTACTGTACATAATTTTATATTGAGATTAGTAGGCTACTAAAATTGAAAAAATGCAAAAAAATAAAAAAAATATAGAACGTTTTTATTGAATTTTAAACTTGGTTGTGTCGTTTGTGAATTTTTCCATTACAATTTGGAAAAGTTACTTCATTCTCATTTTGTGTTTTATTATTACCTTCCAGTAAAATTGTCTGTACCTACTTCATGTTTTGAGACATGTACTTACCTAACCTACCTACTTGAAAGAAAATCTGGCTCCTTCCACTGAAAGCATAAGCAATTTAAATCACAGCGCCCATATAGCGCGGATGATGAAGTTGGGGGGAGGGGGTTAAAGTTGATCGATCTAATTGAATAGAGAGAATGGTCTTCGTTACAATTTCAACTTTCAGCTTTCGAAACCGATTCGATGATTCAAATCCTCCCCTCTTCCCATTCGATTCTCTTTAATACGAAAGTATTCGATACAACTTCTTAGTTCTCACGATTCAGTTAGTTATTCTCGATAAAACCGTGTTATCTCGCCCACATAAAATGTTTCAGATATGCGAAAATTAGTCTCCAGCTCTGTGAAAATATGTACAGACAGCCCTACGAATCCCTCATCTCTTGTCTCAACCTCACATTCGATCTCCTAAAAATAAACTACAAACTCCACTCGCTGAAAATATCACTTTACGTGAAAACTGTGTTGAAAATTTATGCGGAAGCACTCGCCCACTCGAGAATGTAAATCCAATAAATAATTAACTCAACAAGATACAGCATTTCAGCAATTAGACCATTAGACGCGAATTAATCACTCCATTCGTTGTGTATAGTCGTTGAGCATCGGCATCCTCCGCGCTCTTTGGGGCTGGACCGACACGCGTTTCCGATCTGCCAAAATACGCAGCGTTCAATGAGCTTCGATGTTTATACGACAAAAACGATAGTAAACAAGTGGATACTTTTGTTGATGCGGTCAGTGGCGTATTTACAAAATGTAGCAGCCGCTAGCCAGCCCCAGCCGGCGAGAAATGTAACGCTTACGTAACAATTATCCGGTCAGCTGGCCTTTGTAACCTTCTTTCCAACCGTTCAATTAATAATATTGTCTTTTGTCGAAAGTTTATTTAACGATGAAGACGATCATGATACCTACTTTGTTACCCAGCCACAGTTTTGTCAATATAGATATACTTATTCTGCAGTTCTTAACCTTTCGATGTCACGTAAAATTTTCCAAGATTTTACGCGTGTGGCAGGCAGATTTTGTCGAATGGGAATGGGAGACAAACTTCTTTACGTATCGTTTATCGTCTCGTCTCTTTTAGAATCATAATTTTCACTCCATAATTACTTACTTAGGCTTGAAACAAACTGATGAATTTGAATAGTTTTATTTACGCGTTTTAGGTTCTACGTTAATGAAACAAATTCTCTAGCTGTCTAGCAAAAAATAATATTTCACGTAGGATAGAATCTTGCCCAATTTACCTACTGGAAATTTTCAGTATCATTTTTCGAACATATGGAAGGTGTTTTTCAAGAAGTGTGCGTGTGGAAGGAGAAGTCATTGAAATTTTATTTCACGTGTTGAAAAAATTACAAAGAAATAAAATGATGAACGCGTCTTCGTCATTTTTTTCAATTTGCAGAAAATTGCATGCAAATATACGTGTAGATTGAATTCCTCAAGCATTTTTTGAATTGAACCGGGTTATCAAATTTCACCATTCGAGTTTTTCCTGAGACCATGATGATATTGGAGACGGTTTTGGTTCACATCTTCCGTGATTACATATTACATTTTTTACGTTTAATTTATCAGAGAATCTGGAAATAAGATTCGTCGCATAAAGTTTATTAAATACAAAAACAATTTGATTCGTAATTCTTCAGTCTCGAAAAAATTTCCTCGTTTAAATCGTGACAACGCAATAAGTGCCAAAGTTATACATTAAGAACGTGACATTTTCTTCAAATCAAAATTACTACGTTCCTAAATGAATTTCATAAACGACCATAATTGTTCAAATAAAATTACATAAACATACACAACCAATCAAGAAATAAGATTAAATAAAGAGATCAACTCGAACACGTGTTTCAAATTCAATAAGAAAAGTCGTAATTTACTTTGTGTAGCTGTGTACAAAATGTTCTGCTGAAATTATTGAAAAAAAAAGTTATTAATAATCTGCTAATTATGGACAATGATTTCACATAAATTGGACTTGTCACAAAATTTGAAAACCGGGTTCACCAATAGAATGTACCTACCTACAATAATTTAATATTCGAGACCGAAGGGAAGAGATGGCCAAATTTGACAATCAAAAGGCTATAATGACAATTATTTGGTAAGTTCTCAATGTGGGACTTTGTGTGACAACGTAACAAGGTGTCTAAAAATGTTCTCAATCAATAGGTACCCAGGCACGAGTCATCGGTAGGATTTTTCCATAATTTTTTTGAGTTTTTGGATATGATGATTCCTATTCCCTTTCCACTCAAAAACTACAGAATACTGATAGCATTTTTTGAAACAATAATGATGATTATTGTTATGTGGGTAGATGTTTATCAAGTTCAAAAAAGTCGCCCTCCCTTTTTAACAACAATATTAAAATTGTAATTAAAAATACCGAAAACCGTTGTCTCGACACTTTAATTATTTTTTAATATTTCAAAAACTTAATCAAAATTAAAATAAACATGAAAAATATTCGTAATTTACAAGCTTCGCCATTTCAAGAAGAAACTGGTATTTTTTCAAAGATAATGATCAACATTTCAAATCAAAATTTAATTTGTACCTAGCTAATTAGTAATAATGAAAATGTATCCAATCACCTCACACCTCGAATTTTGAAGGACTTGCGTAGGTATCATAGTTCAAAATGAATAAATTTGCTAATAAAAATGACGAACTTCGTTAAAAAAATTTAATAAAATTTAATTAAAATATTTACCAATTCGAATAATATGAAATGTTGAAATAGGTAGCAATGAAAAATACCCACATCACTTTCTTCGTCCATGACTTCTACCTTTGAGTTTTCAACTGTCCTTCAAATTTACTTTCAGTCGCTTTCATTTTTGACTCTGAAATATGTTATACTCGACCTCGAGATTTCCAGACGCCTTTGATGAGTACGTTTGTACAAAAGAAAAAAACATCAGGCGAGATCTCCATCTCGTTAATAAAACTATTTTCATTAATTTTGAAAATTTCACAATTCACATATTATTTAACCGTCCGGCGTCCAGACATGAGACCTTTAAATAATTCATTACTTTCTCATTAGGAAATAGTTAATTAAATAGATATCGTCTGCTCGCTATTTTTAACAATTAAATTAAATTTTTCTTTTCTAAAAAAACAACTAAATTGTAAACATATTTTTCACTTCGCAGGTAAAATTAAATTAATAAATGAAGACGGAAACGGAGAAAAGCACGACAAATTTAACTCGCGTCAGGATCGCCGTTTTGGGTAAAGTCAATGTGGGAAAATCAGGTAAGTTATCAAATTCTAAAGTACCCTAAATACACCTACGCCCTTTTAAGAAAAAATCTAACGCAGTATTTTCAACAGCTCTGACCGTTCGATTTCTAACACGAAGATATATTGGAGAATATCGTTCAAATACTGGTAAGTTTATTAAAGTATGCATTTTTTTTGGCAAATTTTTGCAGCTTTTTTTGTTGAAAACTTAAGTAAATAAACAGATATAGAAATAAAATATCGAGTGTTACGAAAGAGTCAAATTCTAAGCTTGTATTTATTTTTTTTAAATTCAAATTAAAAATTCTACACGAGCTTTTGAAAAAACAAATAAATTTATAGTTTTAATATCGTGTAGCTGCAAGAATTCGAATACTTTTGCCAGAGAATACTTTTGAAATATTGAGAACCTATTTCGTCAAAATTCCTCACACCTACTCGTTTGCTTATTTAGTTTAATTTTGAAAAAAAAAGTATAATTTTCAATCACGAGTAGGTACCTACTTTACATGTTATGAAACTCTAAACGCTGAAATAGCTGCTTAAATTGATGCCAAATTTATGAAATAAATTTAAATACAAGTCGTTTTATACATAGTTGTAAGTATGTATGGTATAATTCGAATAAGTTTGATGCGTTTAATTATAATAAATCTAATCTGAAGACTTTGGGATGTTGTTTATCAACATTTCTCGAGTACCTACCTAACTATTTTTACAAGCTTTCCTACTTGAATCTTCATGAAATAATTTTCAAAATCATACGTTCATAAAGGTTAAAATTTACGAAACATAGGGAACTAGAGGCACGCGAGCTTATCAGATGACAAATTCACTTTGCGGTCGGTTATAAGGATAATATACTAAATCCGGTTAATCTATTCAATTAAAGATTAAGAACATTATATACGCGTATTAATCCGATGAAAGGACAATGTTTTAACACGGTTTAAACATCGTTTAAAATTTTCGTGCTCACGTTTCATAAAGATAGCTTGTCCGAGATCTATTCCAAAAAGGTTACCTTTGAACCCAGGTTCTATAAATTTCCCTTGTGAAAGTTCAATAGCATCGATAAACTTTCCACCATGTAACACGTGAAAATTTGACCTTTTAAATTTTGTTTTTTAATCATAAAAACATTTACAATGTAAATCTCGCCTCCATCTGAAGGATTAAAGTTGGTTGACTTCATTTTTCTCCCCTAATTTCACGCATATTTCGATAGGTATTTCGGTAAAACAAGTAACAAAATGTACCAACCTATGTTGAAAGTTGAGCGAACATGAGGATTACTTGTTGAATAGGCTACGTTTCGCGAACCGCGAGGCAGAGGAGATTTTTGCGAATTAAAAATTCAATAAAACTTTTTACTTTTTGGTATCTACCAGTGCGTGATACGCTGTTAAATTTTCATTTTCATTTTTTTTTTGAACTCGAGACTCGAGTTCGACAAGATGAGAGTGAAAGAGAAGAGTGGTTAGGTAGCGTAAAATCATGTGCACGATATCTATGGCGTTTGTGAAACTTCTGTAGCCAAAAGTTCAAACACGAGTGATTCTTAAAACGATTAAATTCATTTTTAGATTCGTACTAAATGCTAGTTTTCTAATAATAACGACTTTAGGTACCGTAACCTGCCCGCGGTACTTCATCGTCTGCATTTTTTCTCGATCGAATTAATGGAATTTTCCCTGCCAGCGTCGCCTTCTTATACTCTTGGTTCGAAACACCGCTATATTTGCATATAACTTGATGTTAATTTGATTGGCAAGCTTGTCTGCTCGTCTATTGTTTTTTAGCACCCATTGTTGATGCTGTAAGTCAACGTCACTCTTCTAGATGTTATAAAAACCACCCCAAGGCTGGGAATACTTTCTTTTGTATTTAACAATACTAATTTCGGTGAAGACAATGCATCTGAAAAATACACACTTCGGTAATCCAATTTGTAACGGATCTTCATCTTGAAATCGAATAGGTATTTGAAGAATTCGCGATATTGCTAGAAGAAGAAATCCACTGAAGGGGGAAGCGAAAAGAAGATCTTGAGAATACCTACGATGATTTTTAATTCAAATGCATCTACCTAATACTTATACCGATCTTGCAATTAAAAAAAGAAATAAGGAAATAGGATCAGAAAAATGATACTTATCATCTTTGTTTCTGGTTGGACTTTTTGTATAAAATATTCGAAGTAATACCTCTACCTATGTATTTGTTGCATCGCAAGATGGCTCGAAAGATATTTTACTGTTTTTTTATTACGTAGTATTACACTTGTCGAACGAAAAGTGTACCGAAAGATTTTATAGCATACTTCGTACAAGTTACAAAAATTTTTATGGTTTCGCAGATTTTGTCCAACTTTGAAATTGAAAACACTACACCGTTTCAAAATTGAGTAGCGTCTTTATTAGAGCAAATTTTACATAGGTACTTTAGCTTTTTCATAGCTCGTAAAAAATTGTTTTCTTCAGGCAATACTTACCGTGAATTGAAACACACTTTGTTGGTAAATGTAGCTTTTTGTATGACCATTTCGGCGAATATCGTTCACCAATGAAACTTGTGCAGAACTACAATGATTCATTTTTAATTTTTTTTTTTTTTTTTCAAATTATAAAGTACCTACCTACAAAGAAACACAAAATATGTACCTATAGTTTCTCATCGAAATAGATTTTTATCAGAATATGGCACTCTCTCATTCTTGATACCTAGATGTAGATATATAGGTAGGTAGTTCAAAATCATTAAAATTCGATTCAGAGAAATCGTGACGCAGAGAAAAATCAGAAAAAATCTCTAAAATAGAATTTGTCCATTTTTTTGACATATTTTCAAATTTGTTGCGGAAGGTGTAAATGTGTGAAATTGGAGTTGATTTTTTATAATACCTATTTAAAATTTGATTAATACGTAGGTATACCTACCTATGTTCTGGTCAATTAAAACTTACCTGCTAATAAGTTATGTACGTGGACAAGCTTGGGGTACCTTATGTTTTAATTTTGAGTTTTTTTAAAATTGAAAAATAAAACAGAAAATAAACACGTACGACAAATAATTGAATTGAGGTTTTTTTATTTAGTGATTTCAACAATTAAAGCACCATTAAATTTGAAAACAACGCGACAAAAGTGAAGGGTTTTTTCGTTCGAATGAGAAATCGAGCCAATAACTCCTAATGAAAAAACCCCTCATCCCACTCAAATAATTGTATTCACTCCTTCGTATATTCGTCAACAAATATCAGAGGCCTAGATAATCCGACTTACAAATACCTACTCGATACATTATTTTGTAGGTACGTTAAATTCTAATATTAATCCATCGATTCGAAACAACAAAACAAAGTCAAAATAAACTATAACTCGAGCAAATGCTCACCGAATAAGGCGCAATATTATAATTATAATTAATCGAGATAATTATAACTCAGCCACGTTTGCCGACTAGTAGATTGAAAAATAACCAGCAAAAGACGTCTCTCTTTTTACCAACATAAGAAAACTTAGCAGGCTTCAGACTCTCGAGCACCTTGATATCTATAATGTATACTTCTGGGTACCTTAAGTATTATAGCTAAATATATAGGAATTCATTAATACTCGACCGAGCATATAATTAATTTTCATTGATTTTCAATCTTCGTCGAGTAGGTATCTCGAGACGCTTTTACCATAATAAGAAGCCGCCTGGGTGACACATTGTCCTATCTTTCACGCAAGAGGGTAGGTGTCGATAAACGAGAAAATTTACCAATTTATTAAAGAAAAACGATAAATTATCTTTCGGTCGATGCATTTCCCGCAACCTAAATCTGCCTATATTGAAGAGAACTTCGGGCAATGCTCGGAAATTACTTCACCTCATTATATCATCATCGAGCAACGACCTTTTATTAAAATTAAACACGTAAGAAACCTGGCGATTTTTACCACGTAAAAAATCACCGTATTGAGAGTATTTCTTTAGGTGTTTCTGTTTACATCCAAAGATTAATCAACCAGGGATGTCGTAGGTACGGTGTTGCCGCATCTCTGAGATTTATTTTTATTATAGTCAATTTTCGACCTATGGCTGAGCGCTGAGAGGCTGAAGACGACGTAAATATCAGATGTGTTTCTCAGACGGTAAATAATTTTTTGACCCGACTTTATATCTACATAGTAAATATTTACATTATCGGATTCGATTTTCATCTTTTGCATAAATCTTTTTTTAATTAAAATCGACATCTTTGTCGATGATTGTCAAGTTGAATTTTCTTGACATCTTTTCGTTTAGAACGCAGACGGCTTCGGGTGGAAAAATTTCACTCTTTAATCAAACAACGTCTCCGAGTTTTTTTTCTTTCGTAAATTTAGATTTTCGATGGTGTGAAATTATTCGACTTTTTCGGTTTCGCTCGCGACGACGTAAAAAAAGAGCGTATACCTACTCGTAGTAAAAGGGTGAAAAAATACGAAAAAATTTGCACAACATTTTACAGCGAAAGATATGAATGACAACATCGAGTATATGGGAAAAACAATTCGCTGAAAAATACGCAGTTATATTTTACCGTAAATTTTCTCCTATCAAAGTACATATATAAACATCATAATTTCAGGAATGTTTCGCTTCACTTACTCCGCGCATATTATGATAGTTTCCAAAGAGAGGCGCAGAAAAAAAGAACACGAGTTGCAACAAGCAACACCAAACACCTAATAATTTTTTTCGTTTAATTGCTTCGTATTCGTTCGCGGTGAAAATTTTTGTGAGGAAAAGAGGCATACAAAAAATTATATCCAAAATAGATAAAAACAATGTAACGAGAAACCGTGCCAAAAATTTTATTTTAATCAAGGTCGATTTAAAAGAGAAATTTTACGCGCCTAAATCTTCGCTCGCGTGCTTCGTATCGCTTCAGCAGCTGGGATTCGTTCATTTTTGTGACCTTTAAGGACCACCTCAGAGACGGGATGCATTTCATAACGAAATGACTCATTCCTCTTCCTTTTCATGACTACCTTGAACGAGGTATTTTTTTTTTGCGAAACAATTTCAATGATGACGTACCTAACTTTTTCCATTCCTTCTTTCCCTTCCTTCCTTTTACTCATTATTTTATGGCATTAATTGAAGAAAAGCACTTCGTTGAATCATAGAGGATGACCAAAAAATGAATGAACAAGCTTGATAATTGAATATTATCAATTTCGAGAAATAGGTATAGATACAAACTCTTCTCAATTAATTCTTTGAAATGAGCGTTTAACCATAAATGTTGATCAAACATCGAAAATTGAAAAATTCGAATTTGTACGTGAGTTTTTTCTCAACTTGCAAATTGAAGGTTAATACGAAGAAGCTCTTCGTTTTAATCTTTGAAAAATTATTCAAGTGGATATAATAACTCATTTGATGGAAAATATTACGTAGGTATATTTAACCCGAATTGCACAGTTTGTAAACTATAATGAAGGATGCAGATTAAATAAACATGAAAAATATATGTTAAAAAACACTATAGTAGATAAACCCCCCTTTTTTTTATAAATATCGAGGGAGAAACCTGACCTTCAAAAGAGTATATAAATATTTTCAACTTGACGGTAGTAAAAAAACTTCTCAGACGTTAGTTGATTTCAATTAGAGAAACTTTTATTTAAAACAAACCCCATTTTCATCAAAGATGAACCATTTATAAACGTTGTAAATCATCGAGTCGGTGTTTTTTGGAATAAGGAAGACTCCGATCAACGTTGAAGACGTTTCAACTGCAAAATAACTTTTTCTTTTTTAATGTACATAATAAAGTTGAAAGTATTTTTATATAGAATATTATACGAGTACCTATCAAAAGTACTTAATACATAGAAATTTTTTATAAATCGTGATTTGCACGAAAGGTACAGGTAGGTTGGTAGGTATTAAAAAGTTTCCATTTCTACGGTGTCGTTTTTCCTTATACCTACTTGAAAAATTCGATAGCCTTGTTCTTCTTACAGAACTATCCTATCCTTGACCTACTGATGGAAATTTTGTTTATTTGGTAAGTATAAGGGTTAATTCGTGCTCTAAAAAAGGAACACGATGCCAGCAATAGGATTATGTTTCAGCGAGATAGCCACAAAAATTTATACACTCGCACTCGTATGTTTCAACTAGCAAGTTTTGCAGTTTGTTTTCAACAAACTGCATTTGTAGGTACAAGTAGGTAGTTCTACCGCAATGTGTACGCAATAATTCTCGTTCATTCGTAAACATAGCATAATGTACTCGCATAAACTTCTATATAGGTATTCTAATTCATAAATCGCGATATACTACTCATTGAATGATGTAGATATGTATTTGCAAACCACAAATATTAAAAAACAAGATCGTAATTGAAACTTACACGTAGGGATCCATAATTAAAAACTCTTCTACTCGTTGACCAATCCACTAATAATAAAGTAGTTTGGCATTAAATTCTACAACGTAGTAACAAATGGACGCAATGTCAAAAACTTGATGTTTTCCCTGGTTTACTTTTTTTAAAGATGTTTTTTCTAGTGATTGTGCTAATCCGATGTTGAAGATTGAACCTTTCGTGGGAAGAAAATCATAATAATCTTAATCTCGCTTCAAATCTCATCTTAGAGCACTCAACTCTTGCAAATATTTCCAACGCAAAGGTGTAGGTACCTAGACCTACTGGGCTGTAGCCAAACTGATACATTTTTACAGATTATTTGAATTTTTTCGCAGCTTTCTGGGTTAATAATAAATAAAGGAATGTACCAAACATTCCATGTACTTACATAACAATAAAGTTGAAGCATCTTGTCAAAAAATTCATTTAAATGTTTTTTTTTTTCGCGGTTTTAATTAATTTTAAAAAAGTCGTCTCGAGTAAACAGAAATGAGAGTACGAGATGGAAGAAAAATTTAAAATTGAAGCTAGCGTGTGTTATGTTCAACCATGTGATTGTAGGAAGAAGAAGAGAAAGAGGCAGAAATTTTCAAATTCTTAAAAAATTGAAAAGTCACTAGGTAGATAAGTAATGATTACCTATTAGGAAAATACAAAATATTAAAAAGGAAAAAAACTTTAAAATGATTACTGGTTTTCTTACCTATACATACCGCATATGAGTGTCCCCACCCCCTCCTTCTACATTTAAGAACAAAAATAATACCACAATGAAGATCCTTTAATCTTGAAACAAATGTAACCGATTCAAAAATTCGATTATTCGAACCTTTTTAAATCACCCATTCAGAATTAAAGGAAAACACGGATTTTCTCCTGCTTTGGGAGTTTAAGATCGGTATAATTAGTGAAAAAAATCGCGAACCAAACATTAAAAAAACTCGACAAAAACTTGAAATTTACTAAAAGTGAAACAAATGGTAAATTTTTTAAATAAGATTTAGAACTGGATCATTTTTTGGATAAATATTTTGAAAACCAAAAAAAAAGTTCAAAAATTACATTAATGTTACAAAAAGTTTTTAGATGGTGACCATTTTGAAAAATTTTAAAAATTGTGAAAAAAGGCTGAAAAATCTGAAGAAATTGTTTCAAAGTAAATGGTATATTAATGACGGATTGAGAAAAATTAGAATACGATTTTTTATAAAATCAAATGAATACTTATGTAATTATTCTGCTGGTCATTTTTTTTCAATTTTTCTGGAGTCTTTAACATTACATTTATAAAATTTTTATATTAGAATAGGTATACACATAATAATTATTTACTTACCTGAAAAACTACAAAAAAAGTCACAAAAGAAATCGAAAAAAGTTTAAAACTAAAATAATGAAGAAAAAAACCAATTTAATAAGATGGGTATTTATGTAATCTTTTATTTAAATTCCAAAAAATGATAAAGTTTTTTTACCTTTTAAAAAAAAAACTTACAAAAAGTTTGAAAATCATTCTTAGACTAACAAAAAAAAAAAATCAAAAAAATTCACAGCAACCTTTAAAAAATAATAATACCAATGATCAAATCAAAAAATGCTTTATGACGGTCTATCAAAATTGATCTAAGGTTTTACGAAACATAGAATTTAGTTGAAATTGAAAAAAATTACAGAACATTTGCAAATAGGTATGTAGGTTATTTTTTATCTTTCTCGCCTTCTTGCTGCAAAGCAATTTTTTACTTGAAGTAGAAATGTTCTTAAGGCATATGAAAATTCAAGCCATATTTCTTCGCTTTTCTTCGACATAAAATTCGGGCGAATTAGTAAAATTACTTTCAGATCTTAAATACCTACTGAGAAATTCTTTCTGCTCCTTGTTACATACTTTATAACTTATGTTTCAACGTCCTTGTAGCAAACATTAAATAGATACCTACCTAGGTACACCTACTAACCTGAAAATTTGTAAAATTTTGCTTCTTAAATTAAAAACAAAACTATTCGCTAAATTTTATCAAGTCTGAAAGAAAATTTCAGGATCAAAGTAAATACCTAATCCGACCTAAATAGGCTTTTAAATTCTTATACAATTTTCAAGGAAATCGCTCGTGAAAGAATTCGTATAAATTTCATTTCGTTTTCAGGGTCATTCGTATCAAGTTTTTTACAGACATATAGGTACTTCTATTCATACTTTCCCATTATCTTCAATTTAAAGTTTTCAGACTATTCTGCGAATACCGAACTCAAACAAACGGAATTTACGAATTCAAAATGCTCCCATTCCAGAAGTATCGGTGGAACATAAGTTTTCTACTCGTATCAACATTTAAAAACAAAGACGCAAAATAAAATTCACGGAAAATTTCCATTACTGAAATACCGTCTGATATAAAAAATTAGATAATTCTCTGAATATTTGAAAATTTTATGCAAGCTAAACAAAAGCTGCCTTTTACTTAAGTTAATAATATTCCGATTCTAGACTTTAATCCTGTCAAGAGAATTAGGAACTTGAAACATTCGCTAACTTCGTTATCCAGCAATAAAGATCCCAATTACGAGAAATTTAAATAGACGCTATACCTACTACAAATACGAGTAAAATGGATTACCCATACTGGTAATTATACATCGAACCAACTTTTCTATCTATCTACGTTTCCTTGAAATAAGATACTTGCAGCTAATAGGTTAGGTAGATGCGACAAATTTAATCTACTTAATTTACGACCTTTTAAACTAGGTACCTAGGTATACGATCGTTCTTCTCTGCTGTGTTGTGATACGGGTAATTCATTTTTATACAATCATATTATAAACTATCGCATCAGATGCACGCAATGCGCATTTATGTGTAGGTACGTGGTTCACTTTTGCTGGTTAAATATTCATATGGGGTGGATACTTTTTCATTAATTTTTTCTAAGAATCACTGTTTAGTATACTGAGAAGCAAAAATCAATTATAAAGTCGCAGTTTCTATAAAACTACACACGAAATGATAGGTACCTATTTAGAAATTAGGTTCCTAGGCTATATGAATTCAAAATTATACCTACTACTTCATTCAACATGGAATCAGAGAACCGTCAATTATCAGCATTTAACGTAGCCTACGTCATCATTTTTTTCGCGTGGAAGGATGCTAAGGGAGGAGGGACTGAAAAAGTTGACCGACCACATACATATGTCAAGCTCAAGCCAAAAGTTCAGCATTCAACATAAGGTGTTTAAATTTATATTCTAAAATTAGTCCTAATTAATAATTCATTCAAAAAGCGGCACCGGGTACGGGGTACCTAAACCTATATGCTTAATGCTACACACTGAAACGTGCGTAATGAAAACAAAAATATTCTTCAAAGAGCCGTTTAATTTCTGTCGTATATATGTACTTACTTACAGAACTTGGATGTGCTATAAATAGGTGTGCAATTACGTAAATAAAACTATTTCAGAGGGAAGAACTATTTTCGGGTGACATTTAGTCGTACGTTTTGACTCAAAGTAGGTACGCCAAGATCAAGATGTGTGAAAGTTGAAGAAAAAAATTTTCGTCGTTGGTTAGTACCGTGAGAGTACTGGAAAGTGGAAAGTGGAAAAAAATTGGCACATCCTGTTCGCGGATATTTTTAACCGCGAGTTATGATTGAAAACAAAAGAATGGAAAACGTGTCTTGTGGAAAGACACGTTTCTGAAGGAAAAAATTGGGGTGAGAGAAAAAGAAGAGTACGTTTTCAACGTATCACACACGCTCGAAGTATGTAGTAATACGAGTATTAAATTAAATCGTAGTATAAGTCTCCGCAGGGGTTGTTTATCTTGAATGTGAACATTGTGAACAGCATGACCACGAGTACCCCTCTGCCGCTGCTTACTTGATTTACAATTTTACTTCAACTAACGCTAACGACGCATGAGTGAATAATTTTTGCAATTTTTTGCCAATAAAAATCTAGGCGAAGAGGTTATCTCAACATATTGTTCATGGTAATCCTCACGTAGTTGGGTAAATCTCTTGTAAAAAAATTAATCGGCTATTTTTATCGAAGGCACGTGGATGCAAAAGTAGGTATCCCATTCTGTGTAGCGGCAGAGGCAGACCCATGGATAGCCGAATTTTCTTTTTGAAATTTTGTTTTTTATTTTCCCACTAAAATGAGATGAAAGTTTATGCTATCTGAATGTGTTTTTAGCGGTGAAGGAAACCAATGACAATTTTTTCATGACTTATGGCATTTTGAAATTTTTAAGCGATCATTTAATAATAAATTTTTAGAGGTGTAGCCACCCTTTTTTTTTTTTTTTCATGTAAAATTGTCTAACCTTTAAAATTGAAGGAATTAAAAAACTTTGACATGATCTTCAGAGGACGAGGTGCGGTGAAAATATGAGTTTTTCAAGTCAATAAGTATTATCTCTTCCTTGTGTCTAGCTCTGAACTCTGTGCGAAAAATTGGGGTTTGTAATTTTAAAAAACATCCCGAAAATTTGTCATCGCAAAAAACCGAATTGTCTTCATTTTGAACTCGCTCAAAACATGTTTTGATTATTTTGCAATTTTTTTGATCCTTTGGAAGGAAAATTGTGACAAACGTGATTCTTCAATTGGTTAAATTTCAGAAGAATCTATCCCTTACCTACTGGTTAAAAAATTTGACCAAAAAAATGATCAAAATTCTCTAATAACTACGATGACGATACCAATATCAAAAAAATGTTCAAAAAACGACGATTACATTTTGCAAACAAATTCACAAAATTTGAACCGCGCCATTGATGACGCCGAAAAACATTGGCGACGACCGAACGGCGCCGAAACGTGTATTTAAAATTTTCATTAATAAAATAAAATGCGCCAGTGACAACAAGTTATGTATAAATGTCGCGAGTATTTGTAACTTTACATGTAAGAATAAATGTAATTCGTGGCATCTGTTACGCTGACGTCTGTGGCAAATTTTAATACATCGTCGTCGCATACTCGTACGTGTAGGTATCTTTTGGCTATCTTCATGTACAACTTTTCTCCCCGTCAACCATCTCCCGATTCAAGAATATCATATACGCGCTAATCCGGGGTAAAATTTTATTTATACGTGTAATTCCAGGAAATAAAAATCTATTATTTGCCGCAAAGTTTATAATTAAATTGTAAACAACGCGAAAATTTGTGAGCGTTGGATTTCTTTGAAGAATACGTACGATCTTCATTTCTTACCTACATACGTACTAGATAGAGAAAAATTAAAATTGACTATAACAAATTTATACTTATCGAGTTCGGTTACAGTGTACGTAGTAGGGTAATTTGTTACATCGAAGGGAAAAATTGATCGTTGTATCGGTCTACCTACTAAACCGTCAAACGTGCGAGCAAAAGTGACTGTTTTTAAAAAGCCTGCGAAGCAAATTCAATCAAACGTGGGAGACTTTAATAATTTATCGTACGTTCGAAGGACGTTTCGCCGTCGCGAGGGAAAATGTGACACAGTTTCAGGAAAAACCATAACCTACCGTTAAGCGGCAGCGTCCGACATCGCCGTCTAACTTGAACAACGAAAATGCCCCGGTATAAAATTCATTTTAAATTCGAATATTTCGTGATATTTTGCTGAATATGTAAATGAAACGAGTTCCACACAAATGTGCATGAGTAGGTATTCGGTACCTAGCATGCGAAATTAAACGTCTAGACGTTTGCTTTGATTTAGTAAGTAAAACAAATGATTACAGCTTTTTATTTGAAAATGTGCCATTCCAATTCGACGATGATAATTGATAAAAATGAAAATTTAATCTAGTACCTCTACCTATCCACCTAATTTGAAGTCATATTTGAGAGAACAAGACTTCAGAGAATGAACGAAGAGGAAAATGAGATAAAAATACATAGGTACCCTACTTATTATTTGGGTACCTATCTAATTATGTAAAACAAAAAAGTGGCTGATGCAATCCTATCTGTCGTTTGAAATTGAATCATTTTATCAATTTACCATTTTTTTACGCCCCTGCCCTGGTTACACATTTACGTACTTACTCATTAATACCTCTTAAAGACCTTGAATTTACTACGTAGGTACTGAGTAGGTAATAGGTATATTAGGTATCCACTTGTATCCTAAGTACCCGTGTATTTTAACGTAAACACTAGGTAATAAATTCCAACAAATTAAAAAATGTTCTCCCAAAACCTCCAGATAGAATGATCGAGGGAATTACCCATATTTTACGAGGGAAGATAATAATGTAAACACTAAACAATGCCTTATTTTGTTTGGTCGTGTAGAGAAAAATGTGAAAACAATACGACAATACCTATAGGTATGTTGTCGAGACTCCTCATCAACGTTGAACACCCGTAGTAAATGTTTATGATACCTATTCTGTACCTTAGTGTCTAGTTAACACTATTCGATATCTTATTTTTACAGCAGTTATGAACGCACTCAGGAATAATGAAACTAGAGAAGTGCCAAAATTCATACCTAATGATAAGGCCTTAAGGGTATTCTTTACACCGTTATCACTAAGTGTGGTTTCTGGTTGCATACCAGTTTTTCCTTAACATATATGTTTACATTTGGTGATTTACCTCGCGAACGACCAAAAATCACGAACTGCAGAGGTACATTTCTTCTTTCTATTCATTCACATTCAGACAATAGTGCATCTTTGTGCATACTACGCAACCTTTTCTTAACAATACTCACCCTCTCCTCCCCGCACTTGCCTAGTTTTTTAAACTGTCTAAGCTTCTTGTTGTACAGTATACTAGTTTTAGTGTGATACATTCGAGAGTGACTTTTCTGTACACCACCCCTACCTTCACCCTGCTGTGTATTTTTATACCTATTACCAGGGCTCCGATATTCTTTCCCTAAAAAAACCTAACAAGAATGATTTTTACGTTACTGTACTGTATATGTACACTCTACCTACCCATACCTACACCCTGCTGTGTATTTTTACACTTTTTCTCTCAGTTTGTTTTTTTTTTCTCGCAACTTCGCAAGTGTTATAGATACCTACAGTGAGTAAGACTACAGTAAGCTAAATTAGTAAAAGAAGAGAGGACATACTCATGCGAAATATGGAATTTTTGAGGGTGATTCTGATGGGACTTTTCACACTGATCTCGAGAATGAGAAAAATGATAAGAAAGTTCCACTTCATAAACATTTTCCGCAAAATCAATTTTCTGATGGAAATTTTTTTCCATTTTTCATCGTTTTTGAGGGTGAAAAATGCTACACGATCAAAACGTTTTTTAATTTTTGGGTCAATAATTTTTTTTTCAAATTTTGTTTCGAGTTGCGTAATAAAGACCTATTGCATTTTTGCGAATTTTGTTGATAAAATTTAAGAATGATGAGAGAGATTTTTCAATATTTCACTAAAGTTTGCCAATTTTTTGCCAGTGATCGTGTTCTAAGATGTCGCTTTTTTGATGGAAGTGCAGTGCTAAACCAAAATAGCTCAAACCAACAGGTTACAGGTGCCACTGAAAATCACCAAAACTGTCAAAACTGTGCAGTCCTCTGAAAACATTTCGAGAAAAACTTCATTCAAAAATGGGGGAAAAAATTAAAATCTTACCAAATAGACCTAGAAAGCTGACATTTGGAATATACCCTATTTTTGACCTGCCAAATCGATTGGAAACTGTTTCAGGCCGTTTAGAGTAGTTCTGGACCCTCCAGAAGATTTTTGAAATGAAATTCCCACAAAATTTCATGAAGTGGAGTTGGAAAGACGGAATTCATTCTGCAAACTAAATTCAATACGCTACGAAGTCGACTGCAGGTGGATTTCAAGTCATTTTAGAGTCTCCAGCGACTTTTTAAAAGTTACTGGAGCCTCCAGTATTGAAATTTTCACAAAAATTCATCAAATAGAGATGAAAAGCGGAAATTTACTCTCCAATCTAATTTTAGCACTCGTCGAAGACGACTTCAGGTGGGTTCAAGTCATTTTGGAGCCTCCTGAGACTTTTTGAAAACTATTCCTAGAGTCTCCAGCAGTAGTTGGAAAACCGAAATTTATTATGCACAGTACAAGCTAGAGCTAATTCGGACAGATTTTGTGGCATTTTAAAAAAAATTGAATTCAAAAAAGGCGCAGGAGAGGCTTCAAAATGACTTGAACCCACCTGAAGTCGTCTTCGGAGAGTGCTAAAATTAGAGTGCAGAGTAAATTTCCGCTTTTCATCTCCATTCAATGAAATTTTGTGAAAATACAAAATTTCAAGTTTCAGAAATCTACTGGAAGCTTCAGTAACTTTCAAAAAGTCGCTGGAGACTCTAAAATGACTTGAAATCCACCTGCAGTCGACTTCGTAGCGTATTGAATTTAGTTTGCAGAATGAATTCCGTCTTTCCAACTCCATTTCATGAAATTTTGTGGGAATTTCATTTCAAAAATCTTCTGGAGGGTCCAGAACTACTCTAAACGGCCTGAAACAGTTTCCAATCGATTTGGCAGGTCAAAAATAGGGTATATTCCAAATGTCAGCTTTCTAGGTCTATTTGGTAAGATTTTAATTTTTTCCCCCATATTTGAATAAATAAAGTTTTTCTCGAAATGTTTTCAGAGGACTGCACAGTTTTGACAGTTTTGGTGATTTTCAATGGCACCTGTAACCTTAGTTTGCAGAATGAATTTCGTTTTTCCAACACCATTTCATGAAATTTTGTGGGAATTTTAAGTTTTAAAAATTTTCTGGAGGCTCCAGAACTACTCTAAACGGTCTGAAACAGTGTCCAATCGATTTGGCAGGTCAAAAATAGGGTACATTCCAAATGTCAGCTTTCTAGGTCAATTTGGCGAGATTTTAATTTTTCCCCCTCATTTTTGGTGTTTTGATTTTCAAAAATTCACCAAGAATCGTAAAAGGCATTTAAGCACTTGAAATTTTGTCAGTTCCTTAGGACTCCCCTTTAAAAAAAGTTGTCCCGGAGGATAGGCTGCGGGCTGCAATTGATCCTTATGCGGGTCCCCCAACTAATATAAGTAAGTACTTTTTATACGACCAGCTTCGTCTTTTATTGCAATTGAATGTTCTTTTCAGACGTGCCAATTTTCCTCAAAGAGAGGAAATTTTTCAAAATATGCATTGTGATTTTTTACTTCTACTACTACCTCCACCTCTTTTCAAAAAGAACTGCCCCAGTTCTAAAAGATAGTATACTTGAGATTCTGCGTGGCGTCGATCAATGATCAAGGTCTTCATTGTCCTCAAAATCCAAGACCTCTTTTAGAGTTCTACTGAGTGGTTAAAAATGTATTCTAAAATTGCTTAGTTTTGGGTAAATTAGTATTTTGAAAATTGTTTCTTCCCAAATATTTTGTATTAAGGCAAAACATCGAAAGATATAATTTCTGAAACTGGTGGAATACTTTGGAATTCAGTTGTGTCAATTTTTCGATCATTATTGCCAATTTCATAAACTCGAAAAATTTGTATCAATTTTAACCAATTTGTCATTAAACTAAAATACTAAATATTAGAAACTAGTAAGTAGGTACTCAAATAATTTCAATTTATTGATGAAAAAAAATGAAATTTTACTAAGTAGGTAGTACACTAGGTACATACATGACAAACGTATCAAAAAAATTTCCTAGGTGAAACTCGAGTATTGTTGAAAAGAAAACCAAACAGGCCTATACTTACGTGAACTGAAAGCTTAAGCTTTTAAAAATTGATAATTCAAGAAGTAAAAACATCAGTTTTGACGATCAGAAAAGTCTATTTTTCAAAATTTGATACTTATTTTTAAAAAATTGAACAAGAACAAGCTTCTGAAATTTCATACTTCAAGAAGTAGGTAAAACAAAATTTTGACAATAGGAAAAAAACACGTCAACTTTTCTCGACGTTGACTATTGAGTTGATATTAAGGAACGTTTTTTTCTATTTTTTATTTTTGAAAAAGAAAATTTTCCATAATTTGTTAGTTTTGTAATTTCTTCAAATTTTATCCCCCTCCCTCCCTTCATAAAATTTACCACTCTAGGCGGCCGCCTTGCCTTGCCTATTGAATTAGAAAACTAAATCGACACCCAGTACCAGTAACCTCAAAAGAAGTCGGAAGAAGTAAACTGTAAAACCGGTTGCTTTAAATACACAAAATCTGTGAAGAACGAAACTACCCTTCTTCATAACGTCCAACACCCACACACACCCTCTATATTTTTTAGGCTGAACTGTTACTTGGAATGTCTCATGTCCCGCCACCCGCTCCCGCCCATCAGAGTACAGAACTTATACACCTGATTACTCCGCAAGTTTCAACATTTTTAAAAAAAATTTTTCACAGTATGGTTCAAAAAAAAGAGATCTAGCCGAGTACGTCGCCACATTTTTGATATATCCCTTCAGTTGCCTGCTTGGCGATTCGCAACTTACCATACTTTCGAGGCTTTTTTTGAGAAAAATAAATTGATAATTGCAAAAAATCGCTACGTAATCGGCTAGACAAAGGCATTAACATCATTTTAAAACAAATCGCAATAAAATCGGTTGAGAATTCACGGAGTAATCAGGTGCATAAGTTGGGCATTTTTCGCGAACCGAACCTACTGATAACGCGTGGTAAAGAATACCCTTAAGCATTTAAAAAAGATACGAATCTCAAATAAAAGATATCATGTCAATGTCATCAATCTCTCGACTTTTGAGTAACTAGATAGAAAAATTTTCAATTGTAAAGTTAAGCTATTCAGTCGAAACCAAAACTCGTGACTTTCTTTTATTTAACGCCGCACAATCAACGTAATTTTATCGTAAAGTTTTTTTTATTAAAATGTCACCTAATTCACTTGAATGTTTTCATCATGTGTGTAGTATACGTATTATACTTTTCCACTGTCTGTTAACTTACACGCGTGTCAGTATATTGAAAAGAAAAATCAAACCGTAATTTAAGTATGATATTACAATACCTACTTTTTTATGGCAAATAATTAAAACCATGCGCGTATTTTTTTCTGTTTCAGATCTCTTATACAGGCAAACTGTTACTATCAATAATACACCCTTGGAAGTGGAAATAATTGATGTGTCCGGAGAAACGGTAAGATTTTTTTATTATGCTAAATCATGACTGCCGAATTAGCTTAATTTTCAAAAGAAAAACAAATCTACCTATTTTTAGAAATTGAAACTTAATTTACAAATTAGTCGTTCATTTTTTTCTTAAAAAAAAAAAAAAAAAAAAAAATCAATTGGGACTGTATAATAACAAAATTGTTCGCAAATCGCATAGGTAGCAAGTTTATCGTATAAGTGTAACATTCCAGCATTTTGATATTTATTTAGTTTTTTATGCGTTTACAGAGAGACTGTATTTTACCCGAAGAACAAGTTCAGTGGTCCGATGGCTGTATTATAGTGTATTCAATCACTGACAGAGATTCTTTTAATTACGCATTAGATACTCTGGAAAATCTTCACAAAATGCGATCATCGATACAAATCCCGATAACGTTGCTGGGGAATAAAGCTGATCTCGAACATTTACGAAAGGTAATTAAAATTGATTAATTAAATACCGTTTAGATACCTATTAAAAATCGCAATGTTTTTTAAATACATAACCAACATTTTTGATATTTGTTATTGTTAAAATTGCTTACAAAATCTAAACGAATTCCTAAAACCAAACCAAATGCCAATGTCGAAGAAATAAAATGATGTTAAAGTTGGTAAAGCCAATAGATACCTATGTTGTAGATACCGGGTATCATTAAAAAAAAATTATTTCAAAAATAATTTCATGAAATTCTCAAACATACATTTTTCCTGCTTAATAGTCAAACATTAAACACCTATAAGTAGGTTAGTAGGTATATCAATCTAATACTCGTACCTAATCTGTCTGAAGTTTCAACTGGAAATTAATTCAAAAAAATAAAATGAAACATATTTACTCGATATAATTTACGTAGGTATATCAATTGAATATTTCAATTTTTTCCATTAATTATTAATTAATAAATTTTCATGCTATGTTCACAGGTTGATGTCAAAGAAGGTAGAAATATCGCCGCACAATATGGTTGTCAATTTTACGAAGCCTCGGTGGCTGAAAATAGCAATGAACTGTACCAAGCATTCGAAGCGATCATGAATGAATTGAAATGTACCAGTAGTAATAACACAAATGGTATCGGCAGACTGCGGAAATTCTCAGTGACCAAAATGATTGGAACGTTGATAGGAAAAGAATCGAATAAGAATCATCAACATATGCAAGGTGGCACCGTGATGGTGATACAGAGATCAGATCTGCATAAAAGTCGAGATACTAAATAAAAAACCTGATATCAAAAAATTGTCGTCTTGAACTGTGGAAGGAAAAAAAATCATCGAAGGTTTCATTGAATAATAGCAAGTTTTGTGATCGAAATGACTGAATATGTTATCGATTACTTCAACTATTCCATTGTATCGTATCGTTTTTTTAATTTCCTGTTTCCATTATTTGTAAATGTACTGTTTTTAATGTTTTCTCTCGCGAACATTGTAAACGAATAGAAAATTAGCGAATGAGATGTGAAACTATCGAAGGTGTACCATACGAGTAGGTAATTCTATCGCCGATATGAAATGTACCCGCGCAGAATAAGTAAGAAGTGTTTCATTTGTAAAAGTGTGTGTTATTTTTAACTCGCGTCTTTAATGTTTTTTCAAACAGTAGGCGTTTCGTTTGAGTGTTTTACGCCAAAAACTTTTGTATATCGAATTTTGTTTAAGTTTCCATGCATGAAAGGGTCTTTAAAAGTGAACGCGGTGCGGCGCTGCAACGTATAATATGTATGTATATGTATTGCAGGATATTCAAAAGTACGAATACTAAATGCCTACCTATCCATTCTTTGTGTTGTGTGTATACTTTATTTTGCTTTCATCATTGTATAATAGTTTTTGTGTTGGCTGTGATTATATTTCTTTTTGAACATTCTTCATGTAAATTAGTTTTAGTGTTTGATTTTCGGAGTGCGTGTTTTATTATGTTTTCTACAACCTGTACTTGATGTAAGATTTATGTTAAATACAAAAGTTGGTCAAGTATTTGTTCTTTATTTCCTTAGATACTCGGTGATCCCATTTCAGCACATATGATTATACTCAATACTCATATAGTTCATAGAATGTGAGTAGGTAAGTAAACAAAATTCTTCAACTTAAACCTCGATTTAAGGAGAATAAATCAAACCTTATAAGAAAAGAAGTTATGAGATATTTTTTAAACATTCGTACAAAATCGCAATCAACTTGGTTCGGTACTAACTTTCGGGCCCATTGAGAGGAGATTATACTGTTATATAATTTGCAAATTTATTGATATAATGAGATTTAGCGAGCTGTGTCAACCACACGAAATTGATGTAAACTGTTGGTTTAAAAACTGAACAGTTTTTGCTCATTCATTTCTGCTAACAAATATTTTTCAATAATTTTCGTGGCCGATAGGCCTACTGTGTTTTTCAACTTGGTACGTGTAAACACAAATGATGGAATTGTTGAAAGCTTAACACTTCGCAAGAGTATCTAAACGCTGCGCCTGTAAAGACGACTTATGCAACTTATCAAATTCACGAGTAGGAAATAATGCAGAATAGTGGATATTCTGAGAAACAAGTACCAAATTATCGAGACACGAACAGAAGAAGACCAATTTGCATTGAGTCAATTTCTTTCTTACTTCCTTCCTACAGAAAAAAATTAAAATAAAATAAAATACATATCAATACTTGAATTTGAAAACAATGAGTTCATAATTTATTTTTAAAAGATTTAATACAGAAATATAACAAAATAGGTACTGAGGTTGTTGTTAGCACTCCGAGGCATCCTTGGATTTAAAAATTGCAATGAGGTTTTTTTAAATTTTTACAGAACAGTTTTATTTTTTGTTTGCATCAGGTTTCAATGATTAAATAAGCAGTTAATTCAAGAAGAACCGAGATGGAACGGTAGAAGTACTGAAGAGAAAATTATATGAAGGTCCATATTTCGGACCTCGACTTCCCGTCCAAAATACAATAATACCCTATCCCCATTTCGTTAAATTTTATTCAACGGCTTATCATAATTTGCAAACATTTTCTAATCATTACCACAAATTTTCTTCTGGTTACTTTAAGATCAGTTTTGTCAATTTTGAGAGCTTGAGCTGACATTATCCATTCTCCAAGTCCCGAGCTAAGTCTGGCTCTGTAACTCTGTACTCATTAGAATGGAACTAACTGACAACGGAACCTCGGAAGTGCGCAGTAACCGAGTTGATCCGATTTTTTTTCAAAAGTAAGAGGACCCCTAGTGCAGCTCACCACAAAATTTATAGCATACACATTGCACAGTTGCAAAACTATGAGTCCCACGGGGTTTCAAAGGTCTCAAAATTTTGATTTTTGGCCAATTTCGCCAATAAAAATATATTCCGAAAGCAGTAAAATAGTAAACCTCAGGATACATCAATAATCAAAAGGTCATAGGGCCCATGAGATAGGTAGGTACATTTTGGATCCCAAGGCCCAAATATTCGAAAAATTGTCCAAGAATGGTTGAAAAATGCGATTAGGCAACTATAACTTTTGGAACCGCCTGAAACTTGACTTTTGATTAGAAAACTGAAAAGACGATTCCCAAAGTTGTAACTGCCCAGCTGCATTTTTCGGTCATTTTTATACATACAATTTTTCGAATATTTTGAAGCGCAAAAAAAATACCTCATATAGGCTGTAGGCATATGCCCTATGACTTTTTGGCGCGCTTGGTGATCCTTGGAAATATTACGTATTTTCTGTTTTAGGCACATTTTTTTCATTTTTTTAATCCGAAGAATTGGACAAGTAACTATAATTATTTTGAGACCTTTGGACGTTGACCCACGTGGGACCCGAAGTCTTGGGACTTGGTTATCTTATCTTATCTCATACAGAAATTATCTTTCTGTGACAACCAATTTGATTGAGTCTGATAGTCTGAAAAATCTCGGCGAGAATTCGAAAAAAAAAAAAAATCAAACAAACAAAATCAAATTAGAAGAAATGACGAAGGAACGAAGGATAAAGGACGGGCAACTTTGTAAATTCTAATTTACGAACCACTGAAATTGCCTCAATAGCGAAAATGTTGCATACTTCTTTTCCTAAACATACGTTTATGGTAGGGAATGAGACATTGTAGTAGTAGTGCATAAAGTGTATGTAATTGCATATGTGGTAGTAATTCAAGAAACTAGAGAGCGCTGCACTCAGGTTAACTGCTCACATTTGTTTATTTTTAACATTTTGGAATTTTGTTAAATATTTTGTAATTAGTTATCATGTTAATTTAAAATTTTTACGTATATTTAAATCATGAAGGATCTTGAGGATGCAGTGTAAAGTGTGTTCTGTGATTTGATATCGATGCTGCAATAATCGCTGCTAAAATACTTGAACCTAAGTCAGTAAAAACTCCATGTGTAATCACTGCAAATAATTCAGTTAGCAGAATCAAAATAAACTTCACTTTTCTTTCAATACTTCACGTAAGATTCGATTTATCATTATTTGTTCTTTTGTAGCTTTCAAATTGCGTTTCTGTCTAGTGTTTATTGATACTTACTACGAGATGTGTTTATTCCTAATTATGGCGCTTTATGGAGAAAAAAATACTCATTGTTGTGCTTAAATCGATCATGTGTTTTTCTAGTATATCATAACTCTATATCAATGTTTTATCATTTTTAGGTTAGAGTGTCGCCATGGCGGATCACTTTTGTTTACGATGGAATAATTACCAGAGTAATATGGTCTCTGAATTGGATAGTCTGAGATCCGACAAAGACCTGGTAGATGTAACGTTAAGCTGTGAAGGCCATTTACTGAAAGCACATAAAGTCATACTTTCAGCGTGTAGTTCCTATTTCAGAAATGTATTCAAGGTACATGGAATTATATAATGTTAATCGACGGACTAGTTTACATAATACTAAAATAATTTCAATACTTATTCTCGAATATTATTGTTATTGATTACAGGATAATCCATGTAAACATCCCGTAGTAATTTTGAAAGATGTAAATCATGAAGATGTCGAAGCGTTATTAAATTTCGTGTATCAAGGCGTAGTATACATATCGGAAAAGAAACTAGCATCATTTTTGCAAACTGCCGAGCTTTTACAAATTAGAGGCTTAACTGGAGCCGCAACCATTAAAGAGACTGCATTCGAGGATTCTGCAACGGTATTTTGGACTTTCATTTTCATATTAATGTCTTGAAAAAATTACGCTTATGTCTATACATTATCATCGCGTTCGTTACAGAATCAGAACAAATTAAATGACAAAACCAGTGTTCCCCCTCCTCCTCAGTTATTGACAGCAAATGTGATAAATTCGTGGAAACAGAATGCCTCTCAAACATCGTGTTCGTCATCAAAATCATCTCAGAGTAATCCTCCGAGTCCTTCGCTTCCTTCGGTAAAACGTAAAAAAAGTAACCCTAGTAGAATACCGCAGAAAGAGAACCTCGATTCGACTGATACTAACAGTAACCAAGTACGTATTTGATTCGTCGTTGAAGTGTTTCATTTTCTCTTTTGATGGGAACGTTACATCGTTAAATTCTATTTGATTTTAAAGGATTGTTCTGAAGCTGAGAGTGATACAGCACCACTTAAAAGAGAAACCGTCGAAGATGCTGAGATGTCAGAAGATTACAAGTATCTAGAAGATATTTCTAAAGAAGAAAGTAGTCGTGATAATTCGGCATTCTACGATAATCTCGAATCAGACGAAACTGAGGAAGAAAATGGCGACCCGAGCAAACCTAAATTATCGAATATGAACGCCGACAAGCTCTTAGGTATTGTATCGTTTAATTTTGCATAGGCGACAAACATACAAGTACGACTATTTATTTAATTTATTCTGAATTCAGGTCTTTCAAACTCAACGAATTCGAATTTCATGAATATGATGGCCAATTATCCTTCATCTCAATCTACATCAGATCAAAATTCCTCTTTATCTGGTGAGTTTTTAAATCCCAGTGAAAGTATATTATTGTGTATTTAATTGCATCGAGTTTTCTTCGTATTCTTTCCTCTTTATTTTTTTTTTCGAACGTGTTTTTCGATTTTGCCTAATTCGCATGATTTCTGCGCCTGTATTCCGTAGTAAGTAGATTTTTTTGAAATTTGTGTGCTGATTGCTGAATTAACTCACCACTTTCATATATCTGTTTCAACTATTCACCTTATAAATCGTGTAAATGTGAACCAGTTTGTTGCATTTTGAATGTAGGTATGTATTGCTCTTGTGAATGTTGAGCTGAGAGGTACCTTTGATTTTTGATTAAAGATAAGCTACCAAGTTATGGGTACGTGCATTTCCCCTTCCAAATATTTCTCGATTTTGTGGTGTCCTAATTAGTAGTTTTTATTGCATGTCTACATATTTCGATGAATTTGAATGAGGAACTACCTGTTTTGATTTTCGACATTTTGCATCTGTAACTTGTGTATGTGCATTGATTTGTGTAACAGACATCGATCGCAGTGGATTGAAAATCTTTTTCATAATTTTGGTAAACAAAAAAAAGTAATCATTTTTTGATAAACTGACAGTAAAATTGATTTTTTTTCTTTCATTTGCTTGAAATGTCTGTTAAACTTGGAAAGAATGATTATAAATAATTTTTTATTAATAATTGGTAACGGATATTTTCTTCATCTTTCGTATTGTATTCGTATGTGATATGTATTATTAGGCGTAAACCGAAGCGAGTCGATACAAATGGCTTCCCTTCGAGAAATAAGCCTTATATTATTTATAAATTCTATTGTTACATTTAGCTATTGGTAAACTGGTTTTAAATTCTTTTCTATCTGTTGCCTGCGAAATGTTATTTGTTTCAACAACGTAAATTACTTTTGGTGTTCGTGTATCTGGACATACGAGATGAGATGGAATACGTCATGTGTTGTTTTCTCGCTCATCTGGAGACATTATGGTGAAATTCTCACCAGGGGGTAATCTTGTGTAAGGGTATTATCGAGCGATGATCGCATGGTGTTGCTGTTTCGAGCCAGTTCGTGATCGATTTTCACAAATGTAATGTGAAATATTATTTACAGAATCCAAATGGAAATGTATGTTACCTCAAGAATGTAAAATTTGTCATAAGATTTTTTCCAATGCTGGAAACTTACGTCAACACGTAACTAACGTTCATACTCCTGGACAACCGGTTCAGTGCGAAGTTTGTAAAAAAGAATTTAAAAACAAGGAGTACCTGCGGAAGCACAAAGTCATCATACATAAGGCTCCTTTACGCAAACAAAAAATGATCTCGGCGGCGTTCCCTATTAATCGCGAGTCACTTCCTCTCGCTTGGAACCTATGGGAACAAAATTATCAACAATAAGGATACATCTAGCTGCAAATAATCTCGCGCTTATATTAGCCGATTTTCAACGATCTACGTAATCGATTGTTCCTATTTATTTTACTAGTTTTGTTTTATTACGTAATCTTTTGCCATAACAGTGATTTATTTATTTTTTAATTTTTATTTATTAGATGGAATATTTTCTATGACATAAGAAAAGACTGCGGTTATTTATTTATTATTAACGTTTTAATTGTATTTTCGTATTTAGGTATCGGATATCGATTCTGATACTTTTTTGTTTGTTTGTTTTTATTTTATTTTATTTCATTTCATTTCATTTTAATAGATTACTCGACGTTAGCGTAATATGATCAATTTGCGATACGATTATAATAGTCTTGATATGGGAAAAAAGTCTTTTGTTTTTTCTAATATACCTATACTTTTGTGATTGTATGGTGATAATTTTTATGTCCTAGAAGATAGTTCGTTGATTTTTCTAATTATTATTGTTCATTATTGTGATTTGTTTTGTATATGGTAAATTTTATGTGGATTTATTTAGGTAGTAGGTAGGTACAAGGTACTACTCATTCGAGTTTCGTACAGTGAGGTCGAATAATTTTGAATACATTCAAGGTAGGTCATGATTTCAACAATTTATTTTGATAATACGAACATCTGATTCGTTGAGAACACGAAAAACCTCTTGTGATTGGACGAATTCATTATCTACCTAAAATGTATCACTCTACTTCATGTAGTCGTACTGATCAACTAGTCTGGAAAGTGCTCCGGAGAATGCTTAATTCGTATTTTATTTAGAACTGGATTGAGTCGTTCTACTTATTGATGTAAAAGTAGACAATCAATTTTTTCGTACAGACTGAGGTATTTTGTGATAATTACGTGTAAGATTGTATTTCATTTATCGTAATACCTGTATACGTAGAATGTAATTTTAATTTTTTTTTCAACTCGATGAACGACAACATTCGTTATTTTACGACTAGATCGTATCTTTAATGATGTCTTATTGTGTTGGTTTTTGTAAAAATAGGTTTAAGGAACTGGAAAGAATTTTATACCATAATGGTTTTCGATGTAATTAAATATACTGGTTTATTGAATCCTCGGCTTGTGTATGAGTTTAGGTACCCCTTTTCGGATGCACGTACTCTCCATTTATTTTCTCGTAAGGTTCGCCAATTTATTTTATGGGAACTTGAACAAAAAAATTGTTATACCTTAAAATACATAGCTGAGAAACCAAAAAAGGTTATCTTAGGGTTGTAACTATTCCGAAGGCATTTAGAGTACATTACATAAATGCAAATATGTAGGTATTGAGAATATGTGAGGGCGCATACGGAAAGGGACCTACCGACCAAAAAAAAAAAAAAAAAAAGTTCTCTGAAATTGTTGTAGGAACCCTTATTTACGTTATCGAAAAGAAATTTAGAAAAGTAGTCGAGAAAGAAAAGCAAAAAGAAATAATGATTTTGAAAAAATTGAAGTTTTCAAAATCATTATTTCTTTTTGCTTTTCTTTCTCGACTACTTTTCTAAATTTCTTTTCGATAACGTAAATAAGAGTTCCTACAACAATTTCAGAGAACTTTTTTTTTTTTTTTTTTTGGTCGGTAGGTCCCTTTCCGTATGCGCCCTCACATATACCCTTGAAATTCGATGTGCGAGTGCTTCATACGAATTGTACATATCAGTATCAATTTCTGAGCGAATCTTGGTTTCTTCGAGTGATTTGAATCATTTTTACGATTCTTATATCAAACTATCAAGTATTTAAATTTAAAATTTGTGAATTTAATTCTTGTACATTTTCTCGACTGTTTCAAATCATCTGATTTTGTGTACCTTTTGTGTGCTTTACCTATTCGGAGCTGACGAGAATCAAAACGAGCCCAGTGTAAATGCCATTCTGCCCCCTTCTTTTACATTAGAAAATACCTCGAGGAAAAATGATTAAATTACTCGTATGAACTTAATGTTTTTTATTTTTGAAAAAAAAATCAAGTTTTCAATGAATTTTGAAAATTTTACATCTGCACGTTTAATCATTTCTTCGTTCATCTAGGATCCTTCATTTTTTGGGCTCTCCGCGAAATCGAGACCTGCGGCAAATTATCCATTTTGCCCACTCTCCCTGTCTATAACCCTTCCTACAAATACATATGATTGATTGATTGTGCCATAAATTTTATTTTTCATTTCAACCATCTTGTTTTTTGTTATTGTAAAATATGCAGGATAACTGCTCGTTAGGGTACGTTTTGAAAACTCGATTGCACTTTTTTGCGTGCGTAACTTTCATAAGACTATTGTAAACATGAATCGTTGATGTTAATTATATGTAAATTGTTCTTATTAAAGGGCAGTACCGCTTATTTTTTAAGTATTGCCAAAACTTGATGGTTGTCTGAACACGAACTCGAGCAGTTCCCAAAGAATGGAAAAAATGCAATAAAAATTTGTTTCAATTATTTATTAAAAAAAAAATTGTAAGACAATTTATTTGAGCTCATTCTTAAAATTTAGGAATTGCAGGCCTGTAGGTTTCTCAGTTCCTCATTTTCAAAAATATGCCAAATGGGGGGAGAATTCCATCTTCTTTATTGAAAAAATTGAAAGTAGTAGATATTTCGTCGAAAAAATTTAGTTCAAGATGGAAAAAGTGTTTTTCATCAAGCAAAAGTCAGAAAAGAAATGCACATGAATTGAAAAAATGTAGTAAATGAAAAATAAATCTTCTCGAAGTCGTGTAAAAATGATTCTAAATGTCAAAACAAAAAAAATTATTTTAATTGAATCCAAATGGTTTAAAATCTTACAGTATCTAGATACTTGACGATCTATTTTGAATTCAATTTTGAAAATTTTTTTGAGTAATTACACGCGTTTTTTCAACAGAGTAGGCAGGTAAATACTGAAATGAAAATTGATTTTAGATTTAGATAGTCCCGATGAAGAACTGATTTAATTCATAAAATTTCCTGAAATTTAAAATAAGATGAATTGTGAAGTGTTAATTTTATCTAGAAATTTTCTGAACTATTAATGCTTGACTGATAATTTTTTATTTAAAAAAATGGCAAAATATCAAATCCTTATTTTACTGGATGATTTTTTTCGAAATGAGTCATTACTCATTTTTCATTTTTTGTGTACCTATAATGCCCCCTTTTTTTCTCCGTCCCATCCTTGTATTCTCAGTAGTGATACGAAAATTCAACATACGCAGAAACATGCGAATAATTAAGTACAAACGTAGGTATTAAGGGAATTTTCCCAGTTTTTTGGTACTTATTATTTACTTCGGGTTTTTCTTTAATCATTTCATAAATTTGTTTCTTAAATTGCTGTATTTAAATTTCTCTTTTTTTGTGAATGTGTCTTTTGCAAAATCATCAGTTTCTGAGAAGTTTGCCTCACCCCCCTCTCCAAGTATATTGAATAAGTACGTCGCCTTATTACATGCTGCTGATGAACTGATTTAAAAATTTAAAAAATGAAAACAACAAAACTAATACACCATTTTTTTTTCCATTGTGTTACTACATAAATGTGTAGACATACCTAATTACCTAGACCTAGACCTACCTAATACTTGTAATTTTTAATTCAGAATGTTTGAACCTATAACGATGAACTTTCAGGTTCGCACTTAGCACAGTGCGGAAATTGCCCCCATTGCGGAAAAACTTATTCGAATCAGTCTGCATTAAAGTATCACGTTCGTCTGATGCATTGCGATTTGACAAACCAATTCAGTTGTTACCTCTGTCCGATGTCTTTTGCGCATCGGGATGATTATAAGGCCCATATGTGGGAAATACATAAAGTGAGAAGTTAGCGCGCGAATTCGCTCAACTTTTAATGCAATTCTGTCTACTGCCATCGTTCAATCCGTAAGTTCGACAAGTTTGTTAATGAGTCAGCATTTTTTTCTTTTACATTCATCACCGCAGCATGTTTGTTATGTGATGGGGGCATTTCTATAAATGGTACTTTTCGGGCGCCTTTCATGTTGGTCATTTATGTATCTGAAAATACTTGAAGGGTTCAGAGGTGTATCATATTAACGTACTGTACTTATGCTTTGCTTAGGTCTAACACTGTGCTCGAGTTTTACTATATTTTATTAACTTAATACGTATTTCTATATTATCTGTGGTGTAATTGTACTCGATTAATTCGATAATCAGTGAGAAAAAAGATTTCACCTATATTTAATCGATAGAGTATCTATAACAATAAGGAATTTTTTCACCAGTCCCATTATCTTTGCCTTCTCGTAGATGTTAATTTTATTTTCTAAACAATCAGCGTAATTATTTAGATACCTACTTACCTATTAAAATCAAATCTCAAATGTAAGTTTTTTTAAAAGTAGGTGGGTAATGTAGCTTATTTTGACGTTGTTGGCAACTATTTGCATATTTTTCAATGAAAATGATATAGTTTTTGATGTTTTCTTATGCACTGTGTGAAATGGTGTGTAAATTAATTGGGTAGATGAGCCAATCCATTATTTATTTTGTTTGAGAATCGCGAGCAGCATTTCAGAAATTTAGATAGCAATGAAAAAATGGCAACGTAGCATTCTAGATCATTTGCTTTTGTGAGTAGATTGCGTACCTACTACCTATGTGCTTGAAACTTTTGCTCGTGATGCTTTTGTTTAAAAATTACTAAGGCACGACAATTTATCTTATAAATCAAATGTTCCTTTGAAAAATTGTAAACATTAGGTAGTAGGTACCTACCTACCTATCTACCTATCAATTTGGCATAAACGGCTCATCATATCAACTCATCGTCTGCGCGTGTGCCGTATTTTCAATCCTGTACATGTAGGTAGGTATTTTACTTACCTTGGTGCCAAAATTAGACTTTTGAAAAAATGTTGGTTTCAGTTGAAATTTTGAATGTCTAAATGAGGTCCCTGATCAGCTATACCTATTTCGTTTTACGATCTAACTAATTCCGAAGCTAAAAACTGTTTATAGTATGTTTTAGCCTCTTTCCCTGAATTATGAAATTTCAGAGGTGAACTAGCCTGATTTTTAAAAATATCTTTTGTAGGTTATAGGTGTAAATTGATCGCTTTAATCCTCCGCTGGTATAAAATGAATACCTTTATTTAAGAAAAAAACTATAGGTAAAAGTGTGCGTAGCAACGGGTTGTTTTTTAAATTTGAATTAGGTATTTTGAGTTGATTAGTCGTTTTATTTGATTCATTTTAATTATTTTTAAATTGATGAGTCGCTTCGTTTGCAAGTACCTAAGTCGTTTCATTTGCGAGTAGATCACTTTGTTTGCGTGTTGCTCGCCTAATGTGCTACGCACACTAAAGAATTATAACACTGGTACGTGGGTATATTAACTTTATAATAATTGTATTAAATAGGTAATTGTATTTATTCACTACTTCATTTATCCATTTTATAGAGACGAGACTGGGAAGACGTCCGTGTCCATTGTGTCAGAAAATCATATCGAATAAATCAAATTTGCTGAAACACATGAGGATTCGACACAGTGACGAGTATAACCCAGCTGGTTGTAACTTGTGTGGCAAAGTTTTCAAAAACAAGTATAGTCTTCGAGCTCACGTTAATATTTACCATAAAGAAACGAACACTAGTAATAATTACCCATTTTCATCGTATCCTCAAACAAGCTCATCTGAGTGTGGTCATAGTTTATCCAATAATAATTCTAGTCTTTGTCCATCTAATTCACCACCTGTTTCGGTCTTTTCGTCTACTCTAATGAATAGTAATTATGTACTACCTTCTGCAAATGATATCAATCCTCTAACACTTATGTAGAAAATTAACACTGAATGAACACCTTCGGAGTTCTTCAATGAACAGTCTCCTGAAATTAACGCAGCTGGTTGTATTTTTTGTACATCTACCTACATCAATCTATCGAAAAATACCTTTATTATTGTAAATCTATGACGAAAATGGTACGAAACTGAATATGATTTGATCAAAACGTAAAATTTTTTGACCTTGTGTCGAATAAGGCTGTTTATTAAAATTATAGGTAACAATAATCAAAATTACTTACCAAACAATTTGTTTTTTAAACGTTCGTTATCATTACGTTTTATGTGTACTAGGCTCCCAATTTCTTCTTTAATACCCAAATTGCAAAAATTTCGCCACAGAAATTGTTCTATTGTAGTAAGTAAACAATTTGTAAATATTTTTATATACATATTTTTTCTTACGCAGGCATTCTTGCTTGAAAATGTGTTCGTATGGTTTTGTTTTTCTTTTTTTTTTTTGGTGTGTAAGTTATTGAAGTATTATTAAGTTAATTTGTTAAGCTTTAAGTATATCTACAATCTACATGTGTGTTCGAAGATCTAAAAACTATTTACTCAGTTTAGGGAAATAAAGGTGATTTTCTCCTCGTATACCAAAGTGATAAAAAGAAACTTACTAAATTGAGTTTGTTTTAGGTACTTAATTAGTCTTTTTTTTCCTATTTTATAACTCGATCACTCTATTTTAAAATTTCAATAGCGTATATTCTGGTTACTCGTGTTACGAAGGCAAAAAAAAACTCAATTTAAGGTTTATTCTTAAACGTAATTTTGAAAAGTTCGATTAGATTAGAATGTTTGACTAATATACACTTCTGTTTACGTAAAAAATAACGAAATAGATGATAATTGATAACTCACTATCGATGTAACAAGAACAATGGCGACTAATGTGCCTTACGTTTTAGTGATTCACTTCTTTTCCCAATAAAGATTTTTTTGTAATAACTTGTTTTTCATCGAGCCTTGTTTAAAAAATTACACGACTGAAATAAAATATATAATATAATTCACAACAGAGAAATAGAAAATACTACGGATATTGCACAACTTTTGTATAGAAAAAATTAAAAATTACCTGGGAAGAAAAAAATGAATAAAATGAGTATAAAAAGTGAACGAATAACAAATCTGTCGATATAAAAATTAACAACATTCAATACTAAAGAAAGAAAATAAGACAAAAATAGTAAATCGAAATTCTCGAATAATTATTCAAAATGACTATTACGAGCTACATACGATAAAATTTATGTTAAAAAGGGTAAAACAAGTAATATAAAATACATAGAAAATGAAAGATCACGAAAATTGAGATTGAATTTTCGTATCAACCACCGACCAGTCGTTAGAAACGTTTGAAATTATTCGAACGGAAAAACTCGTCGTTATTTCTATCCTCTCTACGGTTAGCGAAATTGAAATTATTGTTCTCGTTATCGGTGTGGAGCACGTTAGAAAATGGCACTTGAGTAGAAGAAGCATCTTCTCCGAAAGGTTCTCCTTGTCGTAAAGTTTCTAATTCGGAACGTTCCAGCGTTCTCATACGACGATTACGAAGCACATCTGATAAGCTGTATGTTCCTGGTTCGAAAACTGGAGGGTATTCCAGACCGGGGTATTCGGGTGTGCTGGATACAGACGGTTCAAGAGAATGAGATGTCGTTGCAATTGGCTAAATAAACGTAATAAATTGCATTAACAGTTGGAAAAAAAATTAAATAATTAATATTGTAAAATTACCGCATTATTTGATGCAGTATGTTCCAACAATGAACTGGGATTTTGTGATGTAGCAGGGTTGGGTGGAAAAGTGGTATGCGATTTTTTATCTCGAAACAGAACTCTTCGAAGACGTGGTGAACCTATGAAAAAAAATTGGTATACGTTTTACTTCACGTGAAACAAAATATCTTCAATGATCATTTGGGAAATACGAATTTTAAAATCACAAACAAGAGGCCAGCTTCTAAAGACGAATAAAAATAGTTCTCACTTATCAAATTAGTCTTCTGTCCGTCGCTTTTGCTGCTACCAAATAAACTCTTGAAACGGAGAGTTGAACTGGATGTTTCTTCAGTTTTCTTTTGTTTCACGTTAACGGTATTAGTCGCGGGGCAGTTACGATCCAACGTCATTTCAAACGCAGGTTGTAGACGAGAAGATTCTTCATTGTGATCTATCAATACCCAAAAGCATTCTTGAGTTTCCGAAAAAGATGAAAACGCACGTCAAGATATCCACAAACTTACTGTTATTAGAGGTTTCCCATGGAGGTGGTTGATACTGAGCAGGTTTTTTGAGAAATTTAGAGCGAAAATCCGTCGAAGATGGATTTTCAAAAGATATGTTATAGTGACTAGAGAATTCAGATCTTGATCGAGAAGGAGGTAGAAATGGATGCTCATGACCTGTTGCGATAAAAAATTCGAAATTATTATCGAATTGGAAGCATTAATTATAATTTCATAAATTTTCCATCATCACAGTTACCAGTAGCAACAGCAGCACTGTGGCTGGCTATGGGTGTGGGAGGTGGGGGAGCATGGCACTGGGGTACCCGTAAAATGTTCGTTGCATGAGGAGGATGTGGTTGTTGCTGTTGGTGCTGTTGTTGTTGTCTCCTCTCTTCTTCCTGTCGACTCAGCATGAAGGATTCCAGAGTCATAGAGCCACCAGGTTGAGAAGCCTCTGGTGTTCTGTAACAATAATACACAGATGTTAATAAAAGAATAAAAAATTATTCGAAAATACCTTTTTAAAAAAAAAAAAAATCAAATCCCTCAACAACTTTCACAGCAACTTACTTTGTTATTATTCAGAGATAAATCCCTGAGGTAAGCGTGTAAAATAAAACAAATACTCAAGATTTTTCAGACTTAGAATTAAATATCGACATCTTCAAAATACTTACGTATAATTTCAACCTAATCTTTATCTTACCTTTGATTATTTGCATTACACTTGGCTAACGACGCTAATCTATAATCAGCCATATCCGGAGGTCTTGTTGGACTAGCAGATGGCATAGGAGCGGTACAAGTTAACGATTCGGGTCGACTAAACAATCAGAATAAACGAATACGTGAAATTCAACTGTTATCTTGAACTGTTCGAAAAAAGAGCCAGGTGATATCATACTTGGAATCCAATGACAAACTAGGTTCGGGTAATTGAGCAGGAGGTTTCTCCATCGGAGGTATTCTGCGGTAACTCCTGAACTGAGCGGTTGGAACAGCAACGATGCTCTGTTTACTTCCCACGGGAAATAGTTTACGATATTTACGATCCAAACTGGACACATGATTGCCATCGCTACTTTCTTCTTTGGCCAGTTTACGGGAAGGTTTTTTCAACGAATTGAATTTTTTATCTCTGAAATGCAATTCTATTATGAGTCACAAGTACAAATGAAGCTACTATGAATGATTTGAAGAACATTCTGACATAGCTCACCCTTTGTTATCTTGAGTATGACTCAAGTGGCCGGAAATAACGGAGAATATTTTCTTGGCGGCGACATGAGGACCATGTTCATGACCACTTTTATCTTTTTTCGTGGTGATCGTTGGACTTTCATCTTCTTCGCCGTCAGTTTCACTCATGACGATAGCTAAAAAAGATAACATAACAAGAATTTTGTTTGGTTACGTAAAAAGAACAAGAATTTTATTTTTTTGGAATATTTCATTGATATCTCACTCTGTTCTTCTTCAGAAACGGTAACTTTAGAAAAAGAGTCTACCCAACCAGCCAGATCTTCTCCTGATTCAGCAGCGAAGTAAAAAGTAGTTCCTGTGTGGTATACTTTGAAAGCAAAATTTTTAGATTTGACTTCCTCTGCAGGCGAAACAGTAAATCCCGGAAGAGAAATCATTAATCGGGCGTGTGAAGCCTGAAACAAAGATCACAATTATTTTCTCAAAACCATTTTTTTTATAAATAGCACAAAAGAATTAGGCCTCACATCTCGAGAATTGAACCCGTAAAAAATAGTCCCTTTGATAATGAACCATCCCTTAATCCAGTGAGGAGATTCTCTGTTGTTTTTACGAGCCCGATGGTAAAGTGTTCCTTCATGATCACAAGTTCCCAGTTCTTTAACACTGACGTTGCGTCTTTCTAGAATACAACAGTATAATCGATTAAATTATATTTTTATAAAAAGTGAAATGAGCCACGGTTTCATTAACTTACTCGCTAAAAGAGGATTTTTCTTCCTCGGCACCTTAGGACTCTTATGAGAAATATTTCTCGAAGCTGATTTGGTAACACTGACGGCTTTCTGATTAGCTTTCGAATGGCTGGCTGCATTTTTTAAAGGCCTAGGGGGCGGTTCCGGCGGAGAAATGGGTTTCTTATCGATTTTATGACGAGGAAACGTAGCCGGTACGTCGATTGTAGTATGGATGACTAATTTCTCCGTCGGTGATATGGGACTGTTGATGATCTGTTTAGGAATTCCATCATGAGGTAAATCATTCAGCTCGTTTTTGGGTTCTCTGTCAAAGATATTCGATTCGGGGCGTATTTCTTGGACAGGAATACTTCTTTCTAAAGGAGGACGCAATTTGGGAGATTCTTCACTCAGCGAATTAGCTTCAGATTCACTATCCATAATCATCAATGACGAATCAATCGTATCCAGTATTTTATTTTTATTCGAAGATAATTCTTGTTCTGAAGGTAACGACGCGGAAGACTCGGTCAATTCTGGCTCGACAACACCATCGCTTCTGATTTCCAGGTACTCGTTTTGCTCGGATTCTATTTCAAGCGAATCTTGTTTAATTGGCTTGGTGAACGGTTTCATGTCCAAGGACTTTTTAAATTCGCTCAATGAATCAGATTCCGAAGTTATATTATCCGGGGCCGATTTCACTTTCTCCTCTGGTAACTTCATATTGAACGTCAATGGTTCTTTGGAGTCAGCCGAATAATCGTACGAAGGAGTACTGTAGCTTTTATCCAATTTACCACGTTCTCGTCTAGGACTACGGTCGTTTTTCTTAGCCATATTGCTTCGCAATGGAGATGAAGGTTTACTCGAGCTTTCCATTTTAGCTACGGTATTTTGAGCGTTGGATAAAATAGGCTTGGGAAACAGTTTGGGTTTTTTGGCATTCTGACTAGTTTGCTCGATTGCTTTGTTCAGGGAATCGATACGTTGTTTGAGCGGAATGAAGCTGTTACCGTCTGCGTTTTCTTTGTCGGGTTTTGGAGTTTTTTCTGAAGAAGACGAGTCGCTGACAGACGAATCCATTTGTTCGCATAATCGAGCTGACCAGGTTAACGAGCAATGAGCCGCAGGAGGGGATCTCCTCAGATGAGTTTCACTGTTAGCTTTCTCGCAAGCTTTTTCGTCGCTATTGCTTCGCCATTCTTTTTCTAATTTCAACTCGTGCCAAAACTAAAATAATAAACGGTAATAAAAAAACCTGATTTTTCACGATTGGAGCATTCGATCATTACCAAAAAAAACAAAAAACATACCTGTTCCAAGCTAAGAGGTGCTTGTTTGCTGACTGGACTTGCTCCGGTAATAGTGGCTCGACGTTGAACGGGTATGCGCGGTTTCGGTAAATAAAGACGTACGCTGTTAGGCGATGAAGGTCCAACCATCAGTTCACTTTCACTACTTTGACTACTACTGCTAGATACCGTACTCGGTGTCGGAGAAGGGGGCGACACTCGATCAGCAACTTGAGTTTCAACAGTATTTGCAATTGGTTTGGAATTAAGAATTCTGCAATAAAAAAGAAACTTTTAACAAATTGCGATTCGGCCTAAGCTCTTTATAGCACGATACAGACTTGAACTGCAATCCAAAATGAGGCGGAACGGTCAATAATTCCGGTCTAGATGGGGATAAGAGATCGTTCCATTTGGTCGAATAATTAATTTGTTTTCTGCACGGTAATCGATATGGCTTGATATAAATTTGACCGAAAACTTTACTATGACGGGGTCTTTTCTTTAACGTCATTAAAATCTCTGTCGAAGTTTCTTCAAATAATAACGACATTACTTCTTTAACTTCCCAGCCAACCTGAAACGATGAAATGTTACTCAAACGAAAAATAAACTTATTTTTCAAGTGAATAATACGTACGACAGTTTGATAATTAATTTGTACTATTTCGTCACCGGTTTCAATTTTTCCACTCTGATGAGCAGCGCTATTGCATTTCAATTCTCCAACTTGAAGGATACCGTGAAATGATGGCACAATGTAGAATCCCAAATGATCGCCGGGTCGCTTTTTCAAAGTAGCGAGGTCTAAAGAAGCAGGTTGTAGAAGTAACGAATCGTCGATACTTTGGATTATTTTATCCACCAATTCAGCGAGTTGTTTGCTACTTTGACGAATGTATTCGATTGGTTTATCGACAAAACGATCTCGCATTCCGCTCATGGCCATTTCTAAACTCAATTTCAACAGTTCGGTTTTTGTATCGACATACGAAGATTGGTCACAAAACGGTGATCTGAAATAGGTAATTAAATATCAATAAAATAGCATTGGTTGACCTAGAAAATACAAGGCAATCACCCAAAATAACACTGCGAATTTTAGCATCGGATATGAATCATGAAATAAGTATGATTTTTTTAATTCAATTATTATGAAAACGTAATTCTAAGAAACGATGATCGAGTTCGCAAATATGCGAAGAATTTTTCCCACGAATCAACTTGATTAGCCATAGTTGAAGGCAAAAGGCAAACTAGAGTTCTAAATTCAGATTGCAGTGCTATATACAATAATTTACAAGAGAGTGATACCCCACCTCCTCCCACATTAATTTCAGAATTCTTTAAAATTGTCAATATTATGTGCTTAGATAATTATTATATAAAGATGTAATTTAAGTAATTTATTTTGTAGATTTAATTAATGAGACTTGAATGTATGGCAATGAAGCAGCATACCTATCAAGCCAACAAACAAGCGGTTTTACAGCGGAAACTACATTAGCTACATCAGCAAGTACTTGTGTGGATACTACGCTACTGTTGATGTGATTTCTCCAAAGCTCATTGTGAAGACTATGGGCTAAACAGGATAACCGGAGGGCCAACAGTTGCAGATTCTCTCGATCTAAATCATAATACTAAGAACACACCGATATTGATTAGTGTTCCATGTCAGTACATAACCCTGCTCAACAAGGTCTAAATTGAGAATAATAAATAAAATATCATATTCTTACAAAATTTTTCAATAAATCGATCGCTTCTAAAATTATTTCTTGATGCCCAATTTTATAAACTCCGATCTCTTCCAAGTCATTAGGTTGCAAATCGAGTAGCTGTTGTCCATTTATGTTCTTCTCCACGAATAACCGTATGTATTGCAGAACTACATTATCTAAGCCTGTAAAATGAAAGAAAACTCTAGTTATGTCAAGCAGAGCATGGTTATTTAAATTGGACTAACCTTTCAACCATTCTGCAACTTGTTCTGGCTTCCAGTCAGCTACATTTACGTATGCCATTTTCAAATAGCGAAAATGATACTGAACATAAGCGAAGAATATGAATTTTATTCATACAGAATTCTAGTGACAGTCCAGCAGATTACTGAGCGGAGGTTTGAAATATTTGTGAGACAATGTAATCATTTGAGGAGCTCATTGCAAAAGTAGCCCTTGTCACATGAACTTTTAGACCCTTTTCACTCGATTGTACCTATTGCCAACTGCGGAGATCATGTTGTAATGATGAAATGACCGTCAAGTTGGTCTACCCTGAGTAGCCCTGAGAAGAATTGCTTTATAGAGTTTACATTCATGATACTGGGTACGCTCAAGGGAGAGCTTTGGAGATTGCATAGGTTCATGTGACAAGGGCTACTTTTGCAATGAGCTCCTCATTTCAGAGCCTGTGTAGAATCGAATAATGGGGTGTAAATTGTGATATTTTTAGACATCTAACAAATAATTGATAAACCGTAGTTATATTTTACTCACAAGATACGATTGCTGAATGATTTACAATAATGTGAAGCCTGTAAGCGCGTTTCTAACGTATTTTAGAGTTACGATATGAAAGAAAAACTAAAAATTAACAAATTTAATCGAACTTATCTTTTCTACTTCCTTTCCTGTTTTCATTTTTCTAATCTGCCTGCACCTGCGATGTAATTATTACCCTAAACTGGATAAATAAATAAAATAGATTTATCCTACAGTCGCTCGAGTGATCAAATGCGCGTTTTCTTTTCTCGTTTGGATAAAATATGTTATTCAACTAGTGAAATAAAGTGATTTTCGACGATTTTTGAGGTTTATTTCCCGAGCAGAGCGAGAGAAGTAATTAAAAATCGCCGAAAATCACTTTATTTTACTAGTAGGATAAAATACCATTTTGGTTTGTCACTTGTGACGTTAGTGCACTGCTACATAAGCGGCAACTCGGCAACTTAGCAACTTCGTTTCGCGTCAGTGGAACGAAAATGATAAGAAGTTGCTCGGTTATTGGCTGGAACTAGCAACCAAATCAAAATTTTTTGATTTGGTTGCCAAGTTGCCAGTTGCTGGTTGCTAGTTGCTGCTTATGTAGCAGTCGACTTAGACTTTATTTTTCAAGTTCGAGCACTCATCCAGTATTTTACAAAATGTTTCCACGTGTTTCTCTCTCTTCCCTTTCACACTACCGGTAGATTTATGCGAATCGCGAATGATAAGAATGCTGACTTGAACAAAGTTTGATTAATACTTAATTGAAAATTTTCAATTGATGAGTGATTAATTGATATTGTAATTATTGTGAGTACCTACTTTGAAGACAAGGAAACACCAGCGATTCTATTCAATTCAAATACGAGTTCATCGACGTTCTCTTTGATGAACTTGCGTTTTATTGAATGGCGAATACGAAAATGTTCGAGCATTGACGTTTTTATATTTTATATTTCTTTTTCAGGACATAATGCCGAAAAGAAAGCTAGAAGATTGTGATGAAGATTCCGAAGAAGTGAACCCCATTTTTACTAATCTAACAGAAAAAGATGTGTTCATCTCCGAATACATCGATGCATCTTGTTCGTTTCGTGGTATCATAAAACAACGGTAAGTCTTCTCATCTTTGAAATTCATGCACTGTGATTTCAATTTTAATAATGCGTTTATTTACATCGTTAGATTTTCCGATTTCCAAGTCAATGAAATAGATCTTGATGGTAAGATTGTAGAATTAACCAGCGTAGATTTCAAGAAAAACAATAAGACCGATGAGAATAATGAGGAAGAAAAAGATCCTGATGTTGTGGATGAGGAGTTGGATATTGATGGTGAGTAGAAGAAGCGAAATATTTCTGCTCCTGTGTATTGTTTCTCAAGTATTCTACATTCGGTTAAAAAAACAACTATGATTTTAGTCGCTCCGGTGAAAGAATTGACTTATCCTATCACCTCCGATGATCAGTGGAGACAGTTAACACTGTTATTGAAGAGAGGAAGGAAGGATGAAACCATCAAAATTGAAGTGTGATATTTCATTTGAAAATGATAGGCTCTTAAATTGTCTGTTGAATATGTTTGTTCAATGTATCCGTATGTGCATTTGTTTTAGGTTACAGATGTTGATAAAGAGGGTCGAACTAAAATACATTGCGATATAAAAACCAAGTATAAAAATAAATTACTCACTTCTACCGTGTCTGAGAAAGATGACAAAAAATACATATTGATTGGTGTCCATTCAACTGATAGTAAGTTTTACCTATATATTGCGAAATGGATGTTTAACGGAACAAAGATTGTCACGATTGTTCTTTTAACAGAAAGAAACAACTGTCAGAGATGGCCTAATGATTTACCTCAGTATTTATACGCGGTAGCATTCAAAGAAAATATCGATACGATGTCTGTTGCCCAAAAGATCACTAAAAAATTAAGGTACTAGTGTTTATTATGCCTACTTTTTTTTCATTAAATGAATATTTATTACGCATTAATCCATCTTTTTGGGTTGTTTTTCAGAATAAATCCAAAATTAATTACCTATGCAGGGACTAAAGATCGTCGCGGTGTCACTTCGCAATGGATAAGTGTATGTCGCGTTGAAGCGCACAGATTAGCGTCATTATCTTACCAGGATAAATTATGCTTTGGTAACTTCGAGTATAGAAAGGAACCTCTACAGTTGGGTGATCTCCAAGGAAACAGATTCCGATTAGCTTTACGGTATTTAGAATATTTCAGATAGATACGTAGTAACATGTTTTTCCACATGAAAATTTCAATTGTTTTATTTATCTATAGCAACGTTGAATCATCTTCGGAAGATATCGAAAAAACCATGAAAATTTTCGAAAAAACTGGATTCATAAATTATTTTGGCTTGCAGCGTTTCGGTTCCTATTCTACAGCTCCTACTTACGAAATAGGAAAATATTTACTCACCAGACAATGGAAAGAAGTAAGTTCAGTCAATGAATAACGTACGTAATAATTGCTGAAATTTCCAAATGATCACGTTGACAATATTAGGCAGTGAATTCAATATTGAGAACTCGTCCGAAAAATGACGAAATAAATGACGCTTGTAAAATCTGGACTGAAACTTGTAACGCAACCGAAGCATTGAAAGCATTAAGAAAAAATCGCGACCATTCTATTGAAGGCAGTATTCTACAAACTCTTTCTACTCAAGGCAACACAGCTTTTATGAATGCCTTGCAAAGGGTAAATATACTGTAGGTCCTTATGCTTATTCATCAACAATTATTCTTTTCAACTTGCCTACTCGTGTATTTCAGTTACCCAGAAACATGAGGTTATTGTACTTGCATTCGTTTCAAAGTTTAATTTGGAATCAGATAGTTTCTAAAAGAATTAGAGAATTTGGTTTGAAACCATTAGTCGGAGATTTAGTTTACGATACGAAAAATGATATGAAAGGTGAATTTTTCTCCAATATATGTACTACTAATCACGGTTTGATTTTCAATTCGAATAATTTTATGTATTCTTTTTCAGATGAAAATTCTAAAAAATCCGTGAAAGTAGTAACTACTGATATATTGAATGATGTGAAAATTGAAGATATCGTTTATCCTTTACCTGGATCAGCTATTACATACCCCGATAATATTATTGGTGAATGGTATAGAGAAATTTTTAAAGAACAAGACATAGATTTCGATCAGTCTGGTGACGGTTACAAGTGAGTAATTTTTTCAAATATACCCCTGATAATTTCACTCGACAGAAATTTCAATCCATTTCTTTTTTTTTAGAGCTTTTAGTTTATCTGGAGATTATCGAAAAATGATAGTGATTGCTAAAAATGTGCAATGGAAGAGCGTTTATTACAACAATATTAACGCTGATTTGATTGCTACTGATTATCAGAGAATGAAGCAATCAGACTCGATAGAAAATTTAGATGGTAAAGAAAATTCTTCCGTTCATTTCCTATTTTATTAATAAATGTATCTTGTTTCAATTAAGTATATAATACGTTCCTATCTTTTTTATTATTTTGCAGCTGGAAATTTTAAAGCTGTGATATTAGAATTTTCATTGCCTTCGTCGACTTATGCTACAATGGCGTTACGAGAGATCACCAAAATGGATACCTCGGCCAGTTTTCAAGCATCTTTAACATTAACTCATTTCAAAGAGAAAAATTCGAAACATGATTTGAAAGATGAGTCGATGTCCTAAATAAAACATTGTGTTTATGATACAATTATAAATTTTTATACGTTTTTCAAGTGTTGGAAACACGGTTGAATAAAGTTTATTTTATTTTGTGTAAATTTACGTGGTTTTTCAGATTAACTTGTTTTGAGAACATTCTGTTACACAAGTTACATTTATACGGCGATAATCCTTCGTGCGAATATTTATGTGATCTTAGATTACCAGGAGTTGGGAAAGACTTGCCGCAAATATCACATTTGTGAGGTTTTTCCTGCAAGAAAATCGCGTGTATTAATTACATAAAATTATGATTTTAATTCTCATTTCGATTACGTTACCATAAACTTATTAAATCTATAATTATTTTTCCAAAAAAGTCTACTCACTGCAGAATGAGTGAGTCGGTGGTAGTATAAATTTGAACTGGCTGTGAAACGTTTTCCACAAATCCGACATTGATGAGGTCTTTCTCCGCTGTGAATCCTTTTATGAGTATTCAGAGAACTAGACGTAGAGAACCCTTTTCCACAAATTTCACACACATGTGGTCTCTCGCCTACATTACAAAAATATCGAACAAAAATGCATAGTCGAGAAAAAGATAGGTTCCTATTTTCGGAGAAATTTACCTGTATGAGTCCTGATATGTCTTTTTAGCAACGAAGGTCTGTCGAATTCTTTGCCGCAAATATCACAAGGTAGCATATTCTTTGACTTCCCATTATTTTTTTTCGGCAACGAGCACTGATTTTTTGTTGTAAAAGTGATCGATAAATCTAAAGGTTTGCTAATATCTAAAAATAATTGAAATAATTTAATTTCCGAAGATCCAAATGAATAAATATGGACGAGGGATGTGGGAGGGGGTCGAAAATAAACTCACTTGTACAAAAATCTGCGTTATTATTTTCAGAAACCAAAATAATATCTTTTAGAGAAATATTGTGAAATAAGGCTCTAATCACAGATCCGTATTGTACTTGATGAGTGATTTCCAAAATTAAATAGGTATTTTCTTTAAATACTAAAGCATTCGAAGATTCCATTATACGTAAATCCTTTTGAGAAACTTCGCTGTACAAGTATAAAATATGGAGCCAGTGTATTTGTTGAGAATTCGAGTGACCGAAGCAATTCTAATAAAATCAGGGAGAAAATTTCATGAGAAAATCTACTGTGAGTGAGAAATAGGTATTAGCGATCGGAAAACTTACTTCGGAAAATACCCATCTTCCTTGATTAGAAAAAAATCTAATTCCTTTGGTGAAATACGTTTCTGCAAAAATATTCAAATCACCCTTATGCAATTTTTGCACGTTAAACTGCTCTGGTATGAAAACGTACATATTTGGTTATTCGAAATATAGACACATACTAGAAAATGTGCCGATATTTTTCCCTTACGAACCATCAATAAAGCACTAAGGAAATTTTACGTTTATTGAGTGTTGGTTATAGTGTAATTTGAAAACAAAATAGACATGATAAATGATTTCGGTGTAATGTTTCGTATGTAGGTTCTTTATAAGCACCAATTTCTCGTAATAAGTCATTCAAACACCGCACATTAGATTTTTATCGACCACTCAAGCTACATGTTTCGCTGTATATGATTAATGTATGTTATGATTTGTAATTTATTAGAGGCTTTGAATGGTGTTGTATATAAGTTACCGTTCTCTCAACAGAGAGGTCATATATATTTCTAGGTGTTGTAAGGGATATCCCTCCGTCATTTGCCATACACTTAGCCTACAAGTATAGCTATTTTGTTGAATAGGTTGCATATGTTTCGCCTGTTTGTCGAACGGTAATCGTTTTTTGTCACCTACTTACTTAGCTAAGCTAATTTTCCACACTTTTAAGCAGGGGGGAAAATGTATCTGATTATTGTTTCATACGTAAAAGATACCTATATTTTTCTATTATCTTTCAGATAAAAATAATGTGCACGCAATTTATCTACATTATTCAAATAAAACATTCACTTTTCTCACTTTTTTTTTTCTTTCTAAAAAGTAAAAACCTACTAAAAAATTTGACCGTTCAAGAACATCGACAACATAGCGCGTATCACTTTGCCTAGCAATTAAATTTACACTTTACTCGAGCATTCCACATCTCAGCAAGTACTTTTTCAAGATGTAATTATTTGTCGTAGAAATTTGTAAAAATGAAGCCATCGAAGCCACAAATCAAACTAGGAGATAAAGAGCTGGAAGTCTTGAGAAATCATGTACGAGTTCTTCATGGTTTGGATGTACCTTGCCAAAAAATGAAAAAAATAGTCGTAAAAGAACCTCGACTAAAATTAAATTCTGCTCATGCAGTAAGAATGGAATGTATTAAAAAACGCAGGCAATTCATGAACAAAATAGTAGCCGATGAAGAAAAAGAACGAATTAGAATAAAACACCGCATCAGCAGAAGAAGAAAAAGCATACAGTTTCATTTGAATAAAGCATTTCATATGAGATGGAAAAATGTTCGAAGACTTCCAGTTCTGTCGTCCTACGATAGAAAAGTTTTCAACGATACGGGAAAATTGCCATTCGTTGTACCTGCTTTTTATAAACCGTTCCGTCCTCACGACACTGACTGGTCGAATCAAGAATTTATATTTTTAGACGAAAATGAAGAGAAAAAGAAAAAAGAAGCGGCTTCTTCAACGCTTCAACCAACTCCTCAATTGAGCACGTCTTCATCGTCCATCTCCACCGAAACACTCAAGTCGAGTATTTCAACTACTGCGTTACCGGATACTATGGTGTTAACTACAACGTTAGCGATTAAGTAGCATAGGAGAAAGCTTTTTTCAATTTTTATACCATAAGATAGGTAAAATATTTAGTAAAAACTTCAATCGAACTGAAAAGTGAAATTAATGGAAAGCTAGGTGATGAAATGATATTGCGGTTCAACTTGGAAAAAAACTTAATATACGATTCTTGTTTTCGAAATAAAATTGCAATTTGTTGGTTATTCAATACTCTGTCATATTAATACATTAGGTACTAAAAAAAAATATCGAGAGCTCTTCAATAAGGGTAAGAATCCCCGCATACATACAAACAATAATCGCTATTCGATGATTCTGTGTTGAAGAAAAAAAAAAGGGGGAAAACAGAATTGTGTCGAACAAATCTTTATTTTATTAAAAACCAAAGAAGTACAGAAATGGCGCAGCTCACATTATTATTATTACTATCAATTACATGATTACTAGAAAGTCACAGTATAATATAATCACGAGATGAATAAATATGCTTAATTTTAGTTTAGTTATGAATCAACTTAAATTATCAGACAATTTGTACGTACACATAAAATCCATCCAAAGAAAACTAAATAAAAAACTAAATAGTCAAAAATAAATAAATATCTTCTAAAATATCACAATGACGCTTCAAATTTGAAATGAATGTTCAAAAATATGCCAATTTATTTACATAATCCACACCATTCAATTTCTTCCTAGGGAGTGATATGTATCCTAAAAAGTGTAACTCTTTCATGGCGAGAGAAAACCGACCACTGAAAAAAAAGTTCAAGTCGAAGGAAAATGAATACATAATACATATCAACGTGGAGGTACATGAAGACGATGATTGAAAATACTTACTATATTTCAGCACTGATATCTTTGTCGTTATAATTTTTCTTATCCACATAATATCTGAATTGCTGTAACAAAATGAAAAATTACTCATCTATCAAAAAAAGATTTGGCACTGCATGCTTGGAATAAGCGTACCTGAAACCAGTCATATAAATTAATAACATTGCCTTGTTCCTTGTGCAATTTAAAGAGAATGGACAGGTCTGGCATTGATTTTAAAACTTCGCCCGGCGTAGATTTACAACATGTACACTGCAAAACAATCGATGTTTTGTGATTAGAAATTCACCTTTTGCAAATTTTTATTATATAAAAACTAGTATTACTTCTAAATAAGTGATGGGATCTTGTAAGGCGTTATTCAACGCTGTTCTGGGATAAGGATCTAGAAGTCTCATAATGTTTACGTGGTCATTATAAATAAACAATTCGCCTAATGGGATATCATCCAATGATTTAAGATATAAATTCAAGAAATCGCGCCTAAGAAATTGCAAAAGATCTTTTCGCGTGTCTGCATATTCGCTTGATGGAGTATCTTTGCTCGCCCTTTTTTTCAGATCCTGCAAAACACATTATTTAAATTAACCAAAATGAAGAAAAAGGAAAACAAGAGAAGAAAAAATTTAAAAATTACATTTGTGAACAATGCTCTGCGCATCGCTGGACTTTGTTTCACATCATCGTTTCTAAAAGGAGTAAATTTTTTTCCTGGACTTCTAGTTGATGGACTGAGCTTCGTGGTGTTAGGAGATTCGAGAAGGCATCTGGGAGTAATGTTTTTAGCTGGGCTTCTTGTCGATGGACTGAGTTTGGTATTAGGAGACACGAAAGGACATCTGGGAGTAATTTTTTTAGCTGAACTCCGGATTGTTTCTAAAGGACTTTTATTCGCTTTCATTGGACTCCTTGTTTTCATTGGACTGCTCGTTTTCACTGGACTTCTTGTTTTCATTGGACTCCTGGTTGATTTATTAGGGCTTAGAGCTGTTTTGATGGGACTTCCAGGATTCTTCTTAATAACTTCTAGTTGACTTTCTTCTATTCTTTCAATAAATGAAGATAGTTTGGAACGTATTGATGACAACTCTGAATCTGTGTACTCGTTCAACATTGTTTCAACCTACGATGAAAAATGGTAAAAATCACTGTATTCGCAACTATTCAAACAACAGATATATGTTCATACATTTTTCAAAGCTTGAAGAAGCGAGTGTTTTGTTGAAACATTTATATAGTTGAAATTTGAATCTAACCATTGCTGTCTCTTATCAAAATCCATAACGTGTTGATAAATTTTCCGGATCTATAACGAGATGAACAGTATTTAAAAACTGAAATGCGCACCACAGAAAAGGAAAAAATTCAAGTAACTTACAGGAGTAGTCAATTTGTCATGTTTCAAAGATTTCATCAGTAAATTAAGACATCGCACCGCAGCGTTGAATCGAATCACACCGGTATTGAATTCATTATACAATTTCTTTAATTCATCCTGTAAAATTTCAACGATGTAACACGATGTCTTGAAAAATATATACACAGACGACACACGGTACGTACTTTAATAGTAGGCGATGAAACAGTTAAATTTTGCTTATGCATTTTACGTTTCGAGTTGTATTGATGTATAGAAGGAAGATCCAAAATTAAAGCGACACTTTCATCGCTCAGGTTATCAATACGATCAGATATGTCGTTAGATTCACCATCACAGCAAAATGTTGAATGAACCGAAGATTGAGAAAAATGTTCCAGCATGCAAAGCTATGAAAAAAACCAAAAAAAAACCATATTACAAAAACAGAATACATATTAATAAAACATCAAATCAAAGCAGTACTTTAATTCCTTTGATGAATTCTTTCACAGAAAAATTGTAATTCTCGTAGGAATGACAGAGAATCTCAAACACATTGGAACCCAAATGGAACACGCATTTTTCTTGTAAAAATATCTGTAAATAAGTCAAATTAAGTAATGCAACTTTGAGAGTTTCAATTTAAGAACATACTTCTTCCAAAACTCTATCTAAAAACGCAGCGGAAGGTCGGGATTGGAACGGAAAAATAGCTAGTTTCGAGTACACTTCGGATGTGAATCGTTTTTCCAGCGTATGCAACGTGTAAGGTACTCCGATTAGGAACATGAGTGGAAGACGGTTTCTAACAGAACTGCAATCACGAACTTGATCAATAAATAATAATAATGACTCACACTTTTCATGTTATGTATTACCAACCTTATTGTCTTCATGAAATCATTTAAAATTTGTTTAGGTATAGTTCCAATATCCTGAATGACCATTACTAAATAAGTTATTCCGAAATCATCGTCGGAATCGTTGTTCGTTTTATTCAATTCATCTAGTAATCCGTAATTGTTCAAATACCAATCAGATAAACGCAACAAAGAGCATTTAGACTTCGATACCAGCACGTTATCGGCGTCTTCTTCATCTTCAACAAATTCATCTCCCTAAATCATTCGTCTCATTAATACCAAACATAAACCATTACACAGTTTCAAATAATCAGAAAAGTAACTCACTTTAACGCTTACAGCATTTACAAAATCGTAAACGACACTTTCAATTAAAATTTTCACCGATGATGCCTTAGCAGGATTCAAGTTCACCATATGACATTTTACTTTCTCGTTATTGTCTAGCTGCTCTAATACCGCTGATATCATTGAACTGTGATCCGGCAAATTGTAACCTAGAAATATTAACATAGCAAACTTCACATCACGTTTATAAATTATCCAGCTTTAACTGCGCGACTCACCAGTGAATAAAGAAATGACAGGAACACGTTCGACGGTGTACTGATAATTAGAGACAAACTGGACGACATCTTGTACGGCACAGCTACGTTGTTCTGAGTGAATCCTCTAGAATACCATAACAATCGGTAACTTACTAGTTTTAAAAAATTACAATTATGCCAGATGACCAAACTCACCTCTAATTGACCAGTCAAAGTTTCACATATTGCTTCATAATCACGATACCAAGGCTGGGAATCTATCAAGTCAAAGTTACTAGGAGCTGACCTTTTCTTCGTGGTCTTCTTGGGTTTGAATACACTAAAGGCCTATCAATACGAAAGAAACAGTTACTTTGAATATCAATATCAATAAGTAGAGAAACAGATGAATAGTGGAGTTCCTTACCACATTGTCGTCCATATCTTTACGAATAATTCGAAGCTAACAATGAATAACAATCAAAAATAAAGTTACATACATAGTAAACTTTTCCATATGCATACAAGATACGAAAGAAATCACAAAATTACTAGTAAACCTTAGCAGCTTAGCTATGGAATGAAACTGAATTTAATTTTTATGGAAGTTGGAAGTTGGAACTCCGTTCATTTTCAGTTATTTTCCCGCCTTTGTTTTCCTTTCCCGCTTGCCCCTGCTTTCTACTTGCTACTTGCACTTCCTGTTGGCACTTCCTTTATTCGCTTTTAGCACGTGGAATTTGTATGACATTTTTTGATAAAAACTGATTGATTGGTTGCATAGCGATCATCACAAGGCAAAAATTGTCAACATTTTTACGATTACGTATTCGGTATTTTATTTTAAATTTAAATTAAAATTTCAAATTTGGCTGGTGATTTCAGTTTAAATTTGAAATTTGAGTCCTGAACTTTTGAATGATGAATGAATAATAATTTTAAAAAGAATGGGTAACATAACATAGTCTATGAAATCAATGAAATGAAATTTTTTAAGAGGCTGAACTTGAAGTTGAAATAAATAGGTAGGCACTTATAAAATAATGGCGAAATCATCATTATTGGGAGCTAAAAATCAGATTCGGTTGCTAAATATGATGGTTTTTCGAATCGTTGTTCCTATAAATTTTACGCTTAAAAAATTAAATATGTAGGTAAGTACTTGGAGAAAAATTTCTTGGACTATAAATTATTGTTCTTTCTAAATAGCGGCTATAGCGAGCATGGTGAGGAAATCCCCGCGCAGTTGGTGTCTGGTGAGTTATGTGTATGGAATGGATATGGATGGCTCCTCCGGAATGTTTTAATGAAGTTTTGTAATTCGTATTCCATATTATTCTTACCCTGTACAACAATTACGAAGGAGTAGGGTCACGGGTGGTTAGTTGTCAATAATTGTTAGTTGTCAAATTGCGTTTTTAAAAGGATACATGAACGCTATCTCCACGAAACCTTCATAATAACTTCATGCTATACCTACTAATGTTCCAACATGCAAAATTGGCTACAGAGCTTTTTATTTGGGGATACAATTTTGAAAAAAGTGATTTTACAGGTGCGAAGTTACACATGTTAAATTGGAACTTTTCGTTTTTAAACATCAAAAATATGTCAAAAGTAAATAAATTATACATCAATTTAAAGGAAATCTTATCACGGATTCAGTAATCACATGTTCAATTACAAAAAATTTTGAAATGAATAAAATTTTTTGGTACAAAGATGAAAAACGAGAAGTTGTTAGTTGTCAAAAAAGGGAATATTGTTAGTTGTCAATTATGCATCAAAGTGGGAAAATATTTTTAGAAAATTATCTATCGCATTATTGAATCATTTTTTTTCTGCCTTTCATTCTATAAAACGAATAAAAAGTTGCATTGATCGATTTACCTACGCAAAAAAAAAATTCATAGAATGACCAGTCAATTTTTAAGTCGTTTATGGATATTTTTTCAAGTTTTTGGGTTTATCTAAAAGTTTAGTCCTTCTCACGTGTTATCTTTTTGAAAATTTTCGAAAATCGAATTGTAAGTTTTTTTAAATCAATACTGAATGCGTGTTTGACAACTTAAAACAGGGGTGGTTGTTAGTTGTCACAAAAAAGTATCTCACTAAATCCACCATTAACTATTCATCACATGAACCAAAATTCAATTTTAAAAAAAGAAAACATGCGCAAAGAATCAAGCTTTCAAATGAGCCCAAAACCGCAAAAAAATATTCATAAATGGCTTCAGAAACTTCAAAAAACTTTTTTTTTTGACAACTAACCACCCGTGACCCTATGCTGACCTGCTCAGGCCCTACAAAAAAGAGTAAAAAGACGTATAGCACCCTGGACCCTACCCGAAGACGGATTCCCTCACCATGTTCTCTTCGCTCGTGATCTTGTTCCCATATGCTCGAATTTAAGGATTTAACATAAGTGGTACTTACTCCTCAAATTATTTTTCACCGATAATTCTGTAATTTCTGCAATGTACGGTCTACTTTAGAAAATTCCTGGAAATTCTGTTTTCAACCCATAGCGTTATTGTTTTAAGGAAGAATTGGGCCACAAAAATAGTTCTTTATTTTTTCGATTTTTAGGAAGTACTCGTCTTATTCGAACAGTGGATGTTTCAATTTTGTTTTTCAACGCTATCTCATCATCTGAAAATCGAGAGTTGCTGATCAGAGTATATCGTTTTTGTAGCTTGTTGTAGAAATAGAGAAAGGCCTAGTTAAGGGAGTGGAGATAGGTATTAAAATTCACTTCAACATCTCAAATTCTCAATCATTCCACAACTTGAAATCACCCCAGAATTTTCAATACCATCTCTCGGCTCTGATTATATCTCCTGATTGAAGAAACTGCGAAGTGCGAAATAAATTCTGTTTTTAATGTAGTGTTAAGCTGATGTTGAAATACTAATTGCCGACTTGCGTATTGCAGGCGTCGTTAAACTTTTTTTTGTTGTAATTTTATGCTTAAATGAGACTTTTTTTCAAAAAGAAGTTCACGCGTTTATACCTTATGATTTCTATTGGTAGGTAACGGTACCTTCGTGTACAGACACACCTGTATTTTTTCATTCTATCAAGTATTGAATACAAATGATACACAACTTCGGAAAAACAATGAACGAATAAAATACGAGTTCATAGTTCAACAGTTGAAAAAATATAATTCGAAGCATCGCAGATTCCTTTCACTTTTATAAATGTCGAGGTTCCATTAACCGATGAAAAAAACTTGAGCGCCATATACCTTACCTACTTCGATACAACAATATGCTTCCTGTTTATAGATTTCTTAGGTAGCTTGAGTAAAAGATCTCTTTATACTGGAATTTTCAACCCGACAAAGGTAAATTGTACCGCCCCAATAAAGCAATAAATATTTATTACATACATTAGATTGGATGAGGATCTTTACCTTCTTTGAAATCTCGCTAAGCATATTATTCGTGTGTACATTGGTAATAAAGCTAAATGACGTATTTTTCGATTTAACTCGATATACCTAGAAGTATTTTTAAATGCAATAACGTAGTATACTGGAACGAGTACGTGTAGGTTTTTTCGTAGATTGGGTAATTAAGGCAAATTATTCTAGCGGTAGACGAATAATTTCTTTTGTTTTATCTTTAAGAATACGAAAAGACAACTGAATAGGTGCATTTTGAGATCCTATATTATTGATGCGTACCTATAGATTCGATACCTTACTGAAAACCTTTTCGCCTAAAATTTGATCTAGTCGTGGTTTAAAAATGAAAGACTAAAAATAAAGAGAAACGATGAAATGAACGTGAGCTTGTTGTACTTTAGTAATATAGAAACTCTTTGTACAATGTTTATTTAGTCAATTAGCGTCTGTTCAAGGTAGTTTAACCTTTCTGTACCGAATATGTAAATGAATATGCGTTCAGTTTCAAGTCTTCTTCCATAAAAAAATAGAATTTTTGTTGTACCTATACTTATGTGTTGTTTGAATGAAGCAGGCATACCTACCAACAGGGTTGGGCGTGATCCAAAGATCAAAATCATTCTAATAACTTAAAATGACCCCTCTTTGATCCAAATTAAATAACTACTTATTAGATGCTTTTTGCGGTGAATCAATGTGAATCATGGATCTTTTTCTGATTTTTTTGGGTGCTCTAAAGTAATGCCTTGAAAATTATATCCACGTGGTCGTCCTGCAGTTGGTTTTCTATTAGGCCAGCTCCGTTTAACACATTTCGATTCAGTTGATCGGAAAATTATTCAAAATCATTCATCACTTCATCATAACATTCATGATACATACATCATTTGAATCAAAAATCTGTAGTGCGTACCTACCTACACAATATCGGTATTTATGTACCTACCTACCTAACCCAGGTTACTTACCTACCTGGCAGAAATAATCCAAAATCAAATGTCGTAGAACAATCGAAGGAACCGATGGATGACATAATGCCTTAGGTGCCTATCTGTTTTGTAAAAAAAAAAAATCGGTCGAGACGACATTCAAGTACTTGTATCAGTTGTACCTAATTTTTTTTTTTTACATCAAAGAAAGGTTATCTATATAACATTTCGACCACCCAACGAAATCCATTTACTTACCTGCTTGAACAGGACCTTTTTTTTCGTTTAGGAACCTATATAAAGTGCAACAAGTGATCTGAAAAAGGAACCTGAAAAAAATCATGGTCTTTTTCTTTTTCCTGAATCGGCATTTTTGAAAGGTAAAGTATTGTAAATCATTACACCAAAAGACTTTTTAATACTTATGTTTTAATATATTATTTCATTAAACTTGCGCAGTTATTCAATTTGAGATATCTCAGGTTTATTTATGTAGGTAACATTTAAAATATATTTTTGCAAATCGATCGGAGAGTTTTACAGAGCTAGGCCACTTTTAGAAATAGGTGATCAGCATGTAGGTATATACCTGAGATGAAAAAATACCGATGTACTTATGGTAATACACTTTCACATTATTAAATTGATCCTAGAATGTGCGTGTGAGTGTTTATAATTTTTTTAATTTAAAAAAAAAGTCAAACAGTAGGAAATGTACCTAATTTTGAAAAATGAATAACACATTATAAATTATCAAACCGATGCATCAATTTCAGCATTTCATCGTCAATTTAATAAAAAATTACAACAAACTGCATCACTTTTATACACCGAAAATACCTACACGACACAAATTCAACTATTGAAAAAATCTTACGATATTATATTAATTTCAATGAAAATCGCTACATAGGTACGAATTATTTCCACTAGAATCATCGGCACCGGAACTCTAGTTGAAATGGCCAATCGTAAGCTTAAAAAATTAAAAGCACTGTCCAATAGTAAGACCAGTTATGGAAAAAACACCACGCCACAGCCTCAAGTTCTGCCTACTTTCAAGGTGTGCCATTGCTGACTCGAAAACCTCAACAGGTAGACAACTTGTTTACACACTCACACATTGAAAAAAATAATACCATCAGCAATCTAGTATCCAGTTCGGTTAGTGTAGTTTCGACAGCTCGGTGTGAAAATCTGCCAACACTATCTTGTTTATTGATGTAATTTGTTATACACAACGAAAGGATCATTTTTCACACACAGGTGTTTCTGTGTAAATCAGGTAAAATTGAGATATTACAATTTTTCATCTTATTAATCGCCTGTTAATAATTTAATGCGATACTTTTACCGTGATGTTCACAATTTTGTATTATTATTTGCATTTTACGTCGGATTGCAAGTTTTCTTTTTTATGGCTATCTAAACACCTCGTACAGCTGTTATATAGGTTGATTACATTTTTTTTTTTTTTTGGTTTTTGAATCCAAGTTGGAAATTTGAAAGTTTAATCAAGAAAGTGTCGAAATTGTTTTATATTTTCAGGTTTAAATTTTTTCATTGTAGGCTAGGTATTTTTTGTTTTTCAGGAGAAACATGAATCATCGATAAGAAATTGTTTGCCGTTCTATGAAAGAAATATCATCATTGAATAGGAGGAACTCAGAGGAAGGAAGGGATAGGAAGTAGATTTGCATTATTCTCTTTCCAAAACTTTTTCTAAATTATAATCTGGCGAAATAAATAATTTTTTAAAAGTTTATAATAGAATAAGTAATGGGAAAATAAAACCTTAGACTAAATCCTTCTACAGAACTTGATTTCTAGTACCTACAAAAGACGATCAATTTTTTTGAATAGATGCTATGGCTTAATAATTTTTTTTAATTTATAATAACATTTTTCTCGTTTGCTTATAATTAATTAATTTTTAATTTGTTAACATTCTAAGATATGTCTCAGTCGCATATTCTAACAATGATGGAAGCAGGCGTGATAGCAGGAAAAATGAAAGGCGATCCTTTTGAAAATGATGTGAGAATTACATTAGATGATAAAGATCTATGGGAAAAATTCCGAGCATTAACCAATGAAATGATAGTCACAAAAACTGGCAGGTAATTTCAGCGTTACTCTCGTATAATTTATAATTTATGTACCTACCTATAGCTACTGATGGATTTATTCGAAATTGAGAGAACTTATTGAAACAGAAAAATTGAATTTTTTACTGTTAATGGGTATGTTCTCTGCCTCCCCCCCCCAAAATGAAGTTGTTTCAAAATGATAAAATAATGTTTTAAAAATGACAAAATGTTAAAGATGCTTCTTACGAAAATTTTTCAAAAATTTCTCACCGGCTTAAATACCTACCGTTTGGAATTGTTTATTACCTATCTCATAAAGTGTACATAAAGTGTAGGTTTCTATGGGCTAACATCGTCAACTACTGCACATATTTTTGCTTTTTTTAAAAACAAGTACGTAATGGAATTGTTTTCCCATTTAAAAATCACTATCCCCAGAAATTATTTCGCCTCAATTTCAGCACACGTTGTAAACCATTTAAAATGAAATATTCAGTTTCTCCATTCTTGTGCTAATTGAAGCAAAACAGATGATGGAATGTTCATACATCATCAAGCATATAGTTAAATGCGATTGGGAGATTGCGAAGAGAATAATGAAATCATATATTTTACCAGTTACTAAGTAGGTGTAAATTACTTGTTAGAGTATATGTACTTTATCTACCGTTTGGCGTTTGTAAGTTTGAATGAATAGTTAGCACAGTGGTGAAAATTTTCACCATCGTTTAATTCCCTTAAAACAATGGATAGGTATCTGTTAAATGTCTCATGCGTGGATTTTTTTTTCTAGTAAGCATTATTATGTCATAAATAAATATACGAAAATTCGTATAGGTGCCTGTCTATGTTTGCTTTGAGGAGAGATTTGCTTATTTTTTCGTTAGGTAGGTTATCGATAAGCTTTCCCTTTTTTCTCGATTTAGGATCTGTTTCTAAAGTTTGTTTGAAATAATAACCGAAGTCTACAATGTTATCAGAAGTAGGCCTGCTGATAGATACCAATTTTGACTTGCATTTTATTTTCTTGCTCTTCAATTAAATTCATTGAATTCTGATCTCGGTTTAAGTAGGTATTGGTAATGTCAATGAAGACGTAGCTTTTGTTTCATGATCGTTAATGAAAAATGAAGAATGATTTTTTTTTTCATCTTTGAGGTATTGACCAGTTGACAAATAGGTAATAAGACCAAAATATTTGAAATGAAATTACTCGGTGAAAAATTAAAATTTCTGACCCGGTACCTATGTCAAGTAGAACACCCCTTTGATTATTTAAAGAACAACTTAATATACCTACTTACCATTTTTTAATAGTTTTTTTTGGAAAATAAAATAACGAAGCAACCTCTGCATTTTTAATGAGGAAAATTCTGTAAAACGAAAATAATAATTTTGTTTGAAACAAAATTAGGTGTTTTTCATAGATAACATTATTACTTGGAACGTATCTATTTAGTGAAGGCAAATTAGCATATTTTTGAAAATATTTTCAGCCAGCTAAGCTTTTAATGCGAAAAACTGTCGAGAGTAATCCAGTGATCCCCTGAATAATCCATAAGAGTTACAACCCTCCAGACCCCTTGCTAATTATTTTATGAAGGGCCCATCCTCTCAAAAACCGTTTTTTCAATGTCGATTTTCGTTTTGAATTTTTAGGAGAATGTTTCCCGTCGTGAAAGTCACAGTAAATGGGTTAGATCCTGCTGCAATGTATACATTACTGTTGGAATTTATTCAAATCGAACAGCACAGGTAAATTTATGCATGGATCTGAAATTCTGGATCTACTTCCTGCTTACTTGAACTGATACACAGGGAAACTATATTTAAACAACAATATTCTTTAATTATTTTATAAATTGCGCGTATTTTTTTTTTAGATGGAAATACGTGAATGGTGATTGGGTTCCTGGTGGTAAAGCAGAACCACCTCCTCAGCATGCTGTATATGTTCATCCAGAATCACCGAACTTTGGAGCTCACTGGATGAAAGAATCTGTTTCATTTGCCAAAGTGAAGCTAAACAATAAGCAAACTTCTAATGGACAAGTAAAATGCAATTGATTTTTTAAAAATGAGATACCTACGTACGTATTTCAATTTCAATTTCAAAACTTGTTGACTTATTTTCATAGGTGATGTTAAATTCTTTGCATAAATACGAACCTCGAGTACACATAGTTCGAGTCAGCAGTGAGCAGCAAAGAGCTTTCACGTTTAATTTTCCAGAAACTCAGTTTATCGCTGTAACAGCTTATCAAAATGAAGAAGTAATTTTTCTCTAAATATTTCCCACTCTAGACATGATGATAAATGATAACATTACTCATTCAAAATTGAAAATTATTTTTTATTTTTAGGTGACTTCTTTGAAAATAAAATATAATCCATTTGCGAAAGCTTTTCTAGACGCTAAAGAAAGAACCGAATCTCCTTCAGCATGTCATAGGGATTCCAATCAAGAACAGTCGTCTTATTCTGATTGTAATTCATTCGTAAATTTATTAGGTACCTACTTCAAGTCAGCCAACATTATGACTGTTTTTAATGCTTTTAAACATTTTTTTCAGGTGATGAAAGATCTATGCGTCGTACGCCATCTTATCACACTCACGGTAAGCCCATGATTCTTTGATAACTTTTCGCCTGAAATGGTTAGAATACCACCTAATTAACACTCGACGATAAATTATACAGAATCACCAAACAACGTATGGATATTTCCTCAGTCATCTTCTGCGGCAAATTTACCAGTTCCATCCGAGCACCCTGTACATATGAAAGAAGATCGCCATGATAAACACAAATACCGATTTTCTCCGTTTTATCGACCAAGTAGTCAAATGTGCAACCAAAGATCATTATCTCCAGCTAATTCACCAGCAGGTAAAAACAATACCTATTTACTGCAAGCTGAACCACTTGAGGCGACCGGCTTCAATTTCAGTGAAAGTTGAAATTTTTAAACAAAATGTTCAAAACCTTGACCTTGAGGTCTTATTACCAAAATTTTAGTTTTATTGGCTGATTTTTCAAATTGTTGAAAGTTACCATACATTCATAAAAATCATGATTTGGAGAGCGTAGGTAATATTTTGTGGAATGAAGGGCTGTTGAATTTAGGAGAATTTATTCCTCGAATATCATATTCCGATTTTTATCTCAATTTTTTCTATAAATGTTCAAAATCATACCTAATACGAGAAGCGTAGAAATTTGTCAGGACTGTTAAAAATTTGGTTTCTTCCTACTTTCGATGTGGCCAGCCTAAAAAATAAATACCTATTGTGATTCAAAAAAATTACACTACGTTTCAAAATTTTTTAAAAAGATGAATGATTTTTAAATTTCGAAAAAATGTACAAAAATCAAAAAGTTTGTCGGAGCAATTGAACTGCTAGTCGCGTAACTTCGGGAACAAACCACCCTTTGCTGAAATTAGGACGTTACCTACAAACCGTTCCCTCAAATGCTTGGAATATTCATAAAATGCCGGTATTAGGCCTACGTAATTTTATTTCTCTCATAAAAATTTTCATTTTAAGGAATCTGCACTTCTGAGTCAGAAGACGGCGATATGCAACAACCAACCTCGAACGCAGTAGTCTTCTCTTCAAATCATTCAACCTGGTCAACCGAACCCATGGATACACCGGTAACCCTAACACCGGTACAATCACAGATCACTCCTTCGCCATCGCCAAATCACCTCCCAATACCATCGTCATCAAATGTGAACACTACCAATGCGCCAACGCCTCCGTTTATGAGTTGGTACTCTCTACCAGAGCAATCCTATCAATTACACCATTCTCATCATCACCATCATTACCAGCCTTTGGAGTATGTTCCTTTACCCATACCTCAGTCACAACCAGAATACATGAACTCGGATATTTTGATTCATAAAAATAACTTATCGTCCACGCCCAATCGCGAAGATAGCACTTACGATTGTAACATTGAGCAACGTTTGTTTCCGAAGAATAATAATACCGTCGAAATGAAATCTACGTCTTCGTGGATGCCTTCGAGTAATGGAGATACGTGTTTGATTAAAGATTTATGAATTTCTGTGCTGCACAATACTTCTCAAATTTTTACGGCAATGATTGAATTTAGACCATAGTTATTAGGTAGACAAATCTCTTTTTATTCGACCAATTTAAATTAAAATAACGACGAAAATAATGTCTTTTCAAGCGTTCATTTGTACGATATAGTTTTTCTTATATGTGTGTAGGTATAGTATTATTTTGAAAATTGATATTGAATCACAGCGTCTCAGGAATTTTGATAACATGATAGGTAAGGTACCTAAATTCTAGAAACATGTATGTATAAGAAAGTCTGGAACGACTTTGAAATACACCTAGTATCTACGTAATTTCATTGTTATTTCATGTTAAATATATATTACCTGTATTTTATGATTTACTTTTTTTTCAATAAAATGAGTTATGATAATCATAGATTTTGGTAAACTACTCGCGTTATCGGCATAATAATGGAATTTGAAGGTGTTAGCAGTTAACCACACACAAATTCAACAAACTAGAATGCAGAATTTAGCAAATTTTTATAGGTAATATAAAAGGTTACAAATATAAAAGACATTAAGCGTAAAAGATTAAAATAAGTAACGAACGGTAAGAAAATTCAGGAACCTTATACTGTTGAAAAATCGAATTTTTGATCACAGTTTTATTTTTCTCACTTCGGATTTACCCCTGTAAAAAAAATGGAAATTAAAACACAATTACGTGTATTAATTAATTTAACAGTAAGTATCTATGCCTTACCTATCATTACGGTAAACTTTCAAATAATGATCAATTCTATCAACTCGAGTTAAATTTCTTAAAAATTCTTCATCGTGTGTGATGATAATTAGCTGGAAATTCTTTTGACACATTCTTTTCGACACAATACTACCAAAAAAAAAATTATATAGATGGATAGATAAGTACAATTATTTATAATTTTTGCAGTTCAATCTAACGCGACGTATATAAATCCATTATCTTACTCGGATAAAGCAATGCTTAAACTTTCGATATTTTCACGATCTAGATTGGTAGTCGGTTCATCTAAGGTTAGAATACCACAATTCTTACTGAAGGTCTCTGCCAGCGCCATTCTTATTATCAAACAAGCCAGAACCTTTGAAAAAATTGACATTTCTAGCTCGCGATCATAACAATACCACTATTTTTCTCACACCATAAGGTATACCTTTTGTCCAGCGCTGCATCTTCCTGGCATATCCAATTCATGACCGCCTTTGATTTGGACCACGCGGTAATTGTAACTTCTTCTTCCTACATGAGATTATTTTTTCATTAATATTCTAGATATCATTCATACGTACAGCTCATTGAGACACAATAAGAATATTATTACCGCCGGGAGTAGGACTTGCTTCATCGGTTTTGATTTCTATCTGGTCTATGTCATTTCCGCGATAAATCTGCCTCCATAAATCGCGTACCATAGTATTGATCGTTTTCATGCGTTCTTTGTGGAAATAGATCATCGCCCAGTCCATAGCTTTCTCGTATTGTCTTAAATCATCGATCGCTAACCCCAGAACCTAAAGAGTAAATTAAAATCACGAGCGTTTAAATGTTTTCTCGGAAATATTTTTGAAACACATAGCACATTTTGTAATCAACTTACTTTCAAATTAACAACACTTTTTCGGTAATTTTGTTCAGCGTTTTGATATTTGAGGTCTTTCAGTTCGTATTCAGCTTCTTTGATGGTTTTTTTCAGTTCGAACTGCCTACCTTCTACACTCGATTTCTAAAATGGAAAAATGCTTTTAATCGCAAAGAAAGGAAAACAAATTATACAGGGATGATTACTTACTTTTTTTTCCAACTGATCTATCTCCTGTTTTAACTTGGTTTTTTGCCGATTCAATGATTGCAGCGTTATTTCACCAGCTTGGCCTTCCAATTCGACAATTTCGTTTTCTAATTTCGATATTTCTTCTTGTTTTTTTCTGAACTGCAGATTATTTTCATAATCCATTTTTTTCAGCTGTAAAAACATAAAATTATGGAACTCAATTCGAAAAACAAAGAAGTAATCCGAAAAATAATTTGTGTAAGATTTACCTCTTCGGCTTGAAGTGTTTGTTTAATGGATTGAATTTCTTTATCGATACGATCTCGTTCACGAGAATTTTCATTTTTTGTTAGCTGCAATTCGGCCAACTCTTGGCGAGTTTTATCTAATTTGGTAGTTCCTCCTTTATTGTTATATTCTTCGATAGCTTGGTGAAGAGTGGTAATTTCGTGAACTCTTTTATCGAATTCAACCAACTGTAACATAGCAGAAAATTATCGAAATTGAAAGAGAATTTTAGGCATGAAAACATAAATCAACTCATTAAATATGGTATTCAGTACTTTTTTCTTTTTCTCAACAATTTTCATTTTGTGGTCCATTTTCATTTTATTTAAATCCTGCGTAAGCTTAATCAATTTCTCCGACGTTGGGTTGAGTTCTTTTTCCATGTTACTCAATTCGCTTTCGTATAAGACGGTTGTCATTTGTAAATCATCCAATTTATCAGATAGTTCTTTTCTTTGTTGGACATTTCCTTTTGTCTGGAAAATACGAGAAAACATTTTTCCCGCATAAATATTTAGTTTTTATGAACATATTAATTTTCCTTCTTTTGTTAAGGACTTAATACGCAAACAAGAACATTAATTTTAAATGCAGTCAACAGTGAATGAGCTAACCGTCATTTGTTTAGTGATAATTTCATTTCTTCGTTCCCGAAGTTTATTTAATTTCTCGTGATACTTGGACAAAGCACTCTGAGAATTTTCCAATTCCATTCGACAAACATTCAGCTGCGCTTTGAAATCATCTTCTTCGTCTTGCGCTTGCTGCATGGTTTTATTCGTTTCTAAAAAAAAAATTGAAAGTATTTAATAGATCATAAATTCTTGCAATTGCAAAGAACTAAACAAATTCAACAAGTGTCATGTTTTACTAGAAACTGGAATTTTCTGTTCTTGTGTTTCTATATCTTGTTGAAGTTTTCGCAATTCTTGATAAAGGTGATCCAATGTTGTACAATCCGATAGGAGACCGGTAGCTATTGCCTGATCTGTTGAAGGCGCCGTCAATTCATCTCGCAAAGTTTGAAGTTCCGATTCCAATTCATCAATTTTTACTTTAATGTCGTTAACCTCTTTCCTATGCGTAAGAAAGATGCTCGACTTTAAACTATGTTCTCTTCAGTTTGCTCATAAATTAAAAATGTATCTACTTTAACTTAGGTAATTCATCTTTTTTGATTTGAGATATATTTTCATAAACTGATTGTAACTGCACCGCTCGATTTTGTTGTTCAATCGCTTCTTTGACTTCTTTTTCGGCTTGAGCAATTTGATCCGGTAACGTTTTCAATCGTTTATTCAACTAAAAATTTAATATAAGTTAGCAATAACCAAGTCCAAACTACGATGAGACTGCGTACCTACATGTTCTCAAAAACTTACATCGGTGACGACAAGACGAATTTCATCTTCGTTACTAAAATCTCGGCGACATGTAGGACAAATGGGATTTTCCGAATTTAATTTATCTAAGTATCTTTTATACATGAACTGAGACGCACTGCTGGTTCCTTTTGAATCCTAATGAAATAGAATATTTTCTCAGATTAAAAAACCATAAAAAATAAATTAAAAAACCATGAAGATCAATTTTAATTACTTGTGCGGAGCAGAGTTTTTCTTCCGCTCGTTTCAGGAATGTCTCGAAGTCGTTATCGCCACAGAAATCGGCAATGCGATCTTCATCATCGGCCAATTTTCGTTTTTTTAACAAAAGTTGATTATCCAAATTGCGTTTTTTCTCTTTCAGAATTACGAGCTGCGTCTCTTTATCAGAGATGAGTTTTTCTTTCGTTTTTACATCAGAGGACTAAAAAAAATTGAAGGAATAAAAATACTGAAACATTCATTTCAACATTTTTCAGATCATGAATAGTTGAATACTTACAAGTTTATCAAGATGTGCTTGCACTGTCTTTTTGAAATTATTTTGAGGCACTTCATTCAGTAAATGCTTTAGAGAGTTGCTATTTTTCTCTTTTCTGTAATCATATCCAAGTTTTTTATAATTCATCATCATAACAACTGTTTAATTATCAACTAGTAGGTAATTAATAAAAACTAACAATTCATTGAAAGTAGTTTCTTGTTTACGTTTCCTATCCAACAACTGATCCAAGTTTGCTTTCAAAATGCTGAATTTTTGTAACGTTTTTATTTCTTCGCTAAGTTCGGTTAATTTGGATTCCAATCTGATATAATATTTAAAAATTAAAACATAAAGCAAAATAAGAATAATTAGATACTTGAGTACTAAAAAATTAAAACAAACCGGTTTCTTTTAGAAGTGTTTTCACTGACACGAGTATTATGTTCGTTCACGTCCAATGATTTCGTAACTTCTTCTAAATCTTTATCGATTTTGGCCAATTCTTTTTCTAATGCAGCAAGCGTTTGGGCTGATTTATCAACCTGAATAAAAACAAAACAACAAACAGCAATAAATATAGGCACAAAGAATGCTAACCCAAAACCATTTCCAACTTACATCTTCGATTCTTTTTTTTATCTTTATAGTTTCGTCTTTGTTATCTTGGATATTTTTTCGTTTAACTCTAATTTCGTGCTCCATACTGGTCTTCTTTTCGCGAACTAAATATATTTCGTGTTGAAGTTTTTCCTCCTCAAGCTCTCCTTCTTCTTGCATTTTGTCTAAAGTTCGATTTTCTTCTTTCAGTTTTTGTTCGATTGATTCCAACAATTGGGAAGCTCTGTCTTGATTCATGTCACAGCTCGATACGACTATAGTAAAATTATTTTTCAAAAAACAAAATTCAACACTGATTCATAATTAAAAATACTTCAGTCACCAGTAAGTTTCAGTTCATCGGCGAGCTTATTCATGTATAAATTCCTGTTTCCAACTCTTTGATCATTTTGATCTTTTTCATTTTGAAGAGTTCCCAACGTCGTTTGTTTCGCGCCGATATTCTTTTGGTGGCGTTCTTCTTCTCTAATCACTAAATCCCTGTCTCCTTGTAATGTTTCCAGTTTGGCTTTCTCATTTCTATAGACATTTTGTAATACGTAAGTACATGTTGTACAACTCAGCAATGGAGTTACTTGATATCTTTGATAAGTCATAGAAATAACACAATACCTTAAATCCTGCTCAAAATTTTGAAGTTTTGCTTGTAGCTCTTGCGTAGTGCCGGGAAATTCATTTTTGATTTTCTTCTGCAGGTCTCGCTGATTTTCTTTCAGAAAATCTCGTTTATCCTTCATTGCTCGAATCTTTCCAAGATGATTGCCCAAGTTCATCTCTTTCTCGAGAATCTCGTTGTATGTGCTGTTTAATGGTGCCAGTTCGTTTTCTATTTTGGCTACTTCGTCACAACTGGCACATAAACTCGCTTTGTGACTTTCCAGCTTAGACTTCTTCTTTTCGGTTTCCTTCCATATCTCTTCGTCGAGATCAACATCCTTTTTAGCCAATGCTCTCTCTAGAATGAAACAGTATGATAGGGATTTTACAAAATATTCTTCAGTCAGTTAACATAGGTACAATGATTTTTTTTAGTACATACCTCCTTCATACTTTTTAGCCAACACACGCATATAATCGAGACATTTATTATACTCAGTTATTCCAAAAATCGCATCGAACCGGTCTTTCATTTTTTTACCTTTTTCCAGGGGCCTGAAACGTCCATACAGCAGAATTAATAATGAGTTTTGATAGTTAAGATAATGTCACTTGTGATACCAACCAAGCGGAATCTTCTTGATGGCAGAATATAACATTAGTAAGGACAGCTTTGGAAACTCCAAGGGCATTACTCATCCAAGAATCTATGTCATTGCAGCGAGTACTGATACTTTTCTTGATGTCATTCAAAAAAAAAAGAACAACACCGAATAAGCATTACATTGGTAATAGCTTCCTGCAATGTGGTTTAAAACTTACTCCATGAGCATCGGTGAGTGTCGTATCTAAAGTTTTGAATACAAGTGTTTTAGCTTTTTGAGTGACTGAGGAAGTACGAGCAATTGTATTTTCTTCTCCTTTGACATCCTTAAATTTCAACTTCACGTGTCCTTTAACCTGAAGAGGAAAAAACTTATATAATGGGCTCTCTGGTTTGGAATATAGAAACTAAAATCATCATGTAAGAAGTATCAATTTTTCTAATTTACTTACATCGATGCAACCACATAACTTCGGGTCGTGAAGAAATCCGCTTCCTTGATCTACACCAACAGGTAATTCGCCACATGTGGCGTATTTTAGGGCTTCGATTATAGTAGTTTTACCACATCCATTTTGACCCAAAATTAGAGTTAACGGAGTCGAGAATTTGATCCCTTGTTTGTCTCTATCATCTGGTCCAAAGCTACGAATTCCTTGCAAAAGTAGCCGATCGATTGATGACATTTTAAACAATTCTCAAGGCTACCGGATCACTTCGATATTGATAGAAATTGAAAACTTTGTAGCTGCTAATCAACAAACATGTGCTGTGTTTACAGCAGCCGTTGAACACCGTGAAACACTTGATCACAGGAAAGAAAATTACCTTTACTTACCAAACGCGGGCAGTAAAGTCTATTGAAAAGAACGCAAATATGTAATTGAATTGAATAAAGTACTAATAATTAATCTGAATTACATCTCACGATTGTAATAAATTGTTATAGAATTTTACATTCACACGACATGCGAATTACGATTGCGAAAAACTTTCCGCGGGAATTGTTGATAACAAGTTTGTCTTTGCAGCGGGAGTGGAGAGGAGAGGAGCAAAACGTTTTTGAGCGTTCTCGTTTTGGTTATTTTATTGGTAATGGTATTTATTTTAATTTTAATTGAGTTGAGGGTTTTCTTTTCACTTTCCTTGCGTTTTTTTTCAATGTTTAATGAATTTTGTAAATCATTTTGATTTTGAGATTTTTGTGAAAAATATTAATATTATTAATAATGCGCAATTGCGCATTGAAATTATTGAAAAGCGCAATAAATCAGGAATTCAGGATATTTGCTAGTAAACTTAGCTCTTTTAAAGAAAAAAAGAACATTGTTATAAATGTACTTACCTCCTAAACCAAGTGGATAGTGGTTTGTGAATAACAGTCTAATGTAAAAACTCAAGATTAACTTGATCTTGAAAGTGATGAAAAAGAATCAACAGGTTGTCAAAACTCAAAAGTGGAAACTGCAACTTCAGAAATTAATGTAAGCATCAAATTCAAGCCATTATCGCAGAGATTTTCTCTCAATAATTTCACTTCATTCCAGCATTGGTTGAAAATTCTTGTGAGGTGAGATGAACAGCTTTATCAAAGCGCAAGTGCTCAGAAGACGAAATATCTGTATCCCCACCTTCTCGGATAAGGCCACTAAAAAATGTTGGTACCTAACTACCTATTATAGAAATATTTAAAAAATAGACAGAACAAGGGCGACGAAAGAAAGAACGACAAATTTCCTGTAAGAAGAAAAACAAGAACAAAGAACGATTTGGAAATTTTGGAAGAACAAGAACCGTCAGTCATAGGAACGGTTCTTCAAAATTTTCGTGTTCTCTCAAAGCTGGTATTCCTATTATACGTATTATACATATACCCTTGGAATTGAATGTGAAATTTTTTAGAAAATTTTTATGGCATGAAAGGTATTTCATCACATTAATTTGAAGCACTTTGAAATTTTGTGTACAACTGTTCTACGTTTTTTCCGTAGCTTTCTACGGTCATTATAAAAAGGCCTTTATTTTAATTTTAAATGAAAAAAAAATGACTATTTCGTCGTTTCTGCATCGTCAGAAATATCACCATTACCGCATTCAACTTATTCAATCCTTTAAGACTTTGTAGTTTGTATATTTATGAAATAATTAATAATTAATCATCAATAATATTATTCATCAAATAAGTGCTTTTAAGCACTTTAAAATTTTCTACTATCAATTCAAAAACTTTTCATTGAAAACGAAAAACTATAGATAGACGAACAAACAAAAAACATAACTTCAAATCATTCTAAAAATAATTAAATCGAAAAAATAAAAGTTACACTTAATTAGTCGACTTAAAAAAACATTTAGGTATGCACAAAAACATGAAAAACTAAGATCCTTAAACTTAAATATGTACTTAGTTAACAATACCTCAAGTAACATTCAATAAATACAGGGTGTCTGGTGAGTGGATGGCAAATGGAAAATACTTCAGATTTGGATACAACCACTCTATGTAGGTAGGTAGGTAGGTAGAGGTACCACTAAGAAAACAGGGTATGTGAAGGTGTTGTCTATCTTCGAAATTAAAGGGGCAAAAAATGTACTTTTTCAAAATCTGAGAGCCAAGATCAAGATCCAATTTTGACCATGGCGTCGGTAGTACTTCGAAAAATGAACACAAATTTCCTATTGTGATTTTTTGCCCAATTTATAAATTAATTGAAGGGGCTATAAATTATTTTTAATTTCGAAAAATCGCGATGGAAAAAATGATTGTTGAACCAAAATGAATAGTAAGTCGAAAAATAAACAAATTATGTTATGATCATTTTTTTCTAATCCTAAAATTTAAACAGTTTTTGGGAACTCGTAAATTTTTGATTTTTTCAAATTTTTGAGTTCCAAAAACTTTTAAAATTTTAGAGTAAGAATAAAAATGATCATAACAAAATTTGTTTATTTTTCGGCGTACTATTCATTTTTCCCATCGCGATTTTTTGAATTGAAACTGAAAACGATTTTATAGCCCCGTAAAAATAATTAACAATAAAGCACAGAATAGCTATATATAAAAAGCGCCAAAATAAAATTCTGCACCTGTAAACTCAAGCTAACCGACATCAAGACTTTATTTAATCAATTTCTGTGCAAATTTTTAAAAATCATTCTCGCCAGTTGAAAAATATAATCAAATTTTACATAGATATTTCATTTAGAAGAGACATTCAAAAATGTTGCTGAAAGTTCTATTTAAATGGCAAAATTCATAAATTTTTCAAGTGACAAATCACTCAGAATGATTTTTCTTTCCTTCGACTTTTTCATTAGCATCATGATTTACAGTTTTCAAAAAATAAGCTAATTCAATCACCAAAAAAATTAGATCAATTTCAAGAAATTGGCACTTGAATAGGACTTTTTCGGATAGTTTAATTACAAACATAATTTCCATCACTGAGTCGATTCTTTCTGAATTGAAAGAAAGACAAAACGAAACCTAATCCAAACATTTGAATGGTTCCAATAAATAACCACAAATTCGAACAATTGACTTTTACATCAACTCAGTTTTTCTGCTTCATTAAATCAGCCACGAATTCTTCAGCACCTAGCAAGTTTTCAGTTTCCCATTTAGACAAAGCATTCAAACTATTGGAAACAGCACCCGCATCAAAATCGCAAACTGTTGAATTCCCTTGACTAATTAACCTAGCAATGAAATCTTTCGTCCCATCGAACTGATCAATGTTCCACTGAGATAGAGCATTCAAGGTATTAGCTATAGCTCGAAAATCGAATTGATTGACCGTTCGACTACCTACTTTAATCAACGCAATGACAAACTCTCTGCCTCCTTGTAACTCGTCGACGTTCCACTTGCACAAAGCGAACAAACTGTTGGAAATAGCTTGAGGATTGAATTCCCCAATAGTTGAATTTCCTCGTTGTATTAATCGAACAATGAATTCTACCGATCCTTCGAATTCGTCAATATTCCATTTGGACAATGCGTTTAAACTATTGGAAACAGATTGAGAATTAAATGCTTCGATTGTTGAATTTCCTTGTTTCACCAACTCAACAATAAATTCTCTGGCTCCGTATAATTCATCGATATTCCACTTGGATAAAGCGTTCAAGCAATTAGAAACAAGTTGAGAATCGAATTCAGCAGCTATTAAACTGCCTCGTTTGATTAATCGATTAATAAATTCTTTAGCTCCTTGTAATTCATAGACTTTCCATTTAGATAAGGCATTTAAACAGGTGGAAATATCAAGAGAGTTGAATTTATCGCAAATTTGATTACCGGAAATTATCAACTGGATAATGAACTCTTTGGATTCATGGATTTCATCGATATTCCATTTAGAAAGCGCGTTCAAGGCATTTGATATTGACAAAGCACTCAAACTGTTGTCGTTATTTTGCGAATTAAATTTGCTAACCATCGAGCTCCCTCGTTTGATCGTCTGAACAATGAATTCTCTAGCTCCTTCGAACTCGTCGATTTTCCACTTCGATAGAGCATTTAGGATATTTGTACTCTCCTGAATATTGAATCTGCCACCTGAGGAATTGCCTTGCTTTAGTAGCTGGATGATGAACTCTCTGGTTCCTTCGAATTCATCGATATTCCACTTACTGAGAGCGTTCAAGTTGTTGGAAATACTCTGTGAATTGAATCTATTGATTGACGAGCGACCACGTTTTATTAATCGAGTGATAAATTCCCTGGTTCCGTCTAATTCATCAATATCCCATTTAGAAAGGGCATTTAAAGAGCTAGAAATGTCAAACGAGTCGAATGTGTCAGCTTTCAGAGTTCCACATCTCACCAATTGAACGATGAAGTGTTTACTTCCATCCAACTCGTAAATATTCCATTTGGACAATGCGTTCAAGCTATTGGCAATCTCCTGAGGTTTGAAACCTCCAGCTAATGAGCTTCCTCGTTTTATCAAATGAACAATGAACTTTTTAGAACCCTGCAATTCATCAATGTTCCATTTGGAAAATGCATTTAAACTGTTGGCAATACCTTGGCAAGCGAATGTATCGATGATAGAATCTCCATTTTTAATTAAATGAACAATAAAACCTCTAGCCTCTAGCATCTTGTCGACATTCCACCTGGATAGAGCGTTCAAACTGTGCGCAATCTCCATGGAATTGAATTTATTGGCCATCGAAGTTCCTTGTTTCATTACATAAATTATAAACTCCTTGGCGCCTTGCAATTCTTCGATGTTCCATTTGGACATTGCGTTCAAAGTTTTGGCGATACTCAGGGGAGTGAATCTGTTATCAGTCGATGTTCCTTGTTTGAGCAACTGAACGATGAATTCTCTGGATCCTTCGAAATCGCTCAAATTCCACCTAGACAAAGCAGTCAAGTTGTTAGAAACAGCCACAGAGTGAAACTGATCGGTAAATGTGGCGCCTCGTTTCACTAAACAACTGATAAACTTCCTGGATCCTTCGAGCTCGTCGATATTCCATTTCGATAGAGCCCTCAGACAATTGGTAATACCTTGAGAATCGAATTTATCAATTGTATCGTTTTCCAGTAGCCAAGTTCCTCGGCATAACAATCCATTAATGACAGATTTAAATAAATCAACCTTGGCAATTTGATTGTTGACAATGTGAACACGACCTTCCCATACATTGCTATTCAAAACATTCCATTGGGATAACGCATTCAAACTATTAGCAACTTGCCAAGAGCTAAATTTAGAAGGAGCTCGGCTATTTGGATGTAATAATTGATCTCCTTTCTCCGCCAATCTAACGATTAACCGTTTGAAATTTTCTTGACATTCAGTGTTCCACTCGGTACCAAAAATATTGAATTTTAATAAACTATTGAACGTTCCAGAAATTCCGGTAGCCTCAATTCTGCCCAGAGAATCGAAACGTTTAAGCCATTCTTGCACCAAATCACCAAGCTCCTCGTTCGAGTTTTTCTTCGTAAAATTTAACTGCTTGGAGAAATCCGCGTGTGTTCTGAAGTTAACGATTTTCGTGTGCATGTAACATACTTTTTTGGAAAAATTAGCGCACTTTGATAAGCTAAGAAACACCGGTTTCACATTAAAATTAAGAGTATGATGAACTTGTTTAGGAAAATCAACACGATCTCGTAAGTCAGACAGCACTGTTGTTACTGTTTCTTGCATGTAATACGATTTTTTTGAGAAGTAATTACGGCCTCGAAGATAAGGAAACATCTTCATCGTGCTACCTTCATGGAAGTAATATAACTGCTTCGACAGATGTGTATGGCCTTTGCAGATAGAAAACATTTTTACCGTTTGCTGAACTTTGTAACAATTTTCCATCAACAAATCTCAGCAAGCGTTTAAACGGTTCATCCGCAGTAATGGAAACTGATCAATTGAAGCTCGATGGTTATGAACAATGCAACATCAGGGATTCCTGTAAAATATTGCAAATATTTAATTAAATTCGCACTCTAAACTTTGAATATTGACTTAGTTTATGATATAACTACAGATAAGAAAAGTTGATCAAATTTGGGTATTCAAAACTTCACAGAATAATCAATTTCGATACAACATGCTTGGTATATGAATAGAAATTATTTTTAATGTGGAATCCTACTCACCAATCTGAATTTTCTTCGGTCTAGAGGCAAATGAGGCATAAAATATCTTGGTTTCTTGTTGTATAAAACACATAAAAGTTTTCAAAGCACTACACCATATGCTATGCAGGTTTACAGAAATTTCTGAAACACAAAGGAATAAAATAAAATTAAACCGAAGCACGAGTACCAAAGTTCCCAAGCATTTTTACAAATACTAAGTAATAACGTAATATGAACAATATAGAATACTATTCCTGCAATAATACATGCTAACGAACACGATTCTATATTGCAACTTTGATTGTTTATTGTACGATAGTTAAAACTGAATTACACACGATTCTATTGATTATTTGAATTAAATCAATAAACATTTGTGATTGATAACATTTTCATGATGAATACTTACGAATTGGAACACGACGAACGATGACAACTCCTAGATAACGTATACAGTGATCTAAGGAAGAAATTATCGAAAATACAATCACCCTTAGTATTAATCTTGGAGCACACAAGTAGTCGGTGATTAAATCCAGCTACAATGGAAACAGATTTCAGCAATTACTCAATTAGCCATCTATCTACATCAGTATGCATACATGTATATAAACAACTGTGAATTTTACTCGAATAACACTTACTCATCAATAATTTTTGAACATTTATTAAGCAATTAAGTTGGTGTACTTGCAATTGAGATGATATTGATATTCTTCATGAAGAAGGTCGTTTTATTACCGGCGTTCAGTCAGCTAATCGGTATTGACGTATTGACTATTGAGTAGAAAAAGTAAAAGTTCAATATTTATTAAATGATTAACAACTTTGATAGACGACCTTAGAAGACGAAACAACAACGACTTCGAATTTCCAATTAATTTGAACTGAAATGAAAATCCGAAATCCAAAATTTGAAAGTTGAAACGAAAAAAAAAGCTTATCAATATCAGTTATCAAGCGCGTGAGATAGTGGACTGCTACATAAGCGGCAACTAGCAACCAGCAACTGGCAACTTGGCAACCAAATCAAAAAATTTTGATTTGGTTGCTAGTTCCAGCCAATAACCGAGCAACTTCTTATCATTTTCGTTCCACTGACGCGAAACGAAGTTGCTAAGTTGCCTAGGGCTCTATATAAACCAGGTGAGCGCATCCACCATTTTGTTCCCTGAAGTGATAACGAACCAGTAATTATGCATACAATTTCTTATGTAAAAAATGCAATTTTTTAAATTGTTCGCGAGTTTGGGTGAACTGTTATGCAGTCTTAAATTAAAGACAATAAAATTCCCTATCGATTGATGTTAAATTTTGATCATTTCGCGTAAAAATAACGATTTTATGAATATTTCTATTTTACTGATTTTTGCATACTACGTACGTCATCTTTAAAGTAAAAATACTCGAAATTTTCAGTGGACACATAGGTATTTTATTACAGTAAAATGTTCGTTATTTTATCCTCTTTAAAATGAGCTATTACCGAAAGCTCTACATGCAACCGTTCAAAAGTTTTCGAAGTTGAAAGTTGCGAAAATCAGCTGCGGGCACTCGGGCAGTAAGTATTTGACTTTGAACAAATTTTACTCAAAATTTTCAACGGACACATGGATATTTTAATACAGCAAAATGTTCGTAATTTTATCGTCTTTAAAATGAGCTTATAACGAAAGTTCTACCTCTCATCGTTCAAAAGATCTTGAAGATCAAAGTTGCGGAAAGTAAAATACTGATCAAAACTAAGTGACTGATAACAGTGATAACACAATTTGGCCACTTTCCGCAACTTTGAACTTCAAAAACTTTTGAACGGTTGAAGGTAGAGCTTTCGGTAAACAACCATTTTAAAAAGGATACAATTACGAACATTTTGATGTATTAAAATACCTACGTGTCCACTGAAAATTTCGAGTAATATTAGTTCAAAGTTCAGTACTTACCATCCGCAGCTTGTTTTCCCAACTTTCAACTTCGAAAACTTTTGAACGGTTGCATGTAGAGCTTTCGGTAAACAACCATTTTAAAAAGGATACAATTACGAACATTTTGCTGTATTAAAATACCTATGCGTCCACTGAAAATTTCGAGTATTTTTAGTTTAAAGACGACGTACGTAGTACGCAGAAATCAGTAAAATTGAAGTACCTATTCATAAAGTCGTTATTTTTTCATGAAATGATCAAAATTTAACATCGATCGATAGGAAATTTTATTGTCTTTAATTTGAGACTACACGTAAGTTCACCCGGACTCGCGAACTATCGAGAAAATTGCATTTTTTACGTGAGAAATTGTATCTATACTTACTAGTCCGTTATCACTCAGGGAACAAAATGGCCGATGCGCTCACCCACTTTATATAGAGCCTTAAGTTGCCGAGTTGCCGCTTATGTAGCAGTCCACATATGCGTTAATTCTACTATTTACAAAGGGTACTGTACATTATGTGGAGCATGTGGATTCGGATTGTGGTCAGGGATTTCCAGCCAATCATCGATTAGCTTTTGGCTATCAGCTTTTAGCTTGATTTTCATTAGCTTAAATAAAGCTGGCTATTGGCTGGCAAAATTTCATTGGCTGGCGATTGGCTGGCTTTTGGCTTACGAAAACAAAAATACATGTGACCCCTCAAAATACTCGTTATGATAGAGCGTCGGATTCCAGAGACTGCAACACTACAAACTTAACCAGGTAACCCTTCGAGGTTACATATCGTTACCTTAATGCCAAATCCGAGTATGTCCAAGAACGTGAATTTTTCAGGAGAGGAAATTGAAAGTTTGAAAGATGATAAAAACAAATGGAGGGGATATGAAGTAATAAAATTTTGAAGTATGATAGCTCAATCTCTTATGAAGAGATTGTCTGAGCTACATTTGTAAAATTTCTCAATTTAGTACGTGTAATTAAATGTTTTTCAAGCAGTGATGGACATACTCAGGTTTTGATTCTATATGTCCATGTTGTTACGAATTGAAATCCGAGTATGTCCCAAATTTCTTATGAATTTCGGGTATGGGTGAACTGTTATGCAGTCTTAAATTAAAGACAATGAAATTCTTATTCGATTGGTGTTGAATTTTTATCATTTCGCGTAAAATTAACGATTTAATGAGTACTTCTATTTTACTGATTTTTGCATACTACGTACGTCATCTTTAAACTAAAAATACTCGAAATTTTCAGTGGACACATAGGTATTTTAATACATCAAAATGTTCGGATTTTCATCCTCTTGAAAATGAGCTGTTACCGAAAGCTCTACATGCAACCGTTCAAAAGTTTTCGAAGTTTGAAGTTGCGAAAAAGAGCTGCAAGCTGCAAGTATTGAACTTCAAACTGAAATTACTGAACGTTTTGAGTGGACACATAGGTATTTTAATGTATCGAAATGTTCGTAATTTTATCCTCTTTAAAATGGTTGTTTATCGAAAGCTGTTCCTTCAACCGTTTGAAAGCTCTCGAAGATCAAAATTACGGAAGGTGGTCAACTGTGTTATCACTGTTATCATGCAGTCACAATGAGTTCATTGAATTCTGTTTAGAATATTTTGTAATGCGGATTAGGTATTAGGTACTAATTTATTTACCCTGATCTATGAAACCAGTTGTCTGGCGTACGAGATGATAAACAAGCTGGAACACAATCATTGATGGTTTTATTTTTAATGGACATACTCAATGGACATACTCGCTTTTAGCTTCTAAATGGACATACTCAATGTTTAAAATTTATTTAAATTCAATTTTCTTACATTTTCATAATAATTATAAGGTTTATTATTTATTTCACTAGATTCGGCTGAGCGTCAGCTTTTCAGTGATACCAAAATCAAAAAATTGAAAATTTTGGACATACTCGGATTTGGCATTCGGCGTTAACATCTCGTGGCCGCGCCACCATCGCCTTGCTGAAAGGGGGACTTTTTGTAGAGAATCGCATTCATTCGCATCTCGACAAGTCGAGTGTGCGCGTGTGTAAGCGTGCGTAAGTATGGAAATATCCCCCTTTCAGCATGATAACACGTATTTCATGCATTTCACCGCCAGAGTGCAACACATGTTTGTTGACGCCGAATTAAGGTAACGATATAAAAAAAACTGCCGCAACTCTTAAACCAGATCTAGGACCTCATTATTTAATCAGTGCTGTGAGAACGAACGAAAACGGGAACGGGAACGCCTAAAGAACGCTACTTTTTAAATTTCCTTCAAAGAACGAACGGACAATCACACAAAATAAATCTTCTTGAAGAACGTTCTTACTCAAGAACGGGGACAATAAAATTGCGGGAACGGAACGGGAACGGGAACGGAGTGCTAATTTGGCGTTCTCAGATGTTCTTTCAGGTAAAGTTCTAGATTAGGGAAGTATACGCATACGCCATTTTGGTTCGACACAACGGATGTAAACAACATTAGAACGTATGTACGCATACAATCTTACGTGTAAAAAATGCAATTTTTTCGATTGTTCGCGGGTTCGGGTGAATTTTTAAGTAGTTTCCAGCTAAAGACAATGAAATTTCCTATCGATTGATGTTAAATTTTTGTTATTTCGCGCAAAATTGACGATTTTCTGAATACTTATATTATCCGATTTTTTCATACTATATGTGTCAACTTTAAACTAAAAATACTCGAAATCTTCAGTGAACACACAGGTATTTTAATATAGCAAAATGTTCGTAATTTCTTCGTCTTTAAAATGAGTGTTTATCGAAAGCTCTACATGCAACCGTTCAAAAGTTGTAGAAGTTTAAAGTTGCGAAAACAATGCAAAAACCAACCGCGGATGGTAAGTATTGAACTTTGAACTAGAATTACTCAAAATTTTCAACGAACACATAGGTATATTAATACAGCAAAACGTTCGTTATTTTATCCTTTTTAAAATGGGTCTTTACCGAAAGCTCTACCTTCTACCGTTCAAAAATTCTTGAAGATCAGAGTTGCGGAAAATGTTCTACAATCAACACTAAGTGACTGATAACAGTGATAACACAATTTGAACACTTTCCGCAACTTTGATCTTCAAGAATTTTTGAACGGTAGAAGGTAGAGCTTTCGGTAAAGACCCATTTTAAAAAGGATAAAATAACGAACGTTTTGCTGTATTAATATACCTATGTGTTCGTTGAAAATTTTGAGTAATTCTAGTTCAAAGTTCAATACTTACCATCCGCGGTTGGTTTTTGCATTGTTTTCGCAACTTTAAACTTCTACAACTTTTGAACGGTTGCATGTAGAGCTTTCGATAAACACTCATTTTAAAGACGAAGAAATTACGAACATTTTGCTATATTAAAATACCTGTGTGTTCACTGAAGATTTCGAGTATTTTTAGTTTAAAGTTGACACATATAGTATGAAAAAATCGGATAATATAAGTATTCAGAAAATCGTCAATTTTGCGCGAAATAACAAAAATTTAACATCAATCGATAGGAAATTTCATTGTCTTTAGCTGGAAACTACTTAAAAATTCACCCGAACCCGCGAACAATCGAAAAAATTGCATTTTTTACACGTAAGATTGTATGCGTACATACGTTCTAATGTTGTTTACATCCGTTGTGTCGAACCAAAATGGCGTGGCGTATGTGTATACTTCCCTAATCTAGAACTTTACTTTCAGGGTCCTCTAATTACCTCCCAAAATTCTGAAAAATAGGGAAAAATAAGCTTATTCTACAAACTTTTAGTTGTTTTATGGTACAATTGAAGAAAATGAAAAAATTTCCATCAAAAATTGCTTGGCTTGTACCACAGAACACTATTGAGAATGGGAACGGGAACACAGGAACGTGAATTCTGGAAATTTTTTTGAGAACGAGAACGGGAACGGGAACGCTTCTGTCTATGGAGCAGAAGAACTAGGAACAGGATCAAGGTGTTGCATTTGGGAACAATAAGGAACAAAGAACGGCGTTCTTTATAGTGAGAACGAAGAACGGGAACGGGAACGAGCACTTCCGCGTTCTCACAGCACTGATTTAATTGTGCCATTTTTTGAGAATTTTCTCCTCTTTCCAATGGTATAAATTTTTTTGAAATCCTCAAAACTCTTAAGGAGCGTACACATGATCCAATATATTTGACAAACTCGATTTGTCAAATCAAATTGAATTTAATCAAACATATTCGGTTGTGTGGACGCTCTGATGATGTCTTTCTCGAATTTTTAACGTTTTGTTGATCGGAGACACCATAGACACAACTCTGAAAATAATTCTGAAAATATAAATAATTTCTATTTTCAGAATTGGTGTCATCGATCAACAAAACGTTGAAAATTTGGAAAAAAAACCAGGGGTTGAAACTGATTGAAAATTGATTTTTGGTTTTTGGTTTGGTTTCAATTTTCACCTTTTGATAATTGGTTTTTTGGTTTTTGGTTTCAGTTGTTTGCTACCTTTATTTGGTTTTTTGGTTTTTGGTTACAGTTTTTTGCTACTTTTATTTGGTATTGGGTTTTTGGTTTCAGTTTTCAGGTTTTTTTTCCTGCCAATTATTGCATTATGCCGCCTAATTCTAGGTAGTATTAGTATTATTAATTATTGTATTCATTTCTACTAGTCAATTAATGCATAAAATGTCAAAACATTACACATATTTTGACATTTCTGATGATTTAAATTTCAAATTTTTTATATTTGGTTTTTGGTTAAGTGGTTTTGATCAAATATTTTTATTTTTGGTTTTTGGTCAAGTAGTTTTGATCAAATATTTTTTATTTTTGGTTTTGAGTTTTGCACAAAACAGATTTATATTTGGTTTTTCCTTCATTTTTGGTTTTGGGGTTTTTAACAGTTTCAACCCCTGAAAAAAACTTAGATTATCAGAGCGTTTACATGATCTAATATATTTGACTTTGCATGCAACCAAATATATGTTGATTATATGTTGATAAATTTTATCAACGATGTCAATTTGACAAACCTGGTTTGTCAAATATATTGGATCGTGTGTACGCTCCTTTAATGGAGAAAATTGCAATTATCCGAGCTGATACAACACCACCTATAGTAAAAGGCCTGGGCGCAGAAAAAGTTCTCGAAGGTGGCAACGTCGCAAGGAGGCTGAGACTTACATGGTGTACTATGGGAAAAGCACCGTTTTCTTGTTTTTCGCGGATTTTTCAAAATTTTGAATGGGCACATGGGTGTTTAAGGCATGAAAAATGATCTATTTTTTACGCTCTACAACGTCATCTTTCATTTGAAGCTCTAGCACTCATCAATCGAAAGATATGAAAGCTCAAAGCTCAAAAATCACAAATACCGAACTTTTGAATGAATGTTTCTCAAAATTTTGATCGAGCACATGGGTGTTTGAAACATGAAAAATAATCTACGTTTCACGCTCTACAATTTGGTTTTTTCCCGAAAGCTCTAGCATCAATAGATCAAAAGTTGTGTAAGTTCAAAGTTGAGCTTTTTTCTAACTTTTGATCTATTGATGCTAGAGCTTTCGGGAAAAAACCAAATTGTAGAGCGTGAAACGTAGATTATTTTTCATGTTTCAAACACCCATGTGCTCGATCAAAATTTTGAGAAACATTCATTCAAAAGTTCGGTATTTGTGATTTTTGAGCTTTGAGCTTTCATATCTTTTGATTGATGAGTGCTAGAGCTTCAAATGAAAGATGACGTTGTAGAGCGTAAAAAATAGATCATTTTTCATGCCTTAAACACCCATGTGCCCATTCAAAATTTTGAAAAATTCGCGAAAAACAAGAAAACGGTGCTTTTCCCATAAGACACCATGTAAGTCTCAGCCTCCTTGCGACGTTGCCCTTTTTGTGCGCCCAGGCCTTTTACTATAGGTGGTGTTGGCTGATAAGGGTAGCTAGATTGAGGTTAGGCCCGTAACACACTACTGCGATGCAATGCGATGCGATGCTTTCAAAAACGTAGCATAGCATCGCATTTCAACATAAGACAACACACTACATAATATATCTCCGTGGTGTGCATGTTTTCAACGTTATCATGTACCCATCACCCGAATTAGATTAACAATTTTGATCTTGTAAATAACGTAGAAGAATCATAAATTTGTGGTTTGTCACTAAAGAATAATAGCGAGAACTGTATTTCCATTGTAGGAAGTAATTTGGAAGTCAAATTTTGTGATCTTGGCCAACTCACTTGCACTTCAATCATTCGTCTGTGTGCTTAATATTCTCAAGTGTTGCTATTATTTTTCAATAATACTTATGTGATGAAGAAATCTTTTCAAAAAAGAATAGAAAATAAATCACAATAATAATTTTTTCGTTCATGTACTGCTAAAATTACAAGTGCATCTCGCTTATCAGATTATCACAATTCGTGGAGGTAAAATCAACCAATCACAGGAAAGCATCGCATGCGACGTCTGCGACGTCTCAGACTTTTGTACATCAACTACAAACCTTGCTACGCGTTGCAAGGATTTAGCCTTCTGAAAAACGTCCCATCGCATCGCATCTCATAGTGTGTTGTCCGCCATATACTTCAATGCAACTAACATTGCGATGGGACGTTTGAAAACGTTGCATCGCATCGCATCGCAGTAGTGTGTTACGGGCCTTACTGTTCAGTCTACTTTATACTTCGAGGTGTCAGAACTTTTAAACTAGATCGGGGACCACATTATTTTATGGAGTCTTTTTGTAGAGAATTTTATGCCCTTTCCAATGATATTAAAATTTTTTAAATCCTCAAAATTGTTCATCGAGAAAATTGCAATTTTAGTCAATTGTACTCAAAACAAAATATGTAACTGATATTTGGCCATTTTTCAACCTTTTTCATCTCGTAAAATTGAAATTTTCTCGATGAAGAATCTCGAGGATTTAAAAAATTTTTATATCACTAGAAAGGGCGTAAAATTCTCTACAAAAAGACTCCACAAAATAATGGGGTCCCCTATCTAGTTTAAAAGTTCTGACGCCTCGAAATATAAAGTAAGTATATAAATACTAAATGGTAACCTCAACCTAGCTACCCTTATCAGCTCGAATAATTGCAATTTTCTCCATTAAGAGTTTTGAGGATTTCAAAAAAATTTATACCATCGGAAAGAGGAGAAAATTCTCTGCAAAATGGCACAATTAAATAATGAGGTCCTAGATCTGGTTTAAGAGTTGCGGCAGTTTTTTTTTATATGTAACCTCGAAGGGTTACCTGGTTAAGTTTGTAGTGTTGCAGTCTCTGGAATCCGACGCTCTACTCGTTATGACGTGTAGACGGTGTAGACGGTTATTAAAAGGACAATTTTCATTTCTGTGGTGTCAGTGAGTGAAGACGTGAGTCACAAGTGAAAAAAAATAAAATCTTGAGAAAAAAATTTTAAAAAATAGAAAAATTTGAAAATTACTCCCAAGTTCATTAGCTTTTGGCTATTAGCTATTGGCTGGCAATTTTTCATTAAGCCAGCTTTTGGCTATTGGCTTAAATACCATTAGCTTGCATCAGCTATTGGCTTTTGGCTTTTAGCTATTGGCTGGCTGGAAATCCCTGATTCGGCGTCAACAAACATGTGTTGCACTCTGGCGGTGAAATGCATGAAATACGTGTTATCATGCTGAAAGGGGGATATTTCCATACTTACGCACGCTTACACACGCGCACACTCGACTTGTCGAGATGCGAATGAATGCGATTCTCTACAAAAAGTCCCCCTTTCAGCAAGGCGATGGTGGCGCGGCCACGAGATGTTAACGCCGAATTGTGGTTGTGGAGCAAGAGAAGAATCACTTTGATTGGCCGAAGTAGTGATGACGTTTTTTTCAAACAGCAAACTTTTAAATTTATTTAATTCAACTTTGTTTTAATTTATGTTTCATTACTTTCATTTTCAATATTATTATATTTTTATTAATTTATTTTTTGAAATTTTCGAATTCGAACTTTGACTTTGATTTTACAAAATATTAAAGATGGATAGGATAGGACTGATGATACCTAGATGTAATGTAATGTAATTTGTTTACACTTTAGAAAGTAGCAATTATTTTTCAATTTTTCTTTTTCTTTTTTCCACGTCGTCGTTTTCTTCATTATTTTATATTTTTCTTAGAAATTTGAATTGAGAATTTTCAATTTTTTAAATTTTTTATTCTAAAAAATTGACTAAAAAAAAAGAAATACCAAAACATTGTGAATTCATTAATTCCGGAAGAATTGAAAATCATTTTGATTTTTGTAGGTATATTTATGTTTTACGTTTTAGTAATAATTGCATTTGTAATTTTGTAGTCTTCTCTTCTGGTCTGGTGAGTCTGAAGCGGATCATCTACTTATCTCAGTTAGGTATCTCAATTCAGGCAACTCTGTTTGATGAAATGATGAGTGTCAAAAAAATATTTAATAAGTAGCTACATATGTTAATTTAATAATTACTTAGGTACCTACTTTATAAAATCGTTGAGAAAAATAAAACGCTAACAGTAAAGCACTCTTTGAAATTTGAGGGCCAGTAGCTCAATGAAGGTTTAAACTCAGTTTAACATAAACTCGGTTAAAATTCGAATACAAATTATTGGATACTTTTTAGCATAGGTACCAAAATTTCTATTGACACGTCATTTTAACTTGATTCGAGTTTGTTCACAGACGAGTTAACCTACAACTCTGGTTTAAACCCCAATTGTGCTAACAGTACTCAGGGCCAATTGCACCATACTGGTTTAAACCAGGAACATGGTTTGAAGTGAAATTTAAACTTACTTAATTCCGAAAAATTTCTCACATTTTCACTGCTTGTTATTCACTAAAGTGATGAGCAATTTTCCTAAAATTTATTTTATCACTAATCACTAAAAAGTACAAAGAAAGTACTGATAAACTTGTATTTTCTGAGCGACTGTTGCATCGGCGGCTTGCCTCAATTTATTCGTTCCTTTTTAAAATTTGTACTTTTTATTTACAAATATTCAGGCAACGTAATGTACTTAACGTGATGAATTTTTATATTGGGCATTTGCTTTTGTTTATTTTTGTAATGAGTTTCATGCTGATTCAACAAAGTTTAACGTTTTATGTTGAAAAAAAGCTGACTGCATTGCTTTTCCAACGCGATATTGTCCCGGTCTAATATGCAAAGAAGCCAAAATGTCAAGATCCATATTCCAAAGTGAGTGATGAAAATTGACGATGCAGAATATTTTTTTCGAAATGCATCCAAAAATACATTGTGTCGACTGTTGTATGTATTTGATTCATCAGATGAATAATTAATATCTATTCGAGAACTCGACTTCACGGCTATCTAGGCACCTACCTATTTACCTCTGAAATTTGTTTTTTTATTTGTGTGTGTAATGTATCTTAATAACGATTACTGGGTGGTCGAATAATGCCCAGTCGGCAATAATGCAACGCACAAAAATTCTCTTGGTGTACCCTTCACAAAAATGGGCAAGTCTCCTCTTCAAGGAAAGTTTTAAATCACAGATAAGGTTTTTGCTTTTCTAAAGTTTTTGAATGTCTGACATAATATTGAAATGTCAGAAATTGGACATTTTTTCAAGTCAAAAGACTGGCATAATATTGACTTACGAACTAATCGTAATTTTTTTCAAACGTTTTGAATCCTGACATAGATTACCCAATTCTGAAATGTTGAAAATTGTAATCACTAATTAGTTCTTAAAAGCCAGATTTAATAACTAAAAATCTATCGATTTTTTTCAAGTTTTTGAAAGCCCAACATTACGTCAGATTTTTAAAATAATTTTTCAAATATTTTTCAACCTTGTGAAAGTTTTACATAATATTGAAATGCCAGAAATTGTCATCAGTTCTTTAAAAAGTCAGACCTAATATTTAAAAATCGATCGATTTACTTCCAAGTTTTCGATTGCCTGACTTTATGTCAGAAAGTCAACTGAATTATTTTTGTTTTCAAAAGTCAGCGTCGCGTAGATCAGAGCGACGCGGACTAGCGTTACCCGGACCAGTATCACGCAAATTTTCGGAAAGATCTCCGGTGCAAAAAACATAAGCTATCCAATTATCCATGTCAAAACTAAACAATTATAAGTACATATTATGTAGGTATTTTTCAAAAATTATGTTAGATATGAATAATTTGTCATGTAATAATTCGTATTAAGTATTGCAATAAAAAATTCAAGACGGCTTTTCCACCCGTTAGTTAATCATTTTAATAAAAATTGGAAATGTTGGAAACCTTTTTTTAAAAAATAAAATAACTAAGTAGGTACATCATTGCTTTCTAAGTGGTATTAATCAGCCACCCGGTATGCAGCTAATGAGAGTGATGTTGTAGGTAGGTATACTAAGTACATAGGCACCTATGTACAGGGTGCCCAGAAATATCGAGTACCCCTAAAAAAGTTTTTCATTAAAAATATAGGTTGGCAACGTGAAATAGATGCATATGATTGGTGGAATGTTATTACTTTCAGCAGTACGGTACTGACGCGAGTTTATCAGTGACACAACCGTAATATCAACAATACCTATGTGAGTATGCATAAAATGGCGATTAGTGAATCTTTATAACATTTTTCAGACGTTTTTGAGCGAATCTATTCTAACTGAACTATTAAATTAAATATTCTTCTGTACTTTCAATACTATGATTAAGGATTTGGGCCAGTTCATTCCTCATATTCGTACATATTCGATGAAATTTAGTTTCAACTTTCAAAAGATATCAAGTTACGTTGTTAAATTCTTTTATGAATAATTTTTTCAAAGTAAGAACATCATAGACCACAGTACCTGTTGATAATTCCTTGGGAGAGTTGATTTACAAACAAAACACACATTGAGAATGATCAAGTGAAGTGTAACTAATTTCGAGAATAAACGGTAATACATAATATGAGTATATAAGTACTTTGGTAAAATTCACATCACTTTGTTATCATCACATTATAAACAAAACAAAATTCATTTTCTGATACCTAGATAGAAATTGAACATCCACGATTTATTTCAAAACTAAACGAACTAAACGAAGTAAAATTCACTCAAAGAAGTAAGAAATCACATGTACGTAAATCTGTAATCTACTTTCAGCCAGTTCATTCGAAGGTATTCGATGAAATTTGTGTTCAAAAGATATCAAGTAACCATGTTTTAAAATTCTTTTTTGAAGAATAAATTGTATGTACGAGTACATAACTAAACTACTACGTACTTCAGTAAAATTCACATCACTTTGTTATCATCACTTCACATTTTAATGTAAATACTAAAAATCGAAATTGATTTTGTGAATAAATAAACTAAAACAAAACGGAATTCATTTTCTGATAGATAAAAATCAAACACCCATTGCTTTATTTCAAAATTAAACGAATAAGAAGAAAGAAATTCATATTCAAGAAATCAAAATCACTACCACATGTACGTACGTTATCTTTTCTATCTACTGAAAAACACGCTTCGAATGTAAAGCAGGGTTGCCATTTAGATAAATAATTAAAGAACTACAATTGTAATTTTTTTTACATTTTTGTGTAATTTTGTACGCATAGTGACTTAAAGACAACTGCCTTGTTTTAAACATGCCTCACTGTTTAAAACAAGGCAGTTGTCTTTAAGTCACTATGCGTACAAAATTACACAAAAATGTAAAAAAAATTACAATTGTAGTTCTTTAATTATTTATCTAAATGGCAACCCTGCTTTACATTCGAAGCGTGTTTTTCAGTAGATAGAAAAGATAACGTACGTACATGTGGTAGTGATTTTGATTTCTTGAATATGAATTTCTTTCTTCTTATTCGTTTAATTTTGAAATAAAGCAATGGGTGTTTGATTTTTATCTATCAGAAAATGAATTCCGTTTTGTTTTAGTTTATTTATTCACAAAATCAATTTCGATTTTTAGTATTTACATTAAAATGTGAAGTGATGATAACAAAGTGATGTGAATTTTACTGAAGTACGTAGTAGTTTAGTTATGTACTCGTACATACAATTTATTCTTCAAAAAAGAATTTTAAAACATGGTTACTTGATATCTTTTGAACACAAATTTCATCGAATACCTTCGAATGAACTGGCTGAAAGTAGATTACAGATTTACGTACATGTGATTTCTTACTTCTTTGAGTGAATTTTACTTCGTTTAGTTCGTTTAGTTTTGAAATAAATCGTGGATGTTCAATTTCTATCTAGGTATCAGAAAATGAATTTTGTTTTGTTTATAATGTGATGATAACAAAGTGATGTGAATTTTACCAAAGTACTTATATACTCATATTATGTATTACCGTTTATTCTCGAAATTAGTTACACTTCACTTGATCATTCTCAATGTGTGTTTTGTTTGTAAATCAACTCTCCCAAGGAATTATCAACAGGTACTGTGGTCTATGATGTTCTTATTTTGAAAAAATTATTCATAAAAGAATTTAACAACGTAACTTGATATCTTTTGAAAGTTGAAACTAAATTTCATCGAATATGTACGAATATGAGGAATGAACTGGCCCAAATCCTTAATCATAGTATTGAAAGTACAGAAGAATATTTAATTTAATAGTTCAGTTAGAATAGATTCGCTCAAAAACGTCTGAAAAATGTTATAAAGATTCACTAATCGCCATTTTATGCATACTCACATAGGTATTGTTGATATTACGGTTGTGTCACTGATAAACTCGCGTCAGTACCGTACTGCTGAAAGTAGCCGGTAAAGTGTAACAATACCGCTCTGAAAACAGTGCGGTACTGAGAGTTTTACCTATACCTATTAAGTAATATACTATGAATTATTGATGCTATGGTGCTTAAATATTTTTCCTATTTTTTGTACACTTCTGCCTTCTGCGCATAGGTACTTAATTTCATTTTTAATGCATATATGTATTATATTAGAGGGAATCAAATCAAAATCTCCACAACCGTAAAAACATTCGTCTTCTGACCTTACTATCAGATGATCACTTTCATCCCTTTCTATAAGTTAGCCATGTTTTCATTCTGAAACTAAAAGCTAAAAAAGCCGTACTACGCAACAGACAATATTGTGACAGTTCGGTAAAAAAATCCTTTACAAGTTTCGCTTTAGAAAATTACCATCACTAATGTAGATACCGTTGATCAATTGTGTATTAACATGTACACATTTCCTCCTCCAAATAAAGAAGAAGAACGCATTGAAAGAAAAACCTTCGCTAAAAAAACACCTTCTCTAAAAAAAGTAAAAAACTATCCTTTTGAACGTGCTTTTTTTATACAGGGTGCAGTTTTTTATTACACTGTTGTTTGTTTCAATACTAACGGTCTGTACTCTGTAGGCTTGTGCCTTGTACTCTTTTCCGTAGGGACCAGATATCTGCCGCTCAATAGTATAATTGTGTAAGTAGTAGGAAGTGTACCTAAAAAAACTTAAGACTATAGTCGAAAGTAGTTTCATGATACAGACTATTAGGCATTGAAATATACAAAAGGAAAGATTCGGTCTGATTTATTGATAGGTTCTCGTACCGTTAGGTTGTTCATTTAAGACGCGACCTTGGTTTTAAGGGTTGTTTATTATTAAACGCGAGGGTTGCGTGGGCTAAAACGACGGAAACACGTTGGGATATATTCATTGTCGAAGTTACATACAAATCATCCTATCTTTCCTTATCCTTATCCTTATTCTCTTCTTACCTAACGGCATATGAAGGGCATAGGGTATTTCTGCTAAAGAGTTTTTCCCTTTATTTCTGTACTTTGTCTATCGTCGATATAGAGTAGATAAAAGTACCGTAAGTAAACATCCGCGTGTTAATTTTATGCGAATCTTTGTCTTGCAAGTTTTTCTTTGGGGGATTGTTAATGCGAAGATAAGGTTTGTCGCAGGTGATGCGAGAATAGATAAATTCTCAATCCGCTTGCTAAGCCTTCCTGGAGTTCGAGGAAGTGATAAATGATGATCGATTGTGTTTTAAAGATTTTTCGAATAAAATTAGTCCATATTTTCAATGGGTTTGAATTTTTATAGAGTAGTCGCGGGTTAAGTTAGGATACCTACATATGTACCGACATGTGGGTATGTAAGTATGTTTGAATTTTTGTTCGTTCAAGCTGCGACTTGATAAGAAAAGAAAGAGGAAACAAGAAATCTACAGCAATCTCATCTAGGCAGTCGGAATCAGATTTTGGAATTTTAATAATAATAAATATACCTAACCTTATGTTTAAAGTAAGACATGTTTGCATTTGAGCACGAGAAATGCGAGATTGACGAAAAAAATCATGGGCCAGGGCCAAAATCTAAAATCATAAAAAAATGTAGCCTAATACTCAGCTGTCTCAAGTAACCAACTTTATAAGTTATTACTTCAACAAAAATCAACTGTCTATATTTTCTGAGGTAAAAATTGCCTTTTTCCGATATTTTTTTCCAAAACCTAAAATAAATTCTGTCTTGGTTTAAACTATATTCTCGATTCCCTATGTTTTTTTTTGTTTTTTTTTCTGGATCATGCGTTTGCTTATCCTGTAATTTTATTGTGCAAGTGGACTTAGCATACACTGCTGAGCAATGAGCATCTCGAATCTCCCATATGAAACTAATGGTCAAGTTTTCGTGAAACTAATTTCAGCCAATACATACCTTATACACATAAATAACCTGAAGTACCTACTGCGATCTGAATGGTTTAAAAAACTGATAACAAGATACCCATAAGTGGTCGAGGTGGAAAGCATTTAAAAAAATATATCCAGATATATAGTCTAGGTAACTGTACTTTTCCGGTAGTAACTATTACCGGATTGTTATCTAAAAGTCTAACGTGTTCCAGATGTGTTTTTTTTATTTATTTTGAATTTCGATGCTCTTATAAGAACATAACTAACATCTGTTGCTTCTCCACAGATTTTTTTACCTACATACTTACATACGAAGGCGTGCGGCGCGACGTAGTATATTGTTTGGGTAACGGGTGCCATTCATTAAAAGGTTAACTACTTTTGTTGTCAGGATAAGTGTAACGGGATCGGCTCAACACTAGGAAATAAACACGATATATAGGTAAAGAAACAAATGCTGTGTACCTATATTCGGTGATAATTACTTTGAACCAGATATGGGCTTTTTCATTCTATTATGCGTAAGTATTGATCATCTTACCGAAAAAAGCATATCATGTATAGTTATACGAACAAAAGTCCAAGGTGGTGGAATTCAAAACATCGGCATGGGTTAGCATGTGGTACTCGTTGTTTAAGATTATATCTCATTAGAATTGGGTCGAGTTTTTAAAAAATAATAATAAAAACAGGTAGATTATATACTAGGTACCTTGTTTTTATTTGGATTATTTTTTTCGTTATTTAAAAATGTAAGTATCAGTTTGATGATTGGTTTTTGATGAATCATAAGGTGTTATTTCTAGTTACGAATAACGCAGGTATTTCGAGTCATGATGAGTAAGATTACGTCCATTGTAAAAGACTGACCATGACGCCTTCAAAGCATTATGCAAGCAATTCATCGAACAGCTGCGTGCACGGTACCTCTACCCTTCTTCTGTCTACTTACATGGTTACAAGCTCGTGCTGCGATGTTATTGCACTTTACCACGGAATTGTGTATGCAATTATACTCACATCGGGAAACATTGAACGTGAAATTTTTTGTGCTTGACCTACGGAGCAACATTATCAATGAAATGAGGGTTGTAGTGACATAAGGTACCAACGAATGAAACAATGAAATTTTATTTAAAAAAGTAAATGAATTTTTCTCTTTGAGATTATTAAATTCATGAAAAATGAAACGTAATTTTTACAAATTTTGGTTCCTAATAGCTTTTTTTTACGTAATTTATCATATGTACAACGTGTTTTGAATTTTCAAAATACATAGTAGGTAGGTAGGTACCTACTTACTTGAAGATACACTAATACTGTTCAAAATAAATTATCTAGTTTGTACTGCATTTCATTTTGATACCACAAAATCAGACCCATTACGCAGATATTCTATACTTAAGCTCCTGCCATGTACCTAAGAGTATAATTTTACAGTCAATAAAGCGAATAAAATCAATGCACAGACACGAAGCTGTCGCTTTTAATCGTAATATAGGTATACATACAATGCAGATTGATGTACACTAACATACTGACACACATTGTTCGACAAGTTATCAAGACCAAGAGTAAAGAGAGGTAATAGCAATGTACTAGCTCTTGGTAGTACGTATGTAGGTACATATACCAAAGTATTACTATGCAAGTGCATATGTCAACCTGTGCAGTATTCATTTTCAAATACTTTCATCGACTGTTGGAAGGCATAAGAAACTGCATTTTCAACATAACGCTCTAAATGCAACATTTTCACTACCTATCTTCTTGATTCAATTTTGAAAATTGTTCGAATTCGTTATCTTCGTTAATTGCGATACCGAGAAAATAAACAACATCTAGTATAAGATGAAATGTTTTTAATTAGGTGGGCTGGCAATTTAAACAGTTGTAGTAGTATTAAATTATGATAACAATTCATTTGTAAAAGTTTACACTGGTGAGTGCACAAATGATTTACAAGCTATATACATATAGGTAGGTACGTATTAGGTCTACTAGGTAAATTACTAACCTGATTCGTACTGTGATGCAACAGGATTAGGCAGGTCTAGTACATACATACCTATCTGTGAAACAACACAGCGATTAAAAATATCATGAACAGGAGATGAGATGAGGTAGGTATTTTTTGAATTAAATTAAATTACGTGGGTATACTTACTTTCAAATAAGTACTTAAGTTAAAATCAAAGAAACATCAAACAGAAAAGACAGCGCTGAATTTCAAAACTTAATTTCGTTTCAGTGAAGTTTTAAATGCTCAGAAACCTTGAGACGATGTACATAGTATCATTCGTATCGACATCTGTTTGAAGAAAGCAAATTGATTACAGTTCAACTCCCTCCCTTCAATGATCTGAAATAGCATCAAGAATTTCATGGTTCAAGAAGTGATATGTACCTACATACAATATGGTTTTTTATGCAAGTCAATATTTCCACTCTTAAATTTTTTAAAATTCAAATACTTTCATATTTGAGTGCAAAAACTTTCGAATTTTTTTTATTCAATCAGTGTCCGAAGGAAATCAGGGTGGTAGTGGCCAAAAAAATTTGTCGTAAGGTTATTATTGTCATTTTTCCCCTTAGAAATGGTTGAATCGTGTTCTCTCTCTTTTTTTTTTTTTTGATAGGTATTTCTTAAACTATTTTGAAAAATACATTTTTGCAAATATCTATTTAATTTAACGAGTGTCTATGCCTAGAGGAGGGTGAATAGGACAATTGTACCTCTCAAGTAGATGAAAATTTGATTCAAACATAGATAGGTAGGTTGCAAAAACAGGAGTTTTTCTGCTTTATGAATCAATTTCTTTGAAAAACGTTTGCACTTGGTTGGCTACAGCAACTTTCATGCAATAATCACATAGGTATAGTTGATGTGTTTTTTAAAAAAAAAATGATCTTGAATTTTGATTTCCACGCTTATTCTTTGAATTTATAGATAGCTTATTTCGGTCATTTAAAAGACCCTCGACAGATACCCTATTCCTTCCTCCCTCTCAAGAACCTCCTAATGTAGGTAAACAACAGAAATTCCAAAATCCAAAACAGTCAAAAAATATTTCCTTTTTTTCCAAAGTCTTATTTACTTAAGTAGGTAAGTATGTATTAGTTACATTTTTTATGGTAATGAGTTGGAAATTTTGAGGGAATTAACGACTTGAATTGAAAAAAATCATGAGTAAGGACAGTAAGGTAGCAGGAGGTGCAGCTTTCAATTTAAAAAATACTTTCTGTAATGAGTTGTGAATTTTCAACAGTCTTTCTTTTTAATTGTTGCATTTTTCTCAAATTTTCACGGGTATTTCCTAAAATTTCCATCATTAGTGACCTCATTCTGGACGGAGGAGCGGATGAAGTTCTATAGGTTTAAACTCATCGCCAAAATTTTCTTGACGAACCTACTTACACCCATTGATTTTAATGCTTACACCTACCTAATTTTGTAACTCTCTTACTCAAATCTCTCTCTAAACAGTATGAAAATAATTTGTGAGTTAGTAACCAATACCATTCCTTATTTTGAACAAATATTTTTCCACTCATTCCAAAAACTGGGTATCTACCAATTCCAACAGCATGTACGAGTAAAATCAAAGTTTTAATCTCGCGTTAAATCATCCTCGTACAATATATGTATGTACATTTATGTACCTATTTATTCTCCAGTTCTGAATTCGAAAAGCCAATAATGCATCCAGTTTTTATACATAATAACGGTACATTGTATTATAATTTGAATATATATGTAATGAAGGTAGTGTAGGTGGTTGAGTATTCTAGAAATGTTTTTTCAATAGTCACAGTCAAGAATATATTACGTTAGGCGATGCGGTTATACAAAAGTATTACAATGTTGGAAGGATTTAACGTGTCACGTGTTCGTGCTGTTCGTTTGTGTACTTCTACTTACTGTAGTTTGTACCTAGACCTCTACGTAGGTGACTTTGTTTGTACATATTGAACATTTTTAGGATGAAAAAAAATCCAGCATATTAATGAGTTGTACTAAAACAAAACAAAGTGAACAAATGGGTCAATTGAATCAAGCACAATATTATCTAAGTACGATATGTATGTACATACCATGTAAGCTCAAAAACAACGACCAATAAGCATTATGGGCGATTAGTTTGTTATCGTGTGGTTCGTGCTTCGTGACGCGATACATTCGCACCTCTTAAATTCAAAGAGAATTGAATGCCAGTAAAGAACAATTTGAAAAAAAGTGTCTGCCTGTAAAACGTACGATATTGATCACGAATTTAACCTAATAGCGCATGCCTACTTATGTGATAGCAATGTAATAGCATAGTCTACTGTTTTAGTACTGTCGATCGTTAATTGTATTACCAATCATGGATTTCACATAAAATTCTATATCTGCTAGAAGCAAACCTGTAGATATCTGTCTGTGTAGAAGAGGTTTTTCATTATACGTAGATAGGTATTTGAATATATTCATACTTATGTATAATGCTTAGGCTATACGAGTATATCTTGTATGAAGCATCTTTCGTATCTTCAGCATATAACTTCCCGAAGAGAAAGGTTACTCTCGGTCGTTGTAACAGTTTCCTTATTTTTGTTGCCAGTGTACCTCGGTTGCATGTAGCGGTACCACCAGTGACGTAATTCTTACAACGGTACTTATTCCAGCTCCGAATCAAATGAATTCTTTCTCTTATAAAGCGTCACGACGCTGACATCTTTACATTTATTACATGCGTTCGCTGGTTTTTCTCGCAAACTTTTTTCGTGCCACTTTTACACGTACATAATTAGAGTTTTTAATTTGATCAAAAATTATATAAAAATGCCTCGAATTCGAATATTTAACTAAAAAATAATAATAATAAACATGCCGACCTCCCATGAAGATAACATAAGTAATTTAGAGGGGAAAAAATCACAGATTTTTTTGAAAATGAAAGAAACAGTTCCGTAATTTTGGACCTTTACAGATGCTTTTATTTCCTTGAACATCAACAAAAACATTCTCTTTTTTCAATAGATAGATTTGTTAGAAGATGACCGTTGAAAATTGCGTTTTGTTTAAACAGATGATCTACTTTTTAAACTGTGAACGAGGAAGTTTCTCGTACGTTTACGTGCATTGTGCAACCCTTGCGGAAAAGATTGCCTTTTCTGTATTGAAAACAATAGTTTGATTTAGGAAATGCAGTTCTTGGAACTCGTACGATGGATCTTTCATAAGCAATAAAGTGACATTGGAACTGGAGTCTTCAAATTTTATTTTTTTGCCGAAGTGAGAAAAATACCCTCCCTTTTAAAAAAGATGCTTGAAATAAAATTGAATCAGAAAATAATTTTTTTGCCAAAAAGTATAAAATTATGATCATGTTTTTTTTTATTTTTGAAGAATTTTAAAAAATCGCAAAAAAGGGCCAAAAATGTGAAAAAATCAATTCTGTACCAAACTGACCTTGAAAGTTAAAATTTGGCATGCACCTATTCCCGACACCGCGAATCGGGCAGTTCTGGAGCCTTCAGTAGGTAGGGTTTTGTACTTACGTTGAAATTTTTCCAAAATTTTACCTAATGAAGTTGGAAAGCTAGAGTTCACTTTGGATCTTAATTTCAACATGCTGAGTCGATTAAAAAAAGTTTCAATCCGTTTCGGAGCGTCTATAGCTATATTTTGGAAATTCTAGTTTCTCAAGATTTGTCAAAATAAACATTAACGTCTATAAATCTTTCAGTGCAAGTTAGTAATTCACTTGGCCAATTTGTTCTTTCGATTCAAAACTTTGTCTGGAGTTCAAAGTTCGCGAAATTGTTTCTACTGATTCGGATACTTCCTAACCACGTAAGCTTCTTCAAACTTCTTAAAAATTGGAAAATTACCTAACGCATGAAAATTTTAATCAAACTTCTGTACCATATAATAATTGTCGCTAAAAATAACTGAAGCACTGACTCTCCAAAATTTTGGATTTGGAAGCATTTGTTCCATTCATTTCACCAGAATAAACCTCGAATACAAGATAGGAGAGTTACTTATATATGTAGTGTACCTCGGGTAAGCAATGCATTGCCTATTTACTTATGATTATGAACGCAACTATTCAGCGCATTTTCTGTGGAGGCATCAAGACCCTTGTAGGCGACTTCTAAATCCTCGTAATTTCTACGATTCAAACCTTTCTTGAAAAAAGAGAAAAACACCAATCAAAAAGTCTCTATTTAGAAGGATTCGTGACCAAGGTTGATTACCCATTCACATATGTGTCACAAACTGTTATCTTATTTACCTACTTTTACAGTTTTACACAACGGGTGAATCGTGTTTAGATTTAGACGTCATCGAGAGGATTGTTTTGGTAGCCCTTTTTTCTCTCTTTTTCTGTGTAAACTTCGCGGGCGTATTTAATGTAGTTTAATAGAACAAAGGGTGAATATTCACTTGGTCAGTTAACGTTATCTTATTCCGGTTACTACATATCTATTTTCTATGTGACAGTCTTTTGTGACGAAAAATGTAGCACGTCGCACGCTGCTGGATCCTTTTGGCGTACCAGGGTCGACCTTTGTTTGATCGTAGATATTCTTCCTTGATTCGTATCGAGGAAACAAGGAAATAAAAAGTTTTTTTCAAAGAATGACGCAATACAAAAAAATCTCTTTCTAGGGCAAATCTGCGTGAGAAATTGAACGTTTTCTTCCTATTCCTCCCTAAATGAAGTCGATTCCAGAAAGAGAGAGAAAAGCGTGAAGTGTTTTTTTAACGGGGATTGGTTTTTGTCTTCGGAGTTGGAAATCGACGGTGACTTTTACCAAAATATTTTCGTCGTGTGAAATTTCTCCGGGTTCACACACGCTGCTTTTTGTTCAAAGTAGTGATGAAAAAATACGACTTGATCTGTGTGGTATTTTTTACCCTCAAATTGCACATATGGATAGGTACCTACCCACAATGTTTAGATATAGATACGAGATATCTAAGGTACGTATCGATATATTTCATGGTAATGTAAGCTGTGTTTATAGATATACTCTTATATACGTACCTACCTATATTGATATACGATCATTTGCCAATGTTATCTTACGTTTGTATGGATATTCTCAAAAATGTTTGGGAATAAAATTCAAATAAATTTTCCTTCCATTCGCAAAAAACCAACATTCGTTTTTTCATTGCGAAATTTCTTTTAAATGTTTATCGCTTGCGAGTTTACTATGTACTTCAACAATATCAAAGTAAAGTATAATAATAATTTAGATAACGTTATCTTGACACATTTTCTGGAATTCAAAGCCTTACCTAAGGATACTTCCTTTCACTGGAATATAGCAGTGCTCGCGGAGCGGAGCATTTTCAATTAAGTACCTAGTACCTACCTACCTACGCCGAAAAATAAATTTAATTATAAAATAAAAACAATTGAAAAAGGAAGCATCTGCATAGCATAACAAACGAGAAGTACAAAATAAAGTAGTTAATGGAAGCCCATAGATAGCGTTATAGAAAAGAAACACCACCTATGTACATGAACCGAGATTTTATCTGCTCACGGCCATAGACGTTTAAATACTTAAACTGATCCGGTTAACCGGTCGATACCTTGTCTTACTTTCGATTGGCTGTCATTAATCAACAAGACGGTAATAAACTTCCACAAGGGTAACAGAAAATCGCGCAAATCAGCGCGATATGATCAATCTCTGCTACATTTTCAAACTGTAATTGCATTGCAGCAGCAGAGATGACAGATGTATCGGCCATTGCTCGGATACAATTTGCTGTTCAGTAACACAACAACAACTTTTTAAAGAAAAAATTACTATTGAGGTACAACAACCACAACGCTTTCTTGAACAAATGGAGGAAGCGTTCTATTTTTTAAAAAATTGTGGAATTATCATTTTAAAAAACTTGTTAAGCTTCAATATTTTGAAAAAAACTTTAAAATCTACCCAAAAAAACACACGCACGCACACACACACACAAAAAGTAAATAGGTAAGGCGTCTATAAGTAAGTATCTGTTTCATGATATTTTTTCAAGAAGTCACTTGGAGAGAATTTTGTTCCACAGAACGATCTTTTGTCAAGAAATCATTTTCAAAGAGATATGTTCAGGTAAGGTCAAGATTACTCCTTCCTCCCCATCGTAAACCCTCCGGTCTGTGTGACCGGGGAAGTGGTGAGATTAAGTTTGTGCACCATATATCAGTAAATAACAGTTCGAATAAAAAGGTACCTATCTAAGATTAACCAAACAAAACAGTGAAGTCGAGCTTTCATCTAAAAAAACTGCTCCTTAAAAAAGCAAACCACACTCTAAAAGCGGCCGGAAATCTTATGCTCCGCAACTTTGTTCTTCTTTATATTTTTTCTCGTATCACTCTTCGTTTTTTCCAAAAATAGGTTCACCTTTTGTTGAGAAAAATTTGAAGTATGTCTCATCACATTCAATTCTAGTTGAACTTCCTAATTTTTGCTCAAAATAGGCATCTCAAAAAATTTGATTCCTCAAGATGAAAATTTTAATTGCTGAAAATGGAAGGTACTAAAACTTCCGATACGACCTTTTTGTTGTAGGTACATAATTTGTGTAGATATTAAACATAAAAAACTGGTAGTTAAGTAGATTTTTATTTTTATTTTCTTAATGTTTTCATTGCAAAAAAATAATCTTTACTTGAGAAAAACTATAAAGATTTTATAGGAAAAAAAAGAAAAAAAATTGTGGAGGATAAAATGTTTCGTCTTTACTAGAATGCGTCGTTTATTTTTTGATAAGGAGGGGTGGGTGGGGTCAAAGCATGAGTAATGCTTAGGTAGCTCAAATTTACTGGGCCATTTTTCTTTTGAAATCTTAACACCGAAAAAATGAAAATGTGCTGAGAATTCATTCCAATTGAAGAAGAATTATAATCAAAAGAATTATAAGAGGAAGGCCCGGAAACGATTAAAAATTTAAAATGAACGAAAATAGGTGTTCCTCCAGGTTTTCCCTATTTGATCCTCAAAGAAATATCCCCCACTGCACCTCTGCCACCAATAGACAATGTTTTACCAACACTTTCTGCACGTCTAGACAAATTTGAGTAGCACCCAAAAAATTGTTCTTTTCTCTCGCATTTAAACATCTTTTTGCCTATTGATAAGAAAAAAATTATGATGAATGAATATCATACCTAACTCAGAAAAATTTAACAAAACTCGCGATCTTTTTTTGTTTTTGAATGTAGATACTAGATACGTATACCTATGAGTCTTATTTTGAAAATTTTTCATCTGCCTTAAATATGATTTTCAGATTGAAGACAAAAATGTGTACTTTAAAGTTGGGAAGTAGATACTTAGTTAGGTACTTCATGGGTCTGAAAAAAAGTTTGGCAAGCATAAAAAATTATTATTTCACATAGTTTCAAAAAAAATTCAAAATAAGTAGGTTTTGTAGCTTCCTAACTATCTGTAACATTCAAAATTTGGAGTAGCACAGACTAAGACAGCACAGTAGATACTTGTGACTAAACCTTTACACAATCTATTGAAAATGTATCTTATTCCCTTTGACTAATCCAAATTGGTCTTAAAATCATAACTATGTTCAAAAAATAAATATTAAAAAAATCAGTAAAAACATTTTTTCATGGTGTTTTTTTATGTCGATGTCGTTCAGAGAATACAAAAGAATTGCTCTTGACTAATATTTCTAGATAGGAATAGGCTTTACATACAATATTCCGCCCACAACTTTCAGTTGTATTTTATTTCAGAATATTTTTTTGATTTTTCAAAGTAGGTAGTGATATGATTTAGTTGAAGGTTGGGATTTTACAAGATCATTTTAAAATCTGGATATCTACTCATAAATTTTGTGCATCTTCGCCCTCAGGTACCTACTACCTACTTCAACTAAGCATTCTTTTCAATAATTTCATAACTCAATATTTACACGTTTATAATTGGTGGAACAAACATGGTCATCAAAACAAGCAAGAGCAACTTACCATTTCATTTTCGTAAGAATATCAAACTCGAAAGTTTATCGACCCGAATGCTAATAAAATCCTACTTATATCGTCCTGTTCCGCGTCGATCACGAGTTAATTCCAGTAGCTGAGTAATTTTTTCCTAAACCTAGGTAAATGCACTTTTAATTACTTTTTAATCAAATTATAAAAACTACATTCGCAGTGGAGCAATTTTATGTGAACCTTGTAGTAGGTAGGTAGGTAAGGTATGCTTACCTTAAACGCACACGTCGTTTAAACGTTTACCTGTATGTGACGTAGGTATATGTTATCACCGCTATACTTGCCGGCCATCTTAGTTCATTCACCTTCTTCGTCTTGCAGCTCTTTTCGAAATTTTCGTTTAATTTATCAATTATCATTTCCACAGTATAAGGTATCACTAGGCTCATGCTTTTCTATTTTCTCAGAATCGATCTGTAAAATGATAGGTTCGCCACAATAAATTAAATTCATGCTGCCGATACCTATTAGGTAGGTACCTCTACCTACATAAATTACCCCGTATTTCGCAGATATTTTTCGTACCATCTAGTAGTAATCTTGTTGTATTTTGCACTTTTAAGGCCTATGCATGCTATATCTATTCCTGGAATGCGATAATTGTTGGTACCTATTGTATTAGTCACAATAGTGTAATGAGCTAGCGTGTATCTTAATGTATTTTACTTAAAAATCATCATCGTCAATATTTTGAAGAATTACACACGCAGTACGTACATAAGTACTTACTTAACTAGGTATGTTAATAAGCAGAAAAATCAGTTCATCGAAAGTGATACAAGCAAAAGTGACTTAGGAAGAAAAATTCTTTACTGTAGGCCTAGCCAATACTAAAGGTATGGAAACCAGTTTAAAAACCCATCGATGAACGATTCATCATCGGAAACAAAAGATCAAATCCTATTAATTAATCGTCGTAAAAATGAATTATCTTCTACTTTTAGTATCAACAATATACCGAAAGGAAGTGGAAAAAATCTCGTTTTGATTATAATTCTTCGGTAGGGTATATGAAGTACCATAGGCCTCAGTTAGTCCGATTTCAAAGACTCGGAAAGGAAATGCGGTAATTAATTATAAGTATAATTAACATCGAATCAAACCACTGGATGGTATATATTTTGAAGAACCCAACAAAACAAAACGATGATCATTTCCTACAAAAAATGTTGCATATATAGTTAACCTAGGTAGTATCTCTAACATCGTTGTATGTATTCGGCAACATCATCAATAAACTACGATCAGGTATACGCAAAAGAAATGCAAAAGTCCGTAAAAGATATCTTTTTGAAAGCCATTCACTTTCTTGTGGCGTTTACCTGAATCGAAGGCAAAATAGGTATATCTACTTTTACTAGAATTTTCAGCAGTAGCTGTAAGTAAAAGTAATAAAATGGGCATAAAAGTAAAATAAGACGTATTTTCATTTTACTTTTGTTGAAATAGACTTTCTTTCAAAATAGAAGGAATTTTTAGTTGTATTAGCTCAAGGGGTATACCTCTAATAATAACCTTTTTGGAATATGCACGCCATGTAACGGAGCGGAGCAGAGCTAAGCATTTTTGTTTGGTAGGTACACGATTATTATACCTGCGATTCCTCATCTACAGACGGTATACTCGTTTACTTTGGAACTCACTTAACAACCACGAAATATACAGTTAAACCTGTTCGGCCTAACTGTATCAATCATAGAGAACGCTTATACCGTTATATTTGTACCACTTTGGTACAAAATGTAATCTTTGCTCTGACCATAAATCACAGCCTACTCCTTTTCGAGCGCGAATCGAAAAAAGGGCGAGGATTTTTCTGTACGTGGTCGTCGCAAGTACTTATGCTTATGTTTTTGCTTACTTCATTCTTATTTTTTTTTCTTTTCGCTTCTTTTTATAATGATGTAATCTGCGGAGTCACTGTAATATTAAGAATGGCGTTATTCTAACTGAAAACACACGTAACTATACCTATCTGAGCTATAAAATGGTAGCTATTATAAACGAATTTTACGCGATGAGAAGTGATAAAGAATTCGTCTACAAGCCTACGAAATGTAGGCAGGTATTATTTTTGTGCAAGTTATCCTTTAAGAATAGCTCAGTACTGCAGTAGTGAGATGATGGATGAATGTATGAGGTACTTATATTAAAATATGATTTCAAAAAATAGTTTAAGCGTAGGGTCAACTTTTTTTCTTCCTCTTCTCCCATCTCTTCCTCATCACAATCCTTTCCCTCAAATTTTTCTTCAGACTTGCCATTTCGCACTGCTTCAAGTACTTTTTGTTCCAAGAAATTCCCCACAACCAGGGCAAGCTTTTGCCCTATCTTCGCAAAGGCCAAATTTACCGTCGTTTCCGTAATTTGAAATTTCTAGAAAAACATTTCTCAAGTTGAAAAAAGTTTATGGCCTAAAAAAAGAAAAAATTAAAATTTTTATCCGCCGATGATTTAAAATGCAAGAGGTTTGAACACCTCTCCTGAAATTGGAAGTAGGAGGGATGTTCGTTGATTGAAAATTCAATCGGTACCTACCTGTTAAATTTATAAATTACGCGCTTCTCAAGTTTAACTTGAGATTAATTGTTGGAGTAGTGTCAGTCAGTAATTTATTGGTTTCTACGTCCCCCTCCCGCCCCAAATAACACTAGGCAACAATTTTTGACCTTTTTTTTGTTTTCGGGTTGAAAATGGGCTTAATCGATAGTTTAGACCCTAAAACAAAAAACAGAGTGGGATTTTTCAATTTGAGTTGTTTTTGTGGTCAGGAGAAATGATCAAAGTTGCAAAAATGGCCGTTTTTGCCCTATTTCACGAGTTTGTGGTGACATCAGTATTATGTTTCAAAAAAAACCAAGGTCATATTCGGATTCTACGCACTTTTTTAAGTAAAGATCTTTACCCGATTTTTGATTTTCGAACATTCAAGCGCATACGGAAGATTTTCATTTAAAACACGAGATTTTTACTGCACGAGAGCCTCGCCCGCGCGAACACGGTTCCGCGCCACGAGTACGTCGTGGAGTAACGTCAGCGTTGCGCGCTCCAAGTTTTAAAATATGTTTCAAACAAAAATCATCCGTATACGCTTGAATGTTCGAAAATCAAAAATCCGGTAAAGATGTTTACTTAAAAAAGTGCGTAGAATCCGAATATGACCTTGGTTTTTTTTGAAACAGAATACTGATGTCACCACAAACTCGTGAAATAAGGCAAAAACGGCCATTTTTGCAACTTTGATCATCTCTCCTGACTACAAAAACAACTCAAATTGAAAAACCTCACTCTGTTTTTTGTTTTAGGGTCCAAACTATCGATTAAGCCCATTTTCAATCCGAAAACAAATATGCCGTTGCCTAGTGTAATTCTTCATCAAGTTCTTCTCGAACCCTCATAATGTGTGAAAATTTGAAGCCCCCAGAACCATGAGCGCACACCTGCCCTACTAAGATTTCAAAACAGTGCCAATAACTCGGAGAAGATCGTAATATTGAACCAATACCTACTATTTGTACCTATACGTACTTTCTCCTGAAATTCCTTTGGAAATGGAATTTTTTAGAGCCATCATTGTTCTTAAAACTTTTTCAGATTTTTTTTTTTTTCATCGTATTATAATAAATAGATATGTATTTTGTTGAATTTGTTGATCCTAAGCTTGTTCACATTCTTGGTTTTCAATTGACTTCATTTATACTGAATTAAATTCTATTTAGGCAATACAGCAACTTTCAACAAATACCTACGTGTGATTTTTTACGAACTCCAATTGTTTGAAGAATAAATTTTCAGCTCAAAGGTAGGGAAAATAATAATGAATTTTAGCGAGAATAGATATTGATGTACGTAAGTTACATACATAAGACCTCGTTAGGGATTGAAAACGAGAAGAGACGAATAATTCTTCAAACATTTGGTGCTTAGGTAAGTTCATATAAAATTTAAAAAAACCTCGCAACAGGTACCTATCCTATTTTCCACCAAAGACGAACTTCCAAAAAAATTTAAAATTTTTATCATATATTTAATGGTTCATTTCTGAATTTAATGTGACCTTTTGACAGATGAACACCGAGGTCAGCGTTGGTTCAAATCAGAAGAGCTCCATGAGTGTTTCAATTTTTTCGCATTTTTGAAATTTATAAAAATGTTTGGACCGCAATGATTCAAGATGTAGATACTTATTAGTTCTTACTTTATAGAGAATTTTCAAAGCAAAAAAAGATGGATTTTTAACCTGTATTTTCTGTTTTAAAATTGCAAAAAATAGATGCTCACTCAAGACATTGCTTCATTTTTATTTGCGATCAGTTGATAAATATAGGTAGTTACTTACTCGCATTAAACAATTTTTGAATCGAGTTTTCTAGTCATATTCTAGTTTTTCCAGCCTTTTAATGCACCCACTCGATAATACATATACATAATACATATAAGCTGTACCAAGGGAGTAGGTAAGAATAGTTTTAAAATTCACTTATATCGCATCATCCCAAGGACAGAATCACAAAATTATCATACTTATTTTGAAGGAATGAACTTGAAAAAAAATGGGGAAGAGATGGGTCAAAGGAGCCAAAAGAGCTATAATTTTGTGAATTTTTCATTTTTCAGTTTTTCTAGAATTTTGAGGATTACCTGATAGTATTTTCTAAAGATGAATTTATTGGAAAATTCACTAAAAATTGAGAAAGAAGAATTCATTGAGCAGCTGATAACAAAACCTCTCGGTCACTCATTAACTGATTTCGATCATTTTTCAATCAGAACATGAAAACCTACTCCCTACACTTCTGCATGGCAGCTCTCAAAAGTGAATAAAATATGATTGAGCCGCTTACACAATTTCAAATGTATAAGTAAGTAAGTAAGTAAGACTAATGGTTCAGGAATGCATTTTTCGCAATTTTTTTCAAAAAAAAAAATCGTACCTATTTCTTCTTATCACTTGCATCAAAGGCAGGTTTCAAAAGGCTAGAGAATTGCAAATAGGTACCTATATGCATGATCTTGAAAAATACCCAAAAATCAATACCAGACGAATAGAATTTTTGAAATTTTTTTGTGACTTGGAAATCTTTATTTTACAATATGAACATTGAAAAATGTTAACAGCCAAAGTTTTCGATTGAGTGGACGGAATTTTTTCCAAAAACTAATTCAAGTAATACTCGTATACTTACATTGTTTTCTAGCATTAAAAAAAAAGTTAAACATACTCGTACGAGGAGTTTGCATCAAGAATTCTCTGGTGAAAGAACATGCAGTGTATGTAGGCTTTCCAACAATAAAAGGTACCTACCTAATACGAGTACAAATCAATTTTTAAAAATAATAATAATAATAATATTAGTTCAAACCTTAAATAATAAAATTGAAATGATTATTCAAAGGCATAATTTATGACCGTGAAATGCAACGGAAAAGTTTCAAGTGCAATTTATTACCTTCTTGTAAGTATGTATGAGCGGTGTAAAAACTCATTGAGTCAATATGAAACTGAAAACTAGGTACCTACTACTAATTTAAACGAACGTGATATGATATTTTAATAGCTAATGAGATTATAACGCTAGTACTTATTTTTCATATTCGCGTTTAATAAGACTGGTATGGAAACAAAAGAAAATGATATCATCGTTTCATAACCGTGACATATTCACAAAACTGTAGAATAGTTATACCTACCTACCTACCTAACTGTCTAACGTTTACCTTACTTGAAGATCGCACCATCTGCTCATCAGCATGTGGATGATTGAATATCGATGTGTGAGACCAATAAGTAAATACAAGTAGGATAGGTGTAAGAATAATAATGTACGTACGTAGGTACTTATTTTTGAAAAAATCTTGTCATGAATTTTTATATCGAACAAATGATTGAGTGGGCTGATTATTTAAAACAAAAGTATTCAAATAGGTAGGTACCTTTTAGTGAACGATACGGACCATTTTATCAAATTCAAACGCATGTCTATTGTTTTATTTGCATCACATCATACCTATCTATAACTTTGAATTCTTGTATTTATTCGATTTGAAAGGGATAATTACTCTCTTCCCTCCAAATACTCTCACAAAATAATGAAATTTTTTCACCATGTATCTACGTATGTATCATACATTCCGTAACAAAGTATCAATATTCTACGAAACATATATTACATCAATCTCAACCAATCACCTTTGCTCGCAGGCCGGAAAATCTCCACCGCCATCGCCGCGGCCACAATGTTTTGCTTTCGTTGATCGAAAGTTGAAAAGCGAAAATTCAGCCGAAAGTATTTTTGAAAATGAAATAAAAGTTGATTCATAAATATTTATACCGGCGTTATGTGTTGTTTGCTTTTAAGTGTATTGGTTATAGATGTCTGCAATAGCTGTACTAGCTGTGTTGTGTACCTTGTATCAGGTTACTCTTGGTCATTGTCCTACTTCCGTGAACTTCTGTACAGCATTCTCATTTCTTGTTCGTTAGTTTTGGGTGGGATGAGCAACTAGGTGAGGTTTGTGTAGTGATAAAATGTCCGAGAGTCTAACTAGGATTACTTAGCTATACGTCGTCGTCAGTTGACTGACCAAAACCAAGTGTAATGGGTACCTCTGTATGTAGATTCGTGCACCTATACCTTCCTAACCATGTCTTGTTTTTCCCCCATGAAATAAACCAATGAGTTCATAGGTATTTCCAAGAATTAGTACCCAAGATGATAGGTGGATTTTGTTCTAGCAGATGTGAAATATATTCATCATATTTTATGAGTTTACGTAGGCATAGGTACTCTTTTATTTTTTAAAGGAGGGTTGCAATACTTATTATGGCACCTTTCAAGTTTGTTTCTGTAATAGATTTCAAGCAGTGAGCAATGATGAGCTTATGCAGTGATATTTCAGTGATTTTGTTTCACGAATGAGTCTCTCAGAGCTCTTCGAAGACGTGATGTATTTGGACCTTTAAAATACCTTTATTCCCACTCATCTCGAAAATGACCCTCAAATTGTGATGGTAGTTTGTGATAGAAATAAAATAAAAAGATTGTCACTCTACGTCCTTTTTTAAATGGTGATTTCTGTGACTTACCAATTTTTAATCTTGACTGATAACTATTGGTCTCTTCATACCATTCTGATAAGTTTTCTCAACTTGTTTACAAATAGGCTCATTGACCTTACCTGCAGTAATCGCGAAGTGTGTATTGGAAACTGCGACATTTTTCGACCTCATTTATATACGTAGAATGATATGAGAAACCCGCACCATTACGAAGTTCATAGGAAAAAAAAGACCAAAGAAAAAAAATTCTTAGAAAAGAAAATACATACATACACCGTGTGCATCGGGTGAAGTTCGAGAAAAAAGAGAACATGGGCAAATCTGGTTATTCCTATGTTTGGGAAGTTGAAAACGACGTATCTGCGCTGTCTGACGAGAATAATTGAATATATGCAATGTGTGTATGAGAGTGAATACGTATATCGTAATGTGCATTTACACGCATACTTACGTGTGCGCGGCGCGGTACGTCTATGGTCCACGCAGTACACAGTACACAGTACACAGTATACACACAATGTGAACCTTATAAACGGAGCTACCGCGCGCGCCGCCGTCGGAAGGCCTATGTCAAGCCAAGTAGTCAAGCTGGGTAAAAGTTGAACGAACTCTGGACTTACATAATATTCATCCTTCCATCGCAGGTTCCAACTTTCATTCACTATAGTATATACCTCTACGAGAACCTACGAGGCTACAACGACGACGACGACGACGACGACCAGCCGTTTTCAAGCGAGTAGAAATGGAGAAGCTATATTCAAGTTTGTAATGAGTAGGGCATTCCGTAGTTTAAAATGTGTATCCTGGTTCGTACACTACTTATCCCTATAGTATTCCGATTCGATTTATCATCCGATATGTAAATTTTTTATTAATTCGGTAGGTATCGATGGTCGGAAATTTACTCGTTATAAAACCGATTTGTTGGGTATTAAATTCTCCAAAGTATTACTTCCATAGGCCTATAGGTAATTAGGTATACCTACGTTTTTGTCGTTTTTTTTTTTTTTTTTTATTTGACAAATTGTCGCGAGCTTTAGAGAATTGTATCGAGTCAAATTGTCCTATCTTGCGTTTCAATTTTTGAAAGGAATGGCAGTTTAATTTTGTATCTCTGCTTCTTCAAAGGAAAACAGAGTTGAACTTTTAGAATGAACATGAAAATGAATACAGACGCATTTTTCAAGCTTTTTATCGCTGTTATTATTATTTTTTTAATTGCCCAAATTTCTAAGCTTGTAAACAAAATCAAACTTTGCGTTTAACTCGCGTGAATTACTGATCAAACTCCTAACAAAGAGCGTCGGACCGTTGCGATTGCGAACCAGCTTATTTTAATTTTTCATTTGTTGAAGTAGGTACCTAAGCAGGACATTTACGTCTTTTTTTAAAAAGAAAACTGAAAACAGTAGGTATTACTCCGCTCAAGTGATGATTTTTACAAGTTCTCAAAGGGTCCCAGGAATTTCAACCCTGCAAGTGCGTGGAAGATCAAAAAAATATTTTCAGTGAATGGGAAAAGTGTTAAAAAGTGTTCTGTATTATTAATTTAAAAGTAAGTAGAACTATATACATAAACTTTCATAATATAATACGAAAAAACCCCTAAAACTCTAATGTATCCAATATCCATACGGTTTCCATGATTTAAAGCCCTCCTGGCTTCAGTCTCTTCAAAAAATTACTTTTCATAACAAACTATAGGTATACTTAAACAGTAAAGTAAAGCCCATGACTTCTGTTTTTTTTTCAATAAATGAAGTATTTTTTCAAAAATACCACCAATGGGGGAAAATGAAACATTTGTGGCCTATGAGAGCCAATACTTCAGAGACCCGAGGAAAAATACCCCGCTCCCTGTCTATACATTCCAGATTATGAACTTCTTGAGAAATGAGAAGAGGAGGGGTGAAAATATGAAAAAATATCTCAAATGATGAAAAAAAAAGTTTGAATAGTTTTCTTGCAAGTACATACATTGTACATATATATCAATATCTACTTTTGCAACGTTATGGCACCATTTAGTTAAATGTCGTTGTGGCACCAGGTAGCAAGTGAAGAAAACTTAGTCATTTACGCGAGCGTTTTTCCGGCAATGGTTAATTCATTAATAAAAACCAACTGGCGCCTCTATATTATACGAGTATAGAGTTATGATTAAGTGTATAAGCAAGAGCGCCATCTAATCGAAACATGTTATAACGAATTTTTACAAATGAATACTTCGAAAATCAATGAGACCTGAAATGGTGCCACAACGTCTGTTGACTATATAATTTTACCAGTATATATAAGGGATTTTTAAATGTCGTTGTGGCACCAGTACAAAAATTTGCCTAAAGACCCCTGGCAGTGCCCTGATGACATTCCACACGATTTTAGATAAAAACGTTGTGGCACCATTTGGTGGTGCCACAACGTAAATTTTGGTGCCTGAACGTGTGTAAAGCATATAAAATGGTGCCACAAGTACATTAATTATGAGTACCTACATACATACATATGATTCGATTTGGAAAATGGTTTCTTTTTGTTTGTCGAAGTTCTTTATTGCAGTGGGTAGGTATAGGTACAGTTCGTAAATAATTAAAACTGATCTCCAACTAAGCAGGTATCCCAAAAAGCAAAAAAAAAAATTGTTAGGTTGGATTAAAACACTCCAAGAGTGCATGGGAAAGCTCATCGTCATGCAAAATTTTAGGTACTTACGAAGCTTAATTTTCTGATTTTTGATGAATTTTCAAAATTTCAAAAGGCTTATCCACCAAAAAAACAAAATTTTATCAACTTTAAGCGTCTTTTGGCAATGGATTTAGGAAAAACGTCGATAGATAATTCTGATCGTGAAGACCCCATTGCGAATATTTCTTATTTTTAAACGTTGGCACATGTTTTACAAGAATGATTTAAAAAATAATACCGATCTCTGATCAAAATAGAGCAATTTTCTCAGACACGTGAATAAGAAAAAAATTGGACATTTATTCTTTTAGCGAAGGGAGAAGCGATTTCCCACTAACTTGTAACCGCTGTCGTATGCCTGATGTCACTTTTTAAAAAACCACACACATACACAATAAGTACAACAAAAAGAACTTAACAATTGACAAATCAATCTTTGGTACAGACGCTAACGCCTCCGCTGACTAGTGAATGTAATTCTGCTAAAAAGCTTTCCCCTTCGATGAGTCTTTGCTACCAACGATCAATTTCTGGTTGATTTTATAAAAGCAGAGATATCAGTAGCGACACATCGAGATTTACAATGTTCCAAAATCTGAAAAAAAAAGTCAAAAAAAAAGAGAAAAACCCCCGCAAAATTTGCAAACAAATCCCCATATTAAGTGAGTATTTTTTTTTTATAACAAAAATCCGATCGTTGACGTGTATACTAATACATTTCTTAGAGACAACAGATGATAATTTACGACACAACTCAGACGCGGAAGTTTCTCACGACTGTGTCTTTTGTATATGTATTGTGCATTTTAAGAAAAAAAGATACCCGCCGCATTTGCATGTATTCAGATTTAGCAACATGCAATCGCTTCAGTTGTCTCCTTTTAGCTTCCTACTGCAAATGCTGCGAGCTCTTCGTTGAAAGGTCAGTAATTCGCGTGCTTATGCTCGAGTTCAAAAAACGTATTTTTCACACTGTCTTTTTTCTGTGCGGATAGCATACGCTTAATACAAGTGACACGATTATAATGAAATTCCCTCGAAGCCCCGCAGATACCAAACCAATACTTAGGTATACATATATGTTCAGCCTAGGTATATATAGACAGAATAAGCCTGTGAATTCGAAAGTGTAAGTTTTTCGCTTTTGTCAACATTTTGACAATTTTATTGCCAGCGATAGCGAATTTTCAATGCATCTTCCCAGAATGTTGTTGTACCTACTATACTCACGTCTCACTTGCGTAATTTGTTTACGCCAATGTTTTGTATAAAAATAAAAGTTTTCGCCACAGGTTTCCCTCAGATTCTCAGTATGATAGAAATGAAAAATGATCTTATTCTACCAATGCAATGCAAATACACGTTTACTATAACTAGGTATTTTAGCCAGAGTCTGTTGGTCGAGGGATGATGACGACTGATGTGTAACGTGGACAGTCGACGAATTAAACGTGCTGTTTCTCAATTTCATTTCACCAGAGACAAGAGAAGACAACGAACCAGCAACACGAGTTATAATCGCAATAACCGATAATACGAGTAGCTAAGCTTGATAAAATCGAATGATTTGGAATAATATTTACTGTGTAATCTCTCTTGGGATGCACCGTGCTGTAACTTTTTAGTGTAGGTAGGTATACTAAGGTTGTTGAACCTGTATGTTAATTCATCCAAAATATACCGTCATCGTTTTTCTATTCTATGCATCGAATTAGGCTATATTATGCGGTAATCGAATTCTTGTCTTCTAGTAACAGCTAACAGGTGCAATTCAAAGTATTAAAACTATAATTTGAAGCAAAAAAAAAAAAAATAGGCATAAATACTGTATCTATTCAACACTCATGTCAAGTAGTTACTAACTTTAAGAAACAGTAGAAACCTAAAAGGGCATAAGGATCAGGCACACTTGTCAGATGAGATATATAGGTAATTAGTAAATTACTCATCGTTAGAAAGGCATGAGCGAGAGTTTGGAGGATTTTCATAAATTTTGTTTCAAAAAGACGTAAGAAGAATCATTTTCTTTGAATCTTGACTATTTTTTAACTTTGCTTCGCCTATTCCTAACTTACTACAGTCCTATAGTTAGAATAAGTGCCACTGACGGTGGAAAGGTAGGTTACTGGCCCCTGGTCCACATTTTCTAGAGGGTCCGCTTTCTTAAAACAGTTTATAAACTTCATTTTCAGAAGAGCAAAATAGATAAGAATGCAATCGTCACTTTTGAAAATAAAATGAAAACTTCATGACTGAAGAGAAAATGAAAACCACATTTTGTTTTTGAAGGGAGAACCAATGCAAACTTCATTTTTAAATGCAAGCTTGATTTTAAAATGAAAATTCAACCTCCATTTTTGAAGGGAGAAATACACACAATTCTGATTTTTGAAGAAAACCTGATAACTTCATGTTTAAAGTGAAAATAGAAACTTCATTGAACAAAAGCTATATTAAACTTTGCTTTCAAAACAATTCTTTACAAGGGGAAGAATTTCTTTCAAAAATTGATAGTAGCGAAACAAAATTTGTTCTCGGATCTCATTGTCAGCTGAAAAACTTACGAAATTATCAATTTTTTTGGGAAAGGGACTTCTTCATACTAGGAAAACTTGTGAAAAATTCTATTTTGTGAACAACTCACTTTCAACCTCAAGTTGTAAAAAAAATAAACATATCTACGAGTACTTGACTTGCTTTAGAAGAGGGAGGGGATGTGCACAATTTTCAGGAGGTCCTTATTTTTTGCACCAAGCTTACATTGGCGCTCGGCGGCAATGGTCAAAATTGCCTAATTAAATGACCTGTATGAAAAATCAAATAAAAAAGATACGGGAATTCAATTCATTTAAACAAAAACTAGATACATACCATATAAGTAGGTACTTATGTATTAATTAATGAGGTCCAACTATGATAATTTGGAAACATTTTCATTTTGACGTAATATCGATAGGCTGGGAACCTCCTGTATTTTTTGGACAAAATGACTTCAAACATGAGAGCTTAGGTAAATGAAGCATTGATTTTTGCATCCCGTTAAATTATTCAATTTTATCATTAATTCGTGCAATTCTTATTTTATTTTGGAAAATTAAAAACTGTGTACTTAAGACTCATCATAAGTTTCTGTTTGGGCAGCTAAAAAATTTTTGATAGCTGTCTGTTTCCCTTTTTCTCATTTAGGTATGTTTTCTATATTTGCAATGTAAGATCAAAAAGTAGGTACCTACCTAATAGTTTTGAGTCAAGAAGCATAAAAAATCGCGACGTTGAAATTCTGATCAAAACTCTCACGATAATATGTACTTTTGCTTTTTTGACAAAAGTTTTGACTCAAAATCGTAAATGTCTCGTGTCTCCGCAACAATTCTTGATATTTTACTCGTATTTACTTACTTACCGATTTTTCAATTGACCAAACTTGATGGCGATCTGATTGCATTACGAATTTTCTATTCATTTGTAGTCAGAACTACCCAAACAAAGCAAACTGCCCGTTAAATTAAATATTGCCTGCCTTGGTAGGTAGCTATCGACATTCCTTACCCTTCTTAAGGATGAAAATCTCACCAAATTTATCGCATCATTAGACTGTAAACTCATAATTAATTATCCAAGTACTCGCCAAGATTACTGCATGTCACCTCATAAGCTTCGATAGGTAATTATAATACCTATCTACGCGTAAAAATCACATTTCGACATCACGTCGACGAACACAGTTTGTTACACGAAGATCTTTTCTATTCGTTATTCTCTAAGATGACCAACAACTTACACAACAGTTGGCGAGATCATTTTTCTTATTTTTTTTTAGGTACCCAAATTCTCCAGCACTTCCTAAAACATAATGTAAACAATAGTTATATTATGCAGTTTGACTTACGGCTACACTTGTCTCGTTCAATTAGGTGATCTTTACACAAAAATACTTCCTGGTTGCGAACAAAGCGGATAAAAAGAAAAGGCCACTTTTAAACGCTTGGTAGCATTTTTTAAAAAGACAACGCCATCGAAGAAGACTACTTGTTATAATATTCATGGATGGACTGCTGGACATACGCATAATATGAATGCTGTTTTTGTCTCGACGACCGACGCTGCAACAAAGGTCGCCAAAAGAAACGAATAAATCTCGTGTATTCTGCTGTGCGTTTTTTTTCGCACAATGCTTTTTTTTGTTGCATCACTCTTGAATATCTATCGAACTATCTCCGAGAAAACTACTGTGTTTTATGTAATATAATGAAAAAGAATAAAAGAAATTACGATTTATTGGCTCTTCGAAGGTGGTAGTTTTATGACCTTTTGTCGAAAGCCTGTATCAAGGAGAAAGACATCTAGATGTAGGATGTGACAAATTCGGGTATTATTTCTCCTCAGTGGTGGGCCTTTGCTCAGATGCAGGAAAACGTAACGTAAGTATTACACCACTGGCGAGAAGACGAAACACTTTGCAGCGACTAGCGAAATTAGCTCATCTATTTTTAAAGACGTTAGAAGACCATCGCCGAGATCGTGACATTATAATCTAAATTCGGCTCGAATCGAATACCTAGCTGCAGACCGTCAAATAACAGAAAATGATCGATAACGTTATTTTAATTTGAATAATGGTAAATCGGCGTGGAAAAACAAACGTTATAACCTAATTTAGCGCCGCGAATCTGAGACGATGAGCTAAAACAGGAAGAAATTTTCTCCGTCGATTTTCACGTGGAGAAGAAGAAGACGACGACGACGGCGACACCTGACGCTCCTGAGGCGTTAATTTTTTTTATTAAACTCACAAAAGATCCGTTGTGTAACTGTTCGACGACCGCTGTGCTCGCTGATCCACAAACGTCGTTCTTATTCGCTTTGCAACATTTATTAAAACTGAGCACGAGGAACAGAGTCTTTGCCTGGGCACGTCGACGTGGGCTTTTTGCTCGTTCGCCTCCGCTCCAGCTCCATTACAAAATGTACGTGCTATTATTCTCGCTGGCTGCTGGAGCTGGAAATTACGCCTCCGTTCACCGACGCGAGCGCCGCGCCGCCCATCGTCATCATCGCGATCGCGAAATCTAGATCACTGGAGCGAACTCGCGCTGCAAGGTAACGTTGCTGACGTCATTAAATAACAGTTCGTTCACCTTTTGTTCTCAGTCATCTTAGCAAAAGTTGATTTTTTTCCTTTCTCGATCCGCGTCGCGCGTCTTCAACGCGTTCGCTCATATGAGAGCTTCAAGAGTGAAAATGAAGCTTTGATTAGCCTCGCAAAACACATCAAGAAAGTACTTTCTGCGTTGGAATTTCTGATGTGTGATGGCGACAATGGGTTTATACGTCGTCGTCGCGTCGCGTCGCCTCGTTTGGTGCGTCGGCATCGCCGCCGCCTTCAAGTTCAACTTACCGTTTCTTTGTCGATTTTTCAACATTGGTGATTGGATCGTTTATCGTCGACTCGATGAGTAATTTTTTCCAAGACGATTACCTACTTTTTAGGCAGAGAAGACTCATTGATTAGAGAGTACCTACATGCAAAAAATGATTAGAAAAAAATCGTAATTTTTTTGTGACCTAGCCTTAAATTGGTATTGGTTTTATTTTATGAAAAGATGACGCATAAAAAGTTTCAACCCAAATGATGCATAATAACCCAGCATTCCAGCATTCGTGGGCTATCTTCGCACAAAACGAGGCAAATTAACGTGCAAGAGCCTAGAACATTTCAGTCGTCGCAGTCCGTTCAACAAATTATTCTAACAAGGAAATTACCTCAGCCATAAGACTCTAAAAATACAGAAAAATAATAACATTTTTCCAATAAGAGAACCTGTTAGTCAGTTTGTCTAACTTATGGTTTTACTCATTTCTTCAGTAAAGCATGAAAATCTCCTGGGTGGCTCAAAATAAAAAAAAAATGTGATCGGGCAGCTACAACTCTGAAAGTTCTGCATTTTTATCATTATACGTTTTGAGAAGATTCGTTTCTGACGTTTAGCAAGAGAACGTTTACTTTTTGAGCCCAAATAAAATCATACAACGGTCTATAATCACATGTTCCAAGATTTTTGTGCCATTTTTTGAAAAATTAGAGTCCCGGAAATTTCTCATTCATGTCGAAAGTGAGCCACGAAAACTCCATTGTAGTTGGAACATGCCACTTTAGATATTCCTAGAGTTGTAGCTGCTCATATTGCTAATCACACATTTTAATATTTTTTAAAGTAATTATTTCTTTTGTAAAATTTAACGGGGCCTTAGGAATCGCAATTTCTCATTCCAAACACTCCGGAATTTCACACACGTCTTTTTGAGAAATTTACTTTATTCCGCCCTCTTCATAAAATGCTATTTTAAGCTCTGATATTGAAATTGGGCCTCGAATAATAAATGTAGCATTCCGCTAGCAAAGGGCTCATATGGTAAAAACTGAGTTATTGCCATAGGGTAGCAATAAAATGTAAAACGTGGGAAATCGAATAGAACTGATCCGAGCTCGAAAAACGCAGAAATCGCTGAGAAAAGTCATTTTAAAAAACATTGGCTAAAAATGGCGTTTTTAGAAGTGATGGCCTGTCATTTAATTTTTTCATTACATAATTTACACAATTTTCAACTTTGAAAATCAATTCCTATGACCTCTTGGGTAAAAACATAAATAAATACTTACCTAAATAGATAATGAGCAAAATCGGTAACAAACTGAGTGCGACCAATACGTTCTCTTGTAAGATCAAAAGAATATCACTTGAAGAAGCTTCAAATTCCTTTAGTTCTTAAAGTTAACCAATTGTGAAATTTAAAATTTTTATCGAATAGTAAAACTGAAATTTTGTTGGAAAGTCTAATTTCTTTCAACTGGTGAAAAAGACACTTTTCAAGCAGTCATCACTTCGGATTCGCGATTCACCCCCTTTCCACTTTCTCCTTGCATCCTAGTTGATTCAAAATATCGAACTCATAAAAAATTTACTTAATTAAGTATACTTATTTCACTTTCAGGAACAATCCCAACGTGTTGAAAAAAAAAGTCTATGTTGAGAAATTTGCACCAAAAAATCATAAAAATTCCGGAAAATTTCAAACAAAAATATCATATAAAAAAATCACTAGGTATAGGTATCTACCTTTTACTCATCAATAAATATTTAGAAAATCGAAAAATATGTTCTCAAAATGCAAAAAAATTTTCATTTTTGAGAAAATAGATTTAATGCCTAAAATATACCACAATTGATGAAATCGAATTTTCTGGATGGATAAAAAAAACGAAACATAACAAAACCAAACAACAGTGTTAAATTTTCGAGACAGAAACCTGAAATTTGGCGGGTAGCCGATTTTCAATTTCAGGAATCAATTGATGATGATTTTGAGCTGATCAGGAACTTTTTGGGCATTTTTGTTTTGAAACAATAACCCATTTGCAAAGATATTTTTTGTAAAAATTGCAAAAATTTATCGACAAATTTTCATTTTAAAAATCCATTTGAGGTTTCCAGAAATGTCAGTTTTGGAGTCGACAACGCAAAAATAATTCCCAGCTTCTGATGAGCCCACGAATATGTTTCGCTTTTAAAATTGTAAATGTAAAAATTGACCAAAAATCCCTATTTGTAGGTAGGTTAAAAATTTCAGTTTTGGAGTCGATGTAAAAAAACATGATTTCGGAGTTTGGCGTGAAATTTTATTCCAATTTTAATTTATGTGCTTTTTTCGAAAGTGTATTTCATGTATTGCTAAAAAAAAATTTCGCAGTAAATGCAGATTTGTATAACGTTGTTCATATTTTTCTATCCCTATTAAGTAATGATAAAATCGAGAATTTTTGGGCATATACAATTTGGGCACAAGATAAGCAAGCACACCAGAGGGTCAGTAATGACACATACAAACTGGGCACATAAGAAAAAAAGAACGAAAGGAACACATACAAATTGGGCACATTAGAATGAGCGAACGAAATCGAAAAGAAGCCATACTATTTCGACACACTAGAAAATAATCAAATAGGTAAAATAGATAGGACATGTATCCACACATATGTTCTCAATAGATTTCATCCAAGATGTACAATTGTACATATGTAGGTACTCATCAACAAAGTAGGTACCTAGTACCTACTCTGCTAATTCATGTACTTACAATACTTACAAGGAAGGTGCCCCTGGTGACATTCACCGATTTCAACGATTTTTGCACCATTGAATAGAGGACATCGGACATAGCCTAACCCCAAATTTTCAGCTGCTGAAGTAGATATTTCAGTAATCCCAGGGGATTTTTCGATTTTCACTTGGCAATTTTGAAAAATTGCCCAGAAATTGTCGGCCCAGGTCGCATACCAAATCTTCTCGTATTATTTGGGCATTTTAATACATATCATGAGACTAGCCCGTGGTGAAATTTTCAGCTGCTGAAGTTGATATTTTTTGACTAATTTTTATTTCAAAATATGCAATTTGAAAATCGAAAAATCGCCCTGCACGGCCAAAATATCAACTTCAGCAGCAACAAATTTCACTGCGGGTTAGTGTCATCATATGTATTAAAATTCCCAAATAATATGGAAGTTTTCGATATGCGACCTGCGCCGGCTATTTTTGATCAATTTTTCAAAATTGCTACTCGGATTTATACTTACAAGATGTGAAAAATCGAAAAATCGCTCTCAAAAATCGTAATATCAACTTCAGCACCTGAAAATTAATTGTGGTTAGGCTAAATTTGATGTCCTCTATCTAATGGTGCAAGAATCTTTAAAATCGGTGAATGTCACCTGGGGCACCTCCCTTGTTAGGTACATAAAATTAAACTGACATCCATCCCTATTATCCGTATTAGAGTACTGTACCTACTACCTAAACTAGGTACCTACTTGCGTATTTATGCGCAGGTTAGGTGTGACAAATTTTTTCCATTCAAGTTTTTAAATAAAAGTTTTAAATGCGAGGTTCATTCTTTCCTGTGTGCCCAGTTTGTATGTGCTCTTTTCGTTCTTTTTTTTCTAGTGTGCCCAGTTTGTATGTGCCCAATTTGTATGTGTCATTAGAGGGCGATTTCTAGCAGTGTGCCCAGTTTGTATGCCAGGAGTGAGAATGTGCCCAAATTGTATATTATGCCCGAATTTTTAGGCCCTACTTTGTAATATTCGACCTTGGATCAGCAAATTATTATTTCACCTCTCTCGCAATCTAGATGTACGTACCTAGGTTGGTAAGCATATTATCAAAATTCAGCATACATTTTCTGTCACTGAAAAATTATCAGAATCTACCTTCCAGTGCATCTTCTTTGAATTGGAGTGTCGAGCGATACCTATAAAAATGTATACCAAATTTATGATATCCGAGGAATAATTCAATTTATGTTTTATCGACTAATATTTTTTGCTGAAATCGGCGATAGGCCATGCATACTGATTTCAAAGCTGGAAAATTGTCGATCAAAAGTAGGTATCTAATAGGTATGCTAGGCTAAAATTCTAGGCTAAAGAGTCCAATAAACCTAGACAAAAAGTAGCAGCATTGTAGCGTTATAATCATGATTTTAATTACAAAAGATTAGTTGTAATCGTGTCTCACAACTCTCGTACTGCTCTAAAGGTTCACGTCATCGGCATCGCTGGTACGCCGGTACCGTAGCACCCATGAACGCGACAAAGCAACGACCAAACTGCGAGTATTTTCATTTTACCTCTACTTTTACACGAAGAACGCTCACTTCCTATATTGCACAATCTATCAGTCTAGGGCAAGAGAAGCGAAGAGAGGTAGAGAAGGTGCAATCACCGAACTTGACTTGATGCTGTATACACGCTCTTGACCGCAAACAATCTTAGTTAAATAACGGGCCGGTTTTCGTCTTGGTAAAAAAATTCAATTAAAATGCATTCGCATTCCTATTGTTTATTTTAGTAAACGGTGTTTTTTTTTCGAGTTCATTCTAGATAGGCACTATTAGGAAGATGTTTTATTAGCGTGAGTGAGCTCGGCTGTAACATAAATAACACCGTTACACCCTATCAAAAGTAATCGGAATGAATTTGTCATTTTTATAATTATCACGTTTATGCCCGCATTTGAGTTGATATCGAGCTTCGGTTAATGCCATTTTCATCCTTTGAACAAAGCGTAGGTGCGATCAGCGATGTACATTATTTTGAATGTGACCTCTCTTTTCTATTAATTTTTCGACAACAGTGAGAATAGATCTTTGATGGAATTTTTCGTTTACCTATCTATAGAGAATGTATGAAATGGGCTATCTCACCCCCCCCCCCCAATCAAATTTTCGATAAGTGTGCGTACAAGAATAATGATTTAATTTTTAAAAACGCAAGAGTTTCTGAAGAAAAAATTGTTGGTTGATTTTTTTTGACCTTTTGATAGGTCATAAAGTAATAGGTCGTTCGTAAAATCTAGATCTGAGACTCAAATTACCTAAATATCACCTCAAATCTTTCTAACCCTCTCCCTCTGCGCTTCCTTTCTACTTCCCAAACGATACAATACAATATGTCATTTGCTCACCTGGTGATAAATATAGGTAATATTGAACCCAAAATGTTGCAGGAAATGGACCAGAAATAATGGAATTAACTAGTGAAGTAATGTTAACTGTTCTTTTCCTACTTTCAACTCAAGAATTACGGTTTTTCCTATACCTTTTTTTTTCGCCACAATCGTCTATATTGTCGGTGATACGAGTGTAACACATCTCTCTCGCAAGCTGAGTAAAATTGAGCGAAGCAGTTCAGGAGTATTCAGATCATTATTTCAACTGGACCGATTTTTTCCTGGATTTTGATTTTTGGAAGCTCCTATTAAAATGTATCTTCCTTCGCGTGAAAATGTTATGCTCAAAAAAATGACATTGAACCGCAAAAGGAACCAAAATAGTCCTTGATTTTATTAATTTCTGTACCAACGGTAATGAAAACCAGTAACCACAATGGGGACTCAGTGGATAGACTTCACAAAAATGGGGGGGGGGAGGTAAAGTTGTCGCAATGTTGCGATAAAATGTCCCCGTAACTTCATTTTAAGATATCATACTTACACTATTGAAGACAAATTAAAGCATAGCTGAAAATTTTTTCGTTAAAGGGACACAAACACATACGACTTTCACCAAAGCTTTATATATCACCGCGGGTATCACTTACGTTTTTTTTCCAAGTGCATGTAAAAAATATACGTGTTTCCCAATTAAAAAATATTTTCAACTACGCGTCGCAATAAGACGAAACGAACACTTATTTTTAAATCAACCAAACCGGTACAGTGCTCCATTTTGAAATCAACCAATCTATATTTACATTGGTCAACCTTGACTCGATACAACATTATAATTAGTTAACAGATGAGAAAGCGGAAAATAAGACATATTTAAATTCCCAACCAACAGTTACCAAACCACATTTTAAAGATTCTATTGACTCATTCGTGTTTATAATATCACCTATTCGTGATATAATTGTGACGTAGGTCAACGTATAGTGTGTTCGATGCGAGGGTTAGTTCAGTTTGGGTTTGGAGAAATTTTCACTTGTTGAATGTCAACGTGTTGGGTGCTACCTCGACGTTGGGTAGGTCATCTTTTGAAGACGGTTCTCAAAAGTTTGATTTTGTAGGTACCTATTTAGTGCGATGAAGGCAGCAATTGTGTAGCGTGAATGTGATCGTGATGATTTTAGATTAGATGATAAGCGGAGGGAGAGAGGTGGCATTTATCGATAAAGTCGGAATAAAAAAAAAAACTTCAATCATTAGATCTTCAATCTTCATGAATTTTGTTTCAAGTTTAATTAATGATACAGAATATTTGAGTAATATTTGAAGAGTCCACGGAAAGAACCAGGTAAGTCACTTTTTTTCAAAAATGAGTTTAGGGTTGAATTAAATTCACACTGAGGAGTAGAAAAATGTAGTCCATTTACATTTTGAAAAAAATCGATTTTTCGTGGTTAAAATGGCCTTTAAAAAAAAGAGGAGAAGAGAAAAATGAGCCGAGACCAAATCTGAGGCGACAGGAAGAAAATTTCAACATCGTCAACTATTTAGAATACAAAAATTTTTCATTATGTCATCATAATAATCGATTTTCATCGAATTCAAGTTGTTGCAAAACACTGATTTTTCGATTTTTTGCTTGATTTTTTCACGAAAACAGTGACTTTTCAAGTCGTGACTGGCTCATCTCTTCATTTTTTTCCTACAATGCCTCAAGTTGTGTTTGTGGGATGTTGTGTGATGTATTTCCAGTCATTACCTTGATGAAATTCAAATTCGCTACAAAATTGGAGCCTTCTGATACTTCAAAACGCCGTAACTCAGAAGTTTGAAAAAGTGACTTACCTGGTTCTTTCCCTGGACTCTTCATTTTCAAACGTCTTTTATACATATAACAATGATTCATGTTTTTGATAAAAATTCAGTTATTTTAAGATTCCTACTTTACTCATAGTCTTTATTATCACAGCTATTTTAAAACGTAAAATGAGAGAATTAATCAAAACGTTTCCTAAATTGTTGGCAGTTTTTCAAGACCTTTTTTCCAAAAAAGTCAATACTTTGAAAATTTTCAAACTTTTTGACAAAATTTTTTCAATTTACGTACAGTTTTATTGTAGAAAGGAAGACACGAAAATTGAATTTTGTTTTCATCCCTCTCTCGAAATATCGGCGAATAAATGAATCCAAATAAAATTTCAATCAAAAAAATACTTGTGAATTTTTACCGAAAAAAAAAATGCATCAAAGGGTCACATTTTCCAACTCCATAATGTGTTTTTCAGTTTGTATCCCTCTTTTCTTTACGCCAAGATATTTTTAGTAAATTTCCATCTCATTTCACCGAATTGACCTAGATAGCTGAAATTTGGTATGATATTGTGTACTTAGGTATCTTATTTTTAATTTAATCCCCGAAAACTACATAATATATAGTTTTGAAGCCTGTAGATGTTTGGAAATTGAAATACCTACACTGAATTTTACTCAATGAATTCGGAAAACTAAAATTTTTCATTCATACCCCAATTTCAACATGCTGAGTAGGTTCGACGTGGTTCCAAGAATCTCTAGTCATTCTTTGGGAATTTAAAACTTCTGTGAAAATTTCAATTTTCAAAAATTTGCTCGAGGCTTCAAAACTGGTCAAAACAGAAAATATCAAAAAGTAATGGACCATCAAAAAACGACAAAAATTTCACCCAAATGTCTCATTTGGGTGAAATTTTGCACAGACTGCTTAGATTATTGCAAAGTACCTATACCAAGAATTAATCGGAAATTCTCAAAATTGAATGATGATTTGTCAAAACTGCAGAAAGTGTGATAATACATACACTTGTCAAAATTGAACCAAAAAAAACAGTTTTTATTTTCAAAATTCAAAGAACGAATTAACATAGAAAATTTAAAAAAAAAAAAAAAAACTCAAATACCACAAAAATCCTTGTTTTTGATATTTTCGAATGATTTTCACATTTTTCAAAAAAGGTTTTGTGTACTTCCACGATACATAATGTCATTCAAAATTGAATTTTTAAAAAATGAAATGAAAATTTTTTCGAAAACATGAAAAAAAGTAGGTAGAAGCAATCTGAACAAATTTTCAAATTGATAAAATCCTAAAATCTTGTATAAAACTTGAATCATGTACCCTATCAGCGATCTGAGGGCATATTGATGATTCTAAATTTAACCCCTTGACTACATTATACAACTTACTGCATCGATATGTCCCCCTATAAAACACCATTTGGGCATAAATTCGCGGAAACATTTTCGTGACACCTTAAAATTAGCTATTTTTGTACTTTCAAGGACTTGTTGTAGACGTAAAAGGGACCACCGAACAAAAAAACGAACTCCACAGGGAGATTCAGCATCTCAAACTCTACAAATTGAGTGCTAGCCGTAAATTTTAAAAATCGATTTTGGAGCTTTAAACCTGAAAAAAGTGAATTTTTAGCTAAAATGGCCCCACGTGGCTCAGCCCCATGGTGCCGCGGGGGGCTAAAAATTTTTTTCGGATGGTTTCAACTCAAAAGGAACCACATATGTGAATTTCAGAAAATTCCGAGACCTATGTTTTTTTTCGACCCGCCCTAATACTTATGCACACTAAATTTTAGCTTTCCTTGATAGATTTGGTAAAATGTTGATTTTTTCTCATTTTTGGTTCGAAAATTTTCAAAAATTCACTAAAAGTCGAAAAATGCACTTACGCCTATGACATTTTGGCTGAGGATGTATTTTTGTGTGCTCGTCTGATTTAGCCTTTTCCGGTTCAAACAAATTTCCACCAATTGGAATACCTTCCTTGTTAGTAAACATTTGAGATTTTATGGCGACTGAAGATTTATTTCTTTTTGAAAATTCAAAATTTCAATAATTGTGTACCTAATATTTTTTAGCTTAAAAAACGCACATTTGAAGAAGTATTAACCTGAGGGAGAAGGCTTGAATGAACGGTTAGAACACCTTCATGCAATTTTCATCACATTACTTTTCATGATGGATTTTCATCAAGTTTCAAAAAATTAAAAAAAAAATTAAATCGTACGTATCCAAAAATAAATCCCAGGCCTTACAAAAACATCTCGCAAAATACTTTTTTATTCCCATATGAGACCAGAATAAAGCTCAGCATCGTATCAAAAAAAATGCCTAGCCTATCTGCACAGCTACACCTAAAAAACGATAGCCGGTATTACTTTCGGTGGCGGTAGCAGCGGAGTATGAAAGTGGTATATAAAAAATGAAATACCAAGGTGTCAACGCCTTATTGGTAAAATTTCATTCACAGGTCTCGAATTAGTTCACATGTTGAAAACGTTATTACACAACAATATGCTAATGAAAAACCGAAAGAGAAAAACGTGTTATTGTTTTCCCACTTGGAATACTTAGGCCTGCGCTAATGAAACTGTTAGAATTGGTGAATTTCATTTCTCGTACAATTCGATGCATAATTTTAGGTCATTGCAATCATTTTACCGTTGCGCGAGAGTAAGAAAAATTTTTCAACCAATAAACTCGATGATTAAAAAAAATTATTAAGTAGATCACCATCTCTCCCACCGCGTTGTTGGTCGGGCTCGAGCTCGAGCCCGACGACGGAAGAGATGTTCAAGTTGGAAAAAATAAAGGTAAATACGCGTAAGCCCAAGAGTAAGTACATAACGGAAAAGTGTATGGGACACTTACCACTTTTTATTTCGAATACACACACAAGAAAGGGTATAACGTTTCGATACTGGCCTACCACAAACACTCGTGTACAAGAAAAAGAGTGAATTTACCTTCGCTTATGTGGTAGTTCACTAACCTCCAGATACCGTTGTTCGATGTGCCAGGTACTCGCTAGAGTTCTCTTCGATCTGAAGGTTAAGTTGAAGGAAGCGTTTCTTCGATACACCTTCAGCGCTTGCTTAGTGTCAGTGTCATCACATTTCCATGTAACCTGTTCGAGTGGCGCGCGTGTTGACTGTGTGTCGGCTATGTGTCGATGTTGTATACGAAAATACGACATTTTTCCACGTTTGTTTTGAATTTTTTCGCCATTTTTCGCGTTATGTTTAGTGTACTGAATTCATTTAGTGATCTAGTTTAGTGCATTTATCAATATACTGATCGATCCAGTGTGGAACATTGTTAATTAACTGGAATACCCCTTCAGGATTAACCGAAGATAATTTTTTTTGGTGAGTTTTTGTTTTTGAATTTTGACTTTACTTTAGTGCTTATATAGGTACTTATCCGGTGTTTTGTTAAATATTCAGATACCTACTTGGTACGTAATTACAGGGAACCTTTCTCAACTTCTCAATTTATTTTAGGATTCAAAATTGCAATGATTGAAACTTCCTCATACTCGTATTCGAAACATTTTTGGAACATAACCATATCTACAAGTAGATACTTGATAATTTAATAACTAGATTACCAGTTCACACTATCAAAAAGACTCTTTTTTCACGCTACAGTTGCAGTAAAAGCTCGCATTTCCAAAATTGCTACTTTTTGTTCAAATTGTCAAGCCTTTGGATGAAAATGTTTGCTTTTTAGTAAAATTGATAAAGATTTTTATTCTTTCACTTTTTTTCAAAAATTAATCAACGAAAGTATCGCATTTTTAGCATTGCGGCCAAAAGCCAAAAAGTCTGGCTTTTTTGACATTGTCAAAAACGTTAAAAAGTCCTGCTTTTTGCTAAAATTTGTCTAGTCTTGCCTTTTTCTAAGATTGCTAAAGTCTCGCTTTTAGGCAAAAATTGTTTTTTTTTTCACCAGAAATGTGAAAATTTCAATTTGTAATGTTCAAATTTTTGTAAAGGGGGGGGGGTGATTTTTATGCATTCGTTTTGTAACTTTTTTGATCATCTTTTCAAGCATTTTTGGTTACTTGACTTACTTTTTTTTGTGGAAAGAAATCTCAGAGCACTTGCTTATAGTTATAGAAGATCCTGCAAGTACTCGCTTGACACCAACATACCCTAGCACCTACTCTTGACCGTGGCCTTCATTCTGAATATTTGTGAAGACGAAAATTAATTATAAATATCTACCTATGTTTTAATCATTCTCTAAAATTTCAAGCGCGATTTTAAAATCCCACGTGACCTTTAGAAACACATTTTCTGCTCACTTTGGCTCTTTTTTTTGAAATCTTATACCCAGGTATACGATTTTTTAAAAAAAGAAGCATTCCAAACATTTCGATATCACACTGAACATACATTCGTACGTGGTTCCTGATTGTTTGTTGATCTTTGATTTAGTGTGTTTGAAATTTCATTAATGATTCTAATTTATCTCTGAATGTGTCGCTTCTTCCTTTGCTTCCATTTTTTCCAATATAATCAGTGAAGTGATAAAAAAACAAAATCATTGTGATAACACTTTGGCATTATTAGTGCAAGCTGCTGATGACTTTTGTACTTCATAAGATTGCAAACCTCCCTCCATGATTGCGTATCGCGTAAAACTAACCTTTATTTTTTTAATTGCTTCTTCGAATTTGTTTTTTCGTTTGCTACGATCGAAAAGATAAGTGCAAAAGAACCGAGGGTCATTTTTCAAAATGTCTGTTGATATTATAATCTGACTATTCCTCATTTTGATGATTCTCTATTTCTACAAATTTAATTGGAATTATTGTACTAGTTCGATTCGTTTTCAGCCGTAAATATGTATTTAAAATCATTTTAATACAGCAAAGACGAAAGAAGTAAAAACTACATTCCTACATTTTCTTGAAAGATTTATGATACGATTAGGTATTATAATATTAAGCGAGGTATTCATAGTTCTTACTCAGATACTTGAAGATAAATTACACCCCTAAACTGGAGGGCATATCGATAATACATCGGTAAATAATTTATTAATACATCAGAACAGATTTCTATACAATTAGTACCTATATGCACTACATGTTTCAATAACTCCCCCTAATTCCACTCCCTCTGCTCTAAACCACTAACAACTTGTACTTACATAGATCTCAAAAGATTTTTTAAGACGATCCCGATTCTAAACACGCGAGCATTTTTTTCTCATCACCAAACCAAACGTCGATTCATTTCACTTGAAATGATAATGAAATATTTGTACAGCCCTTAACGGTACAAAAATCTACTCATAACTTTCCTTTTCCACCTGTCATTTGTAAAAATCCATCTTTTACGTTTCCGGGAGACTTGATAAGAGCTGGGAATTAAACCTCAACAAAAGCCAGTTATCTTTAAGGGTTCGAAAATACGATAGTAATTAAGTATTCAAAGGAAAGGTACCTACATCTCTTTGTGCGGGTTATTTGGGAAAAATTACTATGAACGAGTTGCACTAGGTATACCATATAATAACGGTATGGAGTATTTTTTAAAAGTCAAGTGACCTGGCCAGTCTTGGTCTGCGGTTACCACCAACGGTGCCTCTCAATCTTTTGAAATCACACAGATGGGAAATAAATACGAACATTTACCATTTAGTCACCTAGACTGAGATATCGAGTCGTCTTGTGAGGTTTTTCAAATTCAATCCTTTCGAAAGGAGTGAGAGTCTTCGATTAGAAAGTACATATTTAGCCTTTTTATGCATGTAAAGTAGGTATGAGAATGTTTCTTCTTTGTTTTTTTGCAATAGCTTGAAAGGGGTTTCTCTCTCTTGGGAAGATTTTTATAACGGTTTCAGATTATCTGATAAATTTGAAGTTTTATTCTCAAGTTGATGTTAAGTTTTCAGCATTAAGTTACATGGTGTTGACACATCTCTAGAGATGTAGGTATGCTATTAATAATAATACTTAGATACATAATTTTTAAAAATTATGAGAAAATATTGGAAAATACGATAGGTGGTTTTGGGATTGCATAAAGGTCTTGACATTGAAATTGCAGACATTTTTATGTACATACAAACATAAGTTTCTGGCATTTTTTTGTATTGCTACTACCACTGCTTAATATTTGGATCCTTTTGACTTTGCATTGATGTAAAAGTAGCAAATGGTATCGTTGGTCTTGGTAATAGGCACTTTTGGCATTTTTTGTTGCAATATTGATTTAGAACTATCGAAGTGACCATTTTGATATTTCTGGCACTATGATGCTTTAAAGCTCTTGACATGATCATTATTGCTTTTGAAAACCAAAATAGATTTTCTTTGTATTGACATTTTTTGACGTAATCAGGTACATATACCTAGGACCTACTTTGAAAACGCCAAAAAGACCATCTCGGTATTTTTTGTGCAGTATTACTTGAAAATTGTCAAAAAGTCAATTTTGACTTTTTTTGGTTCCATATTGTCTCAAAATTTTCGAAAAGTGTTTATTTCGGTACTGTCCATCAATCTCATCATATCAAAAATTTTCAGATCTTATGACTTCATTACATAAATGAACTCAATCAAGCCATAAAGGGAACTTTTCTTTCCTTGATTCTCGCATTGGTTTCCTTATAACTGCCCTTCTCCACCTTTACATGGTTTTTCGCTTGATTTTAACCATCTTCGAGCTTCTCAGATACAATTTTGACCTCTGCGATCGAGTTCAAAACCCTGTGCAATTTTGCTGCCATCTTCAACCACCTCCAATATAATCAATAAATCGTTCAAATGGCTACCCACGTTGCACAAAACACCTCGCCAAATTTTGATACTCGATTACACAGCCCACAAAGTTTTGGCTACCCGTGTGCCCAAGAAGAATGGCGATCAGTTGCAAATTCATAGGGGAACAAACGGCTGTACCGCTTATAGGGCAGTGAACTGCGGATCATTGTCTTGTACAAACGTTCACCTTCACCTAGATAATTATTGCTAGAAGTATCAGGCGTGTATGGATGTTGGCTTTCGACGAGCATTGCCAAGTATCGCAAGTAACTAGAGCTCGCTGCTTGCCAACGCTTCTAGAACGTTGCTGTCGGCAACGGCGGCGTTCATCTTGCTCGGGATCGAAGTGGAAGGAGCATTTGATCGCGCAATTTTCGTCGTGGCATTGACCTTAACTCTTATTCTGCCATACAACTACCGCTTCCTGTGCGGATGATGGCGTGCGCGTTATTTCTTCGAGGATTTCTTTCTTTCTTTGATTCTTTCTTTATACCTTATTGTTCGCTCCAAGTTCGATAATCTGGCTACCAAATTATGGATCAATTTACAGAATTTTTTCACAGAATTAAAAGGTATAGTCTACCTACGTCAATTGTAATTCCAAGAATATAGAAAAACAAATACTACTGTGTGATCTGTGTATTTAACGATAACATGGAATCGCAATTTATCACCGTCTTTCATTCAAATATTAATAAGGAGACGTACAAAATGTAAAGGATTCCTGGTCTATTGCGAGTCCTAGACGAAAGATCTGTATTCTAGGAATTTTATATTCAAAGGATGTTTTGTGCTGATAGGTCTACTTGAACTGATTCAGTGATCTGACAAGCAACTAATGAAACCAAAAGTGAATACCCAATTCATAACGCATTATTCCTACAGACTAGAAAGAGAATACAATGACGAGACATTCATTAGTATTCAGTACGCAAGTAAAAAAAAAAAAAAATTAAACCGAAACCTACATCTACGTGTAACTTTACGGAGCAAAGTGGTGAGATTTCTTAATACCTACTTCTTTCCACGAAATTTCTGCTGCAACAAAAGTATAACTACAAAAATATTTCATAGGCATAATATAATGATGAAGTTTGCGAAAACGAAAATATTCCGATACGAAGGAGAAGAATGCTCCGAGAGATGGCAGCCAGGCCTTAAGTGTCCATTGCCCTCAGTCGCTATAGCGTTCGGTTTCACGCCCAAAACTACTGGAAAGAAGGCGGTAGCGAAAAGCATTTCTACTACCTTGTTTTACCTTGGCTTGTCCGGTCGTTGAACCGAGGTCTTAGCGTTCTGCCTAGCAAGATCTTGTACGTACGACCAGTGCCGGCATCACTAATCTGTCTTCGTTTTTATTGTTTTCTCGGTTCGGTTTTTTTTCTGCCTCTTCCTCTTCTACAACTCTGTCTCTCATTCCTCCGAGTCTATCTTGTGTTGCCTCTCTTTCTTGGGTATAGGCTTAGGTATACCTACTCCTTTTTGTACTCGTATCTCGCTTCTTCACTCTATTCGTTATTTTACTCGGTTTTCCAAGCTCGCGTGAGATTGTAGAGTAGTGTATACTATTATTGATGTAATACGATTGTGAAAAATGCAATCGATTCTGCCCAGGCTCTGGCATTCGACCAGTGTTGCCAATTTAGCGATTTTCCCGCCATTCCTAGCGATTTTGAATATAGAAAACCGCCATAAATTGTCAATCTAGCGGCTAGCGGGAAGTCTAGCGTTTTTGACTTCATGACCACTTTTACCATTTCAACTCACTAATTCAGCATTTCAGCTAAAAAATATTGAAATTTTGAGAAAAAAAATCAATGAAATTCAATTTTTGTTAAACCCATCCACTCGATTTCATCTATTCTTAGGTAATTTTTGAATAATTTCACTGTTTTCCAGTTTTCAGTTATTTTTGTACAATTTTCAAATTTTAACAAAATGAATCTTCATCAGTTTTGTATTTTTTACATGGCTTGGGGTTATAAAAAATGATGAAAATCTAGCGGGAAGTCTAGCGATTTTGCTATAGGGAATTTAGCGGTTTTTAGCGGTTTTTTAGGATCAATCTGGCGGGATTTTTCAATATGACATTGGCAACACTGCATTCGACGACCAAGAACGCAGAGAATTCGCGTTCGCTGTCCGAGCTCCGAGAGCGGTCATTACCTTGAATTTTTAAAGCTTTTCAACGTTACGATAGCGGAAAAAATACCTACGTGGAAGAGCGATCGTTGAGCAACAGTGTGATTTACTTGCACGGGTTGGTGTTCATGATTTATTCCAACGGTTTTTGGAGATTTAATTGAAAGTAATGCTGCCCATGAGGCTAATTGCGTATATCAAGGTCAATGGCCTATTGATGCAACTCGGTTTGAAGAAAGAAGAGTGAATCTCATAATTCAACACCAAATTTTAGCGCATTTTCATTTGTTTTTTCAATTTTTTTCTCAATATGTACGAATAGAAAAGAGGAGTTTATTGTTTGTCAGAGTAATACACATCTTTCACAAGTTTGATTTTGTTACTTTTTTTTGTTTCAATTTCACGATACACAGCGGTCCAGGAGACCGCCTCCCCAAAATGTCTGAAATTCAGTGTTTAAAATGTTCGCCGATCGCAGAAAATATTATTAAAAGTTTACTTGCCGTAAAGTTCCTTAGAATACGGGCGTCCAAGCTAGAAAGCCCTTTTCTCAAAAATTAATGACTTGAACTATCAATACAACTCCATGTGCACTAATGGGCATTGGATTAGCTTTTAAATCAACCATTCAAAACAAGTATGAAGTAGGCTAACAGCTACGTTGATTTGAAAACTTTAGTTGCATTCTTCTTAGAACTATGATAATAATTATGATTTAACAATAAAGTCTCTGTTTAGAAAAATGTTTCAATTTTTAGTGAATATAAATTTAAAAAATTTTTTTTGTTCAATAATTAGTGTGGTTTTCAGGTAAATTTCACCTAACATTTTTTTATTTTTTTTTTCACCAAAACAGACTAGGTATGCAAGCGTTTATTTTTCAAATGAAGGTTTTCCATTTTTCTGAATTAGGTATGTAGCTCAATCCTTCGCCTTATAAATCTGACAAAAAAATCTCCATCTTCCCCAACTCTAAATGAATCTGATTTACGATACCTAACTTATCTCTCTTGTCAACGATCTCGTCTCTCTTTTTTCCCTTTTCTTTTCGAATACTTCCTAACGTAAACTTTACAAGATTTTTTAAAAACCAACATCTTTTTAATTCCACCAACGAACGGAGATACAAACAAAACGTACAGAGCACGATGGTGGATATATCATACGAGGTTGAGTCTCTCTCCACGTAGGTACATTATTACTATACTCGTATAGTTATCTGATATAAGTAATTATTCAAACCGGTTTTATTATTTTTTTTTTAGTAAATCTCCATTGGTCATTCTTGGTTCGTGGTCAAACACCTCAACATACGAGTAAATTATTTAACGAGCTATGTACCTCTACCTACTAGGATGAGCAGGGATCTATAATTACATTAACTTATAGGAATAAAGAAACAAGTAGGGAGAACGGAAGAGAAAAATTAAAAGTGATGAGATTATGGAAATGTGGGCCTTGTTTTTGATAACAAAATTCATCGGTAAATACGTCGAATGGGATTATTTCGTGAAAAAGTAATACGTATACGTACGGAGGAATAAATAAGGAAACCAAACAATTGTTATGAATTTTCAAAACATTATTCGTTGATTTGAAAAACAATTCTGATACGGTTACTTTTGGTAAACCAAGTGACGATGGCGAAAAAGTAAGGGAAAAACGTCTTATATTGTGTTTACGGTATTACGTAATTTACCAAAGTGTACGAATAATGTTGTGACTGTGGAAATACATACATGTCTATGCGAAATATTCATGGAAATGAAAATATGTATTACCCAAGCTAAGAACGTTTGCTAACGTAAACATTTTTCATAACGGTAAACGTCCGCCTTGTCCGACGACTCGAACCATATATTATAGTCTCCATAATAATTGTGGTAGAATTAGACGAAATGTAAACTAAAAAATCAAATCAAATCAAAACGTTTAGATGTAAGTACTCTGAAAAAATGTACACTTGCCGTAGCCTAGATTTACGCCTATTCCTATTACATACATTCAGCTAAACCGATAAAACAATAGGCTAAAGACTAAAGATAAAATTCTTAAATCACAGCAAACCAAAGTACTGAGGTGACGAATCCTTCTCCCAAAAAAACACTCGCACTATTAAATTCGGCTGGTTCGAGGGCCGAAGTCCCGTTAGGAACAGGTAAAGAACAGGTGTGAAACATACAGCAACGTTTAACTCCTACAGAAAGAACAAGTTGATAGCATATTTCCATTCTTCGCCTTGTAACGGGGTTTTTATCAAATACACTCTTTGTCTGCTTTATCGTTTTATTCGGCGGTACCGTTATTCTTAAAGGGGCAACACTCGGATTCTGTAGAGGTTGAGGTACCCAATACCTTACTAGAGAAATACGAGAACTTTTTATATCTATAACATGCGTATGTGTAATTGTGTACACCACAGGTATATGACTTGTATTAAAATATACAATAGTGGCAATATTTGACCTTCGGTTTCCTTTCACATGCATTTTACTAGTATTTTGATCGATATGAATCCTGGTCTCTGGTTCCCCTATTCATTCTTCAGGTGGAGATCTTGTACGGATCCCAAGACTCAAACTAAGGTTTGTTTTCCTTCTCTGTCTGAATGTCTTGCGAGACAACGAAACTCCTTCCAAGTATTTTATTATGTTGTTGATTTAATGCGAATCGTTTTTGAAATGTTTAATCACGCGTTTGTTATTTTTTTTTAGCTAGACGTATGATTTTTTGGATTTTTTTATGCTTACGGATTAACATACTTGAGTCATTAACCCAAAAAAATTTTAAAAGCGAGAATAAACTGTTAGGTGTTTTTAATAACAAAAAAATTGAGGTTAAATATTCGACTAGTGAGTTGGTAATTTCCAAAAAAATTATGTGTACTTGAATAAAAATTGTTCGAATGACAAAAGTCGCGTAGGTAATACATGGAAACGTCATCATGTCCTAAATTATATCAAGTATGAAATCATAATTCACTTCTAATACTTACTCATGTTTGTGAAAATTCACAATGTAAAATCTCATAAAAGTTTGAATAAAATAGGCATAAAATATGTTTAATCAGGTAGGTTTTGTTGTGTAATGTGTAGATTAGGTTGCGATTCCATTTAGGATGCTATAAATACATACTTATATCGCAATTATCGAAAAAATAGTTAACCCGTGTTAGATCGATTGGAATTTTTGATCTCTAGTACATGTCTATTCTGCTCCTTACAGATATCTACCTATATTCTTTCTACCCAAAGCCACTGTTGAAAAATATCCAAAAGTCCACAAACTCCAACCATGTTCCAACGATCGTGAAAATTTCATACCTAAACAACCCATTCACCGACAAACACCAAACACCCTTTTATAAACCCTCTCGTTTTCCATTACAGTAGAAATGAAAGCCTTTATTGCAATGTAAGATTGTATAAACTTGACCATTTCGCGTAAAAAGCATTTTTACTGCACTACCTGAAATATATCGAAAAAGAAACCCTTTTATAGCCTCGAAGTAGCATTAAAACCGTTATCAAATACACTGTCTTTTGAAACGAAAAAAAAATTCACCGACTTACAAGTGATCTATCTATAGTTATTCGGCATTTCAAGTACAAAACAGCAAAAAAAAATCGAGGAGAGGACAGACAAGACGGTGTATTACAATCAATCACTTTGCGCAAACACAATACCAAAATTCTGCCACAGTCCAGTTCTAGTTGTAATAAAAGAAAAGGACAAAAAACCTAATAGTTTTTTCGGTTGTGCATTCTTTTTTGTCGTCTGCACGCAGCCTTGAAAATAATTCATCAATAGAAAGGGAAAGGTACACAGACGTCGGTTGCCTTTGACCTTTGTTTAGTGGTTTTTTTCCACCCTCGTACATTATCAATCTTTTTTTTACGCGACGGTTTTATGATGGCAGAACGTGTCTGAAGAATGTACTCGAGGATTTTTTGGGAGACGTCTGCAAAAAGTACATTAATTTCACTTTTTTTTTTTGCTTCATTTACTTTGTAAAGTCCAAGACGTCAGAAGAGAGATGTGTGTTCTGGGATTGTATTTATGGTGATTCATTTACATGAAGTCATCATTACGCCTTCGAAGAAATCTGTCTAAGTTGGCACTTGTTGCGAATATTAAAATTCTAATGGTGATTTTTCATTCGCAGTGATTAATGCGGTATGTGTTTGAATTTTTCCCACCTATTTTAGAGTGTTTGCTGACAAAAGAATTTTTTCGTGTCTCCAAAACAAGACAGCTCTTAGGTTTATTTCGTATTTACCTATTTGGATTACCACAGATTATTGAGTAACGAGTAGAACCAACTGTTTGATAATCATCGTATTGTTGAAAGAAAAAAAAAACATCGATAATTTGGAAAACAATCGAGTTGTTTATGAAGCGAAAAAAAACTAGGCCAGCTATTGATTGACGAAGTTTGGTTTTTTTTTTCGGTGTAAAAAAGAACGAGCGTGTTGGAACGGAGAAATGACTTATCGAATTATGTCCATAGGACAGGATGAAGAGAGTTGACGAAGATGCCACGCTTATTCAAAACGGTTTACAGAGAGCTAACGTGTCAAGTTTATGTTTTCTTTACATCGGAAGTATTACTTTGTTGATAGTTTACACGTCAATGTCTGGCGAAATTACGTGAAATTGGAATTTATTCGAAGATAAGAATAAATACGACCGACCGAGTGCTCGATTTAGAAAAACCCAGACACTAGGTGTCAAAAACAAAACAAAATCTTCAAAAAAAAAATCAAAAATTGAAATATTTCTCGACATTCTTTCTCTTACCATTGAATGGATTTTGAACTTTCAATCTCTGGTTGGATATTTGGCCAGGAAATGAATGTAAGTGTAAGACAAGTTGCCTATCTTGGCACGAATAAGGTGCAGACGAAATAAGTATTACGGAAAACGAACGCATCGTCGCGAGCTAATATAAAGGTCATCGTTCGCTATGTTATTCGCCATCTTCATACCTGTTTCCATTTCACCAAGTACGCAAACAACATTTATTATCGTTATAATTTCTGCTCCGGCAACAATATGAAATTAAATTTCGTTTCCTGTCTTATTTTAAACGGATCAGCGGGCAGGAGGGGAGATTTTTGCACATGGTTTTCTTTAAACAGGCAGAAAAGCTGTTTGAAAAAATTAAAAGTAAATCTTTGATAATTTGAGTGGACGAAAAGTGAACTTAATTTGTACACGAGTTCGGTTGATTAGAGAAATGAGTCAGATGGATGAGGATTCAGAACAAGAATATATTTTGAAAGAATAGAGGATATCGAGTCTTTATTATTACAAATAACAGGCTTCCAGAATGAGGAGACTTTCAAAACTCCTATTGCTGCATTTTTAGAATCATACCTTGTACCAAGAAGTCCACAAAAGTTACAAAAAGGAACGTAAAATACATATAACTTACTCAACTAGTAGATCTAAAATCAAAACACTTCAATTAAGAATGAAAAATGATTTTACGTACTTTTGTTTTAAAATATGTCATTCAAGATTGTACAGAGACAGAGAAGGAAGAAAAAAGAAATCTTGCTCCAGATTCCAAGCCTTTTAAAAATGAAATGAGGTATAAGTATAATACATACCTACAAAAATTTCACTTTTTTTCTATCAAAACATTTCCATTTGAGAGTTTGAGAGGGTGGGTGGATCTTACTCTAGATTCCCTCTTTTTCTAAAAAAGATACGTGTGTGGTTTTTTTAGTCACATTTTCTAGTGAAACAGATGTTCAAAATTTTTACATAAGTAGGTGCTACCTACCTACCTGTGAAAAAAAAATTGGAGAAAATCAATCATAAGTTTCCCTTGAAATTAAAAAAATTGTCAAATCACCAAGAGGTTCACAAAGATTTGAATTAAATTAAAAATATTGTATCCATAACTTTTTTTTAATCATAAAATTAAACTTAGGTATATTTGTACTCGATTACATATTTTATGTAGGTACATACTTATTCTGTAATTTTAAAAAAAAAGTGAACAGAAATTTAATTCAATTTGCTATTGATCAGTATCTATTCCAATGTGGTAGGGGTGAGGGAGGGTAAAGAACCCAAATTCTAGCCTACAAAATACTGAATCAGATTTGACTCAAATTTTGTTAATCTATTCTCAAATCGTCACCTTAAATCTTTCAACTATCGAAACAAAAAATATAAAATCCATTCCAACACCTGCATATACCTTCCTCCCTGAATAAAAACACAACTTCTCATTCGGGGAAAACGTCCTCACTCCCTCGTAAGCTCCGAATCTCGTTTCCAACTCAAACTCGCTCCGAAAAACAATTAAAATCAAATTTTCCATCTCTCGGTATTCTTGGAAAACAGGAAGCGTTACCGCTGCGTTGATGAATAAGAAAAAAATTAAAACTTAAGGTCGCCGTAGGAAGGTTCCTTGTCGTGGAAGTACACCATTTATAATATGCACGAGAGAGAAAGAGAGAGAGTGAGTGAGAGAGAGAACGTCGCGATACCGAGTTCATTGACCGACATACTAAACAAACGGGAATAACGGTATAACCGTTCCTCGTTCTTCGTCCCTGCTCTATCAACCATATAACACTTTACTTCGAATGCTTCGGTAACGGGTTAAGAATCTAAGACGATGCAGAATCAGTGTTGCCTTGTAGGCTGTGTTTGTGTTTGCTGTTACTTTTTGGCTGTACAGAGAGTGTACGGTAGCTTCGTCATATAATGCTATGCCATGACATACATATTTCATTGCCAATGTTACCTACCCTGGAATTGTTTTCGCGGTTCTCTGATTTACTTACTTTTAACATAAATGAGAGACCTAAGAGACCACCGACTATACTATCGCATACTTTAATAATTTGTTATTTTTTATTATTTTTTTTTCTTCCTCGCGTCTTTGATTATTACATTAAAATGGTAGGTACTATTTTAATGCGATAAAAATGAGCGTGCATTTACATTGCTTCCCATACAATTTTTATGCATCTGATCTACGCATCTTTGATGATTTGATTTCTCATGGTTAGCGGTATAACAGTAAGAAAATTCCACGCGTGGTAAAGTCTACATATATGTATTTTACACGTGAATAGTTACAGTTTTCTTCTTCCACATATACCTATGAGAATAGCTGTGTATCACTAATGGAAATACAATAGCTTATAAACAGGAAGGAAAACCCATCCATAAGAAGATGGTTAGGCAGGTGACTGATTCTGGAAAAATTGAGGAAAAACTCCGTTACAGAAGTTGATCATACTCGTAGAAAGGGGAAACGAAGAAGAGAAATCCTATAGAAGAAGAAATTCCTGGTTTGATTGTTTTGTCGATGTAATTTTTTTGATATTTTTCAAATGCTGTGGTGAAGAAGAACTCCAAATTTTGAAATTCAAGAACTTTTTTATACCTAATTTACCTTATTGATCATTTTTCATTTTTGATGAAAACTGAAACGTTGCTTTACCAAATCAAAAAAATTCTTTAAAATTAAGTCGATTGAAAAAATTTCAAAAATCGAGTTTTGCTGGAAGAAATGCGGAAGGTTTGATTTAAATCTCAACATTTTCAGACCAAGTCATTGTCCAAAACAATAGTCAATGAACGATTTTATACCGCCTATTTTTTCAAAAAGAGAAGAAAATTAATAAAATCCGTATATAATCTCTCGAACTTGAAAAATAAAAATCGAGCCCGAACCAGCACAAATTCCAATCTCCTATCATTCTGATTCTGGGGACATAATGAACTCCGTGAAACTTGAAATAGGTAATTCATACGTGGAGCTCGAAAGAAACCCAACGCAGAGATTCTACCCGCAAGTGAGTAGTTCAACATCGAATCAAGAGAGCAATAACCGCGTGTTTCGGTGAAGTGGCAACACTGCATGGAAGTGCTCTCAATTCCTTCCTAGTTGATTTAGCCATCTAAGGAATTCACTCATTCTGGAAAGTGTATAATCATACGAGTAATTATTTTGAACTACAACTTTTGTATTCATTTTCATCGGTGATAGAGAATTTTTTTCGATTTGAAAAGAAATCAAATGAAAACATTGATGCAACGTAAGTTGCGCACAACGTAATCATAAAACGAATGCTTTAGCTTTACTATGCTAATCAGTGAATTTGGAGCACCAAGTTCATTGGTTGTAATTTTTTAAAGACGTTAAATAAAAACTAAAAACATAGGGAAAGTGATTTTTTGAAAATTTTCTGTTGTATTTATTAAATTTGTTTGAAGAAATTCAGCTTCTGGAACCAATGATTGCGATACATAAGTACTCGTATTATTGCTTTAAAAACGTATCCAGCACCTTTCATCATGAAAGAATATCTCATTTAGGTAGTTCTCCGATTTTTAATTTTTTTCAACCCCCCCCCCCCCCACAGAATAACTTTTTAAAATACATTTCAGAATATCATTTTGAAAATGAACATTGTAAAATGAAAAAAATTGGAGAGCAACGTAAATAAATAGACAATTTCCTCTTGTTTTTCCCCCTGAAAAATTTGCATTTAAAGATTATCGTTCGGCCAATCAATCGAAATTAAAAGCGAAAACACCAAAAAATATCATTTTGCAATGTTGAAAAAGTCACTCAAAATTTTTAGATCTCCAAGAATTTGTTTTCAACACCGTGGAGTCCTCACAAAAATACTCATTTGAGTAACCGAACAATGATGTTACGTATAATAAACTCCACTACTCTGATAACATGTGGATACTCATCTCCTTCGTATAAAAAAGGAGGATCATGAGCACAATACGCTAAAATACGTAAACCCACGCTCGAGACTAACCTGGGAAATATAATCTCGGTTCCTAAACGCCGGAATAAATAAAATTTTATAATGTTGGTATTTTAACGGTTACATCACCACGAAAACATTGTACCGGTGTGATGAAGCATGCACCGAACTGGATACTCTCGGATGACGAACTTGTTACGCTATCATGAGATGAGAATGAGGACACACCGGAGAAGAGAAAGGATCTGTGTGTAGATCGAGCCAATCGAATTTTCGTTATTTCCTCGTATAGGTACATAGTTAGTAATTGTTTTTGAATAACTCGAATGTGTGTAGATATAATGTAGGTATATTTAGTTCAGTGGTGCACGTTGCACACGAGGCCTCACTGCCTCAGCTCAAGTCCAGGCCCAAACCTATAGGCCTAGGCCTAGACCTAGACCTAGGCATATACGCAGACTAGACACACACACATCGGCTGCAGATTATCCGATTTCTTTTACAACTTCCTCGGGTGACCGAACGTCCTGAATCCGTTCGCGAAGACTTTTTGTACGTCGCGACGTTGCCAGCTCGTGGCTCGTCGCTTACACCGGTTCCACGTACGTTTCTTACACGGTGGCGCGGCGCGCTATGTTGGAGCCTGACTGACCTAGTGAACTTGTGGTCCGATTCGCTGATTCTATACGCACCACTCTTGCGGCGTGTGCGAATCGCACCCGCATGCATTAATTTAATACGTTCTCATTTTCGATTGTAATCAAATCATCAATTACCCAAAAATAACGGTTAACTGCGCGTCGTTTCTTTGACGAACGTCAAAAAAAACTCATCGCTATTGTTTTTTCTTTCTTTTTTCTAATTAACGCGGTTTTCCATCCTCTCTTCCGATTTCCGAATGCCGAGCGGTAGCTTCGATTGCCTCAGCCATGCCAGGAGGAGCCGGTTCCACTATCGAAATCGTTCCCATAAACACCTATCGTGTCGCGTGTCGATGTCGCCTTCCCAATGCATTTTCGTCTTATTGGCAACGTTCTTTTCTGAAAATGCCTACCCAATAACCGCATACGATATATGTCCGGCATACCGTTACGTTTGAAAAGTTGCCTATCCTAAACCCCTCGAAGGGAACCATATCGTCGCACGTCTATCTCGGTACTTCCGCAGTCCGCGTACAGGATGGTGGTACCCTGCCGACGCCGCGTTCAAAAATATCCTTCTCGATGAGCTTTAAATAAGAATTTTTCTTTCGCCAGAGAAAGTTGCGTTGCCCTTGTTTCCCTCTCCCGCCTTACTATGCACAAATATTCTCGTCTTCGCTGTTCTATTATCGATCAATTACACAATTGCTTTTATTCTTATTCCAAGTTGAAAGTTCTGGTATTTACGTAAGCTTGCGCATATAAATGAACAAAAAAATAAGATAAACGTATGCGATTATAGTATGTGTATAGTATACGGTGCCCTACATTAGTGCATTGCAGTAATGCATTGATAAGATAATAATTTTCATGGTCATCGTTATATGTATTATATATATTTTTTCAAATTATCTTAATTTTTCCTCGTTGAATAGGTATACGTAGTATAGCATAATTTATGAAAGGATTACGCCAGAGTAATTTGCAACGAATAAACAAAAGTTAATTCGAATATTTAACATATCTTTCGTCAGCTTTCTTCTAAACGATTGCAATTTCAAATAGGAAATTATTTCATCGGGTGAACGATTATTTTTTACTAGGTACAATATCAAGGTTTCGTTGATTTTTCAATCGAATTGAATAAGTTTCAGTTTTATAGACGAAAGTGTACAACGGTTTAGAGCAAGTTTAACGAAAGTTCAGTATAATTTTTCCACTATTTGTCTCTTCCTTCTATGCGACCGGTATATGTAGATAGTGCGATACATATAGGAAAACGTATGCTAATTGATCGATATCGAAAGTCTATTGGTCGTATGAATTTCAAAATAGTCGAAGGTAAAAGAGGTAAATTTGTCACTGAGATCACATCTATGAAATTTTCTTTGATAGGGTCACCTTTACAGCTATGTACTTAACGGGTTTGTTGTATCACTGGATTTGTAAGCCTTGATTGAGAAAAAATTAATTGATGATGAGTTGTATTTGAAGGGTTAAAATATTGGTGAGAAGCAGGTGTGTCAATTATACGTCGAATTGCCTCTTACTTTTCAATTAGAAATCGTTATTGAATATTCGCAGTACCTACCTAACTTATATGTATTTAGAAATAATAATTTGAGACTTTTTTCGCTGCTCAAACTTCTTTTTGATGCCAAATGTGACTAATTTGCATTTTTTTCAAATTTTCAAAGGTACGAAGATGTGTATTCAACGAAATTATAAAAATTGAAAAAGTGCTTCATTTTTCTTGAAAATTCCTTGAAAATTCACTTTTCCTTTCAACTTATTGTTCAGAAATGTAAAAATTTGGATGAAAAAACCTAAACCTGGGACTACAAAATACATTATTCATTTTTCAAAAAAAAAAATGCATACCCAAAGTCCTGAAAAAGCTATTTTGAAAAAAAAACTGAGCACAAGTCCATTGTACATAGGTATCTACTATCTAGCGTACACTAATTACATTTTTTGGACAAAACAACTTCAGAAACTGATTCGAGAGGTCAAATGTATTCTGACACCGAACTCGATCGTTTTGTAAAATTTTAATTTTTGAGTCAAATTTAATCCAAAAAACTCGATATTTTTGATAATTCGTTTAATTTTTACTCAGATTTAAAAATTTGGAGGTACAAAAAATTGAACATCCTCTTTAAGTCAATAGCCTTTGCATATCTAAATGGTATACTACATTTTAAAATTCCAATAGTTATACAATCGCAGATGATAAGACTGTACGATATATGCAAGGGATCGTTTTCAATCTTTAAAATGCAATAACTTCGTACTTGAAAAAGTGGACTGACCCGGTTCTTTCCGAGGACCTTTCATTTGTATTTCGAAACAAAATTATTCACAATAAAGTAGGTACCATAGCAAATCAAAGTCAACAAGTGACAAAAAAAAAACAATCGGAAAATGGGAAACTTTATTTCTTCGTTGAACTCATCTCTATTACCTATAAATGAAGGTACTAATATTTCGAAATTTTTGGTCAACTTTCGCTCGAATTTTAACAGTTTTTAATTCGAATTGCATTCGTACGAAGTGCATCATCGAATAATTGAAATGCACGATAGATTTTGACCATTCGTATTCGTCTCTTCCCCTTCGCCTTTGTCTCTGCAAAATGCAACTCTGGCTGTAAAACACGGTCACATACGCGTCCGTTGTCTAAAAACTAGACAAATTCTATTATTAAGTTTTGAAAGCGCAAATTTAAAAAACCTTGTCCATTAGGCCGCTTCGTATAGTATTTCCTTATTACGCGGTACGGTACGCGACGGTGACGCCGACGATGATCGCGTCGACCTATAGAGCGCGCATGCGGAAATGCATCTTCATATCGTTTCAGTGCATTTAAGCAGAAGCGCATTCGCCCTCTTCGCTCTGCCCCCTGCAACGATGCCCCTGCAGTCGCAATGCTTTTTACAACGTTTCGCCACCGCGTGGAATAGAAAAACCGAAAGCTCTGTTGGGGTAGGTCGGAAAATGAAGCAGCGTTCAAAACAGTTTGCACGTTACTTTTCGAATTGTAAGGACGTTCAAAAATAATATACCACGTATAAACCATTTTTCAAGTCGCTGAAATTTTCCAGTGAATTTTTTTCCGGTTTGGTTTCCCGCATCGTAGCGAATTTTATCCGATTAGACGAATCGAACGCGGTGAATTTTTTTCTTTTACTTTTTGTCTTACGTCGGATTCGATCCTTTCGTGACGGTGAGATTTCAAGGTCGCTTCATCAACGGCGTGATTGGTTTATTTGACGAAAATATAATATTGTAAGTATATTTTTATCGTGTTTTACACCTATCCCTGCTTTTCTTTTACTTTTTTTCATTTTCCTTGTTTTTGTTTTTTGCGGGTGAATTTTAATACAATTTTTGAATCAATTTCCTCGGATGATTCTGAACTCTGCACTTTTTTATCTTTTGTAAAGATGATTGAAAAGTGCATCAATCATATTAAATACGTCTTCTAAAACTCGAGGAAGTTGACAAATAATGATTTGTTATTGACGTTGATTGAAACCAAATTAGGACCTCCGGAATAAATTTGTAAAATTGATCAGCCTGCCATTATTTTACTCAGTTAATAAATTCAAAATTTGCAAAAAAAAAACTCGAAAATGAATTCGATTAATTTGACCCATGTCTTCACGCTTTCATTTTCATTTCAAAAATTTCCCACCTGAATGTGAAATCGGACAATGCAGAAACAATCAACTAGAACTGGGATGGCATAGATAAGTACGCGGCAACTTTTCTCCCTCCCTTTTCTCTTCTTCCCCTGTTGGCCATTTGAATTTTAGTAGAAATAGGTTCCAAAGTAAAATAACTTTCAATTTTTTTCCCTCTTGTTGTTTTTTCGATTACCTACAAATCACAAAACACGAAGTTTAATTCGTAGAAATTTTGAAAAGGAAAATTTTAATTTGCATTTGTGCCGAGTTCTATAGACTCTCCTTCGGCGCCCCCGTTTAACCTTAATCAGCAATTCAATGATCCGCGTTAATGAAAATTTTTTCCCCATCGAAGTAAAATAGGAAAAACTAAATTGGCAGCCATGTTAATTTTTTTGTGTGTTTAAAAATAACGCTTGCGCAGTTATATTTGAAGTGTGCGCTCCATCGGTTAGCCAAGATTTTTAATCAGCTTTTATTGCAATGCAGGTTGCATCCGAATGCTTTTGAATTTTCACTCAGCAGGTAAATTTTTCTTGCAGAATTCTTTGAACGTAATTTTTTATTCGAAATACGCATTTTAAATTGATTTGCTTATACGTGTGCAAGTACCTACCTCTGTTTTGTTTTAATTGCGACGTTTTTTTTTGGTTTTGTTTTGTTTTCTTTATTTTTTGTATTTCGGTGCATGAGTAATACGTACATAGGTTAATCGTTGAAAATACGTATTAGCTTGGCTTTTAATTAGAAAAAAAATTTTGTCGTTGAAATTTCGTCTTTTTACGATGCATTTCGTCGATTTACGTTTAATTTACCTACTATAAACTTACGAAGTTACCTATGAATTAATTTGGCGTGATCATTAATTGCTTACTTAATTTTAATTAGTATAGGTAACTTGATTAGTTTTAGATTAATTTTTGATTTCGTAAAATGCTCGTTGCTTTCGTACAATTTGCTGAATTACTCGTTTGATATTTCACTATTGTAAATTGGTAACCAACTTGGTATTGCGTTTGGTTGTTAATTTCCAGAGTGTTGATTTTTCAAAACTCAATAAGTACCTATTTGCTTACTTTTGAAATCTTCATTATAGGTATTATTAACCTCTTTCCAATTCCAAATGATTCCCTTAATATAAAAGAAAAAATTATTCAAAGGTAAATGTATTATGAAATGGATAGGAAAGCTTGGATCAGGAATTTGTTTAATAAAAAAAAGTATTCTGGTCGATTGATTTTTTTTCATCGAATCCGAAGAAACCTTGTGAATTTTTCCAATCAATTTTTCAAACTATTCGATGCATTTTAAGCATTCAGGGCATGAAAAAATAATTACATTTTTCCTACCGCGAACTCGATCCCGCAGTCCTTAACCATTACGAGAGGGTGGATGAGTAAAAAAAAAAAGTAAAAATCCTTTCAAGGACAAATAACGAGGTCGTAAGTTGTGCTCGCGCATGTAGTAAAAGTGCACCCTGGATATTTTCGTTCGACGATAGTTTTCAAACAATTGCAAGCTGCTTTTTGTAATCATTATTTGGAGAATTTGACCTAAATTTCGAGATAATCTTTCGACTCGGGGAAAAATTCAACCAAAGCTGCGATGTATTTGAAACACGGCGGATTACGATACGATCGCTGATTGTTGGTAGAATTTCGGGTTTGGGTTGGACTTATCGCTTATCTACCCATATCTATTCTGCTGTTTATCTTTATCATCAATATTCGATTCAAACTATAGTTACTTATCGTGTTTGGTTCGATGAATCAAAAAATTATAATACCTATCAATAACCGTAGGTAAAGGTGTTTCGAGTTGATTAATTAGCATAATTTAGCATTACTCGTAAAATAATTTGTCGAACATACAATGTCATTAGACGGAAATCTGAAGTGGCCTTATGATCACAGGGCGGGCAGGCAGGCAGGAGTTAGCGAGGCGTTGTTTAATAATATTGAATAATGCGTATGCTCTTGAAAATCGTATCGCGTACATGTGACATTTCTTCGAGAGATATATATCGTCGTTTTGCGATCGCGATACATTATAATTATGTAATTTTAAATAACGTCGCTTCTCAGTCGGTTACTCTCGTCCGCAGTTTATATAGAGATACTTACGCTATTTTATATTATTTATAATACGTGCGAGTGTGTGCATGACTGCAGAATGTAGATACGTTCGTCTGTCATCTTCATCGTCGTCTTATTCGTTGGACATTTGTAAATTATAGCCTCGTTCGTATGTATGAATTATTTCCATCAAAAATAAATTTTACAAGTATCACGCTGTACGGACATAATAACACAGAAAGCGCATTTCCTCAACATCATCAACCGTTCGTGATACTGACCTTGTTAAAAAATTATATAATCAATGAAACCTCACTTTGTTAACCGAGTCATTACGATAATGCACTAACATGCGATTCTTTACTAAATGGCGTACGGTAAGTCTTTTTAAAAAAAACAACACTTTTTTGATACCGTGTATTGAAATTGAAGCATACGCTGCTGTGTCAACGTACCTATGTCATGTCATAACGTTTTCAGTAGAAGTAACTTTACACTTTAATCAAGATGATTTTTTCTACACCTTTCCCTATTTGCAAGTAATACAGTTCATCGACCCCCCCCTTTCCCCCGGGAAATCCAAAATAGGCATACCTACTCCTACAGGCTACAAGTTTGAGATTCTGCCGTCTTCAGTCAAATTCATTAGAAGAGAGAATGCCTATTAAAGTGAATAACTTACTTTGTAATGATCAGAAGTGATGATCGTCAATCAAAAGAACATTTTTCCAACCTAACATATCTATCTACTCATGGGGAAAATATACATAGGTATAGTATATGTATTGGGTCTGATGTCTACCCAGAGGAAAGTGATCAGATCTGATTACAAATTTGTTTAGACCTGTGTTATCCAATTGGCAATTTGATGCGACCCGATACTGTAATAATTATATCCAGTCGGAGTTAAATCTATAACGTTTGGATCTTATAAGATGTGATCAGATCCAATCATTTTCCCTGTGGTAATGTAACATTACATGAGAAAAAACATTGGGTTCAATGTTACACCTCCAAATGGATTATTTGATCAGTTAGTCACCTTAATCTGCGACCATCGCTTTCTGACTATTTTCTGTTTGTTTTATGTAGGTGCCTACTTTTAATAGAAATAGGTAGTTCAGTTGGTGAATTCTTGAATTGAGCTTTACCTAATCTAATGTTTAAATTGCTCATTATTTTAATCCTTTTTTAGTTAGGTATCTGATGAAAGAGAGACTCAAAATGCTTTGATTATGATCACAATCGGTAATTCATGTTATGATGTGAACGGTAGATAACAAAAGAAGTTGAGGATCTGAAGAAAGATCAGAAAAAGGATCCGCATCAACAACTGGGCACGTTATCCGTGATCCAAATCATTTTCTGAATATAGAATCCATGATCTGTAGATATACAAAAATATAGTATGATCCTTGATTCGGATCATTTTTTGGCACGAAATATGCTGATGCTGGCAGGTTACATGATTGATAAATGATAACTTTAATAGAGTAGGTACCAGAATCTAATAGTAGTAGTTGTAGAACCGATTCACAGATTGATAGCGTTTGCGCAGAACCTACCTATGTATGTATTATGTTTTGGAAAGAGGCATGCTTTGCGCAATATTATGCGCACTTCGCTAATGCTATCTTGGAAGATGAGAATACACATAAGGTGCTTTGAAATCTAAATTTTGCCCTCCACTTTTTTTTTCGCACGGTAACACAAAAAATATTTACTTACTGTTGGTTACAAATTTATTAATCTTTCTTCTGATGAGAAAAGTAAGTGAGCTTTTCTCGAGTTGAATTATTTTTGAACAAATATGAATTTTCGCTATCCCATTTTCATCAAATCAATTTTTTGCATTATTTTCAAAAAAATTTTATGCGGTTTAGAGGAAATTTTCATCATCCTGTAAACTCTAAATCCTTATTGAATTGAATATTATAAAACGAGCGTGCAGAAAATTTAAATCTAGCATGCGATACTCCTGTTCCTATTCTATGTGCCAGCTGCAATTGCAATTTGCAGCGTTAAGTATATCGTCGCCGAATCGCCGATATTACAATAGTACACGATGATAAAACACACCTACGCGTTATGAATTTGAACGAAAGTCGACGAAAATAATTTTACTTTCGCCCAGCTCTACAAGGTTTCCAGAGTGAAATTTCCGTTTTGAAGCTACGCGGTACATATTATCGTAGGTTTTCCTTGGATTTCATCGATTTTGAGGCAGTAAGTTGTGCACCGCTGAAACTCTCCGCGTTCTTCTTTCAGCCCACAAACCAAACGGGTCGCAGTTGCATTAAAACCAGCGCAAACATTGGTGATGAGACGAGCAGAGGGGCCGGGTCGTTATTTTTTTTCCGAGCATCGACGAGAACTGCACAAAATAAATTGAATTTTTGCGTAATATCCTGCCATATATGTACTTTATGACGATGATGGTTTGCCTTTTTGATACCTACGTACTCGTATGAGAGAGGAGAGTGTGAGTTACTCATCGTGTGTATACGAAACATGTGCATTGTTACTCGTACGTTGCGTATTTGCCGCAAATTCGACATGTCGATGTCGGTGTGCTTGAGGAAGATGAATTCATCAACCTTGATCGAGTTGGCTAACCGTGTAACAGCGACCTTTTGGCATCCAACCAATCCCATGTACCATATCGTCTGTGACGTGAGAGTGTGAGGTGCTTTATGCACGATGCACATCAGACTCTCTTTACGTTAGATTTCAAATCACAATCGTGCATTACGAGTAATTCGCCATTACCGAGTTAATCGATGCAATAAACGTATAAATCGATAGCCTATATAATTAATGGAAAATATTACCTACCATTTCTAAAATATACTTAAATCGTTTTATTAGTTACTTAATCTCAACTCCCAATACTTATGTAATATGATTTCATTTCCAACGACGACGACGAATTATTACTCGCTGAAAATTTCCCCCAAGTTTTCATAAAGAGGTTCCCAAAAGGAGGCACCTCGAATTAATAACGAAAATTTTACTTTCAACGATATTCTAATGGGAATTTATTTTTTCTGTTTACAGATTCTTATGTATCATTCGAATGATTTTTTATGCCCGCACTGACGCAGCAATATACCATGAGACAGGTAAGAAGACTTTAACCCATATATTTTACGCACCCACCATCCAACTATCGTGGCCCACTGCTCAACGAGCGAGCGTAACTTACAACGCAAACCGTTCGTACTTCGTAATTACGCGCAACAAAATTTTTTATCTATAACGAGAAAAAAATTCTCTTCGCGATGCATTGTCGTTCATGATGATAAAGAAAAAAAACCGCAACACATATACACGCACATGATATCGAAGCGTGTTACGTCTATCAGTAAATAAATAAAAAGAATGATCCTGACCTTCCTTCACTTGAAAAATATTAAGTTTTCTATATTGCGTTCATTTCGCGCCACATTTATGTCGGTTGTTGCGTCACGCACACAAATTCAAACCTACACGCACTCGATTTTAAAAACTTTACGAATGCTTTTATACTCGTAGTATAGCCAACCAACGACGTAGTTGTTACGTAGGCGATGCACTTTCGTCTGACGTCCTCCTTGCGTCGCCGTTGCCGGCCCTGCGTCGAAAGCTTCGCATGCTGGAGTATACTCGTAAGTGTGAGCTTTACACCTCCGGCAATTGATTTAATTACTTTTTGATACGATACGTTACCTTCCTCGACTCTCGTCTTCCTCCTCTCGTCATTATTTTGGCGATTTGATGAGAGAAAACGAAAAAGATGAGACGTGAAGAAGTGATTAAATTATTAGTTGGAACAAAAAATTGATGACTTTGGATTTTGCTGATTTTCCAATATAATCTCGGGGGAGGGGGGGTTCCTAAAATTGCGCCATTTTCGAAACAAATAATCCTCATCGCATTTCTTCTTGTTGAACGCGAAAAATGAATGTGTTGCTCATCTATAAAATTGAAGGGGATTCTTATAGTCAAAAATCTGTTCAGAATAAGGATGAAATTTCCATATGACTCGGAAAGGTGGGTCGGTAGTCCTAAATTAGCGCAGTTTTGAGTTTTGTCTTTCATGTTCACAAAGACAAGAGTTTTTCAAATGAGAAGGAAAATACAAATGGAAGGTGAAGGAAATGAAAATAGGAGCCTAAGTGAAGAAAAAAAGGTTTAGCTCTTTCCCCCAAGTGACCTAGGATGGGTATATTTCAATTTAATAATGCATACATTTACGTACGCGGTACGAGTGAATAAAGTTTGATAAATTGATAATGAATCATACTTGCATTTAGTAAGTATTTTATATGTATGAAATTTTTCTCTATAAATAAATGCGAGCCATTTGATATGAATTTTGAAATAAGGTTACCGTATCAAACTCAAACTGTAGGTACGTATAATAAATACCTACTGCAACTAATGTAGAGCATCTGTCGACCTTCGGTTAGAAATTATGATAACAGTATGAAAGTCACTAAGTATTTATGTAGTGCTCGAAGTGCATCTGAATGCATTTTGCTTACGTGATGAAAATGATTCCTTATTGAATGATTGATAAAAACAATAAGCTTCATATATGAACATGAAGAATGAAGAGAAAGTCAGTAAGGCGTGTGATGCAATCGACACTGCTTTAAAAGTGCTCCATTTAGTTAAAAATTTATTAAGTAGAAACAGTGACTTGCTTTTTAAAAACTAAAATTTTCCAAAATCATTTTATAAAGTTTCATTACCTATACTTCCTATAAAATAAAAAAATTAGAAAAATGGATGCTTGAAACATTTTTTTTTTGAATTTTAGGCATCATTGTGTAGTTTCATGTTTAAAAAAGTTGAACTTGATCTCGTAAAGTTGCTTCAATATGAAACTTCGATCCCCCTTCTCTCCCCCACTCCTACTAATTTTCATCGGCCTTAAACCATAATGGCTCGATCACTTTGAATTTTTTTAAATCTTGATTCCATTCTATCGTCGAATAAAACAAAAGCTGTACATTTGTCTCTGGTAATTAATGAGTGGCGAATAGAGAGATGAAAGGATTAAAAACAATGTAATATTTTTCATAATTCGTGGATAAAACGTACGTACATATTTTTGTGACGATCTAACGTATTGAATGATGCACAATTTTATCCGGCACCAAGATAGGCAATTTTCAAACCACATTGGTAAGTTGCACGCGACAATATACCCAAATCGCGTTTATGCGCACAATAGAGTGCAAAATACAAAAAGAGCAGAGATAAAAAAAAACAACAAAATCACTCCGAGCCATCGGTTTTAATTTGGCTTCCTCAATTAGAAAACAATATAGCATAAAATACACTTGTTGTTGGTAGATAGAGATAGCCCTGGTGCAGCTTGGTTATTGCCGAAAGGGAGAGGATATGTGTGAAGCGATACACAATAAGTTGTGCTGACTAAAGTCACCGAGAGTGAAAAATTTAGGTCACTAGAGCTACGAGAATACATAAGACCGTTGGTGGGGGGCACATGCAAGGAGTACGGCTGCGTTATTGATTAACGAGAGATAATATGTCTATCTGGTGCGGCGAACAAAAATTTGAGTATCCCTTGCATGCCGAAGTTTTCAGTGATAACATTTCGAACGCAACTATATGCATCGCTTCCGTCTTGTACCCGAATCCCTTCGTACCTCTCTTTACGTTTTGAATCGATAAATTTGCGTCTCGACCAATATAATGTTTCTTGCGCGGCGACGAATTTTCAGTGACGTAAATACCTACTATGTGCAGTATGCACGGTCCAACTCCACCAAAGTTTTGTAATGCGCAATTGAAAATTTTTTTCGCTGGTCGTGCACGCTGCACGAGGCTGATTTCATTAAAATATGCATTATTATTAGTTACTTACTGAATTTTTTTTTATTAATTTTGTTCACAGGGAGTGATAATGCGCCTAAACCGAGGCGAGCCGGAAGGCGACGGCTTGAACATGACCAACGTGAAAGAAGAAGAATTTGAGAAATTAGTCAATTATATAGCTCCAGATTTACCAACGAATTCAAATTGTCCTAATAAAGCTGAAAACTCGTTACCTAGAAATTTAGAACTCAGACCTTCGAGGGCTATTACCGATGTAAGTACCGATTCGGCTCTCAGCACTGACGAAATTATTAATAGCGGTTTTATTTCATTAACGTGGGATGCGTTAATAAAGAGTGCACAGCAAGGGCGCCGATGAGAGAGTGTTTTTATTTTAAAAAATCATCGGAAGCCAACGAAAAAATGCACCTTAAAATATCGATTATCTTGAAAACCCTTTCATCTCGCCCAACGTATTTGTAAGTTGTGCACCGACAATTTTTCGTAAATTTTCTGCCGCTCTGGCGAGCATGAAATCTACACTACGTTTGTGTGTATATTTAACCAGAGAAATCGCTATCTTTTTTTCACGTTTCAAAAGAGCACCCAGTTCAACGAACACTTTCGTCGAGCTCGAAAATGTTGTACACTCAAATATTCAGCCCTCTATCATCCCGTCGGGGTGGATGAACTTTTATCAATATAGCGCTCGCTAATGGACGAAAAATCACCCTGAGATGCTCCGCTCGAGTTTGTGTAGCACTTAAAATTTTTCTCTTTTTTATCATCATCAAGGAAAGTTGTTTTTATACTTATACTCGTCGGAAGTGTTGGAAAAAACGCTAAATTTTTCCAGATTTTTCTTTCAATTAGTGCTCGCTTTGAGCAGGGTTCTGAGCCAGTATAGTGAGAAAGCTGTACTGTATTTTAATATACCTAACTTTTTGAAATAAAAATCTACATGGTTTCGAAGAAACAGATACAAACAATTAAAAGTTTTATTGTTTTTTTTCTTATTTAATTTTTTTTAATTAAACATTTTTTACTGATCAAAATTGTTGTTTCCGGAGGAATTTTATCGAACATTTTTTATTTAAAAATTTTAGATTTTGGGAATTTTCAATTTACCCTAACGAGAGGTTAACATTGTTTTATTCAATTTAAAAAAAAAGAATTTAGGTAGGTATACTTGAAAATTAGACTTGCAAAATAAAGTTACAGATTGTATAAAATTATGAAATACCTAGTAAAGGATTTTTTTAAAAAGTAGTTAAACTTCAATTGGCAATTGACGATTGAAAAATTGTATTCGTATAAAATCATGCGACTCTTTAGCGATCTTCATTTTTTTCTTTCAAAGTAGGTAGGTACGTATGATAGGTGAATGCAGATACACTCGTACTTACATCTCGTTTCTTAACTTCACGAGGTTTTCAAACTTGGCTGCATTGAAAAATAAATTTATCTTCAATGAGATCCGTAGTCGTAGTATTTTTATGGGCAATACATCCCACGTTAACCATATTTTACGAGGAATGTCTGTAAAGTGAATTTTCTTTCCTAAATTTTATTTGTCTGGCCAAATTGCATTCGAGGAAGTTATAAAATTGTAAACCTTTGAAAGTATTTTCTTTATTGCGTCTTTCACGAAAAATATCTAGATATTATGTACCTTATTATTTTAGATGTCTAACGAACGGATTTTTTTTTTTCAAACAGGCTTTGGGTGTTTGGAGTACAGCGATAATTCCTAGAGGAACTCGCTTCGGTCCACTGGTTGGCGAACTTCATTCAAAAGATGCCGTCCTGACGAATGTGAATAGGAAATATTTCTGGAGGGTAAATATATGCAATTTATTTATTTGATTATTTGTATTTACTACCTATAAACTTCGCATGCTTCTATATTTTTCTTTGGTCATTGTGTGTACAGCATGACGTAGATTTACTTACTATCGTATAATTTAATTTGCCAGTAATATAATCGCCAAAGACGAAAAAATTCTTACCTACGTAGAAAATTTTCAACTTACTACCTTCTTCGAAATGCTTTATACTGGTGGAGGTAACACGTACTTCTAGTCTGCCCTTTTAATTTATTAATATTCATTTTTGTTTGTTCTCATTGAAAATGGATTGTTCGTTGAAATCAACAATAGATTCAAATCAAAATGAATTCGTTTCTACGATCTAATCAGGTATAAAACGTCGACCGTTCATTTATTTAACTACCTACCTGTACCTACCGTAATGTTTTAACGAACAACTTTATACGTATTTCATACTTCACCTTTTAATATTGTCGATATTTCTAGACAAACACTTCGGCAAATGATTACCTATCTTCTTTTACTATTTTTTCTATTTCTTCTGTTCTTCGCTTTATTTTTATAAAATCTTCTTCTGTTACTTCAATGCGCAGCTTGTTTATTTTACTCATTTCACTACTTATAATGTTGGTACAGTAGTATGTACAGGGTGCGCAGAAATATCTAGTACCATACTCCAATGAAAGTTTTTTGTTAAAAATGTAGATTGGCAACGTGAAATAGATGCATATTGTATATGATTGATTGGAATGTTATAACTTCAGTCCAACAATCAATCATGCGCTATTCTATTATCATTATTATTATTATAATTATTCATTGTGGCCAACCAAAACATTTGGGACAAAACTTTTTTGAGGGTACCTTACCTACTTACTACCTACTCAATATTTCTGCGCACCCTGTAGGTTCAATGCATTTGAATGAAATTTAGAAATTGAATTTTTTATGAGTAAGCAGCACTGCCTTGGATCGGTATAGGAAAATAATATTTTATGAGATTTGCCCTCAGACAGAACGCGTATGAAGAGGAGTAAAAAGCTATGAATGAAAGAATAAATTTCAAAGAATTAGTTTTGCATGCTTTTTACCCTGTATAAGCAATCTTAAAATACGTACTCGTATTAATTTGCATGATTATCTTTCAATTTTTAGTTATAGTATTTTTTAAGAACGTATAGGTAGGCACGAATATTTATTTTGTACCGAAGGGAAAAGACATAAACTGATCTTCCATCTTTCTTGATACAACACCTACCTAATTATTCTTAGATAAGTAGATACTTATGATTTACAATGAAAATTGAATGAAAAATTTATTTTGATTGCGTTGAAAATAAAGCTTTGGAAAATGCCACTCGCTATCACGCTACGATTGAAATCCAAAGGCATCTAAAGAAAAATACGAAGCAATTAGGATTATTATATCAGTACACCTTAATTAATGAGCATTTTTTTCCACAGGTGTATAAAGATAACGAATTATACTATTACATTGATGGTTATGATGTATCTAAATCAAACTGGATGAGATATGTGAATCCGGCCTACTCATCGGAGGCACAAAACCTGATAGCATACCAATATGAGGTACTTATACATGAAAGCTCGATGAATTTGAATGATCATTGAAACTCTATTGTAGTAATTTGAGAAATTAATCGTCTTTTTTTCTGTGTTGCAGTCGAATATTTATTTTTACACTATTAGAACAATTCCTAAAGATGAAGAATTATTGGTGTGGTATTGCAAAGAATTTGCCGAAAGACTGAAATATCCGTTGACCGGAGAACTGATGCTGCAGCAGATTAGAAGTACGTATCATCATAGCTGAATAATCATTTATAAGTAATTAAGTATCGTCTACGCTGAGCAATTTTTTATCAGTATTTTTTCCAACTCCATAATGAGGCATTGAAAAAAATACATTCACTTAAAATCAGCAAAAGAACGTTTACGGTTTACTTATTAATTTTTTCAAATATACCTATAAGAAGCCAGATAAAATGGGGAAAAGCCTGAGAATTTAACGATAAGGGTCACCTGTATTTATTATCACATTTTTCGGGAAGGGAAAGAGAAATTGATAAGGGTATTTAATTGATATACCTATTTTATTTGTATAATATGTAGGTATTTTGAAACCGAGTCGAATATTGACAAAAAAAACTTTTATTGCAGGGCAAACGATAAGCATGCAACCACAAACGATAGTCAGTCCGCCAATACAAGTACCAGTACAGACGTGCAGATCGCCTCGTTCGGAATACGTGCCTCAAGTTGTACAAACGACAATAGAAGTGGCCGAAGACACCAAGGATATTGATAGGTTACCTGTACAAAGCGGAGAATTAGTAACATCGAAAGATTGTCAAAACGGATACGATCAACTGAATTCGGTTCGTTCGGACGAAGGTTACCATAGTCATGGATTTCATGATGAATCACTGACACCACCGTACGGATGCGTTGATTCAGACGACAGTGATAATTATATTTTAGATTTCAGGTAACTTGAGCATATTATTCGCATACATCTGCTACAAAATTACAAATACCTACTTAGGTACTTAAATGATGCTAATTAAATTTTATTTTGTTGCGTTGTTTACAGCAAGAAACAAACTCGACCTAGCGAAACAGAAGATCACGACAGTACAGTAATGGAAACGGACGAGCAAGTCTTAGATCGAAACGAATATAGAAAAGTTAAGATAAAAATGTCGAAAGCTTCGTCCTACTGTACAAATCGCACAGCTACGCATTTAACCAAGGAATTATCGCCGGAAAACAAAGAAAATAATTTTCCGCAAGTGATCACCGTGGTACCGCATCCTAAAACAAGCGTCGAAGAAGACATGACGAATTTACGACTGCAGTCGCAATCACCTCCGTTGTCGCCGACCGAAAAAGCATACTCGTACAAGAAGTCGCAAAGGTACGGATGTGCGCCGGTCAGTCCGGATTCGACGGCTCAGCCGGAAACGCATTGTTCGTTATCTCCAAATACGATAACGCTTGTTCCTCAAAGATCTCCACCGCCTTCGCCACCGTATCAACCAGAAGAACCTTCTTATCAGTCACATTCCCCTCAAGTTATTTATACTTCATACCAAATAAACGTGCAGCAAACCGGCGTTCAACCACCGACTTCGTATTCGCCACCTACGTCGTCTAATTTGCAGTACCAATACCCACCTCCTTCATTTGGTATCAATTTGTCGACACCGTTGCATCATATTTTAACTCCTGTACCACCCGTTCATCATCCGTTACCGTCTCAACATTCCTGTTCGTCACCGGGATCCATGTCGCCGGATGAAGGACCTTGTCATAGTCCAACCAACTCCAGAGGATATAAATCGCTGCCGTATCCCTTGAAAAAGAAAGATGGCAAGATTAACTATGAATGCAATATTTGTATGAAGACCTTTGGACAACTGTCTAATTTAAAAGTGCATTTAAGAACACATTCGGGTGAACGACCATTTCAATGTAATACTTGCTCAAAAACTTTCACGCAGCTGGCCCATCTGCAGAAACATCATTTAGTTCATACGGGTGAGTTGGATGTGAATTTTTAATTTTAGTTCTACTCTATAAGGTACTATGTATTACAAAAAATCATAAACCGTACACTTGATTTTTGTTTTACATACGCATTACAATTATTGTTAATTAACATTTTTCGGAAATTTTGAGAATCAGTTACCTACGTTAGCGAATTATCCGTATACCTAGTATACAAAATCACTCAATGATATAAGCACGTGTCGTGTCAAGCTACTAATCAAGCACGTGCTTATGTTTTGATTTTACTTCAGTGTTACCTCTTTCAACAACTTCAATTGTTCAATATTTCAAAATTTATTTCATTTCAAAATTTCACGTTCAATTAGTTCATTTTAGTCGATAATTGAAACTTATTATTCTAAAACACGATCTTTTATGTTTACAGGTGAGAAACCACATCAATGTGATACTTGCCATAAACGATTTAGCTCTACGTCAAATTTGAAAACACACAGGAGGCTTCACTCGGGTCAAAAACCATTCGCATGCGACCTATGTCATGCGAAATTTACTCAATTAGTCCATCTGAAATTGCATAAAAGGCTACATACCAATGAAAGACCTTACATTTGTACGACATGTGGAAAGAAATACATCAGTCATAGCGGATTGAGGTATGTATTTTCAATTTCAACTCTATTCGGCTAATTAACAAAGTCTTTCTTCGAATGTACCTATTTTAATCTAATGTCTCTTTTCTTTTATAGAACTCATTGGAAGACTACATCTTGTCGGCCTTCAAGTATTCAGCAACAACAAGAAGTTCCATATTGAAGTTCAACGAGGTATTGATAAATGTACGAAGGATCTCACTATTAGCTGTGAGAATACGATAAGTTTCGTGAATTATTTTTTTTACTTGGTTGAATTATCTCCTATTTAATTGAATCGACGATTGAATCGCGCTCAAAAATGTCAAGACTATTGTTCTCAATTGCATACAAGGTTTTAAAACATGTTAGGATTTAATTTATGACGCTTTTATTTATGCTATAAAATTATTGTTGATAACGTGTGTAACCCTTTGTTTGTTTTTTCTTTCCTTAGAGCTATTTCTTTTTGTTTTCCTTTTTATTTTGTTAATATTGTAACATAGTAGGATTTTCTCCGATTATTTATTTTGCTGTATCCTGTAACGGTTTATGGTTAAAAATTGCGATGTTCCTCTTATTGGTAATAAAATAATTTTTAGAAAATTTCAAAGTAGATAATCTACTGTATATAAGTTTAATTTATCTAAGTTATTTAACGTTTATGATCTCAATCAACGTTTGTTTTTCTTCCCATTTATATTATTGAACCCAAAACGACAACATCATGTATGATATTAGAAGAAGGAATAACAGAGTATGTGTAAATTGTAAAGTATTCGTGTACAAAAGAGTAAGGAAAAAATGTAAAAAAAGAACAAAATTCACATGTGTGTATTTTCCACAATGAATGATAATTTAATGGAAAATGTGTACATAATACCTTGTAAGAAGAGTGTTACGAAAAGGTATATCTAAAAAAATTGACGTTAGCTGATTTTCATTTCGAACGCCAAAAGTAACTGTAAGGTAAAGTTTCAAAACCAAAAAAAAAAAAAAAAAAAAAAAAACGGATTTAACCAATATTTGCAATTATTATTTATGAATGATAAGTAAACCCCTCTAAAAAAAATTACACATGAGTTTCCGTCCCGAAAAGGGGATTTAAAACTAGGTATTGAAAAGATGCCTATTGCCTACCTATTTTTCTCTTCAATTTTAATTACGCGAATTTTTTTTTAAAGTTTTTGCCCTTCTTTTCAATATTTGATGCCCAAAAATGAGTTTAATAATGAAAAAAAACAGACGTTTCTTAATTTTCTTAATTTATGAGACTGCTCTTAATTGTTTAGTATATCTTCACAAAAGATATTTGCAATAATTAAATTGGTTTGTCCAGTCATTTGACTGTGCTATTTCCATCGTTTTGATTTGACTATTTCTTAGATGAATCAGCTGGCGTTCGAATTGAGATTGATTGCATTATTTGTTCAAATGTTTTGTGTGGTTTACACTTTTCATGAAAATTGCAATAAAGCTATTGAAAAATTAATCAAAATGAACAAATTTATCAAAATTATATTAAAGTATGAAATGTAAGAACTCGTGTTCTTGTTATCGTCTTTATTCGCTTTTACAAAAACCTAAAGTGTACTCCACTTAAAAAAATCGTCAGCTTTGAACAATGACTGCTTGAAATATCCCCCCGGTTAATTTAACGATGCATTTTTAATTTATTTTTATTTATTTACGTACTACGTGTACTATAAAATTGAAAATTTACAAACTTTCTAGTTATTAAAAATTGTATGTTCTTTTAAAGGCTGATGTAATTTAATGTTGATGCAATAAAAAAGTAGTTATGAATTTTGCTGTATTTTATGTTTTTACTGAGAAGAAATCCAATCAATGAAGATTCAAGCAAGAGATTTTTTTGTGTTTCTTGGGATCGTTGAAATTGAGAAGTAAAATGCTGTCATAAAACAAGGACTTGTACTGTACAATCGTGTTTTGAATATCATAGGTTTCTAATTCCAGTATCTGTGACTGTGATCTTTGAAAAACATGTTAAAACAATGCTGCATTGTACAATTATTGGACTCATGCTTGCTTGACAGTTGACACTTTTCAGGGTTCTGTAATCATACAATTTGAAAATACTCAACTTCGGAAAAAACAAAAAATATGTATACCTACTTTACTAGGAAACTTTTCTAAAGAAGTACGAGAATATGTCATACTTTTATCCCTTCAATCTTCAAGATAGGCAACTTGTTTTGTTTGTCTGGTCATTAATTAGCGATTGGTCGGGCATCTTGCATTTTTCAATTCAAATTTTTTTATATAATTCACTAAAAATCATATTAATTTTTTAATTGATCATTGGAGTGAAACGCCAATCCTCTTGCGGAAAATTAAGTAGAGGTAAGTTATTGTTAATCCTTCATACCAGAATGTTGTTTTCCAATTGTTTAGTTTCATGAATGAAAAATGAATTTTCAGTAAATTCAGCTCAATTAAACATTTTCAACGATTTCAGTAATCAATATTTCAACTTTTTACAACTATACTAGTCAAGGGTTTCACTTTTCGTAATTTTCAACGAAGACTCGCAAAAATAATCACAACAAAAAAAATTACAAAAAAAGTTCAATGAAGTGTCGTCTTTATTGTAGCTTTACAATAGTCTCTAATATACAACTCGTCAGGTTTGAATAATAAATGCTAAAAATATTTTGCTAATTATTTCAGTAATGCTATTGAAACTCATCTCATTTTGCTTACGTCAACTTTCTAACTATGGAAAATAGTATGTTTTCTCACAAGTTGATACAATCAAAATTTCAAAAGGCATCTATCAAGTATTTTACATTTTTTCAAAGAAGTAAAAACTAATCGCTAGAAGATTCAGAACTCGAGCGTTTCTTGTGTTTTTTATGCTTTTTCTTTTTTTTCTTATGTTTCTCTTTCTTTCTTTTTTTCTTCGAGTGTTTTTCCCTTTCATCCTTTTCACTATCGGATTTTTTTCGTTTATGTGGATTCTTTTCTATCGATTTTAGCTTTTCTTGAAGTTCTTTTTCACGCAGCTGTATCAGAGGTGTTATGTACTCTTCATCTTCACTGCTTGTACTGCTAACGTCGAGAACAACATCTTTATTCGGATCTACTTTAATGAAGTTTCTGCATTGATATGTCAGATGCCCAGGATATCCGCACTTCTTACATGCAGCTCGAGGATCTTTGTTCTGAGGTATAAGCCGGTTCACCAATTCTGGATCCATTCCTGCTTTAAAGCCAACATACGCACGACGAAGTGATTTTAGAATATTGTGACAATTCGACGAGATAAAGTTCAGTTTTCATGTTAATTTAACAATCAACACTTCAAGTGTGATATACCTAGTAGAATTAGAATGAAACACTTACGTATCAGCAGATTTTCAGATCAATTTATAGTTGCTTACGAATCGAATTGGCAATTCTCATGGTACACCATTCATCGTGCAGAATAGAATTTTCGAAGGACATCCAAACGCAGAATGAAAAAAATCTGGATTATATTTATTCGCCAACGAACTACTATTTTTTCTACGACATTTTCGGCTCAAATTTTCAAATTTACTTTTGATTTGATTGTAGCTTGTTTACGTTGATCGTTCGTTTCTTCATGGATAGATAATGATATAATGATAATGAATTGATTAAAAAATTTCACTAGCTCACTCTATGTTTACATGTTCAAAACGTTGTTTTATCTAGTTTTATCCAAGAAATTGAAAGCTATGAATCCTTGCAAATTCATATCAACGGTTATTGTGCGCTTATTTTGATTGAAAAAACAAAAGATGAAAAAATTGATGTGAAAAAATTTAAATAGTGAAAATAATTAGTTTGTGTAAATGTGTATGAATGATAATTAAGGATCATTATGTGTATCGCGATCGTATATTATTATGATGTAGTTATTTGTCGATGTGAACCCGAAATATGCTGCGATTGAATCCAAAAGCGCTCTATAAAATCAACAACAATCCTTTTGGAAGGAGTAAACAAGTAAGAAAACGATAACTTCAGTAATGATTATTTAATTAATTTCAGTATCGAATGATACCATCGACACATAACGATTATCTTATTATGTAACTGATTGCGAAATAGTCATTCAGCTTTTATCATGTACTTTTAGGAATATGATATCTACTATGGAGATATACTCGGAACCGGAGGATTTTCCACCGTATATCACGCAAAATGTCGACGAACCGGCGAAAATGTTGCTATTAAAGAGGTATAAATTCGAGTCCTTTCCAATTCCTTGATTTCTTCATTGTTTTTGTTTGAATTTTTAAAATCAGATTAGTAAAGATGTCATACTCAAAGAAGGTTTACTCGAAAGAGTTACGCAAGAGATAAATATTCAAGCTGAATTGGATCATTCTGCTGTATTGAAGTTGTATACTACCTTCGAAGATGCAGACCATATATACATTGTTTTAGAATTGTGTTCTAATGGCGAACTACGTAAATATGTGCCGATGCTTTCGGAAAAAGAAGGTAATTGTAATGAAAAAATTATTATTCATGATGGTGGAAAATGTTACGATATTCTAATTTTTTTCTACTTTTCAGTTAGAAAATTCATGAAACAGATTGTCGATGGATTAATTTATTTACACGGTAAAAACATCGTTCATCGAGATATTAAATTATCTAATGTTCTTTTAAATGGAGATATGGAAATAGTAAGTACCCAATTTCAACATTGTTCTGATATTCTTTTCTTAGAAATATTAATCGTATGCGTTTTCCCTCAGAAAATCGCTGATTTCGGACTAGCCACAAAATTATCACATCCGGATGAGAGACATATGACTATGTGTGGAACGCCGAATTATATTTCTCCTGAGGTTAGTTTGACTTCGGCACTCGTCCAATTCCGACCGTAAAATAGTACATATTTAATTATTTTTCAAATGTTCAGGTTGTATCCCGTAAAACTCACGGATTCGAAGTAGATTTATGGGGCCTTGGAATCCTGCTGTATACTTTATTAGTTGGTCGACCTCCGTTTGAAACCGATACCGTGAAGAGTACTCTGAGCAGGGTGGTTGCCGGTGATTACTACGTGAGCAAAGGATATACTTTTTTGAATGTCGCTTTAAAAAATTCTACAATTTTATTCGATTTTCAGATGCCTTCACATTTATCTCAGCCAGCTAAGAATTTAATTAGTTGTTTGCTGCAGAAAAATCCGTACAATAGAATGCATTTGCATGAAGTTTTGCTGCACCCATTTTTCACTGAGGATGACTCCCTTACAAGACAAGTACGTATGTAGTTTAAACTCATGGTTTCGTCGATGAACTCGAAAGTAATTGTATTTATTTTATAGAAATGGATAAGCAGTGATAGCGGTTTCGATACTGGTACAGTATCTTCGTCGAACAACATATCTTCAAAATTTCACTCGCTTGATCGTAAACTACATTCGCACCATTCAGACGGATATTATTCTTATGAAACGCCAAAGCTTCCGAAACGTAGCAGGTATTTTTGTAAAGCATTTCTTATCGTTGTTTCGTTCGATCGGAAAATCTCATTCGAATTTCAATTGCAGGTCTCAAGAAAAAAAAATTCCGGAATCGAGCAACGAAATGACCGGAGTACTCATCGATAAAATGACTAATTTTGACAAGCGTCTTTATCAACACTGCAATAGTAATTTATATTCTAACGAAGACATTTCTAAAAATCAACCCGACTGTGTAAAAAATAACAAAAACGATTATCAATCGGAACTCACGACGCCGAATCGTAAACCGAGTTGTCAGATGTTTTGCGAAAATGAAATCCTAAACAGACAAAATTGTAATTGTTTGGAGTGTAAATATAAAATAGACAACCGGCGAGATAATTCCAAACATTCAAACCCGTGTCAGTATTCGACCCATAGTTACTGCCCCAGCGATAAACCAAATTCGGAATGTAATTGTAAACTAGCGTCATCAAATTTTCGAGACAACAATCAGAATCACATACGGACATCCTTGGCTGAATCGGTTTTCACTGCCGATACCGTTAAAGTTACTCCGTTTTGTACAGAAAGACTTAAATCAACTCGACATCGTAGTAAGAACGTGATTTTATCGATTTTGGATAATGGCGAAGTTTGCATCGAATTTTTACGCAATAAATCCAAGAAAGAAGTTGTCGCTGAAGTGTGCCGAATTACGAAAGATGGTTTAAAAGTAAATTATATTTTTTCTTTCCCAAAGTTTCAAATGCTTTGGTGAATTAATTATTTTATGCAATTTTTTTCTACAGATGTCAGTTTATTATCCTAACAAAGGGCGGGGTGTGCCACCTTCAGATAGTCCACCTCCAATGCCTTTAAACGGAGCAGATGCTGTTTTTAATTGTGAAACGTTATCCAAAGATAATTGGAAAAAATATACGTATGCTGCTCGATTTGTTGAAATGGTTCAGACGAAGACTCCCAAAATAACTTTATATACTGAAAAGGCGAAATGTGTTCTCATGGAAAATAAACCCGATCCAGATTTTGAAATAATTTACTACGAAGGTTTGTAATTTTGTTCTTATCTTTTTATTACTGATTCAATTCAGACGCATTTTAATACGCCACTATTTTCGTTCCTTAGGAGCTAAAATTACAAAATCAAGAAAAGGTATAAAACTTACCGATAATAATGGTATAATATGTGTTCTCAATGATACCGGTCAAGAACATGCCATAAATTCTTGTCAAAAGGAGCATTATTTGTATTTCAAACAGGTATTTCATAAAAACTTTATTACGATTGTATCTTGAACGATGATTAATTCAACCCATTGCTACTTTTCCAGTGCTATGACCATTGTCGTGTGATTGAAGAAAAACTGGCGTCAACGTGTTCATCAACGGATACTTTTTTCAAAGTTTTCCCGGCAATTTTGGGTAAAAAACCGGCTATTAAAGAGAAAGATTCCTCTTGGGACGGCTGTAGTGAATCTCCTAATTTATTTCATAGTACAAAATATACGACGTAAAGTGTAATTTTGAATTTTATGTAATTCTGTATAATTTATTTCTTTTCTTATTTTGATGAAGTATTCAGCTCAGTATTTCAAACTCGGGTTACCAAAGAATATTCCTTTATTTGTGTATATGGTATATGCAATTGTATTAAAAACAAATCAAATTTGTCTCAACATTTTTGTATTAAATGTACTGTGAATTTTTTAGTTTCGTGTTCATTTGAAATTTAAATTGACCACATAATCATCTTAATGTTGGTGCACCATGCACAAATTCTTTTTGAAAACAAAAGAATAGAACAATTTCATTTCATTTGAGAATTTTACCGCGCGAAATTTAAAAATTCAAATGGACCAATCAAACGATCGTATCATTTATTTCGACCAATGAAAAAGAAGTTAGTTTTGGTTAGCAGCGCTCCGAATGTCAGAGAATGACTTAAAGTTGTATGATAATTGATAACGTCATTCATTATCAGATAACTCAGGTTCATCAAAAGTTTTCTAAAGGATGGTGAAGTGTAACATTTCAAATTATGAGAAACAATTACTCGTGTTTTGAATAATTATTTGATGTGTTCTTTCAGTGGCAAATCTCTTTTTATATTCCGAGCTTTAATTCTTTAGCCAACATGCCGGAAATTCATTGTTAGAATGATCTTCGTTCTTGTTTCCTTGAACTGTGTAAGTATGAGTAAAATTTGTTTTCTTTTCTTTCGTAATACTTATTGTTCATGTGTTCGAAAGGAACAACTGACTAATACTAAGAATAATCATTTTAGGATATATTTACCTGAAGCACAATAATAGTGAGTATATAACAATCGACCGAAGTATTGCATCAGATCAGACAGAATGGAGGCTTTGATTCCGGTCATTAATAAACTTCAAGACGTGTTCAATACCGTCGGTTCCGATGCCATACAGTTACCTCAGATCGTCGTAGTTGGTTCCCAAAGTTCTGGTAAAAGTTCTGTAATTGAAAGCTTAGTGGGCAGATCGTTCCTACCCAGAGGTACAGGTATCGTAACCAGAAGACCGTTAGTTCTGCAGCTGGTATATTGTACTAAAGAAGATCGCGAAAAACGATCATCGGAAAATGGAATCATAACCGCTGAAGAATGGGGGACTTTTTTACACACGAAGAATAAAATTTTCACGAATTTCGATGAAATACGCAAAGAAATTGAAAACGAAACTGACCGGATGGCAGGAGATAATAAAGGCATATCTTCGGAGCCAATAACGCTCAAAATATATTCTCCCAGGGTCTTGAATTTAACTTTGGTAGATTTACCCGGGTTGACAAAGGTTCCTGTCGGTGACCAGCCGGAAGATATCGAAGCACAAATCAAATCGCTAATTTTAAAGTATATAAGTAATCCGAATTCCATTATTTTAGCCGTTACTACTGCCAATACCGATATGGCCACTAGTGAAAGCTTGAAGTTTGCCAAAGACGTAGATGCTGATGGTAGAAGAACGTTAGCGGTTATCACCAAGTTGGATTTGATGGATGCCGGTACAGATGCCGTGGAAATTTTATGTGGCAGAGTGATTCCAGTTAAACTTGGTATCATCGGAGTGGTTAACAGATCTCAACAAGATATCATGAATAATAAATCAATAGAGGATTCTTTGAAGGATGAAGCTGCTTATCTGCAGCGTAAATATCCCACCTTGGCTAATCGTAATGGAACACTTTATTTAGCCAAAACATTAAATAGACTGTTAATGAGACATATTCGAGATTGTTTGCCGGATTTAAAAACCAGAGTTAACGTAATGGTTTCTCAATTTCAAACATTACTCAATTCTTACGGCGATGACGTAACGGATAAAAGTCAAACTCTGCTGCAAATCATCACGAAATTTGCATCGGCCTATTGTTCCACTATAGAAGGTACGGCTAAAAATATAGAAACGACCGAGTTATGCGGAGGTGCTAGAATTTGTTATATTTTTCATGAGACTTTCGGCAAAGCGTTGAATTCTATTCATCCTTTGACCGGTATATCTAAAATGGATATTTTAACCGCCATCAGAAACGCTACCGGTCCTCGTCCGGCTCTTTTTGTACCGGAAGTATCATTCGAGCTTTTGGTAAAAAGACAGATTCGTAGATTGGAAGAACCTTCGCTTCGGTGCGTTGAATTGGTGCACGAGGAAATGCAACGTATGATTCAACATTGCGGCGTCGAATCGCAACAAGAAATGTTACGATTTCCCAAATTGCACGAGAAAATTATCGACGTCGTAACGCAACTACTTCGCCGCAGATTGCCAGCTACAAATGCTATGGTTGAAAATATAGTCGCTATCGAGTTGGCGTATATCAACACTAAACATCCTGATTTTCACAAAGAAGCTGCTATCGTTGCTTCTCTGGAAAATCCTATTGAAAATCATGTCTCCGAAAATAATCGTAAATTATCCGAAAGGGAACAGCGAGATTGCGATGTTATCGAACGTTTAATCAAATCATATTTCTATATCGTTCGAAAATCCATACAAGACAGTATACCCAAAGCGGTAATGCATTTTTTGGTCAACTTCATCAAAGATAATTTACAATCGGAGCTGGTAACTCATCTGTATAAATCTGAACGAGCCGACGAACTACTTAATGAATCCGAGCATGTTGCTCAACGTCGTAAAGAAGCTGCAGATATGTTGAAAGCTTTACAGAAAGCTAATGTGATTATTAGTGAAATCAGAGAAACGCATATGTGGTAATTTTTATTGGTAGTTTATCTAGCTAGGAAAAGTATTCTTGTAGTTTTTATCTGGATGACTTGTGATTATTATATTATTATTATTATTATTAGAAGTTTTCAACAGACGATAGATATTTCACGAGCTTAATGGGAAGCGTTTGTTTATTTGTGTAATTATTGATACCTAGTTTATTTACTGTTTTCAAAAAATATTCGTATACTTAGTATTTCTTCGAAGAAAGATATTTATCAAAGGTGCTGCTTTGTCTTCGTTATCATTACAAAGATTCATTATTATGTACATATTTTGTTTTGTCGTACTGTTCGTGTGATGAAATATCGATAGTTTTCTTTTATTCTGTTTTTACATTATACTTCACGAAAAATTTTTGTTATCGTGGTTTTTAGAATATTCTATTGAATACCTAACTATGTGATTTTCTTTTGATTCGCAGTAAACATTTTCTTTCAAATAATTCACTTTGTTTTTTAATTTTTCAGCTGTTTTGTGTTATTTTTCTTTTTAGTTTTTTAAATTTTAATTATTAAATTCAACGAAAGAATTTTCAAAGGAAAAACATAAGCCCCTTTTTTTCAACCAACTTCGAAATCAAAATGCATTGAATGAAATTAATTGGAAAAATAATTAATTATTTTAGGAAAGTTTCGAATTAGGTAGATATATACAGAACAGGCGAAATATTTCATTACATCTATTGTCTCATCTCTGCTGATCTCGAGCATAATGATTCGTCTCAATCATATTATTCATCAATCATCAAAATTTCAGTTCGAAACTTACAAAAGCCTCGAGGGGAAAAAAATAAAATGGAAAAAGTTGAGATTTTAGTTCCTCCAACGTCCTAGAAGAGCGCTACTTAATGTTAATTGAATTAAGAGAGGGAAAATTGGGGGGAAAACAAAAGAAATTGATCAAGATCAAAAACAGAAGTGATAATAATTTCTAATTGAAATGTGACTGAATTTTCCTGTAAAGTGTAAAATTTTAATGCGAGATGATGCGCTAATTAATTTAGCTACATACATTTTATGCCAATACAATGTTACATGAATTTGCTTTGCATAGTGAATTGATATTTTAGAACGAAAATGCTTATAGTTTGCTTCCAATTGTAGCATTTTTTTCATTTTGCATCCTTATTACGTAAGTATTTTTCAATTTCTGAATCATTTCATAATCGAGTTGCATAAATTCATAGTCTACGTATTCAAAAAAATTTAATTGTAATTCAAAGGCTGTTTTACATACCCAGGTTGTGTTACATATGTGTTTGAGCGCATGTTCGTTCAGCCCTTACATATTGGCAATTGCATCAGAAATATACTGAATTATAATTTAATTCATTTGTTACAGATAACGCAAGTTTTCCATTATAAAGCATTTGACAACAACCGGCCGTAAGCATGGAAGCCTTAATTCCGGTTATTAACAAATTACAAGATGTGTTCAATACAGTTGGTTCAGATGCCATACAGTTACCTCAATGTGTGGTTGTTGGTACTCAAAGTTCCGGTAAAAGTTCGGTGATTGAAAGTCTCGTTGGTAGATCTTTCTTGCCTCGAGGCACTGGAATTGTTACCCGTAGACCTCTAATATTACAACTAAATTATTGCCCTAAAGACGACAGAGATAAAAGATCAGCCGAAGCTGGCACTTTGAACGTAGACGAATGGGGATCTTTTTTACACACGAAGAATAAAATTTATACAGATTTCGATGAAATACGTAAAGAAATTGAAGCCGAAACTGATCGTATGGCCGGATCTAATAAAGGAATTTGTCCGGAGCCTATAATTTTGAAAATATATTCACCTACGGTATTGAATCTCACATTGGTTGATTTGCCAGGATTAACCAAAGTTCCAGTCGGTGATCAACCGGAAGATATCGAGTCGCAAATTAAATCATTACTTATCAAATACATCAGTAATCCTAATTCGATTATTTTGGCGGTAGTTACAGCCAATACGGATATGGCTACTAGTGAAAGTTTGAAAATAGCCAAAGACGTAGATGTAGATGGTAGAAGAACGCTAGCAGTAGTTACTAAACTAGATCTTATGGATGCCGGTACAGATGCTATAGAAATACTGTGCGGTAGAGTTATACCAGTCAAGTTGGGTATAATCGGAGTTGTGAATCGATCTCAGCAAGATATTATGAATAATAAATCTATCACCGATGCGTTGAAAGATGAAGCTGCATTCCTTCAGAGGAAGTATCCTACGTTGGCTAATCGCAACGGAACTCCTTATCTAGCGAAAAGTCTAAATCGGCTTTTAATGAGACACATTCGCGATTGCTTACCAGATCTGAAAACTAGAGTCAATGTCATGGTATCGCAATTTCAAACTCTTCTCAGCTCGTACGGTGACGACGTATCAGATAAAAGCCAAACCTTGTTGCAGATCATCACAAAATTCGCCTCAGCTTATTGTTCTACTATCGAAGGTACCTCGAGAAACATAGAAACGACCGAATTATGCGGCGGAGCTAGGATATGTTTTATATTTCACGAGACCTTTGGCCGAGCTTTAGATTCCATCGATCCTTTAGCCGGTCTTACTAAAATGGATATTTTGACCGCTATTAGAAACGCTACCGGTCCTCGTCCGGCTCTTTTCGTACCCGAAGTATCATTCGAGCTTTTGGTCAAGCGTCAAATTCGTCGGCTGGAAGAACCATCGCTCAGGTGCGTCGAATTAGCTCACGAAGAAATGCAACGTATTATTCAACATTGCGGCGTCGAGTCGCAACAAGAAATGCTACGATTTCCTAAGCTTCACGAGAAGATAATCGACGTTGTTACTCATCTTCTACGTCGTCGATTGCCGCCAACTAACTCCATGGTGGAGAACTTGGTCGCCATCGAATTAGCTTACATTAATACGAAACATCCTGATTTTCACAAAGATGCCGCTGTCGTGTCTTCGATCATGAAAGCAGCTTCCAACGAAGATGATCATTATTCGCGTCATAATATTCATCGTCAAACTAACGGTTTGCCTGTTGAACAGGAATCGATGGCTGATAAGAAAAATTGGCTTATGAGATCTAGCAAAAGCGATGGCTCAGGTAAAGACGAATCCTCGACCAATTCGCCTCAGATGACTCCTCAACATGTTACAAGTCCTCAAAAACCCATCAACCTGTTACCCGAAGTTCCAACTCAGACCAGTCGTAAATTATCCGACAAAGAACAGCGTGATTGCGACGTCATCGAACGTTTAATTAAATCGTACTTTTATATCGTTCGAAAAGCTATTCAAGATAGCGTACCTAAAGCTGTTATGCATTTCTTAGTCAACTACATTAAAGATAATCTACAATCAGAGTTGGTTACTCATCTCTATAAGTCTGATCACGCTGAAGAGCTACTAAATGAATCAGAACACATAGCTCAACGTCGTAAAGAAGCCGCCGATATGTTGAAAGCTTTGCAAAAGGCTAATTTAATCATTAGCGAGATTAGAGAAACTCACATGTGGTAGAATATCTCAAGTGTTCGCGTAGTCGATAAGTGATGCGTTTTGTATTAAATTTTTATCTATGCTTACGACGTATTAGTTATAGTGTTATTATTTTATGAATAGTTTGGCTTGTATTGTTTTTCAGTTGCTTTTGAACAAAATCGCGCCTAAATTGATCGCCGGATAGCAAAGCTAGTCATTTGTTGAAACCGAATGCACTTTGTTCTTTTTAATTCTTTGAAGAGTTCTGTTCTCTTTATTAATGCATTTTTTCACGATGAAATTTTCACGATTATTTTTATTCATCGAATTTTCGTTTTTTAAACTTTGTTTTACTTATGTTTTAAAAAGAACTCTTTGTAGGATAATAAAAAAGTTTATTTTAAATTAGCTCTTTCTCATTTTTTTAAATGTACAATATTAGAACTTGAAAATTGATTTTGATGATATGGTATGTTGTATAGAGAGAATTTATTAAGATGCAAATCAACGTAGGAATGATATCGTATTAATCTATTAGGTATGTATTCAAATCGTGTTTTCAGAACCTATTCATTCAGTGATGTTCAGTCATTGTTAACTCGTACTTTGATGAAAATCCGTGAAAAAAAAACTATTTTCAATTTCATTTCCCTGAAATTGAAATAAATGATATATTTTATTTTGAGTTGATATTGTAATTGTAATAGCGACAATTTCCGTCGAGAAATGAATTCCTGGACCTGCAAAAGTACTAGTAAGCAATTCGAAACACATCAGCAAATTATTTCACAAACTAACCACATCCACAAGGGTATCACAGTGTCACACGTGCCATTTAAGATAATTGCGCGTCTATATACAAATTCCCCAATTTTAGCCACGGTACTCAAAATTAAAGATTGTATTTTTTTCGCGGTGTCGGGCATCCCGCGATCAAAAAAGCTGGGGCACTGGAAATCATCATAGATGGCGACATGGCGTTCAGCGTGCCCCATTTTTTCATTACCTAGCCAAAATGCTTAAGGCACAGAGGTTACAGGATTGGATTTTGAACAACCAATAAGATCAGAAAGTCCAAATTTTATTTTGACTGATTTTTAATGGCAAAGATTTGCAACCTGAATAACGCACAGACGGTAAATTTCGTCATTCTTGTGTTATTTCGGTTGCATATCTTCACAATAATAAGGAGCAACATTGAATTTTTTTAATTCATGTCTTCTGCTTTTGCGTTAATAAAGAGCAGTATTCATAGACGTTACTTAGGAATCACTTGGCTAGGTGGTGAATTTTGATTTAATTTTTCTCATAACGAATAAAAATTTCATATTTTTAAAATAATGAATCAATACTTCGGAGTCCAATCTCTCAGTCTAATAATAATAAAAAAATTTCTTCGAAGTTCACTACTTCGCCAAGTGATCCCTAACGTTTATGAATACAGCCCTAAAAGCTAATTTGTGGTAAGATGTATCAATTATTTCTAATTAGGAATCGCTGTTTTAAAAAATGTTACTTCTTCTACCCCATACTGATGAGACATGAAAATCAAAGATAATAAATTTTCCACTCCGTCCTTGATCCTTCATGATCCTCCGCTCTGGTAAAAAGGTACTTGAATTTGAATTTGTTATTCAATAGGAACTCAATTTTAAAGCTTATTGAACCTGATTTGATAAAGTATCCCTAATACTTACTTTTTGGGAAAGTAAAACTGATAAAGAAATTACCTCATTCGAATGTTACTGGAATTTAGCACGGAGGTCAGCTAACAAAAACAGATCGATGAAGCTCCGATTTGACTGTATGTGTTCCATAAAACATCCTCTATCACTCACCACCACCCACTAAATAGATACAACTTGGCTGGATGGTTACTAAGGGTTTAACGGTAATTTTCATTATTTTTTGTATCGTTAAAACCGTTAAGGTTTCTACCTGGTAATAAATTTCCATTGTAAACGACTCGTGATTATCTCGGATACCTACCTAAGGAAAAAAACACAGTCAACCCAGCTTCAAGCTCTTTTTTTAAAGTAATGTAGCTCCTATTGCGAGCCATGCACTTCGATTAAATTTTCTGAAAAAAGGACAAGTGCCAAGTAGAATATTCGGTACGATTTGATAGATTTCCGGCGTTTTAGCGCATACCTAATTGCTAGATATATATGTTAGGTACCAAGTCCGAAATTGTACAATTCGGGGTTGGTACAGCCAATTTTGTACCATCTCCGAAGTGTCCGGACCAAGCGTGAATATTATTTTTTCATCGGACTTGGTTTGTACCATGCCCGGAGGGTCCGGACAAAGTGTTCGACTTGGTACAATTTGTGTTGTGCAAAGTCCGAAGTGTAGTTTTATAATGAATGAATTCGAATATTATATCCCTTTATTCCAAAGGAAATTTAAAGATGACTCTAAAATACACCTCAGCAAAATTTTCGGGTGCTGAAATTCATTTGTTGATTTTTGGGGAATTTTTAAAGATTCAAATATTGCTATGCTCATTTCTCAAGAAAAAAAATCGTATATTATATTGGTATTACCTAATTTAAAAGATTGAATAGCATCAATAAGAATAAAATAAGTTAATGTTGTGGGCCTTGATCGCCTTGGGAATTCTTCTAATTTTAGCCGATATTTTACCTATAAAAATTTCAATTTCCGAAATGAAAAACAATCAGCCCTAGCGAAGCTCTCAAAAATTGAGAGATGCAAAATTTTGAAATGAAAAACAATTAGCCCAGGTAAAGCGAGGGCAAAACCTATCAAAAATTTATAATTCTCGATTTTCTGGGATTAAATTATTTTTTTAGTCTTGTTCCCTGAAGAAGAAATGTCAATTTCAGAATAATGAAGAAACTGGCCCTAGAGTGAAGTGAGGATAGAAGCTCTCAAAAATTCATACGTAATTCAAAATCTAAATAATAGGCCTAGGTATCTTTGTAAATAATGTTTCTGATTTCAACATTTTAAAAATTTATAATTCTAAGATTAAAAAATAATTTCTTTAGTTTTGTTCTCTGAAGAAAAAATGTCAACTTCAGAATAGTGAAGAAACTTTGGCCTTAGTGCGAAGCGAGAGCAAAAGCTCTCGAAAATTCCTAATTCAAGAATTAAATAATTGGCTTGTCCCTATAGGTACCTTATTTAGATGCAAAAGGATAATTTTTCTGGTTTTAAGATTTGAAAAATTAGAAAAATAAATGTCAAAACATTTCAGTTTTAAAATAAAAAAATAGGTAAATGCGTTTGCAAAAGCTTTTGAAAATTTATAAATCAAAAAATAAAACTCCTTCGTTTTGTACTTGAATAAAATGTCAAGATTTGAATTTTTAAATAAAGGCATGGAATTCGAATTCCTTCATAATAAAACTTTATATCGGACTTTGCACAACACAAATTGTACCAAGTCGAACACATTGTCCGGACCCTCCGGGCATGGTACGAACATAGTCCGATGAAAAAGTAATATTCACGCTTGGTCCGGACACTTCGGAGATGGTACAAAATTGGCTGTACTATCCCCGAATTGTACAATTTCGGACTTGGTACCTAACATATATACTTGAGAAAAAACAACTGTCATTTCGAAGCTACATGTGCTGTAAAGAAAGGGAGAGGGATTAATCAAGTTCAACACCCAGTCGCGTGAAAATTCGTATGTAACTGTAAAATAGAATCTGCATCTTATAGTATCGAGGCATGATTCCAAGATGAAACCGTCGAGGTCAATGGCAGCTCTCGTAGTTAAGCTGAAAATAAACGCGTATTTTGGATTGAAGCCTTATCTATGACAAGCAAAGGTCGTAATACCGGCCAACTAAAGATTTATTTTCAGAACTTTTTTTTTTTTTTCAAAAAATACTTCTTCCGACGCACTATTTTTCACATTTTTAACGCATGACGTTGTTGAAACCGTGCCAAGTTTGTATACTATTGGGGAAAAATAAGATAGTCGAATAGAGAATGATTTTACTTGACTAGCCGAGTATAACGTAAACTAATCATTTCATCTGCCAATATCAAAATTAGCTCCTATAATATTACTTTATTTAATGTCGATTTCGACCATGCGAAAATCTACCATGTAGGTACTTAGGTCTAGGTACCTACCAAACAGTTGACACAGACAATGGATCCTATGTACAATGGAAATTCGGCTAAAACAATAAACATGCAACAAATCGTTTTCAAAAATGTACAATGAGCAATTTAACTACGTATCTACCAAAAAAAGGGTAAATACAAAATTGCAAGAATAAAATCTTAAGAACATTGAAGTTCCACTAAGTATAAGTATTCGATATCTGTACAAAAACAAATTTCAAAGTAGGTAAGTAGGAAGAAGTACTGGGGGCCTACATAAAAAAATTCATCTTCAAGAAAAATTTTAAAAAAATCCTGCAAAATAGGTACTGATACGCAACTCTAAACACAAAAGCAGATAATGCTCTGAGAGCAAATTGGACGATTCTGAATTCTGAACGGCTGTTCTTCAACAATGAAGGTGTTTATCATGGTGTTTATAAAAATAGGTAATACTTCAGTTCAGCCTGATTTGTATTTTAAAGCATTTCGTTTTTTCAAGTTGCCTGTGGAATATTTTGCAGGGCCAACGATTGTTTGAATGCCACATGAGGTATGACTTACCAGACGGGATTTCGTAACAGAATCTACCCATACATAATTTCATAACTCCGTTACCCCCTCCACCTACCTTTTCAATCACGAACTGTTCAAAAAATGGAAATGACAGTTTGCTTTGGGTAGGTACACTTTTGACATTATTGCTCATTGTTTGCCTTTTTGGAAAAATTTGTAAATTTTGTCATTTTTTTTTTTTTTACTTGGAAAAAGTTTAGCAAATTTTCACAGAACGAAGCTCTTTAAATTCATCGGAACCGGTACCTAATTAACGATGAAAAGCATATTGTTTGTGTACTTCGCATACTTATTACTAGTTCAAAGCTTGCTCTTCGAAGATTCTAAATCCTTCCTCCGAGTTTTCATGACATTAAGCACGTTCATCTCCAACCTATTACGACCATATTGAATAAAATAATCAACTCGTGCGACATCAGTAAGTAAGTACACTTTGTTGAAATAAATTCTCCAAATAGATATGAACCTTTATTGTTTTTAATTTACCGTAAAAACAATAAATAAAAATAAAAAGGAGATCTTGTTATTTTAATTTTTCATTATTTTTATAATCAAGAAGGAGGAAAAAACAATTACTTAAAAGCATGAAAACATTAGTTTAAAATAATGCGCATAGTAAAAAAAAGTAATATTTAAAAATTCCTAATTTACACTCGCGTTCTACAATTTGAAAACGAAAAAATTCTACAAGTTGGCTTACAATAATAATAGGAAAAAAGGCCAAAATAGATAATAATATCAGTATCCAGAAACTACATCGCGTATGGCATTTGTATCAACATTATCACAGTACATTAATAAAATGATAAATGCAAATATAGTGTAATAATTTTTGTACTTCGAAAATACCGTTATGTTTATACTAACTAGTACAGCCCATTTAGCGAATATGCGCCGCGATCTAAATTATGTATTATATATAGGTACGCAGTTACGTGCGCACTTTCTTCTTCCAAAAACAACAAAAAAAAATTACTTAGCGCAATGTAAAAAGGTAAAAATTCCGCCCTTTTAAAAATTACCTCGTAAAAAATACTTGTAAAAGGCTTGTATGGTAATTTGGTCCTATAGGTACAAAGTTTATTATTTCGATACTACACATTATACATAGGTATTATATTATGATGACCGATCAAAAAACGCCATTGCGGCGATTTAGGTGAAACATTTCACCAATTCTCGGTCGTCTTTTTCGACTAGAGCGTAAAATATTGTCGACGATCTTCGTACAATAAAAATAATAATATCGAGGTTCGCAATTCTCAATTGTAATAATTAAGTACAAGAAAAATATCATCATCGAGTACCTATATTAATATATATCCGCCAGGGCAGAGTTACCAATACACAATAAAAATGTAAAATTCTTTCGAGTGGATGATTTTCGAACTATCAACCTTTTACTCGAGAAAAAAATTTTTAAAAAAAGTTCATTAACGAGCTATGAACGCAGTGATATAATGTTGAGATACCATCGCCGCTCCGTCGTCTCTATCAACGGGAGGAATTATTAAAAAATATGGTAACAATGCCCAGAATAAAGTATAAAATTAAAATTACATTCTTCAATCGGATACTCGCTGAATTTCGAAGTTCGCGTTATATACGATCATTACTCGCGTATGATTGCTTCGTTTCGCGTAATTATGTGATTGTTTCGATTTATAGAAATACACCCGTAAAAATTTTTCCAACTTTATTCATTTCATCATTCGGCAACATTGTATTTCAGATCTTCTTCGATTTTTCAGAATTTTTTCTACATGAATGGATTATAGGTAATCCAGTAATTCCAAATACCTATTGTGTTTTTTTCACTAGATTTCAAAAACATACAAATTCTAAGCATTTTTCAGAAATTAATTTGGTCAAAATTTATCAAGCACGAATTCAAAATCTTAGGTTAAAACTAGCCCATTATTAAAATCTTCATCCTAAAAAAAAGTCTGAATCATCTTAAAATCGTTCTCAACAAAAAGCTCACATTTCTATTGAATTTTGATTAGCAATACTGCAGATGAAAAGCGCCTCAAACTCAGAATTTTTTTTACGAATCAATTCATTTGCATTCGATCTAAATGCTAGACGAATCATCAGGAACAATTTCGGAGAATCGCAGATTAATTTTAGCAGCATTTTAGTGACAACGAAAAAGAATGAGAAGATAGAATTTTTTCAAATATTGCAAACAACGTTGCCAAATTATTGTTAATGGGTAAAAAATAAAATAAATTAAATCTTTCAACTTCCGTTGAATAAAACAAAATATTCGAATTTGTTCAACAAAGAAAAATAGTAATAAAACATGGAACCGTTTTATGTTATACCAATACTGATCATTTTTTGATATCATATTTGGTAACAACATAATAATCGAATAAATACGCGTATTAAATAAATACACACTATACAAAGACAGAGAAAGAGCGAGAGAAGAGAGGAAGGAAGAATAGAATTAAAAATATCAAGCGTCGATTATCGTAAAAATACCATGATCGAGAGTATGTAAATTAAAAATACATTTTTGATTTTAAAACGCCAATTTGTAACAAAAAGTACATAAATAAGGAAAAAATGAATATCAAATCGAATTTACACACTACTTTTCAACAACTGACAAAGAGAGGAGGAGAGGAGAGAAGGCGGGCAAAAGCAGGTAAAAATTTACAGGTATTTACATAAATGCAACGCATATAAAGATCCTCTTACGTTGGCTAAAGACTTCGATCTGTTCGCCTCCGTACTTAGATTAGCGCTATTCCAGCGCCAGTAAGGCCATCATTCTACATACAAGTAACATTGGAGACAAATTGCTCTGCGGTCTGCGACTGCGATCCGTGCGACGACGCGACGCGACGATTCTCTGGAGGTATGTATAAAGTTGGAAAAAATTATATTATCTCGCAACGATATATCGAATATCGCAAATACCGAATACGCCTCGGACCACCTGTCTGATGCAAATATGAGTGCAGAATATCACGTCTGCACCACGTTGAAAAAACCTTGACGACAGGAAGACGTGTCTCATTGGTTAAGGTTCGGCATCCATTATGTATCTCGTTCCTTTTTAACTTTATTGAAATCTTCTCCTAGAATAGTTGCGATTTCTCCTTGCATGAACGCCCACGGCACGTTGCTATTAGCCAGAGGACATTTTTCGCCACTCGGACAATAAACCTGGAATAAACAAAAAATATTTATATGTAGTGTATATAAAATAATGTGTACCTAATATACGATACGCAAGTTGTAGCGTACACGCGCGGTCGGCTCATTTAGGCAGGGGAGAAGAAGAAAAAAATCATATAAATTACCTCCGAACCCGCTCCTTGACGTTTGATACTTTCTCTCGAGCATGGGAAACAGAACTTATGAAGAGGTACAGAAGGACACTGAACGAAATGTGTGTCTTCGAGTCGTTCTTGGCAAAGGGTACATTTGAGAGTTGTAGCGGCAGCCGGAGCAGTGGCGGCGGCGGGCGGCGTTTGATTACTATTTGACTCCTGACCAGAACCGTTGCCCACACCAGGTTCTGGAACACCGTTTGCTACAGCTTCGCTGGAGCTGACTGTCGTTGAACTAACGTGTCTGCTTCCGGATGACCTTCGGCCACTGGAAGAACCTATAATTCAAACAAAAAGGTTATTATTGCAAGTTCTTTCAATACCACATACCGATGTAGTAGCTTGGTTTGGTTTGGTTTGGTTTGGTTTATCTTGTCTCGAGTATGAACAACGCAAATATTTCCGATTGTACAAACGATCCAAGAATCCGAACAGAACAAAAAAAATTGACCGCCTTCTTTCCCGATTTTTCGTATCCAATCTAAACCAAACGTGAAAAAACTAATCTTTGTGCTATAAAATTCGAGTAGGTTATCGAGAAAATGTTCAAAAATATATTTCCCCGATTAACGTGGTAGGTAATGCGATTAAGCACGAATTACCTAGACCTTGAAAATTTTCAACATGAACGTAGTGTAAGCGAGGAAGTCGAGTAGACGAAGAAAAAGAAAAGAAAAAGAAAACCCAGTCCGAGTGGTACCAACGTTAACCCGACGATACACACGATGGTGACGCAACCATAAATGCACCGTGTTTTAAAAATAAACCCATCGATAATGCAAATTTGTCGACGAACGAGAGGTTGTTGTCGGACTTGTACTTATTTGAACGAGCGACGACGACGCGCTGGTTGCATAATCTGCTAACAACCTTAAGCATCTAGTATTATGTTGGTCAGTTACCTGAAGAATTAGGAGAGTGCAGAGAGCCTCGAGATGCTGAACGAGGTATTGCAGAGCTGGGAGGGCTTCCACCAGCACTTCTGGGCGAGCCGGGCGGTATATTATCGGCGACAGATATCAAAGCAGCCATTGGACTCTGACTACTGCCTCCTTGAGGAATTTGCTGCGTAGTTTCTTGGGGCGAATTGGTTCTTGCGCCGCCGAGAGGAGAGCTTGAACCCGTACCATTCGAGAGTGGTTGACCGGGATAACCTACACAAATCCATATAAAAAATGTTTTACTCTTACATGCGTATATACCACGAACCGCGCTTCTTATTTTACACGAATGTTCCATAAAATAACGATGTATCGTGCATCTGCATATAGTAGCAGATTCCATTGGCTCTATTAGATATATGTACCAGAAGTCAGCGTGCACTGATCTTCTTTACAGAATAAACTGAAGTTTTTTTCGGCTCATTTTCACCAATACCAGCAGGCAGCAATAGGTATCTGCTATGTACCTCGCATAGAAATGCAAAATTCACATGTACATACATACCATTGATGCAAGGCTGACAAACCATGTACATAATGGATTTTTCTGACATGAGCTTAATCTGGAAATTGAAGGGACCAGGGTAGGTACATCATTTTTTCACGCATTTTTTTTTCCAAATAAGTTCAGATTTTTAGACAAGATTCAGAATAGCAGAAGTACATGCCAATACCAATCTTTAAACAAATGACCTTTTTTTCAGATATTTTTACAACAAAATTCATCTAAATGAACGTTCTTTTGCTGTACAGAATTATCACAGGTGGTTACAACAATCGATTTATTGAGATCGTCAACTTCTCTCGAGTGTAGACTTGCATTTGAATTTAAAATGGTAGCAGAGCTAGAACCTAATAGACTCACGATACTCGTATTTTATAGAACATGAGGAACATTAAATCTATACATATGTAGTACATAAATGTCTGGTTTCTTCACGAAAACCACATACAGTACTAACTACTAAGTACAAGTATTTTATCGATATATGCGGATTTAATTCCCATTTGATATGATAATCAAGCTAAAATGGTTATCGCCATTTCGACGTGGTGTGTTAATGTTTGTGTACGTGAATACACGCATTTCACATGCATTGAAAAAAAAAGTACATAATAAGTATATCTAATAGCATTCAGTTTCCCATTTTATAATTTTCTTGTAATAACTTGTTCACTTACAAATTTTCAAAGTATCTTGCTAAATTTTGTACGCGGGTGTTTTGTAGGTAGTATGTAAACGCGTGTGAATATCTTGACTAGATTTTTGTATACATGGCGAGCACGGGGTAAACTATCCTATAAAAATTATACGCTAGAATATTCTTGCTCGTTGTCAAACAATAAGTAGGTAGAGGTACGATATAACTGAGTAAAAGGTATCAAACTATCAATACTAAAAAAAAAAAAGAAGAAAAAACCATAAACATAGTAAAATAATGAGATCTTCGGTGCAGTGGTAATGTAGTCTAATATCACAGCTAATAATAATTCAGCCCGCATTTTTTAAAGATGAGTTTGTGACTTGTGTATACCTGAAGGAGAAAAACGTTGAAAAAAAACACTGCCGCGCCGTCAAATGTAATACTAATATGCACGCATATTTTCATTATGCACAACAAAATTCAGAAATGACTGTTGGAATAAAAAAAACACCAGCACGGAAGAAGAGATGAAGAAGTACAGAACAAACTGTGACGTCACGTTGTAAGAAATCGGAATACAAATCAACGTGGCGATTTTAAATTCGACATTATCAACGCACTTGGACATTTTTAGACAATTAGTGCACCTAGCATTGTACGCGGCGCGCCTTTTAATGAATTATTTAATAAACTTCACGGCGCGGCGTCGCGTTGCATACCTGCGTCTCCTACGCTCTATGCGACATCTTAGACGCACATTATCTGATCAATGCGCCAAATTAACCTATTCACGAGGTGGTTATCGTGGCAGGAATAAAAATCAATGAAAAATTGCAAATTCCTCGGATTTTTAACGACGGAGCGAACGTTTTTGCGGTCTTACGATTTTAAAAATAGTTCGGTGTTTTCGTCGAGCCTAGTATGACAATATGACGTAGCGACGGTGATAGGGTACGACATTCATATTGGCGAGAAAACACGTAGATTTTGAGTCGACTACGCTTCAAGCTTCATCTAACGTATGCGGAAAGAGAGGCTGGTGGGCAGACTGCGTAAAACGAAATTTTAGCCAAAGCTTAGGCAGGTAGGTGTTTGATACTATCGATTGTACGTGTCAGTAAGTGGATCGATGTCGAACGACCTTTTGGGAAAAAACATCGGCAGTAGTAGTCTGATGCATCGGTGTTACCTATTGTATTTTTGAATTGGATGCACTTTCTAAACAAGTGCTCATAAATCGATTGCTGTACCACTGTGTCACGCTACAGCATTTGAACCTGATCTTTAAAAATATGTCATTCTATTTACGCAAACCCTACCAAGACGATTATTATTTTTTACAGCCTATAAATTAGGTAATAATGGAAGTTTTAACTCAATTTCTTCCCCATGTTTATGGCAGTCGATCGTTTCAAATACTGCGAATGGTAATTTGCAATCATAACAATAAAAAAGTATAAATGAGAGACTTAACGACGCGGTACCTGGTGTTTCATAGCATCGGCATAGGATGTGAAGTGTTTTTCAATATCAGGGCTGTTGAGTGTTGAAGCTGTGACTTAACAATGGTTTAGGTTACCGGTTAACGTTTTTGGGTGTTGAAAATATGGGTTCAAGTGCCAAGTGTTATCAAAAATCACGAAAGGTTCATCAGTTTGGGAGTTTCACTTCACACTTCAGTATAGCATCGCTATCATCAGTAATAGCGTGATGCAGAACTTTGTGATGAGTTTAGGTTACACTTAAGGATTGGATTTCTGTTTCTGAAATAATGTAGTTGAAGATAGCGAATCATAAATAAAGCTATCGAGTGACAAAAATCAATTAAGACAGAAAAACTTGTCTCCCCAGTCCCCATATTAATAATAAATACCTAGGTAGGTAATAGGTATATATATTTTTTTAAAAAGATAGGTAGTAGGTAAGTACTATGAAATGGATCATTTTGAAAGCTACTTATTAATGATTTATTTGAGTGAACATATTGTTCAAACTAATTAGTGATTGGGATTTGGGTATTTCCATCAGCATTGATCTGTGAGGAATATGATCAGAATAACCTTGCTCCAAGTTTCGGTTCTCACCAAACATCTGACAATAGTCAGTTTTTATGTTCCACGTTCAGTTCAAGTTTCAACAGCCCGTATAAGTACGAGTATGATACACAAGTAGGTACATAAACGTCGTGTGTGCTTACTTAATATGATATCTAGGTAATAACTAATAACTGATTTTTACAAACGAATAAAACGTACCATTATTTTTAAACGTAGCCGCAGTATCAAACGACGATGTACGTAGAGGATGTTTAGCTTCTGTTTTGAAAGGTGGCCTTTCAGGCGTAAACGGTACAGCAATGCTGACGGCGGGCAACGAATCTCCGCGATTCAAAGGAGGTCTAGAGGTATTATTGGTATTGGAATGTTGAGCCTGATTTTGCGATTCTTCAACAGCTAACATTCTCTTGGTAGCCGGTGCGTCTCCGTTATTGTGCGAATGGTGTTGAGGATGATGGTTATCTTCTTCTTCGATAGGAGCTGCTAAGCCACGTTTGAGGCCGAGTGATTGCTGAGCCATCGGCGTCGTGCGAACATTATGATTCTGAGGTACATGATGAGGAACTACGGAGGCAGCTGTTAAATGCGCATTACTCGGCAATCTTACCGATGCTCTTTGTATACCGGAAATCATCTCGTGTTCGGATTCCGAAGACGCTTGTAAATTACGCGATAATTGATTCTGAGATGTTCTAGTTTGAGGCTGTTGGGTTGCTGCGGAGTAATCGCTCAATAAATTAGTACGGGAATGATGCAAAGTAGCGTAGCTAGCGTGCATGGCGGAGCCCGGCGGCGGTGGTCCTGGTTGCTGGCTTTGCCTGTTGGACACGTGGGCAGTCGGCGGAAGTCCTACGACTTCCAAGCTTTCGTTTTTTATGAAAGTTACGCCGTTTTGATGCGAAGTATCGTGAGCAACGGACGACCGATGCATCGCCGATGATTTTGAGACAGAAGCGTGATGATGCGTCGCAGCCAGCGTACCGTTATTCGCCGAATTCACCGAGGCGCTACGACTCTCTTGGAATCCGTGAGCCCGTTTCATCTGTCTGGCCGTATCTAATACAATTTCTATGCGATCGGCTCCTTCGTAATTAACGCATCCGCGGCACACGGGTTCCGAAAAATCGTGTATCATTGCCCAAGGCATACGCGGCAAATCGCACAAATAACAATGTTGTCTTTTAGCTACTTGCATTGTAGACATGTTGACTAATGACTGCGTAAAAAATTTCTATCAATTAATTTACGTAAGAGGAAAAAAATGACTACGAATTACAATTGAATTCGCATTAATGTGTGTTTTTCTTGTATATCCGCACAATTCATCACCCGGTATCGAATAAATTTATGTAGTAGTCATTGATAGCAATAAGGCTAATAAAACTGAACCAGCGATGCTGTTTTGATCGGTGTGATAACGTGAATACAGGTGGTGGATCTTCGATATTATTGAATTCAACGTTGACCTAACCTACACTCTGAATCCTGTTTTTATGAACACGGTGGTGCCGAAATTAGGATATACTGGTCTTGCCCGAACCTGTAAATCACAAAAAGAAAAAATGTTGATCAGTTACACAAAAATATTTATTTTTTATCAGTCTTACAACTACCTACAGAATTAAACTTCAAATCTATTTAAAAAATAACGAGGTTCGAATTTGTAATTTGTCTGTTTTCAGAGTCTTTTCTGACGCAGAATCCCAATTTGACAAGTCTTCTCCTTATTCCTATACAAATTTTAAATTCTCCAATCCCCATTCATTTAACTTAACGTAATGTTAATTCATAGCCAAAAATTTTATATGTAGATTACGCTGTCAGGCATTGATCACATCGCAGCTGTCCGTCAAGTGACGTCACTGTGACGTTTCACGTTTCATTGAATTGGTCTACGTAACGTAAACGTAAAAAAAGGGTATCTTTTGTTGAGGCGCGAGGAGGAAGAAGTAAGGTCTGTAGAGCAGGCCATCTCTGACGTCATAACTACGCTACGTTCGCGACCTCGGCGTGTGCTGTTAAACCGCGTTGCCGCTTCTTTGGCATGGGCATGATATGGAGAACAAATACGACTGTACCGTTAAATAATTCGCCGTTTCTGTTGGTGGTGGCGGCGCGGCGGCGGTCTTCTTCTGCCTCTCTTTTCCTTTTAACCAAATCCACGCAACATGTGCCAGCCTCTCTCTCTTTCTCTCTCTGTGACTATATCATTGCCTCAACATAAATTTTTTTCTTATCGGAAAAAAGAATTTCTATTTAACACCTATGTTCATTTTGAATTCTTGGATTTAACTCGAAGCAAAGGATACAACTCACCTTTTGGCTGTAATTTTGAATTTTATGAACACAATTTATTAGCGTAGGTATAATCGATCGGTTTTCTATCGCCATCTATCGAAAACCTAATGTTTAGATCGAGGTATCCCAGCAGAGACAAACTTTTCAAACTGCTGTGCAAAAAAAATCAAAAGCACACTCTCAGAAATACAGCAGCAGGCCTTTCAAATGGTGAATTTAATTTTTTGATTTCTATTAAATTTTTAAATAGGTATTTGAATTTGACCCATTCACCCATATAGAAAAATTCAATCGAATGCAGATGGAGAGTTGAAATTCGGTTTGGGTCCGTTCAACTTTTCGGATTGATTGGTGTTGGTTTCGAGCCATTCTGCAACTTCCCATAAAGAAACGAAATGAAATTCACTTTCTGTACAATTCTCTTACCACCTCCACCATCCCAAGAAATTGATTTCCGAAAGTGCTTGTGGAGACTACAAAATATCTAGTCTTCAGAAAACAGTTCATATCTACCAATGCTACCAAAAATCTACATATCATAATTTGGTGGGTATTTCAAATTATCAACATTAAAATATGGAAAAATGAAATAATTCAGGTATTTTTTGGGCTTATTTCAGAATTTTGAAAGCTCGCACCAACGTACATAGTTTAATTTTATAGCCCTTCTGCTGTCAAGTGTTGAGCTCATTGAACGGAAATAACGATGAGTCGATGAGACTCGAGAGCAAAATTCGATCGTAAAAATGCTCGTAACGAAAAAATAGCCTACTTCAACTTTAATCTACTTTCTTGTTTCGTATCAAATTAAACTCGATCATTTTAACGTTGGTATTGATATTTGAAGAGATAAAAGGCAATACCTAAATCGAAGAGGTTTAATGATGTTCATTTTTTTTCTACCTAAAAATGAATCCTTGAATATGATTCTCAGATTTTTTTTAGTATGGTGGGCCTACATGTGGATAATTGGTATCGATTTTTTTCCTATCTAAAGCATTAAAAGCATAAGATCATCTACTGAAAAGAGGCGTAGGAAGAAAATAGCCGAGACGGGGACGATGATGTGGATGGGAGCCCCCAATTGCCCAGCTTCAAACTTGAGCGTGTCTTTAATACCCCCCCCCCCCCCCCCCAAAAAAAAACACCAATTACACGTGTTCCCTTTCTTTTTTTCTGAAAAATGAAGTGCCCCTTCCTGGCACATTGAATATTTAAGCTGATGCAATAAAACTTTTAAACGTTATCTTCGCTTTCGTAATACGTACATACCTAATCATTCCAGGCACTTGAATAAAAAATAAAGAAACTATTCACCGAGGCTATACCTCTCGTATTTTAAAGCGTCTACCTATTTATCTGAAGTGTTATATTTTTTTCGAAAATCAATTTTTATCAATCGACAGCGTGTACATAAAAAACATCGAAAACGAGCGATTCACGCATCCTGCACAAGTTTTCATCATTATCACAATTGCAAAACACTCAGATATCAACTCTATCAAAGTACATTCGAGTCTGCTGATAGGGAACTCTCGTGACGTAAATTTTATCTTCGAACTGTCAATTTTTTGGTGTAACTGTATACTGTAGTACCATGCTGGTATTGCTGGTCTCGAATGAAATACAAATTCGTAATTACTTCTGCGGTTTTATAAGCCAGCGACGACGTTCATTAAACACTATAGATAAGAGTAATCTAAATCGAAGATAAAAAATCACGTGTTTGATGAGAAAATCGATCATTTTTTAATATTTTGATAACGCGAATAAGAATATGAGATAAACGAATATTTCGAGTGTTTGTTTTACTTATATTATATTCTTTAATTTATCATCGTCGTGTCGAAATTATTTTATAAATAGTCTGACACGAACGACGATGATAATGCTAATGCATCGCATTTCATCGGATGGACGAATTTTTCTCGTGTTCAGGGTTTACAATTACAACTTACGAGTAAACTGACGAAGTTTCGTAATGATTTTTTTTTCTTTCAAATTCAATTTATTGTGAGTGTGATTATTCGCAGAAACGAAAAATATATTTTGTACGAAGAATTATTCCTGTTCGTAAAAACGTTTGGTCATCAATACGACAATATGCTCTATTTATTTAGAATTTCTGGAATAAACTAGTTCTTCAATTATCTAACTCTATCACATTGAATTTGCTTCAACTGAAATTTGGTCTCGTGCACGCGTAAGAAATATCGGAATTATCGCGTGTTTTTCGTTAAAATGTATGATTTTACCAAAATGTAGCCTATCCTGCTATTTACTTGTAGGTATTTTGTATCGTTACCTGTACCTACCTTAATACCTACGTACAGACGTAACTATATTTACAATGATGATGTAGAATAATAACGATGAATAAAAACGATCAAATTAAGCAAGTAGGTATGTACCTTACAATTAGGTACGAATAAATCAAAAATTTAAATTCGGAAAATATTTTTGGAGCAGGCACAGAAGTAAGAAAAAAAATGGTTGAATCCACATATTTTGGTTTAACCTTTAAATTTTGAGATTCTTCCAGAACTTGATTTTTTTTCTTTTTCGATGATTTCCATCGCCAAAGTCCACTGGAAATACGAGATCCTCTCCCTCCTGGACGCTGCTTCGTATACTCGTATCATTAGATATTTAAAATAGGTAAATGAGATCCCATATTTTGCTTGAGAAAAATTTCATGAGAGGCGGAACAGGTGAAAATTGAAAAAATTTAGGTCACGCTAATGAAGGTACCTAACTACCTATCGATGTTTCCAATTCGTTAATAATTTCAAAAGCCTATATGAATTGAAAAAAATTGACTCGAACGAAATGACCCATATTGTTCGACCCAGCGATTGCTTAAAACACCTTATCATCGCGACGATCACGAAATCGACAAATTTTCAGTTCGTTAGTGACACTTTTGGAGCTTTCCTCAAGGTCATCGATGTATTTTACGCGTATTTTTCCATATAACGGAAATACTGATGATTAGTTAACGATAATGACAGTTTGTCATGTGAGAGAAATAATTCTGCCATTCGAAACAGAAGAATTATTGTAGCCTATTTCGATGAACAAACAGCAAACAACAAAGTTACCTACACGTAAGCTATATAGATATTGGTGTTGGCATGTATTTACAGGTAGGTCCTAGGTACATACAACACAATACACATCGAGTCTTTCAGAGAGATACCCTCCACAAATAGATAAATTAAAACCGTACAATTTTTTCGTTTATAAAACATCTCAAAATACATCTGATCGTGAATGGAAAATGTGTATAGGTACCTTCTTCACCTCTCTCGCGCATCAACCTAAAGATCACTGACCGCTTACGCTTGTCTTGATGTACCAGCAGCAATCGTAGATTTCGTCAGGGTTATTCACATTTCACGATGAAAAAATTCAACCGTCGATACAGTCTCTGTCTGCGAAGCGAAGAGGATCCGTTATTATTGCAAACATCGATAATTTTCAACGCGACGAACAAATGAGTGGAAAACCTCGTAAATATAATTGGTATTGGATTTCTCTGGCGTATGCCAGTGCCACCTTAACGACGATGACCTATTTGTCGACTAATACTATCGATGCCGCACACATTATCAACGTCATAGCATCCGCGCACAGATCGTTATCGAAAAAGTAAACATCGATGTTACGTCGACTTCCGAGATACGTGAGTGCGATTTGATTATCAGTTCAGAGGCATTTTCTACTTCTCATTTTTTTTTTTTGCATCCTTGCCGCACCATGCCCATATCTTGCCCTGCCCTACCTTACCCAACCAATCTACCGCATCGCGCTATTTGACTGGTACACAAGTCATTTCTTAGAATTGCGTAAGGCAATAACTGTCTGGCATGTGACGTCACTTGTATTCGCAACCCACTTCGTGTCTCTCACGTGCTACGAAACGGTTTGATCTTTGCTCGATCCAGTGCCTGTGTTCTACAAAAACAGACTTTCTACTAACAAGTTATACCACGTACAAATATGTACTTGTTCTATTCAGTTCTCATCTTCTCATTCTCATACGATCACTACACGGTGTCGATGGCAGTGTCGTACCTGCAGACTGTACAGTCTCGTTACAACGATGGAAAATTTTCAACAAACCGGAAGGGGGGAAAGGACGGGGAAAGGTGAAAGACTCGTAATAATTTTTATTGTTCCATTTGCTTGCCTCAGCATCTCCTTATACGTGGGACTAGAAAAAGATCGCTCGTCCATAAGGAAGCATACCTACCTACTACTCGTAGATACCTTATCAACGAGTAGGTAACACCGATATAAAAATCATCAGCTGAAATTATTATTTCTATTTATCGAATATTTCACTCGTTTACCTTATCAAATCGACATTAAAACGCTTATTTTTCGAATTAATTACCCCCTCCCTCTCTGCAATCAATACATATAAACTCATGATTGTGTATCATCGACCGTTCGAGTCAATTACACGAAAATTTAGCGTATTTGGATTTTGTACTCGTTCCACCGTCGACTACCTATACTTACCTCTACTATCTTTGTTTTTGATTAATTAACACAGTCGACGAGTACGTAAGGTAAATGGAATCGATGATAACTCGATGTATATTTATTTAGGGTTATGCATCAAAGGGTACGACGTACCCAGAAATAAGTCTTTGAAGGGCACTAGGCCGACCGTGAAATGGCTAAAGTATCAGGAATTCAGCACTTTGAAAATATTCGCGAGCGGTATTTTTAAAATTTTGTACTGTGTTTTAACGAGTGGAGCTGTATCAGCACGTTTTTATCAAATAAAGAGAAACCGATCAAATTGTATATGTGGTATCAGTTTCGATAAAGATAAACAGATCCGGAACGGAAGGAAGTAACTCCCCACGTGAATTATTTTATGTGGAAAAATGGATGGTACTGCAATCAAAAAAGTTTGACTGAATGAATAACAATAATTTTACTTTAGATAACGGAAACGTGAAATTTCACGTTGAATTAATTTTCCTAAAATTTTTGGTGCAAAAAAAAAGAAAACGAGTTGTTTGGCAGGAGGAAGATACGGTTTTGAACAGATCAAAATAGGAGGAGGAGGAGGAGGAGGATCCGAGATTCGATGATTCAGAAAATATTCAAAATTATGTAACGTTAATGATATTTTTTTCAGTTTACAAGATCGAAATGAGAATGTGGCAAATATTATCTTCACACAAGTGGTCTTCTCAGGTGAAAAAAGTTACATGAGTGGTGACAATGACCGATTCTTCGGCGCATATTCGACTTGATTTTCTCGCCTCTTCATCATAAAATGGAACGACCACCTTTCATATTGTTCTAAAGTATATTTTTAACCCAGATTTATTATAGAAAAAAAATTGATTCACTTGAGAAATAGAATTTATGAGAAAGAGGAGAGGTGTTTCATTGGTAGAATGTAGTATTATCTATTTGATCGGAAGACACCTTAAAACCACCTCATCATTGTTTTATGAAAACTGCTCTTTATCGATACGAATTACGAATCCAGTTACACGTTGTAAACGGGCCTTAAAGTAGTGTTTTATTGCTTTAAAAATTTTACAGACAACATAACGGTACCATATGTGCGTCCTACATCGTAAATTCGTCGCATAAACCGTATACCTACATGTGGTCGGAATTTCAGCAAATTCGTTCGCACAAACTGCAATATCGTAGACAACGAGACGAGAGGCAAAAATAAAAACTTGAAAACTGAAAAAAGTGACGAATAATATGTAAACTGCCTACGATTTGTAGGGAACGTATACGTACAGTAATGATTCTGTAACTTTTAATATCAATTTATTCATTTTAATGATACGAAGAGATATTAATTTTCATATAATAATGACCTAAAACACCCCCTCACGTTTGCCTCGCACTCAATTGCCTCTGATAACAGTTTATGTGTCTAACGACTACATTCTTCCGCCACTACTTTCAGCTGATAATTCAATCATTTTTACAGATAAGTGATAATGGGGCGTTGATTAATTTTTTATATTTTGTTTAATCATCGTTGTCCTCTTATTCGCTCATTTCCCATTATTTATTTTCAATTCAAGATCAAACCGGGGTGGCATGACAGTGCATACGAATAGGTACCTCTACCTACTAACTACCTATTCTAGTACCCACGTCAGCTATAAGAATTTCATAAGTAGTCTACGAATTCTTTTCACACAAACCCAGGCGAAACCCCTTTATTGGCGGCATTTTCATACACGTAACTCTGCATGTGAACTGAAGCCGATAAGCCGGTTATGATTCGACGACGACGAGTAAAACCAAATATAGAAACATGCAACCACGTATCCATATAGGAGGTAGTGCAAAAAAACAACCATAGAACCAGTTAAACTCGTATTCGCATTTTCGATAGACACACTTATTAAAGTTGATTCACCTTTGAAAGAAGCCGATTTGAGAAATTATTAATGCGCTGCATTTTTTTTCTGTCTTATACTGTATTTGCTACGTCTAAGAATCGACGTTGGACGAAAATGCCAACCGCAGCGTACTTTCAACATTCACCTCACATCGTGTTTAAATTTATGATAAAAAAGTTTACTTTTTTATGTCTTAAGCAATATGTTTATTATGTACCAAAGATACGAGATAAAAACCTCAATCTAAACATTAACAACAAAATTAACAAATTGCACGTGAACAATTAATGCCATTAAGCAGGTACTTCTTATTCTCAAATAAAGATTAAGCAGTACCCTACCTACATTTTTGAATTGTACTGATAAGCCGAGTAATCAGCTAAATTTCAACCGCGTATGCAGTTTTTCGTGGAAAATTCTACGAAGGTAATTTTCAAGTCGGTACTTATCGATTTTCGATACGTTGGTCTTGGCTTGGTTGAAGAAAAGTTTCGAGAATGCCGAAATATACATATACCTACTTATTTTAAGAACATTAAGTGTAGGTAACTGATCGAATAATTACTTCACAAAATTATTGAGACAGAAGAAAATTTCCAGCTGTATAGAATAAATCTTTCAAATTCAACTGACAAATGACAAATTAAAGGTAGGTACTTGCTGAAAATAAAAACTGAACTTACGAGCAGTACGCTATAGTACCTGTACCTACCAATATTTTCCCTCGTATATTCAAGGTATCCCCATATAGAGCATAAATAAAATTGGAAAACTAATTCTCTTGCAGATGTAAAATGTAAAATTTTGAAATTTCATCAAATGGAGGGTTAAATTTACGAAATACCGTCATTTTTTCAGCACGTTTCTGAAAGGACTTTTTCAAAAGACAAAGAAAACTAAAGGCATTTCCATGATCCTAGTTTTACGAATTAATAGGATAATGCACTCGTTGCACATGCCTTTATCGTTTGATGAAACTTGGGCAATCATCGTCAATGGCCAAGAGCTAAGATACCATAAAGAAGATAAACTTTTCGTTATCTCAAACTCGAAGTTACGGTACGCGGTACAGACATGGTGGTACTTTACAAAATAACAAAGAACAACCAACACGTAAAGTACAAACAGTACATAGAGGCGTTCTTAGGCATCCAATGGATGAGCAGTCGGCTTGAAATAGGTACCTATTCGTATTTTATTGTTCAACTCGGAGTTGGAGAATGTTACCATTGAAGTCTACTACCAAGTGTTGGAACGCTTCGACCGCAACTTTCAAGGTCCTCTGCCATAGACATAGGCAAAGCACTAATCTCATCGCCGGTACATGGTTTGTAATGCCAGTGCCCATTATTTATCGTTGTACAGTGCACATTGCCGTTGTTCTTGTTGTGTCACTTCTGTGGACCTTCTCCAGTCTGGTCGGTGGCTCTGGCTCTGTGCTCTGACCTAAGAACAGAGACGTTGTAAAGGTTTACCTATCTCTATCTCCGTATTTTTTTGTTCTCTTTCTGGTATGCCTCAGTCTCTGTCTTCGCCTCTATGGTATGGTATCCCTGTTATAATTCTACATTATTGTGAATTTACCGGTACCGGGTACATACTATACATACATATGGGTACGTAATAAGTAACCACGCAATTTGATGTCGAAGTTTCACGATTTGGAAGGTAACCCGAGTAGGAGTTGCTATTATGAGAAAAATCAATACTTGATATTTTATTTATCGTCGCTACTTGTTGCCTTGGTACGGTTGGTTTTTTTCAATATTCTGGGGCCATTCTAATGGATATGAAAAACACCAAACATCTAACACCGAACGACGTGTGGGTTGGAATTTAAATCGGTATATCGTCGATGAGAAAGTTTTCTATTTAATCGAATGCATTCCATTAAATTATTGTAGCCGTTATTTCGCCCGCTGCGAAAGAATTACGAGTTTTTAATTTGACAAATTTGTACGCCATCCATCATCGGCATCGGCGTAACTACAACAACTTGCAGCCATTGTAATTATGACCTGAAAATGAAAATGTACAATGTGTACATTACATACATAACAATCATACACATTGGCATACGCACGTACTGCATGTAGCTCTTCAGAAGCATATCATATCTATGTATTACTACGTCGACAACGACGTTGTACATACAGGCATACTACATATATGTATGTATAGGTATTTGGTATGATGATGGCGATGGTGATGACACGACGAATACCAATTCACCTACCTACCTACCTATAGATCTAGCCCTCCGCAGATATGTGAACGAGTTGAGATTACACAACATCATCGAAACTATTTTTTTTTGCAAATACCATCTGAGTAAACTAGTGACTCATGGCAATGTCAATGGATTTTTATTCAAAGCGTGTTCCTGAAACTGGTACATTTCCTATTCCAAATTTACAGCTGATAATTTTCACTTATCAGCCAGCTCGTTGGTAATATCGTTAGAAAGTAAACGTATAATGCTCTTATCAAAAAAGTTATACGTATTGGTAATTTAAAACAATATTCTCTTTCAAATTTTATCATCAATGGTATTCGTTCTTTGCCAGATAGGTACATTATTTTTTTATCTAGGTACTTGAACTTTACGTCATGGCAAAATTTGATAACTACTCAATTTTAAACTGCAGCATTTTAGTTTCACGTCTTGAGTGACGTATACTTTCTTATACCTACTTTCTTTACGAAAAGAACTGTCCATTTTCATTTGCTCATTTAGGCATACTTATCTACCTTATTGTACGTCATGAATTTCGGGTAGTGACAATTGACGTAGGTGTTTCAAAACAAAAAACAAGAAAAATGAGGCATTAGTAGCTTCAACACCATTGCCTTACCTCAAATATCTTAATTATTCGATTAATCTAGTCTTGATAGGGATTGAAGAAACAGCGTTCATATGTGCATACATCATATTATGTATATTGTATTTGTGCAATTTTACAGACTTGTTATAATAATCAAACACAAGAGAAACACGTGTCTGTGTCATTTATGTTGATTGATAATTTTTATAAAATCTTTATTCATTCATCTTTGTCTAGCTTGGAGTTTGAGAAACGAGTAGAGAAAATCTTTCGAGACAATACTCATTTGGTAGACTTTTTCCTCGTCTAGGTTCTTGATCTGAATTCAAGAGCACCATTTTATCTTACAAGGTCATTTTTCCGGTACATACCTACTTAGGTGCTATGCAGTTCAGTCTGTTTCGAGGATTTCTGCGCTCAAGAAAAGCATCGGAAAAACTACATCTGTAATAATATTTATGTAAACTAAAAGAGATTAACCCTTTCGGCTACGAGACAAACTGACGGATAAAAGTTGAAGTGCTTTAAACTGAGTAAGGTCGGTTGCTGCCCAGAACTCAAAATTTGCTGGAAATCGCACATTCAGAAAGTATTCATGTCACAAATGGCAATAAACCTTAAATTGACTATTTTTCGATTTATGACACCGAATACCATTATAAATCAAAATCAAGCCTTCTGAGGCATCTGATATTTCAATATGAAAATATTGATAACAAGCATTTTTGAAAATAGAAAAAAAGATAAGCTAAAATGAAATAAGTTTGCGTAAAAAAAGAAATTTTTGAAGAAAAACAAGGCTTGCGACTTCAGATGGTTAGTCAAACTGCAAATGTTTGAAGGTGATTGCTTGTGGGAGGATTAAAATTGATGGGAAAATCTTTGTGTTATAGAGAGCATTTTTCGAAATTTTTAAAACCCATGTCACAATTCAACGCTAATTTTTATGATAGATACTGTGTCATAATACAGCCCTCAATCTGGTTGGTCATAATGAGATGATAAAAATAAAATACGAATATCATGTTGTGAAATTACTGGAATTACTTTTTAGAAGTTATCTTACAGATAATGAATTCATTGAACGCAGTCTTTATGACATAGTATCCATCATAAAATTCAAATGCTCGCAAAAGTTCACCTAGTCATCTTCTGAGGTGACTTACTCGCCCAAGCAAATCTCCTCAAGAGAGATGTATGTGTCACAAAATGAAAATGATATCATTTTTTTCAGAATTTCATTGAAAATTAGCGTTGAATTGTGACATGGGTTTTAAAAATTTCGAAAAATGCTCTCTATAACACAAAGATTTTCCCATCAATTTTAATCCTCCCACAAGCAATCACCTTCAAACATTTGCAGTTTGACTAACCATCTGAAGTCGCAAGCCTTGTTTTTCTTCAAAAATTTCTTTTTTTACGCAAACTTATTTCATTTTAGCTTATCTTTTTTTCTATTTTCAAAAATGCTTGTTATCAATATTTTCATATTGAAATATCAGATGCCTCAGAAGGCTTGATTTTGATTTATAATGGTATTCGGTGTCATAAATCGAAAAATAGTCAATTTAAGGTTTATTGCCATTTGTGACATGAATACTTTCTGAATGTGCGATTTCCAGCAAATTTTGAGTTCTGGGCAGCAACCGACCTTACTCAGTTTAAAGCACTTCAAGTTTTATCCGTCAGTTTGTCTCGTAGCCGAAAGGGTTAAGGAATTTGAAATCTGTACTACTCACATCTAAACATTCGTTTACTCCATTAACAACCAACATGTCGACTTCGGATGCAATTCCTGTTCAGTTTATTTTTCCAAATGCCAAACTCATCAATCACCGCAAAAGTCACAAGATCACATTCACTATAAAATTGAAATAAATTCACGAAAAATATACTCGAAAAATAAAAATGAAAACTTTAAAATCGAGTAACGCGATGCATCGACGAAAAAATAATGTTTTTCGACATTTCAAAAATTAAATTATATTTACGTAAGTTTACGAATACTTCGAAAGCAGGAAAGCACCAATCACACTTGAACGACACAACACTCCCAGCTCAAAATACCGCCAAAACTAAACCGTTATGGTTTCTAGAAATACGGAACACGTTGGTCAGATGATGTGTCGAGTCGAACTCACAGGAGTTGAGATGCGCGCGCTCTTCCACGATCAGAATCGCGCAGGGTGGATAGGGTACGGAAGAGAAGAACAGTAAAATCGTAGCGCTGAAATAATTCGTACGAACGTGCTGAAAAAAAGTAGTATTGAACTATTTATATTGTATGGCACTATGGCTACTGCCGAGAGGACTAGAACGAGTGAAGAGGAGGGGAAGCAGGTGGCACTCATGATGACGAAATTTACTTTCGAGCGAAGAATTTTCAAAAAAGAAAATTGATAAAAATAAGGTAGAGATGATAGCAGGAAAAAAATTCAATTTTTTGTTTTAATTTTGAGAGATTTTTCATGTTCTTATCAGCTAATTGTAATTCAATGGCAAATTCATCAATTTTTATTTGATACCTATTTTTCCTCAATAGGTATTTAGCGAAACAAATGCTTCATTTTTAAACATCTTAAAATCGTTTTGGTGGATAGTATTTTTTTAATTCTTTAATTCATTTTTTTTATTTTAAATTTTTTCCTTTTTTGAGGATTTAAAAAAAAGTATTACAATTTTTTTTCAATTTCAAGAAGGTGCTTCAATTTTTAGATACTTACTTAGGTATTTCTAGAAAACATCGAAATTTTTTGTTCAAGTTGGAATTCCTTCGGTTTTCGTTTTAAACCCCATTTTTCAATATATTCTTTTTTTATGAATTCTACAAGCAATTTTATTGGCGCGTGTGTGTTTTTTTTTGGTCACCGGTCTTTTTTATTTTGTGTTTGCAATTTTCGAGTATTTTTACTACCACGTCACAGAATATTACTTACCAAGCACCAACACAAAAAACTGTTCAGCAGCAATTTTTTTTTCTAAATTGAAAAAAAATAATTTATCTGTTTTTTTAAAAGTCTTTTTCGAAATGATCAATGTCGATGATTGGATTTCAACTTCAATCGGTCCACTTCTAGTAAATTGTCATTTCAATACCGACAAATTCCAAAGATTTGTTTATAAAAAATAAATCCAATCAGGTAATGAACCATCCCAAAGAGTCGATCCAAAACTTTGAAATAATTTCATTTGCTGGAAATGAGAAATTTGTTACATTTTGGGCCACGAGTTACCCGATACTCAGAGCCAATGTACCCAATTTTCAACCTCTTGAATTGTATTGATTATCCGCGGTCTTTGAAAAAACGACAGATTATTTTCCAGAGAAAAATAAAATAAATGGCTTCAGAAGTGCTTGAAACCATTACCAATCGAGCTGGAAGGTCGAAAATCTGGTACAAACCAAATTTCAGTTTTCTAGGTCAATTTTGCGAAATTTTGTTTTTTTTTCATTTTTTGACCCAAATGAATTTTCAAAAATTCGCTAAAAATTTAAGCATGCAATTCCGTCCTCTGAAATTTAGTTTGGTGGCGTATTTTAATTGTCAGTCTTAAGCAGTTGAGCGCTCTGAAGTGAACTTTCATCGTCGTCGAATAAACCCAAAAATTTCGCTTGATTTGATCACGATGCGAGTAAAGTTTGGAATAGAGTCAATTCGGCCGGCTTGTTTAAATTTTCAAGTTTTCATTCTGGGTTCGTACGGTGAATTTTCTCTCTGTTTCCTTAAATTTAAAGACTAATTGATCTATTTTCCGCAGAATTTAGGCAGCCAGAAGTTCACCAAAGTATTTTCGTAAAACGAGAACATCTAAGAAACTACTTATTTTAAGTTTCTCGATTTCAAAAGCTGTAGCAATTAATCGTTTCTACTATTTTTCGAGAACTTCAGAAAGTTGAAAAAATTTCAGTTTCCGTATCGAAACGGCATGAAATTTATCGCCTAAATATTAGGTACGTTTTCGGTGAATGTCTCAACACAAAACTCAACTCTTTCGGGTCAGTTATCGTAACTCATGTAACAAAATTCGAAATGATTTTCACGATAATGGCATGGGGAAAATTCGGCAGTCGCGTATAAATGTACATTGTCCCACGTATAAAGCTAGTGTAACTTATGAAAAAAGTTGTAGAAAATAACGTAACTTAATTGTTCGAGATGTCGCTACAACTTGGGGGTTATTTTCGACAATACGGCAGTTTGTATTCTTTCGTAACATAGGATAAGCTGTGAGAAAGTTTGAAAATTTAAATTGCCAAATAGTTCATCGATAAATCAAGTCGTGACATTTAATTCGGTAAGGAAGCTCGTTCGAGGAGAATCGAGTGTCAACTTGATAAGTTACCGACGCTCAAAGGTTGCGAATAAAAAGTAACATTTCTCCGAGTGATATTCTAACCCAGACGGGCATCGTCGATATTATTTTTTATTTTTTTTTTACTCGACTTCGACTGGCAATATTTGAATTTCGATTACGTAGGCAAAACAAAAAGATAATTTTTCTCACAGCGGTCATGTCTGGTTTGTGTTCGAATCGATAACGATAACGTGGTACGTAGAGATATAGGTAGATAGGTAGGTAGGTAGAGGTACATACAATAAAATGTTGTTTGAACTGTGTTTATCCGTTTTACCCAAGTTTTTTCGAGCTATTTGTACACAATCTAAGTTTATCGAGTCGATAAACCAGATTTTTTCATGTGCATTATGCCGCATTGCATAGGCATCGGCATCAGCATCGGCAGCATCCAAGGTGCGTAGGTTGTTAAAGGAAACGAGAGAGGTGTCAGCGTATAAATTACCCAACGGTATATGGTACCCTTCTCTCGGTTCCATGCCAGAATTATGCGTCTTGTACAGATATAGATTTTCAATACGTGAAAGGAGGCCGTTTCTGTAGGGTCCACACATGTACGATTGTACGTAGACGTAAGTGCATAGGTAGTACCTACGTAAGACACAAAATTCAAAATTCATTTCATTTCATTGTTTAGCATACCTATACGTACGTGTCTGCGTATTCCAGGTGCATCGATGGCGCAGCATCGTGGCACCCAAATCTTGTACCACGTGGCCCAGGTGATCCTATTGAAAAGCGATTTTTTTCTATAAAAACGAAAGCGATATAAAGGGGAGAGAAATGGACGACGGCGCGGCGTATAACTGCAGTGTACTTTCCTATATTGAATTCTACATAGCACATCACCCCACACCCCAGCACCCAAGTCCAGCTCAGCCCCAGGTGAACGAACCATCTCTCCGTTATATACATACATGTAGCTTACTCTGCAGTCTGCACTGACTGCTCAAGATACTTCTGTTTCTGCTTATGCATTATTATGTAGACGAGACGTATAAATACGACATTTTACTGTATCACGATTTCTGCTCGCTATGAAATTGCTCCGCAAAGAGAAAAAAATACATTTTACTGCAATGTTCTTTCTCATTGGCTCAAAATACTTCGTATCTCATATGGATATGTATACACAAGGTTCATTAACATCAATGCGGCTTATTCCATTCTCCGATCATTAATCTTCGTTGATCTAACGAGTTTCTAACATGGGATCGTACATACACCAAAAATATCTACATCTTACCACAAACATTTCTTCTACTTTTTCCATCTCACATAAGTAAGTCACCATCACAGTCAATATTTATGTAGATAATCATCAAATACCTAGTGCCATAAAACATTTTCAGTGAGGGTCCATTTTCAACGAAAACCACGCTTTGAGACGAGCACGTAATCTGAAACCCCTTCACTAAAATTTCAACTACCTACCTAATTCGATTTTTTGTTTATTAAAAAATGTTTAAAATTTTGAAAATAATATGTTTATCTAGAAAATGGCCATTCATTTTGAAACTGAAAAATATTACGGCTAAAAATTTGGTTTCTACCAATTTTCGAGGTGGAACTATTTTTTTGTCCACATTCAGAATTTTGATGAAAGTCAAGTATATGCTGACAAGGGAACATTTCGAAGCATCCGCTTCCGATTTGAATGAAATTTTTTTAAAACCTTAAAATTGGCTGTTTTTGGCGAATTGTGCTTTTTTGAAAAAAACATACTTATAGGCTCAATTTTCATTATTATTCAGTAAAAAATCATGAGTTAGGTAGTCCTTTTTTCGATTTTTGAAAAAAAAAAACGGAAACAGCCCCATAGTAATTATCTACCTATGATGTCTACGTACATAAGTACCTATAGAATTTTTCAAAAAGAGAGCAAAGCCAAACTATAGATCCTTCAGCAGAATATGACTTTTCTCTAGTAATTTCAAATAGCTCAAGATTACGTTTTAATCAAATTTGACAGCTGAAGATTTATCCTATTATAAGTTCGAAATTTTAAATCGATTGTGGTCAAAGCGACTAGCGAGTTTGTATAAATTACAAATCCGAAGTGACGGATTGGAAAAGTGTATTTTTTAGGTACACCTAAAACATAAAAATCTAAAACATTCGTCTGTTAATAAAATGAAATGAAACAATAATTTAAATCATAATAACCGGAAAATGCCAAATGAAAAACAAGATCTCGCAATCATCGAGTAAAAATAGCGTTTAAAAAAATTTTGAAAAAAAAATCAGCAATATAAATCACTTATTCGAGTAATTTACGAAAATGGCCTGATTATTAAATTCAAAGGACTCGTTATTCGGCGTGTAAATTTATTCGTTCAAGACTATTCCAAATTTAAGACCCCTACTTGGAAATTCTACCGATAAATTTACCATTTAGACCTTGAACGATTTTCTCGTTTTTCGTTTCCACGCCGCGCTGGAGGTATAACATACCTACTCGTAACTTAGATTTTGGGAAAGAAATGGTTGCAACTTTCGTTACCTACTTAGGTACATTGTCTAACATGGTCGTAAATTTTACGCGAAATTTATAAATCGAGAATATTACTCGAAATTAGAACAAGTTTCGGTAGCTTTTTTGATATATAGCTCCGGCAAAGTGTAGGTAGGTAGGTAGGTAGGTATACATACCGAAGTTAACCTACATAAAATTTATGAAGTTCAATAAAACGCATGATGTATGAATACGGGTACCTCGTAAAGCCCGAAATTTTATGAATATTTGCCAATGGTTTGGTGTGTGGTGTAGCGATAGGTACAGTACCTTAGCGTACATGTTATCAAGGGCAATTTACGAAGCTAACGTATGCCGATAAAATGAGTTTTGACGACAAGAGGCTGATGTTTGAAATTTTTTTTCATTTTAAATACTACGCGTAGGTATATAGTAATTACTGAGACTAAATTCTAGGAATTTTTTTTTCAACATGTGTTGAACGCAGAAACGTCACCTTGTGTTTTGGTAATGAACAGATGGTTTGGCAATATGTACACATGGTTTTGTATAGATTACGAGAATTTATTTCTTCGAGAAAATTTTCCATCAAATTGACGATTACAGTTTGGCGTGTTTGTAACGTTTACCGCAGTTAAGGTAGGACGATTTTCATTCTATGCCATGCCAAAATTTTCGACCAATTAGGTACCTAAACGTACCATTTGAATACTTACCTATTCTCTTAGCTAAAATATTCATTGCAGAATACAAGTACCTAGCCTACTTGAATTTTGAACATATTCTAGTTAGGTACAAGTAAATGAATGAATTACTAAAGGAAGTAATTTGTAAATTTTTAAAAAAATCCCACCATTATTATTTTTTAATGTTTACTAATCCCTTTCCACTAACTTCTCCTACCACCTCAACTTATTTACTATAAGCGTGATACGAATTCGTAATGTTTCATTCGAACGTAGCTAAAGCTACCTACCACATGGAAAATTTTTACCATTAATCAGAAATTTTTTATCAGAAAATGGTGCGCGGGCGAAAGAAGAGAAGAAGGGTAAGATTATCTAATCGTACTTCAATCAAAACAAGGGTACGATCATTATACTTGACTGGAAACTTTACAGCGGTTTTGTAATTCTCTAATGGAGTTAGCGAGGCTTTCCTCTGCTGCATAAAGTAAAGTGAAAATAATACGAGTAGAAGGGTTAATTACTTCTGGAACTATTCCCTCTTTTCTTTTCGGATTAAAATTACCATTTACGGGTTTCTGATTCGAAAGCGGTATGTTTTACTTATTGGTTTTAATGTACCCTACAACTCGAAGAGCCGAATTAATACTAAGTTTGACCATAGATAAGATTAAAAAGCACCAAGGGTCGTTGAAAAGTTATAATCTTCGTGTTACTTTTTTTTTGTTGCTTTTTCCTTTCAAATGAGAAAATATCTTATTTTCGTCTGTTTCGTGAAAGCTTCATCCTGTCAGTAGTCTGCCTACGCGTATATTTTTTCCTTCTTTAATCTGAAACGACTCTCTGCTCTTTGCCTTGTCTCGTAGAAAAACCTGTGAATTTTTCATAAATTCTCATTTCGTTTTTCAGATTCTAACCCTGTACATTGAAGCACCCTTACGAAGACGTATAATTAATTTAATTTAATCGAAAACTTGCAACTTTCGTTGTCCACGTTCATCCCCCTCGTTACATTAATGATTCAATTTACATCTACGATAATCGTATATTTTTCTCGCCGACGATTAAAAAATGAAAAAAAAAACGATCGTAGACCGCATTACTCATCAATTTTTTTATGCAACATATGCCACTCGAATATTAAAATTTACATCACGTTACCTCTCTTCACACTTCTTCTACAATATAGGAAATCGTCGTTCTATTGCACCTGTGTTTACTTTTCACGAATACATACCTACGATAGGATTCTAAAAGCTCGCTCAAAAGTAACATCACGCATTACGCGACTACCTATATGCCTATAGGTGAAAATTCACGTAACCGTGAAAACATGTCATTTAATCACAAAAGAGATTGAAAAAAAAAAAGAAAAAAGATGCAATTAAACGTGAAAAAAATACCCAATAATTATCGTCACATGCATACGAATAAAGAGTACAAGGCGAATGGTATAGCGAGTCGCATAATTCTACGTACATTCGTATTTCAGGCATGAGGCATTTGTCATTTGTGTACCTCTACTTATACCTATACCTACCTACATACTCAAACCTTGGGCGTAATTATTGGGTATTTTTGGCTGTACGCTTTGGTACGCATTTTTGAAGCAAGTTTTTCGTTCGTGGTGTCATTGTATCGTTGAGAAAATACTGTATGTGTTATCCCTATCCAAATACGTACGTCTATGTACACATACGTGATGGAAGAAGTGAGTACATCGACTTCGGATTTCATGCAGAAGTTAGTAACGAAACCGAAAGTGAGATGGACAGGGATAACTACAATATTAATGAATCCCTCGTATTTAGGAACCATTTTTGGACATTACGTAAGCCTGTACGACTTTTGAAAGTATTTGGATCCGTCAAAAAGGTCACAGATAAGGAAAATCCCAGTCAATACTAAGAGTATGAGCGATCAAAAAATTAAATTAAGAAAAATCGGTGCTCCCTCATCATCAAATCGATGAAAAAATTTCATTTCTTTTTTTGAATTTTTTTCAACTCGGAGGATTTTTTTGATCACAAGTATAAAACATTTACTCGGAAGGCAGGGAATTTTTTTTTATAGTTACTTATTCAGAACTTTGACGCAGAAATTCAAAAATTTTCAAGATTATTTACCAATAAAATTTCTAGTGTACCTATTTCGGTAATTTTTTTGAATGGATTCAGTTTTGAGAATTTTTTTCAACTTTTGGGGGTATTTTGGCACCATTCTTTTCAGTTGGGTACTAAAATTTTCAGACTTTTTTTATAAAAACCATAATTTAAAGAATTATTTGCAAATGTAAACTAAATAAGCACTACGTGCCATAGTCTAAATAAAATGACAAAAGTTCGTAAACGACAAATTTTGAACTTCTTTTTAAAAAAAAAGAAAAACTTATTTTAGAGTTGAATCCGGCAGACACGGATTTTGAAAATTGTCGCTCAGGTCCACTGAAATGGTCACAAAGACGGCAAATTCCTCTATTAAGGGTCTGATTCTCAGTTTTACCCTTTTACAGCAATTTTATCCAAAAGTAGGAAATTCAAAATCCACTCATAAAATTTTGTGCTTAAATTGATAGAAATAATATTAAGAATGACTGGCTCAAAATTATTAATTTTTGGCACGAACAAATATTTGCAGCAGGTTGAGATAATTAGCCTATGTTAATCAGTCTGGGTCGATTTTTCGTATTTTTCTTCATATCATTAGAGCCGTCTCACCACTCTTCAGAAAACGGTGACCTTAAAATGTTAAAGTTCTGCCAATTTTAGCTTGATTTTTTTTTTGGTCAAATAGAAAGTTTGGCATGTAAATGAGGGTTCCATAGTAAAAATTTCAACTTTTAAAAATGCCTCACGTAGTCGTAAGGTATGCATATTTTTGAAGGGAACGCAAATTGTGTATTACTACAGCATAGCATGTTAAAATATCTAATCCCTGTGCAACCAAATTGAACCCGACACCGGAATCTGAAAAAAGTTTCCAATAATGCACCACCAAAGATCTAATGATGAATACCAAGACTGTTTTCAACTCGTTTCATTTCATAGTCTATGTACGATTGTACATGTAAGTACATACTACATACATACATTCCACCTCAGGCATCGGGCACAATTATCATTAACCTCAGCGAGGCGTGAATTTCCAATAGTACATTAGACTCGTTATTCTTACACTAGACGTTACATAAAATTTTCTACCAACCAAGAACAATTCATTAGCTCGATGATTACGCTATAAAAGAAAGAAGAACGCCAAGAACTAAGAAGTAGAGAGAACCGTCGACGTATGGGAAAGGAAGCACTCACGGGAAAGTTAATTCCCACTTAGTGAGGGCGTACTAAACATCGAAGACCGAAGATACAGTACTACAGAAGAAGGGGATATCTCATTATATTGCGGCCATTTCGACGAAGTTCAAGGTCTTCACTCACCTGGCAAGTGTATACATAAAATTGCGTCATAACCCGTCCGTCACCTGTTGATTACGATTATTTTATGTTCACCCTCTCCGCATATGCTGTAGACTCCATTCGCGGCGGCGGTGGTACACTGATGTTGGAACATGTTCTGCAGGTACCACGTACACCACGAAGTCCACTATACTACGTGTCTATGTACTTTCATTTTGTATTGGCAGCTAGCAGCCGATCGCCGGCTTGCGGCATCGTTTACATTTTACTTACCTATTTTATTAATTGTAGCCATTACTCTTTTATACTGAAACACGTACCCACCTAACTACCTACTGTATATGTACAATCGACTTTAAATGCAAACTTAAAGCCTATGACGTCAATACGTGCTGAAAATTTTACTATTAAAGGTGTATGTAGGTATACCTAACCAAAAATTGAAAAAGGTCTTCATATATTTGCTTTACTTTCATGCTCAGCAGTCTGCGTTATTGACGTCATCGCACAATAGGTATAGTGGTTATTTTTGCAAATGCCATCAAATGAGTAGGTAGGTAAGTACGTAGGTATTTTTCTTATGGTCTTTCTGTTAATTTTCAGCTATAGGCACATCGCTGAACGCGTGTTTACATATTTCAACACTAAATGGCCATGAACTTTGAGAAATTCCCCACGTTGGCTTTTCGAACCGATAAGGCGAGCTCCTTTTGTAACAATTTTGGAAAACTTCAACCGGTCTGTTACATCACGAGTCGAGCGAGTTCATCCGAATAACTTCCGTTATATTCGAAAGAGGAAAAAGACCTACCGAAAAAAGTTGTTCCACAGGTACCTGCAGCAGTGTTGAAGAATTAGGGCAAAAGGTAAATGCAGGATAGCAAGACACCATTTGGTAAACAAAGAAGGTACCAGTTTGTCAGTCTACTCGAACGACTATACCAGAAAACAAAGCAGCAGGTGGCCAATAGTGAAAGTTACTTTTGTTTTTCTCGCCTTTTTAACATACTCCTATACATAGCTTCTATACGTAGAACGTAGCCTATACCACGAATAGGTAGTCCAAGTACCCTCGAAATTTACCTTTTCCATGCATACAAGCAGACGTAAAAGGTTATGTAAATGGGGGTACCGAGCACGCGATGTCTGTGTACACAACACACCACACCACGGCATGGTCTGTCCCTATCCTCTCCTGTAGGCTTCTCCTTCTCGAATTCGAATAACAGCTGCGTTTCCGGTACATCCAATCCACTCCGCGTGCACTCAAAACCTAAGTACCTAGACCTACCTACGTAATGAGGCTCGAAAAAGGTGTCCTATTTGTAATGTGTGGTATGTAGATACTAAATCTTAGATAGATATGCCGAAGAAAGAGACGGACGACGGCTGGCAAAATTCAGCAAAATGTCTTATCAAAAGCGCAAGGTGACTATAATTCAAATTCGTGCAAAACCTTCGATATGATTTAGATATACCAACTTCATTCTTTTGTTTACCATTTTTTCTTTCATTTCTCGACTCAAGCTTATTGAAGAAAGTACTCATTAAGTACATTGACAGTTATTGGAAATTTCCCCTCCCTTACACTTGAGCGACGCGACGACCGACAAAAGAGTTCGTTTTTAGATTGACCTTTAGGCTTGTGGGTGGTGAACAATAACAAAGACGAGTTAAAATGCCTTTTTCAAAACACCGAATAGCAAACAATTTAAATTAATACCGATTAAGTATACGATTGCGATAAATGCCGAATGAATGCTTATCTTTCATCTCAACTCGTTAAAACTAGAAATATTATTATTGTTAGGTACGATAAGTATTGATGCAATCAAAACTCTAAACGTCATATCCGTGATGGATTTTGAAAAGCCAGTGATTCGAGGAAGTTTTCTTTTTTCATGGAAGGTTGTACAATTGTTGTAGGTATGAGGTATGCATTTTTTTACATGAGTGACGAAAATGAGGTTTATCGTGATGAAAATGATTGATTGCTATGCATAAGGGAAACATCTGCAGTTGAACGAATATGATGAACAGTGAACACGAAATGTTGACACTTAGGTACTTTCGAATAAGTAGGTATAGTATCAGTCAGTTTTCTAAATTGAACAATAGTATGCGCAATGATAGGTACAGTTAGTCTAGGAGAAATTCTACTTTTTCCAAAAAAGATGCATTTTTAATTTTTTGGAATTCCAAAAAAATAAAGTTTGATAAAGACATTGCGAAAAGCTTACCTTTTACACTTCAACGTGCAATAACTTTGTAAACATACTTTTCCAGACCATATTATCGGAAAAAATCCTCTAAGCAAAAAGGGAAAAAATATTACCTGCCCTAAATAAAAAATAAACTAGGTATAACTCGTTTTAAGAAATAAAAATAATCCAACATAACGAAAAGGAAATCCGACACTTTTCCTAAAGGGCAGAATCTGAAAAAAGTCAACTTCAACTCGTCGTATGGTATTACTTTTTCGCCCACAAAAATAAAATATCTACCCGTAAAGCGAGACGTTGTTCGAATTTTTGGGTAATTTTAGGATCAAAATTAATGACATTTTTGACATTTAGTTACTAGGTGTCTTCATCATCAGGACGAAGCAGATTTGTGAGACCTCTTCAAGGATATCAACTCCTACGCGATGAAATTCACGTGTTTTGTAAGTTATGGTATTGATGTTTTTTTATTTCACTTTTTTTTATTCTGGATTGGATTAATCATTATACACGTTTTCTCTGAGAATTGCTGCAGTATTTGCTCAACATCGTAGAATACATGTACAATTTTGTAAATCGGACACGTGTGTATAAAACATCACGTATTCTAAGGGGTTACTAACATTTTTATGAAACGTTGTTTACCAATTTATGAATAATTTTTTTCGCCTCTCTAGGAAATAATGAAAATTTAAAGTCACTCGCACATCACGTAAAATGATCATTTCTTGAAAATACGAAAGGTGGTAATTCATCACTTTCCATTAATGAGGCTGCACTCGGTAAACATTTTTTTAAAAAGAAGTTTTTACCGTGTAAGTACATATGTACTTATAGCTTACTTATTAGTTAAACTGGACAAAACATCGCAAAAATGTCTCGAATAGGTAACAAAAAATTGTTACTGAAATTTACAAAAACTGATCAAATATTTTAGTGTAGGTAACTTTTCAATAAATATGTATAAAATTGTCATTGAAATGACTAAAATTTATCATAATTTCCTAAATTATGAACAAATGATAAAATTGAATTAGAAAATTGTTTAAAAATTCAAGTATTAGAATTTCATGAAAACAGTTGAAAATGGATGAGTAAAAGATGATGAAAACATTATAATATTTTGTTTTTATTTTATTTTGCAGAATTTAATTCCTCTCAACAGCGTTATAGTCATTACACAGAGGACTGCAAAATCAATAAAAATTCGGTAAAACTGCCTCCGATCAAAAACATCAACTTAAATAAAGTCTTACAAAAATGATGTACCTACCTAAAATGCAATAAAAAGTAAAAATTGTAAAATCAGCACAGAAATGACTGAAAATAACCAAAAAATTGGCAACATTTTTCAACAGTTAGCCTAAACCAGAATTAATAGAACCGGAAAAAAGTCAATAAAAACCTAGATATTTAAATATCATCAAGGCAATTAAAACGGTAAAAAAAAAATCGATAAAATTTATGGTAAATTGGATCAAAGATATCGAAACCACTTCAGGAGTTATGATTCTCCATATAGCTAACGTTATTTGGAAAATACTCCAAATCAGCACGTTTATTTGAAAAACCACTTTATGAGTCATGATTTTCCATGCAGTTAATGCTGTTTTTCAAAAAGTACTTATCCAAATGAACACGTACGTACCTATATTGAAAAAACCATATTATGAGTTATGATTTTCTATTGAGCGGTCAATTTTTTTTAATAGAAATATTCAGCGAGTTCTTTCACGCCAATTCCATAGTTTTTATTGCACTCTTAAACTAATTTTTGTAATATTTCATCAATTTTTCATTGTTCAAAAAAAATTTCCTGTGATTAAATTAATTTTTGCGGAATGTTTGTTGATTTTTGCAGTATTTCATATAAACTTTTGTACAAACTTTTTTTTTCACGATCCACTCTAATTTCTCAAAATAGTCTTTAAAATTAAAAATTCACCATCAAGTATTGGCAGTTTTTTTTTGATTTTTTTCAATTTTTAAAAATTCATCAAAAAATCCTCCCAAAAAATTTTGTAGCCAAAATTTCGGTTACAGGGCGAGGGTTTTGAAACATAGTTTTTTGATCTAATTGGTTGAAAACCCTCCCTCAACGCTATGGATGGAAAACCGCGACAAAAGTCAAAAGCTCTCAAAAATTAGATATCATATTCACTCATTCAGCTGTAGTAAACGAGAAACGGCACGCACATATAAAAATGGAAATCTGAATCAAAATTCAAATCGTTGCTTTCATCAAGTCAAAGTCTCTGGCCTATTGACAACACCAGAGAACTAGGTATGACTAAGATTCATTCAAAAATTTGTACTTCCATTACATTGTACGATTAAGAGGAATTCTTTTCGCTTATACCATTCTACAAAAGCTCGTCGACGAACTTCCTCCCCTCCACCTCAGTAAATACATCACAATTCATTATCGAATACCTATACGAATAGTAAAATGGGAATAGGTGGTGCGATTACGTCTATGAGAATCAGAACTGATGAAAGCTAAACAGCCGATACATCTGCACCACGAATGAGTCATGTTGAACGTATACAAACACAAATCATAAAAACAAAATCGTATAAAATAATGTGCTAACGATAAAATGTAGCCTACGCCATCACCGATGAATTACTCGTACACGTAGGTACATAGCTTTTTACATACGTAGGTACTAGGTAGGTATATCGTATACCCGACGTTAAAAAACATTGAGCCCGAATAATAAAAACAGCCCGGCTGATTTACGCAAAATTTCCTAATCGATGTTTCGAATAATACAGGTTGAATGACGATGAAAAAATTTATTATTATGGTTACAAAAGTATAGGTACCTAAAAATATACAGTTCGCACAAAAAATTTGAACCGGTACACAAGCCACCGCGCCACGACGCGACGCGGCGTGCGGTCGTCGATTCACAATAATGTTTCGAACTGGTTTAAAAATACCCAAATATAAGTACGTAGGTAGAGCTACGCGATACGTGAAATTTCTTATATCACCAAAACGATCAAAGACTACCTTAATGCGTTCGAAATTGACTGTGCGACGTGTGCGTTTAATTCGTTCAAGTTTACGCATTACGCAACTCATTCTCAAAGAGAGAGAAAAAAATTCCCTCTCAATTAAACATAGGTACCTAGACCTACGTAGTACGTAGACGTACACTAGGTAGGCAGACTAGGCAGTCGATGAATAGAAATTTCGGCGCGGTGGCAAAGTATTCGCGGTAATTTTGAAACGAAACGTACTGTACGTGTCGTCATTAAATATTTATCACGCTGCCTAGAACAACGAAGTACGCGTTCATCTTTGGAAATTGTCGTATTGTCGCCGTACTCGTAATTTTCGCGTTATTCGACAACTTTGAACGATGCGGCTACGCCATGCCTGCCTTATGGCTTATGGCTTATGGCAGAAAGAAGGCGAAGGCGAAGGCGCCTGGTTGGCAATTGGTGTTGGTAGCCGGACCCGCGAGGCGCGAGTTACTACGTCAATTCAAATGCAAATCTATTACTAATAAGTCGAAGAAGTGGCCTGTAGGACGTATTTATTATATTCGTTATTGAACGCATAATAAACTGGTAAAAGGCGGTTAAAGTGGGACCCCGTTAATAAGACTTTATTAAAGTTAATAAAAACCTATCAAAATTAGCTTGCTCCCATCCACTTAGGAAAAAACCTGCAAATAGATACACAAAATAAGGAAGTTCCTAATCAAAAATTAACCATTAGCTTACTAAAAGTTTAAATGTTGTGATTTCAGGATATCCTAATTGTATTTGTAAATAAAAAGAAAATCCATTTTCTTCTCAAAATCCAAGACATTCGGTAACAAATTTGTAAAATTTATCCGCATCAAGCGACAGCACTCGAGCTCGAGCTCGAGCTGCTTACACCCCTCGGAGACACCTACGTTTACTCTATACATGTACCTAGTACCTACCTAGCTAGCGTTTCAAGGCAAATGACCTCGTATAAATACTACATACAACGTAAGACTGTCGTCGTCGCATTAAACCTACTCAGCGTTTCTACATTTCCGTTCGTTTTGTCTACGTCAGCATTAGCGCGCTGTCACGCCACTAAATCGATTAATCGACATTGTTTTTTTTCCTTCCTCGCCCTATGTCCTGTCTCCGTCTCTATTTCTAGAAAGGATAATCTACCAAATGGATTACACAGGATAAAACGTAAAAGTATAGCCTTATGCTACGTAGTAGGCAGTATAGGTACATCGCCCCGAGGACGACGGATATTCTACGAGAAGAAGAAAACTCGCCTTGTTTATCCCTTTTTCACTCTACTTGCCTCCTTTCTTGTATTTTTTCACTGGTGGCAGGGCTGAGGGCACACAAATCGCCTTCTTCAATTCCCGCGTGACACAACAGCGCAAGTTCCAATCGACTACGACTACCCTTACTACGTGCTTATACCACTTTTCAACCCTTTTTTCGCCTCCAACGTTGAGATCAAATATTTAAAAATCTTTACGAAATATTCGCCGCTGGGTACCTACCTATCTACCTTATGTTCCTCTACCTACTCTTCTCTTGTTCCGGGTACCAACGCAACGATCCAGCGATGAAATTATTCTACACTGTTGCAGATATTGCGAAAATCTTTTGTTGTAAAAAAGAAGGGTTCGTTACGACGAATGTCGTCACTCAGCGTAGGTAGCTCAAGTTTTTTCGACCACGAAATATCCGAGATGTTTATTTTTCAGATAAAATTTTCACGTACATTTTTTTCAACTTTTTTTTTAGGAAAGTGAAAACATAAAACGTTTTTCAAGAATGAAGATAGGTACCTACGCCCTACGGGTAGAAAATGCAGAGTTCAGATTTCTGGCAAGATGGAAAATTCATTTCGCGAAATATTGTTGGATGCAAAGGAGTAGACAAATGAACATTGAACGGTATAGAGGGAGATGATGAATGATTCAACTTTGTGGCTAAATTTGAATAATCAAAACATAATGATAGTTTTTTTTTAAGGAAGGGAAGGAGACGAGGAAAACGCGAAGGGAAATAAGAAACAGATATTTAAAAATCACGAACACCAAAATGAAAAAAAAATTGTTCCTCGACGTGTAGTATAATTTTGATTACGTATTATCAAATTTCATGGAAAGTGAGATTCTGCTTCAACTTATGCTATTGCCATTAAAATCCAAAACCAATTTTAAAACTTTACTGAGTGGTTGAAAATTAGCAAATCCCTTTATTTTTAAATAAATTTGTATTTTGAAGATTTTTTCTTGGAAAATATATCGCGCATTAATTATGCCAAAATTTAAAAAAATATCATTTTTGAAACTGGGGAAATATTTTGAAACGCTGGTGCCAATTTTTTTGGCCATTTTTGACAATTTCAAAAAATTGAAAAAATTGCCTTAATTACCCAATAGATGGCACCTATACTACAGTTGGCTAGATCCAGGATTGCGGTCACAAAAAAAATATTTTCACATGGTTTCTTATAGGTATGTATGAGAAAAATGCAGCAACGCTGGAGAAATAATTTTCAAATAGGTATACATTTTTTAATTTTTCAGAGAATAAATATAAAGATGGCGGGGGAAAATCTTTTAGAATGGGGCTGATTCGACCAAAATAGGTAAACTGGTTGCGATGTAGGTAGCTCATTTAAAATAAAATTGTATCTAAGTGTCGAAAATTTGTAAAAAAAAAATGAAAAAGATACTTAGTTTCAGGTACCTATATTTGTCTTTTAAACTGCAACAATAAACATTTTATTATCCTCATACTGAATGATTAAGCTATCCTTCCCATCGATCTTACTAGGTCTAATTGAAAAATCGAATTCAGTCATTCCAAACATAGGTATTCATTGAATGCCAATTTCTTTTTTAAAACCCTCACTAGATTCAATATTAATTGATCAAGATCGTTCACGAATCCTATTCAATCCTTTCAGGTAGGTAGCCTGTTGCTCAATAGACCTATGAATCGTTTTTATAACCCCTTGTAAGCATTCGCTTTCAATATAATCAGGCAAAGTGATATGACCTGAGACGACTTAAGTATAGAATGTGAAACAAACACTAAACTTGGCACAAATTCTTCTTCATCTTCGAGGGTTTGACAAGTGTAAATACAATCACCCTGTTACAAAATCTCTGCTCAAATATACCTAAGCCTACAAACGTTGGAAGAACCCCTTTCCTGCGCTGTATATAAGCTTGTAAATCATCCTAAATCAACACATCACATCATCGATACCTACCTACATATTAGGTAAGGTAGGTATTTATAAAATTAAAATCGAGCCGGGCGTCGAACGAGTACCTTAAATAATTCAGATATCACAAATAATGAAGTAAACAATAGGTGACCGTTTTCATAATTCATGACGCATTAATATTACATCGATATTGCTGGAAAAAGCGTTCAAAGACAGGGTAAAGTGCTGATGTAACTATCTTCGTGTATCTATAGTTGTACGACGTATAGAGAAATACCTGAGGTCATGAAACCCTGCGTAAAATATTTCTCCTTATCGATCGTGTTGCTCTCTTCATTCGAAACATTTAAAAGTTTCAGCATTTTCATAACATTTTCAAAAGCTTTGCCAGAAGTCATGCAATTATATCGTTAGGGACCATATACCAACCTATCAACTCGTATTCCATTTAGGTAAATCGGGTGTATTACTCAGTGGATATCTAATTCTTGTACACTTATAGGTAATAGGTACCTATGAGAATACGTAGGTGTTTTAAAATTTTGCGTGTTTACTGCGTGTTTTATTAGACCTATCGCTGAATCGATTACTGGCTCGTACACGTTTAAAAGCTGTACCGCGAGTACAATGACCGAATGTGAACTTAAAGCTTCTTCCTGTTTTAGTGATAAGCTATGGAAAAAAAAACCTCGATACAACCCTCTGTCGAGTTTACGTGTATTGATTATCAGCGACGTGTAAACAGATTGGAGAAACGATGTGGTTTTGTGGTATACTCCGCAATTTCCGCAGAGCTTGCTTCTTGAAAATTTTCATAACGTTACTGCGACGAATTCGGAATTCGATTTGCAGCCCAGCACCACCTCTTTTCTCGATCCTATGTCACGCTATACTGCCTTTCTGCTTCTTCCTTATACCCGCACCAACTCCAAGAGTATCCTTTTCTGAGATGTTTCTCTCCTTTTTCCTAGGATACTCGTACCCAGTACCCAGCAATATCGACGACCGTCGTGGTATACCGTAAACAAAGCCTACAACACTTATTAATTGACAATTTTCAATCAAGCTCGTCTCTTTATATAAATGGAATAGTATGGTTTATATAAGCCGCGTGATATAACTCAAACGGAACTTGCCGTCGTCGACTTCGTAATTCCAATTCCAGTACAACCTGTACAGTGTACCTCTACCTACTACACTACACACTGCACACTGAACTCTGTACTTTCCCGTTTCTCTGTACCAATAACCATGGCAGCATCGGCATCGGGTCGCCAGTTCTGCATTCTTCGTCCGAATGCACATGCACTCTTCCATCTATTACTCTCACGAGTCACCGTTCAGCTCGACTGACATCTTTGCGCTTCGACGACTCGCCTATACACAGAGAACTGCTCAACGTTAACTCTATGAACTTGCTTGCTCGAATTAATCGGCGTCTTCCATAAAAACTATATCAGGCCGGGGCCGTGTAGCGTCTTCCTTGGATGAATTTATTTTTTTATCTTGTTTTCCTACTGAATCTTTTGTTAATACCTACGTACAATACCATTCTTTGTACAGCCTTGGTATAGGTACGGCAGGGCATAGGTGAGACAAACGAGTTTTTTTTTGCACAAAAAAGTGAATCTGTGCTTAACTAAAAATAAGCTTGTAACGTGACTGAATCATACAATACATACGTGTATATTACATCTACGTAGACCTACGTGTAATATGGAAGGATGACCAAAAAAAAAAAACAACAAAAAAGTGGGTACTAGATGTGTGCTGGTAATAATTACCATACAGGTACATGCTTATTCAAACTCAAAAGCTCTGAAGAATTTTGAACAATAGAGGCTTGACTAAGCTGGAAAAAAACCATTGGCCAACAAAGTTGTCTCTTGTTCGAAAAGACGTGGCAGTCCCGTTCCCCTCAATTTAGGTTCCAAAGAAGCAAAGAAAGTTGTCTCCTTCTTCTACCTTAGGACTCTTTTTTTTTTGTAGAATCTCCGAGAAACCTCTTGAAAAACTCCAAAGGTCTTCAAGGAACTGCTTTCAAAAATTTTTTCTGATAAATGCGTTCAAATTTTTTTCAACGAGGAATTTCAGCCTCCTTGCACTACACTGAAGTATAGGTACTCAAATCTAAATTATTATCAGATGCCTACACATTCTTGATTTTTAAATTTTTGATAGATTTCAACTTCTCAGCTAATGTTAACGTACACTCCTATTTGGTTTTCAGAAAAAATCATCGAAGTGTTTTAAATCAAGTTCAATAACTCAAACTTAAGTATGTAGGTATGTACCTATAATTTCAGTAGTTCGATAAAATGAACGTAAAAACGAATTTCAACTTTTCAAATGTTCACAAAAAAAAGAACATAATTTTAATCAATTTTTGTCGCCATAGAATCGAAAGGAAAAAAATCTAATCAAATAAATTTTATCGGTTCAGACAGCCGGAAAATGTTTTGAAAAATCAATCCGTAAATGAAATTAAAAATTATACCAAACTGAAAAAAATATTACTTTTTAAAAAAAATATATCGCTATATAGTATAAGGTACGCGTTATTTGAAAAAAAAATGGAAAATTAATTTTCCTCAGTTGTTTTGCCATAATTTCCGCTCATCTTCGATATTCAAAATCAGAAAATTATCGTATAAAAGCAAATAAGAAAATTGAACAATTTCTGTAGAATAAACAGAAACAACACTTTTCTCTCAAAAGTCGAATTTCAACAGAAAAAAGCTCCGGTTTTTATTCTTGCACTAAGAAGCTCGTGAATGGTGCAGAAAAAAAGAGGGGAAATCCGCAATATTGATACTCAACTTCGGCAAAACAGGGGTACATTTCCCTTTGAAATAATGTATTACGAGTACGAGTAGGCAGTGGTAGCATCTCGCTTATCCCAAATGAAAAAGGACGACTCGTACGGTGTATAGGTACTGAAAATAAGCGAGTATATCGATCAGTAGTGTAACCAGCTACTTGTACATATATTGCTTGCCAACAAAGCATAATGTGAATTTTCAGTCAAGTATTTCTATATTCGCTTTTCTACTCAAATCAATCGGCGATATTTTAAAACTTTCGAGGTGTCGGCCTCCAATTTGAACAGGATCGCGATTTTTCAATAGAACGTGATCTGAAACCTTCCAATTGAAATTTCAGCTGCCTAAATTGATTTTTAAATTTTTGGCGAATTTTTGAAAATTCAAAATTGACCATTTTTTGCAACTCATAGATACTTTTTTTTTGAAAAAATATGTACCTTTACGTAGGTACTCGGTAAAAATGATGAAAATTTGTCCTGAAGACTGAAACTGATATTGATTTCCCGGAACAGAATTTTACCATTTCAGGCCATGATGGGGCGTACTTACTAAGTCATTTTAGATTTCTCCAGAATTATAAATTTTCTCCAGAAGGCGTGGACATCAATTTGGACACCAAAAAATTGAGTTGTAACTTTTTCTGAATTTGCTTAAAAGATTCATCTATGTTTGAGCTGATTTCCTAGCGGACACCTAGAGTGCGTTTTTTTGACTAGTAATTATAATTATAAGTATGGAAAAAATTCGAGAAATCGAAAGCTTTTTGTTCAAAGGAATATTTTTGACACGAATTTCAAGTGCCATAATGTCAAAAGATCGAAATTTAGTCTGTAAGTAGGTAACCTATTTTGGAAACCTAGAATCGATTTGAGTCACTTTCTAGTATGTAGTTTCTTAAGCAAGTCTGAAGCATTTAGCAATTTTTTGGAAATTGATATTTCCACAAATGACAAAAGGTCTCTATGCGTTACCCGTTTAAAAGTTGCAACAGTCGTTATGTTGAAATAATGTTATATCGCGAATAATTTATAAATCTTTTTAGAGCTGTGGATATATAGGAAATAGTAACACTTGGGTAAATGACGAGAGTCTTGTTCTTTTCCAACGGGAAACGAGAAATTTTCACGAACTGGTTGATTTACGTCAAAATCCTTTTTTTCCTTTCATGTGAAATGATATACCCACCCACGAGAAGCACTTCCACTTGACTGGTCATCGTATAGGTAGAAAAAAAACCGCTGTCAGAATATCTAAACCTACACTTACGACGTACCATACGTAATTAGTTATTTTTTGGCGATGGAAAATATCTGAACGCCACGTGATAGGTTGAAAAAATTAGGCTGCTGACGATGTGAAAACGCAACGCAACAGAAGGTTTCGAAGCTTGGTGCAGCAGCAACATAGGAACATAAACAAGATTACTCCGATAACAACCGATGATAACGTCGATCAGAGACGCGACGAGGGGAATCTCTACGTCACCAGTCCTTGAACTCTATTTTGAACGTATAGTCATCAGACAAAGCCGTGTTACTGTATCCTGTTCAATGACGACTCGAGAATTTTTTTTTCTTTACCAAGGTAGAGGACTAGAGGTACACACAATACAGAACAGAACAGCAAAGTCGACGACGTCTCGAAACCGTGAAACGTTCAAAATTCTCTAATTCATCTCGCAATTATCTGGCCATTGTGGAAGAAAACATCCAGCGTATCTAAAATGCGTTCGAATTTTATAACTACAAGGTAGGTATAGTCGACCAATTTGGAAAGACTGGAATAAAAACCACGGACGTTATGCAAAACAGCTCCATTTTATCAGAATCGGAAGTGTCTGCCCAGCTTGCGCGTTCAATGGTAGCAAAAATATTACAGTGAATTCGATAAAGATACTGATAAGCTCGTTAACGTAAATTGATTCGCGATACGAGCGTATTATTTTATCAATGCGTTATAAATAAAAACACCCTCTCGCAATCAGCAGTGTCATAGAAATCGAGTCAAGGGGGTGGGCGACCCGACCAGGCGACCACTCAGTACCGCAAGCTTTTTCAGACCGTGGAACGTAATGAGTCATATCGGTCGAATGCGAGAGTCGTACAACCGCATCGAGTAAAAAGGCTCAATCAATAAATGCTTACACTACACCAATCGGCGTCATTTGATTTGGATTTCCGCGCACAACCTACACAGACTATGGTGCAGTTGTTGTGCAATTGCATAGTACATTTGTAGATACTTAGGAAACGGAAATTTCCATTCAGATGTTAAGTGCCATGGCCTTCTAATAAGAAATGAAAAAAGAACGAAAAAAAAAATTAATGAAACGAGATACCGGTGTCGTCAAGCTGCTAAATATTTGTACTCGACATGCGCTTTAAACAGTGATACGCAAACCGTACCTCTCTCTACGTGTCGTATGATTATTTCAGTTCTGTCTGTAAGTGAAAAATTTCCACCATTTTTGATCGTAATACAACGTAAAATAGGCCAGCCAGATAGGTTTATTATACGTACCTACAGGGTGTCCAGAAATATCGAGTACCCCTAAAAAAGTTTTCTACTAAAATACTTTGGTTGGTCACAGTGAATGATAATAATGATAGCACAGCACATGATTGGTTGTTGGACTGGAGAGATATTTCTGGGCACCCTGTATAGCAAAACAAATTGACATGGGTGATGATTCTGTTACTTGTCCATCTTATCCATCTGAATATAAAAGACCATCTTATAGAAATATGAATCAATAAAAGAATGATCAATTATACCTAACGAAAAAGAAGATGTTGACATTTTTGGGAAGACTCGCATCTTTCTTTTCATATTTGAAATTTTATGAATATTAGGCCTTTTATAAACTCCTGCAACTTTGAAAATAAATCACAACACAAGCTACCAAATTATTTCTGTTCCTTATTCGTTTCAAAAAATTGTGAAAACCATATTCAATTTATGACATCTCCTTCTTCAATTTTCAAATCAGAAACAAGAGAAAAGCTACAATTTCATAGGGGAAAAAATGAATTTCGGATTTCTTTTTGGAAAAGGGGAGCAATGAAAATTTTCGAACTGGAGGCAGAGCAAATAGCTTGACACTTACTTCTGCTGCAAGAGAACTGGGCTCAGTTACTCGTAGTGACCGATTTGATTTATTTCTCAATTAGAGCACGTGGACCATAGAACAGCTCCTAAAAATTTTAATACCAATGTTGCAATGTTGGCTAAAATTCAAGTTTTCCAAGTCCAAAAAATGCATACCTTTACCTATACCTACTTACGAATACATTGGTGAAAAATTAAATTACCATTACATTTTTTAGAGGCCTCATTTGGGGATACGATACGTGGGGATACTGATATTCTGAGGACTCGAGATTACTAAAAAAAAATTCTGTAAAATTTGGGAAATTGCCACTGAGCATCTATGTAGGTATACAGTATGTACATACTACAACCCTATAGAAATATTTTTTCTTGGTAGCGAAAAAAGTGCAGTTTCGAGTCCGAATGTTTTTAAAAAAATTGTCATAATTCTAAAACGTGCGATTGAGTAGCTTCAATTCAGGGAAGCTTCTTCCCAGATCCTATTCTAGCTATCTCATTGAGTTCTGCATACCATTTTTGATATTTGTGCAAAAAAATGTGTAATTTTTTGACATTTGGCAACGTTTTTTCAAGGCTCTAAAAAATACTAATTGTAAGTATTTTCCACGCTTACGAGATTAAGATTCAGTCTGAAGATTCTCTTGAAAAATTGATAAGTAAGGGTGGAAATGTGTGTAAGATGGCCTGAAAATTTGCGAAACCCCTCCTCTGACCTTCCCTCTCATTCATATACGTAGGCTATTTTTTAACATCTAAAACCAGAACATATTTCCAATCAAATAGAAAAATATTGCATCGTCAATTTAAAATTTCTAGTTTAAATCGATAATATCCAGATTTCACACCGAGCAGACCTGAAAATTGCGAAACATAGCGAGGAAAAAATAATTAAATGGAAGTGTTTTCACTGGTAGTTTAAATCAATTCCGTACACAGGGGTCGAATTGAACGTCTGCTTGATGAAAGAATGCGAGAAAAGGTCATGAAGATCGATGAAACCGCAAATGCGCGTATTGTTTTTACGAACCCCTTGCAATTAGTGTTTTTTTCACGCAGCTTGGCCGTCTCCTCGGTCCGGTCGTTTATCCTAGTGAAAATGCATCGCGACAAGGTGAAGCAGTTAGCTGCATCTAGGTCAACGAATGTGCGTTTAAAGTCACTAACACAACATAATGTACATATTACGAATCATGCCATACCGCAAACAGAGTTCAAGACTCAAAAATATAGGTACCTCTACCTACGTCGAAACTCGAAATTGTAATATTGTATACGTTTACGTGGTGTGTAAAATGTACGTAGGTACATACAGGGTGCGCAATAATATCGTGAACCCCCTAAGAAAGTTTTATTAAAAATACCTATAGGTTGGCAACGTGAAATAGATGCATATGATTGGTGGAATGTTATCTCTACCAGTCCAACAACCAATCATGTGCTGTGCTATCATTATTATCATTCACTGTGACCAACCAAAGTATTTTAGTAGAAAACTCATTTAGGGGTGCTCGATATTTCTGGGCACCCTGTACATATACATACAGGGTGCCCAGAAATATCGAGTACCTACCCCAAAGAAAGTTTTTCATTAAAAAAATAGGTTGGCGACGTGCAATATATGCATATGATTGGTGGAATGTTATCTGTCCAGTCCAACAACCAATCATGTGCTATCATTATTATCATCCACTGTGACCGACTAAAGTATTTTAGTAGAAAACTTTTTTAGGGGTACTCGATATTTCTGGGCACCCTGTATGTAGGTATTAGGTATAGGTAGAGGTACCTAGGTATTTGGTTATCGTTCGTACCCGAAACCAAGGAAAATCAACGAAAAATAACATCGTTTTTGTAGCGGTTACCTTTACCTATTCGAATAAAAAAATTATGCTAATTTATGGATATGGAGATGGACGATTGTTTTGAATTTTGATGCTACTAACGCTATCTGTAATTTAATAATGTTATCATATCATTGTCATACCAATACCACACACTTTCAAATCCGAATCCGAAGTCGGCGAAGTCATTTTATGATTTTGCTGCGTGTGCCTAGTTTGGTAGGCCGTTTTGAACGATTTCGTCATTCAGTAATCAATTCCGTGTGTATTCTGAACATCGGCGAGTGTGTTTACGGAAATGTAAGCGCTCAACGAAAGTATTTTTAGTAAAAATACAATGAAACATCACAATAACGAAATACCACACAAGCCAGTGCTTGTGTACCCGAAAACTGCCCGCTTTCCCTAAAGCCTCTTTAGCTCAGTGGTAGAGCACTGGTCTCGTAAACCAGGGGTCGTGAGTTCAAACCTCACAGGAGGCACGATTTTTTTTTCTTCGAGATTTCAAAAATAATTAGGTATTTATCTGATCCTTGGATTTATTTGAATTTTTTTCGATAACCGTCATGTTTTACGTAAGTTTTTAATTACTACCTGAGCATTTTTGAAAAATTGAAACAAAAATTCAATTGGTATTCGTTATGTACATAGTAAATAAAAAACAAAAAATCTGTTTTCTCGAACGCTCTAAAGTTTGAAATTTAAATTACATATTTAAATGCATTTGTCTTATTACTTATTTCATTTCATTATTATCATTATTATTTTTATTAAAACAGCAAAAATGGCATTTGAATTGCGTATCCTGGAAATATGATAATTGATATCCAATTTCACGTAGGTACTAAAAATATTCTGCACTCATATTTTTTAAGAAGAAAATCATTTTTCAGAAAATAGGTACTTACTATTTTTTTTTAAATAAAAATTTAGTAGGTAGTAGGCACAGGGTACCCAGAAATATCGAGTACCCCTAAAAAAGTTTTCTGCTCAATACTTTGGTTGTACATCTACCTACCCTAAATTTTTCCTAAAATTGTAATAGTTTCATTTTTTTTTGTTTTTAAAAATAATATCTGTTTGAATGAGCTTAATATTTTCTAAAATAGGTACATATGTTTTTGCAGGTTTTCACAGAATGGTCCCCAGATCCCAGATGAAAGTTGAGTAATAGGTTAGGTAGGTACATATATGTACATAACCACGAAGAAATTGAACGAAACCTCATCAATTGATGAAAAATGATAACATGGGCAAGTGAGTATTCGGTACCTCTTTTTCATGTAGAATTTGCTTGCCATTTTTGGAATACGTATCATCCTCACTTAAACTGTTACGAAACATCGAAAATGATGAGTAATTGAGTATAGATATATCAGCGATAAAGATAGGTGTTAACTGGTAATGGAAAATTACCAAGCAACAAAGGAAAGTCGAAAGATTCTCATTTCCCAACAACGATAGACAATTTTCAACGCTTTCCGGCTTCCGATGGCGATTTGTGGAATCAATAAGGTAAGTAATTCGTATTCGTATTAACTTAGAAGTGAAACTTTGTCATCTGATATGTAATAGAATTAATCTATTTATAGATATTACGAAACAACACCGAGAGGAAAGAATAAGGACACCAATTTTAATATAGTCTCATTATTGAGATTGTTTGCAACCTTGAAGGTTCATTGATGCGTTGTGGCTTATTCATATCGTCATCTCGTACATTCACCAAAACTAGAAGATTTCGCGCTTCACTTATCACCTCTGTAATATTGTATCTTGATCTTTTTTTATCATTATAACCACAAAGGAAGCGTACCGAATCTTCAAGGTTAGTTTGAATGTCGCCGGGAAAAAAGTGCATGCAAGTAAAATAGCCTAGACCTAGACCTATGTTATGGTGTCGCCACTCTACACTCATCCATTTCGAATTGATATTTTCAAAGAATACTGTTCATGTTTTACTCTCAATGCTTTCCTGTAGATATACGATTTAATCAACACTCAACTGAATAAACGAGGGATTCGCTGATGCTTTCTAATAAGGTGTATAAGATCATTGATTATACGTAAAGTAAAAAATCAATGATAAGATAGAAAATTTCAGTGATGTACGTACATGTACCTACCTAATATCCTAGGCAAGGCTACTAACGAGTAGGTATTTTTCGAACTTGTTGAGTTCACCTGGAAGAACAGAGCTTGTTGCACAAAACACAATAATGACAACTCTTCTACTTGTGATAGTCGAACTCGGAACTCCGGTCACACATCTGCGAAATTGTGGAGAAAATATGAAAATAACAAAAGACTATTATGTAGCAACCTTTCATCGTGGCGATTACGACATACGCCAGACAGGCAGATGTTTTTTCCCTTCATTTTCAATAGAAAGATTTCCTTGTCAGGAATGAGCCCCGTTAAACCTTTCAAAAGAAAAGTAAGTGGGTAGGCTATTTACATGTGAAAGGGTCTTCGCCACTTTTTGTCTGGTTAGCAAGGATATTCGAAGAAAGTTACAAAAGATAAAGCATGTTTTAAAAGGAGACCGAAATAAGAGTTTTTTACTGCGCATCATTATATTTGTATACTTTTGAATTGAATCTTACATTGACAACAGGTTAACTGTTCTGTTTGTGCTTGATTGTTTTTAAACAATGTTTCGTTTTGAAGGACAATGCACTAGAAAGAAAAGTAAGTATTTATCTAACGTTTCTGTTTCGAATGAAAGTACATAGGTGCAACTTAAATTAAAGCAATAAGAATCAACGTTCATACTAACGGTCGAATACGGCCAACGAAAAAAAATTGTACAATATACTTACATATCAAATTCTGAATCCTCCTCTTCTCCTCAAGTCTGGCTCCGCACAGGGTGTCTGGGTGCGGGGTACAGAAACGGTGCGGAATTCTACAATAGGTATGGAACTTCATCCTTGAGGAAGAAATCAGATTCTTACGCAAAAAGTGTAACACGTGTCCTTTTATTATTCTTTTTTTGTACGAATTATGAAGGGGGATTTTTTGTTTGGAAAAGGAAAATACCCGTATAGGTAATGGCACGAATATTACGTCAGAGGAACTAAAAGCCAGATGGATTTTATTCAATTGTAAAAGAGGGAGATGACGTATGATCTTACGTTAGCTAAGGAAGAATACGTAGGTAGAAGCACATGGTAGGTAGGTACTATATGGACATGGAAGAGTTCGAGGTGTTTATGATGCTTGAAATTAACACCCACTATTGATATCGGTGAAATTAAACCATAAAGATTATCCGTTTGAGGGAAACTGATGTTTTATAGAGTAGGTACACGTCATACTGCACCGCTAACCTTATATTTTCTTTGGATTTGAAGTACATTAGATTAGATCGAGATCCCTGCTATCGGATAATGTAGCCTTAAAAATTATTTTCGCCATTCAAAGTAGGTACAAATAGGAACAGATGAAAATTATCAACAGGTTGAGTACATAACGGATTAAAATGAATACTTATATGTAAGTGATCTATGTTCATAAAAAAATAACGCAGTTTTAGACATAAAACGGATTATTTTACAATAATTTACTAACTCGATCGAGCCCATGTTGTTTTTGAAAATGCAAACACGAAGGAGAGGAATCAAAGTTTGAGCTTTATTGATAGAAAAACAAATTACACCCGCAATAAATATCACCCACGGGCCACGACCCACAATTTTCACATTATCAATATACATATTTTTTGTTTTATAAAATTTATCAATTAAAAAACGATCACGTGCTTTGTTCCTCACACTTCTCACACTAAACTTCATTACTTAAGTACTCATAACAAAATCAAAATAGAATGCAGTCAATCAATTCAACATCAACAAGTCTAGATCGTGTAATAACAAGGACGAGAACTTCGAAATATTTTTTCCTTAATTATATTGAACAGACTAATATTTCAGGATTGCTGTGATAAATAATTAACATAAAGTATATTCTATGATTAATAGGAACTTATTTAAATCTTAAGTAGCATTTTTACTGTTCCTCCTTACCTATAACTCGCAAAGACTTACGAGACTTTGCGAGTTCAATAAGTTTTCAAACCATTTAAATTACTTCCAACGTATAAAATTTATCCTCAAAAATAATATTAAAATAAAAAAAGTAACAATAATAATATAAAGTAATCACAAAACCACAGCATTACGTTTCGAAATTTAAATTCACCACGAGCAAAACTAGTAATGACTTTTTTTTTACAAGACAAAAAATTCTCAAAAACAAAAATCACATTCTTTTAACAGAAATTAATGATATCGCGAGTAGGTAATTAGAAAGTAGAGAATACACATTTTAGTCCACTTTCTGAGAGAGATCAATTTCATGAAGATCTTATTTACGAAGCTTATTTATGAAGGTATTCTCTTCAAAGCAACTGCATCAGTCATCAACAACAATCGTTTCAATGTACGGCTCTATAATTTGTACATCTGAATCACAATCTTCTGTAATTTCGGTATTGAGAATATCCTTCGCATGCTCAGATAATTTAGCAACCTTAGTTTGTTGAGAAACGTTTTCTTCATTAGGTCTAATGATTATTGAATTCATTCCGATAGGCCGGGTATAGATTCTCATCCTTGCGATACACGTTCCAGCGCTTCCACTTGTTCTTGAACGTAAATTGTAACTTTTAATTGGATTTCTCGGTATATATCTCGATGAAGTATTACTACGAAATGAAGTAACATTGTTACGAGTCTTAGCTACTGGAATACGAGACGGAGTAAAATTGTTACGCGACTCAACGATTGGAATACAAGATGAAGCAAAATTGTTACGCGACTCAACGACTGGAATATGAAATGAGTCAAAATTGTTACGCAACTCAGTGACTGGAATTTCTTTCGCAACATCCTTCAAAAATTGTAATTTATCAATAAGCTGTCTGTTAGTGAGAAGACCAAGACCAAAATGTTTCCTTAGAGTTTTCCATCTTCGTTTACAGGACTCAGCTGAAAACATATAAAACATTTTTTTCACATAAGAAGGATGAAAAAAAAAAATGTTTCAGGGTTAATGTTCCTGCATAAACTTTATAACACTAGATCGTGGTATCTGCAATAATTATCATTTTTTCCAATAAATTCATTGTCGTGGTACTTACGCTTCAATTTCATTACTTTCGACATTGATCTCCATCTTCCACATTTATCAGGAGCACATGCAGGGGGGTATATTTCTTTAAAACAGCAAGGGTATTTTGGAATATTTTCTGCTAAAAGCAAATAGTTGTTCAATTCTCCCTGATTTCTATCGATACTGTTATTGTTATTCTTAGGTACAGCTTGCATATTGACTATATTGACATAACAGGTTTTTGTGATTATAAATAACAATATCACCGCTCTAAGAGCATTGTAAATTAATTACACTTTACATCACCATTTCATTCAAGAATACTGTACACGACTATTTCACTCAATTTCATTACCGATACACTGAGATTCGTCATTTAATTTCGATGAGATGCAGATCTATTATCATGTATAATCGTGCTTGCAGTTACAATTACATGATTCAAAACATTTGACAAGTCGACTATTGATTGAGTATTGAAAAACAGAAGAAGAAAAAGTAGAAAATATCTATTGTCTGCATTGATTTCAACTCTAAATTTCTTATTATTTCACTTTTTTTCAAGTAAATCACAAAACTATTGATTGAAATTATAGACAGTAGCTGAAAATAGCAGCGGTTAAATGCAGGACAGCCTGAGTTTTTCTGACATTTTTTTTTTTCTTATTTATGCTGTTTTTACTTTTTATTAGATAACGAATCGTTAGTTTTAGCAGATTGCTGAGTTTTTTTTGAGTAAAATTTTAGTGTTGGCCTTAGTGTTGGGGGGCGTTGTGTCCGCTCACCTCGGCTTCGCCTCGGTTGCGCGGGTCGCTTTGTTGTTCATACTATGTCTGTTAACTTCCCTCGGCCTTCGGCCTCGGTGAGTACAGTTTTTTATATACAACCGCTGTTTTCGCTTTATTCCAAGGGGATGTCGGTGTGTCACCTTTTTCGCTTCGTACCAAGGGGATATCACTACAAAAATAAACAAACGGCTCGGCTTCGCCTCGCCTAATTCGGCATGCCATTCGAAAAATAATATCAATAAATTTATTCATTGTTTGTAAGCAAAAAAAAATAATTTAATTACTTTTTCTGTAAAAATTCAACTCGTAAAAATTAAAATCGCGAAAAAAAATTTTGAAAAAATTTCTGCCCAACGAGGGAATCGAACCCAGACTTCTTGCACAGCGATCCGTTACCATAGCCAAGCGCTACCGGAGCAGCTTGCAGAAATGCGTTTTACAACGCTATTCATGTTGCTCTAACACGTCGAAAACTACCCCCCCATGCGCATACACGTATACGCGTACGTGTATGCGCGCTCGCACGCTCAGGCGGTCCTGCATTTAACCGTTGCTGCTGAAAATACTGATCTGATCTGAAATTCGAATTTTTTCGCGATAAGGAGTGTACAAAATTGAAAAGTAAACAAACGTTTCATTTTTCGCGGAACTTTTTCAATGCAAGATGCAAAGACGAAATTCATTAGGTTCGGACGTTCGTCGTTCGGTTCCAAAGATTTGAATTTTGAAATTTGAATTCAACAGCGCTCTCTGAATAAAATCAGCAACAAACAAAAAACCTTGAAAAACTCATACCTTACCGTCAAATTAATTTTGAATGTTTTTCTTTTTTTCCGGCATCGTTGATCGTTGTTGAAGTTTGATGATAAAATTCGTCTCGCCGATATAATTTGTATTATTCATATAATTCAAGTAAAAATTATAATTGATAAATTTTAAAATGGCTAAACCGAAGAGTGAAATGACCCCAGAAGAGCTGGCCAAGATGGAAGAGGAGGAGTTCCAGACAGGACCTCTTTTACTATTAACGGAGTCGGTACGTGGAAACACGCAAGTTTTAATACAATGCCGTAATAATAGAAAGCTGCTAGCAAGAGTTAAAGCTTTTGATCGTCATTTCAATATGGTATTGGAAAACGTCAAGGAGATGTACGTAGAAAAACCTAGAACTGGGAAAGGCAAAAAGAAAGCGAAACCTGTGAATGTGGATCGTTTCATTTCCAAAATGTTTCTTCGAGGAGATTCCGTAATATTAATCATTAAAAATCCATTATTACATTGCAGTAATTAATAAGAATAATGTTTGTGTATGTATTTTATCTAGCTGTCGATATGCAACCAATTTGATCTTACTTTATCCCTAGAAACATCTCGGACCTTTTTCTGAACAGCATCTTTATTTTCTGTTTTGATCACGTCAGAATAATAGACCTTTCACTTAAATGATGAAAAATATGTCTCTTGTACCAGTGATGATTATATACTGGGAGAAAATACTGTATTTGTTATTCATTAAACATGTAGATGAATGTGAACGATTGTGTTCAAATCATGAGCAGATCGTGTTTCGCATTACGTATGTATTATGCATGTTTGTTTTGGAAAAATATCTTTATGTAAAAAGTACTTCATTCTGTATTTTAATTTTTGTATAATAAATTTTTCAAAAATCTTTTCATTTCACTTCCAAACGTCATTCTCTTATTTTATAAGGTATTAATGCCGTGCGTGTGATGTTGATACGTTTACCGACTAGTTACAAGAAAAGTGAATTTAGCTGGTCTTTCAAGTGAGTAAATATCATTTTGAAGTGAAGCTGATGGATCAATAATTACGAATTTCAAATGGTGTAACGAAATTGAAGTACTTGATTATGATCGCCTATGCAATGTTACCTACATCATGTACGTAACGTCCTAATTCATGGTAATTTCAACATTCACACTTAAAAATAACGTCAGATTGAAATTGTAATTTTGAGCAAAATTCTTGTCGCTGCAGTCTCATGGTAAGAACTATTAACGCCAAGTTGTAGAGAATGATCATCTACGTATTGCTTTTTAATGATTCTTTAGTTTCTAGATTCTAGTCTAGATCATCGGAGTTTTAGAAATGATCTGAAATGTATACTCCACATTTGGAAAAAAGAACCAGAAACATGTCGTGACTATTAAAAAATAATTTAATTCAATACAAAATCTTACAACAGCTTATAAAACATGCAGTACCTATATACAAAATTGAAGTATAATTCAATAGCATCGTATCAGTCTATTAAACCATCTACATTCTCATTCAGAGTAGTTACCATATTGTACAGATTATCATTTAGAACTTGTAACCGGCTATCCATTGCTTCTTTTCGATTTCTTGTATTCAGCACTTTATTTTTTAGTTCAGCAACTTTGTTTTCTTTCTGAGAAACTATGGATTCCAATGCATTCCTGTATCTAATTTTTTGTTCCATTACGACTGATCTGATGTTATCATCAACATTGCGCGGGGGACGCCTATTCAACAAATATTATTTATTTAGGATAAACTTATCCACGAAGTAAATGAATGCTCGTGTGTAATCTTACCACGCAACGTCATCAGAACTACTCTTCTTAGATAACTCCTTCAATTCAGAGAAGCTTTTATGAAGATCATTAGCTTCGTTCTGCTTTTCTAAACAAGCATCAATTTTTTTGGACACTTTTTCGGTAAGTCTTGCATAAAGACGTCTACTGAACTCTGGGTTCTTTCTGATAAGGTTGATATCTTTATATTCGTTATAATGAGCTTCTTCTCTGTAATTATAAGACGTTACTTCTAATTAATCTTTCCTAATGTTGCAATAGAATAGTAAATTACATACCCTTTGACGTTGAAAAGGTTTTGCAATGCTTCTTGAACGATACCGTGTAATATCTGAATTTTATCCGGTTCGCTGTCGTCACTCAAAGAAAGTAAAGAAGAATTGCGATTTCCGAAGAATGTATCTTCTGATGAGTTACCACTCATTTTTGAAATCAAGAAATGTACTTAATTTAAAGAAGTGTTTAAAATTAATTTCACGAGACGTCGATTTTAGATTATTATGCCGCGAAAGTGTTGTTTTGATTTTTCTATTTTTCTTTTTGATCTTTTCAGGAGTACCTTGATTTTAAATGAAAGCCAGGCCAAGCGCCAAATGAAATTAGTAGTTCGGTATTTTCATAGTAGGGCACTTTCATAGTAGTAACGCCTTACGGTGATTGCATTTTTTTTTTTTTTTTTTTGTTGAGAAATTCGGTGGTCATTTGGGTCAACGCTTACATAAGACTCAACTCGAGTGCGACTCTAAAGCACCCCTTTGTATCATTGTATCAAATTGACAAAAAAAAACGAAGATAAACGAAAAAGTAGTTGTATTAAAGTATAAGGTAAAAAAAAAACAAATTAATGCAAGAATAATTAATAGTATAGTATACACAAAATGAAAAATAATAAGTAAATTTCACTAAAGCAAAAAGCTCATGTTCATTTTGAAACAATACAAGGAAACGAAAACAATGCTTTAGATTTGAAAAACTCAAGAACAGTATCAGAAGTTAGTGGTTTGAACTTTTTTTCGCCAGGAAAAAAATTTAAACATACCTTAAATAAACAATAAATATCACGCTTTAAGTTCAGAATTGGCATTATTTTCAACTAACGTTTCCAATTCCGTACTTTCAACAATACTTTCTGGTGCTACCTGTAAATGAAGGGGAAAAAATAAAAGTTTTACATTGCAATGTTCAAAAGATTAAATACCATACATATACTATTAAAATTGATACCTCTTCGTCACTAACGGATGTTTCTGCTTTTTTAGCGAAATCTTTGGGTGGCCCTTCTTCAATCTGAGCTGGACATTCGAAATGCACCATATGGAAAACCTGAAATAGATTCACAAACATTCGTTTGTATATCATTCAATTGAATAATTTGGTATGAGAAAAAAACAACAAAAATACAACTAACCTCATTAGCAGTGTTTTGTGTGCCAGTGATACGAATGAAAACAATAGGTCTTCTTTCAAAGTGTAACGTTTGCCAAGAGGTACATTTCTCGTTAGTTTTGTCTATCAATAGCTCCCAATCCCACATATTAACAGAAACTTCGATAAAATAACTGTATAATCGATCGTCGCAATCCCACAAGAGTAATCTGTAAATATTAAAATAAGTAATACACGCAAGAATTTTTCATCTTGACGCAGAATGAAGCTTCACAATTACCTCATAGAATCAATTAAGTACGGTTGACCTAATTGAATTAATATACATCCACTACCCAACTGATGGCACGTATATCCTGAATCCCAGTCGTATGATTGGACGTTCCCATCTAAAAGTGAATTTCTCGTTCTACTCACTCCTTCTATGACGCTAGCACCAAGAGCACAAGTTGCAACATTGTGTTTAGGAACTGAAACAAAATTTATAAATTAATCCGAAATGCCATCCTGTTCATAAATTTAATTCTGTTTTCTACATACCGACCAATCCTTTTTCAAGAGGTAACGCTTTGCTAGTGTACATAATTTCGAAATGAACAACGTGAAAAATTTTGTTCACCGTATTATTAGTTCCAACAATTCTGACATATTTAACAACCGTAGCTGGGAAATACAAAAACTGCCATGATCGACAAAAATACTGCGTATGATCGATTATTCTGGTCCAATCCTTTTGATCCATGGAAACTTCAACGTAATATGAGTACGATCTACATGTAAAAACACTATTAGAAGCATGAAGGTACTTCTGCTTGAAACTATTTTAGCATATTAACCTCAGATCATTATCCCAAAGCAAAATTTTGATGTGATTCACGATACACTGAGTGCCCAACTGTACCAGGATTCCAGGATCACCAGAAGTTTCTCCTATTGCATGACGCGTATATCCTCTATCCATATCGTAATTAGAAACATTTCCATCTAAAAGAGCTGACGTAAATTGTCCCTGAAGTACAACGGAACCCTGTTTTGATGACGCCATATTTTGATCCATTTCTATCAAAAAATAATGATGTAATTAAGATTATGCAAAACTGAAAATTTTCTTAACACGCATGTTTATAATACGTACGCAGAAGACCTCTATATTTGACTTTTGCATTCGAAAGTTGCGATGTTTGCATTTCAATGGCATCTAAAATGGTATCAGGTGATATTAATCCGGTAGGTCTAACAACGGACATTAAATCCTTTATATTAATCAACGGTAAACGGATGGCGCTCAATATCTCAGTTTGATTTTCTGGAGTAATATCACTATTTGCTTGAATCCAACGATAAACTGCTTTGAATATTTCAACTTCAGGGGCGAAAAATGCATCTCTGCTAATTAGATGTTTTAGAGAATCCTAAAGCAAATACATAATTACATTAATATGTACATGCATAACGTCAATCTGAATCCGAATAGCAAATTTATACCATCGAAAGTTGAAGAAATGAATCTTCTTCGATCACTTTGGATACACGCTTATCGATAAACGAAGCCGAAACTTGCATTAGAAATTTCAAATTATACAGCCTGGCCGAATCATAAATCAAGCAACAATTTTGAATTGTTAAAGCTTGCTTCAGGTAATCTGAGATAGCATTTTCTAAATCTGTGAAACCATACTGATGAGCAAGTCCTAATACTTCCAAGATGAAATCTTCCTGCAAATATTCGTATACATATTATATTAGTCCACCGAATCATGTTTTGTTGAAAGTTTCAAGCGTTCGATACGTACTTTCAGATTATTTAGCGATATTAGTCCAGTATAAATGTATTTGAGCAAAACTTTAAACGCTTCAACGCTACTTTCAGTGATAACGATCTCATTTTGCGTTGATTCTCGCATTCCTCCATACAATAATGCTCTGTAAACGTTCGCGAAGAAAAGGTTTCACTTTCTATGCAAATTAAAGCGTTAGTTCTACGGTTCTACGACTAATTTACCTGAAATATTCACTTCGAGCAGCGAGTATTACTTTGTGAGCAAAAAACTTCTCATTATCAACTTTCAATACCAAATCGCTATAGTTGTTATTCAGGTACAACGCGCCGATATGTTCGGATAAGTAACTTGTATGCTTGATTTCTCCAGCGGGAATCCCGCTTTTACTTAATGACTTCAAAGTATGATGATTACAGCTCATTTCTAGTTCTTACAGATCACAAACTCAATTCATTTTCTGAAAAATAACAAATACAAAACGTATTAAAAATTTGGCATCGTTATGAATTTCATCATAAGCTCAATAACAAAACAACACTAAGAAAACTAGATAAGGAAGAAACCACCACCAAAATTAGGGCAATAGGAAATCGGTGAATATGCAGCTATCTATGTAAATGAAAATGTAAATTAAACGTATTCGTTGATTGCTTTCACATACTCTGGGTCATCAACCCAATAACATAGTAAATAGTAATCGTTCAACATACAAATTTTGCGCTTTTCTTAAAACATCGAGAATAGAACCTAAAATTCAGCGCAAGTTTGGCAAATTTCATTTTACCTTGACCTCTGAGGTTATGCTTCAAATTTCGAATTCTAATTGAAGTGTACTCACCGATTTTGAAATTAAAGCGAGTTGACCCCATTTTTTCCATATTATATCCGAAGAATGAAACAATTTACGGGAATCTTAAATAACTTGAAAATTTTAATTTTTAATTCTTATCGTTATCAATTATTTTTACGTTTACAAAAAAAATAACAACAAAATCAATAAGAAGCTGTTACACGGCAGCCAAGTTGGTGCGTCAGTGAAACGAAAAACGAATGAGAATTACTGAGAAATTACCAAATAATTACGATTTTATATTTTGTATTGAAAAATGAAAATGAAATGAACATGACAAAAATAAAATAATAAAAATAAAATGAAATTAATTTCGTAAAATAAAAATGAAAATTTCATTTTTATTTTACGCCGTTGCTCGTTTTACTTTTGTCCTTGTGGACGGACAGTTGATCAAAAACTGACAAATAGCCTATATGGTTTTTTAATTTTTTTCTTACTTTTCTGGGTGAGATGAAATGAAATAAGGAAATAACGATGCAAAATGCAAATGTAAATAATGTAATGTAATTGCGAACAAAAATGACGGATGTGATGTGAAGATCAAGATAAACAATGATGATTTTCAAAATAATGTTTCCCTGGATTAAGCAATGTTTGGCATATCTGTGTTATTATTATGAAATTTTATTTACATTTACCGAACAACAGGCTGCAGTATGGAAAATTGACGCAGTGCTTTATATCGCTGTTGGAAGAATCATACACTACCAGACCAGAGTTGTTAATTAATCGAGAAAATCGCTCTTCAATGCATTGGTATTGGTATGCATGTGGAGAATCACAATCTTCACAGTCATACTTAATTCCGATTTATAATCACTGACACATTTTTCAAATCCGATACGAGCAGGTATAATCACAATTGAGGAACTAAGTATCATTCCTACGCTCGTTTTTTCATTTAGTATGTTTTATGTAGTTGAAGGACGAAAGAGGTGCGTTTCAATAATTAATATTCATCATTGAACTCTTATGGTAAAAATTCCCATTATATTTTTCAACAGAAGGACAGTTTATTATTCATTACGAGTTTAATTGAAATTTACTGATTTGAATACTTTATACCTAAACATTAATTTCGTGATTGTAAATATCTCTTTCAAGTTGCCTGTTCGATACATTTTTTTGCTGCTTTCCTGAAAGTGGAAGCAACGCATAATATCTACCTAGTACCTACCTATACTACCTAATATTAGAAAGTATGAATCTTACTTTTATCGCCAGTAAGACATAAATAAACTTGAGCAATGGATAAGGTATCAGCGTTTTGTACCTACTCATAAGTTTCTACCAAAAATGAGATGCTAAAAACAAAACAAAAAAAAATAAAAAATTGACCATTGGTAAAGATTAAGGTACCTACATGTCATGTAACATTTAGCATTCATTCATCGTTAAAAGCAAAATGTCGAGTGTTTCAGTAAGTCAGTAGGTTCGTTACGATTATTCTAATGAAGTGAGTGATTCATATTCATTTTATAATTAATGATGCGAAATTATGGAAATTTCGTTTTTAAATTTATTACGTGCACATAGGTGGATCAGCAATGACGTAGATAAATTTTATCGAGAAAATACACGTGCGAGTTGATCAAAAATTAAATTCATTTTAAAAATGGCTTCATATGAGCCTACTTTTCAGATGATAATTGCATGGTATGAATGACAACATGCCTTGAAAATTTTTACTCAGAAAAAAACGTTCGTTGCGAGATATTTGCCTAGGTACCTATTTGCATTATTTGTCCAACGAAGCAAATGATAAATTTTAATTTTTTTGGCTTCAAGTTTTGATACCTATTAAATTCAATATCAAATTCATGAAAATAATATTGAAATTAGTAATCGCACGGTTATACGTTGATTCGCAACAGAATATTACAACCTGGCACGTGACAAATTATTTCAGACGCACCGAAATGGCTCATTAGCAAGCGGTTATTTTTCATCCGCGTTTCATTGTAAATAGATGGAAAAGTTGAAAAGAGAAATATATCTCTACTCAGATAACAATAAAAGTATCGGACCAGTAAAGGCTTATTCAAAAGCACCTATATAAATATCTTTACAGATACAAATTGCGGGTACACGAGTATTTGTAATAGTCGTTAATAATAATTCAAGTCGTTATCTTAATTTAGGAGGCTTCCTGCTTTCGTCCGTTGTTCGGCTTGTAGTTTTCCACCGCTCCCTGCGGATATTATGTAAAATAGAGTAGGACCATCTCCGGCTTCCAGCTTTAGCCCCGCTTAGTTTTCTGTAAGATAGGAAATGAATTGAATGCCCTCCGGGGATTTCATCAGCAAAGCTATCCACCTCCCGTCCTGAACTTTAACTTCCTCTTCTTGTATCTTTTCCTCGTTTTTCCCGCTGTACTCTCGTGTCATATTCCTTTTCACTTCCTTTTCCCTTTTCTTATCGTTTTTGAGTTCTAAGCTTTGGAGAATTCCTTTGGCTTGAAATTACATTACCTACCCTTACTTGGTAATTAACCGCGTCCTCTTTCTTTTTACTGTTGAGGAAAAAAAAAACGTTCAAACTTCTGAAAATTAAAGACAGCGAATTTTAAAACTTTTCGTTTGTTGCTTCGAATAAAATTGTCTTTGCTTGAGATTTTATTTATAGGTATAGATGAGAACCGTATGAAGAATTTCCTTGAATTTATTTAGCTAGGTACCTACCTTTACCTTTATGCATGTGATGTTTCATTCCTATAATTTAGATTAGAATAATATATGTTTGAAATCGTTTTTCTTGTTGATCATTGTTTTTTCCCCTAATTAGTTAAAGGTTGCATCACCTATAGGCAACTTTTTTCCCAAATACTTGTACCTAATTAGGAAAACAACGCCAGAACTCGACGATTTTCGTGTATCGTGCTAACGTTTCATAACATCGACACACTCGACATATTGAACCATATACATAAGTAGGATTTTTATAGGTGAATTGGAAATCTAGATATGAGTGGGTGGTATTCACAAAATGGCCGGTTGCCAGTTGCGTTGCTATGCGATAAACGAAAACGACCAATGGTTCTTTCCCTTTATTATGATAAAGGTTTAGTGTAGGCACCTCTAATACACATTCGCTTTTTCTTTTCATCCCTCTGTTTTCCATCGAAGGGTATTTTCTTCTGCGGAACACATAAGCTTATCTAAAGCGCTACGCGTTCGTTATTTCGCGTAGGCAGCAGAGAGCTTGCCTTTACTTCAAACTAAAGTTAAAGCACGTTAAGTCTTTTTAAGCTGACAGATGATTTAACTCGCTTTGTTTTGTACTTTTCCTTCATTATAATATGTTCGTATATTAGTTTTACCTCTTCTATGTAAGTTTCAAAATTAAAACTGGCGGCACCTTAGATGAAAATTTAGTAGGTATGTAACAATGTGGTCGAAGTCGAACCGATGAAGCAATGAACGACGAACGTTTTATAATTTTTATCTACAAGGTTAAATGAAGTCGTAGAATAAGGGTTACGTACCTACCTACCAAGGTCTTAAAAAATAATATTGTCTTTTTTCTTCATTTCCTTCTCATTAGCAACGTTATCTCAATAAAAAATATGTTTCGCTCGTTAAAATGATGTATAATTGTCGCGTCCCCTTCATTTTTCCAATTCTGATAATCGTAAAATTTTCTACGAAGGATGTTCCAAAATATTAAAAAATTTTGAAAATGTTTTGAAACTTTCTGTAAAATTAAAATCCGCTTCCAATGTAGAAAATAATTATAGGCAACTTACTTCTACTTCCACGTAGGCCTACCTACAGGCTATTGATGTTCTGGTGAGCTCACGAATAAAAAATCTTACTTCCCCAGCAGGTGAATAGTGGAGAAACAATGAAAAAGTGAAATCAATACGATAAGTAGATTTAATAAATTTTTAATACCTATATATGTATTGCTTTTGCGAAATTAAAATTACCTACTGGATATTAACGCAGATTTTTTTAAGCATAAAACAATAATTGTATCAATCTTAAATCTTGAACTTGTCTTATAGGTAGGTATTTCCCGTGATACGATATTTGAAAAAAAGACACACGAATACGAAAATGATGCATCAGAAAGTTTATACTGAGTCAAAATACCTACGTATCATGCGCCTAGAAGCCTGGACCCCCATAAGTCTAATGTCAATTCAAATTCAGAATTTGAAAAATATTTTTAAAATGCACAAAAAAGTTTAATAAAACAAATCTTTGCCGAAGAGCACCCCCGGTATGATACAATATAATTATAGTAACATTTTTATTTGTAAATGTAAAGCGTTATTCTCGTATAACATACACGATTTTCAAACTACATATACCTCTACCCACCCTTCCACCTAGTCTGGACAGGTTCCAACTACACATGTTTAATAAGTTGCATATTCCTTTGGTTGCAGGCGCTACTTCTGCAACATTATTTATTTTTATTTGTTCTTTGATTCGTTTATTTAAAAAAATAAAATAGGTAGGTAACTGAAATAAAAATTGAGCAAATTTTAAAAATTGATAAGAGTGATACACAGATATTCCAATTGCTGCAAATTCTTAAATTTTTCCTAAAGTAAACATTTTTCTTTCAAAATGTGGCGGTGTGGCTCTAGAAGTAATATGAGAATTCGTCATTCGTGAGACACCACAAGTGATGTTCCGCGCGTTTCGAAAGTTTATTTTGTATACTTATAATATACATAACATATTAGGTATTTTAAAAAAAAAGAAGAATTCATAAATTTCAAACCTGATTTAATCGTTCATCGAAAGAAATTATGTACCTAGGTACCTAAAATGAAATGTCTGAGAATAAATTTTTTTCAAAATGATGCTTTTGAAAAATTTGAATAGAATTTTTGTAAAAAATATAAAACAGTTCGATACTTACCTTTACTTATCTACTCATTTCTAAAATTTGAATTCCTCAGATTAGATAAACGTTTACTGACAATGAGACTGAAATTTGATTCAGAAAAATATTTCTTGATACATATCAAGAGTATAAAAGAACTTTTCAACTCAGGGCTTTAAAAAAGCATTTTACTAATGTGCAAAAAAATAGTTATAGGTAACATAACGCATTTTACATTTATGATTATTCTATTATTCTCCTTCATCTTCGTCTTCTTCTCCTTTTTCTTCTCTTGAAGCACTAGTGCATCTTCGTCTTTCAGACACATCTTTAAACTTTCAGCTGCTGTCAAGTTGATATTTCACAATTTTTTCACCCATTTTCAAAACAAATCCTCACTTCACTTCGTAAATTCAACGATATGGATTGTTGAATCATTCAGGAAGAACTTGAATTTGTTTTTAGGTAATATTTGCGATGCCTGAAATCAGAACAAAAAATTTAAATGAAAAAACGTTAGAAGTAGGTATCAAAATTGTTTGATTTTATTTAAAATGAAAAAATATGTATACCTATAACATTAATCGCTATTTCAGCAGTTACAAAATTATTTAATAAAATTTCATGCGAGACGAGGTGGAGGAGAAAAATAATTGCGTAGCATCAATTAATCAAATGAACGCATTACCATTCGTATTAAAAAGCAGGGATTTGTTGTTACCTCTCAAAAATGTCGCAATGTTGCATAAAAGTAAGTATCTAATCTACCTATTTACCTACTCGATAATTTGAACATTTCACACATATATGTACCTATTCGTACATAAGCCTATAGAAACAGGAATAGGCCTACCTGCAGTAGAATCGCGTGAAGAAATTCCAAAATTCACTCAAAAGCCCGAATTTTATTTTCCACTTTAATACCAACGAATAGGTATCTTATACTTAAGTAAGTATTATCGAACAATTTGCAAACTCTTTGATTGTGGTTGTATACAGACCTTTTATGCAGATAGGTACTTGTAAAAACATGGCGCGGCGGTCTAGTTTCCATTTCGCCATAGCCTACACGAAAATTTTCAATTAACGTAGGTATAAATTTTAAAGTGCTTATAAATCAATGGTTTCGTATATGGGGAACTTTGGATTATTCGACGTAAGCAATTTATTTAGTATTATTGAAATAGTTTGCTACGCGATAGAGAGACAAATTTTACGCGAAGTTCTGCGGCACTAATTGCTTCATAAGCGCAATTCTACTTAAATATAGCGAAAATACGTCTCATACAGAGTTCTTAGCGAGAGAAGTTGCTTTTGTTCGAGGCATTTCTACCTTGCTCTTCGCCTTTTCTTTACATCTGTTTGAAGTTCTACTTTAACTTTTCAACCATAGACGATATGTACTTAACTTTACTCGAGTGAATTTTCTATTCAATTTTATTTCGTTACAGAACATCGAGAAGAGAAAGTTCTCTCTCGCTCTTCTTCTCGATTCACAGAATAAGATGGTCGAATCGTCAATTTCGCGAAGAATTAATTCGATTTTCTCCGTCCGGAAGTTATTTTGTTGTGAAAATGTTACATATAGGTAGGTATGCCAGCGAATAGCGTACGACGGTACATATACCAAAAGTAGGTAGATACCTAGGTTAGATAGGTACAGGAATGAGGAAACGATGAAAATCATTCGCAAAATCAACGTTGGTGGCGCCTTTTAACAAATGATCGAACGTTACCGCACGAACATCATAACATTGCGCTAGAATTCATAATTTATGACCAGTATACTCGAAAAGGTCACCTCAGGTAGAAAAAGGCCAAAGGACAGTCGGTTGTTTATTTCCTTGTTAATTCATCGAGGGGCACGTTCGAACCTTTTCACTATACCCTTCTTTTTGTCGTCCTCGCGTTGTTGACCGAACGTGTACCTATATGACCATTTGTACTGGTCAGTGTCTAACTCGATGGTATCCCGCCTGCTTTATAGGCTATTGTTACAAATAGAGGACGTACTTCGCAGATGTTCCTGATTTTATATTCTATTCGTCGTCCTCGTAGTCGCCGCCGGTCACCCAATGCGGACTTATACCGTACACAATTTTTTATGCATTTTAAAACAATTTATTTATCCATCATAGTAGTTCACTAGTGAAGGGGATTTTTTAAAAATTATTTTTATTTTGTTTGCAGATGTGTTGTCGCGTGCGTCAAGCTGGTTCCGTGGAGCGAAATTGCAAAGAAAAAAGCGAATTCGTCGGCAACCGGGAAATTGTGAATGGTGAGTAGGTATTTTATTTCTTTGAAAAATCATCTTCCATGATTCGCATCTTGAACTTCGTCGAATATTTGTTGGCAATTCCCCCTCCCCCTTATTCAATGATGAATAAACCAAATTATGTTTTTAAAATTAGTCAACGTTTTTCATCTTGAATTATTATAATTTTTTGACTAGGTAAACCACTTAGAAGCATTGAAAGGTATAGGAATGAACAAAAAATTGAAAAATATTCAACAAATCTTCATCAATTTCATTGAAAACGTTACTGAAATCTTTGTTAGTCATTTTAAAGAGTGGTCATAATTCATATTTTCTTAATCTTTTTTTTTTTAAAAAAAAAGAGAAGAAAAATGCGTCTTAATTTAAACAGTTGGAAAGAAGATGGCCACGAACACAGTTGCTCCCAGGTAGATAAGTACCTACCTAGGTGTTTAAGACGACATAAATTTTGATTGATGACTGATGAGAAAGTGTAGTCAGGCTTCCCCAAATTTTTCAAAATTGCAATCTTCAATGTTATTTTAGCACAGGTATGCCTTACCTTCTGTATTGCACCTACTTCCAGTTTTTCGAATTTTTTCAAGTTTTTTTCAAGTTATTTTCATCTTTGCGGAATAAAAACTTTCATTTATTCTCTCCGGAGTTTTAAAGGTGCAATTTAGCATTATATTTTAGTGAAAATTTTATGAAATTCTAAATCTATCATGTAATCTATCATTATAGATGAATCATGTAAAAAAAACTTTTCAATTATAAAACTGAATCTAACATTGACATAGTGTATTTTCAAGGTTTTCAAGACAAAAAATTCTAGAAAAAGGGCATTCCGCTGGTCTATAAATAAAGCTTCAATCTTGAAAGCTTTTGAAAGAATATAAGTATATTTAAATTTTATAAAACAAATAAGTAGGTATAATATGTAGGTACCCAAAAAAATTGGAAATGAATAATTTACCTACCTATGAATTTTTGGGCTTTCATTCGCCCAAATTTTAGCAAATCAAACTTGCCATTTCCCTTTAAAAAATAAGTATATACATATGAGTAAGCATTTAACACGAAAAACAAAAATTGGATTATTATACGTATGATATTATAAAATCCAATTTCGTTTTAAATTTCCGATGCTTGAGGAGATATTGAAGGTTTATTCGAGGTCAGCAGACGATAATTTTTAGACACCATTTTAATAATGTAATCAGAAGTACCTACGATGTCGAAATCGCGAAGGTGTTAGGCTAAACAATATCTGCATTTAAGTGGGTTTCCACACCCAGAGATGAACGATCTAAACATTGAAGAGATCGTCGTCTGATTCGATTTTTTTTTCGATTGAAAATTCTAATTATTTATTCGTACAGAAGGCAGAATAAGGCTCGATCTCAAAATAAAATCAAGCGCAAATAGGTATAATACCTACCTAGTACCTATGTAGTTCGTTTTTGAAATTAATTCGTAAAATACACCAAATCAAACTGATGGCAAGTTTTAATCAAAGTTTATTTAATTGGAACGTATACCTACATTATTAAAATAACAATAAGACATCGAAGGATTAACCAAATACGCGTTCGAAACGAACGACGAAGAAATAAACAGTATGCTGCGTAGGTAATATTGAAACAAGCCGAGCAAAATTTTCATTTGTGTCAGATTTATGTTTGTAAAATAACACCTGAGCTCGTTTTGTTTGTTGATTGGCTCCCCCTTGTATAAGAAAGATTTCGGTTTTGGAAAGTTGTGCGTGCTCGATAATTCTCGCCATTTTTACATACCTACCTACTGAATTTTTTGCTCGTTCTCGCTCTTCGCCTTACTATATCTACCTACAAGAGGTTTTTATTCTCGGTTACCTACCTTAGCGTTCGCGTTTATCCTACGTGCTACTGTTACCCCCTTACCGATATCGTCGTCGTATTTTGCTTAATCTCATCCCAGAAGAACCTTTAGTCCTTTGTCGTACTTACAAATCCTTGTATATTTCTTTGTTTTATAAAATTACCTTTTCAGTGGGCTCGAAAGTGTAATACGAGGAAGAACGAAAACGAAAAGAAAATTCTTGTCCAGCACCTGTACCTTAGCCAGCAGTGTTTCCTGTTTTCATGTTGCTAAGTTGTCCGAAGTCGTTAATCCGACCAGCAGAATTGACCCATTCAGTTTGTTGATGAAACATCCCTATTATAAACCAGTTCACCGCGAATGTACCCCTTTTGTTGACTACATTCGTGTTACTTTTAATCTGCTCTGTTCAGGAAGTATTCCGGTTCCATTTGAACTACATACATGGTAGGCTATAATCCTCTTAAGGTGCACGTATATTGAGTTATTAATTTTTCTTCCTGTATTTGTTGCATTGCATCGCTGAGTAGGTACTTTGCATCGAAGTAGGTCTGGTTAGCTATACGAGTATATTATTATTTTATTTACTTATAGTTTCTGTAGAAGTAGGTATTAGGTATACATATACCATACATAATGTTATGTTTTTTTTTCTTGTGCGGAAAACTTACCTGGCCTATGGTTGCGGAGTCAAACATTTATGATCAAATTGCCACAACTTGCGGAAAAGAATCCCTTGTAGCATTAAATTTTTTTACCGAAACTAATAGGTAATAAAGTTATAAATTATATTCAGCTATTAGCATAGCTTCGGTAGCGTTAATAGAATTTTCTTGCCGACAAGTATACCTACTTCTTTTACCAAATAGGTATACAAAACGAAGAGAGAATGTGAAAAGCTGAAAAGAAACCTATAAGATGTTCGTAAATGTTTTGAAGCGCGCAATAATACTCCATTAATAAAGTAGGTACCTACCTATATTAGGAAACGTGTTTTAGAATGACGATGATTTTTTCAATCAGTATCGAAATTTTCATGTTGAGTGCAGAACTTCACGTAATTTTTTGCAACTCACAATATACCTTAGGTACTTGTGATTTTGTTTCAAATGAATTACGAAGTCATCAACTAAGGTTAGTAAAACGTACAATCTTCGTGCATTTTTATTATTCGAAAACGTACGACGACGAAGAAGAAAAGGTAAGAAAAGCAGCATCGCGGACGTACATACAAGGCAACAGTTGATTCGATGAAAAACATAAACGTCAGATAATTTTATAGTAGCAAAATAACTATAACTTTTACGGACGTCTTATAGCTACGTGAATCTTTAAAGAATGAGGTTTAAGATTCTAGAACAGAGAAGCAGAAGATGGAATATAAGGTTCGGTAAAAGGTAAGGGTGTGGTGTAGGTTTTCACGTAGTAATAACATTAAGAACAAAGGGTCTCTTTAGACTCGGTAAGTAAAAGCTTCGTCATTAGAATGAGCTTTAAAGCTCCGGGTGGTTCTCGCGGTTTTTGCCATCATCTTGCAGCTTTTGTAGTAACCCGCGTTAATTTCCTTCGAGTGAGGAAGAAGAACCTTTTCTTCTCTCGTGCACGTCCTACGCGCAAAGCGAGAAACAGACAGAGAGAGAATTTCACTCTTCCATATAAAACTGACATCTTCCTCGTACCCGGTACACCCTGCCTTGTCTATGTCGGGCTAATTAATATAGATTTTACATCGCCTCACGGTATGCTACAAAAACAAAAGCTCGAACCGTTCCCGCAACGAATATTCTTCGAATAAAAGATAATGATGAAAGGAATCTCGGAGAATTTCACTCATTAAAGATGCGTACTGCAAACGAAACTGAAAAACGAGTAAAACGGTTTTATGTGTTTGGCGCATTTTAAACGAGATTATTTTTCTTGTTAAACTACTTTGTTATTTCGGTTGTATAATTAATGTACGATACGTAGTTTATGGTGTGCTCGACGCATCCTCCTATACCCTGTGGCGCCTGTGGCTAGGTGTATCAACCATTCCCGTCTGTCCTGTCCCCCATTCGCGAATTCTTTTCAAGGTTTTCTTTTCTCCTGCTTTTAGGCATTAACTATAGGCGAGTAGGTAATTTGCTTGGTTCAACGGTGATTTGGTCGAATGATGACTCGTAATACTGCGTAGTTCTGAGAGAAAATTGTATAGTTTTCAAAAAGCAAAGAATTGATTCTATTTTTTCAGTTCTCGTTTCTTAAGTTTACGTACAACGTTTCAATCAAATTTTTTCGAATATAAATTTTCAAAAATATTATTTTGATGTTCTATCAAAGTATTCAAAAAAAATGAAGTACCTACTATAATTTTCTCAATCTCTCAGGGTAGGGGGGCAGAAAAAACTCAAATAAATCAATATCTGCAGTACCCATACGTACAAAAAAGGATTTGAAAAAAATTATTTGTATCAAAAACTGATAAAATATCATCATAATCTAACAAGCATTTTCTTCAAATTAAAAAAAAAAAAAAAGAAGAAGAAATAGGAAAATCCAAAAACAACAACGATAAAAAAATAATGAATAAACATCTCCTAACAATGGATGGAACTTTGCTAAAATATGAAAATTGAACTTTTCTTCTCAGAGGTGTGCTGAACGGGAGGGGTGTCTCAATCTGTCTCCCTCCCCCACAGAAAAATATTGGGAATTTTTGGGAAATTTGGGAAAAGATGGGATGAAGATGCGTGAGATAGGAAAATCATTAACAATAACCACTGATTTTTTTACTCCTTAAATTATAAATCTTTAAAATCGTTCGCCCTCACTTCACTCGGACTACTGGATCAATTTCCTTTCCTCTGATCAAATCAAGAGGGTAGAAAAAATGACTTCCCCAATCAAAAAAAATGTTGATTTTACTTCTAAAAAATTGTAAATTCTGAAAACTTTTAAAATTTTAAAATTTTGAAATTACGAAAAGCAACTTTTTACATAAAAACTAAATGTTGTTTCATGTTTCGAATTATCCATTTTTCACGGCATTCGCTCTCGCTTCGCTCGGGCAAATTTGTATTCTAGGTACTGCAACAATTTTCAAACATTCCCTGAAATGGAAAAATCAACTCGAGATATTCCCAAAACATAATCCAATCAATAAAAAAATTCAAATAAATTTTTATTTGAGATTTTTGTTTCCAACTTCCTTTTTTAAAAAATGGTTCGAACCTGCACATCTGGCCAATTAGTTGAAAAAATCTTGTTGGGGGGGGGGAGTCTGAAGTAAAAAGTTGGGAGAATTTCTTTTAGTCTCGCCTCCCTCCTCGACATACCTATCGCTTCGTTACGCCTCTATTTCCTATTGAAATTATGTACCTATTTCTGGAAAACACAAAATTTTAAATTGGAAAATTATTTCAGCATCAGTCTCAAAAATGGCAAATTTGTGAAAATTTGAACACCCGAAGACCTTCCTTCAAGTAGGTAACACACCTACAGAAAAGTATTTTTTCATAATTTCCCTCTCTTTTCCCTTTGGAAGTTTCTCAAAACATTAATCTCACTATATGTATTTTATAATTTTTGAAGTTATTTTAATAAGCATCAAAAATTAAAACATAGAAAATTTTTCAAATTGAATTTTAGTTTCTTTGGCAGTTGAATTAATTTTTTTAGAATTCAATTTTTGCATAACCGGTTCTTAAAATGATTTGTTCAAATTGTAAATAATTTTAACCATTAATTCATTGTAAACATTTTTTAGATTTTTCTGTTATGATAGGTACATACTAGGTGGGTAGGCAATTTTACCGCGCAAAATTAATTTTTTTAAATGCAGAATTGCAGATAGAACATTTACCAAAAAAAAATTAGGGAATATTATAGGTATAGGTATACTTGAATGATGATAATATAATAAAAAAAAAAGAAAAAGAAAATGGGCAACAATAAAACACATAAGTATGTAAACAGATTTATTCTTTTCAATTTTATTTTAGGTATAATAAAATTCGTAAAAATAGAAGTCAATAAATCAAAGATAATGAAATATTTAAATAGCAGAATTTTTAAAGAAAAAAGAAAGCAAAAAACACGAAGCAAGAACTGTTGAAAACTGTCCTAAAATATCGAACGATTTAGATTTTTTGGCGAAAAGAAGGGAAAGTATCCTTTTTACCTCCCTAACGCACGAGTTACGTATATTTCGAGAGCCATTTTGAATTCGTCGTATAAATAGCCACTAGGAAACTAACCGAGTCCACCCTTCGAATCGATATAATTATGAAGGTCCGCTGGCCCAGCTTCTGCCACCCTCTTTAACGAAACACCAATGCAATCGTCCACTTCATCAACCACCAATTATTCACACTTCCGTTTTCAAGCCATTCCGCTTCGCCCGTTTTCCGAATAGGGAATGTAGCGAATTGCCACTATACAAGTACCTATTTTTTCTCTTCTCATCTATGGCCTATCCCTATCCCCGTTATACGAGTTGGAGTAGGTACTTACCTAAGAATAAGATGCCTACGTGTGCTTCGTAATTCGTTCTTATATGGAAGATTCTCATGCATATGAGTGAATCAAATTAATTGTAAGTCTTGGTAAATCCGCATGAATCGTCTTTAAGGAAGATTAATTTAAAATGAATTTGCGTCTTGTTTCTGTTCTAGTGTACCTACCATTATCTTAAGAAGCTTTTCGAAATAATTTTTCATAGTTTCATGCTCAAGAATGATGCATGAGGATGAGGATGAAAAGAGAAAAAGAGCATGAGAAATAATCTGTAAAAAAAAATTGCTTTATGTTCTACAAAACTGCCTATTGGCTTTTGACAGAATATTTTTTCTCATTTTTGAAGGTTTGTGAATTTTGTTTCGATTATTTCACGAGAAATTCTTTTTGTTTGTTCAACTCGTCCTACGTACCATACCCGGAAGGTTATTCGATAAATATTGAAAGTTTTTCTTTATTTTTTGATGTTTTCCCCCTTTTTTCGTGAAAAATTAATAAAGACTAAATTGAAAAATGAAGGAGAAAATCTCGCGAGTATAAATAAAATATCAGCTCATTCGACCAAAATGAGACAAAAAAAAAAAAAAACGAGCCAAGAAGAATTCCAAAAAAAGAAACACCTATGTTTATTGTGGTTTACTATAAATTGCTAACAAGCTGGAAAATACGAAAGGGCGTGGTTGTGATAAAATGAACTTCACATGTGCCCCGGAGTGACTCGTACTCTTAAGATAGTAGCTTGTGACAAGAAAATTGTCTGCTGCCTTCAGCTTCTTACGTTCACGTCACATTAAAGAATACTCCGAACTACGTACGCTACGTCACAAAATGTACTTGACGTAAGCTTCCTCTTGTTTAAGAGCAGCTCTTTGCTCGCCTCTAATATATCACGCTGTAATCTCATTATTTTTGGCAGATCCTAATGCATAGTGTAGCTTCTGTCTTCCTTTTTATCGACGTTCAGCAAAGTTCGGTAGAATGTCAAGAAACGGGAAATCTATCATTGTGAGCCTTCATTTAACAGTTTTGGGTTTTATTTATTTTTCATTATTTGTTTTCTACGGTTTTTTATGCTCTGTCTTTCTCTCGCACTCGCACTCTTTTCGTACTTCGCTTTTAAGAAAGCTTTCTGATATGGTAGATATTTTTTTTTGTATTGTGAAATACGTAATAGAAGCTATAGTGGTGTGAGTGTGTGAGGGTATAGAAATTTCCGTAGAGATGTGTGTTTCGTTTCTTTTCGCAAATCAAAGAGTTATCGAGCTTGGAGTTTTTTTTTTTGGTTTAAAGAATTGATTTTTTTCTTTTCTTTTTGTACACCTATTTTCAGGCGTCACCTCGAAGAAATCATAATGGCCTAGGAAAAGGAAAGTTATGAGTCTTACTTGAATATAAGAATGGTTATTATGAAAAAAATGGGTAGGTAGGTACATTTATACTCGTATGCACCATCGATTAATTTCGAATTCGCAGATTTTGAATACGTATTTGCTTCACTCAAGAATGAGCTCGACCTCTCAGTAATCAGCAAAATTAAAAGTAGCGTTCTTCTAATGAAGTTTTTCGATTATTACCTTATGACAGCCCGGCCTGCTTGTTTTTATTTCTCCTTTTTTGAGAACTCCCAGTCTATGCAATTTGTTATTCTTAAAACGATTCTGTATACCTACGTATTACCTGCTTAGATATCACCTTGAAAATATTTGGCCTATTATTAAGCCAACACCCTCATCCCTTAGTGATGTACTTACTTATATGTACCTATCATAACAATACCTATCAAGTTCCAATAGGAAAATGTCAATTACTTCCTGCTGATTATGCACCGAGCACATGGCATACCAGAAATAAAAATTAAGAAATGTTATAGAAAACCGTTATAAGCAACGTGGTAGCCTATTAGGTAAGTAAGGCATGTTCTACGCGAACCCGTGTAAGGTAAAATGCAAGAAAAAAAGTTAACCCTTTCGCCATCTGCTGCAATCAGAGCAACCCTTCCGACTGTTACAATTTTTATGAATAAAATAACGTATGCAGATTTAGACAAAATTGTGTACGATTGTCGTCGTTCTATCGTATACCTTTAACATATCCCTTTTCCTTCTTGCGTATATATTTTTAAACGTAGCTCAGGTAAAAATGAGCCGAATGATTGGCAGATCGCTGTATGCATTTGCGTGTATTATCTAATTTGAATACTATTATATTGAGTATAAACCCTTTACCTTACGGTGCGGCGAGTTGTCCTTTGCTAGTATTTAAATGTCACTGGTACGAGCTACCGTAGCAGCTAGTATTTTTCTCGATCGCGCGATGTTTGATTTTTATTTATTTATTTATTTATTTTCGATTTCAGACGTTTCAAACTAGATCTACAACTCAGCTTGCTCAGTCGATAGTCGAAAAGCATGAATTACAAGTTTGTTATGCCTTTGGTGGAAGATTAGGTATTTGAAAATGAAAGTAACACTCGAGAAAAATGTGTAAGTTTTTTTTTTATTCATTAAGGATAGATATTTATTTACTAATTTTTATTGCAATATTCATAAATAGAAACGTAAATTATTTTAGAATTCTGAAAGAGCAGAGGAAAGAGTCATTTTTCAATTATGTCAGCCTCAAAGGCACCGTGCTAGAATATAAAATCATTTTAATGGCAAATTAGGCAGAATAAGAAAATTAATTAAGTAGGTACCTAATAGTAAAATATATTCTGTTCTGTTGGGAAAAATTTTACCAACAAAAAATAGGTAGGTACGTAAAACTTTAAATTTTGGAAAACGTTTTCAACTTTTTTTTTATGAATGAAACAAATTTTTCTGGAAATTTTATGAATGTTTTTGTGAAAAATAGAAAAACAACAGTGTTTCTAGTGCAGACAATAACTGTAGAAGAGTTGACCACGTACGCTGAAATTTTCAGAAAAGGTTGTGTACCACCATAGAATAGAACTTCATTGATTTACAGAAAAGTACAAAAATTGAAATAGTTATCAAAGGAAGACCTCTAGTACCATGGAGGTGAATTAGATTTCAGAATAAGTTTATCAAGCTTTTATTTAAAGACAAAACAAAAATGGAAATTGAATTAATACATCAAAATCTTTTCAAAATGTCAAAAATATTTATGTATGGTCTAACCAATATATAGGTATTTTTTAAAATATGACCTAATAAATTAAAAATCAACTTTTGTATAACGTGGGTACCTACTCTCTAAATTTGAAGCAGTGAAAATTCACTGCTTCAAATTTAGAGAGTAGATAAACGCTATAAATTTTTTGAAACTGAGATTTGACCGAATAATGAAAAAAATGCATAGAAATGGATTGACTTTTCAGTTATCTACTGCAAGATGTGAACTTCTCTTGAAATTGTTCATGCAGTGCAGGTGCAGCAACCAATTTCAATTTCGCAGGAACATAAGGTAAGAATAGATATACTTACTTGCAGTGTAGGGGGGCTTATACTTGAATTCGAGTAAGTACTTTTTTGCATGTTAGGAGACCCAATAATCGTAAGTAGGTACCTAACAATTTTAGCTGATCTGATTGAAAAACTCGAGTGTTTTACGAATTTTTGAACAGGCATAAGCATAAAAATTTAATTTTTTTCTGTTGTTTGTTACGAACAGAACAAAAAAAATTAATAGTTAAAAAACACAACCTGACAAACTCAATATGATCTAACGTAGGGTGTAATAATCTAGTAATTATAAACACCAAAAAAAAAATCCTGAAATTTTGAAATCCACTTCAGAATTATTTTCCTGATTTTTTTTTGTAAATTTTTTCGCAGGAAAATTGTGTCATGAAGACATATATTTTTTGGTTATTCTGATAAAAAAAAAGTGGCATAAAAATTCTGGAAGAACTGAATTAACTACTAGAAGTACACAAAGTTGAATTACCAATCGAATTTTTTGTCATTTTCGGGAATTTTTTCGAAAAAAGCAAAGACTAAATTCTAGAACAGCCCATTAAGTTTCTAATAACGAGAAATGAGTTTCAAAATAAGTACATATTAAAAATAGGTACCTAGCCTAGGTACCTACGTATTATAATTGTTTAGCTAAAAATACTTTTAGGTTTTAGAATAGAATTTTTGGATTATTTTTCATCAAATTCGCTGGAAAATCTCTTTAAAGAAATAGGCATCTACTTTTTCCAAATTTTGCTATTCGAACCGCTGAAATTTTTTCTATAAATTACTTCATGGGTTCCTAAAATGAAAAGAATTCTCATGTCTGAATCTAATCAAATGAATGTTATGATTGATGAATGATGAGGAGTATTTATATATATAAATTTAAAAAAAAAACACTACCAAACCTTCATATAAAGAAATATGAAGATGAAGAAGTTTTGAAATTCCGTTTTTTTGTGTTCTTCAGTATAAGTAGTTCTGCAGTAACAAATGGGCAATGTTCAAGGCTTCATCGTTACCTACATAGATATTACAACTTTTTTACTAGCCAGGTCATGTTTTATTAGATTTAATATTCAAGAAAAAAAATCATCCCTTATTATTCAGTCTGTTAGAAATATTTAGAAAAATTATTTTTTATTTTTATGAATTTTTCTCTTTTTTTGCGAGTTTTAAGAAAAAATTTGCGTTTTTGAATTGAATTTTTAAAATTCTAACCCATTGTTTCCTTCTTTGCGGGATATTCGATGAAACATCCTGTATCTGTTGAAACGCAACGTCAATGTGGCCAGATTTATTCAAAACTATAAAGGGCGAATTTCAATGGTCCGATATCTTGAAAAATTCACTTCCTGTATAGAAAATTTTGAAAAGAGAAAACATTGCTTCGATAATAACAAACGAATTATCTACAGATATACACGTACACAAAGGTATAGGTACAAGCAAAAGGTTAAATGTTAATGGAAGAAAGAAACCGCATTTATGTAGCATTCGAGAAGAATAAAAAGCCCGATGAAAACACGTACATAACCATAAATCACCGAAGAATGTTCAAAAGAAAAATGATATATGGATGTTGTCGGGTTAATAGTGAATTAGATAAGTTAGCACGAGTATTGTGGACATTTGGTCTATACGTTGGGTCATCGGGCAACGGAGCACGAGTTACACCCCTTTTTTTCACTCAAGTACAGGGCGTGACGATGACCAAAGGTCATCACAACCCTTTGGTACGTGTTCGTGTTGTACGCGTACGAAGGACTTGCTTCACGACCAGGCTTTTCTATTTGATCACCTGAGCGGATGAATAAACATCAATATGGATTGGTTATTTACGCCTTGCTTATGGGTGTTTTAAACGTGAAATAATGAAGTCGCGATTTCCACCGGAGTGATTTCTTTGCTAACTTGTTAGTAAACTAGTGTTTTTTGATGCGCCTATTTTGTTTATTGGAAAAATTCAATGATTTTCGTATTATGAAAACAGTTTTTCTGATTTAATTATTCACTTAAGTATTCATCTCAAAAATATAGGATTATAGGTACCTATCTATTTATTAGATCAGTTTTACCTAAATCGTAAAATTCGTCTCAAATGTTGTAAAAATTTCATTTTTGAAAAAAAGTCACATACGATCGAAGCATCAAAGGCGCCACCGAAGTTCGATTTTTTCAATATTATTTATTCATACTTTCTTGTAAAAAAATCTGTAAAATTATGGACATTTTTAATATATTTTTAGAAATTTTAGCGAGTAGAAATCTTCTCAAATGAACATGGGGCAAAATATAACTGTTCAAGGTTTACTTTTCGCGTGTTTAAAATAAAATTTGGATCAAAGAAAGAAAATGCGGTGCCAAAATAGGTATACAAATACATTATACAATAATTACTGACGTATAGGGTAAATGTGCCTAAGTTTGCGCACCTAATTTTCAAACAGCCACTACTTTTTATGAAAAGGAGCTAGAATATTGAAATTTGTACAGAAGGTTCTTCAAACATTTGGCTATGATTTGCGCCAGAAATAAAATTTTTAATCGATTTAGTTTTTGATATTTTGACCAAAAACTAAAAAAAGTCAAATGCGCAAACTTAGGAATATGCCTTCCTAAGATTGCGCATTCACCTTCCCAAGATTGTGCACCAGTGAAAAACATAGAAATTCGTCAATATTGTTTAATTTATGATGGAAGCAAAACAAATGTCTCACATGAACGTGGATTTGAAACTTCTGAGTGAACCGCACTGGAAATGCGCTCATATCTGGAATTTCCAGCATTACACCCATTTCTCCCTAGCTTTTGACAAGGAGTAAACTCGATATACGTATATAAGGTGTCATTTCATTCAAATGAATTGAATTCTTAATGAAAATTTCAAAAAGTATCATTATTAGTCTAGAAAAGTAGCAACAAATAAAAATCGCAATCTTAGGCACAGGGGTGTTTTTTTAAAAAATTGAAAAATTGAAACCTAAAAGCAGAAAACACTTGAAATATGTGTTTGTTATAATCCCCAGACAATGACGAATCTAAAAATAGCTTATTTAGATTTCTACTGCCATTTCCATAAAAATTGTCGCGTGCCACTTTTATTGGAAAAATTATAAAAAATTTTGAAAAAAAAGTTTTTTGCTCGTCAGTTGGCAACACTTGGTGCTACCATCACCAAAAATCGTTAGGTATGGTCATTTTGATTTTTCTTTCAAGTAAAGGCGGTATCAAATGTTGTAACTCTTACTGGTTATGAGAAATCGTCACTGCGCAATCTTAGGAAGCGCGCAAACTTGGGCACATTTACCCTATACTTGATCATTCGAAAAAAATTTTGGACATTATTTAATCTCCCTCTCTCCTCAGTTGATCTCAAGATCCTGATATCTCAAAATATGATTGAAGTACCTACCTACCTACCTACCTACTTAAACCTACCTTCTTAAATTATTTACTTAAAGTTGGAATGAAAAATCTAGACAGTCGGAAAAATTCATCTAGAAAATCAAGAAAAGTCAGTGAAAATTATTTCTCAAAAAAACATCTGACAGATTTTAATGAAATCGATTCTAAAGATGAGATTCAACCTCTATAACATATTCATAATTTTGAGCCATTTCCGTTTGAGAGGAGTCGCGCGTTCATTTTTTTGAATTGAAACAGGATTGAGAAATTCAACCAAAAAATCTATTCTCCACGATTGATTTAGTTCATTAGAATTTTCAAAACTCTTGCGTCTTCAAATGTTGAGAAGGACACCCTTTTCGTGTAGGTACGAGTACATACGATTTTTCGTTTCTCATCCCTCCATCCGTCCATTCTCTGAAAATCCATTGGGACACCTTGTATATAAGTACCAAACACAGGTATATAAAGGCAGGTACAAGACGTTTTCAATATTTAAACAAGACGTAGAGATATAGTCGGCATTTTACGAGCACCCTACAAATAAAAGAAATTACCTCTTTTTATTAGCAATTTATTCCATTGAAAATTCGCTATACATTGCTGAATTTTAAACAGCATTTCGCGAAAAGAGGCGAGAATAGACAGCGAAAATTATTTTATGAATGAAGATGAGCGCGATTGCGAATTTACTACACAGAAACTCGAATATTTTTCTTTTCCCTTTTTTTTCTCTCTCTCCTACTTTTTATACAAAGTTGGTAGCAAATGTTCATGACCTACCCTTACTACAGAGCAAATGGCGCTATTAAAACACGCCTTATAATTTATAGCGACGGCAAAAAATTTTAAATGAAGCTTGTTGGCGGAAAACTTTTAAGTACTTGGAAATTACTATTAAACTGTTGTCGTTTTTTTTTTCTGTTGCGAATTTTTTTCCCTTCTTTTTTACGTACAATTATTCGTCTTTATTCGTTTTTCACGAAGCAACTTGGAGCGCGGTGGAATTTTTTAAACTCCATTAATCGACAGGTTTCCTCGATTGAGATGTGGATTTATTCGATATTCGATGCCTGGTTGTTTTTTTTTACTCGCTGTGTTTTCCTTGTTGGCTAAATATTTCAGTCATGTAGGTATACGCAATGTACACGTTTGCCAGAATGAAATTAGTCGAGAGGTAACATCGCTGGCGCTGCACTGGGGAAAAAATTTGCTAAATTGGTCTTTACGCTGCGGGTAGTTATGTAGCTGGCTAGGTAGGTAGGTTGGTTGGTACTGGTAGGTACTAGGTACCTACCTATATGTTTGGCGGTACACTGGCGTCGTATTATACACACATATACGCATTGACATGAAAAACCAACGATGCGTGTATTCGTAAAATTAGCGTTGTGTTTACCGTGCTGCTGGTGAAATTAGATTTACCAAGTTTACATTTAAAATTTTCCCATCGAGAAGGGCGTATACCTATATGGAGATGGCGTAGGTATTTTTTTTCTTTCGCTTCGCTCAGTCGCTCCTCGTCCTTCTGGTGCTGAGCTCGTGTGGTTATACATATACGTAATACGTATACGAATACGAGTACGAGTACGAGTAGAGTAGAGTACGAGAGAAGAGCAGCGTGTTAAAGAAGGGTTCGCCGCACGCTCAGCCCAGCCAAACGGAGCAGCGCCAGCACTAGCGCCAGCACTAGCACCAGCACCAGCGCGGCTTCGGCTTCGGCTTCGGCTTTAGCTGCCTTGCTGCCTTTCTTCGCCGCCTACCTACCACCTAAGAATTTTAACGATTTATCGGCAAAGAGCAGACGACAATGTAGGTGATATATGTAAAGTGTACGGCGTTGTTTGCGAAATGACAGGGATAAAATATACTTTGGTCTAATTCCATTAATTAGCGTCTTCTATTGTGGCACTTTCGCTTTCGTTCGAGGTATGTGTATAGTGTATAGATTGGGTTGAAGGTGGGCGCGCTTCTGACGTGCCTTAAATTGAGCACAGAGCGTACAGGGTACCTTCGGTGCTCGGCTATACTCTGCTCAGCTCTGCTTTGCTGTGCCGGCGAAGATTTATTAGACACGCAAGGTATTTAAGACAGCCAACTAGATGGCATATCACGTACGTATCTATATAGGTATATAATACGTTAGATGGGTATACTATCTTACGTGGAAACAAGCAATGCCCTGGAAATTCGTCGGATAAATTTTGATAGGTAATTTAATATGTTTAATGATGAAAATGGGCTCCGTGGGAATGGCAGGAACGCCTCACCTCGCTTCGTCTCCAATCTTTCACGGTGCCTATCGCTATGTGTACACCTACCTATATAGTATACTATGTATAGCAATATACCAAGTTATGTACTATATACGTTACGTATAGTATATGCGAAACGAGTTAAAAGCCGAACTAAATACTCTACCGCCATCGTCATAAACGTATAAAATGAAATCGGATTGGAACACAATGAGACGGACTGGAGGGCTCCCTGAAGAAAAGCTTCAGCTTAGATATTCCAAAGGGGAAAATTCCATTATGGCGTTAAAGCTGTATATGTTATCTTGTCATTTTATTTTGGCCTTCTAATTTAATTAATCCGTCTTTATCATTATAAACGAACAGATTATATTTTCATTTAACAAGATTTCCTCTCTTAACGTAAACTTTTATCGTCTTATACTCTGTTCGTAAAGCGCGTAATTTAAATCCCACTATATGTATACCAGTGAAAGTATACATTGGTGGTAGCTCTGGGTACCTTGAACGAATTTACGTATAGGTATAGTAGGTACCTAAACCTATTACGATTACGAATTCATTTTTCATGGGTAGATACCTAGATTATATATTACACCTCCGAATATACCTATCACTTCGTTGAATAAGTAGGCATAAGTATAGGTAGGTACCTTACCCTCATAGGAAATCCGTGACGACTAGTTGAAAAGTGTACTTTGTTGCAAGTTCAAGAGCACATTTTTGAATAATTTTTTGCAAAAATTGGCGAACATGGAATTTTTTTGAAATCTGAGATACCTATCTAACTTGCAAAAAAAAAAAATGCCCAATCTTTTCAGCTTACTATACCATACGGATTTGCGATTCACCTGTCTTAATCGATTCGGAATATCGAACTTATGACAAAATTAAATTTTCAACTGCCTGTCGAAGCTGAAGAAAAGTCAACTTTTGCAGGAGGCGATCAGCGCGAAAATGGTAAAAATCTATTGGAGGGGGAGGGGTCAACTCAAGGAAACTGCCAAATTGTAAAGGATTGTTCTTGTGAGAAGTAAATTATAGTGAAAATGAGAACAGTCGTATAAGAGAACTATCAAAAAGACTTCCCTTTTCTTCCACATGAAAATGAACTCGCAGAGTCGAACTATGCCTATACTTTGTTCCATTAGAGATTTTTTAATAAATGAACCAAACCTTTTTTAAAATTAAGTTTGTAACTTGAAAGTTTGATATATGTACCTATTGACAAATTGATAATTTATTTTTTTCCATTTCGGAGCTTTCATTTCTTGGATTCTTCAAGAAATCGAGCTCATGTAAGTATGTAGAAGTCATTTATCCCTTTCACCCTCTCCCCTTCACTATGGCATAGAAGGTGGGTATTTTTAATAAGTTTTATTACCTAATTTACTGATACTTTTATTTTTAATTTTTTATAAAATATGCTTTTTTGTTGCTTTCAGTCCCATTTTACTCCGCTATAAAGTACAAATGGACGAATCGAGCCGAAATTTTAGAGAGAAGCTTTGATATATGTAGGTAGCCACTAGCCAGTAATTATAACAAGGTATAAGTAACAAAAGGAAATACGATCAGTAGGTAGGTACCTATATATTGGAATTTGTTTCAATTTTTCCAAAAAATTTTCACGGACAAAATCAAAGTAAACAAAGATTTCAGAAGGCAGTTTATGCCCCCATAAAGGCGTAAGTATAAAAAATTAGTAAATGGGTAATTTTTGCACTTCAGTTGGCAAAATTGCAATGTTACCAACTCTTATTTCTGAATTTTTCAAAAAAAATTCACTCTCTCAGCATTTTTTGTAAACTTTCTTCAAATTTTGAAAAAAATAATTGATGACATAATTATATAAGAAGATTGGTATGCAATATAATAATTCGAGACCTGCATATTACATCCGCTGCGCGAAGTTTCAATTTTTTCTAATTCGATTTTACGTATCTAACTCGAATTTCCAAACATTAAATCAATTTTTTACATTCTTGGAACTAACTGAATAGGTAGGTACTTCCCAATTACAACCCATATATGTACATATTCATGTTCGTAGGTACATACAAAATATGTTCGACTGTAGGCTACCTTTACATTAAAGGGTATTCCCGGATAAGATAGGTGAAATGCCCCTGTCCTCGGATTTTTGAAATTTCGATGAAACATTGTTGGGTGCCTTTAAAAAACATGTTGGAGCCAAAAAAATTTCTCCCACCCCACCCCCCTTGCCCCATGGGGCCAAATAACGCTTTTTTCGGGGAAAAAATCATACTTCAACGAGTTTTGAATGAAAATTTTTGAATTTACCCAAAATATGTACGGGACACATGGGTCTATCCACATGAATTTTTTCGAAATTTTTCAGCCCCCCGGGGGGGGAGATATTGACAAAAGAAAATTTAAAACCGCCGTATCTCCGAACCTAATTCTTGCACACAAAATTTTTTTTCTGTCAAAAATATATCTGCATGAGTACTATGATTGGTATTTTTTTCAAATTTGTTCTCCAGGTGGGTCATCTTCAAAAATTCAAAAAACACTCAAAAATGCATTTTTTATGTCATGGAACCACCAAAAAAAAGCGATATTGCCAGTGATATAATTCTGAAATTTTGCATGCGGACCTCTAAAAACAATATAAAACCAACCAACCTCTTGAAAACTTGATTTTGGGACCATAGGCACCCCCTCCCCCCAATTTTGGGGCGAATGAAGATCGACAATATGGGTATCGTTTTCATATGAATCGAACTTGCTGAACACGAATATGAAGTTAGATTTGCAGTTGGACCCTCCTAAGGGTCACATTGGGGGAGGGGGTTGCCTAAAAATTCGATTTTTCGTGAAAACATGCTTCAAAAAAAAAGGTTGATTTTTACCAAATTTAGCAGAAATCGTCATTTTGAGTTGAAAGGTGTCCTAAAAGGAAGATATGTGATATGTGCCCTCATAGATGGGCCATTATCGATGAAGTCTTATTTCAGTTTTTATTTTCATAAATTTTGGGGTTTCAAATGCTTCTGTTTTCATTTTTTGTTTAAGTGGTCTCTCGATGCTTTTATACTTCCAATCATTAGATATACGTGTAACTGTAAACCGTTAGCAAAGCTTATCTAACTAAGTTCAAATTTTCAAGTTCAGAAGTTCTGTTATTCTTCGCTTCAAAATGTGATAACTTTTTATTGTTTTCTTTAATATATGTACCTATGTATAAGTAATGTTAAACCACTACATAATTTACATTTAACCATACCCACCTAATAATGGACATTAAAATATTACCTCAACCAATTTTGCTTTCTAGAAACATACTTACGAAAATTTGTAAAAGTTTCAAATTTTTCGTTCTTATTGAGGAAAGGAGGGTGAGACATTCACCTAAAGGTTTTAAATTTTCCTTGCAGATTGTTTAAATAATTTAGCCATGATTCGTTGCCTGCCTCCATCAAATTTCTAAAAAAAAAAAAAAATGAAAAACGACCCATCCTATAATAAGTTGGCCATTTTTCCCATTATTTAAAAGACTGTGGTTTAATTCTTCCTCTTCATTTCCTGTATTATTTTTCTCAAAATGATATGGTATCGAGTTACCTATAGGTATATACGTCGGAACACAAAACACTTGTCATTTGCAAAGTTGTGAAACTTGATTTTCAAATTTTAAAAATTTGCAAAAGTGATGATCCATTATCCACCAGGAAAATTATAAAAATTGAATGCATATCAGTTGAGGAAATTGGAAAATATTGTATAGTTGATAAAATTTTATGTCAAGTACCTACCTACATGTACTTATTTGGAGTTCAACAATTTAAATATATAGTGTCTTCCCAGTTTTAACTATGTACCTACGTATTTGCCCCTCTTCTCTCCTCCTTCTCAGCCTTCTGATTCTTCGTAAAAAGCAACAACTTATTCAGGGGAAAAAATTTTACTTACTCCATATTTTTTTTTGAAATTTATTTTTTATGGCAGAAAATCTGATTTTTTCAACTTTTTCACTTCGGTTCTTTTTGAAAATGGATAAAAAAATTTATGGCACCTTCAATTCATTACGTTTCAGAATATTATTAATCAGCGATTCGTCTTCCGAAGTCAAAATGAAATTCAAAATATAGGTAATAAGTACAAGGTACATAGTTTAAGTATAGGTACATACCTATTTAATGAATTGTTTGGCTTTTTTTCTTTGTGGGTATTATTAAATTACTTATACTTATAGCTTCCAGTTTGAATTACGATGACAATGATGGATCATATTTCGAATTTCCCAACGAATTGGTCTAGAAAACGTTAATGAAATCTCGATGAGACGATTTTACTCCTTCACGGGAATTCTACACTTTTGCATCATCATCTGAAAAAAAATAAAAAAGTGAAGTAAGTACATATAATGTATCTGAGTAAAAGTGTTGCGTAAGTTTGAATATCATCCCTAATGAGTGCAAGTATGTAGATAGATACTAATTCGATAACTTTGGGTAGGCTATACTCACCTAATTAAATTTAATAAGTAAGTGCCTATTTTTTTTAAAACGAAAAAACCTGATATTCCGTGATGTGCATACCTACCTACTCTTATACATACCTACTATACCGAAGAAATTTTTATATAATACCTATACCTATTTGAAAAGCGTTACATTTTTTGTCGACAAATTGAAATTTGTGACGCATGAAAATTATTGTTTTATTAGCGTGCTTTTTTTTTTGCTTCCTTCTTTTTTTTACATGTATACATTTTGGAAAATATTATTTAGAAAAAAAGGAAAACACAGGCTTACACAATTGTAAATATTATTTTAACATTGGAATTTCAAATTATGTCAAATAATAAAAGTAAGCTTCTGTCGTTCTGACATCTTCAGCGTGTTATATTCGGTTAATGGGACTTTCAAACAATAATATACAACGAACGTATATCAAATGTCAAGTATTTGCGCAATTTGAAATTTTATTCAGAGCAAAGCAGAAGGACGGTTCGACTTGAAGTTGTAATTTAAGTTAAAAGACAGGTGCCACGTTTCGCTGAGTTCGCCACAATAGCGACAAATCGTTCACGAATGAATCACGTCGAAATGTTGTTGTCGGAATGCGAAGAAGAAGAAATCTTCACTAAAATAGTTCACCGTTGTGAGAAAACTTTCTAGATTTCCCCCCCTTTGCCAGTACAAGTACAACCGAGAAAGAATTAAAACGTTAGTAAGTAAATAAAGTGTTGAAAAATACGCGAGCAATTTCCACCTCGGTCGTCGCGTACAGTACCTACCTACCCTTCTTACGCGAGAAAATTCATTGTAATGAAAACGATTAGCATTGTTTTTATTGTAATTTAACAAGTGGTGAGAGTTTTTTCCTTCATTTAACATCGGTGTCGGATGGATTTCTCCTACCTATTTTAAAATAATTTCACGCGATAAATTAATCGAGTCGAATTCTATAATTATTCCAATGAAGCGGGGGCGACGGCGTTGGAGAAAAAAAAAACTTGGAATAAAAGTCGTTCGACATCGACACGTCGAGTAGACTTGAGACGATGCGACCAACCCTGAAAAAAAGGTTAAAATTTCATTTTTATAATTACGTTTAATAAGTTGAAGAAGAAGTTGAGATAAGGAAAAAAGAACGAGGGCAAAATATCCACCGAAATGGCAGCGTAAAAAAAGTAATCGAGTGTATAGATAGATAAAAGTAAACCGTACCTAGTCGTAAAAGTGAGCGTAAGGTGCGAGAAAGGAATCATTATTTCCATGCGAATTTTCACATCAAGTTTGATATGGCGAACGAGATAGACAAGAGAAAGGAAAATAGGCTTAGCCGCATTTCTATTCCCTTTGGAACGTGACATAATGGCATCGGTGAGAATAGGGCGGGTGAAAGCAGCGGGCGAGAGGTGTCCGGGTTCGGAAAGCGTAAAGGGTGAGTTTGTGAGAAAGTTTGAATTCTATCAGTAAACGAAGGGTGACTAACGTTAGCGGCGGTATGGGGACGTAGAATCCAATGGACCAATAGGAATGCTTATTGATGATGCAAAAAGCTCTTCCATGTATGTTGTATGATGTATAACCTCTCCAACTTCTCCATTCCGCCTACAGTATCCACTTTATACCCTATACACGGCTAGCTCGCTGAATCTCTTTTGAAACCATGGTATTATTGATTTTCGTATCCAAGTCCGTTCGTTGGTCTCATTACCTCTTTTCCCGTATTCTGCGAAAGCTAAACCCCGAAGAAGCTGCACCTACTCGCCCTTACCCACCGCTCGACTCTGCTTTCACCTCGGCTCGGCTTTCCTTTCTCTCGTCGTTCTCTTTTCTCGTACTCTTCTACGTCAACCCTACCCAACCCAACTCAACGTAACGTTACGTTATGTTACACCCTCTCTTTGGTACCTACTCTCTGTTTACCATCGCCGTTTTCCTTTTTCTTCATACATTAGCATTCAACTATCGCTTTCTACAGCAACATTGCTTAGTATTTTAATATATGCTCATATGCGATTCCGAAACGTGATCTGTACTTTTCTTTAATAAAATCAACGTACCATCGTTAAGTGTACCGCTCGTATTCGTTAAAATTAATAACATCCCTTTGATAAAATAAATTAAAAGTTTCTTTTACGTTTATCTTTTCTTCATACTGTTCCTCTTTTTTTCTTTCTTCTCTTTTCATTACCACTATGTGTCTGTTTACCTTATCCTTGCGCGTATAGGGTACTAGAGATATTTTTTATTTTGTACAGCTTCTAAGCCTACAGTAGCAAAATTATTACAAAATTTACGTGTGGGTATTCACGAGGCTTTTATGGCGGTACGATGAATATTGTACGAAAATGTCGTTGGAAAAATTCCCCCCTTGGTAGACATTTTATCACAAGATGTGCTACGTATTGTAGAAATATGATTTGTATCATTTGAAAATTGATACCGCGACACCGTGTCCTATATTGCTGAGGAACTACAATCCAGCTCTATTTCTTCAATTTTTGGAGAGTGTTCACAAATTTAAAATTTAAAAACCCTCAGTTTCATCAAAAGTTTAAGATTTTTGAATAGGAGTAGATGGGTACGTTGTCTACTTTTTCAATCGACCACCTCTCCGAAAGTGAAATAATTTCTCTGCGATCCCAGCGGACAGGGTGAGGGAAAGACGCAAAATTTTGAAGAATTTTTATAAGGTTTCTCCACAATTTTAGAACAAACTAGACATATATATACCTAAGTAGGTTTGTAATCTGCATCTGTCAAGAGCGCAAATATGCTTAAAAAGTTACTACTTCTTAGGGGTAGATATTATCACCTCAATCTCCCCCCTCCCCGTCCCCGCCCTTTAAAACCGGCACCGGATGCAGAGCCTCTCGCACTATTTCGATTTTTTCGATAGATAAAATTTCCAAATTCTTTTAAAGATTTGAAAATTAACTTTAAAAAAAATATTCCCCAAATAGTTGTCATTGTTTTGTTTGAAATAAGTTTCAATATAATGCTGAAACACTAGTGATGTTGATCATACATTTAGGTAAGTGTATTGGTATATTTCAATAATGTGTCAACCCCAGAATTACAATCAGAAAAATGACAATTTGTTTGTATCAATTTGAGATTTACACTTTCAGCTTTAAATTCTTCTATTTGGGTAAATTTTTTAATCTGGTCATCGAACCTTCGTACGAGTATTAATAAACAGTTTGATAGGTGGTGTTTCATTCCTAACGATACCTAAGCTAATGCTCGAGATTTGTTTGAAAACATCATAAAACATCGTACTTTTACGAAAATTCAGATGTCTACAGGGAATCTTTGGAGGGCTCTGTTCCAAAAGTAAATTGTTTTTTTAAAAATTGGTGTCAACAAAAACATATTGGTAACAAACAATACCTATGTTACGAAACCGATTTATTTAAAAAAATAAATAAAAAATGAAAAAATAATGGTTTCACAATTTGGAAGCACATGATCCTAGGATTTTAGGATCTTTTTAGGATCTTGGAACGCAAATTATATTTACTTGATGATCACCAATTATTTGTTTGTTTTTTTTAAAAATATTTTCAAAGGCGATACCAAGAGATTTTTAAAGCATACTTAATGTTGAAAATTGAGGGTTTTCTTTAAAAAATTCAACTTTCAACTTTTTAAGTCATTCAAAAAAGGTTTGAAATTTGAAATTTTGAATCTCATTTAAAATTCTCTTTCTTATGTTATGGCCCAAACAAATTCAAGTACCTACCTACGCTATCTACGTTCAATATTGCCCATTCGAATTCAGAACAACAGAACTTCAAAATTGGAAATTTCATTTTAAAAAAATTAAGAAATTAAAAATAAACAAGAAAATCTTAGAAAGAAAATTCCTTTTTTCGTGCACCCACGAGCAGTGGCGTAGCCAGGATTTTCTCAAGGAGGGGGCAAAACCATATTTCTAGGCATAAAAAATCGAAATGAGGGGTAATTTTCTGAAAATCTATTGTAATGTGTGGTGATTTCATGAAAATGAAGGCAAAATTACTGCTCGAGCGAAGCGAGAGCGAAAATTTTTTGAAAAAATGGGTCCAAACAACGAAAAAACGTCCATTTTTGCATGTTTTCTTTCAAATTTTCGCTCTCAAGGGGGGGGCATGGCCCCCTTCGCCCCCCCCTTGGCTACGCCACTGCCCACGAGAATCCGTGGGAAAATTAGGTAATAGTTTCTCAGTTGGTAGGATGACATGACATAAAAAAAGTTCGTAAAAAATTAGAGTGCCTTGTTTGAAAACCCAATTGAGTTGATAACCTATCTACAAAATGATCCATACTGTAGGGGAGGAACGAAAATTGCAATTTTTGACCTCAGTCTATTATATTCACCATTTACTGATTTTTCATTTCATCATGAAATTCAAGCTCTTATTATTAAACGTTGAAAATAATCATTATACGTTGGTATTTTCCGATACGCACAAATCAAATCATTTCAATGTCAGTGTGGAAAATTTTTCGTTCGCATGATCGATATTATCGAAATAGGAAGTTGTAAAATAAGTGCAGGATTGCATTCGTAGCAACTACTCGAAAATTTATCACTGCAACGAATTTCAGCTGGATTGTCAGCCATTTGAAGAGTGAATCCTTAAAATAAAATTCACAGGTGCCGTCGTAGCAGATCCATCCAATGTTTACCCATCAAACCTAAATTTTGCCTTCTAGATAATATTCCCAAGATGAATAGTCAGCCTCACCAGCAGGTAGGCTACATATTTTGAATTTGTTCATATTCAAGTGTCTACTGAAACGGAAGACATTTTACCAAGCCTAAATTAATTTTCATTCCTTAGGTGAAATTTTGACTATTATCTACCTACCTTACTTGTAGAGAAACTCGAAATCTCATCCTAGCTGCAATCTGAATTGAACGGGAAAGATGAAACTTGGTTTCAAGAGATCAATATGGCAGGTATTCTTCATTGAGAACAAATTTTCAGCAATTTTTTCTGAAAAATCCATTTCAAAAATGTTTTGTAAATTTTCAAAAATTTACTAAAAATGAATCATTGTGACCAGTAAACAAACTACCTTCAACTTGCCTTTTCAAAAATCAAATTTCTCTTTCAACCAGAACTAGATAATTCGAGGGGTTTCATTGCGAAAATGACCTGCATATTCCGAAACAATTTTTTCAATTTTTTTCCCCCTAGGTATAGATAGTTCGAAGTCAAAGAATAGTTTTTTGACAACTGTAGGTGCCTGGTACCTACCTAATTCACAGACACCTACGTTTGGTTTGGTTCAATAATAAATTGAAAAATGGCGTCTCTACGTGTATTTTTACTCATTTTTTCAACTCAAAAAAGAATGACAAAACTAAAAAAATTGAAATTTGAAAACTGAAACTTTTATTTTTTCATTTTCCAGCCCTGCTGAAGTCTCACAGTGTGGCAGAAATAACCGTCCACTTAAAGAGCTTTACTTCCACCAACGTCAACCAACGTCCACCTGGTATGGTTATTTTTAAATTTAAAATGAAAATTCATTCAGACCCAAAGTTGACATATACTAACAATTTTCAAAAAAATGTATAAAGACGCAAAATTTATGCAATAATCAGCCATAGAGAGAGAAGGGAAAAGCAGGCCTTTTGCTTCGCGTGAACCACGTGAGTAACGGAAGTTCTTGGAGCTTGGAGAGCTAGAATGCTAGAAATAAACGACTTATCAATCAATCGTAAGTAGGTACGAGTGTTGAAGTCCAAAAATCTTGAGAAAATTGAAAATTTCCAAGTAGATAAAATTTTTCCATTCAACTTTATATTTTAGAATGGAAAGGGGAGGGGTAATCAGGCATTTTTGACATTTTCATTTTTCTCACGGGCAATTTGAGTTTCAACGCTACACAGTGGTCCGAAATGAAGAAAGCAGCGGCCAAAAATCGATTTTTGAAGAAAAATCCGTAAAATTACGGATATGGTTTTTTTTTAGGTCGCTGAAGTCGATTTAGGCATTCATTCTACCCCTACCCTCAAAATGAGCCCTCAAAGGGGGGAGGGGGTGGTGCAAAATCGAATTTCAAAGCAAAATCCGTAAAATTTTGAATATGGGGGTTTTTTAGGTCGCTGAAGTCGATTTTGAAATTTATTTGTTCCCTATAGCCTCAAAATGAGCCCTCAAAAGGGGGAAGAGGGTGGTTCAAGACATCAAATTTCAATAAATTCAAGATGGGTATCGAAATATGAATTTTTTCGGATCGCTATTGGATACCTATGGGGGTTTTTTAGGTCTTTGAAGTCGATTTTGGCATTTATTTTACCTCTAACCTTAAAATGAGCCCTCAAAGGGGGAAGGGGGTGGTCCAAAACATGAAATTTTGAAAAATTCGTGATGGTATCGAAATATGTTTTTTTTTTTGGGTCACTAAAGTCCATTTTAGTATTCATATTCTCGTAGTTATTTTTTACTTGAGAATGTTTTTGAAAAAATAGGAAAAACAGCATTTATGCAACTTTGCATAGCAATTTTTTCAAATGGGGCGGGTTGGGACAGCAAATTATTTAGGGATGTTTTTCTTTACATACCATTGGACCCCAGGGATGTGATATTTCCCGCTGATATAGCTTGGTTTTTTTTTTTAAGAAGAACTTTTACTTCAAAAATATAGCAAAAAAATGAGTTTTTTTGTGATGAGCATGGTAGAAACCAAAATATTTTTGAAAAAATGGAATCAACGATTTTTATATTCAAAAATGTCCATATTTTGATATGATAATAATTATAAACCCATAAAGTTTTGAAAAAAAATTAATTTAAAATTGACATGTTTTACAACATTTTGGAAGTTAGTAGTTTTTTTTGACTATTTTGAAGTACCTCAATTCATTCATTTCTGTAGGCAAGCAAAATAATGGAAAAGTGTTTGAAATCACAGAAAGGGACGTGGAATATAATGTAGAGAACCGCTATACATATTTGTAATCAAAAGATCCTCAACTATTTTGATTTCGGATTCTTGAGCTTTTAAATTCTTTTTGATCAAAGAGTGGTGTGGTTTGTCTTTGTTTCCCAACAAAAGCTTGTTGTATTTTATTTTAAAATCTCCCGTAAAAGAATATTGTTTTGTTTCATAAATCGTTTTTAATACTTTGACTTTGACATTTTTTGACAAATTAGATTCGTGATATCAGGAGAAACAAACGAAGTCAATTGATGATCTTCAACAGGCAATCTCAACTTCTCAATAAATAATAGATGCAAAATCACTTTTTTTCGGATTGAAAGGAACTAAGTCAAGTTGGTGCAGCCAGGTAAGTACCTAAGTATACCTACTCTACCTAATCGCTAATCTAATATTGAATACATACAATTGCTTACTTAATGCTTGTAGGAAAATTTAAAGTGAGATCAAGAGATAATGATGCGTAATAGTATATTGCCAAACAAAAATGAAAAAAGTATAGCGATCAACGAATGGACGAATTTAATTACAAGTTACAGTGTTCAGAACTTCAATCAAAAGTATGTATTCATACACAGAGATAAATGTGTATTTTTTTACTCATTCAACTTGGGTAACATTGCATGATTACGCGTTTTTTGACGCGACAGTTTTTCGATTCTTTGTGGAAATATCGCAACACTGGTTTTAATCACAAGTCACATACACACACACACACACACATTCGCACAAGTTGATTTATCTTATCAATCAACGCATCTATGCATACCAAATGGCGCCTGGCAGACAATGCACTACTGGACAAATATGATTGTGCTTCCTTTTTTCGTATTTGTGAATCAATCAATCGTAATCGTGTAATAGTTTTTTCTAGTTTTTTCATTCGAGTCGTCCACGTCCATGTCGCGCGATGATGTAATGTACGTGAGTTTTAACTTTGAAGATTTCGGTGAATTCCTGATTGGTTTGGTGTTCGGTTCAGTGACAGTGGCAAGTACTCAAGTAGTGACTTTGTGCACTGCTACATAAGCGGCAACTCGGCAACTTAGCAACTTCGTTTCGCGTCAGTGGAACGAAAATGATAAGAAGTTGCTCGGTTATTGGCTGGAACTAGCAACCAAATCAAAATTTTTTGATTTGGTTGCTAAGTTGCCAGTTGCTGGTTGCTAGTTGCTGCTTATGTAGCAGTCGACTTACCCTGTAGATCTTTTGCATGAATCATGAATGTTTTAAAATTCCGAACTAGAAAAACTAACACCGTGCTTACATTCTGTTCACATTCACATTAATCACATTCCAGTCAGAAAACAGAAACGTCATCCAAGTTTCAAATCTACAGCCAAAAGGTAAGTAGTACGACGTAGTATAAGAACGAACACCGCTCATTGTTGAATACGATGCCGGTGAAAAGTGGAAATGGAAACCCAAAGTCGAGCACCAGCGAGAGTTTCCTAAGAGATTACAGTTAAATTGAAAGTTTAACTTTGGTACAAAAAATACCTCGTAATTAAACTTCCTTTCTTGAACGAACTCCAGCTACACACAAATTTTAATTTCCTTTTGATGCTTTTCATAATGCGGTTATATTGCTGCCCTAAAGCGACGTTGAATTCGTCATACATGTTTTAACTTCACACAAGCCCATGGCAAATTCTGTTTTAATTCATCCTCTCTAACGTAATTCACTAATGAAGGAAAAATTGCCTTACCGAAGAAGGTATTTTCGTAGTGTTCGGAGCGGTGTTTTTTATTACGTTTAATTTGCGTTTTGAGTCTTGAGAAAGAATTTTTTCACATATTTCGTACCAGAGTGTAATAAATTTTGAAAATTAGATTTCCATTTTGCTTTTGATATTGCTCATCTCAAGGGGTTGTAAAGTTTACGTAGGGCGAGAGCGTTTCATAAAAGATTTCGTTAACCTAAACCAAGACGGCTGGATTCGTATTTTCAAATAGAACTATAAATTTCGCATGCGAATGTTTACTACGAAAATGAAAAATTTCCCACTTGTTAACCTCGATTAAATTCATATCCTGTGGCTCAACTTGAGAAACGAATTCGTATTAGTTCATCTTCAGTTTGTAATAATTGTAAGATCTACGATTTATGTAACATATACTGTAGGTAGTTAGATGTGTACACCATTGAAGCTTCATACGTATATCGTGGAATGAATGATTTTGAAACATTGCTGCGAACTGAGGCCGTCGTCAAGAGCAAGATTTGCCACTGCTATGTAGTTATAGGTACAAGTACGTATATGATCATTCATACTCGGTATCTTTTGCAAAAGGTGTCACTAAAGTACCTGGCTCGATTACATGGACATTGTGACAGCTGCGCTTGGTTCAGGTTATCTGATCGAAAACATAAAGAACGTTTTACTGTAGAAGTGCTTTTGAAAATGTGTCGCAAGATTGTGATAGATAAATCGAGTACCTTTATATCTAGATAACCTATTTATCATTGCAAAGAGCGGATAAGCACTTTGTGGGTTGTTGAATGGATTCTTTAGAGAAGATACATCGGATTATTCAATCGTACATAAAACGATTACCTTTAACAAATATTCAGCAGCCTTATATTCTCTCTATGCCTTACAATCTTCATCGATTAAACAATATCTTCGTTAGGGTGAAATTATTATGCAGTTTGATTGCTTTTTAATTAACATCGCCATCATGCGCTTCATATTATAGTATGTCTATGTACACTCAAGTGGCTCTAATCGTTGTTAAAATGTTGGGCCCCAGATCATAAAGTTTGCGAGAAGCACGCAGATGGGACTGTAATTGAAATTTTTACCTTGTACTACATAGAAGATATCTGAGAGTTATTTTTCACAGGTGAATATTTTTTTTTCGTTTTCGGTTTTCTGTTACCAAATTTACTTTCACTTTCACCTGCATTTTTTTAATCGAACGGAATTAAGCTACATTTCGATGAAAAACATTCCTTTGGTGTTGCTTTGCCAAAAGAATTTTCTGACTAATAAGTAATTTTTCCACCGAAAAATCCTCGAAAATTTTGGTTTAAAATTATAATTTGAAATATGCAAATATTGCTGAACATTTTTTTTGAAGAATTTTAAATTCGAACTTTGATGTACCGTTTTTCAAATGGAAAATTTTTCCTATGGGTTGTTATGTGATGAAACGAGTGAGACTAGCTTTACCTAATGAAACATATTTCAATTTTTCGCGAAATAACTTTCAACCTGGCTCAGTTGAATACCTTTTGTTTTTTTTTTTTCAAATTTTTCCCCAGCTAAAATTAGAATAAACATTTAAATTTTGACTTTTTGAATTAAAATTTTGAATGTTGTTTGAAACAGATCGTTAAAAAAATTTACTGACGAGCGTACAAGATGAAAGAAAGTTTCAAAATATGTGCTGAAGGCGAAAAAAGGAAATAAATTGTTTCAACTTGATGTTTATTCAGATATTTGATATTACGTGGGCTTAAAGTAGACCTATTTTTGACTCAAGATGGGAGAAGGATATTTCCATCGTAATAGTTTATACTTAGTTAGATAAATTTTAGGTATTACCTAAGCGTAGGCAGAGCTGCTCAGAGATGTGCATCAAGGTTTCGAAATTTGAATGGGTGATACCGCGTCTCTATTTGAATGCGCGCCCCTCTCAGGGATTTTTTTCCCAAAGCAGTAGGTTGGTGGTCCTGCATCCCGTAAACAAAGCATTACAATTATCATGCTGCCAACCTACATTTTTGTGAAAATTTATTGAAGGATCCGGATTCAAATGGAGACCCAATAAGTACAGTCATGAAGGTGAGTGTAATTTTTCTCAATATCGCTTTTGGCGTGATACCCCTTTCATTATAATATCCAATAACTCTGATTGTGATCTTATAATCTTTATTCATGCATCCAGTCAAATCTTTTACAAACGAATCATTTTCAGTTGTCGATGGTAAATTTGAAAAATCGATGAAAGAAAATCTGTAGTATGCTGAGAAGTTGTATAGACAATGTGTTGAAAATAAAATCAAAATCGATGAAATATCGTAATAACTTTTCTAAATCAAGTGAAAATGTTTGAAAATCAAAAACAATCTGATTTTCAACAATTTCTTTAAATTTATGCAACTTTCTTCCAATTTTTTTCATTGAAATTTAGCTGATTTTCCCATAATTTTAGAGAATTATTTATATCATGTTATATCATTCTGATGATATTTTATCAATTTTTTTTCATTTACTATACCAACCATCATAATTTTAAAATCATATTTGGAATAATTTGGCTATTTTATTTAATTTTCCTCAATTTTTAACCATCCAACTATGAGTCATTTTGAGTTATTTTTTGACAATTTCGAGTAATTTTTTCCCATAATTTTCGCTATGTGTATTTCATGAAACTTTTACTTGATATTCTATCAATTTTTGTCATTTCCAATTCCCAAAATTTATCGATAAATTTTAGCGTGTTACTTAAATCAATTTTTCCCCCAGTTTTTGAACCACTTACATTTTTTTTTATTTTTTATTTTTTTTCATTAAAAAATATACTGAATTCTGATTTGTCAAATTTAAAACAACTTTAATCAACTTAACGCAGCTTACGTACTATACGTAGCAATGGTTTGAAATTTCAATGAGTAAAGAACCTTCTCCTAGCTCCTAAGCGCTGTGTTTCCAATGGTGCACCAATAATTTGTGCGTATTGGATCAGTTCGATGTGATGGCATGTTGAAAATTTGGCACTATAGCTTATAAATTGTAAGTGGAAGATGAATATTTTTTTTTTTTGTTGAAACTTGTTAAATTTTTGAAGAGCTTCAAAATGAAATCTTGTGGAAACCAGAAATTTTATTCATTTTTGGAATATCATTTTGCATTTTTATAAAATGTTGTATTCTTTAACAATGTACATGTACATGTATATTGAGCTTAATGATGACTCCTTTTCGCTTCCAAAAAGAAATCTTCGAGAATTAATAATCTTTAGACCTTCTTCTGTCAATCTTTAATGAATAAAATACCTATATATTTTTACCCCTGTTTGAACACTGTCTTTTTCCAATTTGATCATCTTGGAAATTCCAGCTGCGAATTTCAACGAATCTATTATTGAAAAAATACAAACTAACATGCATCGAGTTGATACTTAATTCGAGGTACCTCTACCTACCTACGTATTCGTAATTCTGCTTTTCTTTTTTTTTTTGTCACTCATTTTGAGCTTTGTCATTTAGAAATTCTCGTTTGCGACTGAGAAGTAATATTTCGCTTTTCAATTCAACTTATACATACATAGTAGGTACGTGGTGTGTATTATTAGAAAACCGTCGTACTTACGAGTTGGAAATTGTCGTTTAAAATTATGAACATACGCAGGTTGTGTTTGTGTACGTATATAAGTATAAAGAGAGGGTGGCCAAATTACTCGCGTACAATTCATTTGGCGTGTGAGAGAGAATGTTGCGGGTGGAAATGGTACATATGGAGTACACTTTTCAACACGAATGCAAAACAGTACTTGTCATTTTGGAAAATTGTCTGCGATTTAAAGACGAGCGTGAAATAGCGAATACTGCTGCTGGAGCTGATGGTACTGCAGACTACAGAGCTATATGCATAGAGTAGCAGGAGCAGGGGAAGAGTACTGCGCTGTACGCTGTAATGTGTATAAAAGTTGGCGGCAAAATGAAGAATTATAGAAAATTCGTCGGTTGGTGGAAAATCGGAAAAGAGGTTCATCTTTAGTGTTGCGTAACGGAGTAAAATTTCGCGATAAAGAAGGAATTTTGGTTTGGGGATGACATGTAGTGAAAAGAAAAAGGGCAGGGAAGAAGGCAACATACGGCGAAGCGGTAACATGGCTTTCTTCCTTTATAGTTTCTTCTTTACACTTAGTTGAGTGGAATTAAAACGCGTATCTACGACAAACTTTATCTAAAAAGCTCTTCGACTCGAAGATGTCCTCTCCCTTCGCCCAATGGGCTCGGCCTATATCGTGCTGTTCGCAGCATCAGCATAGGCAACCAATTTCGGAACGTGTGACGACTTTAACTTCATCGCTATGTAGCATTTTAAACGTCACGCCAAAATTGGTAAACCGATCTTTCCAGCTGGAGTTGCTAAAAAGTTTTTCCCTCCTTGGGAACGAAGCAAGGACGAACATGACGACGACGACGACGAGCGATGCTACTCGTATATGCGAACGCAAGTTTTTGTACTTACTCTCTTAAACTGATAACTTTGTTTCAATTAAAACTTTAAATTTCGAATTGGTTCCTCTGGATTTAGTTGCGTTTCTACGTTTCGTCGTAGTATAGAACTCGTTACTTTGTAAACTTCCATGCCCTTTTAAACTTATTATTACTTTCGTATAGTTTTTACACTGATGTAAAAATGAAAACCCCCGGATTTATGAGCATTAAAATGTTAAAGGCGAAGTGTGATGTGCTTTCGTGAAATTAATAAAGCAAACAGGATTAACGTTGAATTACCTTATTGTGTAAAAGCAAAAACGTGTGCGACTTAATGAAATTTATTTCGCGTCTCAATACGTACCTAATATTGTACGCCTCTATATATGTATGTAATTATTACCTTATAAACCTACTACGAGTACCTATTTCATTTACACACCATATCGTATTCGTATGTATGTATGTATGTATGTATGTATGTATGTACCTATGTATGTATGTAATGTACGTGTACTTAACCTACACCCATAGTACCCTATATTAGGTAGGTATAGGTAGGTATTGCTCTTCTCTATTATAGGTAACTCGTTTGGTGTATTTGAAGCTATTCCAGTCGCGTATACTCGTAATTGACACGTGTAAAGGTATTTTTCTCATACGTGCCTATATGTGCCTGCTTTGAAACTTACCTATGTATCGAGTTGCGATCCGCCTTCGCAATTTCACCGCGAACATATAAGTTTCCGGTGTAGTTGCAACTTCATATCGAGAAACGTCTGATTGACGCGGAAACTATACATCTTTATGTCTTTTGCAAGCGAGCATCTTAAACAGCGTTAAATTATTTCTAGTTTCAGGTTTCCTAAGGCGTCGCCGTCGCCTTCCTCTTGTATCCATTGCGACTGGTTCACCTGTCTTCCCATCGATATGGCACCTTTTGTGGTGTTTTTTTTTTATTTTATTTTTTTATGGTGAAGCATTAAATACTGTATTCGGGTTAAGGAGCTAACGTACCTAGACTTATACGATGTAATGCTACCTTTGATGTATTCAGTTTCTCGAACGTATGCATTTTGTGATTAAATTCGGAATTGAACCTCAAAAAATCTCCCTCAAAATAAAAATGACTATAGTTTGTGGGGCTTATGCTTTAGTATTGATTAAATCTTTTTAAATTAATATCAGGTACCTACTTTTGTGAACTTTTTGCTTCTTGCAATGTTTGATTTTGGATGTCCTATCGTTACATCTGAAACAAAAGAGGTACTCGAATTAGTGAAAAACTCACAACTTGACACCAAAAAATGATCCGTATTTTCTTTGAAAATCGTTTTTGGTAAACTCAAATTGAATGACGGAAGGGGGCGGGGCGGGGGTACCTAATTACTTAAGTATAATTTGCATTCATATTCGTTGATCAATACGTGAATCAAACAAATTTTAATTCGGAGAAATTTGGAATCCAAAATCGCCAAGATATCTCAGGGTGGAAAATACTTATTGAATTTGATCAGGTGGGAAAACGTGAATGTATGTATCTGAGCTCTGAACGGATCAGATCTTATTTATCACTTTACTTCTTATTTTTACGATCTCGAAAAACCTATTAGGTACCCATTTAGCGTTTACACTGTTTTCCATATAATTTTTCGAAAAATCATTTAAAAAATTGAAGAAAAAAGTTCACAAAAAAATGAAAACTTGGCGCACTGAAACCTGCATAAGTAAGGTCGATGTGGGTAATTGTAAATATATTTCAAAATTATTTCTCATCTTTAAACATTTTGCTATACCTAAGCTCCAGAAGGACTTCAAACTGCCTCCGATCGATCTGCGACACTGAAAGTATGTTACGTACTCAGTTTTTTGACTTGATTGGGTGTAATTTCATAAAAAATGTCATTTCTAATAACTTATTGAAGGCTTTAGAATTTCTCGAAATCATTTTAAATCCATTCAGGGAGGGTGGAGGGACAAAAATTGTGTTCGTACGAAATTTCAGCTCTAGTTCAGTGTAGCCAAAAACTTATGAAATTTTTTTAATTCTAAAAACTGTAATTTTCGAAAAGCTGCTAGAGATCAATTTTTTCAGATGAGAATAACATTCAAGAATTTTTAATAGATACTCTCAAGTTCGGAATGAATATTAATTATCTAATAATGTGAGGATTTCTATGGCTGGCCAATCTTCAGTTTTGACTTCACTTGACATATTTTCGATTGTTTGTTTGTTTGTTTTTTTTGGAGTGTTGGCAATACATGCAACTGATGGGTTCACAAAATTTTTTTCAACTCGACATCAATAAATGAAAATCTGGTGCCCAAATTCGACGCTATTTCTCTTGGTAAACATTTGAATACTCCTTGCTCATCTTTTCCCTACACTTGCTTGTACTTAAATCCTTTATAAGATTTGACTGCAGCATGAACATTGAACAACGGCGTAAGATACTGGTGTATGTACATTATTCGCATCCAGTTCGAAGAATGGCGCTGGCTTAGAGAGCAGAGATACACATTAAAATAATTTATGCACATTATGGTGGCAATAGTTCGACATGAACATACAAAAACAGGGTACCAAGAAAAAGCAGTGGGAGTTTACTACTAAGAAGGGGCGTAACTTGCAACTCATGCAATCGGTCATTCGAAAGGAAAAGCCGAAACTGAAGCCACAATAACGATACCATATACGTTATATGTATACCTTACCATGTACCTACTCGTGTATAGAATCGATAGCAAATAATTTGAATTATCGAAACGAGCCCCGATTATAGGTAAACTTGTAGGTTCTGAGAAAAAGCACAAAAACAAGTAGATAGGCCAATAAAAAGGCTTAGGCCTTTATACTGTGATCTTATAATAAGATGGCACACGACACGCGGTAAAGCAATGCTTTTTTGTAGTTACCAGCTTTGGGGAATGTCGATGCTACTGTCGCTGTCATTGCGGAGAATTTTGTGTTTATATTTTTTGACGAAATTCTTACCCACATCGTAAATGCATAGTCAACCTATACTATGTAGTAGGTATTGTAAGTAGGTAGAGGTACATACTATAAAGTGCGTGGTAACGCAGTAAAATCAAAGTGTAGCTCGGTATTTGGCTCGAGATACTCGGCGAAGTCGTCGTAAACACGAATATGGAAATTTTTTTCATTACTTAAGCCTTGCCGGATTATAGTAGCGGCGCGAGGTAAAGTTTTCGAATACTTTAGCAACCACTAAGTGTTTTTCAAAACAGCTTTCAAATTTGAACTGTTTATATAGTTAAGCTGAAAAGCGATACATCACCGGGCGCGCTATACCCTTTTCATCTTAAGATTTTAAAATTCCTTTCTGCCGAAATTCGCTACGAGGCTTAAATTTTACACCTCTGTGTGTTGTGTAGTATTTTTCGTCGGCTGCGGCGACGTCACTCGGTCGTATCCTATCCTATCCTATCGTATCGTATCGTGCAAAAAAGCAGAAGCGCAACCCTTTTATTAAATACACCACCACGAGCAAATTTGCCAACGCGAAATAGTTCTTCTCAAGATGTTCGAAGACGACGAAGACGAAGGTAGGTATACGACGATCGTGCCATGCCATTTTTTTACTTCAGATTTTCACGTAGGTAGGCAAAGGCATAAAGGTAGAGCGTGATCGAACGACGAATGTTCGTACGCGAAATTAAATTTATTAAACACAAGGTTTAGGTATAGCAGGCGCCCCTGATATTTTTTAATGAATATTGTTTATCACGAAATAATACCTATACTTATCCTCTTCTTTTGTACCATCGTCAGTTCCGTTAGGTGTATAAGTAAAAGGTTCAGGCCTATGGCTTAATGCAGCGTGTACTCTAACAAGGTCACCGAACCAACCCTCTGGTCTTTAGCGTGACTTAAACAAACGGCGAAAAAGAAGAAAAGACGACAGCTAGATCAAAGTTATGTAGGTATAGAAAACATAGCGCCTATTCATAATTCATACGTAGACGTTAGAAGTATTACCTTTGAAGTTACATATGAAAGAAAATGCTTGGGGAGATTTGAATATGGAATCTAACAGAGAATTCGAGGTTCGCGAAATTATATTACGATGCCCTTTCAGTGACTAACACGATGTTTGAAAAATTGCGCAGCTATAAGAATTTTTTTCTCGGTATCTATCTGTTTTTTTTTTGTTTTTTAATGTTTTTAGGGGCGGTTTATTGATACTCGTCGGGGTTGTAAATTTCTCATTAATTGTGTCGCGCCTATAGTGCCTTTTGTATGAAAAAAAAAAGAAGGAAAAGAATAATAAAAGTACAGGTTATACTGGGTGGTGTTTTTTTAATGCTCTTTCATTGAATCGCGACGTTTAACACCGCGAACAGGTATAAAGGTTTGGTATTTTTACGCGTGTAAGGAAACCCCTCTGTATTACGATGATGTCGAATTTATACGGATTGTTGGCAAAATACCGCGTACACCGACTCCTCCTGAGTAATGTACGTGTATAAACGTTCTATCAAAATTATCGCATTGACTAAAAAAAAACCCTTATGTAAATTTTTTCGTTACACCTCCTCTTCAGCAGTCGTTGGTGGTGGTAGTAGGTACAATTTATGCACACTGATAAAATCCGTACATTTCTAAAGTACTCTTTACGTTGTTAGGGCTTATAGTGTTCAACACCCTCGGCACCCTCATGCTTGTAATATAGATCTTGAGAATACTTGAATTACGCTTCATTGGATACCAGCCCTTTTTGGCAACTTTCCCAATGAATTGTTAAATGAACACGTCAAGAGGGTATCGGCTGGAAAAAATTTGCCGTCTTGTACGTCGAATTGTTAGTGTTTGTTTTTTATCAACTTTGTAACCGAAACACTGGTAAATGATCTATTAGCTTTGAAATGCTCGAGACGAGAGACGTGCCTCTGACTGCTTCAGCAGATGAGAATGCTGATGATTTGTTGTCAGATAAATCGTATAAGTATTCGTTGCTCGGAGTGTTCTACTTGATTTGGTGTACCATATGGACTGGGTTTGGCTGAGTTTTCGGGTATGAGTGAGAATTCTGTGCAAGAGTTGATTTTTTCTAACGAGAATTTATGTGTTTTTCAGTCAATTTAAATACTACTCGTAGTAGTGTGAAAATAAGTTGACAAATTTTTTGAAGGGAAGTATATGTAGTCTTTTAAGACATAAAGTACCTGATTATTTTATTTTAATTAGGTACTTTTTAGGCGCATGTTATATCTCATCACTTTGCCATTTCTCGATAAAATTATGATTATTGTTACACTCTAAATTTGAAACAGTGAAATTTCACTGTTTTAAATTTAGAGAGTATATTTTTGATTTGATTTTAGGGTAATAATTCTAAACTTGACGAAATAATCAAATCTAACAAACTCGACGAAATGAACAAATCTATAAAATTGAAAAAAAAAATCCCCACAAAATAACCAAAACAAACAAAACTACTGGAAAAATAATCAAACCAATCCAAACAATCACATTTTACAAAATAACCAATCATCTCAAAATATCTAAACCGAACGAAGTACCTAGATATGGTAGGTATACTCAATCAAACCTAGCAAAATTACCAAACCTGACAAAATAATGAAGTTTAACAAAATAGTCAAACGCAGCAAAACAATAATAATCAAAGTTTACAAAATAACCCTGTTTAAAAACAACGACGAAAAACCCGGACACAAGCACACTTGACAAAATTAAGGCTACCAAACCTGACGCATGATTAAACCTCACAAAATTAAGCAATCCTGACGAAATAATGAAATCCAACAAAACAATCAAATTAAAAAAATAATAAAATAACCCAATTTCTCAAAATAATTCAATCTACCTAAAAGCCAGTCTTAACAGAATCAAACCCAACAAAACACTCAAATTTTATAAAGTAACCGAACTTCTCAAAACAACCTATTCTAACAAAAAAAAAAAAACAACTGTCCTAACAAAATAACTATATAGGCCCCAAAAAATTGCCAATCCTGACGAAATAATTAAATCCAAAAAAAAATCAAATTAAAAAAAATAACAAACCTTATCTAAAATAACAAAATCTAACAAAATGATCAAACTCAACAAAGCAATCAAATTTTACAGAAAATAGCCAGATCTAGCAAAAAAATCTAGCTTTAAAAAAGATTTCCATTTTTGAAAAAAATCTGAATTTACCTGCTGGGTATGTGATACAAGTGTGAAAGTGAGTTATTCTGCTGTAAAAATGGGTCGGAGAAGGTTTACTCAAATTCGAAGGTTCCCCCAAAAATTCAAATATGTGTGACGTAACTGTAAGAGTCTGAAAAAATTCATAATAGGTATACTTGGGTATTTCACTTATAACTTCAAAGCCGTACTTCGCTCTTTGTCAGATCATGTGCAGCCTACTTTCCAAAATTTTATTTTAATAATGAGGCGTTGAATTTTTTTAAGTTTTATGACAAACGATTGGTAGAAGATATTCTAAATTGATTGGTCATCTTTCATGAATTCAAAAAAATGATACGCACATCGCGAATTTTTCATTCCCTGCTCACAAGAGCTCAAATTGACGCTGAACGTCTGCCTATGTAAGTATAAGGAGCACCCATAACCCACCGCTCGACACTCACGATAAGAATTATTCAAGCCCTTATACCCGCAATATACAAACGCTTAAAAACGAATAAAAATGGATTTTAAAGAGAGAGAAAAAAGAAGTCGAAGAAAAGTAAAATGTAACTTACATTCGATTATGGAAGAACAAGATGGCGCTACTTAGAGGCTTCAGATACGAAATCTCCATAGAAGATGTCACTGAACAGAAGTGTATAGTCGAAGAAAAGTTGACAAAAAAAAAATACATTAATACTTTTCCGTTATGGAAGTGAAAAAAATTGCAACTTGTTCGACACATTTGAACGTAGAATTTCACACTTATCAGTTCACGCTTATCTCGTCGTTATTGCGAATAATCAAATGGTTGACTCGACGTGAAGAATGTAGGTTCGCGGATTTAGTATATATCTATAATGAGAATCTGCAGTGTTCTCGGGACGTTTTTAGTTTGTCAGAAATCATGCAAAACATTCGCCTATTGAGAGAGCGTAAAAGTCGCCCTTATAAAAAAACCGATTTTTTGCATATACAAAGAAACTGCAGCGGCGTTTCCTAGGGTAAGCTCAGTAGCAATATACATCCCTAGGCATTCTTTATAATATTTTGTATCCGATTCCATCCTTTAGAATAATATCCTAGTTAACGGGTTTAGATCCTAACAAACCCTTAATTTCCACCTCTATTTAAATTCGTTTTAACCCTTTTACACACCTTTATATGTATATTTTTTGGGAAGTTTTTTCGCCACCCTTAGAGAACTGACACTACTTTTTTCTCACCCAGGCCGCGGGAAGAGACAGGTCTTTTATTTTTTTCATCGCTCTATAGACCCTATACACGTATAAAAAAAACTACTGGGTTTCATATTTTGCATTTTCCGTCTTCGTTTCAAACCACCAGATGTAATACCCTCAGTTGGTTTTTTTCCATATAACCCTTTGCCTTTCGGTCGTCGTGTCGGTATATATTTTATGTTTTTTTTTTATACGGATGTTGCATGTATATAAAAAACAACATCCTTTGAATATACATCAGTTTATTAACGATATTCAAAAATGTCCCATTAACCTCATCGAACCCTAGCGATTTTTCTTTATATTGGCCTTCTGTCAATACAACACCGAATTCATCCTTTTATCATTAAAATCAGTCACGTTTGACGTCCAAATGATTAGTGGCGTTATTTTATAAAACTCTTGTCGCGGACCAACTTATAGCACCTTTTTCATTTTCCGGTTTGTTAAATGTTGCGAATAAATCGAAGCGAGAAGCCCGACTATCCCATGATGTATCATATTGGCTAACTGTTACAACTATGAACCAGAAATGTGAAAAGTTTTTTTCATTCGGGGCTGTCAATTGATTGCGGTATTCTTGTTATGAGATAGAATTTCAATGAATAGAAGAGAAGTCAAATAAGGGGGGGGGGGGATATAATTGTTCTTCATTGAAAGGTTTTTATCTCTGGTGGTGGTTATGGGACATTTTTTGGCTTTTTCAACGAAATTGGTGTGATCCGAATTGTACTTTTAATTAAGATTTGATCCACCATGATTAGATAAAGGAATCTTATGAATTGAGACATCTTTTAAAAATTAGGTACTATGAAAATGTTGAGAAAGTAAATCCATAACTTTAAAAGGTTCTAGCAATCGTAAAAGAATGCGTTTAGTCTATTGGGGTAGACCTAGACCTGTTCTATAAGATTTATTTTTTTGAAAAACTGTATAGAGGGGAAGTCATCGAAAAAGGCGGGCAAATTGCATTAAAAGAACGTGGCGAAATTCACAGACTTGGTACTTGAACCCTTCTCAATTCCACTTCAAATAATAAATAAATTATAATTTAAAAAAAATAAAAATCTAAAAATTGAATTAAAAAAGAATGTAAAGTGAGTTTTAACGTGTGAGTAGCAGGTACCTAGTGCACGTTTTTTTTTCAACCAATTTTACCACCTTTTTCTCTATGCTTTATCGAGTTCCCCTCCTTATAATGCGTATTTTCTTTTCTGTAGTTAATTCTTTGCTTCCTTAGAATTCTGTATCGAGTCTTCTTCTCTGCTGTATGTGCAAGTGCATTTGAATGAAAAGGCATTGCGAGAACCTGTTAGATAGTACATACCTAGTAATACGTAGATTCTTGCCTGTAAAAGACGATGGCATGGTCAGAGCCGAGGCGATCGCAGTCGATAACAATTTTCCTGTGGTAGGTGCTCATAGGGGATGTACTTTAATACTAGTTTTTTTTGTAGTTGTCTAACTGAAAGTTGAATGGGTTACAACTTCAAAATATGTACTTACTCAAAAATGAAAATTTTTAGGGTTAATTTTTTGAAGGACAATCGGCAAAAAAAAGTTAATAATATGGTCTATTTTCAAAGTAAAAAGAGTTACACATATTTAAAAATAATATCAAAAATTTGTTGATAAACCTTATATGTTTTAAACAACAAATTCGATGTCACTTTTGAAAATTTAATAGGAGAATTCTATTAAAAAATCATTAAAAATGTATACATATTTATTTGATTTAAAACACGTCATCGCCTCAATTGATTGAAATGTATAATCTGCAGTGCAATTTTAGAAATATTTTTTTTGAGAAACAAAATGGCAGGTGAATTGTTGAAAAACTTGAATCTTTTTCAGCAATTGAAAACGAAGCAATATTGAATAAACGGTCATGTTTGAATTTTGTTGAAAAAGAATAGGCGAAAATTTTTTTTAATAGTGTACATTGAAATTGACTGTAGAAATGCTTTGCGCGTCAAGGTCTAGATTTCTGGCTTTCTGTTTGGTTGAAAAAAGTACCTTCAAGATGTAAGTATTTCTATGTACTATTCGTTTCAATTTCAAGACTTCATCAAATTATTAATTAGGCCACCTATATTTTAAGTGTCTTTTTAAACCTGTTCAGGCTCTTTTAAAACTTTGATCGATCAAACTGACATTTCAGCTCATCTGAATACCTTCGGTATGATTATTATCATTTTTTCATAAAAACTATGGATTTTTGAAATGATAAAAACCCCTCCTTTTTTCGAAACAAGTGGGTTGAAGGGGCGCTCAAGGGCCGAGTTCAAAAAAATTAATGAATATTCGAACTCAGCGATCTCAAAATCGACGTGTTGGATGAAACATAAATGTGCAATTTTTTTTTTTTTCAATTGAAGATCTGGAAGTAGCATATGTAAAAAGTGAACAAACATTCCAACTTGGCACCCTAAAAACCGAACATAATTTTTTGGTCTGTAAAATGTTTTTGAATTTTGATCAAAATTAAGCCCATGGTGTCTCTTAAGTGTTGTGATCCTATAGTTTTTGAAAACGGGGCGGTTGGAAGGAGGTAAGTATTTTTGCAATACTTAGGTGTAAACTTCCACAAATTTTGTATTTAAGGTAGAAGTCTTTTTTTTATGTGGTGAGAGGACCAAAATTACATTATTTTTGTAGGCCAATTTTGAATTTTGACGAGTTTGTTGACCTTTAGATGGTTAAAATGCAGACAAAAATTAGGGTTAAAAAATATTAAATTGTTGTTCAAGATGAGATTAGTAACCCAGAAATTGAAATGTGTAAAATTTTCAATTTTCTCGATTTTTTATGATTGCCTGTAGGTATTTATTTACCTTAGAATGAAATATTTTAAACATCAAAAAGTCTCGTCATTCTCATTTATGCTGCAAAATATAGGTAGGTAGGAATATTTTTTACATTCAAATTTACACCCACTTCGTACCCTCTCGAGGAGAAATTTTCCAAGCGTGCCTAAAATTCCCAAATATTCAGGATCATTTTGATCCCGATGCATGGAAGACGGTAAAAAAAGACCTTATGGTAATACCTACACATATTTCAATAAAATTCTTGCTTAACCTTTTCCATTGTCTGAAGGTGTACGTGGTGAAGCGATACTCACTTCGTTAATATTCAAGGATCGTCACAGAAGTCGAAGTGATATTCGTGTATCAAAGTTGAAGCTATAGAGAGATATGCTATAGCAGCATATAAGTCGCGAATGCGAATACGGTATAAGCATTCTGCACATATACCTACATGCGTTGGATTATACTCACGTTAAAATATTTCAAAACGAATAAGAGAATTGTTAACGTATGGAAAAGAAAAATCGGTGGTTACCGGTGAATGGCGAAGATGCTATGTAATTTTAATAGCATACATTATCAAGGGACGTAAGTTTTCGTTGAATTGCCGCATCATCCATCTTACTCAATCTTACATGCTGTAGGGCTACGCTTCGTATACTTACGTAGAAGTATGTACTCCCAAGTATATGTAGGTAGTGGCTGGGTAGGTTAGGTAGGTAGGTACGAGTATGTAATATGTATAGCTTCAGTTCAGCAAGGAATACATAAATGAAAATAATACGCGGAAATGTATTCGCATTTACTCACCTTGTGCGTGAACCTAATACTCGAGTAAAAGGGAATGGGAAAAAATTACGAGAAAATTTTTTCAATTCTACGTGCCATTTTAATGTTTGATTTATTCTCGTCGGCGGATTGCGGATTGAAACGATCGTTTTTGAGCATGCATTTCCTAACAGGGCGAAATAATAAATCAGCACCATCCGAATGTTGAGCTGCTGTAAAAAACATCGTCAATAAGGTAGTATTAACGCGCCGCGCCGTAGCAGTCAAAACGAAACAAAAAAAGAGAAAAAAGCGTTGCACAAAACACATAGATCAAGCTGTACATCAACAATGAATCCGCAGGGAACACATTACAAGTATAAAATCTTCAAAGCTATCGTTTTCTCTCAAATAAAAAGCGTATAAATTTGTTTAACGTTTTTAAAATGTAAATACGCGGCATTAAATTTTCATAAGTCAAAAAATTAGCACGCAAAGCGTTACCATTATATTTAATTTGAATAAGATTTAGTTGAAAATTTCGCTCACTTTGTAATATTCATTTATTTTATAGCCGAAAACGCAACAAGTTTTAAAAGAAAGAGATTTCACAAAAAAATTTATGTTTCAAACTAAATTTGCGGTGTTTTGAAAGTTGACATCTTTCGTTAAACTTGAGCTACATTATTTGCCCTTTTAAAGTCGAATACTTTTTTTTAAAAAGAAAATAAACAATGCAATGAGGCTTTTTATGTATAGTTTTCATTACAGGATTTTATCACTTAATTTTTTTCACTGGGGGAATTAAACATCTTAGAAAAGAGTTCTCGCGCGACGATATCGCGAATTTTATCGTCAGTAGTTGAGTGCGAATTATTATAGCTTTTTTCTGTATTGTTGGTTTCAGGCAATTTGATATATTTTCAAAAGGTGTAGATTTACATACAGGTCAATGATTTGTAACTTCAACGGTTGTGCTTCAAGGATTCCTGCGACCGTAAAATTGACAAGTATGCAATATGGTGCATAATACATATGTACAATGTACATAGGTAGCCCAACATATTTCTTCATCACAATCAAATGTACCCACGAGATTCATGAAAATCAAAAAATTTTCTATTGGTATGAGTGGCGCTTTTTCGTAAGAGATTACTTTATAAAGAAATTAATATGTCGGTGAAAGTCTTTCATAAAGAAGATTTTGCTGAAGCGGCCTTGAGCATTAATTTTTTTTAATCGTGCAAACATATCGATTCAAATTTTTGATTAGAAAATCAATACTTATTACGACTGAATTGAGCCCATCTTCTTGACTGGACTGGAAATGAAATTTGCAACGAATTACATATTCTCATTTTTGTCTGTTCTTTGTCGAGATTCACAGAATTTCTTTGAATCTCAACGAAGAGAGAATCTTTTTCCATCACAGGATTTAATTGTATTTAAAATTAAAAGCACAACTGTATAAAATTTTTAAACTTTGAAAACCTCCCATGAAAATTGCTTGAAATATGTAATTTTAAAACTTACTGATAAGAATGTCCATCAAATTGATGATATTTAGGGGAATGGTTATGCAACCATTCTTTATATCAATAGCTTTATTCAAAAGGATACGAATTTATAGTCCGTTTGAGTATGAGTAATGTACATAGGAATTTTTTCTTTGATGCTAGGAGAAGAGGGCAGCTCATCTCAGGCTGACTGAAAGTAGATTTTGGAAGCCCACTAAATAATTTTATGTCGGCCCCGGATTTCTGGTTCCTGGGAAATCAGCTCCATTTTTCATTTTAGATTTTTGTTTGGTTACAATTTTCTGTTTTGGATCAATTTTTTTCAAGTAGGTATTAAAAACAAAATTTTCTGTTTTTAGTTGGATTAAGTTTTTCCTTCTTGTGAAACTTGCGTCAAATCATTCCAACACCGCCCCCCCCCTCCCCCACGACTATCATCCTTACACCTTATCTACCCTTATTCAACCAACTCCTCTTCATTATAGCCAATTTATACTGACTGTAAGAACAGCTCTTCGTTACGCTATGAAATCAGATTTGTTTTCTGCGGATGGGATGCGTTCAAATCAAAGAAACCTGCCATTTCTTTTGAGGGAACGAATACACCTCAGATGTTTTGAATCTCTTCCTGCGCTATAAGGATAATGATATTGGAATATTACAGCGCAACAGCGGTGTGTACTGTGTACACGTTGCAAAATCTAATCAAGATGAATTCGTCTAAGCTTCGACGACGACTGTCAATCTGTAATCGGATAGGTGCCACACGAACGAATGATTCTTCAAATAGAAATGACTCGAAATGATATATTTTTATTAGTTGTATATATGTTTTGCAAATATTCTCGATAGAAGAAAAAGTGAAGCTTTGAGATTGAAGAGATGTTGGAAGTGTAGCTGGAGAGATCTACATACATAGGGATCTACTATAATGATAGCAACGTTTTAAAATATACATTTAGATACCTGCAGAAAATAATAGGATTTCTTTATTTCGCATGTGTCGGAATACCTATTCATGTTGATAAAAAAGTACATATTCCAAGTCAAAGAAGATATACGTGTAACAGAATATTTTATACGTATGTCAGTATGTGTATGGTACAGCGAAGAATTGTATGCTTTACAGATGAGCGACGTAGGTAGGTTAGGTAGGTAGTAGGTACAGAGAGTTTCATAGAAGAAAGAAAACTCTGTACGCGGAAAAAAAATAGTAGGATATTCGAGCATGAGAAATTCCATTCTTCGAATATTACATCTGAAAAGCAGCTTATTATTTTCATTTATAATTTAAAGGTAAAGGTAAATACCGATGCGCGTTTAAGTAAAAGCTCCGACATCATTAGAGCTTACGGCATGTCGTAGAGAGACTTTGAGGTTAGTAATTATTCGATACTAAAACGAATATCTCGCGACAAAATCCCTTTACTGGAATTTGCGTAAAGGTAGAAATGGCGGGGAGCGGTTAAAGAGAATTTGAAAAGTTTAAAGAATGAACCAGCTTCAGAGCTACCAAAATACTAGCTAACACTGTAAAGGAAGTTTACCCTTCGCTGAATCGCTATAAATATACATCCACCTTGGTATTCGTTACTATGGTTACAGAAAGCACACTTGAGCGATGGACCAACTTACTATGTAAAGTTTATTTCGCCTTTACGTTCGCACACAGGCTCCTTTTTAGATAGAATATAAGGTTTCACGTGGCGTTCAATTGAGAAATGTTCAAATGTTTACGGGAATTAATCGAAAATGCCGTTGAAAATGGTTTGGAACTTTTACAAAAGGAATAGAGGCCTACCGAATGGATTCTTTCTCTCGTTTTCTCCCTCTCACTTTCGCTCATTCTCTCGCTCGCTCTCGACGTACTACAAAAAAAAGCTGAAACTTTCCGGGGCTTCTAATAGCTCCGCAACGAATGACATTTTCAATAAAATACTTTCCACTTGACGCACAATTTACCATATTTCCAGTCCTCCGATACCATACCATTGATTAACGAATGACGTAAAGGATACAAAAAAGTCAAATTAACTTCACATCATATATAGATCAATCGTCACAATTTACGTGTATTGTTGAAATTTGCCGTTGACCTTGTCAGAGGACAGCTTTCTACCCATATGTGGCACGTGTAAGGTTTTTGGGTTTATATTGAAATCGAGCAATCGTTTTCATTAAATTTATTTTCGTACCAGGGTTTCCCTGTATTCCTATATCTCCAGTTCGTAGGTACCTACGTATATTTATGTACTTGGGTACCTCTACCTACCTACCGTTTTTCCACAGATTTGAATGCTTTGCAATTTGCATTTAGATTTACAAGATTGGGAATGTATCAATTTTATACTTTTGTGTGTTGGAAAAATAGTACCTACTCAGTTCACATTTTTTTGTGCTATTTTAAAATACCTTCCTATATTCATCTTTTATTTGCTTAATCGAGTATTTGATCCAAAATGTTATTATTGTTCTCTGCGTAATTTTTATGTCCACCTTTGTAAATTAAGACGAATTTGATCGTGGTATCTTCAGATAATGTGATTTAACTACTCGTATTATTGTGATTCGTTCATTCACGAACGATTTTTTCATCTCTGATTAAATTATTCACGAGCAAATCAGGTTCAATGATTCATATTCATGGATTGATTTTAAAAAGTCAATTTTCGCTACGTCATCTTCTTGCATTGAATTTGGTTTAGAAGAGATTCGGTTGTTGAGGATATTTTTTGAACTTTTTCTCAATTTTCAACCATTTTTACGTAGCTACCTAAATTAAACTCATCTTATTTGCCGATAAATTCGCTCATTTTTCTTTCATAACTCGTAGGTAGATTTCGTCAATTTCAAATAAACTTTGCTTAAATTTTTTGAAATTTTTCAAATAAGAATTTCTTTACAATTATTTTTAAACGTGTTTAGCTGATTTTCCATGAATTTTAGACAATTTTTGGTAGGTATTATGATGTTATGCATTATAATGATGAATGATGTGTCAATTTTTTTTTCGTACTTACAAAGTTTCATAATTTTTTAACCATTTTTGGATCAATTTTGCCATTTTATCACATTTTTTCAACTTTTGACCATGTATAAGTCAATTTTACTCGTTTCGCTACATTTTGTTTTACAGATTGTTAAAAAATTCTCGGGAATCGAAAATTGATTGTTGACACAGAGTCGGAAGTTTTATGATTTTCTTTCCCAAATTATTTTAGAAATGGATGAAAATTTCTTTTTTCTGGCAACCATGACAGACCATTCCGCTATAGTACTCTTAGGTATACTGTATCTCAAGTTGCAAATCACTAGACCTCGTTCTTTAAATTTCATATCACATTTTATTAAAATTTCCACATCATTATTATCTCATCATGGGTGACAAAACTGTAAGAAAAATTAAAAAACAAAACATCATCATTCTCCCGGAACCTAATTGCGAAAATTAGAAAAAAAGGAAAAGAAACACTAATCGTACTGGTTCATACCGGCAATATAACCATCCAATTACTTCAGACAGAAAAGGCTGCTGAATTCGTTGTTAAAAATAATTCGCCGCGAAAAGGGATTACCGTTGTACAAAAACCTTCTAAAGTCGGGCTGTTAAATTAAAACCATAACAATCGAGTTGAAAAATAAAGACTATTACAAGAACGAATCACAATTACGACAACTTAACTTCAGACGTTAGCGTCGTAAAAATTAAAAATATAAGACACCCTGTTGATACGCGCTATTTGAAAAATTAAATTAGCCAACATTAATCGGCATTAATTCGAGCATTATTTAAATTAGCAACATCGTTGATACTTCCATGAAAAATACCTTACCTACAGCAGGGGAAAAAAGCGAGCTTTGTAGCCCGAGAAATAGCGTCGAATACAAAGTGAAAAATAAAATCGATACGCGTGTATTTTTTTCTATCTATAGGATATATAAACACATTAATCATGTTCTTGAGAAACCGTTTTGGTTTTGGCAATGAAAAAAAAGGACTAGTCGATAAACGAGAGGATAATTGAAAATATAAAAATTAAATAGGGGACTATAATAATAAGAGAGGGTTAGTACTTAACAGATCATCGAATTTGAAGGTTTTAAAAAACCGCAAACATCAAACCCATCGGTATTCGCAACCCTATCGATACTGGTACTATCTTGTCCGAGAAGCTGCGAAAAAATCCATCTTTCGGATTTAGCCCTTGCAAAGGTAAAAATACCTGCCTAATTAAAAACATCAAAGAAATTTTCCATTCGAAATGAGGTATAAATTATATAAATAAGCGAGTTATGTGTATGCAATAAAACTCGACAGAGTATCCTCTAATTCTACGTAGAAATAAATATAAAAAGAAATACAACACTGAAACAAACTAACGTAAACCTAAACAAGAGGCTTTGAGCTTTTTACGCAAAAATTAACTAAACGGAATGAATTGAATTATAATATGAAAGTCGTGTACTGTTTTTACTGCCATCTCTTCTTTCCTTTTTAACATCTTATTTTGATTCTATAAAACTTCACAAACCGTCTCGTCTCTCTGCTCCTAATTACCACTGTAAAGCGACAAAAAAAAAGAAGAAAAAAACATTTTTCTGTTCGAAAATAGGTAGGTACTAGTAAGTTACGTAATTTAATTTAGGTTATTAAAAAAAAGTGTTCTTTTGAGTAATTTTCAACGCGTCGTCAAACAAGTAAGATTATTTAATACAGGAGTTAAGTTTCGTTTGTTAGATTTTTTCTCCTCTTTTGCTTTCTTATTCGCTATACCCTTTACAGCGATTAAGTATTTATAAAAACAAACGCGAGTCGCGTTTATAATTTTCGGTTCATCTTTGGTTAATGGCTAAACGTGCTTCAAATGTTTTGCGCGTATTTTATCCACGCCGCGCTATCTTTTTTTTGGCCTCATCCGTTGCGTGTTTATATTCAGCGATGGGGTTCATTTTGGAATTTCAATGGTTTGCAGTGTGCTGGTGGTTTTTTCGAGTGTTTTTCATTTACTTATACCGACCGTCTGTTCTTTGATTTGCAAAACGATTCGGGTGGCGATTTTTTTCCTTCGGCCTGTAAATTACGATGAAAATGGAATACTAATTCATTTCTGAAGAGAGAATAGACATTTTTGTTTTTAGTACGATCAGGAAACAGAAGAATGATGGAATGAATAGAAAAAGAAGTGGGAATGCTTTAAAATGGCTTGAAATTACTATCAATCGATTTTGTAAATCGAAAGTGAGGCATATGAATCAAATTTCAGCGTTCCTCTATCGGAATTTAATTCAATCTCAAATCATGCCCGAAGTTCCACAAGTTGAAAAAAAATTTAAGTAGGCCTTTATGAACATTTTTTAAATTGAAAATTCTCAATATTTGCGACAACATTTTTCTCTGAATAAATTTCACCTTTAATAATAAACCTTCGCTTGAATACATTGGTCCCCTTGTATAGAATCTTTACCTCAATGTGTGTACCTATAGGTTAATAAAAAAAACATTGAACAACAGAAATTTGTTTAAATTTCTTACATATTTCTGTATTAGTTACCTGTTCAACAACTGAACGACGTTGGTTCCTCTATATGAAGCCACCCTACTCCTCTTCCTCTCATAGTTGTAAAAAATGAAAAAAGTATGAACTTTTTTTTAAAAAAATGTTTAATTTCTGCTAAGGAATTCTTCATAAATAATCCCGTTTCTGAGAGAAATCCTCACCATTCTGCTGCAAAGCAATGTTGTCGGTTCTACTCCCTTTCTCAAAACAAAGTGGATAAATTTGAGACGGATTGCGAAAAAAATGATTTTGCTAAAATTTAGTGGATAATTTTACTTCAAGTTGATAGTTAAACAGAAAATCTTTCAGCTCCAGAGGTGCCCTTAAAGGGAAGATAAAGGTTCTCAAACAGGGGGTATTTTCGAAAAAATCATGTTTTTCTACTGTATTTCCCAACTTATCTTTTTTCGAAAAAATGACTCAGTTCCGAAAAATGATATTAGAGATTCTGTGTCTATCTAGGACATGGCTATAAAAATCCGAGACCACTTTTATGATTCCCCTCAGTAGTGGAAAATTTGTAAATCGCTTATTTTTGGGAAATTCCGTACTTTGAAAGTGTTTTCTTCTCAACTTAACTATCGTCAAATTCAAAAATTGGAGAAAAATTGCTAGAAATAGTATATGAACAAAAATTGGCACAACATCTAAAAATATAATTTTCGAAACTGAGGAAATATTTTCGAATACAATGGTTCCAACTTTTTGAACACTATTCTTGTCAATTGCTCAATTCCAAAAAATCTACAATGGAGAAAAATTCTGAGGCAGGAACGATTGGCAGACAATTAAAAAATTTAATTTCAGCTTGTTCGAAATACGTACGCATTAAAGCTCCATGACGGACTTACACTAAAATAGAGTAAAAAATCAGTAAAATAGGTATTATCTCTCATGTAGATACCTATCTACTCTTCTTGATTTCAAAATCTTATTTTTTGTCGTTTTTATTATCTAAGAAATTGAAAAAAATTTCCATCAACTCGTGTTCATTCATTAATTATAAACTTACCTATATCAAATGATTAAATTCGATAATCATTGGCAATGATTTTTTTCTCACTCTGTAGACCATGAGCAAAAAAAGAGAGAAAAAAAACTGCGCCTATTCGATTCGCATAATTATAATGGGAATAAAAAGCTTTCACGCGACAGCATTAATTACGGTTAGGAACGGAAACACGCGCAGACATTTTTATAAAACCAATTACAAAAACAATTCGCTGGCTTTATGCATGTATAGACAAAAAGAAAACCTTAATTCCTGTCATTGGCAGCCGAGTTTTCTGATCATTATTCCACTTTATTCGCTCCGGGAAGTCAAAATACACTTACAACGAAAGGGTAAAAAAAAAACACCAAAGTTATAGATTATTCGAAAAATGCAATGGACAGATTTTAAATCGCGAGTAACCGAGAACTCTTTCATTTTTTTATGTTTTTTTTTCTTTCTTCGTCTCTTATATTCCCTCTCTCTTTCTATTTTCTTCGTTTTTTTTTCAAATAAAAACAATCGTCTCAGCGTGATGTTCAACTATTTTAATTTAGAAAAACAATTCTGTTTAAAAACGTTTAAAAACCGAACCCGACAAGGCTTTATGCGTGTGTCGGTCGTTAATAAAGTTTTAAATTAACATTCATTATACGCCTCAGCAAGTGGAAATAAAAAACTAATCTGCGGCTAAATTTTGTCATCGAGCGTGAATTTGGCACCGTATCTACCGATATTTGTAAGGGATATTTATCCCCAGTAAAATTACCTTTGAGAATTTGACTTTTTAGTTTCGATATAGGTAGCTGGTCGGAAAATTATCGCGAGAAATTTTCAAGCGATTATTCGCGGCTGTTGGCTGTTCTGCTGGCTACACGCTTTTTATAATTTTTCGCTTCGCTAGCTTCTCGCCTGTATAGCCTGTATTACCTGATTTATTCCTTGTTCTTGCTGTATAGTTATTATAATATCGTGTGAGATGGGATGGTAGATATTTGTGTCGTGGGCTTTCTTTTTTTATGCAAGGTGTGCAGAAATTTATAACTTGTATACCTACTTGCTACATTTTTTCCGATTTTATTTTTAACTTCTTGATATTTTTCAAACATCATTGTTTATTTGTTTGTTTTTTAACTACACCGAGACTTTGATCTTGGTGACAAAATTGAACGATCAAACATTCCAAAATATTATATGTATGTAGGTAAGTAGGTATACTTATTCAACTTGAAAAAATAAGAGCCTGTGTAATGGTTACTGGGTAGACTTATATAAAAACAAACTCAGTTTGAAGGGGAGGAAAGACAGGTGTATTGTTCAAAATTGCTAAATATTTTTTTTTTTAGAAAATCTTTAATTTTTCCGATTTTACTTGGTTCGTTTTAGATTTTATTATTTTAGTGAATTTTCAACTTTTCTTCAGTGATTCCAAATACCTGCCTGTATGTTTTCAAAAGAAATTAAGTTGGGCACCTTTTTTTTGTAAGGAAAGTTGAAACTACGATATTGTGGTAAATTTTTCCTTCACTAACGATTTCAGAGAGTTCGAATAAATTTCACAAAATTAATGTTATTAATTCATCGCATCAAGCAATAATAATAAAAAAAAGAATCATCCGTGATTATAATTATTTATCGCACCCTTTTTTATACGCACTATGTTGTATGTATTACATGGCGCCTGCATCTATTTTAGGCACTTGTCATCTCACTAATTCAAAATCAATTAATCAAAACACGGTATTAAAAATTAATAGGGTGAAATTAACGCGAACTGACCACCTCGATAAATTACCGGATAACTCGTACAATGCAGAAGCGGTCAGTTCGGTGCACAAATGTACACGCGTAACGCTTGCCTCCTTTTTTTGAAACACTGAACTTGTTTGGTGAGTTGTCCACACGCTGGTCAAGTATATTAACATTTAATATAACGTTTAATAAAGACTTCAGTTTTAATACGGTGAAAAAGAAAAACTTGATTTTAATTTGGGCTCTGATCCTCAGGTTTACATGTTAACCTCGCGTCCATTGTAATACGACGAATGTTTTCTTTTTTTTACACGAGTGGGCATTTTTTTCTTTTATGTAGAAATTAATTTTGTTCAGTCGATGGTCAAACCTCGTACTCGTGCTACCAGTATTGGTGGTGGGCCTTTTTTTAAAAGGTATCTAGACCTACGCGATGTCCATACCTTCCTGTATGACCTGGTGGGCTGTTCGTGTTGTTCGATCGATGGTTAAAAGGTGGCTGCGTGGATTGCTACGTCCAATTGGCCAAGAAAGTATTGTGTCTAGGAAGTGGAAAAGGTTTACAGGGTGTCTGGTGAGTGAATGCACCGTTACAGTTACGATATTTGGGCATAGCCAGGTATATCATGCGTGTTGCCTTGCTGTCATCATATTGAAGAGTCAAATGGACATTTGAAAAAAATTTAATTTCGAACTAGTTTTTCATCGTAGGAATATTGACAGAACTTACGAAAGACATCTCATATTGGAATTTTAGCATTTGAGCAGCATAAAATCTCATTTCCCAATTCGGAGAAATTTGCCTACCTTGAGTAGAATTTTAAAAACATTTGCTCCGAAATTTTCATACTTTCTATGCGTATTAAAGTTGGACTGTTAAATTTTTTTGAATAATTGTGAAAAGAGAATCGGTTTTTGACAAAAAACCCAAGCCCAAAACTTGGACAAGGGTGAGTAAAAAATTTGACAAACATTTTAGATCCCCAATGCAATTACTTTTGATTATTTCTTTTTGACTTACGACGTTTAGAAATTAATATTGACAAAATGCTGTAATAAATGACTCTTCTACGAGGTCTGACAATTTAATAACAATACTTTTGCCATTGCGCGGGTTGTAGTTACATTAGGACAACGGACGCGGTCTCATTTGAAAAAGGAGTAGATTTTCTATTACTGTACAAAATTTCAAGTTAATTGGACGATTTTTATTGTGTGTTTTACAGCATCTCAAAGTTGACAATTTTTTTACCCTCGTCGTGAAACTTTGAGGGAAGTCTTGAGGAGGGTCTTTGATTCAGGGAGATGCGACTGTGAATTAGAGGAGTGGTGGAAGTCCAAAAAAGTCAAAAATGATGTTTAAAAGAGATAAGGAACTGTTGGAGGAAGCTCACCCAATCAAAACCTCACAAACAGTAGGTCATGGGGAAATCGTTGCCTAATGGTTGTGAGGAAACTCCCTTTGAGGTGAGTGTAAAATAATGTTTGGAGGAGGTTGACCTCATATAAGTATCTTCAGCGTAGTCATCCTTCAACAGAATGCCCCACAATTATTCTCCAAAACGCCCTTCAAAAATGTGTACGGCCTTATTCAGAGGCAGCTTCCTCAAAATTTGAGCGGAGGCTCTTCAGTCATGCTCAAAAATGAAATGAATTTTGATTTTCAGGTAAAAACCTTCTGAGAACGAAGTAAAGGTTACTAGGAATTGAATCTGGGGAGTAGAAATGCAGAGGAGGCACTGAGATGTCTTGAGGAGGTAAAAATTCCTTCAAGAAAAAATTTGCAACATTCATTTTCACGACGAGGGTAAAAAAATTGCCAACTTTGGGAGGGTGTAAAACACACAAAAATCATCCAATCAACTTGAAATTTTGGTAGCAACTTTTTTTAAATTAAGGAACGAATTCGAGTGATAAGTGACCTAAAGGTGAAAAAAATTTAAATGCACTCGCAAAATTTTCAATGTTAATGACTTTATGGCTGCAAAATACAAATCGAAAGTTCGTAATTTAGAGACCATGCATACTTCAAAAATTGATTTGAAATTTCGTAAATCGGGGTCCATGCAAGTTCCAAAAATCAGTTTGAAGTTTTTGACTAATTTGACCTTCTTCGCCCTTTTCGAAAAAAAAAAACAAAAGTGAATTTAGTGCCTCTGAAGGCAGCTTTTAATCAGAGTTTTACGAGAAAAAAAAATAGCACACGTCCATTTTGCTTCCTCGTTTAGGAGGTACCCATACCCAGTTATATCCAAATCTCAAGGCTGGAAGTAGGTACATCCACTCACCAGACACCCTGTACTACGTATATGTAAAATAAAGTCGAGAAAAGCGTGATGTCAGTCAATTTGACGGAACTAAGGGTGGGTGTTGAATGTGTATAGCTATTTTTGCTCGTATACCAAAGATAAGAAACTGTTCGCCTTTACGAAAAGTAAATAAAATAGCACCACTTATCCGAGTTAACGTTATATAGCATTATAACGTAAGTAGGAGAGCGCGCAGTACAATAATAAAAGGAAATGAGTTTCGTGGCTATAACAGTCTTTTGACTGTGTGGTGATACGGAATGAGGTAGAGGGGTGTGATGTGAAAAGACTTTTATTTTTGTGCATTATGCGGATCTGGTTAAAGCTTTGGGTATAATATGGGAAGAAAATTCAAGATGTATGTCGGTCTAAAAAATAGTTCCAAGAAAATGATATCCGTAGAAATGTATTTTTCCATTTTTTTACTCTCTTTTTTCGCTTTGGCTGCTTATGTTTGAGTAGGTATTTTTCGCGCTCTCTGTTTCTATCTTGTGGAGCTGGTGCTCGACGCTATTCGATGTTATCCGATACTGTGTGTGTAACGAAATCGTATTTATATGAAAAAGAGGTTTTTCGTTTGTACATACATACCTATATCATCGTTTTTTTACGTATAATACACTATACACATACGGCGATGTTTATGTATAGTAAGTATATATTGTATCCTCTCTCTGATAAAGATGAGAAAAAAATAACCATTTTTCTACGCAACAATAAGCTCGATTACTCCTACATGCGTGAATTTTTATTTCATCTATACAAAATATACCTACTCGCACTGACACACTCGTAAAGATGAGCTTGTACGCGGCGGTACAACGATACAACATGGCGTATGACAATGGTAAAGTCGAAAAGTAACCTTTTAAATGTGGCATCGCGTAAACGAGTGTATTTGGTGGAAAAAATTCGACTTTAACGTTACGTTTGGCGTATAAATGTACGAGTAGATAGGTACCTATAGGTAGGTAGAGTAGAGATACGCACATAGGTTTTTTGGTGGGCGCATATGCCATGCATGAAGAAGAGATATCATTCGCTGAACATTCGCCATGTTTCGTTCAAAAGAGAGTATACATAAACTTTTTGCCATCTATGGTGTAGGTAGCGTATAATAAAAAGAAAAATGATATTTTCGAAACGAAGACACAAGAAAGTTCATTACGGAATCGCACATTGCGGAAAACAGCAAGCTGGCAAAAACTAATATAGGCAAGTGAAGGTACGATCGCTTCAAAATTAAGGCACACACAGGATGAAGTGGTAGCGGTTGCGAAGTTTCATGTCGAAGAAGGCAGAGAAGGGCGGAAATAAATTTCAGCAAGAGACGTCTTCCGCCTAAGAAACTTATATACAAGTTTACCGTACCAACTATTTACTAAGTCTTTTAATAAACTACTAGCGAAGGTAACACATGTCTGTCTATTTGTCTTGTCAAAACCAAACTATTTAATTCCAGAAAGCCACTGTAAGCTCATATCACCCTGAAACTAAGCTTCATTTAATTTAAACCCCTACTCCCTGATTTATCGTCTTCGGCATCGAATAAAAAATTCTTCCAGCTAAAAGAAGGTTTTAACGGGATTATTTAATTATTGCGCGGTTTTAACTGCGTTGTCTTTTTCATTCTTGCGAATCAGGTTAAAATGGTGCACATTTCGTCGACCGCGGAATGTAGACTTTTTTACATCTTTTTTTTTCTGGATGAGCCTCGTCTTAAAGGTTTGCATTTTGAGGAGAACATTTTCGAGTAATGTGGTAGGTAATGGATGTTCATTATCATTACTCGTGTTCATTGCTAGTATAAATTTTTCTTCGGTTTTTCCAACAATATTCAAGTTCCTGCTGCACTTGCCACGTTGAATGATGAGTGAAACGTTAACGTTGGCGTCTAAGTACAGACTACAACCAATTGCATACTTTGTTTCTGAAGGAAGTGGCTGCAGGTTTCCTATAAATGAATCCTAGTGTGTTCCTTTGTTAGCGAAATTACGAGGGTTGACCGTGAAATTAGTCACCTACTGCTCTCACACGCAGAGAAATGTAGTTACTGGGATCGTAAATACACGATTGGAAACGTTGAAGTTTTAGCTTCAAAATGATATGTTTGTGATCGTGCTATGATAACTAGAAGTTGGTGAAATTTTGATTTGAAGTGGGTGATGAAAAGGTCTCGGGTCGCGAGAGTAAAAGTAGGAATTTTCATGCACTGCTCGCTCTAGCTCTCGCGAGGATAGAAATGTAGCTACTGGAATCGTAAATACGCGTCTGAATACGTTGAAGTTTTAGCTTTAAAATCATATGTTTATGATCATGATATGATAACTAGAAGTTGGTAAAATTTTGAATTGGAATGAGTGATGAAAAAATCTAGGGTTGGCGAGACTAAAAAGTAGGAACTTTCATACACCGCTCGCTCTAGCGGCGAGACTAGTTCACTTATTGAGTTGCTTGCATGCTCAAATTGTAGCCTGAAATCTCAGGAACACGTTGGTGTACTCAACTTTTCTGTACAACCCGTAGGAAGGAAGTCAAATGAATTAAAAGTGACTGAATGAAAAAACATGCCAGTGAAAATTTTTGAAATTTTTTACATGAATGTTCTCTCAGTCGCTTTAGGGCCATCTAAAACTTTTTCTACAGATCGTATAGAAAAGTTGAGTACACCAACGTGTTCCTGAGACTTCAGGCTATAATTTGAGCACACAAGTAACTCAATAAGTAAACTAGTTTCGCCGCTAGAGCGAGCGGTGCATGAAAGTTCCTACTTTTTACTCTCGCGACCCGAGACCTTTTCATCACCCACTTCAAATCAAAATTTCACCAACTTCTAGTTATCATAGCACGATCACAAACATATCATTTTGAAGCTAAAACTTCAACGTTCCCAGTGGTGTATTTACGATCCCAGTAACTACATTTCTCTACGTGTGAGAGCAGTTGGTGACTGATTTCACGGTCAACCCTCGTAGATTATATGTACCTTAGTACCTACATAATTGGTGCTAAAATTCTGATGAAATTAAAACTTGGGCGTTATATGTTTATGTACTCGTATGTACCTAATTACTTATTCTTGTTTGAAGATTCAAAAACAATAACGCAATACTTTTTTTAAAAAATGAATATGTACTTATTAGGTACACCTATAAATTTTTTTAGCTCCGGAGGTGCTCCTGGAGAGGAGATATGAGTCCTCAAAGAGGTTTTGTCCCCGAAAAAATCATGTTTTTTTTTTCGCGTTCTAGTTCTTACCCAATCTGTATTAGGAACAACGGTCCAGTCCCAAATGAAAGTATTTGAGAATTTGCGTCGATCTATGCTATTGTCGTCAAAATCCTACATCACTTGTGAGTTCTACTGAGTGGTTGGAAATTTGAAAATCGCTTATTTTTGGATAAATTCGTGATTTGAAAATTTCTTCTCTCTCAAATATTTCACATTGATTGCGCCAACATATTGAAAGATATCATTCTTGAAACTGAGGAAATATTTTGAAATGCAGTGCTCTCAATTTTTTATCATTATTCCCAACTTCAAACAATCCAAACAATTTCATAAGCTTACGGCCATTTTTCTTGATTTTTTGTAATAATTGACGTCACCTGCGTTCCAGAATATTTCCTCAGTAAGTATCGTGAATGATATCTTTCAATATTTTGGCATAATTATTGCGAAATAAGTATTTGAGGGGGAAAACCTTTTTCAAAACACAAATTCATTCAAAAGTAAGCAATTCGCAAATTTTCAACCGCTCACGTCGAGCTTATCTATAAACCATTCTTTTTTAAAAGTAAGCTATTTTATTTTGGATTTTTTCAATTTTTTCAATTTTTAAATTATTGACACTTAAATTCTGTCGTCAACGCCAGGAAAATTGCAGAATTCTCTAATCCTGGTTAAAATATACCCCTCCGTGCTTAAGTGATGGGAACAGTTTCATTCCTATTTACGACTGTATCAATTTAGAAATCTCTTACTAATAATTGTAAAAAATTATACAATCGTGGAATGTTTAGCTATAAATATTCAAAATTGAAAATTGCGATTACGTGCATAGGCAGTTCAGAATGCAATTTTGTTATCAAGTTGCAGCTTCTGAAATGCTTTTACCTGAGGTTTTTAAAATAACGCACTGTAATTGTGTAGTAAATTCATTATTAATTATTTTATATTTTTATTGCAAAGTCTTGATTTTGTATTTCTGACAACTTTTACCTCTACTCATTATCACTTTGAGATTGAATAGTTGAAAAAAATAAGTACCTATACATAAATCCTTCAAATTTTCTTCAAGGTATAGGTAATCATTTGAACACTCGGGTCGAGCTCTGATCTTTGTTTTGATAGGTATTATCATTTCGAGCATATAGGTAAGTGGAATTCTTCGTGTATTGTGTTCGAATATGTAAGTACCACTTATTTCCACGCGCTGAATATTTTTGGATATTTCTTCTCGATCCGATTTATATGTATAGCGCGCAAATACCCATTGCCTAAAGTATTGCTCGTATAACGGGAAAGGAACGAAATGCATAAAAATAGATATTCCAAAATGATCGTAAAATTTTACTAACCTTCGAAAAAGTGCACTTGGAATATGAATGAATTGTTGCCCCCTTAATACGAGTATAAAAAATCACCCTTCGAAAGATAAACCAGAATTGGAAATTTTTTCTTTCTGGTGTTCCTCACCATCCATACCTACCCTTTTGGTGATTCGAATTTCGCACCATCAAAGTACACTCGAATCTGTAATACTCAACTTGGGTACCATATACGTAAATAGATCGTATATGCATAAGCCTAAACGTATGAGCGCACTTGTTCTTTCCTTCCTTAAACTACGTATGCGTTATTCGTATAGCATCATCTTCGCACAACGATGATGCTACTATTCCCCCTAATAGTAGTCCATTTTTAAAAACTGCCATAAATCGTAAACTTTCGAAAGCATAGCCGCCGAAACTGCACTGGTGTGTTTGTGTTTGGCGTATCTGTGTAGTGTTTTCATCTTGTAGTATTATAATTCGGGTACGATAACGACGACACGAGTCTGCACCGTTTGGTTGCCACTTGCTAGTGTAGTGTATAGTGTTAGGTATATGGCATCGGCAACGGCAACGCGCACGAACAGGGCTAGCACCAAATGATACGCGGAAAATTTTCAATATTCGAAATTATACCCGAAGAAGAAATAACCATTTTTCGTTATAGCTCGCCTTTATAGCTGGCATCGCACACAGAGATGTAGAATCGAGTACAATGGCTGCGATAGAGAGACGCCACCCTCTTTACATCGGGTGACCGCCATTACGCGGGCGAGAGTTTTCTAGAGGGTGGATGACATATACACATAGGGTCCGCTGATTATAACTTTTCCTCTCTCTCTTTCGCTGCTCTCGTACGTATCGCGTTTTGTGAAAAACGACGCCATAAGACTTTTCTATACAGTATGTCTCAAAAGTCACCCACAGTTTTAGTGACTCTTTTGAACAGGTATAATCATGGCGAAATGCAATCTTGACCGAAATGGTGCTTTCTATGGTGATGCTAAATGGTGTCATCTTGGAGTTTGCAAAGTTGAAATTTTCCAAGAAATTCCAATGGTTTTATCGTCAAATGTTTCGAGGAAATTTTTACGTTTTTGAAACAGATGAATTTCCAAATTTTCAACTATAATAATTGTCTAGGTATCATTTTTTTTTTTTTTTGAAAATGTAGTTTGCATTTTTTTTTTTGAAACTATACTTTAGAAGCATGCATCTTATTGGAGAAGGGGGAGGGTGCAGCGATTTTATGACTCTTTGAATCAGCTATGTACGGATCTAAAATACTCTTCGAATCATTTTTTAATTTATGGAAACCCGCATGATTGCAGAAGTCCTCTTCATAGCGAACTTGGGCTCTAAGATAAATTGAAATAAATCGGCCCTGAATAAATTCAACCCGGGGCCTCTTTAGTGTTTAGGGACTCTCCGGAGCCCTTAACCATAGTACCTACCTACCTACCTACCTACCCATTTTCCAACTTTCATTTTTCTGACATTTCTGTTTTACAATAAGAAAGTCAACTTTTGATAAGTTTTCTAGTTTTCAAATTTCTCTAGAACTTCTGCAACCAAATAAGTATATATATTAAAATCTTACGCCAGAAAATTAGAGGCGGTTTCGCTGAAAAATGCTGAGAAAATTCTAAAAATTTTAGGCTGAGAAAACATTCTAAAAAAATTTAATAAATGTTTTAGAAAAAGATTGAGACACTGCTTTCTTAAAATGAAAAGTTTATGTACTATACAAGTTTTTTATTTTTTTTAAGGGGGGGGGGGAATCAAAAATTTTGTTAAAACGTTTTTTTTATTATGTATTTTTGAAATTCTACATGGGATGGAATGGGAATAAGAGGTAAGGTTGAATGAAAAACAAGTCAAAAAAAATTGATGAAGTTTATCTTGCAGCCTTAATTTCAAACTTTTTACCGTCGTGTTTTTTTAGAAACTTTTTTTCAACTTTGTTCAAAATTACAACTTTCAAAATGATTTTAAAAAATGAAAAATCATGTGAAAATAAAAACCCAACAGACACCTACCTACCTAACTATAATATTCATGATCAAAATCATCTACTTCCTCTGAAGAAAATTGCTTCATGAATTTTAAAAGAGCTCTGGCCATCAAGGTTCAATGGTAAAATACATTATATGTACATACAAAGAAGACCAAAAAAAGTACTTTTTACAGTCATAATCTCGATTTCCCTTCAGAAATTTTTTCCAACTTGTTCGAAATTTCAATACAGTTTTAACATTATCCCGGTGGGGGGGGGTGAAAACCAAGTGAAAACTCCACATCACGTCTTTGATTCTAATTATTTTCCTTCCAGGGAAAACTTGTTTTATATAGTATGCCAGTTTCAAAATATCTTACAGGACCTTCCGCTTTCCAGTGAGAAAAGTTCATTTTTTTGCTCACGGGTTATGGAATGATGATTTGATTTGGGCTTGGCATTGATTTTTTTTGAGTGATCAAGTTGGCCCTTTTGAGAATGTAAAGTGGAGCTTATTTTTGGACAAAATCCTCGAAATCTCGAATCGCAAAAGTATTGACGAAATTAATTATTTAGATATAGGTATATCTCATTTCTTCTTGCAACATTTAGTCGTAAAAATTGCAGTAAAGATGGACTGAAGTTGTTTTTAAACTGATCTTCCACAACAGGTATGTACGTAGGCATTCCAGTTTTTCAATCAAGCTTACATGGATCAAAAAGAATGCTTCATTGGAAAAATCTCGTGTATTTGTACCTACTCAAACTTTATTACCATGTGCTCAATCATCAAATTGATAGAATCGTAATTTTTTCGAAATATTTAAATAAAACCGAGTACCTATCAGCATTCAGCGAGTAGCTGTCGTAAATTTTCTTCTAGCATTCAATGATATACTTGTGTGCATTTTTAATCGGCTTGTGATAATTGAAGACGTCAAAACAAAAAGGGGTATATATGACACATATGTCCTTTTTGAGACGAATCCATATTGTTATTCTTCAGACCTTCCTCTATCATATGAGACCACCCCCACTTCACAAAGTCGAAAAACCAGTGAGATATCGCCATTTTAAAACTGCGAAGTCGATTAAAAATTTACTTTTTCAGAGATAATGGGTTACTCATGGTCGATTTTGTGTTGTCAACCATTATTTACCTGGTTTAAATCCAAAAATTTGCTCAGCAAAAACATTTTTAAATCAAAAAAAAAAAAAATTGGCCAATTTTTCGCTTCAAAAAGGACATATAATTCGAAATGTTTGAGTGTTTACCACTAACACACAGTTTCCTCCAGACTGATGGTGCATAGCATTTCATATTGTTAGATAGTGGGAAAATAAGATAAAATCGTCGCCATGTTCAAATATGCACATTTCTAAACTTTACAAGCACTCAAACTTTCAAACAGTTTTTTTCTCAAAATACAACTTTCACACATATGTCCTTTTTGCTATGACGTCTTCATTTTTTTTTTAATTCAAAAAAATGACGTTAAAAAAAATGAAGTCTGTTGGCTGGTTTAAAAAAAAATTCAACAGATTTCACTGTTTTGTGCCAGTTGATGATTGATTATTTCAAAAAAAAAAAAAAAAAAAAATGACGATGGAGAAAATGTTTGGCTGTGAAACATGAGAAATGGCCGTTTTCTGTTTCTTGAGATTCTTCAAAAATCTAGAAACTCAGTTACCTACTGGGAAGGGATTAATGAGAGTGAAGGAAAGCTCGTATTGGAAACTCCCCGCCACCCCGGCCATTAATATTGTTATAGTCGTATGTACAAATTGATGGCGGAGAAAAGTTTTCACTCTTCGGTATTTTAGAAGGAATTGATAAGTGGTTCGAGACTTGAATTATTGGGAACCGGTTTGAAAAATCACTACTTCATTTGAGATGTTCTAAAATGCATGTAGAATGTATGATATTCATTTATGAAAACGCCATCTGCGTTCACTTATCTTGGAAAAATCAGAATTTGTGACTTGTAGCACCTTGTGTGCTGGTGGAAAATTGTTCACAAAATGTTGCAAAACTTCGGGGACACGCTGTATATGCGTGTACGATTCTCTCCAAATGTAGCAGATACGTAGATACACCGAAGTATAGCCGAGTAATGTGTATCGTTTGAATTACGGTTATAGCTTTTTAAAAATGTTATCCGAAGGAATTCTCGACGTAGTAAATTATCGATTTGGCTGCTATAGTTTTTGTGTACGCGTCCATAGATATGCGGCGATGCGATGGTCTTTGCTGCTGCTACACGTTGCTGTCGGTTTTCCTATATAGATACGAGCACTGCTACGGTGGCGGAGCTTTCTCTTTCGATGGCGGTGCTGCTGCTGCGATTGGTACACTATACACGAGATAGTATAAATACATAAAGGGCCGAGTTATTAATGACTTTATGGCACGTATGAACTGTCATCGTGCGGTAGAAATAATAGTGCCGATGATTAGGGGGTATTAAGCGTACAAAGAGAACAATTTTATAGCGTTCGTAAAATTTTAAAGCGTTATTGCCGTTCTGGGAGAAATATTGTTATAAATTGTAAAGGTCTCGTAGGCGGTTGCTATATTTATGACTATAAAGCTTTCATCGAGCGCAAAATTCGATACTGGTAGATTTGCGCTGCGCTTTGTTCCGAGTGTGCTGCAAATTTTCTCCCATGTTTGATACGCGCGGTTCTCACCTCCCGGCTCCCTGTCTTTATTTTGGTCTGATTAGTTTGCCAATATATTGCGAAAATTCTCGCGTCGGGTTTAATTTTACTTCACGTCTTTATGTACTCGTACCTATATACGTACGATTGGCTTGCGGTACGCCTTGACAACTCCTTTACTCGAAATCTCTAATATAAACCGAGCGAGTGTTTTCGCTAATGCTTCTTGAAACCGAATTAACTAACTGTTTGACTGCTGCCAAATGACGTTTTACCTGCCTTCATCCAAACACCAATCTGTGACCAAGCAAAGGCGAACGAGAATACTGAGCTTGTGTAATTTGAAAAATATAAGACGTCGTTTTATTGTGCACATGATTAAAAAACCCCGCTGGCGTTTAATTTAATTTCATATCTGAACATGGTTTACATGGTTTGTGTGAAATGTTCATATTCATACCTACGCACACGTACGTAGCTATTCTCTGGTTGGTGCAGTAGAGAATTTTGCGTATTAAATTTTCATATTCGTGCGTAGGTACCTTTAAATAGTATGTAAGTATACATTTGCATATCGGGTGCAGTTTTTCCCATCTTCGTCTTACTATTCAAAATTCGCGCAGTGTACAAATGCAATGCCAATTAATAACGATAACAAATACGAAAATGAACATTTCGTCAAAATTTTCCACTCTAAATCATGTTTTTCGTTGCAAATGAAGATTATAATCTCACCATGTACAGTAGGTATCCTCTTTTCGCTCATCTGTGTATTGAAATTCAACCTAATTTCTTCGCACAAATACCAGCTTTAAATATATAAATACCTATAAATTTAACCCACAAATCTACACCGTAAAAATTTCCAAATTTTGTATAAAATGTTTGAAAAGTACATATTTTCTATTTCTTCATCTTCATCTGCGAATGGATGAAAGTCGTAGAATGTAAAGAATTTCTTTTTCCTCCTCGTTAAGTTCTAAAGACACTTGACAATTTTCGACTGCGGTTTATGTTTCGCAAACTTTCACCAATTTTGATCGACGCTGCGTGAATAACATCTGGTGTAATATTCCGCCCAGGCGAATTTTTCCTTCATAACCAACCAAGCTGCCGAGCTTTTGGAAAATTTTACCGAATTTTCTGAATATCTGCTACAAATGTCGAACGGCCCTGAAAGAAATTTTTCATCGTAGGTAATAATTTTCGTATTTGAAAAATTACGTCGCGTTTTGAATTTTTCCTACGACGCTGAATCGATGAAATTTTTCGCTTCGGTGGAACGGTGTTTAAAAGGTTTATATTTTGGAATTTTTTCCCGCAAATATTTTATAGCGACGAAAAGGCTCGATGGTGAATTTGAAATGGAGACTGGTAGTGGATGATGGCCGGAGGGGTTTACTTACAGAGTAAGCTTGTTTATCCTTTTAGATATCGCGAGCATGGTCGTAATACAATTTTTATGAATGAAAATTTTCCAAAATATTTGATAGGAAAGTGTACCTTTGAGTTAACTCATGATTTTCTCTTGTTCGTCGCTTTTTTTGCTTCAGTTTTCTGAAAAATTGCAATAGCATTTTTTTTGCATTTACCTCCTTGTTAGATAAAAAATTCTTGACTGGAGTGCCAGTGCATCAGTCTTGAGGCGTTCAAAGTTGAAATAATTTTTTGTCTTTGTGGTCTAATTACTTGATCTGACTGAAGGTGTGATAAGATGGGGATAGGAGAGGGTCACAAAAGCACGCTCTATTGAAATCAATGACAAACATACGAAAATTAAAGCACGCCAAAGTGTATGTGCATTTTCAAGGGAGGGAGAAGTGAGTTTTAAAAAATCATCATTGAAATACATTCGCCAATAAAATGACACGAAAAAGCATAGGTACACAATTATAGGGTTGAAATTCCAAAATTCGTTGGAGTATGAAATCATCAACCTATAAATTAAACTATGTACCTACATATGTAGAATAAAAATGTTTAAAACATTTCAAAATTTAATGAATTGGTTTTCGAAAAGTATAATTCGTAAATCTTATAATAAAAATATACTACTTAATCGAACTGTTCAAACATTTCTAAAAATGTAATTCAATTAAAAATTTCATATCAGTTTTTTAAATAGTCTAGATTTTCAAAATCACATGATTAAAATAATATAAACTCACCACTTGAAATTCAGTCACATGCAGATGATATTTTAGAATCTTATCTTACCTTACAAATTTTTAATTGGATTGATCTGATACTCACGTCAATGGAGGAAAAAGAAAGTTTTTTGGTGATTGGGGTAGTTAAGGGTGAGGAAGCTGTGCCAACAAAATTTTCATGACATTTGATAAATTTTTACTCTTCTTTTTCTATAATCTGATGAGCAATTGAAACGGATGAATTATGAAAAGTTGGTGTAGAAAAAATTGTATAGGTATGTAATTGAGTAGATAATACCTACGAAATTTTTTCGAATTTTGAAAATATCAGGTTTCAGAGTCAGATGTGGTCAAATGACCCAAACGAACGTGTTGGAAAGTTCAGACCTTAACTTTTTCAAGGAATAGGATCCAAGATTTCAACATTTAAAGAAATACTTAAATCATTTTTGATACTTTTTCAATTGTTTTTTTTTTCATAATTTGTATCGAATTTACCTATGCTAAAAACGAATAAAAATCACCTTCAGTTTTCAGAAAAACATACAGGGTTGCAAAACGGAAAAGATTATTTCATTTCAAATGTGTAGTGTTGAAACCTTCGGCCTTTCTTACTTTTCAAAAGTCTATAAAGGTGTCCTTAATATTCGTTTTAAACTCGAATACAATTTTTGAAGTGATAGCCTGTTCTTTTTCAATTTTAAAAACAGTTTTTCAAATTTGCTACCTGTAATCACAAATACTTACTGACATGATCGCGTACAACAAAAAAGTCAATTTTTTTTCAAACTCATAGAGAGAGGGGAAAGGAATAAGAGAGCAGAAAAAGTACAAACTAATCGCATTGAGACAAATCTGAGCCCTTCCAATTCTTATTTTTTGAAATGTATCAAAGTTGAACCACGTTTGTTCTTCAAAAATCGAATTGAAAAATAAATCAGGACAAATGTACGTAACCTTGAGCTTGAAAAGTAGTTTTTTTATTTAAAAAAAATTGCAAATTGAATGATTTTGAAAGTCATCAAAATCATTCAATTATTTCTTCTAAGACAGGAAAAGAGTGCTGCATGAAACTAGATTTTTGAAAGTTGAAGTTGGCAGTAATTGACTTTCAAATTAGCAAAATTAAATTTTTGCGGATTATATTTTTCAATACCTTTTCAAAAACAGTCCAAAAACCACCCAAGAATGTTAATGACCTGACAGATTTGAGAGATCAAATCAAACTTTACGAAAATCATAAAATTATAGTTGTAGTTGTAAAATCGTATTCTTATTCAGAATAAAAAATCGAATTTTCAAATTCGTCGACATGAATGGGTAATTTTTTATTTTCATCAGAAATCGATGTGATTCCCCTCCCCTCACAAATTAGGCATTCCTTTGTTATACCTCTATTTTTTATATCACTGGTCATTTTAAATTGGTTTTCATCTCTGATAATTTTCTGTGTAATTTTGCGTATTCAAGGTACCCAGTTATTCACTTCAAAAAACTTCCAAAATTCGAAAAACACATCGTAGAAAAAATAAAAACTGTAACACTTTCATAAAAATATCGTCTCGCTATTGTTACTTCCAAATCACAGTAAAAATTAATATTAAAACAAAAAACACCAGTGTCAGTAATCTACGAAAAAAAAGTATGAAAAAAACAATACAGAAAATAATATGGAGAAATTTGAAATTTTATATACGCATCTTGCCTGTTTGCGAATGTATCTTCAACTCCATAAACACGCGGGTATGTGATCGATTAACAAGATGAAAAACTAAATCACATCGGGCCGATTTGAAATTGTATCCAAATAGCTTTGGCTACGCTCCAACTTGCTATTACCCCTTAAATTTGACGACGATAAACTTACCTAAATAGATGGCACGGTGTAAAAAAGCTCACGATGGTAAAATGCGGTATAATATATAGTACGTTTGTACTACGATGTAGGCATGTTCACATAACACGGAGTATAAATTTATCAAAAATTTACAGTACACTGGTACAGCATACATATCGGATTCGCGAAAGACATGTAAAATAACTTGTGACGTTAACCGTTTTCAATGATGTAGCCTATTCGATAAGCACGTATTTTATAAAACCGTCATTTAACCCTTTAGAGTTGTATTGAATAAAAAAATCTTTACATATGAATTATACCCTTTAACCCTTTTTTTTCTTCTCGTATTGGAACTCTTCCGCTTTGAAAATCGGTGCGTAATACATATTCAAATTACCCGGCGCGTATAGTAATTTAGTATTTTTTTTGCGATAAGATTTTTCATTGGAGGATGGCTAAAAGTTAGAAACAATAACATTTAACAAAACGTATTACCATGTTTCCTTCTCATTGGTTGATTGCTGTCGAAAAGAGAAGGGGATATGTAAATGAAGGGTTAAAAACAGATGGTTAATGTTGCTATTTTCATTGTTTTAATGTGCCCTACCTATAGCAGTGATTGCAGTAAATTTGTACTAATAATAAAAAATATAATCGAGCTCTGAAGTCATCTAGTACTGCATTAGTAAGGGTCTGTGTGTGAGCTTACGAACAACAAGACAGATGTATGTATCTCTATCTTTGGTTCATGGTGCTTTGCGCTGTGGGCCTATTTCATGACGAAAATCTCGACTTAAAAAAAGAAAAATTCATCTGTATCGAAATATTGAAAGCTACGTACCTAGTACCTACTCGTATGTATGTGTATAGCCTAGATGTACTAGGATGAAATAAATTTAGGTATAAGTATGTCTCATTTTACGACAAGGTATTTTCCATTTTCAAATGGAAAACGCGAATTCTTTGTTTGGGCAAAAAATGGCTTACTTTTGTTATTGATTGATTAGTTTCTCGCAGTTTTGTCGTTTTATTTTCACTTTTTCCATAACAGAAAATTCGAAATATTTACAGCGATTTCTCGTCGCGTCTAGTATATGGCTTCCGCGGTATCTGGTAATTGCCGTAAATATGCGAGAATTTTCGCGAGTTATTTTTGAAAACCGACGAAATGAAATACACAGCAACTCGTAGACAGAGTTACGTATACACATAGGATCTGCAATATGAATGTCGAACCAGTGTGGTAGTGTAAATTTAATCCCATCTTATACGATGATGAGAATCGTGATACCAGATGAAAAATTAAAATGGATATCGGGCCGAATATAATTTATACATTCCTCGGTGTACCCCGTTCGATGGCATCTATGCTATAGTACTATGGTATATTATGTGATGTGACGTAATGTCAATAATACAAATATCCGCGCCAAAGGGTCTAATCGTAGTAATAGGGATCGTGAATTGCATATTCATGCATCACGCATCGTCTTTTTCTTTTTATTAATTCTTTCTCGAACGCCTTTTTATATAAGGTATTGAATTTTTCTCACGTATATGTATTGACATTTTATTCTCACGCGGCTATAAACGTCGTATGTAGCTTAGATGTGTTTTTTCTTCTCTATTGAGATGATGATTCTGTGATAGACTCGAGTCGCATTTGTTACTTTTTATTCGAGTTAAAGATAAGTAGTTTCTTTCTAGGTTGCATGTGTGCTGAAATTTTGAGAATTTTTTGTCCACTGAAATTTGAAAATAACGAATGCAGATTCCTGATGAAAAAATTTCGGATGGAGTCAGATTTGAAAAAAAAATAGCTGGATGTGGTATTGAATACCTACTTAGAAAATATTACCTCGAATCACATAAATTTCACACGTAATTAAAAAATGAAGAAAAATTCAAAGGAATGGAATCACAAACAATCCAATTTTTCATGTTTTTGATCAAGTAGGTGCCTACTTAGGCCTATTATCCAAAAATCGACCTGGGTAATTTTTTAACTCGATTTCATTAGATCATGTCAGAAAATAGTCATAATAAATTTACATCAAATTTGAACTACTTGTATAAAAGTGGGCCTAATTAATTTGAAAATCCAAATGTTATGAGCAATCATCCCCAGACAAATCAATTTTTCTAGTCGGTGTAAGTATCGGAAAATGCAAATGATTTTAAAAATCTGGGAAAAAAATTCTGATCGATTTTTGGAGTGCGATATCATTTTTTTTCTGTGAATTACATAGCATCACAAATAATATTTATTCAGCATAAAAAAATGAAACAAAATCAATTATATTTGTGTGTTCTGGAAATCGTATGATTTATAAAATAAGAATTTTACTCAGTTGGAAAAAATCTCGCTGTGTTAACAAAAAAATTTTACTAAACGTTCTTGTGTTGGAAAGTTTCAAATGTTGTAGCCTTTTTTCCAACTACCCAAACTACCCAATTCGCAATTATTATAAAACGCCTAAGTAAGTCAGAACTATAGTTAACCTACTCGTTGAAACTTGCTGTAAACGCAAACGATGTAATTTTTGTGTTGTCTGGTTCGTCAGCGAGTGAATGCGTTTCTATGAAACAGAAATGTATGTATGTACCTACTTTGAAAAGTATAATACTTTCGAGGGAGAAACAAGACGTAAATGCCATTTTGAAGATTTTTCCACTTGGAATACACAGGCTTACTGTAGGTACGCGTAGAAAGTAATACCCGTAGTTCAGGCGAATTGGGGATGTTGTTTTTATGGGCAATAAATGCGAATTCGGTATCGAATTTTATGTATTGAGATTTTAAAATGAAACTCTATAATCTTTTATTTAAGCTGAAACTGAAATCACGTTTTTTCCTTTTATTCTTGTGTTTTGAAACAGCCGCTTGTGTTTTTTATTTCATGTAATTAGAAAAATCTGGAATATTTAATTCATATTTTTAAAAAGAAAAAAAGGTTTTGTCCACAGAGTGTATACAGTCAATTCGGACACTCCTACTCTCATGAATTTAACAGAGTGATGGATTCATTGGACCATAATTCGAGAATGCTAAAGTGATGGAAATTTAAATTTCAAAGTCAAGATTGATTTTTGTCAATGGAAGTACGCCCTTTCAACCTATCTCACGTTCAGATTTTCATCAGGAAGTGTGGTGATTCTTTTTTCCCTGAGTAGCTTCTGTGGGGGGTGATGTATAAGAGAAGAATTGAAACTTTTAGGCTAGTATAATTTTTTCCCTTATTCGCCACTTTCCATTTCAATAAAATTCTTTCTTCAGATGCTTGTAATTCTTTTATGAATTTGAACGAAGCGACAGCAATAAAACGATTCCTCATTATTTCAAATACGTGTAAGATTTGTGGCACTGATGCATGCTTCACGAAGAAAATTTTCTTATCCAGTGTAGGTACTCAAGCCCCTGTAGAAATTTACTCCTCTCTTGAATAAAAACAAAAAACAAGAAATAGCGGATTATTAAAAATACTTAGAAAAATCTCTTACCATCGATGCATTAACATTGTGAAAAATCGTCGCAGATGAAATCCCCTTAAATGGAAAAATCAAGGCAACTTATTCGACGCGGTGTGAAGACAAATGAGGAGGTGGATAGCAAAACGCAATAACTCCATTTTTGGTTTTTTTTGGGAAATTAGGAAAAATTGTCAGGAGGGGAAGGGTGGGGGGTCGAGTTCCGAAATTGGTGTCAAATGAAAGGGGAAGGTGCCACAAATAAAATTTCCACTCAATTTCAAAATTTCGGTCACCTGGGTAAGCACAGTGAGGAAAAGAAAAAAAAGTTATTGCGTTTTGAACGCAAAATTTTTTTTTGGTGTTTTTCTGCAAAAAAACGTATTTTTTATTTGAAAAAATTGATGTTTAATCGGGAATTTTCGATAAAAAACAATTAAAAAACTGGAATGCCAAATTCAAACAATTCCTGTGTGTGATATGGCATTCAGAGAGTGGCAACGAAAGCACCATTTTTTTAAGTAACTCCTACCCAACGATTATCAGTACCCACCCGATGAAAAAAAACAGTGTTACCACATCTGCGCAACTGAAATGTATAAAAAGTAGTGGAGTTATTGCGTTTTGCAAACAAAATCTCATTTTTCAATGCATTTAGCTCTAAAATCAGACTTGTTTTCCTCGATTGCGCTATGATATTCAACTGATGGACAAAATCTGACACCGGGAATGGATTCCCCGTTGAATTTTACATAAGGATAGATATCAAACTCAATTTTCGTAATTTTGGAGTTATTGCGTTTTGCTATCCACCTCCTCAAATAGGGGTTGGGCCAGGTCTTTGCGACTCTGTGTAAATGTTATTTTTCGCGTGCGAAAAATTGCATTAAATAGGTACAATAAAAGTGAATAAAAATAAACACGAAAAAGTACTCAAGTAACGAACGCATTATTAAAACGATTTCATAATATGGTACTAACTAACTACATAAACGCTCACATGTCAAATATACGACAATATCTAATAGGTATCTGTATTGTAACGAATCCATAACGTGGTTAATTCCTCTATATGACTGTCGAAAGAAAAACGATTCGGTTAGATTAAGATTTCGTCGAGAAATAACGTTTAAAAAATGCATAGAAAACGCGCCACTATAGTATACGTATAAGGCGACGATAGAGCTCTTAAAAACATGAATGATGACATAAACTTCATTAAAAATAGAACTCGAGTCGTGTTAAATTTTCCAGACGATAAAAAGAAAGAAAAACTCTTTACAAGGTTAGTGGGTTAAGAATCTTAATGAACGGAAGAGAAGTGGAGAAAAAAAGCGATAAAAAAACAAGAAATGAAAAGAAAAATTTCTAAAAGTGGAGATGGGGGAAATCCATTCTCGTAAAATTAATGCGTGTCAGCAGCTGGTGAAATCAACGCTTCAGGTTGCTTTTTTCTTGGTGGAAGAGTGAGAAAGAGTATTTAGTTGGGTTTTTTCCTTGAAAAAAAAGAGAGAAATGAATGAAGAGAAAAAAAAGTGTAAGATAAACGCGTCGTTAAGACACGACAGAGGGGTGAGAGCAGACATAATCAATGAGTCTGGTTCAGACGGCGGTTTTTTCTCCGCTCCGTCTTTAAAATAATTAAAGACGGGAAGAAAGAAAAATAAGAGGAATAATGAGTAGTGCCGATATAGATGTTGCGAAGCATGAGGGGCAGGAGGTATGGAAAGAAAGTCATTTACCGGAAAACTTGAATCTTATTTACATATTTCCTACCCTAACTTATATTTTTGTGTTTTTACTTTGTTTTCGTCGAGCTTTTTTTTTTCTTTCTTTTTATATCGACTTCTACTCGACGCTGTTGTACGCTTTTCTTTACTGCGAGACTGTTTTCATTACCTAAATTTATACTCAGCCTTGAAACTGGCGAAAATGGGGGTAATTAGGTATCGTCATAGGGTGATTAGTCTGTCGTTATGGTATCTTAACCCTTCGAGGATTGCAGATCGCGTAGTTCTTTTTTTAATGCGTCATTTTTTTCGACACAATTATTTATGAATTTGATGTTGAAGGTACTCTAAACTCGCAAATCTTCGCAGAAATTTCAAAATTCAAAAACAAAAATTGTAAACAAAACACAACTTAAACCACAAATCTGGAACCAACTCGATCAGCTTTTTAAGAGAGAAAAAAACATTTATAAAATGTATTTCACTTTTGTTGTTCTTGTTTCTCGATTTTCTTCTTTTCTAAGGGGGTTTATTTTTGACTTTTTTTTGTTAGACGATAAAATATGATAAATTGTTTGTTCACGTTTAAAGAAAAGTATTTTTAATATTGCATAAGTTTATTTTAAGATTTTTTTTTACAGCCTTTTATGGTATACAACGCATTTATATTCTACTAGGGTTACTCTCGTCAACGTTCGCTAAAAAGTAGCTTTACCTTGTCTTCGAATACACTATTCGACGTGTTTTTAACATAACCAAATTCACTAGAATTTAAGCCGCGTGCTGAATATAAAATGAAAAGCTCATCTGTTAACGTCATACTGTACCAAATTAACCAAAACGGACAGAAAAGTTAAATTAAAAAGAAAACCGTTTTGCAGATTGTGTGAAACTTAGAATAAGCTTACGAGTAATCAACTTTTTAAATTTAACTTTTCGACATTTTCCTGCTATTTTCTTGAGCATTGTGTTTCAGTTGTGTAAAAGGGTGTTTGAAAATTCCTGCCAGGTGTTTATGTCTACAAGCTATTAGTATTTTTAAGAATCAAAATGATACTAGATCATTAAAATTCGACCTTTTTTTTATTCAATTGATTTTTTTTCATGTTGACTAAAAACATTACAAATGATATTAACTAATATTATAGTCTTGTCTGCTTATCACGTAATATTTTTCATTTTTCCCCTGAATTTTTACCTCTTTCTAACTAATCCCTGAAACTTAAAAGGAGATGAGGAAAAATATGTACTTATGCTGTATGAGCATTTTTCTCATTTTTGCTACGAGAAAATTTCAGAAAATGGTTTCAAAGTAACTTTTTTGTGAACATTATTCGTTCGAAAGAAAATAAATCAGATTAAAGTTTACCTATTTACAGAAAAAAAATTATATATTTTTAAATAATCCATAGGATAAGAAGCAGATATTTTATGACTTACAAAAAAAAAAAAAAGTACAACTAACGTGTGAGTAGATCCGATCTTAGAGGTGAAATGTCATTTTATTGTTGAATTATTGGAGGAGGCTGCAATAATTATCATTTTGGGCCTTCAAACTGAAGTACATAGTAAAGATTGTGTTTACTCATTGAGATAATCAGACCAATCGTTTTTGTTTTCAAGGTGATCGGACAAATTAAAAGGAAACTGGAGATTTTTCGCTACCAGAGTCAAAAACGAAGAAGAATGGTGAGTTTTAAAAAATTTAATTCAACATTAAAAGTTTTGTGTGGCTCATTCATCTGAAAATTTATATTCGGTTGTTGGAAAAGTAAAATCACATGCTGTAAAACTCTTTGAAGCTAAAAAACCGATGTATTTTGTACGGAATGATCGATAAAAATAAAGAAGCTATTCAAGCACCTTCAAACTCTTTCAATCAGTATGTTTATTAGTTACTTGATGGTTTGATGGAACGATGGTTAGATTAAAATGACGAAGTATAATTAATTTTTTTTTCTGAATGTTATCTGAAGTCCAAGGAAAAATTGTTCGTCACAAATTTGAAAACTCACCAGATCGATTTTATTGAATTGACATCTTGAAGTTTTAAGAACATCGAATTAATTTTTCCGTAGATAATTTCAAGATAACTAATTGGAATTTTCCCCCTATTTCAAAAGCTGACCGAAATGATGAATACGTTATCATTATTTCACCGTTCAGAGAAAATCGAATTTAAATAAAGGTGTTGCTGCTCAGCCGCTGTGATAATAACGCAAAAGTCGAATAAGTTGCCTACCTAGATCTCTCGTGAAAGTATCTTACTCGTATACCTTCGTGCTCCTTCAACCATACGGTAAGCAACCAATATAACGCAGCGAAATACCAAATTGTCTGTCACATATCAGTAAGGTGTAATTCTCGATATAAAATTGACAAAAATGAGAAAAAATTCCGTTTCATTTCAAACTTATCGTCTACACGTATGATTGACACGTTCGTTCGTACAGTCGACCATAGTTTTGTCATATGAAGTATAGGAAGAAAATACCCGAGAACGTAACAAGCTAGCTGGCAAATCGATAAAGCTAGCGATTTTTTGGTTTCCATCGAGAGAGAAGGGTTTTTGTGAGGGTGAGTTTTATTAATTCAATTCAAAGATGAAAATGAAATATTGGAAAAAAATGTCGGTATTGAAGGAATAAAAAAAAATGTATATATATAAGAGGAGAGAAAAAAATAAGAAAAACGTCAACCATTGGAAAAAGTTTTTAGTGGTAACACGTGTGTGTTATAAACGAAGGATTTGGAATTGGAAAGAGTCGCGAGGGTGTATTTTTGAGTTTGTGTTTTCCTTAGCATGATTGGAAAAGAAAAGAAAAGCCATTTTCCGTTTTTTTCTTTCTTTCCTTTTTTTTTTTTTTTTTGTATATATAAAAGCAATACTGGTACATGAAAGGAAACAGAGAGAAACGCGAAGAAAAGAAAACGAGAGAAAAGGGGACATATAAAAATAAAACATAAATAACGAGGATAGACCCCAGCTTCTTGAGTTTTCGGTCCATAGAGCAAAGTATAGGTTGGAGAAATAGTCTTTGGGGTAGTTTTTATGCGAAGAACAAAAGTTGGGTAGAGGCGAAGAGTGGCGGAGTGCGTGAAGAAATACGAGATGACGGCGGTACCGGGCTCGGGAGCCCAGGAGGAGGAAAAGTACGAAGGAGGCGAAATACATTAAAAAAGCAAAGGATAGCGAAGAAGAAAACTTATAGAATTCCCTGAGCCATCAAACTTAAATCCATTTTACTACGTAAGGAAAAGATCCGCATGGGGATTTGAAAAGACCCTTTTTCTTTAGAATCCCTTATCTCGGGCAAAGCGTGTGATCGTGTTTAAAGTTAGAAAAGCGAGATGAGCGGGGGAAGGTGCACAAGATGTTGCCAAGGGGACGCTTTTTTGACCACTAGAAAAGGGTGGTCAGAGGGAGGGTTTAGAGCGCGCATGTGACGTCAGTTCGAACACCCTTTTAAACTCCCTCTTTCAATGTCCAAACAACACATATACACTTTTAGCTCGTTTCGTATACAACCCGCGCGCCCATAAGAAACAAGATGGCCGCCCACTACGTACTTCGGAAATCTGTCGATAGTCCTTTTCTGCGGATGGAGAATGTGAAGTTGTCTTTTTTTCCTCTCTTGGCCAGATCTTAGCTCGCCTTTTTCTCTTTTTTTTTTTTTTTTTATTTCGCTTACCTTTATTTTGCTGTTCTTCGTACGAGCTTTTTTCACGAATTTGATTTTTCGATACGGATACTTCGTGTAGTTGTTGAAAAAAATTTATGAAGCTATTTAAAGAGTCCTTAACTGCCTAACTTTTTCCATAATTAATGTACCTTAAAATGGGGTTATTTTCAATGCCAAATTTTTATTTTTATTCGACGCTTGTAAATTAATTTTTTTTTTATTTAGCTTTTCTTCGAAACACATATTTTGACAATTTTTTAAATAGCCAGAATTTGGAAATTCGATTTTTAATTGATTAAAAAAAAGCTCAATTTGCGTTACACATTTATCGTGCAAAATTGATTCAATCATTTATTTACCTGCCGAACAGGGAAATGAATAGGCAACTTATCTAACGTTTCGATGACGCTGTTCATATTATTAACGGCATTTTGAGTATGCAATTTTATTAACGTTAATGAATTTGTGTATGCTGGCGAATTGCAGGCAATTTATTTAATGTCGATGTTCGAGCGTGATTTTTTTATCGTAGAACGAAATGGAAAATTTATTAAAACCCAATGTTTTATCTTTTTGCATTTCGTGGCTGGAAAAATATTTTCTTAAATCTCATCTTCAGTAAAATGTTGTACGTATTTTCTATTTTTTTTTCATTACTTTTTAATCTGTTAACAATTTTTTGTCCTAAATCCAGTTTCCAAAAATGTAATGAAATCATTTGATCACATTTGAAAAGCGTAACATATTTTTCCAGTTGTTCATACGCAGTTGGGTATCTTCCAAATTATATTTTGGATAAAATATGTTTTCTAATCTCGTAAAAATGTAGAAGCATTGCTCATGGTGTTGCAAAAAGTGCTCACTACTCGGTAATGTTCATTTATATTAAAAATCAATAAAAAATTGAACGAATACTCGGTAGATAGATACTTTTACAGTGTAGGTAATTAATTTGCAAATTGAAAAGTAATCTACATAGTAATTGTTCATTTTTTATTTATTGTTTTTTGTTAAATCTACTGGATAAATGCGTTCGAGATGTAATAGGGTACATTGTATTAGTTAAAAAATTATTATTAAAATGGTGAAACATGAATTTTGACGTTCAATAAAAACAATTCCTTTTTTTGAAACCATTGTTTATATTTTTTACCTTTATGACGATATTAAAAAATCAAAACAATAATAAGGCCAAATATTTAAAAAATTTCACGTTGACGCGATAAATTACATTATTTCTACCCTTTTAGCATCATACGGCTCGTCAAAAAATGAATTAAAAATTAGAAGGAAAAACTCTAACGGGACCTATGCGATCAAATTCGCATAATTAAAAAAGAATCCTTACGAGAAAATTCGAAAGAAAGAGAGGAAAAAATAAACGAAATTACCATAGCAATTGACGGTGAAATAAGCGACTGTAAAGTGCTGCCCTCTGTATACTTAGTGGAAACTTGGCGGTAAATCTGTTTTAGGAGTTTGAGAGTAATAACGTTATTTAAGAAAGAGCGCTGCTAACTTCATAACAATAAAGACTCTTTTATTATAACGACTTGTTGCCGTTGTCACCGTTTCATTAATTAATTACAAAACTCGTTATTATTTCTATAATAAAAAAGAAGCACAACTTTTCATTATAAATACATATTTTTGCGTTTGCGAACATACCTATTGAATAAATCGTTCGATATCAGCGATCGATAGCTTACATCCTATTCGGTCAATTATTTTACCTTTTTTTTTTTTAATTTTCAAATTTAATAAAATCTTTAAATATTTATTTTGAGCAGTTGTAATAAATCTTTTTTTTTCAGTCGAATTTATGCTACTGTCTACGGTGTGCAGTGTAACTTACAGGTTTACGTCTATCATTCGTTTGGTGCTCGTCAATTTTAAAATTTACACTCTTGCAAAATACCATATGACCAGAAAACGTTGAACTTGTCTGCTTCAAGGGCATAAAAAAATTAATTAGCCATAAAATCATAAAAATATTTCGTATTCGTTGCTCTCTACGGTCCTACGAAAATGTTTGGTAAGTTCATACGTTCGATGATAATGACTAAAGGTAAAAAATATTCGATTGATTTTTTCGTATTGGTGGATATAAAAATTTCACTCTGCGTAATAACAAAAAAACATTAATTTCAACGAGCACGATTATTTCGACGGTTTGTAATTTAATTATTAATACTTTTAACGTAGGTACTCGTATTGCAGTTTTCGAATTAATCGACCACATTGTACGTAGACAACACATGGTTTTATGACGGAAATTTTTCGAAAACAATAATAGGTAGGTATATGACAACTTAACGCATAACCTCATTTTACTAATTTGAATTTAAATGCACCTAGTAGATCATATATACATTTTTTAAAAACTTGTATTCTGATGTAGCCTGCGCTTTTTGCAAAAAATAGTGTAAACTTTTGCAGTAGTCTTATATTCAGTGTAATTGGTACTTATTTCAATTTTTTGAACGATTGCAAAAAATTAACCTTGCTTGATTCCTACTTTATTTTGTAATTGAAGTTACAGAGAAACAGAAACCGATAGCAATAAGGGAAATACATGCCTATAGTGGTGACAATAAAAATTTTCAATTTGATTTTTTTTCAAAATCGTTTTTTAAAACTCCAACAGAAATTTTCTTCAATTCTCTCTGCTCAATGTGCGCTTTAATTTTTCTAAAAATAAGGTGTCAGTTTTGAAAGCATGTACTTAAACTAAAACTGCACCTATAATGAAAATAAATTTTAGGTATCAACTTCCTTAGGAAAGTAGTCTTCTAAATCCTCGTTCAGTTGTAGGTTTCTATGTACATATTTTGTTCTAAAAAAAATTAGAAACCCAATTTGTAAAATCTTGAGAAGTACAGGTAAGACGATGTTTTTAGATTTAGGATTAAATGCACTCCACAGCAGACAATGAGTCAAAAAAACCTTTCCAATGACATACGAGCTAGTTTATTGCATTTTGACATGGATAGGTATATTTCAATATGCAAGATTGGGGTGGTCCTTTGTTTATAGTTGATTATGAAAAATGTTTTTGTTTTGTTTCCACATCCCCCACATACTTGTTGATTTTTATGGACAAAAAATCTCTGAAAATTTTAGCCCTCATATTAGAAATTAAAGAGCCCTCCCAAGTTGAAAAAAATTAAGAAATTATGTAGTAACAATTTTTTTTCAATTTTCAAGTTATGCATCAAAATTCCTTCAAACAACCCCTTGTTTAAGAAAAAAGCACTCCCCGCCATGGGCTTTAGAACGATGTTGTCTTTTCAATGTGGAGCCATCAGCATTTTTTAAAAAAAGTCATAAAAACGAATTATGCAAAAGTGATTGTTTCCTCTGAAACGGGAAATTATTTAAGGAAATTCTGACGTGGAAATTTAAAATTTTTGAAAGATTTCTGTGGGGGAGGGGATGTTATTTAGAAAAGTTTGTACCATTTGAATTGAAAATTTTCGAAAAAAATTTACCTATTTATTACGTTTTTTAAATTTTTTCGACATGGATGGTGGAGGTTCTTGAACCACTTTTCTCATAGTTGTGGAGAAATAAAAAAAAAAAACTATTCATTTTCTCATGAAATACCTACGACAGTTTTAGATTCAAGTTTTTCAAGTTGAAAAGTATTCAATGGTTCATCAGTTTTGTTTTTTGTTTGTTTTTTTTTACTCAAGTAAGCTACTGTTCCGATATCGTTCAATAAAGTTGAACTTCTAAATCTCTCAACTTTTATCGTATGATCATTGATTTTTCCCAAAAATGTAATTTTGTAACAAAGAAGTGTTGAAGAATTTAAAATTTTTCGTTGTAAAAATTGATTTTGTGATAAAACTAGGGCATCCTACAATGAAATTTAAGGAAGTCGAAATTATAAAGCATAAATCTTCCCTAAGTACATACATAGTAATGATACGTACAGTGAATTTTTTTGTTTTTGTTTTTTCTTATACATATGAAGCTTGGGTTTTGAAATATTTTTAGCAAGAGTAAAAAAATTCAATTTCAATCGAGTGCTTGTAATAAAAAAATCAATTTCAAAAAAACACTTGGCATCTAACGAAAAAAACAAACAAACAAAAATTAAAAAAAATAATGTAGTGCAAAAATTCGTCGCCTTGATATTGGATTTGGTTAAATTTGAGCTAAGATTGAAAAACCCAACTCTGCTAAACGTTTTTTTATGACTTCTTAAATGCGCCACCCTACTTAAGAAATCATTTTTTTCTCTTCAAAAGGCACACATCTTTTCGATTTTTATGATAAGCAACATGTTCACTTGATGTTTCAAACGAGAAAAAGTTCAGAACTTTTCACCTGTCTATTTGGAGAGTAGGTATAATTATTCTGAACATAGCTTTAGAGTTAACTTTCGGTGACCTAAAAAAAAAGGTTTTCTTATAGAATTGCTGGTCTCCAAAAATGAATGATTTGCGAGCAGTTATAGGTTTGAAAAAAGTCAATTCTTCGAAAAGTTTTTTCAATAAATTTGAAAATTTTAATTTTAATGGTCTTGAAGGTGAATTTATAATAAGTGTCACTCATCGAAACAAGCAGAGAACGTTATTTACATAGGTAGTGAAATTTTCTGTCTTTTGAAGTGAAAACTGGAGTGCTGAGGTTCTTACTCTTGGAAATTAATTCGCCCATAGCGCCTTCAAATTCTGAGGTATGCTATTTTGTAAAAGAACTTATTTTATTCATCTTCAAGAACGAATACCAAAAAATCGTGTCGTGATCAGAAATTTCGGGTATAAGTCACCTAAAAAACATCAAGTTCATTTGTTGAGATGGGCAGAGGGCATTTTTGGCCATTCTGTATTAGATGGTGCTGTAATAAACACAAATTTTATTTTGATAACTTTTTCCTCAGTCACCTTTGTAGTTCTACTTGATGCATTTCGATGAATTAGTCTATATGATTCGACATACTCCCCAATTTTCCTGTTACCGATGTATAATTTCAAAACACCTCTCACGGTCTCACGTTCCGAAGATTATAGAGATTTTACCCATCTTATCATTTCACTGATTGCTATATAATTCAAGAAAAAAGCTAAAAAATCGACTGCCTTCGCCCGCTTCCTCTTTGATACACCACTTTGGACCAATATGCCATTATTTTCGCATATGATGTTCTACGGTCCCACGCGGAGGTGTTTTTTTGGCTATACCTTACAATACGATGAAACTAGTTCAATGTGAAAAGAATCGGCGCGTTAACCAGATGCTTATCCGAAAGACGAAGGAGAGAAAAAAAAACGTTACGAACGAAGAAATATTTTACGCGATCAACTTGATGAAAATGATGAAAAAGGGTCAAATTTCTTTTTATTAAAGCTTAGCAAGGTGTGACTAGACCTTTTCATTAAATTTACACTAACGCGATCTCGGCTCGTTGTCTCGTCCGAACAGACCGAATTAGGATTTAGACTCCCTACGTTCTGTACATGGTACACGATGCCGGTATCATGGTCTATCTTTTTATTGAAAGAAAATAATAGCGGAGAAAAAAATCTTATTTTATAACGCAGTCTCTTTTTATATACTCGTCATATGCGTATAAAGAGCGAAATCTTAGCCATTGTCCATTTTTAATAGAACGTAAACAATGTATTTTTATTCCTTTATTCCTACTACCTTGTGGAGTAGACTAGACATACATCATAAATGCTGCTCCATATAATATAGTCCGTCAACCTATGTTGTAGATAATCTCCAAAGTGCATTTTCGCATCATACTACAACAGTAAAAATGTCAAAGTAGTCTATTAAAATCGTCTCGCCTTTCTTGTATCTACATCGTGTAAAGGGAATTAACTTCCAGCTACAAAAAAACCTCCCTCGGAATAGAAAAGTTATCTCATCGTGAAGCAGAAAATTCACCTGATATGTCGACATACAACAAGATCGCGTAACACTTTGCAAAAGAAAAAAAAAATAAAAGATAGCCGAGTATATATTTCAAATACGTGTATAACGATGACGATTTGAAAATGCAATTAAATCGTCGGTCGCGGGCGTTGTGTATAAAAGATATACCTACGTACTCGTAAGTCGTACTACATTTGCCTTCAGAATTACCTACCTACACAAACGAAAAGAAGAAAAAGGTATTCGAATCACAAGCAACCAAGAGGGAAAAAAGCAAGCGAAAAAAAAGGTTACCTACGATATGAATCGATCTAACAAGGGAAAGTTAACTTGTTTTTTATTTTTTCTACATGCATATAACCAATTCAGCGAATGGTACAGGTGGTACGACGAACGTAGTGACCTTTTTTTATAGCAACACTGAAGGGTTTACAGGGAGCGGCTGGACAGGGGCTACCACAATCGAACAGACTCGCGTGTTTCGGCCAAATTACCTCGTCCTGTCCATAAAACTAAATGGTTTTTGTACCACCCGGTACCATTTCACCTACGTGGTACTTTTTATTACCCGCGATTATGACGTGGTTACTAATCAAAGGCAAAATTTTGTACCGGGCGAATGGGACGCCACAAGGCTAATACCCATATTTACTGCAAATGAAACAAATGCCGAGTATTTTATTGATTTACAAAGCCTATGTGTCTTAAGTTTTTGTTCTTTTATCGAATCGTAGGTATAACAATAAGTATCATAAAAAGAAATTTTTTCTCGGCAGAGAGCTTATTATTTTCGGTCCATTTATATCTTGCCTATCCATAATAAATACTGTTCTACTTGCGTGTACAAATTTTTTTTAATAACTGAAGCTCATTAAAATTTTCATTACATTTTTATGTAGGTAAGATAGCATTTATTAAGTATACGATTCCGTAAACAGTCAATTTTTACATTTTTAATCACCGACGACGTCGCCGTCGCCAGTCCATACAACGGTTCCTGTCACTTTATGAAAAATGTAATCCATTAGCCTGGATATTCGGACTATCTAACGGCGGTTAATAAACTTTTATTTATGGCGACACAATTTTATTTATTCTTTTCGTCGTCGTGCATTCGAAAGCGTAGCTGCATTTGATAGTATTTTTTCGAGTTTTTTCGAAAAAGATGCGACGAAAATTAACGTTTGGTAGAAACGATCTCGATTCGCAAGCATGCACGTTCACAACTTCGTAATCATAACTGCCTTAAGAAGAGCAGTTTTGCCTCGTTTAGATAGTAGTTCTGACCATGAGAGTTATTTGAATAATTCTAAACAAAAACAGAAAAAAATGAGCTGTTCTCATATTAATAATAAGTACGAGTATAATTACCTACCTATTTCAAATGAAGCATCGAAAATTCTTGCTTGGACAGTCGTGATTTTGGGTCAGATTTTTTGCAAAAAAGGCACATTTTTGAAAAAACCTTGAATCTTTTTTGAACAATTTTCTTCTCTGAGTATTAATTTGGAAAATCATGATTTTTTTATGGTCTTTGAGATTCGAAGTCACGATTTTTACATCGCTTTTTGGATAAAATCAGAGGATCATGTGAATTTTCAATTTCATATAACATTGTGTTTTACTGCTCTGAGTGCTCTTGTTAGTTCTAAATGGAAATCCTAATTTTTGATCAAAATTCTTCTTATTAGCCATGAGATCGTGTGATTTCAAAACTTCTCAAGAATTTATAGATATTATATGTGGCCAAAATTAATAGTTTTTATGTTTAGATCCAAAATGGTTTTGATTTTTCAATGACGTGTTACAAAATTCAAAATATTTTTTGTACAAATCATGAGATATTTTCATTTTTTTTTCAATCAAGAAAATATGTACATTAGTTAGAAGAACTTTTTTTAATACCAAGAAGCGAAAATAATCTGAAATTGTTATTTACCAGATTAAGTAGGTGTAAATTTTTTTGAAAATTTTTGCCATATTTTTTACAATTTTTATCCAAAAATTATGAGAGATTGTAAAAAAACATGAAAAGGGTGTGAAAGATGGGTGATATAAAATTTGGGGTAAGGCAATAGGAACGTTTAAATCTTGTTAACATTTTTTTGATTTTTTGGAAGCCTTTGCTCCCACTTCCATAAAAAAAAACTTTTAAAAACTTGTGAAAGTAAATTTAAATCTGTTCACTTTTTTAAGAACCTATTTTATATTTTTTTCAAAATTTCCTCTAGCTTCTTCAACTTATGAAGTGGGCAAAAAATTCATTCAATCAAATTTTGCTCTTTTTTCAAAGCTGAAGGCAGAGAACAACTTTCAATCAATTTTTTTTCCCAAATTCTATTCCTCCTTTATGTGGTATTTGATACATCTCCCCCCGATGGAAGAAAATCTGTGCAAATTATGGATTTGAGGTTAATACACGAGTTAGAAAAAGAAACTAATAGTTTTCCAAAATTTTGCCATACTCATTGGTTTCAGCACACCCTCCTCTAAATTGAGCGCTTCGTTTAGTACTTTCACAGTGGTTTATTGGGTTTTTGGAAGCGCTGAATACAATATCAGCAAAATCCAATGAACTTGAAATTTGGTTGAAAAAATGTAGTGAAAAAAGTAGTGAAAAAGTAGTGATTTCTTTCAAAAAAAATTCCGTTAGATACCGTGCCATGCACCAAATCAGCATAAATTTCTGAAAATTTTCAAAACTGAAATTCAGCTCTAAAAAAATGAAATATTTTCCTTGTAAGTACATTTTCGTTGAACCGAGCATTCCTGTGCTCTAAAAAACACACATTTTCGAAACTCAAACACTCTCTATCACCGACCGCAATAAAATCTCAACTCAACGCCATCCGAACATTCACTAAATCACAACTAATCACTTGTTAAAAGCTACTACAAGGCTGTTCTTTTTTTTTTATGATGAATACAAAAAACTCGAGACGATAAAAAAGCTTTCAGAATAAGCGATGATAAAAGAAATCCAAAAAATCGTCTAAAATAAATAAATTCGTCCGACTGGCAAGACAAGGCGAAACTATAAACAATATAGCAGGCCACCTAGACATTACATCTGCTCTACAAGCCGCAGATCGCATCCAACAAACGCGATGAAAATAAGAGAAAAAAGACTTAAAAATATCAACCCTTGCGTAAAAACGGTAGCCTCCGGTAGTCAGTACGACTATTTTAGTCTAAACTGTGACATCCAGCGAAGCAGCAGGCCTTCCGTAAAGGCCAGCTCGTCGTAATTTTAAAACTTAATGGCTTCTAGCTCTTGTAAGGAACGCGTTAATACATATTTCACAAAGGCCGACTCGACTTGCATCGCAGCCGTTAGATCGGCTATTAACATCAAACGTCAGTATTGACAGAAATAACACAGTCAACGGCCTTAAACTCCACTATGTCTTTATACTTGTCTTAAAATAACCCGAAAATCCCTACAACATTTAAATATCGTGTCTCCTCGAGTCTTAGTTGGTATGTACATTGTTCCAAGTTTTAAATACGAGTATCACGTACGACTATTATTATATGTAATGTACATAGGTACTTAATTAAAAAGGATTTGTTATAATTTGTAAAATTTCGACCTTCTTGACATTCTCATACCACCTAAATAACTCACCACCGAAGCACCGATTCCAAGAAAAACCCACTCCGGTTGCTTGTAGAAAATATTCCAAATTTTGAGTACATATAAGTATTACGCGACCACGAATGGATATAATTAGCAGAAAAAGCGTAATTTTATACTGTTAGCAAAACTTTTACGCTGTAATAAATTCTCTAGCTGGCCTTGCGAATGGTGTGAAATTTTCCAAAGTAATGGAGTAATTTGGTTGTATAATTTTCTTATGTGGTTTTCGTACATAAAGGCAACATAGTAGTTAAAATGGAAGAAAACTTAAAATTTGATGAGCCGATATGAGAAAAGCCGAATTAATTTAAAGTGCTGCTTTACTTGGGGGTCGCCAGAGATACGCACCATTTCTTGGCTCTTTATCTCATACCACGCGGTTTCGCCGCACCAGCAACGCAACGGCCCAGCTACATTTAATTTGGCTGATAAGATTTTCCCTATCTTGTTTCCAATTACCATGAAAATTTCATTTTTACGCATTCTAACAAAACTATATGTAAGTAACTAAGCCCGTGGACATTACAATTGCTTCGAGTTGCGAGTTATAAAACGGAAAATGAGACGAATTCCGAGCGAGGCCGTGCTTTTTTGCGTAGGTACATTTCTCAGGGGCTTTTCCAGTCCGTGAAATTATACTTACGCGCGAGTTTAAGTTGTGGCTATCGCTACAGGCGATAAAAACGCAAATTTTCGCAATTTTTTGCATTAAATTGAGTGTAAAATAAAGTCTGAATAAATTTTTCTTTAATTACCCAATAGAGTTATTATGCAGTTTGAGGTCAAATTTTTACAACAGATGCGATGTACCTGCCTAATCTTCCCTGGAGAATGGGTAAAGATGAATTTTGGCTCTTTCTTGAGAGGAGGGCGAGGATGATATTTTCGCTTATGACGATGACGTTGAATCACGACAAAATTCAATTTTCCTCTATGAAATGTTCTAAAACCATTGTCAAAAACTACGATGCTTTGCATAATGTGTTGGGAAAGAAGAAAGAGAGGTGGAAAGGTACGATCTCTGGGAGGAAAAATAGGCACAGATTGTAAACTTTTTAGCATTCCTTCTCCTCTCACATTTAATTCTCGGTTGAATCACCAAAGAAAATTTCATTCGGAGAAGAAAGGTTTTTCAAAAATTCTATTTCATTTTATCACCGGAGAATGGTGTCCAGATCATACACGAGCCAACTAATTGTATTTTTGGGAAGCTCTAAAACTGTACCGACAAAGAAATTAATCTCTTAAATGCAATTTATTTTCGATCTATTTTTAATGTACGACTGTTTGATGTAGTAATTTCTTCTCTTCTTATAAAATATGCAAATTTGTTAATTAATCTGAAAGAAAAATTCATTTAAAATGGGTATTTTTTGGAATTAATTGGTTTCTAAATTTAGCTCTCGATTATTTTCGTTCTTTTATACTTAATTACAAGTAATCTTCAACTTATCATATGGCCTTGAATATAGTTGGTTGTAAGTATTTTCATTCATCAATGAAATTATTTCGCTTACCCCGCTCATTTCCTCTTACTGCTTGTTTTATATGAATGAATGAAAGTGTAAGACATCATTTAGATGAGTTAGTAGGTAATTGATATGTATATCGAGAGACAAATTCATTGATAAATAACCATTTGATCCCACTTATCGAGCCGGTTTGAACTTTGATCAATTAATGTGACAATCTCTTTTCATCTTTAGATACACAAAGCTTGTAAATTTACCTACCAGTTAATCTTGAAAGTTATTTGAAATATCCACCTTTTATTACCCGATTAGGTACAATTCGAGAATTAAATTGGTTTCTAAATTTAACTCTTGATTATTTTCATATTATAGTTCGATTTACGATTATAAGACGTAATCTTTGTGACCGGAATAAATACATCTAGTATAAATACTTACTTACTTTTATTCAATTCATGAATGAAAATGTTTTTCAAACCTTTCTTCCCGTAATCCCGTTTCTCTGTATAAATACCAAAGTATAAGATGAATGAAAGAACCATCTACAGGGAAGTATAGCTTTTTCATCCCACTTGTCTTAACCTGTTAATTTGAACTTTGACTGGGTATTTATTTTTTGGATAACGTACAATCTTGAATCGCACGAGTTTAAACCACATTTCAAGTTATTCATCTTTTATCGATGAGTAGGCTGGTTTAAAAATTAATTAGCTATAGCGTCTAAATTTAACGTTCGATTATTTTTACATCGTCTAAATTACAATTACTTGTTACTTAATTCGGTCTTGAATGAAGTAGTATATTTATTCATCAATGAAAGTGTATTCTGTACCTTATTTCTGCTTTTCCTTGTTACAGCCATTTTACCATTATTTTCCGCTAAAATACCTACGTAAAAATAAATGACTCGTTGAGATGAATGAAGATTTAAATTTTATTTTTTGAAAAAGTTCATCGTGAAAAAGTTGAATGAATGAAGTTAAAAGTTTTGCGATAATGAACTATAAGCTGTATAATTCGAAGCGATTATGGGTAATGCTTAGTAGGTTATCGTATCTTTCAATTTTTCCTCAACTTTTTCCTGTACTCTTAATTATCTATACGTGTACTTGGAGTTGGAAGGTCATTGAAGATGGAGTTTTTAAAATTTTCAACAGATTTTGAAAAATTACAAAACGGACTCGTAAATTGACAGCTCATTTTGAAAAGTGCGTATCTTATTTTTGACCCTCCGAATCGATTGAAAACAGTTTTGAACTGGTTTGAAAACTTTTTGAATTTTTTGGCAGATTTTTAGAAATTGAAATTTCCACAAAATTTCATCCAGTGCAGTTAGAAACATCCTAACTTCAACAAGCTGAGTCAATTGAATACGGTTTCAAGATGTTCTAAGACTCCAGCAACTTTTTGGAAATTTCCGCTTTTGAAAAAACGCCCTCAAATCAACTTTTGTATTTACAAAACGTGATTGGCGCCTTATAGCGACGTATTTGACCGACTACATCGCAATTTTTTCAAAATCAATCTCCAGCGATTTCATGATTGAAAATTTAACAAAATTTAGTTTTTCAACTAACACTAACAAAAACTGATTTTGGAAAATTGGTTGTATAATCGGTCGTAGTGACACCAACATGCACTGTGAACAGGTTTGCAGATGCTAAAGTTGAATTGGACAGGAATTTTCAAAAATCCGCTAAAAGATTCAAAAACTTTTCAAACCGGTTCGAAACTGTTTTTATCGATTCGGAGGGGTCAAAAATAAGATACGCACCTTTGAGCTTTCTTTGTCTATTTAGTTGAATTTTGATTTTTTTTTCTTTCAAAAATGCGCACTTTAGCACCGGAAATTTTATTCTCTGTCGTACCTCTCTTGCGAATGTTTTAAAAATTGGTCTTTGAAATTTTGTTCTGAAAATGTGGAAATGATTTTTCAAAATAGTCCTACCATTGGATTGAAGGCCTGAAGGGTCATAGTTTTTTGAATTTGAAACCAACATTCAAACATAAACTGATTAATACATAATAGGAAATTTTTGAATGTTGAATGAATACAATTCAAAGACATTGATTATAACTTCGCTTGTTGTTTATTTATCTTAATGTTTTTTTGTTTTTCGATAGAGAGGGGGAGGAACAGGCTATTTTTCATTACTGGAAAGTGTTGCTGAGGTTTTGCCAAAGTCCTGTTTTTTGGTTTTAAGACAATTTCAAGGTTTCATTAGACTCTATGTTATAGACCTAAATTTTTCCTGATCCTCAAATCCCAAAATTGAGTGTCTTCAGAATCAAGAACATGTGCTGGATTGCGGTTATTTTTGTTCGAGGTTGTTTCATTTGGAAATTTTGTTTTAGAGTGATTTGTAGTTTTTTTCTAGTCCAAAGTCTTTTTTTTATTATTATTTTAGAATTTTGATTTTTGTAACATTTTAAAATTTTATGCAATGCTATAAAAATAAAACAAAACGAGGACGTCTACGTACCTAACATATTAAATAGGTACCTACTAGTACGATACCTATGTTAAAAATACGTTTAGATATTAAGCACTATTTTTGATTAATCCAGCTTTTGTATGGTACCTCTCAGTCTAATATTTACCTTTTTTCCCTTCTTTTTCCAATTTTTTCGATACGAAAATATTTTTACATTTCATTGTATATTATCGTGTTAACATAATTCAAACTCTATTAAATGACATATAACATAGACGACGATTGATCTGAGAGATTTTATAAATACCTACTCCTACACCTACCCACCTAATATAAGAATATTTCACAATGTGCAAAAATAGGGGTATTTAGTACATACTATTGTCGTATGAGTTGTAAAACCTTGTTATTAAACTTCAAGTTAGTTGGTCAAAGTGGCTTAACACGATGTAAGTCGCTTCTTTTCAGCATACACATAAAAACGAGTATTAAAATACGTATAGGTACTATTTGGAGTAAAGCCATCTGAAGTGGTCACCTGGTATAGTTCGTGAAATGCTGGTATTATACTTACGTAAGAATTTATGTCACCAGAAAGGTTGACAAGGTTTTTATTCGACACGATGTACCTGCTTACTAAAAATTCGAGAGCAAAATTCATACATTGGATTTCGTAGTGTAACACGTATGACAACAATATGTATACCGCATGTCATCGGGTTTATTCTGTGATTTCTTTATCGACTTACGCTTGAATTGTTTCCATGCAATAGATTTCCTTCTTCCATGTCTGCGGTGAACAAGTGCACGTCGTGGTTCGAATGAAAAAAAAAGGGCAAAGAATCGGAGTCTTTTCCTCAAGATTTTTTTGGTGAAAAAAAAAACGGTAGAACTGGTAGAAGAAAAGAAGTACTGGTGGAAATTTCACGTTAAGGGTTAAGGAACACCTAAAGTCCGATATTTTGAACAATTACCGCGAGCGATTCACCGCAGGCGGCGTACACCGCCGCTGAAAGACATTGTTCTTTGCATTACGGTGCCGCTACACACAGGTTCATAGCCTGCTGAGGTTTTATTTATCGCACGAAACGATGCGACGCGATGTAGCGTTCGTATACCGTTCGGTACGAATTTACACAGAACGACATTATCGAATTTCCTCGTATAAAACCGAGAGAACTTTACGTATGCTGTAGGTAGGTACCTACTTATTTCGTATGGCGTAGATGTGTCGGAATATATCGTACTCGTAGTATATACGCGTATTCGAGTATAATAATTATATCGAAGTATCAACTAAATTAACGTAGAGAGCTTATTAGCACATAGCACATACAGTTTGCATTGTATATCATATCTATAATTCGCTATGTGTGGTTTTTAGATATGCGATGGTAATGAAGTGGTGACATATGTAGATTATGCACTACACTATAGTATGGTAATCGAGTATACTTTCCATTTTGGTATAATTTTATATATGTAACTTAAATTATACTCGCGGATTGCTCAGCGCTATAGGTACCTAAACCTATACATAAGCGTAGTGGTTCACTAGACACACCCAAAAAGCTATTGGCCGGTTTCGCCATGGCTTTATCGAACGTGAAATTCGATAGGTGTACTTTCGATTTCAATAAATAACGGAAATTTTTATTTCTTTCGCTGGCTAGTTTAAAGCTCTTTTGAAACTGTTGCGAGGAATGGTTTGTTCGCGACAATGCAATGATATGATACCTATGGGTAAGTATTATTAATACATAGGAGTGATACATGGTAGTATGAACACCTATTCGACCGTATACATTATTCATGCACCAAACATGTCCTACATCTGGTGTACGAGTACGACGAAATTCACTAATTACGCCAAATCCCGGGCCACGTACTGTTTAGACCATTTGTTCAAGCAAAATGTAAATTTACATTTATAGAAGCGCGCATAGCTGGTACAGACAGGACACTAATTGTACGAACGTACTGTACTAACGAATCACCAATGTAGGTACTATATAAGTATGCAACGTTTGCAGACCGACCATATTTGCACATGTGTGAGTGTGTCGTAGTATATGGTGTGTGCCTGCCTAGGCTACCTAGTACCCAGTAGGTACCTACCTAGTAATACATAATACGTAGTGCTATACTCCAATTCAAAATATCATACCCGCAGTTGTACGCACCAATCTGTGCTGTATCATAGGGGTTATGCGGCTGGTCATACGAGGTTATGTAAGGTCTTGGAGAGTGGAAATACTGACTGATTTCGTAATATTTAATTGCTCATTTTATGGCCATTGGAGAGATTTGTGGTACCGTACTCGTATTTTGATAATTTTCAGATGCTTTTTGCCATTCAGTTCCAACTGTCTTACCCGGTTTTTATTTTTCTATACGTTTTAGTATATGATGAATTGATTAAATACGAATAACTGTAGGAATAATTTACCAAAATATTGGGAAATCGTTTCTTAGGAAAGGAAGCGGAGGAGAAAGGAGAAAACAAAAACACTCCCAGAAAAAACCTAGTACCACCACACTTGAGAAAATCCCATGTTTCGCAATTCTGTCTCTTTCCCCTTTTTCAAAAATTGATTTTCTGCATTGAAAAACTGAAAAAAGTTCAAATTTTTCATCACCATCAATAACAATACCCAATGTTAGGTAAGCCGAATTTTTCACTTTAGCTTAAAATATCTCCAAAACAAAATCTCATGGAAGAAAAATGCGTACATCACACTATTGATGGAGAATTGTATGCTCTGCAGTTTGTCTGCTCTTCTTTTTTTTTCGTCCGAGCTCGTGGTTTTTCCCTAAAAAGCGATTTTCCATGCCGAAAAATTTGAATAGAATTCGAGTAATTCAAATATTTTTTTATGTTTGTGGAATTTTTCTACGTAAAAGTTACGTACGTGGGTAACTTGACTGAATTGGGTCCAATATTTATTTGCCTTATTATAAGTATGTGTATGTGACGTAGAGATAGACTTTTCGAGGGGGAAGAGGGGGTGGGGGTGGAAAAGCATGCTATGCATTGTTATAAGAATTTGGAAAAGTACGTTGGAAATTTAAAGAAAAGATTTTGAAAATCAAAAAACTTTGATTTTGACCATTTTGAAAACGTGATCAATTCAATTTAATTATCACCTCAATTGACAATGCATCCGCGAAGGAGAGACTTTTGTATTGAGTTGAAAGCCACCCACAAAAATGTTAGATCCGGAGCTGCCTTTGGAGGGGAAATACAGACTTTCAAAGAAAAATGAATTTTTGTAGAATTCTGGTCTTTCTCACTCCAGACTCCACCCTAATTGTTTGGAGAAAACGACCCAGTTTATTTCCAGAAGACAGTATCTGAGATTCTTGTTTGACCCAAACCATTGTCGTCACAATCCAAAGCAATCTTTATCAACTTCATTGCTCAGGTATGCTCACAAACCAAACTTTGTACAACTCGACAAAAATGTGTCTACTCGTTGGAAAGATGGGGAAACTTTCACCACTGTTGTGATTCATAGGTATATGTGGCACGTATACTTACCTCGTGTAAATTGGGCAATGAAAATAAAAACGAAACATATTATATGGACCGAGGAGTCCAGTGACCCCCGCATTATAATTAGATTCGCTTTGCCGATATAATTTGCGTATTGTATTGGAACCGGGGATCAATAGAATTTAGTTAATTAGTAGCGTGTCATTAATCTCGGTTTAAAACAATACGGTTTTTAATAGCCACGTATGCGGTTAAGCCGGAGCCCGAGCGTTCAAACTGCGTTACTTAATGAAATTTAATTGTTCGGCCGTACGCGTTCTATTCTGCGGCTTCTATTTTGTCGATAGAGTCGAACGGCGTACGCCTGGTAAGATATCCCGTTTGGTCAATTGACTCCGCTCCATACCTACCGGCCACTTACTTTTACCTTAGCTCTCTATGTAGTAATTAATTGACTCCCAAAAAGGATCAGTTTTCGTAATGAATGGCGATGTTAGTGACGTTGCAGCGATTGTATCAAAGTCATATTGTGCTTTAACAAGTTTCTACGAATTCTCTTTCGGTCGCGCCGAACTGCGGGAAATTTTCGTCGATCTTTTGTTTCGACTATCCCGAGTCGTGATACTGCTCAGGTGGTTTGATTTTTCTTACAGGTTGCCTTTCCTCGGGCTCTTAACGAATTGGAATCGAGAATCGAGTACTATGCGCTTTGGCGGCCCGGCCGCGGCCGTGGCTGCGGTCGCCGCGGTACACCGGCGAGAAAATGTCGTCGGTTGATGACGACAGCAGAAATTGAGATTTTGAAAAAAACAATAGCTAATCATTATAGAGAATTACTTTTTAAGAGCGAGGAAGTTCATTTTATCACATTTGTTAATAGGTACATAGATACGATACCACGCTCGTACATTTAAATTTTAAATAAAATATTTATTTATTTTCATTTTTTTGAATGCTATATGGTTTTTTGAGCTTTCTTCTCTTCGCAACATGTCTCTGATTTTAAATTCGGAAAGTTACAATTTAAAAAAAAAAAGATTTTAAAATGAATTTTTACATTACTCTCACCCGAGCTTTTATATTTTAGTTCTTTTTAGGAACATTAACGCTTCGCATTTTTGGAAATATCAAATTCTTGCCTCAGTTTTTCGATATCCTAATCGGATTTTTCCCTGGCTTCTTTTCGTAAAATGGCCTTCAGCTCAAAGACGCATCGATATTCGAATTGTTTCGTTAAAAAAAAATCTCCTGACGGATGAAAACGACAAACGTCAGCGATGACTGCGTAAAAACAATACAACAAGGATTTGATTCCGTGCCCATCCTTCCCCTTCCTCGCATTTTACTACTATTCGTACCTCAAAAACACATCTATCGAAAAGTGCGAACAAATAAAATCAAACTCGCGAGTTCCAATCGTGAAACCAAACGAGAATACGAATTTTTTTCGCGCAAAATTTAAATGTTTTTTATTTATGTTTATATTCGACGACGGCGACGCGGCGAAAAAGATGCAAAATCAACCACGCATTTACAATAACGCTTTCTCGCCAAACTCGATTTAATATTTTTTTCTCGCACAGGTACACATCGTGGCCGTATACGAAGTACGAACCATCCGCAGAGCACCAATCCTGCCTCGTCGCGATGTTAAAAAACACTCTCACGTTAATCCGCGTGTTATTTAGAGTGTATTCAAATTCATCGTCGTTATCCTTTAGAAAAATAATTTTCAATTCATTTCAGTTTTTCAGGCGAAATATAAATTCATTTTGCACGTTGAGCAAAAGTATTGTGAAAATGTTCGGCAGCGGATCGTGTTTTTTTATGTGGGTATTTTTATATTTCTCGAGACGAGGAATTTTTCACCCCTTGTACTTTGATGAGGTACCAGGATTTTGGATTATTTCGAACAATGTGATATTTTAGCAGGTATGGTTATTTTTTGAGCCTCGTCAAAAGGTTGTTCAACCAAGCGCTGATTTGGTTGGTGGTGGAATCAATAAATGAAGGTTACACGGTTTAGGGGTTAATTTTTATGAATGATGACAATATACACATAGAGTTCATAGAAATTTATAGTTTTTCTTCGCGCCAAAAAAGGGACTTCGTTGGCGTTCTTGTTTGCATTAAATTTTTCAAAAAAAAAAAAAAAAAATAGAGATCTCGATTTGATAAAAATTTTGAGGATGTAGAAGAAATTAGGATAACTGGACTAACGGTTTAACTTTTACGGTGTCTCAAAAATTATCAACTTGAAAAAAAATCATCGAACTTCTTGTAGTGAGCTTTCAATTTTTTCCTTGAATTTCAAGTTGCGCAAAAAAGATCAAAAATGAATTTTGGCACCTTTGACTTTGGTTGATGCTCATTGGGAACCTGATGGATGTTTTACGTCATCACTAAGAAGTTCCAGGGTGTAGGCTCAAAAATTATTTTGTGATCAACAAATAATTCAAGAAAAAATACAAAAATTTGAACACTGAAAAGCGACATTCTATATCCCGAGCAAAAATTCCGTGAGAGCTTAAACCCTTTGAGGCGTTCTCTAGGTTTCCATGCTGAGGAAACAAATTGCTTTGAAGAGTATAATAGAACACCTTGTTCAATTGGCCAAATCACAAAAAAGTTGAGCTTTCATTTGAAAAATCATTTTTGAAAAAGCTCAAATCCTTATAATTTCCAACAAAACAAATGAACATAAATTGGAATTTTTTTTTCAAAATTAATTCAACGCCATTAGCGAAAAAAAAAATTCATCAAAAGCACTTTTTGATAATATTAAAAAAAATTATTAAGAATAAAATGGTAATAACGATTGTAAAAATGTCAGCTGGAATTTCCCAAGTTGAGCGAAAATGAAAACTTGGGTGAAAAGAATGTCTTTGTCCAAGAAATGAGGAAAACAAAAATCTAGGCAGCGAAGAGGTGGGATGTAACTAATGACAGAAACATTTTTGCTTTAGAGCGGGGGTGTAGTATAGAACTTTCTTTCATTTTAGAAAAAAAAAAGTATTTTATCACTGAATCAGATGTCAGAGTATGAAAATGATCGTAGACATGACTTGGTAAAAATCCTCTCTTTGCTACCTAGCTTTTTATTTTCTTCATTTCTTGGACAAAGACATTCCTTTCATCAAGTTTTTATTTTTGCTGAACTTGGGAATTTTTCTTATCAATTTTTTTAATGTTATATCAAAAAGTGTTTTCAATGAATGTTTTTTTTTTTTCAAATGTTGTTAAATTAATTTCGAAAAAAATTTCCAATTTATGGTCATTTGTTTTGTTGGAAATAAAGGATTTAAGCTTTTTCAAAACTTACATTTTCCAAAATGATTTGTCTATGAAAGCTTAGGTAGGCCTACTCTAATACACTCTTCAATGCAATTTGTTTCCCCAATATGGAAACCTTGAGAACCTTCAAAGGGTCAACTCAACCTCTTCACTCCTGGCACTAGATAAACTATAGCAAATTCGGGAACAGGAAAAACTGCACTCATTTGTCTACCATCTACTTTATGGATCCAGATTATGCCTCCAGCGCGAAATTAGCTTTTTCCAGAGACAGAAATTTAAAAATCGACAAATTTTTCAAGCTTTTGAATGCTTTTTTATCCTGATCCCTTCATCACCCTCCAACCATGAAAATGACCATTTTAAAGGAGAAAAACCGAGGAAACTACACGAAATCGGATTAGATTTAGGAGATCCCGTTCTCATTTTTTCTGACTCTTGTCACGACATCATATTTTTATGATTGTCTGTTGCCCACCACACTCGACGAAAATCTCGTTTCGGAACTGAAATGAAACAACATACTACATAATACTATAACAGCGCGGCGGTAGCAAATTAGCAATAAAAATAATAAATGATTGAGACGCTTTAGATGAATTGGATACGATTAGCGTGTGTATGATCCAGTTCGGGTGGCAGTTTTTTTTTCTTATCGCGATAAGGCCAGGAGGCAGAGAGAAGTGCTGAATTGCGAACCAATTACTACATTACATGCCGGTTCGTGAAAAACGCTGGTATAATTGTCCTATAGTACGACAATAAACTCGTTCATAATCTGACCAAACACGTTTAATTAGTGTAATACGCGAGCGGCCACCAACACGACCACGTCGTCGTACTTATATTCTTGTAAGTACATACAACAGGGTACTATAATCTTGACATGGAGCAAAAAAATAAATCGTATTATTACTTCTGATCACGTTTACAGATGGCAAATTTTTATAGCGTACGAGTAGATAAACTTTCCAACGTGTCCAGTACCTATAATTGTTATAGTATAGCTACAAAATGTGCAATACATCGCACTGCACTGTATATCTAAACGTCTCTAACGCGAGGGAGGTGCATATTATGCGAGATGAGCATTGAGAGGAGGATGAAGTAAAGTGGAAGAATATACATATATAAGAACAAGAAGGAAGAAAAATAAAAAAAAAAACGGCAATATCGTGGGAGAATATTCACTATCATCCGCGAAAGTATAACCTTTTACTATGCATTGTTTACTCGCCCATAATCTACTAGTTTGTAGGATGTCCATTGAAAAAATATTCCGTCCGCTATCGTTGTAAAATCTGTCTTCAAAGAGTCCCACAGTTTTATGCAGCGGTGTGTGTTAGTTATCCGCGCAACATCACATACACCCACATATCCACGAATTGCACCACATATACGATGACCTTTAACACGATCTGTGCTGCAACAAGTGACGTTAGATCACGAAGTGTACTTCTGGACATTGGATGTGTATTTTGTTATCTTTGCAGGAAACGTAGGTATATGCGCGCGCGTTTGCATATAAAAAAGAATGGGACAATTATTTTTAATGATCAGCCGGTGGCTTATCTTTTGTTATTACGCCGTTTCACAATTTCGTGACATTATTATTGGTCTGGCCAGAGAAAGAGTTCTTCTTTTTCTTTTTTTTTTACGTAACGTGCGCCCCCGATATGAAACCGATCTGTGATCATTGCCTGGTGTCCGAATTTGGTATACTCGCAGTTGCGTATAAATCAGTGTTTCTCGATATGGACTGAAGTGTGAAACTGATATTATCTGTGAAAGGTGCTTCTGCAATCAAAAGCCTCGAAATTCTACGAGATCTGCAAATTCTATATCTAATCGTGTCCCTTCTTCGCCAGTATTTTCAAGTAAGTTTTCTGTGATAATTTTGCTCAACATTGCCTAATTTTCTATTTTGGAAAAGTTGTTGAGCCAATTTATTGATTCAGATTTCAATGTCAGACATGTATAGCACCTTCGTACGTTGTGAGTAGTGACCACTCTGCACTATTTATTGGTTCACCTCAACGAATGAAATCCTCTGTGTCGCTATTGATGCATTGCTGTGAAGATGTTAACTTGACTTTTCATTCTTACTTATCATCTTTGTCACCTTTTAAATTGATTTTAGTTGTAGTTTCAAAACTGTTATGAAACGGTTTTTAGACGGGTGTGACTGTGTAGAAGGTTTTGAAACCAAAACGTAATTATGTGCTTAGTCACAGACTTGAAACACCTAGCGTTTCTAGTCATTTCAAAATTAAATATGATTTTGAATAAATTTCAAGACAATTTCAAAACGTAGCACATAGGTACATAGAAACCATTTCAATACCAGAAGTGTTTCAAATCTGCAGGTGTTCTCCTCTGTGAAACAGTTTCATTATGTATAGTCTCACCTTCAGAGATAGGGGTCAGGTCATTGACTCGTTTGCATGGTCTCTCAAAGTCATTGACCTACCTGTCTAGCTTTCCAAAATCGTTTGTCTGGCTGTCTGGTGGCCTCTCCAGGTCATTGACCCCTCAATGTAGCTTCTCAAGGTCGTTTGTTCGCCTGTCTGACCACTCGAGGCATTGATCCGTCTGACTGGTCTCTTCAGTCACTGATCTACCTGTCTAGCTTTTAGTGGTCGTCTGTTTGCTTGTCTGGCTTCTCAAAGTAGTCTGTATTCCTGGCTAGCCTCTTAGGGTCATTGACCCGTTTGTTTAGACTCTCAAAGTCAATGACATATCAGTCTAACTTCTCGGAGTCGTTTGTCTGCCTGTCTGGTGACTTAAGGTCATTGATCCGTCGGTCGGCAGTATGGCTTCCCAAGGTCACTGATATATCTGTCCAGCTTCTCAAGCTTGTCTGCCTGCCTGACTTCTTGAGGTTATTGACTCGTCAATATGGCTTCCCAAGGTCGTCTGTCTGCCTGTATGAGTGTCTATCCTTTTCATTTCTTTTTCACGTCCAACAATTAGTGTTTTGGAAGCATTCCCAGTGTAACAAAAAAGAATGGAGAGAGAAGAGTAGTTCGTTATCTTCAGTAGGCTTTTATTTCTAAAATGGGCAGTTACCTACTTTAGGGTTTCAAATAAAATTTTTAGTTCTCTCTGTCCCTACTTTTCAAATACGTATAGGTATTAAATAATATTTTATTAGAATCATACGTGTGGGTATAGACCCTCCATGTTTTTGTTGTAATATTCTACTTCATTGATTTCTAAAAACAACAGGAAAATTTTTAAGAAGTTCATGAAATTCAAATTTGGGGCAATGGTGTAAGAGTATCCAGAATTTTCCCAAGGAGAGGGCAAAAAAATTTGTAGGAAAGTATGAAAAAATTAATTTGAGGTACTTTTCTGAAAATGTCTTCATCTTTGTACGCGTAGTAGACATGTATATCAGTTCTCCTAAATACTAAAATTCGCGAGCAGTTTCAATTTTTTGTGATCCAATTTTTGATTGTTACATCTTCGTGAGCATTCTTTGAAAACTTCAACCACACTTTTTTCGAAAATTTCTAAAATTTTTTGTGAGTAATTTTCAACTAAAAATAAAGGTCTCTTACGATATAAAAAAAGTAGATTACATTTTTTATGCATTTTACACACGTTTATAATTATGAATTTTTCGCTGCTGTTCGCATACGAGTATTTAGTAAACGTCATTTTTTTAAAGCTAATTCACTAGCAAGAGAACTGAAAATTATAGCTTAAGAGATACAATTGCTTTTCATAAAGAGAGGAAAATTCCGAGGCACTTCTCATTTGTCGTGTCGTGCCAACTGGCTGGCTTTCACGGCGTAAATTTTATTTTTTTGCACACACAAAAACAATAATACTGTATAAATACGTTGAACGTCAGCTTAAAAAAAAAGCGAAAGAAAAAAAAGGAGTTAAACAGTAACAAAGGCTACACGAGAGATGGCAAGAAATAGGCAATTAGTTAAAAGCTTACTTTAAAGTAAAAGCTTTTTTCCGTCGACATTATGGGTAGGTAGCCTGTTTATCTCGTGTTTTTTTCTCTCTCCCTCCTGTTCGGGGGGTCGGTTGTGCCTTGCAGATATTTTGTTCATTTTAAAGATTGACCAACATTTTTAGATTCATGTTTATATCTTTTGTTACAAAGCTTGCTTTTTTTTTCGTCGTTACAAACTCGGCGTTAAAAACACGGTATTAATTGTACAGTTAATCTTCGCCGTGTTCTTCATTTTCTATATTAAATTGGCTAAAGGTATCTCGTGTACGTGCGCTCGTCGGTTTTTTCGCATGTACATTCGTCATCTTTCATCTTTTAAGCCCCTTTCGGCTTTCGTCGTTGCCGTTCTCGCAGTCCTCCGTATATCATATCATCTATATGCATCTGAAACGAGAGAGAAGAAGAAAAGCGTCATTAATATGCAATGGCTACTTCGTGTAATGTATAGTAAAATGTCCCGCATGTTGGCACTATCTTCAACCCACCCTACGGTGTTTCGAATTAAAATACAAACTAAGGGCTGGAAAATGCAACCCCATACCCAGCAATATTCGCAACTGTGGGTCCCGTTTTTTTTCACTCTTTCTCTGTCACCTTCCCTTCCATAGTATATGAAATATACGAAGCAGCGTATAACGTACCATCAAATTGTATGTATTAATTTGTTGGAAGTTACGTGGCCACGGTATGCAGAGGATAGAGGTACCTCAGCTGTTTGTCGCCTTCACGAGCGTCATGTAGACCGACAACGATCACGAATGTGTAAACTATCGTCTAATCAACGCGGACCAAATGACCAAGCATCAATTTGTGCCACAGAGAACTGAACGCACGTGACATACGGTTCTTTAAATCGTGATGTAAAAAATGAATGCATGCGTTTGCTGTGCACTTTTAGTACATTGATGAGTAGACTTGGCATGTGTATTGCCCAAGCTGGCAGTGAAGCTTTGCGTAGGCTACTAACGAGAGAATAGTCAGAAGACCACATAAGTGATAAAGATGATACTATTTTGCCTGCATGACCATTGAGGTGGAGGGTGGTTACATGTATCGCACATTTGTATTTTTTGAATAACTTTGGTTTATTCATTTTTCTTTTTTTTTGGGGGGGGGGATTTTTGATATTTCTAAATTAATTAAAAGTCGTTCACTTATTATTGCTTAGTGAATTTTTATTTATTTTTTCCAATGTACATATCGTACCTACGTAGTCGTAGTAAGTAACATTTTTACTGCATAAGAATATTTTTACTCTCCCAATTAGGACTAGAAAAAAATCTTTAACCGGGTAGGTTCTTTCTGGTAACGTGTGACAAATTTTTGGTTGCTTTTGGAAAATGAATACATTTTTTGATCTTATTAGCATTCATAAAAAATGGATTTTGGACTTTGCATGTCACTTTGAAATGGTTCTACTGAAGTCCTACATTTTGCGTTTGAAATCTTGTATGGATACCTTGATTTTTTTCAAATCATTTGAACTTGTTTCTGCATTCTAGTTTTTAAATTTATTTGATACCCTGATCAAGCTACATTATTTGAAAATTTCATTCTCGTACATTTTTGAAATTGCTCCATCAATTTCTAAAGTAGGATGCTGAATCTGTATGAGATGCGTACGTTACCCCTTCACGTACATGATATAGGCAACGTGTCGTTTCGATCAGCGATGCACTGTTCTGACCATTCCCTCTTAAGACATTAGGAAAAGATGAAAACAAACGACGGCGAAATGTAAATAAACAGTAAAAAAGTACACAATGGTCGATGCAATTTGTGTACATAATTCGCGACAGATTTTTTCTATGTAACTCGGGCCAGCAGTTCATTGTTTAAATACCAGTTATCAATCCTTCATGAGTCGCTTATAATCGTTCAAACCGGATATTCTAGATTTGAAAATGAAGCTTACAACAACAAGAACAAATTTCCGTTTTATTGAACACGTCAAGCGGTAATAAGATGAAAAATTATATGCCATTTGACATTCTATCAACGTTACGGCTGTTAGCCGAAACGTATTTAAAAATTGAGGTTTTTTTCGGCGAACGTTGTTGTCGTTGGTTTAGTTCTGGCGTTTTTCTATGATTTTTTTTTTCAAATTGAGTTTTCGTCATATACGCGCCCTTACCCCCAGAAGAATCGACTTTGTAACCGAACCTTTACCGTGGACAAAAAATCCACCACGGACTAAATTACACTTTTTTTTTGTTTCAACATCATATATCGTCGTTGTCGTCGGTTCTGAGTGTGAAAAAACAAACGCAAATGCAAATCCAAACACGCGCATAAAAACTAGTTATAACTGTGAATTATGCGCAAGGGCAGTTCCAAAAACAATCGCATAAATAAGCCATGAAATGAAATACAATACCGCGCGTAAGCATAGAAACGGGGTAATAAAAAACATATTCATTAATAAGTTAGGTCAGGACAAAGACGATAGCGCTACCCTGAGGATATTTTTTTTACCGACCCTGAACGACCGTTGGGTATTTTTTCCCATGCTATAGGGGTGGCATACGCGTACACAGAGGTTTTTTTTCAATCGCTCATACCAAGTAACCCTTCCGGGTACAGGTTGGTACGAAAGTTATACCGCTAACTAGCTATAGTCGAAGCTTTTGGAAAAATAACCAATTTTACGTTTATTATCGAAAGAATAGGACGTGGTTCGAGATCGATTAATAATTTGCTCTAGACCCGAAAATCAATTCGTCGTTGGGTGACAAGAGCTGTTCATAGAGGCAAGGGTTGGTTAATGAGTGATGATAACGAGTGATGATTGTTGAACGTAATTCGAGTACGTGGCGAGAAAATTGAGATGTTGTGATTTTGATTTTCTCATGAAGTTGGGTGGTGAGTTGGAAGAGGGTGGGCTGATGAGAAGTTATCTGTTAATTTTTATTAAACAAAATCAATAAATAAGAAGAACTGGGGATTTTGAAAATATTTTTACTTACAAATTTAAAACTGTTGATCAGATTTGAAATCATTTCTGGTTTATAACAAATTCGAGAAAAAATTGGCCTAAAAAAAATATTTCAGGTAGGTGTTAGCCCGAATATTTTTTGAAAAATGCTCAAAAATTAGTGGAAAGTGAAAATAATAAGTAGGAAGATCTTCTTGCTCATAGAGCTCACCAAAACACTTCCAGATCTTCATTTTCAATCGTGCGCATTTTTTCAATTTTTTCCCAACATTTTATTATCTACCTATTCGTGAATTTAAAAGCAATTGAGAAAGCTGAATTTTTGATTGAATATCAACAAGCACTTTTCGCAGGATAAAAAAATTCGGGTGCGATTCACTACCTGTTGTTGCCATGGCTCTCTCCTTCACGAATCCATGGAAATAAATTGGAAACCATTCTGGAGCTTTTAGTGCAGCTTCTAATGCGAGTGATTATGAAATAACCGTCAACTAATCGAGTTTTTGAACGCTGAAAAATACGTAGATTATTCTACAGCAGTTTCAAATTACCTGGGAGGTACCAAAATTTGCAGGAGACTTTGTTTCAGCTCCAAAACAAATCCAAAAAATCCTTTGGTTGTTGGTTGGTGTACATGTATGAAACCTCCGCATTTTCATCTTGAAAGTATCCTTGGACGAATTAATTTTTTTTTCAAGAACACTGAGGATTTGAATCATTGATATTAAGGTTTTCCTAGTTTTCCTATTTATTTATTTTTCAATTGATGCCAGAAATTGACCGATTAATTGAAATCCTCGAGGAAGAAATCAACTAGGTTCTTAAATGAAAATCGAGACCACTTGAAGTAAAATTGTTGGTAGGTACTAAAAACATGTACATCTTGTGAAATTAGAACATTTACGTAGGTCTATTTTATCCGACAAAGCCCACTTAGAAACGTCAAACAATTTCACTGTTTGATATAATTTCTAAATTATTACTGCTTTCGCTACATTTAGACAACTATTAAATCATATTTTTACCCGGACAATGCGCCCTAGCAGAGTCTAAACGATTTGTATATTTTACGTCAAAACTTCGTAAGCCTACGACGCGATGCTGGTTTACTTTATGTAAGTACAAATACAGACACAGATCCCTTTCAAAAATAAGAGTACGCATCACAAATCGGAAGGTATCCTATCCTCTACATAAGTGTAAACTTTGTCAACACCCTGTATATGTAAGCGGTAGAGGTTTTATTTAAATTTTTTTAACTTTAATTCGCGCGGCGTTACCGTGCGGATTTAAATAAGAATAACAAGCTGGTGTGTACGATTCATATAATAACAATAAATAAATACGGGAAGAATATAAATAACTGCATAAATCAATCGAAATTATCAAGCGATAATGAGTTCTAATGGGATGTTAAAACGCATACACACAATACATGTGTGCGGTAAAATAAAGCGAACAAAAAAATTATTAATTCTGCCACAGTCATACAGCAACACATACTCTAAACTGCGTTAAAACGTGTAGGTCATTATTCGAATGCGTCATTTCGGATCGAAAATTTTAAATAAACGAGCTCGTATTGTTCTGTATTTTCGATACCGATACAAAAAGTATCGCAGAAGGGTAAATTATTACCAACTGTATTATCTCCACATCTCTGTGGTTGGAACCTCTCTGAAATATTTCGCTGTTGCGGACGAAAAAAATCATACGTAGACTAATACGTTTGGGGGGCTTGATAAGCGCATAGGGAAAGGCATACTGAATAGAAGAAATGTAATTCGGGAAAATTGTGAAGCTGTTTGTTGGGAGACTAGTGCTGAAAAAAGGTTCATTATCCGAAAAATAGGATTCTTTGAGGAAAAATTTTTCAACACAAATTATCTATTGTTAAATGATAATAAATGTCGGCCAAATGTTTTTACCTAAAATTATGTGAAATTTACTACTCTCATGGTAAAATTACCAATCTGTATGGATTTTTTTTTTTTACAAAATTCAATGTAATTTTTACTCATGTTAATTAGTGATTTTTGGTAATTTTTATTATTATGGGCCAGCTGGAAATGAGAATTAAATTGGTCGAGAATAAACTACAACTCGATTCTTAGCTGCCCACGTTGATTTCCGCAGCTTAGAGAAATTTTAAAAACTCGGAAAATTGAAAACTTTGCTGGAAGCTCCAGAATGACGGAAATTGTGAAATTCGCTTTGAGAGAGTTAATAGGAGTTACAGGACACATTTTCGTCATTTTTTCTGAATAAAATATCTGCGTATTCTTTTTTTTAATTCATCAACTGTCGAAAATAGTCAATTTTAAATTTTCAAAAATTTACCAAAAATCTGAAAATTGATTGGACTTTTTAAATTTGGGTTATGGGAGTTTGAAACGAGAGTGTTTCAGAAAATGTTTTAAAAACTTTGAAAAAATGATCAATTTTTGAAACCTTCATTTGGTATATTGAAGTAGACATTTTGATATAAAATAATACGAGTAACTTAGCAAAAATCTAAAATTGAGTCAAACATTCAAAAATGGTTTGCAACATTTGCTGAAAAATTATTTTTCAATGAAATTAAACAAATTTGTTAATTTGTTCATCATGCAATAACATCCACCTTAATTTCCACGTAGCGTCGTGAACTCAGAGAAATTCTGTACGCAAAAGTATGTACCAAATCAATGAAAACGAAATAGAATAAGTATTAGGTACCTCTACCTACCATTAGTACCTATAAGCTAAACGTTAGCTAACCGCCGAATAGCAATTTGAGGCTGAAGATACGAGCGAGTCCATCGTACGTATAGTTTATGGAAGTAGATAGTTTATATAAAGGACCTGCGTACGACGGGTTCATTTGCGAAGAGAGCTCCGACTCCGAGGTATTTTATTCCACGCGTATATCTCGCCTATACCATTCCAGAGAAGGACATTTTCATAACACCGAAGAACTATACACGTAATATACGAAGAGCAAGGCAGAAGAGACTGAGAGAGACAACTCAAAGGAGGCGAATTAGAAAGCTCGTAAAGATAACCACTTCATCCAGTGGCTGTACGAATTTTACCATAAAGCACGACCAAGTCGCATTTTACGCACGCCCTTCTCGTATTTCTTTTGTTTACATATTTCAATAACATAACGTGGTGTATCTACATATTTTCTCAGGTTACGTTTTCGGATTGGATTTAATAGGCCTGGCGCGTTATCTGGTGTGAAATTGATAAAAAAAAAAGTGAGCGAGTGAGTGAGTAAGTGAGAGAGTAAAATATAAGAAAGATGCTTGCATTCTGTGATGCGACATGTCCTATACGTACGACTCTCGTATGTACACACGAGGAGAGGAGCTAATTCGTTTTATACGTTCGCATCCGGGATATGCCCGCTTAAATTAACACACTATTCTAATGTAGGTACCAAAAACACATACGAGAGGATATCAGTGGAAGTATACGCGGTAATGAGGTAATTGGCGGCCGTTGAGAAAGATAACCAAAAAGTTACACATATGCGTAGAGCGAGTGGCGAAGGGGCTACCAGTAGGGCATACCCATTTTTTCTCGTTTATTCCGGAGACTATCGCGTCTGATTCGACGCAGGAAGCATTTGTTTGGTCAACTTGTTATGTCCGGTCTCACGCGTTGTTCGGTGTTAACCCTGTTACTATAATCGGAGACTACATCATCAAGTATCTTCACTTCTCATATTACAAGTGCGCGTAACCAGCGATGATATTCGATAATAATTTTCAGCTTCCGGAGGGCTACTGGGTATATATGGATGCTCGAAGCTTTCTGTCTCTAAAACACTTACATTTTTAGAGTATGGATCGAATAGGTAGTGCTCACAATATGTATGGAAAACGATTAGGCAAAACAGTCATGTTGGTGGGGGGGGGAGTAATGAAAATTTGCACCCATTTGTGCTATGAACGATCAAATTAATACCTAGATACGATTTCATCGGGGTTTAGCTAACGCAAAGGCTAGAATTTCAAATAAAAAGAAAAGACTGAACATTAATAGACAAACATCTGAATTTTGCGTCTCAACTTGACCAGATTTTGATTCATTTCATTTAAAACAGCCCAAATTTTAATGTTTAAAAATTCTTTTTAAACCATGTGAAGTTGGATCGAAAAAGTATGCAAAAATATATTACTCTTACCACCCAAAATTTCAGTGATCAAAATGAATTTTTGAAAATCTTTGCACCGAAAATGCGAAAGAATCAGAATTTTACCTGAGTCGATTGCGAGTGGTTTCAAGTTGTTTTGTAGCCTTTAGCTACATCCTTTATAGTCGACTTGACATGTTGAAATTAGGGTACACAGTGAATTTCAGTTTTCCAACTTCATTATAGGTGAAATTGAATGGAAATTGCAATTTTCGAAAATCTGCAGGAGACTCCAGAAATGTTTAAAATAGTTCGAAACCGTTTTCAATCGTTTTCGAAGGTCAAAAATATGTGAATTGGTGAGAACAGAAAGGGACCAAGTCACAATTTTGGAAGAAAAAATTTTCACGGATATGTGGGTTTTGAAATACGGCGGATCGACTGGTGATGTCAGATTTCCGCAAAACTGCCAGGAAAGTGGTATTTGGGCGCAGAAAAAGGGTGGGTCTGCATTGATGACTTTTTTTGTTAAATTTTTTGAATTCCTTGAAAAATAACAAATATTTTTGAGAAGACCATTTTTTGAAATTCAAGTTCATCTATGTACTGAAAAGATACGAAAAAATTAACAACTTCGGCAAAAAGTTTGCAGTCCAAGTGTTGTACTTAGATGTAGAATCAAGCCCCATTCGTGCCCGAGCAATTTCAAGAGAAATTTTGGTGATTGAGTGCAGAAAGGGTCTAAGTCCCATTTGTTTAGGCAGCAACCGCGCCGACGCGCATGAATATTTTTTTTTTTTCGAAACTGTGCTAAAAATTGTGTCTTGGGGTTCTTTTTCAATGACCTTAAGCATGTTTACCAACAATTTTAGATTTCTGAATAAGTCAGTTTTTTGTTATTCCTGAAAACTGCGAAAATGGACTTAGCCCTTTTCTGTTCTCACCGATTCATGTATAGGTATCAAATTTTAGTTTTCTTAGGTCGATTTGGGAACTTTTTGATTTTTTTGCATTTTTGAGCCAAATAAGATCCCCCCCTCACAAAAAATCGCCAAAAATAATTGAAAAATGTCCTTGAGCATCAGGAATTTTGGGTGGTGATAATATTTTTTCACGCTCTTTAGATTTAGTTTTGCCCGGTTCAATAAAAATGTTTGTGCCTGTTGGGATACCTAGATCTTGTAAGGGTTTTTCGATACTCTTCTGAGTTCTAATCTCATCTTTATGTCCACTTCTAAATCCTATCATTCCTATCAACCGGTTTAAATGCCTCCCTTGTCAGGTAACTCAGAAGATGCATTGGTAGTACGATGTACTGTACTCGCACATGTGTAATTCAGAAAGCAACCATACCTACGAGCAACCTATTATACCTATTACCTACACATTAGTATAACCCCTTTTTCTACGTTTTAATTGTCGATTAATCAGCATAGACGTTCTCGCGTGCTACTAATTCCTTCAAATGAACCCTCCTCTTGACGTTATCAATTCCAGGTTACATTTAATTTTTCGTGATGAAAATTTATCCGCCTATTAAAGACGCGACGATAGGTATAAGTTGGGCGTTAAAAAAAATACCCTCTCCAATGGTAGTCCACAGTGTAGAATATCGCTTGCAGGTCGATGTGTTGTTCTCGATATCGATACATATTCTTATACTAATACAACGCATTATATTCGTTAATTAAAACACTGAATAAATATTCGATGATCGAAGTTGTAAAGAAAAAAATACTGTCACCTAAATGATACAAGAACAACGCTATATAAATGTAGAATAGCCTATAACACGCTGATTAACCGATTTATACATGTGTTTGTTAAATGTTTATTTCCGTTTGGAACGCAATATGCGCGTGAGTGTACCAATGCGTAAAATGCATATAACTCGAACCATTATCCGAACTATTTTAAGTTTATACCACGTTATTAGTACCTGGTCTAATTTCGTAGCAGGATTAACAACACCTTTCACCCTTTTGTTTGAACAATTTCCGTCCTTAATTGTTACGATTTTATAGTAAAATTGGATTCTTCAAAAAGGGTTGAAAACAGTTTGACCTGTTGGTGAGAATACGTAGACTACCTTTCGTCATGTTTATGTAGCTATAGTAGATACATTTTTGGTGAAAATTAATACGTATGAAAACTAACTACTTATATCGAGTTGATACATCCGTTTCTGTAGTGGCGTGTGTCTTAAAAATTTTACTATGAATAGATAAGAAAAGTTGAAGTTCATGCTCGGGTCATGTTTGTCCATTATATGAGTCTGAGTACGACGACGGTGTCGTCTAAACGGGTCAATGTACATACAAAACATAGGTATATTTACTGTGCTGATAGAGTTGCCGGTATTATTTACACATGCACCGAATAAGGCGTTGATAAGACCACAAAACGTTTATACTTAATCCAATTTCGACGTGTTTTTCAATTACTCACTCTCGTCGACTGTAGTTGTGGTGGTGTTTCCTTATCTCGACACAAAAATTTACCGACCACAGATAAGCTATTCGTCAAAAGTGACCGTTATGTGTGGAAGAAATAACCCCGAAAGTAAACAAACTGATTTGGTCGCCCGCACCATCATCATTATAATAGAAAAAGGTAAGTATAAGTTGGAAATGTAAATTTCCTCCTTTGTAAAAGCAGTTCGTTCCGGATAGATTAAAATCTACTATGATCGTATAAATGGTGTATCCACCAGAGTTCCAAAAGAGTTAATTTTTTATAAAACTAATCGTCCTCGGTAGGATCATCTCCTTTCTTGTGAGATTTATCAAAATAGGAAAAATTTTCTCTTGAAGGAGAATTTGCCATGTTTCTCTGATCAAATTACAATACTTTGTATCGAAATATGTACACGGTGTAGCTATTTTTTTTATTCGTCTACGGACAATGTAGTTTATTTATATTTGTTTAGGTTTTTCTAAAAAAAAAAAGAAAGAAAAAAAGATATAGACTCTAGTCTGGTTTTGTACAAAAGATAGATCGTGGAACACGTTTTTGCCATTCTGTAAATCACGTAGCAAGCGCGTAAAAGAGGGTCACTGGACAAGAAAACCAAGAACAGAGGTATTTGATAAACGTATTTCCTTATCCGCATCGTGTACAAATAAATTATAGGTACCTAAAAAGATACTTTTATTTTCGATTCAAATCGAACGTTTCTATACATTTAATCAAGGTATCATTATAAGAAGATATTAGACTCATCTTCTTCCTGGTGACAAATATGAAAAAAGGAGACTGTGTGTGGAAGTGTATTAAGTCTGTCGTGTACATGTGCCTTTGAACATTTTGCATAGACTCCCACATTGTAGGTGAAGTGTAGCCTCCTGTACTAACAAGGGAACTGCTTCAACCTGCAACATTGGATTTTTAATATGTATGTATTTCGAAAGAGAATATCAAAAAGCTGAAAAAGCTGATTCTGAATCCCTAATTTCTGTTGCCCAAGCTTATTTCTCGATTATTGGTAAGTTTGAAAATGTCAAAAATAAATCCCTCGATCCATTTTTCGCGAATTCTAGACATTCTATCTTCCAATAAAAAATCAGTTTCCTCCGGAAATTTTAGATAAATTTTTAATAACAGGTCTGAACATCAACGGTGGCTGCTAAAATTTGATTGATTTGTCCCTTTAGTATTTTATACTTACTTTCGACCAATTCAGTAGAAAAAAGCACGTTTAAAGTAAATTTCAAGTGAATGGTTCTTGCGTACCTGGGTATGAGGTAATCGAATGGCCAGTCATTATTCCGGAAAATCTCATTTTTAGGCACATTTCAATTGCAATCACGTTATTTAAGAATCAATTTTGACGCGGCTGAAGAAAACAGCGTGGGGGAGATTTTTCAAAACTTTTAAAGATGTCAAAAATTGGTACACTTTTCCCCTCCCATGTCAAAAATAGTCTTTAAAGCATGACATATGACGTAAAAAAGAGATAAGTACCTAGTTAATAACCACTTAATCACACATTTTGAAATTTTAGAGCAGTTCTTTGCAAAAATTTGGGCCTTTTTCTCATTCATGTTGAAAATGTTCTCAAAACGCATTGTTAATTGAAGTTAACAGCGTTGAAAAAAATTTTCGAGTTGCAACTGCCCAATTGTTTACCTATTTTGAGATTTTGGAGCTTTAAAAGTGAAAAAATTGAGCTCCAAAGAAATAGGCTCCACTTCTGCAAAAATTAGGCTTCTAAAGACGATTGCTGTGTAACGGTATTAATTGCTCGTGAAGATAATCGAAGTATTTTCATATGTAGAAAAAATGAAGGTAGCAGCCCAGCAGCTAATAAATTTAATTTTGCCACTTTATAAAAAAATACTAGGTATTGCAAAAAAATGAAAATTTTACGACTTTACTGTGCAGAAGTTTACGTCTGACAAGAGAACCGTTTGGCGTGTCCGCCTCCGATTTGAACGGAACTGCCTCTTTTTGGAAAGAGCACAGTCTAAAACTCCCATAGCTCAAATTCCAGCTGCCTGGATTGATTTTTCGATTTTGAGTGAATTTTGAAATATTCAAAATTGACCATTTTTTGTGATTTCTAATTTTTTATAAAATACATATTTTATTAACAACGTAACCTTGTCAACGCGTCCCCTTCGATTTGGCTGAAATTTGGCTCACCGAAAGTTCAATTCACCTACACCTCAGAACCAAATTTTCAGCTGCCGAAGTTGATTACAGAAAAACTAAGTTCTGCTGGAGGCTCCAGAATGTCTCGAAAATGGTCGCAATCGATTTGGGAGGCCAACTTTAGTATTCAAACCAGATTTCAAATTTTTATCACATGGTTTACCATTTTTATGAAAACTTTATCAGTGAATAGGCTATTTCAAAAATTCGCCAAAACATTGGGTTCTAAGGTGTGGGTGACATGAATTTTCAGTGAGCCAAATTTCATGTAAAATCGGAGGTGACGAGTTGACAAGGTAACCTTGTTGATAAAAACGACAGAAATTCGTCTTGAAACTAATGATACCATTTTTGGTCATTCTAAGACCTTCAGCGCGGTTTTAGATTTCTCCAGGATTTTAAAATTTCTCCATAAGACATGGAAACTAATTTGGACAGCTAAAAATCGAATTGTAGCTTATTCTCGACTAAATTCTTTTCCCATTCAGTTCCCTCCCCAGTCTCCCCTCCTTCTCAACTCGCTTAAAATGTAGGTACTAGGTAGCCTAGGTACCTATTTCCTAACGCCTCTTGAGAAATATTTTGTGGTTTTTATTTTACCAATGGGTATGAGAGGACGTATCAATTTCAATATATTTAATGCACAAAATAAGTCAGCATATTTTTCAAACGATACCACCTTTATCGAAAATGAAAATAAAGGTATGGAGAAAAAATCTCAGTGGGAAGGGAAGAAGGAAAAGTGAGAGAATAGCCCTATTAGCCAACCTGAACCTTTAAAATGACGAACTCCTATAGCTCGCAAATTTACTACGATGTATTTTTTAAGTAAAAAGAACTATTTTTCATTTTTTGTAATTATTATAAAAGATTTTTAGATTATAGTTGAGATGGCTATGCGGTGATTTTCAGCGGATATTTTTGGCAAATAGTATCTTCTATCGTATCTGTCAGTACGTAGTGTTGGTAATTATACTTAGAAATACGCGTATGGAGGATTTGAAGTTGTGTAATTACCGGCGAAGGGTGACTTCTACCCGAACTGTGGGGTGCTTCCCTATTTTTTATGTATGTATTTTTTCGACAATCGTAATGCCACTGTACCCAAGCTGCCAAGTCGTGGTTTCCTGGCCGTTAAAACACGAAATAGACGTAAATCTATCCATATCGTATTGCGTAGCATAGGGGTCCACATCTTCGCGTCTAATGTTTCGGACAGCTGCCTTACTCTCCCATGACCCACGAGGTCTTCTAGTATTATTAATTATTAACTTATGGGCTAGAAAAATATGAATATATTTCCGCATTCCGGATTCCGCTTACGCATACTTTTCCTCTCATTTCTGGCGATGCGATACTGCGATACATTGTATCTTGGCCATAAATAACGAGAGGAGAAATTTTTAGATCTTGGTGTAGGTCAGTTTTAGTTTCGATGAACGACGTGAAAGTCAATTTAAAGTATAGTAGCCGTGCTAAAATTAGGCAATTAATAAAGTTTAGCTTTTTTTAAAACGATGATAACTCATCAAGTTGTGAGTTGCATAGGAGGCGGAAGGGGATGGAGATTACTACACTGATAGATTTAATTTTTCAGCACTTTTATCTCTGATAAAATTCTTCTGTATTTGGCCGATATCTAACGATTTTTTTTTCTGATCCACGCTATAACTTTCTTCAAAATGATCCAACTCCAAGCTGACTACAATTAATTATAAAATGCGAGTATATTCGAGTCGTCTTGTCTTGAAAAAATATCCAATAGATGTACGTACTCGTAGGTGCGTAGATACGAGTATAAATTATGCATTTGGGTGCATCTAGGCTAATTTTAACATTCGAACCAAAGAGGGAAGTATTTATCTACTGCTGAAGTTCTGGAGCATATCCAAAGTGATTAGATGACTTAAAAGTATAGACTGAAAGAGTACATTTTTCTAGTGCAGAGAGGGAGGTGGAGATGGAGACTTTATGAAATCACTAAGTCCTTTTTTTTTTTACTTCCATCTTGTAACTCTAAGAAACAGAGAGAATTGCCTGAAACACCTGCATGCATTTTGTGGTTATACTGTACACATATTTAGTGTGTTTGCCAATTGAATGAATAAAACTAAAATAGGAAAAACATTAAAATAAATATTTGCCCATAAAGCGAAACACTATGGTGAATCTTCTGGCGGATAAGGCTGCAGCCAAACAAGGAAGTCTCCCTTCGACCACTTAATAACAGACCGGAGGCTTTTTGGTACTTCCTGGTTACGACGTTTGACGTACTACTGTGTAATGAACCTTTTTATCAAATTTGCTAAAACCCAAGTCCACGTCGACGGTGAAAGTACATTTATACACATAAAACAACAGCGAGGGGGTATTACTTGTACGTACTATACGTGTTTTCGTGTAGGTTGTAATTGTACAAATGCACGTTTTATTGAAGCAGGGGTCAAAAAATCCATTCAATCGCCAACTGCTCATTTATTGACCAAAATCACCAACAATGGCTCACGTGTGTGTCCGTTTTTCTGTATTAAATAATACCCTTCAAATTGATCATCTCTTTTGACGCGGAAATTCTTTATTTTTACTTCGCTTCCCTCATTTTTTTCCATTTTTTGCTCCTGTGTTTCGTTTACGTGCTGTATAATCGCGTTTGTGTTCGTTATCGCCGCTGGGACGTAATCGATGTTATGGTGGGTATTTTTTAAAATCATTTTGTATTCGAGATTATGAATTGAAATATCAACGGGTGATAATGGTGCAATTTGTTGTATTGGGAGGTTTTTTTTTCAGATCTTTACCTATAGTTTGTAAGCATCTCGTACTTATTGGTATTTTTTAAAGTCTGATCAAAAATTTCAATCAGATTGATGAGGTACATTTTTCCCCAAATGTCGCGAAATACTAACGAAAATTTCAAAGTCATTCTATACTCGTCCTTATGCCTCTTCGCTGTGTATACTTGAATTTCTCAAATCCCTTCCCTTCCCTTCTTTGCCTTATCCATTCCATTTTACTCGTCATCAGTACCTTGAAAAAATATCGGAAATCCGGTTTACTCCCCATTTGTGATTTTAAGTTATCGACAAATTTACAATATTGACCCGACTGTGACCTTCATGACCGATACGTCGTATCTGAAAAAAATAATAAAAATCGCGAATTACCGCATTTCGAACCATCACTTCGATGACCTGTAGGTTAAAAAAGACAGACGTTGCGTCGCTGCTCCGGGTTCCCACGAAAGGGACTATTTATTCTTATATGTTTGTTATTTTATCGTTCAGTGTACTTAGAAGTGTCATTTTTCAAAAAGAGGGATAAAAAAGAAAGAAACAGGGAAGTAAGTATAAGTAAAAAAAAAAAACTCTCCCTCTGTGGTCATAATATACTCGAAGGATGTCCGGTACATGTAGAAAATGATACTTCATCTTCATGTGTACTTGTGTAAAAGCGTTAAAGCAGAAGAAGCTATCGGATTTTCGACAAAATAGCCCTAGGCTAAGTGTCCTTTTTTTCGCAGTGCATTTTTTTTTCATTTGTAAATTTCATTATCTTTACTCGTGTGTACTCTTCTCGTATTTCGGATCAATATAATCGATGAAAAAAAATTTTCTTATACGAAGAAATACGTGTTTCAGCGTAATGTGATACCGTGAATTACCAGAAAAAGTAATTTAAAACTTGGCATATAGGAAAAAGTCTCCAGTTATTAAGCTACCTTTAGATAAGCCTCTTTAAACCACACGAAAAGGTATTACATACTGAGAGAAGTGAGAAAGGAGTCAATTTGAAATTTAATACCGAAAAAGAAACGTAGACGAGGTGAATAAAAATGGTAGCACGTTGGACGTGTTATTTGAAAATTTGATGATTTTTGTTTGCTGCTGAATCACAACTGTCTGTTCAAATTGATTTACGTGAAAAATTTTTTGAAAAAGTAATTCTTAATGATTACATAAATTATAGGCCTTAATTTAAAATGTTTGCATCAAATCCGGATTTTCCCCTTATAATTTATTAAGCGTATAGGTGAGAAAAAAATAATTAGGCATAATTATATTTGATAATCGGTTAATTTCGGAAGAATATAACTTTTTAACCCTTGACATTCGCTTTTCAATTTTATTTTCTCATTTTGAAGTAATTTTTGAGTGGTAATAAGAAGAGTACGCCGATTGTCAGAAAAATGTTAGCACCAGGAAAAGAAATATCGAAAGAGCATCATTCTTATTAAATACATCCACCAGGCAAAATTTCAGGCGCTGAATTTCACTTTTCAATTTTTGATCATCGCATCCCTCTCTAAAGAGAAAAAAATCAATTCTTCGTACCTACTTGAATTATAATCACATAGTAGGCTAAAATACAGGAAAAATTGTCGCCGATTTTATGTATCATGATTCAATCTTGAGTGTCATTTGTCAATTTTGCTGGGCAATAGCAAATAGGTTAGCTGATAATCTTATGTATTATGGACTCGTATACTGGCGACACAACTCGAGTGTAAAGTTCACTAATGTAGGTAAATGGTAGGTATTACATTTACATTTAACTAAGTCGTGACCCGATACGACGATAAAAATTACGATAAATTGATAAATTCGTTACAAAAGTAATTGTAAACCCATTGAAATTTCCCAGTGTCCGATAAGTTTAGTAAAAATTCCGTGAAAATTTACACGTTTGGTATCAGCTTGACAGGAAATTGGTAAATGTATATACAAATATTCAAAGATCAACTGGAGGACGTAAACCTGTCGTAAACAATAGAATAACGTATAGCTCTGTTGGACAACAATATGATCTAAATATAAAGAGTACATAGACATACGTATTTTTCAAAGGTAGGTATAGAAAAAAAAAGACGAACATTGAATACGCGATTTTCATCTATAATAAACCAATAGGTCTCATCGCTTCCGAATAATGTCGCAAATCGTAAATTTATGCAGATTTTTATACGTCAATGCAACGCTTTAATAAAATCGATTAAAAATTATCGAAATATCGACCGGGGTTATCTGTAGGTATACTTTTTTTTTCAGGATGAATTCAAGCATATGGTCAGTTTTGCTGAAAAACACACGGCTATTGAAAAACCAAATAGGCTTACAGGTTAAAGGTGAAATTGCATTGTGAGTGTATAGGGAGAGAGCGCTACAGTGCAGGACGCCAGGGTGAACCGGTAATAGATTTGCATCCCTTGCTAATGCTGCGACGCAGATACACGCATCGTGTAAAAACCTAGTAACTGTTTTAAATATAAAAGACCATCGGTCTTCTCAATCCAGGACGTCCGCGTCCGGCATAAAAACCCTCGATTTTGGTGTTTTATCCGATCAATGTAATATTTTATTATTCGCACTGGGTGTAATATTTCCCATTATCATCAATTTTATTCATAATTTTTGCATTTACTCGCGACCTACGTGGACTGCCAGCAGAAAAAAAAGATCACACTCCCTAAATGCGGTCTGTCGTGTTTCGTCCACCTCCCTTCGCCTTTCTTCCTTTGTTGCTAGGTCGCTAGCCTTTTTGTGCGATTTTTACGCGTTTTTGCGCGCACATTAAACGATTTAGATTGTTTGCCTTTAAACGATGCGACTCGGTGTAACTCGGCCCAGACAATTCACTATGATGTTAAATGTAAAAAATCTACTCTGCGAAGGTGGTCATTTTTTTCACCCGAGAACAGACTAACCCAACCCTTTAACGTTCTACAGATGAATATCGCCAGGTGAAGTAAGTGGAATGGCTCTATCCTCAAATTTTGAAGCTATAACCGAAGAAAGGTGTTCCTTATATGATCTAAAATCCTCTTGAATACATTTTTAAATCGCCCTTGTCCCCCAATTCCTCCAGAAAAGGATTGAAATTCAACCATCTTTGGCCGTTTTCAACCAAATTTTTTCAAACTTGCAGGAATGTTAGAGCGGATTCTTCAACTTTTTTAGGTGAGTACTAATTGTAAGTACACAGATGGAAGACCTTCAAAATTATAAAAAACTGTGGTCAGCTTTGGCCAAACTTGTTTTTCTTGCAATTGGTACCTAAATTATATGTGTGATCAGAGGTACCCAACTACACTACTAGCACGAGTTTTTCTTTTTTTTTTAGAATTCTGATTTATTTTTATTTTTTGATTTGGAATTGTAAGAAAATTTGGTAGAACACTACAATAATTTGTAACCCTCTTCCTTCCTTTAAAAAATTGATATTAAAATATTCGATTTTTTTTATGTTTTATGATTTTTATTTTAAAAAATTGAATCGAACCATTTTCAGAACACCCGGCTCCTCTTTAGGATGATCTACTAGTCCAAAATTCATGTCTTTGATCTCTCAGAGGTGGAGAGGAGGAGTAAAATGTGTTCACAATGTCAATTTTTCGCGAATAAAGAGAAAATGCCAATGTTATTTTACGAAAAAAAACTGTTGCACTAAAAAAAATTCTCAATGAGATTTTTTATAATTTGAACTTGAACGCCAGCACAATGATGAAAAATGATGAAAGCATAGGTAGCTGTTGACGATTGATGTTTGTATTGTTTTTTTGGGGGGGGGATCTGCGGTCACCAAATCACCCTTCTTCCCCTCGCCAACCATCCTTCGACATCTCAATGCTTTCTCCTGTTTAATGTAGAACCAATTTTTTTCTTAAGGTTCTCTGAAGAATTTATTACTTAAGTACAACTTGTCTTCATCTCCTTGCGAGTCTGAAGTTTCCACCTATTAAAAAAATATAATTTAATCTGGAAACTTTTCTTTCAGTTTTAGGATAAAAATTCTCAATAGTAACGATACCTAATTCAAAGTTGTAAACACGTTTGATTTCACGCCTCCCCTTCACCAGCCTTTCTGCAGCGTTATCTATTCAATTTTCATCAATCATACCATTTTTGAGATTTTTCTCCCATTTTACAGGTACCCAGCCTCATCAATTTTTTTATAAATCATATTCGATTAACTTCTTTGATAACAATTTTCCGAATTTATCCGTTGGCTTATTTTAAGGCGTTAAAGAGCTAATCTAAACATGGCATGCTCTAAAATCTAAACTGAAGCAAAAAATTCACGAACAGCTGCGTACATTCAAATATAGGTAGGTAAGCTAAAATATTATACAAAAAATATGAAAAAATGAGAAAAAAATCTTCGTGAATATCGTATTATTTATGATTCGCAATAAATAACCGCTAATCCAACGAAGACTAATTTTGGTCAAGAAGTTTACAATAACTGTCACAACAAAAGGCAAAGGATAACACTGCAGGGTTTCGTCTCGCAGCGTTCTCGCGTAATCAGGAAATAGGAATTTATTTAGCTTTTTTTTTAATTCAAATCCTCGACGAACTTGTACACTATGGGCACAAGTATATTCTTATCAGGCTGTGTGAAATATGGAGGATGATGAAGGAAAAAAACCTCCAACCTTATAACGGATAAACTTTTTAAATTATTTATAACGCGTATAATCGTCGGTAGATATTCAAAGTTTTTAACGAGTAATTGTTGTTTAACCGCAAAACTCTTACTTGTTTTTTAATTATTGGTCGCTTTGTGGATTTTCAACCATTTTCTCCGACCTAATAATGATAATTTGTATGACCTTAGGAGTTTTAACAATGACCTAATAATTCAAAGCTTCCCGTCTTACGAGTGCTTTAATTAATCGTAGAATATTTTTTTCCTTCCATAATGTTTCAATATCTTATCACGGTCTTTCCCTTCTGATGCCCGGGGGGGCGGGGGGGGGGGTTCGAAAAGTAAAATAACTGTCAATCATCTTACTATACTTATTTCGACTTTTCATATGAAATATTTTCATTTTGGAAAAGACAGGACAAGAGAGCATTTCCACATCTAACTGGAAGATTCGGGCAATAAAGTGAAGTTCTGAAGATTACATATGAGAGGAGATGGATCAATACAGATTTTCAAACACGAAGTTTGATTTTTATTTCAAAGTAACGGATGGTGAAGGAGAAGGGATTGTTCTAAAATTAATTTTCATTTTTATTTTTTGAATTATTTGGGCTTTAAATTACTCGTATATCTTGAAGAATTTTAAGCAATATTCGTACAATTTTTGAAAATTCATCTTTTGAGATCTACATGTGTAGGTATATTAATTTTTACCAGCTTCCCTTCAGCACCATTCTCCCAACCCATCAGAAATAGAATATGTACTTTCTCCACTTGAATTTAAAAGAGACTGCTGAAATTCTAGCATACCTAATCCAAGACTATGGTTGTAAAATGATGTCTGAAAATTGGGCGCATACAGCTTCCCTTCACCTTTTTTTTACACTGACTTTCTTCCGACCTAATTCTCTGAAAAACCATTTCGCACACACATTTTGCAAAAGCCATTCGTAAAGGACGCCATAAACGACACAATTACGCGTATATGGTATAGATATTTATACTATACCGTGGTACGCCAAAATTGAAACTTTTGTTCGGCCAATAAAAACGTTACTAGATGGCAGCTTTCCAAGCAACGAAAGATTGGCGAATAGAAGCCGATGAGCCGAGAGCAGCGTGTAAAAAAGATCATTAACTGCGGGCGAGCGGAATTTCGCTAATGACAATTTGACTATAACGAAAGGAAAATTTCATCCGCGACCCTAACGGTTTTCGGATGAAAATCAATTATCATTTTTTTAATACGCTGGACTCGCTCATTAGCAAAATGAATGTATACCAAGTATGCGATGCAATCCTGAGCCTAAGCCTGTGCATGTATAAAAAAACGTTATGAAATACCCTGGCAGTATATGGGGTGGGTATACAGAGACGAACAGTGTGATAGGTCGAGTTCTTTTTATCACCCTTGACTATTTGTGTACTGTAAGTGTATGGAAGTATGAAAAAAAAACCGAATTGTTATATACGCAACGATTACACTAACAATGAATGGGTGCGTAAAAAATCAACCCTCTGGGGATATTCGGAATACGTAATGGTGTATTTTTTTATACGAGTATTTTTTTTTACGCGATGCGTTAGAGTAAAAAACGAGTTTTTTCAGGTACCTCGAAGCCCTGCTACCTGTGGGAATGTCGATAAAAAATTCGCATAGGTGTATGCGAAATAAACAATATCCAAATTATTGACAAGTATAATCGATAGGTCTTTCTCGGAAGGGAGTCGCAAAGCCTGCAAATTAGTGAGAATTTACGTACCTAAACCGTCATCAAGCGGTCACCAAACGTGTGAATAAAGGTACCTACTACCTAGCAAACAAAATCTCAACAAGGCATTTCTGCAGTTTGATGGCTTTTTTTAAAGATTTCAGTCAAATGTCCTGTTTTTTTTTGTCAGATCACACGATTGCTGCAATACATTTGTACCTATTTATTATTTATTAACGTTGTGAAATTCTCAAATTATTCATTCTGAATACAATTCTGATTTCATTCTTTAAAAAAACGATAGTCGATATCACTCAACTGTCATCAAATCTCGTAATCTAATACTCCTGTAAAAATTCAGCTCCGTCAATTACAAAGTAATTAAACTGTAATAAGTTACTATCGATCGTTATCTTTAATATATTCGCGTCTGTAGATAACGAACTATGTAATTTTTTTACTACCGAATGGACGATTTTTTTTTCTTCAGGGGACCCATTTTTTGTGATAGTTTTTATCGCAAGTTTAACCTGTTTGAGGTATTTTTTTTTGCTATCCCTCGGAACAAAGAAATTATGGGTGAACCACATAAGAGTACTTGATGTACCACATCTCGGTGGTGTCGCCTTAGACACATTAGTTGGTGTTTTTTTTTAATAAAAAAAATGCTCCAGATTGTATTAGTCCGGAAGTACGTAAATTTTTAACGGTTTTTCTTTCTAAGACGTTAACCTGGTAAAAAATACTGCCTCTGGGATAGGTCTGCTTTTTAATCCAAGTTATAACAAAAGGGATAAAAATACCTAAAAAAATTCAAATCGCCAATTATCTCTGCGTAGTTGGTTAATTATAACGTATTTTTCATTAAGTGAGGACTTCGTTCTTATTCATTATGGTTTATTTTATTTTTATATGAACACGTCATTCATGGATATCTAGGGAAGAAAATCAAATGCGTAGAGTACACAAAAAATATTATTCCGAGCATATTCTGATTACATAATTAATAGGTGTATGGATATTTGAATAACATAGGGCAAGGCTCGATGTGCAGCAATAGCCAATGATGCCAAGAAACGAGTAGGTATAATTCGGAAGACGAAAGCGAAGGCTTTCCGGTGAATGTTTCTAATAATTTAGCATCAGGTTCGGGTCGAGATACTTAGTATGGCGAAGATTGAGGAAACGATTTTTTTGAATGTAACTGCATTATAGATTGATTTATTTAATTGTTTTACAAATTTTAGATTTTTTTATCACGGTCAATTTTTTTTTAATGGTAAGATTTTATGTTCTATGTTCATAAAAAAATATGTTTATTAAAAATGGGCTAAGATAGGAAAATTCATTTCAGACTATCTGCGAGTAGGAAAAAAAAACAAAACGCTTGGTTTTTATGTTGGTTTCGTTTCTGAGCATTACATTCACTCCCTTCCTCAATCTATCTTATATCTACATACCTACTATTGCGCTGAAATCCATTCAAAAATTATGCGACCTCAAAAAAAACGAATAATTTTGAAATACGAGGTACTCGCAATGTTTTGAAAATTCACTGAAAATGATTCAGGGGAGGGCTTGAAAAGTTGAGTTGAGGTGAAAATTTTCACGCCATTAGTCAATTTTTTACGGTTTTGGTTAATTCAATTTTCACGCCCTTCCCTCTCCTTTCTCCTGTCCATCGTATGTACTTAATTTTCACCCAAAAATCATACAAATACACATTCTAGAAATTAAAAAATATATAGATATGCACCGAGAGTCAGAACGAGCCCATTGGGGGGGGGGGTTATTTTATCCTTCTTCTCCCCTACATCAAGTTTTAGAAAATTTGATAAGTTGCGTTTCGATATACAATTTTTTCTATTTACTTTTCGGGTGATCGCGGCTTGAAAAAAATTCTCTCATTTCCCTTCCTGTTCTGCGTTCCTTTTGATAATCTCCTGAAAGAAAAATTGCAGGCATCACCCATGTAGGTCTACTTACTCGATTCAAAAAATGTTGAAGCGTTGATGAACTTTTAATATGATTGAAAAATATGGGCCTAATTTCATTAATAACAAATTGTTTCCAAGATCTCCCTTTTTTTGTCGGGTAAAATTTTTTGCGTGAATTTCATCATTTTTTGATTTTTTGCATCAAATTTGATTAGAAATCTAAAGAAAATAATATACGTAAACAATTATGTTTTGTTTCTTTAAACAACTCAATTTTGAAAATTTTCTGCATTTAGAATGCTTTTTTTCGATGTACACCTAGGCATTGATCGCGAGGCCAACTTGAAAAAAAATCCAACTTCTATTCCTTTATGCAATATTTTGTTTGCGATTTGCAAACATTTTTCCATTTGCTCCGCTGGTTTATTTTTATTTTCTCATTCATACGTAAAAAAAAACATAGATTGCAACGTATCGATAAGTTATAACCTGAAAAATACTTATTATTTGTATGCGATAAAGGTAATGATGGTAAGTACCTATTTAAAGTGTCTAGCCAGTTCTTTTCTTTTTTATCTCATTGTAGTGTCCATGTCAACGGCATTTGACAATTGAAATAGATGTTCGATAAAATAAAATACTGAATTTTAAGAAATTCATTCATTCTTGAAAACATTAGATAAGTACATGTACGTACATTACCTATACATACCAATTACCTACCTTAACGCAAAGTTCAATTTTGCCTATCAGGTCTGAATGGAGTCAAATGCCCTCTTCCCTCTGTAGATTTGTTTATGTTAATTATTGGATTAGAGGTATGTACTTTCATGTGTCATTAATTTATGCTGATTTTTCCCTAAAAAGTCACTTTGATTAATGCTTGTCTTATATTCGTAGGTATTTTACAGATTTCTTTCTAAAGTCGTCGAAATAGCCGAAAAAAGTGTACGTTTAAGCCACGAACTAACTATCGATAAAACAAGCAAGGCTCTGCTATCCGGAATGGATTGATTTCCCAAACTAAACTCAGGTAATTTTTCTGCAATAATGGTTTCACAAATAGAATATATGTACTTGGGAGAATAAGTAAATACAGGGTGGTGGAATCCGGACCAGCGAATAGTTTGGATTGTGTAAAACGATCAATGAACCGTTAGCGATTAAAGTGTATTTTTTTTTGTTCCTCAAATACGTCCTCGTACTAGAATGTATAGCTAATCCTGGGTAATGCAACTAATCGCAAACTGCATCTCATGGTGTACCCTTTACAAGTACACTATTGAATTTTTCAAAGGGTTTCGACAAAATTCCAAAAGGTTTTTGTGTATGTGTCGCAGATTAGGATGGCTTTTTTCCATCATCATCCTGTGTTGGCAGAACACAGGTTTCAATTGTACCGGATTTGGTGCTGGTATAATTAAGATGAAGGGGTGATAGGCATATATGTACGAGGAGGAGTATGTCCCGATGTATTTCTCGTCATACAAGTGGTCCATTCTGTAGGATGATTTTTTTTTGCACCAGGACCTGCTACTGATGGTGCTGTTGATTTTTATAAGAAACAGAAAGAGAATGGCAGAGTGAAGGATAAAAAAGGTAAAGGCGAAGACGGTAGCCTTAACGCATATTTGTGTAAAAAGATGGTGTTCCTGACTAGACATACATTTGTTAGCTAAGGCGAAATCATTCATCTTTTGTAGACAGTAAGCTGTTTCGTAAGTTTACCCGATCCACTTTTAGTGTATTCAAACTTGGCTGTAATGCTCGATTTCCTGTAAACAGAGATCGGTCGTTTTGTGGTATTACGTGGATGATTCGACCACCCTGTGCGTGCCAGAAAACCGTATTATTATTATTATTTTAAACGTCCGTCGTCGTAGTTGTACGTACGAGTAGAGAGTGTTTTGTTGTGAGAGTAGAGTGTCGGTCTGTTCACCGGGTATGAAGATGGGTCTTAAGTGCATATATTGTAGATCGATTTATGTTTCAATGATATCGATGTTTTTGGCTGTTTTTCAGTTCCAAATGGTACCAAATGGTACGAAAAATAAAGAGGAGCTTTTCTCAATTTTTCCAATTTATATATCAAATCGGAAATTTTTGTCATTTACTACAATACTTATCTGCGTTTTCGATCAATTTTGCAATAAACTACTATGGAATCAGTCGGCTCTCTCAGTCTCTTTTTTCTTTCCTTACTTTAAATTTGTATTCTCTTGGTCCTAAGTAAGTAATTATGTTTTTGTTTTCGGTAGAGCTATTAAACTTTTGAGTAGGTAGTTAGGTGCCAAATTTTTAAACAATGATGATTTTTGCGATATTTTTCTCATATAGTATAGGTAAGTTGCACAAAAATGTATTTGAGAAAAATAAAATAGAGATCTATGGAACCTGGCTCAGTATTCGTATCACTATACTCTGTAGGTACTTAGTACCTACTTTGTATTGGAAAATGTTTCTCCATATATGCACAGTGGTCTAGTTTATGCTACTGCCTTTGCAGTTATTACAATTCGCTTATGTAATTTTCTTTTTACATGGGTCGTGATCGGTGCTGGCGCTGGGTATAGTGGACTTAGCATACGGATATTTTGAAATCGTGCGCCTGAAACGTTCAACGTGCGATATTCTCATGCTTTATTTCCATTCGACCATACTGTCCTTATTTGCAAATACAAGAAACGTCTTCATCACGCTTTTACCACCTTACACGTAATGCATGTGGATGTTACGTTACACATTTTTAATTTTGTATCTTCGGGGCTCGACGCGGCGACATCGCCATTCGCTATCGCGGACTCGATGTTTTTTTTTTTTTCGTATTTAACGGTACTGGTTTATGGGATCTTTCCCTGGAAAAAATACATATATATGGATGAGAATTATAATGCACACTACAGTTAGCCTTGGAACTTCACGGCCGAGCCGCATTTGTTTCGGAGCATAAGGCGCTAAAAGTTAAAATTGCGTAATAAATTACGCGCACATTAATTAAACACACTAGATTAAGAAAACCCGCGTAGACGTGTTGATGTTCGGTGGGTTAATTTAAATAGTCAATATAGACGAAGAGACCAGTGGCGATTATGTTACATAATGCGGGTAATTATATCCAGATCGTGTTAGGCAAGGTCTGGGATATGTATAAAATTTTTTCACTTTTTAACATTTAATAATATCTAAGTTTAGAGAAATGTTGGAATATTATCGATTAGGTTAGTGGAGCTGGAATCCGGTAAGATAGTTTACACGATGCAACCATAACTTGCATCAAGAGAATAAGATCATGCGATGAAAAGAATGAAATGGCAGCCCATGGAAGTTATGAGATACTTACGTACCTTATAATAAAATTTTATTTAAAAAGTAAAATTTCTTGCTGATAAATGGCTTTGAATTCACAGTTTTCAACACTGAATGTTGGCAAATCAGAGTGGGTTTATCTCATGGAACGATTGACAAGCATTTTTCGTTTATGTAACTAGAAAGGGTAACAAGAGAGGTACCTATCCCAACCAGTAAAAACATTTTTGAACCGGATGCGTACAACTGAATCGAAAAAGCATACCTACAAAAATATGTATGTCACCATCCAAAATTTTAAGTGCTGATGCTTATGATTATTCGGTATTTAGTGAATTTTTAAAAATCAAAAATTTTGACCAAAAATGTTTGTGGAAAAAATTGAAATTCCATATTTTGGGCCATCCGAGTCGATTGGAAACAATTTTGAACAGTTTTGAGTAATTTCGAAGACCCCAGTAGATTTTTGAAACTTGAAATTTTCAATCTTTATTCCTTTTATTATGTTGAAATCAGAGTGAGTATGAATGAAGTAAATTTTAGCTGTTCAACTTCATTTTGTAAAATGTTGTGAAAATTTCAATTTTCAAAAATCTTTTTCAGACTGTACAAGTAAGTAAGTAGGTAAGTACTCAAAGCAGTTCGAAACCGTTCCTGGTCAACGGGAATCGAAAACTGTTCTTTGGCTCCTGAAAATTTGACTTATGGTGTACCTATTTTTCCTTGTTTTGATTTGGTTTTGTCCGATTCAAAGTTGTTTCTGTCAGTGAGTATGTGATAGGTACTTACCTCCCTTCGTGAGAGTCTGTTTTGGGTAGGCTACTTTCAGGTTCTTTCTTCTCTAATAAAATTTACTTGTATTTATTCGCATAAAATTTTTATTTAATCATTAAAACGTGAAAAAAATTGTTATCAAAACTGATTCTGCCGCAAATAAGCTGAAGCTGATTTTTGAATAATTTTCAAATCCATAGGTACCTACTTTGGTTGGCAGGTACTTCGTTGAAAATGAAAGTAATACAATCTTGAAAATTTGGTTGGTAATTTTGTAAGTATAAAAACACACTATGCATCAAATACCTACCTTAGAAAAGCTGTTTTTGATTTATTTAGATTAGGTATATACTTACTCAATAGTTTTTTTTGGTGTGTTTGCAATGTTTTGAAAATGTTCGTTTTTTTGAAAACTGCTTTTAAGGAAATGAAGCAATGCTCAGATTTAGTTTATATTTTTTTTTAAATTTTAAAATCTTCTCACTGATGAAAATTTTTAATTTTCAATACCTATTTGAATTTTAGAGAGAAATGAAAATTTAATTTGTTCATTCTTTTGTGTTTGCTTACCTACCTACCTATATGTATATATATATTTTTTTTTGTCAAATTCGATGAAAATTTTTGAAATGTTGCAAAAAGTTGTTCAAACAATACTCAAAATGTTTTCAATTTTCACATCTTTTTTTTTCACAATGAATTGGAAGTGCTATTTTCAGACTCATTGCAGATATGTATTACTGTTTTATACAAAGTGGTCTGCCTATAGGTGAAAAGGTGCTGATTATTTTTTTAAAAAATATTCTTGATTTTTTGTGTTTTTAAATAGGTAGGAAAAATTAAGAAATTGAATTACAGTAAGTACCTAACAGTATTTTGTGAGATTTTTAGAAACTCTACGCTCAAGTTCTTGGAAAATTTCCTTTGCAGTTTTTCAAAATCGAAATTTTCTCAACATTTCCCCATAATTTTAATTTTATTAAGTTATATAATGTAAATCTATGGGTATTTCATTCAACTTTAATAAAATTTTTTGGTATTTTGAAGAACTGTTGTGATGGCCTATTTTATAATATCTGAACTTGGGTACTAATATTTACGAGTTTGTAGAAGTTTCGTATTGGTCAGCGACTCACTTTTGACCCTTCCTTGTTAAAAGAAGTTGTCATATAAATCTATCTACGTACTCGTAAATAATAAAATGAGAATTTTCAATAATTCAAGTCCCGAATTCAATGATATGCAAACACGAATAGCTAGAATTTTGGCAAAGAGGTATGTTTTAGATCGTAAACTTGAAAATGTAGTAAGGGTCTAGATTAGCGTGTATAGCTAGGCTAGATGTAGGTAGAGGTACATGCTATAAAGTATAACCTCGTGTAAGAAAACCTTATTGTTACTATGTTTGGTTGAGACGACTGATGATACCGATGGAGTTAACAGAGTGTCATCAAATTATTACCGTCTTATCTGGCAGTAAAACACCGTAAGATTCGTTATAATTACCCGTGTACAGATTACAGACACGGGCCGCGATGCCGCCGCGAAGCCAGGTGCTATTTCACAGTCGTCTCTTCTCTTCGCGTTCAGTCTCAGTGCCCGCCCGGTGTGTCTTTCGACGAAAAGTACTTTACGACAAGTACGCGTACAAACACGTGCTTCCGCCGCGCCGCCATCCCACCGCCGCCGTCGTTGTTTCATAATACGTACACACTGCACACAGTGCACACCTCAAGAAGAGGTAAACGTAATTACGCCAATGACCAGCTTCGCAGATTGAAATTGCGACAGCGAATTTTGTCGCAGAGTTGTTGAAAGAAAAAGAAAAAAAGAAACCACCAAGAAATGAAAAAATACGGGAGTTGATTTCATACGTGTTTTTTTTCCTTCTTCACCTCTTCTCACATCTCTTGTTCTTGTACTCTCCGCAGTGTATTCTAAACCCGCTGTAATTAGTCCATGTGCGACAAACTGCGCCGGAAATAAGCCTGTCCGACCGTAAACCTCCTTATAAATCAGTACACCGAGGGAAGTTGTACTTGAGACGAGCCATTCAAACCGTAGCCGTAGAGTACACGTAATTGGTCGCCAAAATTTACATCTTAATTATGTATCGTTCATTTGCACCAAATACAATTCTACTACTGTATTATAGTGTATGGTGCAGGCAGCAAAGGCAGCAACCAACACGCCTCAATTGATACATTACGCTTTGTTAACTACGCAATTTATCGATAAAGAAAAGTAACTAAAGTTAATGCTGAATTTTCGAATCCAGGCTAGCTGAAAGTTTCTCAAGGTCTATTCAGCTTTATTTTTACACCAGTTGAAAAAAAATCGATTCTGTGTTGAACATTTTCACGTCTTTTGTGTCGAAAAAATTAATTTTAATATACCTACTAATTTCCATTTTATTGTTTCTTTTTTTAATCTATCGCTTCAAAGTATTTCAATAAACAGAGAAAATGGATCAGGACGAGTAGATGAGGGCGAATTTCACGTAGGTGTTTTGAGGTTATGGAATTTTCGCCGCGTGTATTGTGTTGACGAATTTATTGCGAAGGTGAGATCATCTTTTCAGGTATCCCCTATTTTTGTAAAATTTCTTTGGAAAAGATTCCAACATTTTGAATAATTACTACCGGATTTTGTGGGAGGAACAAAAGAGAAATTGAATGAATTTCAGATTTCAGTTATTCATCGCATCGCTTGGATCGCTGTTGTTATTGTCTGAAAAGGGGGAACTGGAGACCATTGACCAATCACATTACAATTCACAACGCAAAAATTAATAATTTAGTGGCCAACAATTTTTTTCTTTACTCAAAGACATCAAAACGACTCCTTTTGCTGATACACGATTTTCTCATTTTTGTTTAAAATACAGGGGTCGGCATAAGTTAGTATTCATATTCAAAAACGGATACGTTCTTTTTAACACCCTGTTGTGTGTAATGAGTAGATGGAAGGTCTTGTAGGTAGTGCGTTGTGTTCGTGGAAGTCCCACCAACATTTTGGTAATAATAGTTTCATTCCCCGCTATGTCACTACAGAAAAAAATTCATTTTTATTTGAAAAAAATTTCGTTCGTGCAAATCGGAATACTAACTTATGCCGACCCCTGTATGTACGTTTGCAAATGAGTTCTGGCACCATAAATTTCTTCAATTACTCAAATTCGAAGCATTTAGTTGCAAATTTGAGTTGAAAAATATTCACAATATAAAAATGTCTTATCACAATTTTGCACGGTTCCCCCTTTTCAGAAGTTATGCGAAAATCCGCCAGATGTCAGCCACTTTGCGTGAATTCGCGAATTGAAAAATGGTGATTGGATTTCTCTTGCTCCTATAGCTCAACTTATTGCAACGACAGTTTTTTCAATGTGATAATGTAAAAATTAAATTCACCTGGAGAAGTGAAGAAATTTTAAAATGATCGATAATTAGAATTTGAGTAGCTCAAAATTAAACCTTCGCGATAAAATTTCATTTTTTCCTTATGAGTAGGTACCTACATACTCGTACGACAGTTAAAAATCTATAGGTATGTATACCATGCAAAAATTTGAAAAAATAACAGTGAAGATTTTTTATTACTTTATTTAAATTTTCAAAATGACTCATTTTTACAATCTAAATCCTTATTGATCCTTCCATTAGGGTTCTTGAACATGGTCAAAGGATAAAAAAAAATTGAAAATAACTTGTGACACATTGTTTATTCTGTTTCCGAGGTTCATTGATCACCCCTCCATCACCACATTTTGATGAGTAAAAATTTTTCAAATGAGACGAGGCATGTTTTTACGTAGTTTAGTACTCGTATCTTAATTCGAGGGTACTGGCCAGTTGGCCACTGATTTTAAATATGCATTCATTTTTCGCATTCAAGTCCTCAGCCTTCCACCTCTCCCTTTATTATTTTTGAATTATGAAACTACAAATATCTTGACATTTTTTCAATCTGTAACAAATATTTTTCAAATGGAGGGGAAGGGGGAAAATTTACTTTGAAATAATTTAAGTTCAGAAAGGTTTGATGAAGGTTGCAAATTTAAATTTAAACTGGTGTAGAGTTTTATAAGAATACTTTCACAAATTTTTGAAAATGACAAAAATTGCTTATTGGTTCATTAGGTAAAGTCCACCCTCCCCCCACATCGATTTTCACCATTTTCGAGCTGATCTAGAGTCTACATAGCAGAAGCTGAAAAATTAATATTACAATTTGTAAAAAAAAAGATACATTTTTTAACTTGTCATTTAGAATTTGTGATAATTTGATAATATGACAAAATTGAACTTTCAGTTAGGAAAAAGTCAGTTTTTGCTAGAGACTTTAGATGGGCTCGAAAATGGCGGAAATTAGTTTGAAGGGGGAGGAAGGGACTTATGAGGTAGAAGAAGTTTTGAGTACGAAAATACTTTTTTTGAATTTATTGCCACCTCGGATTTGCTATTCACTTGCCCTAATCAATTTGAAGTGGTCTGCAAAAAAACGTTTAATATCAGCTTTTAATGTTTTTTTTTTCGAGAACTTGGTTAATTTTTAAGCTCTTTTGAATCCGCATGAGTTGAAAAACACATAAAAAATTGATGTGATTTCAAACCATGAGTGTAAAAAAATTATACTACAAAATTTCACTTGAAAATGTACAAAAGTACAATATGGCTATTTCGATACTTTACAATTTAATTCATTTAAAATTGATAAATGTGTTAATGACTCCATCACAGACTCATCTACCTGCCTATATTTCTACAAGGTCGAGCATTGATTATGGTTGAAATACTTATATACTTTTTTTTTTCCAAATTTTCTCTAAAACGGACTGCAGTTGTTCAAGACTCAATCTCAGAGAAGCGAAAATTAATTAAAATCACATCGGGTTATAAGCATCAATTTTTTAGAATAGGTATCTATGTTTTGAAATAAAAATAACTTTATCAAATCACAAAATAATATTTTTCATTCATTATAAAATTTAGGAATATTTGTATTATTTTTCTACATTCTCGGACACTTCAGGCCTGAATTGGGCAAAGGTCACGATGTGAATTTTCAGTATTCACTTTCTCCAAGGTAAATTGGATATCGATTCAACTGGTTTAATAGGCGAATTATACCATAGTGGGTGTTGGTGTGAAGATTTTGTCACCTATATGATTGCATTCGATGTCCAACATCCTCTCTCATCGGTTATTGACTTACAACGACAAAATATTCCCGATTATAATGGCACTACTTTTTTTTTTTTTTTTTTTTTTTTTTGTTGAAAGATGTTCAAGTATCTAAGAGAAGCTGAGAAAAGAAGAAAAAAGCCGCAGCCCTGGCGTTCTATATAAACTTGTATGTTTACTCGTTATTACATATAATTCCCATGCTACCATGCACTCTAATCAAGATCACACCCACATATCAAGAATTAAACATGTGTTAGTAACTACATTTGCCATTGCCGGTACCTAAGTAGACTGTACGAGTACATATAAAAAGATATCCTCTTATAAGCGTTAAAGCGCGATAGTTATTTATCAATGAAATTTATACACTTATAACAATGCCAGCATCATCTCAAGTTACTAACAAATAAGCTATCATTTATAATTATATTCAAAATGTATTCGGCGTTATAAACTCGCAGACGTCAAACGAGTATGAGTATGTACGACAGTCGACAATGTATGTGCATTGTGGTCAAATTACACCACAAGTGGGCATGAAGCATGAAATTCTGTGGGTCATGAATTTGCGCGTGGACTTTGGTCTGATTATAGGACTCTCTGGTATTTTTTTTTTCAATTTTTTTTTTACATAATACGAGAGCTCTTGTAGAGGTAATATAGGTATGTAATGTATCTAGAGTCAGAGTCACGCCGAGCGTTGGCGTTTTCCACATTGCTCTTTTATTTTTAAATAATTAATCGCTTTCCATCATTTACATTCGTTATTTCTCTAATTCTTCTTAGTCTTTGTGCTCGTCTCACGTTTATGTTACGTTTACACCTTATAACTAGTAAACATGCTCTGTTAATGCTAGTTTGCAAGTCTCTATTCTTCAATACCTATATGTGTAATGTTACATCTTCAATGCACAAGTGAGAGCTTTTCAAATAAACCCTTCCAATCTGTAGAAATAATAATCGTAGCATTTGCGTAATTCTTATAGCTAATCATCGTTCGTGTCTCGACTTTCAGAAGAAAGACACGCGGTAGAGGAGGTGGATCTATTGATGAAGCTGTACCAGTACCAGTGTACCTCTACCTACAGAAGTAATTGAAATTGGTACCTACGATCAATTTGATTAATTTTTTCTATTCTCTCCTATGTAAATGAAAAGACAAGGTGTACTTTTCAATCTCAAGAAATCGAATAAGAGTGAAGGGAAAAGAGATGTATAAAAACACCTCGACTACCTAAAATTCGTAAATTAAACTCTCGAATCGATTAGAAAGATTTAACAATAAGAAAACCTCGATTACTTTGCGTGTACCAAGCAGAATGAGTCATCATAATAAACGGTACGAGTGCTCACTATAGTTTGGCCTAATAAAGCGTTATCAGTTGTTCAACTCTTGTATACCTAAATTGCCTTACCTATATGTACGTGCTACGTGAGAAACTGAGGAGCCTGATATCGTGGTATACTGTAGGTAGAGATACTGTATAATGTATAGGTACTACAGGTGTTGCTGTGGTATCATGGTTCATGGCTTTAATTTCCGTCGGTAGCACGTGGATATATGCGCAGGTGGTTGCATAAGTTTTTGTTGAATTTTCAAAGGTATTTTATTGGATTTGTTGTTTAAGTAAGGTATTGGAAATTGGATTGAATCGATAGATGCAGGGTGAAGAAGAATATGAGTGATTAATTTGAAAGTAGTGGATAGAGTTCGTTTTAATCCATGGCTGAAAATGACTTGGCCATTCACAGCCAGAAAAATGATCTAGCTCGTAGGATTTTTCACTGGATTTTTTTTTTTTTTAATGGTGGAAGGAGGCGATTCAAGAGTAGGTTAATTCATTAAACAGATTGGTAATAAGCCACCGGGGCCCATGACTATTTTTTGCTACCCAAACCAGTGGCGTAGCCAGGATTTTCTCAAGGAGGGGGCAAAACCAGATTTTTAGGCATGAAAAATCGAAATGAGGGGTAATTTTCTGGAAGTCTGTTGTAATGTGTGGTGGTTTTATGAAAATGAAGGCAAAATCACTGCTCGAGCGAAGCGAGAGCGAAAATTTTTGGGAAAAATGGGTCCAAACAACGAAAAAACGTCCATTTTTGCATGTTTTCTTTCAAATTTTCGCTCGCAAGGGGGGGGGGCATGGCCCCCTTCGCCCCCCCCTTGGCTACGCCACTGACCCAAACCACTTTCTGTGTCTGCTTGAAAAATTCAAAAATATTGGAAAAATTTAAAATCGTGCTGAAAGCTTTAAAATGGTTGAAAATAACTGAAGAAATTTGGTTTGTGGTAGTTGATTTTATTTCCAGGTCAATTTTTTTTTAACCAAATAGATTGGGTAATAGGTACTCGTAAAATCAAAGATTTTTTCAGAATTTTAAAAATTTTTCCACAAAGCGTAGAAATCAACCAGGGCAGCTAAAAATTGATTCTCGACCGCCTTAAAGAATTTATCCGAATTCAACTCCATGTCCAGGTGAACAACTTGAATTCCTATCTTTGACAAGCATACCTATTTATGAGGGAAAACTTCAAAAAAATCAAAACGTTTCTTTTCGAAGGGAAATCCTTGAAATTCACCTAAATGACCGTTCCTTAATGTTTATGTTTAACCCTCGAATCCAAATTTCACCATTCCAAGCCATTCTGAATCCTCCATCTGCGATTTAAAATTTCTCTAGAATTTTAAAACTTCAGAAAGCAAGGAAATCAATCTGCTCACCTAATCTATCCGATGAATGAATTTGTACACACCAGGTCTAATTTTCTGGCAAACACCTCGAGTGTTTTTTTGACCAGCAATCCAGCATTCTTAGTTAAAGAAACGAACTCAAGGAGTCTGCCTGGAAATGGAGTCAAATGTTGAGAAATCCTTTAAATGGGTCTAGAATAAGCCATATAACTCGATTTTAAACAGACCAAATTGACCATGCCTTCTGGAGAAATTTTAAAATTCTGGAGAATTCAAAAATTGCGCTGGATGCTCCAGAATGTCCAGAAATGGAAATTCGGTTCGAGAGAGTTGATATTAGTTTCAAGATTAATTTTTATAATTTCTTCCGAATGTAATGCATTTTTCAAAAAAATAAATTTTCAAAAGTTCGCTAAAAATCCAAAAACTAGTTTTCCACTGGAATCCGAATTTTTCTCTGCATGTCCCTTTGTAATCGTATTACATCTACCACGATATTTTGAGGGCCACTTCGAACATGAGTTACAATGTACCTAATTGTTTTTGCGCAAGTGTAGTTTCTTTGAAAATTGAAGCTCAAAAAATAGGTACGTACAATTTTTCTCACTCATAATTATGTCACGTAAGCCATGACGAAGAAAATATTGTTCGTGTTCAAGCTACATAAACTAAACACATTTTTAAAGATTTTCACATCTTTTTGAAAAATTTGATCTGATCCTCTCTCATTCCATATTAAATGTCTTCTCAAATAGTGAGCCATGTAATCCTCGAATGCGGGACACTTTTTGGATTTTTACACGTAATATAGTCTTCAACTCCTATACCCTCTTCTTCCTGCAGCCACCATCTTCCCCCATGTACCTGTTTCGACGTGATACTGGACCTATTACCTAATTACACGTAAGAAAATGAGCCAATTATTTTAGTTTGCCCAGCTTGAAACAATATTTCCAATCGAATATGTATTCTTTAAAAGAAGATAAAAATGGTAAAGCTGCGCATCTTGGCGCTGACGGTGCCATAAAATATGCTGGAAACCTAAATTCATACGGGTGGGCACATCGTGTTCGTTACATATACGTACAAGTGCGCGGATAAGGTGTATTCACTCGTTTATGTAATTATCTTTATTTGAATAAAACCATGTCATAATATGTTACCCCGCGTCGCCTTGTGCCTCACTCGTATCCTCACTTTACTCGAGCGTACGAGCGACGTACGAAATATGTACATCACAATAATTACGATTATAATAGGAATTTGCGTCTCGTGTAATTATCGCATGTACGACAACGTGCACCTTAAAAGTGTACACAAGTACATGGTAGAGTGTATTGTACGTGTATGTTGATTTATTAGCATAATGCGAGTACTAATAGCCAGAACATCGCGGAATTGGGATTGAATTGCGATACCTACCAACCTTATTATGAAAAAAAAAAGCAAGCGAGTAAAGAAATGAACTACAATTTTATTTTTTTCTCTTTTTCGAAATGTTGATAGATTAATAAAATCCTTGGAGCGATGAGGCTGCTGCGGCCAGTTAAATCAATAAAAATCTCGTATTCGTACAATGGAAACATCAGGATGGAGTCTTTCTCATAGTTAAAATCTCTACATTTCCAATTAATAAACGCTTCAAGATGACACAAATGTAGTAGTTACAAATTATTACCTAGCGTATCTTCTTCGTCTTCGTATATTAAGTATTATTATAATTTGTGTAAAAAGTATACGAAATGTAGATACGTGTATAAGCTGTTTGATATATACGCGCGCTTATCTTGTGTAAACAGGATGAGGGTCATTTTGAATGGACAAGTTTTATGCACGAATGTTGTCGAACCGGTGGCATCTCGAGATGTCCACCAGATCGTCGCTGATGTATGTGAGAAATATTATAACTATGTGTACGTTCCATTTCCAAGTCCGAGTCATCGTATTCGCGCAATAGTGACCGATGTAGGTATACCTATACCTATTGGTATCTACAACTACATACACGTACAAAATTCACTCGTTCTACCGGCAAGTCCACCTCCGAATGCACGATAATCGATGCGAAACATCTCGATTAAACGCTATGTGAAAATCGCTTTGGGAAAAAAAATGCACGTTCGTGTTCGAGTTATTTAGCGTAATCGCTAATCGACCGACCTCTGGTCCGAGGAATTATTTGTAAATATTATGCATTGGTTCGCGATCACCGCTAGAGCAAATAAATGTTTTTAATTATTCGAGTGCTTGCCATTTAAGAGCAGGGACGCTGCACACTGCGTGAAAAACAGACGCTGCCTACTAGTGCCTGTGCCTGTGCCTATACCAATACCAACCTACTTTCCCCTTTTATTCGCTTCGTTGCAGAATTTTCGGTGTCAAGTTGAAAATTCTGAGTAGGTATTCCATTCAAATAGGTCGAATATTGGTCGCGATGTGGTGTTTATTTGTTTTAATTTTTTTGCTCTATAATTTTTAATATACTGAAATTGCGTTGAAATGTGGATGAAAAAAGGCTAGGTAGTTTTGTTTTTTCTTGACACTTTCGATTTTTTGACAAATTAAAATTATCTAACTATACGTAGAAAATGTTGGTCGTCATCTCATCATCGATGTTTATTTTTTAATGAAAAAATAGTTCAAACGGGCTGCTTATCTCGTTTTCCCTTTTTTGTCCTATTTTTTCTTTTGGGCTTGCTATCCAAATATTGGTATCGTTTTTTACCGAAATTATAAAAAATGACTACTTGTTTGCCATACTATTTTTTTTCTCAATCAAGCTTTTTTGTTTCATTTTTTAATATTTCACTTTGTGTCCTTGAAAGTGGTAAAATTTAATTATGAATAAAATTTGACCCAACCGCTCCTAGAAATTAAAGTCCCATAAGGGCGTGACTGAATTTTTCCAAATTTTCGAGTTGGTTTTGGGCATATGTAGAGCCTTGGTTTGTTACACAAAACGCAATCAACCGGAATTGAGAATCTGAATCTCGATTTCTAGCGTAATTGTTTGATGACACCATCTTACCTTCCCTTTTCAGCAGATCCCATTTAATTTTTTGGTAAATTGAGGCAAAAACGAAATACATACAAAAAAGATCAAAAACATATTTGAAAGCACAACACAGGGACAATTTTTTTTTAAGAATTTCAGTTTGGGATCAGCCACTTGAAGACATCTCTTTTCATTTTTTTCATACGTATTTTCACCCTCCTCGTCCTTCTCTTTGTAAAATTCACCTTTTCATATTCGTGTAGGAGAGAAATAAAAGCAAGGTAGAGACAAATTGAAAAATTCCGTTGTACGTATTTACTAATTTTTCCACACTCACAATGGATTTTCAAAAATAAAATACAGGCCAAAAAATGTACCTACATAAAAAACCAAAATCTCATCAAACACATCCATAAAGTTGAATATTGAATACATTTATTCATTTTTCGACCCCCAGTTTAGATTTATATAAAATTCAACCCCATGAAGTTGGAGAGCTAAAATTTACTTCATAAATATGTATACTTGCCCCAATTTTGACATGCTGAGTCCAATTGAAGATGGTTTTCAAGCCATTCTAGAACCTTCAACTATGTTGTGGAAATTCCAGATTTTTAAAAAGCGCCTTTTTATTTTTCATGTTTCTTTCCTCCCCCAGTAATTTATTTTTTCATATTCGTGTGGGAGATGAACGGGAGGGGGTGGAAAAATTTGAAAATATCATTGTTCTAGTCTTTCCATATTCAGTCGGTATCGAGTTCATCCCCCTCAAATCTTACACATTACCCTCGAAAAGAGGCCAATGCTCCAGAACTCGATCTCCAAAATATTCTCCCTCTCCTTTGATAACTTTACTTCACTGAAGGTAAAGGTGGAAAATCCTTTGCTTCGAACAATAATTTCAGTAACTCTTTTTCATTCCTTTGCAGAAGATTTTTTCCACAATGGTTTCAATGAACAAGAGTTTCTTTCATTGACCTTTCGTTCTTGCCTTCCTCGCCTCCTCTAATACACTATACAATGATAAAACAAATTGAATCATTTCACGGCGCAATTTGTTCTTGTTGGCGCTTTCCAATCAGTTAATCCGCAATTATCCCTACCATTCCCTTTCTTCACTTGTTCACCACCTACTCGACCAATGAGTGAAAGTATTCATCTTTCGGACACCTGAAAAAAGAAGCGTGATAAATATACAAAACGATGCGCGCGTAATTACGGAAGGAATGGAATTCTTTGAAAATTAGCTATATCTATTCGGCAGCATTGGCTTATTAAAATGTTGCAATTTATTCGCGAAATGGTTCGAACTTGACCTTAGAAAGAATTCAACTTCACTGATCTCTGGTTGAACCGCTTTTTCAGAAGCTCGAACGTATAAGATTTTAACACCGTGGCGGCGTTAATCGAAATAAAAAAAAGCGCGAATTGTCAATGTAGATACGCGGCGGTGGCGGCGGCGGCGATGGCGAGCGAGGTGGATAACGGGTTACAAAATGGCGAGCTGATTTTAATTTTAAATCAGCGCAAAATGCGTTTGTATCCGGTTTGGCAATTTTAATTGTGTAATTTTCGATGCTGTTGTTAAGGTTAATCGGTGAGATGCGGAGGCCGTGAGCCTTGTCCACGTATACAGATTTTTTTGCGGTGCGAAACTGACGTCCTCAAAATATCTAGTAATAAATTCTTTTATTTATATTTTTTGACAAAAGACGGAAGTAATACGTTGGTGTTTGGAATTTCTTCTTCTTCTTTTTTGCACATGCTAAAGAAGACGTGTACAAAATTCAATTAAAAAAAAATTTCCGTAGGCATTTTTTTATAGATAAATAAATAGTTATAGAGCGGGAAAATAACGTAAAAAAGCAGCGGCAAAAAGGAAAAAATTGGCACATCAATTTTTTCTTCGGGAATGTGTTCGGATGGACCCTCTGAACCACCAAAAAAAAGCCGACTCTCCTATCCCTGGAGGAAAATTTTTTAGGGGGCTGAAACCGGTTCCGATTCACGTTTTTTGCGTTTTTCTCCGTAAATATTAGGTTTTTGAGAAAAACTACCATGACGAAAAATGTTCCCCTTTCAATTCTCGACAATTTGATGCTACGCTCGATACCCATTGCTCAAGGGGGGTGTCCAAAAAAAGGGGTGGAAAGAGTAGGTGTTTCAAAAAAGGTCAGTCCAATAAATTAATCAAAATTACCACTTAAAATCATTCGTTTTGGCTCAAATTTTTTTTACAAAGTCTACTCACCCAACTACTAATCAAACTATCATTGGTTTGTCTTCAACCCTCCTCGGGGGTTCGTGAGGGTTGCTTGATTTTTCAAGTAACACACTACTGAATCATATATTTGAAAAACAAATCTGGACGTGCGATACATCGAATAGTATGTTTTCGAGGTCGCTGAATACGAATATGAACTCATTTTTTGCATACAACCCCTGAAAGCCCTTCTGTGCCCCAAAATGGGGGTCAAAATTTTGAAAAATCGTGAAAAATCGAGTGATATATCGAATGGTACGTTTTCGAGGTCGCCGAGTGCGAATATGAACTTATTTTTTGGGTCCCACCCCCCAATGTCCCTCTGTGCCCCAAAATGAGGGTGAAAATGTTGAAAAATCGTGAAAAGTCGAGTGATATATCGAATTGCATGTTTTAAAAGTCGCTGAGCACGAATATGGACTTATTTTCTGGGCCCAACCCCGCACAGCTCCCAACTGCCCCAAAAAAAGGCCAAAATTTTGAAAAAATATGAAAAGTCGAGTGACATATTGAATGGTATGTTTTTGAAATCGCTGAGTACGAATATGAACTTATTTTTGCCTACAGCCCCTCAAAGCCCCTCTGTGCCTCAAAATTAAGGTCAAAATTTTGAAAAATCGTGAATAGTCGAGTGATATATCGATTTGTATGTTTTCGAGACACTGAACTGGAATATGCACTTTTTTCCTGCTCTACTTACGATCCCTCAAAATCCCCTTACGCCCCCTAAATAGGATAAAATTTCGAAAAGTCACCAAAAAACGTGTAATACGTCGAATAGTATGTTTTCAAGATCGCTGAATACGACTACAGACTCATTTTTATTATTTCACTCATTTTACTATTCAAACGTCCTACTAACGCCACAAAACTATCCTCAATGTCTTTAGTACATAGGTAAGATGTGAATCTTCTTGTCTATCTCAGTGTTTTCTCATTTCGATTGTTTTCCTGTAAAGTTTTCGATTTCATTTTTCCAATTATCCGACTTTCAGGTTATCCGGTACGAATTTATCCGACTTACTTTTCGCATTATCCGACCCACCAAGGTCGGATAATCCAAAAAACATCTAATTTTTGATTTTGGAGTGTAAATAATAATGCAGTATTCAGCATTTTGTATTCTAACGGTGTTATTTTCCTTGAAATTGATCCAACTTATCTCCAAAAATTATAATTTGAGTCAGTATTTCATTGTTTTTTATGTACAAAAGTACATTATTTTTGTTCATTAGTTATTTTTTCGATTCTTTGTTCCTGTTTTGAGCCAAAACTTGATTTTCTGAATGAAAGCTTGTCGTCTCAAGCTTATGCACTTCATTTTTACGATTAAAACATCAATTTTGGATTATCTGACTTTTTTGATATCCGACCCACCTTACACCCCCGATTAGGTCGGATAATCGGGAGTCTACTGTATTGGCTACCAATCGAAAACAAAATGAAATCATTTTTTTTTTATGGAAGAAAACATCGAAAATCAGTAGTTCGTATTTTTTAAAAAAAAAACATACCATTCGATATATCAGTCGACTTTTCACGAGTCAAAATTTTGACCTTAATTTTGAGGCACAGAGGGGCTTTGAGGGCTGTAGGCAAAAAATAAGTTCATATTCGTACTCAGCGATTTCAAAAACATACCATTCAATATGTCACTCGACTTTTCATATTTTTTCAAAATTTTGGCCTTTTTTTGGGGCAGTTGGGAGCTGTGCGGGGTTGGGCCCAGAAAATAAGTCCATATTCGTGCTCAGCGACTTTTAAAACATGCAATTCGATATATCACTCGACTTTTCACGATTTTTCAACATTTTCACCCTCATTTTGGGGCACAGAAAGACATTGGGGGGTGGGACCCAAAAAATAAGTTCATATTCGCACTCGGCGACCTCGAAAACGTACCATTCGATATATCACTCGATTTTTCACGATTTTTCAAAATTTTGACCCTCATTTTGGGGCACAGAAGGGCTTTCAGGGGTTGTATGCAAAAAATGAGTTCATATTCGTATTCAGCGACCTCGAAAACATACTATTCGATGTATCGCACGTCCAGATTTGTTTTTCAAATATATGATTCAGTAGTGTGTTACTTGAAAAATCAAGCAACCCTCACGAACCCCCGAGGAGGGTTGAAGACAAACCAATGATAGTTTGATTAGTAGTTGGGTGAGTAGACTTTGTAAAAAAAATTTGAGCCAAAACGAATGATTTTAAGTGGTAATTTTGATTAATTTATTGGACTGACCTTTTTTGAAACACCTACTCTTTCCACCCCTTTTTTTGGACACCCCCCTTGAGCAATGGGTATCGAGCGTAGCATCAAATTGTCGAGAATTGAAAGGGGAACATTTTTCGTCATGGTAGTTTTTCTCAAAAACCTAATATTTACGGAGAAAAACGCAAAAAACGTGAATCGGAACCGGTTTCAGCCCCCTAAAAAATTTTCCTCCAGGGATAGGAGAGTCGGCTTTTTTTTGGTGGTTCAGAGGGTCCATCCGAACACATTCCCGAAGAAAAAATTGATGTGCCAATTTTTTCCTTTTTAAAACCGCTATTTGCCCGCTCTATTATGCAAAATGAGTGTGATATAGACACATTTCTGTATGCCTCAGATGAAAGATCGGGATTTAATTTATCTACACGTCGCAAAAAATTGTTTATGAGAAAGTAAGTAAGACATTTTTCTGGATGTACAAAAAGTTCGAATTCAACCAGTATAGATACAATAAAGTTGTTGTAAAATGACCACATCTGTCAAGAGTTTAATCAAAGTCACTCGGTAAAACCCTACCCTCCCACCCCCCCCCCCTGAAAAAATTATCAATCTTGTGGGAAAATGATGAAATTATCAAGTTGATAACAATATCTTCATTTATTTTGCTCGCGACTCGAGAAGAATTGCCTTTCTTGCTTTCTCTTTCACTCTTTGTACGGACTTGAAAATGATCATGCACAAAATCCTTCGATACAAATTTGAGCCATTCAGGTTTATGTTTAATCCTTCTTCCATTTACTGGCAAAAGCTCAGTTCAAAATCTTGCATATTTTCAAAATTAAGTACGGAAAATTTAGATATAGGTAGCTGTTTTTAAAACAAAAAATCCTCGCAAAACCGTCGATTATTGAATTTCAAAAAAAAAAGATAAATGTTCAAAAATTTTAAAAATTACCATGCCTGAGACAAACTTTAATTTTAAAATAAATTCTTCAAAACAAAGAATTTTTCTTATTTTTGAATAAATTTTATTTTACAAGGGAGCTTTTTGAATTGGCACATTCTGGTTTGAACGAAACTAAGATAGATCAAAAGGACAAGTCCAAAAACCCTTGTAACCTAATTTTTAAATACTCAAGTTCATTTCTGGATTGTCAGTACGTGAATTTTGAATTAAAAAAAAAAAAAACTGTTTTGGAGACAATTTTCAATTTTTTTTACGAAAAGTAACTTTTTTGATAAAAGTGAACCAATGTGAATAGCTCCTTCAATTCAACTCCTACACATCAATTACTACTAGTTTTGGACCATTCTAGAGTTTCAGACGACTTTTTAATGTTCTCCGAAAATTTTAAGTCGCTGTGGAAAAGCCAAAAATGAACTTTAGCATTTGTAACTTAGGTCGATGCTTATTGGTCACCCTCTCGACCGTTTTAAGTGATTGGTGCGAAATTTAAGGCGTAGGTACGACTTTAAAAGTAAATTTTAAACCTATTTATAAGTTTCAAAAAAAAATTATGAATCGTTGGATGCTCTATGAATGCCCAAAAGTTAGTACTTTGTTATTGATGTAATGGAAGTTGAATTGAAAGAGTTATTCTCATTAGTTCACTGCCTATTTCTTTAAGAACATAGCTGGAGAAGGAGATGACCGTATCCTTGGATTTTGAAACTAATCAGTGAAATATGGTCTATAACTTCCGTGATACAATTTCCAGATTTGCTATTCCTCATCCCTATTAACGGCAGCGTCTTCAAAACGGCGAAATTGCAATTTCAGCAGCTTCCAACCGAATTTTTTCAAATTTGCAGAGATATCCATACATCCAGCTCAACCAGGATTATTCGTAAGAAATTTTGAAAGTATTTTTTAACTTATCGTCAATTCGTCATGTTTGATTTTTTTTTAGCCATTATAAGTTTATATTTTTCCAAAGGGGAAAAAATGGTTACCTACGAAAAAATGCGACACAATTTTTGTCTAATGTTTAAAAGTGATCGGCGTGCCTTGAAAAAATCCATAAAAATCAAGATGAATGATGCCCCTTAAAAGTTGCATGAAATTGTCCCCTTCTCTACACACTTCGATCTTCCCTGCAAAGAACTTGAGCACGATTTTCGAAGAAGGCACCTATACGATTAAAACATTATCAAGATGTAGAAGCTGACGATGGTGTCGATGTACTTGTACAAGTTATAGGTTATGTATTGACATTGTGATGAGAATATACAAATGCTTCAGTTCAAAGTGTTCGAGTACACGTTCGTCGTTCATATAGCCGCAAACTGACCCTTTAATGAATATATCTCAGCGTGATTAGAGATGCAAAGGATGAGAGGTTATGGCGTACTCGTACGTAGATGGCGCCGCATAACTATCGCCTTATACTTCGACGGTTTAAGTCTTCCTTATTAATATTATCTCCACGATATCTATTGTTACTTTAGATACAATAGCTAACGCCTTTCTTGGTCTACTTTCAAATATTTCACGCCTCGTTTGTAAATAATATATACATAGTCGTATGCTATAGGTACGTACGTACTACGTACGTAGTTGCATCTCTTACTATGTACTATACTTAGTACGATCTTCTATAACAATTCATTGAAACTGTATGGTACGATACGAGATTCTCTGTATGATATCGAATACGATAAAAACATGGCTTTTGTCTTATTCGCTCGTGCCTGCGTTAGGCTTCGGCGTCCTCTGTAGGTACCATAGCGCCGATTATTATAGGTACCTAAACATATTTCAAAATATAAGATCGTTTTCTCGTGTAGGATGTGTATTGATTTAACTAGGATTAATGTATACTCGTATGTATGTATCTACTTCTATTTACCGAAGCATTATAGCGTAATATGTTGTCGTGTTCGTGATATGCCCATCTTGCAGGCAAATAGGTACGCGGAAGCGTGTAATCGAGCGGACATCTGTGTAATCGATTGTGATATGGATGATTAAAACTTATTAGCTGGATAATTTTCCAACACATTGACACACACATACGCGATGATATTATTGGCTGTCAAAAACAAATCATAATCGCGTTTTATTTTCAATTCGAAATAAAAAATGCCTACATGGGTCTTATCGTATCATCCCTATGAGTGCCTTTCATTTATCAATTTATAGGTATACAATTGATCGTTTGAAAACGTAGGCTACTATTACCAATTAAAAACTTTTCGAAAATCAGGTCAAATGATAATGCTCCGCAGGGGGTATGTGGAAAACGTTAATTATACTTTCTATAGGACCTTTTCTAATTAACGCCTCGGTCACACCTCCGTTACACTTGAATTAATTCCAAAGTTGCAGGTAATAGATATAGACTTATATTCCAAGCACCAGTAGGTATAGTCAAAGGTACTTAGATATATATAGTTGCCTACCTGAAATTATTCTAAAGACGATGTACCGAGCTACGCTATAGCAGAGCATCGATTATTAAACAAGGCGACCGTCAACGGAAACAAATCTCCATCTCCCATTTCCCGGTATTTTTCTGGTCAATATGAACTTGTTATATGATCGAAAATTTTACTACATTAAGCGTGAGAACGGAAAAATTAATTTTCGAATAGTGTCTTTTCGAAGGTGAGCTAGTTTGCAGCGGCGCGGCGGTATCTCTTCGAGGAGATTTCATATCAATTAAACGATTCAAACTAATCCGCGCATCACATCTTTCCGCAGGATGTGCTGTTGTGGAAACTTGTTAGCAGAAGAGTTTCCGTTCTTCTTGATTTTTGTTCGATTTCAAGAGATCGTTAATCTTGCATCTTTGTAGTCTTACATACTTACCTAAGTATAATTTTGTAATCGTATATGGACACGCGGGCGATGGGCGAATTTATCGTATCGCGAAAAAAAGTAGATAAATACTGGATTGGGTTTTTTCTGGTTACGAAAAAAGAATACACACTGGCTGCTTTTATATTCCATTAAATTTTCAGATTAACGTAGTATTGAGTCGTGATTGAATGTATAAATAAGTAGAAAGTCTTCCTGGTTTTGTAAGGAAAAAAATCTTCAACTCGAACCGTATTCGTACCTACGAGTAGTAAGAAACTCGTATAGTTCGTGAACATTCTAAAATGGACATTAGATTAGCCATTAAACTAATTTATGCCCTGTATTCTCTTAAACAACTTTTAAAGCTAATGGTTCATCTTATGTACACTTATGTACTATACGTATGAAAAAGAATTATGAAAAAGCTTATAAATTAGGTTTTCACGCTAGTAAGTGCTTCGCCAATAAAATGACCAATTTCAACGAAATTCTATCTTTACGCTTAAATAATAATTAATCATCGTATTCGCATCCATAGTTCCGCACCACCGTCTTGATCGTCAGCGGATTTAAATCTGCAACGAAATTTTTATTTAATAGTCTGACTAACCTAACACTGCATGCGTAGCCAAATAATTTATATTCTAATTTGAATCCGTGAGTCGCTACAGTCCCAAGTACAAGATTTTTTGTGTGATTTTAAAGCAGCCACGATGTGGTACTTTCGATAGGGAGGGAGGTAGAGGTAGAGGTAGAGGTATACACCAGCGTACCTACAATATCTATGCATGGTGAAGAGAGCGTACAAGTTTGTAGTATTAATGCAGTCCACTCTTTAATAATGATGACATCGGATGCGGGTTTTTTAATACATAAAAACGCATCTGTTATGCATTACTTTCTGACTTTGTTGATGTAGCTTTTCTGACGGTGAGAAGATAAGCATTTGAATATGAAAATAAATAAATAAAAATATACTACCTATATTTATGTGTGCATATGCTTGAAATAACGGGGTATCAACAAGTGATTGGAGATAGTGGGATGGACATACACATAGATTGAATTTCGGCGTATGAAAACTGATGGTTACAACAGAAGGATTTATAACGATTTGTGGTGAAATCAACATCAAAAGCCCGCTAGATTTTTGAGAAAATAAGAAAGAACACTGTATGAAAAAATATGGGTTTGTTACTGCTCATTTTATTAAAAAAAAAAAAAAAAAAAAAAAAAAAAAATGTATGGAGACAATTACAAAAACGAGTTAATAACATATTTTGTATACTTACTAAAAATGTCAAAAATTGAAACAACGCTTCTAGTTTCAAAGAAAATCGTCGAGTACATCAGGTGAAATTTCCCTATTTTTGGATATTAAAACTAACCAGTGAAAGTTGTTCTGTCTAAAACTCCCGTGATAAAAATTTAAAATCACCATCTCACCTCTAACCTCTCTTGAAAAATTGATCAAAATGATCACAAAAATAAAAAGTGTTTATTGGGGTATCTTTTTTGATGAAAGAAATTTTCAATAGCGAAAAAAAATACTACAAAGTTGATAGGAAGCTATATTTTTTTGCGATTCCCCTTCTTCAAGTGTCTTACCTATAGAGGCTATTCAGTGACCTAAATTAATTTTTTTGATTTTCGTGCGAATTTTTGAAAGTTCAAAATTGACGATTTTTGAGGATTCACGTTGTTGTTTAAAAAAAAAAATCAATTCAATTGTTTGCAGTCATTTTAGAGCCCCCAGCGCGATTTTAAATTTCTGCAGAAGATTTGGAAGTTGATTTTGGGTGACTAAAAATTGAGTTATGGCATATTGTAGCATCTAGGTCCATATAAAGAGTTATTTCACGACGATGTGCCTAAAAAACAGTAAAATATTGATTTTCATCACATCAAGCCTCAAAAAGTCATACAGGGTCCATAGAATATTTTTTAAGGCGAAAATTTTTGAAAAATTGCCCGAAAATGCTTCTTGAATTTGAGCACGGTTTCGAGATGCACCCAAGAACTTTTTTACGCTTGAAATATACGATTAGGTAGATTCAGTATTTTACTGTTCTAGACAAATTTTGCCATTTTTGTTTTTTTCCTACAAAATGGGCCAAAAATTGCGAAATTTTGAGATTTTGGATCTTTTTTTTGGTGGAATTGGCCAAAAATCGCGAAATTTTGAGACATTTTGACCTCAGTATGGAATTTGTATAGTTTTGAGATTGGGCACTGGGAAGTTACAAATTTTCTGGTAGACTACCTAAGAGGTCCTCTACCTTCGAAAAAAAAATGGGTAAAATCAGCTGCTGCACATTCATAGATTCCCTTGCAAGCTACAACTTAATTTTTAGCAGCCAAAATTGATTTTCACGTAGCTTTTAGAGAAATTGAAAATCAATCTAGAGATTTCAGAATGGTTCAGAAATGCTGAAGTTTGAATTAGGGGAACGGGGTTGGTTTCAGGTAAAATTCCACTTGAGGCTCCAGAATGACCGGAAACGGTGAAATTTCGTTCTAGTAAGGTGATACCTACCTATTAGTTTCAGGACGACTTTTTATAATTTTTTCTGAACATTGAATATCTAATATTATTAGGTAATATATGTTTTCAAAAAAACATAAAATCGTCGAAAATGACCAATTTTGAATTTTTAGGTGAATACCTAGTTACCAAAAATCGAAACACCAATTTAGGTAGCTGAACTTTTGGTTATAGAGGTTTCAGATCATGCTCTTTTCAAAATCGCCGTCCCATTCAAATCAGAGCTGGACACATCGGTAGGTTTCCTTGTCAGATCGCAACTTTTCAAGAGTTCGCGGAGGTATTGGATAAACTACACTGCCCAAAACTGGCAAAACCACGGGTTTCTTTTCAAAAATGACCTCACTTTGAGGACATTTGGTTCAGTCCCCTGTTCGGCTTGAGGACTTATAAGTTTTCATGGGTAGTCTATTACTTAAAGCGAAGTTCCTCTGCAATTTTCATCAAAATCTAGAAAATGTTTTCCCCCACTCCACCTTACTGTACCTGGAGTTTAGATCACCAATCAGTTTTACAGAATTGTTTCTTATTAGCATGTTATCACTCTACTTTTGTGTACTCTTCAGATGAAAATTTACTTAAATTTTACTCTCTATGCGTAGGTATGAGTATTTTTCCTGTGTTCAAGTTTCACTTCGTGAGAATGGAAAAGCTGTCTAAAAATGCCATCCAATATTCGAAATTACGTTCAAAAATTTCCTACAACTGTCGAGCCTTATTTGGCAAAATGTCACGTTTTCTTCTCTTGCGTACGGTACCGCCATACGAGTACGCTCATTCGGGCGCGCTTTCAAAGCGAACACAATCGTATACACTTTCTGCGAAGTAAATTAATTGGGAATAATAATTTTACACGATATGCAGAAAATGTTCAAACACGTTCGTTCCAACAACAATGTATGTATTTCCTTTGCGAAACGACAGCATGTATTGTATAAGTAACTCGCGGTTATTTTTAGACAATTTGAATTCAGTGTAAAGGTTCATTTGAGGAACCTTGAAGCTATAAGGGTCAGGCTCAGGCGGTACATCGCGATACACATAGATTTACCTACACCTACCCAAGTTACGTATGAAATTTTTAAAAAGAGAACATTGTAAATCCTCTGAAACGCTAATTACTGTTAATCCGTAACTAATGAAAAAAGGAAAAAAAAAGAATATAGACGAGCAGGTCGAAAGCCATCGACGGTATAGACAAATCTTTTACCTAGAAGTTGGAGTGTATAACTTCCTCTGCTGAAGCAGCTGTTATACGGATGGTCAGACAAGGAATTGATTTTTTTTACGGCCTAAATGCAGATAGGTAGTTTTTTTTCTTCAGTTGTACAATACGAGAAGGCACAGGATATACAGAATAATACGTTATACAAGGATTTTCAATTGGAAATCTTATTTCCTTTGATTTTATGCTAATCATTTGTCTGATTGAAAGTTACGTAGATGTGATTAATTAATGAAGAAAAAAAAACAATCCGTAGATCAATGGTCGATTTCATTCGCCATTTTGTTTGTTTTGGTTAATTAGTCGCGACTTGGCGTTTCGCTAGGTACTGGTTGTGTGCGCTATCATACGCTTATCAGTGCAATTTCTCTTCTCGTTAACGTGGTTTTTTTCTTTTTTTTTTCGACAGCTAAGCAAGCAAGCAGGTAGGCAGGTATAGGTAAACTCGAAAACGATTAATTGTCGAGTAATATTACGATCGTAGTTTTTACCTATATAGCAATAAATTCGCGTAGTTTAGGTAAAAATCCTTTATTTTAATTGTATCCTGTGAGGCGAGTTTTTTTCCTCGACGTCTTTGAAAGCAATTTCCTCCGCAATGATTTTGAATAATTTATGGGCAAGTAGCTCAATCCGACGGCGACGCGTACCACGTAATGAAATCACATAGTCAATTTCGACTCGCTCACTTTTGCACCTGGTCTTTGATTATAGATACGGTCGACATTGACGGTTTATCTCCAGCGATGATATTGGAAATCGGACCTGTGTAATGAGTCTAGAGATCTTATGATCTCGCAGTTAGTCGTCTTGTGGTTACGTATCTCGTACCTGCAGTTGTGTAAAATGTTGTACAAGTACAGCTGATGTGGCTTGGCGACGCAAGGTGTTTGTGGCACGCTTCAAGTGATATTCGGTGTATTCGAGGTCGTATGACCGTATACTCGAGAAAGACATTTTTCAAGAGTGCCATCGATTAACTATAAAATTAGAATTATCTATGGGTAATAGGTAAATATTCACAAAGAGTAACGCTCGCGACGATGGTACGTTTAGTCAATTTATTATTTCGTCTTGTGTCATTGATCGAGAAGATGTGTAAGGTGTTTCCATAGAGTATCTGATCTAATAGCTGCAGGTTGCACGTGTGATGTTGTACCTAATTTGCCATCGTAATGGTGGTAGATTACCGAGGAAAATAGGATGTGGGTGGTGACACCATGGTTCAATTTTTTGTCATCTCGAACGATTATTTCGAGCAAATCAGTCTTGAGCAACAACGAAGGAACCATTAGAAGTGTCCGGTTCAAATTTCAAGGAAAATTTAAACTTCTGTAAGGTGCGTATTTCAGGAATACCTATAACTCCAAAAAGAATGATCCTTATTAAGTTCTTGATGATCTCTAAAAATCCATATCGTTCATCGATGAGCTAGTGAAATTTTCCTTTCAAAGTGTTGAAAGAGAGAGCCATCAAAAGATCACAGAGACAAATAGGTAATAGCTTGGATCATGGCATCGCACCCATATATCGGAAGTCACGGCTGCGCTGGATGCCCTTCAAACGAGAAATTCAAAGCCAGAACCACTTTATCGCCACCGCCGACCGTTTTGGGATGAACATAAAAAAGACGTCCGACCGGAAACCAGGTCGATATACATAAATCTCTTAGTATGAGAAATTCACGCCAATCTAATGAAAGGATTAATAAATCCACCTACTAAAAATTATTAATTAAGATTAATTAGAGTCTGTTTAAGCTGAAGCAGGCGTTTGGCTGTACTGATAATGACTCAGTCCTTTAAACGTTAATTGACGTGCTACCTGTCGTTACCATGTTCTACTTTAAAAAGCCGCAAGAATTGCGATCGATTTACTCGAAGAGAACCGAGAACAACTAAGAGTAAGTCAATATTGACGCTGCCGTCGAACCAATATATGTACGATTCCTCAAGTGAAATGTCATCGGATTAGTTCACTCGTCGGTAATCCGGTTCGTATAACGCGGCGATCTCGCAAATCCATATTACACCTTGGTCCACTGCGCCGAGCTGTCTCGTAAAAGTAATTCCCGACGCTCCGATACCTCCGCTGAAGCAAATTATTACCGTATAATACTGAATTTTCTTTGCAATCTATAAAGACGATAGCGAGTGGATGTCGCGGAATAATAAAAAAAATGAAAATTTCAGTGCGAAATAATGAGAGGTAAACCTGCCGCGCGTTTGGTATTTTGACCGATACTGGTTACAAGATAATTAACAATACTGATTTTTTTGTCTCTCTCTTACTTATTATTATTAATAACCGTGGACTTATTTTTCTATAACACAATGAAAGCATTAATTTTTCAACACGTCGCTCTCGTAAACACGTAAAAATTTCCGGGAGTGTGCATAATTTATCGACTTGAATCTTGTAGCCAACGGGCGACTGGACGTACAAATTTTGATTTTTTCTTTCTCGCTGGGTATATCGCATACGTCATTTTACTGAAATGAAATGTTTCGATGCATATAGTCGACTAAAATAAGGAACGATTTTTGTATCAGATTTTTTTTGTAGAATATTTTTTCCAAAGTGAAAATAGATGGACAGAGAGGGAGGAGGAGGAGGAGGATGAAACCACCTCCCATCGTTAACGCGTGGAAAAAATAGTATTTCTGAAGAACTCAAATTTTTCAAAAACTGGTAAGAAAACCTCTCAATCGTTCATCATTTTGTCAACTTTGGTTTTTTTTCTTTTTTTTTTTTTACAAAAGTATGAGAATCTGCTGGACAGCTCTCGAAAAATATCTCAGCTATCCGAACAAAAAATTGAGAGTCCTACGAAGATTTAAATTTTCCAAAATAGGCTAAAAATGACTTGAATCAATAAAATGAACAGTTATGATCCAGGAAAAACACAATTATGGCTATTACATCTGGGACCTTTTTCCAAAAAAATGATCTAAAATCTACTGAAATTCATTTTAAAACCTGCTGAAGCAAAATTGAAAGAGTAGTACATTACCAACTAAAATGTCAGGGGATAAAATGCATTTTTCAATTGTTGGTAAATTTTTTGGGCTATAATATGTATAGTAAGGCAAAAAAAAAGAAATTTCACCAAACTGATATAGAAAGTCGAAATTCGGTGTACTATAGCTACCGCATTTTTGACCCCCCCCCCGAACTTAATTAATTGGAAGCGATTCCAAACCGTTTTCAATATACTTACTTCTAGAACCTATTATATACTTCAAAAAGTGCTGCAAAAACTGATTGTGAGTGACTCATTTATCCAATTACTCGACATTTTTTCAAAATCACTTTCTGCAGGTTTGAAACCAATTGGTGTGTACTGTGTAATTTGTCAAGCAGGTGACTAAAAATCATCAATCGTATTTATATGTACGTGCTATAAAGTTGATTTGCATAGTTTTTGTGGCATTTTTTGAAAATCTGGAATTCTCAAAATATGGCTGAAGGCTTTCGAATGGCCTTAAACCAACTCCAACCGACTGCGACTCAGCGTATTGAAATTAAGTTATAAAATGAATTTCAGCTATTCAACTCCATTGAGTAAAATTTGGTGGAAATTTCTTCTCTAAAAATTATGCTAGAGGCTCCAAAACTACTCAAAACGGTTCGAAATCGTTTCTAACCGATTCTATGATTCAAAAATAAGGTGCATGTTAAATTTAAACTTCTAGATTAATTGGTGACATTTTTATTTTTACGTATTTTTGTCCTACATTTGATTTACAAAAATTCTCCAAAAATCAAAAAAGGAACTCCAGACTCTTAAATTTTAGCTGATAATCAAGGTAAATAAATACTATCGTAATTCGTAATAGGTAGTCTGGATCGGCGCTTGTGTTAGTGCGCGTTGCGTTTGTGTTGAATTGTGACGTCAGTGGTTCTAGAAAATCCGCAACTCTTATACGCTTTGTACAGTGTAGCTACTTTTTACTACTTTGAGCTTTATTAACTTTTGAACGGCAAGTGCTAGCGCTTTGGGTTGAAAACTATTCGAAAGAGGATAAAAATCTGAACATTTTGGTTAAATAAAATACCTATGTGTCCACTGAAAATTTCGTGTAATTTTAATTTAAAGTGGGATTTTTATCGCGAGTGGCTTTGAGCTTTAGTAACTTTTGAACGATAAATGCTAGCGCTTTCGGCAAAAAACCATTTGAAAGAGGATACAATTCTGAACATTTTGGTTAAGTAAATAAAATATTCGAAGTTGGAATTTTTTCCGCGAGTTATTATTTTTTTACAATTTTGAGCTTTAAAAACTTTTGAACGGTAAGCGCTAGCATTTTCTGTAAAAACCCATTTGAAAGAGGATAAAAATCTGAACATTTTGATGTATTAAAATACCTATGCGTCCACTGAAAATTTTGCGTAATTTCAATTTTAAAGTTGGATTTTTACTGCAAGGGCTACCTTTTACAACTTTGAGCTTTAAAAACTTTTGAACGGTAAACGCTAGCGCTTTCGATAAACAACCATTTGAAAGAGCATTAAAATCTGAACATTTTGACCTATTAAAATACCTGTGTGTTCATTGAAAATTTCGCGTAATTTTAATTTGAAGTTTTTTTTTTACCGTTAAATTTGAAATGCAACGTGAAGTGATGAGAAATCAGAACCACTGACGTCACAATTCCACTCCCTACCGCAGCACCCAGTGTGTTATACAGTAATCCAGACTACCTATTACGATAGTATTTATTTACCTTGCTGATAATGTATTTTTGTATGTTTTTTAAAATATTCTTTTAATTTAGCTTCGTCCAGTTAAAAAAATTCTGCTGGTGAAAATATTTCAATCATGTAAGTCATGCCCGTTCAGTTACGCGTTTTGAGGGTCTCTTTGCACATGTGTGATAAAGTGTATTTTTTGGCCCCATATTTCTCAAAAAATGGACTAAATCTCAAAATGTGCGCTTGGACAGCTGCAACCTCAGGAATTTTCAACACAAGTAAAAAAAATGCTTTTTTAAAATGACCCAAAATTTTTGATAAAAATGTCCGATTAAAAAAAATTGATAAATTATGAAACTGTGAATTGCGAAATGTCAATTTCCTCTAATTTGAGGTAAAGTTCGAATGTGAGCCCTCATATCGTCAAAATGAAAATTTGGAAAACGCGAATGACTCGGGAAACAGCAAGTACTCTGACTCTAATTAAAAATTCAAAGAATTCTATTCCTCCAATAATTTCAAAATGAATAATTTATTGAATTGAGCAATTTTTTTTTGCAAAAATTCTAATTAAATTTTCAACTTGAAATATTTTTTGAATGATATTTCAAAAATTAATTTGTTTAATTACTCTCGCATGTTCAAAGGTTGGTTATTCATTCAGTTATTGGTCTGCAAATAATGCGGAATAGATCGAATCATCAAACTGCGAACTTCATGAAAACTTGATTGAAACTGCATCGATGCAAATGTTCAGATTTATCGTAGATATTCTTTCTTGTTTTGCTTCTAAAGACTGAAGTATAGTGCTCAGGAAAGGAAAAAAATCTATGGATATCGATTTATTGTATGTTCGTACATACACGACTCAATTATCCATTAAATAGTCAAGATTCCCTGTCAATTTTTTATCTACCATCTACAATAAATCTTGTCGTTTGATTGTATCATTCGAGCTATGAATGGGCCAAAGAAACGTGGACTGTGTTAACGAAAAAGAATCCACGAAAGCGAGGCGACGACTATATGAAATGAAAAACAAAAAAAAAGGCAAATAAACGCCTTGTTAAATCACATACAGTTACGCTAAACAATTACATTAACGACTCGACAGTTGTACGTGGTATGACAAGCTGACCGGCTATCACGAACAATGGCAAAGTTACTGGTAAATTTAACAAGTCTACAACATCTACAACATTTTTATAACACTTATCTAGTGAAAGACATCGCGAAGGCAGCGACGCTTTTAGACGGGTCATAGACGTATAACAGTTCTGTTGCGGTGTTTTGTCACTTCCTTCCTGTAGTGTATGTCCACCTTGTACATATCTTGTACTATGTATGTAGTATGGTATGTTTACCCTGTGTTAGTATTATAGCTTTACGTAGCCTATACTGCCATACACTTCCAAAAACCATACATGTAATAGGTACTCAAATGAACAGGACGTATGCACATGTTGTCTTCATTATTGCATTCGTCGCCGCGTTAAAACTTACATAGAAGGAGTAATATGTGGACATTCATCAGTGCACATGCACTGATATTATAATCATTTTACTTTTTTTCATTTTTTTTTTCTAATGAGGTTGCTACTGGAAAAAATTTTATACCGAAGAAAAGATTTCTCGATATAGAGTTGTTTTTTTTCGTCTCTATTTCGCCTTATGTACTTGCCACAGCTTGAACAGAACTCTTCGGTTATTAATCATGTGTCTCCAGAGTTGGTGTTTTATTTGAATTTTATTTCAACTCGCAAGTGATACGCATATGGATAACGTTTCCGCTGCAGCGAAAGGGTCCGCTATGCTATAATTTTATTCTTCGAATGGAAAATGCTGCCATCGGTTTAATTCTATCCATCTTTCTCTATCGAGTCATATTTATGCCCATTCAAACTCAACGAGCTTGGCTCGTTTGATACAAATCAATGATTCCTCTTTTCACTGTTGATTAGTTACCTTATCGGCTGATTAGTGTACACGGCTTGTTTAACACCATCCGACCAGGTTTAACCTCTTTAGGCATCGCGTCGAGAGAATTTCTTGTATCGTATTTGCCACAGCAGCATAACGGCGATGATGGCGAACGAGATGGTTGCACGTTTATGGACATTATAAATTGCACCGATTGACTACCAAAACCAACCACGAATATTTAAAACTTTATTAAGAGTCTTCGAATTTTCGATCTTTGATCGATTTATGGTAAGCTACATGTATAGAAGAATCGCAAAGGGACTCGTTTGTTTTCCTAAATTTTCCCAAAACCGTGAGTAAACTCAATCAAAATTAAAAATTAATGTAAGTGAGGGAAGTAGGTACTAATTTCGGGAGATTTTCCATTCCGGAGAAAAATTTTTTGAACCGGACAAATATGTATATATAGGTATAAATCGAAATAATACGATCAAACAAGAACACATTAAGTATCATTCAGATTTTCAGATGCAAACGCGCATTTGATTTTTTGCGAATTTTTGAAAATCAAAGGGCCAAAAATTGAAAAAAAAATGCACAAAATTTTACCAAATTGACTTAGAATGCTGAAATTTAGTATGTACTGAGTACTCTATGTTTGAACCCTCGAATCGAGTGGAAATGGTTTCGAACCGTTTTGAGCGATTCATGGAATCTTCAAAAGATTTACGAAAGTTCAAATTTCAACAAAATTTTACCCAATAAAGTTAAACAGCTAAAATTCAATTCATATCTGAATTTTATCTTGCTGAGAAGATTGGAGATGTTTTGTAGACTCCAGTAACCCTTTGAAAATTCCAGTTGAAAAGAACTCCCTGTCTCCCTAAAATCTGACGGAAAGTGATTTTGGAAAAATAGCGAGCAATCGGCCAAGAGGAACACCTGCAACAAGCACCAATCACGTTTAGCTAAAAAAAAAAAAATGAATGAAACCACTTTCAATCGACTCAGCATGTTGAAATTGAAATATGAAGTAGAATTTAGTTTTTCAGCTTCATTGGGTAAAATTTTGTGGGAATTTGAACTTTCAAAACTTGTTTAGTACATATATAGGCTTCGGAATCGGCCCAAACGGTTCGAAATCGTTTTCAATCGATCCGGGGAATCGAAAGTGGGATACATGCCAAATTTCAGCTTTTTAGATAAATTTTGTAAAATTTTGATTTTTTCGCAATTTAGCTCAAATTTTTTTTCCAAAAATTCACCAAAAATCGAAAATGCATCTACTTTATTTCCTGAAATTTCGCCTGGTAATCTATTCTTACATGTTCGGCTCGCCTTTGAAGAAGCTTTTTCCGGTTCAAAATTTTGCTGGTGGTTGGGATATCATTGAGGGTTCTAAAGTGGTCTGAGTTTTCCAAAATTGGCTAAAAATTGTATTAATAGAATGCTGAATAATCATTTCAGAAAATCGTCGTTTCGAGTCACATTTCAACTGAAATTACGCTTCGAGGTCCAATTTTGTTACCAGTGAGAAAAAATTATATTTTAATGGCCAACATTTTTTCGAAAAAGGTCATAAAAATCTCGAGGGAGGTATCCAAATTGAAAGGAAAATTCCTGGTTCAGATAAAATAGGATCGAAAGTGCTGAAGTTTATTTCTACAATTTTTTGGGAATTTGAAAAAATACATAAAACAATCAAAGTTGAAAAAAAAATCAAATGTACCTGGTTGAGCTGTAAAGCTGTAATTTTGAGAGTAAACCCATGTTGGAACCCAAAATCATTTCGAGTCGTTTTGAAAAGTTAATGAGGCCTTCAGAACATTTTTAGGAATTCTTTTTACAAAATTGAATCTAATTACCTTGAAAAGCTGGATTTGTACCAAATTTTCAACCCATCAAATGGATTTAGAGACGGTTCTGAGTCATTCGGAAGATTTCACCGTATTTTTGGGATTCTAAATCCCAGTTCGCCAAAAATTCTTTCACATTCGTCCAGAGGAGCCTCAACTAGGTGGTGTTAAGATCCTATTTTGAAAGAAAAATTACAAGAAAGGTAGAAATGAGTTTTATTGTGAGTATATTATTCAAATTTTTTGTTGGTAAGCTTTGCTTTCAGATTTTCAGATTTTGAAAATCTAATAAGTACCTACCTATTAATGATTTTGAATCTCTCATTTAATCTCTTTAAGATCTGTAAATTTTACTCTATCTATTGTACATTGTAGATCCAACCAATCTTGAATAAAGACGACATGAGCCAAAAAATTGGACAATTTCGTATAAGAAATCGCAAGTGTGTAAAAATTACGATCCCCTCATTCTACTTCCTGGAGGATTAGAATGAAAGCGATGATGATTGGGGGCCCCAATTTCATTTTTGATCCGAACAAACTTATTCGGATAGGGCAGTTTAAAAGTACAATGTAAGTTTGAGTTTTCTGAATAAAGTTTTGGAAACTTTGCAAACGACGTCAATGACTCCAAAATTACTGTTTTTTCCACTCGGTCAATAAAAATAAAAAATAAAAAAATAATTAAAACATATAAAATGTAAATCAACAAAGTTTTATTCATTAAGTATTCTATTTCAATAGCAACCAAATTTTCTGATTTCCAAGCGTATCTCTTCTTTCTCTCTCATTCCCATAACATTTACCACCACATCCACGTACTCGTACCTACTTTATTTAGTTGCCTACATAAACGTAAACACGAGTACATTCTTGCCATTCAATTGGTTCGTGTTCGTAGTATTTTGTTTACATTTTTGCATTTATATTGAGAAGTCGAATTGAATGAAACAGAGCGTAAGATTTACGATTTACTTACAAAAAAGAAGACGATTCCACGACACTCGATTAAGCGCGTAAGCTACGAGCAAATAGCTAATTGGCTCGACCATAACATCTAAACACCTTTTCATCTGTCACCTATTCGCGATCGTCGAGAAAGTATACCTACAAACGAAACCGAAACCGCCATCGACGACCAGTCACAAACACATCACTTTCTTTTTCTAAAACGTTATTTCTTATTCTAAATAGCGTCTCGTTAGCTCATTACAACTGACAAAACCTACTCGAGTAACTCGCAAACAAGCAACAATTCAATCTTCGGCTCATCGTCAAATAACGACTCGCTTTTAAATTATTTCTTTACATTTTTGGAATAAGCATACCTTACGCGAGATGTTTTACGTCACATTTAACTACCTACGAAAACAATGAGATGACGAACACGAGGTAAGTAGATAAATAAGAGATTTTCTCAAATACCACCAGACCAAGTGGGTGTGAATTTGGAGTACCTACCTATTTTAAAACACAATTTTCGAGGTTCATATACATTATACGAGAAAATTTAAAAGCTTGCAAAATGTTTCTGCGGAGTGTGGATCTAATAAAAGACTGATGTATTCGTGGATGATATGAAACATGGGAACGGCGAACCTGTCTAAATAACCCTAAACTGTGATACCGAATAAATAACGCTAATTAAAAACCCATGAGGAAGCTTACGCCACCGCAACGGAGCTTTTAGCGTTATTAGCTACCTAATATAAGATCTATGTGCTGGAAAACGTCGTCGTCGCGCGCCAGACTAAGTATGCTGAATGGGTCAAAGAAACACCAACTCTAAGCTCTGATGACGCAATCCATAAAGGATCTTCGAGTAAAATTGACAAAATAATATCGAATTCGATGAGCTTATAGCAAGTTTTTATTTTTGAAACCGACCGATAGTACATAGTACATACATATTATATGCTGATTACCCTCGCCCCCTCCACTTCACTTTTCTTTTCATCTCATTTGATTATTATTGTTATCATTTTCATCGTCATTTTTTCAGATATGAAAAGAGAAAAGATAACCTTAATAGACACATTCAATGATAACGATGTTGATGAACTTGAGTGTTTAAAATGACCAATTTTTATAATACCTACAATGAAGATCGATTATATCAAATCTACGCATACAGGTGTGATATTTTTTCAAAGGCTTGTCAACTTATTCATCTAAACCAATCTCCCAATCATTGAGCGACCATCTCGACGACGGTTAATCGTGAAACAATAAAAATGCGTTGTTTATATCTACTTACACTGATGTGGTTATAACCGCTGTCACAAATAACATTAAATAATTACCATCTTAATTAAAAGGAAAATATGATCTACATAAACCAGTTCATGTACAATACCTGCGAGATACTTATGTATGAGCATGTAAAGTACCATAAGCTATAGCCACAAGCGGCGTTGGCTCATGGTATAAATATTTATCGAATTATTATCTCGAAAAATGTAAGTATTGTAAAGTTAACCAGTCAGGCCAATCTTTACTTACCTTCCCATTAATAAACGGAAAAGTAATAACCAATACCGGCCTTCGTCGCGTATATTTATCCGTATAAATAACCTTACCGGTGGTTAGTTCATTATGGTCGTTTCTTTAATTTTTACATATTTTTTCCTTTCTGCCAAACAGACTGAACTGATGACTTGTAACCATTGTGAATAATTATAAGATCAGTGGCATTCAAAAGGGGGGAAAAACTTGGTCATATTTTCAGAAACCGGTGCAGCGCCGCCGTCGAACTACCGGGAAAAGAGTAAAAGGGGAAAACGGCGACTCGGCGACAAAAAGTCATTAACACCAGGCGCGAATTGGTTCGACGTTAATTAGATTTTAACGCTAAGAAGCAAAGTACAATGGTGGAGAGAGAAAAAAGCTGCCCAGTGTAGAAATCAAGGTCGATAGTACGAGTAGTATCCCATCGTTCGAAACCGGGTAGGAATGGGTTGGTCGGGAATTGTCAAATCATGTTGAGCCATTGATTTAGTTTAGTAGAAATTGATATATTTTATGAAGAGTTTTTATCATCTGTGGATGGATATTATGAGTGAAATTGCTTCTCATTTTATTGGTGTGATTTAGATCTAGTTTGATCCATTTGATCAGTTTGCTAAAAATTGATGTTATTATTTTAAGTTTGATCAATATGGATCGATAAAACTTTACTTAAGTGATATAAATGGATCAAATTAGGTAGGTGCGAATGTACGATGCAAGTAAATAGGCATTTTAATTTGAAGCTTATAGCTAACTACTGGAATCGATGAAAGTGATGGAATTATCTCAACTTTGATGTACCTATTATGATTACGTTGAGTGAGTCTCTAACCCCACTGATACAGGATGTAGCAGTTTACCCTAATTCAATCACTACGAATTTTGCTGAATTTATTTCATATTTTTAAATTTTGCTTGTACCTTAATCAATGGATTAAAATGAATAAAGCAAAAGCATTATGCTCTTGTATAAGATCTTAAATTGATTGATATCATAAACTGAGTCGAAATCTATTCCAAAATTTAAAGAGACAGAGTCAGAAAAAGTTAATTCAACAGTCAAAATCCCGAATAAAAAGAAAACTGGGACAAAATTGTATCAAAAAGTATATATCTTTGAAAGTTTGGACATAATTATAGCAATTCATTACTTTTTTTTCCAATTTCTGAAAAGTCAGGCTTGATATCAAAAAGTCTAACTTATCAATTCACTGCAAATCACTTGAAATACACCTGACGTCCAGCTCCGGTCTGACGGTCCAAGTAATTTAACCAAAATTTAATCTGATCAGGACGGGTCTGGTCTGATCATCCTGACCAGGTGTTCAGTCTATAAAGCCATTGATCCATTTGTATGACTTTGCAAAGTTGTCTGTCTGTCTTCTCAAGGTCATTAGCCCGTGTGTACGGACTCTCGAGGTTGCTGATCTACCTGTCTAGCTTTCCAAGATCGTCTGTTTGCCTTTCTGGCCTCTTAAGGTCATTGATTCGTCAATATGGCTTCCTAAAATCGTCTGTCCACCTGTCTGGCCTCTTAAAGTAATCGACTCTTGAGAGGCCAGATCATTTGTTTTCCTGTTGAGCCTCCCAAGGTCGTCTGTCTGCCTTATGAAATTCAGACTTCCGCTGCCCTGGAGATTCAGAACGATTTGGGAGATCAAAAATAGAAGAATAGTCAAATTTCGACGGGCTAGGTCCTTCAATTTCATTTTTGGTTTGGTCTTTCGTGGGAAGAGACGATTCTCGTAATTTCACTGTTGGCTGTTTAAACTAAACTAAATGATGACATTTTTCAAAAAAATGTTGTGCAAAATTCAAGGACTAACTTACTACTGAGGCAACTTTTTCAATTCATTGTTTTGGTTTCAGTTCGTGGTTGAAAAGTAATGAACATTTTCCAAATGAATTTGAGTTCTGAAATTCGATGTGAGAATATGGTGACTGTGACTTTTTTTCATCTCAGCCTATCATTATACTTACCTACTTTGAAAAAACTGAATTTAATGTTATCTACACTAACTAGATGTGATCTATGTTTTAATAATATTTGAGATTGAAATATTGGCATATTTAATTCTGCAGGTCTATTTTGCAGATAATTCAATCTGAAAAATGTCTGCAACAAAATTGATTAAATCTTGTCGATTGAGTAAGATTTATCCATTGAAATAGATAGAACTTTTCAAAGTAGCAGGTATCATTCGATCAAACCATTTTCTCTGGCAAAGGTGGATAAAAAAACAAAGTACATATATAGAAAGCTAAGCACATCCTGTACACATAACATAAACTTGATAGCCAAAGTTGAAATTGAAATGATTAATGTGACGAAATGAGTTGCAAAATTACGGTCGAATTTCCGACTATACCTATTGAAGGTAGGTAAGTAAATGCTAACGGGATTGTTAAGGTATGTTGACAGACTCCCGAGGCGATTCCAATAAATATCGTGTAAAATAAAAGATTTACTCATACAGTGCCAGTGATCTATATAAATAACATTTACAACAATTCGTCAGCACAGGCGGCTGCTGCTGGTTCGGCGGCGTATGCCTCGTGCCATGTCCGTTCTAATGACAACGAAGAATAGGTTAGACTAACGCTGCCGGTGAAAATTCATCTCGAACGTGCCAAATGCAGCGTATAGAGTAGTTCGAGGTATCTCATCTCAAACGCAGCAGTATACTGACTTCGTATGTGGTAAAGACAATGCACGTGGTCATTTATGGAATGTTGCCAATGGCTCGATACATACACGAAATGACCGACCAAAGCTCCAAGGTGTCAAATGGCCGAAAAAATTAATACACTAGGATTCTTCTGCGAGCTGTGTTCGTCTTGTGTTGCGTTGCGTTGCTTGTTGGAGGATCTGGCTATAGCAGAAACCATATTGGTACAAGTTACATAATCAGCTGCTGATGCTGACGCCATGAACCCGGCCAGAGAAAGGTTCACATGGAGTCTTAGGTATTGTGTGATATATCATCGTTATCGCAATCCTCTCGCGTTCATATGCGAGTCGAACTATGAGAGCTCTGTGAGCTGTAAGCTCTCTGTTGTCTATGTTTTGAATAGATCGGTCATGAAGAAGTTATCTCGCTAAAGTTTGAGGTTAACCGATCTCGAAACGTAATAGCCGCTTCTAATAGCCATCTTAAGCTTGATATCTATTCATTCATTTATCACCTCATTATAAATTTTACAATGAAGGCGCTCACTCTCACGGACGTCTGCCCCTGTCTGCCTCCCTCGCTGTTTCATATAAGCCTAGGTACTATGTCCGTTGGTTTTTTTCTCTCGCTCACTAGGTTGCCGTTACTTTGACCACCATAATTAATTGAATGGGTATTTGAAATTAATATCTTAACATCAATTAGATCACGAGTTCATGTACCTACTCTGCTTGCATTTTCGCTACGTAGTTTCGGTCAATGATTGCTAATTCCAACTGCCGAATGCGGTTTCAACCTGGCAGCTGGTTCTAGTCATCGTACCTAGGTATACCTAAACCCTATGACTTGCACGAGCTGATCAAAATATAGGTATATAGCGGAAAATTGGTGGAAAAAAATCATCTTGCTCTTCTCCATTCCTCCCACCTACCAGTGAAAGAGCAATCAGCCGCTAAATTAGCTCGCCATATGCCACATCAGTCAATTTTTTTAGCGCGTCAATCGAAGATCTACGCGAGCTGTAAAAATCTAACTTATACGTCGTTATAAGTACACTAGCTCGTTGTCGTATAATTAATGCTTCAAAACCAGTTCTCTTCTATTTTTTTAGGCATATCTTCCTAATACAAACGAATAAATTAATTACATAAGCGCTTATACGCGTCTATGCGAGTAGGTATATAACCAGGTGCTTAGGGAAAAGGATAATATAGGCAAATTAACAAGGGATGAAATTAGTGGTGCTGTTTTTTTTTACTTCACTTTTCAATTGAGAAATAACGTCCTTGGTGGCGTCCGCCGCCTTCAACCCTTTTCACACACAAGTCTAACCAGAACATATTAGACGCGTGCTGCGTAAAAACTGACCTCTTAAAGAGCTACCCTTCGTGATTATAGGGTTCGCTATACGCATTTGAAGTCGATATGTTAAAGAGACTTTGTTTTTTTTATACCCCCCGATCAAACAGCTGGTCAACGAGAATTTTTTCTCCCAATGACGAGGGATGATTATATGGTTTTGTAATTTGAAAATTTTTCATCGTATGCTGATTGTAATCGCGATCAAAACGAGGCATCGCAAATGGCCATTTTCGTTTGGCTGCCGGCATGTGCTACGAGGTTGGAAATTGGTCCGGTGATCAAAGTGGTGGTTGGTGGTGTAGAAAGAGGTGGTTTTGGTCAAAGGATCAGGTCCTTCGTGAAAGCAATAAGCAATAACTCGTGCCTATTTACCAGGTGTAATTATTCGTTTAAGGGATGTTTGATTAAGTTTTGATTTTTTTTCTTTACTTATCTATTGGTTTAAGTACCTAATAAGTGTTTTATATTAATTTGATTTTTTTTGTTGGTGCTTTCCAGATGGACTATTCAGATTTTTATATTTTATTGAAACGTTTTTATTTAGGTATCTGGTAAGTTTGAATTTTTCCTTTCTTGAAATTTCTTTTTCAAATTTGAATCTTATGAGAGAAAAATCAATTCTTTAAACAAATCACTTACTCATTAGACATCGAGCCTACGAAAAAATTGTATCCAGTTCTTACCAAGACTTAAGAAAAACTGAAATTTACGATAAATCCTAAAAATTTAATTTTCTACTTTTCTACTGATCCTTTAACTACTTTTTGAATTTTCTTACAGAGGAGGAATCGAAGCTGGCAGAAAACTTTTCGAACCGAATAAACCTGAATCAACAGAGCATGCAAAGGCGCATGTATTGATTTTTGGTGAATTTTTGAAATCCAAACTTGTGCTGAAAATGGAGAAAAAATTAAAATTTCACCAAATTTTCACAGAGAGCTGAAATTTGATACATGTACCTAATTTTTGATTGTATAAGTCAAGTCGATACAGGTTCAAACCGTTTTGAGCAGTTTTGAAGTCCTCAACAGATTTTTGAAGTTGAAATTTTCACTAAATTTTACTCAATTAACTTGGAAAGCTAAAGTAATCTCAGCATGCTGATTCAATTGGAGGTGATTTCCAGTCGTTCTAGAACCTCCCGTAATATTTAGGAAATTTGAAAATTTGAAAAATATACACTACGATTTTGAACCGGCAGAAACAGATTTTGTAAAATTGGTGTGTAATTAATCATGTGGAGCAGTTTATATCTACATTCTAAAGTTCATTTCCACGGATTTTATGACATTTTTCGGGATCTGAAATTTTTAGAAAGTTGCTGGACGCTCCAAAACGACTTGAGAATCACTTTCAATCAACTCGGCATATCGAAATTAGGATTTAAAATAAATTTTACCTTTTCGACCCCATATTTTGGTAAACTTATGTGAAAATATAATATCCACTTTTCAAAATTTATTGGAGGCTTCAGAACTACTGGGGGAGGGGGAGACATATGTGGGGTTATAAGTTTTCTGCCAGATGGAATACCTTCCACGTCAGATCTTTCCTTAGAACTGTTTTGAGAACATTTTTGTTGTTAGACAATTTTTCAGTTATTTCACATGACTGAGGAATGGAAAAAAGAAAGAAATTCATCAGGGGAAAGGAAGATTGAGGGGAGGTTTACAATAATTGTATCTCTTTTATCATAAAATCTGTTAATTCTCAAAACAAATTCCAAAGTTTTGAATCGATTTTGGCGATTTTAGTTTGCATTTCTGAATTTAATTGATTGATTTTTTTTCATTATTTTTTTGTGAAAATATTCTAGGTAAATTGAGGATTTTTGATGAACTTGGTGGTCTTCAATGAATTTCTCGATGACTTGAAACAATAATTTATCGACGATGTTAAACCGATTTCAGAACAAAAATTTCATTTTTTAAATAGATTTTCAAATGATTTTTCATCAAATTTTGAACATTTTTTCTAAATTATGGTATCTGGTACTTCCAAAAAATTCATTCATGTTTAGTTAGACGTAAAAACTCGAATGGATCTAAGAATAACAAATGGATTTCTCAATCATTCAAAAAATTGGATAGGTAGGCAATATCTTACCAATTTTGCGATGACTTTACGTTTTTAAAAGAATTTTGTGCAGGTAATTTTAAAATTAATTCAAGATTTTTTTTTTACAGATTTCAAATAAATTCTTAAACAATTTTGAAGCACCCCCCCCCCCATTGAAAGAAACTGTTTCATTTTCATAAGAATTTTAGCCATTTTTTGAATCAATTACACCACAGGCAATTTTGAGATGATATTTGCATTTTTCATCAATTCCTAAAGAATTTTTAGAAGATATGAAATGATGTTTCTATTTGATACTCGCAACTCGTCATTTTTGCTTAGAAATCGCTCAATTGTTGACTGAAATTGCACAACAGAAACAAAATTTGTTGCTGTCTGTGGCACCCAGAACCGCCTAATCCATAGCGTGAGAATTTGAAAACCTTGGTCTTATGGTCTTACAAATCAGCAAGTCAATTTGTAAACTGAAAATTGAAGGATGAAGAAATTCTGCGTATCAAACGTTTAGATAAGTACTTTCAACGCATCAGTCACCGTCATCAGTTCGAAGTCGTCAAAAAATAATTTTCAGTTGCGTGTTTCTTTTTTGAAAACTTTCTGCTACCGTAGCCTGGTCTTCTGACTAGCATCTGACATCGTTAAGCATACATATTTGATTTTTCTCGTAGTTTCCGTCCTTTTACAAAAGACCAGCTCGCCGTTTTGTCTAACGATGTTGGCGCATTGACACCTAAAAATAATGCAAAAAAATGATACGAAAATGCGAAAAAGTCGACGTTAAACGATAATCAGGGTGGACACAGTACGATGACTTGCAGAATTCCGCGATTTTTATTTATCAAAACCTAGGTTTTAGCGATAACACGCGGATTACGTAAATACTTTTGTTATGCACCACCAGCATCATAATCTGGTGTAAAAGAAGGAAGAAAAATATCTTGCAATGAACAATACGAAATGACTAGTCAACTTTTTTTTCTGTGCGTTTGTGGCACAAAAGACCATACGGACTTTACCATGTACCCTCTTGGTCACCGTATTAAAGGCTCAGTTCGAGTTATGTCGAAATGGACCGCGTCATTTAAATAAAATGATTGATCGATATTTTCTACTATTTTCGATCTATAGGTATACCTATATTACATCTGCGTGACCATAACGGCGCGTTTGAGTTTGATTTTGAATTTCTACCAAGTATTTGGTCAATGTGAAATTTCGCATTCGCTGTTGCAAAGGTACCTAGACCTACTCGTAGTATGATGTATCGATGACGTCGTCTTCGTAGTTCGTCCACATCGGTGAAAAAACATATGTTAGAATAGGTGTTCTGTTCGTCTATTAGGGTCTATTTGACCATCTCATCACGATTGAATGATTGCTTAATTACCTGCGAAAATTATTCTGATTGAGTACTTATTTTTCAAGAGCCTTGTCAGAACAATTCTATTCCAAGTTTTTTGGCCCGTTTCCATAATCTACTTCTTTATTGCATCTTTTCATGCTGCAAGGCACTGCTTTAACGGTTCTTAATAATCATTATAGTACACTCTTGAAAAACATCTGTCTTTTCCAACAAAGCCATTTTATTGTTCGGTCATTCTCTTAACTTACCAATTATTTCCTATCAAATTCAAGCATCCGTGATTCAATATCAATATAGTATGCGGAGAGTACCTATACCTACTTTCTTCGAGCTGACTATATACATTAGTATGTTATACATACGTATAGGTATTGAATTACCGAGCTGCATACGTATGTACGGTGTATTGCTGTTTCTAATTATTCCTTCACATCTTTTTTGCCCTATCCAGCCCTTAACACATTCCTGAGATACTTTTGTCCAAATTTTTCCCTTTTTATTGCTCGACCAACTTCACAAATCTTCGTTATGTATACAAAAATAATAGGTACATTTATAATATTGCATGCAGTCACGGTAGGAAAAAAATTACGCTACAGTAGTCAAAAATAACCCTACGTTAATGAGTTTACTTTAATGATGAGGCTATTGTACAAATGTAAGTGTAGGTATCTTAGTGGTGCGTATAAATGTCCTGTTCAAAGGACTGTGACGCGTTACTTTTCAATAATTTTTAAATTGTTTTTTTCCTTAATAATGGAGAAAAAAACACCTGCGAGAAACCTCCAACATTATACAAGTCCGAGAGAAAGGTTGGTGGAAGTTTTTCATTTTTTTTTACATTTTATTGGTGTAGAGTTGAGAGAGATGAATTGTAAAAGTGCCAGGGCATTGTTTTCATTTTTGAAGCGAAATTTAGTGTTGCATTCTTCGAACCTCCACCGAGGTCTCACTACCTGTACCTAGTCCTATCTCAATTTCTGTTATTGGGAATACTTGATGACCAGCTGATTTATGGTGCATACAGGTCCATTTCGATGTATTCAAAATTATTCTGAGGGGGGGGGGGGTCTCCAACTGTTCTGAGGGAAGCTACTTCAATTTTCTTATCATACTATGGGTCTAGAATGGATTTTCCTACGGGAAAAGGGAAGGGATTATGCTACTCCAATTGAGATCAAGTGAGTTTTGAAAACAGCATCATAATTCCTAATGGTGACGTTGGATAGTTTTCCCCATACAGATGTACTTGTATCTACGTTTTTATACTGAATCAGCCAATGTTAAGATTTTTTGAATAAGAGCAATTTTTCAGAAAAACTGATGAAAATTCATTTCTAAAGTAAAATCGACCTCCCGAATAAATCAAAATTGATCAATAACAGTTTTGTAGCTTTCATGGTGAATGTTGATTTTTACGACAAATTATTGGGAAACCATGTTGATTGGTTTGAACAAACGGAAATTCTACTTCCACCCCCTTTCAAGTTGCCTTCCCAAAAATTCATTATTTTAACCAGTTCCAATAGAACACCTCAACACCTGAGGCCTGATTTTTCGGATTGGTTCGAATGCACTGAAAATGTAAATTTTTGAGATGAGCACCTCGAAAACGAGTGAAAATGAAAAACGTCATTGTCCAAGTCAATTTTCACATTTTAATTGGAATTCTAAATTTTTTGGTGGAAACCAAAATCTTGCTGTAGGCCCCAGATTGACTTCAAGATATGAAATTGGTTTCAATTCGTCAATATCACCAAAAAATATCTTATAAAAAAAATTACTTTTTTGGATACACTTATTGAAAGAATTCAACACTTTTTTCGAAATTGAAACCTTACTCCGCTATGGATTTCTTCAATTTCTTTGTTTCAATTTGAGAAAGCATGAAACACAGAAAAATTCACATTCAATTAGTATTTACTATTCCAAACTACCCCTTTTTTTTTAGCCCTCTCCTCATTCGCAGCATTACTTAGTCATTTATTTTATTTTGGTTTATTCAGCGCACAAATTATACCTACCTACTAACAAAATTATCACTGTACCTATTTGAGGTATTTTGCAAACCAACGAACTTACAAAAAAAATTGACCCCGGGACTTTGTAAAAGTAATTATTTTAATAGAACATTCTCGCATGTAAGTATTCGCGATACAATTTTAGGAACATCCACTATATTCGAATAAGTTTCATTCGTTCAGTATTTATTTGTTTCCACTCGGCGAGTCGACGATCATTTAAATTGTAAAAGCGTCCAAAAAGTTGAATATACGATGAAAGTAAAGAAAGAAAACGAAAACACACGTAATGGTGATTTTTAAAAATAGATACATTTAATTCGCGAACCTAACTTAATTAAATGAAAAACGCAGCAATTGATTAAGGTCAGTAGCTTTTGCGGAATACCGATGGGCGATGTTGCTTAATTGAACAACACGTCGCGTATACTTTTGCATTTATTTAACCACGTGGTGGTTGATATTCCGTAGCTAGAAATTTCTACCCAAGATTACCCTAATCAGGCAAACTTTTCTCATCGAGGTGGATTTAAAGAAGGATACCTTAATTTCGCACTGTTTTGGATTACTCGCTTGGCAGTTGATGGTAGAGAAAGGACGATAGTTTGAAAAATAAAAAAAAAAGGGTAAGGTCGTTTTGCCCAGTCTTGTAATCGTTATTCACGAAACGTGTTGAAGTAAAAGTTTTTCGAAATTGTCAGAAAAGTTTGCGACACAAAAGGTTCGTTCGTTTTATCTGCGAAATGTTTAAAACATTTAGGGAGCTCTCTGCGCCGCGCAAAAGACGACGACGCTCATCTGAAGTGGACAACTTCACAAAGCAAAAATGAAGGAAAACTAATTAAAGTTTTACACTAAAGGTCAGACTTTTCGTGTACGCTTATACGTGGTACAGTACGTTTTCGCTTTGTGATGAAAGTTCTGCGCTTTCTATTAGCATTTCGTCGTACTCGTACAGCCGAGCTGTGTAGAGTTGAAAAAGATTTAAACTTTTGTCTCTTTCTCGAAGCTAAGTCTAATTTAAATGTCATCAAATGCCTCATATCCGTCCTTTTATCATCTTCATTTGCTTTCTAATTGCGCGAAATTTTCGGCTGTAAAAACTTTTACACTTTGAAGTATATATACGTTTTCGAGAAATTCGTTGGAGTACTAAGACGACGTGCGGAACTGCGGAGCGATGCCAGGGACGTGCTTATGAGAAATCTGGAGCCTTAGGCATGAGAATCGAAACACAAATACGAAAGGTTCTGTTCCTTTTTTTTTTTTTGTAATGAACTTAAATAATTCGATGCTGCGAATGATGGTTAATTTTTTCTTAATTTTTATATTCGAACGAAGCGAAATTTTATTGGTAAAAAAATACGTAGAGTGAGCCTATTTTCATTACTTGAAAATAACCTTTATTAAGGAAGAACTCGGACTCTAGTCTCTAACCTCTAGCTTCACTATTTTTATGAATGTAAGGACCAGGAGTCCCATCTCATGCATCGAAAGTGCTATATGATGATCAAGAGCACAACTCCACACGACGACAACGGGTTTACATCATGGAATTTAAAACTTGAAAAGAATCCAGAAGCACGACGTGTTGGCAGAATGTTGATCTATTTCAATGAACGTTCTTTCGATCAATTAAAAATCATTACGGTGTACAGATCAGCGAGCGGTTGGCATTTGGCATGGCGTATAGGTACATTTTTTATTTTTATTTTTTTCATACGCCAGATTAATAACGATGATGTATTCCATTGTGTTAGTTTTGCGGTTTGCTACGATGTTCCGATCGAATGGCTCTAACAATACGAATTTTTAGCCGTTGGTTATACGGTACACGCTCGTTTTATTCTAAAGAAATACCCCTCCCGTGACCGCCCACCCTCTCTGCGTTATCATCTTTGCGTCTCTCGCTAGCTTGAAAAATGCAGCCGAGAATTTCGTCTTATACTGCATACATACAGGGTGTCCAATCAAATGTCTGACATTCTTTAGATTTTGTTATAGTACTTATATGTATTAATCAGTTATCTTTTGTTCAACATATGTACTTACTTAGACTTACCTATTTAGAAGCCTTTGATGGGGAAAAATTTGTTCCCCAAAATACATTCAAAGAATAAAAATGTGGATCTGGTCACTTTGTACTCGTAATATCATTTTTGTGTTCATTAGCGAGAAATATTTTTTGAAACCATCAAATTTAGTCATAATACGTATTTACCAAAAGTGTTCAGATATTCTTGATCGAAAATGTGAAATTAGCAAATTCGTATATGATGAACGGAGAACTTATCTTGACATTATTGTAGGAGCTGATGTTTTAAAATTTTCAACTCAAAACGATTTTTTGAACATTTTCAGGAACAATTACTCAAGGCGAATGAAAAAATTTTTCACACAAAAATTGCTTTATTTTCAAAAACGAATTTTGATATAAAAATCAATTTTCACGTGACGAAACATTTGAAGATGTCTATAGTAGGGGAGTCATTTCAACTGATTTTTCCAAACACATTTTCAGACCAGGTAGAGAAAAATTTAAAGAGCAGCCAAAAGTACGCAGGTAAAGTGAAATTGTATGTAGGTGCTGAATTTCATTTTCCGATTTTTAGGAAACTTTTGAAAATTGAAGGACTCATTTCCTTCAGAAAAAATTCAAATTCATTCTTTAGATAGAAATCTGAAATTAGTTTGCCGACCATTTTAAATCCTCTTTCGTCCCTTCCTTAAAGCTATTTGTTGTAATTTCGAGCTGCCCCAAAGTTTCCTGGAGTTTTTTGAATTTTCCAATTTTCAAAAAAATAATGAAAATGTTTCAATTTACCAGCTACAAGTTCAGATTACACATTGACTTGAATCTTTCAACAAATTTTGTTACTTATAATTTTTTCAAAATCTTTTTGTATTGGTCCATACTCCAAATCATATTTTAGTCAGACGTGGAAAATTGGTTTTATGTTTATGTATCAGCATAAAGAACTTCGTAAGGGATGGGGATGAGGATGGAGATTCTTCTAACACGATTCTTCGATACTAAAACTAAAGTCAATTATTATGTATTTTATTTTATTTTTTTATCATGTTTCCGTTACTTTTGTGTTCTAATAATATATCTGAATGATTTTTTTCAATTTCCACGAATGCAGTCGTTTTGGTACCTGAAACACTGAAAATTTCAAGACTTTCATCGTTGCGCCATTTGCTCCAAAAATTATGAAATACCTATTAAATATGAATAATAGATATGAGTTTTTGAGAGCCAAAAACGCATTTAAAAAACCTCTCCCACTTTGGCCACTTTTACGCCGAAGCATTATCATCACTGAAGAATGAAAAAAAAATCAGGGGAAAAAGGGGGTAGGGGTGTAAATTAATTGATTCGCGACATTGGTCTAAAACATTTTGAAAAATTAGATGAATTGGCTCAAATGGGACTGAGAATATTTTTTCATAGTAAGTAATTTCAGAAAAGATGAGAAACTTCGATATCGAGAAGATGGGGGACCGGGGTAAGTCTGAAACTTTCCTGACGAAGAGTTCCCGATTGTAACCACGATTGTGTTGTGGTTTTATATTTTCGTCGTCTTGAGGGATTTACTGGACTACTTTTTTACCTACAGATTCATGAATTTTCCAGTTTAAAAAAATTCATTAAAATAGATCAAATGAAATTCATAAACTTCAACATAACTTGAATTAATCGCATGCATACGAGGTCCATCTGTCCAGTTTGAACCCATATTTTCCAACATTCGCTTCTGCAAGTGCAAATCCACTTATATTTTTTCAGAACTGTAAAATTTAAAAACCTTTAGGGGCTCGAGAGTGTAAACTAAAATTCCAGCTTTCTTTTTCAATTTACTTAATTGAATTTTGATTTTTCTAAGGAAATTTAGGTCTGGGTACAGAATTTGAACGTATGAAAAAATTCGCAAAAAAAATCCAAAAACGCTGGCAGTTTCTTTAAAATGAGAGGTGGACAGAAAGTGCAGGTGAACTTTTTGTTTTTTTGTATCCATCTGGCTATATCTCACCTACGTAGACGTGGACATGCCCAAATCCGAAATGTAACATTGATTTGATAGGACACCCTGTATTTGCACATTCACTTCAAATTTTCGTTTTTATCCAGTTGCGGGATATCGTAGTAAAATATTCGTGATCCCGTGTAAAAAAACAGATTAACTAGTTGATCGCGCCCCGGCGATGTTGGTATACGTATCGATTACAAATACGCATCGAAATTGGTCACTGCTGTAAAAAGTATTACTAACGAATCGCCATTGTCGAGAATTGCTCACGTGTAACCAAACAAACAGAACTTTGTATTTTTAGTTTATTTTGCGGGTTAGGTGAAACTGGCCCAAAATAGCCGCAATTTCAAATCCAATAAATGTAATCTCCGTAACGTGGATTTTTTTCGCGCGCGTTCGATTCGCCTTCAGCCTTCATCCTTTGCCAGGTACAGTTGCTCGTCGTTTACTTAAACGTTAGCCGCATTTATTAATACCGTTTTACGCTCGTCTCGTACGTCCTGATATCAGAGACGGTCTCGCTAACTGGATTTTTTTTTTATCCAGAGGTCAGACCTGCTCGTCTGATCAATTTATCGAAACGGTTCCGCGTTTTATTGTTGTACTGCAGAAAGCGGTGCGTCGCGTTGCGTTGGTGGCATATGCAGGTGATGGATTGATACTTATCCATACTGTAGCATAATGTGAATGCTACCAGCGTTGCTGCTCTTCTCGCGCCTAATTTATCCGCAGGAGATGGCATCGTTTTTAATAAACGTTCAATTCAATCGTACGTGTGGCTGGAGTTGTATGTATAGGTAGGTATACATACTGTACAGTGCGAGTGCTCCTTTTTTTCTCAAATATGGGGTATCCAAGTAGAGCTACTTGTACTTACATGCTCTGTACGTGATCCATTTCATAAAATCAATTAGGCTATAACTCGTACGAAGAGACATGTGCCACAGTCAGTTTCTACCTAGTTTTCGGCATCTTCTAAATGATAAATTACAATATTAGATCTACCTGCTCATCACGCGCTAATCCCTGCCTCTTTACTCAGTCATCTTTTTATTAATGTTTTCACACTTCGCATTAATGCTACGCTCCATCGCGCTTTCATCCTATTGGTTCGTCATGGTTTTATTTTAATAGAAAGCTTACGATACGGAATCAGATTGGATCGCGTCCGAGCTGGTAGTTCAATCGATTAATTAAAACTGTTATCATTATGAAGTGTAGCTGTGTAAAAGATGTGGCAAGAGTGGCATGATGATGTTCAAAGAGAATAGATAGAAACCAAAGAGACTTATGTTGCCAGCCTTCAAAGTAGTTATGGTTTTATGCAGATCAAGGAACTTGAAATATTGAGACCATCGAGTTGCAATCTATTTTATGATCTGAGATCAAGGGATACTTTTCTCAACATACTTGGCCATTCTGGAAGGCTTTACTCCAGCTGTCCAGAAATGTTTTCCAAAACCCAAAAGTCAGCCAGTGCTCTCTCATTAAGACCAATTTGAATTTGATGTTCTCCAGCAACTGTAAGTGCTGATCCCCAAAATCTTCAGTTTGAATGTACCCAATATCTTGAAGACTTGTCCTTACTACTTACTTACCTTTTTATCAACTTGAACCATATTGTTAGAATTTATCCCCCTTTAGTAGATATACCTACGTTATCAATGCATGTGTATTACCATAGCGTAGCGAGCTGGTCTGCTGGACAATGTCCTATTGTCCTGCCAGTCCGCGTTGGTCTACAAGAGGGTATAAATAATGTGTACATTTTTTACAACACGGGTAGGTAATTGATCCCACTGTCACTTTACCTGAACCCCCCGTAAAAACTACCTGTTGATCATATCATCAACGTAACACCTGAACTGATGAAATGCTCGTACTCGTACAACTTGACGTATAATCGATTCACCTTGAGAACATTCCTTCCATACCCTTGAATATTAATTGGCCATAATTTACTCGGTATTCTGTGCGGATACCTTATGCAGAAGTATGTACTTGGCAGAACTTTTCTATACGTGAAAAAAAACGCAACACAGGCACGAAGAAGAGCTTGTACATTAGTATCATAGTGTTCGCGAATGCTCCACCATATGTAAGCTTTGGTGACAAACCGCGTTATCGTTGGATGGGATAAGGGTGACCAGGGGAACTGGGGGACAGTATATATGCATACGACGTAGGTAAACGGCGACGCCGACTATGTGAGTACAATATCTATGGTTGTATGAGCTAATACGACGATGACGACGACGAGAGAAGAGAACCATAGCATAGGCAGAGGTACATACAGTTGTTTTCATTGTTGAAAAAAGAGTAAAGAGAGAGCGAGAGAGAGAGAGAATACGAGTATGGATAAAAAAACGGTACGACCGACGCGTTTACGTTCGGTGCTGGTTCGCGTATTATATTGTCAGCGTACATGATCAGGTAGAATTTATGAGATGACACGACGGCGCTTTGCTCTACATACAGCGCGTGCCATGCCATACCATGCTACGGCATGTTTTACTCTTCATTTCCAAAGAATATCATTATTCATCACACGCCGTCTACATATTTTGACGTGCGTAGCGTCCATATTTTTAACACAATTGTTTGTTAATGTTATCTTCGCACGGTAACGAGAGTGGCGCGGTAATGGCAATGGCAACTGTGGATTTTACGCTGTAAATTTTTCTCTCCTCCCGTTACCATATGCTCGTCGCATTCGTACTTATTGCTCTGCGATACGTTGTATCTAATAGGTTCGCCATGTACAGGAAAATTTTCAAAAAAACCAAGCCGATAAGTGTCGTATGCGATGGATGCGATCAATTACACATCGCGTGGTAATTGTTTCGTGTTGAACACCGCTTAGCCAAAAAGACAGAGCTGTATGCATTATAGCGTTTATTACAGCGATGAAAGAAATTATAGTAGATTCGTCTGCGAGTAGTTTTTGAAAGTACCTACCTACTTGTATCTACAGCTCTGCGTCGTCGTAGCTGCATTGTCAATTTGTATGGTGACTTCGCTGATGTGACATCCACTAGCGTGACTTTGCAAACCACAAGTTTTAATTTCAACAATTGAAAAAAACGTTGATGCTGTCATATGTGGTCATATATGTATGTTCAAATTGTCCATGTCATAAAAATTACCTCCGGACTATCATTTACTTATACTTGAGAGCAAATCTCAAGAAAGATAATCGGATTTGGATCTGATCAAAGCATGGATCTAGTTAATGACTGGATCTGATGTGATATCATTCTTATCATCATCATCAACAACAACAACATAACTATACAATCTCAGAATTGAGGCGTAACAAAACGATCCGTCGGGAGAGGGGTGGGGTGACTGAAATATTTACAACTTTTTACCCCAGGTTTCCCCCTCCCTCTCCGCGATTTTTCCAAATGATTAACCAGAGGTGGTTCAAACAAATTTTGAAAGGGTGAGTTTTGGAAACAAAAGTGTCAACAAATTTTCAAAACCGATGCTAATTAGGTACTATGCAAAAAATTTGAATTTTTTTATTGATTTTGTTACATCTCTGGAATTTCCCTAGTCAATTTTTCCATTCTTGAACGTAGCTTCAACATTTTCAAATTCTATAGTTTAAACAATAATTTTAAGGAAATGGTTTTCGGCGATTCTTTGATTTTATAAACTTACACAACTTCTTTTCAACTTTTCCCTACTCACCTAACTTTCACAGAAAATTCACAACTTTTTGCCAAAGTTTTTCTGTCTGTAGGTGGTCAATTGACCATCACTTAGTAATGACAGACTAAAATTGCTAAAGTTGAAACTGAAATAAAGAATTTGAAACTAAAACTGAAACTGAAATTAAAAACCAAGAACTGAAACCGAAAAAAGCAAAACTGAAACTGATAACTCCCGAACAATGCAGAATCATCAGCATACCAAAGGTTCTGTACTCTGAAGTCTCCTGCCATTGCAACAGAGATTCTATCTGGCAATCCTTCTGGCTCCTGCGCTCGTCGCATGATGTGTAGTGTGTACCTTCTAATATGATCAATTGATCATGATAGTTGATCATGTCCATATATTTTCATTAACTTCCAAAGCGAAATTTTTTCACACTATTTTGGGGACACTAAAGCATTAATGTTCAAATTCAGCTTCTGCAGTGAAATTACTACGACTCTCTCTTAATAAGAGTAAACCAAATTCATAACGAGTCAAACGTATGTAGTTTAGAACGTCTTCGAGTACATAGGTACCTACTACCTAGTAGTAGAACCTAGAACGCAACTCCCAGCTCTTACTTGAATTTCATCTGCGCAGGAGTTTGCGTTACCGTAAATGAGCTCAAGGTGTAGCGATGAAAATAAAGCCATAAAGAAATTAAATTTTTGATATACTCATTGTCATCGACCGACGCGGTACCTTTATGATTAAACGTTCCGAACACTTAGTAACCACTCGAAGGGTATAGGGTACTGAAACATTTGGCGAGATTACAAACTAACCCCTACAGTTACCAATACCCGTACACTATCCGTTCAGTAGGTATAATTTTTTATTCACCCATTCATCTCTTATATACCTGTCCAAATTCGGTATTAAAAAAAAGAATAAGGAGAGACAGAGAAAAAAACGCTCACCTAACAGTTTTACCTGAGACCTGAGACAGAAAGGAAATGAAGCTAGGATTGCAAACGCGTTACTATAATATGATCATACTCGCGCTCTTAAGACTACGCACCATGTTCGCTGTTTCTCTTTCTCTCAGCCTCTCTGTTTATCTGCTCGTATAGGCAGCAATGTACCTTCACTACACGGTTTTTCTTAATTCTATTTTTTAACCCCTCCTTCTTCCGTTCCTTTTTTATCTAACAGATTTTTTTTTCACTAAGACGAAACAGTCTCTCTGAGGGGTGACCTCGAATTGCGAAAGGCTGACCCTGGGTAGAGATCTGCCTGGTAGCCATCTGTTTTTTAACGTGTAGATGCCCCTAAGGTTTTTTATCATGCGTTAGGTTCAGTTCAGGGGTTTCCGTGAGAGAGCATTTGGACGATGCAACAACCATCCATCCAGCCATCAGCACATACCGTCTTAGCCTATCGTGTATAGCAAACCTCTTACTCTATTCGGTGTTTTGCTATTTTTAAAACACAATACGATCGTACAACCGTAGAGAAAATTAAACGGCGCGGCGACGCGAAAATAACGTGGACCAAAGAGTAGGTACATAAGGGTTTTTTCTCTCCCTTTCTCTTTCGGTACGGATTTCTTGAAAGAGTGTGTATCATGTGGTCGTTGACTTGCAGTTAGTTATGTGTACCGCGTAGATGAGAGTACATATACGCATATATTTTTTTTACGAGAAATTTTACTCAAGTTATACGTTTACCAGAGGTGTCGAGGATATTAATAGATAACGTTGTGTGGATCGTAAGTCTCCGATACTTATGGTACGTCTAAGTACTATACGTACCATGGTGTGGTTTAAAAATGGAAATCTAACGACATGTTATAAAGTGTAAGCATTAAAAGGGCGATTTAACCGAGTACTTTTGGAGAACTCGTGTACCTACTCCTAAATTTTTATATGATGAATGATCTCTACGAAGAGTCGAGTAACGCCATAGGGTATCCGAAAGTAAAAATATCCTCTTGTAGTCGAATCGTCCGATCTCCCAAGTCATCAGATGCGCTGTGAACGTGTAAGTTAGGAGCATGAGATGGGAGTGCATACTCGCCAATTTACCCACAACGTAGATGATCTCTACATATGTTAACGTGATGATTTGTTTATCTGTATCTCGAATGTATGTAGATGAGCTCGAACAATTTCTGAAAATATTCGGAAGAAGAAGAAGAAACGGGATATGAATCCGAATCTGACTCTAAAAATGGACGACGCAGTTGTAGCCGCTTCAATCTTTTTTTTTTGCTTTCAATTGATTGCCTAGGTATTTTAATTGATGAAATAATGTAATATGAAATTTCATTTTGGCATCATTCAAAAAGTGTTATGAAGACGATTTTTGACGTAGGAACTTTTGCAACCCTCAACTCCAATTGAGTTGAGATTTGGCTCACTAAAAGAGCATGACACCCAGACCTCAGAATCAAATTTTGAGCCACCGAAGTTGATTTTTAGATTTTTGGCAAATTTCTTAAAATGGAGGAGAAATTTATTGAAGTAAGACAGTATTAATTTTTTTACAAAAAGAAAATGCAGTCACGAAAATTTTAAAATCGATTATACTCGTATATACATAATGAAGTCATTGAAGTCGAACCCTTAAATCAATTTCTATCATTTTTGAGCCGATCCGGAGCCTCCAGAAAAAGTTGATTTTTCTCCAGCAATTTTAAATCGCTCCAGTAAAAGCGTTTTAATCAACTTTCGCAGCTGAAAATTCGATCTTGTCCTAAGTTTGACGTTCTGAATCGATTGGAGCAGGTTAATCACAAATCCGAGGCGACGGGTTGAAAAGTGTATTGTTTTCAAGTTGCGAATCTTAAATTTGTTTTAAATTCCAAAATTGTCAATTTTTGCGAAAAATTACTGAAAATTTCTTCAAGTCTCTAAAATTGGCTCTCTGAATTGATTGCCATAATTTTTGAACCGGTCTGGAGCCTCCAGAAAAAGTTGACTTTTCCAGCAACTTCAAACTGCTCCAATTAAATCATAAGTTAGACATTTCGAATCGATAAAGTCAGGTGAATTGCAAATCGTAAGTGACAGGTTGAAAAGTGCATTTTTTACGAATTTTTGAGATTTCCAACTTGTGAAAAAAATTGATAATTTTTGGTCACGAGCTCAATTTTTGAAACTTTTTTGTTTTCCAAAATATTTCGATGGTATTTTTTTAATACTCATCCTGCCTCATTAAAAAAAAACAAAAAAAAACCATTTCAGTCTGAAACAAGTATTTAACATTATGATGCTTACAAAATTTTTAAAATGCAAAACATGATTTTTATACCCGAATTTTGGCTCTTTTTTTTAGAAATTAACTGCCAAAAAGTGGATAATTTGTCAAAAGTGTAAAAATGTTGACTTGATATTATCGATATTCCGAGGATGCTCGACTTTTTTTGCATTTATATATTTTTTTTCGACGTGGAAGTTGATGTCACCGATATTCCAAGGATGCAAATGAAATAAGTAATTTCGCTTTTGATGTTTCTTAAAAATCCAATTTTCACCTGCAAATTAATTTTATCAAAAAACAGCGTGTCAGTGAGGGGGAAGTGGGAGAGGGATACTTTTCGGTGCATAACACCCATATGTTGTCGAAATAAGAATCCGTCAAGTATCTCCTACTGAAAATGAATCCATCTGTCTTAGACCACCTGTAGATCTGCATCCTTTCTCAACTCGAAAAGCAATTTTTGCAAATTCGGGAATGGGAGGACTTTTTCCTTGTGTGATGTGATGTGAATGTGATAGCTACCTACGTTGCTTTGTCAATTTATCTGCTAGATATTCAATAAATATGAATAAAATATGGTCAAGATCGATGAGGTGAAATTTGATCAAGATTTTGAGGAAAGGCAGCGGTATCGTGAGGATTTTTCGGGCTGATGCATTTTTCCGCGATGAAGGTGACAAACTTTTCTATAAGTATAGCCAGCGACAGGAAACTTACCTATCATTTATTTTTGAATCTAACCACAAATTTCTGTTTACTCTGGATTCAGGAATTACAACTTCATGAGCGCTGAATGTTTTACGGAACTTATTTTTTAAAGTTCAATCGTGATTTCTTTTTATAGAACATGGATTTGCAGAAATACCTACTCATATAATCATGATTTTTGTTATTGCTTGTTTCAGATAATGATACCGAAATTAGTTTGAAATGACTTTAAAACGGTTTTAATCTTTGAAAGATCATCAGAAGAAACCACGAGTAAGAATCAAATTATCAAACATTTAACGCTATCATTTTCCTCAAGACTATGGATGAAATTAACTTTAGCAGCTGAATACGTCAGTTTGAGTATTTTGACATGTTTATTCCTCATCCACTATACGTACCTACTTGGTTTTATTCAATTTAGCAAGTCTGCGAAGATGAGGATATAAGCGCTTTCCTTTGTACACATACGAACATTTAATGATATCAACGAGTGCAAGATTTTGAAATTATATATCTCCAATTCTTAGCATTGATATCCGGTTTGCACTGCGTCTATGAGTTTGTTACACTGTAGCACCAGCACCAATATGTTCACCATATTGGTACAAAGGACATACAGCATACACAGTTGGCGTTTGCTAAATACGAGAAAATTACAAGTACGTCTCATTACATGTGCGATGCGTCTTCTTAAGAGTGAGAGAGTGCAGTAAAAATATCTTATCCATCTGGAATATCTTGAAAATAAAACGGAAACGTCTAATTCATCAAAGAGCCCCCTGAACAAGTTAAAAAACATAATACAGATTGGACACGCGTCGGTAGAAATAAAAATGATTTTTTTTCATTTAATTAAATTCGCCTCTTTTATATGAAACCTACTGCAGTAGATATAGGTAAGCGCCAATTGATAAATGATACATAGATACGTGTAACGGTTCCTTTCCCTTAGGTGTGCCTTCTTATATGCATTACAGGGTAAGAAATTTCTAGAGAAAGTCGATTAGCATGACTGAAAAAATTTTCCTAGATCAGAAAATTACTTCAAACCGTACAATAGAATTAATCAAAGTAACCTTTGTTCGGATTCTTTTCTGTGCCTGTACGAGTAAAACGCACCCATACCTACGCGAGACCGCGTCTCTCATACAAATCGTCCGACAAAAGGTTCGCAGGATTGTCTTCTCCTTTTTTTACCCCAAAATACTGTAACATCGATGTTAGTCATTTTGCAGACAATTATCGACTTTTTTATTATTTTTTTTTAGCCCGAGGGTTGTAAAAAAATCGCCATCACCTGTAGATTGGCGAAACTCTTCGTGTTTTCGTATTGATAAATACTCGTGGGAATATGTACCTATTTACAAAAAGGGCAGTTTTTTAGGGTGCGTGTAACAGAATTCTTGAAGTAACCCTCTTGATAAAAAAATATTGACCACTTATAACTTTCCAAGTGATTCTTGGCCGTGTTGTAAAACATGTAAAAAGCTAAACCCTCCTTGTTCGACGTTTATTTTTTTTCATCGATAACAATGTTTCTTTTTTCCTTTTTTTTGTAAAATCCCACTGATTTTTCAACACAATCGCTTCGATTCCTTTTTTTTTACCATCGAGTTTTTTAAAATCTGCTTTACCTTACTGTGAGATTTATGATGATTTTTTTTTTATACATAATTATGGGTGTTTTTTTTGGCGAGGTCAAAACATTCACACAGAGCGAAGGAATTGAGCGCATCGTTTAAATCGAAGAGTCGGCAAGTTGGTAGGTACCTTCGAATGAATTATTTTTTGAGCCAAGGTATGGTAAATTCATTCTAGTAAATATGCAAAAAAAACAACAAATAATGATTGCTTTTTTTGAGAAAGGTTTTTTTTTAGATAAGTAGGTCTGGAAGTTTTAATTCTTAGCTGGCTGAAAAATCGTTTTGATTTTTTCAATTTATCCCAAATGAAGCACTTTTGAAATTTTATAATGTCGTATCAATTTTGAATGAGACAAATTTGACATCAAATTTCCGAAAATAGTTCGCTTGAATGCGTTGATTGACATGTTGAGAGTGGAAAACGTAAGCGCATACAATTTGAAATTCTTAAATGAAGACGTGCTCTGACCCTCCTAATTCCTCTTCTCAGAATTTTACACATGTTTCATAAAAATGGGATTAGTTTGGGAGCTTATGATATTACACATTGCAAATTCAAATGCTGCTATAAAAATTGAAACAATCTGGCGTAGTCTTATGGAAAAGGCACTACATTGACAAACCAATGTGTTATGCAATGAAATGCATTTCACTCAAACAATGGCCCGTTATTCGCAGCCAGGCTACCTATCGAAATTCTTGCATCTCGCATAAGATACCTACCCTATTCATCGAGCATAAAATAAGAAAAAGATCAAAGCCAGAATCCCCTGCCTGACCAGCGCAACTCTGCGTTCTTTCTCACTTTATAAAAACAGCACGATGTTATCGAAGAATTTATAAAAATTAATCTAAAAATAATCTCGCAACAAGGCAGCATCCCGTTACACGAAAATTCACCTATCCAAAGTGACCAAACCAGTTTGAAAAATTGACCTTTTGAGGGATGAAAAAACATTCTACCGTATACTATGTTGGTTTGGTATGCAATAATGGCCCGAACCGGTTCCCAACGCTAGTCGGTCAGGAAAAGAATCAGATAAATAACGCAAGGTGCATTTTTCTACCTGTAACCCTCGATCTACTACGGTCGTAGAAATACGGACCGTGTAGATGACCACATGTGATCCTCGAAGGATACTATAACAGGATAACATAACAAATATATCAGTGTAAGAGAAGAAAGGAAACCGTGCGGTAAACGGGGGTCCAGATCTGTAGGATGAACAGCGCAGAGAACCTACAAGTTACCGCGAAGAAAAAAGGTACAGTTATGCGTGCAGTTCTCACACACAAAGCAACAAAAATAAATGACCCAAGATGACCCGATATAATAGAAAAAAGAGGGTGGATGTTGTGTCTAGAGACTGTTAACAGTCTAGACAGTGACCATCCCTAGCTTGTTTCGCCGTGTGTTTCGTTTCGTTAGGGGTGCTCAATTACGTCTTCGTGTGTAAATGTCACAATTTTCATTTTGCCTTATGTTTAAAAATGTTACGCGTTATAAATTATAGCCTTTGGTTTTTACCCCGGTTGCATCGAGCTGCCTTCGGTATGTTTTTTCTAATAGCGCAGTTTTTCGACCTTCTTCCCAACTCCGGACTTTTATGTTTTTGAAATGGACTGGCGAGGCTAATCTTGTCTCGATCAATTGTTTCTCATTCCCGACTAGAAGATGATCGGGGATGAAGGATACATCGACTAAAAAATATTTTTGTTTCAAATGTCAGATATATTTTTTAATTATTTTTATACAATTTCATGTGGTAGAAAGTTCTCTCCAATCAGTTCACCGCTACCTATGTTGGAGTTTAATCCTAAAACAGAATGTTGTAAAATTGAAATTTGTTCACATTAGTGTGTAGCAGGTTTGAGAAATAAAAATCAACTACATACGACGTGTTTGATGAATTTTTTAGGATGTTGAAAAAATTAATGAAAGTTTGAATATGTACCTACTTAATTAATGAATATTTCGAGCTTTTTGGGTGTTTTATAAAATTTTGAATGTAGATTAGTAAGTAAACATTTATATGAGAGATGCGTGCCACAAAATGTGCAATGAGCCATTGAGCCTGCTACAGTTTCATTTCTGGATGTTCATGATAATTATTACACTGCATGAATAGGTATATACAATGTAAGGGTAGGAAGTGCTTATATAGTTTTTTCTATTTATATTTTTTTTCCTCGGTCAAGACAGAGCAAGGGTGGAGAAAACCCTATAAGAAGGCTAGTTCGATACCATACTAAAGCAATAAATAAACACTAATTTCGAACATGTTCTATAAATCGTTCGATTTTTATGTTTTGGGAATGTTATGAAGTGGCCCTGCGTTGATAAATGTTAACCACCCTCTTTGCATCTGTTACAAAAGGTTCATGTCTAAGGTGGTCGGTGAATTCATTTTTCTCCAGAAGCCAAATGTCCAGGTACAGGTATCAAGATACATACCTACCCTCTTTTGCAGGTAGAAATTATGAAATATAACGGTACAGGTTTACATTTTAGTCACGGTTTTGTGATTTTTATCCAGGATAGGAAAACTATTAGTCAGTTATAATTTGAATTATTGCCATGGTCGAATTTCAGTAGCGAAATTAATTAATCGAGAGCTTATTAATAACGTGAAAAACTACCGGTTCCATGTTTGATTTCTATGTGCCTACGGTTTTTCGTTCCTAGATCCTTCGCATGATTGAACCACGAATAATCTTTCTTCAAACTTTTAATCGAATCTTTCCTAAAAGCAAGTGTAATTTTTAGAATTTCTCGATCTTTCTTTTACCATAGACCTACTAAGTCATTTTAGAAAAAGTTCAGTGAAAGTATTCATTTTTTCGTTTGAATGATTTGAGCTCAATTTGAGATTATTCGTTCTCAATTTTTCCAGTCAATTCAAAAGAATATCATTTTCAGTTGAAGGATGTCTATTTTCAAATATTCATGTTGTAACTTATGCAGAATTTCGCTGCAGATTGTCAATTTATACAATTTTTCAAATTTGAAAATAGTTTTTAGTGAGTTTTACAAATTCTTCGAATAATTTTGTGTGAAATTTCACTTTGTTTATTTAGTTTTTGTTTTTATGTGATCAAAATTTTGCTTTACGCGGGGCAACTACTCGAACTGAAACGCTTTGTTTACAAACTAGGTAAACCGTAGATAAAAAAAGTATGTCCTAAAATCTTCATAATGAAAATTACCTGTTGGTCAAAAATTCACTTTTGAACTGACATCCCTGCTCCCAATAAGCACTATCTCAATTATGTACCTATAATAGGTGCTAAAAAGTTTAATTTTAGGCATTCCTGAGAAATTTGAATTTTTTTAGAAAAATAAAAATCCAAAAGACTTCAGTTCCTAAAATTTTGGTTGCATAATTCGAAGGTACATACGATGTCTTCGGAATAATCGAACACTTCATCAATGAAACCATAAAACAGAAAGATCTACATAGATAATTATAAATTTTTTACAAGAAACTACCAAAATCTTTTACGAATACGATAAAAAATAATCCATCGAAATCCTGCACCAAATCACATCCTAGAACAATTAACTCCACAATAAACCTCACCCTCCCCTCTATTCTTCATTTTTTTCGTCCATCATCAAAATGAGAGAAAAAAAATCACATTAAACCCGACTATTTTGAAAATAAACCCCACCATAAAAACATCCAAAATATAAACAAATACCCCCAGCACATCTACAAGAGCGAAGAAATGCTGCACACACTGAACATCTTGAATCAATAAAAACACAAACATCCGCCGACTCGTACGAAGTCTTTTTTTTTTCTTTCTACATAGTCGGACATTTAAATAAATTAGATGTCCATGGTTGTCGTATAACAGAAGGTTTCTATTACGTATTGTCGTGTATAGTTTGTTATTCAAGGGTGTGCTTTGTTATATACCATGACACTGAATGACCACAAATCCTTTCGTCCGGTTCTTCGCCACCGCCACCCACAACACGTTTGACAGACTGACAATAATATACGGAGCATTGAGCGGAATTTTAAAAAGGCGAGCACTTGTGAACTTACTTCGGGACGAACGTCTATTGAGAAAAAAAAACAACAACTGAATACATGCTGCTAATTTGTCAGAAGTCTTAAGGTATTTCCTTCACAGATAGGTAGGCAGGAGAAATATGTCTTAATCTTGATCGGCGGAAAAAAAAAATCTTCGATATTGAGTTACATTTGCTAGTCGATATTCAAAATAATATTTTTTCGGCTGTGGCGAATGATTTTAAAAAATAAAAAAGGTGCGTATTTTCAATAGACGCTCATCTCGCTGTTATACGAAGCCTGTCTGAAGCTGAGGATATATCATTTCCTTGTTCTTAGTTGTATAACGGTTCCGTATGCGCGTATTTCGCACAGGTGTCCTTTTTAAACGCTGCTAGGCTGTCTGAGAGATTGGATTTTAGTCTTTCTCGGCTTGGGTAGAATTTCAAAACGGTTCAAACGTCCGTCGTCGCGGTACATGGTATATTAATTAGTCTCCAAGGGTAAGACTTTGGTCATCACTGTAGCCCGGCAGCCATGGGCTGTGTCTGTCTCTGTATCCGAGTGGAGATTTTTAAAACAGCAAAAAGCCCGCTAAAAGAATACTACAAATGCATATCTGCACCGTAACATTACGCATGTGTTAGCAGACATATGACGCCGTCGTCGTCGTATAAGTTAACAGCTGAAGATTTTCGTTTTCGTCTTGGTTTTTAAAATGCATGCACATCTTATACTGTATAGTGTATACGGTCCGAGGGTGTATTATTTTTAGCTCACTCAAAGACAGACTAATAGGATACCTACCTACTCCAGCTCAGCTCCAAGTTATGTGTGGGTGATTCGGCGAAGAACTGTGCTGTACACAGTGGTAACAGAAAGTCAGGGAACTGGGAAGTGTAGCGAGCAGACAGATTGGGTACCAGATTATCAGCTTAGAGAGACTACTGCCTGCACTCGTATGGGGTCAACGAGACACATGAACATTGAACGCAGGACTGTACGTACTAAAATATTTCTTCTCAAGAGCCGTAAAATTTAACGAAGTAAAAGAGTTACAGAAACGCGCGGTTAGATCTCCTCATCTCTTTTGGACGCATCTGTTTTAAATATGTTGGAAATCGTTTTTATAGGCAAAAACGACGCACTCTCATACTCTACACTACGTTGCCGTTGGTCCAACATGTGCTATACTCCATCATCCTTCCATTAATGGTGACCAAGTGTTGAAAAAGTATCGGTGGTTGAAAGTATTAAACATTGTAATGTTGTACCACACATACGCCGTACGCGATACCCATTGCTTTGTCTTTAAGCCTTCCATGCCATGCCGATGATACAAATAAATCGTTAAGAGGTTTTTTTTCGCGTGATAACAATTCGATATGCTGATGACAATGCTGTTTACGATGTGTCAACTCGTAAAATCCGAAAGAATTAATTTCCTATTAACAAGTTGTTGATTCCTACGATTAATGGTTTGTTTGCTAGTCCGGAAGACATTGAAGACATTGTATTGTAAACTTCAGTGTTTTGGATTTCTACCTCTTCTCTTCTTCCCTCTCACTCTTAACACATGCTTTCTGGCAGAGATCTTCTCAACAAAAGAGTTACAGAATGATGATGATGAAGACACAATGACACAAATGCCCATCGCGATGTGCTGTTTTCTTAAACAAACCCCCGATTATAAGTTTTGTATTTCTAAGTTCAGTGTTTGAGTGATCAAAATAAATCATGGCATTCGTGGACCAGACAAAAAGAAATTCAACGAACAAACGCTGAATTTCGTTTTTCGAGTTTTGGCAAATTTTTGAAAATTCAAGGATTCATTTCCACTGAAACAATTGAAACTTTATCAAAGTGGAAAGAAAGCTGTAGTTCGACTTATACCCCTGTTTTCGCCATATCAAATCGATTGGTGCTGCTTAAAGATGGGGAAAGAGTGTCACAAAAATGTTTGAACTGGACATAAGTGAATCGATACAGGATCCTAAAATACACCTCTATTCAAAATTTCAGTGCTGGAATTCATTTTTCGATTTTTGGCAAATTTTTGAAAATTGAATTTGGGTCAAAAATGCGGAAGAATTAAAATTTTACCAAACCGATCTAGAAAAGCTAAAATTTGATTTGTACCCTGTATTAGAAGCCATGAAGCCTTCAGACGATTTTGACTTTTTCATTTTTATTTTATTTTTTTTACAAAAATAATCTCTGTACAAAAAATTTTGGATTTTAACCGGCTCAAAAATGTTTTTTAATTTCATATGATCGGAAAATGAGTAGTTTCCTAGACAGTTTTGTGGTTGGAAAATACGTCTTTAACGCATCTATCAAAACAAGTGCGGAAAGTAGTTATTTTCCTCCCTAGGGAGGAAAGTAACTGTTTTCCGCACATGTTTACAAATTCGAAATTAGCCATTTTTTAAAATTTCAGCATTTATTTTCCTCTCATATGAAATTAAAATAGTATACGCGACAGGATTGGACAGTAACGCGATTAACTTTCCGCTCCTGTCACGTAATATACTATAAAATACGAGAAATCGATCGGAAGAGCCACAAAGATGGTTACCGAGTCGATCGATGCTAAATTCAATTTTCACCCTGAGTACATAATATTATTTACAGCATTTTTACGAAAACTTACGTAAGAATTCGAAATCATTATGGAATGTGAACACACAGTACCTCAGAAGTGTAAGTTTGAGCAAAAAACCTCCAGTTTTTTTAAAAATTGATTTCTTGTGAGAACATGTAGATATTTCTTCACAGTGGGACCACTGTCCGGGCTAAAAAAAAAATTCAGGGTAAATTTCAATGAAAATTAAGATTCTCATGTAAATTAATTGAAATCTTTCAACTATTTTCCTGCGATTTAGATACCGTGATTAATACATAATACCCAAACATTTTGTGAAATCTATCATGGCATACCTACATCCTCATTTTCTTTGTAAGAAAAGTTAAAAAATAGATGCCAATTCAAAACTCGCTTACAAACTGTGTAGGTAATAAACACGCGAAAAAAATATTCGTCAAAAAATTAATTTCATTCGCCGTGCTGGATACGTAATGAAATCACTTGGTCGCGTAATCGCGAGCTTATAACTCATGGTGAAAATGCAGCCATCCATCGTCGTACTCGTAATTTCGGGTATTCGCGAAGCACGCGACTTCGCGAATGAAACACGATGAAAAAAAAACACGAAAAAACCCCGATGGAAATGGAAAAGAGAAGTGTGGAAAAAAAGCACGCGAATGAAGGGTAGGTGCGGAATGTTTGTTCATTCATAACGCTCGGCGACGGCGCTGTAAAAGTGAAATTAAATAATCCTCGTTAAAAAAGAAAATAAGATCCAATATCTTCGGAGATAAATGTCTAAAGTTTAGGACGGCAGCGGTGGCGGTATAGTCAGCGAGGAGGAGGACGCGGAGGAAAAAAAATCGTCGAGACAGGCAACAGGGTGTAATAAAGAATTTCCTCTGTCTGAAAACGATGATGAAGCAATGAAACTCGGTACAAATAAGGGTAGCGTGGTACAGTACGCGCAGGCAGAAGGGCGAAGGAGGAATTCGCGGTTGCGACGCAAAATTTAAATAGTGTTAAAAGTCAATTTAAATAATTTTTCTGAAGTAGAGATGCTTTTCTTCGCAAAATGAAGCAACAGGTCCTCGGAATTAATGTTAGCAAAGCGTGCTAACCAACCGCCCGCACCTCGGCCCTCCTTCCTCTGTGTACTTTTTTTCATCGCGCCCTCCGCCACTAACAACGCGACGAAGGGTGAGCGAGAAATTGATTAATGGATTAAAAAAGGAAGAAAAGCGAAAAAGAATACAAGTAGAAAAGAAGTGAAAAAAAAACTAGCGAAAAAGACGATTAACTTTATCGTAGTTTTTATTTAATTGGCAACGTTAATTTAAATTCGCGATGAATGAAGTTCTTTTTTACATCGCGCCGCGCCGCACCGTCAAATTACAAATATGCGCCAGCGTTAAATTCTTTCGGTCTTTTGGTTACTCTCGCTTACCTACCGGTGACGCGATAAATTCGCAATAATGCGCCAATTTTTTTAAACGTTTTTTACTCTTTTTTTTTCGGCTTTCATCCAAAAAGTTTTGTTTACAAACAACATTCTTTCAATGTTTTCTTTTTTACTTTGTTAAAACTTGTTCCATATATGTAAACAATGCCAATGGTACTCTTTACGACGATTTACTCTTAGTGATAACACCACCAGAAAACCGATTACGGTGCGAGGAAAAATATGTGTACCTAGAATTACCTACTCGTACTCGTACATGCTTATTACTGATGTACCCAATGTTCGTAATTCTACTCTATGCTCATTGCTCATGCAATACGTATAAATTAGTATTTACCTACGTCGCGTAGGTAGGGGTCTAAACGTACAAATTTAATAAGTTTACGTTCGAATACCACTTGTACGTATGTACATAATGTGCATGCGCAGTAATACGCACTACATTGTACATATATTGTACATATATTGTAATCGTACCTAGGCACTAGGCAGGTAACTGATAAAGTTAAATCAAACATAAACTTAGTAGGTATATTGTTGCTATAATAAATCGGAAACAACGTGTAAGGTGATAAAGCAACATACTACTAGGTAGATATAGGTTTCGGCTTGTACTGTACATTGTACAGTTTACAATAAATTGTACATTATTATCTACGTACAAAGCGATTTTGAAACTCATTAAAATTTACCATATTTTTGACACGATTCGATTACAAGTAATTATCAGTCATTCTTTTTAGTTCACCACTATACGTGTCTAATAAAAACAATACAACGTTCTCGAATGTTTTCCTCGCTATAGGGGAAAAAATTAACCCTTTGTAGAATGAAAAATCTAAATATAAGAGGGTTGAAAAGTTTGTTGCAGCTTACCTGGCACGTTCCAGTAACCAGCACTTTATACATGTAGATAAAAGCCTGCTCATTTTTTGCTCTTATATGTACCTCTACCTACATCTACGAGAGCATGATACCAATAACACGTTCACTTGAAAAGTTCGTTCCTTTTACTTTAGCCTATCCCTCTTGGTTGTCTCACTTGAGAACATTTAATCTTCATATGTATATTTTGTACCTTACCTACCTGTGATACGTTAGCAGGGCTATGTTGGTTATGCGTAGGTGCTGAAATATTTTTATATTGAATTTTCTCATCTTGGTGAGGGAGAGAAGACGAAAAAGTCTATATCGAAAACAGTATATAGGTAATATGTATTTATGTGTATGGAGGTACTTCCTAATATCGAAAAAATATTAAACGTGCATCTGAAGCAAGTGAATTGTTCGGACAGTTGAGATCATTTGCTCAAAATCAGGAGAAAATTAAGCTTATAATTTTTCAAAGTAAAAAAGAGGGGATGAAATGAAAAATGTTTACCTAACTCGCCAGTCAGTTCTGATTGGGATGAAATTTAGTGCACTGAAAGAACTACGAGTTCTCGATACCCGAGTTGATTTTGGCATGAAATGTTTTTACCCCAGAGGCAGACCCCAATTCGTGTCAAGTTGACTTTCTATAGAAGAAAATTGTTGAACTCTTCATGTAATTTTAATGGTTTTAAAAGCTTTGAGAAAAGTTGATCGATTTTAAGTAATAGGTATTTAGAGAGTAGGTAACAATCTTTTTTTTTTGGAAAAACCACCCGTTTCTCAAATCTCGAAGTCCGAAGAGTATACGTATACATACGTACGTACCTACTTACATAGGCTATATTTATTTATATCATTTTTGAAACTTGGTTTTTAGCTGGGCCTTTTTCTAAGTAGGTACATACGAGTATATTGTCTACTGAGTTTATTCTTTAAATAATTTGCCTCCAATTTTGAAATTCCTTCCCATTATACGTAATATTTTCAAATAGATAGGTATGTATTTCGATACTAGCATCCATATATTTCACAGACATAGTGTTCTGGAAGCCTGAAGGAAACGGGTAAATTGAAAATTTTTCGTTTATCGCGACTATATTTTTCAATTTCTGACGTTTTAAAGAACGAATTTCGTCTATTGCGATCCTGTCCCGTAGCTATAGTCAAGGTCAACGAAATTCGCAAAAAAATTCGAAGAATTTTGCTTCGAGTTATGAAATTGAAAAATTCAAGAAGAAAAAGACACCGTAGAACAGAAAAAAGAGAGAGAAAGAGAGAAGAACAACAACATGGAATATTTCAAAACAAACACTTGCATATAATCACAAAATAGGTAATGTTTACATATCGGAAAGCCTTGGTGCGCGATTACGCGCGCATATGAGTACAAATATTGATACCCATCAAAACCAAAACCCCGTTGCCCCAACCGCCGTCCTGATCCCCGCGAAATAATGTTTTCACCTGCTTGGTGATTCGTCTCACCTATGCGTCATTTTTTTTTTTTTTTTATGTCGCGCGAGAAAAACATATCGTTGTGGCTGGCTGTACGTTTGTACGTAATACGTAGGGCTCTACGTACCTAAAGCTACACAATCGAAAAATTTCCTGTTGTGTACTTTGCAGAGTAGGTAAAGAAAATTTTCGTGAAGTACAGAGTGTGCAGAAATACAAGTATCGAGTACCCCAAAGAAAAATGCAGGTTGGCAACGTGAAATTGATGCATATGATTGGTGTAATATTATTGTCACAATCCAACGACCAGTCATGTACTATCAAACTATCATTATTGTTATTCACTGTGACCAACTAAAATATATTAAACAATAAGCATAGATAAAACTTTGGGGGTACCTAACTCTATAGTTAATTCTGCGCACCCTAAAGTGTGCCTACTTATATCATCTGAGCTTTTGTGTTGCGTCAAAATCTAAGAAACTTTTAGAGTTCTACGCGGTTAAAAATTTGCAAATCGCGTTTTTTGTTTTTTTTTTTTTGGATAAATTCGTGTTTCGAAAATTTTTTTTTAGAAAATATTTCGCATTACTTAATCATGTCAAAATATTGAAAAATATCATTCCTAAAACTGAGGAAATAGATATTAATTTTTGCCAACTTCAAAAGAAAAAATGGCCAAAAAGTTTTGATTTTTTGATTTTTTGAAATCAAAAAATTGATTTCAAATAAGTATCATAAAACTTTGGCCCGTGTTTATTGGGTACACCCTTGATCGTTCAAGAGTGTCGGTTCAAAATTTAATTGTTAACCAATTTACTAAGACGTAATTCCAGAAAGTACAAAAAAAATCAAATCCAGAAAATACAAAAAAAAAAATCAAATCTTCATAGAAGGTACTTATATGGTATAGGTAAGTAAGTATATATCACGAGCAGTTTTTCCTGTTGAGATAGGTACCACCTCATGAGAAGGTGCCCAATAAGTGTCGACCAGAGTTATGGCGGCTCAAATTCATTTTTCACTCTTTCAGAGCGGAGAAGTTTTAAAACTCTTTGGAGGCTGCAAAAGTCAGATTGCGATTGTTTTTGAGTTGAGTGATCGTATAGATATAGACACACTATAACGATATCTATACCGAAAAAATCGCTTGTTATAAATGAAAATTTGATTTATTTCACTTTTTTCTAAAATTTACACATTGGCCAAAAATTCACTTTTGAACTGACTTTTCTGTAAAATAGTCGAGAGGGTGCCCAATAAGCACCGGCCAGATGTACATACCTATATGTGTCGAAGTTTATTTCTTAAAACAATTTTTAATCTACCTAATATTTTTTTAAAAATTTTCCAAAAATCCAAAAATGAATTTCAGGGCCTGAAATTTTGGCTACGAGGGTTTTGGGACATGATTTTTCGATCTAGTTTAGGTTAGTTCAATTTGGGAGACGGGAGAGCCAGTTTAAGAGGTTCCCGTGTAAGTAAGCAATAAGTATAAAACTAAGTCTGTACAATATTACATCTTGCTTTGAAGCTACGATTTGATTGGTGAAGCGGGTGGGAGAGGAGGAGGGAAAGGAGAAGGCAAAATTAAGTGTAAATTATCCACTATTGTCAATTTTTTTTCTCAATGTTTGTAGGTAGTTACTGCAGTTGAGTATTTTCCGTTTTTCTATTAGAAACAAGAAACAGCCTCGCCCAGATGGGTACCTACTTTGGAAAATTTCTTCAAGTTTTCTATACATACGAGTAAGCTGTTCTACTCTCTCTCCGCACTCGGTATGCACTTTGAGCAACATACGTATCTCACCCCAAAAAATGAAAATAGGTGTATCTGCAAAAAATTTGATTCAATTTTTGTCGGTCATTTCGGAACTGATTGGTTGTTCTCTCAATACAAACTGACCAATCAGATTGAATTGAAGTATAGGTAAATACCATAGATGTAGCTATTTTTTTACGTCTTGCAAATTCGTAAGTACGTAACCATTTCAGATCTTCGCTGTGAATCTGTGATTGTCAGCCTAGTGCGTCGATATGTTTCTTTTACGTAAAACTACGTACGAGTAACTACATTAATTTGTCTAGTCTAGGTAAATTAGGCATAAGTTATGTAGTCATGCAGATACATACGTGTGCATTCGATGTTGATATTTGTTGTACGTAGAGCTAATTAGAAGGCGGGTATCGCATTATTTTATGGCGAATAAACGCCCAATTGTTATCACTCGTTTAACAGATTATTTCCACGCTAAACAATGACTGATTCATTGGATACGGTCGCCTGTCGAGTGAAAAAGTAGCCAGTAGAAAGGGTACAAATGAGGCGGTCAAGTGGGCCGTACTCTCGTACGTATGACCAATACTGGACACTGGACTGATTGGTAAATAAAGAGTGTACGACGACAGTGGCGCTCCGTCGGACAAGTACGGTCTGTCGGAGAACTACTAAATGACGCTTGCGTTTCCGACAGACACCGGTAGCGTCGCGTAGGAGGGCTGAGTATCCGCGTGGTCGCGACGCAGAGGAGTGTGGTCGTTCCCCCAACTCGACGTATAGTATACTTTTTCCCCTTAAATGCGCCGCATCGAGGGCCATACGGTGATACGAGTAGGCAACCTGGTGTACCAAAGCATCAAGTTTGACGAGATTTTTGGAGAAGATGGAAAATTTTTCATTCTTCGAGTTTGAAGATGCTGTGTCACTAGAATAGTACTCGATGGTAGAATTAAAAAAAAAAATTAGAGTGAAACTGCAGACTGAAAAATTGAAAGCGAAGTGAGCTGCAATCGAAAGTTCAGTGGTGTAAATCCTTCGCACGTATAAATTTGGATCAGGTCCAAAAAAATTGTCGTATCAAAGAGTTAGGTATAATTATCGCTTTTCTAGCCGAGTAATTTAAATCCTCCAGAGCTCCTTGTACTCTTCGTATATCGTTGCGGGTTGCCTATAAATCGCCCACGAAGTACACCCCGTACACGATTCCGAATTTGCGAACCGCGAACCATCATCATCAGAGAGGCGTGCGAACACGAAGATCCTCATCGCGAGACACGGCGCCGCCGCGGTACACTCGTTGTACTCCTCGGAATCGTCGTTATCGTGGTCTTTGAGCGGACCGCACCGGCACCGACCCTCCAGAACAGCGCGGAGATATCCGATGCGACCCGACATTTGCTCACAGTCCAAGCCGGCTATCTGGCGAACTATCGGGTTTAGTTTACGCGATGGTCTTGTTGTATGGTGGAGGTCAATTTTCGTACTCCCAACATTTTCTTAAAATCGTGGACGTAGCACGTTTTTTTATTTTAAATAATCATGTCGCAATTTAAATAATTTTTTGTCGATCGTTTTTTTATGATTTTTTGCTAGTTGAAAAATAGTAATTTTTTCCACTATTTATCGAGTTAATTTTTCGCTTTAATTTTTATTTTGTTTCGATTTTTTTTTCGCGTTACAGATTTTTTTCGTACGTGTTTGCTGTTTTTGTTTTGGAATTTTTATGTCTATGGTTTTGCGAAGACGTGCGTGACTTATGCATTAATGTATAGTTGATGATACATCGATTCTTCAATTCTCCGTTTAGTTATGGAATTTTATTGCTAATCAATTGTGTGCACTACGTGACAGAATTTCAATCTCGAATATCGGAGCCGACCACTAATTAATGGTTCAAAATGCGAATTAAAATGCCAGCCGTTCGAATTGCTCAAGGTAAGATTGATAAGAAATTTGTTTCCTTAATCTTCCCACGCTTTTGTGTACCTACCTACATAATAGATAATTGCATCGCTCGCGAGTCAAAAAGAAGACCTTTGCTTTGCGTGGTGTTTCTCGTCGCCGTTTATCCGCAATACGGCTAATTTGGCTGAAAAAATTTTCCTCGTCAAAGTTGGTCGCGTACTAATTAATTAGAGGTATTTTTCCGTCGTCGAGAGCTTTTACGACGACGGTAACGACGACGCTATGGCCTGGTAATACTCGATATTAAAATTTTCCAACTTCCGCTCACGTTATTTCTCTTCCTTCGGACGAGACGACGTAACAGTGTAAAAACTTGGTCGAGTGTTTGAAAGATTCTATGCCATAAAATGCACGTTAACTAGTTGAAACTCGAACTCGAAAAAGAGCCAATTTTCAATCAACCTCTCTCTCAGATACACCTTTCCGAACCTAGGAAACCTTTCAAAACACCTACGACTGTCCTGCATGATGTTGGTTTCGACCCGTAACCGATGGTCGATGGTCAGTGTAAAGGTCATGTTTCGAAAAGGGCGCTCTGTCTCTTATCACTTGTCGTTTTGTTTGACAAGTTCCTTATTCGTCATACCAAACCAACCCAAGGTTTTATCGTATTACGTTTCTATGCTCATTCGTGGGAGATATTTTTCTACCCTAAAACATGTCCTGTATATGAGCGATGCGGTTTGAAAAATATAAACTGTGCTACATATTAGATAACAATTTTACCCTCCTATTTATGGTCTCGAATAATTAAACCAAGACGGTGCCAGTTTTATGCTCCTTCTTTCATACTAAACGTAGTATCAGTATTGCTAGATAATACATACAATAGAATGCATGCATAGCCTATTTTTGCTATATGGATTTGTTATCTTTACTTAACTTTTGGATCGGAATACATCAAGTGTTCGCTGAAATCAGGTAGACGCACGTGAAAAATGAATTCTTGATTGTTGAAAATCGTTCACCACCATTACCACCAAAATAGTTGATAATTCTGAAGGTAATGTTGGTAGATATTCGCATGTCCGTATCATCGATGAAATTCATTTGTAAATAAAATTATGAAGTGACCCATTTTTAATGCAGAAAGGCTTTCTCATTACCTATTACTTCAAATACATTGTACCTACTGTAAGTAAATCATTCGAAATTTTATAGTTGAAGTAACTGAAGATGAGTCAATTTCACTTCACGTATGGACAGATACCTCATTGTAATAATTATACCTATCTACCTAAGAGGAGATAACCTAATGTAAATGTTCGGACGATTAGTTGAAATAAGCGAATTGAAAATTCTTTTTTTCATAAAAATGTACCTGATAAGGAGGTCTGTTTCAAATTACACACGTGAATGAACTTGTTACTTTTCGGAAAATAGTTATATGGTCGTTTGACCAAGCTCATTTGTCTGGATCTGGCAAGAACTAACTAGGTATACGTGTACTAATTCGTTGATTGTTACTGACAATATTCATTTCATTTGACAAACAAAAATGTCACAGACAGAGAAAACAATGTAAAAAAATGTGAACCAATTTTCATAGATTTGTCTTCGACCGATTTCACTCTAAAATATCTCCTGAAAGCAGATCGTTTGTTTTTTTCTTTATACGTGTTGGTAATCTTGGCCCAAAAATGAAGTGATGCTGGTTTTGAGGTTCGTAATGATGGATTTGATGAGACGTAAAATAGATATACTATAACTAATCATGAATGTAATGTAGGTCCAGGTAAGTATATGTGCTGATGTTATTCGAAGCCATATTTCGTACTCGATTTTCCAATGTATGAATTTCTTTTGCTTCGCCGAGTACGTATTAAAAGGGTCAGCATATTGTATTTTTCAAGTTCTGAATGTGACAATTTTAATAAGCTGCTGTGTAGTGGAAAATTTCAAATAAAAAACCTGCATGAGATGTGTGAATTAGGTAAGAAAATTATTCGTAAAATGTTAACTAATGTGTAGATATGTATTTGCATGTTATTGTTTTTGATGTGTTTTTCAAAACAGATTTATAAGGGTAACATCGAATTACGCAATTGTTGAGATTGTATACCTCTCCTCATAAAAATACTTTTTGAATTTATCTCGTTTAAATCTTTTCCTTTTTCAAGATGTAAATACATAGAATTGAAAATTTGTAAAATTCGTTGAATTTCATTTTTTTTTAAAGCGGTTTGATAAAAATTTGCAGTTATTCCGATGGGAAGATATTTTTATTAATTGCTTTGGTTTGGTATTCGACTTGAAATTATTTTGAGGGAGAAAAAACGAAACAGTGGAGTTGAAAATTAAAAAAAAATACAATTTTTGTGAAAGAAATAAGATGCAAAATACAGTACAAAAGTACATTATTGAATTCTTTCACAGTTTCATGAAATTTTGAAAATTGAGAAAAAAATTGATCAGAAATTTCTTCAATATTTTAATTATCATTTCATTCGAGTAAAATTTCCCGAAATCTTTAATTTCATGGAATTTTGTGTGTTCGATTCTTTCAGTTAAATTTTTTCATGATAATACATGTGTACTTAATAATTAATTTCATGCCCTCTTCTTTATTGAAAAAATTAGAAAAAAAATTATGAACCGTCAATGGGGGTGACTTTGAAATTTTTTCGTTTTTGTTCATTGTGAAAGTGGGGAAACTAGTTTCAAAGTTACTCTTGAAATGGGATGAATTTGAAAGTTGGTGTATATCGAACCATTTGGTCTTGGTGACAATAAATACCGAATGATCAATTTAATTTCAGTCCACCCGGTGTTTTTTGTCAAGATTTTGTGGGTTGGTAACATTTAATCTGTATATTATGTTTTGAATGAGTTACCTACATGTTGCTGACTTACCTACACAAATTTCAATAAAACGTACTGGGTGGACCAAAATCCAATCGATCACCCGGATATATAATTTTTACATCTTTCCAATGGGAATTGCGCAGGAATCAGTAAGAAACGTGCTATAAATATATTTAATCTAGTTTATAAACAATAAAATTGAAGAAAAATGAAGAATCTACTTTCAAAGACACTTAAAAACGCGTTAATATCTTGAAAACAAAAAAAGCAGCTTTTTGCAAACATGAGTATGGCATTTTCAAATTCAGAACAAGGCGAGTATCAGGGTTTCTCTGAGAAAACTGCGCCACATTACTTTTTTGAAGTTTTCTTTCTTTAGGACAAAACTGCCATTATTTTATATACACTTTTGGAACGAAACTAAATGAAGCTTTGAAAACTTCAATCACTGAACAAGGATAATTGAACCTTTCCAAATCGAATTATGGTATCAGTATTGCGATAGGTACCTATTGTTACTTATACCGCTGCTAAAGTGCAGCAAAGATGAGAAAATTGAAATTTTGAAATCAGCCCTGGATTTCAAAGTCACCCCTTTTGACAGGATAATATGATTTCAAAATTACACTTTTTTCTTTAAAACGAGATAATATGATGATACGATTTGTATTTTCAAGTTTTGTCAAAAATTTTAAAATCCAAAAGTGTGACAAAAAATTGTTGCCTTGAATTTTGAGATTCTTTTAGACACTTTGAAGTATGTTTCCAAGTCACCAAGGAATAATTTTCTGAGCAAAATATCCCTCAAATACCGCAATTTCAAATTTTTCGATAAACTCATAACAAGATCTGATCAAAATATGTAAAAATCTGTGTAGAAAAACACGTGAAATTTGTTTTTTTTTTTAAATATAAAAAAAATTAGATTTCATATTTGTCATCTTTTTCAATGGTACCTATATTTCTTTAAGCTCCTATTCTAAAGACAATTTGAGCATGAAATATGTAGGTATTTGATTTGAAAATTCTCCTCCCATACACCATGAAAAATAAAAATTTGATATTTAATACCTAATTTTTCGAATTTATTAAAAATGTTTCTGAAATAGAGATTCTAATTATCGCCCGGATCAAGTATCACAAGTAAAAGTTTATTCTTCTGTTTTACATTTATAATAATCATTGTGAGGAAATACTATCTATTAAGAATAATATTTTCATTTTCCTTGTAAGATGACGTTGAATTTGAATTATGGTAGGTACTAGGTGGTAGGTACCTAATTACCTAAGTGGATTTTGTTCATTTTTCTCCTTTAACACTTGAAATGGATTATTGCTCCAGAAGACGTTCTGATCTATTTTAGATAGCTAAAAGTTTTATTTTTCAACAACGCGAAAATATTCCATTGTCGTGCATTTGTGCTGCAGCGAGCTTAAAATTTGCTCCAGATCGACTCAAAAACGTTCTACATTGATTCGATGAGAAAAAGATAGGGGTAGGGCTGATCACTTTTTGTATATGAGTCAAGTTTCATGTTTGTTCCTTCGTGATTTATCGTTTGCATAAAAAATTTGCTCAGGAGTACTACTTATCAATATAAGTACTTAGGTGGTAATTTTCAAAAGTTGGCCAAAAGTCAAAAAACTAACTCGAGTAACTCAAAATTTGATTCTATAAGGTGTAAATGGTGTGATTTTTCAGTGAGCCAAATCTCAACTCAATCGAACCTATCACGGTTGCGAAGTTGGTAAAACCATAATTTCTGTTTTAATTCACATTCTCGTAGTAGAACTGTTTCAATAGCCCTGCCTGCAGTGTCATGCTTGGGGAACTTTAGCACCAGATATCGTAAAAAATTGGTAGAAAAACTGGTATTATTTGTACGTGTACGTAATTTATTTGGCAGGATCTGATTAATACATCTGTTTACATCTTACAAAGCCACGACGACAACGACGCGCGTGTGCATCTGGTATCGCTCCTGAATCAATAAAAAACGCCTCGTCTTGATTTTCATTTACCAGTAATTTATTGCATTAAAATGTACGTTAATGACGACTATGCCGTCGTAATAGACATATTGTAAAAGTTTACATAGCTAGGCGAAACTCTATATGTATGGTTATAATATGTGTAACGTACAAAATACAAATCTACAAATCGCTAGAGATCGAGAAGAAGTGAGGTGAGGGGTAAAAATGCAAAAGATGCGTCATCTCGTCTTCGTCGTTGTGTTGTCATCGTGCTTATGCTCGTGTAGTACATCTACATACATAATAATCTCTTAGTTAGGATGTACTTTTTATTTTATTTTATTTTTTTTTACATATTACTATTATAAAAACACGAGCCACGTCATTCTTATGTCGTCTTTGTCATTACGTTGAGGATGAGAACTGGGAATAGGGGTGAGGGGGGAGGGGAGCGAGAGCTATAGCAAAATCAACTGTATTATATATCGTAGGAACTTTTGTACATCTACCGCAAAATCGGACCACATTTCGTCGACGTTAAATGATCGCGAGCAGTGGCGCGAGTACGACGATAAGTATTGAGAAATGAAGCAAAGAGAGAAAGACCGAAGGCGAAAGAAAGAAGGAAAAATACCTAAACAACCGACGACCACATTCTCACGGCACGTTTAATCGATATAGTTTAGCCGGATAATGCGGCGATTAAATGGCGTTAAAATTGATTGTAGAACGATGGGTTTATAAATTAATTAACCATTTCGGACTTTTCAAAAGAGGGGTACTACTGGCCATTAAACGGATACGGCGTGTTTTTAATGGTCACTCGCAATCGTAAAACGCCAGACGTAGACGAATTTCACACCTCGCGAATTTCGTCCTCGTTGGTTTGTTTTTTCGAAAGGGTCATTAGACCAGAAAGACGTTGAAAAACCAAGTCGAAATTAAACACACCATTCATCTTACGTGTATTTTGTACACGAAGCTGTCATATATCGAAAAATATTAATAAAGTTGTCGAATACCGAGTAAGTAGGTATAATAAGTCTTAAGTATGTGTGTACAGAGAGTCAGAGAGCGAGAGAGAGAGAGAAATAGAGATAGTTTGTTGTTGGTTTTCGACTCGGTTGGTGGAGTTGTTAGGTGTACCTCGAAACAGGAAGACATTTGGAAAAACAACCTTTAAATAACCACATTTATTGCGGTTCTTTGAAAGAGACTGATTAGCGGTTCTCCGTTATGGCAATCGGGTCAATGGAGCCAAATATTCGAGACTTTTTCTTGTCGTTAATTATTAATCAGTGGACAATGATTTGCAAGGCTATAGGTGCTCGTATAATTGTCGGCGGCTAGAAATAGAGAGTGTTTCGTTTTTGTGTGTCTATCGTATGCGTTGTCTAGATAAGCTATGAAGACCAACCAAACACATACATATACAAATACATTGTGGCCAAATCAGTGCTCAGTGATACCTAAAATCGATGTTGAGCTCATCTTGATAAATGAGATTTACAATCTCGTCTATAGTTAGATGTCTATCTCTGGCTATATAATCGTGTTACTTAGTTACAGAGATTGATACTAACTGTGCCTGTGCGAAATATACCCATACCTCGCGCCAAAGACGCCGATCCAAGAACGAGTTTTATCCTACGTCACATTCGTGTGCTTGTGACTTGTGCTGCACACTGCACAAGCAACTTGGTAGTTCTACAAAATCAACTTTTTATTCGATGTGATTTAGTTAATATAGGTGTCAACAACGTGTTGGAGAATCCCCCCCTCTCTCTCTCGTGTACCATAGCTACACATTCTGGACGATTGTAATTTATCATCGGAAGACTCCACGTATTGTTTTTTACTTTCACTTTCGCGTGCCTGCTTCTCTACGTCGTCGTGTAGATTCTCGACATTTTCACCAATTTGTCGAGAGCTTTTTTTAATTGACGTTGAGGTTTTGGGTTGCGGTACAGATGATGAGCCAAAGCCCGAGGCTGGCCAAAAAATCGTCAATCGCGACTGCAACGAAACGAGTCCACAATATTCGCGTCCGAGTATTTTATGGATGTTACAAAAAAAAAAAAAAACGAGAACTAGCCTGTAGAGTTAATTAAAAAATATTTACAGCGGTGAAATTTTTAACGAGCTGGGCCACCGTGGTTTTGCGTAAAGAAAAAAGTCATCGTAGTAGAAAACTCATCCATGTACGAGAACGTTATTCGTTGGCCTAGGCATATGTGACGATAAAAATGAGAGATGTTCTCATATACCATGGACTCTTGCTACTACGCATAAGTACACATACACTTTTAGATAATATTGTAGTTACAATGCATCTATATCTCTTTCTTTCCATAGTACCTACGTGCTCGACCTCTGTGTACCTGAAAAAATTGTCATCCGGTCGATTTTTATCTCGTATTTGTTATGCAGTAGTTTGTAAGAAACAGAGAAGTATAGCTGGTCATTTGTTAGATATCTCGGACTTGAAGGTGAACGCAGATTTAGTTAAGGTCGACCCGACGACGTCGAGTTTACAAATTTTTCTGTCGTGGATTTGACTTCCTCGTGTAGTCTTTCGTGTATTATATTACATGCATTTATTTTGGTGGCATGTTAAATTGGACAACGAGAGTCAGTTTCATGACCGTGATGAAGAGAGCCAATTTTTTCCAAGTGGATCGATCGATTGATCGTAATAGTACGTTATATTTGGATGCCCTAATAGAAGTTATAAAATAGGATCTCATTTCAGGTGAAAATTAATTTGAGAGGAATTAGTTGACGTAGATGGTCAGTCTTCTGAATAGATTTCCAGATTTGGTTGACCTTTGCTGCATGATCACAACAAATCAAGAATTCTAGGCATATATGTACTGTACCTACATTTCAAGCATCTCAGATAATGTGTTAGGCATTTTTATATAATTTTGAAGAAATTTGTATTCGGTTTTTGAGAAATTTTCGGAAGATTTTACTGATGAAATGAGATCAGTTTTCTAGATTTTGGTTCAAATTCGCCGACCTCAATTATTTTTGATTCTGTTGATTAAAATTAATTTTTTGATTGGTTGTGAGTGAATAAATTTTGGATCAATTTTTTCGTGATTTTCTCTTCACAGTGTTGGGGATCTTTCAATTTCAAAGGAACATTTTATGGCTCATGGCTCTGCTGAGATATAAAAATTAATTATGAAACCTGTTCAATTGATTGAATAATTATTTTGATGACAAAAGGGGCAGGTTTCTGCTTATAGCATAGAATAAAATCTATAATCATAATTTTGATGGAATTCGGTATAGTTATAATGAAAACTTAACGTACCTATACCTACCTGCCTATTTAGGATTTTATTTGATCTGAATCACTGAAGTTCATCCAAATGTAATATGTTACAGTCAGGGGATGAAGAAGTCCACTAGTACGAATACTTTGCGATCTTATATCAAATCACACTCTTATGAACCGTATTTTTATACGAATAAACCAGGAAAAAAAACGGGGAAAAATGGCGATAACGTGACGGACACTCGATATAAGCGTATATTATAAAGAGAGCATCAGCGGGCGGGATAAAAGATGCATATAGCATATCAAACGTGTTGGCTAAAATTAATGGAAGTTCTTATATTCTTAAAGGGAGAAGAAAAATGGTTTTATGGACTAGCGCGTCAAATAGATAGACGAGTTGAAAGGTTATATTAAAAATTAATCTGCATTTCCACCTTATATACATATATACATACCATAGAATTTCATCGATACGCCATCTTGTTGATCTTTTAATAAATAATTCGTCAAAATTTTCCACCACCTACCTAACATATCCATTTATAGGTATCTGAGTACCTGTAGTTTGAAAATTTTCATTTCCAGCATCCCGGCTCCAGCGTACCCTTTACCTTTACGATAATCTTTATAATATATTCGATACGACGAGTAATAATATTATCTTTACTTATTGGATTAATTTTTTCTCTCTGTTAACTTCATCGTGATTGAAATTTTCATTTAATAGTCGATTAAGGTTACGTTATCTGTGGTATTCGAAAGGTATACATCTCTAAAACGCGAAACGCTGAGTGAGTTTGATTTATAAGCATCGTTTTCTCTCCGTAGATAGGGTTTTTGTCGTCCATTAAAAGCACGTTTTTGTGTCGTATTCGCTTGGCGGACATGTGAGCTCAGAGGCTTCGTTGTGTGCTGTGTGGTTGATTTTCGTCGTCGTGATCGAATTATCCTCATGAGCGAAATCGTGCCAGGGTACTGGTAAAATAACTGGACTGGACTCTGTATAATATAAGCTTACACAACATTGACAAATTCGCAGCATTATACCTAACTACCTACTTTGCAAGTTCATCGATCCAAGTACATACCTATTAGGCATCTTCTATATATATAGCACAAAGGCATATGGACAAAATCACATTTACACAGTGATTCATTATGTAGCCTGCTTCGAAGATTTGATTTCTTTTGAAGCCACATCGGCATCGGCGCCCTCGAATAACGGAGACGTTTCGATAAGTATTCAGACGATGAGACGAAGACCATTCATTGGCGAACTTTGCCCTTTGCCGATTCATTTGCGTGTTTTGTAACAATTCATTTTATGGTACCTCTGCGTTCTACAGTGTATCTAAATATATTTGTATTCTAAATAAGAATGAAAACGAAGACGGACGTGTTTCAGTTTTCTAGACAATTCGGAGTAGTATTAAGATATCGATAATGAAAGATGTTGGTATACTTAGTTGTGTTCGGACTAGAATGGACGGGAGTTTTTTTCTTGCCTTTTTCTTTTTTTATAATATTTTCAGGATTTAGCGTACGAAAACGAATATCCTTTGTTTAGATTTTTGCGTTGATTAATGACTTTTTTTTTCATTTTTGTGATATGTAACTACTCATTGACCGGTCGTTATAACGTGGAGTTTTTTTTTTGTTTTTTTTTTTTTGTATTTTTGAATACTTTACTCGTACCTCTACCTACATATTCACAAGTTACAAGTCTCACGTGTTATTTCTTTTATCGTTACTTTTGTGTTTTCTGCTGATAAGATGAGTGATCTATCGACTGGATAACAATGTTAATAATTATCAAGTCCATAATCATAAGTCATAACGGCTCTCAGTCGAGTCGTGGTAAGAATAATTTTAAAAATAAAGCGAGTAATATGCTTATCTGTTTAAAAAAATTTTAAATTTGAAAATCACTTTTGTTTGTTTGTAAATTCGAGGGGGCTTCACTTAGATAACTGAAAAAAATCTGTAAGCAAGCTCATTCTTCTTTTTTTCATCCGGTCCTCTGTCCGTTTCAAAAGTCGACTTTTTAATAAAAATTGGCTGTAAAAAAATTCTGAAAAAATTAGGATCTGCAAATGTATTTTACTCAAGTAGGTACCTATATGTTCATTATTCATTTTTGTAGATGATTGCTTGTTTGATTCAAAAAATCGACTAATTACTTTCAAAATGAGCTTTTGAAAAATCTAATGTTTTGAGTACCACTGTAATCATTTTTGAATTCTGCTCCTATACGATGGGAGAAAGGTAAGGATCAAAATCAAATCTACCTTTGAAAATTTTACAAATCCAAGTTTTTGAGTAATGAAGAAGAGCTCTAAATCTTTCTAACTACTCGAGTCATAATTAAGGGGAGGGGCGAGAATTAAAAAATTTTGTGGACATGGTTTTTTATATTACCCCCCAACATTGGAACGTAAGGAATTGCCTTAAATAAATCGAAACGTGAAGTCATTTGATTGATATAGTTATTTATTACTCGCCTTTTTTTTCTGATGAAATTTCCCACCATTTTTGTAATAGATAATGAAATTTTCGATAATCATTTCAAAAAAAACTCTTTTTGATAACAGAATTCACCCGGAAAATCAATACATTTTTCAGTAAAATTCGTGTAAACTAAAATTAATTTTTATTTCGATTACCAAATCTATTAAGTGTTTCTCCCAAATTATTCTGTATAATGATTGTGCTTACCTAACAGTAGCTCTTTCGATCTACATAGATAAGCTCACTTCTAAAATTTAATAAAATAAATTTGAGGAAAATTGAATGCGATATATTGAAAATAAATTAGCAATCAGTTTGGTACCTATAAATCTAAATACGCTGAAATGATTCAAATAATTCGAAGCTATTTTTGCACGGGACAGCTACCAGTGTTGGGAAACACTGAATATTGCGGTGTATGTCTATGCAAACGTAATACACCTTGGTCAAAGGTGATTTGTGTCCGGAGAGAAATCTTTTCCCAACTGGCACCTACTATTGATGAGTTAACGATCCGTCTAAATCTGTTTTAAACTGCACTATTAACCAGATGCTGAAATCATCTCACGTCATAATTCACACCTCGGTCTAATTATCGAGATTCTTACAAAATTCTCCACTCGTCAAATGAGATGGTCATCTTGAATTATGTAGGTATAACTCGGATTTGATGAAGCTATAAATTTACCAAATCTGGTGAGTAGATAGCCTACCTATATATAAGTATAAAAAAATACCTATATGATCTTAATCGCGTATCTACGATGTGTTAGTAGGTATATAAGCATTATAAGATTACGTATATCTTACCTACATTCACGAATACCTTCTGTATGTGCATAAGGTATCATAAAACAAGATTTGGTTTCCTTGTCCATTTTGCGTATTCGAGAGATAAATTAAAGTAGTATAAGTACGATTGGTAGGAAAGTGGCAAAAACGTCCAATTTTTATACACCGATATTATTTTTACACATTGGAACGAATTGTACATAAGTAAGTATATTCGAATGGTGCGATGGTGGTGTTAATTTAGCGGCTGAAAATCCTAACGGGTTTTTGTTTTTTGGAAGAGTGGAAGTGACAAATAGGAATAAAAGTAGACAGGTCAGTCTTAACAAGTTTTCGGATTTTTTACTGACCGATCCACCTTGAAAATTATATGTTAATAAAATGTATTAAAAATCGTTCGCCCTTCACATATTAATAAAAATACACTAAACGCGATTTCGTCTCGGGCATGTTTCGTTCTCCATCTCCACAGTCTAGATAGTTAGTAGTAGATACATTTGCAGAAACAGGGAGAACATGAAATTTATGCTGTACGAATGGAGGTACCTACTATACCTATCTCTGATTTTTTCCGCACCTGTACCTGTATAATCTCAAGACTAAAGAGAACGCATGTGGCATTTATGCCTTTACTTACACATTTTATAAACGCCCTGTGCCAGTGTGCTTGTGTATTAAACGGCAGTTTGTTATCGCTTCTGTTTGTAGTAATTAGGCTCGAGTATGTGTGTAGTTTGTAGTGTACCTCTACATATACCCTACTCTCATCACCAGAGTATACTAAGATGAGCAAACCGGTTTCGGTGTGTGTCTGTTCTTTTTTTTTTTTTACTCATAGTCTAGTATATAGTATATACTTACGTATATATTTACATTACAACTAGTAACGTTATTTAATTTATTAACGTGTAAGTTAAGTATATGTATAAAGTCGTCGTGCGCCAAATCAAAGCCTCTCTTTTAATTGCTCTCTCGCAGTCGCTCGACAGTTGAGATTCTCTTCATCGTCGGTCTCGCGACTTGCAAACAGACAAAGTATCGTATAGGTACTCGTACAATATTATATAAGTGCACAGAGCTGTATCGCATCGTGTACCTTACCTATAAGTATATCTCCATCTATCGCAGCTATTGTATGATAATATTTGGGATGGACAGGACACGTCATCCGTGTGTCGTTATTACCAAAAGGAAATAGGCCTGACAGACTGGTGGTCATCGGCCATAGGAAACTCTTAGGGTTTTCCATGACTCACCCTAGAGTAATTGATACGCCGCTCTGTCGAGATAGCCGGGGATGGGAATGGGATCCTGTGGGCTGTGTACTAGTCTGTGGTACCGTACTTGTAATTTTTACTATTTTGGGTGGAGTACCGAGATTCGAAGACCCATTTACATAATTCGTTTGTTCCGTCCGAGCTATATAAGCAATCACGTAGTGGCCCATCCGAGAATATAAATCGTAATTAATTTCTTCGGTCGCGTGTTAATTTTCGTGAAACTGACTATGAGAAGAAAATGCATATTGAACGGTTTGTTATATGCATTGGATGGATGATAAAGCAGACTTTTCGGAGGGAATGAGGAAGTAAATATAGAATGGGGGATATTGGATCAGTGTGGTGAATTGATAATTGACCAGATATTATATTGAGTTTCGATGTGAGGCACATCTTCATCATTGCATCTCCCCACCCCCTCACCCCTCCCCCCAAACTTTGTGATTTTGAATGAATGGGTAAATATTTTACTGGTTGCAATGTTCATTTTTTTTCTGTTTGAAAAGTAGAAGGCTAATTTTCATGTAAAGTATGTAAAAGATTTAAATTTTGCCTTATTGGATTTTCGACTACTTACCTAATTGGTAACTTTCCATCTGCAGTTGCCAGTTTTCATCAATTCGTTTCGGTCATTTAAATGTATTTTTTGCAAAAATTGGATGTTTCTGAAATAGTTGAGATTAATTTTTTCAGGAGATTCTATTTTAATTCAGTTTGAATATTAATTCGGTATAGCTTATTGACGCAATTTGTATTGAAAAAAATTATGCAAATTAATGATTTTTTTTCTGAATTGAGAATCGATAATCTTCATCATTTCAATTCGGTATACGGTTATAATTTTTCAAACGAGATTTTTTAAAACAATGTTGATGGTTTTATTTTTCTTTTCCTGGAAATAAGTTACAATTTTAAGGAGAACTAAAAAATCGATTAAATTTTCAATAAAACGAATATAAGTGTCTGCGTTACATATTGATCATAGTACCTAGGTACTTTCTGCGTTCTTTTTTCCTTCTTCATCGTGAAATAAGAAATAGAAATTTAAAGACTTGTTCACCTTTGAAAGAAATTCAAGCGATTTGATTAGAAAATAATTGCAAAAAATGAAGGTTTTTGAGTTTTTTTGAAATACAAGTAGAACTTTTCCTAATCAAAAAGAAGAGCAGAGGGGCGGAAATGATAAAAATTATCATGCTCATGCAAAAGCCATTTTTGAATTTTATGTTTTCAGATTTCCTGTTTGACTTTTTTAGTTAGGTACTCTCAAAATATTTCCTAAAAACTGAAATTTAATAAAAAAAATTGTTTAAAAATTGCTATATGTAATTGCTTTAGTATTTGTCATCCAGATCTTCTGTTACCATGGAGCTGTATCTGTAAGCGGTTTAATTTGGGAGTCGATAATTTTCCTCTTTCTCCTCTCACCCCTAATAATTTTGCTTTAATTTGTCCCTGTAAAAGTCTTCGAAGGAAAAATTCGTCTATAATTCTGAATTGTACTTTCTGTACTCATTTCTATCGAGAGCAGATTCCAAAAACCCAACTCCTTGTTCCTCGTATGAATCTAATCGAAGCTTTTGAAGCCTTTTCGTATCAACTTGACAACAATGTAGTAAAATAGGTAGAATAAGAAACGCCGTTTAAAAAGTGTGGAAAAAATTGACATAAGATGAGGAGTTACTTTGGTATAGCTATACAAATATGCAAATGCCGGACATGTTTTACTTTTTTGGTCGCCTTATGTCATGTGATCCGTATACAAATTGGTTGCTAAGATAGACAATATGAAAATATCTGTGTACGCAAAACCGAAGGCATAGATATTCATTCTGGTCCGGACCACAGTAACGGTATGGATAGACGAAGGTTACAAGGCGATGCGCTTAAAAGAGCTGAAAAAAGGAGCCGACAAGACAACGCAGATGAAGGCCGCAATTAACAAATAATTAGAGTAAAATTATACCGCTCGAAGGAGTATAAATCCGCGCGCGTATATACACATAAAATACGCCGGTAATTACCGCAGAAAATGTCGTCGATGAAAATCAAGAAGAAAAAAAGCTACCGAACGTGTATATAGAGTAAGAGCTATAGATATAAATACGAAAAAAATCGAATTGAAAAAAAATTCGTAAGGGACGAATGGCTATCGTGAGAACACGGCGGTGTCAGAAGTTAATGAGTGAGAGAGAGAGACAGAATGATGGGTAAATTAGTCGTGCATCGCAGGGGAGACCATAGTTTAATAGGTGCAGAGGTGGTTGGAGTTGGAATGGAAATATAAAGGGGGGAAAAACTTCGTCGATATATATGTCAATGATCTTTACTTTCGAGTGATTAGTTCTTCGAATCTAATGAAGCGAGCCTAACGAAGCCGAGTTGCGTGACGTCGGTATATTTGTGAAAACAAGCAGCACCAAAACGCACCTTCCTTGTCTTAAGATAGTGTACAAATTAAGAATAGTAATACAGGAATCATGCATAGTTCCCATCTTTGCTGGTCGTCCGCGGCACAGTGAACACTCGCATGTCAACACCCAGTAATTCTCACTTCTCGCGCCCGAGAGCCTCGCTCTTTGGAAATAAGAAAAGGACCTTTGACACGCCCGATTTCATCAATGGAACTCTTTTGTTTCGCTGGCGTGTATATTTGTCGACTAGTATTCTTACGTTGTTTCTTTTCTTTCGCTTCCTGCCTCCCGTTTCCTCTTTTAACGACGCGTTCGCCAATCGAATGGCCCGAGCCGAGACCGATTCACCAATAAATGGCAAGTATTTCATCCATGTACCGAGCCAAAAGGTGAGTAAATCGGACATCGAACTACGTTCGCCACGGTGTATCGTATCGCCAAATTCTCCATGTAAAAAAAAAAATTCACCCGGAACGATTCGCATTCGTTAATTTTAATGCTATACCTTTTTCTATAAGGTTTCAGTTTGTTTTTTCTACTCGTACTCGCGTATACTTTTTCTCTACTTCGCAGCTTCCGTCTCTCCTCACAAGACCTCTTCCTTGTACTTACTGCAGCTATTTCTATTTGATTATAGCTGCAGTTTACATGTACTTTATTTGTTTTATCTTCCCTTCTCACCCCGACCATCTTTTACAGGTTTCGTCTTATTCTCGGTGTAGATTTTTTTCGCTGTTTTTGTTCATCGCTTTTAATAATGACAATAATGATGATACGAAAAACATGCTTACCGTTGGTTTTTCTCGACGATGTTGCGATCTTGAGATCTCGTCGCCATTTTCCGCTAAATTATGCTTAACTGCTGCTATGGTCTCCGCGAACAGTCTCATCGATTGCATGTTTTCAAATTAACCCGCAGAAGTTTGCAGGTAAATACGGATGTTCTTTACCGTTAAATTTGTATGCATCTTTTGTTTCATTATATGTACTTAGTATCTCGTTGAATCAATAAATTTATCAATTTGTAATTATGTAAGAGAAGTAAGATACACACAAACGTATCTCATCAATTGAGGAGGACGGAGGTAAAATGTCAATCAAGAATATGCATGTAATTTCAATGATACGTTTGTTGTATTTTGGCTTTTTCTTGGGAAAGAAAAAAATACTAATACAAAAAGTCGTGAAATTGTAATTTTTTGGAATGTTATGAATTATGATATTAAAAATCGGTTACTTGATCCCAAATCGAAAAAATTCATTCCAACCTTTTCCTTAAAACCAAAAGTGCAAAGTAGGTCTCAACTTTTTGTTCATTAAATTTCGAAAATTATTCATCACGTGAACTTCAATTTCTTAGCTCGAAGCATATTTTTTTCTTATGGTTACCTATTTATTTTTGATATGGAACTCGAAAGAATGGATGAAATTTGATGACAATATTGAATTGAATGAGGGGAAGGGGACAATGGAACAATTTTTGTAAGAAATATAATATAATCTGAGTTTTCTCAAACACATTTCAGATTTTTCTTCTGTGTTTTGTCTTTTTATAAAACAGAATACGATCGATGATTAATTTTTCACAATTTAAATTTGATTGTTCAAAAGTGAGTCGAGTTAGGTTTCTCTTTTCTATTTCTTTCTTTCTTTCTTTTTTTCTTGAAGAAAGAATGAAACCACCCTTGATGTGGTTTTCTAGCGTTTTTTCTGAAATTTCATTCATTCATTTTTTTTTTTTTTTTTGAAATGCAGCATTTGAAATTTAGCGAAAATGTTTCCTCCTGTATAACTATTGTCCATTTTCGAGAGAATCATGCGCCTTTGCTCAGATGAATATTTCACCATATCTTAGGTATATGATGCTATTAACTCGATAATAATCTCTAAAATGCCCCTATAAAAGTGTAGCTCGGCACATAGATACTTTGGTAGGTCGACTGGCGTTAAAAATTTGCCCATTTCCAAGTACTTTGTACGAAACTCGAACTACACGTTGGAAAAAGGCGAAATTTAAACTCCGTGTTAATTAGAAGACGCTTATACGTGGCCTAATGTTTAATATTTAGACATAAAGTTTAAGATAAAGTTTACCACGCGTATACTATATCCCATCTTTTCTCTCTTTTACCTTATACTCTGCGTATACTACGCTCATAGGTACTATAGATATTATACGGTGGAAAAGTATATATAAGGCAGCAGAGAGTAGAAGAAGAAAAAAAGAACGAGTCAACAATTAAGTACAACTTGGAAAGGGTTGAAGCGCGAAGTGGCACGTTTGTACGTGGCTCGGGCTCGGGCTCGGGCTCGGGTTCGGCATCGTCACCGGGGAAGACAATGCGTAGGGAGATTCTTTTCATAGGCGGCACAAGTATTGGAAAACATCCCTTTACAATGGCGAAATCGTTTGCATTTGTTTGAAGGCACGCGAACTACGTACCAGCATTATCCTTTCTTAAATGTTTGTTTTTGTTTTAAAAGATATTATCTATTCCTTTGTAAAGGTATATCTGCGCCATAAGCCAGTGCCAGTGCCGCGATGATGTTATTGTTTGCTTTACAAATAGTCTGATGTATTTCTGCTATATGCTATATAGGCTACACTGTGTATTACACAACGCACACTCTTGAATGAACTAAAGGCGAAAAATAGTTTGTCAGGCTGATTTATTGCCAAATGGTCAAATACTATATATGAATCGAGTCCGTTGACCCTTTCGATGTGTACGAGTATAAATAAAAATATACTACTTAGTTAGGGATACTGGACAGTAACGTCGTCATTTTGACGGCTTCACCTGTGATGAGTTTAAAAATAGTGTGATGTTGGTGTGTGTTAGATTCGTATTTATGTGCGTCTGTCTTATACGAGTATACTATGAAGAGATGTGTAATATGGTTTTTGAATCGTCTCGACGCCAGCTTGGAATCGTACGTATGTATATTACTATATACGGAATTGATTTTTTATTTCGGTTTTGTACACATATGGATATTGATACTTTGCATGGTATAAAAATGTACTTATTAAAGAATCGTTTACATTATATCCACAAAATGCAACAATATTAATGGAAATGACATATAAACGATTAACCTAGTTGAGGCGACAAGAAGTCTTGGCTCGGGTTTTCTAAATCTGCACCATACGATGGCGATGGCGATGGCGATGGCCCGGTCCTCTGGATGTTGTTTGACCAGAGCCGGTTGTGTATGGCTATTTTACACTTTTTTGCTGCTATTTTGTAAGGTTTTTTTCCTCTTCTAAACGATACACGTATTCGTTTATGTTTGTTTGAAATGTCTCATTAATTTTATCCGCGTAATCTATCGAATGAAATATTTTTCGACGTGGTCATAAAACGATTGTATGTGTATCGCGCGCAGCGGGCTTCTCGACAACTCTTCCTCTTCATATTCGATGGTTAGTCGAGCATCTGGACGAGTTATACGCCAATATGAACTACCTGGACGGATACCTGTAACGTGATATCGTTTGATGAGGTTTATCGATTTTCTAATGTCCGGAAGTATCGTTTTCGATGTTAACTTCCCCATTACCTTTACCCATCTATAGCTGGACGACTACGAGCATATACGAGCTAACGCGCCCGTACAAATTTGACGCGCACGGATTTCATCGTTTTCGGTCGGTTTCAAGTACACATAATTCTAATACACTAGCTCCTAGCTGTATAGTGCATGTTCATTACTATGATCTGGGTGATGGCGTGGTGTGAATATAAACAAGTGCGGGGTGTAAATAGTTACTCGTAGTACTACAAACGTTAGGGTGACCCTTAAAATGCAAAAGTAAATATTTTTTCGGTCTGACCCCCTAAATTTTTTAATTATGTCATAAAATTCTCGAATACAAAATTTTAGCCCATTTGGAGGTCATTAACCCGTGCCGAATGGCCTAGAATGTTTAAATGGGATTTAACATAGGTTTTTAAGTGAAAATTGCATTTAAATTCCTCTTAGGGGCCTAAAAAATAATTCCGAGGGTTTTTTACAAGAAAATGCTACAAAAGCATGTCAAAGACCATATAAAACAATAACAGGTTCATGGGGACCCCCTACCCTTCCTTCCTGCCCTAAAAATATAGGGGAAAATTCAATATTTCCAGGGTGGGAAGGAAGGGTAGGGGGGTCCCCATGAACCTGTTATTGTTTTATATGGTCTTTGACATGCTTTTGTAGCAATTTCTTGTAAAAAACCCTCGGAATTATTTTTTAGGCCCCTAAGAGGAATTTAAATGCAATTTTCACTTAAAAACCTATGTTAAATCCCATTTAAACATTCTAGGCCATTCGGCACGGGTTAATGACCTCCAAATGGGCTAAAATTTTGTATTCGAGAATTTTATGATATAATTAAAAAATTTAGGGGGTCAGACCGAAAAAATATTTACTTTTGCATTTTAAGGGTCACCCTAACAAACGTATTAAGACGCCTTTAATCGTGGGTATTGAGTTGTAAGACAACTTATGTGTGTAGTAATACAGTGACAGTGTATTGTTTACGTGTAAAAAGAGAAGATGAGGGTGGATTAGGTAGCATTACTGCATTGTGAATGGAATTAGGTACTCATCGTGATTTATTCTTCATCATTTTTAATCAAATGCAATGATTTTAGAGTAATACGTATAAGCAGAGAAAACTAGTAGGTAGCAGAGATGTCAAAACAAATAATAATTACGAGTTAGCCATGGCAAATTGGATTGTAAAGCTGAATTATTATTTTTGTTTTTAAATCATCAAACTTATAAGTTTTGTTGAAGCATTAAACAAACTTTAAAATTATAGAAAATGATCAATAAAATCTTGAAATATATTTAACATGAAAAATTATTTTAAAAATTGAAACACATAGACACTTTTTTTAAAACACAACTTATCTAGGTATATTTTGATGGGAGTTTCAAATTAAAAAAAATTGAACGCTGTTCCAATAGATAGATAAGTATTAGAAAAAAAATCAACTCAACAATTTTTTTTAAATTAAAAAACGAATGCTTGAAAAAGTAAGAAATTATTCAAAGTAGGTACTGGTAAAATTTAAAAAAAAAACGCACAAATAATTAATTGAAAAATGAAAATTTGTTTGTACTTTTTCTATATACCTTGATTATTTTAGGGCAGTAAAGGTAAACAAGATCTTCGAATTAGATTTTGAGAACAATAAAATAATTTATTGAATATTTCACTCGAATACATCTGTCATTTCTAACTGAGGGAATATAATCGATTCCATACAGTCATATTTTTCCAGTGTCCATGTTCACTAATTATTTCCAAAATGTTAAGCATTTGCCAGCTGACCCGGCTTAATTCGCCAATCACGTACATACGTATAATTCTTCGTAATTTCAAACTCACACAGATCTACTACCAAGTTACGGAGAAAGATGAGAGAAAGAGAGATATAGAAAAAAAATAAGAAATATAGGTCAAAGGACATCACATTCGTGGGAAAAAATCTCGAAAAGTTGTAGCCTTCGGAAGAAAGGTTAAAAACGTATTCATTCACCTGATAAGTATACACAAAGAAGGGTTGCCGCTATTTTAGCGGGTGCATGGTGCATTTACGGGTAAAAGGAGTGAAGAGGTATGGATGACGGCGGCTATCACTGGAACGCGGTGAAGTTTTGACCAAAAGTACCTTCCACACCTAATACTTATTTACCGTAGGACAGATGTGATGCCTTGGCCTAGTTTTTATCAAATCTTTTTTGGTCCATTGTGAAAAGCCTTATTCCTTATTTAATAATTTCACCAGATGCGTCGACTCGATGGTAATTTTGGTCTTCACTCGAATATTTCGCATTGTAAAACGATAAATTGGAGAAAAAGAACTACACGGATGACAATTGCGATGACGATGTGGACATCGGCGATATTGTGGGAACCGCAGACTTCACTATCACCTACGCGATGCGAAACTTTTCCTTGTGCTCGAATGTAAGGCTTACTAAATCAGGCTTCGGCTTCGTATATGACACGGAAGGAATTTTTTTCTTATTTTTTGGTTGTTAATCGTTGTCCCTATTTGGGAATATAAGTTCGGCGACGTCGACACCGCATTGGCCGCAGATCGAATTTCGTATTAATGATTCATTTTTACTTTCGTTAGAGTAAAAGTAACCAAGTTATAAATTTTACTATACGCGGATGGCGCTGGCGATGGCGATGGCGGGTCGCACATATCTATCGAATGGTAAAGAGTATCTTCCTCGTGTGGTGTGTCGACTGTCGAATATATCTAATCCAAATCCGCGCCAGTGAAATTCGCTAAACCTCAATTAATCCTTTGGAAATGACAGCTTAAACGCGTTCTAATAGATTTCGTATTAATACGCCGCGCCGCGATTATTCATTAAATACTTTTAAAACAACATCAGAGCGCAGGCCCGCAGCCCGGACCGCCGCAAATTAAACAGTCCGGTTGAATTATGCGTGCGAAGCGGTTCCAACCAGAATATTTAATTTAGAAAGCAGTTATTTTGTATACTGGAATAATTTGTTTTTTTTTTTCTACTACTCGAATATATAAAATAAATATATATAAAAAAAAGAACCCAGCTGTATTATATATTTCATTTTTAAACACTAAATAACCTCGCTCGCGGAATCGCCATCACAATGTCCACGATGATGATGACGATGACGACGACGACCAACGACAACGTTCTCTGCGAGCTCGTTCTGACCATCATTTGCACTTTGAAAACGGCGTAATCACCATTAGAACCAGTTCGAGTAACTTGGGAAAAGAACCTCGAATACGTATGAATACAGATTGCTGCATTTTTTATCTGCCAGCCAGCCACATAATAAAAAGCAGAAAAAAAAAAGGAGCACGTAATAGACCATCGTGTAAAATTATTAGCCACGAATAAATTATACTTATAGTGCGAGTATACTTGGAAAAAATTTCATTGATTTTTTTTACGTTCCTGAAATACAACTACCAGTGTAGTGTATATTGTTGTTTATATGGGCGACTTACAAAGTATTCGCCAATTTAACAACTCGATTTGGTACCATTTCAGCCGTCTAATGGCTAATTTTAATGCGACGACAAGGTACACGACGAGTAACTGTTCATTTTACTCCTAGTCCAACAAATTGATTATGTATAAATTATTATTTATACGAACATTTTAAAATGCATTTTTTGTAGAAATCTCAATTTCGCTGCCAATACCGAAACTTCTTCTTAGCCCCACCTCCCCCCTCTGCTCTTGCATATGCAGCTAGCTTAAGATTAGATATATTTCCAAGTGTCAAATCGTCATCCTTGGTTGTCGTCGTCGTTGCCAGTTCACACCCAATTAAAATGCACTTTCTTAAAACGTTCTGCTGAATGCGATTGTACATAAATTCGCATAAATAATACGTACCTACGTAAGCTGAGAAGAAGCAACCGTTCGAACAAAATTTATCGACTGAAGTTCCACGAAATATCGCAACTTTGGTACCGGAATGATCACGTGGTGTTGCTTCCGGAAATGAGACATTTTTTTCGGATGTTTTTCTTTTTTTTCATCGAGAAATTTAGAACATATGAAGCGAGAGTGATATCCTCTGATTTGAAACTTGAGAGACTTGAAATGGGCTTGAAGAGTTTAAATGCTATCAAATTTTTTCAATAGTTTTAGAGCACCGCACTGTCCTACAATCGAAAAAGTAAATACGACAAAAAAATTATTGAAAATAAATGAAAAACTGATTTTTCATATTTTGGGTCACTTCAAACACCTCCCCCTCCTTCCCAACTAACCGTGGGTCCAAAATGTCTCCATTGCCTCATCACCCCATCTCGATTTTTTAGTCGAAAAAACTGCCGAATTAGGCGAATTTTTCTCTGTTTTCAGAAATTGACGATATATCCATTAATTTTCTCGAATTGGGTTTCCTGAGGTCAATCTTATTTTCTGATTGAGGTTCGGTTTTTATGTATTTTTTGTTTTTTGGAACAAGGAAGTCATCGCGATCCTAAAATATCCGAAAATTACTGATATGTTATTTTCAGAATTCTGGGGGCATTTAACCCCCTCCCCCTCAGTTCGTCACAACATAATGATACCCCAAGTATTCAATTTTTAGCTGGAAAAATTCTTGAATTGAATGAAGTACGATTCATCTTTTGAAGACGACATTTGAAGTTTGAAAATGTACGAGCGACCCTTCGGCTTCCCCACCCCTTCCCTGGGTTCTAGCTTCACAAACGGCCGGCAAAATTTTGTGGCTTTTTTTGAGTGTTGTCGGTGTCTGAAAGATCTAGAAAATTAGGAAAGTTGATTTGGAAAACGTGCAAAAATCAGGAAACAGCATATTAAAAAAATTGGTCAGAGTTAGCTGTACTAACAATCGCATGTCAAAACTTATTGTGACCATTTTTCTCGAAAAATCTTTTCAAGTCAATGAAAATAATCAGATGAAATTTTGATGTGCTTAATTTCATCTCAAATTTTTTCATCAAATTTCCGTTTTTGAAAATGAAGTGCAAAATTCAGATACACACTTCTCGAAGTATACTAAATTTTTTGTTATTTTACCCTCCCTCCTTCCCTCCATCTTTTCCTGGAAGTTGAACGATCATCACATAATTGTTCCTTACTGCATAATTATTCGAATACCTAATTGTGGTTACCCACTCATTAAATCATTTCGAAAATTCTTCTCGAACTTGATAATTTCCTTTTAAAAAAGGGGCACTACGACGAAGATGATATTGAAAACAACAAACAATAACAATACTAACAATAACACCATCGCAACCAAAATAACACCCTTTTAAACCTTGAAAAGTAGGTCTATATAACCGTAAACTTGGTAGCTGTATTTATAAACTTAACCCAATTCCGTGTGTTGTGTACATCTGAATTACTGGGCAGGCAGGCAGGCACAAATGACAGATACAAATACAAAATCTTACAGCTACGAGTACCTACCCAGAGACGGGTAGTCACTGAGGGGACAAGTGAGAGGGTGAAAGACTGAAGAGATAATCATATTTCTTATAATAGTATGTGGGGTAGTGAGAAGATAATATTAGTCACCTGTGGTTTTTCAGTTTTCGATAATATAATATCGAGAAAAAGGTAGGTCGTTGTTGAACGTTTCGATGACCGTGTGAACCCAAACGGCGCGGAGATTCTTTTCTTATTGTGCAATTGTTCGGAATGGATTGAAATTATACACAAAAGGGTCCTCCTGCGTACTCCTTCTGCGTCTTAGCCGATATAGTAATTTCATCGTTTACTGATTTACGTTCGTACCAATGTGGATAACGGGTTATTCCCTTCGAGTTCCTGACTCCTTGAACCACCCACAAGGTATCCTACGAGTATTTTTCGCTGATGAAATTTTTCCTGTACCCGGACGTGGCCAAGAGGAAATTTTTCACGGCGTGAATTTTTTTCTTTTTGAAAAAGTAAAATAGCCTTTGCGCCGTTTAATTGATATTTTATGTCGAGTATTTTTGAAACAATACGAGCCCGGTAGAAAGCTCGACGTCGAAAATCACGTTAAGTGGAAGAAGAAAAAAAAAAGCTCGAAAGAGCACAGAGAAGCGAGAAAAAAAAGCACGCTGTGCAAATTCAATAATCGCGTTTGCGAGGACTTTATTTCGTATTCGGCGCGTACGAGATTGACAAATAACTTTATAACCTATTGATGATCATTCGACTATGAAAGACGGTTAAGCGGAAAGTCTGTGCGCGATTCACGTAAAAAAAAGAATAAAAAGAGTCAACATAGTAGAAATATATACCAACGTCCGGTTTGGCTGGCGTGAGAAACTTGGCCCACTATTACCCTTTTTTCTCCTTTTTTTCCTTTTTTCACTTTCATCTACCCCTTTCATAAGAAGCGAACCGATGGTGATTTTAGAATGACCACAGATACGAGACGGTAGCTGTGTTTACCTGCACGGACTACAGGGTGTTTCACACGCTGTAGTGAGTGACCTTTCTCCAGACACCTGTATTTTTTGCAAAACCATTTGTGTGTTAGTCTGTGAGATAAATGGACCATTTATTGTACCTACTCGTAGTGCAGAAAGAGAACCATATTTGTGCACTATGTAATAAAAATATACATATAAGTTGTAAATACATCGCCGCTGACGAGTTGCAGTGCACTCTTGAGGAATAAAAGGCTATTTCTAGAAGTTTTTCTCGCGCTGGGTGATATCTGTTGGTGACGGATTTATTGCGAGAGGATATTACTGTGTTGCCTTTAAAGATGTTACGCACTTGACCGCGTATACCTATTACCAAATTATACAACAGAGGTGCTAAATTTATCATAACCGAGTCATTCAACATGCGTTTTAACCGCATAGGGTATTTTCACTTTCGAGAGTCATTAATTAGAGAATCCATCCGCTTCACATGCTGTCAACATCTATTGAAAACATGATGTGGATTTTAGTCAACATATCTATCATGTGAAACATTTTGCACGAGAGTCGAGAGAAGCTACTGAATGAGCACAAACCACGTGAAAATGTAGAAACTGGAATATTTTTAAATTTCAATTTAAATAAGTATTGGTATGTTCAAAAAGTACGTAGGTTTCTGGCTGAAAAAGTTGGTAATTTTATTCAGCGAATCAAAGTGATCTTGCAGCATATTCGTAGCTAAAGATCATCATTACAAAAATGTAATTAATTACCTGCTCCCCTCCTCTCTCGCCATTTTTCAAGTAAATCAAACATATGTAGATATATATCAAAATTATGAGATAATTGATTGAAATAAACTAATTAACATTGTACTTTTTTTTCTGTTTTAGGTGAGTACGAACAAATGTTCGAAGTAAGAGCAATAGAATAAGTAATGCATCCAAGTACGAGAGTAAGTAAGTAAGTCATTTTAAAGGTGCGAAAAACAAAGATTATTCATCACCTCTGCATAATAATCATCTTCAAAAATTTCAATTCATTTTGTATTTTTTGTATCGAATATGATAAATGAGTACGAAATATTTTTGGAAGTTTCAATACAAGTAGGAAAAAATTCGCTTATTCAAATCACTAAATTTATTCTCAATGAAAATTTCTTGTCGATATGAGAACAGGAAGATGGATTTGATTTTTAAGTATTAGGTGTTATATATTTTCGTCAAGTTTGCATATTTTTACTTAAAATTCAAAAAATGTTATTACTTTTGTATTAGGCATACATTTTTTCAACTGTGGTTGATTTTGGTTTTTCGGTTATCTGAATTGTATACATTTTTAAAATTTCATTTTCAAATTGATTTTTTATATTTTTAGGTTAGATTAAAATTTTGAATCTTGCCAGAACTAGCTGTTTTCGAGCTGTTTTTTTTTGAATTTTTTTTATTTTTCAAACAATATCTATTCAATTATTTCAATCATTTTTAGCCATCTATACGAATTGAAAATTCAATATTTTGTAATTAAAGCTACCTACCTAGTACCTACCTATTGTTTTTTTTTTCAATGTACGACTCTTAAAATATTATAAAACTTGACACACCGGCAATTTTTCTGAGGTGTTCTTAGACAGTTGAATGATTTTAAGTAATTTTCAGCGGTGCTGATAAAATCATGCTCATGACTCCCATTTTGCCATCGTGCAGAATTTTTTTTCTTCAAGAATTCTGTTTTCGTTTTTCTTCGAACAATAGTTCAATATTTTTGTCGTTATTATTCTTCACCTGTGCGGGTTTTTCATTTTTCAAGTCATGTAAACAAATTTCAAATCTTCAAAAATAGTTCAAACCGTCAGCAATTATTTGAGATCCATTTTGTTTTTTTCAAACGTACCGCTGTCTTCCAAAAATGACTGAGGTCCTCCGTTTGCACTTCTGAATAAGTTGTAAAAACCCTTGAAAAATCCTCTTGAAGTGCTGCTTTTTGATTTCGACCTACTATTAAAGTTCTTGGCCATTCTCAAAATAACGATTAGTATTTTTTTTGGTTTACAAAATCTGTTTGTGGCTTTTTCAATTCTCTAATTGGTCCAATAATCATTTTAATTTTTCATCTTGAAACAGCGTTTGCACCTTCATTTGTTATGGTAGGCAACATGTTCGTCATCCTGTATTTTATTCAGCGATTCTCGTTTACATTTGTATAACTACATTTCAAATTTTTAATTTGATTATGATTACTAACTTCTCGAAAGTCATGTTCACTTTTCAGAATGAATGGGAACTGTCTCATCACTTCTGGCTTTCTGATGACCAATAGTTATTCTGAAAATGTTGTTTTGAATCTGATCTAGAAATTGTCGAAAATTGTTACTATTTCCTTAAGAACATTGAAAAATGTATCCAGTGTTCTTTTTTCATTATATAATGACACTGAACAGTTCTCCCCTCCATGCCTTCAATTTATGGAGACGGCATTTCTGAGTTCAGCTGATTAAATGATTAGAAACATGTCCAAATTATTACTAAACTATTAATAAATCAATTTGTGAAGGAACTTTCAAAACTTTGATGGATAGAAAAAGCATGTCGACCCCCTTCTCCTCTTCCTCTTTCTACTTTCATCAAATTTTTAGTTTCTGAAATCGCTCTTCCAATTTTTGTAAATTTTTTGTTGGAAATATTTGCGACTTCCTTTTTATCCATCAGATTTTAGTTCAAATTGATATGACGATGTTGAGGGATTCTGTTTTAAGTTCCTGAAATAGGGACCATTGGAAGTGACTTGGAATTTGATAACTCGAGGTGGCCAGTGACCACCGTGCACTGTTCTTTCAAAGGTACTGTATATGAGTGATAAGAAGATTAGTACGCTAGTCCTATTCGGCTATTCGTTGGCAGAGAAGAACCTTATGTCGATGGCCGAGTCGACTTTGGTAAAAAAAAAAAAAAAAAAAAAACAGTGCACATGGCTCGCGGACTGTAGCACATTTTTTCTCATTTTTATTACGATTAAAGCTCGATGTCCTGGGGCGAAACACCCATATAACCCGCGCCTCGTACGCGTACATACGGTATAATCTAGATGGTCATGTTTACAAATGGATGAGTGTTATCAATGTTGCACTATGTGTTGGTGTTTATTTAGTCACTACCTGCTGCCATAGTCGTTTTCAGCGCGATATACCTACTTGGTATACCGTAAACTGTACACATAGGCGACGCTGCCGCGGCTCCAATGTCCTATACTCGTTCTTGTAAATTGTTTATTTTCTCTGGGCGTCGATCAAACTGTGCAAATACCTTGTCGGTGTACAATGGGTTGGTATAGTAGGTATAGGTAGAGCTTGGTACGGTTTTAAAAACCTGTGCGCCGTACACGCCACAGCACCCATAAATATCTTTGAGCTGTGACCTAAGCACCTAAGCGCGTTTGCGTCAACACCTGTTCGCCACTATTAATACATTTATCGGACGCGTTTTAATTGTTAGAACGCAGAAGCCACACATATGTATAAATACCCATAAAGCGCCTGCCATTGCCTGCCTGCCTGCTTGCCTTATTTACGAAACACTGGCATGGCAGCAGGCAGGTATTGTGAATAACGTGATGCATTGCTATGTAACCGTATACGCAACATCACGACTCGCGACCAAATTGTGTAATTAAAATTTGAAAAAAAAATACTCGAAAATTGCGAAAAATGTATCTACATTTGTACCATGAATGTGTTGAACGCTCTTCGAGTCTTGTGGATGGAGAAATTTTACAAACACCCAGTCCCGGTGCCCTTTGTTTGCGGCGCGTTAAAGATATACGACGCATTTTTCAGTATTATAGCAAAAAGCGTTCGGCTTTTCTCGCTATTAAGAAAGTTCGACAATCCGCAAATTAAATTATCAGTCAGTTTTGGCCATGGGGTCATATGGTACCGCCCGACGCACTCTAAAAGGCTACTTTGTCCCTTGCGCATTTACCCTTCGTCTTTTCTCTTCGTATATACCATATCGTCGCCAGTTGAGCCACGAAACACGACTTCTTTCTCTATGGTCGGCGCGGAGTTTTTCTTCGTACTTTTCCTTTCTTTTTTTCCCTCTTTCTTTCCTTTTTTCGTCGTGTTGTAAAGCGTGTCTCGTGACACCGCATAGTCTTGTTTATCGGAGCTAATTCGATTGCCAATGTGTTGTAATTCCCGAGCGACTGCTACCAACATCTTTAACAAGAAACAATTCCAGAGTTCTTTGTTTTATCAGGTTAAAAGTGCTAAGATGATCGGTGTCCAGTTCTCTGTAGTTTTATACCTCGTTTGTCGAAGTTTCCCTCTGTTCCTCTGCGTCTGTACAGTGTGTACCTACCCTTAAGGCTTATGTTACACTTCGATTGGGAAATTCTTCACTAAAGATATGGCGAGGGATCGAGGTCGACTTTTATGTACTTAATGATTTACAACGTGCGAATTGTTTCCATGGTGGTTTTCTGTGCGATTTTCAAAGTGGTTTCGATTCAGAGCAGGGAGGGAGACATGCGAGTGTGTCGGATTGGAGGTTTTATAAGTGATTTATCTCGCCGAATTGTGCTTTAGTTAATCGATGTGAATTTTTTATTGCCAAAGTTTTCTTTCGTCGATGAAGGGATAATACGCGTAGATAAATATTTTCAATTTCTAAATTGACTGAAATTTTATTGGTACGAGTAGATAATTTTTTCGAAAATGTTGCGTTATGAATATGATGATTGCAGAATTTTTTGATCGAGAATATATGAAATTCAGAATTCACATTCTGTTTGTATGGAATATTCGTATTTTACGACTTTTTTCTGTTGGAAAAAAAATCGCGAAATTCTTATAGTACTCGTAGTTTGAGGAAAAGAAGAAGTAGGAAATGGAGAAGCGGAGAGAAGATAGCAACAGCAGCAGCAGGTGAGATGATCAGAAAAGGAAAAGGGAAATTTTTTGAATTTCGTAACAACCAAAAGGATTTGATTTAGAAAATATTTTTGAATCTAATTTTTAAAAAACGTGAAAATTTTAGTGAAAATATTCTAAAAATTCAATAAAATTTGGAAAAAAATTCTACTTCATTCTTCAAAATAATTAGTAAATGTATCTGAATGTACTAAAAATTATTTTTAAAATTATAAAACTTATCAAAACGTAGTAAAAATTGATCTAAAACTGATGAAAAATAATCAATGCACATGTATTTGTGTGAAAAATAATTGATTGAATTTGTGCATAAGTAATGTTTCCAAAAAATTTGCAATCTTTGGTGAGTAGTGAGTACATTTGTGATTACTGGTACAAAATTTCCAGCTACTTTATTGAACAATTTGAAATGGTTTTCGATACAGCCATCGAAAGCTACAGTTGTCCCAAAGCAAACAAAAAATTCGTTTAAAAAAAACATCAAAGGTTGATGACAGTCTGAGGAAATTCTTTCAGAAATAGACATTTTTTCTTGAAAAATTAGACTGCAAATGTTATAAGCCATTCGGAGGAATTGATTAATTAAATGAGATGTATTCTGACTGTGAGTCAGAATTTCGAAGACCGATTTGCTCGGAATTTTCCGAACGTTGCTCGACTAAAATTTCCCTGATTGTTTTTCTATTCTTATTACTCTTGAAGTCATTAATGATCAAATACATAGAGCGCTTTGATTAGTTTCTTCATTTTCCCCTAAAACATGATGAAATTCTCTTAGTTTGAACCAAGTCTGGGGCGTTCGAACACTCGAAAAAAAAATAAAACTAGGTCATTAAAGTACTGTTACGATGGTCAGAACTGAAATCAAAGTAAAACGAGAAACGGAAAAATGAACGTCTTTTGAAAATACGCCCGATTCTCTAGAGGTCATTTAATTATAAAGTCGAGCTTTTTTATTACGCGTAAAAAAGCCGTCGGATTTCGAACTTAGCCTAGTGAAAAACTCGCCAACGATTATAACATTTGGACGACTTGTAAGTTTTCAACTCGTTGACGGTGGCGATGGAGGCCAAGCAATCCGACAAAGTATGAGAAAACGGTCGAAAGGCTGCAAAGGCTGTTCAGCCTAAAGAACTTAAAATTAACGAGAATTTTATAGCGCGACAATCCCAACCAACGAACGCGACAAAAGATTTTACAAACTTGTGTAAATTTAAACGCGAGAAGAAGAGAAAAGGAGCTCGGTGCGGGGTATTTTTCATATTTCCAAAACAACAAGGAAACGTGCTAGGAGAATATATTTTCCACAATAACGGACTCGATGGTCGCGGACGCGGTGTACTTTTTAATGGTTTTACAGAGAACGCGCGACGACGACGGCGGCGGCGACGACGTCATTATTCTCATCTTGTTTATTATGGGAAATGTTGGAAAAGATGGCCTGGCCGATTTTATATTCGATATTTTTGATGGATGAGTGTTTTCTAGCGAGATGGGAGGCGTAATTTCCCGTTTCCTGTACCAGGACCCCTACGGTATATCGCGGACAATGGGTCTCCTCTGCGTCGAGGGTCAATACAGGACATCGTACTCTCTCTCGCCAAGCCGAGCCGGGCTGCGTTTTCATTTCTTATATGTATGTACGTTTACGTACTACGTATTCATTGCCACCAGTCACCAGGTCACCCTATATGCCGATTACAGGAAGCCAATCGCCGATAACGATTTCATACTCGGGTATCTATGTATCTGCGGACTGCGGCCAACTGTCAAAAATCAATACGCCAAAATACTGTCGATAAGTATATAAAAAATTAACCGGCCCGATATCGTCTCGTAATACCGTACGACGATTTACCAATTGTCGTTTACTTCACGTATATTACTATGTATTATGTACTGTATTACGAAGAACCGTACGTAGCTGCCTATACCAGAGACAAAAATACTCGTCGTTTGCTACACAAATAGTACATTCGATATTTCGTAATATGAAAAATTATGAAGAAAAATAGACTTTTTGTAATCAATGAGAAAATATAAAAACCAAAGCTAGAACCAGATGAACGGGGGCGAAGTACGAAACGAATCTATATCGTAACTTGTAAGATAAGACATACACCCTATTAAGATAAGTGGGAACAGTGGTTTTGATTGAGTAAATTACTAACCCTTATTCCTCGTCGTGTTCCTTCTGCACCCAGTCAAAAAATCCGCACGCTATTTCTTATTTCCAAATGTCAATTGACTTCGCCCTCTTCTCTACGATTCCAATACCGTTTCGCAAAAACTTTCTTGGCAACATAACGTTACTTTTGCCGAACACGAAATATCCACTTTTTGTCGTCTACACTCGCACACGCAGCACATCCAACTAAAATATAAAGGGTCCGGTAATAAGCTATAAATTGGAATGGTAATTTACAATTACACCGAAAATATATAACTGCGGTCTATTAATCGTGCTGTGTGCTCCTGTTCCTGCTCCTCTTTGGAACCTCTCTCTATCTTCATATTAACTCGTTTATATATCATCGAGTACCGATATTTTCCCTCCCACTGCCCTTCTATGGCACTTTAGGCCTCATTTTCTTGCAGTTTCTTTTTTTCTTTCTTTCTTTTCATTGCTTGTCTTTGTATAATGGAAATTAGATCGTGTGTTTGTCAACAGGTTCTCATCTTTTTGTGTTTTTTCTCCCTTAAAGTTCTCTTCAGTTTTCAAAATTGCAAATTTTTCATTAATTCTCGAACGTCTCTGTGTTCTTATCATCGTCGATGTTGTTTAGTTTCAATAGAGGCTTTTGAGGTGAAACATTTGCAAAGCGAAATTTTCAATCATAGTATTTCAACAAGACTTCTGCGAGGAATAAAAAAAATACCTGCATGGTAAATTATTGACATTTTTTAGTTAGCAAATAAACAACGATCTGATTCAAGTCGATTTTTCTCTGATAGAAAAAAGAACGAAAAGATATTTTAATGGATTTTTTTTTGTGTTTTAATAAATACCTATTTCATTAATTTGTTTAATTATCGAGGATGTCTTTTTCAAGTTTTACTACGTTCGTGACATCGAATTCACTTTACTCGTGCTCCGAAGTAAAATTGAAATTGTGTTTATTTTCAATTTGGCTTTTGTAATTATGTACTCGAATTGAAAAGTAGAATTTTAGAAAGAAAATTTGCAGAACGATGATTGATGAAATAAAGATAAGACGTAGTTTCTAAATTGTATTCGGGGCGATAATTTTTTCAAAGGTTTTTCTAACCTTGGTTTACTAAATTGAGTGAATTTTTTTACATCTTAGAATTTCTTTTAATCATTCTACCAAAAAATAAACAAACAAATGGCTGTCGGTTTTCTCGGCTTTTGACCCCGACAGTTATGTTTTAAGGGCATAAAATTCAGGTTAAAAGGCGAACATTACATTTTTTATTGGAAAGATAAGATTTTTTACCCTGTAAATTCTTTTATTGTTTTTGTTTCTGTTTTGAACCTCCAGATCAGTTTTTCGTTTTCAGCTTGGAAGAAAATTTTGATATTAAAATATGAATAACTAATAAGTACTTACTTACGTACTTGCAAAAAAATGTACTTACCCTAAATTGCTGAACGGTTTGAAAACTAAATTTTGGTTTTTAAAAAGTTCAAGAGCTGCATCATTTTATTGAAAATGTAAGTCAAAATTCGGAAAAGTGTTTTAAAAGAAAATTGAAATTTCCTTCCCTCTCCAGCCCCTCCCCACCCCCAAGAAGTCTGCAACCATGGAACAATCAATAATTCAGTTTTGAAAATTTTCCTGAAAATACTCATTGCTCGCATCTATTTCCACTGATTCAATTTTGAATTCGTGAAAAATCATTGAAATTCGGTGCAAATCGTCAAGTAGGAAAATCAGTGAAAACGAACGAATAATTTTTTGGTAAATTATTGGTAATTTTTTTGTTTTTTGGAAATTATGCTGACGATTTGGAGTATTCGAATTTTTTTAATTTTAAAAATTCATGGCTCTTGGGCCAAATAATCGACCTCTCGGTTCTAAGCACCATCTTGATAAAATAAAACACCAAACCGTCAATTTTTTTGCTATTTTTCCATGATGACCAATTGACCATAGTACCCTAAAACTTGAAAATGCATTATGAACTTGTTTCCGGCTTTTTGTCCTGCATGTTACGGCGTCATCATCATAACGTCAAATGATCAAAAAATGAAATCAATAGGACATCAAATTAATTCGATCGACCCTTCCAATGACCGATGGCTACTCAAATGTAGAGTATTTCATATCGATATTGTACCTATATTTGGGAACGTGATATCGTTTTGAGTATTTATACATTCGTTATGATCTATGTATTACGATCGTGTACTAAATTAAATGTCAATCAAATTAAACAAATCAACAAAACAAAACTCAACGACAACAATTATACACGCAGCCTCTATGACGACTCGAGTCCTAGCATACGTATGGTTTTTTTCATCTGTAAACCGCCACCGCCTCGTATATGTTTACAACTTAAGAGAGAGGTCTATTTTATTTTATTTTTTTAAATCGAAATAAACAGCTGTCATTAACAATATGCAAAAAATTATTTCAAAAAAGCCGAGCCTCGTACAAAGTATCCAGATAACATCTCGCCTTTGATTACATCCGCACAAACCTCTGTGGTTAAATTAAAGGCCACTTCAAAGGGCAACCAGCGCTAAATCGCGATTAAAAAAACATTTAGCCTTACCCTGCTCCGCTGCTATGGCCCTGCACACTGCATCCAATGTCCTACTAAACTTTCCAGCGCAAATACTGCACCGTGGCGACGAGAGAAAGGGGTGAAAGGAGGTACATGTATAGGGTATGATATGTACGTATATCCGCATAGGCCGAGATATGTGATGTATGCACAATAATAACGCAGTCAGCATCAGAATAGCTGAGAGCAGATGTAGAGTGCGGGAAAAAGGTAGGTAAGGGCTACTTAAATCGCATATTGGCCGAATTCGGCGACGTCGTCGACGGATAGCAGCGAACGGGATATGGCAAACAAATACATACTCTTCATAACACGCTGTAGACAGTTGACTCGTGAAAAGGGTCTGGCAATTTCCCTCGTATATTCGCGAATTCTCTCTCTGTCTCTGTCTCGCTTCACATCGAGCTATTGTTTGAATTTATCATACACATTGGCGCATTTTAGAGGGTTAAAACCCGGTCGGCAACTGTCAGCCATGCGTCAAATATACCTACTTTACACCAAAAACCCATTCTCGTCCAGTATTATCTGTGTTTTGTTAAATTCACGTCGCTTATTGGCCCGTTAGCCAAATGGACAGTGGTCATTTTGGCAAAAAGTGAACGCCTACTCGGACTCTCTCATCTCTCTCAGTTGTGCACAAGATACATTGTCGCGGAATAGCTCGTGAAAATGGTTTTTCAAACTCGCCCGATACAATTTATATAGAACTATAGTCTCAGATATGTAGTACTCTGTACTTGGATATAATTTATTACACGAGTATATACCTAATAAATCAATAACTCCTCATTCTTATACATTATATCTATGTTATTTAGTTGTTCTATCTATCTACAATAGATACATCAAACCTGGCGACGTAGTATGCTGTGGATGATAATTATATTCTTCGGTTGTTTTTTTTTCTTACTTTTTTTCTACTTCATCTTATATACGTACTCGTGCCTTCGCAGAGTTGTCTTTTGTTTCTCTTCAACTCGTTCCAGGTATACCTTTTAAGGATCTACAATTACCTATACGTAGCGTGTGTACACGCGTTGGCGCGCACACGACACTTTATATTCGAATAACGTCAGCCCATCAGACGAATTCCACCGTCTGCATTAATTTCATACCGCAGATACTCTATAAATCTCCTATGTGCTAATTGCTTCATCGCGTATTGTGCATTTCTATGCGGCAGCTTTATTCGAAATATACTGGTAGATCGAACAACAAGTATTGCAGATATGACGAGTGGAATCGAACCCAGTAAATCGACGTACTTGCGGTCATCGGTTTCGTATTGAGGCTGCATAGTTATCTTGCTTTTGTGCCAAAATTTAGAGAAAATATTCACGTTGCATTTTTTTCAGTGAGAGTGAAAAGAAGGGCGGAGGGAGGAAAAGGGGGAAAAGTCCGCCGCGTAAATATATCGCGAGTTATATGCATAGTGGAAGGTGTTAATAAAATGTTTCGTTCGAAAATTTCATCAATTTTTTCGTGATTAACTATGGCCGTGAATCAGAAATTCTTCGCAGGTTGTAGAATGTTCTTGACCATCTTTTTATAAATCTGTCAATTTTGGCGAAGCATCCCTTCCTTTGTCCCCCCTCGCCTTCCGCTTCCATCCTCTCTCCTCTCTCTCTCACTTGAGAAAAATTTACGAACAAAAAATTTAATATATGAACCTTCGTTATTGGATTTTTATGCTTCAAAAATTGTAATTTTCTTTACTCAGCCTTTCCTCGATTATTATTTTTTTTTTTTTAGTAAAATTCATCAGTTTTTGGGAGGCACTTCCTCCCTTCTTTCCTTCCTCCTTTCTTACAAATTATCAAAGATTTGCGAACGAAAATTTTAATGAAGTAGGTATCGATGTATGACATGTATTTTAATGCTGTAGAAATGTTCTCTCTAGTTTCACAAAATATGTGCATAAATCTATAAGTATTTTGGTTCATGAATTTTTAAAAAGTTCTCTTTCATTGATTATATTTTTCAATTTTTTGAAAAGTCGTTTGAAAAAAATATTTGCTTTCCAAAAAAAACGGACCAAAAAAATTAAAAAATGTGTGCAAAATCAATTTTTTTTTGTGAAACGAGCATAAAACAATGAATTATTTTGGAAATTAGGTAGTATTAGGTACTATGAAAATGTCAATTTTTTCCGCTGATTTGGTGATCGTTAGTATGGAAATGGATTTCATTTTAGTTTTTTGTGAGTATTTTATCGGGGAAAGATTCGGGGTAGTAATATATAATAATCATGCATCTCACTGCAAAAATTGATGATTTTTTTTACCAATTACCTAAATAATATAAACATTTTTGTATTCAATTATGCTGTCAAAAAAAAAAAAAAAAAAAAAACTTTGAAACGTTATCGATGCAAATTTTTTGCGAATACCTACCTTTATACTTCTGTACACTATCGATGAAAATATCTACAATTTTCTTCTACCGGTTTGTTTGTCGGTTTTTTGATATCATCGACTAAGTATCGAAAGCACATGTATCTGATATACTAATTAATGGTATGTGTTTTTTCTTGCTATGTTACAGCGGACTCGGATACTGGCCAAACACATCAGGATATACTGACATGCGGCGTTTGCCAAAAACCATTCGCTTTAGGTGATATTAACAAGTTCATCCAACACAAAGTACACGCCTGCAATAAAGAGAATTACGCTTTAGAACAAAACTCGCAAGAATCGCCAGATAACGATGACACCGGCTGTGGCGGTATACCTTTGGCTGTGGTTAATACTAGAAGGCCTAGCATATCGGCGCCCATTAAAAAAGGCATCAATGCTACCGGCAGACTTACGTGCAGTTCGCCTTTGCAAATGGACGAGGAAGCCAGATGCAGTACACCTAAACCGCGTACACCCAATAGTAGTATTAGTCCGACACCTATTAAAGATGAATTAGATGACCATCACGAAAACTGCACAGATGACGACGAGTTAAAACCTAGAAGAATTAAACAAGAATTAGATTCTACCAATTCGTCGCCCGATTTGATATCCAAAAAGAATAGAGCCGAGGTGGCTGATGCTGAGTCAAATACTACACATTCTGGTGAGTACCTTACACTCGTATATTTCTGCTTACGTGCCTTTTACATACCTATACTTATTGCTGCCTGTAATGTCTTTTACGTAGTTACGATGAGTGGCGAGTGCAAGAATGTATTAAATTTATCTATGTACCAGTTCGAAAGGGCGCGTTCACTTTTTTTTTTTTTAATTTTCGGTAATGAGATTCGTTTGTACGTAGACGATGTGTAAATTGTGATGGATTACGTCCGGACTCCATTTATTGGCTTTGTCGAGTAGCCGGGATATGTTTGTTGAGGATTTAATTTGTTCACTCTATGGCATGTGTGGAGTTTTTAATATGTATATACGTTCTTCGATACTGAATATTGTTTTTGTCGCGAGAGACTTCCAGCCGGACGTTTGTACCGATGACCTGTGTCAAGCCATAGCAGGGATGTGAGGGGAAGGGACAGGCTAATGTTGTTCAGAAATTGTGGAAGAATATGATGCGGATTCGTCATCGAACTTGTGAAATAAACCCATCAAAAATCGCTGTCATGAAATGTGTTGTCCCTTCAAGATGCCAAGATAGGCAACTTGTTTAGAGGGTAGCTCAAGTTTGGAGCATGTATGACATTTGAATGGGACACCTTGTATGTATAACTATGTTGGAGTATCATCTCTCGATTACCCTCCTCCTCATTGTAACTTTTATTTTATAGGTTAGGTAGATCATTGGTCGTATACGTATACGTATAGGTAATAGGTATGTCGTACTACGTAGACGTATACGCAGATTATTCATACTTAAAAGAGACTTAGAGCAGGCGGTGAAATGTACCTAATGGTAATGAAGCTATAACATCGTAGTACGCATACGCGACAATATACCGAGTACCCATAAGTAATCGCGACCGTCTCTCTTTCTCTGTCTGTTGGCCGAAGAAAAATAGCGAATAGTTGAACCTCGGTTTCGCACAGAATTATGTAAGAAGTTTTCTGAGTAGCCACTGGAAACGTGCGTGTCTTACATGCTAATCGGGACCAGCATCTTTTATAGGGTTTTTTCTTCTTCTTCTTCTCTCTATCCAGCTTATAATACTTACAACGAAGACAGCGACGACTACACAACGACCAGAACACATAAAAACGTACGGTACGGTCTCGGGTCTTGGTCGTGCGCCTCGTCTCGTCTCGTCGTTGTCGCCGGAGAAATTTGTCGTTGAAAGTTCAGCGATTTTTACACCATATTACGAAAGTGTGTCCGTGTATGCGAAGAATCAAACGCAAGAGAATCGTGAAACACGAATTTAGTTCATATATACAGAGTCCATTGGCGAGACTCGAACTCGATCGAAGAACTATAAGAGTCAGAGTCACCGCTGACGCAAAATACAGATAGATAGGTTTTGTACGAGTAGGTACGGTACGTATCGCGCTGCCCTATACGCTGAGGCTGACGGAGATCGACCTGTTGTGTAAGATCTTTCTCGGTGAAATAATCACTTGTGTGTTGGGCCTGCCGTGTCAGCGTTCATCGAGTTGACAGCGGAGAATATATTGTAAAGAGAGCCTGCACAGTCGTCAGCTCGTGTAAATACGTCATGTTCGTCGATGTAAGGCTAATAAAGATCGCCGAAGAAAGGGTTGCAATTTAATTGTAACGATTATTGTGCACGCAGGGGTGGACACACAAGTACCTAAAGGACAGCACAGCACAGCAGCTGTAGGGTACACGTAACTGAAAATAATTCTTTGTACGATGACGTAACGTATCTTTCTCCTGCGGCGTTCGACGTTCGGTGTTCGGTGTTCGGTGATCGACGTCAAATGACGAGCTGCCCGCGATCCCTGTCCACGTATAGCAGATTTTGCCTTCCAAAGGGTTGACCCTTTTTGTAATTATACTGACCTCGTTAGAGGTGATGATAATTGCCAGTCCATATGGGTAAACTCTCAGAGCTTCGATCGCTGAACATGTGTCCGGATCGGTTTTTTGTTGTTGTTGTCGTCGTTGTCGTCGTCAGCGTCATTGTGGTCCGTATTGTCCGCGATTATATTTTTGCTCGTAGCGTGAAAATAAAGCCTTCGAGGTCGTGGGTTGTAGGAAAATGAGCTGAAGGCTCTGGAACGACTCGAAACCAACACCAATCGTTTCGAGAGGTCAAAAATATGATATTTTTTTCGAAATATTGCAATTTTCGCGATTTTTTCAGTGGGGGAGGGGAGGGGAGGAGGCAAAAAAGTTGCCAAGCTATAAAGAACAATAGCTTGCCATTTCTAATTGGAAATTTTTTCAATTTTTCTCGCATGCTGGGAAAATTTTGAATTTCCGAAGTTCAAAAATTTTTAAAAATTGTGAAGGGGGTCAATACTTGTGAAAATTGATTGAAAAATGATCTTCTGTTCACGTATGTACCTAGATGCATGCGACGTGCATATCGGTGTGGTTTAGTTATTTATCGTCAAAACTGCGTATATTAATAATTAATCACCTCGTGAACCGCGAGGCGTTTAAATGGTGGCTGAGCTCGCCTTATGTACGTAATACGTATTTTTTACTCGATATAAAAATATACCCATCCAAGAAGTTTACCAAAGAGGTACCTATCCTCTTCTGGAAAAAAAAACTGCCGGTCGTGTATTCAAAACATTTTAAATAAGCAGCGGTATATCGACGGCTATAAAACTTGGCCAGAACAGAAATTTGTACCACGGCAGCCTGACTGCGTATAGGAGGCGGGGGTGGGGGTGCGTGAAATGTACCGTAGTTACGTACAAAGAGGTAATTTTTTTTTGATAAATTAACGCAATTAATTTTATTGAATTCCGAAATGAAAAGAATGTTTTCTATAATAGTCATTATTCTTTTATACGCGCGGTCCATTCTCCAAGTGACCTTTCTCGGCCATATACAAACGATGGCTCGTTTTAAATAATAAATCTATTTATCAAAAACCATGTACTACCTATACCTCTTTTACACCGATAGATTTATGACACGATGCAGTAAAAAAATAAAGGAAAAAAATTCCATCCGAACATTTAAATTTTAAATACTCCTATTACGCGAACCGAAGCATCTAAAAAGCGGGGCTCATTCACCCTTAATTTTGTCGTAGTCGCGCGCCTTGAATAAACACGCAGCCCTCCGCTCGTCCTTCCGCCCTGGGTTGGATGTCGCGCCGCAGCCAAATCCACCGTAATAATTAACATTATAAAATTTCAACGTGTTCTTTTTTTTTCTCGTCTTCTTCTTTCCTCTTTTACAAACTTTTTAAACGATAAGCTCGTAAAATCTGTTGCAAAAATTAATTTCGTGAGCCGCGCAAATTGACGCTAATTTTTTTTTCTTTCACCGAGCCAGTCATCGTCAGTCTTGTACTCGCTAACAAGTTTTATTTTTTTGCTTCGGCTTTTTAACGTGAAAATGATATTGTTCGCGGCGGTGTTTCTTGTAAGGTATATGTCTCATCGTCTCATCGTTTCATCGAGCTTGGTTTTTGCAAAGTGCACAAATGAGTTTTATTCGTCGAATTTTTCGTTTTTTCACTCGTATTCGTCAAATTTTAGGTTAGGTTGCTTAGGCACCTAGATCAACACGTATTGTGATTACCTGCACCTGTAGAAAATTTAATTCCACCTTGTTTTTTTCTACTTTGCCATCCCAGGATGTGCGATGTATTAAAACAAATAGGTAGGTTCTTGTGCCTATAAGACCAAATACTACGTGTACAGCCCTGAAAATATATAACCTATATTTTTCGATGACACTTTGATAAGAAACTCGACGAAAGAGACGCGACGTATGTGGCTGAAGGGCGGCGCGCTCGTATCTTGGTGTAATGTTCACGCGTATATCGTACCTAAATGTAATATAACTTACGTACACAGTGTACACATGACCGAAAAATAAAATAAATACAAGACAGAACCAATTAGAAACTAGAACTTGTCAACAAATATACGCCTAATATATGGAACGTGAATGAATTCAAACGTAATGGTGTCGGTGAGCAAGACCTATATTTTCGAGAGAACGTAATATCTTCGAGGTTTTAGCAGAAAAATAAATTTCAAAAATGATCTAAGTAAAACCAAAACGTTGCCTAAAATCATAAGAATGAGTTCACTTAGGTTAAGAGCAAGTGTTTTTACTGTACTTACCTATTTCAACTTTAATTTTTTTGTACTCGTATTATTGCATTCAAAAATTAACGTTGAACTTCATTTTTATGAATTTTCATCAATTCTATTTCAATATCGGTTATTTGATTCAATTTACTGTAATTACCGGTAATTCGCCCAAAAATGTTATAGAATTACTTGTAGGTACCGAGTAATTTACGGTAATTTTTGTGATATTTTTGGCTGTATTTACTGAGGTACCTACATCGTAATTTTCAGTTGGTAATTACTTTACAATATTATAATAAATTTTAGAGGATTTACCGAACAGTCTGAAAAGATTATCAATTTAATTTTGAATTGAATAATATCACCTCTTCGAGGAATAAAATAATTTTCGTTTTCTTATAGAAATCTGACGCCTTCTTTGTTGACAATTTCAAAGATGGGTATCCATATGCGACCTTATATATGTATTGCAAATTCCCCACCCATTTTACGGATCCTGTAGCACAGTTACCGCTGTGAAGTATACGAAGTAGAACTTGACAAATTTATGAAAATTTTACTGCATTATAGAGAGAAAGTTGCATCGTTTCATTTTAACCTGAAAACTTGGCAAATGAAACGTCAAAACGATGAAACTCAAATATTGAGTAATTATCTCTATACGTTGAAAGTCTCGAGTTCTTGTATCAAATTCACCCATCGATGTTGTAGTTGAAATGCATCGAATGTTACAAGATTAGTGGAAAAATAAGACAAGATGAGGAAAAAAGAAGGATATCCCGTTAATTATAAATTAATTTCGTATTCCTCCTCTCTGCTGGCCTATCATCGAGTCGTAATCTGGCGTAAAATTATAATACGCAGAGGCTAGATAAATTTTCGCATCATCTCGTCACGTAGAAATGATTCCCAAATGCATAAAAAAATATAGAGATGTAATCTTGTTAATCATCTCCTCCATGTCCCCTCTTCAGATTCCGTTTGACACCCGGTTCTTTTTGGCAATCCTTTAGAACTTGTAAATAAACTAGAAAAAAAAATTCTACTGGGAACTGGTTCGATTAATGAAATTTTTTTCGCACTATAGATATAGACTATACGCTGATGTTTCTCTTAACTCGAGTTATATGTATTATAGCAGCAAGCAGCTACTCGCTATACTACTTGCAAAATCTATACGTTTGTCAGTTTCAATTTCCCATCGTGATTAAAACCGGACCGAGCTGAAGAAGAATTAGATCAATGGAGGCGATAACGAGGTGCATATAATTGCATTAGATGCTACGTGTCTGGTCTTGACTGTAGGTCTAAGCTGTGTAAATGTGTACCATAGGCGAGATTTAGATTTCAACACATAGTTGCACATCGTCACTGCGCTATGCGGTAGGACGAATAATTTATGTCGTTTAATTCGTAGTTCGCGCCATAAGTGGTCTCCATAGGTACATGGAAATGTTGTAGATACGCAAAAAAAAGTAGAAACTTATTCGAACACACACCGGTTTCCATCGTTGTCGTAGCAAAAGGTAGGTAAAAATCACGGCCACGTTTATTTTTCCCTCTTCCTTCTCTAATTATTATTAGGCTCGTGAAACTCTTATATAAGCAGGAACTGAGAAGGGAAATAAAAAAGAGGAACTGTAGCTATATATACCATATACACACACAGACACAGTTACACACCTGTTAATCTAGTTTTTGTCATCTCCATCTCAGTAACATAAAGTGACTCATCCCTTTTCATTGATAAGCCTTCGGGATGGTGTAAAAAAATTAGCACCGTTGACATGCCTATCTGTTTCCACGGCTGCTGTGTCTCCGGTGGATGGAGCTGGAAGTGGAGCTTTTTTCAATGAAGATTTTCAACAATGACCAAGTCGACTAACCGTAACATGATTCTATTGTCCGGTTTGTCCATCGTGACGGATAAGGCACGCGTATCGCTAATCTGCTGCGTCCACCACAGATGGGCATCGGAGGATACTTTTTGTGCATACAGAACCCTTTCACTTCTTTTTTTTTTCACTCTCCCGGTGTATTACGAAACGAGTTTTTTTTTTCAATCGTTAATAACTAAAGCACCCTTGACGGGCTGGTTTGGTCTTTGTTCGTCACTTCATTACTGACAATTTCCGCTCTAACAAACACACATTAAGTCTATTGTAAAAATCACTCGTAGGGATTTCTATTTCCAACTAACGATTACCACCTACTTATGCGTGCAATATGCGATATGTATATAGGTAAAACAATCTTCCATAGGTACTATAAGGTATGGGTAAAGGCGTAAAATACGATGAGATTCGACAACGATGATGCTGCCGCTGTTACCAGACAGGGATCGGATAGGAGAGGAGAAAATCACTCGTATTGGGCTCCATACGAGAGTATACCATATTATTATTGTGCAGAAGAGAGGAGTAAGCAAAAGAAAACGCAGGGAGGGAAGAAAGAGAAAAACTTATAAAAATAATACCGAGGTAGCGATTCTGCTAGATGATAATATTTTTTTATGAAAAACTCGTCTTCGTTGTTGTCGAACCCTTATGTCATGGCTCTCTCACTGCCTATACCAGCGGGTTTGACATTTACATTTTCAATCAGTTTTAAGGAAACGTCCGTAACACGATCTCAAATGAGAAAACAAATATAAGAAAAAATGTTGACAGATTCGCGCCGCGGAGCTACGCCATATAACAATATTCTTCCATTCTTTCTTCTTTTCCATCTTTGTTATATATTTTACTATCTATGTTTTATAGTTCGGCTGCTGTGCGTGTGTATGCTGTATCCTATCTCTCTGTGTTACAGCAGAAGCATTCTCATTTCACGTTGAAAATCAATCGTACCTTCGAGCGTCATATTTTTGTAACTGTTTTTCTCGCTACTCGCTGGCGTGTTTCGTTTTCTGTTTCTGCTACAGCTTTTTCTCTCTCTTTTTCTCTTTTTCCCTTTTGCCTTTTTCTCTTCTTCAACGTCGTCGAAAATGTATCCAAGTGCGGGTCAAAAGAAGCACAGTGACAGGGGGTGAAGAGAGCTTGATTATGTTCCAGAGAGTACCGTGTTACTTATTCGTGTATTCTATAGTGAAATGTCGTCTAGGTGCTTTTTGTCGTATACCTTATAATATAAACCGCGCTGAAAAAAGTACCGCAAATTAAAAAAGCCAACAGTTTGCTCGTTGATGTTAAAACAGCTGTAGACGAATTTTTTTTCGTTTTTTTCGTTTTTTTTTTTTTTTTTTTTTTTTTGGATGCTATGAATTTTAAATGCTATTGCCGAGTACTTCGATACCATGATTTACATTTTAATGTTTGCAAATTGCAGTATAAAATTTTGCGAAGAAATTTGCTTTCTTACTAGAAATTTTCACGTTTTAAGGCCTCGAGTTTGCTCTTTTATATTCGTTAAATAAGTGGTTTGGGTGTTTTTTTTTTGAGTAAGGAGGTGAGGGGGACAAAAAAGATTTTGAAACCAAAATTTACATGTCACGTAGACCAAGTTTGTGGTTAGAACGAATTAACAATTATTTCAACTCGAAGTTCAATTTTATTTACTGAAAATGGCCAGCTCTTTTTGGAAAAGTTTGGAAAAAAAATTTAGATTTTTTTAGGAACTTGGATTTCCCAAAATTGTCCGAGAATTGCGGAACTAATGAAAAAATCGAACAATCAGTCATTATACCAGAAAATAAAACCACATTTCTGGTTACATTTGAATTACTATCACATTTAGAGACCCAATTCTGACATACGTGGAGGTAACGATATCTTAAAATATCAAAATGGGATTAGGCAGAACTTTGGAAATCTTCCTATGGCCACATACGAGTACTCAAAAGTTTCAAGGTTCACTTTCAACATAATTGAGGAAAATCATGTAATTTTTGGGAAAAAATTTGAAAAAAATTCGTGTTTTTTTTTAGATTCGTGTTATTTCTCCAAAGGAAATAATCCTTTGATTTTTTTTCTGGAGAGTGGGCGGAGTAGTGTCTATTTATATCACATTCGAGTATTTTTTACAATTTTTTGACCAAGTATCGAACGTTATATTCTGTTGCAACACTTTCAAATTATTGTAGCCAAGATTTGTATGCGCCAGTGTCTGTACACACAAGTATAAATTTCGACGAAGAAAAATTACCCGAATGATGTAACCGGTAAAATTGATAGGTGAATTTAACCTAATTTTACCTCCCTGCTGGCCTTCCTTTCAGCATAATATGTAAATTTTTCACAAAGTATAGTAAAGATGTACCTGTACCGGGCACGATGCGATGGTACCGAAGGTGTATGGATTCGATTGACAATAGAATGATAGATATTATGGAGATACGTTTACGTACGTATTACATTAGTCATTCGGAGCTCTAGGCGATAATTTTCAGTATAGACGTAGGATAGCCTATAGAAGGCGATTAGTTCATATTTTCTAGATTATAATTAGTCTTGTGTTGACAAACCGACGACTTAATCGTTTACCAAATGGTCGAACTGCAGCATGTTCAATGATGAAATTTCAAATTGCGGAAAAATTGCACTCGAGTCGGATTTTTACACAAATATAGACGACAATTGTACCAAGAGTCTGGCCGTTCTCGTATTGTATGCCTATAGTATAGTGTCATTTCATCTCGAACAGGGTACAGGGGAGTACCGCAAATTATGCAAATCTATTCTTCGAACCGTAACCCAAAGTATTTTCATAATGATTCGATACGGCCGATAGATGGTGGTGGTGACGGCGGCGAGACGTTGACGACAACGTGTTTACGCAACCAATCGATTATCGAAATTGTACGTAAATCTAACTTGTGTACCTCTTGATTAAATGGTCCAGAAATAATGAGTCTTTTTCACACACCTTTCTTATATCGAGGCTTGCGAGCTGATCTCTATGTGAGTACCTAATGAAATACCTAGGTCGTACGAGTATGAGCCTTTTTGGAAACATCCGAGTACTATACGTAGCGAAAGTAGGTACCTCTACATTATCTCAGTGGCTAGTGATAAAAAATTTTTAATGGGATGGTAAGGTACGCACTAGTCGTAGTCGTAAGTTGTGTGGCAGTGGTGCGGTGCAAGATGAGGGCATAGTTGTGATATGTTGTGTAGCACCTACGCTATCGTATGAATTTTGCATAATGTCGCGTCATCGGTCATTGTTTTAGAATATAATAACAATGTTTGACCGGTCGAACAATGTGGGTGGGTGTTCGTATATATACACGTTGCTATCGTGTGTAGAACCCACATATTTTCAATAACCACCCGCCAATGCTTCGGCGTTAAATGCAACATGTACTTAGCGCTGTACTCATTATGAATATCGTATTAGCCGATAGTAAATAAATTATCGCCACAATGACTCTCGTGGTCAGGTTTATGAAACCGTAGGCTTCGGATAAGAACTTACAGTGCAAAGTCCGATATAGGCTATGAGCGCAATTGGAATCCTTATTGTAAAATTAACAGCCACGAAAGGTGGTAGTGGTCATGGATGGTCACCTGGGTTCGTCTTCGTGTTGCAGAACATCACAGACTTATGCTAAAGACTCGAATCGTTGTGAATCGAGCCGTTTGTAGGGGACCTGAATCGAATACCAATTTAGAGATCCTCGTGGTCTTCTCTGTGTTCCCTAGAATATGTTGTCTTTTTTCAAAAATATGCTTCCAGGCGTCATCAGGGTTGGGCAGGATCTGAATTCTTCTCATATTTTGAGCGCAAATTATTCGACTATTGTTGATCTTGAATTTTAGTTGCTTATTCCTCGGTGAAAATTTGTGTTTTCTACAATATCTCCTAAAATAATGACTTTGAGCAAAAATTGCTTTGGTAAAGCTTTACTTTCGTCTACAACTTTTATCACGATATTAAAAAAAGTACACGGCATTGGCCCCAACTCGAGAAATAAAAAACGTAAGTATATGTAGTTGCCTACAAATATCTTGAAATTCTGTACTTAGAAGGTACCTACCTACCTACTGGTGATGAGTTTGTTAGAGAGACTTCTATTTTCACGTTGCAAAAAATTAAAAAATGTCATTCTGAACTCTTCCATTTCCGACGATATTTTTCGTTTTTCCTTCAGCGAGGAAATCGCTCGCAATTTTTTTATAGTTCCTAAATGATTTAATGGGTAATTTGATATTTGAAAATGCTCACGTGTACTCGAAAAGATTACCAAAGTAATAATTATGGCGGGTACCACAAGTAAAAAGACATAGAGTACGCGAGGGTAACACGCATTAGACATAATACATCTTAAGCTAGACCCATATCAAGTACCTGCGTCATTGCCATCGAGCTAAGCCAAAAAAAATTCCGTGTCAATTGCCCAACACGTATACGCACTCGAGCACACCGAACGAGCCACTCGAAAATTTCTTCTTATTTCAATCAGTGATTCTCAATTTCCCATAAAGTCTAGGCATTGTTAAAGTGATACTGTCGAGGATTCGATCACGTTTTAAGGTGCACTGCTGCGGGTACTCGATCCGGCCATATCATCCGAGTTTATTTTTTAGCCGATGACTTATTGGAATGGCGAGAATTAATCTAATTTGAGTACCATAGAAGGCTATTTAAAAGTGTCAATTTGTATCGTTCGAGTTATTTATTTTAAGCGGTTCGCTGTGCTGACGTCAAAGACGTCGCGGTATGTTATCTCTTGTCAAAGATTTTATTATGTTTGATACCGTTGTTGACAATAGTCCGATGTAACGCTGCACCTTTTTAAGCCCCCTGTACTACTCGAGGACGCCATTAGGAGCCGAGTGGTACTTTTTGAGAGGTTTTTTAAAATATGTATGGTCGTATTATCTTCCCGAGAGGTGAGAGTTATGCAATCGTGTCATTGGTAGAGGCAATAAAATGGCGTGATAGGATAGAGAATTTGCTTAGCCAAGTTGAAGATTGGGTGTCGGTAGAGAGCTTCTTTTAGGTACTCGGTTTTCCTCATGTTCCCTGAAATGTTCATAAATCCGGTTGCCAATTTTAGAATTTGAAAACATTTTCAAGTAGGTACTTAGGTATTTTGTGAAATTTTGATTCAGCAGATTCTTGGAATGATCCCTTCAAATTACGAACAAGAAAGTAGAGGTGAAAAAGTATTCTCAAAATAATTCACATCCCACATCCAATCAATTTTCAGAATACTAAAAGGAAGATTACAGACTGGGGCAAGATTTAGTCAACATCCGATTTAGATTCGAGGCCGAGGGTATTTTTGACTTCATTCCAAGAACGAGTTTGAATTGAATTTGTATTAAATTTTTTCTCGCTGAATCTCAAAATTTCTAAACCCAGAAAAATTTCCATCAAAGTTTGAACGCAGATTCAGAATATTAATCGAGGCTCAAAATATTCAGATTCCAGATTCCAAGAGAATTTCAAACATCTAAATAAATTCTGGAAAAATTCAACCAGGAAGATGGTGCGGGGTATAACGAGGCTATCTCCAAATTGGCACTACATTCGAGTCCGAAACCGCTCTCAGCGAGAAAAAAAAATATGAAAAAAACAAAGTTTGAAGAAAAAAATAAGAGAAAAAAACGTCGACGATGTTGCAAATAGCCTTATTATCTATTCTAGAGTCGTAATAGTTCGGGGTCTCTTTTCACATGTTGGAAACTGGCGATGGTGGGGGCGTTGGGAGCGTATTTGTCGAGATGGCGGTGAAGCTATAACGACACGGTGCAACCTGGTCTTGTAGCAAGAAATTGCCGCTTGAAAATAACGTGACCGTTGGTAATGTCCTTTCGTGGCGATAGCCGAAACGATATACATTTTTTAACGGCTTCATGGGCCTGAAAAAAAAGCTCACAAAATTTTCCCAGTACTGGCGATCAATTCGTCGAATATAGTGAGCCTTTTTGCAAATTAAATACAAGAGTATTATACGAGGACTTTGATATTTTTTATTTCGATTTGATATTTTTTCACGTCTTGGGGCATCTCATCTTTAATTTTTGATAAATCTATGGGGCAGATTCGCATTTGTGGAAATTATACGTATTTTTTGGTTGCTTTTTCATCTCCCATGTGAAATGTTTATCGAAATACCATACGCGAGTCTGATAGAAGTGTATAAAACATTGGTGAAGTACGAGAGATGCTTTTGTGGTATCGCTTTATCGAATGAGTATTACTGCACACGTTTTCTTTATTGTCGATGGTCTGCGGTGCAGGATTGTTTGAAATTCGTAATGGGCGTAGTTCACTTAGTCATTGAGTGTAAATACGACTCTCACGTAGGAGTTTATTTGCTCGCAAAGAGATAAACTAGGTATTTGTATGAATGCTTCGTACCTCCGTATGAATATGGAGAGAGGATCGAATGTCCGTCTTGGCGTGTAATTTGTCCGAGCAACGAGACAACGCGATTTCACGTATTAACCGATGACCGCAGCTTAACAGGTAATTTTTTTCACTATGATTGATAACTTATTGTTAGAACAGCTTCCTTTCACCGATGGTCAAAGGTCACTAATGTCCAAAAACTGATTAATTTGAACTCTATTAATGATACTTCACACGATCGAATCATCGGTGAAGGCGATGATTTCGCATACGACTCTCTGGCCTCAGACTATTTCACCCGAAGGAAGCCTTAAAGAGATGATGAAAGGATCCACTTTTGGAAAACTTCTCAATGACCACATCATAAGTAAATTACTGGCGTTAAAATACACTTATACCTTATGTACCTATACAAATATGTACGAGAGAGGGAAAAAGAAAGAGATATAGGAATGATGTCGGCGGCAATGCTTCACCGTGATGATATTACAGACAAGAAATTTCAATAAAAAAGGTTACTTGTTTGGCACGCGGACACATGGTCCCTATCTGTTTAATATTCAACGCCTAACCACGCGGCTATTATTTATATTTATTACAAATCCTTCTTCGGGTTCGAGAAAAGCAGTAGGAAAAAAAGTTAAGGGTCCGTTTCACTCTTTACACGTACTAGACACTTACCTATGTTAATTTAATAAAGGGATGCGTGCCACCTCTTTTCTTTTTCCTTTTTTTTTGCTCTCCTCCACACGCGTCCAATCTGACAAGGAGGTTTTTATTAAAACAGACTCGTGCTTCGCCACTATAACGCAGGGTGCCAGGTTTTTTATCCTATTTTTCTTCCTTATACGAGTCTTTCGGATGACCAGGGCGTGTCTTTTTATCAACGGTCAGCTTATGTAGAGTCTACTTACGTATAATATGTACCATGTTATACGCATATGCGTAGAGTTAATTCTATCTCGTGTGTCTGTGTTTTCTACCCTTGATTTTTTTTTTAAATGGTCGCGGTGATCTGTTTGAGTAATTTTTCTCCAACTTTAAAAGGGTAGTCTGGTGTACTGCAAGATTTCGTCACGTCTGCTGCGAAGCCCTCACAGCCTGACAGTCTTCCATTTACCATAGACGTATCGCTTTCATCGTACTTTAATGGGAAACCGGTGTAATACAGGAGGCGAAATATACGCGAATGAGCATCTGTTTTAAAGAAACCGAGAAATTTTTTCGGAAAAGTGTGTGTGCATGCTGCGTACCTCTACCTATATACCTAGCCACTTACATTTTGACAGAACACTTGTGCTATCGATGTTGTTGCAGTCACCCAGTATGATTCGTTTACGTGTAAGTATGTGTTTAAAGAAACCCCAACTCTCGACTCTGTTTTGGGTTTTTTCAAGTCTATGGTATAGGTACCTATACCTATTTGTTCATTAAAATCATTTACTAAAACACGCGTTCGCCTTCGCCTTCGCCATCGCCATCGCCATTGGTCTGGTTTACCGTATGCCTAGGTACAATGGTTAATAAATTATCATTTTTTATTTTCAAAGAACAGGAAGCCGCGTACTTACCGAGTGGCGATAACAAATCGATAAGTTTTCTCTATACGGTAATGAACGCTACTGGAGGTGATATTACGACGATGTGGAAATGTAATGTAGATTGTATAGATCCTACGAATAGATTGTTGCACGTGTGTGGGAGTGGAGGAGGCTGTGATGTTTTGAGTTGACTTTTTTATTTAGTCGTGTTTGTAGGATTTTCACATCTATGTGGAAGAAGTAGGTAGGTACATAGGTACAAAGATTTGCATTATTGAAGGCAGTGAAGCAAAAATTTCATGCTGCGAAGGTAGAAATAATTTTCTAAAGAAATTTGCAGTTTTTCGAGCCACGTAATATTGCTCAATTTTCCAGCTGAAGATTAGTCCTGAAAGTAATGGGTATAAATTATCAACTCGACTGAATCGAATATCACCATTTTCAGAATCAGAACATTTATCGAGAAAGACGCAGAGCCGTAGAAATTAATTTGAACAACTAACATTCTCAAGGTGTTCGTCTGGAGGCTCCATTCAGTGTGTTTACACTGTTTACTTGCTAAATGATTTTTTTTTTTTTTTGGTGATAAAAATGAAAATAAAATTAGAATTTTTGAAAATGGCAAACTTTTGGATTTCAAAAAAATTCTTTAAAAATCAACAAATCAACTCGGGTTGCTGAAATTTTCCAAAAATTATAATCCTGAGTTGTAAAATTGGAATTTTTTATCGCAAAAATTGAATTTTTGGTAAAACTTAAGGGTCTTTTGAAAAAAATGAAGAGAACTAGAGCAGAATTTGAAATTTCAGGCAGTGAAAAAAATTGAGTGGTTAAACTCAATTGAAGTTATGAGAAGAAAGATCATTGAAAAATGCCAAGCAGGAATGGATTATTTCTGGCTTTCCAAGTTTCCACGCACACAATTTCTTTCTTCTCAACAGGAGCCGTCCATCACATGAAAAGTTGATCCATTTTTTGAACATTTTTCAATTTAAATATCTATTGAATTCTTAGTACGAGACTTCGGAAATTCCTGTGTCTCGTTGACTTTGTTTTCTGTTAGCGTTCTCTGCTACCATTTCAAAATCGGCAGTATGCCCATCTGGAAATTTTTTCACGAAAGACTCGTCATTAAGAATTTTGAAGGACCAATTTTCGTTCCTCTTTTAACAGACTATTTCATGAACACCAAAAGGATTTGAAATAATACATTCATACTATAAATTCAATTCGTGGATTTTTGCTGAAAATTTTGAAATTTTACAGAGCACTCGATGGAATGGATAGGTAGGTATATTTTCACCCCAAAAATTAAAACTGTACTGCCAAGTCGATTAGGTATTTCTATCGACGATCTGCTTCTATGTACAACCGATAATGAATAACTTCCAAACTCGTTTTACTCGTACAAACAGGAAAACACCCCAAAAAATTAATTCCAACTACCACCACATTCGTTACAACTCGGTTTTAAAAAAACAACCTATCTGTACAGTTTATCACTATCACTAAAAATACGCATACAGATGGACAAAAGGTTTCATGCATCGTTTCCGTTCGATTACCTGTCCAACTATCACCCCTTTTTACTCCACTTCTCTGCACGTATTAAGCTTATCTAGACTACGGTTTAATAAACGGATATTTCCTATTTGCGGTATTTTTAACCAAGTAAATCATCCATCCCTTGATATAGGCTATTATAATAACTTCAACCCATAGGGATATAAAACAAGCCTCCTCCTGTAAGTACGATGGTGATCTTCTATATATTGGCGCAGTTAACACTCGTCTGTTTCTCTCCTTCTGGCTTTCTGCTTCGCTAAATCACAAATATGTGTAAATTTGTACACGACGAGTTGTAAAATTACGTAAAGTATAGAAAATCTGGCACATTTGTACGAGGCGTGAAGTACCATATCATGTCGTCAGCGTGGTATGAGGTCTAGGTACAGTTGGTTGGTGAAAAAATAAAAAAAAGGGCTGAAAAAAGGGCGATTTACAACATGTTACATAGTAATTCTGTTCCAGTAGCGGTTTTTTTTTGTATTTTAAATTTCATAGCGGAGGCCGCGACGACAACGATGGATTATATTACGAGATTTTTTTTTGTACTGTACTTCTTAGTTCACGGTATTCGTATTTTGGTCGTTTTAATAACGAAGCATTTATTGCGAGATACGATACGAGTTTAGAGACACACACAACATATATGCCTCCTCCTACGATTTATGAAATAAAAAACTCTTGGAATCGTAAGAGAAAGAAGACAAAAGGCAACGATGCAAAGAGTCCGTTAATTACGAAGAGGGTTGAAATACAGAATCGTACATAATCTTGATTACGTTCGGTGGTGCTTTTTTGTGTCTGAGCCGTATCCTCTGCGCGACAATACCTATAAAACTTATGCAAACGTATACACGTTGTCGTTTATGTATTTGGTTAGACAGAGAAAGAAAAAAAACACATACAAAAGGGTCATACTGGACAGATCGCCGTTAAATAGTGGCCCTGAAACAATACGATCGAGTAAAAAGAGCTTTTTTGTTTAACCAAGAGAGTCTGGACCAGCTGAAGGTACTCCAGTCCTATACGATATGACGGATAAAAGTGGCGATCTCGAGCTCGACAATGATGCTTGCACCGCAGCCTATTTTTTCCTTGCTAGAAATATTTGCTTAATTGTTCGACACGACTACGTATAAGTGTCGTGGGCTGCTTGGCAGTTTTTTTTTCACTTTTAATTTGGTAAATCCGCAGAGGTATCGCGTTTCTCTATCGAAAAAAATGAAAGAATCACAAACAGGGGGGATCAGTGTGTACTTGATCACGGTCTCGTGATTAACGGGCGCTGAACTGATATTTTTTTTTTGCGTCGAGACAATCTTAGCTTCGGAATATGATTTTCCAATGACGTATTGTTTGACAGAAAGAGAAGCGTGCGACAATAAAACGGCCTGTTGGAAAAAATACTATATAACGAAGATGCAGTCAACTATTATTACCGTATGTTTACCGAACCGTAATATCATTGTCTGATTACGGACACACCCTGCCGCTGTCTTATAACTTAACCTATTGTTATCTGTATGGCACACGATTGTGACCATTTTTTCAAAAAAAAAAAAAAAAAAAAGTAAGAAATAATAATAAAGTTAGGGTTGATTTCGCCGCAGCTCATCGTACTTACTGTTCTACAGTAATTTTTACCTTCATCATCATCATCTTCATCACGACAACGACGAAAAAGACCGTAGAATCCAGTGTGTGAAAAGAGAAAAAGATTGCAATCGCGATTACTCGTATTTCACTCGCAAGACAAGACCAGGGTAGGGCGCCGCGCCGCATCCATCTGAGGTGGATCGCGGCGCGACGACGTGATTAATTTTCTTACTTACTGCCGGAGTATACTACACTTTTCCGCATTGTCATCGTGTTAATCTTATTTTTAAGACCGAATTTAAGATAGATATAGTCTACGCGATGTGTATAAGTTTTGATAGAGGTAAAAATCTGCGCAACTGGGTGCTGGGTAGTAACTATCTAACGGTATCGCGTCCATTCTCCGATCATTTGGGAGCCTATAACTGTTTCTAGGTATGGGTACCTCTTTTGGAAATTATTAATGGTAGATATAGCGGTCCGCAGGCCGCAGCGAAAAAGGTTTTGTATCCGAGTCGGTCCTTTATAGCATATTGTTGGACCTGGCGAAAGGGTCAGATACGAGGGTGGCCTGCCTTTTTTTACAATTCAACCGTATCTTCGACGTGTTAAATATTAATTACAGCTGTGCGCCCTGCAATATTATCGCGTCGAAACGATGATGTTGTGTTTCGATCAAAGGTACCTATATCAAAATGGCGTAGGCTATTATAATTTTGATATGTATTTTGTTCGGTTGCATGGTCAGAACTTAGAACAACGCAAGATTGAAAAAATTGTCGGATTAAAGAAAACTTATGAACATTTGAAAAAAAAAACGATCTGTTTCAAAAATAGGTAGACATGAAATCTGATTTCTGAAAATTATTCTGTGATTATCTAGCAACAAAAAAAAAAAACTCATTTTCTGAAAATTGGTTCTTTTGAATAATATTTCAGACATTTTTAAAAAGTTTATTGAATTTTTAGAACTTCCGATCGTTGCTTTGCTTTTAAAGATAAGTGAACTACCTAGCGCACATTGAGAGTGAGACGTTCGCTCGGGCTCTATTTATACGCTCGATTTTTGCGGTTATTTGTCTCAGAATCCTTCAGTCTGATTGAACAGAAATTCGAATATAATTTTCTCCTCCAGAAGTTGAAAACAACCGCTGGAAATTTTCAAAAAGCTGCAGTAAAGATGACGACCCCTTTTTAGTCTATTTTCGGTGGACTATAATTTTCTGGTACATGGATAAGTGCGAATAGCAATCCCATCGAGGAATGTCGATTCATCAGTCACGAGCCCCCTCCTTCCCCTTCCTGCTCAATGCTCATACATGTATTCTTTTCATTTTGCGAACACTGACGCTAATTTGGGAATATTTTTTTGTTTTTTGTTACAGAACCAAGTTACTATATATGTTCAACATGCAAACAGAGACTGCATTCGGCGTGGAGGCTGGTGCAACATTGTCAAAACAGTCACGGTATAAAAATCTACCTAGAATCGTCATCGTCAGCCGGTTCCAGTCCATCGGCGGCGAATTGCGCTGCTCCGCCGAAGAATACGAATAGTAATCATCATTCGTCGTCGTCTTCATCGTCGTCGTGTTCACGATTCTCGGCGTCTTCGTCGTCCAACTGCTCGGGAAATTCGTCGAGCGGCGTCGGCGTCGGAGGCAGCGTACCCGGAGTGGGTGGCAGCGCCGGTTCATTGGCGGCGGCATCTTCGTTACCATTACCGTCGGCTTCGATATCGTCGCGATTACCTTTACTGCCGCCGACGTCGACGTCGATGGTCGACCCTCGTAATCCTTTCGGCGTTGGAGGGCTGCTGCGTATGCCTTTGGGAGATCCGACGCGTCATCATCAGTTCGCCAGCTCGTTGGGCGGACTACACGGCGGTAGCGGTGGCGGCGGCAATGGGGCCAATTCGCCGGTATTCGCTAGGCCTTCATCTAGTCATCAGGATAATCATTTCCGTATGGAGCAAATCGTTTCGGAGCAGTTTCGTCTGAATCCGCACCACAGTATGGGTTTGGCTGCGGCCGCGGCCGCGGTTGCGGCCAGCGCCGCTGCCGGAATACCGCCTCCGCATTCGCCTTATCCGCCGCCGGTCGAAAGGCCTCCTAGCAATAGTATGCATACGAATGGACCTCGATCGATGATTCCTCCGCCACCTTCGTTGTCGTTACCGCTCGAACCGCAGCTGGATTTTTATTCTCAACGGTTACGTCAGCTGGCCGGCACCACTAGTCCGGGCGTTGCGAACGGGCCGAATTCGTTGTCGCCTCGTAAGCTGACGCCGCCTTTCACGAGTCCGGGCAATTCTCAGCCGTTACCCGCGAGCCGATCTTCGTCTACCGATAACTCGGCCAACGATTCGTTGGACTTGTCGTCGAACGCGCTGAAATCCGAGCACGCGTGTAACGACGAAAAAGCCGCCGATTTCTCGGTCAACCACCATCACCACCATCACGATAAACAAGGGGCCGCGGTCGATAACGAATTGAAATACAAATGCGAATTCTGCCCCAAGAGGTTTAAATTCCAAAGTAATCTGGTCACGCATCGGCGCGCGCATACGCGCGAAAAACCCTTCAAATGTACGCTTTGCGATCACGCCTGCACGCAGAGCTCGAAGCTCAAACGACACATGAAAATACACAAGAATCAGGCCCGGGGAAACGGGCTGACCGGTGGCGAAGCTGGAGTCACGTCGACCAACGGAGATGGCAGTACAACTTCGACACCGGAGCAAATTTCTAACGACGGATCGGACGATGAAAGAATAGACGACGACGACGAAGAGGTGGTCGCCGAAGAAGAAGACGAAGAAGTTGACGAAGACGAGGAGGAGGATGACGAAGACGAGGAAGAAGACGAAGAAGAAGACATGGAGTTGGACGAGGAAGGCGACGAAGATGACGATGGCGACGCACCCGAGGACTTGACCACCAAGTCGACCTCCTCAACTCCGCCGACAAATAACGCCGCCGAAGAGAACAGTAAATCGATGCAGTCGCCTCGACCGACTCCTTCTCAAACACCGCTCGATAAGACTCCCTCGGATAAGGTCTCCTCGTCCGGGTCGCTAGTCAGCGAACTAATGGATAAGTTCGGATTAAGCAGCAATCAGTTGTACAGCGAAGCGTACAAACAGGCTCTGCAAGAGTCCAGCCATAATCCGCATATCAGAAAGAAAGACGACGCTATGCTCGAGCCGGTCGCGCCCGACAACAACAACGTCAATAAAATGCCGCCGGCTCCGGTCCTAGAAAACGGCATGAAGATGAAATCCTCAGCTGCCGCCGCCGCAGCCGCTTTGAAGCTCAAAGAAGATTTCGCCGCCAACCTGATGGCTAGTCAACCTCCTTTGGATATTCTGGGCGCTTCGCACGGCTTCTTCGGTACCGGACTGCCGTTCGAGAACCTCCTCGATGTGGCCACTAGTAAACGAATGAAACTCGATATGGACGGTCGCCATAATCCGCTGCTGGGTCGAGGTAACCTGCCACCCGAAGCCGATGGCATCTACCCCGGCCTTTGGCTACCCGGTCTGGCGGCTGCCCACCAACGCGACATCTTCGGCCGCAACGACGTACCTTTGGATATGTACAAACCGCGTTCCAAGTCCAACTCGGAGAACCGCCACGGCAACCACCACCACAAGTCGCACAACTCCTCGTTGGCAGCAGCGGCCGCAGCTGCCATGAACCTCCGGCTACCTAATCAGCATCTGAAGAAGGAAAGCCGGCGCAACGACACCTGCGAATTCTGCGGCAAAGTATTCAAAAACTGCAGCAACCTCACCGTTCACAGACGATCTCATACCGGCGAAAAGCCCTACAAATGCGAATTATGTTCCTACGCGTGTGCCCAAAGCTCCAAGCTCACCAGGCACATGAAAACGCACGGTCGAATGGGCAAAGACGTGTATCGTTGCCGATTCTGCGAAATGCCCTTCTCCGTACCGTCCACCCTAGAAAAACACATGCGCAAATGCGTCGTCAGCCAAAACATCAAAGACAACGGACCGCTCATGCCGTCCATGCTGATCAAATGCGAAGACGATTCCAGCATATCGTCGTCTAAAGATAATACTTGACTCTACCCTTGGGGAGGATACCGGCCGATGTTGCCTTTACAAAGTATTTACTAAACGCATCGACACATCGCAAAAAGGCCTCTATCACTGAATTTTTTGGTACCTCCCCAATTTTACGTATACCTACTCTGACTCGTTCTCTTCATCCGTTCCGCTGCAGAAGTCAATATACCACCTAAGTAATAAAACTCTATATGTACCTAGATTACTATTTATACCCTTTTCCCCTCCCCCCGCGCCCTATACGTGTATATAAAAGTTAGATAATTTCATCGTTCCCCTCCCATCCCCCACCCCTCCCTCATCTTCTTCCTTCTCTATTTTTATCCTATATACTCCTGATCCTCGTCTTATATCGTATAACGTATATTTTTAATTTAATATATAAATATGTTGTACTTATTATCCTTTTTTTTCTTTTTATTTTTGCGGAGGCGACGTTTTGTGTTTTTATATTTCGTTGTCTTCTCTCTCGTCTCCCTCACCTACATCTTCGTCATCGTCGTGTCGTGTTTATTATTTTTATCTCGCGTAATTTTCTTTCCTCCATTTTCATTTCGTTTTGTTTCTTCGTTCCATGTGTGAACTACCTAAATATTGTTGTGTACGTGTGTATCTCTTATAATATATTTAGTATTATATTCTTCTACGTGAAATCCTCCGTCTCTCCCTTCCCACCCCCTCGTTTCATTCCTTCCTTAGTTCCATATCGAGGAAATCTCTCAGTATTTAGATACCTACCTATACCTACACTAAGCGTAATATGTGCTCACATTCGTGTTACGATTGTCTTTTTTTGTTTTGTTTTTATTATAGTTTCTAATTGTATGTTTTTTCCTCCTCCCTGCGTAAGGGATGGCCATTCAGGGTGCGAATGGCAGCTTCGAAATAAGAGCAAGTGGAAGAAGAATTCGTTTGCTCGTGTTTCGCAAAATATTATACCTGAAATTTCTTGAAAAAACATATAATTTGTTGACTATGATCATTTTTAGTACCTAAAAATGAAAAGGTATTCGAAGCTTGTTGAAAGATTTGATTTTTTTTAACGTTTTAACAACATTCCAAAAGAAAAAAAAATGTTAATTTTATCGCAGATGTTGATTCATTTAATATTTTACCTTAAACGTCGATTACGAATATAAGGATAAATAAATTTGTATAAATTTGTAAATTGTGATCGAGTTCGCGTATTTTTCCCCTCCCCCCTTTTTAGTACATATTTATGTATCGAAAGTGTATAAAAGAATTGTCCACTTTATTGTAAAGTAGTTACGCATTATTAGTAATTTTTTTCTTTTTTTTTTCAAATGTATATTTTTTTGTTGTTTTTTTCTTGTGTTAGTTTTCTTCTTGTTTGTTTTACCTTTTATTCTTATTTTTCCCGACATATCGAATTAAAAATACGAGAACCCGAATGTACTATAGAGATAATGATGCTGCATAAATGACTGTATGTACCTACGTATGTATGTATTTTCACAATCGATTATTCCATGCGACATTCCGATTTTTTTTTCTCGAAACTGATTTGTTTGGCGCTTTTTTCCCTTTTTTTCTTTTTTTCTTTCTTTTATATGGTGTTCAATTTAGTGTGTGTTTTTTATTATTATTATTACTTTTTTTTTTGTTGCCGCAATTGTACCTGTGTTTTGTTTGTAAATAATTATCGAAAGGTTATGAATTTATAGAGGTGATTCTCTATACTATATGTTCTCGCGCGTTTTACGTTACAATGGTAATAAATTATATCATAGACCTATTTAGGTTTTAAATTTACGTGTTAATGTTATTACTATTTATTATTATTGAGTTTGTTTTAGATGAAAAAAATTGTACGTTATTTTGTTTTTATTTTTTTCTTCTTTCTTTTTTTTTCTGCTTCGTTATTTCGTTGTTTTCCACGCTATTTATGTATTTTATTTTATTCGGGGCTAGTCTGATAATATTATGAGTAAATGATTATATAATTTGAAGAATAAATGTATTTGATTTTATCGTACGGTTTGGTTTATTTCGAGGTATTTTACTCGAGCGTTGCGTTTACCACGTGGTTTGAGGATGACATAAAGTGCCAAGTATTTTGAAAACTGAAGAAAGGTCTCAAATTAGAGCCTACTTTTTGATGAAACGAGAAAAACGCCTATATGCCTAGTACTTTATCAGTTTTCTTTTATTGATCTTGGGACTGCGAATTATTAGTGAAAAAATTAAATAACGGAATTAGATGCGTAAAAAGTCGAATAAGTGGTTACTGTCTAGTATATAAAGTTGATGACACATGTTTAGCTTGCAGTAGACATCGAAGTGTAAGTATGCCCAAAATAAGAATGGTTAGTCACATTGATACCTAATAAATGTGAATGATGGAATAACTGTCACTTATATGCAATGTTGCTTAAAAATAACATAGGTACTTCAAGCTACTAATATGAGTTGTTAAGCACTAAGCACAATTCAAAGTCTATGCCTTGATTGAGGAATCACTGATCATAATAATTTGTTTTGAATCAGCATCTTTAAAATGTCAAATATTTTGTATGATGTAACAATTTTCATCTAAAATTGAAAATTGATATACCCAAAGTTTGCTCAAAGTGAGCTGCGTAATGTTCTCAGAATAATATTCGTGTGCTTCGATCTATCAAAAAAAAAAATTCATTTTTATGAATATTGCGTTGGATACTAAGTGAGTAAGGTAAGTGTACTTGGTTTTATTCAATTTTTCTGTTACCAAAAATTACGTAGTTACTTTCGAGAATTAGGCAGTTAGGCGCACTAAAGACGAATTATTTTTCGCCCTTTCAAAAAAAATCACTTCAAATTTTAAAGAGTCCACTGGCGGAATAAAAAGGGGTGAATTTCATGACACTTCAAAGGAATGCTAAAAAAAATTAGCGTATAAAAAAATTAATTTTTGCCCAACATTAAAACTAAAGTGAGTTAGGTACATAACTTTCGAAGTAAATTATTGGATAAAAAGTCGAGGCAAAATTTGTCCAATTTTTGAAATTTTTATCCACTTTTCTGATTGCTTTCTCTCAAGTAGGTATTCCCTCTCAATTATTTGTAACTCCGTCAGAAAAAATATCACGTCATGGGTGAATGATTCTCAATTCCATAACTATTGAGTAATGATCTTCGAAATACATATAGAATGTTGTTATAATTCGTTTTTTTCGCCTACTATAGCCCCTTCAACTTGACAAACAGGCAATATCAATGGCATAGCTTGCTTTTTTTGAACGGGTCCAGAAAGGCCAACAGATGGGTCAAGTTGCCGATTATTTTCATTTTTTGAATGAACAGAATGGGGTGGGAGCGGGTCTGAATAGCTAATGTAAGATAAATACTAAAAGTAGTTATTTAGAGTAGGCACTGTAATCAATAGTGAAAAAACTAAAAATACCTAGTTCATGAAACGTGCTTGAGCCTCGATTAGATTAATTTTTTTCAAAGGTGCCAGGTCTTTCCAGGTTTACTCTGCCTGGGGGAGGGGGCTTTTTCAAGACATACTTGCATGAAGAGAGAGGAGGCGACAAATTTACGAGGAACAAAATTTTTCTACGCTCGAAAAGACAAACAAACGGATGATGCTTCAAACAATTTTTTTTTTCATCGAAACAGTCAACTTTGAAGTACCTACCTACCAAGATTTAATATGTTTAAAATCAAAATTTTGTTTCATTTTTCAGCTTATCGTACCTATTAGATTAATTTATTGGAATTTACTGTTTTAAAAATCGTCATTTATGATAATTTTTATCTTGAAATTAATTCGTCAATTTTAGAAGAAAGGTATGGTGAAGAGGAAAAATTGGCCCACGCGTCTATTGAATTATTTCAGACAATATCGAGAACAAAAGAATTCTACTCCATTCGAGTCATTTCTCGCTAAACTTCATCCAATCAAAGTCGTAAAGAAAGAAAGCTCTCAGACTGCTGCGAATAACGTGCCATTGGTACCTAAACGATAAGATTTTTATTCAAATAAGTAAATAAAACATCGACAATAACCTAAAATTCTACTTAAGTTGTTCAATATAGGTTTTCGATAACCTTTCTTACAAGTATACCTTCGAGTTTAAATTTTGACTGAAATAATTGTTAGGTAAGTAAGTACTCGATTCTATAAATGTACAGAAGTGCCTAATTTACACAAGAAGGTAAAAATCAATATAACGTAGATTTTATTTTCAAGAAATTAGTCTCGGGTCTCAGTTGGAAAAAATCAAAAGATACGCTAACGATTAGTCAGTAATTCTTAGAAATCTGTTGTGCTTTTCATTTCCTTTCTACTAGACTGTAATTACATTTTGTAAAATAATTCATGAAAAAAATTCGCCTAATTTTGCTCGTTTATTTTTTCCTTGTCCTATGGTACTAAATACTTACTTACGTGTGTATTAAATTGTAAATAAAATAGTACAATAATTTTATCTGATAAATTGATAATTATATATCTCAGGTATTAAGGTAATCCTAAAGATAATCAGCAACGTGACGCCGGTATGATAGGTGCAAATAGAATTTACTTATTCACGCTAATAAATAACCTAAACACTGGTACCTAATGTCAAAGTTCGAAAGCATTGAGGGAAAAATTAAAACCGAAATGCTAAATTTTTATTATAAGCATTTGAAAGCTAAAGCGCGATATTACGCGGATATTTTATTAAAATTATAGCCTCTTAAGATACCGTTTTATTAGTCGTAAACCGCCCTACTAATAACGCTGTTAAGTAAGTTAAGGCTTCATTGCAAGGCTACGAGTACGCTATTACACCGCCCGAAATATTTTACGGGGTGCGCCATCTACAAATATTCACGTAGACTAGAAGTAAGTTCGGCATTGGGATTAGAGGTCGCTGAAATTCGCGGTAGTTTCATTTCGGCGGTGGTGATTTTGTGACTAAGGGTTGGAAATTGGAGTAGATAACAAGGATGAATAATTGGGGTAATTTATTATCTTTTTCGTTCTTTTTTATTATGTTTTTGTTGAGGTGATTTGTTATCGAATTGTTTCGGCATGATGTTAATAATTATTGGGATATAAATTTTAAAATACTTGTGAAAATTCTTTTGAAATGACCTGTAGATAAGTGTATTCTCGTAGATGGCCGGTGGGCATTCTCGGAGGCATTGAGAACAATTTTTTTGATTGGTGATTATGTTGATGTTCTTGAAAGTTTGGTAATTTAGAATTTGAGAGAATTAGTCATTTTCAATTGACATTTACTATATTTTAATTTTTAAAAAATGAAAATGAATAATGCTCGATTTTGTTCTGAAACACAACATTTGACGACTTGACGTACGTAATAAAAAACCTCCCTTATGTACAGAATTTACTACCTATTCTATGAAGTGAAAATATCAAAAAGTAAAATTGTTTTATGCTTTAAAATGTTGATTCTACTTTTTCTCAAGTGAAACCTTTCACAATTTGTTGAAATGCAACCTCTGAATAAGATATTAGATATAAAGATAATTTTTCATGAATTTTTTTCCAAACATCGTGAAATTCAAAAAAAAATCTACTTACTCCTCCTCGATGTAAATTTTTTTATTCTTGGAGCCATTGAAAACTATGAGAGAGGAATCAAAATTGAGTTCAATCAGATGTAGGTTATATGTAGGTATGTGGGTACCTAAGTACTAAGCAGGCATTTACCCATTTAGAACTCATATGTTGCGATCCTTTCATACAATACAAATAATTGAAAATATAAATCTTTAAGTACTTCATACGTATGAAATTAAGTACAAAAAAAAACACGCCTTATTATAGAAGTTTAATTTTTGTCGAAAAGAAAGACGTAAAACTGACCATGAGAACCTACGAGTACTAACTACGTGTACCTTCTACCTAACTGCTCGTGTAAATTAAATTGCCTATACAGAAATAAAAAGGAACTTCGCTACAAGTAAACTCTCAACAGGTTTTTATTTACTTCAGGTACTTTTATGTAGATGGCGCTATTTTAGTTTTCTATCAGTAGAAGTGGTTGCAGTCTCAATTAATTCAGGAATAATTGTTAAATACAGTATTTTTTACGAAAGTTCAACGTGAGAATTTTCAAGGAATTTTTTCATTAATTTTCGTATTACCTACTTTTCTTCAAGTATGTACGTATTAGCTTTTGCCCAACTTTTGTACTTACTTTTTTAAATATCGAGCTGGCAAAAATAATATTGACTTACTTATAAACATTTCTCGACGTACTCTTTTCCTTCCCAGTGATGGTACATATTATAGGTATCTAATTATAAGTAATATATCTACCCACGTATGTACTCGTATGCAAAAGAAGTTCTCTCAGTCACTCAATTACTGATTTTGATCTTTTTCTTAAATATTGGAGGCAGCTTCAAAAATAATTTTTTTAAGAGAGTTTAAAATTAGGGTACCTACGTTTTAGTCCAAATTTCAATTACATTTCGAGACTGAATTTCGACCTATGTGGAGATGATATTTTTTTGAATGACTCAGTTTTTTACACTCCAAAGTTTCAAAATGAACGATTGAACAGTACGACTCCAAGAATTTTCTTTCTACGTGAGAAAAGGTATACTTTTTTGACCTAAATTTTTCTCAAAAAAACAAAATACATGCTATAAAATTTTGACATGTGAAATTGAGCTGCAATACTCGCACATCTTTAGAAATTTTTTTTGCTCTCATTCTAGCCAATTTACCATCAACGTACTTAGTGAGCTAATCTCGACATGAACTGAAGAAGGTAAATTTTTGGTCCACATTTTTTCAAAAAAAAAAAAAAAAATACCTTCAGGATTGTTGAAATGTGCTACTGGCATCTATTATTCCAGGAACGATATTTTTAGGTCATATTTTTATAGATAGGGACGTGATTCGAGGATCACTTCTGACATGAGTAAGAAAAAGCATATTTTTGGATATCTTTGTCAATCGGAAAAAGAAAGCCATTTTCGACAAGATTAAGACAACAGAACGTTTTTATGAAAATTTACACCCCCTCCTAAAAACATTATCTCCTTCATTTATATCAAAATTTAGTCTCTTGAGATGATAATTAGCTATTTTGTATTTTTAATTAATGTTATGTAGACATACCTATGAAATTTTTGGACTACCTAACTGGGTATTAAAAAAATTAAAAACCTTAAAACTATGAAAGTAGTGCAAGTCATACTTACTACCTTGGAATGAAGAGTAGGGTAGTGACGATAGACTTTGCAATTTTATCCTAAACCAAAATTCAACCACATTCTAATGCGAAAAGCTCATCTTGCATTTCGACCGATCACTCGGAAATACCTATTCCTTATTATCGAAGTAGAGCACAATTGCTCATCTTTAAAGATCCAATACTCGACATTTATATAAAAATAGATTCGATAATCTCATACTCGAACCCATCTCTACCCTCGATTTGCTAGCACTAGTTACAGATTGTACCGAAAGTAATTTCGCGACGAGATGGTAAATCGAAGAAGAGAGGCGCGCAGAGAGTGAAGTGGAACGATGGTAAATTTACTTTGAAAATATATATATACGCACGGAGTAATTTATAAAATAATTATGTAAGAAATGGCGCTATTCGATAACCTCATCTATAAATAAATTAAAATTTCAATTTCTCTGGTACGACAAGCTATTTCCGACATTTTAGCGAAGTTATTCGTTAAATATAAGGGTTACGGAGTTCCGCTGCAGTTTGCATCAATTAACGTATCTCGTCTGGTAAATTTAATTTCTTTATCGTTCAATAAATATCAGTTTTCGTTGCGTTTCCGTATTAGGCCCCGTTTTGGCTGCAGCCGCAACGTTGCGTTGGCATAAAAACGTCCAACCGAAGGTGCGCCGTGGCTGGCGGTACTGACCTGAGAAAGCTTTGGTTTCTTGCTCGACTGGCCTCCTTTGCACGAGTGACGAGTGGTTGGTAGGTAGGTAGGTACCTATAGCCTGCAAAATGGCGCGGCGGTCCAGGAGATCCGGCCGCACTCGGCACTCGGCGTACAAGGGGGTTAATTTTTGTATAAAAGTTTATAATCGCGCGCGCGGTACGGCGAGAGAAACTGAGAAAGTCGCAGTATTTATTCTAATCATTAATGATTAAGTTAAAGAAAAGCATCGTAGTTCTGGAAAGTAGCTGCCGCTAATTCTGTGATTAGGTTCGGTTGACTTTAAAGCTTAATACCTACTTTCAATGAGAGATAAACTTCTTGCCGGCGTATCTTATTCGGCATTCGACGCCGTACTCCATTCCAAAACCGAAGTTGTGTTAGTTTTCCGAAGTCTCCTGATTGCGGTCTCCGGCACCCTTTTCCCCAAAATTTCTCCAAAAGTTTCCGGCCTGGCGAAGAAACATGGCAGGCGATATTCTCTCTTCTAAAATAAGTTCTCTCGCTTCGTTATCTTTCCGTCTCTCTTTCTGATTACAGTTTACTCGTTCACATAGAAGATAAAATACCAAGAACCCATTAAATTCGTCCAGCCAACTGTATTTATCAGTCGAATACACATATATAGTTGTTAAGATAACAGTTTGCTCCTCAAATATTAACCGTTTTTGTATGCGTGTGTTTTGATTTATGCCTCTATATGACGCCCCGCACCACGGCCCCCTAGCGGCTCCTAGCTAGTAGCTCTAGCTACTATCGTAGATATGGAGTATGTGTTTTCTTATACCTACTTACACTCTATATGCAGTATGTGGTGAGTAGTAGTTTTTTTACTTCCTCTACCTCGTTTCTATCTCCAAGTGTAAGTATATTCTGTCTCCACCATCCGATGCCGTATCAGAATCACACACTTACTTATAAGTATAATAGGCGAAGTTACGTTACTACTAATAGACTACATACCATTTACCAATCCTCCAAGTTGTAGAAAGTATTCAAATTATACACGTGCAAACTGCAAGTGCAATTGTTTTCTGTGCCAGTGTGACAGCGCTGCAGGACTTGCTACCAGTTTTATGTTCAATTTTGAGGATTACTTTACCTTCTTCGATGTTTTTGAAAATTTCCCAATACTTTTCAAATGACTATTTTAGTTCGGGCATAACAATAAGTTATGAAAAAAATTGCTTGAAACTGATTCATCTGCCACTATACTAATTTGGATTCTTAAAAAACATAAGTGATACTATAATTATTTAGACTTGCAGAGTTTGAGAAGTATTTGAAGGTTTTTATAAATTTGTTGATCTTAAAATGAAAGCTGGGCAATCGAAGTCCAAAGTTCAATAATGTGATATGCTTACATAAGAATACCTACACGACTACCTACACCATCAGCAGTTTTTGGGTGTCAGATTTATCTTCGAATCAGCGCTTATGCTATGTAATCAGGAACTATTTCTACCACCGGATTTCATCAATCCACATTCGAAGTCCCAAAACATAGAAAGGGGAACCCCTTATCCATTATGTATTTGTATACGTATCAACTATCTAGGTACCTGCGAGTAGTATCTACTTACCTTTTGTACGCCTTGCTTCAGGGGTGCAGGCAACTATTTTGACACCAGGTGTATGTACCTACCTATACATAATATTCTTTTATCTATGCATCGGTGACGGTCTCATTCATTCATTTTCTATGCCTAAAATCAGATTATACGGCAACTATTCGGCCACTTAAGTACTTGTATCGATGACGTTTGCGTAACACCTTATTCAAAAGCTGAATTCGATACCTATTAACATTTTCTAAGTAAATAAACCAATTTTACAACTAAAAATAAGTACCTATTAAAATAATTATACACACAAAAATATAAATAAAAAAATTGTATGATCGCTCGAAAGGGCGAAAATCTTATAATCAACGCTAAAATAATCATAATAGGTAGGTAATTATTATTTAAATCCTACAAATCAAGCTTAAAATATTGCACGTTTTTGAATATATTCCTACTTTCTTAACCTAACATAAAAATTATTTACCAACTTTAATCAAAATAAAAATCTCCTGGAGGTAGATATTCCATACCTATATATTTGCAAAAAATTTAAAAAGGTTCAGAGTTGAATTTTTCTTGAGAGTTCAGTCTTCAGACGCTTGCCAAATTTAGGAGCTATATTAATAAAAAATTTGAAAAAAAAATTCATAAAACATACATTTTTACTGTAGGTCTACTCACAACTATGGATTTTTCATGATGGCATTAGCAAAACCAATGGGGAGTGGGGGGGGGAGTACGGAACTACGAAGCTCCAAAATTTTGGTCGAAATGTAAAAAAATAGCAAATCTCGTGTGACATAAATGTAACGCTTCATACTTGTATGTTTTCGAAAGTGCTGAACACGAATCAACTCATTTTTTTGATTTGACTTCTCCAACTTATTCTCTCATTGGTCCTCCAAATTTCCTGAAAATCGAAAAAATCATATGACATATGATTTATTAGGTTTTTGGGAGCGATGAATACGAGTATCAATTCGTTGTTGTTGTTTTTCATTTTTTTACTTAGTGCCTGTAACGCATTCATTAGGTTCCCAAATTTCTTAAACATTGAATAAGTACTTACGTTTGTGTCACATGTAGGTCAGGGCCTATTCTAAGGCGCAGCTCCGCACATTTTGCGTAGTTCCAAAAAAAATGTACGTAGTTCCAAATTAGTTTGCGCAGTTCCAAAAATTCAGCTGCGTACTTTTTTCATTTTATTCATTTATTCATTAAAAACAATTTTGAACAAACCCAATAGCCATAAAGATAGACAATGAATATGAGAAGTAGAATTTGTGTAAGTTCCAAAAATCAAAAAATTACCAAAACCATGGATTTTTACTTCTTTGAAATCAAAATTTTCAAAAGTTTTCGCCCTCGCTTCGCTCGGGCCAAATCATTTTCCATTTTTGCATTTTCTGATTATAAGTTACCTATAGAGTCGAAAAATTGTTTTCTCACATTAGAAATAATGCTGTTTCACTTTAAACTTACCAAAAGAAGCTCTTTTCATTTCTGTCATAACAACTATGAACCAGAAAGTCCCAATTTTTTGCTAAAATACCAAAAAAAAGTCCTATTTCTTGTCAAAAATTCGTAAACAATTTGAAACCATAGGTAACTTATACCTACTTAATTTAACCCTGAAAAAATGAAGAATTGTGAATTTTTGAGAGCTCTTGCCCTCGCATTCCTACTTTTGAAAATGTTTTAATTTCCTAAAAACAGAAAATTTTGAAGCCATGAAAATTAACTTTCTGCATCAAGATTGATGTTGTTTTGCGTTTCGAATTATCAATTTTTCACACCTTTCGCCCACGCTTCGCTCGGGCTAGATCATTTTTCTTTCCTTTTCTCTGACCAAAGTGAGTGAAGAGTAGAAAAATTGACTTTTCGCATTAGAAATAGGTACCTACTAATTAAAGATCATATTTATAGACGTTGCTTAGGAATTGGTTGGCTACGTAATGATTTTTAAAGTTAATTTTCCAGTCATGATTGAATTTTTAAAAGTGGATCTATCATTAAATTGAGAGATTGGATCCTACAGTATTCATATAATTTTTAAAATATGAAATTTATAATTCGTTTTTTAGAAAAATTGAAAAGAAATCCGCTACTAGCTGATCAGTTCCTAAGTAACGTTTATAAATATGGTCCTTAATGTTGTTTTACTTCTGAAGAATCATTAATTTTCAAAAGCTTTTGCCCTCGCTTTGCTCGGGACTTCATTATTTTTTAATCAGTCGCATTGTGAGCTATGTTTGCGCAGCTCCAAATTTTCCTTAGAATAGGCCCTGATGTAGGTACCTACTTCAGTTAATAGGATGATCTGAGAGGTGCATTTTTCTAACACATTGCGAAATTTAACAATCAAAAAAAAAGTCACGCCATCTGGTGGATTAAGTTTTTGCAGTTTTTGATGAAAAAATTGTGGGGTTTCTAAGAAAATCTGACCTGTTGCAAAAAAGCTTGGCATGTCACAAACACACTTCCGCCACCTCTGATTAATTCCATGAAATACATTTGCTTCAAAAATATTCAACCATCTAACATGAGAAATGTAAAATCTGGTTATTAATAAAAGATTTGTTGTTCTATTTCGTTGCTTAGGCACCGGCCACTGTCGATTTCAAAATTTTATGAATTATCTGAGACCTCCCCTAAAGATGATTTACTCAGAGGTCTGAGAACACCTCCATTCGATTTCTCGATGTTTTTCACTCGAATTTAATTTCTTGTGAAATTTGTTTCTCAATAAACTCGAGCTATCTCCAAATAGCGTCTGAGAATTCAACACAGGTAATACGATAGGTACAACATTTAGTCTAAATATGTGAACTTATCCATTCTTGTGAAAACGCCCATAATTTATCATTTTCGTACGAAGAACACAAACAACCCTGTCTTTAATATAGTTATAGTTAAACAAATGAATGTCGATATACTTAGTATACGCGAACGCGATAAATACAGCGATAGGTATTAAGTATAGACTAAAGGTACAAGCATTTCAGCTCGATTCGTCAGTCTATTAATCGAGCTAATAATAATAAATCGCTGATTACAACGACAACGGTGTAAGTAATTTAATAGTAAAATTTAATTGAACAACTGTCGGGTCATTTTGGCGGGTACCGATCGTAAATAAGGTTACACGGTTGGAATATTAAGATGACGAAGTGCCTTTCGCTAATGATGGGTAATCAAGGATAAAATTCCGCGATTAAGGGTAGTATAGTAGGCGGACGAGGTAAGGACGAAGGGTTTCCTAGCCTCTTAACTTAGCCCCACTTTCTAATCACCGTTACTCCCGTAATGAGTTGTAATTAAGGAGCACTAAGTTTTAGGACACGTCTGCTAGCCTCCAACAGATGCTTTCGTTTTACTTTGTACTTTGCAACATATCCGTCGCTTTAGCCGATCATTATTTCAGTGTTTGCCAATATGTTATACTTAATTTTCGGCTAACGTTGCTTCGAAAACCGAACACATCGACAGGGGGGCCGAGGTGGTGCAAAAATTACCTAACGTTTGGTTTATATCAACACTCCGCATGTAGGGTGCGTAAATCAAATTACTCCCCCGTATACGTTGTTGTAGGTTAAAGGCGTTTGTATATCAGAACTGCTGTACTTATTAGCCTATTGGACAATGTAAGCACGTAATATTTACCGTACCTATACCACCATGCAACGTAGGTAACATTCCTTTAGGCACGAATCTTGCCGATCTTAATCCTAAAATACAAAACTCGGGTGATTTAGTTCTGAAACAAGCTTTAATCTTGAAACTCTTCGGCCAAAGTTTAACTTAGTGCCGACGCTTTTATACCAATAATTCACAACTTAAATAGGTTAATGCTGCATTTAAGGTTTCTCAATTTACCGGCAACAACAACTTTTCAGTACCGAGTAACCAGCTTGTCAGTATACCTGTAGGGCTTTTTATCAAACGCCAAAAAATTATCCTCTGTGCTGCCAAGTAAGACGTAGACGACGTAGCTCTAGCTACGAGTACGTAGTACGTAGACGTACCTAGACCTACGTAAGATCCTTTGTCGCGAATAATTAGTTTGAAAGCTTTGCCAGCACACAGACGAACGAGCGTTCAACCGGTCGAGTTTTTTAAACGTGTATTAATATTCGAAGGGTGATGTATTCGTGGCGTGTCTTCCGCCTGAGAAACGAGCAAGTGTTCAAATACTTATAAAGGGGTGGATAATTTCACATTTATTGGCGTTTTTGAGGGTAAATCGAGTGGTACGAGAATATTGGCTGCGTATACAGTGAAGTGACAACTGAGTGAAAGCAGAGATTTGTTGCTTAGTTAGGTGATAAAAGTTGTTTGAGAAATTTAACATTTTTATTTTGACAAAAAATTGATCGCATGACATCTACTGGTAATCATCATAAATTCGAAGTTAATTTATTTGCAGATAAGATGTCATGTGAAAGAAGAATCTTACGCCAATTTGGGGATTACCTTCTCCAAACTAGAAACTCATATAATCAAAGCTCATTTTTTCATCCTTTTTTCTTCTTTTTTTTTTCTTAAGAGGTATTTTAAGGAATGTTGTAGCCTGCATTTCCTCGTAGAGGAAGTACCTATCCCAATCAGCAAAAAATTTTCTACAGCAGACGCTGAATTTTATTTTTTAAGATTATAGTCTTATTGTTAAATTTTTGAAGATTCAAAGATCCATTTTTTTGATTTGAAAAATAATACTAAAAATTGAATGAAATTTTGGTAAAGAAGTAAAATTTGATGTCTAGATACACCATTTCTGACATCTCAAAGTAATTGACAGTTGTTTCGAACTATTCTGGAGTCTCCAGTGAGTTTTTGGCTCTCTCCAGTGTTGAAAAAAACTGTCAAAAAATAGCCAAAATGAAATTCGACACAAACTCGGATATACTGTTTTTGTGACCTTTTCGATCGATTTATGGACAAATTTTCAATATCCATTTCTATTGGTCCAAATCCAAAACGTTCTCCATGTTATCATTTTGGAAAAAAATGAAAAAATCTATGTTAATTTGCTCCCAAACATCAAAAGAGTCATCGTAAACAGCTGAAATTTAGTTCATCCTTTATTTTTGGCCACTCAAATGGATTTATAGCACAATGATCATCTTCATCGAAAGATTTTGGAGAAAATTTGCTATTCAGAACTGCAAATCACACACTCTAATTAGGTATCTTTTATAGTTCTAAATTAAAATTATGTTATTCTTTGATGAGACGCCCTGCATATCTTCTATTTACTTAAAATGCAATCGTGGCTCAGACAATTTTTTTGATAGCCCAGTTATTCCAACATACAAGTAATATTCCATCTAGGTAGCTATGTGAGAATCTATTAGACAATTTTTATGACACCTTGGGCGTTTTTTTTTTGCATGTTCGTGATTTCATTTATTGGATCAAAAAATGCGACAAATCAAACAGAAGACGTACATCTTTTTTTACGAAAGTACTACGCCATTTTAAGACCAGCTTCCTAGGGGATAAATAAGCGTCAAAATGGACTCAATTATACTTAAAAATTTGACTTTTGAATACATACCACAGCTATGCAGACATTCATGTCCATTAAATTGCCTAATTCATTTCTACAGGGGCATTTTTTTTACAGGTAAAGCAATTGATTAAGCAAATGGTTTGACACCTGTGGGTAAATATTGCATATTCACTCATCGCAGGAAGTAAAATTCGAGAGAATGAATTTGATAGGTACCACGACAGTTGACAAGATATCAATTAATGCCTCATTATAGTCATTATATAAATATCTAACATCCTGAATACTCAACCATACGCTGCCATTTCATCGTCGAAAAAAAACAAGCAAAAAAGAAAAAAAAGGCATAAAAACACGACGAAACCGAGTGAAGAGAAAATAAAAATCGCGTATAAACGAGCAGCAATATTTAGGAAAAAGGAATACGACGACGACGTATTACCTTATTTATTCGGAAAAACGAGTACGAGTTTTTAATTCTTTTCAGTTCTTTTTTAGTTGAACCCTCGTATTGAACTTTTCCACGTAACCATATTAATTATAATAAGAAAGGTTCTGTCGGAGGAAAGTTAAAAACTTTTAGCTTATTCATAAGTTCCTTCCAACCAAACGTAATTTTGTAACCCTCGTATAAGTTACCTTTTGAAGTAAAAGTGGTCGGTGTATTTCATTAATTTTTGACTGCATAGAACAGCTCGGTTCAGTTTAAGTGGTTAAACTTACCAGATGGATTCAGTGTTACCAATTTTTCTCAGTGTTTACCAAATAGTCGTCGGTCACCGATTGGATTATTAATACATGCATATAGGGTGTATGAAATGAGAATTTCCTAAGAGCCATTATGAAATGGCCTGTACAAAGTATGAAGAAGAAAAATTCGACCATAAAACATTAAAACATTTATTACGGCGTGAAGAAAAGCTTTCGAGTTTCGAGTAATAATCCAAATACTCGAATCAACTCGATTGTGAAATTTAAATAGCTCCACGAGTATAGTTTTTTGCGTGAAAATAATCTCTGTGTAGGTTTTCGTTATACGAGTGAGAGTATTTTTACGTACATTGGCAAACATCTCGGCCTCGCGGCTTCGGCCTTTTCTAGGACGAAACGAAATACGCGGCGAACCCCTTTTAAAGTAATCTAACCAATTCCATATAAGCCGAGAGACGTATAAAGGCAACACTGCCGGTCTTTAATACCCTTAGCCAGTTCGCTGTGTTATGAATGCAACCCTTATTTACGAGGGTAGTTGACCACAGCCACCTACTATCCGTGTCCGCCATCTTTCTTTGCTCGCCTTTCTTCTATCCCTCTAATAAGTTTCTAGGACCCTCGTTCGTAATTATTTCAAACCCTATTCCCAGTCTTAGGAAAAGTAAACTTGAAAACCAGTACTGTCGCCTACTTCCATTATTTAAACTTACTCTCGCCTTTATATTCCTTTTACACTATCTTATGAAAGCCAAACGTAAAACTCTCCCTATTAAAAAACCACCCCCGCCTCGTCATCGTCGCCATCTCCAAACTCGCATTTACCAAGGCAACACTATACTACAGCAGCACTTTTATACGCGCAATTATTATGTTGAGATTTTTTTCTCTCTCACTTCTTCTTCCTCTACTGCATTAATTATACTTACGACCGTATAGCCGATAATATAACGGATACCATAGTCAGTGGTTCGTAGACTAATGAGCTTTATGACCATGGTTTTTCACGTTTCCGTAACCGAAAGAGAAAAAAAATATTATACGTTATTCTAACAACAAAATAAAATAATGCGGCCGAGTTTTTCTTTCTTTTTTTTTCTTCGTTTTTACGAGATACGACTACGACTCCCCTTACTTAATAATTTTTATTCGCAAATTTATCCCGTCTGGCAAAAATGCCTAACTATTTCGTCTTTCGCGTCACGTCTTGATAAGTAGATGTAGTAAAATGCGTGAGTGAGAGGGTGGGATTTTTTATTCACGTGGAATGTAAAATACTGAAAGAAAGGAAATTAATCGTAGGTAATTGTTGTTTTATTTTTTCAAATCGTGTTCTGTTTCTTTTTTTCTTAAGCTCTGATCCAGTTACGCAGATTTCAAAAGACAACGTACCTACCTCGTTATTTTGATTAAAAATTCTGTTATGAAAAATGAGTTGTAGATATAGGTAGGTATGCGAGTATCTTTTGAAGCTTTTGCAGCCATCTTTTGATGTGAATTTTCGTCTCATATAGGTTAGCTTTGTATAAAGCGAATGAAAAAAAAAAGAAAACTTCTGAAGAATTATACGAAAGGATGGAGGGAAAAAATGGTAGAAGAAGGGAAAGAAAAAATTGTTGCCTTTGACAAAGTTTTATTGTTAGCTTTTCTCTTTAATATCAGGGTGAAAAGTAAAGAAAATTTTCTCCAGAAAGAAAATAAATCGACTAGAATGTTTTTTAAAAAAATTATTAAGAAGCGGATGGTTTTAAAATAAATTTATGATGAAAATATAACTTTCAATATTTCTTTCTTATACAGTTTAAATTCAGGGCCAATAGATAACAAAAATGGCAAAATTAGGAAAAAAAGAGAGTTTATAATGAATAAGTTATTATGACGTCACAAAACTGTAAGAATTACAAATTACCTAGTTACCTATTTTTTTGGGTACAGGCTTATAATTTAAAATTTTGGAAAAGAAGGCAGGCAAAATGTGAAAAACACTTCTAAAGCTATAAATATTGTGTTATGTTTGTTTTAATGAGCAAGAAAGAGTGAAGGCGCAGAATCCAAAGTCAGAAGCTTCAATTTGTTTCCCAATCCGACATTAATAAAAAACTAGACAGCTGCGCCTGGCGCAGCTGTAACAGTGTGCGTAGCTTCTTTAGTTAGGAAAGCACAACCCAATTTGGGAAAAGAAGCACAACGCGATTTTGAAAAAAAGCACAACAAAATTTCAAAAAAAGGCACAACTTCGAAAAAAGCACAACGCGACTTCAAAATAATAAGCACAATGCTATTTTGAAATAAAAACAACACAACTTTGAAAAAAAGCAACCCAAATTTTAAAAATAGAACGAGATTTCAAAAAAGATCACAAAAAAAGCGCCGCAAATTTAAAAAATAGAACGAGATTTCCAAAAAGATCACAATATGATTTTCAAAAAAAAGCGCAACACAACTTTGAAAAAAAGTGACTGGGATTTTGAAAGCAGAACGCAATCATGATTAAAAAAAAAGCACATTGCGAATTTGAAAAAAGGCACAACGAGTTTTTAGAAAGAAAAGCACAACGTGATTTTGAAAAAAAAGCGCGACGCGATTTTTTAAAAAAAAGCACAATGCGGTTTCCGAAAAAAAGCACAACGCAAACTTTGAAAAAAAGCAAAACGCGAACTTTAGAAAAAAAACAACGCGATTTCAAAAAAAGCACAACGCGAACTTCGAACAAAAAGCACAACGCGATTTCCGAAAAAAAGCACAACACAAACTTTGAAAATTTTGGAAAAAAACGCAATTTCAAAAAAAGCACAACGCGATTTCGGAAAAAAAGACCAACATGATTTTGAAAAAAAGCAAAACGCAAACTTTGGAAAAAAATAACGCGATTTCAAAAAAAGCATAACGCGAACTTCAAACAAAAAGCACAACGCGATTTTTTAAAAAAAAAGTACGACGCAATTTTTTAAAAGAAAGCATGACGCGATTTCCGAAAAAAAGCACAACGCAAACTTTGAAAAAAAAAGCACAACGCGAACTTTGGAAAAAAACAACGCGATTTCAAAAAAAGCACAACGCAAACTTCGACCAAAAAGCACAACGCGATTTTTTAAAAAAAATGCACGACCCAATTTTTTAAAAAAAAAAGCACAATGCAAACTTTGAAAAAAAAGCACAACGCAAATTTTGGAAAAAAACAACGCGATTTCAAAAAAAGCACAACGCGAACTTCGACCAAAAAGCACAACGCGATTTCAGAAAAAAGCACAACGTGATTTTGAAAAAAAAGCACAACGCGATTTCAGAAAGAAAAGCACAACACAATTTCAAAATAAAAAGCAGAACGTGATTTTGGAAAAAAAGCACAACGCAATTTCGGAAAGAAGAGCACAACGCGATAACGCGACTTTGTAAAAAAAGCACAACGCGACTTTGGAAAAAAGCACAACCCGATTTTTAAAAAAAGCACAACGCGAATTTTTGAAAAAAGCACAACACGAATTTTTGAAAAAAAAGCACGCGATTTCAAAATAAAAGCAGAACGAATTTTGGAAAAAAAAAGCACAACGCGATTTTGAAAGAAAGCACAACGCGATTTTGGAAAAAAGCACAATGGGAGCTTCAAAAAAAAGCACAACGCGAATGTTCAAAAAAAAGCACAACGCAAATTTTCAAAAAAAAGCACAATGCAAATTTTGGAAAAAAAGCACAACGCGATTTTTAAAAAAAGCAGAACGTGATTTTGAAAAGAAGCACAACGCAAATTTGCAAAAAAAGCACTGCGCGAATTTGAAAAAAGCACCACACGATTTTGAAAAAAGCACAACGCGATTTCAAAAAAAGCACAATGCGATATAGGAAAAAAGGACAACGCAAATTTGCAAAAAGAAGCACTGCGCGAATTTGAAAAAAAAAAAGCACTACACACCTTTGCAAAAAAGCACAACGGAATTTCAAAAAAAAAGCTCAAAGCGATTTCTAAAAAAAAAGCACAACGTGATTTCAAAAAAAAGCACAACGCAAATTTGCAAAAAAAAAAGCACTGCGCGAATTTGAAAAAAAGCACTACACAATTTTGAAAAAAAGCACAACGGAATTTCAAAAATGAAAACGCGATTTCAAAAAAAAGCACAACAAGCACAACGCGAATTTGAAAAAAAAGCACAACGCAATTTTGAAAAGAAGCACTACACGATTTTGAAAAAAGCACTACACGATTTTGAAAAAAAGCACAATGTAATTTTAAAAATGAAAACGCGATTTCGAAAAAAAGCACAACGCAATTATGAAAAACAAGCACAACGTGATTTCGAAAAAAGGCACAACACAATTTTGAAAAAAACCCACACGATTTTGAAAATGCACTACACGATTTTGAAAAAAAGCACTACGCGAATTTGAAAAAAAGCACAACGCGATTTCAAAAAAAAAAGCACAATGGGATTTTAAAAAAAAGCACTATGTGATTTTGAAAAAAAAGCACAATGTGATTTCAAAAAAAAGCTCAACGTGATTTCGGAAAAAAAGCACAACGCGATTTCAATAAAAAAAGCACAACGCGATTTTTAAAACAAAAAACTCACTGCAATTTTGAAAAAAAAGCACAACACGATTATGAAAAAAAAACATGAAAAAAAACGCGATTTTGAAAAAAAAGCACAACACTATTTTGAAAAAAAAGCACAACGCGATTTCAATAAAAAAAAGCACCACGCAATTTCAAAAACAAAAGCACAATGCGATTTTGAAAAAAAGCACACCGAGATTTTGAAAAAAAACATGAAAAAAACGCGATTTTGAAAAAAAAGCACAATGCGATACTGAAAGTTCAAAAGCTCGAAAACACAATGCGATTAAAAAAGCACTACGCGAATACGAAAGCTCGAAAGCACTATGCAACATCGAATGCACAGCACATTACCGAAAGCTTGAAAGTATAACGCGACACGGATAGAACTTCTCTGGAGCACAGCCAAAGCGCAAATGACGGGTGGAATTTGACTACCAAGGGTAGCCACCTGCTTTCATTGTCTAGGTACTGAATGTGTGTAAATGAAACACCTGCAGGTGCAGGTGTTCTAAAAACTTTTCGAAGGGTAGCCACCTGCTTTCATCGTCTAAGTACTGAATGTGTGTAAATGAAACACCTGCAGGTGCAGGTGTTCTAAAAACCTTTCTCAAAATTGAACCATGGGAAAGATAACACTGTAGATAAGAATATTTTAGGACACCTGCGGTGTTACATTTTAAAAGGGATGTCGGCTTCGCTTTTGATAAATATAACACCACAGGGGTCGGCTTCTCTTTGATAAAAATTTGAAAATTGAATAATAGAAAAGATTTTAGAACCCCTGTGGTGTTACATAAATTTCAAAATTTATCTGACGTCGGCTTTGCTTTTGATAAATATAACACCACAGGGGGTCGGCTTCCCTTTGATAAAAATAATTTCAAAATTTATCTGACGTCGGTTTTGCTTTTGTCGGCTTCGCGCTTTTGATATGGCCCTTTTCCCCTTTTTATTCTTTTTTGGTACAAATTTTCGTAATTAATTGCAATTACTCAAGAAGCTAATTGAGTAATTGCAATTATAATTACGGCGTTGAATGCCTCATGATGGACCACATCTACGTACGAAAATTTCAAAAAAATCGGCCCATCCATCTAAGAGAACATTCGTTCCAAAGAATTTTTCCACTTTCAGAACGAAACCAATAGTGTGCTACGCACACTAAAAAAAACACTTTTTCTTGTTTTGGTTCAACGCCATTTTTACGTGCGTGTTGGCATGATTGTAATTCTCTAAAAATCTTTCATGTTTCAAATCATTTGGAAAATCCAATTTCAAAAGGTACCTACCTACTACTTATTAAATAAGAAACAGAAAATTTGATCGAATTCGAATTGAAATAATAGGTAAGCCAAAATTCAGTGTGTACCCCATTTTACATATCCAGAATCGATTGATAACGATTTCAAGGCGTTCTAGAGCCTCTAACAAATTTTTGGATTTACTAGGTTTGCAAAATTGTCTTTAAAAAGTCAAAAATCCTTAAAACCTTGGATAATACCTAATTGTGCCATTTTTATGGCAGTTTTGATCGATTATGGCTCCAATTTTCAAAAAAAGTTTTTTTCACTCCAAGGCTTAAAATTTCCTTTAGTGATTATTTTTGGAACAAACGAAAAATTTCTTGTTTTAGAGTATACCGTTTCTTGTAAAAAGCTTAAAGGGTTTCGTCTCATTTTAGAGCTTCCCAGATAATTAGCGGGTTGTCCTAAGCCATTCTATAGCCCATAACAGATTGTTCGATTTCCAGTAAGTATTGAAAAAAATGCCATTAAAAATGCTCTCGAATAATATGCAGCATTTGTGGTGGTTATTTAAATCATTTCAGAAATAAGGCTTCAAGAATTGTTTTTGCTGGGTGACTCAATTTTTATATTTTTTCAAAGGGCTTAAAAATTAAAATCTACTGGAAGTTCCAAAATATACCTAGCTCAAAAAGAAAACGAATTTATTGGGAAGGGGTCAAAAATACTGAAGACTCTACGGATGACTCAAAAACAACCACTGATGGATTCGAGAGGTCGAAAATAGAGTAAGTATAAACCATATTTCAATTTCATGCCACAATTTTATCCTATTTTGTTTTTTTCTTTATAGATAGAAAACGAGGCAGATTTGTTTTTTCAAAAATTTTCCAAATATTCAAAAATGAAACTCAAAACCTGAAATTTGAACTGTTGGCCTACTTTGGTGAGCTATTTTATATGTATTTTGTTTTCTGAGGAACTTTAGGCTTGAAAAAGTTCATAAAATGGACCATAAAAATTTCAATATCTTCATAACCAAAAGAAAAAATAGGGGTAAATTATCATTGACGATTAGGTGGGAGAAAAGGTTTGATTTCTCTTCTAATTCATCATCGATGAATGCAGGATTTAATTATTTTATAATTCTTATATGTATCTAGTTATATCATTAACTAGACGCATTTATTTCTCAAAACTATCATTTTTGTAAGTTTAAGTCCTCAATAATTAACATACTTACACGTACCTATATACCTCATCTGTCTGTCCGAGAATCATCTAAAACACTCAATAGTGTAGGTACCGCAGACTAAAAAGTAAAAAATTCCAAACCAGAAACCCCATTAAAAAAACATTCATTTAAAACGGAATTTATTCGTTCACAACTCGTAAGACCAAGATTAAGTTACATGATAATTCTGCTAAAGCAAATAAAAATGAACTTAAAAAGGTTAAAACACGAAGCTGCTCATTAAAAAAAATAAAAGTAAGTATTTTTCCACGTCATAATCGAGTTTCCAACACTTAGTTTAACTTTTTTTCTCCTCCAACTTTTCTCCAAATCTTCTTATCTGTAACAAACGCAAAATTCGCAGCAATAAAATAAACATTAACGACAACAATAGTAAAACATTTAGGCGCAGTTTTCCTATAAGGGAAAAATCTCACCTATCAACCACATTTATTTTGAGCCAAAATTCGCACATAAGAACATCCTCTATAGATTCTTTTTTCACCTATCTTCAAATGTCAGTGTACCATTCTAAACATCGTCTCCATCTGCACAATAACTATGGTATACCCTGTAACAAAATCAAAAAAATAATCTTGAAAAAAACTGTAGACCAGACGAAGTTATACGTTAACGCCAATTATATCATTATACACATAAACCAGGTACTAAAATTATTTACTTTGCATAAAAATAATTTACTTATCATTAATAAAGTCGTATTTAAACTTGGGGCACGACAGTGAGGGCAGAGTGAGTCCTCACCGACGATAAAAATAATAATAACACGAAGTTCGGGGAAAGAAAAAAATCAACGAGGAAAAAGTAGGTAGGTATAAGTAAGAGTATATGATACAAGAAAGGCAGGCAAAGGCAACGTTGTTGGTAAGAGGGAAGGCGGGGGTATGGGGGGCTACGCTGGTGGTAGCAATGGGGAATGAAATAAGATTAAAGCTTGCTCGTTAAATACTAAGAAAGACTTGGCATAACAAACGATATCGTTGGAATTTGTCTCCCTTTATTTACATACTGAAAATGGTCCTATTTCTGTAACTATATAGGCTGCGGAGGTATGTAAACATTTCCTCTTATAAACTAAGCCGTAGGTCTAATGCTGTCCGACATTGTTTACATAATATTATTTACATTGGTAGCTCACTATTCTTCTACACCTCTTCTTAAAACTACCAAAACATCCCTTTTCAGTTTACCCAGTGTCGGATTGAAATATCCACTGTCCCGAAGTATCTACTCTAAAAGCAACAAATAGCGCTGAAGCTTTATCCGGCGTACCACATTGTTATCAATTTTGTTTACACGAGCTTCCATATACAATTTTTTCGCTATTTTTACCACTAAACTTTCGTCCTCTGAATGTCAACTGCGTACAGTGTACATATCATCATTCGAACGTAGCTGAAACTGTATCGTGAATTAATTAAAATGGTAACGAATCGTCAGTCATTTTGGAAAAAAAAAAAAAAACGTGTCCAGCATCGACCATAGGTCTACCAGGTATACTGGTAAATTTTTAACGTTACATTATTCTGAAACCGGAACTACGTGGTTTTTTCTACCTGAGTTTTGAAGAAATATCTTTCGACAAACCGGGAAGTAGTCTGGACAATAAACAGTTGACCGTTTTAAAAATGGTGGACATCAAACCCTTCCATTTGAATGGGAAAAAAGGTCACTTCCGGGGTACGAATCCTAGCAAAGTACACCTTTAACTGACATGGCTGGCTTTAGGCTTAACCAATTTGGTCATACTTAGGGAAGAGAGATAGGCCCACAGCATAGGACGGGTGGAGATGAAAAAAAACCTAGTGAATCGATAAAGAGCAACGAGAGAAACCGAGAGAGCAGAGTGAACACTGTTATGGTTGTATAGCCACTCGAGAAGTTACCATCGACGAACCAACGGACAAGGGTTGAAATTTAATTGGAAATTGTACTTGGGCGAGATTTCAAAATGTGTACTTAATAGATAAGATCTGTTTTTAGTGTATTTTAAAGCGAATGAAACGCGGGCGAGATGGTTGACGTGTCCTTTTCGAGTATTTTAGCTTTTATGTGGGATGAGAGAATTTCCACAACGAGTGTGCAGATTTACGTGGTAATTGGTTGATTGAATTGGTGTGATTTCAAGTACTACAGCGTCAAGTTTCACTTTTATACAAGCGGCCCGCAAGTTTTTCTTTTTTCAACTTTATCATCGAGGGAGGATGGAGGAAAAATTAGGTAGTGCTCGCGGCCGTGTATTTCGCTCATCGATGAATAGATATAGATACGATGGGGTTGTGAAGAGGTATATTTTTTTATTTTCTTCTGATTCATCATTGATGGGGATCTGGAAGCAAACCAGTCCACATACTACATACCATACCTACCTATGTAACCAGCATGAAATTTTTGTACGATTTGATGATGAAGTCGAGGTTGTGTTTCTCAATAAGTAAGACCAATCAAAATTCAATCATTTTGAGATTTTCTTTGCAAAAAATTGAAAGAGAGTATTCCAGATTTCTTCTTACAAAAGAAAGATATCACAACTGCCACAGACAATTTTGAACTGGGCAAAGCTCGATCAAGAAGCATGCAAAAATATATCACCAGCCAAATTTTTAGCGAAAAGATCAAAATGCTTCAAAATTGGCATAGAAAGTTGAAATTCGTTAGAATAATTATAACCTATATTTTTGCCCCGCCAAATCGATTAGCGATAGTTTCGAACTGTTTTGAGCAGTTCTGGAGCCTTCAGCATATCTTTGAAACTTATAATTTCAACAAAATTTCTCTAAATAAAGTTGGGAAGCCGAAATTCATTTTGCACCTTGATTTCAACATGCTGAGTTAGCTCTATAGGTGGTTTCAAGTCGTTTTGAAGCCCAGCGACTTTTTGGAAATGCTTCATCTCGCGAATCGATTTGTGGTAGTTTAGTTCTACCTCTTTTAAACCCTTTAACAGATTTTAAAATTTTCCAGTTTTTGGAAAAGTTTTAAAAAAGGACTGAAATTAAATTGAGCATTTTTACAGCAGAGAAAAATCCAAAAGTCTTCCGGAAGCTGTAAAAGGACTCAACCCCTCATCAATTGATTTGAAGAGCTTAAAAATAAGATCTACCGACTACATCAAATATCAGTGTTCTATCGAGGGCCTATCAAATTTCGAGTTTTCCTTCGAAATTACATAGCCATTTGAAACACTCGGCTCTGAGAGAGAGCGGAAAGTCAAAAGTTGAGAAAATAAATGAAAAATTTTGGAAATGTCTCCGAAAAAAGTAAAGTAATCTGCATCCGAAATGATAAAATTCTTCACTGTTGAATAGAAAATTGATGCGGAAATTGAAAGACGGGGAGAGGTACAGAACCAACAAAAAAGTCTCAAAACATCTGCTAGATGTTTCATATATTTTACAATGCTAGAAAACGAATGAAAAAACAATTTAAAATATAATTTGACCATGACCCAATCGCCGTCATCATCTTCAAACAATTTGAAAAAAATATCAAAAATATTATGACTTGAGAATTGAGATCAACATTTTGAACAAAAAATCTTGCTTGCAACTGTTTTAGGATCGGAGTAATTCCAGTTCGAAATTTTCTTTCGGACTTTTTCGCCGGATTACAGTGGAAATAATTTTTTGGGGAACATGGTTATGAATAGGATTTTTTGGGATAGAAATACAATTTTCGAACAGGTGGTGAGGGAAGATGGGAGGGCGAAATTTTGTCAACTCTAAAATTTTTTAGTCTCTCGAAGACACCCTGCAAACAACATTTTTGATATTAGATATTCCTAATAAATTGAAATAAATCATGAGGGTTGGAATATGGACTTTTGAGGTCGCTTGAATCCGTTTTCATTGTTGAATTTTACTCTTGACTCTGAGCCTTCTTATGGCTCAAATTATGTGTAGAAACATAGGTAAACTAAGTATTTTGTATTTTGTATTTTTTTAGAAGCCGTTGTACTTGTATAATTTGTTGTCGTACTTTAATGACATTTTAACATTGATCATATTTTCTTCTTCTTCTTAAAAAAAATAATGTATTTATTATGTGTACAAAAAAAAGACAAAAACAATTGTTTTTTAAAACATAGCTTACCTACTTGAATATTATTAACACACCATTGTAAAACTCATATCAACCGTCCATGTTTTTCCAATTTTCACCGTAGAAGTCTTAAGTTCCCTTTCTTATCTCAAAATTTCTCTCAAAATTGGTAGGACAGTATCGGGGAAAAAAAGTTTGCACAAAAAAAGTGAAAAAAAATCATCGCGATGTTTTAGAATTTCTCTATGATTCACTTCCATAGATTAGTGAATAAACAAGATCTACTCGTACTTATACCTAAATGCCGATTTACAATTACAATAATCCAAGAAAGAAATAAAAGAATCACCACACTACCAAAATGAGTCGCCATTATAACCAAGTAAGATGGTGTCGTACATCACATTACACACAATAAGTATCTTGGCGAACTGTGCGAACTGCTCGACGCCATTACGCGGAACCCACTACACCAAAGGCACCATCAATTGCCAGTTTGTTAATTTGTATGCAATCCTGATGTGTAAATTTCTTCAACTTTCACGTTCACTGTACAGCACAGTGTGGCAAAACGATGCCAGACCCGAGGGAAAATAAGTTTTCTTTTACGCTTTAAGTGTGAGGAGGCGCAGGCGGCGATATAGGAGCGAAGAAATGCATTGGGAATACGAGTTTTATTCAAGTAATTAAAACTTTTTGTCGATACGGTGCTGGAATTTCACTACAGAGACCACAAAATGAGTAGGCCGACAGAGAGGACAGAATATATCACGCTGAAAGCGAAATGGAAACCAACTCTCAGGTCTCAGACAGGTACTTACTCGAATATAAGAAAATTTGGTAGCTAGGCAAGACAAGATGACCACACACACGCGCGCGCGAACCAACTACCAAGTCGCGAAAAATCATCGTACAAATGAAAAACGAGCTGCTTTTTATCAACAGGATGATAATTTATATAAACACGAGTACCTATATGGTATACCTATATGATAAAAGAGATGGATACATATATAGGTAGAAAGGCACGCGCCTTCTTCGTGTTTTGGTTTAACTCGTAGGTAATTCGACGCTCATACTGGACTAGTTCACGGGGACCAGTCGAACTGGTATATTTTAATTTTTACTCTAAACAAGCCGCAATAATGTCACAACTACAATTTCATTACAGAGGTACCTTTAACGGTTCGTTTTAATTTAAAATATACCATCAAGGTCTAAGGTTGGTTTTTGTAAATTAAACGCCGTCGACCATTTGTACGCGATTAGCAAAAAGGCCACACCGACCGGCCACGCGGTGATGTCCGCTTGTATTAATTTTCATAACTCGTTGCCAGGTGTTAGCACATAGCCGGACCTACTATACGTAGACGTACAAACGTAGGTAGCTCGTATTCGTATATACCATCTAACATTGGAAAATATACCGGTCCGGCCAGGGCCAGGTCGACCCTTTGCTCGCAAATTTTTCCCTAATTACGGGGTAATAAAGGGCGGATGCGCGTGTTGTGCTTTTGCAAGCGGCGAAAGCTAAAGCTCTACGCTTCGTGTGCAGCAGCGACGCTCTCCGAAGCTATAACTTCGCCTTTGCCCCGATAGCCCCCCTCCCCTTCCCAGAACTACAGTAACGCAGAACAGTAATACGTAGTACGTAGTAGCTTTTCAAAAACAATCTTAACTCTAACTTTTAAAAGATGATTTATTTACGCAAAGTTCCTTTCTTCTGTCCTCATGAGGCTACATTAAGCATTGTGTTAATTCTTGTATACGATACTCCGGATTGTTGCCGTGCTTTTCCGTACGTGTAACCGAATGATAACCGGAGAACCAGTACACCGAATGCGAAAGTGGTTCTCGTTTATATGGTTTTCATGTTGTTTCGCAAACACTATTTCTCTATCTCTCTCACCGGGAAAAGAAAAGAAAAAACGACTTTAAAATTACACAATAACACGTTAGAATCTTGTATAATGTTGCCCCGAGAAGACATTGTTTACAACCGAGTACGAGTCGCGGATTTTTCAAAATGCATTGCGGAGCTGTCAGCCTTTTTCGAGAGAAATTTCGGCGAAATTACTCGGCAAGGTTTGAAAACAGCCAGCGTCGAATAGGTATCTCTGCTTTGGTTCAAGAAAAACTTCCAAGTTGACTTTCAGATGTGGGGAAAATTAATGCAATTACAGCAGCTACAGTTAATTTGGTAGTTCACGAGTCACTTATTTTTTTGAAATTTGAGCCCGCAAGTAAACGGATGATCAACTTTAAAAATTGGAAACCACGTTTTTTTTGTTCCATTTTCATTTTCCGGACAAATTCCAAAAATCGTAAACATTATAGGATTCGCCCAGTAGGTATATACAATTTAAAAATGTTGGTTTCATTGTTTTTCACGCGAATCTACTATATGTATATTATTCTACTCAATACCGAAGAGAAAGGGGTAAAGCTGGTAGAGGGGGTAATTTATTACGAACACTGATTTCGTGGAGAACCTGAAAAAAAGTTTGGAATAAAATAATACATTTTACTGATTTTACAAAATTCATTGAAAATTTTCCATTTTTACGTTCTCTTTTCTCAATAAAAAATTGATCAAATATGTCGGTAATAATTTATCCATTACCCCCCCCTCTTTACCCCGCCCAATCCTATTTAAAGGAAATAAAATGTCATTTCTTATGGGCCAATTTTGGGTCTCGATGGCTGTGATTCCATCTATTGCAGCTTATAAATTTTTCGAGTCATTGAAATCGTATGAAGAATACAAATTTGATCTCTCGTAGGTACATTGTTAAATGAAAAATAAAAATGAGAAATTACGAGTATTCCAGCAAGAAAATCGCGTATATAGGTACGCGAAATAATATGAAGAGTGATATTCCAAAACTCGCTTTGTCCATTTTTATCAAAGTTGGGTTTTCAGCAGTACCTGGTAGATGAAGTATTAACTCACATTCCTACATCATCAACCTATCAAAATGAGGTGTTAAACTCACCTAAATAGCCAATTCACTAAAAATTAAAAAAAAAATGATGTTCCAAAACGCGCTTTGTCCATTTTTATTGAAATTTTTTTCAGCAGTATTTAGTGGATGAAGTGTATACCTACACTCCTACATCATAAATCCACCCAAATAAAGTGCTAAACTCGCCTAAAAAGCCAATTTACCCGTTTAAAGGAAAACTGTTTTTCCTCTTTCCTGAAAAGTTATGAAAATGGACAAAGTGAGTTTTGGAATATCACTCTTCATATCTACCTATGGGTAGGAAAAATCCACAATCAACTCTGAAAAAGATTCCCATCTGGTCATTATTTCTATATGTGTTTTAAAATCTGGTTCAGATGTTCTTTTTTTCAAATTTCGATGTCTGCGGGTTAAATTTTTCAGAACTGCGATTAATTTCATTAAAATATTCCATAAGGAGTCAAGAATTAGGCTCAAATTTCTGCTCAATTACATTTTCAGATATTTTGAAGAAATTTCGGAATCTGACAGAAGATTAAAATCACGGAATAGAATCCCGCAAAACAGCTAGGAAAATGAAAATCTTAAAAATGAAATCGAGTGCTTCTAAGAAAATACATTATGAAGTGCTACGATCACGTTTTAAGGGAGGAAAATCTGTTAGTAAAAATGCCGAATAAATCATGATTTTTCTTTGAAATATTTTAATATTTTCTCCTGCCTGCCTTCCTCATCCCCAAATAATCTTGAGAAATGAAAGTACATATTATTTGAATCAGAAATGTACCCACTATTTTCCAAAAATGTATTTTTTCAGAAAAAATTGAACTCCGAAAATTTTATAAGGGTAAGGGCACCAATTATGGACCAGTCCGCAATATGGACCAGCGCCCGTTCTCGTTGGTAATTAGCGCAATCTGTCAGGAAAAAATGTATTCTGATATATTTTTCATCAAAAAAACGCGTGAGACAAAAATTACAACTGTAAAGTCAAAACTCGCTGAGAAATTTACAAAAAACTGTTTTGAGACACTGAAAAAAATTTTTAGTGTGTTTTTCAACTTTTATTAAAATAGGTATATATGTGGTGTAATTTTCTAAATGTCATTGATGTTTATAATATCAAAAAAGGATGTAGTTTCTGCTGGAGTGATCAGTTTTTGCTAAAAATGAGGGTATGTACAGAAATTTTTGGTGCAAAGTTTTTTTTTATGGGGTGCGCTAATATGGACCACCTGTGATATTGAATTTCTTACTCATTTTTTACAGCCGCTGAAAAGGGGAATGCTTGAAATACTTTTTTTTGTTCATTTCTACTAATAAATATGATGTTTTGAAACGTAAAAATATGTTTATTTTGAAATTATTCTGTAGGTGGTCCATATTAGGCGTCCAAAATTTTGAACTGTCATTTTGACACTCGTCATTCAACAATTTGAAAAAAATATTCAAAATTAACCTGAACTGCTTAGAATAAGTTTTTTTGTTCATTTCTACAAATAAATATGACCTTTTGAAAAATGTGAAAGTATGTTTATTTTGAAATTTTATAGGTGGTCCATATTAGGCGTCCAAAATTTCGAACTGTCATTTTGACACTCATCACTCAACAATAAAAAAAACATACTTAAAGTTGACCTTCACCCCTGAAGTTTTGTACAGTGTTAGTGGAAGGATGGAACTTCATTTTAAGCCTTTGTGGAGGTTTCTACCTCCTATAGTTTTCAAGTGGCAATCCTCCAAAAAAAAGTGGTCCATATTTGGTGCCTCTACCCTTAGTAATAAAATATGTAGGTAATACTTGCACTTCATATGTATTTTATCCCACTTTTACAAAAACTTAATGAAAAAATAACGTTGAATGCCCGGGCAAAGTGAGGGTGAAATTTTGAAAAATGGAATTTTTAGTCATCCAGTATCTGCTTGATTGGAATTTTTAAGATTTTTGATTTTTTTAAAAATCTATAGGTATTCTAATTTGGAGGCTACAAAAAAAAATTCCAACAAGTAGGTATACTTTTATACTTTCAGCAAAATGAATGAAGTGAACAAAATATTGTGAACATTTTTCTTAAAACGTGGCATTTGCTCTACTTAAGAGGTATTTTTTTTACAAGTTTTCAAGGGAAGCTCTAGCCTAAACAATGAGCAAAAAATAACACATCTGTGGATTTGAGTTCCTAAACATTGGGTGAAAATTTTTCTATTTCATCCCTGCACAAAATATTATGAGAGCCTTTTTTGTATGTGTTGAAAAAATGAACCCTGTTACTCAAAAACTATTGTATATACATATATGTCCATACCCTGAATAGAAAATGAGGTCCTTTAAAAGAAGTCTTCAAAAGGAATGCGATCATTAGATGAATGTACGTGTTAGGGTCTTCATTTGGGGTCATTACACCTTCATGTCAAATTAAGATAATACCATGTAAGTAGGTACTTAATATGACATTTTTTAATGTAATAATGAAAAGTCTTCGTAATTGTGAAAAAGTAAAAATTTATGATTAATTGAGACAGAAAAAACATGATATGGAGATTTTTGTTGAAATATACGTATAAGCACCCAATTTTATGGCATAGAGATTTGTTTGTTCCTACAAAAAAGTTACAAATTTTTTAAAACTAAGACGCAAAAAAGACTTCAACTAACTGGACGAGTAAGCAGGCATTATGTGGACTAAAGTACGTTGGTAGTATAGAAATGTAGGCCTAGATACCTAGGCGCTTCTCATTGGAATCAGGCCTTTTAAATCTCGACTAGAAATATCATTTCATCGTTCGAATTGTTTTTGCTTTTAAATTAAAACGAAAGGATTTCGCAATTCGCCATCGAAACCCAAAGCTGCAGGTACACTAAAATTAGAATCTCGTCGGTATTCGTATCCTACTACACGTATAGTCTCAGCCGAGATAATGAGAGAGAAAGAGTAAGATAGAGTATAAAAATCGTAGCCAGCACTTGCCACTTGGCTTTGTGTGTGTGATACGACCTGGTAGGCGAAGGTAAAACAGAGCAGGAAAACGAACTACAACGAGAAGGATATGGCAAGAGTAAGAGAGAGAAAGAGTACGTACAGAGTAAAGAGCTGAAGCTAAAATACCTATACAAACTGAAATGGTAAAATGTTCGAGGATATTTCCAGGGGACGGCGTTTAATTCTTGATAAAACAACAACAACAATGAAAATGGACGCCATTTCGCCGTGCTTTTCTTATTACTGCTTGGTCTCTCATTCCTGTATCACCCTCTCTTTGTCCGCGACTGTAATTCAACTCCGGTCTGCGTCTCCGCGTCCGCGTTGTAGTGGGCAGCCTACTTTCATTATATAACCCTTTTGTTATACTGTACACTATACCTAACGTATACGTGCGTCGCGCGAGGACGACGGTGTTGATTTTCATCTTTTAAGAACACAAGGGAGAAATGCAATTTTACCTTTACGACGTAGAAAATGTTTGGAATTTTAGTTATTCGCCCGTTTGTACGTACTAAGATATCATTTATAAAAGGGAGACCAAAATTATACCAATTATTTTAAATGTTGTATGTGTACGTTTAAAATTCCCATTCGCGTCGTTAATTTTTTACGACCACTAGATAAAGCCGCCACACGTGGACCTTGCGTCTTGTACAATGCTTATGATACCTGTATCATGGTAAGTACGTGTACGCTGTAGACGATTGCCATCTTAATACCATCAAATGTGCATCACTCTACAGTCTACACTATACATGCAGAGAAGCACAGGTATATCTATCCTACACTACACATCTATGTAGATGTACTAGGTAAGTAGGTACCACGTGTATTGGTGATATAATCTAAGGCTAAGCTATACCCTTTTAACTTGAAAGCTGAAACTATTATTCCAAGAACGGTACCTCGGTACTTTGAAAAAAAAAAAAAAAATCCACGAGAAAAATTCATCTATTCATGCAAAGGTCAAAAAAAATTTCTACAAGTGGTAGGTACCTACTACCTACTTTGTTGGGAAATGAAAAACAAGGAAATTCAAAATAAAAATGTGCTTACGTATACGTACGTACCTACCGGATTTTTTTTTAAATACTCGTAGCAGAGCATTTTTTACCTACCTGTACAACACGAATTATGGGCTAAGGAATATATTTGTAGCAGCGTAGACTGCGTTAACTCTCAACAGAGCTCCGCCCTTTTGCAAAAGTTAATTATGGACATTTTACCAGAATAAGGTTTTCTTTAGAATTGACCACTGTAACGTTAAAGCCTAAAGGTCACGCGCGCCTTTAATAAAACCCGCATAGCCTTTTGCGGATCGTTTGGTTTCATTTTTTCATTATTTTAAAACTTGGAGATGTTTTTAATGCGCGGACAAATTAATAAGGCATGTTTTTTGGAAAAATATATAGAAACACTTCTAACAAGCCAAGCTTTTATTGCAAAAAATTGTCGAAAGTAGTACCAAATACTCGCCAAGAGTCCTCCTTCCGACCCCTTGCTAATTTTCTAATGGGAGGCCTCTCGACCAGTTTTTCAGTCTATTCTCCTTTTGGTTTGGTTTATTGCCTTATTTTAAGAATTTTTAATTTTGATAAAAGCGAAGGAAAATTTTCGTTCTTTCGCACAAATTTACTCCTCACTTTTGATTAGGGTTGGGACAAACCGCGAAAAAATGATCCCAACTATCGAATCACGAATCACTGCTCGGAAAAAATGATTCACATCAGAAAATGTTCGAATTGTAGAAAACATTAAAATTAATTATATTAATTGTTTTATCTTTGTGGTGTTGTATTGCGAATTTTCCAAGATCGAAAGAAAAAAATCTTGAATTTTAAATTAATTGCAATATCATAAAATTTTACAAAAAATTGCCGAAGCTTCATCTACCTCTTGAATTTTACAAATACTTACCTCCTTCCCTCTCGTCAATTACGACCATTTTTTATTTTATTTGAATCCCATGTGCTCTGTAGAAATCCTCTAGAAAGCGTTAGAGTAACTTTGTAAAGTGACAATTTATTTAAAAAAAAAAAAAAAAAAAAACACTTTTCAACCGGTTACCTCGAATTTGCAAATTATTTGCCTTAGGTCTAATTGTTTCAGAATGTCGAATTATGATCTATTGGACTGAATATTTTTCCATTTTCAAAAATTCGTCTAACATCGACATTTATATGAAACCAACCTTGAAATGAATTATCAATCTATACTTGACGAATCTAAGATCAAATTGTTGATTTGTATGCCCTCAGAGAGAAAAGAAAGAGAAAAAGAAGGAAAAATAAATAAGTAAAAAGTGCGAACAACTGGCTCGTCATATTCATGACTATGCTGTTTTTTGACCACCAAATAAAGGCAATTCTTCAATCCAATGGCGATAAAATTAATTACATCTTTCGTCGGCAAAGGTCATTCTTCAAATAAATCTCGCAAAAAATCCTTTCTCTTTCTTTTAAAACGTTGCCGGCGTAAAAAAAAAAAGAAAGAATCTCGGAAATCTCTCTACTAAAAAAAAAAAGAAGAAGAAGAAGAGGAAGAAGAGGAAAAAATGTATAGGAAACACTGAGAAAACAGTCTTAGAAAAGCAAACGTTGCCGCCAAGTTTTGACTTGGCTTTAATAAATGACTACTTAGGCGAGTGTTCACTACGAAATAATTATGTCGAAAATTCCCCCATTTTCGCGGCAGATACCACACCGTCGTCGTCGTTCGTCGGTGTTATGATTAATTTGAATCACGTCCCAAACAGACCAACTTAACCGTTTAACGTCTATTTGATTTTGAATAGTCAGAAAAGCGCGTCCTGTGTAGACCAACACGCCAACATGCACCAATAAAGAGTCGCATTTTGTCATATCCCCGAGCCCCCGAACCCCGACTACATTCTTCTGACTCGCATAGTCAACTACTTATTATATTTCATTTGGCGAACAATGCTCGGTTATAGTCTAATTGTTTGCTTTTCTCTTAAAACACACCACGTATAAACGCGTTCGCCATAACTATGAAAAGGAAGTACACACAAAACCGAGAAGCTCATTATAGTTTTCCACTAAAAAAGCTGCGATACGACGCGAGAATCGCATCTCGTCTTCTCACTCGTGCGTTTGTGATTGCAATGACGACGACGATTTTGCTTGAAACCATAATTATATAGCCAGAGAGCCTTATCCCTCTTCGATTTGTTTTTCTCTTTTTTGGTGCGAAAATCCGAGTACCTATAGAAATTCTACTATCGTGAGATGTGAATCAAATATCACGTTCTAATTGGTGCCGCATAATCGTCAAATACAGTACTTGGCATATATCAAAGTACCTACCTTTTTATTTAACTTATATTTTAATAAGCCTGCATAAGTATTGAAATTTGAAGAGAAAAAATTGTCTTACTGGAGGTTAAACACGCTGGAGATGAAAATCATTCTATACAAAAATCGAAAAAACATCCAAGAATTCAATTTTTTCAAATTCAAATTTGGGCAAGTTGATTTTTAAATTTTCCGTCCAGTTTTAGAACAAAGGTACCTAGGTAGTTAGCAAAAATCAAAATGAAGTTTAGCACATTAAATTTGGGTTTATCGTCGACACGATTTTCAAAATTTTTCGTTGGCAAGTATGTTGAAATTCAAAACAAAATATTCTTCAGCCACTATTCGCAAAGACGGTTAATCCAAGTTTGCAATGACAGATTTTCCATTTTGGCTGTATTTATGATACTTTTTTTGAAACATAGAAAATCCGCAAAAATACGCTGAAGATCTTCACAACGATTCAAAATGAGGTCAAGATTAGGACACACGTCAAACTTCAGCTACCTACTTTAATTTCATCATCCAGATCCCATTCCTTGGCTGAGAGGCCAACTCGTCTCACATCCCCCCCCCCCGACCTCAATTTTTATTGTGTGTGTCTAATTTACATGTAACTTTTCATTCATTTTTCTCCAGTCTGGTGTGTTTCCTTATCTCGTAATCACCTTATTTTCATACGTACATGATTTTTTTGTAGAAGTTTAAAATTCAAAAATTCACCGAAAATTTTAAGATGGCTTGAAACCATGACCATCTGATTTAGTAGATCTGCATTTATAATGAGGTATAATATAGATTCCAAATTTCAGTTTTCTGTTTCAGTATGATAAAAGAATATTTTAAATCATGGATCAAAAATTTGGCACAAAATAAAAATAAAAACCACAATTTTTTTTGTTGAAAATTCTCTCCTTTTGAGGACCCATATCTATCCTTCCAGGAACACCTCCGGAGCCAAATTTTTTTCTGAGTAATTTTCAACTCAAAATGAAGGTAGCTGCCAAATTTGGTCAAAACCCTCCAAGATTTTTTATTTTGCGAAGCTCTATCGAACTGCATCACATAATCCAAGAAATGCAAATTCGCTCATCTATTCTCCTTTCTCCTTTTTCAAGCCAACCAACAACTCACCAGTGCCATTAGCAGTACCTAACATATTAGATCTGGTATTTTTTTTGCGTTGTAAAAATATGTACCTACAAATACATATATTTCGCTCCGAAATACAGGAATGACTCTTACGTTATGCAGAATGGTTTCCCTGATAATACATATTGTGTTCGAACATTTTCTCCGGTGTGTTTTTTCGTTTCCTTACAAGTCGATTTCGGACTCGATGAAAATATTTATGACGAGCATCCACGCGTACGTCGTCTTCGGATTCACAAGTCGCTAACTTCGATTTAGCAGTAATAATTTATTATTCGGAATCGTAGCTACGTTTTTTCCCTGTTTTTCTCTTTGGTGTGTTCGTCTTGTAACGAGATGCATCGAGGCAAACATACGCTGTACATTTTTTTTCTAATGAAACAACAACGGTACCATAACTATCTACATATCATCGTGATTTCCTACGTACGAGAATACATATTAACTCATGTTCAATGGCATGGCTAGATCGTGCTTTAAATTAGCTCGAGGGATTCATAACGTAGGTACTACATTGGAGTAATTCGCTGATTAATCCGGAGAATTTATAAGGGGGGATACCTTTACCTGCATGCGTAATCTGCGAAAAACATGATGATTCAAAAATCAAGACGCGATGATTTGCTTGCGTTGGTCCAAGTAGAAAATAGGTGGGTAGGCATAGTACATATTTTGGAGGAAAATGTATTTATTTGAATAAGACTCGTGGCACGAGTCTTTCCCGAAGATGGTTAATTTTTGCGTTTACAAAAACGCCGGTGTGTCGTTTCGTTTGCACACGCCGACGATATAGAAAGGGGGTTGAATACAGTCGTTGGCCAGAGAGGTGGATGGGTAGAGTCAGAGCCGCCATGGTATAAGTTAGAATGCTAAAATGCGGTGTAAAGTTTAACGAGAGAAAGTCCTTCGTGTAAGGATGCGACATGAGGAAAGACGACGACGATGAAAACAAAAGTAACAGAATGTGAATAATCCCTCGGAATATATAATGGCGACATATCCTTCACTTTGTATGCTAATTTGTCATCAGCGAGCTTACACCACTACGCCTCTCCAATGCTGGAATCTTATACCATTCGGACTAACAACTTTGCTCGCTTTACGGTCACATTACACATTCAGATGTATCAGCACATATAGCGAGAGTTTTGCCTTTAACAAGTTAGCTATGTAGCTGCTAGCTCGCCCGTCCATATATTAATTCTGGTACTTTGAAGGCGCGCACATTTTGAGTAACTGGATTAAAGGAGATGTTTGGTTTATAACGCCGAGATACCCATAGATATACATACAGAAAACAGATACAGGGATACCTGCCGTCGTGTTTATACGGTGTCCTTTTACCTCAAAATAGGGTTAAAGGTTGGTCAGGGGTTGAATGTTGATGAGCATGGTGATATTTAACGCGAATTATTCGTAGAGGTAACTACTTATTTACGTGCCCTTATACCCCTGCTGCCTTGTGCGAGATGAATGGATCCTGTGTATCCTAGTACATTCTAGCGGAACTGGTAACACAGCATCATTTTCATCTCCGGTGTATATGTTTAACCTTTCATTTAGCCTTTTTATTCATATTTTAATGCAGTGTGTGACCCGAGTACTTGACAAATTACCATAATTAAGATGTGATTTTTTAATTCTAGGTACAGATGATTGCCACCATGGACCAGTTTATTCGTTCGCACTTTGTCCGGTATTTGAAAAAGGCTTTTATTTAGCAGACCATCGATTGCGTATCGAATCACAAGCACCAAAATTGATGAAAGATGATCTGCTATAAACTTTGAAACTACGTAAATTCATTGCCGTTATTGGCTACTCAATGCCAAGATGCGCGATGATTATAGTTTCAATCCCTGGATAGTAAATACCGGATAATCGACTACATAAATTTCAGCTTCCTCCATCAATGCAGCTACATGGGAAGTAGGTGTGTGAAACTTGGATTTTTATAATTAAAGAATCATTAAAAATTTCAAAATGATTCGGCTACTTCAAACGTTGTTGTTTGGTGTATGATTTTACTTTTCAGTCCGAAGGCATTATATTGTGATAGCTGCTTCCATCCTGATAAGAAAGGTATCCCAACAGCCAGAAAAATTTTTAAACTGGACAAAGTTGAATCTAAAGAGCATACAAAAAGTATGTAGGTACAGGTAGGTACTTAGGTACATCTCCAGTCAAAATTTCAAGAGTAAAAGTGTACTTTTTGATTTTTGGTGAATTTCTTGAAAATCAAATTTGAATCAGAAATGAAAAAAAAATCAGAATTTTATCAAATTGATCTAGAGAACCAAAATTTGTTATACGCCCTATTTTCGACCTTTAAAATCGATTGGAAGTGGTTTCGAGCCGCTTTGAGAGTAGTTCTGGAGCCTCCACAAGATTTTACAAATTTTTAATTTACACAAAACCTTACCCAATGAGGATATACAGCAGAAATTTAATTCTAGCCTAATTTCTACATGGTGAGTCGGTTGGAAAAGAATTCAAGCCGTTATAAAATCTCCAGACATATTTTGAAAATCCCAGATTTAAAAAAAAAAAAAAACATATAAAATTGTCCGAATCAACCGTTACGTACAACACAACATTTTTCCACAATAAGTTTCTATCAGTTTAGAAAAAAATCCGAAATTCGGTTTATGATCTATACGAGTATTTTCGACACGTCCAAGTCGACTGGAAAGGGGTTTAAGCTGTTGCCTCCTAGCTGCTATTCTTTTTTAGCAATTTCAGTTCATCAAATAATGTTATAAAATCTGTGGAAATGAATTTCAGTAGCTGTATTGGTGGAGCCTAAAACCACGCATGTCAAAAATAGAACATACTTCAACTAAATTTTAGTTTTATAACTTTATTGGCTTAAATTTTGAGTAAATTTTAACATTCAGGAATCGTCTGTAGGCTTCAACACTACTCAAAGCGGTTTGAAACGCTTTTCATTCGATTTTGGAGGTAAAAAATAGGGTATTGCATTGCATTGCATTTTACTTTTCTAAATCAATTTGATCAAATTTATTCCCCCCCCCCTCATTTTTTGGTCCAAATTTGATTTTCAAAAATTTACCAAAAATCTAAAGCACCAGAAATTTTAGCTGGAGATGTATTTTTGCATGCTACCTATTTCAACTTGACTTTGCCATGTTCAAAATTTTTCTGGTTGTTAAGATTTTACCCTTGATGGAGAAATCTAAAATTCGATATGAGACTATAAAAAGAACTGGATTTTTGTCGAAAAAATATTGCTTAGGAAAGCCTGAATTCAAGACTTTTATTAGAGAAATCGAAAGTCCAAGCATCAAATTCTGAATTAGATAGGTAAGCAATGGCCATATGCATTTTGTTTAAAAGTAATAAAATTAAAGTCATCTCCTTATAAAATCTTATCTAACTATAGGCTGCCTATTCTTCATCAAATACCTAGGTAGGTACATATATTTTTTTTCTATGAAAAATTTGAATTTTTGTGCCGAAAAATCTTTTTATAAAAAATTAAATGTTTACTCTTTTTGAAAAACGTCTTTTTTCTCTTTGTTTCGCTGTTACTTATATTTTGTTCATTTTCAGGTTTTCTGTGCTGATATTTTTTTCCTGAATCACATGACTTGGTGTTCAAAGTATGAATTCTCACAATAAAAAAAAAAAAAAAAAATAGTTTCCAAAGTTATTCCATAAGCCGTTTGACTTTGAATGAGGATTTGAATGGTTTTTAAAGGGTAAATTTTTGGAAGTAAATTTTTTTTCAAAAAGTGATTTTAACCCTTGCCTTTAAGATAGCTCAAATCCGGGCACCAATTTATTCAAGAATCAAAATACCTATACGCGATACTTACCCATCAAAAAACGTGATATCATTTTTCTTCATTTTCACAGATTCAACTCTTGTTGTACTGACGAGCTCCTCCATATTCTTAAATTAGACATTTTCTTGAGGAATTCTTGGGCACATCCTATACGGGCATAAATAAATGATCAATTAGCTATACCCACGTGCAAAAAAAAAAAATGAGAAAAATACAGAAAACTAAAATCATCGTCAAAGTTCCATCACAGATCCAATCTACTTAATCCAAATCTCATTCTCGCAGTAACAACGCAAATACGAAAATAAAACTTGAAAATACACCAGGTTTCCACACTTTGACAAATATCGCCGTTTCTCTGGCTTCCATAATTTGTCCACCATTGTCGAAATCTCGTTTTACGTTTCAAGTATCCGAGAGAGAGACGCAATAGGCACTTGATAAAAGTAGACAAGGGCGCGGTATAATAGCTCAGTGCGACAGCTCAGCCTATCAAATCGCAAACAATGCTCCAACGTGAAGACAAAATTTCGCATTAATTTATCCAAATAATCGTCAAGATTCTTATACTATCAGCGTGATTTCACCATTTGATACGGCTCATACGGCCCGATCACTGGTAGTATATCCACCAAACGTCATAGAAAAAAAATCGTACCTACGAGTTGTAAGTACACGCAGAAAAACAAAGCAAAAAAAAGCAAAATGAAAAATGAAAATCATAATATAAAATCGATTCCTGTAGTTTGCATATCGAGGAGCTTTTCACAGCAACGAAAACTGTACACGTAGGCCTATATTACACTACGTATGGCGAAATGTGTATAAGTGCGAGTATATAACTATAAAACCATTTAAGGCCGAATACACCCTGCAGGCTACGACACGTATCGCCATTAACCCTTTTTGGTGTGTAGTACGAAAAAGGGATAGTGCAAAAACGTCATCTAGTGGTCAATTAAAACCTTACGTATAATATACGATTGTTCCAGTCAACTTATATGCCTCGCAGCTAAACAACGGTTCCATATTTGAATGTGAAAAGGAAGCCATTTCTAATGGCCCTATATACTCTGGTGTGCATAGTCATGAATTCCAAATCAACGACGAACGACGCAACGCACCGGTCCCTTTTAATAAGTCGTTAAATCAGGGGTAGCCTATTACTTTACGTAGGCCATGTACAAGTACAACACTGTAGATATCGAATGCCTACCTACTTAATTCAATAAATTTAAATAAATTGCCTATATAATGCGATTTTCCGAAACGGTAGCTCGAGCAGAAGAGAAGTTGGGAGTTTGTAAATTTTCTGTTGAAAGAAGTACATATAATTCCCAATTTTAGGTCGCTTGGTCAATTTTTTTCAGACCACATCATTTAAAAACACATTTTTTACTTATTTAATGAAGCTTTTCCCGATGCTGAAGGCAATTTCCAAGAAGAAATCAATTCTTAGAACTTCTTTTCAACCATAAGTAAAAGTACGCATTTCCACTTTAGAGAAGGACAATCCTTGTTTCACGCGATTCCCAGGCAGTCGAAAAATGGCATGCTATTATAGATTTGAATTTCTCAAAATGACCCCAGAATTCCTCACTTGCTTTTTTTTCGTCATTGTATTTTTACAGTCCAACCAAACTTCGACTTCGAAAATGATTCAGGCATCATACTGAAAAAGACACATGTCCATATACGAAACACCATTATATTCCGAGCATACAGTACCTAGTGAATTCGAAAAAGATAGATATTATAATAAAAGAAAACAGTAGCAGGTGTAACGGGCAACAAACGCTACAACAGATATTAATGAAATTTTACCCAATGATAGGGAGTAAGGTGCAGGGTAAGAGAATACGAAAGAAAAAGAAAGTCTGCCATCGGATTCGTCCCTTCTTTTTCATGCGCCACTTATAGCTCGCTTGTGTCGTATATATGATTCAAAAGTTATCTACAAACAGCCAATTATTTCGCATCGACAAGCTTTTATTTGAAAAACGGCGTCGATGTTGCAAGCGAGCTAAAAAAAAGAAAAGAAAAAAAACCGTTCATCGCAATTTACCTCGCGAATTCTCGAAACCTACATCATCGTATCAAATATTGCAATTAAACTGCTCGTCGAAGAAAAGAAAACCATTGGTAGGGTAAAATTTCAAAAATCCCAATAGGTATGGTACCTACCTCGAAAACATCTTTTTTTTATCGACTTTATATCTTGTATATATGTAGGTATAGCAAGGTAGTAGGTATACATAGCGACGAATCACAGTATGGAATTTTTCATTTCCTTTTTTTTTTTACCTTCAACGTGAAAAATCCTCGCCGTAGTGAAATTGTACACAGCTTACAAAAATTGTATGGACCGTATAAAAATTGTTTCACGAAAAATATTTTTAATAACGTTCATTTTTTTTATTTGTAAAAATGATGACAACATTGCAGACAACGATCTCTTTATTGAAAAATTCCACCTTTGTGACAAATATTTTACGCTTTATTTATACAAAAGAATTTTCTCGAAAAAAAAAGAAATACGACGTAGGTAAGGTATTTCTCTTCTCTCTCCGCGTTCCTAACTCAATATGCCAGTGAAAAGTATAACATAGAGAAAAAATTCCAAAATATTAGCGAGTTTTTATATAATGTAGCTACCTCTACAAGGTATACTTACGTAGATAACTTGGGAAAGTATGCGAATACGAAGTGATACTTGCAAAAAAATTATGTATTCTCGTGTAATGTCAAACAAATGATTCGTTGAGTTTTAGTTGTAGGTAGGCATATGATATAGGTAAGTATCTATCTTACTGATGAATAATGTCCGTCGCCCATATTTAAAAAATTACTTTTCAGGGGACATTAAAAAAAAATCAAAAATGATCCACCTTAATACCTTGCACGAAGTACGAGAGAACCACCATCAAAGCGCTGTACGTCGATTGAGACAACATTTACTTATCAACATAATCAACTCGAAGAGGTAACTTATCATAATCCGTTTTTATGAAAATTGTCTATTTCAAAAATTTAAGGGGTAGGTACCTAGCAATAGAACGAATTTGATGCTGTAAGCTAAATAAAATTTCAGAAGAAACATTAAGATTGAAAATAAGTAGGTACACTAAATACACTTTTTTTTTACTCATGTTGAGAAAGACCTTCGAATTGCGGTGATGATTAAAATGTGATGGGTAGGTAGAGGTACTGATGGAATATTTTTTCTGTCCTAACTACCTGATTGCTCATTTTGAAATTTCAATTTTTTTTTTAGAAAAATGTATAAGCTCTTACTTGACGTTGAAAAAGCCTTAGAAACCCTTCAAATATAGGGGTTTTCCAAAAATAAACTATGTACGTGTGAAATATTACTTTATGCTGACTTCCTATAATGGATTAAGAAGAGACTTACCCCGGCTAGATTGGTAAATAATATTACACAGAATAATACACGACACGCGGTGTTGGTAGAATTATGTATTCAATTACGATACATGTCGATTTAAACACAATTACACAATGAAACAATAATATAATAATTGCCTTCTTCGGCGAAACCGTTTAACACAATTAATACACTGATAAACTCAAATTAACCATATAAACTCAAATTGACATTACAAAGAAATAATAAGTTCAAATTAACCATTCACGCGAACGTGCCCAATAAACTCAAATTAACTGACCCGACACTACACAGTAGTACATGACGAATAACGGCCGCAGCGCCGATCACCGGACTCGACGTCCAGCTCGCGACGCTGTTCAGTGTTACCACCACAAGGGTGGTAATCTGTCCCTAATATCCCTTACAGGAACGGCATATATCCCTCTCACATATGCCCCTTCGTGTGTTTACTCGTGAGAGTAGCCACAGAGGAACATACGGATATTATGAGAGTTATATGACGCACCTGTAAGGTGATTGACCCGATGTAGGATCGGTCCCCTGCCCCCCGTGTGTTTCACTGTGTGAAAGTAGGAGCAGAGAAAATACACTTTTCACCCACGTACGTAAGTAACTGCACTCGTCTACCACCCCTGAACTCAGTGCACTGCACTGCCCACCAGCGATCCAAGAACCGAAGGCAAGCGCGAGCAGCTCACATGAGCCAGGTGTACCAGGTATGAGGAGTCCATCCTGACCGGAATCGGAGCAACGTATCTATGACGTCATATCTCATTGAAAATTTTCATCTGTGAGCTTCAGTATCCAGTATCCTATACATTTACCTATTTACCTGAAAGATTAATGATTTTACACCTGTTTCTACCTTTTTTACACCTGTAATTTGCAAACTTGTTCAATACAACATTTTCAAAGCTATTAACCTGTTCACAGATGTAAGAATTTTTTTATTGAACTATGTGTTTCCTTTACTGTAAGAAAAAGAATGAATTTTGGAATTATTCATTAAAAAAAAAAAATGATTGATGTGTGTTATCTTTTTGCTATCTTTTCATCAACAAGTCAATTATCAGGTGATTTATGAAAAAAAACCTGATGGGGATTACGATTACGAGGGAAACTGATTGATTTCTATTACGTAAAGAAATAATATAAATATGTATTATTTTAAGTTGTCATTTTTTGAAAAATACATCTTTAATTGAATCAAATTCTGTAATAATGAGCTTTTATTGTGATCAGTGTGGATGTGGGTACACACTTGAAAGAAATCTAAAAAGGCACATTGATTCTAAACATTCTGATTCGTCAATCAAGACTGTTAAACATCACGAAAGAATTTGTTGCTACAAGTGTTCATGTGAAGTACCATCTTTTCTTCAGTATATCTCGCATCTGAAACAGAAACATGATGAACTTATTGAGCCAGAAACTTTTAATTTCGAAAATGAAGATGGTAAGTGATGGTAATGAAATATACGAATGAAATGATACAAGTATATAAGAGTATAATCTTCAAATTGGTCAATCCTGTCCTGTAGATAAAATGATGATTGATCAATTTCATTCTTTTTGAACTGGAATATTGATCACTAATAACACTGATATTGATATCATCAACATCAAATCAAGTTTTTATAATTATCTACAGTCAATTTTCATATTCAAAAACTGAAATGGATACTTTAATTTTGCAGATTTTTTTAAATGGAAAGAAGAAAAGGAACAAGCAACCACGTCTAAATACGTAATTGAAACGTCACCAAAAACGTCAAAATATGGAGAAAAAGTGGTTCGATATATCTGTCATCGCTCATTCAAACCAAAAAGACAAGAGTCTACAAAGAAACCTAAATATAAAGGATCAAATAAGATCGGAGTTGCTTGTCCTGCCTTCATTTATGTGTCTACCTCGAAAACAGGCACAATTTTCGTGCAGTTTAATCCAGTTCACAAAGGACACGAATGTGAGGTTGGAAGGCTCACACTCACAGAAAATGAGAGGGCTTCTGTTGCAGGTGATTACCACTAATATAATATCAGTATTGTACAACACACAAATGGTCACTTTATCAATTATGAATCAATTCAATTTTAATGATTTCAAATAATAAAACAAAAATCTACATACTTTCTATTTGTAATTTTAATTTTTATTCAATCTTTTGGTTCTGTCCGCAGGAAAGTTAGCTATTGGTGTTCCAGCTAAAAGAATATTAGAGGATGTGAGAGACAATGCTCCAGATGCGGATCAGCTGAGGCGAATCGATCTAATAAATGCAAGTGATGTGTATAATATTTCGAGAGAGTACAACATCAAGCACCAAAGTAGAATGCACCCTGACGAAGCTGCCAGTGTTGAAATTTGGGTTCAGAAGATGAGATTATTGCAGGAGGATAATCCAGTTTTGTATTATAAGAATCAGCAGACTGCAACCGATGATTTAGAAGAAACAGATTTTGCATTGGTAATTATGACAACATTCCAACGAAAAATGTTCATAAAATTTGCTAAAAAAGCTATTCTAATTGACGGAACTCACGGAACTAACCCACATGGCTTCATCTTATATACCCTGGTAGTCCTGGATGAAAAGGACGAAGCAATGCCAGTCGCGTACTTACTCAGTAACAGAGAGCATGAAAAAATCTTTGAAATCTTCTATATTCATGTTCGAAATGCAGTGGAACGTTTTTCTGGTTTAGATGACATCAATGACGTGTTTAAAACTCAAATTTTCATGTCCGATGGCGCCGAGGCATTTTATAATGCGTGGTCAAAGATAATGTTTCCAGCTGAAAAAAAATTGTTGTGTCATTGGCATGTTAACAAAAACTGGACTACGAAAGCATCTCATGTTATCAAACCAACTGATAAGCGATCTATGGTTTTAAAAACGTTGCGTAGCATCATGAACGAGGTTGATGAGCAAAAATTTGGAACGGAGATGGTTAATTTTCTTGCTCAACTAAATGCCGATCCGGATACTGTTGAATTTGCCAAGTACTTGAACTCTAATTATGTACGAAATGCGAATAGTTGGGCCATGTGCTATCGTCTGCGTGTTCCCATACATACAAACATGCATCTCGAAAGCATGCATAAGACAATCAAATATCAATATTTGAACGGTACCCATGTTGCCAGAACAGATGATACCATCAACGCTTTGCTTCGTTTTACAAGAAACAAAAAATTTGAGCGATTATCCAAAAATCTTCGAGACGAACCTTCTAAAAAAATTAAATCCATCAGAGAAGGTCATGATAAATCGCAAGAATACCTGGAAAATGTAGTTCAAATGGAATCTGGTTCGTGGAAAGTCGGCGAATACGTTGTTGAACAACTGAAGCAGGAACCTCCGTGCTGTAGACACGTGTGTAAAATTTGTCGAATTTGTATTCATAATTACATCTGCTCGTGTCCACAAAATGTCTTCAAATTTACAATATGTAAACACATCCATGCATGTGCAAGAACTAATATGCCTCACGAAACCGAAAATTTTCACTTTGAAACAGAATTACAGATTCCATCAACATCAGAAATGATCATCGAGAGGGACACAGTCCTAGAAGCAAGGAGTTCCAGTTCCAGACAAGGCGAAATGCAAGCAAAGTTGGAGACTCTTATGGGCCTAATTCAAGGTGAAATCAGACTCTCTGAGGATGAAGAAAATGCCGTCATGAGGAATCTGGATAATGCGATAAATGTGTATCACGGAAAGAAAAAAATAAAACGTAAGCCAGTATCTCATTTGAAAATTATTGACAAGCAAACCTTTTTCCCGACACGTAAGAAAAAGAAAACAAAAACAGCCACTCAATCTATGCCTTTTGTATCTTCAATGGAATCGCAGAGTATTCGAGGTGCTTTAGCAGAAGGATCTGATGAAGTTATAAATGTTATTGATGGCCAGGATCACGCATATCTATAATGTAGGAATAAGCTTGTTTATCAGGAACAAATAAATTATCACAAAGTAATTTGATCTTTCTTAATGTTGTTATACAATTATTGACAAGGAAAATTTTTACTTCCCGTGGTTTAAATTTTAATAGAATACATCTCGTTCATTGAAGTTCGGAATGGAAAAGAATTATAAGTGGTTCGTGAAATCGTAATAAAAATAAGATAAAAATCAAAAATAAATGTAAATAAACATTGGCACAGAAAAAAATACTTGGAAAAGGTAGAAACTGAGAAAAAAATGACAGAGAAATAGAGTTATGACGTCATAGATACGTTGCTCCGATTCCGGTCAGGATGGACTCCTTACCAGGTATGTACAGTATACTTACGAGACAGTTTCCAAAAAGAAGACTTTTCCCTAATCTATTCGAAATTTTTCTGTTTCAGCGCAGTGGCTGGAGTACCCTTCCGGTCAAAATTGGAGATAAGACAAAAGCCAAGAGGAGCGAACCGTTATTCGAATCGCAGTGGATTCTGTTTCAGGTCAGCTGTACTGCACTGTGGCAGAAATGGGCGAAATTACATCAAAAAATTTAAGAGTTGATAAAAATGAAAACTGTCAAAAAATACGTCAAAAAACATTCAAAATACATAAAACAAACACTTTTTACAAATTAATAGTGGACTTCTTTTTTATCTTCTTTTACTGGCGCTTTATATAAAAACAATAACAAATGCTTAAAAATTAAAAATTGAGCACCTCTTTTGAAAAAATTTACAATTTTGGTCCACGTGTTTCGAAAAAATAAAAATTAAGAAAAAATAAAGATTGAAAATTAAACAAAAACAAACATAAACAACAAGATAGGAAAAATGAAAAAACGGTCACGTAACCGTAAACTAGTTACTACAGGGTACATGATATTTTACACAATTCTAACATCATTGAATGAATTACAAATCGGACAAATTACACTGTTTATATCAACATCACAAAAGAAAATCATCGATTGCACACGCAGGTGCGAGAAAACGACTAGCAAGACGTAATGAATCGTATACAATTTTTTATCTTTGAAGAGTCGATTGAAAATATTGGAACCGTCGGATGAAAATCGTAGATAACGTGATGGTACAACGACGAGATGGAAAATTAATTTCGTTGAGGCGGTACAGTCCCTCGCCTTTACTACGCTGAGTCGACTGGCTTTAACGTTGCCAGGAATCGTTACGACATTCGATGATTTGCTAAGTGAAGCGAAAACCCATAGCAATTAGTAACATGATATGGAAAATATCACGCCGATGTAGGCGTTGTAAAAATTTGGACAATTTTAAATTATTGAAACTACGTTAATTCACTCGATTTTGATAAAAAAAAAAAAATAAATAAATAAAAATGGTCAAAACTACGAAAATATTGGCGACTTCGAGTGAATTTTGAAAGTTTTACTGGTGAAATTTTGGCCCTAGGTCTAGAAACCTTTTTTGAATTTATCAGTACCTACTTTTTGTTGGGTAGGTACCTACAATTTTGAAGTTCTTTTTTACATTGCCAAAATTTATTTTTTTAATAAATTTCCCAGTGGGAAAAGTTGACTAAAAATTTCACCAGTTTTTGATATCGTGTAGGTAGGTAGCCTAAATACGACTCTTACGAGTAGGGATTTAATCTTCCTCGTTTTTCGAATCGTCGAAATTGTCTTTCATCGGAGATTTGAGCTCAGCTACGCTAGGCTCGTCTTCCATTCGCGATTCGTCTGTCGCTGATGACAGTGTGGATTGTACCGATGTATTCGGCGATTGAAACGTTGTATTGGCTGGCGTAGTAGCCACCGATGATGCGAATGAGGTTTGAGGTTGCGTCGGTGTATTCGGCGCTGTGCTGGTGTCCATGTGTTCGATTCCAAGCGATCGTGGATTCGGGTTGGGTGCGAAGCTGAGGTAATTCGGTGCGGTGGATCGCGGTGACCCTTGGACAATCGGTTGAGTTGACGCAGGTAGCGCCGGTGAAGCCGGAGCTGACGGTGTAGCTTGAGCTTGAGATGCTGGCGGTGTTGCCAGACTATCGATCGATTGAAATATCTCATTCGCACTTTGACCCGAAGTAGGGGCATTTTGCGTAGTATTACGCGTTGGAGAGAATATGCGAGAGTTTACTGTGATAGTAGCCGTGCCTCCGGGTATTTTCACTGTTTGTTGTCCGAGAGCAGGTATGCTCTGTGAAGTTTGTTGATTAATACCAGCTCCAGCGGATGCTGCGTTGTCGGCAGGTGGCGTAGGAGCGGGTTGGCTCGATGGTCCAGCAACGGCGTTTGGTTGCTGGTTTTGCTGAGTATTATTATTCGCAGCGAGTTGCTGCTGTACTGAGGCGTTGAGTTCACGATCGCTATCATCGTTTCCCGCATTGGACGCATTGTCGTCGTCATTTCCTTCGTAGTTGTCATTATCATCGTTGGCACGTTCGGTGACGTCTAATGGAATCATGATAAATTCGTTGCGTACGGTTATGACGAAGTCAGTGAAGTCTGCTAGTCGGTACATTGGACCGAATTGATCAATCTCAGGTTCTAGACCTGCGAAGAAATCGAGTGGTGCCATCATTTGGATGGTACCGCTGAACGTTCTAGTCCAAGTGCTGCGGAGAACTCGTTCGTAGTCTTGTAAGACTTGTTGGGGTTGTTCGCGGTAGCGAATCAATGGCATTACGTAGATTTCCTCAACTTGTCTACGTTGCAATAGGCGAAGTAGCGCAATAAATTGTTGTTCGAAATTGAACGCTGCTGTTCCATGGAATGCGTCCCAATTTCCAATCGATATCATGAGCCGCCGTGGGATCTGTGGTAATGAAGTCAAGTAATTGATAAGGTCTTGGAGCGTAAGGTCTCTGCGATATAGCGAGGGGTGGAGGAGGTCGCGCATTTCGGGTTTACGTTGCAAAATGTATTGTACCATGCCAAATACAAATCCATCACCGAGCATTAAAATATCTTGCGCAGCTAGCGCAGTTTGAACCGTACTGTCGCGGTTGTGGATTCCGAGTAACGTATACCGCAGTGGGTATTGGTTTAGTGGGAAAAACGGACGTAAATAGTCCGTATTGATATTGTATCGCGTTCTAAAGCGATTATGATTGCGTCGTGTTTGAGCTAGCGGGTCACGACGCTGACGCGGTGCAGCGGGTCGTGCGGGGGTACTTTCCACTGTACGCCGTTGACGAGGGGGTGCAGCTGCGTTGGGTACAATTACGCGTCCTTGCGCGTCATATTGCTGTCTATGTTGTTCCAATACTGGTTCGTTCGGATTGGCTTGCGGAGGTACCGCATTGTCGAGACGCTGAGCCTGTTGATTTTGGAGCGCACGTCGTTGACGTGGTGTATTTGAAGCAGGTGCCACGGGCGCCGGTGGCGGCATGTTGTGACGTGCTGGAGCTTGGCCGCGAGGCATGCGTACATTAGCGGCTCCAGGAGCGGCGAATTGGGGTTGATAATTCGCTGGTTGTTGTTGCGGCGCTGCGGCTGCTGTACCTGGCATCGGAGACGTATTGCGTTGTTGCATTGATCCTAATTGCGGTCTATACGCGCGGTTAGTATGAGCGGCGTCGTCTTGTTGGGCTGGGGCTGCGGCTGTGGCAGCATAAGAGTGTGATGATGAGGCGCCCATGTTCACGTCCGATGACATGTCGCCGGCTACCGGAAAAAAATTCACTAGCGAACCGCTAGCTGGTTGATTAGGTAAAGTGCCCGAAGTAGAGCGATTGTCGACGTATGATTGACGTGTTCCGGATCGAGCGGGGGACGACGTGCGGCTGCTGTGGCGGCTGCTTTGTTGCGAGTGTACGCTGTTTGGCGGCGATCTGCCCGTAACAGAACCGGAACGAAGGTTGCGGACTTGCGAATCGAGGTTCGCTGCTTGATTGATGGCGCTTTGATACGATTGCGTCATCTGCATAAGTTGGCTGCGTAAATCGGCGGTTGTGCGTTCGTACGCATCTATCTGCGCTTGCAATTCCGCCGCGCGCTCGTTGCTGGCTGTAAATTGGTCGTGCCAATAGGTAGCCTCGTCGTTTACCGCATTGTCAGCGATTGCGCGTAGATCCATAGCACGTAGCATGGTCATCATTGGAAAGATCTGCGATCTCTGTAACCGAATACGACACTGGGGATGCGGGCATGCGGTCGTCGGAGTGGTACTGCCCGGGACCGGAGCGGAGTCCGCGGCGAACATACGGTCCACACAGGTCGTGTGGTACAGATGGCGACACGCAGATGCAGACATTGCGTCCGAGAACGAAGCGATATCCCTGTTAATCGAAGGGAGGTACATGGGCTCGCCGCAGAATTGGCAGAGCAACGTTGGGTGCACCGACATCTGTGAAAATAGGCAAGCAAAAAATACGACACGAATGAATTTCGAGAATTTTACACTTTGGAAAAAAAATGCGTGGTCGAATACGAAATGAAAATAAGCGTCGTAAGCTAAAGTAAAATAAAGTTAAAAACTCACCTTATCGTAGGACTCTAAACTACCGGGATTTAGTTGGTTGAGGTGGAGTGAAAAATAAATCCACTGTTGTACCCTCTGGTGGGCGGTGAAATACTCAAATTGCCAAATTTTGGCCACTTACGGAGTATGATGAAACACTCGAACACAATCGAGCACCAGAAAATAAAATTAGCCCAAAAGGCACTGAAAATTACCCGATTCGGGACGCACAGGACGCCAACACGCGGTCGTGTTGGTAACACGTGAGCGAAATTTTCAAACACCCGAAAAAGTAACAAATTTCTGAATTTTAATCGCGTAAAATGGACAAACGGATAGCTTTAGCCACTGTAAGCGCAATTAGACACGAAAAAGTTAAAGAAAAGCTCGAAAAAGCACGAAAAGCCGCACAAAATTGCAAACTTGCGAGGAAGAGAACATACACAGACGACGAACACATACATAATGGTTCGGCCGAGCGGCGTACGCCTCGATGCAACCGGCTAGAGCTGCTTATCGAGTTCCCCTCTCTACCGCAGTTGCCTGTGGCGAGTGTCGTGTACGTGCCGTTGACGTAAAGTAAAATGGCGACGATCGGTTCGTCTCATGTTACATACGTACGTGTGTCGTTGTGTGAGTATAATGCGATGGTGAATTTCTAGGAATTTTGCTATCAAGCCGTTGTGAGCTTGCAAATGTTTGCTTCGTTGGCTTGTTTCGATCAGAGTTGTAGGCTTTGTTGCCTAATATCGCTGACAGTTTTGCGAGTGTAGTAGTGTGTATGTGTGAGAGTGGCGAACGATCTCGTTGAATGTTATGTGTATTATATTTGCTGCGAAATATATCTTATTGTCTGATTTTTATCATGTAGATAATTCTGGGTATTTTTAGCTCGATCGATTCGAGAGAGGTTGGTGTGTTGTTGGCTTAGTTGCCAGATTTCAGGTTTGTCAGACTTTGTCAAAACTGTGTTCGAAGTCAAACACGTCGAGGTGTGACGTATTGTCAAAAAGGTGAATTTTGCTTTGAAAATAGTATTATTTTGGTAAAGGGGGTATGTTGAAAGTATTTGAATTTGGGATATTCGAGTTCGAAATTACACACGTACGTGTTTTCAGTCATGTATTTTTTTACAGAATAAATTACCCAAGATGGATCGAGAGTGATTTTTCGCATTTGAAATGTGTTTAAAAATGCCTCGTAGGTAAAAGTAGATGAGTGTGGGTTGGGAATTTAAAAATTCAGCTGTATAAAAATTGTGTACTTACCTTGAAGTTTGATACTTACGTTAGTATGATTGAGTCTTGATGCGAGTACGTAACTCGGTTTTTCAAGTAGGTACCTGGGTAAAGGAGTCAGGTTTTGAATTTCCAGTTTCGGCTGGTATGCTCGCTTTTTCGAAATACGTACTCGTAAATAAATTTAGACAAGTAGCCAAATTTGGAGTATTTTATTAGTAATAAATTTACAACGATGTGTATTGCTAGTCGGTACTTGATATTTTGAGTAAAACTAGGTGGTTAAAATAAATCATCGTAAATTTAGCTTGATTTCTAATTAATTTACCGAGGATGGTAGAATTCGAGTAATTTCAGCAACGTAGCTGAGGTATAACAAACGTGTATTTCGTCAATTTGGAGACGTTTATAGGTATGTCAATACTTCGCGGAATTTACTTATGGAGGTCTTGAAGGATCGTCGACGTTGTCCGTTAAGGGTTACCTGTAGACGTACTCCCGCGTATGCATAGCTGGTAGATACATGGACGGTAAAAGGATCGTCTTCATCAATGTCAACGTTGCTGAGGTGTAAAATTTGCAGGATCTCCGCTTTTTGCTGGATTGTGATTGGGTCAGTGCGTTCATATTCGTACACTCGGCGCGTAAGTTGTAGTTGGTTTTCCGTGAACCTTGGGAAGAACGTGAAGTTGAAGTCTGGGTGTCTTGATGCGATCACTGCATTCATTGTGAAAATTGTATTTCACGTTGGTCAAGTTTGCGAAAAATGTCGTCTGTATTTTCGTTACGTCACGAACACTGTACTTTTCACTTCTTTCTCGTGAGTAAAAATCGAATCGGTTTCGAAATCGAGCACGGAGGCGCGAGTTAGTCAATGTTTGGTTTACGCAACGAAGCAATTCTTCTATTTATCAACACGACATTGTGTTCAGAAATTTTTGCTGTGTGTTCGACGTTGAATTTTGTCTTTTGGGAAATGAAATTGAAACTTCTCGGTTTTGGTGGGTTTGGGTATTCGAAATGTTTTCGATCTGTCTTACCACAGTGGGTGATAGTTAATTTAACCCCCGAAATAGGTAGGGTTTGTTTTTCATTTCTTTTTCCATTTCTTTGCACTTTTCGTCAAATTTTTCTTTTTCTTTTTTACGCTGCGCCATGTCAGCTTTCAAACGCAAATAGGATTCGCTTGTTTTGCCTTTCTGTTTCTCCCTGAGTTCGAGGTTTCTTTTTTCAATGTCGCGTATACACGCATTGTAGCGTGGTTTGACTTTTTTAGCCACTTCAGCATATTGGTTCAAAAACTGTTTTCTTTTACGAATTCGAGTTGGTTCCGAAAGTGCATCGTCGATCTCTGTAGGGTCGACTTTGAGTTTTTGTAGTAGTTCAATTAGGTCTTTTTGTTCAGGTTCAGTGTCTGATTTGAATTTCACTTTTTTCTTTTTTCGTGATGTTTTAGCTGACTCGTTGTCAGTGTCAGACGATGCGTCATATTGTTTGACGTGAAACAAATTTAAATTTTTTAATTCTTCAACCATAGAGTCGGTATTTATATCGTCCTTTGTAGGTTTCTTTTCCACAGTGGGAATTTCTTTTTGGTTGGGTTTGGGGGTTTGTTTACTTGCCCCAGTGTCCAATTTTGGTATTTTTGTAATTTCAGTGTCAAAAATAGACTCGTAGCCTTGATCGATTGGATCATCGAAATGAATACTTTGAGTATTAAAATTCGTAAATTGTGGTTTCCAGCCAGTTTTAGCCTGTCTTTCAGCTAGTCGAGCTGAAATACGGACTTTGTCCTGTTTGGGGGTGGGAACGGGGTGCCCTGCCCCTGTCGGTTGTGCTCTAGATGTACTAGGAGGAGGGTTATTAGTATTAGTGATCAAGCTTGTAGCTTGTGCAGTATTTTTGATTCTGTCTGCGACAGATGGTTTTTTCTTTTTAGGTGTAAGTGTGGGTGTAGGCTTGAGTTCAGCCTTTTTCCGTTTTTTATATTTCTTTTTGCGTTTGATACGAGCTTTTTGTTTTTGTGTCTTCTCCTCAGATGAGAGATTTGTTGAGCTCATAATCGACTCATAAAGTTGTGTGTCAAATTTTTTCAAATTTCGCAAATTTAGGCGCTGTTCTCGCGCTACGTCAATTACCTTTTTAATAATCATTCGTGAGCCTTTGTCATATACTGCTTTGTCAGCGTCAGTGGCTAATGGTATGCCTTGTATACGTCTTACGCGCGAATCGCTATCTTCAGTCGAGGTAGACGAATAGGTTTTTGTCAAGTGATTGTTTAGAAAATTTTTTATTTTCGAAATCATGTCTGCTTGATCGATGTACGAGTGTAAACAAGGGTCTTTCCTCATTCTGTCTATTTCGTCTTGTGTCATGAAAAGCGTGAGTTGTCTCACGTTTGCTACTCGATTTACGTTCGAGTTGTCAATTGGTTCTATTAAATAGCAATTTTTTCCAGATCGTTGTAAGATCATGTAAGGTCCAGATTTCTTTGGGTAAAATTTTTCACCTGTTAACCTGTCACTGTTGGACAGTTTGTGATTTGTGAGTAATACTAAGTCACCTAGACGTAATGTAGTGGGGTCTGGGTGTTCCTTGTTAAAATTATATTCGTCCTCGATTTCTTTCAATCGACGTTTTTCACGTATGAAAGTTTCTATAATCTGTTTTTGTGACATGTTGTCAACTTTTAGGCTAAGTAAGTCAGTGGTGTACACTGCTTTCTTCGCAAGTTGGTCTGCAATAATGTTAGTGTATTCCAATTTTCTGGCATATACATGAATAAATTCACAACGTTTAAACTGCTCTTTGAGTTTGAGAATTTTTTCGAAAATGATTTTGTGGAAAACAGGTTTTTTCCTAGAGTTTAGCCAGTTATTCTTTTTCCATCTTTCGACGGTGTGGTTCAGTGCTTTGACTGCATAGTTCGAATCAGAAAAGCATTTGACTTTTTCAAAGCCATTTCTTTTCATCGTCATAAGTGCTATGAGTATCGCTATGAGTTCAGCATAGTTGTTGGAGACAGGAAAGTCTCCTTTCTCTCCGATCCGTACGGATATGTTTTTATTTGATTCGGGAGCGAAGCAAATGCCGATTCCAGCGACTGCATCGTCGTCACCATTTTTGGAGCAAGCTCCGTCCGCGGTGACACGTGCACTACCGTCTGGTTCGATGATAACATCATCTTTGTCTAGCTTGTATTCCCAGTTTTCCTGGATTGTCATTGAGGGTAATTTTGTTTTTGCTAGCTTTTGCAGCAGTTCAAGTAAGCTATGAGTGAAATTGAATATATTGTCTTTATGAGGTAATTTCTCCGAAATGGGATCTGAAATGCCCCAGGCCTCATTAGGTTTGAACCCAAAAATACCTGGAGTATTGTTTATCTCGTTTTCAATTTCATTGACGTAAGTGTACCAGTTTGCGTGTGTTGTGTAAGGATCGTGTTCCTTGTTTATTTTGGTTCGCAATTTGTCACCTATAATTCGCATAGTACGTTCAACCGACGAAGATTGCGGGTTGTACGCATTTGTATGCGCAACTTTTATGTTTCTGTCTTGGAGTAGATTATACCACTCTTCACTTATAAATTGTTTACCGTTATCAGTGATAACTTTTTTGACTGTTACTGCATTTTTCAGTATGTCATTAAGTATGGTTTTCATCTCTCGACAAACGTTTTCAGCCTTAATTTCAGGCAGTGAGCGAATCCAGTTTTTACCGGTAAAAATGTCTTTAGCGACAAGTAGGTACTTAGGTTTTCCTTCTATAGCCAGAGCTGGTCCGTATAAGTCCACAGATAGGACTTCTCCAATGCCGAAGGCTTCGACTTTGCCAAACTCTATACTCTTAGGTTGCGAGTAATTTTTATTTAATTTGCATACTAGGCATGCATTGGTTATTTCGCGAATGTATTCCAGCGATCGAGGATGGTAGTAAATTCGGCGGAATGCCATGTCGAGTTTATTGGCACCTGTGTGGCCATATGCAGTATGTAAGAAATCTACAGTGTCGTAGAAGAGTTCGTCAGGTAAGTATGGCACCTGAGTTTTGTCAGGTAGTGTTTTCATTAGGATTACCTTCATCTTAACTTTTTTCTGAGTCGTATCAGATTCGCTACGAATGTCAGGTGAAGATGAGATCTCTTCTGTAGTTTTCATTTCACGTAGGGTAAAGCGTTTTAATAGCTTTTTCTTAGCTTCAATCTCAGCTTTTTTGTCAGGAGAATGATATTTTCTTAATTTTTTAATAAGTTTAGCGCAAGTATCGTCTTTTTGTTGGTATCTTGCAATGTCGGATAGTTTCGTAATTAGCATGGGAACGTTTTCATCTAGAAAATTTATGTCAAACGTCGTGATTAGTGTTTGGAAATTTTTTATTTCCAGTTCAGGTGCTTGTAGCACGTATAGCATTCTGTTTGATGTATTTAATTTGAAACGTAAATCGAAGCAATTTAGCATCGTGATCCAGTACGCAGCTTTGCGATGAGTCTGCATCATTTCACGATACCGATTGATCGTGGCTAGTAAGTGTGATTTGACGTTGATAATACGTCCGTGTACCCACATTTGTAGCCTTTTCAGTACTTGTACAAGAGCCATCATGTCTTTGTCAAAAGGTGTAAAATGTTTTTGGTGCTCCTCGAAAGCTATCGATACGTATAAGCATACGTGTTTAATTTCCTGTTCGGTAACAGGATCAATAGTAATGTAAAATAGTACCGCATTCATTGCGTCGTCTGTAACGTGGGTGTCTAAGCAGAGTTCCCCCGTAGGAGGGGGTGGTTGTATTTTAAAGTCTTTGCAATATTCTGCCTTGAGCTCCTCGAAAGCTTTTTCTTGGAGTTCTCCCCACTCAATTTTGCCATCTTTGGCATTTTTACCTTGCGTAGTAGCATAAATAGGTGCAAGAATTTGCATGTAGTTAGGTATAAAGTTTCTGTACAGGCCAGTTAGGCCAACTAATTGTAGAAGTTGTTTCACAGTCGTAATGTGAAATTTGCCATTTTTCTGGTGTTTGTTAACAAATTCCATGAACTTTTTGACCTTTTCGCTTTGTTTAGCGACTTCATCCTTAGATAAGACGAATCCTAAGTGTTCTGCATAGTTGCGGAAAAATTGTGTTTTGTTTGGATTGAGTTTTAATCCATTTTCGCGTATTTTGTCAAATACGTATAATAATCGGTCTAGAGTCTCCTTGAATGTCGAGCCAGACACTTTCACGTCGTCTACGAATTTTGTAATTCCTTTTTGGTCAGGTATAACCTTATTTATCATGTAGACAAATTCGCCGCTTGATATGTTCAAGCCGTAAGGTAGTCGGCAAAATTCGTAAACTTGGCCGCATACCTGAAATGCTGTAAATTGACGAGAAGCTTCGTCTAGTACTAATTGCCAAAATCCACAAGTGAAATCCAGCGTACAAAAAAGGTTGTCACCTTGGTTTTCGTAGATAATGTATTCTACAGTATTAGGCTCAGTGAGCACTTTTTGTAGTACTTTATTCAGTTCGTCGGCATCTAAACATAGCCGTATGTCACCGTTTTTCTTGATAACAGGTGCGGTAGTGTTTATGTAATTAGACCTTGAAGGTCTTATAATGCCGAGCTTTAGCATTTTGGAAATTGTGCGTCGGAGCGCTTCAATGATTTTCTGGGAGGGTCTGAATTTTTCACCTCTCCACAGGCCTAATGGAGGAATTTTTCCATCTTTAAATTTAAATTTGACCGTCTCCCCACGGTATCGGCCAGCATTGAAGCTGAATATGTCTGAGTAAGTTTTAAGTTTGTCCCAAGCGTCATTAGCTTCTTGTAAGGTTATGTCACCTTTTATGACTAGGTTATTGAGATCAGTTCTCATATTTTTTAGGTAAAGCTCTCTAGCTTGGTTTTGTTCGTGAGCCCAGTCTTCATCCATATAGAATGTGTTTTGACTGATCAAACGAATAGCTTCACGTTTGTTTTTTCTGAGAACTGCAATCTTTTTGACTGGGTAAATATCGTTGATTTCAGTTTTATTCAAATATGGTATTTTAAAGGACTTTGCCTTTTTAGGGTGGCACTCGGCATATTCATGCCCCTCGCGGTGGTTAATGACTATGCCAAGGTGGCGCATTGATAATCGGCCAATTAACAGTGATTTACCTGTTGTGTCAAGTACGTAGAATGGCATGCATACCATATGGGTACCTAGACGTACACATATCTCGACGCAGTGCGTCATTGCTTTAACTAGTGAGTTGTCTGCCATGCGTAAATTGACAGGATTGTTCAATTTTACGTAACGTATCCATTGTGGGTGTTCTCTTGTAATGTAGTCAACGAGAGTTTTCGTCATTACGTTGGGGAGAGCCCCCGAATCCAACTGAGCTGGTAATGGCATGTCGTTAATAAAAATAGGTATCGCTGTAATATGGTCAATCTTCATTAGACTGGGCAATTGAGGAACTGAGTCCTGTGTAACATTGTCTTCGTTGACCGTTGGTATCACGTTTATACCCACATTGTGTATTTCAAACGTTGGAACTACGTCGTCGGGTTCATCGAACCCTGAGTCAGTGTCATTTTCGAGAGTGTTTTCGTTAATATTTTCAATTTCAGGTTTAGTGATTTCTACGACGTTGTAGTAATGTTCTCCATCGTTAGGATCATGTTTTTCAAGCATTACTAGTGGCGGATCAAAACCACCTTTTGTTTCTTGAGGAATAAACCTGATGTTGTGAGTATTGAGTTTCATAATGTCATCAAGCTCAAGTATAGCTTTGTTTAATTCGATATTGGGATCGCATTTTAATGCTTGGTCGTCGCAAATTTCTATTTTGTTGTCTTTGGACACTTTTATTGTTTTTGGTCCTAAAGGCGAATCGTATGCATAGTATTTTGCATTGTCAGCAATGTTTGCCATCGAAACTGGTATTTCGACTAATTTTCTTAATTTTATTTCTGGTGGTTTAGTGCCATCGTCTACAATTTTTACAGTATGAGTATATAGGTCCTCTATGTCGGCCATATTGACCAAATATTCATTTAATCTGTCGTTTGTAGGCGACTTCTTCGCTTCGTCTTTCACGATTGTACGTTTTTTGTCGCCGTCCTGAGCGATTTGTTTTCGACCTAGTGGCGAATTGTAATCGTAGAGTCTTGAAAATTTGGCAGCTTTTGCTGGTGGATCGTACGTAATTTTGTGAAATGAACCTTTATGTCCGTCGGGAATGTATTCCCTTCGTTCATATTCACCGGAGATTGGACTGCAGTGAATTCGTTCTGCTAATAATTGTACTAAAGCACGCATTGTGCTTCTGTTTATTTGGACTTGGTCGTCCTTATGTTCATGTGAGGATTCTTCAGACTGTTCAGTCTTAGGATGTACTCTTTCATTGTCAGATAGGTGGATGTTTTCGTATTTGAGTAGATGCTGGCACATCATATCTAGTATAACTGGGTACATAGCCATTTCTGGATAATGTCTGTTCATTGTGTTTGAAAAATGGAACGTGTTTTCCAATGGCATTATTTTGTTATCCGTAGATGCTTCCGGTAGTTGAAAATGTGTGTCATCAGTGTGTACGCATGTTTCAGTGCGTAAAAATTGGTACGCTAGGTCGTGTATAAAAGTGATTCGCGGATCTTCCGCAATACGAACGAATATATCGCGAGTTTTGCTATATTTGCCTATTTTGACGCCGTATTTCGGGTTGCGGTAAGGTAGTACAACAGGCATCAGGAGTATGATGTGTTTAGCCTTGTGATCATCGAAAATCATGTTTACAATTTTACGTAATTTCTCTTCTGTTTTATCGAATGGTTCGTTGAAGAAATTTAATTCTGCCTGGCAAGCAGATAATATGAATGTTGCGTTAGGTGTAAATTTCGATTTTTTGATTATATCGTGGAGGTCATTGAGCTTAATTTGCTCTTGTATGCAAGCAGGTAGATTGTATTGTCGTTTGAATGTACCTCTACGAATATAGTGTACGAGGCTGTCGCCAACCCAAATGTAGTCATCAAGTATAGACGAGTCTGGCTTAATCGGAGTCTCATTTGTACTAGGCGCAGAGTCCTGATCGCCTAGTTCTTGGCGTTTCCCTGCGCCGTGTTAGTTGTATTAGGCTGGGGTGTACCAGTGGTGGTAGATGCAGTTGTATTAGGCGCAGTGGGTTGCGGAATGGGTCCAGTTTGTGTAAATGGACTCGTAATTGGGGCCTGCTGTGAAGCCTGTGTGGTAGGTTGGGGCGTGGTGGGTGGTGGCGGGGTATTGAATTGGATACCTGCTACGTTAGCAGCAAGAGTTGCCATCGCTGCTTGCGATTGTTGTGCTTGTTGCATTTGCAACATTTGTTGTACTTGTGTTGCAGTAAAAAATGTTTCCTGAGGCAATGTAGCTGTTGGCTGTTGTTGTTGTTCCTCCTCTTCGAGGTCAACAACATTACCATATTGATCGTATGCGATTACATAAGCCGGCACCGTATTGTCCGTTTCCGTATCGATATCAGTTACGTTTACTGAGTGTGTATTATTGTAAGGTACTTCAATTTGACCTGAGTGAGGTGAAAATTCACCTAGACAGTTACCTTCAGCATCGTAAGCTAAATATTTCACTTCCAGAGGCTTTGCTCTGTGTTTATTATTTTGGAAATTGGGTGGTGGAAAATTTGGCGCTTTACCATTTGTTATCGCGAGTACTCCCGGTGTAGGGGGGGCTGTAAGCGCGAGTGGACCTCTATTGGGAGGAGGAATGTTATAACCATTTCCTATCTGTTTGTACCCCATCGTAAAAGGGTTAAGTGGTATTCCATTTATTGCACGTCCTTGCATGTCGTGGTGCGCGAAATTTCCGCTTGGTTGGTCTTTAGGCGGTTTCATGTCCGCATTCCAACGGTTGTTGAGTATCGTATCTCGAGGTATGTTTGTGCGTCGAGGGTTACCGTTTGGTCCACGCTCAAATGGTTCCAGTTTAATTTCCTGGTGCCAAAGTCGCTGATAATCGTCTGCAATGCTCTGCATTTTTTCAATAAATTCAGTAACCGTCGTGTTGTTTGTTATAGGTAATTCTCTGTGGAATTGTTTTGGCATTTTAGTCCTAAACATCTGTAATAGGAATTCTGTACCGCGATGATTTGATTGCGCTAATGTCTTTAACCATCTTGTTAAAAATGCTACGAGTTCTGGCAGAGTCTTAGCGGAATTGACCCTGTCGCACTGAAGTTCAGCTTGACCTTGTATGGTTGCATTCCAGTAATATTTGAGGAAACTGGTTTTCGTCGCTTCGTACGTGTCAGTGCTGCGGCACGTTTGTCGCCATTGGGCGGCGTCCTTCGTAATGACTACGGACTTAAACGCAGCCGCTTTGTGCTGATTTTCAATTTTGTACATCGCCATATGATCTTCAAAGGCTTCAATGAATTCGTGGGGGTGCCACCGATTCTCCTCTGTGTATGTAATGCCGGCGTTCTTCATGATACCGAAGTCAATACGAGGTGGTTGTAAATTGCCTTGAATAGCTGTAAATTGTTGGTGCGGTGGCACCGCGTCGTATTTATCTTTTAGACGGAAGAATTCAGTTGTTAGTACTTCGTGGTTACGAGTATTCCTTTTAGTTTCAATTATGTTTTGACGTAATGTTTCGTCTGTATTGTCTGCACGTTCGGTAAGTTGTAGTACCGAGTACTGTGTGCTTGTTTTTAATTCAGCGAATTCAGCTGCGTGCTCAGTGGCCCAAGTGTTTATGTTGTTAATCGATTGTCTCAATTCGGCGAGATTAGTCTCCGATGATGTTAGTCTAGGGTCGACATTGCGAACAAAATTAGCTGCATTCGCAGCTGATATAGCAGCTTCTTGCGCGGCAAGGCGCGAATTCTGAGCGGCTTGGCTGCTAGTTGCCACTTGGTTATTAAATTGTTGTTGCTGAATGTACAGCTCTGTCAAATGTTCTCTTTCTACCGCGAATCCTTGTTGGATTGTAGCTTTCAAGTATGCGCAATTGATTGCTTCGTCATCCTCAGGTAGATCCGGGAAGTTTATATTCGGAATGTTATTATTCCCAGCCATTTCGGGTTTAGTTTCGGAGATTGGCTGTAAAGTAGATTTTGGCACACTACGGCGCGATGTACTCTTTCCTTGTAACGCACGTTCGTTATAATCTACTCGTGTGGTGGTCCGAGTACTGCGGCGCAGTGGTGTATTGGACATAAAATAAATTCTCTAAACGTATTCGAAAAATATTTTTATTGTATAAAATAATTGAAGCAAGTTAAGAATATTCACGAGGTAGTAATAAAGAGAAAATTAGTAGGTACTGCGGCGGTACCTTCACACGAGACGCGCACTTGAAAAATTGGCGCGAACTCGTGGAATCGTTTTAACCGTTGAGATGACGGCGGCAGCTGCAGCTACGGCGATATCGTCCGATGTTCGATGCAACGAGCGGGTGCAGCAGCGGCGTTGGCGGGCCGGCTGCTACTGTACGATGCACTGTTCTATCTAAAAACGCGGGAACTTTTCTTCGGCCTTTTGTGGGCGCTTATTCTCCGGAAAATTCACACGAACAAAAGCGCAAAAAAGCTCCTAATATTATCTAGATAAATTTAGCGCAGTATTTATCATGCAAATTGGGCTAGGGAGCCCAAATTAAGCTCACGCGGATGCGTGTATAAGCAGGAAAAATGCACTAAATTTAATTTCAGATTGCAGTTAGGCGCCAATGTGAAATATTACTTTATGCTGACTTCCTATAATGGATTAAGAAGAGACTTACCCCGGCTAGATTGGTAAATAATATTACACAGAATAATACACGACACGCGGTGTTGGTAGAATTATGTATTCAATTACGATACATGTCGATTTAAACACAATTACACAATGAAACAATAATATAATAATTGCCTTCTTCGGCGAAACCGTTTAACACAATTAATACACTGATAAACTCAAATTAACCATATAAACTCAAATTGACATTACAAAGAAATAATAAGTTCAAATTAACCATTCACGCGAACGTGCCCAATAAACTCAAATTAACTGACCCGACACTACACAGTAGTACATGACGAATAACGGCCGCAGCGCCGATCACCGGACTCGACGTCCAGCTCGCGACGCTGTTCAGTGTTACCACCACAAGGGTGGTAATCTGTCCCTAATATCCCTTACAGGAACGGCATATATCCCTCTCACATACGTATTTCCAGATATACCTACAGCTGCTCAGAATTCTTTAAAAATTTGGTACCTACCTTTAAAGTATTAATGTGATCTGAAATGGAATTTGTTTGAGTGATAACCGGTCATTTGACTTTTTTCAACCATTTTTGCAATTTTTGAGCCAGTACCTTGCTTAGTATGAAAATTTCGAATTTTTTGTGGGGTCCACAATTTTTCAAGTTGCGAAGTTGAAATGTTACCTACTTATGACTATGAGATACTGGTAGCAGGAACAAAACTGGAGTGAGGGAATACAACAGCTTACCCTCCCTTCTCACAATAGGCTTCTGAATAGTTGAAACTATGATTGTATACTTAAACGATCATTTGTGATTTGTGAATATTTCAAAAGAAGTTTTAATCATTAATGTATTTTTCCAGCTTGATTTTATGTAAAATCAATCACCAAATTTTAAAAAATCCCTCATTTGCTATGGACTATTTTTAATTCCTTGCGGACCTTTTTTATGAACTTGCAGCTTTTACGAATTCTAGACAATTAACTAGGTACCTAGTACCTACCCATCAATATTCTTGCATGTCGGAACTTTTTCATAAAATGGGAGCGAATTTCGAATATCAATGGATATCTTGACCTCTTTGCTCCCTTAAACTCTGCACAAATAACTCCATTTTGCACCTTTATATTATGCTAAAATACTAAATATTTGAGTTGAAATTTTAATTAAGAATTTTGAGTATTTTCAGTTAGTTTTACCAGCCCCCCTCCACCCAGGAAGGGGTTTTCAGCTTGTTTTTTCTACCTAGGTAATCTTCATACAAGAAAAACAATCAAAAGAAATCGAGGATATTTGAATGAACAAGAAGTTTCCTCGTGACATATTTCGAGCTTCGTAGTTGAAGTAATTAAGTAATACCTATAGATGATGAAACTCCAAACTGCTTTGGAATAAATTCAGAAAAAAAATTATTTACAGACTTTACTCTAGCGTGTCTATCCTCGAGACTCAAATAATAAATTTTTCAAAACCATAAAAATGATAATGTAGATGTACCTACCTATAGCCTTTGGTTACAAAAATTCGCTATTAATCGATATGCTCAACTACTTTTAACATTTTAACCTTGAAGTTGAAAAATATTTTATCAGAGAAACTGAGGCGAAATAATTTTTCAGGTAAAATTTTCGTTACCTATAGCTTTTTTTCGACCATCTAAAAATTTTTTAATAAGCACAATTTGTTTTCTTAGATCAATTTGTTTTCAACATATTCAACGATAATAGGTAAATGCTTTTAGCGCAGCTATTTTTATTTTTAAAAAAAAACCTATTCTATTAATAATTCTCATTCGATATGCTATCTGAGTCTGACTAGACATCAATTTAAATAAAATGGCAGGTTGTTAGAAACCCCCAAACAACATCAGGGAGGAGAGATGCCAATAAAAGAGTCGCTAGACATGTGTACAATTAAAATATGACTCGCTCGGTCGTTAATTATTCAGTAATTGTAATGAAGCACGGGTTGAAATGATATATGTATCTATTAGGTGAGTGTTCCCTACGAAAAGCTTAGTACTGCAGATGTCTCCCAGATGGTGACACTAGTTATCAGCACATCACAGAACGAATATACTCGTACTTACAAACCGTACATTTGACTTATATCTAATTTTAATTTAAATCAAAAACAAATTTATATGAACTACTTACTCGTAAATTCAAGTGGTAAATTTTATGAGAAAAAAGTAGTCTAAAATGGTTTTACCCTCTTCATTTTTTGTTTAGCTCATGTTAATATTTAGGTAAGTACAAATCTTTAATAGAAAAACAACAAAAAATTTGTAAAATTACATCATAGCAGGCACCGGAATAATATCAAAAACCTCTGCACATAATACCATTTTTATATTGTAAAAAAATACTCACAAAGTTCATTAATCAATCGGCATAAAAAAAATCCAAACACATTAATAAATACCTTAAAAGGCGAAAAAGAACTACCTCTCTTTCAAATACGGCACTGGCAATAAAATTAACTAGACGTTGAAATCGAACCCAATCGACATTTTTCAAAATAATTCATACGACGATGTTGTGAAAAAGTAAAAAGAAGACGGTGTCTGGTGAATCGAACTACGATCGGAGGGGGGTTGCGGGAGACACTGGTACAGCATTCATTAGTAAAAAAAGATTTTCACGAATTCTCAAACACGGTTATGTACTTTGAAAAGTGTACGACGAAGAAAAAAAAAAGGTACTCAGCCGATGGCTTAGACATTTTAAATAATAGATTATGGCGAAGCTTGTCGTGGTTTGGAAATTTTGCCTTTAGGCGATGCCATTTCTTGTGCATGCATTTGACAGTTTGCAAATGTTTCTTTTTATCGGCATTACTTAGAAAAGACGCCTTTAATTCTGCCCTTTGTGTACCCTCTCTCTTTCAGTATGCGATTTTCTATCTCTCTCTTTCTCTAGCGTACTTTCTGCGTCGTATGGGCCCGTTTATCGAAAATGTGTACGTAGTGCTATGGGATGACATATACGTGAGAGTTATTCACTCGATTGAAGGAAAAAAATTGTATCGAAAAAAATCAACTTTGTTGGATATAATATACTTTCATAATACAAATGCCGAAAACAGCCATCATTAATTTTACTAAATTTTTCAGTTCACTTTCGCATTCCAAAAGCATCTTCTGATCATTTTTGTATCGTGTCAACTGAAAGTGAGTGAAACAATGTGGCAAAATTCGACAAATATAATTGAAAAAAATTCTGTATGGATTTTCTTTTGAAAAATGAAATTGATGCTATTCCTTCGAATAAAATGCTGAAATTCCCCTAGAAAATTGTAACATTTTTACGTCTATAGGAAATTTTTTCCTCATAACGAAAAATTCTTTACTTTCTTTTGAAATGTTTTTAAGGGGATGGGCTAGAAGGAGATGATCGAAACAAAATTCGATAATGACGATTTTCTGCACACTCATTATCTAGAGTCATTCTACCATTTTTTTTTCAGATCCCTCTTCCTCACTCGAGAGCAATGGACTGGTCTTTGAAAATTAATTTGCATCTAAATTTGAGTGATTTTTTTTCTTTTCATTAAAAATTGGAGAATCCAAAAAATATGTATTTCAAGTAGTCATTTTTTTTTACAAAATCAGCATTTCCCTAAATTTTGCGATTGAGCAGCTGAAATTTTCCTTGAAAACTATTCTATGTGCAATTCTTATATTAATTTTCTTCAGAAAACTGGCTGAAATTCAATCAAATACACGAATGCTCGTAAGGTTGCCTCAGAAATAGGTTAGTGGGTAGAGATAGATGGATGAGTAGATGATGGATTCTTTTTTTGACATACCTAGTAATAGAGATAAGTTTGCATGCACCGTGCCAGTATATGCTCAAAGTAGGCCATTGTCTGAACTGATCACCTGAACACAAAAAATTTTCCTCAACCCTGTACCACGTGCACAGTTCTCCAACTGTCAGTGCATTACGACTACGAGACGACAAGACGCGATGACGTTTCCGTTAAACTTGTGCATGCACTCAGCGTGACGCAAATTGATATTTATTAACATCGACGAAGAGGAATTTCTGTCGAATATTCTACGTTTCCTATTCGTGTATATATACACGCGAATGTATATTTTCACCACTTGAAAATTTTTCCTCAACTATTTCCATGCAGCAAGATTTCAACTGAGTAAATAAAATCCGCGTAGATCTAATACCTCGCCCAGCGATGTCTTCCTGTGCTACATATTCGGTGTCACTGCTAAAATTGCATTTCCACTCATACAGCGAGCTTCTTTAAACGCCAACGAATTTCCAAACTAAGCGGTGACAACGTCTTTATTTGCTTCATACGCAGTTCGACGTCTTGAAAATTTCACCACATGTCTGCTCTTACCATCTTATCAGTAACAGCAACCGAATACTTCTTGACGTGCCAATTTTATCAAGTTGATGTTTAAAGAGTAAATTTTCTGTGAAGAAGTGATTACCAAATTTTTTTCATCCTTGGCAAGCAAATTTTCTATTTTGGAATGTATGCTGCTGATTAAAAAATTTTAATTGCCGATGGACTTTTTCCCGGTGAGTTTTTCTTAAAGTATACTTACTCATGCTTATTACGGTGGGTCACAAAAAAAATGTCAGAGGATTTTGACCAAGTTCAGTAAAGTTCTTCATTTTGAAATGAAAGTGTTGAAAGTCACCCAGAAAAAATTCTAGCTCCGGGAGATGCCCCTGGAGTTGAGATATGGGTTTTCAAATTGCAGGAATTTTCGATAAAATGGTGTTTTTTCCCTCTAGCTCCCGCACCTAACCAGATTTGCGAAAAATGGTTCAGTTCCAAAAGATATGTATTTATAGTATTTCAGATTCTGCGCCGACATACGCCATTGTCATTAAAATCCAAGACCACTTTTAGGGTTCTTAAAAATTTGGAAATCGCTTATTTTTGGGTAAATTCGTATTTGAAAATTTTTTCTTCTGAAATATTTCCCATTAATTAAGTCAAGATATCGGAAAATATTTTGGAATGCAGTGGCCCGGTGCCAATTTCCATGGTCATTACCGTGAATTTAGAAAAATCATACAAAAAAACTATCTTTTGAAAGTGAGCCATTCTTCCCAATGTAGATTAGATAGGCACTAGAGCGAAAAATCAAGATTCTGCATATTTAAAATAATAATGTAAGCTTTCAAGTTCAAGCTTATTGAACATCTCTCTCCCAAAGCACCTATCCATGAATTCGAAAATTTTTTCCTTCCGAGATGAAACTGTTTGTTTTTTCCATTTTCTTAGAACTTTTTTTCGTTCACTAGGGGATGAAAGGCTGGTATTACAGCACAGCGAACAAACTTGATCGATATGCGATGTATGATAAAAAATACATCACGTTTCTACTAGATTGTGCTGCATTACTTTCTGATTTCAAAGTCTTTTCAGTGACTTATTGAAATCGTTTGATCATCAACAAAAAGCACCTTATCATGACCTCATCCGATGAGGCATTCCATAGCACGAGTATACAAAATGAAGAAACGGTATCGACAATGAACCCTTTTGAGAATAATTTTTTTCTCAAGGTTTTTGCCCAAACAGTGTTCGCTTTCTGTGTTTCTGTTTCATTTTGCAACCGACGATAACGTCAACTTAAAACGTAAGATGTTACGGAAGAGGTTAGCGCAGCCCTTAAGAAGGTGATTTATGAGCGACGACAGGACCTAAATCTGAGACGGTTTTCCATATTAGTTGCCTTTTCGGACAAGGTTCTTTGGACGTAGCCATTTGCTCGATTAATATCCGAGAGCCGAAAGCGAGAAGTTTTTTTTTTCTCGATAGGTACGCGCTACGCACAGTGGTCTCCCTTTTGCGGCGCAATTATGTGAAACTAATTGCATTCGAGGCATTGCTAGGTTGGTGGTATCTGGAAAATGGAAGGAAAAAATATTATCAGCGAAGAACCATTTGCTAGAATGCGTTTTTTTTTTGCTGGTTTTCTCTCGGATATCCAGGCTAGTTGATGCAATACGCTCTCGGGGACTGTTAATAGAAATGGATAGATTATGATAGGGCGATGATAGAAATAAATTTCATACAAGTTTGCAGAATGGAAGAAAAGAAAAAAAGGGATGGTCTGCAAAGGTGTGTAAGGAAAATAAGGCGTTACGTTGGCGTTTTTTTTTATATATATACGTATATATAACAAGGAAAAAATAGCTACATTTATTCTCTGTCATGGAGATATTTTTTAAGCTCGCAGATTTTGAAATATGACGCCGAAAAGCAGAAACCGAAAGCGAAGATCTCGCTATCCGAAGGAAACCACTTTATAAGACCCCCTGCAGCTGTAACAGCCGTGTAGCTCGTACCTCTTCGTATACGTTGCTCATTTTCAAAGCTCGATTTAAGAACCTACGAATTTGCTACCTTTTTTCCCCGTGAGCTTTCTCTTCGTGTATAGCTGTTCTCTGCGTTTTTTTCTCCTTCTTATTTTATTTTTTTATTTTGGAGAAAATACCGCGTTTTTTATTAGCCTTGTATTATAACGTTCGTTGTATTTTTCGACCGTTTCTTACCGCTAAATCTTGTAAAATAGATGAAAGCTGCCACCGCCGATGCCGCGGTTACCTACACGAATAACAGTCTTATGAGGGTTGAAAATACACCCGAGAAATTCAAATACCTTCGTAGCAGTAGCAGAGAAAAAAAAGGGTAAAAACGCATTTACCACTGCTGGAAAATACACTGTAGTGGTAGTTTTTCCTCTTTCTTTTTTTGACCAAATACCCCCTCGCGACCAGATACCATTTTAATTTTACGTCGCGTTCTGGCTCTCGGGCTGCTGTCGAAATGCTCGCGCGTGTTTCTATTTTTAACAAATGCTCGTTTATTTTCTCAACAAGTTGCAACCCGCAATGCCGCGAATAATTTTTAATCCGGTCGTGTTCGTCTTAGTTAACCATCCGGCGATGTGGTTCCTTCAGCTTGATGCGTAGGCAACTTATTAGACGTGTGGTTTTTTCCACAGCGTTTCGTCGCGTCTCGGACGTGCGAACGAAGTTTTCACAGGCAGAGTGGTATATTGCGTTGTTTTGTGATGAAATTTTTTCATCTCAATATTTTTGAAAAATTATTCGCGTATTTTCCTTCGGAAAATGGACGATACCTACCACCTATAAAATCCATGCAAAATTGTTTGAAATAGAAAAAAAAATTGTTTTCCCATACAAATAATATTTTCATAAACGTTTTTTTATGGTTTTTAAATTCAAGCACGTTTTTGAACTATTTTAATTAGATAGGCACATTTGGTAAAATTCTGATGGTTTTATAATTATGTACCTACTTTTTAGTTTTGAAGGTGTTGTTTTTTACAGACGGCCGGCATAGCAAATTAAGGTAGCCGAATTAGCTTTTCATACACAACACAACTAAGTAGGTCTAAAAAATTGACTAGGATGAGAAAAAATGTCGGATTCCAGGGCAATTATTTCAAGAGTGGAAGCCAAAATGTGGTTATTTGTAGGAAGGCAAATTTTCACCAAATTGAGATGAAAAGTTCACGTTTTCTGGAATGTGTTTCTAATAATGAGGAAAATCTGCAAAAGTTTTTTTCAAATTTTTAAAATGATTTCTCGCTAACTTTCGGCATTTTGAAATTTCTAAATGATTATTTTGTAATGGATGTTTTACAAATACGAGAGCCACAATTTTTTTCACGAAAATATGCGTGAAACATCAGAAAATGATTATCTCAAATTAAACGTATTATTCACCATACTTAAATATTTCAACTTGGGAAAAATTACTGATAATTAACCAAAATTTGCCAGTAATTCACCAAATTGCCAATAATTTACTGTAATTCGCTAAAAATTTATCAAAAATTACCAGTACCAAAAATTATTACTTAGGCAGTAATTTACCGTATACTTCCAGTAAGTTACCACGAATTACTAGTGATTCAAGTACAAAAATTTATCAGTAATTGGCCGTACATTTCCAATAAAATTGATTACTCCAAAATTACCAGAAATTTACCAAAAATTACCAGTTATTTACAAAGTTTTATCAATAATTTATCAAAAACTAGAGGTGTTTTACAAACATTACTCGTAATTTATGAACAAAAAAATGACCAGTAATTTACCAAAATTTACCAGTACTTCACCAAAAGTTAATGAATAGCTTAATTGCTAAAAGTATGTTGAACTTGGTACCTATTATGAAAACGGTCATGTTTTCCACTTTGAAAATTCGAATAAAAAGTAAATTACGAGTAGGCCGAGTCATTTTGTTGGACTTTTGAAAACTTTTGAAAATCCTGTGGCGCTCATGAAATTATGTTATACGTGTAGGTACTACATTGACACCGAGTGACGTTAAGTAGACTTTCAAATATTTAGTTTAGTATCTCGGACTTTCCACATTTTCAATTTGACATAATTTTAACAAACACCTAACTATACGGGTTTGATTTTTATTTGTTTCAAAAAGTCATGCTGAAAACATGAGTCAAAAATATGTCAAGAGTGATTCCCTCTCCCTTCCCATCACGCAAAAAAACATATCCATATCAATATGGTGGAACAAGTGAATATTCATGAATTAGCCTGAGGGTCGAACCGTTCTTGCGTTTTAATCTTGAGCAAAATTTAACATTCGACCCTTCTTGGTTAAATTTTTGTTTACAAACATGTAAATAATTTGGAAGTCTTGAGAAAAATTATTCAAAGGTTCGTACCGACAAAATGTTCAAAAAAAAATTATTTTATTTACCTATATAAGAAAAAGAACAAGAAATTTTCGAATGCGGATCGATTGAATTTTGCTTTTGACTTCTTAATACGTATCACCCCACCCCTTTGAAAATTCCAAGAATGGAACGAAATTGACCTTGCAATATTATGACGTTCAATTGACTGTTTGTTTACAAATAAAAAAAATTCAGATTTTTTTTGAACTTTTTGTAAAGTTACCTTATATTCCGATCTTAATTTTACGAATTAAAAAAAATATATATATTTTTCAGTCTAAAATTTCACTATTCTTCCTGTTTCTCACTCTAAAAACCAGGTATCACGAAAAAATCCAATAGGTACATGGGCCAACTCTCACGAGAATACATCTGAAAAAATTCTTCTCTTCGTATTCTCAATTAATCACAATCGACCTGAAAACTTCGCCCATTAATTGAAGCAAAGCTTAGCCTAACTGCGAGCACCAAGCGTAAACTTAGTTTCGGTCACTTCTTCGGGCGTGTTCCCTTCCATCACGCGGATAACAATCACTTTACCAAAGGCTTAAAGCAAGCATAGTGGACCCTTTTAACTAACAAGTCTGAAAGTTAGTTGGAGCAGCGACGGCGGTAACGTCTTTAAATAGTACCAACACCTGACTTCACCCGCCGCTATTAAAGTCATCGTTAAACTCGCCAAATCCCGCTTATTAATCAAAGTCAAGCTTAATGACGACTTTCGCGCAGTATTTGATTTTTACCTCATTCCTACCAAAACTCTCAACCGTAACGAAGTTCATTAAACTTGGTAATTTCGGTAGAATTTTTTCGCTCACTGTACAAATGAGTATCTACGTAGGTAAGTATATCGAGAGACCTTGATACTCTGTGTACAGTGTACCTTGAAGTACCTATACATATAGTATTTTTTATTCTTGCAGTTTTACCCTTAGGTACTTGTATTGTTGTCCTCGTAACCCCTTTCATCTTCAATAGCTTGGTATACTATAAATCACACCTGATGAGAAACTTCCTTCCTTATCTGTAATATTTTTTAAAGATAAAAATCCGTTATTTTTTACCTGTTACTTACATTAAAGGGTTGAAAGACACACTACACACCTTGGTGTTTGAGAATCACATGAGTTTAGATGTACGTAGATGTAGACACTAAGTGTAAGCGACAACTGGCCTTATATGAAACATTGAGCAACAACCAAAAGGGTTTAAGATATTACCTGTTGAAAAAGAGTGTATTATTTATTTTTTTCAACACAAGAGGGATTATTTGGCAAAAAAAAAAGAAAAGGAAAGTACAGGGAAAAAACCTTTTCACTCACTGGTCTTTTTATTTGGCGTATATAAAACGGCGTTGAATAAAAAATCTTGCCGACGTTCATGAATAAAAAACGGTCTTACCGCTAGTAGAAATTTGCACGTCTAGTGCAGCTGATCAATCGATCAAGTGAGGTTTCTTTTTTTGCAAGGTGAGTATCAGACTGAACGTATTAGATTAGTTGAGTACCTTAGAGTCAAACCCAGAATTCTCCAAATTTTTCAAAAATGAGGTTATGATCGTTTTGGGTACAGTTAGTAGGTACGCATTGATTGCCATTCTCCGTTTTTACCTATCTGACACATTGACCCAGTCAGGGGGGTCCAAAGTCAAATTCCGAAAAATGTCCAAAATTTTCAAAAATGAGATTATGGTCGTTTTGGGTACAGTTAGTAGGTACGCATCAATTACCATTCAACATTTTACCCCATTCGATACCATGATATCATAGGGGGTCCAAAGTACCCGGTTTGAGTCAAACTTTGAAAAAAATACTTCAAAAAATTTTTTTTCTCACTCTAGTCGACTATAAACAACCTTGAGATACTTTCAACAGACTTGAATCTAGAATTATCCCTCATTTTATCATGCATTTTCGTGTATTTTCGATATTTTTTACGGACTTGGAGTCAAAACCAGAATTCTCCAAAATGGTATCGTGAATTACTGCTATGGAAAGACTTGAAAAAAATTTTTTTTTTTGTCAATTCGATTGTTACCCGAAGCACAATATATAGGCGAGATCAGAAACCTGCTACTACTGATTCCCACCTTTCATCAGTTTTTTGCGTTTTTCTCAAAATGGTGAAAAGTGGAGAATTCTGGGTTTGACTCTAAGGTACTCAGTTGCGTTCGTACCCATTGGAGATAAACAATGTTTTGAACTGTTGGTAACCGGACACTTCCCCGAATCAACTTTCCCGAAAGACGTTTTCCCGAATGTCAAAATCCCGATTTTTTTTATCCCGAATCCATTTCCCCGAATCCGTTTCCCCGAAAGACCTACACCCGAAAATTGAAAGAAATTTGAGTTTAAAAAATTTGTTTATTTTTTAATCTCAGAGATTGATGTAATTATCTAAGGAGCAGAGAGGCATAAAAATGATGGATTCGGGAAAATGTCCGGTAATCTGAACTAAACTGTTAGATAGAATATAAATTGTGTGCAAATACTGTGAGAGATGTTTCACAAGGAAGTAGGACGATACAGGTTTTAATTGCTAGGATAGGTGGGTAGTAGGTATAGGTACCTATCACTTATTCGAAATTAATGACTTTAGAATTAAAAATTGGTTTCACTTTCAAAGTTAATTTTAAAAATGTGAATGTTAGTTTATGTAAATTGAAGCATATATGTATTGATCAAAAATTACAGAGCTACTAGAATAACCATTCTAGAACTTTCAATTCACCAAAGTTATCTATGTGCTTGTGGAGGAGAGATTGGGTAGGTAGTTCAAATTTTTAGAAAAATGGAGATATTGTAAATTTTGGTAGATTACTAAAAACTGCAAACGGTTCAGATTTGCAAAATTTGTTTAGTTTTGAAGATAGGTACAGTAAAAATCGATAGGTCACTTTTTCAAGTACCAAAAATTGGTCAGAAAAGTTGAGAAATGATATTCTGCCATCGCGTTTATGCTCAAAAATTGTCTTTTTTCTTCATAAGTACTATTTTCAACTTGATGATGAATTCTAAAATTCACAAAAAATAACAGTTTTTCATGGAAGGTCTAAATTGTCTAATTTCATCTATCGTTCATATTTTTATTTTATGTCATGTTCCATCATTTAGGTGCTCTCAACAGGGTTAGCTAGTTACAGAGAGGACCATTAAAATATTAATCTAAAAACTATACCTTAATCATGGGTTGAAAAGGGCCGGAAAAAGAGGATGTAAAAAAGAGAAACAAAATTGCTAAAAATAGCAGAATTTGGTTTCTTAGAGGCTGACGATATTGGATCAGGAAGCAAATTCCATTACCTAGTTTCACTGAAAAAAGTAAGGCACTCTTTTTTGTCTTGAATAAAAGGACTCCTTATTCAATCGCCAAATGTATTTCGCATGTTCAAATTCAAATCATCACACGTACCTACTTCTTTTTTTTCGGATCGTCAGTAAACGGGCAAATACATAATTTTTTCAACATTAATAAACAGATTTCATTTTTATAAATGTAAAAAAAAATTAAATTTGATATATGTACTAAGACTGTTTTGAACTTTTAGACTTGGGAAAATATCATTTTTTAATTCTCTCACCCAAATTTTACAATTTGCGTTCATCTGGAATAACAACTGTAGAATCCAGCAAAGAAAACTCCACCAAAATTCACACTTGACTTCTCGCTTCCTGTCTCCACCACTCATAGCTTTTCAGCAAATCGCCAGATCAGTACAACATACAATTTCAGCATTTTCCCAACTAAAAATCAGATTATTTTTTCATTTACATTTTTTCTCATCGATTTACTCGAACTAGAAATCATATGTATAAGTATACACATAATTTTCCCCTCAACTTTAATTTCTCAACTTCAACTACCATAATGTAGAATCGTTTTAGAAAAGCTCTATTTTTTACATGCTTCAATAATTCTACCAACATGGCAAAACAAAAATCCACCCACCAAAGAACCCTTCAACATAGTTTCTCTGGTCACTCCGCTGGACCGTAAAGGCAAACATAATAAAGCAACTTCCACACCACACGCACCAGAAGTCGATTCAGGAAAAAAGGAAAAACAGAAATCGAATCGAATACAACGTACGCAAACCAAATAAGGAAATCGGAAATGTAATAAAACAGGGGAAAAACAGAGGACGAAAAACGCAAACCAGACGTTATAGCCTGCCTACCCTTTTCTTCTCGTGCTAAAAATGCTGTTATACGTAGTGCTCGTGAGATAACCAATGGATAAAAATGAGCATTCTCGTTCTAAAGCAAATACGTACCTACTTAAATATGTACCAACCAACGCGAACGATTAAACGTTCGAAGTATGTATCTGTAAAGGATGTTACTTCAGAAAAATATTCTTGTGCAGTCGCAAAAATGTGTTACGAGATGGGAGCGCGAATGAAGGGAAGAGAGACAATATTACGTAGGCATGAAAATTAGGCTAGCGATGATTACGCACAACAACGCGAAGAAGGTTGAAAATGGAAATGATATCTTTGGGACACATATGAAAAATGGGGCAATAAAATGGTTGAAAATTAAAAATAAAAATATCCTCGGTAAATTTATACATATTAAACATAACGGGCGATGAATCACGAGGAGATTTTTCTTAGGCCGAATATATACCTATATAATACTCGTAGGTAGGTATGTAGGCTAGGTGGAATGTTGACAATATTATACGGTGTGTAGTCGACGAAGGTGTAGAGAGGTAGGTAAAGTTTTGCGAACGAAGCGACACGACCGACGACGTAAAAGAGTACAAAAATAAAAAGCGCGAAAATTTTGCCCGCAAAAAGGATATTTATTTTCGTTGGACACGTTCCATTAGAATAATGGAATAAACGTCCCATAGATAAGAAAAGGAAGACGCAGACCCTTGGTGAGCTCGTTCAAAAATAAGCTTTAGATCATTTAAGTTGGAAGGAAAGTTAGATAAGTAAAGTTTTGCGAGTTTGGTTCGTCTTCGTTTTTGTTTGGAATATATATTAAGGGTGGTTATGTCTGGCTTAACCTTTATCTGGTAGCTTGAAAGGGAGTGTAAAGAAAGGTATAATAAATCATTGTTCTAAATGCGTCGCCCGAACGATACAGCAGCGCGGAGAGGGTGGCCCATGGTTCTTTGTGTGTCCGCTTCGACCGGTCAAGTGTAGGAGCCATCTTGGAAAATGTCGCTAGAATGTTTTCCAATTTCCCCTTTTCGGTATAAAAGCCGAATGAGCGAGCATACGAGAGAGGAAAGTGCCAGTGCGAAAGAGAAAGAAAGGAAATGGCTATAGTAAAATATCGAGGCGAGGTGTAGGCCGCATTATGCAAATGAATACGAACCGGCCAGGAGACCTAATGGCTAAGGCTATTCCGCCAAATGATAGAAATCAATAATCGAGGGCCAGTTGAGGAAGAGGTTGGCCAATTAACCTCATCCCAAGCCGAAAGCCCGTGCCGCATTTCCTCGCTCCTTATTTTTTATCCTTTTTCCTTCTCTCTTTGCGTTTACCCTTTTATAAGCATTCACGCGTCCTGCATCTCTTCTTGCTTCCGCTTTTTCCTACACCCAAAAAGTCTTCTCTCTTCTACGAAGTAACCACATTAACCTCGTCCCTTCGCTAAACCACGGATTCTCATTACGAGACGTCCATCTGCGTCAGGCGTTCCACTTCTTCAACCTCTTCACCACCGCCTCTTCTCGCACCTTTCCACGTCCACGTCTTGCTTTCTGTTCTTCCTCTCCTCTACCTTCTCATCCTCCGAAAACCATGTAATTCTTACCAAATGTGAACTCACCTCTCTTATTTTCCCTCTTTTTCTTATTAAACTTTCTTCTCCCTGAATAGTTTGTTAAATTTTCGCTGCTAAACTTTTTGTTTTCTCTGCGTCTCACCCTCACCCTCACCCTCACCCACTGGTCTTTCTCTTCGGCGACTCGCTCTCTTCGTTTTATGTTTTTCTCATTTTACGTAGGTACCAGGTACCTGCTTTCGCATCGCATCGGTTTCTACGTTTTCTTTCTCTTACACACGTACGATCTTTAGATACCTGCTACACTTTCGCACCCTGAGAGGTTATTTTTTTTGTAAATTTCGTGGATATGATCTCTTTTTTTTTTAAATCTTTTTTTTCGAAACAGTAGGTACGTGAGTACTAATTAAATGGACTGAAACGAGTAGTGTTTTTGAGCTTGTACAGTCACAGTCAGAAGCTTTTGGCAAATCAAGAAAGTATAGTGTGCAATGACGAAAGGGGGAAAATTCATTTTCTATTGTTTTATTGTCCGAAGACAAAATTAAATTTTTCATAATAAGGGGTTTCCTCAGTCACTTTATAAGTAACTTGAACGTAAACAGACTTGTACTGTACTTCATTTTGATAAAATATTCTTCCAGTCTGATTGATTAGTTTCCTTTCTCGACAAAATTGTCCATAAAAATAAAATATTTAGTTGGAGCAAATTTTTCTACAAAAAAATACGTACTTATAATGAAAAAATTGAACAAATATTTATTTAGAAGCGTACCTAGGTATTAGTAATTTTTTTCTAAACTTACCATTTCTATAGAGATCGTTATGATCCTATGGAATTTTCAATTCTGTGAATGATTCATTTGTAGTAGGTATTCATAAGTATGTATTTTTCCAATGAAATTGGCATCACGTTTGACCCTGAAAATAAACCGAATCTTAAAATTGATCTTTACGTGGGATGAAGGAGTGATTCAAGTACTTTTTTTAGTTCATAGGTCTATTTTACATAAGGTACAACTACAGCATAAATAAATGAACAAATACATAGTACAAATCTCTCTTCTTTCTTTTTTATGTTGGCGTATTCGCAAACGAGGAATTTTTCAATTTTTTTTTTCAACTCGAAACCTTTACCAATCAATTTGTAAGCTTTAAAATCAAGTTAAAATCAAATATTACTTTTCAATTTCGATTTGATCACTTTTTCATTTTTTTTTTTTTTTCATAAAAAGTTAGCCAAATTTAAATTTTTAAAAATTTGCTAAAATCTAAAAATAAAAATTCAGCCTCTGAAATTCAGCTAGAGTAAGTAGGTACGTATTTTTGAATACCTGCCTTTTCTATTTGTAATGCCAAAAACAGATTTTTGAAATTTGTATAGGTATACCTAATTGTGATCGTAAATGGTCACAAATACATGGTGATCTGCTAATCTTTGCCTGAGAACAAATCGGAAGTCAAAACCTTCACTCATCAATAATTTATAATACGGAAAATAGGTAAGAAATCAAATTTCTGTCTTCTACTTCGGTTAGATCAAATAGCAAGTTTTTTTCAAACTTGAAATTACATACAATTTTACAAGATGAAAGTTGATACTTCCAAAAAAATTCTGAAATTTTAATATCAGATACCCACCTACCTACCTACCTACCGATGCATGTTTCATTAGAATTCAAAATGTGAGATAATTCAAATTCATTTTTTTTTTAAAGTCAAATTTTGTATTTTTGACATTAAGTACCTACCGTGGATTACCTACATTTATGAAGAAACGTAAATCATCGTAACATTCCAATTAAATTATCTTTCATTTCCCGGCCAATTTCTTTAGACTTAAACAAACAGCCATGAACACAATTACCCAGTAATTAGGTAGATCATTTTTCTCTTTTTATTTTTTCAATTTTTTGAAAATTGGTAACAAAGGAAAATAAAATAAGAATTCACAATTTTTTTTGTTGAAATATCAAAAAAGTATATGTACCTAAGTAAGTATTTATCAAAGAAATAAAATATAGCTCAAAATGTCGAATCAAAATTTTAAATCTACCTATTCAAAAAAATTTCCCATGCTCACAGCAGCATAATTTGCCTATTGAAACCGAATAGGTAAACAATGTTGAAATGCAACTTTCAGTTTCATTTTTCTGAACCCCTTCAACCTTTCCCTCCTTCCAAAGCTCCTATTTTCACATACACAATATATCACAGCACCAATGAAAACTTCAAAGGATCTCGAAAGACGAAAGCTCCTTACAATTCGGTTAAAACTCGAAAGTCAAAACGAACGTCGAACCCTCAAACAGTAGTCAAGTTTGCTAAAACCCAATAACTTACCCTTCGAATATAAATCTCCCACACCCGTGAGCGCGACTGGATCGCACTTCGCAGGTATGATTAAAAAAATGGCGACTATCGAGTTGCAATAAACATGTAGCGATAATCGTTCCCCGGGGCATTTAAATCGAACTTGACGAATTTGTTTTATCGACTGCCGTCGAAACAAACCATTTTACACGATTGAATAGCATCCTATTTATCAATTTGGCGAATGCGGATGCGGACATGGATCTCGCGTCGATGTCGCGTCGCGTTCTTCAAAAGCGCAACGTTGACTAATTAAGTGCCAAGGTGTATCGAATCCAGTCGTATTACGAGAAACCCTTCAACACAAACGAAAGAGAAAAAAACACCAAAAATAGCGACGAAGAGGAACCATTCACGTATAAAATTTTAAGACGCTTTTTAAGCGGCTCATTTTTCACCGAATAACATTACTTCTTTCAAACCCTCTCGACGATGGTGTGTTTTGAAAACGTCGATCGAACTTTCTTTACTCGCTATTTATCTTGGGCCGGGGCGAAAGTTAACTCGTCTTATTTTCAAATATAGAGATCGAAAATTCGCAATTTTCCTAAAATAACTCGATAAGAAATAGCTCCTACGAGAATAAATCCTCCCCAAGTTGTGATGGTGAAAAACACGGTGTTGCAATTCGATCCGGTAAAAAAGATTTGTATTTATTGATGAGCAATAGTTTGGAATATCCCTACGAATGCTCGATGCTGAATGCCGCTGCGTCCAAGTTGCTGTATTCCCGTTTAACGAAATGTCTACACAGTGTCAGCATACAAATTAGTTTTTTCTTTTTTCTTACTTTTACTATACCTACTACCTAAACTCGTGAAATATTTTGTATTTTTTTTCTTTTTTTTTTTCATGATTTGGATACGTAGACGTACGAAGGTTAAGATATGCGGTTCAAGGCTGAAAACAACTTCAACAGAAAGTTTTTAAAAAAGTGCGAATAAAAAGACAATGATCATCTGGCAAAAGTAATGAGGGGAGTCACTTGAAAATTTTGGAAAAAGAGCACAGCCAGGTAAAATAGGTGAAATGGCTTTGTCCTCAGATTTTGAAACTAACAATTTTGTTCCTTGTGGTCTGAAACCTCCGCGATAAAATTCTTCGATTTTTATCCATATGATGAGCGCATTTTTCCAAATTGAAAAAAGAACGCTCCTTAGATAAAAATAAGTAAGTAAGTAACCTATTCTCTGAAATTGCAATATAATACGTACTTAATGTATGTATTTTGAGTTGATTCTAACCTAGACATGAACTTTTCCTCGATGTCGAGCTACCTGGTGCGATTCAATTTTTTAAATGCTAATTGTAAAACAGAAAAAATCGACAAATTTGATCTAAATTTGGTTTAATAGTTAGGTGTCTTTGATAATACATAAATATTGCGAAGAAAAAAAAACACTTTGCATTTTTGCAGGTCTTTCGCCTATACAAAAAATTCTGAAAAAATATAGAAACTTTTGAAAAAAATACAAAAAATTTCCATAAATAACCATTGCTTGTGTCTAAAATCTCTGCAAGATGAAAATTTGTAACGGCATTTACAATGTAACCTCTTTCGGACGGGTGGGGGAAGTGGTGGTCCCCAAAAAGTTTATCACGAAGGTTTTAGACAATAACTTATTTATTAAAGAATAACTTCCATAGGCCATTTCACTTGATGAGAGACGTATCATATAACCGGCACAAATTTTCTTGAAACGAATAGGAAAATCGAAAGATCCAAAGAGCTCCCCAAATTTTACCAAAGTAAAAATTTCAGGTGCTTTAATTCATTTTTAGATTTTCGACGGAGTTTCAAAGATTCAAATTTGGTTCGTTTCTTACGAAAAAATTCAAAATTTGATCAAATTCACATAAATGGCTGCAATTTGAATTGTACCCTATTTTTGACCTCTCGAGTCGATGGGTGATAGTTTCGAATACTTTTGAAGCCTTCAGTGGATTTTCAGATTCTCCAGTTTCAGAAAAAAATTATGTATTTCTAATGTAGGTACATAGGTAGTACCTAAGTTGGATGAAAATGAAATTCAGCGTCTATGAACTCGAATATAGGTACCATCTTTGTATCCCTTTCAATCTATTCGGGCATAAATATTTTCAAAATCTTTTGGTGCCTGTTCAAATCCAACATTTTTTCCAACGATTGTTTTTGAAAAAAAATCAAAATTTTGGATTTAAAACTGAATAAAAGGATTTTAAAAATATGCGTTAAAGTCGATTGAAAAAGGTCACAAAAATGTGGTAAGTCCAAGTTGATAGGTGCTGAAGTTCATTTCTACCGTGTTTAGAGCATTTTTTCAAAAACTGAAGAATCTGAAAACGCGCTGAAGCCTCCCGGACGGTTCGAGTAACCATCACTAATCGACTCGAAATGTCGAAAACAAGATGCACATAAAATTGCACCTTTTCATGTCAATTTGATCAAATTTTGAATTTTGCTCATGAGTAAATAAAGCAAAATTGAATTTTCAAAAATTTGTCAAAAATCCAAAACTGAATTTTAGCACTTAAAATGTCGGTGTATTTTGGGGTACACATTTCATTCCCTTTTGTTGGGTTCGAAAATTGTTGTACAGGTTATACTTGGCTATGTTATTTAAGAGTAGGTACGTACCATGTACCTAGTCCACATCTAGAGTTTAAAATTACATGTTCAAACTTCTCATGAATTTTCATTTTCAATGGGTCAAAAATATGCCCATTGATTTGAAACCCATTCCTTTTGAAGCAAACCGGTTTTATTTTTTCCTATCACTTTAATTTCTACATATTTTAAACTTGAGAGCCAAAAGACAGAAAGAGTCGATTAAATATTTGAAAAGCGATCCGTAGTTGTAAGAGAAAAAGTGAGAATTCATCGCAGAGCATATCTACTATAAGGTAGATACATGGGGGAGACGAGGAGACGCGCAGACTATGGCATAGAACTGCGCATTTCCTTAATTGCTGTACTTAACACCGAGGTTACTTTCAATTTGCATCGCGTTATAGAATTTGATAAAATTTATATCGTCGAGAGGCAAAATAAAAGCCGTAGTCAAAGGCGGGTAAAACATAATGACGAAGGGATTGAAACAACGACCGAGAGAAAGTCGTTACGGATAAAAAGTACGTCTATAAATTTCCATTTAAGTCCAAGTGGCTAAGATATCCGTGTTCCGGACATTTTGATGGCTTTTTATACCGTACAAGCAGCCTGTAAAATGAACGTGGCTTTAACCCTAACTTACCCTTTTCCTCCATTCCTACCCTTTCGACAGCCCGCTCCGAAGCCATAACCCCTTGTTTGCCTTAGCTGGACGCAGCCGGTGGCTTAAAACGAGATACGACCATGTATCGCTTCGATATAAAGTTGCTCCATAAAAGCTAATACTGCCTCCCGCCTTCTTCTCTACCTTACCGATGGCCCACTATCTTTGCACTTCTTTCGCCGCGACGCCGAGCGCGGTCGTCAAGAAAGTTGCCTTCTCTTTTTATACGAAGGCGAAGACGCCTACTCCACCTCCTGTCCTCATAGCGAGCAGATCTTTCTTCCTTTTCTACTCACCATTACGTTCACCTTCGGAAAAACTTTACCATCGAATAAATAAGTAGTTTATTTTGGCTATTTTCCATAATTTAAGTCTAGAAATTATCTACATGTATACGCGTCGTGTGCCCCTTTTACGTGCGCCAGGTACACTATCGCATAGTCTTATACGTACCTACGTAGGTACTTTGCAAAGCGTCGGAATTATTACGGTTCGAAGCAATCGAATTACTAATACTTGGTAAAACTAAGCATATAATAATTAAAAACATAGCTCAAAATTTTACCCTCTTCGATTACCTACTCTCGAATTTATACCAGGTTCCTAGTAGGTACCAATACTTTTCCTTCTTCGTCCCCTTCTCACTCCTCCTCATCTTAGGTAGATTTCCGCATAGGTACATCCATGTAGTCGAGATACGAGTAAAAAATATGGAACAATTTTTCATCGATTTTTCCCTCTCGGTGTTTTTTTTTTATTTCTATTTATTTTACGATGCGGTAAAATTCGTATATTACAAATCCGACCAATTGTCCGGACCAGCGAATTATTTTGTCGTTTTGGTAGCTCGTTTTATCCAGAATAACATGTTCAATAACGCAAAAAATTATTTTTTCCGCCCTTTAGGTACTTTCATTTTATTCGCAATGTGTCACTAACATATGAAACGCCTACTTTCACTCATATAATGGCATCCGCGATCTGATCTCCTATGCTTAATATGAAATCAACTTTTTCCCTTTTTATATACATTTCTACACTGTATATTTCAATTCTACATCCTTTGGCTCGTCGTCGTTCCTTATTTTTTCTTTTGCTTCGTACACGTGTATGGTTTCAGAATTACGATGAAGAAAACGGTGAATAGCGAAATGATGCATTAAACTGTCAATAGCCTGTCGTGAAAAATTCAAAAAAATACTGGAATTGATTTTAAACACGAGGCTAAGTGAGTACACGAGGGGGGGATTGCGAAAAAAAAATCTCGTAGAATTTTGACCAAATTCAGCAGTTACCTTCGTTTTAAGTTGAAAAGTCTCCGAAGTGCGGAGGTGCCTCTGGAGAGGAGATATGAGTCCTCCAAGAGGTGGCATCTTCGAAAAAATTGTATTTTTTTCTATATCCCTTACCCAACCTATTTTGAGAAAAATTGTCCAGTTTCAAAAGATGAAACTTGAGTAAGAGTTCTACTACGTGGTTGAAGATTTTCAAATGACTTATTTTTGGATTGATTTTTATTTTGAAAAAACATGGAATTAAAATCATTTCTGAAACCGGAAAAATATTTTGGAAGGCAGTGGTGCCAATTTTTTGGTACCTATACTTACCTAATTATTAGATAAGTATTACAAGTAGTTTGAAAAAATCTAGAAAAATTATTATAAACTTATCAAATTTTTCGCAGTTTTTTTAAAATTTGCAGACCAAGAAATTGGCAAATAGGTACACTTTATTTCAAAATATTTCCCGAATTTCAGAAATGATTTCTTCCGATATTTTGGCTTAGGTAATTAATCCGAAATGTTTGAGAAGAAAAACATTTCAAAATACGAATTTACTCAAAAATAAGCGATTTGAAAATGTTTAAGCGATTAGTAGATATAGCTTAACCCAAGAAGTGGTCTTCAATTTTGACGGCAATGGCCTAGGGCGACATTGTTTCCAATTGAAAAAATACGGAGTAAGCCCCTGTTTTTATGCTATAAAGTATTTTTGAAGATTTCTCAAAAATTTTACGACCTCATCGCTTTGCATATTTCTTTTGAATGTGATAAAAACACTTTTCTGACGCCTAATTTTTCGAAGCTGTTGTGCCCTCGCTGCTTATGAGAATGCAAATAAAACGGTTTGCTTCAAGTAATAGATACCTCTGAAATTGCTAATTTAAAAAATTTGTCATAGAAAAAAATGTCAAATTTAAAAATTTTTTAAATTAAGTAATTGGAAAAATGGGAGAGGAAGGGAAAAAGATGGTGGCAAAATATGAGGTGAAAGGCAGAGGCGACGGAAGAAGTTATTTAAAACTTGCTCAGGAGGATTTTGACCAAGTTCAGCAGACACCTTAATTTTGAGTTGAATTGAAAGTCACTCAGAAAACATGTTGGCTCCGAAGGCACATTTTCGAAAAAAATCTTTTTTTCTCCCTAACCCCTCTCGACCCTCCTTTGGGAAAAATTACCCAATTTCGAGTAAGCCTATTTGAGATTCTGCGTCGACCTAAACCCCAGACGTAAAAAAAATATCCGTATTTATTAAAAATTTTGTTTTTTCGAATTGATATCCTCATTTATCTAATTCGATAGTACGACTGCATCTTTATGAACACCCCTGTTATTCTTCTCCACTACCACACCTCTTTTGAAATACACGATGCTACAGATCAGTTCGCGACTGGTGATCCGAGTTTATTTCATTTAGACTTACAGGCCTGCTGGGAATTGGGACTAAAATTCATTAAGCTCATATAACCCTTTTACGAAGTCAATCAAAAGTTACATCTTTATATAATCCTCGAGATTTATGAGAACTTGACGTGTACCTCAAGAGGGAGAATTTTACCAGTAAGTGTAAGCAAGTTGGCTACTAAATACTACTCATCTCGCATACAAATATGCACCGCATATAACTTATCATCAAAGAAAATGAATGAAAAACTGCCTCATTTAGTAGGGAATCTTCGCTCGGGAGTTACGTACTACGTTGTTAGATACATAGATAGATAGATAGGCAGGTAGGTGGTACCTACAAAAAAGAATGAAAAAAATTGAAGCTGGCGCTTGGTTTGTAGGTACATAAAAACATCGCAACTTTGGAGTGTAGTATTTTAGCAATGACCTAATATTCTACTATGCAAGTTAAAAGGCTGCACTCGAGATTTTTATCTTTGATAACAAACAACTCGCGGGTTAATCGAGAGAAGAGAAAAACTGTTCCACTCGAGAATTCCACTCTAGAGTGGTTAGTTGGTGCATAGCAGAATCTCTTGCCACGTCTCGCGTCCGCGTCAAGCCGTCGATTGGCAAGCCGCAGCGGTACACTCTACTGCAGCCTTTAGTACTCGAAATATGCTGACCAAATCAGGTTACCACCCTTTTTTATTCTTTCCCCACCCGAGCGCGTTTTCATACCGCCACGAGATACTTGCTCTTTACAGCTGGACCTTTTACACATCCGTTTCACGTTCAACCTCGGCACGTACCTCGCTTTACATAATTCAAGTATCAGCCGGTTATGGCTGATACGTGTTACAGCATCGCACTTTAACCCTCAGCTCGTGGATCCTTTTGGATGTTGGCATGCGAATGATCTTCGAGGTCAATCTCCCTGCGTATTCGGAACCGGATAACACTTGCCTTTTTTCATACAGATTTCAAGTTTGAAAATAGAGCACTTGACCGATGGCTAGGTACAGGATGCTGCGAAGCAAGTGCCAGTTCAAAGGTTAGAAAAAGTGTATCATCTAATTCACCGTTCATCTCCCTTGTTTACAATGACCTTTGCAATGCATCATTAGGAGTTCAAAAACATAGGTACCTAATACCTACCTTGATACTTATTAGGGTGACTTTTATTCATACTCGGTGGAATTTATATTTCAATTCAATTTTGATATATTTAACTACCTACCTATTTTATTTTTTCTCATAGGTAATAACTGCAGATTTATGCGCAAAAATCTTTGAAATAATACTTTGAAAACTACACCTAGGTACCTATATAGTTATTTTCATGTATTTGAAAAAAAAAATTTACTAAAAGAGGAATGGTAGGGGCCATAGATCTATCTGCATATTAAAATGTAGATTATAGACGCAGATTAAAATTTCGCCAATTTTATTAATGAAGTGATACGTGTATCAAGCACCCGACCGACGCGACACGACAAAACGAAAAAAGATGAGAAAAATCGTCGAAACAACCCTCGTAAACGAATCTTTCTCATGTAATAATCTTCGTTTAGTATTTGCTACGCGGTAAGGTTATAGGTATACATCTACTCGCTGAATTTCTATGCCTTTTTTTCCCTTATATACTTTTACTTTACTCGACGACGTGTTTTCTTTTCCCTCTTGTTCGTCGTTTCCGCGAGTTGTTTTATGCTCGTAAATAAATTTAAATAACGTATGTTTTGTTTTACTCTCTCGTTACGCGCAGTCGGAGCAGTAAGCGGTGTCTCGTAAAGCGAAATGTGAAACTGATGATTTAAAAATGTTCAAAGGCAGACTCCTCTCTCGCTTTAAGGATGTGCGCGCGTAAATTTACATCGCATCGAGTATACACTATATACCTACCTAGACCTCCTTACTTGACGTACCATCCCCTTTGCCCTATATACACAAGTGTTGGCGTTTGTGATAATTTTTTCAATGCATTTTGATCGTATCTTCAAACGTATCCCTTTGATAGTGAAAATTACCTTTTAAGGAATGCCGCTTGTTTATTGCCTTACTTTTACCTATCTAGTACCTACCTACGTGTACTCAAAGATGAAAATTTTTCGCCGATACCATAGGAAATTTCTACCTAAACCAAGATGGAAATCTAGGGAATTTTATAACCACTTCAGCTCCAAATATCGAACCCTGGTAGATTTAGAAATTTATAAAGCATCGTTTTTCAGCCAAAGGTGTAGTTTTAAAACAAGATATTTTGGAGGATACGAGAACACTCAAGTGAAAAAATCAAAGGATAGTAAGCATTTTAAGTTTTGATCTAATTCCTTCACATAAAATTCTTATACGAATACCAACACAACATTAATGAATTCCTCGCAGGTATTTTTAAATAACTTGAGTACCTATATTTATATGCAATAATTATTAGTGAAGTTAACACGGAAACTTTTTGAGCTGGCACCAGATCGAGAGAGAATTTCCTTAATGCACTCTTAACCAAAAGTTCAAGTTGTAAAATTCATTTTTTGATTTTGGTGAATTTTTAATAATTTAAAAAAATAAAAAAAAACTGTTTCAATGCGATTTTCTAATGAGCACCGCGATCAAAGTTATAGATTCTAAGGTTAATTTTTGGCCTTTCCGGAGTGATTTGAATTCTTCTGAATCAAATTGAAAATCCCTGGAGGCTTCAGAACGACCTAAAAAAAAGAATTGCATCGGTTTACTTTTTTCAAAAAAATCCCATTTCTTTAGAAAGTTAAAAAAAGTTGACCTTAAAACAGGTTTAAAATTTTTCGTGCCTGTTCTAAAGTTCCCTTGTATCTATTGGGAAAATTTTCTAAATAGGTAGGTAAAAATGAATACCTACCAAAGGTACCTAACAGGAACTTATATCTAGGTATACATGTCTCACTGAGCAGGGAAATCTTTGAACCATAGCAAAAAAATTCGAGAGAAACATGCGAAATACATCACTAGATGAATTTGTTGGAGCTGAATACCACTTTTCAATATTTGCCCAATTTTTGAAATCCTTTATAGCCTGTCTTCCATGAAAAAATTGAAAATTGATGAATCTTAAGGAAATAACTGCAATTTGGTTCTTCCTGGTTTTGAGCCATTCTTGGGCTTCCAGTGGATTTTTTGATTTTTCAGTTTGAGAAAATTATCACAAAAAATGATTTCTTCGATGAATTAATTTAATAATTCAAATCGAAAATTTTCTCGAGCATTTATAAAAAAAAAATCGTAGGTAGTAATCATTTATTGGAGACACCAATTGATTTATTGAGCAGGTGAAAAATAAGACATAGGTAAGTTGTTTGGCTTTTTACCTTAATTAATAAAAATCTAGATTTTTTTCGTAAATAATTGACCTTCAAAATTTTATAATTCTCCCAAAATTGATCTAAAATGAAATCTGGTTTCTAAAATTTGGTTTGTGGAGTATTTTTGTAAGGTTCTTTGGAGCAACTTTTCACATTAAGAATGTTGTTTTATATTTCGAATTTTTTCACCTGGAAAGGTGGCAATCATTTTTATATGTAGTAAGTATAGGTACTAATCTAATCTTCAGGACTCTAAATTTCAAATAAAAATTCGCCTCGAGAATCAATCTTCACTTTTACTCTCCACCGCCTACAAATTCCAGAAAAATTTTTATGACTTTATTCTTCGCGTCAAACCAACATTTATTACGTATTTTCACAGTTTAAAAATTGTTTAAAACTATAGTTACTCCATTTTCTGATCCTCTTTTTAGTCTTTTTCATACCAAATCTTCGGCAATTTCACTCGAATCGCCTGCGGATGTAAAAACAACGCCGGAGCTAGACAGCTCGGCGCTGGCGTGTAAAAAAAAACTGGAAACTAAAAAACTAAATACGAAATTAATTAACACCACTTCTGATGGCGCTGTTTACAAAACCAAAACACGTAAGTAAACATCCAGGCGCGGCTTTTGCCGTCGTAAAATAACACCGTAAGGAGTTTGTAAAGAGTTAGTTTATTATCTGTAAACAAAGACTTACAAAAATATTTTGCAACAGGGGACGCCAGGGTGAGAGATGCAATAACGAATGTAAAAAAAAAGAAAAGAAAAAAGACGAGAGAAAAAAAAGGTAACACAGAGCTCGGCGTATAAACACAGCAATAAGTCAAAACTGCGCGTTATTGTAGAAGATGAACGGGAAAAAGGGTAACACGGCGTCGAGATGAGTTCTATGACAACAAAATTTTAAGCCGTTATAATGAGAACTAAAATCGGTTCGAATAATTCCTACAATAGAATCGATACATGTAACTATTGAAAAAAGCAAAGCGAAAAAAACTACCAAAATAAATTAACCCTTCGATCTATTTGTTACAATCCGCGTTCTTTTACCTTTAACACGTATATACTCGACCCTTAAACCAGCAATAATACGCTTACTATCATTCATTACAAATTTCCCTTCCTTCCTCTTTATTATTATTTTTTTTCGCCAAAAAATAGCGAAGGTATAGAGTGAAAAAATAGCAAATCAAAGGGTTGAAACTATTTCAAGCGTAACACAACGCACCATATACCTAGAAATAGGAACCAACCATTCTCACAAGGTGCTATATTTTCTACCTGAAACAGTTTGGGACTTTTTTCCACGTTAATAATTATCGAAATCGGGCGTCGAACTGATTCCTGGACATCTGTGATATAGGTATAGCTATATGTGCCTATGGTTTTTGAGTAGGTAAATAAACGCCGAGGATGGATTGGTTTTTTTCGGAGCCTTTACGCGCACAGCCCAAGTCCGTTATATCAACCAGTTATAAAAACTTGGCAGTTGCTGGCCATTTGGTAAAAACGAGTTGTACGAACATAAAAATTGACAAAAGCCTGCCTTCGAGCTTGACCAGAATTGATGACCTTTTCGAGTGTGCCATGTCCAGTCTGTCCTGTCCTCGTGCGTCCCGTATCCAGCCATTGGCTACACCCGTACCCGTGCGTTTCTTTTTTTCCCTCCTGCATTGTCCTGTTATTTGCATAACTAGTCTCGAGCCTATTGTGATTAAATTAAACAATCTTGTTATAAATCGAGGCGTTTATTGACTCGAATTTTGACTTCGACTCGATGATACTTTAAGGTGTCGTCGACATGTTTCACTGTTCATGTCCTATGATGGTGCTTTGCTCGATGCTCAGAGATCATATCGTTGCTTTTGTCGTTTTTCATCAGTTGAGTGTTCATTCAAGTTTACTGTGCATGAGTGTAGAAATTGTGTATGTTTTAAAATTTTATTAAAATTAGTTTCGAGCTCGCAAAATTTCAGTGTGTGTTTTCATTTGCGAGTTTTGAGTGCAAATAGGTATGAATTTTTAGATGCTTTCAGAGGTAATGTATGTTTTATATGTTTCAAAAGAAGATTTATTAAACCGTCCCTGAACTTTTTTTAAAAATTTTAAAAAATTCGTGATAGGAATGAATCAACATTTTTTCATAGTTTTTTTGGTAATATCGGATAAAGTTACTTGTAGTGGTGTAAAATCATTAATTTTTTAGTAATATGAAGCAGGGCTGTCATAAAAAAAAGAATCATGACTACCTAGTTGAAATGGGCAGAATGAAAATAACATTCGTACTTAACCACTATCGATGCAAAATCGACTACTTATCTGTCATGTTCGCTTTAAAATTTCAATATTTTAAAATTCATTATCAATTCTTAAAATTTACTTTTGGAATCTATTCCAATTTCCTCTTTCGCCTCCTCTTCTTGAATATTCTCCAAGATTATTTACAAAAGTGAATGCCAAAATTTACCACCTTAATTTCATTCAATTTATTTGATTTTTCTCAGCATATAATGAGACTTCTTCTATTAGAGCTACCTAATATCATTTGAGGAATTGAGGGAAGTTTTTTCTTAAAGAAGGGTATAATTCAGGAAGTTTTTGACTAAAATAAATGCTATACCTATAAATAGAAAAAGCACATATTTGAGACAAGTTACAATATTTTTTAAAAAGGAAAAAAAAATTCTCCAACATCTTCCCCATTTATCTAAAACATACGAGTTACCACATAAACCTAAATTTGATACGTCTCACATGTTCGAAATTTTTAGAGAAAAAAATTGTAATGCGAATTCAAATGGCGTTTCACATATGTAAATAAGTACCTAAAATCAAACCCATATTTTGAAAACGTTCTCATGCGCTTGGATTTTTAAATTTTTCGTAAGAAATTTGAGATTTAATATTTGTCTTACACCAGAATGGGTACGCAAATATCAAATCTTATAGTTATTTCAATAGAGTTATTCGATGAAAAACATACCTAGGTATAACGTTAAAAAACAAACAAGCAAAAAAACAACATGAATACATACGTATATGCATAAACTTGATAATTTTAAGCAGACCTGCAATGGAAGGATCAAGTAACCATTTCAAAGAAAAAACTGATGGACGTGAGGGAAATATTTTACACTTTAATGCAAATAGGTACTTAGTTAATGAGTTAATACATATAAAACAATAACAAAAAAAACGATACGCCACAAAATTACTTGATGCAACTCGATCCTGTATTCAAGTTACTCGCGGATTAAGTATATATATGTTTGATTTTTGTGGAATTTACAATTTAGTTAAAAATTTACTTTTGAACTCGCACTCTTGGAATTTCACGCTTGAATAAGTGCTAATTAAAGTTATATGTAAGTAGGTACCTACCGAAGTTCATTTTTGGCTCCTCCAGAGATATTTGAAATTTTAAGAAATTTTAAAACTTTTCAGGGGCTCCAAAAAAATTGGAATTACAATTGCTCTCCGATCGGGTGATGTCGAAAAAAAGCTCGTTATACTTGATGATGGAATTTTTTCACTGTTTCTGGATTTTATACAGATTTACCAATGAATTCACTTTTGAACTGGAAGTCGTGGAATTTTGTGGCAAACACCCAAAACATTCGAGAGAGTGTGTCATGAACATCCATCAAAATTAGCGCTGGAGTTCATTTTTGCCCTTTCCGGAGTGATTTTTAAGTTTCTGGAGAAGATTGAAGAAATCGCTGGAGCTCCCAGAATAGCCCAAAGCTAGTGTTGAATTGAAGAATTTATTTTCATTGGCTTATGTACTTTGCGCAAAAAATTTGTATTTCATGAAAAAGTTGAAAAATCGCCCTTGAAACAGCGTTTTTAAATTTTTTAAATCTTCAAAAATTCGCTTAAAATCCAAAAATGAACTTTAGCGCTTTAAATTTTGATTGCCGGTTTTAGAATATGCTCTTTCGATATAGCTTGGTTTTGTTGGTTCAAATCGGAGGAAAGAGCCACATGTTCAAGGAAGTTCACTTGTAAGAAAAAAAAGTGGCCATGAAACAAATTCATCTGGTTTACATTATTTGTTCAAATTAAATCTGATAATTTTTTCAAAAGAGCTAAAACCACAGTAAACATTTTAAAAAAGTCGTTCATCTTTTTTATAATTCTAACCACTAACCAATTTGAAGACCATTTTCGACATAGGTAAAAAGAAAAAGTGTGTTTTTTTGGAGGACCAAATTTTTTCAAAAAATACTCTAAAATTTCGAAATGTGCGATTGGCTAATTACCTAAAACTTTCAGAATCATACTTATTTCTTGTACATATTTCAATCAACCATTGCGTTCTGAGGGCCACGACTTTCGACATGAGTGGTGAAAAGAACAAATTTCGATCATTTTAAAACGAGTTTTTCGCAGGAATTGTCTCCCTTCAGAAAATAATATTTTCTCCACTTCTATTGAAATTGGTCCTCACAACTTCATATATTTAAATACGATTGACGTGAGGTTTTCACTTTTCTGGTACGTATACCAATCACAATACCTGGCATTGGCAATTCAATTTTTCATCAGTTTATGTACCTAATTTTTGTACAATTTTTGAAGATAAATCCCCTAAAAGACCCATAAATTTTCTAATTGGGTGCGTGCCAAGCAGAAATTTTTCTGAGGAACTGTTCTATGGGTTTTCATGCTTAAGTGAGAAGAGGTTTCTTTTCAGCTAATTCGTCACATTTTGAGAAAAAAAAGGTAATTTGTTCTGCTTATGCGAATATTTATGAAATTCATAATTTTTTTAATCCCGGATTCTAACACATCCAAATTTTAAGAACTCTTTGTGCAAACTCGTGCAAGTATGTATACACATCAATATACGTATATCGCACGTGTCTCTCGCACCCACCGCCTCTTCATAAACAGTTAAACACCTCTGCAACCGGTTATCCACATACTTGAAAAGGGTTACGAAATTAATACTTCGAAATTTTGCGCAAGTCATCCAGAATGAATGAAGAGATATGTACGGGGTTCGAATGAAAAAAAAAAAGAAATCACCTTAGTCACTATCGATTAATTTAATTCGTCGAATGAAAAGAAAAAAAAGGGGGCTTGTAAATCGTTCTTCAATTAGAATGAAATTTGCTACGTGTGATCACTACATGAAAAAGCAATCAAAGAGGATAATTCGAACTAAATTTGAAGAGGTATAGATCTATACTCATCTAAGTAGGTAGTAGGCAGAAGTCGAATCATTACCCATCTGTCGAGTCTGATACAATAATATCATCAACAAAACAAATTGCTCATACTCATAGGTAGATATCTATGTATATGTAAATACATATGTAGGTAAGTATAGTTACACTCGCACGTTGGCTAAAAAATAGGCATCTTTTTGTAGGTACCTACACAAAACTGCCTCTCGAGAAAATAACTTCTACATTATTGCAAGTATAACCTGGAGCTGAGAAGCAATTCTGGACATTTTAATCTCGAGTTCGGCCGCGCGTAGCTATAGTTGTAGGTACATATAAAACAAAATAATATATATTTGAAATATTAACAACGTCAAAATCTTTCACCAAATGCGAAGAACGAGGAGCAAAATACCTGGTACACTATATACATATAACGAGAATTAAAACTAACATGGAAAATAGCGAAAACTCAGTCCGGCGAGCAAGGGTATTTCTCTTTATATACCGGTGAGAATAATATCGTAGTATGAATTTAATCAAATATTTGCTCGAAGATACCTTACACGTAGTTATATGTAATGCAGCACACACACACACATCACACATAGAAACCGTATAATATAACACCACTCGGCACTCGCCTTCATCTAGCTCAACCTATATTCTCAAATAAACCAAATATTATCGAAGTAAACAACATTGTAACCGAGGTATTAGATTTTATTAATTAATCATATTCGTACCCGGTACTTTACAATTATCCCTGGTATCTTTCTGGCGAGAACAAGAGGCGATAAAACGCGACGAAAGAGGAAGGAGAAAAAAAGCACGCTAAGTCGAAAACCAATTTTCTTATTCGCTACGCTCCGCAGCCAGAGAATCTTTCACACCTGAGCTTTCCACACCTGTATACGATTAATCTCTTTCGAATCGTGTAGGTACCTTAACCTATCCCCTATCCTGTTTCTATAGTCTACAAACGTAGTTGTACCTAACCATCTATACAACATCTTCAAATGCGCGTATATGTATATTGTATAGGTACTTATCGTTATAGTGTGTGTGTATATAGGATAAGGATAAGCAGAATTCCATCCGGATAAGGATCTCAAATAAGACAAAATTAAAATTCCAAATGACAAGTGCGTGTCGTAAAACAACACTATTCGCAATACTAATGCTGGGCGCTAAAAATAATCGCCTTATTACATTCCATCTGCTCGGGTTTAATAACAAAGGAACTATATAATGACCGCGGACAATTTTATGACATTTTATAAGGATACTGAAGAACGAGAATGTAATTTGCCGTAAAGCAGATGTAAATGAAACCAACTCGCATTTTAGTGGTTTAGTTGATGAAATAGCGAGGCGAACGTTAAATATAATAATATGGAATCGCGTCGTATAATCTACGTACACATAGCCGCTCCTCTACACCATTGCATCTTCGTATTTTCTCGTGTGGACAGCGTGTCGAGTATCATCTAGCTGTAAAAGTGAAAGGGTAAGAAACCCCGTAACTTAAGTCATACACCACCGGAAGGAATTTCCCGTTGTATAACTATGTTTAACGGGCCAGCATATCTTACTATGCGAACATATTTCAAATGTCCGAACACGGAAACGTCGAACGTGTCTACGAATTTGTTTTCCAACTATACATATAAACGTAGGTAGGTACCTAACCTACTGTGTAAGAATAACAGCACGAACCTGCTGCTTCGAAAAAGCTCACAAGTGGCATAAGTCCACAGCAAAGTTGTCGAATGCAAATAGGGGTATTCAAAATTTAGGTAAGTAACTAGGTACTTTTGAAGAGATCTAACGTACCTACAGGGTGCCCAGAAATATCGAGCACCCCTGAAAAAGTTTTCTACTAAAATACTTTGGTTGGTCACAGTGAATGATAATAATGATAGCACATGATTGGTTGTTGGACTGGAAAGATAACATTCCACCAATCATATGCATCTATTTCACGTTGCCAACCTATATTTTTAATGAAAAACTTTCTTAGGGGTGCTCGATATTTCTGGGCACCCTGTATGTATGTATGTATGTATGTATGTATGTATGTATGTAGGTACCAACAAGTGTTGCGTTGTATTCTCGTGAAACTAAGACTCGTTGGTAAAATGAAATTTCCAAAATTCAATCGCCTGCTAGATGAGCGAATGTATGTAATGTACCCACGTAAAAAAGAATGGTGGGCGGATTGGTAATATTGATAATTAATAAGTATGGCATGCAGGGATGGAGGACAGAGTTATCAATTTGACAAGTTCCATTTATGTGCATAATATGAACAAACATTTTTCTTTTGAATATTTTTTTTTATTCTGGTTTTTATTTTTCTCATGTGATTTTTTATGGGTTTTGGTTTGCTCTGGTTATTGGTACAGTGTCAGTTTCTTAGGTTTGTTTTTAAATACTTTTTCTTCTGATTTGTTTATAGTTGTGGTCTGGCTAAACTTATGATTTTCTAAGAGCTTCGGTCCGTACCTACTCGTATTGTTCAGTTTTGTTCGGCTTTGTTCTTGAACAATGTCCTTTCCTGATTTTTTGGTTCTAGCTTTATTTAATATTATTTTTTGAGAGGTTTTAGTATGCTTTGTTCTGTTCTTGAAAAATTTCTTTCCTGATACCAAAACAAATTAGGTACCTACCTAACCTACCTACAACAAGCAAAACAAGAACCAAACAAATCAAAAAAGAAATTTTTCTGTTCATAAATAATTTCTTTTCTGATTTGTTTAGTTAGTTGATTCTTGTTTTGCTTTTATCATCATTTGCTGAAAGCTTTTGGTTTGTTTTGTTTGATCCTATTCTTGAAAGTTTTTCCCCCTGATTTTTCTGGTTCTATATAGTTTTTCTTATTTTGATTTGTTTTGTTCTGTGTTTTTGATTTGTTTACTTCTTATTTTGCTCGTTGCAATTTGTTTTTTCTGTTTTGTTCTTGAAGAATTTTTTTCTGATTTGTTTTTGTAGGAGAGGGTTTGTTCATTTGGATTATGCATAGTTTTGGTTCTTGGCGGATAAGATAGGCAAATTTGCTTCACAGCTGAATTTCAAAACTATCCATCGAATATGGTTCTTAGGGTCTGAAAAACTTGTGTTAAAAATTGGAGCACATTATTTTTTTCAAAGTTCTGTACATAGGTGGTAACAACACCTTAAAAAATTCAAGGTGACTAATTTTTTAAAAATATTATTTTCTTTTTTAGATCACTGGTTCACTCTTAACCCCTACAAAAGGGGTGAAATGGACTTTTCTGTTTCCTTTCTTAGCAGTTTTCTTGAAAATTTTTAACATTCTTTGAACATTGGTCAGATCTGGCGTGCGACCCACATTCATAAAAATCGGAATTTAATTTTTTCCCATCAAAATTGAGAATGATTTTGGCCTAGTTTAAATTTGATTTTCTGAGAGGTAGGTACTGATTGGCGATTTTTTGGTGTGCTTTCTCAATCGAGTTGAAGAAAATTTTAAAAATTAGGTGCATCAAAATTTAAATTATGAATGAGAATTAAAAAACGAAAAAAAAATTGAAAACGTATATTTGAAGACAATAGGGAAAAAATGATGATCGGCAGTATAGGTGCGAGCAAGTAACAAGGAAGTATCTACGTACGTAAGTATGTAGTACTACTCGAGGTTCAGGCAACCTGGCCTCATGATAAGTGAAAACTCTCCTCGCACATTCAACGCTTTTCCAAATTATAGCCAAACCTATTCTTAAGAGCATATCAAGTAGGTACTTATATTTATTTACTTCCTATAGGTAGGTAATTCAATAAAATTTCCAAAAAAATAGATCTAAAAATCAAAAACACTCGAGTCCTTAAAAAAATTACCGCAAAAAAATTAATCGCAACTTTAAAATCCGTGCGAAAGGGATAAAAAAGATCGCATTTTTTACGAACCCCTTCTAAGAAAAGTGAATTTCTAAGAACGAGATATAAGTTTTTGCTCACTTAGGCCATTTTGGCATATCCATAACACGCTGTAGATATGGCCAGACAAGACGTGTAGCATTCGAATGCAGAGAGAGTGTGTAAGTTTACATCTGAAATTCCGTATATTTAGTAACTTTTGGACAGCTGTCTCTGATGCATGGTCGTTCATGCCCATTCATGCGTTATTACGTTTTTGCCAGTAGCAACGGTTTATCGTAATTTTCCGGCTGTGCGACATTTTTCTGACAATGTTTTACATTTTTATATTTCCATATTTTTTTTCTCTATGCTCACTCGGTTCGGCGCTTAAGTTATTTTCGAATTGGTATACTGTTTTTATCGTTAAAAACCATCTCGTCTGTATAAGAGGCCTACGATGCGAAAAGAAAAAAAAAATCGTGCCGTACCTATGAAAAGAAGTACCTACCGAGTGTGAGAGGGTGAAAGAGAGAGAGAGAAAGGAGTAATTACGCGAGAGCGTTAATGACATTAGGTATTCGGTTAATTTTACCAATTCGGCTTGTATCTCGTTTACTTAATTGATTTCGAACCCTAAACGCGTCCGTTGAATGCCTCGCATAGGGCAGCAGCAAAAAGGGACACGGAAAAAACATGGCCTCTGACCATTCACATCCCCTACCAAGCAACACTATGAACTGACCCTTCGTAAAACTCCCTCGTGCATTTTCTGCGAACTATTCGCGATTTCAACATTTTAGTCCCTCCCACATGCGTTTTTTGCTTCTCTCCTTTTCATTTTATATACATTGTACAAACTCACCTTCCATTCAGCGATGAAACCTTTTGCTTGCTTGCTTTTTTTTTCTCGTCCAGCTTTCTCTCATCTGCATGGTATTTTTCTCTCTATGGGACTTACATTCGCGTAGTATATATGTATACCTAACCGTATAAAAAGTATATTAAAAGTTTCGATTTTTTCGCATAAGTAAGTATGTATTTGACCGCAAGCTCGTTTTTCACAAGCTCGAGATTCGCTACCTAAATTTTATACCAGAGAAAGGATTAAAGTCAGACGTCACTTGGATTAAGTATCTACAGTGAATTTTGCAACGTGTTGGAGTGAATTCGTCTTCACCACGATGTCTCTTGAGTCATCGTATGAGCTTGCTCATTGATTACTTACCAAAGATGCCGAAATATTTAATTACAAATTTTTCGCCTTCTATGTATATCGAGAACAGGCATAAGGTTCAAAATGTAATAACCAATTAAGCGCAAACCGCGTGTAAGCTTTTAGATGTGCAGCATCGCAATTCGCCGTCTCGCCTGAACAACGAGTATACAGAAAGGCTTTAAATACGACCGACGTGTTATTAGTAACTCGCGTCAACGCTTCTAGTCCTAAAGACTAATTTACATTTTACCCGAGTAACAGAATTTTTTTGTACTTTTTACCCCCTATCTACTGAGTACGCGAAGAGAAAGTATTTTAAACGAGCAGGATTAAATTTTCTCGTTCATTAAATTTTTTTGGTGTCTGATACACCTTTTTTTTTTGCTTCGAGAGGAAAAATTACGCTTAAAAAAATTGAATTATAAGTTAGACCTGTATAATTTTGATTCAGTTTCTCTCATTTTTATTCGGTTTCAACGCCCTTCGTAGTGTTTTAATTCATTTTGCGTTGAATTTATAACCTTTCGATTCTTTTTCTTGACCATTTTCACCGAATGGGCGATTGGCCATTACTTTTAACTTACTTAATCATAGAATTTTTTATATTAAAATTATTAAGAATAAAGCAACAAAAGAAAATCGTAAAAAAAATGATAGATACATAGATTGGTAGGTAGGTACCTACTTTATTTTTAAAAATATGTATAGCAATTTTTTCTGAATTTCTGGCAAAAAATTCAATTAAATTTTTCAAAAAAAAAATGCTCCAAAGAATTAAGTAGGTAAGTATAAGTAATGTGCCGAAAATTGTCATTTTTGTTTTCAAACTTTCGAAAAAATTTCAAAAAGTTAGTAGCTATGAAAACGAAGAGGAAATCAAATAAAAGACTTGAAGTAGGTAGATACCTACCCACTGGGATCAAATCAAATATTTTTGAATTTGAACCAAACGATCCCTAAACTACATATCTAATAATCAAATTACAGGTTTGTTTGTCCAGATGATCTATCAATCAATACCGTCATCTGGGGTAATTTCGGACACCCGGGGTAATTCCGGCCATTCCTGTTTTTCCAACTAATTCTTGCACTAGAGCTCCTACTGTTGGTGTTACGAACTTGCCACAGGTTGCAATCGAAAGAGGAGATCTTAAATAGTATATCTATGTGCTATGATGACCAAATCAATTTTATTTATATGTTCTATGGATCATGATGTTTTGATGTTCATATTTTGATAATTTAGATAATGGAAATAACTTTGTTTGGGAATATATTTTGAAAAAAGTTTTGGAATAAATGAAGGAGGTACAGTTGAACGCCCAATATTCTAGTAACTTTTAGCGAAAAAAACATCCCGATTAATTGACTTTTGCGATTTTTACGGCTATTCTTTATAAAAAAGTCATAGTAAGATTTTGTACATTTTTTTCCTTTTTTTCTTCTCAGCTCTTTCAATTTTGAAGATATCGAAAATGTGTAAAAACCATTTTGTAGGAAATTTAATTTCCTACAAAAAAGGTTCTTGGCATATTTTTGGTATCTTCAAAACTGGAGGAGAAGTATCAATTTCAAGAAAAAATGAAAAAATTTTCCTAAAAAAAAATGAAGTCAAGAATTCTTTGAATAGCGACAATAGCGTCCATGGGATTGAAGATAGGCAAAAAGTGATGATACCTTTTTATTGGAAATTAAATTTCCAGTAAGATGGTGGTATCATTTTTTCAATTATTCGAAAAAACAGTAAGGTGGCCGGAATTCCCCCGTTTTGAGGGGTAATTCCGGCCACTATTCAAATCAATGTCAGGAGCAGAGTAATTGAGGTGAGTAAAATGTAACAACGTCATTCATTAATAGGTGTTAGAAGTATCTTAAGTTTGAATTTTCAGCCCCCCTTCCCCAAAATTGCAGGGTCTGTGGAGAAAAAACCCCGAAAAGTGGCCGAAATTACCCCGTGTCACGGTACCTATTCATATAGCTATCGAAATTGAAAAAAAAAAACACAAAAAGTCGTTTCAAAAAAGTACCTCATTAGATGAAAAAATCTTAAAAGTTTTGCGTTGCTTCTTTCTTTATTTTGATTAGATATACCTAGCTATTTTCATATTGGCATATCGTTCCCATCCTCAGTCGGCTCCACTAAAAATTGACTTTCATTTGAACGATCGGTAAATTTTATTGAGTTTTATTTGAATACGTACATATACCTACCTAAATGAATCGTTTTCGAAAATTCGAATTTTCTATTTCTTGACGATAAGGCACTTTTAAATATGTACCTACTACCTACCTATTTAAAAATAGTTTACCTGATAGCAATTTAAAAGATTTTGATCATTTTTTCAGCATTGAGCATACTTGCGTAGGTAGTTTATTTTTAGGGTGAAAGTCTTCAAAAACTAAAATCTAATAAAATAGAAGATCGAACAAAAAATGAAATAGGTAGGTACATATACTATGTAGTTACTATACTAAAATGCGAAAATTGGAAGAATCGAGGAATTTATACGAGTAATGATCGAAATTAGAATTGAACCGAGAACCCCCCCTTCGGGTGAACGAATTTATTGAAATGAAAAAAAATGAGGCAGTACTCCGGTAGGTAACTACATTTAAAAAGAGGAATTCTCCATGTTTTAGCAAAACTTCACTCATAAAAGTTAAACAAAGGCATAAAGATGCCAAAGCGTTACAAAATCAAATTATTTTCTGAAATAGGTATACCTATTGAAAAAAATAGGTATTTTGATAGAATAAAAGTAACAAAAATACAGTTGAAAAAAGATAATAGACAATAGATCTAAGATATTTTATGGTAAGGTAAGCAGTAAGCATCACCTAAGTACTCGTACTTTAATTGAAAAATAATAATGACGTGGAATCTAAAAAATATACATATATGTATTCAATAGGGAGGAATGCTTGCTTATTTTTTCATTGTTGAAGTTCATAAAATATGAATCTGCTTATCACTGATCTTAAGATTTGAATTTTTCCCTTGAAGATGAACCTTATTTTTTTGTCAGTATAGGCCATTCCAATTTTAAGACTGTGAACTTTTTATTTGACTTCAAGAATTTATCTAATGCAGTTTCCTTTGATTTAAAAAAATACTAAAAAATATTACCTACTTTTTGTTTGATGTCTAAGAATTGTAGGTAGGTGCCTAAATAATAATTAATATTTTCTTTGAAAATGAAACAAATACCAATAACTCAAAAGTCAAGGATTGGTAATTTGATGACTTCTTTCGATTCGTTATTTTTTTGGAAGAATGAAGCACAATTGATTTTAAAAATTTGATGTGAAAGGTTGATATTTTTTGAAGTAAGTATAGGTACCTAACTAAATTTTTACACGACGTTCGACACTTTTCTAATTTTTTTCCAGACTCTCCAACCTTTTTCTAAACCTGCACTCTCTCACACCACTTAGAAAAAACTCAACATAAACACATCTCAACTTTTCCCAAATCGATAAAGGGTGGCCTATAGGTACCTCAAAAACTAGCCGAAATCTCGCCCAAACCAGTAAAGTGAAATTTTCCAAATATAACTCTCGTCGCGAACAATAATCGTAAATTATTAAAACAATCAAAGTTTCTAAATTAATAAACGAAAGGGAAACCTATAGCGAATTGTTTTCGTAAATTTACTCGAACGGTAACTGGACTATTCGGGAAATCAATTATTGGAGCTTCATTAAAGCGGCGAGAACAATCTACAGTTTGTTCATTATACTTACGTAGGTTCTACTGTTGGCTTATTTCTCGAAACCTACGTTTATTCCGATAAACGGTGGAGTTATTTAAAAATAGACCGCTTTGTACCTACGCAGACATATTCTAATTAAATAATACACAGCGGTTGAATTTAAGTAAGAAGCAGTCATTTCTCCCTTGTACTTTTGTACTTCCCCCTCGCCGAGATAATTCCTGGAAAATGATTAAATTTTAGCTGAAATTTTTGTAATTCCCCTCACCCTCTACACTTTTATTTTTTCATTTCTTTTGAAAAATGTGATCGGGCTGGAGCTCTTTGCGACTCGATTACATAAACTAAAAATACCTAACTATACCCATTTTTATACGAATTTATTTCCAAAATTGGACGACAATACTTCATCAATGGATCAAGAAAAGGAAAAATACAGCACGAAAAACAATAGACCTGGTAAGAAAGAAAATATGCGAGGAAAAAAATCAACCTATAATGTGAAACGTAGGTAGGTAATAATTTTGAAACCGACGAGGAATAATTTGATTCTCGCGTCGATGGTCAGTAATAATTAAAATCATTAGTATACGGCTTGATTTTAGGGGGTGTCTGCGTGTAACTCGTTTCGAGTAACATTTCAAGTCACATTAAAATTATCTCAGACTAACGAAGTAAATTTATGCATCGACGAGCACTTATAATGAACGGTTGTCAATGCGCTTTTGTCAGATTTTTTTGCTCTCCAGTTTTACACGGTTATCTCGGAGTGATTTTTGCATTTAGTTTTTATAAATTTAATTTCATCAAAGACACGGGCGCGCCGGCGAAATCGATGCATTCTCATTAAAACCGCGTCGTCGTCGTCATCGAGGAAAAAAAATCTGGTCAATTGAAAACAACCGAAGCGAAACTCGCTGTGTACAAGTTTGATAAAAAGCTCGGAATTTCGCGATTGTCTCAGCTGGTTTGGCGTAAGCTGTAAATGGCAATTGACAGTACTACGAATACATTAATTACGACCCTTTTTACCCTACACAGTCTGGTATAATCTTGGAGAAATTTCTCCCTTTTCTACGGCCTCGGTACAGTCTTAAAGGTCTAACCAAACAAGGCCATCCATCGTCCGCCATACGTTTAGAAGAAGTTTCCGGCAGTAACGTTTAAGTTGGCTGCCGCCACCGCCACCGGCCCCCGTAGCCGCCCAAAATGTGGGGAATATGGACCCAGGGCTTTTTGGGTATATTTTGTAGCGTTGTATTTCACAGCAGAAAGACGACGACGACTACGACGACGACGTTACACTTGCCAACAACTATCATAATTTATATTCGCTATTTACGTTTGTTTTGCTTTCCCTGCTGTCGTCCTGCCTACCCCCCCTCCTCCCCCATGTCTCTTGTACGTTTTCAAATGTCACTAAGCACCATTCATTTTATTTTCCAGATCTTTTACGTGTAACTGTAATAGGCTCTTCCTTGTTTTTCTCGCTTTCACTTCATTATTTTTGAGGTCTCCAACGAATCAATCCACACTGTCCTACACGTTGAACGAGAATTAAACTGAAAGTTCACCTTATGATCTATAAACATGAAATATTCACGTATCAAACTCCTAACTCACCCGTCACCCCCTTGTTATAAGTTATTGGGGAAGAAAATAATAAGTCTTTTAATCTGATTAATTACATCTTCAGTGTTTATCATTCTTTAAACATGACGTTATTACTCGATTTGGTTTTGGTAGCCTAAATTCGCCGAAACTGTGCAACATGTCTCCGTCTTACAGAAATCAAAAGTCCGCGATTTTTTCTTATTTAATAAATTGGACCATTAATAGCCTAAGACCATTTCACGAATAACTTACTTCTTGAAGAACTAGATAAAGATGACGAAGTGTAACTCCATTGAGAACCGCCACAAGCACGCACAACCACCAAACACTTCAAATAATCACACTTTAGATACATAACAGTAACAAATTCTCAATCGTACTCGTTCAAGGTTCAAGGTATAAACTGATATGCAATAGGAGTGAAAAAAGGTTCCAGCATCGAGTATACTAACCTTTCTAACCTAACCCATATTACAAAAAATTATACAATACCCCGCTTCCTTAAACATTGGCGGGATAAAGGATTAAAAATTACCCTTTCTATGGTTCACATGACACAAAACAGCCAACCAGTACCTCTTTACGGATATTTTTCGTATTCAGTCTATATCTTACTACCTGCCTGTACTAAAACCGGAAGCATTTGAATAGAAAAAGCCTACGGATACATTCTAACCTTATGAGGAGCGTGGTAAGAGGGTGAGAGGTGAGGAATAGCATTAACTATGCGGATGTGTTAAAACACCCCATATATACCTGAATTATAATTTATACAATTACGCAACTCGTGAATTTCATTTCGAATCTATCCATCAATAGATTCGATTGGAAAATTTATCAATTGGGTAATGTGAAAATGAATACTTACCTACTCGAGAATAAAGAGATTTACCTAATAGTGTCTTCTAGTTTTTAATTTTCGACATGAATGATAAATATGTACCTACCAATCGATGATCACGATTTGTAACTAGATTATATTTTTCAATAACATAGATACTTATATTACGACAAAGGTTCATCCAAAATAGGTACATTATTTTAAAAATTTAAAAAAAAAAAGAAAGAGAAAGGAAAAAATAATTGAACTCGTTTTTAAAAGAAAAGGCCCACTTTTAAAATCAAACAGTCTATGTAGGTACCTAAATATGATAAAAATTCTCGTGATTGAAAAATTACAAGAAATGCCACAAAAATTTGGATAAAAATTACGGAATATTCGATAAAAGAGGGCAAAGAAGGCAATCAGCACAGGGCCCTGATTTTCTGAAGTGGTTCGAGAGATGAAAGATCTGAGATAAGGCTGAGTCAATCGTAAAATTAATTATGCTCAGATTTAAATAACATTGATAAACAATTTATCAAAACATTTTGTAATTTTTTAAACAATTGAGGGTCTGCTTTGAAAATTTACCAATGTCAAAATTTGAAATGAAAAATCGATTCCGACTGTTTTTCAAAGTAAATTTGTCCAGAACAATGATGGTAACACTGCTTTTTCAAAAAATCTTATTTTGATTATTTGATTAAAATGCGTATTTAGATTGTATTTGCTACAACAACAAAATCATAGTTACCCAGCCAACGATGCTATATTTAGGAAAAATTCTAAAACATGCGAGCAATTTTTTCGCATTTTCTAAACGTCGACCCGATTTTGTGAATAATCCTACAGTTATAAAACCAAGTTTTCACCATCAAATTTGATCAAATTCGCTATCGTAGCCTTCTGTAAAATTTGATTTTTTTGACATTTGTGAGTTTTAAACAAACCTCTCATTGAATGACGAAGTAGCTCACTTTAAAAATTCATTGAGAGCCCTTCTGGACTTGGACATTTCTTTAATAGTACAGAAATAACTGTCCAAAAAAAGTAGGTACCTACTACCTACATTTAAAAAATCAAATGACCCGTTACTACACGTGGTAAAGCGTGTATGTATGAAGGAAAGAGGATAACCAAAATATTAGGCGTTGAAGTTCTTTTGTCGGTTTGATGTGAATTTCTGAAAATCTAAAAAAAATCAAAAAATTTGATGATTTATAGATATTGATATATTTTTTAAACAAAATGAACCAGAGTGAATAATTTTCATTTCAACCCCTACCTTTCTCCCCCGATTCGAAAACAACCAGTTTCACATCATTCTTAAGCATCCAGCGAGTTTTCAAAATTTTTTTCAGAAATTTCAAATTGTTTGGAAGGGACAAAAATGAACTTTTGCGCCTATAAATTGGTTTGTGCTTATTGTACCCTCCTCTATACCATTTCAGATCCTTATACGTACAGCAAAATTTTAAATATGATAGTTTATACGTTTATTCTTAACCAGTATGTAGTTCCAAAAATTTTGAAGAATTCGCTGAGCTTGAAAATTTGAAAGTTGCAGTTGTCTACGAAAACTGGTTTCAGTTTCGATATCAACTTCAAGCTTGACATCAAATTGGGTCTGGACAGGAGGAGATGGAGGGGATGATGTATGAACTTTTGAAATAAATTGATGCATCGGAAAGTCAAGTTTCAAGGATATCACGACTTTCGATTTTCAGTGCTTAAAATGATTCTGGTCTTGAATTTGGTATATGGGTCCAAATTTTGAACAATCATCACAGCTACCCGGGGGGGGGGGGGTGTACAATGTACATTCACAAATTATCAAGACATGTTGGGTACCTAAACAAATATCAAAGTGCAGTGCCTACGTAAGATTTCACAGAGTTTCAAAATTCTCATCCGAGTGAAAAATTAATCATTTCCAAGGACGAGATTTTGCCCGAATCTTTTCGTTTTCACGATGGCCTCATCGTCGTGCCGGGGTTGTAGACGGTGCATTTTATTGCGTTGACGAGCGTACCCAACAATTCCCAGCAGGAAGTTGGTGACTTGACGGCAGACTGTCCACATGTTGAAATGGATACATTGTTTGGGAATTACGCTATGTCGTGGATGGTGTATAAAAGGGGTCAAATATGAGCGTGATGGAGGTTACGTATAGGCTTCCATTCGTGCCACACTATGTAGATGTACTGCACAGGGTATACTTATAGTTGCTAAAAGCGCGGTTAATAAATTCGCACACCGTCGCCACCACTTTATACTATGTGTATAGTGTAATACTTAAGTCGTATGATATTCTACCGCGTTTAAGGAATTATTCAAATTTAGTTATACTAAGTTCTGTGCACCGATAAAAGTAATGGCGCCCATAAAAAAAGCTTATTCGGATAACGAATATTTGGCATGCTCTGCAAGTCCAATACGAATGCGATATTTTCTTTATGGAGCCGGTATATACGTTATACCGTATTAAAAAGATACGACGGCGAAACTACGTCGAATAATAGAAATTGAAGATAGAAAATGACTTTCCGGATTGTAAAAAGTAGCGAAGAGGAAACGGATAAAGTGAATAATTGTATAATGGAAAAAAAGTACCATCCAATGGTTGCGGATACGGTGGGTCCGTTTTTTCCAATGATCTCACTCCCAAACGGTAGAAAAGCCGAGCAAAACTTGGTCCGCTAACTCAGCGTTTCTAAAGCTATCCAATTTACTTCGGATCAAAAAGTAGCAACGATGTATAATACCGGAGAAAAGAATATAGAAATATATGGGCCAGTCTATACGAGTGGGTTGCAAAATGTGCGACTTATACTCATTTTTTTCTGCTCTTCGAATTTCCTCCTATTCGTTTTATCTCGTTTTTTTCCCAGCACGCAGACGAGACTCGCGACGAAAAAAAAAAGTATTTTCTAGGCTCCGATTAAAAACGCATTCAGCCACAATTTTCTCATTGTTAGTTTTTGATAACTCTATATCTCGCATCAGTACAACTTCCTGATTGGAAATTCGCGATCCTTTTAAACTGATGTACGAGTATTGTACTTTTCATACTTGGATTTAAATTCAACAACAAATTTGAGAACAAACTTTTTCATACCGGTGACGCCGAAAATCATAAATTTTCTCAGTGTTTATCTCCAACTTTTTTTTTCTGCAGCGATGAAGGAATGTCTTTTTACGATGTTTTTTTTTTACTACTTATTACTATAGGTATTATCATTTTGAATTTTTTCTATGAATGAACTATATGGATTCAGTTAGCCCTGGAAAACCAAGTATTATACCGATGTTGATTGCAAATTTTTCTTGAAGGATGTTGAGTTAATCATGAAAAAGTAGATAATAATGCAGTGATTTTTGAACAAGTAGGTGAGAGTTGATCTTTGAAAAAAATGTCGAATTATCAATTTCGAATTCTAAGGATTTCTTTACTTCAAGGTGAAAATTTAGCAGGGTAAGTGTGTAAGTTGTGCACAATCCGTTCATCGAATTTGTTAGAGCTAGGTATATTGAAAGTCATCCAAGTCACGAGATTTGAGAAATCATTCGTAAAGAGGAAAATTTCGATGGCATATGAATTAGAATCACAAGTTGGTTCTCAAACAAAATAATAACCTGAATGGTTCCATTCTTAATTTTGAACTCAAAACAAGTGCAAAAATCTTCACTTTAGGTATGTAGATTGGGTAGGTACCCATTATCATGAATTGGTCATCATTGTAATATTATGTAAGTAAGTACATATTATAAAATTCAATATATTTGACGTGCCCGTCTATTTTAAAGAATAATAAACCAAAATTACACGATCGTGTGAACATGATTTTTCACGACTCCATCTTTGATATTTTCAAAAAGATGGTCGTTCGAATATTGAATTTTAATAACCACTGTATCTATAGCACGTAATATAACGTCTATTTTATACGTGTATATACGCTTGTCCCTTCTTGGTTTTTTCTTCTTCTGCTCCATACTCGGTACTTTGTATATACGTCTAGGCGAAATTTTCCAATAAGTAGAGGACCGAGGCCGAGGAGGACGAGGGACTTGAAAGAGTGAAAAATATATAGCCCCGATCTCTCGCGCGTACATCGACGTTGGCGCCTATTCGTCCGGATAAATAAGCGAAGGTTCTTTTCACCCTCGAGATAACCGTTTATGCACGGGAAATATTATAAAAATATTTAGTTGACCGAAAAATTGAATATTTTTCTTTATTTTTCGAGTGGAAATACGAATGGCGAAGAAAATGGGAAAATTCTTGGCTGTTTTCGCGCTGAATTACCTTCATCATTCGCTTGCGATTGCGGTTGCCTCGTGCCATGCACGTATATGGTGTGCACTATGTGTATTAAATTAGTCGTATATTTTTTTTTCTTGCGTATCCTGCCTTGGTGGAATTTTCTCACGACGAGACGTACTGAATCGTGTGTGGAAAATATGTTTTGACTTAACTTCCTTGTATATACCTAATAAGGGTGGGTATTTTTTGCTGAGAAATCATGCGGATTGAAATGAAATGTTTGTAAGTTGTAAGGAATCATTTGGCAGTCACATTAGAAACTGAGGAGTTCGAAAGAGGAGCGAGGACTCAGAGGCGAGGTTTTAAATGGATATCATTTTCGCTTTCCTTCAGAGGATCGAAAACTTGTAAGCTCTGAAACTATAACCATTTCCCAATTGACAATTTTCATAATATTCAAGTCAAATACTTATTCGTAGGTGAGTCCAAATGAATCTATGGTAGGTAAGCAAAAATTGTATGTCAATTCTCAACTTTTTGCAAAATCCATCATTAATTTTCACGCTGGTAAAATAGCAATGATTGAATAATTTTCAGGACATTTCAAATAAAATTAGGTTAATTGACGTTAAATTATTGCAGTTAAGCTGAATGTATGAAATGTGACAGAGTAGAAGAGTCTTATGTGTTGTGTAAGTATAATATAAACCGTTTAAAATCGTATTTGAGTTGAAGGGAAAATGCTGCACCCTTCACCTTTACTGTGACAGCAAAGGCAACGCTGTTACTCGGGTCATTATGAAGGACTATCAACATTCATCTGATATGCGCCGTTGACAGACTAACTCGTTGATTTTCTCTGTCGTGTCTCTCTTTCATTTACATCTGATAATTTTGTTAACTCTGTACAATCAACTTCCAACAGTACCTACTGCGGCTGTAAGGTGTATAGTGCCACTTTGTTATATAGGTAGTTTACGTTTTAACGCCTTTTCTACAAGGTGGAAATATTGTGTATTATTCGAATGGATCTTTACAAATTATTTACTAGGTACCTACCTAAATACGTACCTATTTATTTTGTGAAATTGAGCTGGCCAGATGAACGACTAATTTTTGCAAAAGTGGATGGCATGAAAAATTGTTGGAATGAGAAGCACTCAAGGAGTTATAGTGAAAATTATTTTGAAGGATATGAGTCATGCACGCTAATATACGATCATCTCTTAATCACAATTCATTCATCTTAAGAATTTAGACAGAAATAGAATACAGCGACGTACATATTTATGAACAGGCAGGCGGTAGGTATGCAATTCAGCTGGTCCAGGGTGGCAGATTTCAGGGACGGAAATTTTTTATCTCAACTTGAAAATAAATCTTTCATTTTGTAATAAAAAAAATATTTGTGACCATCATCAACTTCAATTTTCCAATCCATTTACATTTCTCATTTTTTTTTCAAAAATTGACTGTTAAAAAAATGTACATCTACCTAATTTGAACTGGCATCGACAAGAACAAATTTTGGATAATCGTTTCAACACTAAGGGGACGCGGGACGGATCAAAATAGATAAAATGATCAATCTACATTTTTAGGGTAAACTAAAATTTTATTTAGAGAATTTTGAAAGCAGTTCTCCGAAACAATAATCCTGAAATTCTCTGTACGCTCCGTGGCTTTTCAAACCTGCCCTCATTTCGTTTGAAGGGTCGAAAATGGAATGTAAAATCAATCATTGGCTTTTTTTACCCTGACTGGATCAAATTTTGATATTCTTCGTTACCAAGCCGAATTGGAATTTTCAAAAACTGACGAAATAAAAATTGAAATTCAATCTCAGAAATTTAGCATTGCAATGTTTTTTAAATCCCATTCCTCAATTTTTTAAAGAGTTGCTTGTGAATAAAAAATAATTTACCGGTAAATTCTAAATTGGGAGGGAAGCAGTAATTGGATCTGAACAAGATCATCAAAAAACGTTTTCAATTAATATCTGTGCTTTTTTCTCAAAGTTTCCTATCCATTAAAATTTAAAAACGAGAGAAAGTAGTTATGTAGTTAAAAAATTGATGTCGATGATCTTGTCGTGTTAGAATCAGTATTTTTTTATCCCTCCTCTATTAAATTTTTTTCTTAAAAATCTAATGAACAGACGAGGAGTTTACCTACTTTTTGGCTTTTAAACTTAATTTTTTTGTTTAGAAATTTCCATCTTGATTTTGAAAAAAAAAAAAGAAGACAAGCCCGAGCAAAGCGAAGCTTTGTTCTTTAAGCCTGCTTCTCATGGAACTTCTGAGAATGTGCTTTTTGGACGTTTTTGAAACTCAGTTTTTTAAGAATGAATTAGGACTGTTTGTTGATTTTTAAAACGCTAAAAGTCCTCTTTCGTTAGATAACTGATTACGGAATCTAGAAGACGGTTTCAGAAGCACATCAAGGATTGCTTCATAATCGTCGAGAAGCAGCGTCAATACGAATAAAGCTGTAGACTACATATGTTCAATTCAGGAGTAGGTACCTACTTACAATTAGGTATGTACTTACTGGGGCAGCATTGTGTTTCCAAAGATTCTAATTCTTTTTAAACAAGTATGCATTAGTTTGAACCTTGATGTGCATACGTTATATATCCACTTATAGGTACCTAGGTACATAGATATATCATAAGCAAGTTTTTCAGTTACATACTTTGGTACACTTACGGAATAGAGTAAATTGCATATTTAAGATCACGTATACAAAAAGAATATGTATAGGTATGTAGATGTACTATAGGTAAGTGTAAGAATAGTATCAGACAGGAATATCACTCACACATGCAAAAGTAGTAGTACAGGTATCTTGTTAAAAACTGCGTTTAAGGGCTTGTAAATGGTCTTTGAAAGAGAAAGCATTGCGACAATACTCTTGATATTTAAACGAGTCGAAATAAAATTACAATTTCGTACGTGCAATTTGAAAAGCTTCATTTGCCTTCGCGACGGAGAAATACGATCGTACGTATAATTAAAAAGTTGTAGGTAGGTATTTGAAACCCCCCAGACAGTTGCGAATGTTGCTCGTATAGTTTCAATGACCTGCTCATTCTATCGTCGAATTTGCTCTTTTTCCAAGAATACGAGTATATTAAAAACGAATTAAAACTCGTATACGAAAGTAGAGTTAATTAGAATCATAGGAATCTATACAATGAATGCGCGTTTAGATAAATACATCGAACATCATAATGGATATAGGTAGATATACATAAGGTACGTAGGTAGAACGTACTGCGAATGGAAAAATATGATGAAAAAATGCTGACATTTCGTACACACTGAGGATCCAGAGGCAAAATAGAGAAAGAGTAAGGCAAAAAAAAAAGGAGTATATTCCACATCTCAAATATCCACCGAACATAGTCTCTTTGTGCTCGTATTCTAAACAAACAACCCTACTCTATTCGTACAGCATTTGAATAAAAAACATCTTTGCCTGGATTATTTGACGTATTAAGCTTAAAGATCATCTTTACCAAATAGGCAGCAATGAAATATGATACGAGTTTGAGACAGAAATGCTGCTTGGTCACCGTCTTTTATCGTACAACCGAAAGCAAATACCACCCCCGCGTTTAATCCTCCCCTTTTCAACTCTTTCCGTCGGATATTTCCCTTATTGTTCGTTTCTTCGTTTTCCTGCCGTAGGGGCCATAAAACCACTGTCGTTACTTGTCTTGTGGTGGCCTTTTCTTGTAATACGTTTTAACAAAAGTTCTCTCCCGTCTACCTCGACCAATCCATCGCAAGCTCCAGTCACCGCTTTTCTGTACTCTTTCACTGTGCCTCGACCAAGTTTTTTTTCCCTCCTTTTCCTTTCTGTTCTCAGTCGTGCTGCTGTGTGCTGCAGCGAAATTTTCTATACTTTCTTCTCATATCAAACATTATACTATACAAGAAGAATTAAGAAATCGAATGGCGCCGTTAGCTATACACGCGATACCAGTATAATGCTTATATATACTCTAAAAAGCAGCTTCGATTTCGATTTCGTTTTTAATATCGCCAACTGGGCCGCGTTACGCGTTCTTTTTTTTTCTCCTTCGTTGCCTGTTGTGAGAGAAATTTATTATTTTTACGAGCCTTAGGTATGCCACCGCGTGTACTGTGTGATATTGAACTACATATTGAAACATCGATCCAAGGGTATGATTTAGGGATGAAAAAAGGCAAAAATAGCAAAAAATAGCAAAAAAATTCCCAGAGTAAAGTGTAACCTAATGATCGACTTGACATTGATAACAATATAAAAGGCGGTTTGTTTCCGTAAAATCGGTTTTTACGCGTCAACAGGGTTACAAAAAATCACTTAAAAGTGAAAAAGATACTTTGCCGTGTAAATACCAAGGGAAATATTGCGTTACAGGGGTGATGTAATTATTATTACGCATTCGCGAGGTTTTTTTTCCCTATAAAAATATCGTTTTTTTGAAGGGAAATTATACAATTGACTGGATAAAAGAGCCGATCGGCGGTGAAGTGTGTTTGTTGTATAGAATTACCTAATTTTTATAAATCTGTTTTTTCTTCTCCCTGCCTGTCACCTTCATGGTGAGATAAATGTTCAGGTGCAGTATTATTACCTGAGTATTTATTGAATGCGTGTGTTATCGTTGTGATGTGGATAAGTAAATACATACAAATAAATGACGTTTGGGTCTGCGATGCTTGTGTTGGTGTCAGTGGGCGGGCTTGTTTGTGTAGTGGTTGATTTTGTGATCGTTTCTCGAGTTCCATGCATTTACCTACTCAATCGAGATAAAAATCAGTTCAACTTGGTTATTATGATTGAATTAGGTAAGTACATATGTGCCCCCTATTCAGGTGTGAGATAAAGAAGAAGGTAATTATTTTGATTAGGCACGTATTTCAATCAATTCGTACACAAGTATGAAGGTGAAATATAGGGCGCCCAAAAAGTACGAGTAGTACAGGTTCAAAAAACGGTCCGTTATACCGCTGTCTTTTTTTGAATAAGTAGGTATAATAATAAAAACATTAATCGTCAAAATTGATCAAAATTTTCATTTTGGCTCTTTTCAAATGAATCGGTGAGAACAGAAAGGGACCAAGTCACAATTTCGGAAATTTTTTTTTCACGGATATGTGGGTTTTGAAATACAGCGGATCGACTGGTGATATCAGATTTTCGCAAAACTGCAGGGAAAGTGGTATTTGGGCGCAGAAAAAGGGTGGGTCTGCATTGATGACCTTTTTGTCGAGCAATTTCAAGAGCAATGTTGGTGATTGAGTGCAGAAAGGGTCTAAGTCCCATTTGTTTAGGCAGCAACAGCGCCGGCGCACGTGAATATTTTTTTTCGAAACACGTGCTAAAAATTGTGTCTTGGGGTTCTCTTTCAATGACCTTAATAAGCAAGTTTACCAAAAATTTTAAATTTTTGAATAAATCAGTTTTTTGTTATTCCTGAAAAATGCGAAAATGGACTTAGCCCCTTTCTGTTCTCACCACCGATTCAAATATAGACTTTTTTGAAACATACTGAGAAATTTTGCTATTCCATTTTTCACTGTAACAGCCCCCTCCCTTTCAAAAAATAAGATTTTTGTTTTCCACAAAAAGATGTTGCATTCAGAAATTATTCAATCAATTTGAAATGGTTTTTTTAAAATTTCCAATGTTTTTCACAATCAATGGGCGCAAATTTTTGAAAAAGTTGGTTCGGAAAGCAAAAAACTGTCATTTTTATTAAAGTGTTGTGTTTTTTCATGCATAATTTTTTTTTAAAGTCACCACTTTTTGGAACTGCACAATTTTTTTCAAATTACACAACATGTCATAAAATCACTGGAGAAAAATATGGATGTATTGGAATCATCTTGCCAACGTGTATCCTTCCTGACTGTACGTACCGAAGTTCACCTGGACAAAAATTAGAGCTTTTTTTTGGAAAATTTTTAGGCGGTTTTGGAATCACTCAAAACGGCTTGAAACTGCTTCCAGTCAATTTGATGGTTAAAAAATTGGATGCATATCGAACTTCAAATCAAGATTTTCTCGATTTTTTCATTTCCATACCTACCTACCTCGTTGGATTTTTTTGAAACAGAATAGAAAGGTCAAGCATATAAAAAATTTGAAAGTAATGATCTTGATCACCCTAACTTGTACCTTCTTATTTCATTCAAAACAGGGAGAAAAATTCGTCATAATTTCCGAATTAGATGGCATTATGGCGTGATGCATGCCACGGTGCACATTGCACCGCACACGACAAACGTAAAAGTGAATAATCAAGTACACTAGGTATGTAGTTCATCTAATGGAGAAAACTTGAACTATGAACTAACCAGATTATCATTTTAAAAAGGGTGAGGATGCTGTTCAGGTTAAAAGATCATTTCGAACAGGTTTATCATTAAAAGTAGTTCAACCTGGGTAGGTACCTGTGTAATATTATGACAACTACTCGGTGGACATATTGAACCTGCTAAATCCTAACGAGGTAGGTACTTACTATAAATAGAAGAAGAGAGATACGAAGAGGGAGAAAGAGAGAGAGAGAGGGGGAAAAAACACGACGTCGTACATTTCTTATACGCGCGTAGGTACGAAACGCCATTAGCTATGCGACGCTGAAATAGGAGAAGGATTTGGAAAATTGAATCCTTAGTCGGCCAGAAATATTCATTTTGATTCGACTCGCCACATTTTAATAAGGATAAGTTACCTGGCTTTTTGATCCGTAAGAGACGTAACAAGGGTAGGTGTGCGGTTCCCCGAAGGGCCGACTGAAATTCTCTGATACCGGGTCTTACATCCTTTGCTCGTCGTACCGTCTAAATCACTGGCTTAAGGCTACACGGCTACGTCCTTCAGTATCAATCATTCACCTTATAACATCTTGCTAGGTTAGGGGATAGTTTAAGTAGCTTTAAAGCTACAACTAACACCGCCACTTAATACCATTTCCGAGCTTGTTATTTTATTTCGATTATTCTCTAGTTTATATTCAGATTTTTGTCATTCGCTCGACTTTCGCCGCCGGATACCTGGGTTTAATATAACGCGGTTTGTTTTTTTCCTTCAACCACTCCGTATTTACAGGTAAATATACCTAACTATACGTATAAGTATGTATAGGTATCTCTAACTATGTAGGTATCTATAGATGTACATAGGTATTGATTCAAGGTTGTACTTTTGGAATTTTCATCATGTGACGGAATTTGCTTCATTTTTTTTGGACACGTGTTTTGAATTTAATCAAAAGTTCTTTCAACCATAACTACATAGGTTGGCATAGAGAAAGAAAAAAATCATTTTTAATAACTCTCTAATGACGAAAGTTGTATGTCAAATATCGTAGAGGGGTTCATAACGCTGTTCTTGTATGGAGGGTGATTTTTTTTCGTTTCTTGGAACCCTTCGAGGTGAAATGTCTAAGGATTTTTACAACTTTTCAGAGGGTTCTAAACATTTTCCTGGGTCAAATTTAACCATCCACTTTCTAATATGAGGAAAAAATCTGAGTTGCATTTTTTCAGTGATTGGTTGAATGACCTAAATTGAAACTGTGCCACTATGGGTTAGTTTATCGCTAAAATTTGAAGATTGTTGTCGTACATTAAACTCTTTCTATCCAGGTATCTATACCTACTTTCCGACCACATTTAATTAATTACTCGCTTATAAGAATCACTCTAAAATCCATTACCTATAATAATGATTCACATATGCCAAAAAATTACGAATATTGAAATCCTCATAATGCATTTTTATAATATTATAATAATCTACATGTTAAGTATTAGGTACCTATATTTTTCATTCGATCGATATAGTGTATTGGACGGTATCGGTAGTTACATTATAACAATGCAATAAAAGGCAACCTTTTTTATTGCAATCGTTGGATGCCGCTAAGAAATGAAATATTAAACTCGGTAGTGTTATGTAACACATTTTTTGATCATGGTTAAATGCAAAACGTATTCATAAAACATTTTATCAAACCATCTGGTATCAATATTCAGTATTGAAATGAAGGTCGTCGTCGCGTCGCATCATCTGCAAATACGTACCTAATATAGGTAACGAGCAGTGGTAAGAATTTCAATGCTTTGTACAAGATAGCAGCTGATTATATTTATAAAAAACCCTTTAACCCTTTTCTTTTTTTGGGACGGGAATTAAATAATGCAGATGTCCCGTTAAAATATTCAGACAGCGCCGATATGGCTTAAAGTAAGAAAAATAGTACAGTTGACTCAGGTAGTAGAATCATTTCCGCGCTGCATTAATTTAAAAAATCCCCTTCTTTCTACCCCTTTTGATTTGGACGACGACGCTTGTATGCGTATAGAAGTGTGCCACGATGCCCGAGCATGATGAAGACGAGACTGCGACGATATGCACTAAACCATGCAAAAAGACGCACATTTTGAACATTCGCGATTAAAATTTTATCGATCACGGTTTCATCGTCTCATCGAAGTTTTCTTTTTGGGGTATGTTTACACGAAAGAAAAAAAGTGTTTGGTTGTAATATAGTGAGGAAGGTAGGTAGGTAGGTAGGTAGGTACGTCGAGTATGTTTATGAAAGTGGAAGAGAAAAATAAACAGAAGATGCTACCGATCGACCATCAATAACTCGACCGAAGAATAAAAATATACGCTTGATTGATGTAGCCCGTCAAGTTGGAGATTTTTTAAAATATTATATTTATCGTATGGGGGTTGATAGTTGAATATTCTACTATAGGAACATCAAAAAATAACCGCCCTCTTTATTTTTTGTTCAGCCCGTTTCGGTTCCCTCATTCGAAGAGTACGTAGGTATAAGATGGAATTCCAAGTATGTACATTGTTTTCGTAAAATGTCATCGGCAAATAATACGACGATGAGCTTACAAGGAGGTAATTTGACTATGGTGACACGACGTACATTTACCTATGCAATTAATCATGGCAATGTCGAAAATCAGCGTATATTACGAACGAAAAAATTACTTAATGTTGTCCTATTACAAAAGTACTAATGCAAAAATTCAACTTTCAGCTATTAAGTAATAGATAGGAGGGGCTTAGGTGCAAAAGTGACAAGATCCAAAAACTATTTTTTTCAGGAAACACGAAAAACTATTCATGCCCTATCAAACGCCTGGCCTTTCATTTCCAGATTAGGCTTACGTCAGATGGAACCAAAAATTAGTTTGCACGTTGCCGATCCAAGTATGATATCTACGAGTATAACGTACGAAACTTTTCGATCATTTAATTTAGCTTTAGCTCATTATCGGGTCATAAACCCACAAAGAAACCACTAAATTCTGGAAAATTTGTAAACAGCATATCAAAAAACGCTCAAATCCAAAATTTTTTCGGATTTTTGAAGATTTTTTGTTAAATTTCAAAATACGCTACTTGGCCTCAAAATTGATGAAAAAGTATAGACGTTTTGAAATTACTGCAAAATCAGTCTCTAGAAATTTAAAATTTGGACAAATAAAATTTCAGTTCCCATCTAATTTTGACTGGTTTTCAATGGGGGGGGGGGGGTCAACTCAAATCCAAAACGTAGGTTCCCACGAGATTTGATCAAAATCTTGTGATTTTTGGCTCCATTTTGTTGCTAAAAAAATGTCAGTGCCCTACAGCACTTCAATTTACATGGCAATTGACCAAGGTTGTACTAGGCTTTTTACCCTAGAAATACCGAACTTATTTTCGAAATATTAAGTACAGGTGAATGCTCTTTCGATGAAAATTATTTTTGAATTTGCGTTCATATAGGTACTTACTTTTTAAAAGACGTCGTTGGTTGGAAGCTTAAAAACAAAACAAAAAAAAAGAAACAAAAACATTTACACCGAATTTGCACTGCAATATACATTGACAAAATTGTGTAAACAAAAAATTTTACGATAAGCGTAAAATATTTTACAACCAAAGTTACGCTCGAAGTATATTCAATAGTAGGTATAGTACGAGTACGCGCGGTATTTGTTTCTTATGAGAAAGCTATACCTAAGGGAAATGCCTTTGCCTATACGTATACCAAAGTTGAACGAGAGAAAAAAAATATATAAAGTAACGTTATACAGGCCTATTCGAAGGTATTTTTAAAATGGCTATCCTTTTCCGATAGCTTCGTTTATGTCATCGTTTACTGGAACTTTATTTACCCAGAAGGACTTGACCTTATCGGTTTTTACATCTGATAGAATAAGTACCTAACGGTATACGATTCGGGCGTATTTTCTCATTCTAAGGGACACCGTATCAGGCTTTGCTATTTCATTTTGTTACTCGAAACGATTATTTTCCAGTATTTAATGCCTACTTAAGTATAAAAATGTACGTGAGACGTTTCGAAACAACTGCCTTGATCATTGACAAACCATCTACCTATAGGTAAAAGTACTCGTATTCTCTAATAGCTTTACGGCTTGTCGTAAAGAAAAGAAGAGCGCAATCATTTTTTTTTTCTCTAGTGGAAAAAAAATGAAAAATCTGCGCAATAAGAACTTTAAGAACCCCTTATGCTTTCGGACAACGACATTACGTAATGTTGGTAGCCGATTACTGACATGCTAGGGGTAAAAGACGAGGGACTTCTACTGGGACATGACATCTCGGCCAACATCATTCATCATTCTGTTATGGCATGGTAAGACGTGCCAGGACACTACGCTCAAATCTCAGGACTATGTTTCATCCTTTCTTCTCCTTTACTCCTCTCTCGTGCCCAACACGGTGGCCGCCTTTTCTGCTACCGCTTTTCCGAGCTCGTTTTCCTTTTCTTCTTCATCTTACGTATAATGTGCCACCGACGTACGCTCGACGCGATGAATCTTTTAAATCCGTCCATCCTTGTACACCCTTTTCAGGGTGACCATCTGCATAATGACGTCATTCTCTGGTTTGAATTTTTACTTTTATATAGGGTTACAAAAAAAGTATATTTTTTTACGTACCTAACCACCGATAATGACAATACCTAATTGATAAAATTATCTGTATAGTAGACGAATGTTACATGAAAATTTACTATTGACTTGAAATGACCTAAGAATTGGTGAGGAAATTGATTCCAAGTAAATTATCATCAACGTATACCTAATCGACGTTAAGAATCTAGCTAGAAACTGGAGAAATTGAAAAAAAAAGTACAGCAAGTTAGGTACCTACTTAAAGGCTGTGTAAAGTGAAAATTGGATTTTTTTTGTACTCTGTTCTCCTATCATAAAATTTAATCGTTCTATTGAAAAATGATGTTTAATTTGTTCTTCAGGAAAAAGTCATGTCTTGAACTGTGGTAAAGCTTAGAAAATGCTAAGAAAAAGCTATGGCTAGACGAGAACTAAAGCTAAGCAAAAGCTATCAGACAAATTTGAATTGCATTAAAAAAGGTAATGAATTTTTCTGGCCTTACAAAGGAACTACCTGAACCGGTAGAAACGAAAAATGAACGAATCAAAGCTAGATCGAAAGTAGACCACCTCAGGACCCCAAATCCAAAATTTCAAGGGCTAAAGTTGATTTCTCGATTTTTGGTGAATTTTCAAAAATTGAAAAATCCAAAAAAATTATCAATATTAATATCCCCAAAAATAGAAAATATTCATGAAAAATGGAATTTTCTCGGGAAGTGGTTCAGATTGAGTCCCTAACTCATTTACGACTATCGAAATTCGTAAAACCTCAATTCCAGTCATTCAGGAGCCTCCAGCGATTTTTTGTCATATTTTCTCCAGAAACTTCAAATTGCTGTAGAACTGCTAAAAATCAACTTTAGCGTAAATAACTTTATTTGGGGCCTATGTGGGTTGCCTTTAACCATTTTTTGCGGTTGTCGCGAAAATCGGTGTCTGCCGGTTCAGATGTGTATTTTTGCCCATTAGAAAAAATGACAAAATTTGAAAATGTTAAATATTCCATTATCTTTTGCGATGCTGCCCATCCGAAATCGAGTTCCGACCTATTTTCGACGTTCCAAATCGATAAAACCCCAATATCGCTGGAGGCTCCAGAATGACTGGAATTGAGGTTTTACGAATTTCGATAGTCGTAAATGAGTTAGGGACACAATCTGAACAACTTCCCGAGAAAATTCCATTTTTCATGAATATTTTCTATTTTTGGTAGATATTAATATTGATAATTTTTTTGGATTTTTCAATTTTTTAAAATTCACCAAAAATCGAGAAATCAACTTTAGCACTTGAAATTTTGGATTTGGGGTCCTGAGGTGGTCTCCTTTCGATCTAGCTTTGATTCGTTCATTTTCATTTCTGCTGGTTCAGGTAGTTCCCTTGTTAGGTAACTATTCAAATAAAACTGAAAATGTCATTTCAATTTTCAATACCAATAATTTCTTCTTTTTTTTTTTTAGGAAACCCTAGGTAACTACCTTCTTAAACCTTCTTGAAAAACCAATTCTTCAGCAAAAAAATTTTCTTTCCACGTCCTCTCTCATCTGGAAATATTCGCACTACCGTTGGCTACACTACTAACATGAAAAGTTCAAATACCTAATGGGAGAGGATGTGAGGAATGGAGCGATTAGAAGCCAGTGTTTAAAAAAAATTTAGATGGGGAGGCAGTCCTCTTTTTAATTTTTAATGTTGCTCTGGTTCTGGAAGGATTAAAAATATGAAAATTAATAACTGTGTACCTGACTACCTGTGTACATAAGTTTCGATTTCTGAAATCAAAATACAATTTTCCTTGTTTTTTCTACAAAAGAATTATTTTTTTCAGCGTGAAAAATCGAAAAATTAAATACGGCAGCTCGGCAGTAGCTGAAAATTTGGTTCTGAAGTGTGGGTGACATGTCGGAGGTGATGAGTTGACGAGGTTCCCTTTATGGAAACAAAACAAGTACCTACTACTTACATATACGTTTTTAATTTTTGCAGATTCAGTCTTAACTTTCAAGTTGATTAAAATGAATCAATAATAATAATAAAAAAAAAAAAAAACATGGACAGCTAAAGCTTTATTGAATAATATGAGAAAGAGGTAAAAATAATACGCTACATCCTGAAATTCATTCGACGAGATTTTAACACATGTGGGTTTCCAAATTTTAACCAAAGGCTGTTTTACCCATCTCATATTATTCACCTTCACCCTAACCTACCTCATTATATTTGCAACGTAGGTACTTAAGTATACCTTATCTAGATCTACCTCAATTTTTTTCAACGTCACTAATATCCACTCCAAAATCTAATTCTATGGTAACTATGGAATTTACAACAAAAAAAAATGCAAATAAGACATCTCAAATAATTGGTAAATAACTCGTCAAGTACGTAGTTGGTTAATATAAAAATCAAAAAATCACCTTCGATAGCTCGTCCATTATCGAACACTTCAACGTATTTAGAATATCGAACAATTCATCACGGTGGATCACGCTGAGAAAAAAATTAGAGCGCAAAGGGTTGAATATAAAAAAGTGTTAGGGACAAATAGACAAAAAAATTAAGAAAAAAAACCTCCTGACCCTCGTGCAAATACACCATGTGGTGAACTTGAGGGGTTAAACCCTAGGATAACTGGGTCTCTTTTTAGGCGAGAGATATATCGGTAGGTACTAGGTACCATGAAATAAAATGTAGCGAGTAACAGATAAAATAAATATCGACGTCGAATTGTACTAATGCATATTTTTGGTATGTATTTTTTCGCCGATATTTTATAATAATAGCCTGTAGCTTGTTTTGTTATTGGCTATTGAGGCTACTTTTTTTTACCCTTTTTGAAAAAAAAAAAATAAATAAATATAAATTGACGTAGGCAGTATGATTTCGATGTTTTGGGATTTTGTTGGATACTTTCTTAGATGGATTCAATGCTTCTTCGGTTTCAACGCTGTTCTCAAAAGGAAAAGGATTCTCGATTAAAAATTTTTTAATGACTCCGATGATTTTCAATTGGTTCCGATACGTTTGGGTATGTCATATAACACATGATACTCAGACACTTATGTATTAAGCCGATTGTTACACCATATTCAACATATCCGATTCACTCGAGTTTCAACACCTGGTTCGCGAACGATTGAGAGAGAAGGAGAAAAAAAGGGTAACCGTATGTGCGATCACAGTAACCAGAAATAATGTAAAATGAACGGTTTATACTAGTACGTAGATTACTTTGCACCGTTTCGTTACTACTATTGTTATAAAATTTGAACAATAAAGACGATACAGAAAATTATAAAAATTATTTCCTGTATTTGAAATATCTATTTTAGACCCGGTATAACGAAAGAGTAAAGAAAAAAATGTTAATATTTGAAGGGAAAAAAAGTTCCAGAGTAGACGATGAAAAGAAGCTCGGCAAGGAGAAGAGGTACCCACGAGGTTAAAGCGTCTTTGAAGAAGTTCTATGCTTTGATAATTAAATGGCCAACTTAATTACATTAGCTTTTAGCGATACAACTTCGCCAACATCGGATTTAATAATAGCCTTGACGCGAAGAACTGTCCACCCTAGTTTACCACAGCGTTTTAATTAGGTCTTGTTGGAGTGCGCGGGGGGACGAGTTTAAATTGATTAAATGTTACCCCGAGCCCGAGCCCGAGCCCGAGTCGGAGCCCGAGAGTGAAACCGATTTACAAAATGGCACACGGATATGACATTTCGTTTACGAAAAGCGAAATTTTATCTACATGTCGGAGAAGTATACGAGTAGGTATAAGTCGTCCGTATATAGACGATATATAAGTATAAAAGGTGAACGTTGACATTCAATTCATATGCGAACCACGCTTATAAAAATTTGAAAGCTGTTTTCTCTAACATAACATATTGCTATCCATAAAAGTACAACGGCCGAATCAAAACAAAGAAATTTACGCTATTATGCGAAGCTATTTACGACGGAAAATGGCACCCAAATGTCAGACACTTTAACTATAATGTTGTTGTTAGCCTTTATTCTGCGAAGGGACGGCGTTCGAAGGGTATTGCGGACGAGGAAAGTACAATTCTACTATGGCTACCCTTTATCCAGTAACGCCCACATATGTTTTCTTATTTATGGTCAGGGGATGATAACACATTTGCGAAAGAATTTTCAACATTTTTTCTTTCTCTCTTTCCCTTACTCTCTTTCTGGTGTCTCTTTTCTTATAACATCTCTACGTAGTACGTATCTATATAGCTATATACTTACCATGCGTTTGTAAAAATGTAAAACTCGCCTACTATACGTTTTCGAATGCTCCTTTCGCTAATGTAGTTATCTAATTTTATTTTATTAGCTACCATATAGTAATAAGTATACGTATATACGCACGTTATGCTTTAAAATGGGTTAATGGCGGAGCACAATATCAGTGATATTCGCACGATTTGCCCATATTTGTAATTTAATTTAATTTATAACGTCGAAATCTCATTAAGCAGAATATTGCTATACGTATTACATCTGAACGCGCCAGTGAATTTTTTTCTCTGCTCTTCTTCTTCACAGTATAGGTGGATTATTATGTATAGGCATAACACTTTCCACCGTCGAGTATATAGGATACATTTTCGTACAAGAAGTTCGCATGGACCATGAATTTTTCGATTTTTTCTACGTAACACACATGTGTATAGGTATGAGTTGCTGGTCACTAAAACTTGACAAGTACCTAGATAAGTAATAAATAAGGTGAAATTTATGTACGTTACTACACTTTTTAGTTTTCAAGGAACTCAGACAAGCATCGCAAGATATCCCAAAACTATTGTCAGTCAACCTCTTGCCTCCCTCTTCTTCCTCGCAACCTTTTAGCACGAAAATGACGCTGGGATCTTTAAATTTTACATTTTTCGGCGGAAAACTTTCATTTTATGGTGGCTGATTGCGATTCAAAGAAGAAGATTGGAGAGGTTTTGAAAAAGTCATCTGCGTTTTTTAAAAATTTATAAAGAAAGGTGAGAATTTGTAAATTTTGTCGCCAAAAACATCACCATTTGAACTTGCTCAGCAGGTTTAGAAAATTTCACCCAGAACTCATTCAGTCTTTTTTTATATTTCTGAGGTATTCCGTGAGTATGGATTTTCAAATCAAGTTATCTTCGTTTTAAAAATCCTTTTAGATATGTAGATACAAAGTGTCTGGGGTGTGAGTATGACCAAAGTAAAGGTTTGAATAATTATAGGTCTTATGAAGTAGATTCAAGATTGATACCACAAAATAAATTTTAAATGAACATGCTGCCTAGTGCCTACCTACCTACCTTGTAAATTGAAGAGGCCGGCATCATTTCCGAGAAAAAAAGTTCAAATCAATTTTTCAACACGAAAGAGGGAGAGGGACATTACCTATAAAAAAGTGAACAAAATTTGTACTGGCGAGTTTTTGCCTAGGTACTTTGTAAATTGAAGAAACCGGAAGTTGATCTTGAAAAATATTTTTACAACTTGATGAAATTGCCTTAATACTTAAACTTTGTTTCCTTATGTACGATACATACATTTTTTCGATAATTTTTTTAATTTTCCAACTAGATACAAAGATGTAACTTTTTCTTCAGCAATCAATAACGTAGTCTTTTCAATTTTTGAGTTCATCAAGAACTATATTCATTCTGCAGCAGCCAAATTCTGTTAGGTACTTTTTGGTGTGCACTTACCTTCCTTGTCAAAAATTAATTCAGGGCCTGCGCCTCCATTTTCAAGATAGGCAACACATTCATCTAAAGTTTTCTTTTGAGTCAAGTACATACATAGGTACACATATACATACATATGTACAGCAGGTCTAGGCATTGATTTTAGCGTATCTCTTAATGGACAAACTTTTATAACATATCCAGAATCCAGATGGAAAAAAGTCTACATTTTTTCGTAACTAATCTTACCAGTTTTTTGTGACATAATTTTCATTTCAAATTGTGAATGGTTCAAGAAATCGTCTTTCTATTTTTAAAACAAAAAACGCAAATTTTCATTACAGTTGAATTAAGAAATCAAATTTAGCAAACCTATTTTTTCATCCCTTTTTAAAAAATAAAATTCAAAGTTATGTGCAGCCTCTGAAAACTGCTTTTCATGAGAGGTAAATTTTCCTTACTTACCTGAAGTTGTTTCGAAAACGAAAAATGTTCATTCATCATTTTGATGATTAATAATAGGGGGATAAATTATGCAACTAATACTTGAACGTGTTTATGAAGTAGCATATCCCTCAATTGAAGGCGTTCACGTCATCATCAGCATCATGAAACATTTGCCGGAACAAGTATGCCGTCCGTGTACCCCTTCTAGGTACATCTAAAACAAATTTTAACCTTAAGTATTGACCTCACATATTTTCAAGATGTTTATAAAAATACACACAACTTGAAATAGGAGTCGTAATAATTTTCAACATCTCATCGAGCTCCTAAGACAAAGTATACGTATAGATATAAATTATTTCATTTTTTTTAAAAAACCCCAATTCAATGAAATATTACATCAACCGGTTTTTTCGCAAAAGAGTTCGAGAACACTCATCTAAAAAATGATTGGAATCGTTTGAGAAAACGAAAGTTGGTATAAAAACAAAAAGTCCATTAAAAATTCAAATTGCAACGCCGTGAAGCAAAAAACAGTGTAACGTTATCACACAGGAAATAATTTCTGTGGGATATTTCGAATTTGTTGAATACGAGTACGCAACGAATATGACAATGGGGAATGTTGTAAAATAGTGTTTTAACGCCACAAAAATGTCTTGAAATGTTAAAGAAACGGCGATAAAAAGGGTGTAAAGAAAGTCCATTATTATTCATGGGATGTATTCTGGCAGATAGCGAAGAGCGGACCGAAGAGTCTGTACTAGTATAACGGTGGCAAGACCGCAGAAAAAGGATTCTAATGTCCAGAGGGACCGGCCGATGACGGCTTATATCCTAAATGTCTCCGTATCCCTTAAGATGAGAGAATATTACATCGACAATACTCACACTTCTGAAATACCCTTTTCTTTGTGGATGTCCGCTTTAATACGTCATAACGACGACGGTCGACGTTGACATTTCGTCGATATTTTAAAATCTTTTTGGATTTTCAAACGTTGAAATATTTTGCTAGAATAAGCTACGGTAATTTTATATCACACTATAGTAGGTTGTGTGGTATTATATATACGTGTATGAAATCTCATAGATATCAACTTTTGTGGCCAAATAGGGGTTTCAAAATGAGGGTTTGAAAGTATAGGTACCTAGCCTACAACACATGGGGAGTTGATAAAATGAATTTTATTATATCATTTGTAAAGATACGTTACATTTATGTAGTATTTCTGCAAAAGTAGAAAAAAAAGCCACGCACAATGTGAATACGACCTGCTGAGTTACGAAATTTTGAAGCTTTTTAATACAAACACTAGCAAGTAGCAAATCGAAATTAACGGTAAATAACGAAAGGATGAATACTTGTAAAAGAAACTTTGACAGCGAATAGTACGCTTAGTCCAATACCGTTCAGAAAGGGAGACCAAGAAAAATCCTCATGGGACTCGTATTGAGAAAATTACATTCTTCCTTTTTGACTTGATCCAACAACGCAGGTAGAAAGAAGTATAACGGCGAAGTCCATACCTCTCACATACGCGCTGCTTAGCCTCCCTTTTCGTATCTTTTTGCTTCTTTTCCGAACAAGGCGTGCCCAAATTTTACTCCAATGGAGAAAACTACTGAAAGTTTTGTTGTTTTTTTTTGAAAGTGAACTTGAATAGAAACCTTCAATAATATTGTAGGTAAAAAGGTACCTACCTATCGAATAATTAGATCAGCAGTTTCCTCTATAGGTAATTAAGTGCTTAAGATTAAATGGGTTCTCCCCGAACGAAGGCCCATTTTTTTATGCCACCTTACTTCTGCTTCATTTCCTATTAGAATTTGAATCGACAGAACTCATGCAAAATATATCAAATTAAAAAAAAATCAAAACCGTAGAAAAAATTGATAGGAAAAAATATAATTTAAAATTTTTATCTATACTTAAGTATTCAAATTTCTAAAATAACTTAAGTATATTTAATACGTAGCCATATACGTAGTTACAATAATAAAGTATGTAATCGAATTTACGCCGCTATTCGACACATTTGAAAACCCCTGCCACAAACATTTTTGGCAGAAAAGGGATTGCACAAGAGGTAAAAAGAGAAAGGTCGGAGGTAACAAATATACCCTTAGGGCACTTCTACCTTTCTGTTTCGTGAAATACTAAATTTTCAGCGTATATATTCTCGTAATTGCATATTTGAACCCCCGCAAGTACAATTTCTTTATTAAGTGGTTGGACATTATTAAACATTTACTTCCATGCGATTGTTACGTTATCAGAATTAAGGTGTGAACAAACAACGCAAACAGCTAATGCAACTGAATACAGAGGTAGGTACTTAAGTACGTAGGTTATATGTATGTACCTATCTATTTAAAGAGAACTGGTTTACTTACGTTTTTCTCATAATTTTGTCAACAAACGCGTCGAAAAAATTCTGACGAAATATTTTCTCTGGTTTGAATACTAAACCTAAATATAAATTTATCATGGCTTCAGGACTGTAGGTATCAATTTGAAAATTTCACGTTAGTCTTACACTGGTTGCAAAGTGCAAACAATTTTGAACAAACTTACTTCTACCCTACGACGAGTAGGGTAGATAAACATACATATTGCGTACTAGTACATGGACTTGAGATGTGTTGCCTAATGACTCCTTCTGAAAATCCAGTTTTGATTTTATGTAGGGTCAACCTCGAAAACCTGGCGAGGGAATTTTTTGAATTGACACGCTCCGATTTTAACGAAACTAAGCTACGTAGATCAATAGATAATGTCCTGAAACCTCCATAACCGAAATTTCAGGTGCTAAAATTCATTTTTGGATTTTGGGCAAATTTTTTGAAAATTAAAAAAAAATTTAAAAGGCTGTTTTAAAGACGATTCAAGGCTTTTTCATGAAATGTAATTTTTCGAGCCGAGTCAACCAATGCAAATACTTTCAATTCAACTTCCACACATCAACACCTACTACGAGTATGTTTGTGTTTTGGGCGATTCTGGAGCTTCCAGTGATTTTTCAATTTTCTCCAGAAACTTCAAATCACCGGATAAAGTTCAAGTATGAACTTAGAACTATAAATTTGGTAGCTGCTTATTGGACAACCTCTAGACCGTTTCAGGGAGTTACAGCGATCTCATAATTATCCTTCCACAGAAGCTTAAGGTGAAGGGCTACAGAGTAAAATAAAAATGATCAACTACTTAACGAAATATCGATTACCTATACCTACCAACAAATTACTTCGAGTATGATAAAAAATGGCATCTCCAAAAGCGCAACATAAGTACGAGGTTTAATATCCTTTCAATGCACATTTGTGTGAGTGAAGGACTTCTGGTATTTGACGGTTCCTCAATTTCAATCAGGGATGGGCAGATTCTTCAAAATAAGAAGTTCGCTCTTTCCGAACATTACTAGGTATTTTCAAGAACCGTTATGAATTGAACGCTCTCTTCATTAACATCAAAGAGTCAACATTTTTTTTTTTGCTTCGAAAGAGTTTATAATTGTTTTCACTCCTCCTGGTTCCTTGCGATTTTTTTGAGGGAAAAATTTCAAGATCTAGGTCAAATCACAACATTAGAACTTGAGAATTTCTCCAAAAATTTTGAAGTCTTGATATAAGTACAACTTTTAAATACTTAAAATACTACCATGCATCGAGTGAACAAAATGATAATCTTGATAGGCTATAGGTCCAAGTAAAATGTAACTCAGGGTTCAACTCTAAATTCTTTGAAGATTAAGAATTTTCATCATTAAAAAAACTCAGCGCTTAGCCCTCATTTTAAAGGAAGTACTTATCGTCTCATCTCCACCTCTAAAAAACACTTTTTCTTTTTTGAAAATCATCTTACCTACTCGTAGTTCACTTCACTCGCTTTACGTTTCAAGAACACGAGAGAAAAGAAAGTTGATCTCCGTCCAAACGAAAGAATCCTTTCAATGAAAATTATGTGAAATAAGTTGTCTAACTAGTTTGCCGTAAAAACAAACACAATAAATGAATATGAATAATTATATTTAAATTTATCAATCTATCTACGCCTGTGAAGTTTTGCGTATGCAATGACTACATCATCTTCTTCGATGCCGCAAACTGTACCTGAAATGAATTTAACTTATTTTTAAGCCGTTGTGCGTTGTGGAATTTTTTTGTTTCAAAACCTTCAATTAAGATAAACTCCTCACATTTATACAACTGAAATGAAATTTAATCGTTCATATAATATGCCATTTTTAGGTAAAAAAAAAAACACCGAAATAAAATTTCACTTCAAAAAGCTGAAGGTGTTTTTCTGTGTAAGCAACGCATGCGTCATACGTCATACTGAATGAATTTGATAACTCTTATCATGAATCGCCAATTGCTAGTTTTCGACAAAATTTACTTTTGGGCGATTTCCTGTTGCATTTATCTAATAGTAATTTAAAACGAAATTATGAACTTTTAACATCTAATTCGATAGACCGAGAATTTATTAAAACAAAACCTCCAATGACCGCTCTACTAACTGCCGACTGGGATACGTATGGCAATGATGGATATTTTCGGTTCGTATCGCTTCTTGTTTCTGAAAATGATTAAAATTTCATTTACTGCATTGTTAATCCTGGTTATAACTTTTCAGAAAAGTCGAAATATATGAAATGGGGTGGTATAAAGAGGTGAATCTTGATAATGCTGTCATCATTCCTGCTAGATTTGGTGGACCCATAGCTGTCATAAGAGATCGTGTTAAACCTGGTAGAACAGCTTTAAAAGGTATAGGCAAACCTAATATTGCCATTTACTCATCGTCTGGTCAATTGATTTCATCTTTTGTGGTAAGTTCTGATTTCATTATGAAATTCATGTTGACATATTGATGAAATGAGTTTGTTTGGTTTGCAGTGGAACAGTGGTCAATTAATAAAACTTGGTTGGTCTTCTACCGAAGAGTTACTATGTGTGCAAGAAAACGGCGAAGTGCTTCGTTACAGTATTTATGGCAAATACATCCACGCGTTTAGAATGGGATCGGTATTGACTCTTCATTTTCATAACATTGATTTTTTTTTCTGAATAGTTTACGTTATGAACTTATGACTATGAAATATTCGTATGTTTGCTGTAGGAAGTCGAAGATACAAAAGTTATTGATGCACATATATTCCATACGGCTGTGGGTACCGGTGTTTGTGTGCTTACTGGAGCTTATAGATTATTCGTGACAAACAGTACTGTAGAAGTTAAAGTTAGAAAATTAGTTGAAATCCCTGGTAAATATTTTTGGTGAAATTTAATTAATGATACCTATGTAATTTATTAACGTGATTCGATAATTATCTCAGGGACTATGGATTTACCGAATTCGTGGACTGTAATAAGTGAAGAAAGACAGACTTTTGTATTATTATCAAAAACTACTGAATTATTTTATATCTCCGAAGCTCAAGTTATCCAAAAAGTAATTTGGAATGACTTAAAATTAACATTTAAACTGAATATTTTACTAAATTATCTCTGTATTTTCAGAGTATTGATGGTAAAAGTGAAGAAAGAGGAAGCATAGTCACCGATATCTCGGTATCACCGTGTTACAAACACGTTGCTTTGTATAATAGTCAAGAACAGCTGTGGATCGGATCTTCTAACTTGAGACAACATTATCGTAGTCTTGATATGAGAAATTCTGGAAGACCTTCTCAACTCACTTGGTAATTTTAACCCTCAGAGAATCAGTTGCATTTTAAAACACTTTATTCAATGTTATTTTGTTACAGGTGTGGTTCCGAAGCTGTGGTTGGATGTTGGGATGATTCGGTTTTGATTATAGGCCGAACTGAAGATAGATTACAATACCTGTATCACTATCCTGTAAAATTAGTTCCTGAAATAGACTGTGTGCGAGTCATATCAACCTTTACTACTGAAATCATCCAACCTGTTCCTACTGTGATATTAGAATTATATCGTTTAAATAGTACCAGTCCTGGTTGTTACTTATTTGAAGCTTCGAAACAATTCCAAGTTAGTTATAAGTTTTATTGATTTTCGAATTATTATCGAACGTGTTTTCTATTGATACTTTAATATTTCAGAAAAAAAGTCATCACGCAGATGAATACATCCGTATAGTTACTCCTCATTTGAATACGGCTATAAATCAATGCGTCGAAGCTGCAAGTCACGAATTCAAACCTGAAAATCAAAAAATGCTCATGAAAGTGTGTATTTCGTATTAATTAATAGTCTCAATCATTTTGGATTTTATTCTATGAAACCTATGATTTATTTTTAGGCTGCTCAATTTGGGAAAACATTTGCCGAAAATTTCGACTCTGATGAATACGTTAAAATGTGTCGAACGTTACGAGTTCTCAATGCTGTTCGTGATCCGAAAATAGGGATATTTCTGACATATCCTCAGTATCCTTTGACATGATTTTTTCAATTTTTTTAATTTTTATTTTTATTCTTATTATAGGTAAAGGTATGTATATATTTTTTTCATACAGATTAAGTATTTTGTATACCAATTTTCATATCTTTTCCTTGACCAACGCTTTCTTCAGATTTGAATGCCTCACTTTAAAAAATCTTCTCGATAGATTAATTCTTAGACGACTTTACTACGTAGCAATTGAAGCTGCAAAATATATGCGTTTAAGTAACGAAGAAGGTTCCACTCGGATTTTGGAACATTGGGCGTTTTATAAAGTTTCGCAGGCTGATTCTGATAAAGAACATGTGGCTAAAGAGATAGCCAATAAATTAGGCCAAAGTTCCGGTGTATCTTATATCAACATAGCTAGAGCAGCTATAAAATCTGGTCGTATTACTCTCGCTGTGAAGGTTACATTTATTTCTATTGAAATAATGCATCGTAATTTTTTCTCCATTATTTTAATGTCAATTTTATGTATTTCAGTTGATTGATTATGAACCTCGGCCAGCTCTGCAAGTAGCTTTGTTATTAGAATTGGAAAGGTATACAGAGGCTTTAGATAAAGCTGTTGACAGCGGTAATACGGATCTGATTAATATAGTCATTGTTACCATGCAACGAAAAATGACTATGAAAGAGTTTCAAGTAAATAATTTTCATTTTGAACATAAGGAAGACTTGAAATTTACGTTTGAAGAATTTACATATAGGTGAAGGCTCTTTGAGTGAAAAAATTTTAAATCATGAAGATGAAATACTGAATTCCGAAAATTCCCAAGTTCCTAAAACAAATACTGCTCAGCATATCTGTTCTTGGTTTTTTTTTTCAAATTCGACTGATTTTACTCTTCTACATTTATCAGCTTAATTTACACCTATTGCAAATCAGTTCAATGAGTAGGATGAGAATTTTTCAGAATTTGAGAATTCTTGTTTTTCTTCTAATCCCCTCGTACACTTGAACATCAGTTCACTTTTTTAATTACCTCTAATTTCAATTTTTGTCATAAATGTTTCAGCTGGAAGTTCGAAAAGAGTCATCAGTTTATGCCTTGTATAAAAAACATTGTAAAGAACGTAACAAAGAAGCTCTGCTCAACATTTATCGACAAGAGGACGATAACAACGAAATAGCCGCGATCCATGTACGAAATGCCTATTGTCCTGAGGTTAGTTTTTTTCCTTTTTTTTTCAATAAGGTAGAATAAATGTTACCCAAAAATTATTTTTAAATTTCATTTTTCTTCAATTTTTCAACGTAGAATTTCTCAATGAGAGGCACCCACCTGGAGAGCGCTCGTGAATACTACAAAAAAGCTAGGAACGAAGTAAACATGATTCTATGCGAAGAACAAAAGAGATTGTTAGCCAAACAGAAAGAATTTGAGGATAAATTTAAAAGAGAGTTTATCGATTTATCTCTTCAAGATACTATTTATAGATTATTTATTTTAAAAGAGTATAAACTTGCCGAGGATATGCAGATAAATTATCGTATTTCTGACCGAAAGTGAGTAGTAACACATATTTTTCAGCTTCAATGGGCGCTTTATTGAATATCATTTTAATTGAATTGGGTATTTAGATTTTGGAGATTGAAAATTGAAGCATTAGCTGAACTAAAAGATTGGATAGAGCTCGATCGATTTTCACGACTTCGAAAATCACCTATTGGTTATGAGGTAATATTTCCATCATTATTAACATTCAAATCGTTGTGCGAAATATTCACAGATTTTTATATTTCGATTTTCAGCCGTTTATCGACGTTTGTTTAAAATACGATAATAAATCGGAAGCTACAAAATACGTGGGCAGGATCAAAGAAGAGAACAAAATTAAATATCTCGTCAAATTGAAGTAAATTGATACATTAATACTTCATCTGAAAATTACTTTGAAAACAATAATATTTATCATAAAAATTAATGTGATTGTATTTAAAATCGTAGGTTATTCACTGAAGCTATAAAACTGGCGGAACTTCAGAACGATTTTGAAGCTCTTCAGTTTATTAAGACTAACGGTAATATTACAGCTAAACAAGAAGCAGAAAATGTGTTGTCCAAAATGAACGGAACAAGTTAACGTGAAATTAATCAAGTCCCTGATGATATCTCAGTGGGATTTGAAATAACCGAATTACATAAATTTTAATTCCATATTTTCTAATTTTATTCGTATTTTTCATGAAGTTACAAATGATAGTTTACATAATTGTATTCAAAGATTACCTGTATATTTTATGTCTACATATTTATTTTATTCATCATTTTACACTGTTATCTTTTTATAAAAATGCATGATTGTTATTTCGATACACTTTTTATTGTTTTTGTTTCTTTTTTTTTTACTCATTCGTGCTGTAAGGATTCGATGCATTTTCAATTAAATACATAATTTGTCGACCTCATAAATTAATTATTATTCGAAGGGGTGGTCCTGATTTTAAATGAAATGAGCTAGAAAAATGGTCATTTATTTAACACAACTCGACGAACTCCTCAGTTATGGAGCAATATTTTCATGTAAGCTAATAAGGCATTCAATAACAAAATGAATTGAACGAACATCGAAAAAAAAGAAACACTTTATTTACAAAAGCACAGAATACTGTTGATCCATTGTTTAAACTTGGAAGTTTCATTTTTTAAAAAAGTTAAAGATGACAGTAAAAAAATTATAAATAACAAAACACTTGACTATTAATCGTACCCTACAGAACACAACCAATTTTTAATTTCATCTCAAAGGCGAAAATTGCGACGAGTACATAATTTTTGTTACAGTATGTATTCAATATTAATTTATTGAAACTTTCAATCATTTAGAAATTGAGTCATGAATAATTTTCTGATGTTACTACATATCACCAAATTACTAGCAAAAAAACGCTGGACATTTTCATAAATAATATAAGTTTGAATAAACACAGGACGTCAACATTGTAAAAAAAAAAGTAATCGTTAAAAATGAATAAGAACATCTCAAAACTAACGAAACCGGCACAGTTCCATAGTAATGCTTCAATTTTCAATAATCATGCCTGAAAACAAAGATTAAAATAAAACGAATAAATAAAATGGTAAAAACAACACCAAAAATACAATCAAAATAATAATTTTTGTTCTATTAATGAATCAGATCCAGTTGTTATCACCGAAATGTGAAAAGACTCGAGTTTGTCTTCATAAATGAAATTTTGAAAAATATAGACAGAGAGAAAACAGGAAAAACAAGCATTGATGGTTCACGCCAAATCCATAACCCATCCTCTCAGACCTTTTACTATTCAACAATATCATTTTCAGGTTGAAGTTTCTTATCACCGAAGACAGAAATGGACTCAAAGCATGATGGAAAAAACAAAAGTGGTCATCGAAACTTGATCGAACGTGCGCAGCGATGTTCAGAACCCTTTAATGGAACTCGTTCATCAAATTGATAATTTGTACATAAAATTTTATAAATTTTACGTTACAATTAATGATCAATTTGTAAACAGTTCTATATTCGAGGCCAACGCGGCAAAACTATTTGATAAAATAACAATGACCAGGATACAATGGAACAGGCTGACAAACGAGTACATTTCCACATTCTCAGACCTTTTACTAATCATCATTTTGGTACATATGATTATTCAACACAGCAAAATACGTACAACAGGTATTAAAATTTTCTTACCGAGAATATCTGTCCCGTGAATTCGGCCGATGGCTTGGATATCTTGAATGATCGTCACGATATCGATCATTACCCCATCGATCTCTTCGATCACTGGTACTGTCATGTGAATAGTTATCATCATTTAATTTACGTTTTGGACTGCGTTGATCGCGATTTCTCCTTCGATTAGTGTCTGATTTACCTTCGAGTTGAACGCGAGCTAATTCACGTTCCTCGCTCAAGGTGCAATAACGTCTATTGCGAGATGCTGAAATCGTCGATATTCGTCTTTAGGCACAAGTTGATACGAATTGAATACGATTTAGTCAACATTAACGTTTCGCTTACCTTTATCGCATTCTTTGATATTTTTTAAAAATTTATCGTCTTGTCTACGATCGTTGGAACGTTCCTCACTGTATCGACTCCGTCTAGTAGGAGTTCTGCTATTGCTGCGACCACGACTACGACTACGACTTCGACTATAGCTACTTCGACGTCTACGCGATTTTCTCCTATCGTTACGACCACTGCCACCAGAGCTATCATTGGATGGTGATCGATACCGATCACTTCGTCTGTAGGAACACATTTCACGATATTGATATCTTTCAGTAACGGCCTATAACGCGAATAATATTGAAAGGTAATTTCTCTCAAACCTGTGAGATCGTCTGTATGGCGAGCGTGAAGACGATCGCCATTCATTAGATGAACTAGGAGACCTCGAAGAACTTCGACTATTGCGCCTTGGACTGTCATTGTGACGCAACATGCGTTGCCTGAAAATATACCAGAAAATTAATAGAATTACATTGGAAATGCATTTTCTCGAGGGAGAAACAGTATGCTGACCGTCTTCTCAATTTTATCGATATCTCTTTCATTTCTTCGGCTCTATCGATCCTTTCTTGAACCATTTTCATTACTTTTTCCCTTTCAGCGCGTTTATCTGCTTTAACTACAAAAAATACACACAACATTGAATTCTTTGAAATCATGCATTGATTAATAATAAACTACCAAAGCGAAAACAATTTTCAATTGCAATATTGAAATAAAAAACAGCAAAGCCGATAGTAAAATAATTAGGCATGGTCGAATTCTCTTTCGGAAATGAATGAACTGAAAATAGAATTTTATGTCTAATAAATCAACAAAATCTTCATCGGTTTACAAAAACATGAATTGATGTTATCAAGTTTATGATTTCTTTAAATAATTCCAAACAAATTCGAACTTTAAACCGCTTACAGCCCAATTTTATGCATGAAATCTTGACTGTAATAATGTAATATTCAATCGAATGATCTTAATTCTTTTCTGTAGAAAACTCGACCAAATGAAGTAAAAAAAAAAAAAAAAAGAACATGAATAAGCAGTAGGTAGATTATTTTTTAAAATTAATACAAATAAGTACATCGAAATACTGTACCATGCATATAACAATATATTACAATACTGACATTGTTTATTCAGCAGAACCTGTCTTTTTCTTTTTAAACGTTCCTGAGGAGTCAACTTATCCGTATTATTAGCCTGCAAAAAGATCATAAAAAAAAAACAATTAATCATACAGGCTTCGTCTCAAAAAACGAAAAAAAAGTTTCCGATCCCCTTCTTGCTCCAAAAAGTAAAAAAGCTCAATTAAATGAAAAACCAAAACCGAAAATACCCTATCAGTTAAAATAAATCAGCGACGAGCTACAATAGAGTAATAAAAATTCTGATTCTTACTGACTTTGATAGATGTATTCAAACGACTAGGACCGGAAGCTTGATTTCTAAAGGGAACATATGATCACAGTTAGAACATTACTCTTATTAAATACGCAACTGAACTATCGAAATGATTTCAAAATACATACACTTTAGACTTAGACGTTTGTGATTGCTTGCTCGATTCATCATCTGATGTTAAGCTCAACTCAGATGAAGATTCTTCCTTTCTACGGCCATAATACCTGTACACAAATATTTTCCATATAATGCATAATTTTTTACAACAGAATTCTTTTAAAAATATATAATATCTCACCGAGGAATGGCTTTAGCGCCTGCTGAATTTCCAGATAATCCTAACCCACTTCCTGAAGGAGTTGAATTTTCCGTTGGTGAATTCTTCGGCGATATCCTGGGTGGTGTTTTGGTCCTCTGTTCTGATTTAGATCTTGACCTAAAATAAATTGTCAAAAAATTATACTATTAATGATTTAAATGCTCCCCAAAATTATTGTATTTATCTATTCTATATTTACCTCGAGGGCAATCGTCCTTGCGGTTTATCACTACGTAAATCATCTCGTCGAATTGATTTCAAGGTGGGATTTCGCGATCGTGATCTACTTCTTGATTTTCCTGATCTTCTACGATTTTCACTGCTAGACCGAGAACGTCTGGCTCGTTTAGTTTTACTATCTCTTCCACGAGATAAACTGCGACTTCTGTGAAGTACATATATCAAGTGTTTAGAAAAAGTATGCAGGCGAATTTCTACAGGAATAAATTCACTTCCGATCGTACCGGTTTTTTCTGTTCCTTGCGTCTTTTTCGTAGTTTGAATTGGAATTACTGGGCTTTCTGAAACAAGACAGATGATTCTAAGAATACTTATTGTTCCCCGAAAATTTACAATTCATACAAGATATTCTTACTCTAAATTTGAACCAGTAGCAGCAGGTTCATCTCCACCGAAACTAGTGATATAAGTAATCTTGCCTGAATTCTGCGGAGATGCGGATTTTGATCGTGAGCGGTTGGAAGACATTAATGCTTTGTAGTCTTCATAAGAAGGACTTTTCCTCCACGCGTAACTGCGGAATTTAAAAGGTTACGATAAAATCAAAACATTGCATATGGTGGTGAGAATACAAAGAGAGAAAACAAATAGAAATTTTATTACCTTGGTGGACTCAATTTTCTGCCAACTAAAGTTCTTTCTCTGAATGCTCTTCGTTCTTTACGAGATTTCCTACCCTGAAATTACACATAAATAAATGCTCTGACACCAGAAAAATCATTCAGATTATAAAATGACGAATTACCGAAAACATGGCCTTTTCTTCTTCTTGTTCTTTAACCATCCTCATATTCTCAGCTTCTTCGAGATCATTATTAAGAAAACTGAAGAAATCATTGGTGATCATTCCGTAAGAATGGGCGCACGTATTCAGCTCATTAGCCTGTTGCGTTTCAATTTTACTGACATCGACAGTTAAATCTGAACAAAAACACATATATCAAGAAAACCATTCAAATTGAAATTCAATAAAATGAGATTCAAGCTTAAAAATGACATACCTAAATCAATATCACTCTCTGAATCTTCGTCTTTCTCTTCATCGGAATTCAAAGTACTTGAATCCTTTTTCGGTTCCTCTACCCTAACCAATGGACTATTATTAGCGCTATCATCATCGTAATTATACCCGATGGCAACGGAAGGTCTTTTTTTAGACGGCTCTTGCTCCGCGTTCTTAAGTACGGGGCCAAATTTCTCTTCCAAATTGATCTGATTCAGGAATTTTCCCTCGGGTACTAAAACAATAAAAATTCAAAAGGACATGTTCATAATGATAAATTAATGTAGTATCAAAAAACAAAAAAACGCACTGCTGAAAAAATCATTCTGAACTAAGATTCGATAACGTTCGTAATTTATTTGTCTTTCTTCGTAAGATAAATCATCGTGTATCCCAGTAGACGGTTGTACTTCCGGTATCATATCTAAATGCGCTCGGACGTCGAATCTGTCTATCATTACGTCCGTGTTGCCTTGCCAAGGCATCCTAAGAAATAAATATTCACGTTATACGTTAAAATGTTAACCAAGACTATGTTTTACAGCACATAGATCTACTCACATGGTAACTGAACTGTTAGCGGCGATGCATACCGCAGGATCCAAATGTATTTTGCAAGGTCGGCCATGTAACTGTAAAAACTGCGTCGGATCTGCTTTCTGACGTAGGAAAAAAATGGTGTGAAACTTCGAGCAGAAACACATTGATTTAATTAACAAAACTTACAATTTTATCATAATAATCCTTTCTTCTTTGAGCCCTTCGTTGATAATCGACTAGCATACATCTGATTTTCTTCTCCTGCTTCCTAGCTTCGTGCCACATGTTGTGACTCGATCTGTGCATAAAATTATGCTATGCTCCGCGAAACTACAGGAAATAATTCGTAGGTCTTAATAACAAGTATGATGGTTCTTACATTACATACCTACTATATGCAAAAAACTCACCAACAATCTAATTTCTCCAAACACGTATGAGATGCTTCGATTCATCTCCATGAAATCTTCTTGAATGGAAAGTGATCAATAAAAAACGATTCATATCAAGATTAATTTTACATGCTGCGTTTAGATTCATTACGAATTGTTACTCATTCACTGGCCATAGTTCTAATTGAAACAAATCCGTAGCCGTACAGTAATTTTTCAATAACTATGAAGAATCTGTACAAGAACTTGAAGAAGATGAAGAACTTTCAAAAATTATTACTCCTCTCCCCTCTCCTCTTGGTTTCATCTTAGTTTACCCACAGATAAAAAATTCCAACTAAACGTAAACTGAGACTTATGACGTCATAGGAACTTGAACCAATTACAGAATAGAATGTGTATTCCGATGCAGTGTGACCAGATAGCAAAATGACTGTTGGTTAAGGTTTGAAAAAATATGATTTACGAAAAAATGAAAATAATGCAATGAAGGTAAACCACTTTTCCAAATTCATAATTCATCAACTAATAGTTCTCTACCCTATAAAAAATTATCGGTCAAAAATTACAAAAATGTAAAACAAACTGCGCGATTAAATTTTTCAATGAGATGAGATCTACACGAACCTGAAATAAAAACAAAATTCTTCAATTTTAATTCACAACATTAGACTCACAATAATTTTCAGCAAACAACATGTTTATACAAATACAAAAACTATATCTAATAACGAAGTAAGAAATGAGCAGCACACTAAAAAAAATATCATTCCTCGAATGCCACTATTAATAACACAACTACAACTTAAAATGACTCAAATGAACTTGAGAATATTTACGTAACTGGGGCTGTTTTGAATTTTCGAAATAATATTCATCAAATTCTTGAACTTTACATATTCAGCAAATTCACGCATGTAAACTTCGTAATTACCAACGCCTGAATCAGCTGTGATATTCTTCTTAACGTTAATTTCATAAAGGCTCTGCAATCGTCTTAAATCGTACGTCTCCACCAACGAATGAACTAGGTTCAGAAGAATCATGCATACGTCTTCGGTCAGTCTTTTTTCAAATATAGAATCGTATATGCTTGAGACTATTTCATATTTTGACGAATCAGAATCTGAAATAAAAAAATAACTGAAATTAATTCTCGAATAAGCGGACAAATCTCATCAAGCTTATAATTATTTAAGTAAGTCAAAACGCGTTTTGATTTGGTAAGCTTAGCCTACAATTCATTGAAGTAACAGAGCATTGTTCAAGCGAAACAAACCTGATAAATTTCAAACTCAAGTACTTATGACCAGTAATGTAGAAAAGAAGAAAAATGATGGTTCAACTTTCAACTAAGTTTCCACATGGATTGGCTTCAGCAAGAAACACAGCTGATTTATCCCAAGCATCAATCTATATAGACCTGTTTTTCAAATTACAATTGATGACGTCATTTTAAAACAACCCCTCGTTCTAAGTATCGCTATAACGATTTCATTAAGATCCATCAATCTATATGAAAGATTACAAAAATACTGACAAGTTTATCAAGCACACGACTAAAGGTACCAAAATAGCACGGAATTTCCAACATATAAGTATTAAAAAAAGGTAAAAATTAATACCACACACTCACACAGTGTACTTTTTTTTTCTAAATTCGTTCACTTGGTTGTAACGCGATGGTCACGTTCGATAGTATTAATTCGACGCGTACTCCCCTCGTTTGGCGATTCATTCACCCCAGACCCTTCCTTTTGAAATTTGCATTGTCTTAAATAAAAAAAGGGAGAGTTCGTTGACGCGTGTTTCAGTGCTAGCTAACATTTCGGCCTTTTCGAGCCGGCTGACCATGGCGACACTTCTAAAGTAAACATTGCATCAACGTCTAGGATAAAAAATTCATTATATTATTTTTCCGACTCGATCGATTTTTTTCATTCCAGTTAATAATTGCACATCGAAAAAACATGTGCGATATAATTAGTTCCTATTCCGGCAAACATGCGGAAACGAAGCGAAGCGAGCGCTTCGAGCTTTCGTATAAAATGGCATGGTAAAATTACCATCGTTCATTTTCCATCTCTCGCGATTTATTTTGCATAAATTATATTGATTGGAAGCAACTTAGAGCCTGCTTACTGCCTATAATCTCTCAACTATGAAAAAAATGCACAGACATTTCGAAAAATATTCGAATTATTACAATGAAGTCAAACTTATTTGAGCGTACAAATTGCTCAAATTTGTAAAATTGTAGCGAGTAAATAGACTTGGCTATATGCGTGAGATTTTCAGATTAGAAAGAGTTTTACATTTTGAAAAAAATGATGTTTTTTTAAAATATCTACCTAGGTAGGTCTAGGTATCTACTTTTTGGGGTTATTTTCGAATTTAATAAATACTTCGTAGAAATTTTTAAAAAGAATGGACAAAGGGGTGCAATAAGTAGGTAAGCATATGATTTCACATCAACATTTTTTTTTTGCCATTTTATATTAAAAATGAGAGGACATACAGATTAAAGGGAAATAATATTTCGAAGCAAATGTAACATTTTTCAACAAAATAAATTGCTGTAGAAAAATATTTAAGATGAAAAGAAAAATTTTTCCTCGGAATGTACCTACGAAGACGTAATTGAAATCACTTTTTATGATTTTTCGCTTCGTTTCTTTTCTGAAATGTCAGCATTTTTCGCAGCAAATGTTTTTTTTTTGCAATATTGCCACTACCAAAAGTCAAGTTGAAGTATTGAAATACCAAAAATCCGAAAAAATACCATTTTCATCGTGACAATTTCAACGAAAATACATTATGACTAAAATTTCAAGATATCCCAGCAATAAATCAGGGTAAATTTTCTTTACAAGTTAGCAGCTTTTATCAATTAATTATTCGTCATCATTTCCCATTCAAATTTTTTAGTTTTTATTATTTTCAAACGAAAACAAAATGCTTAGCCAAATAGAATTTTTAATTATACGATAATTTTCATAAAAATGTTCTCCATTTGATTCAAAAATAAAAGCCTTCGTAACCTGTTTTTGACATTTTAACAACGATTTCATAATTTTAGACAATTCAGGACTGAATGAACGACAAAAGCACGAATCTTTTATTTTCTATCTTTTTTCTCTTCGTTATTTTCTCGATAAAAAATTAGGTACTTGCTCTCATTTTTGATCGAAGAGAAAAGAAAAAATCAATTTTAAGGTCGAAGAATAGAACAGCGGAAGCTCCCAATGTATTGTATTACTTACGTTTGAAGAGTTCTCATCTTGTTATCACGACAGTTACTCGAGAGAAATTCAGGGGTTATAAAAATATATCTTACGTCATTTGTCATATACGATAGTGTGTAGTATACCATAGGGCTATAGTAGACAATACAGTAGATATGTAGTTCGGTTCGGACAAATATGAAAGGCCTACTTCGTTTTCTCACGAGCACGAAACAAATTAATTATCAGAAAACTCGAGGAAGAGTAAAAACCCTGAATGCTGAATCCCATGATACCTACAATAAATTCCTATTTCTCACTATCAAATACACTCCATATACGAAAAATATTTCGCTAAAGGATAATCTTCGCATTGACGAGACATGACAAAAGCTCAAATTTCGTACTAGCAAACTTTCCAATCAATTTCCTAAAGCTACGTCGAAGTTCTCCGTTAGTTTGGTATTTATGAACGCAAATACTCGCTTTGATATCATCCCTATTTCACTTCGAACCAATATGCGAGGGCATAATATTTCACAAAAGTTGAAAAACACGAGTACAACCAGCTCAGCTCGAATGTAAAAGTATCAGGGAAAAGGATCAGAGATGAGGGATTAACCTGGATTTGTTTGATGCTTTGTAGAAGTAAGTATTGAAATTGAGAAAAATTCGATCGATTGGTACCTGTTAAAGCTACCTACCTACGTTTCTGAAAAATGATTTCGATATATTTTGAAGAAGACATCACGAGGTAATAAGCAGTAGCGCAATTTTCAGACTGGCAGATATGCATACGTTAGTAGATGCTGATATTTAATTAATACGAGTACAAAAACCAGGTACCTATTATATCAGAGAGAATGCTGAATTTTTTTCTAATTTTTTCCCCTCTCCAACTACATATACTAAAGCCTTTGGTTCAGTTTTCATTTTGAAAAAGTCCAACGAAGTTTCAGTCTTCTAAAAAAATTCTCATCATAAATTCTCAGCGCAATCTGTTCTAACAGAAAATGGGAAAGCTTCCAACCAAAAATAATAAAATTTGCTTCAAAAAAAGCGATGAAATGACTATCAAAATACTCTCAGTTATTTTTATAAGATGCTTAAAGACGAAGCTTTATTTCTGAGTGCATACTTGGCGGTATATTTTGCAAGTTTGCACGGCAGCTACGTTACGAATTCCGAGCACAGACTGGTGAAAAGCGCTTTGAAACAATATTTATGACGTCTGAGCTCGACTCGAGAGGGTAACAAGTGATCAACAGATCGGCTTTTTTCCGGGAAAAAAACGGGACGAAAAACCTACCGAGAAGTACGTTACTGGAAATTCAATTAAAACAAGCAGACTGCCTGCCGTCTCGATGTGACTTGCGCGTTATTTTACTGAGAAATAAAATCGAATTCGTGAATACCACGCTATACCTACGTACCAGATATTTCTGAAGATGCTGCATCGTTATCGTTCAGACCGCATTTCTCAACTAGAGCTGATAACTTTTCCAACATCGCCGAAAAACCTTTGGCAGTTTTGCCGGAGCATTTTAACACGTGTCGGGCACAATTCAAACGTAGCCACTCTGGTTTAATGTTTTTCAGCACCTCGTTAGCTTCGGCAGATGACGTTCTTTTGAACACAGACTGAATGAAGGATTGGCAAAATCGTTGAGCTAATGGGTACTGCTTCGGACAAGCGATATCACCGCGAACGTACAATTCGCCAGAATCAGCGAACAAACACAAGTTGGCAATTAATTCGATAATCTCACTAAATGGTTTACGATTCGACTCGTCGCAGAATTTGTAAATCTCTATGATCCTATCAGTGATTTCTTCGTTCAAGAGGATATCCAAAAGCTCTCGTTTTAGGAACATGGTACCGGCTATAGTGTCTTTGACGAGGTCTCTATTCTCACACTTAGCGTAGCATTTCGAATAAAATTCGTGAGAAATAGTTTCAGCGATGAACTGCAAAGCGGCCAACCTGAACTTCGGATCATTTTCGGTAACTTCAAGAACGTCAGCGGGTTCCTCCTCAAGTACTTGCGTTTGTTTGCGTCGTTTAGGTTGAAAATCTTCTTCGGTATAAAAATCATCGGATACCTTTTTCTTCCTCGAGTTTCTGGACAATCTTGCGTTCAGAACAGCGGGTTTATTTTGAAACAGAGTGTTTTCAACGTTGATGAGAATTTTCTGCAATATTGTTTCATCTGTGAACTCCTCCAACGGTTCTAAGATCAAATTACGATACGTATCGGCGAGAGAAACGCTGCAGCCGGGATGAAGTACGGTGTGCTTAGCCAATAAATGGATCGTGTGTTCTTTATCTTCAAGGGATACGTGATCATCGAGTAGTATTTTTATCAACGATTTCAGAACTTCGCTATCGAAAGCGACATCTCCTGAGAAGGATCCAGAGTTGACGGATAGTATCATTACAATATTTGTCGATTTGAATGACGATACCATACATCTTGAAATACTCTCGTTGTGCGGTCTTGATTCGCAAGTGAACGTCTTCGGAATGCAGAAACATCTCCAGGCTGTACTAGGAAGTGGGATTTTTTCACTCGACAGCAATTCGTTAATCGCTGCTAAAAGATGAAGATCCATTCTGACTAGAATAACAAAGCTGTAACATGAAAGCAGAATAGGTATAAAGTCAATGTGATGCTCAATAAAAAACGAAAATAATTATATTATATTTATTTAATTAAGAGCCATTTACAGCAGCTTAGGCTAGGGGCTCTATGACAAACTTATGATCAGAAAAATATGCACTTTAATCGAGTTTTTTTTCAAAACACTACAAATGTTGCGAAAAAATTTCTCATGGTAGGTTATAAGCTTTATACCAATAAAAAAGAAAATTTCGATGTTGAAATTTTCTCTTATTGATACCTAACCCTAAATTGAATTTCCAAAACAAAAATTGAAAAACTACCGAAAAAAAATGAACTCAAATTCAATAAATATAGGTATTCTTAAGCTCAATGCTCATCCAGCAACAATTTTCGAAATTTCTAATAATAAGTCAAATGTTAAGAATATTTTTACCTTCAACCTTTTCTAAAATGAAGTTTTTTTTTCAAAGTTGAAAGCCCTTTCGAGGTTTAGAAGTTTTCTCGAAAATGTTTGCAGTTTTTTAAAAAGTTTTTTAAGCAGAGAACTTTTTTTTACAACATTATTTATTCAAGTATAAAATCTGTACGCTTCACTCAGACCCAATTCCTAGAAAATCTGAGCGAGATGTCGCAAGAACTACATTTCGAGTCGGCAAACAAACATCTAAATCAAGGAAATGACCTCAAAATCGTCGATTTAGCAATTTTTCAAGCAGGACGAGGGATGAAGTTTTCTGAATGACTTCACATGAAATCTACCAAAAATGTAAAGAGAAAGACAAACAGACAGCACCTCTTGAAAAAGAGAAAAAAAAAACATTGAAAAATTAATTTCTAGGTCATTCTGACAAGTCTGTGACGTGACCTTAAACCTCATCAGCAGATCAATTTTAGTTCCTATGCAGTCGAGCTCATTTCAACGATATTGAGCTGATGAGTGAACACACTGTTTTGCAACGAATCACCTATTTTCAATTCTTATATTTCCACAACTGTATGTGTTTTCACCTCATAATGATTGAAATAAATAAATAAAGACATGAAATAAAATACAACAACCCCTCAGAAAAAATAATTCTTACATTTTTGCAACTCAAATTATTTCTCAATAATAATAATTATCTACAATGGGTACTTTCCACAGCACATTTTTAGCAACCTGAAATAAAATTCCACTCGCTACAACAATCATTCCAATTTACGTGTAACGGTTGCGTGAACTAAATAATTGACCAGATGCTTTATATTCGGTATCCAAGCTACACCCTGAACCCAATACCTTAATTTCCCCTTGTTTATAATTAATATGCATTTCGGTTTGTCGACAATATGTTACAACGATGATTAATTACACAAAAGTGTCCGACCTTTATTTTTAGTACACTCTAGTCTGAAGTTGTAAACTTTTAACCTGCGCAATACTCTCCGAACTTTCTAGCTCCAAAATAGAAAGTTTCTCAAAAGATTTCAGCGATATATTTCAACTCAGCACAAATTTACTCGATGTGAACCATTTAAAAATTAAGTTCACATACTTAATCGATCAAAATTATTCACTCACGGGAGATGGCAAGATGAAAAAATTCTGCAATTAATTTTACAAATGAGAATTTTTTTCGAATTTGGACACAACTCAGACACAAGTAAGTCGCAACAGAAAATTCATACTTCAAATTATACAAATTTTTCCGAAAGATTAAACACTGTAGCTTGGCAGAAAGGCCGCGACTACATAAATTCGCAAAGAAAAAGTAAATTTATTACGAAAAATCGTTTTGTTCAAATTTTGCATTGGTCACTTTGGGTTTGTAGGTTTTCTACCTTCTCATAAACAAAACTGAAAAAAAAACTTACAAGGGAACTACCTGAACCGGCAGAAACCAAAATGAATGAATCAAAGCTAGATCGAAAGGGGACCACCTCCGGACCCCAAATCCAAAATTTCAAGTGCTGAAGTTGATTTCTCGATTTTTGGTGAATTTTTGAAAATTGAAAAATCCGAAAAATTATCAATTAATACCAAAAATAGATAATACTGATGAAAAATGGAATTTTCTCAGGAAGTGGTTCAGATGGCATCCCTAACTCATTTACGACTATCGAAATTCGTAAAACCTCAATTCCAGTCATTCTGGAGCCTCCAGCGATTTTTTATCATTTCTCCAGAAACTTGAAATTGCTGCAGAATGGCTAAAAATCAACTTCAGCACAAATAACTTTATTTGGGGCCTATGTGGGTTGCCTTTAACCATTTTTTGCGGTTGTCGCGAAAATCGGCGTCTGCCGGTTCAGATGTGTATTTTTGGCCACTGGAAAAAAATGACAAAATTTGAAAATGTTAATGGATGCTCCAGAATGGTTGAAATGGAGGTTTTGCCTATTCGGAATGTCGAAAATCGGTCAGAGCTCGACTTCGGATAGGTAGCACCGCGAAAGATGGAATATTCAACATTTTCAATTTTTCCAGTGGCCACAAATACACATCTGAATCGGCAGACGCCTATTTTCGCGAAAACCGCAAAATATGGTTAAAGGCAACCCACAGTAGGCCCCAAATGAAGTTATTTGTGCTGAAGTTGATTTTTAGCCGTTCCACAGCAATTTCAAGTTTCAGGAGATGTGATAAAAAATCGCTGGAAGCTCCAGAATGACTGGAATTGAAGCTTTACCTATTCGGAACGTCGAAAATAGGTCAGAGCTCGATTTTGGATAGGTAGCATCGCAAACGATGAAATATTCAACATTTTCAAATTTTGTTATTTTTTCCAGTGGCCAAAAATACACATCTGAACCGGCAGACGCCGATTTTCGCGACAACCGCAAAATATGGTTAACCCTTTGGAGGTTCTCTAGGTTTTCGGGTTAGAAAATTGAAGTGCCTTAATGAGTGTGATAGGGTACCTTGCCCAATTGACCAAATCACAAAAAAGTCGAGCTTTTGATGAAAAGTTTTATAGGAAAATGAAAGTTTCCAAAAAACACAAATGTGACATTTCCTAAAAAAAAAATTGAATGTATGCAGAATTTTTTTTGAAAAAATGAACCAAAAACATGTGTCAAAAACATTGAACAAAAGCACTCTTTCAAAAAATGAAATAAAAATTGAATTGGAAAAAAATAAAAAAACAAGGTTGAAAAAAAGTCATCTGGCAGTTCACAAATTCAGCGAGAATCAAATCTTGTTGGCAAAAATGCCTTTGTTTAAAGCATGAAGAGAAGAAAAATCTATGCCGCTAAGAGAGGATTTTTTATCAAGTCATAAAATCTTATCGGAAATCGAGCCGAATTATGGGACAAAATTTAGCAAAATTGCGAGCTTTCTGGTAGGGGGTAACTAATTATAAAAACATTTTCGCCTTTATTCACGAGATGTAGCATAGAATTTTCTTTCATTTTGGGAAAAAATGAGTATTTTATCACTTATTGGAGTATTGGAATATGAAGATGAAGATGAAGAGAAATAGTAAAAATAGTAAATAAAAATCCAAATTCATCTACGAGTTCAGTCTTTCATTTCATTTACCCTGTGGATTTGTGTTTTTGTTCACTATTTCTCTTCATCTTCATCTTTATATTCCAATACTCCAATAAGTGATAAAATACTCATTTTTTCCCAAAATGAAAGAAAATTCTATGCTACATCTCGTGAATAAAGGCGAAAATGTTTTTATAATTAGTTACCCCCTACCAGAAAGCTCGCAATTTTGCTAAATTTTGTCCCATATTTCGGCTCGATTTCCGATAAGATTTTATGACTTGATAAAAAATCTTCTCTTAGCGGCATAGATTTTTCTTCTCTTCATGCTTTAAACAAAGGCATTTTTGCTAACAAGATTTGATTCTCGCTGAATTTGTGAACTGCCAGATGACTTTTTTTCAACCTTGTTTTTTTATTTTTTTCCAATTCAATTTTTATTTCATTTTTTGAAAGAGTGCTTTTGTTCAATGTTTTTGACACATGTTTTTGGTTCATTTTTTCAAAAAAAATTCTGCATATATTCAATTTTTTTTAGGAAATGTCACATTTGTGTTTTTTGGAAACTTTCATTTTCCTATAAAGCTTTTCATCAAAAGCTCGACTTTTTTGTGGTTTGGTCAATTGGACAAGGTACCCTATCACACTCATTAAGGCACTTCAATTTTCTAACCAGAAAACCTAGAGAACCTCCAAAGGGTTAAAGGCAACCCACATAGGCCCCAAATGAAGTTATTTGTGCTGAAGTTGATTTTTAGCCATTCTGCAGCAATTTCAAGTTTCTGGAGAAATGATAAAAAATCGCTGGAGGCTCCAGAGTGGTCGAAATGAGGGTGTTATCTAATTGGAACGTCGAAAATAGGTCAGAGCTCGATTTCGGATAGGTAGCATCGCAAAAAATGGAATATCTAACATTTTCAAATTTTGTCATTTTTTTCCAGTGGCCAAAAATACACATCTGAACCGGCAGACGCCGATTTTCGCGACAACCGCAAAAAATGGTTAAAGGCAACCCACATAGGCCCCAAATAAAGTTATTTGTGCTGAAGTTGATTTTTAGCCATTCTGCAGCAATTTCAAGTTTCTGGAGAAATGATAAAAAATCGCTGGAGGCTCCAGAATGACTGGAATTGAGGTTTTACGAATTTCGATAGTCGTAAATGAGTTAGGGATGCCATCTGAACCACTTCCTGAGAAAATTCCATTTTTCATCAGTATTATCTATTTTTGGTATTAATTGATAATTTTTCGGATTTTTCAATTTTCAAAAATTCACCAAAAATCGAGAAATCAACTTCAGCACTTGAAATTTTGGATTTGGGGGTCCGGAGGTGGTCCCCTTTCGATCTAGCTTTGATTCATTCATTTTGGTTTCTGCCGATTCAGGTAGTTCCCTTGTTAGCCATACATAAGTATTTAGACTGCTATCAAATTCTTTGAATTCTTGATGCACAGAAAACGACACGAAAATCCGGAAAAATACCGCAAAATCTCTCGTATGTAATACACGTTTTCGATCACCAAAAGCAAGTAAGAATCTTATCTTGGATCTCGATATTTTCATTTCTTTTTCTCATCACCCCTAATTAAGTATTTGCCGAAATTCTAACTTTTGATTGGTCCATACCTCCTATTTAAAATAGCCCTCAGTTTTGGTTGGTTTTGATTTCTTTTTCGGTTTTCGATTCTCTAGCCTCTTTTCTCTTTTTTGAACATGTAACCTCTGAAAGACCTCATTGTCCAGGAGAAAACCTACCCTCGTCACCACAGTCGGCACCTTTTAGTTATTAAAAAAACAGACAGTGTATTTCATCTTTTTTTTTACTTTATGAAAAGAATCCTAGGAATACAAAATCCAACATTTCTTCCTAATCGTTTCACTTGGTGGCGCCGACTCGCGAATGCATGGCTTTCCTGACACGATCAAGACCTTTTAACATTTGTTCATTTTTTTTGCTTGTTACAAAAAAAATCGTAACATTGGGATGTTTTACACTACTCATTTTGCCCACCTCCTTCTCGGAGCATTTCTCATCTCTAGAGGACATTTGGCACCAAATACCTTCCACAACTTCACAGACGTTGTAAATTGCGTAAATACAAACACGTTGATAATTTTGAAAATTATTTAATCATATAATCAAGACAAATGAATGAAAAAAGCATTTAAAAATATAAGACAAATAATTAAATAAAGAAATCAAATACCACTGAATGAAATACAATTAAACAAATTATATAATAATGAAAAAAACACCTTTCCTGTATATTATTACAGATTCTGGTTAAATAGAAATAAATAAATACATAATCATCTTTGTAAATAATCACTAATAAAAGAGGGGAAAAATAATTAAAGCTGACATAAAAGCGAACATGCCAAGCCGCAAACCGTACTCAAGTGTACATAATAATGAGGGAAAAAATTGAAAAAGACAAAAATTTGTCGACTAGCGAAAAAAGGAAAAAGAACTACGTACCTAATAATAATAAGACAAACACACAAACAAAAGTTGAAAAAGGAAAAAAAAATCAAAAACAATTCCGCCGTAAAATATAAACAGAGACTGAAATAAGAAATAAAATAATCGTAATTATAAGGTGCGTTACACTTTACTAAAATATAATTAAAATATAAATAACAAATGAAAAAATAAAATTCTCGACAAAGAAAAAAAGAAAACATGCCTCGTAAAAATCGCTACCTAGATCCATTCTTTTTTTCTCTCAACATCTCCATCCTTTTTAACTAAACATAAGCTTATAATTTAAAAAAGGGAAAAAATACTACTTAAATTATAAAAAGACTCGAAAAATGAGAAACAAACACATACTAAAACTGATGGAAATTTAAAATTAAAATAAAAAATAAAATAAAAACAAATCTCCTTCTAATTTTGGTTACCGCAATATAGATGGGTAAACAAAAAAGAAAAAAAAATTGAAAATATTGCACCTACACGTATCGAACAGAAATTGAAAAGAAAAAACAAATAGGGGAAAAGGCTAGATTAGCACTTGGCTTCGATACTTCATCGTTTACATATCAGAAATCGAGAACCTTGAGGAAACAATTTTAAAATTGGGAAACACACGTGTTTATGTATATTCCATCCATGCGTCAAACGTTGGAAATTTTGCCCACTAGAAAGAATTCTCTTTTTCAAAGGAAGCAATTACGATGGCCATGCTCGAGTTTTTCTGACGTGTCTTCCTAAACCCATTCTCATAATCATCAACTGGTGAGAAATTCATAATGAAAAAACAAAAAGTGCTAAAACGTGATCCACCTACTTGGAGGCCTTAGCGGCGAGAATATAATTACTACTCTTAAAAAAATATACTAAAATTGATCAGCATAGTTGCGAATTCATTTTGAAGTACGTTAGGCTTTTTCTCGATAGTACTTCAATTATTGAAAAAAGAAACCAACTGAAAATCGTGTGAAATTCGTCGTCCTGTAGACGAACCAAGCTTGATTTTTCCACGAAAATAAATCATAATCGAGAAACTCATTTTGGCCAAATTAGCTTAAATGCTCAAGACTAAACAAAAAAAAATCAAAACAAAAATCGCTTAAAACCATTTTTTTAGGATTATATTAGTAACCAGATGTACTGTAAACGTTGATTGGTCTTATTCATTCTACGAATGATCTCATTCGACTATACTATATCTGAGCAGAAGTGCGCTGCTGGGCCAAGAGTTACCACACCGGAGAAGGAGTCTGGTAGTAAATTTCCATCACCCCGGATTGCCCCCGGGTATTCGAATACCTAGTTTTTCGGACGGAAAATGAAAGTTGCTTTTATCTTTACAGATTTATATCTCTGTATAATGGACTCGTTGTAATTATTGCCAATTCGAACATCATATATACTTTCTATCTCTCTCGCTCTCTTATTTTCGCTCACAAAAAGGGCGTATTGAAACGTTAAAAGCTTACCTAGCTACTCCAAGGTGATTTTCCCACCGACTTTAATATTTGACCGTTATGCGGTGTAAAATTGAAATTTATCGACGCACAAGGTAACCCACCAAGGACGTTTTTACGGGCCGAGTTATTTTTTCGCTACGTAAAAGATTTTCTTCCTTTTTTCCCCTACCTGTGTTCTCATACATTTTTTCCATACCGGTAATAATTCAAACGAAAATATAGCACGATCGACCTCGCTTTGCCCAATTTAATATCTCTTGACTGTATTCAAAACGAATCCAGCCAGCTATAACTTTTAGCAGAAATTTTCAAATACATAATAATGTATTTCTCGCCAACAACGAATCCACCTTTCTTTACTCTAGTATTTTTTTGGGAACCACTGAGCATGCGACGATTTATATGACAGGTTTTTTCCATCAAAGGGGTCGCGATTTACAGCTACGATATTACTAACCCAAGACCTTCATTTCAAAACTCGTCCAAATGAGGGGGTTTTTCTAACGAATAAAGTATGCAGATCTGACGTGTAGAAGAATCATTCATTAATTTTTTTCATTTTCCAGTGTCGATACCTAATTACCTACCTCGACCCGATCGTTTCAATAGGTACTTCAAACAACGTTTTTCAGGAAAATAATGTTTGTACTCTCGACGGAATTGATGATGTTTTTTAGACAAATATAATTATTTTACTTTTTTTTGGAACTTTTTAGACCATGAAAATTTCATCAATATAAGACTGGGATTTTTCATGTTTTTCGTATTTCTTTCGAGCAAAATTTTATAATTATAATTCAAATATCTACTTATTGGTTCGTAAAATATTGAAATAAATTTTCTATAATCCAATTCATTGGACCATATTTTGACCTACTTTCGCGATAAAGACCTAAAATGTATATTATTTAATTTTTTTAAATGCTTCAAAAAGACAATTTCAGTCCATACGCAGTTATAGTCTGATTTGTTTTAAAATTTTTTGAAAAATGAAAAAACGAGAAAAACTGCACAGATCAAGGAAAAACTCACCCCACCTCTCCCCACAAAATCTCATTAATTTCACGTTGAATTATAAAGATATGCACTAAATTGATAGAAAATAAACCTCATTTAATGTAAAACTTCGCAGACATTTTGAATTATTTATTGGGAAAATTTTCAAGTTTTTTCATCTCATCTCATCTTGATTGCAAATTAAAATACAAAATATTTTCCATAACTCAGACGCCACTTTTTTCAATTTTTTAAAAATTTTACGTAAGACAAACATTACTATTACAACCATAGCAAGTTTCCCCTTTCTTTTTTTCTTTCTTTCTCTTTATACTTTCAAAAAATCCACTGCATCTCTTCTCTGTTCTAATTCCGCTTAAAGACAATTTAAGAAAGTTTTATCGCGCATTAAATTCTATTCGAACGTTTTTTATTCGTCTTCTCGGTGAGAAAAAGTATCCCAAGGCTTTGATGAATTTTCACCTTTTTTTCTCAAAAGCTTCAAACAAGTTGGAATTTCTTTTTTGTAATATTCTCCTCGAGAAAATACGAGCGCACTCAATACATAAATTCCAATTTACGTTTTTTTTCTCTATCGGATAGCAAAGCGGGAAATCTAAATTGCAAGAATGTAAATACCCTAGGCAATTTGTGCCAAAGTTGGAAATAAATTTCTTTGCTTAAAATATTTTCTTCAACATCAATTTATTAAAAACTGCCTGCAGAATTATACCTATGTGGGAAAAAACCAGCCGCATTTTCGTCCTTGGCCTTTAACAACTACACGTGCCCTTTTCATTAACGAATATCTCGAAAGCTTCTTATTGCTTAATTATGACACCAAAATTCCATTTCAAAAGGTGAAAAATTACGCGAAAATATTCCTTTACGTTGTAATTTGAAATACGATGAAACAATCCCTGATGACTAGGCATTAGGCAATATGCATACATAGGTTTGACAATAGTCTCTAATCACCAATCAGCAAGAAAAAAATATCTATGGGGAAGGGTGAGGAATGGTAATCTTGGCCCATCCAACAACACATCATTATCTCAAATAAATACAGCCATTTCGTACATCCTTCACTTGATAACTTCTGCAATAAAAATACAAGGAAAGTTCTCAAGGTGAAAAAATAAAATCTTAAAGAAAACCACGAACTGAAGGGACAAATGAAAGGAAAAAAACCAAAATCAAAATACACAAAATTAATTCAAAAAAAAAAAAAATGAAACGAACAAAAATCCTGAAACTTTGCAAACCGAAATGATTAAATTTTTTATCCAATTTTTATACATAAAAGTTTTTTTTTTATAAATGGTAACTTTTACAAATATTACAAACTACGTAATTGCATTAAATATATAACACACACACTTACGATACATTCTACTCACACTCATACACACAGACACAGATCGAGGAAAAGAATACGTATATCCTTATAGTTTTCATTTGTATAGTTAACATTAAAAATTACATAATACGTTGTGCTTCGTAAAACAATTTTTTTGCCCGAGTCGCATCAATGTTGAATTGATCTTTGATCGTTCTCCTTATCAAAAATTTTACTCAAATTTTTTTTCTATAACAACGTAATCAAGGTATACATTTATATATAGAAAATATCACAGAGTTAATATAACAATATATACGTTAAAAACAACGTCCATGTTTCCGAACTATAATGAACACTCAGAAACATCCTTTTACACACACAAATAGAAGACATCTTTTTTCACGGTTTTTTTTTTGTTTCTTTACAAATGGAAGACGAAACTATATAAATTTTTGTTTCAAAACAAACAAAAATAAAACGATAATTTACTTCATCGAGCGTAAAATTATAATGCGTTAAGTAAATACATAAATGGCATGTGCGAGCTTTACTTCAATATTTTTTCGTTGTAGCCATAAACAATTCAACATTATATGCAACTTTTTTAAACGGGATTTTTTATACATTTTTTAAAACTATCAACTAAGATTTTAACGTATATGAGATCATTACAGTATACACACGATATATACCATTCTCGCGCATGTTTTTCGTTTTTTTGACATTTCTTTTGTCCATTTTTTTGACCAATGAAAAAAACGCCCACTTTATCGCCGATGCCGTCTCACTTTCCCCGCGTAAATCAATTTGAATAGGTACTTAGATAAACTCTTAACTTTTAAACAGGAACAATTTTACAAGTCAAACGTACTTGTCGCCAAGGGTGCGGTGACTTTGATTGAATTTTTTCGAAGGCAAAGGGGAGAAGGAAGAGGAGAAGGAATTGAATAATTTGTTTAGCTCAAAAATATATGAATGTAATTTGTGCTTCATTTTTACAAAAAAACAATCAGATTTATTTTCATTTTTTCAAAAATTAGAAAACAAAATAATTCTTTTTAAAAATGACGTACCTACTTATTTGACTCTCTTATGCAGGGTTATCATAGAAGAATACAGGAAATTTTCTACAGCTTTCGATTTCCAAGAGAACTTTAGAGATTATTGCCCTGAAATAATTAATCATAAATAATTCTGGTGTCCGACTTTCGAAAATTATTTCAACTTTTTATTCGCTTCTTTTTCGATTTTTAAAAGGAAACATTGATTTTAAAAAATGCTTTGAGGTTCGTCATTTGAGATTTTTTGGAGAGAAAAAAGTTAGCAAATGAAAAAAAAGATCGATCAACCCAATTTATCAATGTTTTGAATGGAAAGAGGGAGAGAAACTGATTAAAAATTAATTTGTGCAAAGCTTTCCATCTGAGACACCTACGCCTGTTCCTTCGAGCGATATGGAAGCATTTTAGTTAGTCCTCTTCCGAAACCATTATTCAAAAGACAAGGCATTGTTGAGTAATATAATTTAATTTAAATTCTAGGAACAGAGTAAGTTAATGACTATAGTACCGATTCATCAATTATTAGAAATTCGCCAGGAATTAATGGATGATAAAAACTATGAATCGGAGGAGAAGGATTGATTCTTCATGAATTCTTATTTTACGCAAATACCGTTCAAGTTCATAAATTCGACTTGGACATCCACTCAATAAAAATGTTTTTCGATTCAATAAATTTTTTCAAAAATTTGTTAATTTTACCCTTTAAATATTGTTCACAACCAATTAATTTCTTTTATAATTCGACGTACTTCCTTTTGAAAAAATAACGGCCGAAGTGGAACGATCAAAGACTGACAAGATGAAAGTATGCATAGAAGGAAGGAGGATGAAAAGGACCCATGCAAATGAAAATTTTTCACTTCATCAATTCACGTTCGTAAGATTTTCAGTCATCGATTTTTAAATTCGTGTAATTTGGCAAAACTTCATAGAACCAAAATATTCGAAAGAATCACCGCACCGTTGACTTATAGTCTGGTTGTGGAAATTATAAACTTATACACTTGCACGTATTTAAATTAGAAAGATTTCATACAAGTATACCATACTTGGTTAAACCTATTATATGAAATATAAATAATTATCAAAAATACACGATTACAAAAAAAAAGTTAATATTTGTTACAAATCTTCCAAGTAATTAATTAAAACACGTATAAATGCATGAAGTACGAATATCCTATGATACGTTTTTTTTTCTCTCAATTTAAATGTACCTTCTGAAAAACTTGCTTTACTTTCACTCAAAAACATTATGGTCTTACGCGATGGAATCCTCAAAGTAAGGAAATCCACGCGTATTGAAGCGCATTACGTTTCTTTACTTAAAAACAAAAACAAAAAAAAAAGAATTCAATTTCTTTACGAAAAGGGAAAAAATTACATGTATTAAAAATCAGTCAACTTGTGGATTTAAAAAAAAAATAATAATTTCTACAAAATGTGTTGGAAAACAGCATCACATTTATGATAAAATGGTACACCAAAACGCACGCGTCTTCTATTCCCCCTCCCCTTCGAAGATCAACTTGACTAACTCCTATACGATTGTTGTTTTTTTTTTTTTTTTTTTTAGTTTTCATCGTACAATAATTATTTAATTTGATAATATAATTCCTTATAAATAAAAAAAAAACACACATACACGCACACGTAGATCATACACAACATACATTACAATCACACACGCATGCAACAAATTTTATAACAATTCTTTGGCTTCCAACAGCGGAATGTGTTAAATGTATATTTGGCAAAAAATTATAAAGAGGAAAAAAATTAAATAAATTCAAATTTTCTTTAAAAACATACAAAAATATATAGTCGATTACACAACGATAATGATTGTACACGATACACATTTAAATGTATGACAGCAAAATTACTCAAAATTTTGCTGCGTAATGTCATTTTCTGTCTGTCTCTTTATCTCTCTCGTTACTTTTTTTACGAAAAATTTTCTATATTGAATTTGATCGGGTACAATTTTCGAACTACATAACGGCCATTTTTTCCTACTATGTATAAATCCGTCCCCTTCAGCCAAAAATCTAAAGATATCATTTTTTTTTTTTTTTTGGAAAAATTAAACAACGAACCGCGTATCTTTAACTAGATGACGGCTCATTTTGATATAAGTCAGTCGTGCGTATAATTAAATAACTATATACTTTCTCAACATTCTTAATACAAAATACATAACGCGTCGAAAACAATCGAAAATCTCTATAATAATCCACTAATGCAATCCCATATTTTTTCATACAAAATGGAAGCAGGAAGCATAAGCATTTATGAAACTGGACGTCACCTTATTAAAACATACCTACGTTCGGTGAAAATCGTTATCACGATTCATTGCCTAATTAATGATAAAAATTGCACACCTTTTTCCTCCTTGTCTCCCCTTCAATGAATAAAAGAAGTCATTTGATAAGAAAAAGAATGCATATATTCGAGAGAATTTTACTAGACCATTTTCACAACCTTTTAATGGGTTGATCGCGTGCTTTTACGAGCATTAAATGTTATTTTAAAAGTTGACAAAATTTTACGGTCGACATTTTCCGTCATTAATTTTCAACATTGTATGGGTATTTTTATGAATAAACCCGATTTGATCTGGTAATATAGTAAAATTGAAAATTAGGTGATTTATGGAGTCTTGTGCAATATTTTATAAAGGGAACTACACTGATATGCAGGGTCATTAAGAGTTTATCGGATTTGATCGAAATCGTCAAGTTTTCATGCAAATAATCTTGGATTTTTTAAATTTCTTTCCATTGGAAAATTTTCAAACAAAAATAAATGAGCATTCATTCGTAGACTTGTTCCAAAAACATTAAATGATTGTTCTTCAAGCGATCAATCAGAAAACCAAACTTTCATTCAAACATTATGGGGATATTATGGGTTTGAAATTTTCAAATTTACCGATATCAAAATTCAATTATACCTAACTATGTACTTGGATTTTTGTGACTCAAAGGTTGAAAAATTTCAATTGGTACTTGGTAGGAATGCACAAACAACTATTATTACTCTGAAGAGATCTATTCATATTCGTACACTGGATTAGAAATGCTCAAATCGAATTCAACGCACACGAGTCTGTACCAATATTTACCACTTTGAGTGAGCCTCTTAACCACAAATGACAAAAATCCAAGATATTTCAATTATCAACACACTTTTAAGCTGAATTTCCAAAATTGGTTCTGCACGGTTGCGGGTGTCTAACAAAATTCCAACATCAAAATGCAAGACTTATACAATTTCTAAGTTGAACCCTTACAAAATTCCTCCAGAACCGGGACAGAGAATGATGTTCCTTCCCTTCAAAAAATACACTTTCAAAATTTATCAATGTTTCACAAATTTCATTTCCCTTCTTCCACTTCTTCAAACAACCTTTTTAACATTCAAAAGTTCTTCTTTCGGAATTTTGCCCCTACCTAATCTATTTCTCCACTGGAGACTAAAACTCTTCCTTAAATCGAAAGTGGTTCGCTGAACTGAAATTTTCGTGGCTTTCTTAGCACCAAATTCCGAATTTCTTTCATTTCGAAAAATGACACAGAGAAAACATGAATTTTTACCAAAAGGTACAAGACTTCCGGGCCAAATATAGAGCTTTATCAAAATTTATCAGATCTATTGATTTTGAACGCAGGTTAACATATAAATGTAAATTACAAAAAAAAAAAAAACAAGTTATCTATTATAAACCCAATTTTTTCACTTCATTCGACTCTGAGCCACAAAAATTTCAGCAATTAGTTGGTATATTTGATAAATTTCGATATTTTTGGGACCTCCTTCCAAAATAAATAGTCTAAAAAACACAAATTTACCTATCCTTTACTGTTTCGTAATTTTGATAAGTAATGCAAACATTGTTCCCACGATGGCTAATTTTTCACAACTATTTTTTCTATTAAAATTAAAAAATGCAAATCGAAAATTTGTGTTTACGAACGCGTGGGCTTTTTCACAGGGCTTATGAAAACACCATGTACACTCATCAAAAATGCTCGTCAAAGCACTCGAATTTTATTGAAATTCAAATAACTCAACTCCAAACTAATCACTCGGAGCTGAAGCGGAATTTGAAATTACACTTGTGAAAAAAAAGTTAGTTAATGAAACGAGGAACCTATACAAGACTACAGGTACATTGCAGATCGATACTATAGGGTTGACGAGAAGGGGAAGGAGGATGGCAGATTCATAAATAAAGAGGCAACATTACACCGGCTTTTAATTACGTAGGCAGGTAGTAAAATATCAAACGAATGTTGACCATTATCGTCAAAATTGCAACCTAACTAGCTTTCTCATTACGAGAGTCAGATCAGAAATAAATTTCACTTTGTGTACCTACGAGTAATTTACTCGTAATAAATATCAATACTCATGCAGAGGAGAAAAAAAATCAAAATTCGACTCGACAAAAAAAAGATTACTTCTGTGTAGTTCAAAACTTTTGCAGCGGGCACAAATTTGCGATGCCAACATCGAACTTTTAGATACGAACACGGATAAGGAAAAAGCGGCGCATAACTCACGCAATGTGAATGCACAACGCGCAGCATACACCACCACCTTAAAAAATGATTTTTAGCCTACGTTGAATCGAAGCGATGCTGCACTTGCACCCTGTTAAAACAAACATAGGCTAAGCTGCTTCTCGAGCGTCTGTATTTTCCGGCATTTTCTCTCGAATCAACGAGGAAAAAGCTTCACCTAAAACCTCGCAGCGAAAAATCGTGTATTTTACATTCTGAAGTACGATACCGATGTAAATTTACTTCATTCTGTCACGAAATTTCACCGAAGGCTGAAATTTTTTACTGAATTTTTTCGAACACGATTCAAACATTAATGGACGATTGTAAATCATGCATTCGAAATTTAGTATTATTTTAAACTCAAGAAATATATGGGATTGCGTGGAATTACACGAGATTCTAACATGCTTACAAATTAACGTTTTAACGATATAAATTTTACCTCGATGACTAGTTTGGAAAAATAAATTTTGAATAAATTAAACGATTGAAAAAAAAAAAACAATTTTTTGACTAGTTTTAAGTATTCGATTATAAAGGGTAGCCTAATAAGTAACTTTTTTTACCATGCAGATATGTTTGAATCGTACATTTCAATCCCTTATATATTTAATGACTTTCAAATGACTAGTTAAGGTAAATCAAAAGACCAGTTCACTTCGTAAAATAAAAAAAAAACAATAACTTATTAATAATTTTGAATACGTCGTTCTGTCATGTCAAATGAATGAAACAAAAAATAAATTAACTAAATAGGAACGAATAAATAAAAAACTACGAAAGAGAACGAAAAATAAATAAATGAAAATCTATTGCAACTAAAAAAGAAAAATGATAACTCGAATGAAAAATTAAAAAAACAAAAACAAAATAAGGGGAAAATAAAAAACAAAGGAAACTTAAAAAAAGAAAAATGAAGAAATGAAAAGAAAACTGGTTTCTTCCGAATAGAATAAGTAGAATGACATATTCAAAATAATTATTAGAGATAAAAATTACGTCAATATTGAGTGTTTTTCAGTCTATTAGTTACACAATATATCTGAAATCGTACTTTTTAAATATAATGGTGACACAGTTCATGATAAACTGGACACTGCTAACGTAATCGTGACTAGATTAGCTATACTGGAGAAGGTAATGTAAAAATGGGGGGATAACATTACACCTTATTTTTATTTGTTTTAAAAGAAACTTGAAGTATACGATTACCCAACGTATATCCGTTCAGCGATTGAATCGCAATAACTGCTTCGTCGTAATTGGTCATCGTAACGAAACCGAATCCTTTACATTTGTTGGTTTGTAAATCTTTGATAACTTTAACACTTTGCACAGCTCCGAACGGCCCGAACAGCTGCCACAGGGTATTCTCTTCGGTTTCAGGCGCTAGGTTGTAGACGAAAATGCACCAACCGGTGCCGGCGATGGTGTTACCAGGTAAGACAGGTTCTTGGACAATTTCGTTGGCCAATGGAGAATATCTTTGTAGACCTTTGTTAATAGCGAGCATTGTTTTACCGGCTGTGGTAGTAGCGGCCAACGATGATAATGGAATGTATCGGAAGCGTCCGGTCGGATGTATAGGTCCGGCAAAACGACCGGCTATCTGCGGAGCTAAATACGCGGCTAACGTAGGAATTGCTTTGCTATTGTTTCCCGGGTTGTTGGCGAATTTTACGGTAATAGGTTCGTTGAAGCCTTTAGGAATGGTACCATTCAACGCTTGGATGGCTCGTTCGGCTTCCATACGCTGATCGAAACGTATAAAGCCTACCCCTTTGGATAGGTTACTCGGATCGGTTACACCGCTGGTCGGGTCAACGAACGGCTGAAATGTATCGCATAATATACGCGACGTGATGATTCTGCCATACGGTGCGAACAACGATTCCAGCTCCATCTGCGTCATGTTCTTTGGTAAGCCGCTGACGTACAGGTTGGCTCCTTTAATTGATTCGCTGCTAGGTCGTGCGTACGATACTTTGATGGTCTTATTCTGAAGACGTAATCCGTTCAACGTATTGATAGCTTTTTCCGCATCTTCGACGCGATGAAAATTAACGAAACTATATCCTAAACTTTGTCCTGTAACTTTGTCTCTAATCAATTTACAACTTTCGACTTCGCCTATCGACGCAAACAACGATCGAACTTCTTCTTGGGTCATCGTTTGAGGTAAATAATTTACGATCAAATTTGTCTTACTTTCGTTAATCGACGTATGACCGTGGACTTGATTTGATGCTTGCTGAATCGAACCGTTTTGATGGTGTAAAATATCCATACCATTTTGCATCATTTTTATAATATATCTTATTGCGCACCCGGTCGTTCGATACGAAACTATCAATCAATACATACAACTAAACTCCGGTTTTCAAGCGGCGACTCGCTCCGGTAACCGATATCCAACGAATAAATGCCGCCGTCGTCGTCCGCTAAAAACGTAATGATCGAGATACGTAATTAAAAGCCTGGACCATTTGAACGTAGCAAAAAATATTATATATCATACGAGCTTACCGAAACACACGAAATAACCGATCAAAACATAGAGTAAACCGCGGTTTGTAACTGGAGAAGCAGTTCGGCGAAATCAAAATTACAAAACGATTCACAAAGATTCCGAATTACGTCGTTTCGATTAGTAGGTATTACATAAATAGCGCAAATAATAACTTTTGTATTATTAAATAAAAAATAAAAAACAAAAAACACGTAAATGTAAACGAAAAAACCAAAAATCAAAAGAACTAACTACTCTAAAGTACAAAAGGCTAGAGACAACACTCCCTTTCCACGAATCAATACGAACATACGGTATCGGACGAGAAGACTCTGCGCCGCTTTCGAGTCTGCTGAATTATTACACACAGTGTTGCCATGTATCGCGCGCGATACGATTTTAGCAAAGGCAAAGCAATTATTAATTATTATAATTCGTCAATTAACATAATTTACAAATGCATTGTGAATAAAATTCATATTCTTCATCAAATACACGATATTCGAGGTAAAATGTTTCATTAAACGAGACAAATCGGCCATACCTAGCGTCTGGCTCGCCGAGAAAAATCAATAAAAACAGGGTGTCATTAAAACCTGCGCAAGGAACGAATCAAACTTGAAAATTTACAGTAGGGTTTTTCTTTTACATATCTCCTAGCCTAAAGCGAACTTAGCGGAGTAAATTCACAATTTCACAAATCATAATGCAATGCGCTTGTTTGTACCGCAACAATGTGTTCTCAGTTGCTAGATGTACGATATACTAAGTAAATTATAAATCACGAATGAAAGATGAAATTTTGAATCCAGCTCCGATCGGCGATCGCTACTATTTTGTGCAATATTAAATTTTGGCTTCATAATTTTTGAACAGAATTTATACGCGAGGTGATGTTTGCTTGTGAAGGAGCAACAAAGTTATAATTACACCTAGTGGTAAATATTAATATAAGAACCTAAGTACCTAATTTACAGTAATGAAAAATATGGTCGTATTTCGCAGTTGTAGCTGACAAGTGTTTATATTTTTTTCACGTTCATTCGTGGACCTGGCTGAATCATGCATTCAATTCCATTGTTAATCTTGATGAAAACACGGAAAGAGGAGTTATCGGAAAGTACACGCAGGTCTGTCTTGTGTGTCTAGATAAGGAATGAATAAAGAACGGAATAAGAATACAACTACATTGTCACAATAGATGAATTACGTCATTGGTTTCGATCGCAGTGGTTGCTATCTCGAAGTAACTTATAATAAGCAGCAGATATGCGATTCACATGAGATTACTTACCCTACCGATACAAAACTATTAGGTAAGGAATCTCTTATGAGTTATGATTCACCGAAAATTTCAAACTCTAGTCAATATAACAGAACACCGAAAACATACATGTAAATGCATCGTATGATACGCGGTTCATATCAACGTAACAGTCTAAAAATGAGCTGTCGAGTGAATTCACAGAAAGGGATTTGCCACTTGTGTGATTATGATATCTGTTGCAGGTAGTTAGAATGAGTCTACATACGTAATTACATGAATCAAATCAGCAGCATCCGATTTAACACAAACAGAAGGAAGAATTAGTCTCAACTCTCAAGCAAAAGAATCCAGAGTTCTGATACTTTCTCGATGCACATGTTATAAAATCTCAATACTTGATTCGAGTTACTTTATCCTGTAGAATGAAGACATGCACAGTGTGATGTAAGAAATGGCACAGACGATAGGGTAAATCGAATTCGAATGTAATACAATGAGAAAACAACACCTGATCTCAAATTTCTTGGAGCTGTATCGTGGAAACAAGAGGGGTTGGATCAATTTCTGAACTTTTACTTCTCAACAAGGAAGAATCCACGTATTTAGAATATAGAATGAATGAATACGAAAACACTTACCATGAAAATATAGCAAAAAGAAATCCACTTGATCACTAATTTAACAAATTATGCAGATAATGAGAACAAAACGCGGGATAATTTCCGAGAAATTAAATTTCAATCTTATCAATATCATGCAGAAAACTGCGTCCGCGCGGTGTGATCATTTACCGTGAAGACAGAAAAACTGTTTTACACAATGCAAGTTTTTCGGCGTTGAAATTCAACCATATTGTGCGTAGAATCCCGGTTTCTGTATAAGAAGTGCCTTCACATCACGAATCACGATGAAACTTACCAAATAGGTTAAAATTCTTATCATCAACAATGTTATCCTATTTTTCAAAACATGAAGATTTTTTTTTTCATTTAATTCGCTCTACATTCGCTGTCAGCTGTCACTAATTCTAATTGTCAGTAATAATCTTTGATCATTGAACATCAAACATTTCTCATAAAACATATCTATGTAGTACTGTACATATACATAACTAAAAACTCCCCTTCAATTCGATTCATTTTATACTCATGTAGTTCGGCATATTTTTATTTCTTATTTCATTTTGATTTCATTAAACCGAAAGCAAAAGGCGTACCTACATTTCTCTTCCGTTTCTCATAGTCATACCATACCACTCATAGCTCTCATTTTCTAAATTCTTTTTAAAAAAAATTACAACCGCTGTCTGTTTGTATTTACTTACACATGGAAAGCTTCATTTGAAAAACAAAAAAGTTGCAGCTTGTCTTTCTTGCATCATAATTCATATACTCGAAATTATAATTTTCATTCAAGTGCCAACGAAATCTATTTTTTGGCCAAATCTTGTACTACTAGGTACATAGAATAGAACGAATGATTGAAAATGCATTTATCGGAAAGTTTTACCGTACGAAGAGAAGAAAACACCTTCAAGAGAAGTAGATAGCAGGCAGGTAATTTATGAGTTATGAATTATGAATCAATGGTGCTGTGTAAAAAATGAAAAACTGAAGATTTATTGATTATCGAGCCATTTTATTTTCTCCATAAATTGAGTTCGAAATGTCTCGAAGTCTCGATACAATACATTTTGAAGATTCGAAATAAACAAAAATTTCAATTACGTTTCTAGTTGAATCATTGAACATTGAGTTTTAAAACGGGGTAAGCTTACCTATTTGAATTCATTTGTTCAAAAAATCTAAATCCCATAATAAAAAAGTTGATTTTGTCGAAATTTGCAGAGAATCCTCTAAAAAAATTAAATTGTGCTTGTTTGCAGAACTCAAGGGGACCAACCAAACATGTGATCATGAATGGTTGCCTATCTCGTAAATCTAAGGAGTTACGTCACAAAATTAAATTGTCCGAATTTTGGGAAATGACAATGAATATTGGAATGTGTCCGAATGATGCGATCGTGTAGCTAGATGGTGGGTAGGAATATGAACGAATGAATTGAATGTCATCATGATAAGTTACTAATTACTTATTGCCTTACCTTCCAAAATTGAAGTACTTACCAAACTTACGATACAAAAACAAAATGCTAAAGAAAAGTTCCGAGAAAAGGTAAAGTAGAAACCGACAACTTAAAAAAGGTCATTATTCTTGAAAACTTGCTTAGGAACATGTGGAAAAAAATGAAATGAAATTAAAAGAAATTTCACGATGGTTCCTGAACTTTTACTATAGATATTTCCCATTAAAACTATTACGTATACAGCTCACAAAAAATCAAATGAAAAGTTGTTTTTTGTGTATTAAAGATTGGGTCTAAGTAATTCGACCATACGTCATCAAGCAGTGTTTGCATAAAATTGCCAACATTCATGAATTTCATCAGCCCACTAAGGATACCAGCTCTTTTCCAACCTATCCCTTTCAATTAAAAATGTTTTTAATTGAAATAAATAAACAATATATTTTTAAGTGAGAGCTTTGTCAGAGACATGTATCCAGTATGGGCATTGGGCATGGGCATGACAGAAACAGAAACTACGTAATCTGGTTGACCGATTTCAGTGATGGTTTCTCTACTTCAACATCTCTACTTCAGGGTTATACAAAAACGTTTTTTTTTTGTTTAAAACATTTTTTTTTGTTTTAAAACAGTTTTTTTTCTTGTTTAAAATTATGTGTTTAAAATGTGTTTTAAACACAAATTCATTTGTTTTGGGTTCACCAGACATCAATTTTTAAGATGTGACGTCATAAAATAGCTATAAAGCTCAAGAAATATTGAAAAATTGGAATCAAAACACAAAATTTGTCTCTAAAAATACAGTTTGTTCAATCTCACTTTTTTTCAAAAAGAAACTTGAAAAAATGTGTTTTTTTTAGGAAATTGGAGTTGAAAAAAAAACACGTTTAAAGGAGGGGCTATACTGAATTTAACAGTAACCTTAAACTTGACCCTAGAAATTAAACAAAGGCAACTTTTATGTTAACGTACATTAAGTTCAGTATAAACCAGTCTTATTCTTAAGTTAAGGGAATAAGTTTACGGTTAAGTTCAGTATAGCCCCTCCTTAAATAAAAAAAACCACAGTTTTAAACGTTTTTATAGAGCTTTTTTTGTTTAAAACATCGTTCTGCTTTTTTTCATTTGTTTTAAACGTGTTTTAAACATGTTTTAAGCATGTACAACCCTGCTCTACTTGACTGAATTTAAATTTTATAAAAATTATATGTACCTATTCGACGAATCGCCGTATCATTTCTTTAAAATCAAAAATTATGACCGAACAGTTCCAGCGTCCAGCGCATCTTTCATTTTATTTTGTACAACCATACGAGACCGGAGACTCAGAACAATCCGGGACCTGAAGAACTTTAGTAGGAAATGGTAACGGATGCACGCCAGCAATCCAGTATTCAGTTATCGTGTCTGCGTGCGGATAAGAGCACGTTTGCAACTGGTTTCACTATCACTGCGCGGTGTAATGTTTACATTTTCAACATTAGTGATATGTTCGCAATTGTTTTATCAAATATATCTTAATTTTAAACGTTTTAAACTTTAAAACTGTGATATCTAATAACGATGTTTTTGTTTAGTCGTGATGAGTGTAAAAATGAATAGTTCACGTTAATCGTTTGAAATGTGCTTTTTAATTTTGTTTCGTTAATTATGGGGTAAATGTATAAATTTTTCGATTTTTTTTTATTTCCAAGTTGTTTCAAAAGTTACTTAAAATGTAATCGTAAGTGCGGTAAAATGCTTGTTATGAGCCGTTCGGCTATATTTTTATGGCTACTATTCACGTTCACAGCAGCGGATCTTATAAAAAATGGTAAGTTTGTATTTTTTGTTTTTTTTTGTTTTTTGAAATTTCAAATGTTTCAAGGTGTCTGAAGAGTGAGTGACAAAATTCGAGATTTGGATATAACCATGGTACCTAAGGGTACCACTAAAAAAAAACTTAAGCTGAAGGTGCTACCCTCTCTTTCTCTTTTTAAAATAAAGGGCCAAAAGAAGGGAATGCTCTTTTATCCACCGAAAAATGAATATTATTTACATCTTAGAGCATAAATAGCTATACTAACGTTATAGCTATTATGCTCTAAGATTTACATAGGTTCCTCGAAAAGTAAACAAAAATTATGACAACTTTTTGCTGGGGAACTGAAATCCAAGTACATATGAGAAGTTATTATCCTCAAACTTGATACATCAATAATTTTTTTTTGAATTTTTCCTGTAACCTGGAGCACTACTTACGTTAGTAGCTAACCTTTTAAATTTTCGTCTACAGTGTAAACGTTTTTTTTTTATTTTTTTAAAATTTTTGATCAGCAGCAATGGCAGCTACGCGAGGTAGGTTTAGGTATAAGTATACATAGCTAGCCACCTAATTACAACCAGGTTACCTACTCTCGTGATTGTTTCAAAATGTCTGGTAAATTTGAAAAATACATTACTGAACAATTTACCTGAATAGGTACATATCTCTCTAAATTTGAAGCAGTGAAATTTCACTGCTTCTTTAGAGAGAAAAAGGTATCTGCCAACTTTGCTTTAAAAAGGGGCATTTTAAAGATTGAAATTCACTGTAAAGAAGTCAGTGCAATTTTTTGTTTTTTTTTCGATGAAATAAGTACCTGGATATTCTTCTCAAAACCCACTCGTACTTTTCGTTTAAAAAAATTGCTAATGTAACACACGCAACTCATCTTACATGTAGGTATGTACTATAATTCGTCGTGTGGTGTTATACGGTCATTTACATTTTTAAATACTTTTGTTCATTTACAATAGTAAGTAATGATTAAAGAAACGATCCAGGATCTAGGAATATTATAGTATTCGACGAATAAATAGAGATTTCTACACCTATTCATCACGTATAACCTCAAATAGTATTCTTTTAGCTGTACAGTCGCCACACCATTAATATACCTATGATTAATGGTCTTTCTGGATATCATTAGTAGGTAAATGTATAAAAACGTGATAGATTCTAAAGTCAATGTAAACAGTCGCCATTCAAAGGTATACCAACGTCAATGAGAAAATTTCAAGCCATCACGAGTTTTTGATATTTTCTTCAAAGCGTTGGTACTTACCTATGCATATCCCGAGTCACTTTATCGTCTGAATTAAAATTGTATTTATCAAGCTGAGGAATTATGACTGCTGCTATAGACTTGGTAGTGTGCTCCTAGGAAAAATACACTCGTATTTTATGATTATAGATACTTACCTATACAGAAATTTAAAACTTATGATGCATTGTCTACTTGTTTATTATTATGGGACGAGTATACTTGACCAAAATGATAGCTACCGCTGTGACATGTAAGCGTAAGTATTACATAATGTTGACATGATTAGGCCTTTCTGCATATGTATTTTCATTAGACAGTTGAGATTTTTTTCGCATTTTTGCGATAACAATCGTAAAAACCTATGGGTGACAGTTCACGACGAGGTTATGCGAGAGGTTTATTGGAAATACGACCAATATGGGCGGTTTTTATAGTTCAAGGCGATGAAAAATGCGTGCAATGTATACGACCTCGGTATTTCCTTTTTTATCGAAATCGTATCCATTTTTTTCTAAAAACCTTATCATCAAATTTGTACTCACGTGTTTATCAAATTAATGATCCACGAATTTCTTCATTTAAAACCTGCATGATACCTGCCAGTGATGGTAATATTAATTGCTGAATCATGAGCTGAGCTGAACTCAACCGTGTTGTAAGAGCTCGGAACTTTTTATGTAAGTTGGTAATATGTTAGCCCGTACCCACTGGGCTACTTTTGAATATTTTTCAACTTACGGACCCTTCTTTCTATTTGAATAACTTGATAATTGTTTTGGGTAAATAATTTTCAATTTGAACCTGATAAAATTCAAATTAGAATGCGGCTACGAATCCAAGCGATGTTGAATTATCTTCAAGGTTGTAGAATAATTTGATGCATTGATCCCTTTTCCTGAGTGTGCGAGGAGCCCTCTTCCCAATGGTCACAACCACCACGACATATTCCACAGTTTAATTTCTCTTCATTTTTTTGTGGAAAATACTTTTGACTTCTCTCAAAAATCAATTTTTGTGGTGAAAAATTTTTCGATAGATTTTGCTGTAGGTAATTCATTTTTTAAAATTTTGTGTGTGTGTGTTTTTATAGGGCTATTATAGTTTCTCACAAATCAATTTTTTGTCATTCAATGATTTTTACTAAAAATAATTGATTTTTGAGAAATATCATCGGCTCTACAAAAAGTTGATTAAATTAAAGGACATCAAGCTTCCCACCTATGTTAGTGATTTTTTTTCTACACATAAAGCTTTGTGTTGAAAATGTTCAATGAAACTTTTTAAAAACTCAAATAAGTATTTTTTTTAACCCGACAATGGTTTTCAAAAAAATAGGAAAATTTAAAAATGAGTAGGTTTCTCGTTCTTACTAGGAGGGGGAAGGATTTCCACTGAGGGGAATTTTTATTTAAAGCTCATAATTTGTACCTATCAAAACCGTGAAGATTTTGTCAATGAAATGAGTGTTATTTTCTCCAAGTATCTATCGACGAAAGAAAATCACTCCGCCCTCCTCATAATCTTCAACCAAGAATTGCTCCTCATGAATACACCTTCACTACACCCCCGATAAGATAAATTGCTTCAAATTTTGTGACTTTATATCTTACAAGAGTATCTTTCGGTCATCCACTCATCATTTCCACTCAATTTCTTAATTGGAGCATGCAAGAAATTCGGCTTTTCCATCAAAAAATTGGAAGTTTTAGAAGTTATTGAATTTTACAAAAGTAACCCAAGATGAAAAGATCGAAGTGCCACATAACATAAAAATCACGTTTCAAGGTCCAATTCTGATATCAGTAGGTATAAAAATCATACGAGATTATAATTTTTTAGGAGCCCAAACTTTTTGAAAAAACCTGTAAATCTAAAATAAAATAAAATTTTTAAAAATACATACGAGTATCTAGGACAGATGCTATATAACTCAGGAACCTTCTACTACCTCATATTCGTATTCTAAATTAGGTACCAAAATATTTTGAGATCTGATTTTGACACGAGAAAAAAATGTACGTGAGGTTCAAAAAAAGGGGAAAAAACATGAAAATTTCGATAATTAGATACAATTAAATACAATTGTGCTAAAAGACTTTCCAAAAATTTCTTACGTATTTGGTCATATTCATTACTACCATCAAGTTTTAAGATCGCCACATTGAATACAAGACTACAAAAGAAAAAAAAGTTGGTATAGGAACGTATTTTTTGAAAAATTAGAGAACAAAAAATACCTTTTATTACTCATATCAAAAGTGGACGACAAAACGCAATGGTATTAGTCATACTTAGTTAGAATGATCGAAATACATATACTTACAGGTTTTTGAAGTTGCATGTTGCCTAATCTTGTTTTTTGGCATTTTACAGAGGTAGTTTTTCGAAAAATCTGAGCCTCAGACAATATTATTCTCCTCGAGGGACAGCAAAATTATCCCTAGGTAATAAACAGTTAGGTTTTAAGGACGGTTAAATGCCTGCTACAGATGAAGAGTGATATTCCAAAACTCGCTTTGTCCATTTTCACAACTTTTCAGGAGAGAGGAAAAACAGTTTCTCTTTAAACGGGTAAATTGGCTTTTTAGGCGAGTTTAGCACTTTATTTGGGTGGATTTATGATGTAGGAGTGTAGGTATACATTTCATCCACTAAATACTGCTGAAAAAAATTTCAATAAAAATGGACAAAGCGCGTTTTGAAACATTATTTTTTTTTAAATTTTTAGTGAATTGGCTATTTAGGTGAGTTTAATACCTCATTTTGGTAGGTTGATGATGTAGGAATGTGAGTTAATACTTCATCTACCAGGTACCACTGAAAACCCAACTTTGATAAAAATGGACAAAGCGAGTTTTGGAATATCACTCTTCAGATGTAAAAGCTTCATTATTCTAAGAAAAATCCTGTCTCAAGTCTTTTCAGTTATGAAAAAAATCGTAAAATTTAAAGAAGTGAGCTGTACATTTTCACAAAAAAAAACACGATAATATTCAAATTTCCAGTTAAATTTTAATTCCTTGAAATTTTTGTTATCCTGTCAAAGATACCAATGACGCGATATTCACGTTTTTGCCATTCGCAATTCACCAGTCATGCTGCGGATCACAGTTGTAGTAGGTAGTACATATAGGTAGGTGTAGGTACTAGGTAGGTCTAGGTACCCATCAGGTAGGATTTAATTACGGCTTGGTAAAGAAGGTTGAGGGGAATAAGGGTGATATTTAGGTACTTTTCGCAAAAAAGAAATTTGCATAAAAATAATTACAAAGAAGAAGCTTGTAATTTTCCTGCATTATGAATGAAAATTCACAAGAAAATTTTCAAGGTCATCTTATGGAATATTTTTTTACACGCGGGAAAAAAGAAAGATTTCCAAGGCTACCGAACGATATAAAGAAACACAGGAAATATAATAGAGAAACATCTGGGGAACGTTGTAATTATGCGAAATTTGTTCAAATTGGTCGGGTTTGGAAAACCGCATCGCTGATTCACATCACAATGATACGAATAAATTAGACAACATTTATTCCTCGGCGTATACCTACTACAAAATACCTGCAGATACACATAAAATGTTGACATTCGACGAAGATATACAACAAACTGGTTTCTCACACATGCTTTACGCGTGCCACACGAATGTTTACCGTGTTTTTGACCAAATTACGCGTTACTTTTAGACAAATTATGCAATTTTCAATAAACTGGATTTTTTATGATCGAAAGTTACATCTAGATCGAACGTAGTGTAGGTAGGTATAGGTAAGTAATTTAGGAATGCAACCAGCTGAACATCGAGATACGTATGTGAAGAATTCCGCAAATTTCGTAAATAGGTATACCTAGCAACCTACGTAGTCTATAGTCTTACGTGGCTGAAAACAAAACACGGATGATTAACCGATACTTTATCAAATTGTTCTGTTGTTTACTTTAGTAGGTATTACATTTCATTTTACTAATACGTTAGAAAATGAAACAGAGAAAGAAAAAAAAAACAAACATAAAAATGTTTCAGTTAATTCCTGATTTGAAAACACGCGTGAAAATTAACACTTTTCTCTCGCAATACCTACGTGAAATGTGGCGCATGTAAGTCTAGGTATATCCTATCGTATGTACTCGTAGTAGGTGTGTGGAAAGCCAGAAATAGATTTATCCAAATGGCTTATCTAATTAATCTCAAGTATTCAGGTTGGCGCATACTTGGCGACTGATTTTATTTGAATAATTACCAATTTTAATTCAAAATTAGTTTCGGTCTACAAAGAACATTGCGGCGTACGGATGGTTAATCAACTTTCGACGGATGCGACCTTGTTTTGATTCCGAACGGATTTGTAAATGTCTAATGTGTGACATATTTTAAAGGACGTAGAAAATGACCACTCGTTATGGTCGGTTTGTTTTGAAAAATTTCCAATAATTACCCGGTTCCGGTGATCGGTTCTGGTACCATTGTATTCGTCTTTCTATACTTCCGAATCATTCTTACCATTTTTCTCCACAAATCGAATTATAATACTCGTGTGCATTCTGTTTATATCTACATCTAGCTACCCATAAAGTAGGTATGTACCTAGGTATTCTTTGGAAACAAAAAATACCCTGTGACATCCTCATCGCGGTTCTCTAAACAATAGCGTGGTAAAAAAAAATAATTACCGATGATATTTCGAAATAGACTCGTGTATTTGTACTGCAAGTCAAATTTATACGATGATTTTGCCATTTTTTTCCTACCTTTTTTGCAACAAACAGGTCGTCAAGGTGCGTATTTTGTCACGTAATTAAATCCACTTCGGGTTATGATCGAGGTTGAAACAAATTATACCTACCTAATACGATTGACCATTGAGAAAAAAAAGGAATTTTTTGGTAAAATTTTTGCCCTTCTTATACGCGCTAAATAAATATCTAATATGTTTAGTTTCGCTACATTCGTCAATTGGTTGTGTTTTTTTTACTTAAACATTGTGTAATGTGAAACCGCACTGTAGAGTTTTCCGTTTCCAGTTTATTAAACGAGTAAATTTCTCTCTAATTTATGTGTAGACGGTCGACGGAATTTGACAAAAATCTGCAGCCTAGCTCTTTTGAGGCGAATTATTGACCTGTTGCGTTACCCAGCTGATCTCGTAGTTAATTTTTGTAATGTATAATTTAAATTTTTTTTCATTGAATTGAAGAATGGTATATACCAGAGAAGGAGCTATAAGAATTGGCACACAAGTTACAAGTTAAACATTGCGGTTCGTTATATTCCAGCTCTTACGATTGATCTGTAACGCACCGCTCTCTCAGCGATTTGAGCCGAGCCGCCAGTAATTTAAAATTATCGTGATTATTGCACTCATGACTATGTAGGTACGAAATTATTTTGCGCGATTTTTTGAAAATACATCTACGTATTATATTGTTTTAGTCGTGTCGTGAATTATCTATTTGAACAAACGATGGCGACGCATGCAGATTTACGCAATGCATGAGATCTGCATGATTATTAAACTATAAACCTAAACCGTATCAAGTTTATTGATTTCGTGTCGGAAATATTATCTTGAGGTTCTTTTGTTTGAATATTTGCACTTGGTTCGGAAAATGATGAACTGTAACGGAGAAGGGACCTTGAAGGTGTTAACTAATCGCGTGAGACTGTGAGAGAACGTACATCATCTATTTCTTATCCGAAGAAGTAAATGTGATTAGATACATATTGAAGAGCACCGCGAGTATTCTTGTATGCCAGTTTATTAAAGCCGCAGGAGTTTGTTTTTCAGATCAATACAAAAGCAATAGTGAGAAGAATTGATTGGCAGATAGAGTTCTATTTGAAGCGAAGGCGCTTAAGCCTCCGAGAATAGATTAAGTTCATCGTGTGGAAAAGATTTTCTATTGGGAGGCTTCAGGAGACATGACGTTCCGAGATTTGTATAATGTTGAGGAAATGTACGTATTTAACGGTTGTGTAATATCTAGGCGTTTTAAATGTATTCTAGATCGATAACAAGGTTAGGTACCCAGATCATGAGAATAGAGGATTTCCATAGTTTGTGCATGTGGAATCAGTTTGATAAATACATTGGGAAGATAATATACCTAGCTACCTACCTACGTATATGCATGAATGAGAGAAATAATGTAAAGTTCAACTTATCCAGGACCTGGAGTGTTGGGGCATAGAGGGATTTTTTTCAAGAAAGGAGGTTATTTGGAAGAATCCGATGCAGAAATTAACAATTTAAAAAAATGTTCACTGACTCTTGTTTTATTATTTATAAAAAAAAAAAAAATACCCACGTTGTTTGGAAAATCGAAAGAAGTTTTTTTCTTGAAAAAGAAATTATCTGCATACGCATAGATCGTAGAAATTGAACATTTTCAGTTACATTATCTTTCAACTTTGGGAGGAAAGCTCCCTGGTCCCTGTGCCCCTTTTTTGGACATTGTGAAAAAACGAGAAGAATATAGTCAATTAGATATTTCTTTATAAAATCCAACTACTTTATAGAATATAGGAGTACAAAAAACCAAAACTCCAAAATAAGTACAGCTTACTTAACCCGCAAATATATCCGTCATTTTCAAAAGTAAAATCTGAATAACGCTTATCCCCTAAAAAGGTACTTAATTTTAGAATAAGTATTTTTCAGCTCTGATTGTTATCAAGTATACAATCATGTACTTACTATTGTACTAATGTACTTATTTGTGTTTGCATGTCAGAACTCCGAAGGAGAATGGGAGGGGGAATAGTTCTGAGCCAAAAGTATTGCAGTGCCACCAAATGGAGGTTTTTTCTTAGTAGGTTCTTCAAAACTGTTAGTTTTCAGCTAGAATTAGCGCGGAAGCTCAATTTTTTTAAAAAAAAGTCTCCCATATGAATTACTCTGGCTTAACCTAGTATTTGAAAGTTATACGTCCCAAAAATTCATACACCTGAAGAGAAGACTCCATTGCGTCTTCTCTTTCCACTTCCTAGTCCCCTGAATAGATATCGATTAATTTTTTTCAGGAGGATTCAGAAACTATACTATGTAGCATTTTTCGAAATCAGCCAATATCAAATATGATGACTCCGTTGCAAATGAAAAATAGTTTGAACACGACAAACAATCGTTCAATAAATACGATCGACCTCTCTGCCATTCGCAGTTACTAGTATATTGACTTATCTTACGCAAGCAACGCAGCTCCATGTACGCTAACCCAAACTGATAAAACTCGATCATAATGTGGTTTTTTGGTCAACTGGGTTTGCGGCGTTTGATAAACTAAAGGAATTCCGGACTCTAAAAAACCAAACTTCGAATAATTGTTTCCTGCCAAAATACATATACCTACTTACGAGTGATACAGCTACTAGGTACATATTACATTCGTACATCGCTCGTTCAAGAATAGCTACAAAAAATGCAGCTACGTCATTTCCAAGTAGGTAGGTAGCAGACGCATCCTATCATACATATGCAATAATACAATTTTCATTTTTTTTAAAAAAATCACCTCCAACAACAAAACCACAACGTATGAATGTGAAAATTTCACATACATACTAATCGCGATACAAATTAAAATCGCGCCAACCATTCGGCGTGAAGATTACAAAATTACAGGTTTAATATTTTGAAAATGAAAATAGCTCTAGTCAAACAAAAAGTAAAACAGGCGTAAATACTAAACACCAAGTGCTGATCTGAGCATTTCGGAATAGGAATTTATGTTAATGAAATTCTGCTCTTTCGCCGACGATCATCACCATGAAATTATCGGAGAAGCGTTCATTAAACACTGACGCGTATCTATATCTCTTCTACATGGCAAACAAATGCTCCATCGCGGATCAAATTTCATCTATAAGAAAGTATCCAATTGCTTCGGCAATTCTCGTTGAATAAACTGAAGGGAAATGCTCATATACATACTACATAAACCTATGGGCGTCCATGGTTCGTTATGGGTGCCAGATTCTGGCTGCTGGATTCGCGCGACCTAATGGTGAAACTTGTACTTAACAATATGGACATTATGAAAAACCGAATCGACGGAAAGGGAAATTGCATTCATATATATTAGGCAAGTTCAGCCAACTGTGAAAAGATCATTTTTGAAGGTTACGATGCCAATTATTTCGAATCGGAGTATTTCATTGAGAGAGAGAGAGAACGAGAGAAAAACTATGCGAGGTAAATCATACCTGGGTACATATAAGTCTCAATCTATATAGGTACTAGGTATACTTAAACGTTGACATTGCAAATTTACAAAAGAAGAAAAAACCTGTATGTTTAATCAGACCGCCAACTGTCCCATAAACTTACCTAGTACCTACCTAGCTACCTACTGAAATATCATCGATAGGCTATAGTAACTCACCATCGAAATTTAAGCCTTTTATGCACTCAAGATGTGTAACATTCTTTCTAAATATATCATGACGTAATAGTTATTTGATGGACAAGAATGGACGGATATGGTATTTCGACACCAACGCCGCGCCGTGTATCCTATCCATCTTGATCCTTGCAAGCAGCAGGGCATATTTCACCGGAAAAAATCGCGTACGTGAATTTTGTATTCTTAACACTCGATCTCGCACATCCGACCAGACCAGAGAATATATTCGGCATCGTTGATTTAATTTACTCGATTTAATTGCGTGCGTGCATATGCAATCGATCCCATATAGCGAACGATATTCATTTAATACACACAATAAGCATGCATAAAACGGGTCGATTTCAAGATAAACTGGTTTTGCACTTGGACTTTTAACTTATTAATTGAGGAAATACCTAAATGATTGATAATTAATCACCTCGCACAATGTGTATGTACTCGTACTCTGAACAGTGATCGAGTATAGTCCTTATACCTACTCATGCTTTTTAAATACACACCTGTTATTATGCAATTACAATTAAAATTCAAATATACTTTGTTCGTACGCTGCTACACATTGCACGTAAATGACGATTATGCACGCATAAACGCCTTTATGCCGAGCTCCAATTAACCGCGACCTTATAATCAGCTGGATTGCTTCGATGGTTTCGATGGTTCTGTATGCAGGTTTGCAGGTTCTTGCTGCATATGAGTTCGAAGCAAATTAAGTAGGTAGATCCTTGTGGTTTGCAATACAGGAACGTTGATCCTAATTTCTGAGACTGATCTACGATTTAAAAAATGATTCATATTAGATCTAGTCTATACCTATTTGATATCACGATCGACAATATATAAATAATACTTACCTTATAGGTAGTCTGACTCCGAAGAACATCTTCAATTTTATTAGGTACGAGTAAAAATAATTGATTCGAAGTATTCCTTCAAAATACACGAAGTACAACACTTCTGTTTACTTGCTTATGAGGTCAAGCTGACCTCGCGTAAAATATTATAGTTAGATTGGATGCGTCGGTGTTTTCCGTTGTCCATGACATTTTGCTCAAGACACATCTTTAGCGCCATTTCTACGAACATTTGAAACGGTTTTTTTTGGAACAATTTTCCTAGAAGTTGATTTAAGTAAGTAAATATAGTGCATTGAGACAACGAGGTTGACGTGTAAGTAGGTAAGTAGTTAGAGATTGGTATGCACGGAAAATGTTGAAAAAAAATGAAAAGAACTCGTTAAACGAAATGACTACAAACCATGGTTCAAGTTTTTTATTTACTTTTTCTATTGGAGAGGAGGACTTCAGTTTTCAGTAGGCAAGTACCTATGTAGTTGATGAATATCGATCAAGAACCACTACGTCAATTGAATCGAACGAAGATTGGATGAAAATGTAACCTAACCTACTGAAAGAAGCACGTTATTGTGTTTGTCGAGCTTATTTTTTAGATTTTTCAGCAGATGTTATACCTAAACAGTGGTGGGGGGGCATGCTAAAACCAAAATATAGAATTTAGAAGCTCTTAATAGACCAATTACAAACAAGTATAAAAATTTGGTTGTTCCGGTAAGTGGATAAGAATAAGGAATCGGCCTCGGGAATATTTTGAAACGGCCTTACAAGTAGTGTATAGGTAAAGGTATCCCCAAAATACCCTACGCACTTCTTTAAATTTCGGACCTAAAATGTGAGCGATTTTTGAGTAACGCTTCGACAAGTAAACAATAAGTTTTTGATTTTTCACTGACATGGGAATTAACTGATTCTATTTTTTTAAATCTTATTGATTCTCGGCGTTATACTTAGCTGCGCGTATGCTGAAGTGCTTTTCGCAAGAAATCAACAGCTTCTTTTTACCATTTTCCCCCTCTAAACTTTTGGTTCAATATTCTGGAACTCTTCGACCTCCGTTCCACCTACGCACGCCAAACTTTTAGATATGGTTGGATTCACATAGGTAAATGCATCAAGTTTAATGCACAATTTTGTTGCTGTTTAACCGCAATGGTTTGAGATCAAAAAATTTCGAAGCACCGCCTGAATTATTGTGAAATTAATGCCCTGTCGTGTCACCAATTGAATACTAGGTATATCAGATATATGTGAGTTCATTGCATTATTTTTACAAAATGAAAAAATACTGATAGATCAACCCCCCTCTCTGTTAGTGCATACGAGAGTGCGTAATAAATAACATTTAATTTTCGGTCTTGGGACACTCGATTCGTATTACAACTACATAGGGTACAACAATATCAATAGCTTCACCAGGTCTTCAAAATAAAGTAGGTACTTATCAGAATTGTCACATCAATTATAACTACCCAAAATCACAAATGGTGGTTAACTATAGTTTTGGATCCATGGTAAGCATTTGCTCTACTCTCTTCACACATTCCTTTGAATTTTCCATCAATTTTTCAGTCAAAATATGCTGCGATTTCGAAAACCTCTTTCTGTCTGTAAATAGGCAGTTGCTTAAAACACCCAATTCGACTTTCTCTTTCAATTTGTAAATATTTTTCTCTGCTTGCTTGAGTTCTGTTTTTGGTTTGGTTGTTTTCTCTGCTCTTCAGTAAGAATCGTTAAAATCATTAAGTAGGTACGTACATTTTTGTGCTTGCACGACTGTACTGTACGTAGCTACGTACGTACGTACGCACGTACCTATCTCCATTCATTAAATAACTTAGGTAGGTATAAATTCTTGTTAGACTAAATTATTTAACGTATTACTAATGGAACAATATCAACCATAATTTATTATACCTACGTACTTTTATCTGGCAACTTGGTGTATTCAATTACTCAACTCCCATCGTAATTGTAAATTTGTATAATGAATTCCAACTTGTACCTACCTATAGGTACCTAAATGTGTATGGAAAAAAATGAGAAGAAAAAAAAACATTTAAAAATGAAAAGCAAACTAAACAAAAAATAATGCTTATTTACAATTAATACAATTATATAATAATTGTATATAAAAGCAACCTTGTTAAAATGTATGTAATATATCAACTTATTTGCGGCGGCGGCGGCGGCGGCCTCTTAAGTCACTTGAACGTGTTCATTGTCTCCAGCATTTATTTCCTTTTCCCTTTGTAATATGATTGTGCATTAAAATGTGATTTTTCTTTTTAGATTCTACGATTAGCTAGCTCGAACGTCGAGTGATACAGGTATAATTCTAGGGTTCCATCCATTCTTATTACGTGTAAATTAAGTACGAGTAGGTACAGTATACTCCTATCTTGTTTCAGATTTCATAATTATTCTCAATTAGACACTGACCAAGTTGATAAGATCTAAATTGCAAGAATACGTTAGGTAGCCTATCCATATTATACGAAATCAACTCGCTTGGGATTTTTATTTTACTCATATGCCTGGAATCATGTGTGTACGAGTACGTTGGTAAAACTTTTACTAGTAAACTGCATGTTTGCTGTACCTATCTGCTAATTACGATGCGTTAGAGTATATTAGTGTATTCTTAACATGTCAATACTTTCTCTTATTTCTTCATTATGGTAGGTCGAACAACTGTACACGTTTTTGTGCGACGGTTTTATTATAAAACCAAGTAGCATGTATTTGCAAATAGAGGAGGTGGGTATAGTAGGTACAGTAAGGCATACCAGTACCTCTACCAATAATCGCATCAAATAATACATTCGACAATATTTATAAGTGTATTCAGCTGATCGGAATATGTAATTAAATGTGATCCAGTTTTAAAGACGAGGAGATTGAGTTATTATAGGTTAATATGCTAGGTACTCTGCAGAAGAAGAAGGCATAGACAGTACCCCCACAATAATTTACATTCACGCAGTTTAGTAATGAAACCGGTCACGAGAAGGTGTATTTTCGTGTGTATGAAGAGAGTTTTGAAAAAAGAAATAAATTCGTAACACGAAAACGCGCGCCTGACTTTCTCATTTCAAATAGATATATTAAGTTGAATTATGGGTTGAAATGAAAATAAGATTGAACGGTTTGTTAATTTGTTGACAAATTATTGACGCCAAAGTAATAAATATGTTTCGATTGTGGTGTTCATCTTTTGTATGGATGAGTTAGTAGGAACTTTATAAATAGGTGCTTAGTCTGTTAAATTTAACATGATCGCCAATTTTCATGTGATCAGAAACGAAAGTAAACAAGTGTCATCGTAAATCAAGCAGATGGCATAAATTCGTAAATTATTAGGATGCATTTGACTGGTTCCAAGGAGATTGCTTGATTTCGGTTTCAGATAGTTAACCAAGGATCACCTAAATTGGTCAGACAGATTAGGTATGGTTTTACTCTCGTGGTATCCGATCCTCATTCCGATCACTATTCCACTGCTTATAATAACTAGATGACCAGAGTCCTACGACTATGTATTTGCCAAGATGACAGATAAACTATGAAAATATGAGTACAATAATTTATATTGAAAAATAGGCACTTGTGTAAAATTACACTATACGCTGTAGCGGTGATTTTTTTTTCTAAAAAAAAGCGTGAAATGTTAATAAATTTTCCATCAATGGTTAAACATACACGTTTTGACTTTTATTAATGCACGTAGCAGATAAAAGTTTATAAAGCTTGATTATTTGGTATCTCGTCTGCAGAATCAGCGTGAAACGTGTACTTGTTTCCAATGTATAACTTGATGCTGGGTAATCGGCCGTATAATCTTGACGATAAAATATACCCAACATGCTTCTTCATTTTACCTCATATTCGCGTATAATGTCTACCAATAGCGAGAAAAAAGCGTTTAACAAGTGTCGTCAGTCATGCAGCAAGTCGCTTTAACTTGGGTAGAAAAAAGTTACATTTGTAATTCATGTGATGTAATTTGAAAACGAGATGAATCTGAGAGCGTTTAGCTTTGAAGCGCAGCGCAGATTTGAAACTATTCTATTTTTTTGTACATAGGAGTAGATGTCTCGTGAATGAATATCATAGCTTATTAAAGTTCGAAAAATTGTCTATTGCTGAATTGAATAGGTAGGTAGATGTATAAAAAAAAATGTATTTACTTTTATAGACATATATGTACTGTCTATTCATTTGGTCATTTTCTTAATTTGATATTTCCCCCCTCAAAACCTATTTGTAGCCACTTCACTTGGCAAATTTTAAAAAAATTTACTGGTCAAAATTTTGTCAAGTTTTAACATGCTGCGCAGCACTCTCGTCGTCAAAAATGGAATTTGAGCCTTCGCATTTTAAAAATGCAATTATTAGCACCTTCAATTTCAAAGACAGGAAACATTGGTTGGGCTGAACCCCATTGACCGCTTCGTTGCCACAACACCAGGTCGCGCCCTCGCTTCGCTCGGTCTGCTCGCTCGAACATCCGGGATTTTCAAAAGTCAGAAATTTGAATTTTTTGGGCAAAATTCAAAACGATTAAAAAATCAAGGGGTCCAAAAATTCCCAAAAAATGGTTTTTGGGGCACATCTCGGCCCCTATGAGTCCAAATCAGTTCAAATTTTGGATTTGAGGTTGAAAAACAATTTGGAAAAAAACATTTTTCCAAAACTTTTCTATGTTGATTTTAGAACCCCCTTCTTTAAATTTGGGGCCCTTAAATTGAAAATTGTCCCTCGGGCCCTTAGGTATGCGTACATTATAGTACATATATACGTTTTAAAAATTACAGTTCAACTACCTATTAGTTTATCTTATCACTAATTTACTGATCGACAATTTTCATTTTTTTTTTTTTGCAGGTGAGTACTACCTTTTGTGACGAGAGCAAAGAACATGATAATAAGTACCTAAACAAATTTTGTATTGTGGATATGGATTATGGATAATTACCATACGTATACAGGGTGATTCGGATAAGACCTGAAAAATTAAAACCACATATTCTACTCGTCAAATTGAGAAAAAATTTCCTTTGCAAAAATTTTGGAAAACCAACCCTTAATGAGATATTCGCAATTAAAGTTGTGTAAAAAATGGCAACACCGCATTTACGTTTTGTCTAATGTGTTACGCATTGTTACAAAGCTCAAATCAGGGAAGCGTAACTACAATTTAATTCTCAAATTTTTTACCTCTTAAATTAGAGATTTTGCGATAGGTGGTTTAGAAAACAAATTTTATTATTTTATTAAGAAATACAGAAACATAACAATAAATGGATTATTTTAATAAACAAGACGTACTCGTAATTAAATAACAGCAGAAAAATTGAAGAAAACAAAAATTTAATTAAAAATGATTTCGTAAATTTTGTTCAAAATGACCTCCTCCAGCGTGAATGCATGCCTGGGTCCGTTTCACAAAATTTCGCGGTATTTTGGATAAAACGTCCTGGTTTTGTTTAATGATATTGAAAGCTGCAGTTATGCGACCCCACAGCTCTTCAATATTATTTAGAGGTCCTGCTGAGTCATAAACTAAATTTTTAACGTGGCCCCATAAATAAAAGTCCATACTCGTCAAGTCAGGACTTCGAGCAGGCCAGGAAATGGGACCTCCGCGTCCGATCCATCTATTAGGGAATGTCTGATCCAAGTAATTCCTTACGATAACTGAAAAATGGCATGGTGCACCGTCATGCTGGTAGTACATTCCTTGTCGGATACCCCATGGAACATCCTCCAACATCACAGGAAGTTCATCCTCCAACATCTCCAGATATTTTTGCCCATTCATAGTTCCATCAATTCGATAAGGCCCTATGACGTGGTTATTTATGATTCCAGCCCAAACATTTATACGAAATTGATTTTGGAAATCGCCGATATGTACATCATGAGGATTTTCAGTGGCCCAAGTATGATTATTATGGATATTGAAAATACCTTCGCGAGTAAATCCTGCCTCGTCAGTGAATAAAATGTTCCTCGCTAATGAAATAGGAGAGATTCGGTCTAGTACCCAATTACAAAATTCATACCTATTTTGGTAGTCGGCTTCATGTAGATTTTGTACACGCTGGAAATGATAGGGATGATACTCATGACGATGCAGAACTTTTAAAACTTTTTTTGATGACGTACCCAAATCTACTGCAAGTCTTCTAGCACTCAGCTGAGGCCGATTTTGAACCTCGGCCAAAATTTGATGCTCCAAGCCTGGACCTATCTGATCTGCTCTGTTTCTGGTCTTCGGCAAAAGTTGACCATTTTCTCGCAGTCGGATGTGTAAATTTGAAAAAGTGGCACTTGTTGGACACCTTAATCCTGGATACCTAATAGCGTATGTTTCCTTTGCCTGAAGTGCATTACCATCGCACAAACCGTACACAAAATGCATATTTGCCAATTCTTCAAATGAGTAATTAACCATTTTTGCAACTTAAAAAAAAAAACACGAAATTCGAAGAAAGTGTTGTCAAAAAGCGTTATCAAAAAGTGTTCTGTAGTTACGCTCTCCTACTTTGATTTGAAGTGTAATCATTTGCCAGCCAGCAATTTCTATTGTTTTTAGGAAACGAAATCGTAATTTACGGTGACAAATTTTGCGATGTTGCCAAAGTGAGCATATTGGTTGAGATAAATCATGTTTTATTGAGGAATAACATTTTTTTTTTCAATAAAAGTATTTAAAATTGAAAATTGAGTACATGAAACCTTCAAAAACATTAGTTTATGAAAAATTAGAAAGTTTGTCAAAATTGAAAAATTTGATTACTCAGCATCCAATGGACCAAAAAAGAGAAATTAAAGTTTAATGTGTGTTGAATGAGAAGTACTACCGCATTAATTAATAAAATTCGAAATAATTTAATTTAACTTCAAGTTTTCATTGTTTTTCATCTAAGAAAACACATTTCTGACTCCAAAACATCAAGTTATGGACCAAAACCAAAAAGAATGATACTCTACGTTTCTGAGATCTCACTTCACTGTTTCCACCACCTAGCCCCCAAAAATTTTCAATAGAGACGCCGAAATGGCCAATTTTAAGAAAACAGCTGGCCCCCTTTAAAGGTCAATAACTCCGAAATGAAGAGGTTTTGGTCCATGGTGTATATAACATTTTTTACTCCTATTGATGAGTAGAATACGTGGTTTTAATTTTTCAGGTCTTATCCGAATCACCCTGTATATTGAAAAACAATTATCCATGCAGCTATTTACTCGAATTATGACTTAATTTCCAGTCAATCCAAACTTCTACCCTCGATTGTAGCTGACCTATGTAAGGTATGTGCGTTTTAAAATATAAAATATTGACCAAAGGTTTCATTACGATTTCAAACCTGGAACTTGTATGTACTTGGCATAGATTTTCAAATTTAATTTACCTAAATGAAAAATGTTAAGGACTAATAAACACATGTCGCTGTAAACAATCCTTAATTACTTACTTAGGTACATATATTATATGAACACATGTACGAGTGTACCTACTGGTTAGGCCCATTACATTTTGTAATATAATATGTAGAGTCCAGAGATAATGATGAGTGCTAGTATAGCCTTTTAAGGCATGGCTTTTTTCTTCAAAAGTCGAAAATATATACATAAAGTCATTTGCTTGGTTACCTACTTATTTTTCTCTATCTCCATTCTCGTTCGTATCTTCTACATAGTATAAAACTCATGGTTACGAAACCCATATGACCTCTTTATGCTCGTGGATTTCAATGCAGGTTCATTATGCCATCCAGACAGATCATTTTTTCATGTCCGAGGCATAAAAATTTATATTTCACACTTTATCGATGATAAGAATATGGTCATAAAAAATGCTGTTATCAGCGTATAAAATTACGATACAAAGATGAACCATAGCTGGTGGTCAGGCTTTGAATGATCATCGGCACGAATGAGTTTGCGTATTGAATTTCAATTGTTGTGTATGATTCATCAACATTCCATAAGCTGGACGAATATTACGAGTTGTTTGACTTATCTATGTATAGCGTACATATTCGTTTACGTATGCCTAATATTATACATTTGGAATTTTCAATTTCGAATGCATCCCATCGACGTTGAATTATTACGTATGTATGGAATAGATCGCTGGTGTGTGCCTAACTTACGTATTAGGTACCTAGTACCTACCTATCTACAGGGATGTATTATGTGCATACATTCATGATTTGTGTGATGGTAAACACGATTGTTTAAAAAGTGAAAATACTTTTCGAATATTGAATTAAGTATAAGTACCTAGGTACTTGGAAAGTTCTTCTTTTTTTTTTTTTTACTGCAAGTGAAACAAAACACATCGAGTATGTATACCTAGGTAGGTAATAGGTATACTTTTATTTGTTTATGACGACCAGAAAAATTTTTCTAGCTTACCGCAAGCATCATCGTTTCAAAGAGATGAAAAGAAACGAGAACGTTGTAACGAAAAAATAAAAAAAGAATGTAATAAAGAGGATAAAGCAGTGACCATCATCAGTCACGCTTGAGGACGCAGAACACGTTGCCTATTCTAGGCAGATAATGTTGAGAATACGCGAAATGGTGCGGCTTCTTTTATTCGAGTCAGTCCGAAAGAACGGAGAGCAAATTTCGCAGTATGCAACGTCAGTTTTAAAAACATCGCGAGTTATAGTTGCAATTCCGTTCGTTGATTTCCTCAGGTCGCTTACCCTGAAGACGTGCTGTTTCGTTATTTTGGTTCTTTTTCTGTATAGGTATGAACTATGAAGGTACTATACTCGACTCGCAATTCGTAAATAAAAACTTGTTACGGTTACGCTCGGACAGTAAATTACAATAAACATATCGCCAATTTATAGGTAAATAAAAAAAAAATAAAAAAACCTGGAAAAGTTTAAGGTTATTTTTTTTCTCGCACCTTTCTCATCCTATCTATTCGCGTAGTACAGCATCATCCAATCTATGAGCCAATATAAAATTGTTATTGGAAAAGTGATTTTTCTTTTCTTTCCTTTTTTTTTTTTTTTTTTTGAACACGAACCGATGACTAATAGATTATTGTACAAAGGTTTGTGTACCAGTTTTTCTGTCATAAACATATTATCAGTATAATTATCCATTTATTTGGAAATTTACTCGCTTAATGGGATTACCAGCCCTTGAATTTTTCCTCATATTTACAACCACACGGCTTGGCAATTCATCAAGAATTGCAAAACCACAATTTTAAGAAAATATACCTTACTTACATGTGATAATTTTGATTCGTCATCGAAACTGGTACACCTATAAAATTTGACGAGCAAAGATAGCAACTCATTTGTTTTTCATATTCTGGCTTTGTAATGAATTTTTTCTCAAGTAGGTACCTACCGACGCTCGAAAGTGAAATTTAAAGGTATTTTTTGGAATGTTTATCCACTTGTTTTTGTATTTGTTTTGATGATGTCATCCTCAAATGACATATAAAGTAGATGTAACAAATTGACTTTATTTTTACCTCGTGTATTTTTGCCTAATAAGTATTTTTTCGAAATAATCAAATAAATGTAAACCAATCAGCAATTCTTTGGTCTCTTAGTTGAGTATATTTGGACTATCAAGATGGTTGCTTTTCAATAAAACAACTCTTTATAGCGATATGACTGCGATAAATTTGTTTATTTCGTTCTTTCAGTTAAATTTCAATTTTAGCTATGAGTACGTAATTAGAAAATCTGATTTAATGAGTTTTCAAGACTTAAAATTTGGTGTTTTCGTTGCAAATTTTTGAAAAAAAAAAACATTTTTTGTTTTAACGTAAATCGGAAAATGTACTCAGGAAATGAAGCCAAATGATGATATTAATCATGGATGTTTTGTGCTTAATGAAGTCATGCCGCGCAAATTTTTTTGAGGGGAACGGTGTGAGGGGAGGAGTGAAATCAAAAAATCCTATTTTGAAATAATGAGAGTTGATTTTTGATAGGGGAAGAGGGGTAAAAAAATCTGAAAAATGCTACCGAATGATGAGAACATATTTTTATGAAGAAATGCGGAGTGAAAATCGAAAAAATCTCAAGAGTAGGTACTTACCTTCATTTTTTTTAAATAAAATACTTTTAAATGCAAGTGTACCTAATTTTTTTCGTAAATTGAAAGAAAGAGGCGAAAAATATGAAAAAAATGAATGATGAGAACATGTTTTTGATAAGGAAGAAGGTAAAATCTAAAAAATTGTACGAGTACCTGTGTTTAAAAAGTCTTTTAAAATTTTTCAAAAGGTTTGGCAAAAATCCTACATAACGATTTGGAAATTTATCAGACATCCTAAGTGTTGAAATTTTCTATTTTTTCAATAAATATTATAAAATATAAAACAGCTATTTCATAGCTTTATTCGACGCAATTTTTTCGATAAAAACATCAAGGTGCCTATTATTTTTCGTCTCTACTTAATTTTATTTTTTAATGGTTTCTTAATTATACTTTGTCTGTATGTATTTTGTTTTCTTGTGGAAAATATGACCCACCTTTCTCCTTGAATGGGTACGGTGAACTTATGTAGGTACATTTGTCAGGGTAGGTATACTTGATAATTTTTCAAAGTATACCTATTTAATTAATTTATGTAGCACTTTTACAGGTTTAAATAATAAATAGAGAATTGAAATAGAGGTTGAAATGAAACAATAATTCTTTGATTTTTTTTTTCATTTTAAATTTGAAATGTACCTATAAAATCAGGTGAAATTGAAGGACAGAATCTGATAAAACAATCGTTTAATATGCTTTTCGAAAATTGGATTACGTGAATTGCATAGGCAAATTACAAATGGATACCTACTTGCTACCTACTGTAGGTATAGTTTTTTTTTTTTTTTTTGCCAATGAAAGATAATGAATTAATTTCTTAAATCGTGAAACAGCCAAAATTTTATAAAATATCTAAATTAGAGATGCTTATTTATGCACATAGCCTCATGAGTTGCAACTGCATTTTACTGATCTAGGAAGAAATTAAAAAAATTAATACTCTATTCGAAACCATGTCGAGAAAATAAATAGGTACTCTATCCTTACGTAAGTATAATTTATTTAAATTGTTTGTGTGGGCTGAAAACCAAACATGGACAAATTTTTCAGACGTCAATTTTTTTCTATTTTCCACAAGTTGTGAGACTTTAAAATTAATTAAAAAATTATTCAAACATGCTATTTTTCCCACCTATATGCATTATGCAAAATCGCATATAGGTAGGTTTCGGAGGCTTTTTCCGAAAGCTTTCAAGGTTCAGCTGTATGTTAGCCCATGCCTTCATACTGAACGACCGTAAAATTTTTCCATCAGCAGTACCTACCTATACCCAACGTTAAAACCACCCTGATAAAATTCAATACCATAAAATTTGCAATTTGCATTGCACTTAAGGCGTCCAATAATTGGCTTGCAAACAGTCTCGTAGCAAATGTTCGAATACCTCCTGCTCTAATTAATCTCACTGTTCTTTTATTATTTCTCCTTTTTTTTTTTACACGTAATTATTTGTAAAAGTTTGCGGTTAAGTTACTTGATCAGCTAAAAAAAATTCTAAACTAGTACTTATACGTGCTACATATTTTACGTAATAAATATGCCAGTGAACGACGAAAGTATAGGTAAATGAAACCGGTAGAATTATATCACAGAACTATCCAATACGTACACATTTTGCGGCTAATTTTTTCGATTCAATTAATCCTATAACGATATGTATTTAAAGAGGCGGCATTCGCACCTATTTAATCCAAACCATAGGATATTTTATATTCTGATTCACCTTGGACAGCATAAGGATAAGGAATCTGTCCAATTTTACATAGCGCATATAAATTTGATAATTAACCTGCGTTCATATACTGGATGATGGTACCTATACTCGATGCATATAATTGAAGTTCATCAAGGTGCGTGCAAGTAGTTTTTTTCATTTCCATGCTCCCAGGTAAATTATCGCAATACTCGGGTAATTTTTTCAAATAGGTATATAAAGTGCACTCTGAAGTAATAATGAGCTAAATTTAGCCACCAGACGAGTTTTCGGCGCGTGTTATTCTGTAAATAATACTCGCGACTGGGATTATAAAATACGGTGTTCGGGTGAAATATTGCTTTTAAAAAATTACTTACTGGGAAAATTTTAAAAATAGTCGTTTAATTGGATTTGCATACATTTACGTTTACCTACCTAAGGTAAGTAGGTACAGGTAGTTTTGAAATTAACAGCTATAAACCAGAGTTTGCATGTTGGGAAGTCGTCATCGTATTTTAACTTGTAGATTTGCAAAGGGTTGTCAATAGATGGGCTAAAACAAATCAGCTTATTAAAATGTCAAATAAAAATTGGTTAAATAAAAATTGAAATATGTAGATGATAAAATTGGTTTTAAGTGAAGAAACGTATGTGTATCAACAGAGCTAATAAAGTTGTAAAAAATTTAATGAAATGAGACTCCCTGGTGGTCTCAATGCATAAAACAAATCAAACCCAAGTACATAGGTGTGTAATTTGATAGTTTGAAAAATTTTCCTCATATCTTTCCAGATGTTTTCCCTACCCAATTTTAATAAATTTTCTGAAGAGAAAAAAATGATGATAAAACAAACGATACAAGCATAGCACGATTTTTGCCAACTACTCACTGATGATTACATTAGGTAGGTAGGTACTAGGTACCTACCTATAGTACCTACCTATATCTATTCAATTAGAAGATGGTTTATGAGTATTCGTTGGTAGGTCTAGGTACCTCTACCTACACATCTAAACCTTTCTCAGAGTGTAAAATTTCAGGAGTCGCGTCGTTTCAACTACAGTTTAGTCATCAATAATTTCCATTACTGCCAGCTCTCTTTGCATGGTTTTTTCTTAAACAATTTTTGATACCTAATGGTGTACCTTGTCGAGTACAGGGTAACCTCAAAACTCATCTCAAAATTGTGGAATTTTTCGTGCTTCTTCGAAAATGCCTTTAATCCAAAAAATGTCAAGAACATCTGTAAAGTTTTAAAAATTGGAGAGCTTGAAAGTTGAAATTCCATTAAAAAAACAACATCTACTATGATGAAAAATCTCAAGAATGTCAAGATATTTCAAAAAACAATCTCAAAAATGTAAGAAGAGGGTTATTGAATAACTTTATCTAGTTGGATGAATTTCCGAAAACCTGGAAATTTTTATAATTGTGTAATGTGTACGTTACCTAAATTCGTTTTTCATTGAATAATTTTTAAATACATATATTATTTCTCATTTCCGGTGTTTTCCTTTCTTGTTGATGCTTATTAAAAATTTTGATCAGTTTTTTTATCATCAATTTTATCGCAATAGGTAACTAATTTGTAATAAATCCAACTTTTATATATTCTTATGATCACTTTTCTTGTGTATAGGTACTTCGATAGACTTTTTTTTGATATTGCACACCTGCAGGTAGTTTTTGAAACGTAAAACAATGAAAATACGTAGAAACCTTGAGAATTATTGAAGATTCCCCAAAGATACCTATATTACTATTAGGTAGGGGAAAAAATGTAAAATCTTTCTATCAACTAAGGTACCTGGCCCGAATTACGCCACTGCTCCCAATTACGCCACCTGTCAATATCTCAGAATCCTATTTGTTCTACCTACTAATAAAAATATTTAGTGATAGTTCTATCATTATTTAGTCTGTGGTTTTGGTATGGAATCAATTTGTTTTGTGCAATTCTAAAACCAAAAAAAAATTAAACAATTTTTTTTCACGATTCCAAGAAATGACAAGTTATTTTCGTGATGAAGTTTGAAGTAGATTTCGATCAAATTTGGTGAGTATTCGATTTATAACTGAAAATATAAGTGTTATTCTTCAAAAATTTTCTTATCAGACCTAAAATAACTCATTTTTAACAATTTTACAACGGTTTGAAAGTAACATGCTGTGGCCCTAAATACGCCACTGATAAGGCAAGTATGTTTTGTTTTTTTTTATAGATTTTTGATTTTCATGGGGTTAAAAATTATTTTGAAAGCAGAACGGCGGCTATGTGCCTGATTCGTGCACAAAAATGATTTGGAGGTGTTTATTTGTCCAGATTGAGATAAAGATTGGCTTATTTTTCAGTTTTTAAACTTATATTGAAAAAAATTTGAATAAAGACTTTTTTTTATTGTATTTTTGTATTGTTTCATCCTGAAATATTATGAATAGGCCGCATGATCATTAAATTCCATAAAATATTGAAAAAAAATTGGTGTTACTAAAGAAATTTCACTATGGCGTAATTGGGTACACCTGTTCCTAAATACGCCAAAAATTACGTTTTGAAAAAAAAATTATTTTGGGATGGGGGCTTCATTAAAAATTTGGATAAGGTGCAGAATTTGTAGCCAATAAACCAAACTTCATGATAAGCTATCCACATTTTCTCAGAACCCCATACAAGTCTCACAATATCGATTCTCCCTTAAGGTGGCGTTCATTGGGCCCCCTACCTTACTTTTTTCTTCTTCTTCTTTTAATGTATATTCTTTGGTGGTTAGGTATGTCTTGATATCATTGGAAGAATTGGTTTCAATTTCAATGTAGATTTCCTCAGGCATTGTACTTATAGTAGGCAACTTACGAGTAAAATTCCCTACATTCTACAATTTTTGCAAATTTTACGGATTTTACAGCTCTCATAAATTTGAAGATTTGAATAATTCTCACGAAATTCTACCAGATATCTTAATTTCCTATAGCTTTATAATTACTATACAACATTGTAAGCGACGATGTTATACGTGCATATCTACCTACACCTAGGTACTCTGATGCGCGCTCACTTCCTTTTAAATATTTATTCGAAAAATAATATCTTCAAAGTGGCTCGCGTAGTGCGCCTGCAGTTTCAAATGAAATAAAGAAAAAAATCTACATGCCAACAATACCTAATGCTCGAGAGATCGTTGTTAATTTAGTTTATCGCCATTCATCGTGCAAAATATATAAAACAATACGAGGTACCTATAAACTTGGGATATTTTCACATTATTATAAAGTACGCGTGAAATTTCTCACTATCGGTAATTATCGGTAACTGCAGGTAGGTATAATTTAAAGATAGCTGGTTATATATGTAGTACAGTACATAGTACTTCTACTTACCTCTGTACTTCGCAAAATACTTAATCGTAACACATTCCGAAACGAGTTTAGGATTATATCGGATTAACTGAAAGATGCAGGGCATTTACCGGCGGAAGTGAGTCGAAAATTGATTAGCTAGTATAATCCGTTTAGACTATACGGTTCACGAATATATGCAAGAGTAAATAAGTACATGGAGGTAAACCGTTAATGGTCAATCTTTTTTATGCAGGGTCATAAGTGGAAATCACCGTAAACCGATAGGAAGTTGCGCTGATTCCGTACATTAACGTTCGCATGACTTCCACAGTTTATAATTATTGCGGAAAATTGTCGATATTTAAAACACTTTCACCGCGACCAATCGCTTAATGACAAGACGTTTTGTTTATTTGCACCAAAGTTACTAGAAAATTTTTTTTCATCGATGAAGTTGATTAAAACTAGCCAGGCATTTGTCATCTGCAGATGAAGGAAACAGTTATACTTTTGTTCGTGCCGTATATTACCTATCTAGAGTCTACGGTTCTCACGTACAAAGACTAATCAGTCGTGAAATTATATAGATTAATTAACTTCTCTATCTGGATTAACATGAATATCGTTAATGCGTGTATACTTTGTACCTACCTAACTTAATCAGATCGGCGTTATAATTTCACACTTTTAGTCCATGACATTTGTTATGATTGATTGGTCTTATTCCATCACGGTTGCAGTAATGAAGAAAGTATCTCCGCAATCGTATACCTTATACGTACCTATAAGTATTTTAAAATTAAGTACCTATACTTACTTATATCAGCTGATTGACGACGACGACGCCATGCCACGTTCATTTCGCCTTGTCAGATATGTATAGGTACGTTTAATCATAATTCACGGTCAACGATAGCGAACAAAAAATTACATCGATGATTTTCTTCATGGGATGAAAAATTGCACCTTTGACCGAATTTAGCTGCGATGATTACTCGGTGACAGGTCTGGGACGAGCAACGTTGTTCAATTGATACTTACTCGATGAAAAGGGAATGTTCTACGGGTGTTTCGTTTTGTCGAAAACGTGAAAAACATCCCAACATTCATTTATTATTAGAAAAGAAAAAAGTATTGAAAAAAAAAAATGAAATGAAACCCAGGTTGTGTCGTATACGTTTACGTAGGTACACTTCTGGTTTAATTGTTCTACAACATTGTTGTTGAAAATATTAAAATGTTCACTGCCATGTTATTTTTGACGCTAATGCGGTATTACTTCAGGCTGTCCTAGGACCTACGTAGAATTATGTAACTATTTTAATAAACATTCATTAGCATGAGAATTAACTAAGATTATTATGATACATTAACTAAACTGTAAAATAGATACGCGACGGTATCCAGGTCACAAGGAATTTTTCGCTGGAAACTGTTCCAGAGTGTGAGCTGATTATTATAGCTTGGAATATCGTTGAAATTTTCTTTCTATAGGTAAGCAGATAATTTACGTAGGTATTAAACAGCATATTACGTATTTTGAAAATTTTCGATTTTGGAATGCTTCCGGCTCAACATCAAAAAGTCGACGGTATCAAATTGAAATATAATTAGTCGCAAATATTATAGACTGCGGCTTAATGTCGACCCAGTAAACCATAGGTACAATTTTCCAATTTAAAACAGAAAATTTTCAATTTTATTTGTCGATCATGTGATTGTTTTCAATTTTATCCTAGAAAAATCCATAATTTTTGTAGGTTTTTATTTTTTTTTTTCAATTTAAGTTACATTTCTACAGTTTAAAAACGAATTTCTCAATGATTCTCGAAATTCCTCAAAAATCACGATACAGCTGAAAATAATGTTTCTTTTATTTTTTATTTTTTTTGGTATATCAAAATCTTGAACTTTTTCGTCATTCTAGTCTCGTTTCTTTTTTCCGTAACAACTTATTCAATTTTTGTACCTAATTTTATTTTGACGTATAACTATAGCTATAAGCACCTAGGTAATCGAAAAAATACACCCATTATAAAAATTTAGAATCATAATTATTTTTACAGACATTTCAAATTTGCTAAAAATTGATATAGAAATTACGGTGACACTGACGCAATTGAAACAAGAGCCCACATTAATATGTTGGGACGCCTATGGGAATGTTTGAGAATTTCAAATTTGAGATATAGTGAGGTAAATGACCAAAATTTTGGACCCTTCGAGAATGAGATTGATTTTCTATTGTACTTCAACTCAAATCTCTTTAAATCTTAGGTATCATAATAGTTCGCTGTATGTTGCTAGTATCCTAGTCACAATAAGTGAAACTTTCAAAAAATGAAATCAAAAAATTGACAAGAGAGAGGCGTATGAATCTTCATACGCCAAAATGGACCTAGAGTAATTCACTTTGCTTCCTTCCCATCTTCATAAAAATTACCTACCTAACGGAAATATAATACTTTTTGAAATTCTAGAGTATAGGTAATGCTTGTTTAAACTTTCCAAGAAATCATTTCAATTTGTTATGAAAGGTCGTAAAAAATGTACTCGTACTTACCTATTCATCGAATCGAGTCCTCTGTATAGAAATCAATTGGATTGGTGATAACTTGATAAGTTAAGTATTGTGAAGATTCTAAACTTGCTGGCTGTTCTAAGAAATCAATAAGTTGATAGGTTGACTTTACGTGGTAGAAAAAATTTCGCTCTTCTAGACACCGCAGATGCCTTGTGTAGGCAACGCAACTCAGTTATATAGAATTCCGCGCGCATATTTCAACTTATCAGATCGCCAAAAGACACTCTCACCCGCCCTTCTGGCTTCCTTTCATCAATAATTTCTCAAAATGTCAAGTGCATGAAATTCTGTACCTACTCCAGTGAAAATTGCAAAATCGAAAAAAATGGACTTCTATCCTTTTTGCTTTGGAGTACAGAATTGAGGGTTCTGAAATCAATTTCTATTTTCTGTACATTTTAGAAAAATATGAAGACAATGTTTGTGCTAGAGAGGCGACAATTCCAAAACGACTGGACAATTTAGAATAAATTTTTGGATTTTATGTAAAATAATCACAATAAAACCAAAAGATTTGTACAACTGGTGAAACAAAATAAATGGACGTATATGTAATTTTAAATCAAGGAAACCAACCGCACATCCTTTCCATGATTTTAAAAAATATATACGTAAAAGCATTCATATTATCCCAATCTCCATGGTATTATTTGATCGATCTCATCAACTCCCCTCGAAATGCTTTCTTCATCGATCAAACTACCTGTACCTATATTATTTCATTCACCTGACCAAATCAATCTCGAACAAAAGAAAGCGAACGAAATGATGGTTGCATTGTTACCGTTCTGAATACTGAACCACAATTTGACGTTGTCGGCGGCATCTTCTGAACAATTATTCAAATTTCACAGAAATTTCTCTCTATCAAAAATTGCTCTTTCGTATATATACCAACTACTTGTACAATTTAAGCACCAGTAGACGAGTAGGTACGTTGTACTTACGAGATGCAATTTTCTCGAAAGTAAGTAGGTATGTATAGTTACTTACGTACCTACTTATTGGTAAACCAACACTATGAAGATTCATATCCGTTTATTGAGTTCGGTTCATTAGGTCGTAACTTGATCCATAAAATATTTACGAATCAAATTGTCAAAAATAACAAAATAATCTTACTTTTTATCTAGTTGTGAATGTAGTATAATTCGGCGTAAGATATACGAAAATCATCCTCAAGGTGTAAAAATTCAATGCATGAACATATATCAAAGTATTTTTCGAGTGTTATATAAGTTACTGTAGGCGCACCAAATACGAATAGGTATACCAAATTATTCGCGTATGATTTCCTCTTTTGGAAAGAAAGATATATACGAATCAGAATCTTGGTCTGTGTATTAATGTAGATTGTAGGACTCGTATGTAAAGAAATGATAATCACGTAACAGATGTGTATATTTTCCATTACCAATCATCCGAGTAAGACAGCAAATTTAACAAATATACCTATCTGCGTTTACTCCTAGAATAGGCTACCCGTAGATAGACATTATTTAGCATAGGTAGGTTTAGGTACAGGTACACTCGTCAAAATAAGGAAGCATTGGAAAAACTATGTATACCTCAGCTTACGTAGCCTATATGTATGTACGTACCTCTACCTACCTACCTACCTACAGATAGAGGATACAGTGAAATTATAACAAGTGGATTGTTATGTTTTTACCACAGCGAGCTAATAAGCCACCATTTCTATAAATGATTTCTTCCATCTAAGCAGAATATGGTATGCATTTGTTATAATATGTACAGGATTTGGCGTATTATTGTTAGACAAGTAAAGTGGTTCTTGTAGGAGGTTATCTTCTTGAGAATAAATTTTCAATAAGAATAACCGAATTCAACGATTAATTTTTACGATCGCACGTATGTATATTCCAGTTTGCTCGGATATAAAAGGTTTGGTACGGTGTTTTTATTTTCAAGGATGACCAAACCATTACCTACCTATGCGAAATTTTTCCAATTTTTTCTCACTCTAATGGCGTCTATGCGGTTTGAAATTTATGATAAGGTGCATTATAGAGTAGATTTTGGTAGGTAACAGAATGTTTGATATCTTCTCTGAAAAATCATAAGCGTAATTTTCACGCCATACCATCATTACTGGTTTTATGTGGAATCAATTTGCAGATTATGAACAAGTATGACTCGACAAAGGGTTTAGATTATATCGATATATTGAATAGGTAGTATTTTTACGTCTATAAAACAGTCGTACACTTATCGTTAGCCTATTTGTCGCGTACATGCGAGAAATGGGTTAAATATTATGCGATGGATTTTTCAAGTAACGCAATCGACGATCGACGACGCGCCGCTCATAATTCGGTACTTATTGGTATTAAGTATCTTATAAAGATTGTGGATGCTTTGTTATTTAAAGTTTGATTGATGATAGAGAGCGAAAAAGTAATTAAAGTTGGCGCATTTTTGCGGCTTGATTTACGGTTGCAAATACACGACGATATGTCGGTGTTATTTTCCATCTCGTAAACTGAATATAAGAATGGCTTTTGTTATTGTATTATTCGCAGCAGTCGGCCTATGCTACATACTCTATACTGATCCGATATTCCGATACAATTCGATACCTTGTGCGTCTGTGTATTAATTTCAGATAGTAATCATTTATCACGAGTATCTTTTCAACTCTTCTTGTTAAGCCTTATTATTGGCAGAGATAAAAGTTCATTCACATTTTAATTCTATATGCAACCAACGTACACGAACAGGTTTGGCTTTTGGTATCGCCATCGACTAACGGAAGTACATATTAAATTTTCTCCTTATTCCAAGTACGAGTACATTGTATAATCTCGATGGTGGCTTTTATTTTGATTTTTTTTGTACCTTTGTTTTTCAAAATAGGTATCCCAGATATGGACAAAAGTTGACATTTTCTCGTGTTTTTCTGAATAAAGAGATTATTGATCTTGACTCTTGACAAAATGTATCAAGGATTAGTAAGTACCTACCTAGCTACTCCGACTATCGTAACTAGGTGTTAATTGGAATTCTTGAAATGTTTCCTCTGTTTTTCTTTCAACAATTTTAATAATGTTTAGCGATTGTTTTATCAACAAATATGTACCTACCTACCATATCGAATGATTAGGTACTAATTGTCTGAAAAATTCCTTGACACCTGTCCCATTGATAGAGTTGCATTTTGCAAGTGTCATCGGTGTCAGATACCTATTAGGTACCTATCTACCTACGTACGAAGAGATGGTGTCGAAATAACCAAGTAGGTATGTATCAAAAACTCTGATATCTCATATCTGGTCTGTTTTATCTAATTGCTGTACCCATTTAGGCCTATGATAGGCATTTCTTTGTACGCTGCTGGTATTTTCAGTTAATTTTCTTTGTAGTATTTTTTTATATCGTCATGGGATACTTATTGCCTCGCGAGTTTTTAGGAAATGATCAGTTTATGGTGATTCATTTTCACGGATTGTTGACAGTGTACCTACCTATTTGTTAGTTTTTATGAATCTATTTTAAAACGATCAGTCATTTTTCTGTACCTACCTATCCAGCTAAAAATGACGAAATATTAAGTTGTACATACCAATCGAGTTTGATAGACATAGTCGATGTATAATAAGATTTTCTTCAAAAAAAAAAAGTAGGAAAAACTACAGGATTTTTTTTTGGTTTTTTAGGCAAATGTTTAAATCATCACCCCTTTCAATTTTTTAATCAGACAAATTTTATAAAAACAGAGAATAGTGTGTACCTATAGGAATGTTCGCGAAATAGAATGCGTCGGAGAGGATTTGATTTTTAGCAAATTCAATGAAGGCCTTTATTTTGAGTTGAAAGTCACCCGGGAAAGGTTTTGGCCTCGAACGAGTCCCAGAAGAGAATATACGTGAGTCCTGAAAGAGGGTGAATTTTTGAAAAAATCTTGCTTTTTTCGCTCTAGTCCCTACCCAACCTATTTTTGTCAAAACGGCTCAGTTCCAACGATATTTGAGTTTTTTTTTACGACCTAGGACATTTGAGGGATTTTATGGAAAAGGTGCCTTGGTCACATTTTTGTTTTTTTTTTCTTTTACAATTTTGAATGTAAGTACTCGTATGTATTAAAAATTTTGTTTTTTATTAATTTCACCATATTCAGTGATATTGAAGTGTTCTTCCATGAAAAAAAAAAAAAAACAAATTGGAAAATGTTTGGTTGTAGAAAATTTTTTTAAGTCCATTTGAACTTGTAAAAATCAGTAAAAAAAATTGACTAAGGCCCCTTTTCCATGAAGCCCCTCATTCCATCGAAATCGAAGACCATTTCAGGGTTCCTTCAAACGTGAATCATTTTCGGATAAATTCGTGTTTTGAAGATAATTTTTTCTTCAAAAAGTACTCATTGTAATACGTACGGGTATTATGGCAAAGCATTGAAAAATATTGTTTCTGAAACTACCTAAGCGAATATTTTGGAACACGGTGATGCTAAATTTTCTCAACACAATGGTTAATTTCAAAAGTTTAAAAAAATTTAATACGGTGAGGTTTTGGCCATTTTTTTGATTTTTTAAAAATTGACAATAATAATCAAAAAAGTGGCACCAGCATTTCAGAATATTCTTCCAGCTTTTCGGAAACGATATATTTCAATATTTTGCCATGCCTTATTACCTATGAGTAAGGCTAATATTTGAGAAGAAAATATTTTCAAAACACGAATTTACCCAATAATAACCGATTTACAAATGTTCAGCCGCCAAGTAAAAATCTAAAAATGGTTTTGAATTTTGATGGCAATGGTCTAAATGGAAGCATAATGTACTATCTTCATGGAGCCGGGAATTTTTTCTACAACTGGTAGGGTAACTGGTAAGTATAGAAATGCATAAGCAAAAAAACCACGATTTTTCTGAAAATACACTCTTTTTATGTGGGTACGGCCGTTTGTTCTCTCCAGATGCACGTTATTTGAAGTTCAAATTTTCTCCAAGTGACTTTCAACTCAAAATGAAAGCCTTCACTAAATTCGGCCAATATTCTCCCACATTTTATTTTTCCGCCAGTTCTTTCGCGAGTAAAAAGGTATCTTCGTCGATAGGTACTGTAACATTTTGACATTTTATCATCCCTTAAAATTGTACCGATGTAAATAACGGTAATGAAACTGATTTAGTGGATATAAGTTTTTCCACGTGTTGTGTCGCTGTCGTTATCGCTGTCGCTGTTAATTAATTAATTACGCTACTTGTACGCGCACGAGACGAGGAATATATTTTCCTGGTTCATAAATCCCTCGGTTCACTCACGATTGCAAAAATAATGTCTCCGATGTGAAGGTACATGGCATACTCGATAACTAAAAAATTAACAAAAATTACACGCTAATCTAGGTAGACTATGTATATATATGGTATACCTAGTTGGTGTTTTATAATTACGTACATGAACGCTTCGCTCTTGCTTATAAATTAACTACACGACGTATATTTAATACCTATTACCTATCTAACCTGTAGCAAAGACTATGAACGCAGCACGAAGTGAAAATCTATAATGAAATTTACCTACATTACTCTCAGTACGTAGATTTTATAACTGGTTTTTTAATAACAATTTGTCAGTCATATTGGTCAGAATTTAATGATTGATTAGATGGCAAACACCGACGAGCGGCGACGTTCTTTGAAAAAGTTTTAATCACGTAATTGGCGGGTAAAAATTAATTAAGAAATGCGTAATGTTTGACACTTTGCTAGAATGTGTCATTTAAAAAATACGAGTAAGTACCTACCTAATAGTTCAAACTGTAAAGTCATTTCATTGCGTGCACTTTTAATTTTTTTTTTCACTTGTTATACAATGTACGGAAATAGAAAAAAAATTGACGCTAAAAAAAGCACGAATATAAATAAATTTTTGTGTGGAAAAATTTACATAGGTTTGATAATATTGTAATTCGTGGTACGGCAACGGTATGGCGGTGTAAGAAGAAAGATTATGTATGTAAATTACAAGAGTCGATTTGTACCTATATAGTAGTAGTAGTAGTAGAATTACCGCAGTGAAACGATTATATACTTACTTACTTGTTCTTCGAAGATGCACTCTAATTCTGGACACGTGTCGAAAATGAAATAATTTGGCGTATAATTTATCTACTTATCGAATATTATGTACTGAATTTTGTACAATTATAATTAATTAGTAGTCAATGAACATAGAGCGTTAAAGAAAGTAAAAGAGTAAAACTTTCGCCGAGTTATCTTAAACGAATAGCGAATTATATTATTTTTACTTTGAAATACGAGTACTATGCGTACTTGTATGTACCTCCAGCTAGAAGTACATGTACGAGCCTCATACCTATAGGTATATACCTATTCTTATGGTACCTCTACCAACAGCACTAGTGTGTAATGCGAGATGGTAAAAAGTAAAAGTTTAAGTGTATCGTGTTCAGTAAGTTGAAACGACAATCGTATGTCATTACTTGTCTTCGACCATTTATTCCGAATAACGTATAAATATTATAAATTTCTAATAAATAGTTTATTTTACGCTCGTGTAACTCGGATGCTCCTTTACCGTTCTGCGACGATTACCTTTTGTCGTCATTAAGGTAGGCGAACTTTCTATGTAGGTACCTATCTATTTACAGTTTACACCCAACATTTGATCAGAATGATCACAATTACCTACCATCATTATCAACCTATACGAATAAATCGAAAACTAATTTACCTTACGCAAAAGTTCGACGTATATTTGTTCTTTATTCCCTGACTAAGATACGTACATCAACTCTTAACATTATAGGTACCTACCTACCTACTACCTACCTAGTACCCAGTACCTACGCAGGATTGTCTGTCTATAAGGATAGGTAACAGCCATATTGAAAAACAGCTCTTCTCAAGAAACCAATAGGTCTTGATACCTCGAAGCTATATTGAAAGTTTTTACACGCATTGAAATGTCACGTGGCGTAGTTCAATATAGGTAAGGTATACAGTTTGCTCACATAATTCTTGTGCTATCACTTGTCACAACTACTACATAATAAGTTATATGAACTCGTTGAAACATCTGAATTAACATTTTATACTGCAATGTTGAGATCACACTCGCTGTACATCTATTAAGTAGGTAGAGGTACATGGCGAAAACCTCGCGGGTGCCTTTTTCCTATCTCATGTACGTATCTTTAACCGGAGGCGTTTTATCGGTAGTTCGTTTTGATTGATTGATTCTAAGGTGTAATCTGTTTTATGAGAAAGGCTTCCTTTATGTTTTCAGTCTTTGAGGCGCTGCTTGAATAAATTACTTTTCTAAAAAGTTCATCTCATATGACTTGATTAGATGTAATTCTAATACGCACATAGGTAATACCTACGAGTACATTAGAGTGGACCACCAAAAAAAAAAATGTCGGCGGATTTTAATCAAATTCAGCAGAGACCTTCGTTTTGAGTTGAAAGTGGACCACAAAAAATTTTAGCTTCGGAGGTACCCCTGGAGGGGAGAATTAGGTCTCAAAAGAGGGAGCATTTTTGAAAAAATCGTGTTATTTTTGCTCCTGTAGTAGTTACACAACTTGTTTTGGGAAAATGACCCAGTCTTAAATGAAAGTATTTGAGATTCTGCGTCAATTTATGCTATTGCCGTCAAAATTCAAGACCTTTTAAAGGGTTCTACTGAGCGGTTAAAAATTTGCAAATCGCGTATCTTGGATTAATACATACTAGATACGTGTTTTGAAAATTTTTTTTTGGCATATATGTATTTTATATTAATCATGTCAAAATATTGAAACTTGAAAAATATTATTCCTGAAACTGAACAAATATTTTTGAACGCAGGATTTGATCGATAAAAAATATTAGTCCAGGCTAAATATTAAAATTATAGACCCTCGTACACCCCTCCCCTCCACGACAAAGGCTTTAAGATGTATTTTGAAAAATAGTTTGATGGAAAAAGGCTAATATACCTACTTACCTAATTAAATGCCCATGCTATAATTTTGTCAAATTATCAATCGCAAGCGTCCAACTTTCATATGTATTATTCATCATGGAAAGTTGAGCCTTCACGATGTAAGTTCAACCTCGAGTTTACCAGATTTTGATTTATAGCGAGGTACCGATTGATTTTGAATCTGCATCTTCAATCTAAAACTTCGCAAACGGATTTTCTCTTAGTTTAATTTAAAAATCCTACATCGTTTTGGAAGAGCTTCAGCCACATTTCCTTCTTGATCTGAAAAATGAATAATTTTAGAATTGACCATGGTCATTTCGATATGCATTATTACATCATGTTTGTGTAATCACGTTGATAATAATTGCTAATGATCATTTTCTTGTTTCATTTTTTTGCAGGTATGTACAATTTGCTGCACTAAAGGATACTTACACGTATGGTTATTGGTACGACCGCCGTCAATTTATGGGATAATTTATGACTCGAAGCAACAGTTCAACCAGTAAATATTTAACTGCCCAGAGTGAAGTTCAAGTAACACTTGATATTCAACTAAAAACAATAAAACACTGACCCGAGTAATATTTCAATTCAAGTACCTCGTCGTCGGAGTCGTCGGAGTCGTACAGAGTATTATATAGGTATTAAAATTACCAATAATACGCGGTAAACACGCCGTCCGCCGTTCCACTATCCATAGTCCACTCCATCCATACGTAGGTACCTACTACCTACCTTTATGTAACATCTTGATTCGCAAGCTAACGGGCAAAAACGGTTTTAAATCAAAACATTGTGATGACCTTAGAGGCATTCATGACAACCGTGAGAATACAACTTTGCGCAAAGCTGTAACCCATTAAGCGACCCAATTAAACGTTGCATAGTAAGTTTCAGTTTAAGCCTATTTGCAGTAAATATGCGAGATATAGGTACTCGCACATAGTATAGCCAACGACAAAGCTACGAGTATCATGTTATCTTCTGTTTCTATTACCAACAACACAGCACAAAGCACATCCTAAATGGCATAATCGTGATTAAGTAACATAGCTCGAATATCTATGCGTTTGAGTATCTCTACCTATCTTCTACCTATGGTGAATTAAACGCTGTCTTTAAAATTTAAAAGCAACATTACTAATGGTAAACACTTGTTGTCGTGTACTCTTGTAAATTCCTCTCGTACCTACATAGGTATTGAAAAATTTTTCACTACTGATGGGTTTTCCTTTTATTCTAATTTGTTAGTAAGAGAGAAAGTGATGACTTGTCAATGGCAGTTACATAAGTTATATGCCATCGTGTGAGGCGCTGCATATTTAGATTTTTTTTTCATTTCATCAAAATAGATTACACTTTGGTCTTGGTATATGTACGAAAAAAGGTAACTACAAATACGAGTATCAATGCAGGAGAAAAGAATAGTGAAGAATGTTAGGTGAATCGCGCGTTCAATCTGTCTAGATGTAGCTGTGTAAAAATTAATGAAATAAAATAATCCACCGTGAAGGTTAACTTTATAGCGTTTATGAATTCATCGATAGTTAAATAATAATCATACGTGTATATCTCTATTATAATATCCACTATACAGGCTCGCATATCATCATTATTTCCTGTGTACCGCGATCAATCTGCCTTAATGCATTATTAAACCAAGTACGCGCGACTTTTTTAATAATGAAAAAAATCTTATATTGATATGTAAGCACCTATACTCTATTATTATAATGTAAACAATGGAACAATGACCGTATCATTTTTCTACAAGTGGACATCTATTTACGACTAGCGTAAACCTGTTTAAAGAAAAGCTCCATGCGGTTCGCATGTTCTTTAATTAAATAATCAATAATTTTCCTCTTTGCTTCATAAGTGGAACGTACGTGCGGCTAGATTCTTATTCATTGTGAATCCTGTAAGTGCCCTAATAGTCAGCGAGCGTTTTCGAAATTTGCGACATCTAATGGTAGGTAATACATTCATGTGGCCATTCGGGTAGATTACAAAAAAAAAAAATCCAGAGGATTTTGACCAAATTTAATGAAAACCTTAATTTTAAATTCAAAATCACTGAGAAAAAATTGTAGCTCCGAAGATATCCTCGAAGGAGAGATATTGATCATCAAGGTTCTCCTGAATGACCGAAATTTGCAAATCGCTTATTTTATGGTCAGTTCGTGTTTTGAAAATATTTTCTTCAAATTCCGTCAAATTTTGCACTATACCTAGGTATGCCAAAACATCGAAAGAGATTAGGAATACGTACAGTGTGTTAATTTTCCGAAGGTGTGATACACACATCATGCTCAAAATGTGTGGTCTCAAAAGTCTATATCAAATGCAAATAATTATTATTCTGAATGTTTAGCTTTTGAAGCCCTTAAAATCCTTTCTATGCCAGGTATGCATAGATATAAACCTAAATATATTCCAATCGGACATTTTGCATAGGTACTCACTTTTTTTTTCAATTTGCGATCTTGACACAAGATTTCATTATTTGGTCTAGAATTAATATTCTGTTTGACATTAATGATGGTAAATTGCATTTTATTCTTATGTACTTACATTACGTGGGTAATTTTGATATGATGAAATTTCATTGGGCGAGTTTATAAAACGCTCATATACTTATTTATCACGTGCTAAATAATGTTTGGAAAACTGTACCTATGCCTATATGTTCATGGCTCCTGGAATCATATTCGCATATTATGAAACTAAAAGAATAAAATGCAATGGGGCCAATTTATGTAGGTACATACCTATAGTTTCTTTCGATAACGACAATGTTGCGATTGTTTTTTGTGCATTTGGATCTATAGCGAGTCGATGCGGTAATGATGAAATTTCAACTGATTATGGTTTCATAAAAGTGATGATGAAGAATAAAGTAAATAAGTATTACACCTTCGTGAACAGGATCAACCGAAATTGTAAATTTCCACTGTAGTTGACTAATTTTGCGGGTTATGCGCTAATGAATTTTCTACTTTAGTTAGGTAGATACAGGTAGGTATAGACGTACGTACATAATGCTCACTACTATGGTGGCATGGCGTAAAAAAAAGATTACCTACTGAATCTAAATCTTTGATATGATCAAAAGATGACAATCAGTGTTCTGCGTTATAAGTACGTACCTTGCTACTGAGTTCCGTTTGTTCTGTGTCATTTTGGCTACAAGATGTTGGGAATTTTACCCTATCCCGTATCCGTAGGGTATCTGATACTTTAGGTGTTTCTGAGATGAATATACGAGTACCAACTTTGGCGTCTCCATTGGCCAAATAATTTGGTAATAATATTTCGCGTTGTTTTCACACGTCACGCCTACACGCGGCTAGTTACGTTACGAAAACAATGCTCGTCCTTGTTCATTACTCGTCAGGTCAGTACTTGCAACAATACCCACATGAAGTCTCCATACACACGCACATCAGCCAATGACAATGTTCCACTTTCACCGCATCATTATTATTACATTCGTTTAATATTAACGTGAATTATAATAAATTATTTTTCATCCCAATCGTAAGGGCGTCTAATGAGGTGCCTTCGAGCTGATTTGTTTTTTACAACAATTTTACTTGCATGTCTTTCCAAATTTTATGAACTGAAAATTGATATTGACTTTGTAGGTAAGTAAATAAAAGAAAAAATCACGTTTACGAAAAACACTGCGTTTAGAAACATTTTCAATATTTCAAAGAAATCTGATAAAAAATAAACAATTTTAGGATAAATAGGATTTCTTGGTTTTTTTTTCAAGTATAGGACGCCCGATTTCCAGGCATGGCATGACTTGATATTGAAATGCTATTATTTTCAGAAAATTATTTTAAAAAATATTAATCAACAACTCGGGAGCTGGGAGGGAAGAGTGTAAATAATATCGAGCCACTCATAGTATTAGCGCTTTACATCTAATTGTAAGAAGATCTACTCGTATGATGCAATCGTTCGTAAAGTAGGTACCTAATAGGTAATAGGTATCCCTTCGTGGCTTGATAATCGAAAATGATCGTTTTCATGTCTTCTAATGCGCGTCGCTCAAAATTTAAATTTTTCGAAAATATTGACCTTGAAAAAAACTCGTTTTTTGGCAAGTTAAAAAAAATTTTTTTGAGCATCTTGCATCGATTTTTGAGCTTTACAAAAAATATATGTCGTGCTATAAGGCAGGTATCGCTAAATTTTGAAGGAAATTTCGGGGAGGGCCTTCTCTCCGTTTTTTCTACGAATTTTCAAAATTTTAACCCCGCGCCCCCGAAAAAACCATTTATGGAAATTTTTCTGCTTATACGTAGGTACTTATATACCCACTATTTTTCTGTGAAAATTTCAAAATTTTTGGACCACCACCTCCAGATTGAATTTTGAGCACACTACGGTGGAGGGGTGGCGGTCATATTGTTCGGGTTTGACCGGATGGGGGATCCAGGGGGTCGACTCACAACATTTTTTGAGATGGTTTTACATCAATACTATTTTGAAAATTTTTCATGGAAAAAAATGTATTTACTTCTTTCATGGCTTGAAATTCATTAACTAGCTAATCTCAAAATTAGGTACCTACGAGATGGCCAGCTCATCAGAATTATTATGTTCCTCAACATGAAGGTTTTTGATATACTTACTCGTAATATTTAGTTTTGTCATAACCCGTTTCCAAATCGTAGGTAATAATTTTGATTTTTTCAAAAAAGTGACCTCTATTGGGTCGTCCGCTATTGGCAATTTACCTTATTTTTGAAGTGCGATTTTTCATATTTATTCATTGAAAAATGGTGGCTTTTTTGCCACAATGTACGGCTTCAAACTTTTTCAAAACTTTTACCTGTACAAGTAGTAAGTTGAAACGTTGAATTTGGATTTTCTTTTTTAAATCAGTGAATGAATATTGAAAAGCATTCACACATCGATAAGTACACAATTTAAAACTTGCATCCATTCTCTGAACGTCCATCAGTCATTTTGAATATTTTTTCGAAAATTTATCTTCTCATTTATCTATACATTTACACGTATTTATCAGTGATCTTAAATTCCTTTGCGAAATAAGTAGATCAGTGGGAGGACAGATAATCCTATCCAAACGATACCTATATCAGCTGAGACTTTTAAAGAATTTATGATAACTGAAACGATAACATCATGAACTCGTGAGAATTTCGATATTTTAATGTACGGATTGCTGCAGAATGGGGTACCTTTAGGCGCCAGCATCGGCATATACATACACTATAATATGATATTTATGTACCTAGCGTATCTACATAGGTACCTCTACTTAGCTAACACCTCTACCTATGTTCATTTATCGTTGTCAGAAAATTTTGTGAATGTAGTTTTCCCTGAACTAAAGTTTCAAACATAACAATTAATCTGCAGAATCAAAAATTATAATCTTGAAAATATCATAATTATCCAAGTGTTTATGACAGAAGATATAAAGCTTGAAGTTTTAAAACCACAAAAAGGCCACATTTTTCACGAGAATTTATTTTAAGGATTTTTTGACCCTATCTCCCACTTTTTTCAAAAAATTCAGATCATAATTTTCAGCATATCGATGATCAATTTTAAAAGAAGGGGAGAGGGCAGTTATTAAGCTCAAAATCCATGCTGATGGTGCAAGAAATTATCATGCGTTTAGTCAGCACAATACAGATTGGTGTGAAAAAGCGAGTTGATTTTCTATACTCTAGTTCTTTTTTATTTATTTAGGTTTTTATTATTACGTATTATTTTTTTTTATTTTCAAGGTTAAGGATTTTTACTATCTTTTGCTCGTTTTGGAATCCCACCATCAAAAATTTTGATATGAAAGTTAATTATGTACTTACTCATCATTTTCTATCATCAATTCCTCAATAAAATGGCAACAATAATTAAAGAAACGAAAAATAACTAAACAAGTTGCGAAAGATGAGTTGAGAATCTCAAACTATTTTCGAAAAATAATTGATCCATTGTACCCACAAAAAATTTCCTGTAAGTTTATAGTCTATTCTTGTTGATTGAAAACAAGTTACATTTTGCATTCATTACCCATATTAGTACCTAGTACCTACCTAACCATTACTGTGATCAAATTACCACCTTAAGCCTATAATATCTTCAAAAAATTTGTCTTGTAAGAATACACAGTTCGTTAAACCAGACAAGATATGTTGAACCATAACGAATCTTTTGAATGTGGCTTATTAATCTTTGGTAATCCAATAATTCTAATCCATTCAGCATTCACGAATACCAAAAATATCAAACAGAATCACGTCAAGGCGATATTAAAATTTAGATATGCATATTTCATTTGCAATTATATTATTTACTTGTCACAAGTGCTAAGTAGGTAGGTATCCCACACCTAAGTATAGGTATTCACGTTAATCCGCAAATGTTAGAAGACTTTTTTCAGATAGGTATATCCACCTACTATATTATATCTACGAGAGTCAAAATATATCGTTAGTTTAAATCAACTCCTTCTCCATATCTTTACCCCCCTCCCCAAAAAAAACAGTAAAACTAACAGAAAACATACTTTAGGTAAATCCGTGTCCAATACGCGTATACTAATCATCTCATGAATACATGAAGTAAAAAAAAACAATTGATCGGTCCGTTATACCTTTAAATTACTATAGGTTGATCCGGACTGTTGAAGAAATTCTTTGTTTTAACCCATGCGATCTTTTTATTAATATATTGTACGAGATAACAAGAACTAATTTTCCGCTTTAATGTGCGAATATCTCGTCGTCGGTATTTTACGTAAGATGAAACGCCTACGGATTATTGGAAATAGGCCTTCTGCGTGTACCTACCTACATGTGCGGTAAATCATGTACGAGTACCCACATAATTAGGTAATAAATAGGTGTAGCAGATTCGATGAGATTCGACTTACGTTTACCTCAATCTAGATAAAAATCGTCCGCTAACCGTACGTTACAAAATTAAGTTCTGTGTTGCATTTTTTGGAAGGAATATCGTGAAAAAAAAGATCGATAATGATTTACGAGGCGTTTAACTGCGATAAAAGCTACACCGTCGACTATCTCGATGTGTAATTCTTCACACGCATAACGAGACACTGGTTTTGAAAATAAGAAGTGTGCCAAATAAAGCGCATTTAATTATTAGGAATGTTGCAGTGGCGCTGCGTTAGGTAATTTATTAACCTGTAGGAATGCCATTTATAATGAAGCTTCGTATACTCGTAATTCATCGCTGAAAAATGTCATTAATAAAAATTATATATTTTTCCCTCTTTTCTTGAACAGTCGAGACTCGATTACTCGCGTGTTTGCGGGAATCAACAGTTGTCGGCTTGATTAATCAAGTTTCCATTAAATGTGTACCATCTTCCCATCTCCTCCCCCCTCCTCGTCTCTCTTCTTTATCATCAATTCCAACATTGATGGCTCTATTTGAAACGTTATTTTGAAAATTTATTTTCACCGAGGAAATCGTTACACAATCCACTTACTGAAATTTTCGCTATTTTTATAAAGTAGTGCTCAGAACTGGTTGCTACAACAGTAGATCGGTAGCTCGCTTGGTACCTACCCAAGCGTTTTTTTCTCTTATCTTCAACGCTTATAATTGCATGTTCTTGATTTCGTGAAGAACCTTTCATGACCTATGTGTAAGTTAGGAAATATAATAGTTCAGAACATAACGATCGCCCGATCACGTTCACTACAAAACTCCAGATATTATACTAATAACATTAAAAAGTGATTGGTTTTCGTAGGGGAAAAAATGCTCATTTGTAGTATGAACACATATGTACTCAGATTTCGAAAAAAATTGTTTTTTTGAAATCAATATGTATTCTGTGAATGTACTTATGTGAACAAAATTAGGTAGCAAAACCCATTTTTAAAGAATTATAGAAACATTATTTTAAATCTGAGAATTCTTCCTTAATGCAATAGAGTTATCCCAGTCGCATGCATCAAAAATTTTGGAACAGTACAAAACTGAATTGAAAGAGCATACAAAAATACATCATCAGACAAAATCTCAGATAATTTTTTATGAATAGGTCAGCTTTTCAGATCAATTTGGTAACATTTTGATTTTTCTCCTATTTTGACCCAAATTTGATTTTTAAAATTCACCGAAAATCGAAAAGTGCACTTGAATGCCTGAAATTTCAGATTCAGCTTTGTCCATTTCAAGTTGTTTTTTTTTTTTTAGATGGGACACTTAACTCCCTTGTGAAGTTGTGAGACTTAACAACGCTAAATCGAAATTACAAACAAAAAATATATTCCATTACCTACCTACGTAGGTATCCAAAATTTCATGCGCTATAAAAGTTGTTTTTTTTTCAAAATGATTCAAGAATGAGAAAAATCAAAATTTCACTTCTTTTGGCTAGAAAGGTGAAATTTTGTATTGGTAGCCTGAGTATCCTTATTCTGACGCCATTCTCTATCTCATAAATCGATTGAAAGCATGCTATTCAGCGTTGTTTAACAAATTTTTGGAAAAATTACATTGCAGTGAGGCCAAAAGACCCACTAGAAATCGTTCCAATCAATCTACTTACGAGGTTGAACATGGCTTGAATTCGCTTTTAAATTTATAGGAGGAGACGGAGCAGGGGGAGAGGTTCAACAAGGTATGTAGTAAGTACCGATGTTCAGTTTTCTCACTCGTTCGGATGAAATTTTGATTTTTCCCCAAAATTCCAGAAATAATAGGCTAACAATATCTTTTCTCTTTTTTTTTTTTTAAACATGTGTGGGGCGTTTTTTGGTGATGGAGAGTGAAGGATAAGGAGAAGAGGAGATTAAGAGAGCTAACTTCATAACTTTCCAATTATTCTAACTATTTGCGATTTTCCTTGTCCCAAAATTTTATCTAATCAGAGCACATAAATAAACAAATCACACAATCAATTTTCTTTTCAAAAGAAAAAAAAAGATCATGATTATCTCATAGCTCCAACTAACAACAAACCGACGCATTATAAACGCTGAATAATATATACCTAGTACCTATATACCTATGTGGCTATGTAGGTACCCAAATTCCTCATAAATATAGGTAATTCCGGCCCTTCACAAACACTTCCATGATACTTATCAAACAATAGCATTTTATCACGCGATCTTAACCTTTAATCAGTTGATTAATCTGAAAGAAGAAAAAATAAAGAATTAATTTTTGCCAAATACACACCACTTTCACCAATCAATTTGATTTTTTGTAAATAACGAATTCTTTTTTTTTTGAAATTTTACACAATAAGTAGGTAGGTATCTAACGAAACCTCGGGTAATAATTTCACTGCATAAACAATCGATATATTTTAAGATAACGGATTCGTGCATCGAGAAAAAAAGCAAACAAATTGTTCAGCTTCGGCGACAAAAGTCCGATAAATTGGTCACGTATTAAATGCTACATGCACGTCGATGATCGCAAAATAAGATGAGAAATTTTACCCGAAATTACCTACCAAACGAGTGTACCTAATATGGAACGATGCATCGATGAATAAAGAAGGATACTTGACGAGTCAACGACACGTACGATTTTTTACGTGATTATCTCTCGATTTGGATTCAGATTTCCAAATGATAGGTAGACTCAGACCAGATTATAAAATAATCAACCGGAATTGACATTTACCGTATTTACGTAATTGCACGTTTTTAGCCTGCGAGAAAACAGTAAACATAATTACGAGGTATACCTACCTATACCTACAACATGTGTTTGTGTTAAAGACTTATGTGTATTCTCACAAACCCACCTGAAAAAGGTAAACCGTATTAATTAAACTTGAAAACTCTCCGTATAGATAGCTATATTTAAATTTTTATAAGATTCACTTTTCTTATCTGATCCGTTATTGTCATTCAGATACGAATATAAATAACAGCCCACGCTTTACGTATAGGTAGGTACGTAATAATTTTTTTTCTTACGCTATACATATCGAGCCGCAGAGCGCAGAGCCGAGCTATTTAGTGAAGAACGACTGTGCTGCGTGTCGTCTCGTAAAAATCCTATTATACAATGGCCATTTAACAGATGCAATTTTACTACCTTAAAATTACCTGGTCTTGGAGTACTACTGTATATCTGGGGTAATTGGACGTTATTTTGCGTCGGTATATTTATATGAATACATTTTACGCTATAATACGTATAAAATCTATCGCCTTGTCGTCGTACTTACTTAACTTATATCCTGTATTCTGTTTCGTTTAATAATTTTAACAACTTGTAAGACTGTCGGTTGCATCTCGCAGTTAACGAACACCTTCATTTTCTTCACTACAGCTACAACTACAGCTTTGTAACCGTGCATGTACGTATAGGTACGTACAAATAAAAACGCGCATTACAGTATGCACGTTTGACGTTTACACCGGTATAAGTTGATGGGTAATACTGATACAGATTATACAGTTTCATCTGGTGATCTGGGTTCGCGGTACGCCAAGGCACTCTTACATTGGCAAATCAATAGAGCGAATTACCGTAACAAGTGTCAAGAATGCCTGTTTATGTCGAGATGAATAGAAGAACTGAAGAACCCGTGGCTAACAACGAATAATGTGCATTGTACTTGTACCTATCAGGCATAGGTACATTACATACATCTGCATAAGATCATTTGCACAATAGAGAGCATGATTTCCGGATTTTTGCACTTGTAAGTAGGAACACACAACTTTTCAGGCATGAAATTGGCTTCAAAAAGAAATTCGCGTTTTCTTGATAAAATTCAATTTTCGAGAGTCTGCTATGTTTAGAAAAAATGAGCAACCAGTTGGAAACAGACAGATTCATCAAACAAGCCACCTTACAACCCTTATTACACCATATCAATTTTCAAAACATACAAATTTTAGAAACATCGCAGTTCGAAACACTTACGTACAGTCGTACAAGGTAACTTTTTCAACTTATTATCAATTCCGGTTGAGCTGGAATTCGGGTTACTGAAAAAGCATGTCACTCAAACCTCAAAACCAAATTTCGAGCTGACGGAGTTAATTTTCCGATTTTTGGGAAATTTTCGAAAATAGCGAAAACAGCATATTAGTGCAAGTATATGCCTAGTAAGTACTAAGTACTTATTGATTTTCTTCAAAAAGAATACAATCATAGAGATAAAAATCTGAACCTCGGATTACATAATGAAGTCGACGCCCTACCCCATCATTTGGTAGATATCATTTTCGAGCTGATTTGAAGCTCCCTTTGCTTCTAGTCGAACTTGACTTTTCTCTAGAAATATTAAATCGCTCCAGAAAGAGTTAATTGTACCTAATCAACTCTAGCTGTTGAAAATCTAGTCGTGTCAGGAGCTCGACATTTCGAATCGATTAAAGGTGAATCGCCAATCTGACGTAACAAGTTGAAAATGTATTTTTTTACAAGTTAAAAAATCTAAAATTTTGAAAAATTTCCGAAATCTTCAATTTTTACAACAAATGTAAAAATCCATTTCTGGTGTATATCATGATTGGTGGCGGTGAGGGGAAGTCGACTTCACGAGGTAGATGAAGTTTTGAAAAATTTGTGACAAAAATGGAAGATTTTGGAATTTTTTTTTAATTTGAGATTTTCTAACTTGTAAAAAAAAAAAAAAAATACTTTCAACTCGTCACCTCGGATTTATGATTAGATTTGGAATGTTGAGCTTATGATAAGATTTAATTTTCAATTGTCGAAGTTGCTTACAACGCTTTCTGGAGCGATTAGATGAAGCTCTGAAAAATTTCAGGCGAAAATTAACGATTTTCCGGATTTGCGAATCACCTGCCTGGATTGAATTTTGAGCGAGTGGAGTTTATTACAGCAAATAACACCTTCTGGACCAATTTTAAATTTCTGGAGAAAAGTCTACCTACTTCTGCTGAAGGCTCCACATTGGCTCAAAAACGATGGAAATTGATTCGAGGGATCAACGTTATATGTAGAAACGGTTTTTAGACTTTCATCTCTATATTTATTCTTTTTGTAAAAAAATCAATGTACGTATGTATATGTACCATATTAGGCCATTTCCGCCATTTTAAAAAATTCGACAAAAATCAATAAATTAACTTTGGCAGCCTAAAATCTATGATTTTGAGGTCTGTGTGACATGCTCTTTCAGTGAACCAAATTTCAGCTTTATTGGAGTTGAAGGTTGTAAACGTTCCCTCATTTAATGTTATAGATACCTACATATATGAAGAGGTCCAAACACGTATCCCCAACTTCAACTCAATGAAGTGTTTTACAATACGTCATCTCACTTAAAAAAAATTGATTGAATTTTAAATACAAAACTGTGCTGAAAAAAACATTAAAATGGAATAAAAAAAAATAAAATGATTAGGTACTTTTTGGAAAAAAAACATATTATGTAAATATGTAAATACCTACTACCTAATAAATTCAAGTAATTGGACCAGTGCTTACACTTTACAACTACGAGTATGCATTTGCAAACAATTAAGGCTTTATGGTCTAAGTCCGGGGGGGGGGGAGGGGTGGCGAGGGAGGGAAGTGCGATGGAAAGCGAAGTATGGTTCGGAAAAAAACAGTATTAAAAAGTACAACTGTTGTTTGTGATGTTTTTCTTTTATGGCGAGCTTAGAGAACTTTTACTACTGTATACTTTTTGGCTCAGATTGTTTGAGGCTATCGTTTTGGAAATGAAGAATACCTAGTACCTACCTACCTAATGTTATTTTTTCCTCTCTTTTTTTGAAACATCATTGATACTGTTTTTGATGTTTATAATTTCAAAATACTTCCTCTCTCCTTATTCATAAAGGAATTTTGTACAGCGTAAGGTACTTAAGTATATCCAAATTTTCTCATGAGGGATTGAATTTATCTTAGGTACGTCAATATGTACCATGCAATATACCTTAATTACCTACCGATAGGTTTTTTGTAAAATTTGAATGCAGCTTATACTTACCTAGATGTATTGCGATTCAAATTCAATATTTAGATACTCAGATTAGGTGTAAGATTTGAGTAGGTAGGTACGCCTTTTTCAAGCAAATAATTATGCATCTATATACTACATGCACATTATCTCAGGTTATGTATACCTAGGTAAGGTACACGTGTTCATCTATAACCTTTGACCACTTTCCTTTTTTGAATCATAATTGCTGTTACGAAATAGTATACCAACTAAAGAAAAATTAAGGAAAAATTGCTCAGCAGCCCAGCGTTGTAATTAGAGTCGATTTAATAGAAACGTGAAATGGTGCGACCGGATACTTATCCGAAAATATCAAAAGATGCAGGCTAGGTACTATAGGTACGATGAATGCGCAACCATTGGTATATCTTATGCAGAGTCTTCGAAGCCGTATTCGGCAAAAGTAAGTTTCGTCTATAAATACTCGTGTTGTAAGTACATACATACGTGCCTCGATCAGAAGCACGATTGACCAACGCTTCAATATAGGTATAGGTATAAGAATACCTATACTTACAATATGTAATTGGCGTAATGGAAAATAACACGTTTTGGAAACATATAGCCAGCGCGTTTTTTAATAATTCGTTGTACAAATAAATTAAGTTACGCGGTCGTTAGTCTTTGGAGAGATTTAGAAGAGCGCCGCCGCGCCGGTCGGTCTCGCCAAACACACCGAACTGCGAGAATTATCCAATATCCATACCTATAGGGAAATTGTCACGTCTATCGTTGCTACCGTAATACGATTTGAGGAGAACATTTTACCAATGGATTTGATTTTCTTTCTTTCTTTTTGCCAATGTAACTTTGACACTCGTTGTGGAAACGCAGACATACAGAGGTACACCAGGTTATGGCTAAAAAATCATACTGGAACGAGGTCAATTTATAAATCGTCTTGCACATTTGGTCACATACAAATTGTTTTTGTTTGCGATTTATAATTTTTTTTTTCTGTGTCTGTATGGTAAGGTAGAGGTATGCACGCACGTATAGTTACCCAGGACAAGAGTCACTTACGCCAATTGTTTCTATTGTTAAATTACGCGCGCACAAATGAAACGAGCGTTGTCATTGTATTGTGTGTTAAGTACCCTATAAACTATTCAAAGATTCAGTTTAAACGTAGATATAGGTATAATATGTATTAAAAAATAGCGCTTAAGCACGGGAATTGGGAATGGGAATGGGTAATGGGTAATGGGTATGAGTATGGGCAAGCGCACACATATGACTTTGTGCCCGTGAATAAACGCGGCAGTCGCCTAAGTCCAACATGTGCGAATACGGATAGCTTTCCTGTGATGGCGAAAACTATCCATTGCTGGATATACCTTTATCTACCTATGCTTAGGCCGCAGCAAAAACAATCGTCAATACGTGCTTGTAATTTCTTTACGTGATTGAAGCATGTATTACCTGTGACGGAAGGTTACTTCGTGGTCTAGTCGTGTACTACACAGATTTCTAGTACTTATACTACATATAGCTCTTGCTTTACGATACCTTTACAGGGTACATGGTAAACCCAATCTTTCATACGTGCCAGTTGTCATACTAATGAATAGACGACCACAGAAGAAAGTCTACCGTTATCTCTGCATAAGTTAAAGATACCGAACCTTTATGTTATTATACCACATAGTACAATGGCGCAGCTTTGCTATAGGTAAAATAAAAAATAATCCTGCAGATCTGACTGGATTGGATGGCGTTTCAGAGACAGACGAGCATATACATACATAGGAAATGAAAACATGTCGATTCAATTAAGACTTTTTCCATCGCCCTAATCTACACAATATAAGGCTGCGTGAATTAAGGTGTAGGTAATTAAAATATCATTAATGATTTTTAACGTAGGGTATTTTATGCGATAGATGGATCCGATTTAGTAGATATATAACTTGACATTGGAAAGCATTCTCTCTCTAATTGCGGGTACACTATACACGCTGCAGAACATCGCGAAAGCCATTCTCCACAATGGCTCATTAGCACCCAAGTTCCGCTAATTCGCCCATGACTCGAGACTTCTTCAACGTAAGTGTCCAAATGTAAGTTTATCATTTTGCCAAACATACCAGGTGTCCTGTCCTCCGAGAAAATTGCTAAAATTATGTTTTGGACTTTTGCAATATATAACCTGCCACCTTGACGAATGGTGACTAGAAGTTGGCGTTATGAAGTGCTCTTGATCAAATTCAAAAGCAAAAATTTGGTAGTTATTCATTCGTCTGAAAAATTTTGAAATTTCGATTTCAAAAAATCTGCATTATTTGTTGCCTGTCTTTGAGGGGAATAATTATAATTTGTGCGATATACCTACTTATCCAAGATATGCACCTCATAAAAAGTCTATTATAATTTCAAATTTTTATATAATCTGGTATGTACTAAAGATATAAAACTATGATTGAATTGATCCAGCTTAAAATTTCAATGACCATAACAGTTACAAAAGTGTTAAAAAATTATTGTTCAGCTCCAGTATCAACTTTAATTCAAAAGTTTTGACAATTCTGACATAATTTTTTGAGACGAACAGAAAACATTCTCATACAAAATTGCCAAAATTTTCAAAAGTTGAACTTTAGTCAATTTTGAAAGTAAATTCTCAAATATACAACTTTTCAAAACGCGCGAATTACGTTATTTCGTGAAATATATTGTCTAACATTGAAATTAAAGGAGCTATGAGCATTAATTTATAACAGTTTTGGGGCACTTTTGAAACTTCATTTGTCAACAGCGCCTTCAAATTCAAAAGTATGCTATTTTATGAAAGAACCTTGTGTTGTTCGCTTTGGAAAGTTATGCTGGAAACCATACCTACTTACTTACTTGATTGTTAGTCAAAAATTGGATTTTTGATAATTCACAAATCTTTGACCTCTTCAATTATCAAATTTGGCGATAGGGCCAGAAAAACTTGATATTAGGTGCAAGTGCGTATTCAGAACAAAACTTTAGCAAGACTTTGTTCTCATCAGCGATTATTACCTACTAGTGAACATTCTCTCGTCAGAATAAAAGTAGAATAGCTTAAAAAGGATTGGTAGTGGTACTTTCATATCAAATTGACAAAAAAATCAATTATTTCTCATTTTTTTCACCAGAGTTCTGAATATGTAATTCACTTAATTTCAAAGCAAGGAGGTCGAAATGGGGGCAATTTGTAATTTTATAATTTTTCTACAAATTGATTTTTTTGTAGAGGGGGGGGGGGGATAAATGGTTCCTATTTCGAGTCCGCATTGGTCCTGCTTTTAAGGAAAACCCTCCCTTGACGTCCAAGTGGAAAAAAATTTGAAAAAATGATCGCTTATTTATTTTAATTTAATATCTGATTAGTTATCGTCTATCTACAAATTGTACAAACTTAAAATCCAAATTCTTACGTTATAAGTTATAATTCTGTAAAGTATTATTTGAATAGGTACTTCAAAAATTCACGAAAATATTTAAAAAATAAGTCCAGCTGTCATCGAACACCTTGTATACTTTCGCCATGAAAGGACTTATGAACCTCGCAGTCAATATTTATGAAAATAAAGCCGAACCTTATAATAGCTCTTTGTTGTTGGTGTTCATTCGAATATTCGTCAATATCCGAGTGTGAGGTCCACTGTGCCTTTTCAGGCTTTGGTGGCCGGCGCCATTAATAAGATTCTCAGGAATATTCCCACCGCGAAGGCGTTAATGAAAAATATCCACGCTTCTTTTTTTTTTTTCAATAAAAAACCTCAACTGATTAACGTCATGTTGCGATGTCGCAATACGCTGTATATGATAATTAGCCAATTTTTGGACAACGTTTATGACTGTGGTGAAATATGTACAAAGCGCATTGACACCGTTATGGAGAGTTGTATGTACTTATAGGTTCAAATCGAACGTGTCACATAAATCATTTGACAGAATGAAACAGCAAAAAAAAAAAGAAGGGTGAACATTTATATGTATCTGTACACCTTCCATTATCTAAATTAAATCATTCGGTTTGATCTTTAATTGAAAAATATATTGCATCAGTTCACTTCTATAATCTTTTGTTCCAGACTACATTGTGATCAAAAGTTAAACACTGGTGAAGAAATAAACTCCGAGTAATTGCGTGTAATCAGAGGTACGAGTACTAAGTAGACCTACAACCTACATGTATTGGTACAAAATCAAAAAAATATAATATAAATGGGCTCTTTTTACATGTAGGGTAGACCTATACTTACAGTGCAGTATGAATATATGCTCAATTCGTATAGATAGGTTTAGGTACCTAGAAGAATTTTATTTATTTAATCATTGGTAGTTCATTTTCTTTGCGCAATTTTTTTCTATTTGAACAATTTAATCGGTTTGGTATTAGATTTTTCATCGATTCTTCGATTGATTAAATTACCGCCCAATTTGAAGGACCGTTTCAATTGAACACTTTATTTTAACAAGAGTCAAAATTACTTTACCTTTATGCAATTTATCGAAATTACCACCGAGCTAGGTAAAGAGGTTAGACGAGTAAATGAAGGTCATCGGAGCATTTTATTCCAAAATGCACCTCGCAGATATTTGGGTTATATTTTATTACGTAGGTTACCTACTCGGAGTTATAATTTGCCAACTCATTCATATAGTATAGACAATTAAGAGAAAAATGAAAAAGACTTCTAAGTAGGTACACTTATTAAATGTAATGTCGCAAAACTGTACAATCCTCTTTCTCCATTTACCTGAATGAACATATCACAACGTGGAAAATATGAAATATGAAACTTTCGTAATTGATGTAGATAAAAGTGGTATTATAATTGTACAAATGGTTTATTAAAAACTGAAGATATATATCTGCGCGAATTAACAAAATGTACTATATGAGAAACTATAGGCTGTATAGAAAGGGAGAGAGAAGAAAAAAACGTGACTTGGGACTCATCAAAAAAGTAGTTTTGCGAATAACTTGTTAGGTACTTTTTACCTTCTAAGTTGTATATGTACCATGTACCTTACCTACAGATGGCTGGCGCGTCGGTAAATCATTAAATAATTTGCCGCGTTTATATTTTTTTAATACTTACGCAATTTATGAGATGCGTATTACATAAAAGTACCTACAAAAATGGTTTAACTTCTCGTGTATGAATATTATAAAGCCTACAATAAACAAAATCTTTATGCTATGCGACATGGATTATCCTAAAATGGATGTAAATTCAAATTAAAAGATGTAACTTTCTATGCGTTCTTCCGTATTGGAGGTCTTTGCTTTCGTTGTAGTATTTCAAGTATCTATTGTCATAGCTCATAAATATATGGAGGATTTTGCGGTTGACATGTATATCTAATGGGCAAATCGTGCTATAGAAAATTGGCTCCATTAAGACGTACCTATATAATGTAGCTGTGAGCATCATATACTTGAAGTACAGTTTGAAAATGTATGCATCAGGTCGTTACTTCGCTATTTTCTTTTTTATAATTCTCCAAAATCTTTACAAATCCAAATCATGAATGGAATAAAAACTGAAAAAAGAATGATTTTTGAAACTCACTCAAAAAAAGTCATAGAACGGAGTGAGAGGAGGCATTCCAACCGTCGAAACCTTTGATCCGAACGAAGCTTACTTCATCGAAAGAGCATGACAAAAATTTATCGTCTGTTTTAAAAATACTTACAACTTTTGCAAAAACTGCGGAAAAATAAAAATTTTATCAACTTGATCTAAAAAACTGAAATTTTATGAATATGTAAAGTAAGTAGGTTAGTAAGTACCTACCTTGGCTGTTGACTGTTTGAGCTTTTTGTAAATCGTTTGCGCTTCTGCTGATAACAATGAGAAGCGCAAACGATGATTTCCCCCTACCTTGTTTTCCAACCCCCCTCTCCATCAACTGAACACATGTTTCAAACCATTTCAAGTAGGTTCTTTTGAAGCTTCCAGCACGTTTTTGAAAGTTTGGATAACTGACAATTTTTTTGTAGGTACCTACTCCGCAATTTCAGTATGCTGAGTCGATTTCAACTCAAATACAGCCACCTCTGGATTATTAAAATTGTTCCTACAACATGAAAAACTGGTCCCTCTAGATCTATTTTCGGGGCCTCAAAATGTCTACAATCAACATCGCCTTTCACCCAACAGTTTTAAATTGCTGATTTGTCAACTTTTAAAATTCACTATGGTAGACGAGGATGAATACATCACCTTTATTTCAAAATCATGATTTTCAATCACAACGAAAAATTTCAACAATCTAGATCTGAACAGCAATTGGGTTCAAGGTATTATAAATATACTGGGAAAAGGATGTATTTCTGTGGGCTGCTGTATTATTATCTTCCATTGTATATGGTACCTCGAAGGTGTCACATTTATAGTTGACTTAGATCTTTCCCAAACGATTCACCAGTCGAATGCAATTCGAATAGATATCGTAAGTGAAAAATATCGTGATTATTACACGCATCGACCATGAAATACATATATAAATATTTCTTTCCAATCTACCTACTCCTCGAAGCCAATTGTGATCTGTTCATTAACACACAAAAGAATCGAGCTGTACTGAAAGATGATTTAGTGGAAAAATACGAGTAATATTCAACGTACGAGAGTACATTATTATTTTTCTTCTCATTGTCAGAACTTGTAATTCGAGCATTTCATTAGCGATAGTTATATTTTTAACGAGAAAATTCAACATGTCAACCAAAACAAAAAACTTATATAGGAAGGTACCATCGATTCAAAGTGAGATATTTGTACAAAATATAAGAATCACATTCAACATAAGATCTAATACAGGTTGAATGAATCGAAAAATGATAACCAAGCAATTTAAATTTAATATGAATTCACGTGTGCGAGTATGAAAATATTTGCAGTGACCTACGACCTATTTGCAATTGTAGTGTAAGTAAGGTCTGGTCTCTATACCCATTCTTTAAAACCTTAGGCCATCCAATTATAATAATAATTATATCTATGTCAATGGTACATATTAAGAATACCTTCTAAAATAGTATTATTACGTAAAATAGAGAATAAAAATTCTCAACTAGGCGGTTTTTTCTGACAATTTATAAAACGTTTTATGTAACAGACACAGAGTGTCAAAGTGCACCGGCTTAGTTCCTCTCTTATTTTATTGCGATAATAATTGAAAATCTTTGTAATAATAATTATGTTCTTCCTGTGATTCTATTTTTGACATTTTCTCGCCAACATTATACAATCGAAACAGTACTAGGTACCTAAATTTTATATAATGGGTAGAAGTACCTGTAAACGAATTTATTAGGGATTCGTTAATGAACGTTTACGATTCTAATAACATAGGTCCCTGGACCTATGTAACTCAGGTACTGGTATCTAATATGCATCTATCTACAGTACCTACTTGTGGTTCATTTTAAAATACCTACTCGTGACAATTACGTAATTGCTAATTAATTAAGTTATAAGTTAAGTTGTGTTGTGTCTGTGTCGCTGCCGTTCCTATAATATTAGGTAGGTAGTCTGATAAATATGTTTAGGTACAATTCAACAACAACTAGGGAAACGTGGTGAATTTATATGGAAATTTCATTTCAAATACGCATTTCAATTCCCAAACGAGCAGAACGGCGTAGATTTATAATTTTCTCCCTTGGGTAGGTATACTTACCCTGTAAAATAATTGTCAGAGACCAAATTAGCCAACTTTTTTGAAAGCGACTGGAAAGATGACAAATTTTTGAATTTCTCGATTCCAAAGCCCTCTACAATTTCAAAAATGCACATGATTTGATGAAAAGAGTGAGTTCAAACATTTTCAGAGTATTTTATACGTCTTATACCTATTGAAAGTGAACCAGTTTTCAACTGTGACACTGCCTTCATATTTTTGAAATCTACCCACTTTTGAATTTCCAAACTTGAAATTTTCTTAGATAACACCGCGTCCTATGAAATATTGTTGGATGTTTTTCAGCCTTAAAATATTGTTTATTTTTTCTACCAAATAAGATCCATGAACTTTGAACTTTGTTCACTTGTTGTTATGATTTTGTCACGAATAGGTCCAATTCAAAATATATAGGTAATGTCAATTTGTTCTGTTATTAATTCGTAAAAATTACTTTTCGTTGAAATTATTTAAAAATTCGCTTTTTAAGCGTAACAATACCTTAACTAGGTACCTACCAAAGGGGTCATTTTCAAAAATTCACCGAAAATCAAAAAACCACCTAGCTCAATGAACCAGACGATTTGTAAAGGTTCCGTTGTACATACCTAAATAAACTATGGGAATCATGTAGAATTTCGCACGCAGCGATTCATAATTTCTATTTTATGGCTGTCGAATCAAGCTTTTCAATCCAGGAAATGCGACTTGCAAATTGTACTTGTGATACCGCAACTTGCTCCTTTGCCGTACTCAATGAGTAAACTTTTCGATGGCGTAACTTTATATGACAGCAAAACGAACATTTCAAACACTTAGCAGCTAGCTAGGGTAATAAAAAAAAATATATATTGAAAAATTCACTCCAACTACCTGATACCTCTACCGTATACCTATACACACACGCATTCGAAGCTCTTAAAACGAATTTGTATTTCCTCAATTCACTTAGCTCCTGCCAGCACCAGGCTCACGATTTTAACGCGGCAAGCTGCGAACTAAAATGCACTTTACCACCCTACGGTGGCCTATCGGTATCGGGCGACATGTCGATATTCAAGACGGAAGTGAACGCTATTTATTAAATGTGAGGTAACAAACCGATATAATTCTGGCGTAAGTTCAATCTTACCTTACCTACTGTACGCAGTAAGATCCGTTGTGTTGTTTTGTTTGGTTGTGCTACCTACTCGTACTACTGGCATCTGATCATGGCATGGCGGCGAGTGCGAAGATATGATCACGTTTTTAATATAGGTAGAGTACCTACACGATACCGTAAAGGTACTGAGGTTTGGACTGTTGGTCTTGGAGGTCTCCCTGTGTCTGTGCATATAAAATTATAAAATATACCTACCATGTACAAGACGACATAATGATCTAAATCGTATAGGTATACAGTGCTTACTGCATAATGCATCTGGTATTTCGGCATCACGACTACTGATACTCGGTTCGTTGATAATACCGCAAAGAGCGCAAATCTTCCAAGAGGATGTGTGCTCTGTGATCGCAATCCAATGGCGTAACGGCGCTGCAATTACATAAAATTTTACTGCGAAAAATACATGGATGGCAAAATGCTATCCTTTATAGGTTACTCGTTCATCTGTGTAAATAAGTCGTAATATCCTGCCTCTACATATTAAGTAGATCCTATATGCGCCAATATTTTTATATTTTTCAAGTCGAATAAATCCATTTCTACGGAATAATTTCAATTAATATAGTGCAAGAGGGCGATAGTTATGAAATATTTTTGGAGCATTTTATACTAAGCGTGATTTTTTAATCGGTCGCTGTCGTGGTAGGTATAATTATATCAACCGGTTACGTATCGGTTCGCCAATTTGATGTTTACATTCGATAGATTTCCGGCTCATCTCATTTAATTGATTTGTTAAACGCTCGACTAACTGCGGCCTATGCCTGTGGTGCTTAATTTGACGATTAAACGATACGCAATACCTACTGCTAATAGGTCGATCGAGTGAAAAAATACCTACGTACCAGTTGTTTCCTGCGATGAAGAATCGATTCGGTGAAGCGGATAAACGTCGGTGAAGGCGTGGTACTCTATATAGCCTTGGGTGTATCTGGGGTGCACCATCGATTCTCTCAAATTTGATTGACGACTCGAGTGTCTCTTCGAGTTGGTACATCACACCAAACATCACGATTTTGTTGTTGTAAAGGACTGCAACTTGCACACCAGCTACAGCAGCTGATTGAGTAAACATATGGTCGAATTGTTTAGGTGATTTATCGACTATTCAACTAAGGTTGATTTGAATTTTTTTTTAAATCTTTGTTCGTCTTTCAGACGTGGGTAGAATATTTACCATGGTCTTCGAATACCTAGGTGAATGTTACGTAAAAATATTATAAAAAAGCCATTTGATCAATTGGTATCATTTAATTCGGAAATATAGCATATATTCAGAGAAAGTAGATTTGTATAGTAGGTATGTGGTAGCTTTATTGATATGAATTTACAAGCAGCGGTGCCTTTAAAATCTCCTAGTGCACTTTTAATAACATTACAAACTGGTTAGGTCTAGATAGATATGTTTTAGGTACAGTCAGTTATGTGTTAATAATTCTTCATTTTAACTACGCGGTGCTCGTAAAAACATCGAGTTCACTGTCTGTGTGTTGTTTTTTTTGTTTTGTTTTTGGAAAGTGATTGGAACTGGTTTTGTAGTACTTTCCTCGCGCCCTGGTTACTACTTTCATTTTCAGCGTGACTGCTGGCTGAATTTTTCTTTCGGGGGAATACCTCTCTTAGACCCACGTTGTCTTGTGGATTACGTGCGATCGACCGTGGGTTGTAAAAGGTGTATACTTACACTTATTACGACGTACGGGTATAAACAATACCTCGATAGTGTGGTTTTAATTGACCTGGCATTGTGAAATTCTTCATTCTCGGAATCATCATGGATCAAATGAGATATGCACGAAGGATAAAGTTGTGGGTTATTTGAGGTTATCAGGATCTTCTTATTCAAATGCACAATGGTCAATACCTATAGTCATTCTGAGGAGTTTATTTACTAGCCCAACGATGGAGAGAGATATAGGCACCTTCATATTGTTCCTGGGAGTGTTTAGTTATTATGGTACTTAGCTACTTACCAACTTCTGGAATTTGAAATATTAAGTAGTAAACTTCGGGTAAGGTAATGTGATCGTATTTGTCCCGTCCGAAATGATAACATTAAGCAACTGATAATTCGAAACATAGACAATAAAAGCACATAAAAAACAATTTTCACAAATATTTCTAATATGCCAGTTTTAAACAATGTTTTAAACGTTTTTTGTAAATTTTGACAAAGTGTCATCAGTTGTCGATAAATTTTAATTATTTTAGGGTGTAATGATATTTTTTTTGTTTTTTACATCATTTTTCCTAATGGATTTTAAATCATGTTTCATGCAGTTCTTGCTGAATTTGGCCAAATTTCATCAGTTTTTGACTTTAAAATGGTCAAAAATTGCAGCATAAATTGAAAAATACCCGCATTGTTGAGGAAAAAATGAAAACAGACGTTTTAAAAAATATTTACCTATAACGGTGAGGATGGGAAAAATATTGCCACTCTGCCATTCTACTTAACAAGATCGCCACTTCAGTGGAAGCGTTTATACTTGTATGTACACAATTGTGCTTTCCTAAGTTGGGCATGATCTTGAAAAAGATATAACATTAAATAATATCTGCATTATGAAATTTTTTGAATATGTATTTGAAAAGTGATAATTCATGATAATTGTTGGGAAAAATCATTGTTTTGAGCATTTTTTTAATACTTATTCAAGCCCATGCGCTTTCGGATTCTCGAGTCAAATGGAGGACAGGGAGCGTGATATAGGTTTTTCAAGATCAAAAACCACAAAAAAAAACTTCGACAACCTGTAGTCTATGTGATTTTATAAAAGTATATTAAATACAGCCCATTTTGTAACGATTATACTTGCACTGTATTGTAATTATACGCATCTCGATTTTCGCATATTAACTCGTTTTAAAACGTATTTTCATTTCACTCTCGAATAAGTCGGCATAATTTTAATAAGGCATTAATTTTAATTGTTTCAGGAAATGAAAACGTCAACAACGGTACAGAAAAAGCGAACAGAACTTCTGTGCCAGGAGGAGCCAACGGCAACGGTAGCGAATACAAGGAAACCAAACGCTTCCGGCAATACCGACCATCGTCCGAAGATATAGTCAACCAATCTGCAAAAAACGTCACCATCGAAGACACTTCGGCCAAAAATACCGAAACGATTCGTAGCCGGCATTCAATCAAGACTAAGCACAAGCATAAAAGAATGTGGCACGAGTTATCTAACGATCAAAAAAACAATACCATAACGTTAGACAATGTTGATAAAGCTTCAGATACCAAAGAGTTAATTAAGTCTAATGTAAACGATACCGCGAACGCGAATTCTCTAATTACCATCGGCGGCGGCGGTGGCGACAACTACGACCACAATCGTACCAAAGAGAACAATAAAGTCGAGCTGAGAAATAACAATGCTAAAAGTAACGATGCTGCAGACAATGACGATAACGTGAAACAAATCAATACGGTTATTGATGATAAAGCTAAGAATGCTGCCAGTAACGAGGACATCAGCAATAGCAGCGCCAGCAGTAGATCGAAGATTCAAAGAATTAGTGCCAGAGTCGCGGCCGACAATTCGACCAGCGCCTCTATAAATTTCAATACACCGTCACATCGTAAAAAAAGAAGAAGAATTTTATTCTCTTCCACTCAACCAGTTCCTATCGATGCTTTACCGAGTCAAACTTCAGTGTACAATAATTTTCAACCGATCGAGCAGAGTTTTCCCAAAGACCACATTGTGCCTTTTTTAGACTTCGGTCGTAAAATTGGAGGAAGCGGCACCATTCCTCGAGGCAATGTAAATTTCGTGGATAGCTTGTTGACCGAATTACGTAGCAGACCTATCGAACCTAAACCCCAAATCGTACCCGAAGATGAGCCCATACACGACGATATGGACGTAACCATGGACAGGAAAACTATCGAAAAAAATCACGTCCATAGTGATCGATTACACGTAGCCAGTACAAATTTAGCTAATTATTACCGCAGATCTTCCACGACAAAACCATCGACAACTAATACGACGACGACAACCACCACCACCACCATCACCACCACCTCCAATGCTGTTAATAATTCTTCGACTTGTATTCCGGCTTACAGAATTCGGCGTCCTTACCCGAGCAATAATAATAAAACACTTAAACGAGAAATCAATCAAAACATAACCATATGTCAATACAATGTTACAACCAGCACATCTAAAACCCTCGAAGACGTTAAACCAGAGACGAAAAAAGTTCAAAAAAATCGACTCGAATCATCGACCACGTACAAAATTAGCTTTAAAAATGACACGAATCAAGTAACGGAATCACCGGCCGCTATTGTAGACGTTACAACATCGTTGGCTAATCAGTTCACTACGAAAATTTTGTCTACCGCTGTCATAACCTCGGTATCGGTTAAATCGAACGATGACGACCTAACGGTACCAATACAACCGTACATTTCCGTCGTCGATCAGATACCCAAATCCGAACGCGAGGAAACCCGCAAAAAATCCAAATCCGAAAAATCCTTCGACAATACGTATAATTCGAGCGGTGTCGTATTTTCCGCTTTGAATAAAAATAAACCCGTTCAGTCGACCGTACGACCAAGTCTGACCTTTTACCAACAACGTAATACAGCGAAAAATTTTCGAACTAGTACGAGAAACGCGCATATTTCCAAAACAAGCCAAATATCGCAATCGACCAGACCCACTGTGAATCTCAGTACTTCTGATAACAGCCCTGAAACTACCACCAAACAGTACCAAGTCCAGCCGAGCATCATCAACACCTTCAACTTCTCTGACCCGAATATTGGATATCTCCTTGGAAGTAATCCAACCACCCAATCAGCTCAACCCGAATCAGAACCCCTTGAAAATGCTGAAATCACCACCGACGAGCTTTTCAATCAAAAACCAACCGTCGTCATTGTCACCGTCAACGAAGGCGATAGTTTACCAATAAGTAACGAAGAAGATCTGTACAATTCCTCTTCGACACCGTCTATAATCACGTATAAAAATACTGAAAGAAATACCGAAAATTGGAGATACCTTACTAATGTAGAAAATGAAAGTTCCTCTAAAAATTCAACGCAGGCGCCTCAAATTTATGCCATATTTTCCAAGTCATCTGTGCTCAATTTCACCAGAGTCGAATCACCAGTACCATCGACTACTCCAAAACTTGCCGCCAAACCTACGATTAAACCCAGTAGCGAAGAGTATGCTGTTGGATATCAAATTGGATTTCATATTATTACCTATGTGTTGGCTGGCTTAGGGATTATTCCGCTGGTTATAGGAATTTTCCTCATTACTAAGATGATACTCAGTCAGAATAAAAAACAGGTGAATGATGTGATGTTTTATTATGTAGGATAAGTAATTATTACCTACATATGTAATAGGACCAGTAGGTAGTGGCAGGTACCTACCTACCTACAGATAGATTATGACTATAGTCCAGATGAGAATTGGTAGAATATTTGAATTCCGAAAAATAAAATCTTGAAGTAGGTAGGTATCTATCAAGTATATCTATTTGTTAGGCAACATTTTAAAGTCAAAATTACGAAACAAAAATAAAATCTTGTTCAAGAATCATTTTGTTCTAATTAAATAATGTGACGAAGTATTTTTTGGAAACCAAAACCAAATTAAAAATAATCGTTTGGCTTTCAGTGAAGAAAAAAAAAATTTCTATCGAAAGTAAATAAGTAGTCATCAATAAAAATCATCAAATTTTTCGTTTCAATTTCTAGTTATGCGTACCTACGAGTATGTATTTTATTCAAGACTGAAGACACATAAGCAGAAAAAATTTTAAAACTATGAGAGGGAAAAATGATATTTTTGTCCTATCTACTAACTTTTTTTTTTATCATTTCATTGGATCTTATTCGCTTATATATAGCCGGTCTCTTCCCCTACTACAGGATTTAAAAGAATCATCAACATAACTTCATAACTTGGAAAAAAAAATCCAAAAATTTTATAATTTTTACTCTAAATGATGTCTGCGAGTGAGTGTGATATAAAATAAATGTAGGTATATAGCTATAAATTCAAATCGGTGGAACTTGAGATCATTTTGATAATAACAACTGCTCTACTGTAACTTTAACAAATTGAGGAAAAAATTTATTAATTAATTGATTGAATCAGTGCTTCGAAAGATTAGGTAGTAGATGGTACATAAACGAAGTGTTGCAGAAATGGCCAAATACATTTTTAGGCCTAAATATTGACGTAGGTGAGGTTTTGATTCGATGATAACAATATTTCAAAGTTGAAATCCTTCTAACATGTATATACGAGTAATATTGTAGTTTGTACAATGTACCTACTTAAGGGTGTAGTTTAGTAGGTAAAATGAGTACGTAAAAACCTTCAATTTTCATTACAAAACTACGAAAAAACTACTGTTCGGATAACTTTCATTTTTGGATATGTTGTTTAGACGAATGAAATCTTGGGTGCTACGAAGCCCTTTTTGAGAAATTTACTTTGATACATTAATTATGATGATTTTAAATATTGTAAAAATGAGCTATTTTCACTTGAAAATATAACGCTTGGAAACGAAAACTTCGAAAAAACGGCTTCGTAGCACCCATCATTGTAATCTTGAGAAGTTATGTTCCGAATTCTAAATAGATCGGTTCATTATTCGTTGCGTAGTTTTGTAACGAAATTATTCAATTTTATTAGTTGATATTAACAATGGCGGACCTAAAAATTGATTGTTTACAAATTTTAGTTGAAGCATTTCAAATGTAGGGTGCGTATCAATAGTTTTCGTTGATACCTGTACTTAAGAATGAGAAAATTCGTTCTTTTCATCATAAACCTCTCTGGCCACTTTCATTTATCATTCAAATCTTCAAAAGCAAAAACAATTTTGAAAAAGTTATCAATTATCGTTTTGAAGTGGAAAAAATTGCTTTTGTTCTCAATATAATTAATAATTCTCATCAATGTGTAACAAAATAATTAATAATTCTCATCAATGTGTAACAAAATACATCTCATAAGTACCCTCACAACAACTAATAAACCATGTACCCACTTACATTTTATTCTTTCAAAGTTTCAAGTTCGTAATGCGGGGTGCTTAGTTATCAACTTTCATTTATTCAGAGTAAGTGAGTAAATTTACGAATTTTGACCAAACTAAAATCTCAAAATGAAGTATTCCTACTTGAAATAGTATCATGGTTTTGAAAATTTACTATTTTTTGAATTTTCCCTGGTTTTAATTGATTTTGTTTGCATTTTGTCGAACTTTACTGAAATTTCATTTAATTTTTACAATTCTTAATGATTGGGTAGGTACCTACCTACTGATTTTAATGCGTTTTCGAGTGTTTTCATATAATTTTGTCAACAAATCTTCACACATTTTTGTCAAATTTTAATGAATATTCGACATTTATTGGTGATTTTAATGTCTTTAGGTAATTTTGGTGATGATTTACAGAATTTTTGCTGCATTTTATCGTTTACTTACAAGGGACCCCCCCCCCCTAATGATAATCTCCAATTTGCGTGAAACTCGGACTGCTGGAAAGAGGACCTCAAAAAACACCCATCCCCCCAATTTTCAGCTGCTCAAGTTGATTTTTACATTTTTGGCGAGCGTTTGAAATTTTGTGTACACAGCTAAAGCTGTTTAATAACTCAGAAAACGGAAAAAAATTACAAATATCCATTTCTCCCGCGTATCAACTCGCGTATCAACTTCTGGAGCTCAAATTTTGACCACGTGCAATTTTCTAGATTAGCCGGATCCGGCCTTCCAGACAGAAAACAGTTTTTTTTTACTGTTTTTTCTCTTATTTTTGGTGAATTCGAAAAATAACTGTTTCTCCCCACCACGTGAACTTGAGTAGCTGAAATTTTGGCCGAAGGATCCATGCTTGATACGTACATAATTAACTGATACTACCGCCGACCAAATCCGGAATCATCATCAGAAATCAAATTTTCTGTCCATCCGGTGGTTTATAAATGCTATTGAAAAATTTGAAAATTCAGTAAAATCAGCTCTTGTAATGAATTCACGAGCTCAAAACTTTGGTTAAAAAGTCTGTGGTAGATACCAAATCGACCCATACACCATTAGCCGGATTCGGCTTTCTGGTCAGAAAACCGGATTTTTTACTTGTTTTCTCGTATTTTCGGTGAATTTGAAAAACGACCGTTTCTCTCCCCAAAAATTTCAACTGCTTAAGTTCATGTGGTGGGGAGAAACGGTAATTTTTAAAATTCAACAAAAATATGATGAAAAAATAGGTACAAATAAAAAATTCTGTTTTCTGAGCAGAAGGCCGGATCCGGCCAAGGGTGGTATGGGTCGATTTGGTATCTAGCATAGACTGTTTGACCGAAATTTGAGCACTGGAAGTGCATAAGATGAGCTGGTTCAACTGGTTTTTCAATTTTTTCAATGACATGTACAAGATCCAGGTGGGCAAAAAATATGATTTCTGATTATAATTCCAGATCCGGCCGACGGTAGTGTTGAATGTTTTTCCAATTTTCAATATTTCAATTTTGGATTCAGTTTTTGTGAAATACGCACCGTATCTCCATACAATTTTGAGTAAAAATGAACTGTTGTATATTTAGCCGAAAATGTTTTCATACATTTAAAAAAAGTTTAAAGGCAGACAGGTTTTGATTTTTGGGATTTTTGATAAAATGTCATGTGACCTATCAAAATGAAATAAAATTTCACGAGAAATTCTAATACTCTGACAAAAAAAATTTTGAGCATTTTTGAAAGACTATTTGAGCTCATAATCGAGTCATGAATGTCATGATTTCCGAAGTTTCTGAAAAAGGCATCATGCAACGCGCAGAAATGGGTTAAAATATGTATATGGGGAAAAATTACAAACAAAACTTTTTTTGAGCATTTCAGAATAATTTTGACCCAAAAACTTGATCATGTTTTTCAGAGTGCTCGAAAAATGTGACACAATGTGACCTATCAAAATGGGTTTTACCTCCCCACTTTTTTGAAATTCCTCTGTTTATTTCACAATTTGCCAATCAGAAGTTCTGTTTTTGGCAAACTTACTTATAAGGTTCTGTTTTTTTGTTACCAAATTTGCCTAAGTCATGGTGTCATGTTTTTGGAAAAGTTGTCAAAAAGCATCAATTTTTAGTAAAATAATCAAAAAGTATCCATTTTCGTCGAAATTGTCAAAAAGTGAATATTCTTGGTAAAATTGTCAAAAAGGGATAATTTTTGCCAAAGTTGTCAAACTTTCCTGTTCTTGTCAAAATTCACCAAAAAAATGCTGTTTTTGCGAAAATTGTCAGAGAGTGTTAATTTTTTGCGAATTTAGCTTTTCGATGAAGTATAATCAAAATGGTCGTAATTTTTGCCATAATTGCTAAGGGACTTGTGCTTTTATGCTTTGTTGTCCAAGACATCCAAAGTCCTCTTTTTGTTTTAATGTTTTCCGAACAACTAGGTAACAAAGTCCTGTTTTCTCAGAAAATTGCTCGAAAGCTTATTATATCAAATTTCATTTCCTCTCTCCCCAATTTCATTTCTATCAATTTTTATGACAAAGTTTTGATACTTTTGAAATTTACTTAGGTACTGCGGGCCCCCATAAAAAAAATTTTCTATGAAAAATCATGTCAGGAAAGAAAAGAAAATTAAATTTTGAAAAATTGAAAAAAATATCCTCGTATTCAGTGTACTGAAAATTTTAAAAAATCATTCTGAAAATTAAACAAATGCGCCATTCATTAAAAATACTTCATGAACCCAGACATCAAATATTATAGCACATTAAAAATGCAGTAAATGAAAATTAAAATATAATTCTCCGGCCGAGCGCGACAATTACAACTTTCCACGACAACGTCGTGGAGAAAAAGTGGTGACGCGCTTGGCCAGGGAAATTCAGTTATTCGTGACAATCGGAAGTCGGAATTATTTTGGAAAATTATTCGAAATTAAACGAAAAATTCAATTTGGCAACGCTTCCAACGTATTTAATAACAACGTGTGCGAGTGTGAGTGCAACAATTAATGCAGAAATGCGCACGCACAATTTTTAATAATTCGTTCAAAATAAATTCTCAAAATTTATTCATTTTTCGTTCGCGAACAAATCGGTAATTTGTTTACTGATAAAATTAAAAAGTATAATTTTACACTCTCGATTTAGCAGCCAAATATTTTTCAATAAAAGTTACTCATTACCTATTTTCTCGGGAAATCGGAAGCTAAAGTACACCCTTAAACCATCTACAATATGAGTCAAAAAATTTTCCCCTCGAAAACATATCTGAATAGGTATAAGCTTCTCGACATAAAAACAATCATCAGATTAGTGATGCTAATTAGACATGTGTACGAATATTATGTATACTTACATATTTAATGATACCGTACAAATATTTAACATTGTACATAGTAGCCGGCTCTTGACCTATATTCTCCGACATAAACAATCCTTTGGATAATTTCTTTTGTTAAATTTCCGCCATTGACGATAACAATGCAGAAAAACTATAACTTAACTGTACTCTAGCTGTACTCGAATAACATGATCGAGTATAGTAAGTTAATAGTACACGTAGGTATATAGTAATTGTGCATAGTACCTAAGTTACATTAAAATCATGTGAAAAAAATCATCGTTTTTTCCTAACGCTTGTAAAATTGCTCGACAGATTTTTGAAGGCTCCGAATATTCATCAGAATACAACAGAAATCCTTTGGAATTCAACGGAGGCGTGACTTCTTCTCCGATTGCAACAAAATTACCACGAGTTCCTCATCATATGGTGAGATTTTATGTAAAATTATACGTTTATAAGGCAATTTAATTCCACGTTGATTAGGTATATTATATACATAGTGGTGAGATGTACGAAGATATTTATCTACGTGAATTTTTTTTTTTTTTTGCATGATTACAGGCTCATTGGGAAATTGAAAAGAAAGCATTTTCTTCTATCAATTTGCCGAATAATAGCAAATGGGAGTTTCCTCGAGATAAATTACGCCTGCAGACTATATTAGGACAAGGAAATTTCGGACAAGTAAATTCTTTTATTGATTTTTCGTGATTTCGCGATTCAAAAAAAACTTTACGTTCGACCGCAAATTATTGCGGAAAAAAGATCACTTTGATTTAATACATACGTACTAATTATTACAAATGTTATGATAAAGTTATTACGATTGAATTTTTTTTCTATAAGGTTTGGAAAGCTGAAGCGGACGATATAAGCGGCCATGAAGGTTTAACACGTTTAGTAGCGGTAAAAATGGTCAAAGAGATTTCATCTACTCGCGAAAAAGAAGACTTAATTAAAGAATTAGTTATAATGCAGCATTTAGGATCTCACCCTAATGTTGTAACCTTATTGGGATGTTGTACTGAAAAAGGTTGGTAATTACGGCACGTTATTATAAGCTCGCATGTAGCCTATAGCCTAGTGTACTCGTAAGACTTAGAGTAAATTCGTAATTCATCTTGCAGAACCTTATATGTTAATCATGGAATACGTAATGTATGGTAAGCTGTTATCATTTTTAAGAGACCATCGTACACGATCTCATTACTTCAACTTCTCTGATAACGGGGATACGTTAACGTCTCGAGATTTAACTGTTTTCGCCTACTGCGTCGCCAGAGGAATGGAGTATCTCCAAAATAAACAAGTAAAAACAATTATTTCAAAATGAATATTTTCACTCCATTAGCCGTACTTAAAGCTGTTTTTATTTTCACAGATTATACATAGAGATTTAGCAGCGCGTAATATATTAGTAGATCATAATAAATTATGTAAAATCGCTGATTTTGGAATGTCACGCCATGTAGGCGAATCTGGTCAAGTACTCGAACATCGTCAAAGCAAGGTACGATAAATTGCCTATATGGGCGCCGTAAATACGCATTTGTCAGGAAATATGCAAAAAGTTATACAACTTTCTATACATGTTTGCAGGGTGCTTTACCTATACGGTGGATGGCTCCGGAATCGTTGCATTACAGTTGTTATACACATAAGACTGACGTTTGGAGTTTTGGTATCCTAATGTGGGAAATTGTAACTTTAGGTGAGCACAGTGATACCTGCATTGGATTTTAAAATACCTCGTACTGTACGTTGAATAATTATAAGACTATTGCAATTGATTTTACGTTTATTTTCACAGGTTCAATGCCTTACGCATCTATGGGCGCTCGAGTAGTGATGAGGAAGGTGAAAGAAGGTTACCGCTTAGAAAAACCAAAGCATTGTAAATCGCAGTTGTTTAACGTAATTAGTAAATGTTGGTCTTCGGATCCAAATAAACGACCTACATTTACCGAACTGAAACAAGATCTGGGTAATTTATTAGAAGATCCAGAACATGATGGAAATTACGTTGATTTGGATAGTCTGGTTGAAGAAATGAATCAAGTCGTACACAGAAGCCATAACGAAAAAATTGTTATTTAATTTTTTTCCTTTTTTCCTTTCTTTTTTTTTAAATGTATTGTACGATATTACGAAAACACGTAGGAATATTTTCTACCATTTTTAGTCATGTTTTTAATATGTATTCAGAATAAATAAGTGTATTTTACTCGTGTATTTTTTACATTTGCAAAGATCATTTTTTGAAAGTTGGAATAATCTTACTTAACGGTACCGACATTATTGAAGAAAACTAAATGATTTTGATTGATGTTCTTTCAAATAAGAGAGAAAAAGCTGAGGAGTCGTAGTTTGAAAAACATTTCCAAAAAAATATGCATGCATATAAACTACAAAGTGAAATAAAATGTTTAGGTTTGGGAATGACGTATTTTTGGCCTCTTTCAGCGTTGCCCTAATTGTTCATTTTTTTTAAAAATTTGTTTTCAGTTTCTGTTTCTGTTTCATTTCAATAGAAAAATCTGAAAAGAACGGGGGGAAAAATGAATTCAAAATGCTCACAAAAACTGCTCTAAATAAAATTGCAACTTTAATTTGGAAACTTGGTAATGACAAGAGTGACGATGAAAAAAGAAAAAAATCAAGTTCAATCGCAATTCGCAGCAATAAGCAAACAACAGCATATGCATACCACCATAGCTGAAATCTGAGGCAATCTGTCAATTACTTTTGCAACTTGCACTTTTTCCTCAGAAAATTCCTTTCTCAACATTTACCACCGGGATTGAATAACACATCTTACCTCGAAAGTTTTTAATAATTCCCGTAGTTGCGATTGATTGAAGATGAGAAATCAAAAAGTTTACATCTGCAAGAACCTGCAAATGGAATTGAAAAATTCCGCATGAAACAAATATTATAGGGATGAACCCGAGCATTTCAGTTTAGCATGAAGCAATTTCTAGCAGCTCGGCTTGGGTTTTACTTTTACTACAGCCTGCAGTCTGAGTCTCCACTCCATCTCCAACCATACTTTCTGCATCGCACTTAAGAAGTAAATATTTTGATTAGGTATTCAAATGACGCTCAATTTTTTATCCATAGTATTGCTCAACAGTCAATGTCGACGATCTATAAATAATTAATTATTAAATTAAATTTAATTATTTGCAAAAATTTTTATTTCAATTAGCGTTCCAAGCGATTATTAATCGAAACGGGATTATAAAAATATTGAACGCCCGGCCGTCGTTCCCAGTTTTCAAATTATTTCTATTTCTCATTCTCATTTTCTCCCAGAAAACTGAAAAGCGAGCTTGTCTCACGAATAAATGCTTACCTAGAATGTTCGAAGTAGATACTAACAGAAAGTTGGCAAGTTTATCTAAAATAGGTTATTCAATCTGGATTCAAGTTAACTTAAATTAAATCCATTCGAATAGGTACGCAATACATATAATTATTTGAAATTTTGATTGATGATTGAATCCGAGTGCATCAGGAAATTAAATTCTCACTCACTGAATTTTACAGTTTTAATTAAACAATTTCACTGACCGTTTGAAGCGAGCTTATTGGACAAAAATAGAAAATTAAATAGAAATTCAACTCAACTTGAAAACTGAAGGAAAAGGAAACTGGAAAGTAGAAACGAAGCAAACAAGGTGATGGGTTCAGGGTTGTTTAAAAATTTTAATAATACTTATGTAAGAAGAGAAGAAGAGATGCAAATGATTTGTGTTCTACAGTCTACACATTTACAGTATGAGTTTTGGTTAATTTTTGCTTTTTATTAAAAACAACTTATTATTTTTATTTCAACATTAAGAACATAATAAGTTCGTAAAAAATAGCATGAAAATAAATTAAATAATAATTTAACTTCGAACTTCATTCATCATTGCATTTCTACATTAATAACACGTTTTTATTGCATTTAGTACCTTTACCTAATTAATAAAAAGTTCGTTTAATCTTCGACTTTTAAAAAATAAAGCTCAACGTGAAAGCGCCGAAAGCGGTAAGTAGGTAGGTATATTGTTTTCTTTCGGTCGTTTTTACTTTTTACATGCTGATTGCTCTTGAATGTTAATATAAAATACTCAACTTAGCAATTAAAACTTTCCACTCAAGCTAATTTCGATTTCACTGAGTACAAAGCTCGATTATTCCAGTCTCCAGCGACAGAAAGAGCTTTTCATGTTCATGTATTTTCATTTTCCTCTCTCCCGCTCTCCGACTCCATCTTCATAAATCATCTCATGACGTCAAAGAGAATGCCCCAGTTACTCTCGTTGCCATTGGCTACTTCGGTTGCACTGATAACGCGATTATCTATATCTACTTCAGTTTTTTTTAGCGGTTTTTACGGAGAAGCGGGAATGTTGAGGTGAATTATTCTCAAACGCGCATAGTTTTAGCTCATGTAAAGTTCAATTTTCATTTTCACTTCACCTGTTAGTTGTTCGAAATTTAGTACCGTAGTTCAGAGTGGGTGCATGTGGTTCGACTCATAACGTTGAATTTTCAGATCTAGTGTTTATGCAATATGAATCCATCAAGTGTTCCAGTATCTACGAAAAAATCAAAATACGCTTATTTAAACAAGAAGAATGACATGGTGTTTTGCGAACAGGTTAATCATATTTTTATTATATTATGCATTGTAACGTCAAATTTACTCATATCCTTTCCCACAGGATGTATCGACCGATTTGAAAAAATTTGATGTACTCGTCAAAGTACTAGCTTGCGGTATATCTATCGCTAACGAAGAATATAAACCTGTAGTCGACGATAGTAAAATGGACACGGAGTATAGAACTTTGGGTACAGATATATCTGGTATCGTGCAAAGTGTCGGATCCGAGGTGAATACTTTGCACGTTGGAGATCGCGTAGCAGGTACTTTTTATCCTTTCTTTATCCTCTATGAAGATAAATCTTTGCTACATAGGTATCTTAATTACAGGAGTAATTCCTGTATCCTGCGCACAGTCCGGATGTGGCCAGTATGTTGTAATTGAACAGTATGATTTAGGTTAGTTTTTCTTTCAAATATTACCGGTTCCTGCGCAATGTCAGTATTGAATTGTAACGTTGCTTGTCAATGTATTTCAGTTCGTGTACCAGAATGCATCAATTTTGCGGATGCTGCTGCTTGTATCGGAGATTGTATCCGGGCCTACATTGCGCTTCATTATTGTTCGAAGATAACAAAAGATGATATTATTTTGGTGTTAAATGGTGCATTGCCATGCTCCAATATTTGTGTGCAGATCGCGCACCACGTCGGAGCTAAAATACTCACTACGTGTATGTCGCCCACTGAAAAAACGTATTTGGAAACGTTCGACGATTGCATCGGTAATTCACTAGCTTAAAAAAGTCTATCCCTACAATCAAGTGAATTATTCAGACTTCGTTTTTTTTTCTCGAGTAGATGAAATCATCGATTTGAGCGAAAGCACCGATATAGACGATACTCTTTTCAACGAATGTATGAATAAAACCGATAATTTAGGAGTCGACGTTGTTCTTGATTTGGAAACTTCTGTACGTTTTTTCGCCTTTGTTGAATTTTTCTTTCGTTTATGTTTTCGATGTTCAGTAACCTATTTATGTACAATTAATTTATAGATGAAAGAGGATAAAACACCCAATCAATTGAGCACCGAAACGATTATTTCGTGTTTGACCATTCATGGAAGATGGGTTTCGTGTAATTCTAGATTACAAGTAATACTTGAATGATTTTTTTCTTTCGTTAAAAGCAATTGCAATGTTGAAAATATTCATTTCTCGTTTCTAGCTGGATCCTCCAGATTCGCAGAAATTATTCGACCGTTGTGCTTGTATAAGTTTTCTGTACGAACAGGCTTGGTTAATGTCGAAAATCGCCCAAGGCAAATATCAACACATTTTGACAGACGCGATGCATAAATTAAAAGAAAACATTATAAAGTAAGTAAATTTTCTTCATAATTTTCTTCAATTTTTAATTAAATGCCTAATATTTCGGTGTTTTCTTTCATAGGCCTTACGTGTATCACACCGTTAATTTCGAATCATTACCAGAAGTTATTCAGCAGTTATCAAAAAATCAAGTTAATCGTATCGTAGCTAGCATTACGCATAAATAATGTTGTTACCTTTTCTCATTTTACGTTTTGTAAATATTCTCAATCAATTTTTCTTTGTTTTCTAGTCTTTTTTTTTTTTTTTTTTTTAATCGCTGTTTTCAAGTATTTGTTTTTATTAGCTTCTCATTAATGATCTTGTCCGCATAAAATGTTTCATTCATGTCCTTAGAAATCCGTATCATCTAGGAATGAATTTAATGGTTGGTTTCGTCTTCACCGAAGTATGATTTTGGCGTTTATTATTTTCTGCTGTATTGGTGCGCTATAAGATTTCATTTACATTCCTTCGCCGTCTTGTTCCTTTGTTTATGCATTTATTAAAATTAAATGAATCGTGCAATGTTTACGTGCGATCAGCCTTTTTATATTTTCTTTTCTGTTTTTTAACAAGACCTACTTGTAAGAACACTAGTAATTTCTAGTCTTAACTAGTCGCCAATGGTCTTAAGCATTGTACGGTGTAATTTTCTACATTGTATGTACTGCTAAGCTAATTTACCGGAAATTTTTATGAAAACAAATTTGTGATATTCGAGTTATTTTTACAATCAACTTTTCAACTGCGATACTTTTTGTTACAAAAAAAAAAAAAAAAACTAATACTGTGATTATCCTCTATTGTAAGATTTTCTGTAATCGATTCAGCAACATTCCTTTCACACAAACGTTAGTGCTTCCTTCAATAAAACGTGATGTTCCCTTGAAATTTTGGTTGAGTCTCGTCCGAGTGTTTGTTATTTCTCGAATATTTTATTGCACGTGTGTTTTTCGGTTGCGTTATTCGTAGGTACTATCATTTTTTGAAATGTTAATTAATGTGTATTACTTTTTATATTACAGTAAAACTGATGTGTATGCTCAATGTTTTCTTTATGGATTTATATCAATATTATACTATCTATGTATTAATAATAATTACTACCTAAAATTCTAAAAGTATTTTTTTCCTGAGAACTCTTCAAGCGGTACAAAATCACCTGTGGTTTTTTTGCTGAGAACATCAAATGTGTGTAAAAAATTATTAAATTTACTCGAGCGAACCTGTTACTAATTTTCATTGAATTTTTATTATTTCGTGATATTTTTTCCTATGGTAAACAGTATGTAATACTGAAGATCGGATATTCTATTGATAAGTATACCTATTACCTACCCATTGTTTTATTTTGACTTAGTAAATGTTTTTTTCCTTCTGTGTTCGTTTTCATTCTGCGTTTTCAGAGGAAGAGTGTGACTCTTCTGAATAACGTCGAGTCGAGGTCAACTCTGGAAAACCTGAGAAATTCACATCTAGCGATTTTCGATTAAATTCATTGCAGTATGTTTGTCCACAAGATATCATTGTTGTCTGCAAGTCCGACTCTCCTTTTTTTAATTTTTAATTGTTTCAAGAACAAAAAGGCTGATCGCGTTATGCTGAGAAATAATAGTTATTCACATCATTGCTATGTGATCGTGATTTCATCGAACAACTACAATTGTGGCCTATGGTTTAGATTAAAGTACATTTAATACGACAGCAGTCATACGGCGTGCACTGAATATTTTTCTTGCAGTTCCCAATTTCTCATTGGGGATACAACAATTAAACTTCACTCATAAAAATAAATGTGTGATAGGGGAAATTTGACGGGCTTTTGCAATGTGAAACAAAGTTTCTCTTCTCCAAATTTTAGACTCTAATGAAAGTAGGTACCAACCCAACTTCCAAAGAAATAAATGCATACATCAAGCCCTAATCAAGAAAAAAAAATCATCAGCTCGTCAACTTAAAAATATTTAATTTTCAACAATAAATACACTATTATATTGATTACAATCCAAACAAATTTTTATTGAAACATTTACATAAAAATGGGTGTTTTGTGAAAAAAAATCAACTTGTTTAGGTAGGTACATTACATACATCTAATCATTCGTTCACTCTACGAGTACGAAATCAAATAACAATGGAAAATTTTCTCCTCACACGTTAAAAACATAACACCTAAAACAAAAACCATGAAAACGAGATTTAGAATTTCAACACAAAACATCACTAAAAATCAAATTAAAAAAATTGTTCCCACGGTTATAAATTGAGCCGCTTTTAAGCTCATTACATACTTTTTGCTATGTTTACATTGAGTTATTAATTTCAATAAAAATTTAATAATTGTATTATTTTTTGTTAAGAATTTTTCTTTTTAACATAAATGTATCGATAAGTTTAGAAAAAGGCACTAAAATTTTTCACTTCGAATACCTTTAATACAAAATAAGATGATTTATTTATTCATTTATTTAATGTAATTATTGTTGTATGTATATTACCTGGCTAAATATTATTGAAGTTTTCATTTTTTTTAGTTGCACAATGTTTCGACGCATCATGGAGAATGGTTTCTTAATGCGGGGCGAATCTGAACTTTAATAAGTAACATTAAAAGTAAATTTAGCTAAAGCAGTTTTATTTTGCAATAAACATTTTGCCACGTATTTATTGCTTTTTTCCCCCTAAAACAAGTTACATCAATTAAAGATACTCCAAATATTTGTTCGATGTATGTACTTCGACTCTCCCTAGAATCTGGATATCAAGCGCATTGATTTTTTTCTTCTTCGTAAACTTTCACAAAATTTTTCAGTAATTCCGAGGTCATAAAGATAACACTTTAATTTCAATTATTTTTCCTTCATGATGGATTTATTTTTCAGTTCTGAGTAATTTAAAAATAGGTAGGTACCTATACAGGAATTTATTTGGGTATTTGTGCAAAAAAAAGTGAAGATTCCACCACAAAGAAACCAGGTTTGTAACGTCGAATGCAACGGTATTTAAAATTAATATTTAAATTTAACAACAATAAAATATACAAAAAAAAGTAATCGTAACTAGTAAATTTTAAAAATATGTAACTCACATATTTAATAATAAAAGATTTTTTGTCTTTTTATCAAAATATAAAATTGTGGTCTTACAATAACAAAATATAGGTATTCCAGTAAACCCGCATAATAATACACGATTTAATGGGTATATCCCTAATTAACAATGATAAGACTAGTATACGAATTCTTGCGTTAAAATAAAACGGATCTGAAATTTCGTTCTTCAAACTAAATGTAGGTAGGTATAAAGAAAATAGATATAATACAATGCAAAAAAATAAAAATAAAAAATAAAAACAAAACAGAGAACAAAACAAGAACAAAATAAAATAATGATAAAATTCTCGTAATGACGCAATATGTAATATGTAGTATAAGAATATACAGTAAGTTTGTGTCACAAAATTATATCGTTCCACAGAATTAGCGGCATATCCGAATAAAGTTTTGATTTTTTTCTCCTTTAGATTTTTAATGTACTTATTCTTGGTAGCAATAAATTCATTTCTTCAAATGATGATATTGACAAAAGGCATTCTAAAATAGTCAGATGGCTCAGTTGGCTTCGTATGAGCCCTTACCACCTTTTAGCGACAAAATTACCTACACAGAATTCTTAAAATTCACCTTTTCCCGTTCACTTCTTGATTGGGAGGAAGAGTGGAGATACTGGAGAAGTTTTGTAAGAATCAAGGGACTTTCGCGAAAGAATGTTCAAAAAATCCATTATAATTTCAATAAATGCTTTCAAGTGAACGGAAGAGAAAAGGGAATACTGTTTTGACTTTTGTAAATTTCTAACTATCGCAGTTAAAATTGTGTCTTTTAAAAAAAAATTGTATGCCTCATTTTTTTCAATTTTTATTAACTGATCCCCCCAACCATTAAAAATCACAAAAAAAAAACGTAAAATTCAATTTTAAGGGATTAATCTCATTTTATTTCTACACAGAACGTGGCGTGGGCTCATATGGTGCCAACATAGTAATTGGAATAGCCTTTGTAGACTGAAAATTTTTCATGCGCACGTGATTTTCAAAAAAACGTAAAAATACAAAAAAATTTAGGAACCCTGTACTTTTTCCCCTTATTTAGGTTTGGACAGAGTGGTCCATCAGTCCATCTTATGCATTTTGTACTTAAAATGTAGATACTATCTAAATGCTCTAGTGGGTATTAAAATTAGCAAGTAAAAAGCAGATCAATATTATCAAAGAAACGATGGGAGGTTGTCGACTAGGAAGGTAAAAGAACACGTAGTAGAACACTGAGAATTGAATCTTCAGTTGCCTAAAATAGATTTTTCGATTTTCATCGAGTTTTTGAAAATTCAAAGTGAATGAACAGATATATATGGTAGGTACAGGTCAGAAACAAATTTTTCAAAATCAAGCTCTCTTCCACAAAACAAAAAATAAAATAAAATAAAAATTTGTTCTCAGCGTAATCTTTTGAATTCATTTCATTTTCTCACATTTCTCATCATTCTAAATGGTCAAGTTCAAACTCTAAACAATATTTCCAAATTTTTTCGAATTTACATACATGGAAGACGTTCTCGGAACGCTTGATAACAAAAAAAAACGTATAGCCAATTCACAAATTTGGTCATAGTTTTTCATGATACCTTCATACATTTTCTATTTCATTTCAAAGGTGAAATAAGTACCCAGTTTTGGAACCCTTATTCCAAAATTTAGACGCTTGATTTAATTTTTTGACAAATTTTTGAAAGCTCTAAAAAGTTACTAAGAAATTCTTACTCACATGAAAAACTTTGAATTTTTTCATATACATAGTACATATCCCCCCCCCCCCAATGAAACAAACGAGTTGGGATACCTATAGTCACTTTACTTCAATTTTCAACCTTCTCGACTTGAAAACAACAGATACATTTGAGCTTTTCAGGAGCTTCCAGTGAGTATAGAATTTTTCCTAGGTAGGTACCTAGTATTTTAAATTGATGTGGAAAAGCCAAAAATAATTTTTGGCTGAAAAATTACTTATTTGAAGAAAAAAGTTGACGAATTCACTTGACTGCTCATTGTTTCATTTTCTGAAAGTAGTCAAAGCAGGACAATGATTAAACCTAACGACTTCAATGACTCACAAAATATTCTCCGATTCAATTTGTACACTTTTTTTTTTCAATACCGAAGTTTAAAGATTTTTCTCAGGCTACCTACTGACTAAAAATGTTAATAAGAAGTGGTAAGTACAACATGGCTTCGTATTAAAAAATATTTTCAATTAGGTAATTGAACTAGAAAAATTGAAACAAGAAAGAAGAAAATAAAATGCTAACAAAATCGTGTCTTTAAAAGATATAACAAATACGAAATATTTATCAAAATTGAGATCACTTTTCCAGAAAATATTTACAATGGAAGATTCGTAAATTGAAAAATTGACCTTACACCCAAGTTGACAAACCAAAACTCACATTTTAACCAACGTTCGATGCAGTACTCAGCATCTTCAAATTAAATAGGTAGTTATAATAAGTATTCACCTGACTTGATGCCGAATCACATATTTAGGTATACCTACAATAACAATCACGGATACGCCGCATATCTGCGAGCTTTGAAAATTTTTCAAATAATATGGAAAAAAAATAAAAAATAAAAACGATTAATACAAACGAAAAGTTTAAAAATAATTATAATTAGGTACCGGAGGGTATGAATTGTAGCCGTAATTGAACGACTGCTGCGACTGAATATGCTGATTTGACGAAACGAATTGTTGATAGTATGGCGACGAGCTGCCCTGTCTGTATCTATAAGACTGAAATTGTTCCGCATACGGGAAGAATCTTTCGCCTCGCCAGTTTTGATTATGACTGTAAGACATCGAAGACGCGGATCCGTACGAAGACAACCTTTGACTATGCTCTTCGGTATAATTATTCATGTTATAATTAGAATGCGTGTTATACGAAGCGCTGTTGTTGTAATTTTGATACTGCGAATGCGAATGCGAATGCGAGTGTGAATGTGAATTCTGCTGATACCGGTAATACTCGCAATTCGGGTAATCTGAACAGCCGCCATAATACGGCGATGGACAATTATTATAATACTCATCGGCGGCATAATACCCTCCTACCGAAGACCCATTTTCACAATTTTGGTTCGGTTTAGCGCGTCTCATGTCTTTTCTTTTGTAATATCCGCCATTCGGCGGCGTACACACGACCGCCGGTGAATCAGTCTCGTGTTCGTAATTCCAACACGGCGCTAATCTCGTCGCATTCGTTTCCATCGGCGTTTTTATCCTTTTACTACAACCCCGAGATTTGGCTTTTGGACTACTTAAGCCATTTGGCACGCCGTTAATGGTTGTTTGGCACTGGAGCATCAACGTTTTACTTTGATGCATTATTATAGATTGGGTGGCCGTTTGTTCGATGAAATCTTTTTGGTGTACGTAACGTCCGATCTCAGTCGAACCGAACGCTTGGTGGAAACCGGGAAGACGAAAGTTCGACTCGTTTTCATCGCAGATTTTATTTATCTCGTTCGCTGTACTTTGTAACTTCTGTTTGTACTCTTCGTTTTCGTTAACTGGGGCGTTTATAATAGTTTCCATGTCTAAATCTATGTATGGTAGTAAATCGGTTTCCTGTAATCAAAAAAAAACCTAATGGTTAAAATCGCGAAATTTCAAAAAATTTGCAAAAGACCGTTACCGAGCTTATGCATCTATAGGTACCTATATTGGATGATAAATTTATGCATTGTGAATGTACATTCATTTCATAATGCCTGTAAATAGCTCAATATTTGGATAATATGTATTTTGTAAAATTGGCATAAAATGTCTAACTTACGACTAGTCACAGATAGGTATTGGACACGTGTTTTCAGACTCACAACTTATTCAAAACGAAAAAAAAACATAATTTTGGAATAGAAGAAGGAAACCTCCATGCTTCTTTGTCATCGCAGCTCATTCAAACCAGCATTAGGTGGATAAACTTCAAATTTTTAAAACTCTTAAAATTTTAGACCTTGTAAGTATTATAGCGAATTTCTCAGATGTGCCATTAATGGGACACCCTAGCCATTATATTTGAGGTCACGGATTTTCATCTCCTTTCATCTTCGTCCTTCAGGATCCTCTCCCTCTCGTCTTATTAGTGTAATTTTTGGGTATTTATTTCGAGTTTTGAATTTTAATTAAAAAATAACGACGGAGCATAATTAAAAAATACTCGGCAATCTCGTACCTAACGTACCTACTAAATACTTAGAACATCATTATTAAGATGGTAAATTTAGATACGAACCTCACTAGCAGCGGTATATTTCTGGTAATTGAAAGGTTCACTTTTGATTTGCGACTTTTGTACATTATTATTATTTTGTTCATCAATCATCTGACTAGTTTCATTATCACATTTATCTTGAATTGTTCGCTCGTACAATTCGGTGGTATTAGGAACCAATTCTTTGCCGGATTCGCAACTTTGTGATAATTCTTTCGCTTCGAAACGCTGCGTTTGGCTTTCTTCCGATTCATTGGGTGAAAATTTCTCTTCGTTGAAATAACCACTTTGTTCGGAATCGCAGTCATTAATTTCCGTAATTTTTGACGTCTGTTTGAAAAGAAGCAAAAAAAATAAATAAATAAATAAAAATAAGCTGGATATCTGTAACTTTGTTTTAAACCATTCGAGTCGCTAAATACGTTCATAAACATGTCTATTATTTCAACTCGAATGAAATTATTAAGTTATGTTATCAAAGAAAATTTTAAACTGTCATTTAATTTGTTTTTCGCCTTATGGTTATGTTTTCATTACCGGCTCAAAACGTTTCAAAGGGTTACAGGTTGTTTTACGCGGATTTGGAATGTTCGCGTCTGCCAAACTTATACGATTTGTTTAACTTTGCCTATTATAGGGTCTCGTTTAGCATTTTGATTTTCATACGTACGTGTTTTGTTACATAAAACTTGTTTGAAAGGGGGAAGTTTTGTGTAAAACTTTTTTCAAGCTTCATAAATTTTGTACTCGTATAATCGAAATTTGTTATTGTTTTAGGATTTTTAATTCATACATTAATTTTTTTTCACCTTCATACCTGAAAAAATGCTGGAACATTTTTTTTTCTTACGCACTTCAAAATTTGATCAAAACTAATCAAAAGAATTTCTCTTGATAACGCTTCTAATCCTCTGTTGGGTGAAAAAATGAGCACAATATCAACTCGAGTGATTTGATATGATCCTTCAACATCACTAAAGAAATTTACTATGAAAAATGTTCAAAATAGATAAGGCCTTTTCTCTTTTCCGCAAATGCAAAAAATATGAATGTTTTGTCAACAAAAAATTTTCGACTTCGTTAATAACCGGAGATATGCAACACTTACTGAGTTTACGCAAATACATTTGCCTAACAGTTACACCGCAGGGACAATCGCATATTCTACGAATGAATCAGCATTTTACAATATTGTATTTTTATGTAAAAATCACTATGAGCATTGAGCACTGTAATGATTAGAAAATCGGAAATTGGACCATACAAATGAGAATTTAATCTAGAATATTTCAAATATGGCGTTAATAAAGGTAAAAGTTTTAAAATTTTCTCTTTTCAACTCATTCTACTACGAAAATGTTTGTAGTAGGTTCATTTTATCATTTATCAAATTTTTCAATTTAGATGAAAACAACCATTTTGTGAAATAGAAAAATAGAGTTTGAGTGTTGCATATGCGAGGGCGCATACGGAAAGGGACCTACCGACCAAAAAAAAAAAAAAAAAAAAGTTCTCTGAAATTGTTGTAGGGACCCTTTACAGAGTTCCTACAACAATTTCAGAGAACTTTTTTTTTTTTTTTTTTTTGGTCGGTAGGTCCCTTTCCGTATGCGTCCTCACATATGGTTCCCAAAAGTTCTCATTTTTATCTCAAGCTACCCTCCATCGTCCCTCTTCGCAGAATTGATCGGTGTAAATTACGATTATTGCAACACTATGTAACATTTTAATACAATCTAACAAGGATATTAGACCAATTATGAAAAAAATCTACACGAATGAAGTTGTCAAAGCTAAAATTGCCTACATGACTTCTAAAATTTTAGTTTTATCCAGATTGGATATGTTTTAGAATAACCCAAATTGTATAAAATTTGATAATCGTCGTCAGGTTGAATTCCAAAAGAAAAAATCTTATAACTAGTCCAGAATTTATAAAAATTACTGAAAGCGACTGTTTTTATCCGTATTATGCTTTTTTGGAAAAAAAATATGAACAATATTGATGATAAAAACATATTTTTGAATTTTTTTTCTGTACCTATTTTTTTTTCATTTCAAACTTGCATAACTTTTTAACTAGGTTCTTAAGACAAGAGAAATGCACGTTTCCAGTAAGCCCCTTTGGAAAGACCGTACTTTTTTCTTCAAGAAACATTGATAGGTAAACAGGAAGACTTTTTGAAATTTTCAAGAAGAATGGCGAAAATCATCAAATTTTTGAACAGTTATTTTCTAGATTATTCTTTCATGATATGGAAAAATTCTAGAAAAAATAAGCTATCCCACGCCCTAAACGCGCAACTCTTTGCCTATTATAGTTCTCGAGTAACCCAGATTGAAATTGCCAAAAAAAAACAAACTGAAACACAAAATTTTTCGTGCGAGCATAACGCAGCCCCTTCAATTCTTAAGGTAGGCAAACATATATTTACTTGTGCTCAGCATGGTTGCCTAATTACCAGATTGAAGAAGGTCAGTCACCTAAAAAACACCCTCTATTACGAGTAAGTTATCTCCGAAAATGCGCTCAAATTGGGCAAATTTCAAGTTCTTTCTCAGAAACTTGAAAACAATTCTTAGATTTAATGTTTTGATGCATTTAATAGACATTTTGTACATCAAAAATGAGAATCTATTTCTATTATTGAAATAAAAATTGAACATAAATCACCTGGGAATAAGTCTGCTGCACTAACTGCGAACAACTATTCAAAGGAGAGTAATGCCCGTTGATACTAGAATATTGTTGACCAGCGTACTGATGTAACATTCCTCTAGCTGCTGATAAAAATCTATACCAACTGCCTTCTTTATTCTCTTCCTCGCAGACTTCGCTATTCCACGTTGAATTGTCTTTTAAATCGTCCAAAATCTAAAACAATAAAAAAAAAAATTCAATAGGTAATATCATTTCATAGAAAAATAATTCGTCAGTGGTATGAGTATGATGGATTAAAACAGGAACCCAATGTATAGGACTTCATTTCCGTAAAACTCGAGTCGCTTTTAAGTATATTGAAAAACAAAGCCGAAAACGAGGAAAATTATACTAGGACTAAAATTTTCTCACGGAAAACTTCTCCATCGTTTCGACTTTCGACGCTAAGGGGTCAAAGTTATAACTACGAGATGGATGTTTAACGAAATTCATGATGTTTTCGCCTCGTGTTGAAATGTTTATCTCGTTAGTGGGCAAAAGTTTCTTAACAATTCAAAAGTATTCTCTCAATGGGACCTTTCATCATGTATGAAAGCTTCTTAAATGATACGGCTCGCACGGCATGCTAACTTTTTTTTCTCAATAGGTTTCCATCATATTTTGACCTATACATTTCGAACTTTCGTTCATCTCGGTTGGTATTGGGGCATAGCATACGTTCTCATCCCACACACCACATTGTAAGATCCACTCAACAAAAAACTTGTACAAAATGATACTTATAACGAAACCATATGCCTATCAAAATGAACCAATAAAGAAATCTCGACAATCTCGTGTGAACGATAGTTCTGGCGGTACCATTAAAAAAAGCCCACGTGTGCGCCGCACCAAAAGTACGAGTATAATGACTTCATCGATTCTCTTCTAATTCGTGTAAGTACGTAGATGTTAGATGACTCAACTGATCATGTCAACTGTCCTTCCAACTTTCACAAGGCAGGACAGGGAAAGTAGGGAAGAGGAGAGGAAATGAGCCTATAATCGTTCAATGAAGCAAATCGGTAGGTCTACGAGTTACGAGTAGGTAACAGATATCAACCTACATGAGTAAATTTGGTTCCTGTTTACTATTAACAATCCCTAATGAAAAAAAATTCCTCAGTGAAAAAGCGACACACGTACTCGTAAAATTTGACCGCGTTATCGAACAAATTTAAATCAATTGTTGCTGCTTTTCTTATCAGTCAGCTGAAAGACGGCAAAACGCAGCACACCGTTTCCATGGCTACAGTTGCTATTATCAACCAATAATGCGCGCGTCGTTGCGTGATATGAAATCATTTTGCCGCCAAATACGTAAATACCTACTCGTCAATGTGATCAGTGTTACCAATATTGCCAAATTTTTCTAGGTTGCACTTTCCATTCCCACCTTTTTGATTTAACAATTTGTTTTTTTGAACGAGAGTAGGAAATTTCTTCAAGTGAATTTTTTTAAAAGCATTGTTTACATTCGTTGCAGCCAAGGTCAAACTTGAGGAAATTGCCACGCTTATTTTGGTTAATGTGCTCCTTAAAGTCGAATTTTTCTACAGTACCTACCTAGTTGTGCCTAGATACGTATCTTCATGAATCTATCCTTAATCGGAAATTGGTCATACGTTGAATTTTACTTTAAATTTGGAAACGTACGAGAAAATCGAGACTTCATAAGTACTTGAAAATTGACGAAACAAAAAACTGATCCCACACTAATTCTGATAAGATTGCCTCAGAAGCAATATTTTGAATGCAAAGTTCCATATTTTCTTTATGAAACGTCCTCCCTTTCTGTACAATTTGAAGTGGCCTAAAATGAAGTCGAGTGAGAACGTGAGAAAAAAAGTAAGAAATCGATATCAGCAAAATTTACATTTATCTATGATAATTTTAAATCGCATTTAGCTCTTCCAAAATAAGATGCTGTTAAAGCATATACAGGGTAGTCCAAATGTAAGTTTCAAAAAAAAAAAAAAAAACGAAATTGTTTGATGAAGTTGAGCTTTTTGATTTTTACTCGCAGTACCTACTCATTTCCGAAAAAACCTCTCGGGAAAACTCTACCCATCCGGAGGAAGAAGACTGAATCTGATAAGGTCAAAAAATTGACTGTATCTATGCAAATTTGATTTAATCTGCGCTTAATCTGAACAAATTAAATCGCATCTACTTACTCATAAAGGGACACTTATGTAACCACGTAACCAGATTTCGTAAGCTCAAAGTTCTGATCTGACTAGACCTGATCAAATCCAATTATTTTTGCATGGGTGATCACCAATCATTAGGGTGGATTGCGAAAAAAAAACGCTGTAGGATTTTGACCATATTCTGCAGTGAAAACCTAGATTTTTGAGTTGAATGTGTCTTTAAAAAATGTCGGCTCCGTATGTAAGATTTGAGTCCTCAAAGAGCAGAAATTCTCAAAAAAAAATTTCAACGAACTTATTTTGGGAAAATGGCACAGTCTCAAAAGATAGTATTTAAGATTCTGTTCTGCGCCGACCTAAGCCATTACCATCAAAATTCAATACATACCACTTTTAGGGTTCCACTGAGTGGTTGAAAATTTGCAAATCGCTAATTTTTTGGTAAATTTGTGTTCTGAAAATGGTTTCTTCTCAAACATTTCGCATCAGTCGAGCCAAAATGCGGAAAGATATATGTACATATAATGACTGAAATTGGAGAAATATTTTAAAACGCAAGAGTGCCAATTTTTTTGGTCATTATTACCAATTTCAAAGAACTGAAAAAAATTGATAATTTGTTGGCTGTTTTTCTCGAAATTTTGAAATTGGCAATACATAACACCTTCAATTCTGAAAACATTTATCTACTCAATTATTTCATTTCAAGATCATTTTTGTTTACCTCCATTTAGGGAATGACTGTTTCCGAAAAAAAAAAAAAAAAAAAAAAAACTATAGGTAGGTAATCATTTTCGAAATTGCCAAAACCACGGCCCTTTCACACGCAGAAGTTTGATGGGACATCTTGTATACAGTGTTACAGTATACATATTCGACATCAGCTGATGCAGTAACTATCTTCTTACTATTTTTATCAATTCTCAAAGCCTTGTGGTTATCACACTCTAGATATGTGTATTTTTTCTTCCATACTTTATCACTAATACAGATAAGGAAAATATTTCTTTCGCTGCAGTAACTTTGTTTTTAAAGTTGAAGTTTCCATTAGAAAAATTTGCTTTGAAATTGTCTCAAATTTACCTACAAACGTACATTCAAAATTGAAGAAGTTGAAAAAAAAATGTTCTGTGAACACTCAACAGTCAAGATCTCTTCAAAATTGAGGAAAAATCACTGATACCGGAATCTGAAATTTATCACGAACAGTAGATACGAACATAAATGTTGAAATATTTCCGCGAATTTACCGAAATTTCGTCACAGGCATGGTATATTATACTCGTGTTTGTAGTATCGTGGAATGCAACACTGATTCGTGAAGTTCGCAGCACTGGATACATGGTCAATAATTCCATCGTGCGACATTCGCGTACACGTGAAAATTTTCCTTCTATATCAGTTCTATGCACTTCCACACGATGATAAATACTATCTTGTCAAAACGATATGGAATTTTTTCTCGTATCTACAATTCAACTCGACGTTGATGAAAATGTTGCCGTTAAATCAATTAAGTCTACGTGAATAATTAAATATCAGCAAAGTAACACTCTACGGTACCGTAAGGAGAAAAAAAAACAATTAAAAACGACTTAGCGGATCAACTTTACACCTCTCCTTGTTGATGGTCTCCAGAGAGATGAAATTTAATATTTAGGTACCATTTTAGGGCACAGCCAAAAAAAAATTGAGAAAAAACTACAGGATTTTCTAAGCTGCTCCGTTGTAGTTTCGCGTTAAGATATTATAATTAGACATGACTTGAGTAAATTGCGCCTTATTTTTCCATACTCTTTTGCCTACGAATTGAAATTGCGATCTTTAATCCAGGTGGTAGGTATTCATTTTGCTGAATCGGAAATTTACTATAGGTATAGCACGTCTCTTTTTACATGATTCTTTCTCACGATCTGTGATCGTAATGAATAGGCATGTAAAATGCCAACTGCAGAAAATACCTCCAAGTTAATATATATATACCTTATACCTTGTCTACGACGTAATAATTATATCATCTCGTATAAATATACATATGTACAAGCAGAGCTTGCACAGTCATCACTACATTGTATAGCAAAGCAATACGAGATCCTTTTCCAAGTATTCATACTACCAACTCTCTGCTGAATAATCTACTTAGGGTCACATTTGCGACGGAAAATTTCTCAATGACAAAGTGTCCTAGACGAATAAGCAGTTTAAAGCAATACGAATTTTATACCAGCCATGAACTGTACGCAATGCTTTGCAGCTGGCAAACGAGAAAAGTGAAAATTTTGCAAATTTTATGTCTGTGAGAATATAGCCTCAGTTGTGGTCGCTTGCGGTGTCAGAATACACCTACGGATACAATGTCAGCATTCTTCGTCAACCGAAGTTATTTAATCGAGAAGATAGTCTCATTCTCGAGAGCTTGTCTAGTGACTTTATCCATTTTATGAAACATTATCACGCCTTTACCTACACAGTACCTATACCAACATAAGCCCATTTAGCCCAATTCAAAAACGAAATGTGATGGGAAGAGGACAAGGAGTAAGTCACCCTCTCAATGTTTGCAAAAATCGGCTTTCAAGTCAAAGAATTACATAAATTTGGGTTTCATCTGATTGGAAAATGTTTGAAGATAATAACTTTTTTCGCAATGGAACAACGATAAAAATTGGTATTACATAGGTGATACCTTAGGTACCCAAGAAAGTGCTTGAAAAAATTCAGGAAAATTCCATTTGAAAGCGAAAAAAACAGGAAGATTGAATTTTCAGAAAAATCGTTTTTTTTGTTCAATTTTGTGATTCCATTTTTTTGCCTACTAAGTAAAGGTAGTAATTTCATAGATTTTCTGATGGACAAGCATGAGGAAATTTAATATTACAAATTGTTAATTCGCGACGACGGATTGAAAAAGTGCAGGTATTTTTGTATGTATAACTTGGAAATTTTTTTAAATATGTAGTCTCGTTTAACTATCCGAAAATCACACAAAATATTCTCCAAGTAGGTATAGGTATACTTAGTCTAAAATCGACCACCTTCCGCACTAATTGTGACAATTTTCGAGTCATCATTGAGCCTTCAGCGAAAGTTGGCTCTTTCTACATTAATTTAAAATCGCTCCACAAAGTGTTGTAATCAACTTTTACAGGTTAAAATTCAGTCAAATTATGCCTAAGTTCGATATTATTGTAAATCCAAGAAAACTGGCAGAAAGTGTACCTATTTCTTGCAATTGGAAATAAGTTTTTAAAGGGTCCCAAAATATCGCCTATTTTTGTAGCCGATTTCATTTAGTAAGTATGCTTGAGAATTATCAATTTTTTCTGGGAACTTCAAATCGGTGTAAAAGCGGTAACAATCGATTCAGGAAGGTCGACTTTGTAAGTTAGTGGAGATAGGAGTTTCGAGTAATTTTCTGTAAAAAAAAATGTACGATTTTAGGATTTATTCCTAAAATTCAACATTTTAAACGTGCTCTAGATCGGCTAACAAATGATTGCAATCGACTCGGGGGGGGGGGCTGATTCTAGTTTACAAAAAGCTTCTTCTTGCAGACGATTTATTCACCAAAAATTGGAAAATCAACTCATGTTCAGTTTTAATTCCAACGAAAAGTTGCATTTTTGGTACAGAAATATTCTGAGATCCTTAGAACCGAAACTCTAGCTACACCATATTAAATTTATTTTTGAAATTTCGAAATCATTATTTCAAATTCAAATTCAAATTTATTCAAATTCAAATTTATTCAACATTATTGGTACAAGACATCTTAGGTACTACACAATTTGACGACACCCCTATGCGCAGGCGAGCGGGGGCCATCAATGAAAATTTGTTTCAAATCAACTGCTAACCACTAAAAGCTAAATTTTACCATTTTCAGCCAATCTGAAGCTCTCGAAACAAATTCACCCTACTCTTTACCCATAGACCTTTGATTAGGTATTTCAATCATGACAATTTTCGAATAAAAGATCTTCAATTCGGCAAAAAAAAATAGACTGTAAGTAAGTCATCGAGTCATAAGGCCATTTTTCTATTACACTATGAATTTCGTACTTCTTCAAGTGAGTAAAGGATTAAAAATATAAAAACCGGTTACAATAATTGCCAGAGCCGGGAAAAAATTGCGAATTGAAAAGCTTGCCATCGTACTTCTAATTCAGCGCGATAAATTAGTAAATTCCGTTCTTGTTTACAAACGTTTAATTGAATAAGATAGGATGCTGACAATTATATACGGTACCTTTTGAAAAAAAACGTATTATTCGGGTTATTTTTAAACGACACAGAATCGGACTCCATCAATAGAGTTAACCCTGCTATAATCAAAGTGTCGACTATAATATCGTGCTCGTATTTACTGTCGTACATCTCGTCGCACAATAGCACAAAGAATCTCGCCTCAAATCTTCTATTTCCTGTCGAGGAAATTTTTCGTCAGACTTTCACGCGTCTTTCGTTTCTCCATCTGTCTCCCTAATTCTCCAAAGTCTTCGCCTAATGCATCGGTTCATCGCACTGGTAAATGTTGACATTTGATAGGTCAGTTTGCACATAGCTCATTTTCTTAATACATCGCCTCTCTAGCATTACATAACTTCAAAAATAACGCTGCACAATACGAAAAATTGTAGCAATTGTAAAAACTTACGTAACAACGAGTCTGCGAACTTATATTGTCATTATACGATGCAAAACAAAGCCCTCGTCTCCCAGCGTACTTTTTTCACTTCGCATTCCGTATCTTACGTCAAGAGGGTGTTTTTTTTTTCTTTTTTCATTAAAAAATAAACATAAACGTCAACTCTTCAACATCGCTATACTCGCGCGCAGTTCATAAGCAAATGACCTAAAGTTTTGCAATCAGCGAAATATTTTAAATTCATTCGCCCAAACGACAAAGTTTAACGAAAACGTATGTTTTTGATTATAACTTACACCCTCGTCTTCATTACCCCACCCGGCGTGCCGAATTCTGCATTAATTCTTCGATCGTATGTGTGTATAATTTTCTATCTCCCCAAACTGAACTATATTTCAACTCGACACGTAACTTTCATATAAGTACGTACATTGGATTGATATGACCAAAGAAATTACTCCACAGGGTTAATGAACGATTATGAAATGAAACAGAAAAGAAAAAAAATACTTCTTTAATCCCACGTCTCGGACTTTGAAAAGGTATCCATCGTTTATCATGGTTCTTTTTCACCTTAGCGGCGTGGCGTTTTGTTATTTATTAGCTTGTGATTTGAACAATGTTACGAGTCGTTTTTTTTGCTTTGTTGTACCTACCTATTCGACGATATCGAATTTTCTTTTTTTTGGAAAGCGTAAAAAATAGTACCTAATCGATAATAAGCAAATTTTTTATAAAAGAAAGAAAATAAGATGAAGGAAAAAAAGTACGAGTTTTTGACATAAAGATTCGCGATTTGAAATTGAAAATTCTTACCTAGCTTTTCTTACGTGGGTAGCTAGGTAGGTGCCTATGTGTTAGAAATGTTGGCTTTCAGTCCGGTTTTAACACTCAAAAATTTCGCAAAACGATATCGATTGACCGTACAGTTTTGAAAAGGTGGAAGAGAAAAACACTTCTAAAATTGGCACACATTCTACCTTTTTTCGATTATTTTTAAAGCTTTTATTCACCTTTAATCTTCTTCTACTCCTACATTTTACTTTCAGAGGAAGAGAGGCGGAGGCCACTTTCGAGCTGAAAAGATCAAATAGGAAAGAAGAGCCGATCTAGTGTGGTATTTACTAGAACCTGCCTCAAGAAATTTGCTCTCACTAAGATCGTTTATTCATGCGTGTGAAAATTTTTTTGCGATTTTTTTTTGCTCTCATTCACTAAAGTAATATTTTGAATAAAAAAATGTTCATTGTGAATACTCAATTTTTGCGTCAGAATTTTTTTCAACTGCTCCTCTTTTCAGAAGAAAGCTTTTCCCGGTTCTTCAAACATTGATCATTTCTCTGTACGGAGCCTTCCCTCCCCTCATAAATGTCGGAAAAATGATTTCAAAAAACACTTGAAACAAAAGTAGGTAGGTAAGTGAATATATATTTTTTGAATTTCAATTAGGCGTTATCTAAATTTTACGTTACCTAGATGTAAATGCCCCAAAAAATTGAAGGGAAAAAAATTAAACAATGAAATAGCAAGAATTTTTTAAACATGTAGGGTTACTTCGTTTCAGTCAAAATATGTGGCATTCCGCCGGCAAAGGGTCCATATGGTTGAAACTGAGTTATTGCCATATGTGGTAGTACGTAATGTACTCGTAGACTGTGGGAAATCGAATAGAAGTGATCCAAGCTCGAAAGGTGCAAAAACCTTTGAGGAAAGTCATTTTCAATTTCAAAAATGCAAAAAGTTCATTTTCAAAAACTTTGAGAAAAATTAATTTCAAGTTTTTGAAGCTAAAAAATTTGAAATTTCCGCGTACTCAACCAAATGACATTTATTCAAAAAAAAAAACTTCAGATTCAATTGTACACCCCTTATACTATAGCACGTGATGGCAGGCAGCTGAGTGAATGGAAAAAAGCAAAAAATTTGGGTGATTTTTCTCCTTAATTTGTGACCGTCCGGATGGGCCTTGTGCTAGCGAAACACCGCGCCATTTAAGTAGGTACATATGTTTTAGATAATGCCATTTTAAAAGAAACCCATGGAATAAAAGAAATTTTCAAAAAAAAAACAACAGTCAGCAACTCATCTTTCAAGTTCCTACTTTATTTATCGAGAATCTGATGGTTAAATGAAGATTTTACAGGCTTAATGCGAATTTACTCCTCCACGCTCCTGCAGAGGTATAGAAAAAAACAATGTCTGAAGATTTTGCCCAAATTCCATGGAGGCCTCCAGTTTGAGTGTTGAAAGTCATCAAAAAATTCTAGTCCCGAGGATGTCATTTTTGAAGCAGATATTTGTGTTCTCAAAAAGGGTCAGTTTACTGATAAACTTCGTTGTAATTTATAGCCTATGATTCTTCTCGATCCTCAAAAGAGCCATTTTTATTTCGTTTGCGCGATTTCAAAATTTTATTGAAATTTCAAGGATCAGAAATCACATGCATCAAATCACTTCCTCCAGGAATCAATTTAGGCCTGAAGTTTGATGATCCTTGTTTAATCATGCTCTAAAACCTAAACAACGTGAACTTTGAACTGAAATCCAAACCGCGTCAGTCGTCGCCTCGTCGGTTGACAACACGAATCGGAATCAATACCCTCGATTAATTAATAATACCCTACCTAGCTAAACGTATATCTACTTCTATTCGGCGAACATGCAGTCTCGCAGTGTAACCGGTTCGTAATTGTCATTACTGAACTTTACAAATACGTCTACGGGTATGGGACGCGGATGCGCATCGCGTTCGCCGCGGACCCATAATACGCGTTAATTAAAAACGTTACGCTAAACGGAAAAACAAAATATTGAGATTGTAAAATCGCCGAAGTAGCTACTGTGTTTGAAAAAAAAATCTAGTGCAACGTTGCAACACATCAGTCACATCGCCGATACATTACACATACACATATGTACATAGAGTAGACTCAGTGATGACGTATTACACAACGCATGCGCGTCTCCGATACATATTCATAAAACAATAAGTATAGGTATGAGCAACACATAAAACCGAATGCGACATATAGTACAATAGCAGGTAAAGGTAAAACTAATAATAAAATAGTAATACCGATGGAATAATGCGACGCTAGGCTATGCTATGCTACACAAATATACGCCATCCTCAGCGCCAGGTCGCGTCGCGCCGCCGTCGTACCAATGGCGTATATTATATCGCCTATACGTATTACTGGCCCCTAGAAAAATTTTTCCTCCAGTGCGTTTACAGCGGAAATCCGCTCATACGTAATTGTTGAAATTAAAAGCGATTGATAGATACTCCCTTTTTTAAAAATACTGATTTAGTTCATAGCTGCCTTACTCGTCATTACAGATACAGAGTAGGTATTGTACGGGTGTCGTTCGGCTGGAATAGCAATGGTGAGAAAACAGTTTACCAATTATGTACCCGTAATCAAGAGAGATAACCGTACGATAATATTTTGTAAGACAAGTAACCAGTTGAGGGTGGGGTTCAGAGCATCGCTGAAATAAATGTAAATGATGTATCAGAATAAAAAATTGGAGATGCAGTTTGTATTTTACACGTCCGTCAATTTTCTCACGAATCGCCTCAAACTGAGTAGAAGAATAAGTTAAAGCCCCTATTTTGATCTTTTAGGGATAATTTACCTACGTACATTAGGTACACTGAAACTACTGTGGATGGATGTAAGTATCTGCATCAAATACAACTTCGCTCAAATTATACAATTCAGCTATTTGAACGAATTAAATTTTTGTAGGCTCAAGAATCTTAAGGTATCTTAGAAATGAAAAATATTTTAAATTACATTTCAATTCTTCCCTTCCTTTTTCGATTCATTTCTCAAAAAATTATTTAAAATTCGTGATACTACCTACCTATCTATACGGTACCCACCTATACTGGCGAGAAAAAAGAAATAAAATCGTGCATCAGAAACATAAACATTGATTGTTCAAAAGTTGAAATAAAACTGGAACTTGTATGTACTCGTAAGTTGGAGGGAAGTCATCAACCGAAGTGTAGGGAAAGATCTTAAGGTAACCATAGTAAGGTTGGATAATCGAAACGAATGAAGGCAAAGGAGAGAGGCTTGCAACAATGAAGTAACTCGTTTCTCCAAAAAAAAGCAACAGTGATTTTCAAGATTTTCATACATTTTTGCCATTTTACATGAAAAAAATTTATAAGAAGAAAAATTCCAACAACAAATTTTCCTATCTCTGACTGAGGTTTAATAAAACTTTTAATACAATAACGGATTACGCAATTTTAGCTGAAAACATATTTTCACGACGCATTTCAAAACCCCAACATTTAAAAAGTTTAAAATTTGCTTATCTAAAAATTGAACCTCCGCAACTTTAAAAAAAACGGCTTTGCAGGTTTTTGGACTCATTATTTCGATCATTTTTGTTCCACAAAGTTTTCACAAACGTATTTTGAACGGTTTCGCAAAAATCCGCGAAAAAAAACGTATTTTTAAAGAGTTTTTGAAGAAATGAGCTTCTTTCAGACAAATTTCTAATTCAACTGGTAAGTAATATTGGAAGAAAACGCTCATTAAAACACACATTTTGGCGATTTTTTTCAATGTAGCTTTCCTGAGTCCGGAACGACGGCGATTCAAAGTTTTGTTTTGTCAATTTTTCCGCCCTCTTTTTATGGATTCTTCAGCCAAGAATACGTTTGAGAACCACTAAAATTTCATCGGTGAACTTCTCAACGGCGGTTGAAGGAGGAAATCTCAATATTTCTACACAATGACCATCCCGGACAACCCATTTTGTTATCTAGAGGATCCTATTTAAAAATATGCGAAACAAACCAGTAGATAAGAATGCACTTTTTCAGATTTAGGCCCTACGTTTCTTTCTGAAATTTCCAAAAAAATAAATATGTAGAATGAATCAGAGTTGATAAAATTGAAAGAAAAAAATTCTCACGTCTGTGTCAGAATTGTTCAAAATAAACTTACTGAAGCCCCCAAAATTGAAAAAATAAATAAAATAAAAAAATAGGACACAGGACTCTTGGCAGGAAATTTTTCAAACACTTTACAACATTTTTTGGGAGGGAGGGAGGGAGGGAGGGAGGGGGATAGGTTCAACATTTTACACGTGAATTTTCGCTTTTAAGGTTTTTTCAGAAGGATCAAAAATACCTTTATCATTTCAATTTTTATTGGCTAGGTATTCTGCAAACACTATTTTTCACTTATCCAGTATTATGAGGTATTCCAAAAAATGGGGGGGGGGGAATTATGATATTTTTACCATAGTCAGTTTTTCGAATAATTGTTCTTGAAAAAATTGAAATCAATATACTTATCAAAAATTACTTTAAAAAGCGAAGCGAAGCATAACATGTTTAAAAAATTTTCAGTTCATAAATTTATAAGATTATTGAATCATATTTTGAAGCCATTGATTTTGATTCTGAACACCGTGTGATCCCAAAAAAGAAACTTGACTGCTTCAAATGGCTATAGATTTTGATATCCATACGTATGTATAATACATATTTTCTTCAAGCCGCTTTTTGTCACGCTTCTCATAGATTCACAAAGCAAGCTTTTTTTTCAAAAAATTGAAAAATTCGTGCGATTTATGAAATGATGAGTTATTGCGAGATTCAGAGGGTTTGTATTTAAAAAGTAAGTTGAAAACTTGAAATTCTAAATCAGTGTTATCAAATCACAAACATGCCCACTTGAAGTTAATAAATTGGGGATTCTCATTGTCACAAAATGACATCCCTTTCGGATAAGTATATTATTACTCCTGTCGGTGTTCTGTGAAGATGAGCATCACTCCAAGTAACAATTCCTAACATCAATAAACCTTGTTTTCATTTTCCTCTTCCTACTCCTTCTCCATATAACACTACACAAGAAACACTTTTGAATGATTTTATCGCTCAATGTTGGAATTTCACATTTTTGGCGAAACACCGAACAAATACATACTATATCTAGGTACCTAGATAAAAGATTCGACACCTCTCTATTGGCTGATCTCTTCAAAGTAACCTTTTCGGTTACATGAAAAGAATCGATTTTCGCGTTTTCGCAAATTACAAACTCATAAGCACTTGATTTACGCACAATTAAGGTATGTCAAGAGGCTTCGTAAGGATTTACGATGGCGTTTAATTACGCCACTGATTAAAATACGAGGTCACTATAGCGACTACAATATACGTAAAAACCTTATCGAACATGATAATTGAGATCGACTAGAGACTATTACTTACATACGTGCGCTATACCACAGTTTATAAACAATTCGCCGTGAACTTGTCTCAAAAAAAGAGGAAAAAAATTTCCAACGCGTGTCACGATGAAGAAGAAACCTAACAAGTGTACGACAAATATAAACAACCCTATGAAAAAGGGTAATTTGAAGTTTGGGTCAATAATTAATGCAATTCTAGACAACAAAAGAGGAATATTATCCGGGTATCTTGTCTCGGTGTTCATTGTTTTTACGACATCATCATCGTACACTTTTCAAAACAATGTTTACTGCTATCTGTACAAATGTACGACATACGTATCCTTTTACACTCCATTTACATGGTGTAAATTGAAAATACAAAATTATACCGTAATGACTGCCCCATAGTCCCTTTTTTTTTACATTCTTTACCCTTCGCTATAAACGTTTTTTAACACCCATGACCCGCGTAGTTTCTCAATTAAAATTATAACTGTAATACACCTAACCGTTTTAGATAATTTCTTCTCTTCTTCTACCCGTTTCCCTGCCTCCAGTCTTCTTCGCATCTATTTACATATACGAACCCGCGTTCATGCACCTTCGTGGAGGTACCTAGACCTAGTACACACTTTCCACCCATTGTATTGCGTAATATATAGCAATAACCTTCAAATTGATTGTTTCGTATTCGATACTTTTACGCTGGCAGTTTATAGCCACACCAAGACTTGGAGGGACATAGTTCATATTATGGAAACGCTATCCGCAGCGTCGTGAAAATTCCTAATAATAAGTACTCGTAAGTGCGAGTAAACACCACCGTAATCATCACTCTTCGAGGCTAGGGAAGGTAATTTCAATCCGTCGTCAGTGTTTTTTTTTTATACGTATGTATGAAGCTAATTCTTGATGCCGCGTTGCCATATCGTATGTCGCGTATTATGGTTTTTTCCTTCGTTTTTTTTTACAATTTTTCATTATTCTTATCAATATGGCGAATGAGATCATCGTGTTTCTTGCAATTTGTTAAAAATAAAGTACGCAACCTAGCTACACAGGCCATGAGTACTGAGTAAGTATGCTTTTCACATAGCACAGGTCAGGACATGAGGACACACAATCATCTATCCTTGAAATCAGCTGTAAGACACAAGTCTCGAATTCGAATATACCTACCTTTTAATTTTATCACTGTCCAAGTGTCTAGATGTCTTATAAATTGAACCGAATGAAAAGTGTGCTCAAAACCAAAATGTTCATTCATAGACTTACCAAAAGATAAGAAAGGTCTATCAAAAGAGGAGTAAAACGAAAGGCAAAAATGTATTGTAGACAGTAAATGCGAATAATAAGCAGAATATAGGCAAAAAGTGAAATAAAAAACACCCTGGATTTTGACAAAAATTGGTAAGGAAGTTTACTTTGAGTGAGAGACCACCCAGAATGATTTCGAATCTCTTAGCTGTACAGGGGGTTGAGCCAAGGGTCTTCAAAAAAAGGTCATTCAAAAAATATCGGTTTTTGCCACCTTTTGGGAGTATTACCTGTGCAGTACCCCAATCACTTTCCCCTCCCCTCTGAAATTATGTGATTGAGTTTCTAAATCTGCCCGAATGGTTTTAAGATGTGGTACCAGTATGTACAAGCGATTTAAAGATTTATGGATCGCAAAAATTACGATTTTTCCTCGAAAATGGCAAAAAACTGTTCTTCTTTTGTCAGCTGGTCAGCCAAAATGAACATGACGACAAAAAGATGAGGACAATGGAAGTGAAAGTGGTCCATAAAAACGGAAATTTGCCCATAGTGTTGTACTTACTCAATGGAGGTAAATCGTATACTCAGGGCTGGGTTTTTCTAAAATTAATCAATTCGAAATCAAAGGAGCTGATATCTCCCAATATTGGAGGAATAGAAATTTAAAAGATGTCTTGGAAAAACTTCCGATGAAAAGCGATTGAAAAATAATATCTTTGATTTCGTTTGATATCAAAAATTTTTAGCATATACGAATTAATATTAATTTTTGTTCTATATTTATCAAGTTACTCCACCCAACTACGAGTGAACAGGCAACTAGGTACGAAGTACTGTACTAGGAGTAGGTACCTCTACCTACGCGCTAAAAATTTAACACGGGTAGTCAAGTACGTTATCAAAATTGGCTGTAAACTTCAACTCATTAAAAAAATATCACCATTTTAGGTATCATTTTTCCTGGAAATGTCCACAAATTCCAAGTTATATGTAATACACATGTTCACTGAAATTGTAATGTTATCAGCTTCTTCTCGAATCCCGTCCAGGAAAAAATTAATACGAATAAATCACGTTTACAGTCGTATTACTACATCAATACCTCATGCAAAAGAAATAATTTTTGGAGCATTCCAAAATAAAATATTTTTTAGTTCAATTTTTACACACTCATCCAGATGAGAAATTTATCCGGGCATTAAACGGTTTTCCAGCATAATGTAGAAAAGTAAATAAAACAAAACAAAACTAAACAAAACACCAAGAATATTTTGCGCCAGCAAGCATGCACTTTCCACTTCTATCAATTAAGTTTCGCCAATTTTCGAAAACATGGAGAAAATTGCCCTATAAAATGAGCAAAGAATGTAAAATGTAGAAAAATGAAATACTAGTATCGGATTATAGGGTTTTGAGGACGTTGATTTCAAATTCATCAACTAAGTAATTTGCGTTTTTGACCAAAAATAATCCTACTGGAGTGAAGAGAAAGAGGTTCAAAAATTCAAAAATCTCGAAAAATATAATAGGTATGGGTACCAAATAAAAGGTTTTTGAAAATTCAAATTCATCAGCCATTTGCCCCATAGACAAAAATTAACCCACACGGGGAAGGAGGAGGTACAAAAACCAACGATTTTGAAAAAAGCAATACATGGGTATCGAATTATAGGTTCACTCAGATTATTTCTTTGACCCTTAATTCCAATTCGTGGTCAAAATGGTCTTCAAAAATGAATTTTGCGTCCTTAAAAAAAAAAAAACAGATTTGATACCCGTTATTGTATTTTTTTTTTAAATTTTCAATTTTGTGTCTATCTCTCTTTTTGAGCCTGTTTTGGGGCGTTCTTAAAAACCCAAATTTTGACACACATTGTTTTATTGAAAAGTTTCAATTTCGAGCATCCCTATTCCCTTCTAGGGCTCCTTTCCGGAGTTTTGGGTGAAATGGGCTACAAAAATAAATTATTCTGTGCCTTTAAAAATCCAGATTTTGAATTGAATTTTTTGACAATTTTCAGTTTTGAACGCTCTCTTTTGGGCTTCTTTTTGGGGTTTAGGATCAAATAAACTTCAAAAATTAATTTTACTCCTTCAACAATCCAGATTTGATAACAAAATTGTATCTTTTAAAATTTTCAATTTTGACCCTCCCCTTAGAAGCCCATTTTGGGTATTGGGGTTGAATGATCATATTGAAAGTCAAATACATAATCAAATCCGCGTTCTAAGAACCGCCGTAACCACAGTTTCAACTTTCCAAGTGCAAAACTCTGGGTTTGTTCGTATACATTTTTCACGTGAATCATCTATGTGGTACCTAGTACCTAACTATAGTCAGCATTTTTTCAAACAAGGAGTAAAACCCGATTCTTGAGATGAGAAAGACATGATTATTTCCAGAAAATTCTTCATTTTATACAATTATTTTATAAAAATAAAGTTGAGTTACTGCTCTAGGAAAGCAGAAGCGAAAACTTGAAGATATGAAAGAATATTTATTTAGGATGAGAAGGGAATTAAAACATGAATGGATTGGTGATTTGTTGAAAATACGACCTTATTTCAGAATTCGAAGGTACCTAATATTATTAAAAATAAGATGGTGGCAGCTCATCTCAATTCAAAAATTCTTTCAAAACGTCAAAATAAAGTAAAACCATTGTACTTTCGCAGTTTCGCACTCATCATACAAATCCAGCAATTTCCCTCAAAATTATTTGAAATGAAAATTCCGATACTTACTAGTATTTTCCACATGTGATAAGAGTGATATAAATTCAAAAGAAAAAAAATCAAAATTTAAAAAACTTGAATTTTTTAGTTAAAAAATGAGGCTAATACAAAATATAAGCTAGATCACTTCTCCTCCAAAAAAATAGCTTAAAAAAATTCATGGCAGTATGATTATATTCTGGACCCTTCTACGACCAAATTTTCATATTACTTAATCAAATACATGCACGTAGGTGAACAAAAACTCCCCATATTTCTCCGCAGTATCTCATGACGGCATTACCCATCTCGTTTTCAAACTATCGCAGCATTCGCAGCAGTTCCATGAAATGATTCAAGTGAAATGATGAATACGTGTATTTCTGCAACTGTCCTACGTTTCTGTTCTCTCCGTTTCAGTGGTAGAAACGTATGAACGGTGACGATCATTTACCGATGAAAATTTTCTACGTACGCGCTTAATTTTCTATTTTAAAAAATGTGAATCATTTCTATCGCACAATGTCGAGTAAAAGGAAAAAATTATAGAAGATTTTTTTTTTACATCGTGTAATTTCACACAGTTACGTCGATAGGTAAACAATACATAGGTATGCACAGCTTCAAGTTCACATTTAAAGCGAATGTTTTAATGACAGTACAAATCTTGATCATATGATAGGAAAACATATGGTAACGTCATTTTATTTTTGAAACAAAATTTATGAAATAGATTTCCATTTTTACCCACCATATGTTGTTTTGCGAGGCTTACTCGTAGTCTCTCTGTCTGCTCACCTATGTGCATATAGTTACAGGTACATACGTTAGCAAAGCAAATACCACTTGTACAGGTTTAAATTACCTTCAAAAAAGACCACGTATTCGATGGTGATGATGATGAAAACATTTGATGTGAAATTTTCGAAACAGGAAAACTAGAACAGCAACGCGACACCACACCAGTGGTAGACTGCTGTGTGAAGTTCGCATACACGAGTTAGTAAATAATTTACCAAAAGCTCCGAAATTATAATCATCATTAGGCCGCATTATTAATTCGGCGCTCAATTAATAAGTTGACAAAAGGTATTAAATCAAACAAAAGCGTGTTAAACTTGACGAAAGAGATTTCCTCGTATACCTAGCAGCTCGTCTTTCAGAGGGCATATCGTAATTCGTAATACCCCTCTTGCGTGTATTCTCCTCTCATAAGAGAACACACAGCACAGAAGGCAAGAGGCAACCAAACGAGATTATAAAATTACACAACCGAGTGTATTTTCGATCAACGATGTTTCTCTCAAAACTAAAACGCACGAGAACATTGAAAATAGCAAATGAATTGGAAAATATACTACAGCTACACGCTGTAATGGGATAAATTACGAGGATCAGTTTGGTGAGTGGAAATGAGACGATACGGTCTATGTTGCGATGCAAATTGCAGCGCATAAATGAAAATGAAAATTACCAATGGGTTGAGCTCGATTACGTTGACGTTGGTTTTATCGCCGCATCAACTTTCACCCCCGTATCGTATCCGCACCGACCGACTACGATAGGTTCATTTTCGTTAACGTAATTTTTACCCGGCGTATTTCCACGCTGATAATGGTATTTTTATGGATGTGAAAATTGAATGCCTCCTTCGAACGCATTCTAAAGCCAAAAACAAATTTCCCGGAAAAATTATTTTTCCAGTTTTTCCGCGCCTATAAGGAAAATTATAACAGGAATTTTTTCAGTAAAAATGCCAAAAAGTTAACACTTTCAGTGAATAAAGGTGTACGAGGATAGCATGAAAATATGGCCTGAGCGTGAAAAAATCGATAATATGGGCTCATTTTCAACGAAGAATTCGGATCGGTTCCAAATGACCTAATTTCAGTACAGATCTAGAGGATACCTAGTCCTCGTGTAAACTTGAGAATTTTTTTTGATTTAGTTGGCTTCCAACTTTCCCTCCCCCCAGACATGTTGGCTTACCTGTACGAAGCCCTTTGAATTCGAGAAAAAAAATCAGACCGTAAGTAATAACGATATCTCTAGTGGCCCTTCCTCACTTTTTGAAGTTCGAATAATCATTCATTTCAATTTACAAATCAAAAAGATTCTTAATTCAGGTGAATTTTCGTAGTTTCCACAAATCCGTTTTGAAAAATAAGGGGGGGGGGTCAGAATCATTTTTTGAAGCCCATTTCTCAATGACATCCAATTCCAGAGTTGAAAAAGTTGGCACTACGTATTGACAACAAAACGTTTAAATAATATGAAGAGAGCATGCAGCTTTTAAATTTGAGGAACAACTCCCTCTCCTCAACTTACTTTACCACAGATTCTTCGTGCACAACTATTTTTGAGATTATTCAATTGAATTTTTCAAGGAAAAAATTCTCTAATTGAGCAAATTGAATCTTTTACTCTTTTTTCCACTAAATGTACCTATTTCTTTGATTTTAGAGTCAAAAAAATTAACAAGATGACAAAATACGCAAAAATGAATAAAATCCTGATTTTAAAAAAAACAATTTGGAAAAAAACAATAAGAAAACCTTTCGAAAAATTAAGTGAAATCCAAAGTTGTTTTAGTTTTGCATTCCATGTTTTGTATTTTGACGAATTATTGAAAAACCAAATTCAAGTTGTTCATGTGAAACGTCAAAATATGTTTTGAGAGAGAGGAGAAACTAAAAAGTTCGCACTTCTCATTTGTCAAACAAATTTTTTGCAATTTCAGAAAAAAAGATGAACTTAAACTGGCAGCAACGAATTTAGGAAAACTGTTCTCAAGTCGATAAATAGACTTTAAATTGAAGGTGCCCAACTTCTCCTTCTACTCTCACCAATGAAATCTTCAGTAACTTCTAATGCATTTAGTACACATCTGCTTGATCTGCTCTGCTTCATGCATCGAGTAAAAGATGCTTTTCATAAGCAATTTAAGAAAACATCTCTACTAGTCTTCAAACTCAAAACAAATCTGCAAGCAAAAAGTGTGCAATTTCACTTTCGTTTACGTATTTTAAAATTTTTCTCCGCTCTTATACCACAAATGTCGAACAAATTTTACGACTACAACGATAATAGCACAGGCATAGGCAGTGCCTACATACAATAAATTCTAAGCGTACGTTTCAAAGTGACGTAAAATTTTATCGATAATTTTTCACTTCCCAAAAATGACGTATGCTACGAGCACCTAAGTCTAGGCGAAATTTCTAGCAGAGGGCCGATCTGGGTCTCGATGACCTTGAATAATGATAACGCGTATTTTGAAAGCATATAACATACCATCTGTGGGCCACGAACAAGCAACCTGGTCCAAGCAGTGTGATCTACGAGTAATACATACTATCATCGTAGTAACGTACAGTACGCAACCCTTTTAGCTCATCCCCTCGCACTTCATCGTTCGTCCACCAATGGGACACGTTTTCAGCGAGAGAAAATTCTCTCTTACTGCAAAATGGCCAAGATAATTTCATCGAGAAAATTACATCAGAAAAATAATTTATATTTGTTTCGAGGGAGTTGTGACGTTATATATAAGGGGGTTAGAAAAAAAAGACGGATAGAAAGTTTCAAAGTATTTTCATCCCAAAAGAAAATTATTTTAGTGCACCGTTTTGCCGCAGAAAGCTGAAGCTGGGCGAGAAAATATGTATATAAAGAAGGAAGTATAATAAGGAACCAAACCAATGCGTTTAAAAATTATCTTGGGAATTGTACCACGCTTCGTAAGGATTATAAACAAATTTTGCTACAACCTTGACCCCTTTTAAAATATTTTTAAGCTCGAGTTAACCACGATTCGAGTTCGTTGATCAACGCGAAATGCTTTCAATTCCACAGTAGGTAAATACATCTGCGAATTGAAAAGCGAAACTCGGTCGATTTTTCTTTTCTTTAATCCTTGGCCCGACTTATAATAAATTTTAATACGAAAGCGAACGCGTTCAAAAGAATATCTTCATCAATTGATACAATTCTATAGAGAAATTCAATTAAAAATAGCCTATAAATGGAATAATAATAAGTCGAGTATAAAAACACTCGCTGCTTCTAAAAATTTGAAACTCGATTTTTTGTACAACTATCTATAAATGAGAATGGTGTACATGTACTTAGTGTATACAGTATTTTCGTCATGTAGACGATGACCCCAGCGAGATAAGCTGTGTTGTGTACATGTATAGAGGTGTTCCCTAAATGAGTTAACAATTCAGATCGAGGGGGAAAATATACCGACTCGTAATCATACGAGTCTTCGGCCGGAAATCCTGGATACTGCGATAAATATGCATTTTTTATTTAATCTCTTAAATGTGATTATTTCACAAATTCACTCATTTAGACTTATGATTTAGGCAAATGTGGTTTTTCAACAACTCCAAGTGTAAGCACACTGGAAATTTTAAAAATAATTGATACATATACACATAGGTATAATAAAATGTGCCCATAAGGTTTAGTATAAGATTCTTGATCAAAAATTTCAATTCTCAACTTTCTGGACCAGTGGATATCAAGAAGAGATCCAAATGAATTTTGAGTTACTCATAAAATAATTTGAACTTACAGTGAGTCATTATGGTGTTTTAATCAAGGTACTGTTCTGTTTTTAATCGGCTGATCGACTGATCGCACAAAATTTACTAAGTATTTTGAACCGTTTTGGAGACGTGAAGTGTTTCTCGACATGAAAAAATGTTTAGGTACCTATTTATATGTATTATTTTAAGGTGAAATTATAGTTGATTGATTTCAATGGGATTTCCCATTTTTATTGTACTCCTACTTCAACTCACTGCTTTGAAATTTTGGCAAATATTGAACGTTTTGAGATGAATTTTGATAAAATATTTTGAATTGCAGAAAATTACGTTTAAATTTCAAATTTTCCACTGATTTTGTCGACAAAGCTGAAAAATGCCTAAAAAAAGCTATCTTTGTAACTTTGAATAAGTAGGTATACTTTCTAAAGGGAACAATTATTTACGACCAAATGTTTGTCTACTTTTGATTCAAAGAACCTGTATTTAGATTGGTGTCTAATTGCGGTCTCCCTTTAGTTATCAATTCATTTTTTCGTGCGAAAAGTGAATAAGAGGAATTATGATACATTTATTTTATTGCTTATGAAATAATTCGTCGAAATAAGTAAATATATTTTATTACATATGACATGCTGCTCCTACGTAAAAACGAAACTGAGAATGATGAAAAAACGAGAGGGAGCCCGTAATTAATCAGACACCCGGCCGCCTGTATACTCGTATCATCAAAATTTCAATCTTGGTGGCATTTTTTGCTACTTTGGTGCCTTTTTAATGGAAGATAGAAAAGCTATTTTGTGAATGTAATATAATCGGCTGAACACATCTACGCCACATGCCCACAAAATAAAACACGCTTTCATGTTTGTCCCAATTCCGAACAATTTATATCACCGTCGTAGTATCGTAGATAGGTAAGGTACATACTTTGGCACCTTATCGAATTGAGCTAGGAGGCTAGGACACCCTGTATACGCGAAGAAACGACATTGTATCGACCATCGTCACATGGAAAAATTCACCCGATAACGGTTAAACATTTTTTTCAAAGAACTTCCCATTCTCTACCCTTCTCTCATGCTGACAAGAATAGATAATAGAGATATCTACATTTTATGTAAGTAAACTCAGTAAAACGAATGAATCAAAGATCACTTATAGAGTAACATTAGAACATTACACTTAGGGCCGAATTCATAGACGTTACTTAAGGGACACTTGGCTAAGTGGTGAATTTTGATGCAATTTTTCTCACGAACGAATAAAAATTTTATATTTGTAAAATGATAAATCAACACTTCGGAGTCCAATCTCTCAATTTATTCAAAAACAAAATTTCAAAAATTCAATCACGCTTGGAAAAATTGCTTTAAAATTCACCACTTAGCCAAGTGTCCCTTAAGTAACGTCTATGAATATGGCCCTTAGACTCTACGATTCCAGGCAAAGGATTAGGTAATCTATTATACCTACTGGTTGAATAAATTCCACAATTGAAAAAAAATTGGCGCAATTGATAGAAAAAAAGTGATGGATAGTAAAGTACGTGTAAATATGTATGAGTACGTTTGAGTACGTGACACATTCGTGTACAAACTAGTCGTACCTAGTCGGTGGAAAAATTACTCGATAACAGTTGGAAAATTTACTTCTGAAAGCCCTCCCTCGTTCATCCTTCTCTGACTGGTAGCGATAAATGCCTATCAGTTTAGAACCAAATGATCGCAAGTCACGGCATTTTGAATTAAATAGGTTCAAATTCGAGTCCACAACCCAGGCAGTATGAAAAAAACTGATCCAGCAGATGAAAAAAAAAAATGGCGGATGAGATTTATCAGAAGATAGGAAGAAACCTATACGAAAACTCGCGATTTCATCATTATTACAGCAAAATAAGTAGGTATGGTCGTAGGGAAATTTAATCGATGACAGCTGGAATGTTTCTTCAAAAATTCCCCTTCATCTTTCCTTCGTCCTGTGGCAACTCTCCGATTTCAAATATCTACCTATTATTATTCAGAACCTATGGAGATGGTTCAATGTTCAATAAGTCACACATCACATCCTGAAAAGTGAAAATGATTCAAACATATCGATCACTTACTATGTTATGATTGAATTTGAAATCGTTACTGGCGAGTATTTCACAGTCTGCCATATAAGCCTGAATTGAAAGGCCGCGATAGCACCTTATCAGTGAAACGGAATAATAAATTCGCTATTTCGCGCAATGATAACACGCCACCGACCGACTTACGGTGGAAATCTAAATTTTTAAAAACAAAACGCACCCAATTCTAGATTCTCGCACATTTTTAACTCGTCTGTTTTACAACTGGCATTAAGTTAAATTAAATGAAATGAACTAAACCGAACTAATAATGCATAGGAGAAAAAAAAAATCAAAGCGGCAACAGGCTGAGCATAGCACACGCTGAAACAGGCGGTAACTCGCGTAATGAACAGTAAACCGCGAACGCGTTCGTTCTATCTCTGTCGGCACCTCGTATTAAACTTTCTTATCAGTAAAGAATTGACGCTTGATAGTGCGTCCCTGCGACCAGTGTTACCATACGAACCGAACAAATACTCTGAAATATTTTCATACACATGGGTGCTAGGTACGTAGTACGTACTACGTAGGTAGGTAGGCTTGGTGCACGTTGTTTTTCACAACAGGCGATCGATTTCTGGCATTTCTATACTTTATAGAAAATTTTCGCAATTTTACTTCACCAAGTATAGGTACATTTACCATCTCACTTTTTACTCGGTCGTGTAATCCCATCGAGCTTGCATTGTTTTTCCACATAGTGAACTCACACCGATACCGAGAAGGCCTTATATTGATTTATTATACCAACGGAATATTAATACGACGACCTTTTTACCACTGGTACACATTTACGTACTCATTTAACAATTTTACATGCGATGAGAAAAGTTTTCAAATTTATTATCATACGCGCCTAATAATAGGTGGGTACTGGGTAGGTAGGTACGCTTACACTGGCTACAGTAGCCTATGCTACTATAAGAGTATATTATAGCATAGCTTTCAAGTAAATGCTTCATCATTATTAAAATTTACCTATTTCAAGTCGACTTGTACAAATTTACCGTTAGGTATCGCAACAGCGAAATTTAGCACGCCCATAGTCGCCAATTTATTAAAAGGACATAGTTTCTACGGTGGGTATAAGATAAAACTGTAGGCAGAGTAAGCAAAGGGTTATTGATTCGATATGTTTTCCACACTGCACGTTTCGACTTTCGAGGAACGAGAGAGAGTATCACGATAGAATCTGCGTTATGTAGGTGAAGGGTAAAATACCATCACGAGAGAATATTCGGAAATTATTTCTTCGTAGGGTGGCTTTTCAACGTGAATATTCTTTAGATCGATGGTCAGTTTGTAATTTTCATTTCTAGTCTTCTGATTTCTTCGAAGAAAATAGGGTTTTCAATGTCAAAGAAATAGAAAAAAAAAGAGAGTGAAATGTTTGAATTTGAAATATGTACCTATGGTGATTCAGTGGTGTTGCGGTTGCGGAAGTATAGGTATACTCGTAGCTTAAAAATTGCACTTTCGTCATCACGTAAGTAGGTAGGTATCAACAAGGGAAGCATTCGAACCAACAGAACAATTTTAAAATCAACAAAGCGAGGTCGAATGATGACACAAAATCATCACATGAGTCGAGATTTCGAGTGCTGAAACCCATTTATCGAATTTTCATGAATTTTTAAAATTCAAAGTCATTTGAGCTAGAAAGAAATCAAAATGTCGAACCATATTTTCACGACTTTGCTATCCTTTTTTCAAAATTGAAACACTAGAGAGTGGCACTTAGGGCTCCGAAATCAGCGTTATTCTCTCAAAAATCCACCATAGATTCGGACGCAGAAATGTCAAATTTTCAGAAAATTGCCATCGACTTCTGTTTTATTTCATTTTTTATATTTATTTTTTTCAATTTTGAAGAGATTTAAAAAAGTGGTTACCCGTTACATTGCTTCGAGGATTAAGGATAATTTTTTCAAAAAAAGGGCCTTATTTAAGACAATTCCGAAGCACAGATTGAGAATTTTCCACAAAAATGTTTGCATAGTATTTTCAAAAATAATTTTCGCCGGGGGAGGGGGGTTTCTGGCATTGCTTGATTTTCAATTGACGACTAAAATTTTAAAGTTTTTTCTTTCTTAAAAACCAACAATTCTAGGGAGCGGTAGCAGAAAAAAATCGCAAAATGAAGACCGTCCTGAAGAATTCCAGAAAAGTTGTTTTTTTCAAAACGGAATTTCAACGACCTGCAGGGTACAAAAGTCTATTTGAAGGCTCTGACTTCAAATGCTTATTCTTCTATCCAGCTTCTCTAAAAACCCCTCTTCCACCAACGCTCGCAAACATAGTCAAAAAATTCAAAATACTAAAGAAAAAAAAGAAAATGACATAATATAAATGGCTCTCATCAAATGTGGAATTGCAAAACACTCTTTTTAAGAAAAAACCTTCTCCGGCTTCTAAGCGACTTTGATTCGTCTTCCCAACTCATTGCCAGCTCTCTCAGTCGCCCAGAGATGACAAAAAAAAATGTCAACAATAATTTCAACTTTATGTATTAGGAATTTTCTGACATTAACTTTCATGAAAATTCAGCAAATACCTAGGTTTTCTCCAAATTCAAACAGTCTTGAACGACAACTTAAAATTATGGCCACTTTGCAAAAATTCACGAATACGTGAAAATTATGAGGTCCATCCATCCTCAACCCGCTGGAAGATTAACATGAAAATGAGATTCCATGAGCTGCAAGATCTAAAATGAAACGAACTGTATCGTCTATACATCCTCTCAAGATGAAATCATCAAAACGAGACACTCGTAAAGCATTTGAACACTTTACACAGTAATCGAATATATGTTACACAAAATTCTCGTCTTTGAATTACCGAAACGGTCGATTATTTTACTTCCGTACTCCATAGTTTTAGATTAAAACCGCCTTCCGTTCATGTTTTGCCCCATATGTCAAGTTAGGCTATTAAAATCATATCTTATTTTGGTACAGACGACAGACGTACCTTTTTCCTGCAAGTATAGCCAAATGAACGGATTTTGATAATTTAATCGAAAATAACACAGAAACGAGCCTTATACATGAGCTGAATTCCAATGATTGATTTTTGGTAAATTTTTATTGAAAGGTCCATTTTCAAGGTACAAAAAAATTAAAATTTTATAAAGTTGTGGTTGGAAGTAAAAAATTTAGTTTCCACATTTTTTTCTATCAACCGAATTGATTTGTGAAGATTTCAAGTCGATAAAAAGCCTTCATTCAACTTCAAAGTTCTCTCTAGAGCGATGAAGGTGTTTTTGAAAAAATAATAACAATACTTATAAATGTAATAAATAAAATGATCATTTACGAACGCATCCTCATTAACAACAGAAATTTAGTTTACGCCTTATTTTTGATCTGCTGAACCGATTGATAGAGATGTCAAGCAATTATAAAGCCTCCAGTGAACTTTTGAATTTTCCAATTTTGCGTAAATTTGTCATAAAAAGAGGAAAATGAAATTCAACGCCAATAAGCTCAGATTAACTGTCTTTGGAACCTTTCCCATTGATTGATACACTCAAAATTCATTCTTCTGATTCAAATTCAATGTAAAGTTTGTGTGTAAGTACAGCTACAGCATGTTTGGATACATATCACATGGATAAAATTTTTGAGCCTATACTTAGTTCATGTGCAATAAGCAGAGATTATTTTTGATAATTTTTCTGTTGATCTATTTCTGTCTGCAGATAAATATACATATAAACCTACAACATAGTTTATCAATAAAAAATTTTCGGACCTAAATCCATTAGCCTTAAGCTTACAAGATTACAATTTATTAGATGCCCATACGACGACGATGAGATGAGATGAAAAATTGCGTAAATTAATTGAAATCAATCAACGATAATTCAACAATAATTAACTAGGCCAATATTTCGAAAAAGTCGGATTATATCTTGTTCATCAGATAACAAAAATTGATAAAATAATGAAGTTATGAAACACTGTATCTCGATTCTTCTTTCGGAAAATGGAAACTCTATGTATAGGTACCTTTGTACTGCTCCACTGCAGCATCCAATTTGCGATACTTGGCGGTTGTTGGTTTTAAAAGATCAAAACCCCGCTATCTGCCTCCCACGTTTAAACTTTCTTTGCTCACGTCATATCACGTTTAGCGACATCTAGAAAAACTTCACTTCCTCCCGTAGGAATATTGACGAGAACAACGAACTTGAAAAAATCAATCGTTTGTACCTATACTTAACCCGGACTTGGCTCGGTGTGAAAATTGTGTACCAAACTTTCCGCATTTCAGAAAGCTTTTTAGTCGATTAAAGATGCTCTTTTTGCGACTATACTATCGCATGACTTTAGTCCATAGGTACGATTAGGTCTATTAAAGAAAATATAGGTAATGGGTAGGTAACTTACATCGCAAGTGTTAACTAACGTAGGTAAGCAACGTTATCGCTGGTACGTTTAATAGGTCTGGTTTACCCCTCGACTATCGACTTTGACTAAAATTAGGTAACTAGACTATTGAGCAGCACGCATTTGCAGCTTTGATATGCATTTTGTTCTAAATGAAATACCTACCTAGATACTCCTATAGGCCCAATACCATACCATACATTTATTTTACCCTCGAAAGAAAAATGAATAAATGTAAGTGTTAGAAGATCAACGAGAAAGATAGGTAGGTCTAGGTACTTCTTTAGGTTGGAGTTTGATGTACCTTCAGGAGATGATTTCTTTCTTTTTTTTAAGATAAAAGTTAAAAGAAGCTTTGATAATTTGGAACTTTTTAAAAAAAATTTCCAGTGCACTTACATAATGTTTTTTCAAAGATTTCTTTTCACATTTCACACATTGGCAGAGTTCATATCAAATTCTACGACATGCATTTCTTCCTTTTTTATCCCAACAATTTTCAGTGAATAAAATTGATCTACCGACCTATTGTTCTTCAATGACCATTCGTAAGGGAAAAAAATCCGCAAAAGCGCAAAGACATCAATTTTCCATACGAATAGAATACGCAATGTGTTTCATGCAAGTAGGTAGAATCATATAACACCACGCACAGATGCTTCATTCAAATTATTCGTTTATCGTGTTTTATTGGAATACACGCGCGGCGATGTTATGGGACAATACGATACGAATAAATGAAATTTCCACCAGCTACCACACCCCGGTTGCCTTTTATTTTACACATAAGGAAAGAGTGTTCTGGTATGTTTATAAAATGCTCTACCAGTCTTTTTGAGTTTTATTGCTTATGATATCAATTTTCGGTGCTAAGCAACAAGTAGGTATTAATGTCGAGTAGATCTAGTTTTATTACTAACTATTCGATTTAGATGGAAATTCGCGAAGAATCGCAATGTTTTATTGGGAGATTTTTTCCAAATGTAAGTGGGGTGCATTTATTACAAACAGAGTGAAGTATCCAACATGAAATGCAAGAGTTGTTGGAAAAGAAATACTTGGGCAAAACTTGTTTTTAAATTGGTCAATTACGTCAATTAAAACCTGGCCATTTTTTTCATCTCTTTCTGGTTTTTTAAGATTACATATAAAAATAAATAATAAAGGGGAAATAAGAATATGTGCGGTAAAAATTTTTCTTTCAAGTGTAAAACAAATGGTTGGACATCACAGGTACGAGGTTTAAAACACTAACAAGGAAACTAGTCGATGTTTTTACTTTCAATTTTTGGAAAGAGCGCGCGGTCCGAAACCTCCATAAGTACCTAACCAAAATCTTAGTTCCTTAAATTTATTTTTCGATTCTTGGCGAATTTTTAAAAATCTAAAAATGGCGACTTTCCATATTCTTTTTTTAAATTTATGTTTTTCGATAAAAATGATGAAAATCAATCCTGCAACTACTCGTAATATCGATCCCTTCTCCAACCCGAATCTCACTATTTTCAGCAATTTTGGAGCTTTTAGCGTGATTTTCAAATTTCACAGAATTTCTCCAAAAGGCGCAGAAATTAATTAAAGCTAAATCGAAAGAGCGTGCAAAAATTTTATCAGCTTGATCAAGACAGCTGAAATTTGGTATGTACCCTATTTTTCGCCACCCTCACCAAATTGATTGAAAATGGTTCCGAATCGTTTTTACCCGTTCTGGCCTGATGGTGCATCTATGTAGATTATTGAATGTTGAAATTTCCACTAAAAACAATCAGACAAACAAACAAAAACAGCCTAAAATCTGTTCAATTCAACAAGGCGTGTTCAATAGTTTAACGATTTTTGGTTTTTCATGCCTTTCGGGTTTTAAGAAGAGGTGAGCTGCCCATCAACAACTGACTTGGAAAGGATCAAAAATTGAGCAAACGAAAAAGGAAAATCAAAACTAAGATGATCAAAAAACGAATGCACAGGAATGCAGTCTTAGTTATTCTCAGTTCTAAAAGTCCAAGTCTATCTATCGTACAAGTACCTCTACCTATGTGGTGTGCATGTATATCGAACCTACCGTAATCAAAGGATGAAGTTCATCCCAACAAGATATTCACCGATTCACGGCTTTTCTTTCAATTACGAATGGTATTCGCCCTTCGCTGCTTTGCATTCAGATCGCGAATGAAGTTCATCAAAATTTGGGAAGTTCGCGCAAGTTCAAGTTCATGAAATGAAAATGAACGTGAACTTAACCAACATAAGCTGTTCAGATAAATAGACAATAGCACATACCTAGACCTACGTAAACATACTGTTTCACCTGTAAAACTATACGCGCGACTTCGACCTGATTTTTTTTTATCAATAATAATGACTGAAAATAATGACGCGCAGTTGTTCATTGGTATTGAGAATGATGACGTAATATATTGATAAAACTTTTGTTATACAGTATACACTCAGATAGAAAGTTTTGAAATTTTTCATCTTCACTTCAAGTTATAATATCCCTTGCAAAATTTTTCAAATAGAATTTTACTCAGCGTACTGCCTAACAAATTCTTTAGAAAATTTTATCGGGAGAAATCAATTTGTGAATCTGTTTTTCGTTTTTAACGACGGATAGATAGGTAAAGGTGTGTACAACCTCTTTTGTACGACATTGTACTTTAGAATTGATATTGAACATACTTCGACAGTTCTATTTCATTTCAAGTAAGTAGGTACCGTATAGAGGCCTACAGGACCAGTGGAAGAGAAGTGAAAAATTGTGCAAAAACAAAACACTATTCATGTGTTGGAATACTAAGAATACCTTACCTATACCTCAGAAACTTTCTGTTTAAAAGTTCGATAAGAAAAAATATTTTCTATCGTAGCAACACTGCAAAATTTGCTATCGATATGCACCAGTATCTGTATCGGGAGGATATCTTTCAACTGGTTGATGACAGGCGTCCTTGCGTTTTCTCGCGCAACGTTGCCAAACGGTGGCTGCGATAACAAATTACGTGTATTTTATCGCTCGTCGTTGTACGATTAATGCAAGTCGTTCATTTATTACGCGACATATGATACGCGTGACAATACAATGTAAGATTCTTTCTCTTTTTCATTTCTTTGGCGTTAAAAAAATGACTAAATAAAAAATAAAATGAAAAAAATGGAGGAAAAATAAATATACCGTACGAGCTATTACACGAAGACGCCACCATTGTCGCCGTCGTAGTCCAAAGTACCTACCTGTACCTATATTATACTACACATGAAAATCATCGCACCTAATACGACGAGTCGGAAATTATGGTAAAAATATTAAAGCAACGTTTTCAGACAATTACGATCAACAAGTGGCGGTTTAGAGTCGTTTGTCTTTCTCGTCTTTACCAATCTACAATTCAAATGACGAGTCGACGACGTAGTTGGGAAAGAAATATCATTTTCATATGTTAACCTTTCAACGGTCAAAACATTTTGTTTCCAAACTTAGTCCTATGCACTGAAAATTAGGCTGAGTGTTGTTGACACTTTATAATTAGGATTTTCCATCCTTCCTATATCGATGAACTTGATGTACTTCTAACTACGTAAGCGCGTCTACGTAGACGTACAGTACGAGTATGATATCTTCTCGTCGAGTTTTTAAACACGTAACAACCCACTGAACACGTAATGCGTCCCGACCTAGAAAAACTTTTTGATAAATCGTTAACCCATAAACTTCACAATCGAGTTGTAAAAATTTACCCCAAAAAATCACACGCGTCTCGAATTTCAACCGAGTTTAATTTTTATTCTCATCTAAAACTCACGTAGCCTTCGTGTACTTCTTTTCCAACGATCTGCACTGATATATTATGCCCACCTATGTAATAAACTAGGGGCAGTTACTACCCTGTCTCCTCGTTGTTTTAAAGCTCCAAAAAAGGTCATTTTTTACAATGGTGACTTTTGATGTTCAAATGTTATTGGTGAGTCTGAATACCTATCGTAAAAACACGCTTACAATTCTGTCCTTTCACACTAAAATATACGAAAATAACTGGATAAAAGATCGACTTTTGTTTCAAGTATTAAAACTTGTTCATTTTTCGTTTCAAGTTTGTTTGATTTTTAATTATTGGGCGTGTAACTGGTGGGAAAAAATGCTTCGAGAAATTATAAGTACTCAGGGAGATCGTTAAGTTATAAGTTAGTCTTGTAATTCGACGCAGAACTCGTGTGCTAGCGTGTTGAACAACTGTAAAATTTGGAATGTTTTTCCATATTAAGTATTTTAAACAAGAAGGAGACAAAATGGTTAGGATGTCAAGATTTATATTACCTTCAAACTTGAAGAACATTTATTTCGTTTCAAATATGGCTTAGAAATTTTCTCGATTTTTTTTTCATTTTTCAAAATAAACGTCAGAAAAATGCATTTCTTTGATCATTTCTATGGACAAAATCTGTTCACTCTGATTAGGAGAATTCGCGTCACGTAATAATGTTTCAGTATCCGCCATACCTCTCCCCCCCCCACACCAGCGAGGAAGGAGGGGTACGAATTTGGCACAGTTTTTTCACTAGAACACGGGTATACCCATAAGACAGCTTCAAAAAACATTTCAGCAGCCTAAACAGAAAAAGAAGGATCCTGTTAAAATCTTGAAAAAAATCAATTTTCGACTTGGAGAAATTTTTTATAACATCCTCTTTCACCCCCATAAGTGAAAAAAAGCATCGTTGTTTTCGTCCACCTCCCAAAATTCTCCAAGTAGGTATGAAATTGAATTTTTTTTCAAGTAAAGTTGAAATGGAATCACCTCAACACTACTTCATTTTGATTTCACAAGTTTTTTCCCTTGCACTGAAAAGTTTGAAAATTTACCCACATCATCTTAATTTCTTCTGCAAATTCTCCATGAATTTATTTCTTCATTGAGACACTATCCTGCGTTTGTGTAGTTATTATTCTTGATGTCGACAGATGAGCAAATCATCAGATTAGAGTGACGCCGATCCCAGTGCCTATTATAGTCATAGGAATTTTTCATACATTTTCCTCATTACACTGAAAGAGATAGAGAGCTCAAATAGGGAATCCCGAAGTCTATTTGCCGGCCATTCGACAATAAAATTTTCTTATCACTATAAAACTTCATAAATTTTGGGATATTTTTGTCAAAAAAATCCATCGATCCACCCACTAATGGGTACGTGTATGCGGTGTATGGCATATCTATGTACGTGTACATTTCTGGTAGTCGAACAAATGTTATTATTCGGTTCACCGTTAAATCGCTACCGAAGGCACTGACGTTGGTAGACATTACGTAATAAATGAACGTGTTTTGTGGAAGAATACCGAAACAGTAAGGTCAGTGCATCGGGTGTCAAACTTAAACCTTACGATGGTGACACGTACTACGAACATCAACTCAGCGTCGAGTCGTTCAAGCATAACGAGACATAGTATAGGACTAGGAGTGGACAGACATTTTACACGTAAGACAAACGCATGCATACATACTTGTAGTACATTACATGCATAGTACCTTGCCTACTACTCATACAATTCATACGTGTTACCTTCGTTCAATTGACGTGTAAAAATAAACAAAAACACATTCCGCAATGTTGCCATTTTTGTATGTACTTGTAGTTTACTGATTAGTACGATTACTGGAAAAATACGCTACCAGGCGAGTTTAGTCTTCGATAAACAAATGTATATTTGTGTAATTTAAAAATACCTAAGTACTTACATTACGTATCTTCAAAATAACCACCAATCTACTTACCTAATACCTCTACATACTCGAAGACATACGTAGATACCTCTGTACCTACATAGTACGTACATACGACACATAAATTTCTTACATATGTATTTCCTCTCAAACATCTACTACTTGCACACACCTTATCAAGTTGAATCGAGGAAGAAAATTTGATCCCAGTTTATGGCACGCACACTCGCTGATTTCGTCTAAAGGCCTACCCACTATCCCAACGCGTTTAATATTTGCTAAAGGTGCGATAAACGACTGAAAAATAAACTCGAATATTTACCCAGACGTAATAATAAACACTATTTTGATTTTAATTAAACTAATCTACCTACATTTCTGAGGTAATTTACAATTCACGCAGTGCACCTTTCGCAGCCAAGATATGAAAACTCGATTCGAACACCTGTTACTCGCGCAGTATTTGACCTTTGAAAAAATTTTACTTTGAATAAACTTTTGCCATAGTATCTGGGTCGATGAATCTTCGAAAAACAATACGAAAAACACCGCCCTTATTTTATTCACCGTCGTTTAAAGATATGTACCCCGATGACGGGGTTAAATATTTATGTTTCCTGTTTGGCGCCCCAATATTTATTTGGTCTCTTTCACCTCCTCCCTGATGTAATTCATTGCGAGGTTATTTATACCACGTAAATTACGATTAGGTTTAGGATTTATTCGATTATACCTACGTAAATGTAAGTACGAGTATAAGAAGCAAAGTTGAATTCTCGTTTTGATTTTTCTTTCTCTATTCCCATCCTCTCAATCCCGTTTGTACAATGTACATACACCTGAAATGTAAGATTTAACCTATAAAATGAAGATTAACTTATTTAGATGTTGATCTCGGTTGAAAATTGAAATAAACAGCTAGTAGGTACAAGATGTATTTCAAATCATTATTACCTAGTTGAGAAAAGAACTTACTGTGGTGGGAAGAGTAGGCTTCCTAGCACCTCCTGAACAATTTTCTAGTTTTATTTTTTGCAAGCTAATATCCATTTCAGATGAGTGCAAAACGAATTTTCACTCTATACCAGTAGCAATAAGAGTAGTATAATGAAGCAGTGAGAAGGGGGTAGTGCTAATTCATCGTCAGCTTTTTTCCGAGTGATTAGAAAAATCCGTACCTACATGTTTTCGAATAGCTGAGTCAGGTAACTTTTTTTTTTTGCAATTCTATCATTCATTTTGGAAATATTTCTTCGCTTTTATTTTTATTGCTTTAGCTACATCATTTTCTCTTTTATTCTTACAAAAAATGAAAATTTTACCTAGGTACTTCAGAAACTTGAAGAACAATATAAAAAAACCAAGTAGGTATAAAATTATCTGCTCATTGAATTGTTTCCCCATATTGTACTCACTTCTTGTTTTCGGAAAATTAAACAACCATATTAAATTGAATTTTGAGCTGAGATCCAAGCACGGTTTTCTAACTAGAATTCTCAACAACTCGTCAATCTCAATTGAGAAAAAATTTGGCTCATAGAAAGAGCATGTGAGGCAAACTTCGGAACTAAATTTTAAACTCTTGAAATCAATTTTTAGAGAATTTTAGAAAATGATGAACATTTTTTTAAAAAATTGGTTGTGAAGTCAAACCTCTCCCTCCCCCTACTCATCGATTGCTACCACTTCATTACGTACTAGTGAGTTCACCTTGAACCTCCTGTCATTCCATAAGGTGTTACATATAATTAACTTTGCCAGCTCATAAGATTAGATTTTTAAGTCGATTAAAGAACCCCCGGGGGAGGGGGGAGATGAATCACAAATTTAAAGTTCAAGTACTCCGCAAAAATTTCAACTTTTGCTGGATGGCTCCAGATCGATGTAACGCGCTTGTTGGAATCGATTTGGAGCCTTGGAAGAATGGGTTGACTTTTGGAAGATAGGAAAAGTTTTTAATAATTTTCTGTGCAGAAATGGATAACTTTGGAAATTTTGTTAGCAATGACATTTTTAATTTGTAAAAAAATACCTACGCCTTTTAATCCCGTCACTTCTGATTTGCGATTCAGCTTTCCCAATCGACTCATAATAATCGAAATGATGAGAGGGTTCTAAATTTTCAGGTGCCAATGTGAGGCTCCAACTCGACTGAAATGTTACCGCAATGGAGTAAAAGAGGAAATTAGGGTCGAGCCAAAAAAATTAAATTTCAGATTTTTAATATCATAATGTCTATCTTTTTGTAAGAAATCAGAAGAAATCAGTACCAATGGTCCACTTCCACCGTTTTCAAAAATTTCCCAAAAATTCATTTTTTTTTTTTATTACGAAAAATCTACATACGACCATAAAAATGAGTAAAATAAACGAATTCGAGCAAAAATGGAGCAACAATGGCAATAGAAACTCTAGAAGGGTAAGGTTTTGAAACCTTTCACATCACATACAATTGGGGATGACCCTTGAGAGGGTGCAATATTTTTCATTTTTCCAAATTCAAGAAAGTCTGGTTGAAAATTGCAAAAAATATTATCTAATTTTTAGAGAAAAATCAGTTTTTGAGTTATTTGAGCGGATGAGGAAATTGAACCCAAGTCAAAAGTTTCAGCAGGGACCTTCTCATAGGCTATTAAGATTAAAGATTAAGTATATTACTATGGGTTTGTTTTGAAATCTGAACAAGGTGCCGATTCACCCTTTAAACCCAGCAATACTCCAAAATTGAACATTTCCTCTTAGATTTTTAAAATAGGCAATTTTGTAGAAAAACTAAATTTGAGGTTCCGGTTAACTCTTCGAGTTCATTATGTTGAGAACGTGTCGTCTCGATTAGCGTCTGGCACTTTGTGAGATTCCCTTCTCAAATGGATTAGTTCAGATGATGTTTAAAATTTTCTAATTATTCTGTGAGATTTAAACTTCAGTGCGAGCATGAGTGTTTTTTTAAAAATCATGTATCAATTCAACATCCAACTTGATGTAAGAACATTGAGCAATTATTCAAGTTCAGAGAACGAAAAATCAAATCATAAAAACTTGATCTTTTTCTTTTTTGGGAGCCCCTGTCTTCATCATTTCATGCTCTAGTCTTTCTTGGGTAAAATTTTCTGTCTGTTACTTTATTTAGAAGTCAACAAAGGCTCGAAAAATTAACTGAACTAACGTAAGAACATACTGATTCAAAATCCTTGAACTTCTCCAACATGAAAAGAAACAATGGTCAAAATTGCATCTACAGCCCTGCCATAAAATACGAGTAAAATCAATGAAAAAATTGTCGCTTCGTTTTTTCTTTTTAATAAAAACTGTCGCTAAATAAGTTCAACTTTTTCGTAAACTTCGAACTAGTAAATTAGATAAAATTGAAATTTTAATTACGCCGAGAAAAATTCAAAAAGTCGAAAACTTGTCATCTCAACAAGATAAATTATTTTCGAAGAAAAACTTGGGGGCAGTTATAGGGAAAAAAAGAATCTTAATTACATCAGTGAATTATTAACATATGCAAAGTAGTCGAATTTAAGCGTAAAGTTACGAAAAGGCCTTTGTTTTTGGAACTTTTATTGCAGCTCTTTAACATTATGCAAATTAACGTATCCAAAAATCCTTTATATTGTTTCTGGTTCAGACGTTAATTGGCGGGAAAATTTTATAATTGACATTTTTTCCCCTTCCTCGAAAGTTTATAAGGGTAGGAAACGCAGTAGATAAGAAGTTGGAAAATGGAATTTCGAGGTTGGTAAAAGTTGAATGAAAAATTATTCCGCGGAACGTTTTGAATAAAACAGACGCCAGGCACCTTTAAATTGAAATACATTAAATCTGAAGAATTTAATTTGTTTAAGTTTAACCAACAGTTGAATGAAATTTAAAATACTCGCAAGTTGCAGCTTTTAAACGCCTTTTGGTAAGATAAACTTAAGCATATGGGAAGTACATAATTTTGACCTGGAAGGTGAAATCGGACCATATATCGAGGGAGTCGACACACATAATTATGAGTATAGGTTTAGGTAGATTAGGCGGTTATGTAAGTAATTACGTACTTCAGTACTTGGTATGGTAGTACGTGGCATTTTTTTTTTCAACAAAAGAAAAGAATAGCGTAAAACGGGAAACAAAAGGCTGGCGAAGATTACGTAAGGTATTAAGGTGGAGGGTGAGTGGCGTCGTTGGGTTCATAAACGCATCGAAACGATGCGATGGACGCGGACACAATTTCCTTATATCCAGTACATGAGAATGGCCGTTCGTGTGGATGTGCGGTTATGTGTAAACCTGTACGCGTAAATGGCCCCCAAAGGGAAGGGCGATAAAAAGTGCCTACATTTCAATCAATAAACGGGAAGCGAGAACGTTTAATCCAAGTTGAGAGAGTACAGAGGTTATCCTTCAGTCGATAATATTGCCCTCGTTGTCGTTGTCGTCCTTTTTCCCAACTCTCTCTCTCTTCTCCATGCCCGATTCCGTTCGCTATTCTTGCTCGTAGTCGTAATTTTCGCACACTTAGCCAAGAATGGATACTTTGGTGCGAGTGTATTGGTGGAAAGTTCTCGGGCACGTTTGCGAGAAAGCCAGCGCCTACGGTTCCACGTATCGACACTTTTTCCTGCCCAGATTTGGGCGAAAGGCGAAACGACGCCGGATCATTGAAAAAAAAAAGGGGGAATTGTTAACAACCTCCCTGACTATTGTATGGATTCTTATGTGTATATTTTTTCATTTCTCCTTATTATGTGAAAAATACCCCAGCACGAGAGGGAGCGAGTGAGAGAGAAAGAAGCTAAATTAAAACAAAAATCATAACCGACGACGAGAAACAAGAATGAGACCGAATACAGTGTTACCATAATTTCAACCTTTTTTCCAGGAAAATTCCTTCGTTTACTGTTAGTTTTAGCACTCTACATTACATCTCAAAATTACCTATACCCACATAGCGCAATCGAATCGATCAGAAGATAGCAACTTTTGGCTATATGGTGAAAAAATTATACGTAATTAACGCTTTAAAATGCCTGTACCAAAACGTTTAATTAATCGAGCCATATGTTTTACCGTTTAAAAGAAAATGTATCCTCATCAAATGTGATTTGTGGTTAATGAACTTGTGTTTGTGGAAATGATGTAAACATTTATACGTGTTGTTTTCTTTAGGAAATTGATTTTCTGCGTACGTGTGTGACAGATGTACTCGTCGTATATTGTATACATACTCGCATATGTTGTACACGTTGCTCTGTTAATAGGCCAAAGGGATGAAAAGTTTGTCGTATTAATGTAACCTGCGAGCAGCGCTAAACTAGCGTTGAAATTTAATTATGACTTTTCCACATACCGAAAAGTCGATTACGTTTTAATGAATTTTCTATCGATAAAGCAGTTCGCAGTTCGCACACGAAATTGCATCGTGCGAAAAGTTTAACTTTACCCCAGCTTCGGTTCACTACGATGAATAGTCGAGCGTGTTTTTATGATTGATTTTCATTTTTTTTTCAGATTCTTCACCCTTCTCCTACCCCTTTACTATCGCTATAATTTTCTCTGCAATTTTTTTCTTCAGGATTTTAATTGGAGCGCGGGTAGCTTCTATATTTCTTATTAATTTACTTAATTTCATAAGAAAACGAAAAATTGCATTCGGATCTGGAATTTTGTTTTTTTATGTGTCAGAAAGAGAAAATTCTAGATAATCAATATGACGTTCCAAGTGATGCTTTTCACTCAGAAACTATGCAACACTTTCTAAACTCATGTAGGCATGTTTGCCCAACCATTCTTATCACAGAAATAATGTCATGCTCATTCGAGGTAAAGTTTCTCTGTTTCGATAACAATTTTTGCTTTCGCACGACCATTCAATGACCTTACGCTGAATAGTGAATAGCAGAGGAATCGACAAATTCGAAATGAGAAAAAACATCACACGAAGACATCGTTTGGAAATTTAAGGGGTAAGCATGGTTGAAAAAATATTCATTCATTTGCAGCAAAAAAAAAGATTTGGTCATTTGCATATATAAAACACCTTTGATGACGACCCAAATGCATTTGGGACCACTGCTCCTTCAATTCACGTTGGCACTAATTTCCTGAAATAGAAACATTTTTGTTGATTGTTTTTAAAAAATTTTTATTTTGGATTCTCGAAAATCTGTTTTTTGGACAATTTTAGAATCTATTTTTTCTAACACTTTTTGAGTCAAACCTCTAACTTTCAAAACCTTGAAAGCCTTCTTTGTTCAAGTAAAGTCCAAAATCCATTTTCAAAAGTTACTACCACAGCCCCAGCAGATTCTTGTGGATTCTGAATCTGGTAAAATCCGCGTAAAAGCATGCTCAATAGGAACAGATTTTGAAAAATTGTTCCTAAAACTATAGAAGGAATAAGTACAATTTTTATCTATGTTTGTAGAGCTGACTAAAATTTTATTTGGGTCTTTTTGAAGATATTTTTCCAAAACCAGAAATTCAGAAATTCACTGGAGGCTGTAGGACGGCTCAAAACTGCCGTCAATCGGATTGAAAGATCGAAAACAGTATGTAAATTTAAACATCAACTTTCAACCTAAACTGGATAAAATTTTAAAACTGTTCATGAGCCAAATTAAAATTTTCAAAAATTGCCAAAATTTCAAGAAAACTGAAATTTAGCATTGGCATATGGTGTTTGATCCCAACCTTCAATTTTTTTAAAAGCTATTTATGAAAAAAATTATTGCTGAATTTCAAGTTGGGAGGGGCACTATCATTCTATGTAAGTAAACAAGATCATCAAAGGAAAATTTTCAAAATATGTATTTTCAACACAAATCGCTCAGGAAAAATTTTTACAATAAAAAATGTATCCAATTTTTCCAATCGGTGTTCGCCAGGTCACCATCGTGCTTAGCCTATATATGTAAACATTTGATTTTTCTTTTCAATAAGTCGAATTTAGGAATCGCGACTGACGTGGATATTGAACACCTGCGTCATGTTAACACACGTTAAAAAAATGATTAACTCAATGTCAGCGAGCAAAAGACGATAGGTATTGAGACAGGTAAGTAGGTAAGGTAGGTACCTGTACCTTCGTAAGCAGGTAGGTATGATAAGAATGTATTGGTCGCCGACAAAAATAATGCGAATATCGGATTGGCAGTCCACGGTTATCTGAACACAAAAATACCTTCACTATAAGTAGGTCCTAATCAACTTTCTGTGCATAGGTAGCTTATCAATGAAATTCGCCATAATAATAACAAGACATTCGAGTACTTACTTGAAAAATGTTTGTAGAAAGAACGAAAACAAAAATTTGGAGAGCGAGAGATACCAGGTAGGCCATAGGGTACCGATATTCGGTAAGTAGGTAGGTAGGTAGGTAGGTACCAAGCATACATAAGCCTACGTATATAAAAATTTATTTACCTAGACGATATTTGTGTAGTTTTTCCCGCCAACAGCCAACTCTTTTGGCAAATTGAATCGAACCTTTCCCAAACCATAGGATAAATTTTAATAAAAATCAAGCACAACTTCCGAGTTCCACACTTCTCATCAGCAAGTTACCAGCTCAAAATGGTATACATAGGTATTTAAAAAATATTTGATCCAAAAATTTCTTACCTACACAAAGTCCGCGTTTCTTAATTGATGAAAACCCCTCATTGTAAGGCCTCGTATCAAATTTCCACCAAAATTCTGGAAAAAGAAAAAATACAGACTACGTATTACCTAGGAATTTAAAAAAAAAAACCGAACCTAGTTGAAGAAAACAGAAAAACTCGCCTTAATTAAATAATATTTCGTTAATCTACTCTTTTAAATACAATGAACTCGCGTTTAATTGCACGTTACAAAGAAGTTGCGTGTTTCAGGTCTTTAAAACTTTGTTTCATTCATAGATATGCTTTACACCGTTACACCTAAGCTTTTATAGGTATTTCAAGCCTGCAAAATGTGAATTCAATGGGCCTTGATGCGATGATTTTTCATCCAGGAAATCTCATCAAATAGATTTATACTTAGTCGAAACTACTTTAGTTGGTAAACATAGAAGATATTTAAGCTTACAGATACGAAGGAGTAAAATGCAATTACTATACACAAAGTAACTCTGCTGCGCTGCCGGTAATCAGCACAGAAATTTCAGCTTGTAATAATTCAGTGGTCAATTCTTAACGACGACAAGTGCTACAAAGTTAATTTCCAACTCTATAACAACTTATAAGAGTTACACCGAAACAAACAACTAATTTAAAATCAACAACAGCTGCGCATTCTGAATCATTTTACCTACAAAAGTAGGTACGTACTACATAGGATGCTATGCTTCTTTTTGTTTATTTAGCAATGTTCGAAAATGTTTGTCTGTAGATTTCAATCGTGAGTATTAGGTACGAGTATAATATTTTACAACCAATCGATTGGGCAATGGAGATTAGGTACATCGTGAATGCACAGGAGTAATTTTGTTAGTAATTTTCCGACACTCGATAGAATCGAGTTCAACATATAGGTAGAGGACCCAGGTAATTGGTAAGCAATGAGTGATTCAATTGATTATGGATTTCCATTTCAATCTGTACTGATCTACGTATTAGAAGAAAGCCCGGTGACCTCATTTTGCAATTGTTTCTCGTCCTTCGAAGTTTGTTATCTGGGGTGAGGTGAGAAAATGATTCTCCATTTATTATTTTTTCTCTACCTGAAAAGAGTGGTGCTGGAAGCTCTTTCAAGTTGAAAAAAAAAACCAAAAAGAAGTGAAAAAATGATTTATCCAAAAATTCTTTACTTTTGTGCGAACAATTTTCTAAAAAATTCGTTTTATCAAGAAAAAAAAACTTTTTCGCGGTCATTCAAAATATTAAGACATGCCCACCACCATTTTTTGAAGGACGTCTATTTCTGTAAGAAAGAAAAAATGTTCACAAGTCCTTCTAATAATCGATGTTTGTCCATTCTTGATATTTCTTGAGATGTGACTTTGCCTGCAATTTTTTCTTCCGAAAATGAACGAACCAATGATGTCTATGATGGGAATGGAATCACCGGCGGCCATTACTCTTTCTCCTTCGTTTCACGCTATAGCTGTTTGTATTATAGTATTTCATCTCACTTTCCATCACTAGAATGAAACACCTTTTCTTTACCACCCAACCTGACATTGAGGACACTACCCACGTAAAAATGACCTAATTCAAAATGAAAAATCAGATGCATGTTTCAGAAGAAAAGGCCAATTTCTGGTGCATTTTTTAGTAACTTTTCACCAGAAAAACAATGGAAATTGTTTTTTCAATTCTCAAGTATTGATTTTACAATATATGTACAAAAATAATTGCTGGTTCATGGTTTATCATCGGTTAACCAGTTGAAAAATTCAAAAGAAAAATTCCGGCATATCCAAAACAGAATCCATGAAATTTTCGAAACTTTTTCAAGGAAATTTTCAGCTTTTTATGATGTACGATAGGTAGGCTATTTCTATTTTTCTGTGGAAAATTTTAAAAACATATGTCTACGTCATTATGACGACTGGTAAGCAAGCATTTTCCTTTTCATTAAATCTTACAAATGAACGATCATCGGATACCTTCTATTCAACCCACGCACAAGCGGAAACCTGAAAAAAACTCGGCTCGTTTCCAGTTCATCCTAACAAAGCTTATAAACTCGTCGGTAGTATTAAATGACACGCCGCTAAGGAATGAAAACCTCAAACTCGAATGTAGGTAAACTTTCCACCAAAATTCGCTGTTCAGTTTTGTAATTTACGTACATTTGGAGTAAATTTAAAACTGACGCGTTTCACAATGACGTCTTTATTTAGTATTCTCATGACGTAGAATAGTTTTCTTACCGTCGACGTTATACCTAATCGATTATAGGTAGTAGAGAGTAAGAAGAGAAAAAAATTATAAGTTACTTATAAATGCTACCAGAAAAGCTTCGTTATTCGACAGAGTACAATCAAAAGGTTCAAACGGAAACTACAAATCAACATTCAAAACCATGCATCTGACAGAAGCTTTCAAAACGGTAGTGGCGAACTGGCGAATAAAATTTTTTTCCCGATCGTAAAAATCGTAAAGGAAAACGGGAAAACGCCACGGTCACGCCGCGCCGCGCCGCGCCGATTTATCGATACGCTAATTTTTCTTTCCACGTCGAATAAAGCTCGAAAGAAGAAAGAGTGTGAAGAACTTGAGAAGCAGGAAAACAAAAAGTAAACGAGAATAGTAATTTAAAAAGTTTCATCGTTTATAGGTTTGTAGGGAGAAGTAATAGAACAATAATGGAGTTGTTACAACTTCTGCTACAGGTGGTTGTAAATATTACAAGACGCCGAGCTGCTTTTATCAGCTGCCAAAATTGTTTTTCCCTTTTATATTCCATCGAATATATTTTCGCCTCTGCGACGACTGCGACGAGTATACGAGATTCTATTTTTCTATATACACCGTCACGTTCGTTCTAAACATGTAGCGAAACCCGTTAACTGTGCCACCATAAAACGCCAATAATTTATAAACGCTAAACCGAGCGCAAATGTGAATTTAAAAATTTCCTTTTTTCTACCCCAGCTTCTCTCTTACTCGTTCATTCGCCAGCCACCGCAGATGAATTATACGCGTCCAATATCGATACACGGCTTGATTTATACCATTTTATGGTACGTAAGGCTAAGGCTTTAAGCTATACGGATTTTTACAAACGTGACTACCTTTGTGGTCATGTGGAAACCATTTTTTAAATTTTAATTTTTTTTCTCGGCCGCCCGCGAGCTTCGTAGCGTGAAATTCGACCGTTAAAAATGATAGGTATTGAAAATTTTTCATTTAACGACCCAACGATCATTTTATTTTCATTCATGTGGAAGTTGACTCGACATAGATAAATTCGAGATCTACTTTATATAGAACGTAGGTATGGATGTACCTAATCTACACTACCTACTGTAGTATCACGATGTGTATGTGTACGGATTTCTCTGGGAAAAGGAAGGCGCTGAAGACGAGAAAATCATAATTAAAGTACCTACCAACCTACCTATTGCTCAACCTCGAAATTATATAAACTACGATTATGCAGAACGAAAATTTATTCATACACCCAAAGCGCATAGTACAAATAGGTACCTACATAAACACACACTTTTAGTTCTAAATTCTGTCACTTGTATTTTTCGTCCAATTTCAACAATTATCAAGTATAGAAGGGGCAATGAGGCAGCTCAGAAAGTTGCATTGATCCAAAATTGACTTTCTATCATGATGAGGGAAAAAATAGAACATGAGAGATGCACAAAGTAACGCAATATTGTTGCACACAAATTCTTCATATCTACGCATACAGGATGTCTTGACACAAAATATCCTCCTTGAACCAGTAGCATAGGCAACCCATCCTGATTTCATGTATGGATGTTTGCCCAATCTCGGTGCTGAGGAGACCAAGTTAAGCTCAAACAAAAATAGGTATTTCTCCTCAGTACACTCGGAAATTTCAAATTACACCACTTACAGAACCATGTGCTCCATTGTTAGCAGTCGAGGGAACTTTCAGTCAAATTATTAATCGATACGGTAGTGGGTATCTGAACCCAACTAATAAATTACACTTGATACTAGAAAAAAAAGTAAAATTTACCAACTTTTAGCAACATTCAGAGGCAGGATTGACAACCAAAATTCTAACCGCTTATACTTTTTTACTTCCCTTCACCCCCTCCCACCATTGAATTCAATAATTGACAACGTTCGATTACTTAGCGCAGACTCCAACACGGTATATTGGTTGTGTAAATTTAGGAGTTCATTCAAATAAGAAGATACCTTATGTATGTACAAACAGGTATGCGTATTGTATGAATGTACTTAATCGAGTGAAAAAATATGTACCTATTTCAGCACGGATACATTTTTGGCCTAATTTATAGGCTTCATTTAAAAGAGAAAGTTTTAAAATCATCATGTTTTCCAGTGAATTAATTTCAAACTTTTCTCCCTTGTTAACTAAAATAGGAAATTCAATAAACCGTTATTGATATTAAAAGAATGTTTCAATTCAATGACACTTCAAAATATGTATTAAGTAGCTTAGATGCCAGACGGTCTGTTTTTCGATCTCTTGCTTTAGATACACATGTTTTCAAGATCAAGTGTGACTATTCATTGAAATATTTTTAAATGTGATTATTTTAAGATTTCCAAGAAAATGTTCAATTTTTCTCAGGTTTTGTGATTTTTTGTTAAAAGAATATCTACCTGTAATATATTTTCTGAAATTTGGAAACTATTTTTGCCAATTTTGAAAAATCAAAAAAAATTGCTGGATAAGTTTTTGCTTATTTTTCTCGATTTTTTGAAATTGACAATAACCACAAAAAAATTGGCACTACTGTATTTCAAAATAAAGCGATTTGAAAATTTTTAACCGTTCGGTACTCGGTAGAATCATAAAAAGTGGTCCTGAATTTTGACGGCATGTAGGTCTAGGTATCTAGTTTACTTTTTTTTTTTGAAAAAATTGGTTTTCTTGAGTCCAACTCTAAGTTGAATACATACTTATTATGAAATTTTAATTTTTCAAAACTGAAATTTGAAGTTTTACCAATTGTGGAGGACTATTATACGTAGTGCAATTTTTCAAGACAAGCAAAAAGATATTTTGGAAATAGCCTACCTCTGAGATTGAATGTGCTAGAACAACAACAAACTTTAGGTGTATAAAACTTCATGTGCCCCTAATGCCTCCAATTTTAGAGATAGATCATTCTGTAAGAGAATACTTTTTGTTAGCCTCGAAAGCTCGAGCCTGAAAAATTCTTCAAAAATTTGTTATTTTCGAAAATTTAGAAAAGTTTTTAAAGATGGAACTTTTTTTCAAAAAAAATTCTTACACGTCTCACGAAACGATTAGCATTGGTGATAAATAGCCACTTCCATGAGTTCCTCCTCCCATTCTGTACTTGAACGCTGCTGGTTGAGCACGCTAATGCCAAAGACAACATTTTTTTCGAAAATACCTTCTCTTTAAGGACCCATAATGTGCTCTCCACGGCTACCTTCAAGGACAAATTTTTTCATGATTGACTTTCAACTCAAAATGAAGGTCTCCACTGAATTTGGTTACAATTCTTCGGCAGGTTTTTTACTCATGCATACATCCTGATGTTGTTGCATCAGGTGGGAAATTCACACTATGGAAATTTCAGTCTCTCGGCGAAAAACAAGGGGTATAGGTGAATCCTAAATTTTATAAAATGTTAAAAAATCAAAATATTGACAAGGCAAAATTTTGTAAAATTGAAAACTTTCTAGTTCCAGCTCCCCAGTTAGGTCCCTTCTTATTAAATACATATATAATCAACACGGGTATATTCAAAAAAATTCCATCGATTTTGATTTATTACCTACAAGTTTGAGAGGACCACCGGAAGTTTTTTTCTGGAAAAGGGAATTATCTAGATAAATGCTGGCGCATGAATAGAACATTTTTGAATAAATTAAATTTTTTCATTCTTATTTCATTTTTAGGGGGAAAAAATAAAAAAATGGGAATTATTTTCTCACCACAAGTAACAATTTCAGAGGGTAATTGGTGAAAAATTGCAACCTTGCAAAATAAGGCAAGGGAGAAAAAAGATTTTCAAGTGAAGTCCGAAATGCAAGGTTTTCCTTTTTTTTGAACAACTGCTTATTTTTCATGAATTTTTAAACTATTGATTTTTGGTAAATTTTTGTGATCGATTGATTCAATCAAACGTATTTGGTTACACATATTCGATAGGCCCAACTTCTGGGTAGGTCTTAATGTTTAAGTTGCATCCCAATTCTTTGAAAATTAAAATATAGGAATCTAATTGTAAGTCGCGAGAGTTGATGTTTTTACAAGCCCCTCACATTCAAAAAATTTTTGTCTTCTGTTTTATTATTGTGGTCCAAAGTTCAACAGTTACATTATAAATGTCAAAAAAAATTAACTCGACAAATTTTGTAAAAAAAAAAAAAAAAAAAAAATGTTTACGTAAATAGATAGAAATGTCATGAAAACTGAGTAAAAACTAAACAATTAGGCATTTATGAAGATCGGTTAAGATCATTTTTTGAACGAATTCAATGCCTCAACAAACGTTAACTTGCCGAAATTCGAGATATTGAAATATTTACCTACATGTAATGTAAATATTCACAGTGCAAAAAATACACCGACCAACTCGTCACTCGACCGGAGACCGGACTCGAAGTTTGCCTGCTCTTACGTATCGATTCAGGATGTCGAACTTAATACAGATTCGAATTTTCAGGCGACACTGATCAGAGCGCTTTCAATACGAGGAAGATTCTGGAGACTCTAAATCGGCTGAAAAATTGCTTACCTATATCAGTTTAAGAAAAAAATTTCAGTAGGTAATCAATTTTCAAATTTTCATCACATTATATCACAAGTACTAAGTAGGTAGGTAGGTAGGTAGGTAGGTAGTACAAATGCTGGGCCATTTTAATAATTTTTAAAAATTCGTCAAAAATTAAAAAATCAACGGCAGAAGCTCAAAATTTGACTTCGAAGTGAGAATGACATGTTCTTAATATTTTAGGTACCTACGTGAAATTTAAGCTTAAGAAATTTAAAAATATCATTTTAAATTAAATTTTACTCAATTTTTTCGTACCCATATTGTTACTCGGAAACAGCTGATGTTAATGAATACACGTGAACTTCTCAAGATCTAAAAGTAATTTTTTAGCGCTCATCTAGATTCATTCTCATACCGTTAAGAAACAATCATGTTTCAAAATTTGAAAAAAAAAAATTATAAACTTTACAAACCAACACCTCCCTCGCTATTCCATAAACATTATGGTAGATAAATCGTTTCAACCCCCACAATCATAACCGGCTAACCGGAAACCCACTAAAAAATACATCACTTTACCTCAGATCATATTCCGGTCATAATATCCAGGTAAAATCTGTTTAAAAAGCAATAAACCGAGAAAAACATGGCATAAACGGCACACGAAAAAATTTCATAACGCTTTATTCGATCGTAAAAAACTCGAACATGTCACATTTTCCACTTTCCAGCGAAAACTTTCTCTAATCGAATCGAAATAGTCGAGAGGAAACCGGCACCTTGTTAAAGCTCGCGTAAACTCGTACTGCTACAAAATTTAAATACTTGGCGCGTATTTTCAAATGATAAGAAGTCCGAATACATTACAATTATTGATAAGGAAAGGCGTTAAAAGAGTCGCATTTGTTTTTAACTAAATTACTCTCACACGAAAACCGTGGCTCATGGTGTTGGGGCGTTACGGGCGATCCGCGCGCGCTTTCTTCATCGGAGTCAATAAAGAAGCGTTCGCACAAATTAACAAGGAGAGTCACGCCGAACGCGAACCACCGAAACGTTCGTTGGCGAGAAATTTTTTCAGTTATTGCGTAAAAATATTCGTCTTTTTACAAGGTTATTAGCCTATCGAAACTTTGATACAAATTCCTCATAGACAATTTTTCATCCCTCTGTTCAATTTTCAACTTTTATTACCTACGTATCGATTTTTACGGCGTAATTTCCCGGTCGGTCCCTCTGTTATTTATGCAAATCGAGTAGGTATCCAAATAATTTTACATTTGTTACGCAAGTTTTCCAGTGAGCATTACATATTGTCATTAATTCAGCCTTGGGAAAATGAAGCAAACCGGTAAAAAAAAGTACCTACCTAAATAATTGGAAAACAAAACGAAAAAACTTTCATTAAAATTGGATTGAAATATAATTTCATAAAAAATTGCACTCTCTACTCGATGATTTTTTCAAATTATAACTTGAGGAGAAAACATGGGGATGGGAGAGAACTGCATTAAAAATGATTGGCGTTTAGTGCATTAAAATGAACGACTTCGTGTTTTATTGATTTGTCATTTTCTTTGCCAGCGACCCTTTCAACACATAATTAAAATACCAACATAAAAAATTCCTATCGCCATCAAACAATGAAGAGGGGCTTTCGAATTAAATTTTAAAAAGGAGAAAAATCAGCATTTCAAATGACAAAGAGTACCAAGTAATAATCGTTGTTCTGCTCTCGCATCGTACAATTAATTACTTCAAATGTTTACACAATTAGTAGGTATAGGTACCTACCTATTGCCTACTCATATCATCTTGACAATCACCTATCTGAATTAAAATAGTGGTTAGTGCCAATAAATCAAGTAAAGATTACTATAGGTACCTAATATGCCAATTTAAGTATTCATTTCGATATCACAAAAATGAGTATCTTCGATCAGAAATTCTAGTAAGTACCTACATGATGGGAACGATGTATATACATATTACGCAGGTATTCCAAAATACGAAAAACGAAAACTGCTTGAGCTGAGTTTGAAAAATACGTATTACGATTGGAACTTTTAACGTATAGTTAGTTACTTACGAGTATTGTGTCAGCTCGGAAACACAATACAGTGTATATTTCGTATATCCGAGCGTTGTGGCGTGAAATCAATACCACTGTTGAGGTTTCTCGGCTTTTATCATTTTTTCCTCACTAGTTCGCCTATTCGAATAACGATTTTTTTCCCGACGAAAAATTCTCTTACTGCTAAAGTGGTCAACAAGAGAGAATAACTTTAGCATATGTGAAGTACTCTCAAATGTGCACGAAACTTTGACCTCTTTGAGGTTTAATTAAGCGAGATCAAAATGGACACTAGGTACTCGACTTTTTATCCGTTGCAAGTTGTATTTCCATCCTATCTGGACCATATTTTGCTCCTTGCAAGAATACAATAATATCTAACTACTTATAAATGAATCAAACTGTACGAGTACACAAATATAAATATACAGAAAGATTACAATGACATTTTCTCTGCACCATTGACCATTAATACAACCACCTGTTGCGTTTGGTATTTCATACGCCAAAGCACCAAGGATAAAACTTTTTATCTCGATTGGTTTCTTATTAGAGTTATACCGAGTGTATCGTTTTATTCCTTAAATCCACTTTCGTAACGAATTCCAATTCTTTTCTATAACTTTTTCAAACTAAATAAAATAAATTTTAGCGTTGCGGTTTACTTTTCACATACTGCATTACCGCACGCACGACCGAAATACATTTTTAAAAGTTTTCTCCTTCCTGTAGGTACTCGTAATTTCCGCACGTAAAATGAATTTTCATTTAACTTGGATTTTTACGTCGAATAAATAAAATTACATACTTATTTTAGAGATCTCGTAACTGAAGTGAATTGCGACCGTGAGAAAATTTTCATTTTAAAAACAAGTCAACAATCAATAACAACTACAGGTGAAATGAGATAAACTTCCAATAACAAGAAATTTTTGGATTTTTTTAAAAAGGATTTGATCTTGCATAGATTTTGTCAGAAGCAAAAAATCTGTAGCTAAACTGCCACAGAGCTTAATGAGGCATTCAACTTTTTCCATTACGAGATTAGGCAAACACTCATACATGAATTCAAAATCAGCTGTCTATGCATCTTTTTGAAGGAGGTTATTTTGATTCAAGATACTCTAATAGTAGGTAAGTATAAGGGAAGGACCGCTCATTTTATAAAGGAAGTATCCATTGCTATGAAAATGTTCAGACTTGACGAAGAAAAATCGAAAGAGCATCCAAAAAAACATTCCAAATTTTCGGAGCTGAATTTTATTTTCGGATTTTTGAAGAATTTTTCAAAATACAAATAATTTAAATGTTGCATAGGTAATTCTTTCATAAAAAAATCAGAATTTGGTGAAATTTCGTTTATATCCCATTTCCAACATCTCAGATCGATTAAAGGTGGCTTCGAGCCTATCTGCAGCCTCCTGCGAATTCGTGGATTTTCCAGTTTAGGAAATATTGTCATGGAAAAGGTGTACTGATCATCATTACGACTGAAAAAGGTAAACGAACAATAAAAATAAGGCTTTTTGAAACTCAGCGACAGATGAAGTTTATGCCATGATTTCACAAGTAAACACAAATACATATGTACATATTTCATTAAAAAAATCGTACCTATTTATTGCACCTATATTTCCTAAAGTATAGATATTAGTGCTTGATAAAACTCAATTTAAAGGATTAGAGAAATTTATTCTTTCATGAGAATTAATATAGATATGAAGGATATTGAAAGAACTTCGATAAAAATCAAAAAACCGCATCCTTATGGCATCAACAGCCACGCTGTCAATTCGTTCAATGCCTTCGGAAAGAAGCAAATTTTTGTGCCAACATATCAGTACAAGCTAATGAACCAACGAGAGAATTCAACTTGATAAACAACGTGTGCATTATCCAAAAGGAGGAAAAAACCGCGTACGTTACAAAGAAAAATCGATGTAATGACTAAATAATAACGTGGAGTGGAGGAGAACGCTGTATTTACTTTGCAAGGGGTAACTCCGATGAAGAATCCTCTTAACCTAATTAACACACAGCCGAGAGTATTACCTATCACAGAACATGAATATTCAGTTTGCTTAAATTGCAGAATTTACCAAGATTACAGATTATATAATAGCTTGCCTATGTATTTAAAAATTAGATACACAACATGGTTTGGGTTGAGAATGGCCTCTGCTCAGAAAGAAGTAAAATGCTGTGATTTTCATCACATTTATATTTCAACAATAATACAAAACAAACTGATAAAAAAAAACTTGACGTACCATACGTAGGTCTAGGTATAAATTGGAGTCTTCGTTTAAGCTTGGCTCTCTTTACCATCAGTGTTGGTTCTTTTCCTAGAAATGAGCAATGCATTAAAAATGAACTAGTTACCTATCTTCACATATATGTTGTACCTACATATATAGCAAAAATTAAAGATATTCGTTGCAGTCATCGTTAAGAAAATTACCTCCATTGTTGTTCAGAAGACGGCGGTAACGATGTGACATCTAATACGGGGATATTACTCGAACTAGATGAACCAACTGCATTGCCAACAGGGAATTCCAAATCACGATAAATATTACTACAAACACGATACAAATAAATACATAATGAATAATAATTACAAATACACATCTACATATTTAAGTAAGGTAGGTAGAATAATATCAAATGAGAAACTATATAGGTACATACTCAGCTGTATCATTCGAGGAAAAATTTTCATTGCCGGAATCCGGTTTAAAACTAGAAACACTCGATCCCAAAAAATTATTCGAATTGATTGCTGCGTTGTTTTGCATCAATATGACTTCTCCACCTCCGGTGGTGTCTGAATATGAAACCCTCTGTGTTCTGCGAAACAAAATTTTATAATTTTACAATAGGCCAAACAACTACATCGATGACGACAAAACAATGATTTATCTGTACCTACCTGTCGAACGTAGGATTTGGAAATGAACTGTACGCGCTCGCATGAGGACCAATCCATCTCGTCTGACTCCTACAAATATGTATCATTCAAACAATAAGGTACCAAAGTTGACACGTAAGCTATACTTTGCTTTTAAGCATTTAGCATACTGAATGAAACTAATAAGGGGCCTATATAAGAGTTTATTTTCAATTTCAATTATTAGTTTTTGATCGAACAAACTATGTGAAATGGTGATGAAAATTTCGATTCAAAACTAAAAGTTTACAGTTATTTAACATTTTTTTGAACTCATCGTATGGAAACGGTTTCTGAACTTTGAACATTTTCAGCAGTTTAACATAATGAAAAATAACCAAAAAAAAGTTTGAAAAATTTTTAAATTATGATTTTACGATTGAAAAATTGATAAGTTTCTGAGGGGAGAGGAGGATGGTAATTTTCATTCTATTTATCCAGAGTATACTCTACAATGCAATATCAAAATTCAACATACGGTGCTTCCATATCATCTTCTAAAGCTGTTACTGAACTTCTCGTGTTTCCATTCCTTCTCATAATAATCACTGGAATATTTCTTCTCCTGAGTACATTAATGATTTCATTATTGCCATGCCGAACATACATATTAAATAATCAATTAATTTTGAAATTTCTTTAAAGGAGACATTTTTACCTCATGTACACTAAATAGAATATGGTCACAATCACTCCTAAAGCCAATATCACAGAAAAAATACTGGTCGTTAGCATAAACGAGTTTGAGCTATTTCGTCCCTTGGAATCGGGAGTCTTCTTATTTTCTAATATTTGGATTGAGAAAACACTGGACGATGTTTTCAATTTGCTATAAAACGAAAAGCAAGAAAAGAAAAGAAATTACACAGAGGTTAAATTCTCAACACGTAAAATAATCGTATCGCCAGTGGCGTTATCTAAATTATAAAGTTTCAATTTACTCGACGATTATTTCGCCTTTCACGACTGTATGTTCTTTTTTATCTAACGCGTAGCAAAGAGCTCTCAACAGGTGTATTTGTTTTTTGTCGCTTAAAGCTTCATTTGATTGTCTTTGCTCGTTGGTGACTGGTACGACGGCATGAACGAGTGATTTAATTTCTATATCCAGGTTTGAATTATACTCTTGTAGCAGTTTATTGAAATTGTCCAATGTTTCCTCGATGAAGAATACCTCTACTATTTGCGATAAGGTTAAAAATTTTACCTGAAAATCAACCAATAGCCCGATATTTGAGTATGTACATAAGGTTCAAGGAATACCATATTTACGAATGCAAAAAATATGATTTCTTTGAGAAGGCCTTTTTTTAAATCAAACATTCGCCATCTCAGAATTTTCATCTACCTAAGTTCATGTTTTGAACCTAGGAGAATTAATAGAAAATCATACTTAAAATTAGCAACATAACGCAGAGGGAAAAATTCTAAAATCTTGGGACGATCAAATCAAGATTACAGAACTTACTTATTATTTCGATGTTTGTACCTACTTAGTAAGTATCAACAAATTGGGTCCATGTTTCACAATTTCCAATAATTCTGGAGCCTCCAGCATACAATATCGATTTTTCTTTTTGCAGAAACAATTTTTTTTCAATAGGTACACCTACATATAAAAATTCCGGTTCGAGCCAACAGATTCCCAAAAATTGTTTTTGTGTTCGATGCTTTCAAATAATGCATTTCAGCAGAAAATGAGTCCCTATTTCTCAGTTTCACCTTGGGCTCAAAAAATAAGGTGTAGGTAGGAAAAAAATCAATAAAAATGCGATTGAAATAACAACCCCTCAGCCTCAGCAAGCCTCATAATTTTAAATGTAGGTACCTACATTTTTTAAAAAAATGTTAATGAAACGAAAATCGGCGAAGATTATTTAAAACATTGTAATTTATTTTACATATATCACGGTTCCTCTAAATAACTTATTTTTCCAGAAAAAAATTTTCCCCAATCACTTATGTTACTTGGTTCAAAAAATAAAAAAAAGAAAAGAAAATGAGGAAAGTCATTTGTGTCATTTCGTGTTTTTTTGTCTCTTTTTTTCAACTCTAGAAGGTTTCTCGTCAGGACAAGGGAAGTTTTTTAAAATAAAAAATGGATAATTGAAAGCAATGTTTGATACAGAAATGCAAGATTAAAAGAATAAATATCTGTTACTTTCTTATCTGAGGGATTTTTTAGATTTTTTTTTACTTTTTAAGGATTTACATAAGAAGACCAACATACCGTGGCGAATCGTGAAAGATTTTTAGTTCAAACAATTTTCACACGACTTCAGTTTTATTAAATTTTCTCAAGTTTTTCAACATTTGGGAGGCCTCTGGACAGTTGGTTTATATAGTTTAGGAAGCCAGGAAAAGTTTTCTCTTGAAAAGGCGAAGTATTACAGTATTTTGACGTAGAAATTGAAAATGTTCAAAGAAACATTAAAATTGCACTACCGGAACCTACTCAGATTTTTTTGATTTTCATGTACCTATTAGCTTTTTGACACGACTTGATTTTCAGTTGGAGGTCAACATTTCCAAGATCCACAATGATAATAATAATAATAATAATAATAATAACTTAATAATCAGAAGTAACAACTTTAGGAGGTGGGAGGGCTGCGGAGCCGAACCGAACCGGAACGAAATTCATTGCGCTTCGCAGCCGTGGTGGGAGCAAAAAACATCGGAAATTTTTTTACAACCGGTAAATTTATAATAATAAAGCCACTACCCCGGCTCAATAATAACTATTCCTTCATAATGGAGACGAACAAGATGCCTATGTGAAAACTGAAAAGGCAACTCGCTCATTTAAAAAAGCACATCAAAATGAATCTTCAATTAGGAAAATGGGCTGTAGTTTTTTTTCTTTTTTGAGAATAGAATAGGTACCTAGCAACCAACCTACTCCTAATTTTAAAATTTTCAAAAGGAGAAGTTGACGTGTTTTTCCTACATTCGCGCTTCGGTAGGTAAGTAATTAAGTATTGAGAAAAAACTTACCAAAACGGCGAGTTTTCCCTCTTTAGTTACAGCTTTGCCATCTTTGATATCAATGACATCTTTAGCCTGGACAGTAAACGAGTATTCTCCATCCTTATTATAATAACTCAGCGGATACACATTTCCAGTAACCGGATCGATAGAAAAAGGGCAATTTTCTTCAACGATTGAGTATTTCAAAGACGACGTATCTTTTTCGCCAACAAAAGGCTGGAAAATTAAATAGGCATATTTTCTTACATAACGTACTACCCTCGCTAATTAGTATCCATTCAAAAAACTAAATTACCGCAACGGAGGTCACTCGAGGAGGTCCATATTGCGTAATTATATCGTATTTTCTAGGATACCCCACGAGTATTTTATCGGTATTGAAAATCGGAGTGTTGTCAGCTTTATCGATCACAATGATTAGAACCATTTCGACAGGATTATATGGAATATTGAAGTAATGTTCAGAATTTGGATGCTGATCATCTTTTTGTTCTGCAACCTTAGTAGCTGTGCCGCAATCTACGTGCAGTTTAATTATGAACTTGGGATGATGGGTGTCCTTGAATAATTCGGAATCCCGCTTGATTTCCTTAACCATTGTCAGCGCTCCAGTTTTTTCATCCAGTTTGAAATAATCTGCGAAACACGAATAAGACGGGTGAGACAACGAACATCGTGTCGGCTTTATGAATAGTTAAACGCTTCTCTACACCTTTAATAACCTAAAAACTTCCTCGTTTACGTATTCCCCTTACAAACAAAACCATATGCAAACTCCATTAGCCAACAAATTAATTAATTCAAAACGTAGGTACAATCTTATGAATACCGAATAAAGCTGAACCCTCTTGTTTGAATGAATCACCGAGAAGTGAGAAGAAAACGTTGAAAGTCATACCTCCTTCTGGTTTTTGAGATGTTATTTTATAAACACATTTGTCATCGGAGGTCGCAGAGCTGATAATTTCACCAGTTGTGCCTTCGGCGATATGTTTAATTAATTGAGAATACGGGAATTTGGGGTTTTTCGCGTTGCAAACAACGATATGATCGACGACTAGGATAACATCTGCTTCACCGTGGATTCCTGTATCGATTTTGGCCGATATTTTGAAATTATATGTGCCTGGAGTCAGAGCTTTTGTTATTTCCAATACTCCAGTTTGTTCTTCGACTTTGAGGGTGTTGTTCAAATTCTCTGAAAATTGTGAACATTTAAATGAAAGGAAAATTCCAAAACAACACCAACCTTCAAAATAGGTCATCGAAGTCTACAAGTAAATATTACTTTTATCTGTCTCTAAACTGTACTTGATCACAGATTTGCCATCGTTTTTATCCAATTTAGCAACAAATTCAGCGATCAATCCGGTATATTCGGAAAAAGCATTAATTTTATAGGAAGACTTTTCAAAGATTATTTTTTCTGGTTTTTCAGCAGGTTTATCTACGTACAGTAAATATCAGCATGTAAAATTTTAATACATATTAACAATTGAAAGGAATAAGTTTATTCATAGCATGATGTAAAATCGAAATAATTTGAATCATTATCTCGTTCTTGTTTTGAGAAACGTCATTTTCTAAATTGTAAGCATTACTTGAATGTGAAGATTATAAACCACTCAAATTGATTGCTTCAATTGCTTTAGAAATAAAATGTTTAACCTTAGGTATGATAAAGTAAAAAATGATGCGCTAATTTACCTTGTAGAAACATTATAAGCATCGTGCGAATTGTATCATCCTTCTTTTCTGGTATAAACTGAAAAATATGAGATCAAATCCAAGGTAGCACTTCTTATAAAAGTAGGTAGATATGTAATTAATATAAAACCAATTAGAAAATGAAACCATTGTCAGCAAAAAAACTGTTGAAATAATGAAGTAAAAACATTTTCTGAGTGGAAGCATCTTAGGAGTAAAAACCACGTTACATGTTGGTAATTCATCCTTTGATAATGCTGTTCTTCAATCATTATTTCCGAACTCCCTTTTTTTTCCAATACCAAAAGTAAAATGAAAAAAAAAACTTCGAAATTGATCAAAAAATTAATTTACCTCCAAGAGAAGAATAATTTGGCTTTTTTCTTTCAAATTTTCCAAAGGAACGTCAGATTTTGTGTCAACAGATACTTTTACTTTATCAATTGAAATTGAGAAGTACTCTTCCATTCCTGAAAATAAAATACGTGAATAGTATTTTACGAGACAACTTGTTACTTAATTTGAATTACAAAGTTCATGGTTGAAATGGATATAAAAATAAGTACAATAAAAATCTTACCAGATTTTTCAACATCCGTTATTTTAAAATCGCCTTTCACTTTGATTTCTTGATTCATTTGAACATTGAACGGTATTTTATACTCTTTTTTCAACTGTTCAAATGAAAATTTATTGAAGCGAGTAGTCGAAGTATTGTTTTGATTTTAAATTACTATTTTAAACATATTCGTGAATTAAATGGGATACATTTTTGTAAAAACATTACTTTACCTTTTGTTTTTCTTCATTTAGTACGTAATATGGTTTATCAAAATCAAGTTTCTGTGGATCAGTTTTGTCTTTGTTTGTATTCTCATCTTTTGTTTCTTGATCCTATGAGTACAGTATAAGTATAATTTTAGGAATTTTAGGTATTGAAAAATAAAATGTAAATAAAATAATTTTAACTGATGCTCTACCTGCAAAAGACCAACTTTGATATCGTCATCATTTACTTTAAAATCTGTTAAAAAATGGCCATAGTTAGAAAAATAATATGTATTACAGTAGACACTTGATTTTACACATACTTGTAAAACATATTTTTAGTTCTAATTATTATGTTATAGCTTTAGTTCCATGATTTTTATAATGAAACACCTGAAAGTATAAGTGTTCATCTGTACTTCTGTACATCATATCCAAATTTTTCTTTTTTCTTTCTTTTTTTTATACAAAATGGATTTAGAATTCAGATGAAGTTGCAAAAAACTATTTTGAAATGTAATCATACGTTTATTAGGAAAAATAAAACATTAAGTAAATAAGAAAAATCACAATACTGTGCAATGAGTTATTCGAGTAGGTAGGGTAGGTACATAATAAGTAAAATTTTGAAATATTTTTTTGCGATGCATTTTGTATTCATAAAAATAAATTATTTGGTTAACAACATCACCTAATTTACTGAATAAACAATAAATTAAAGAAATAGATAAATATTCCTTTTTTAAATTCACTACGTAAGTTACTCACCAACCACATCAGCACGGATTGTAACAAAAAACAGAAATAAACACAAAAAATTCATTTTTTAAGATCGTGAAACAATACAAACGTTGGTAATTCGCAATATCATTTAATATGTTAGGTGCTTTCTACTTCACGCAATAATTTTTTTCAGCCACTCGAGTCATCCATAGAGGGAACAATTCAGATAAGAACAGGCGTGGCTATGATAAACACTTCTTATAAAAAAAAAATAAAAAATAGCTGAGTAATGACATTAGCTTATACACCTACAGGTATAAAGGATTTTGTAGTTTTAATTTTTCTGAACTAATAAACATGCGTAAATTTTTGCTTCAATACTTACACACACAGTTGATTGCAACTTTTTTATTCACTTATCATATTATCGCGTTGCGTGTTAGGTTCATCTACATATCATTTTATCATACTCAGAATCAGAATCATTCTTACTAGTACGTCGTAAATTATTAATTGCGAGTAATATTCAGAACGGAGGCGAAAGGATGATATCGAACGAGTTTACATCTTAACAAGTATATTTATTACAGGGTAATTTAGAAATAACTTTATTAGGTACATGTAAAAAAAAAAAAAAAAAAAAAAACGAGGAAAGATGCTGGAAAAATTAGATGATGTTTTTACTTGCACGTTGAGTTAGTTTCGAGATCCTGTGGTTGGCATACTTAGTAGGTACCTAGGGATCAACTTTTTCTTCGGTACCAGTTTCAAATGTTGATATATATCCTAGCAAATATTGCATTAAAAATTGCTTCAGAGCACAGCTAGTTATCTGATACTCGATCAGCTAAATTTTGAAAGCTGGCCCATTGACCGTCGCACAAATCTCCATACGAAAGCTCTTTAATAGATCTTTGAATCATATGAGCCGGTCCCAAGCATCTTACATCGATTAGATCTACAACTTTCATTTTGTTATTTCGCAACCACCTGCGAATGAATTTCCTAGATTATTCATTAATCTTTTTAAAATAATGTGCAACATTGCATGAACTTTTTCTGGGTAGGAGAGGGATAGTGAAGTGAGAGATAAGATAACTATCTAATAAAGTAATAATCAAATTCAGAAGTATACAAGGCATTTTTACACAAGCCGAAGAGGGAAGAAGCGGTAAATATGTAAGTATTTAAAATCTATAAATCTCTAGTACTTTATCAATTTCTCAGATGAAGTCTTCTTTAGCAAGAAACGCTCTAAAAATTGTTACTTATGCACAATGCACGATAACAATAAAAAATGGTTACTTCTGCAGTTTTGAGCATCAATTCCTTTTCACACACAAGCGAAATGAGGCCTTTGCAAGACTTTCCCTCTCTTTCACCACGGTCCTTAATGAAAAGGAACCTTTTGAAGTAATTTTCCGTTCTATTCTTATTTTGAGGGGGGGGGGGGATACATTAGAACTTACTTGGATAAATAGAATATGTCGCAGTTACAATACCACATGTTATTGGCCAAAGTGATGGTATTCAAATTACTCAAATAATCTAGAAAATTATCCGGCACAAAACGCAGCATGTTTCCGTGAATCAGCCTACGAACGAGGAAAAAACTCAAACAATGTATTACATCGAACCTTTTGCCAGACACAAATACATAACTTTCAAGTAAGTTGGTTCAGTTTGGTAAGTACTTATAACGTGACTCACAAAGTTTTGAGATTTTTCAAAGCTTCTAACAATCTCTCGTTCAATTCTTTCAACATATTGAAACGAATATCCAAAAATGTCAAGTTATCCAAGTTCACGTCTGAATTTAATGTGAAATTTAATAACCCATTAGTTGAAAGGACCAATTTTCTTAATGAAGTCACGTTGGCGAATATATCCATGAAAAATTCTTCGATGTAATTACGATTCAGATGGATCTCTTGCAACGATATCGTATTACTGAACTCGTTACCTTCGATCTAAGAAAAGCACAAAGCGAATGTAATTCAAGGGTAGACAAACGCCCACAAACACGAAAATATAGTCTACAAAAGAAAATTTTCCTCGGACCTTGAAATAAAAAATTATATAATGAATACGGTTAAATGTATCTACCTGGTTTATTTTATTGAACGATAAATCTATGTAACCCAGTTGCAGCAAGTTTTGAAAACAGGAACCTATTTTTAGCAGGTTATTCTGTTTCATTGATATTATACTTAGGTATTTGTTATCGGAAAATAGTTCTGTAAATAATTTAAAGTCATGAATTATAATCGAGTTTTCCATTCGAAACGGGTTTTTTCTTTTTCAGTGTTTTTATGTGACATAACTATATTCAGTAGGTACTTAAATACCAACCTGAATCTAGTTCAATGATTTTGTTGCCATCTAGTTTTAAAAATTTCAAATTTGTCAACCCTTTGAATAGACTAGGATCCAATTTTGTTAATTGATTATCAGACATATCCAGCTCTTCGAGATGATTCGATCCTCGAAATAGTTTTCCAGGTAAGGATTGAATTTTGTTTCCATACAAGTAGATCACCATTAAATTGGAACATTCTTGAAAAAATACCTCGGGTAATGCGGACAATGAATTAGACGATAAATCACTGCAAATTTCAAGTTACTCAATCAGTGGCAGTTTAGTTAACATTGTATGTAGGTACTGTAAGTAGCAGGTGCGATACACCTACAACAAACTACTTACATTGATTTCAAACGATTTAAAAAAAACAACAATCGTTGCGGTACGTCGACGAGTTTATTCTTACTCAATTTTCTACAAACATATCCCCACAAATAAATTATTTTAGGAAGATTTGATGCAACTTCGGAAATATAAGGAGAACTTACAGTTTTTCTAATGATCGTAAGCCTTCGAAAATCGTAGGCGGAAGGTACTTTAAATTGTTATGGAACAAATCCCTGGCGGAAAAAAAATATACGAGGTATTAATGAGCATTCTATGAATACTATATAGGTACATTTTTGATTAGGTACTGAAGTTATTTTATTTGCTCAAATTTCATATCTGAAGTGGCAACGTGGCTCGTGATAACGCGATAAAATCAATAATGAAAGTTGCGATCGCGATGAGTAATTTTGACGTTTAAAATTTAAGTAGATAGGTAGGTAGGTATCGACTTGATGCGTCACTGACGTAATATGTTCTTTCTCAATTTCATTAACTCCTAGTGTACGATAGGTGAAGGAACTTGGATGAATTCTGTGCGTGAATTTAAACCTGAGTTGAAAGTTTTCCGCAAAATTAGGAATCGAGAAATCTTTTTCAAGTACCTATTATTGTCCAATTATTAAAAACAAAAATTAGAGGGTGTCCTAACGGCGTCCTAGGTCAAACCTGCTGTTATTTGGTGCTCCGTTCACCCCATTACCATCTAGTAATTTACGTTGAGTCCGCATTAGATCAAAGGAGAAGGTGGAGGAGAGACAAGATAAGTTTCAGAAGAGTCACTTGACCTTGACCTTTACCTAACTTAAGCGCCTTTTAAAAATAATTTACTCATTTGAAAAAAGTGGCTTCCTTGAAATTTTTTCATTTCAAGATTGTGGAACTTTTGACATAGATTTATGTCAAAAATTATGCATTCAAGGAATGAGAATCGTTCGCAAGTTGTTGGAAATTTCATTTTCTTCAACTTTTGGTCGATACATTTTTCATGTAGAACGCTTCATTTCACCCCCAAATTGATTCGAATGAAAAGTAAGGTAACAACTCAAATCATACTTTCCGTATTGAAATACTTTCACTTTGAGGATTTATTTTTTTAAATATCAGTTGATGTCCAATCTTCAAAATGAGATACTATCGAATCGTTATACATTCAAATTTATGAAATTATGAAAATAATGAATTAGGTAGGTACGAGTAAATAAGCATTCAAAAAAAAAAATCGCTCTCCTGCAAAAAGTTTCACTTTTTTAAGATGTAACCTGAACTGCTAAATAAGGAACAATTTAACAATTTTCCATAAAAAGTTTTATCACAGAATCATCGTAGAGGGATAAGTGATTCTTATTTATAGAATCTTCATGAATGCAATAATTTCTATTTTGTGTTTATTTGAGTCACAAATAAGTACTTTTCGTGAGAAAAGTTTTTGATCTTCAAGGGAACGTTTGAACCTCATTATATCTTACTCAAAATGAAATTTCCATCCTAGATGAAACTTGCGTGACCAAAAATTCAAAAGAATTGGATTGTTCTCAAGTGAGAATTTCAAAAACCTTGTTTGATACGTCATCAACTTTCCACTGTTGTTAAATTTATTTGAATCGGTGTTTCATTTTTATTAAATAATTCATCTATAAAAATGTTACTTTTCATCATAATGAGACTTGGAGATTCTTGATAGGAAATGTTTTTGAAAAAGTGATAAAAATTGGTATCATTAGTATCATTACCTATTTGAATAAAATCGAACTTTTCCCTTTCTCTTCTCTCTATAAGAGTCACTTTGATAGGTCATCAATCGGTAATACCAAAATTGATAAAACGCCAAGATCGGATATGATATTAAAGAATAAAATTTGTATTTAATATTATAAATTTTTTTTCAATACCTATCCAGTTAGGTAGTAGGTTATGTATGTGTACTTATTCAAGTTCTTCAATTTTTCTAGGGCAGTAAGTTACTGTTACACTATAACCTACCAAGATAAGCAATCAATTTTCTGCTATAGCATTGAAGAAGCAAAAATCACAATCCCATCTGCATAATTTGAATCATTTCTCGTATTCCAGTAATATTACCTACTCAAGTCAAATAAGATACTGTACAGTCTTACTACTGCATCGTAATTGGTTTCCTTTTTTTACTGGTTGAAAAAATACAAGTAAAAACTAAAATAGAATGTTGAATTAAAAATTATAGGTAGGTACTCATTAGTATCTGTAATTGGGTACCTACAACGAAAGTTCCAGGTATTTGGGTATCATACAAGTATTTATTTAGGTAAAAAAAAAGGGTAAATTGCATTTAAAATGAGTCCTTGACTTTTATTTATTTATACTTATATATTATTTTTTTTTTTTGAAAAAAGCGGAAAAAAGAAAAAAAAGAAATACATTGCAAAATAATTTCTTACAGTTCTGTCAATTCGTCCAATCTCTTGAACGTATCCTTATGAAAGGTTTCAATTCCATTCAACCCTAAATCTCTGAAAAAAATCATGCAATAAGAAAATGGTGCAATTAATTATGGGTAAGCGAGTATCGTATCTACATCTACCTATTTCGAAGATACGTTCCTCAACCCACTGCATAAAAATGCTTCACTAAATATAAAACGTATTGAAAAAATACATCCTTTGAGATCGCTACTATACATAGGACGGTATAACCTTTGAATAAGATAATTTAAATATAAACGGAGAGGTAAGTACCTATATGTACGTATACTTGGTTCACGTCACCCTCTAGAAAATACGTATACTTACCTACCTACCATAGCGTAAGTACGTAGCCGAAAAAGATACAATAAATTTGCCATAAACTCATTTCAAAGTTACAGGAAAAATATTCGTTCAACTTTACCATTTGTAAATGCGTATCTCTAACACCTACGCTTTCGCTCTAGTTTTTTTTTCTTCTTCTCCGCTACATATAAAATTGTACCGACCGTTTCGGTAAATTTTATACGTGACTTAAACATCGATTTTCTCGCTTAATAATTAAAACGTCGTCGAAATGGTAAGAAGTGAGCCGAGGGGAAGAAAATTTCGAAAATCTTGTTTCTTGGATACTCGTTTCGTAGCCAGACAGCTGCGTATAGCTTAATTGTGATTCAAGGTGGGTCAACGAGTCGCGAATACAAAATGCGTGGTAGGTAGCTGTTGCTACGTTCCTTAGGTATTTATAATACGAGTAAGTATCACTCCAGACAATGGAAAATTTCAACTTACAGAATTTTCACATCGTAAGGAACAACTTGGACTAGAGGAATAGCGTACAAATTGTGATTCCAGCAAGAGAGGATGAATTTTGCTGGATGACAAGTGCATGGTCCTTCGCAACTGTGATGCCATCTATCAGCACTTTGAGATATCAACCAAACTGTCAAAAAATGCCATCGTATTCATTTTTCGAGAGAATATATATTGTATAACGCAAAAAAAAAGCCCAATGACCATCATACTTGGGCACATACCTGGCTGCTCCAGAGACAGCACACGATTGGTCAAGTTACGTATTTTCTTACGTATTCTGGCCCTCAACGGAGACACTGGTTTGATTGTTTTGATTCGATTGTTCGTTCGTAAAAGATGAGGTAGACTTGCATTCGAGTATGTCTCTTCGCTCGAAAGACACGACTCTGGAGAGCATTTTTCCAGCACAAAAGCACTCAACAATTGTGACCAAACCAACAATGTAATGAAAAACACCAAAAACCACGAACGTAGAATCTCCATACCCTGTACCGAATCGTTTGTACGTTTTGCGACGACTAATTTTACTTTCCATCGCCAGGAAATGATAATAAGGAAATTTTCGATTAACTAACAAAAGCACGTTGTCATTTGTGCGTACCTAGTACCTACCTATCTATATTATTTGTTTAAAAAATAATTACAGCTCGTAAGTCCTAAATGGTAATGTTGTTGCATACGAGTAAGAGTAATACACACGTGTTTTGGCATTTCAATTTTCCAAATACATACTCGTAGGTGGATAATTTTATAGGTATATCTTGGGAAAATGACCCCTGTAGACCTTTTGCAGATGGCGAATAATCTCACACCGAGTATTCAATGAGAATACGCGCTGCATACAAACGTATAGAATCAAATTTCGCGCCGCGCGCCGTTGTCATGTGGGTTGCTGTTCAAATTTGGCGGGTAAAATATCAGCCCTTGAAGTTGCTTTTTCGAGTACTGAAAGGTGATAGCGGCGCGACGTTACTTCAACACTTTTCAACCTGTAGTTGACGGCATTCTTTCGCGTTGTTTTCTTTTCAACCGTCGTTTCTCGTTCATTTATATTTACTCGATGTAAGTATATAATATTGCATATTTTTAAACGTACGTTTAATTTTTTTTTCGGATTTGTTTGGGTTTGATTTTGCTGTATGCTGTATTATATTATGCAATTATAATTGGGTGTATTTTTGGTACTTGAGCGATGTTAGTTTTGAATCCTATAAAATTAAAAAAAAAATGTACTTAATTACCAGGTAACTTTTCTAATAATGGCTAGGTTTTTTTGTTAGTTTTTTATACAAACAATTCGAAACGAAATATTTTTTAAGAGTGATTATGAAACAAAAACCTCGAAAAAAATTGGCCGACGTAGGTAGTGATACTTTTATGAACAGACAAGGAATTGAAACAGCATTAAATTGAAGAATCATCATCATAACAATACGAATAATGAAATGAAACCGAAAAAAAGATCATCTTATCGTAATAATATTTAGCATAAATTTCAAAGATTTAGGTAACCATTTTCTGGTACCCGTACCTCTTCTCTAAATAATATACATACGTATTCCAAAACATTAGATATTCCAATTTTTGCATTCATTTATTGTACTTCACAGTAGTTTGACCAACTATTGAAACAACATTATCAGCTTTAAAAAAAAAATCATTTTGTGTAAAAAAACCACAATAGCATTAAATTTCGCGAGTGTTTTAAATTTATTTTCAACTCTTTTGAGAAAAAACGTAGGTAAATTTTGATCACGAGACTAATTTGAGAATTGAAACTCAAAAATTTGAGGTTCTCTGGAGGCTGAACGAAAGATTCTACAATAAAAATGATAAGAAGTTACAGATTACTAAATTCCCGGTCGTCTCCATGTCACTATAATTTCTTTTTCAGAAGGCTTCAATTTCGAGGTATTAGTAGAAAATTGCAAATTTGGAAATTTGGAAATATGTAATAATATTATGCTTGAAACTTTGAGACGTCTGAATATATTAAACGAAGCGTTTTACAAAAAAAAGATCAGAATCAAAGTTATAGAAAACTATGTAAATTTACAAACTTGAAGATTTTTTTTGTGAGACTTATTTTTTGAAATACTATCAAAAAACTGAAATTTCGATGTACATTGTACATGTTGGTATCACTTATTTTTACCTCGAATCTCAAGTTCATATTTGTGTCGAGTAGGTAAGTATACCTATTAACATGCTATTGCAACAGAACAAAACATTTAGAAATCAATAGATTTCGGCTAAAACGGCAAGTATGCAAATTTAAAAATATTCTGATTCAATAAACACCTTTAAAAAAAAATTTGAATTCTATTTATTTATTATAAGTACCTAAGTAATCAAATCAAGGGGAAAAGTAGAAAAAGTTTTTTCAATACAACGGTAAGTAACTTTGAGATGACTTTTCAAAAATTCAACCTCGATTTTTGAATATTTTTCTCAAATTACCTTGAAAGTGATGAAGAAAAAATTGTTTTTTCAATCGTCCACTTCAATTTTTCAATTTTTCTTTTGGGTTTCATTTTTGAAGGTAAACGATACATCTCTCTACGTCCTCTGTCATCTCAACTGCATTATAAATTAGGCGACGTGGTTTCCCAACTGAAATAGGTACCTGGGTACTTGTTAGATATTTCTGCCCTTAACAAAATATTATTGTTTTTAGTGCCTTTCACCATTCTTGTTCAATTTCAACTTTGGACAGAAGAATAAAATGACTCAATTTTTTACGCTCCAAAAAAAGGCTGACACTCACTTCACTGATAAAATCATGCTAACAGTTTATTTTCACATTAAAAATGTCTGCTGTAATGTACACGTATGTACATTGTACATGTCGTACATGTACACCTATTTCAATCGTGCTATCAATAGAGGTAAAATTTTCAAATAAATCGATGAATTAATTTTTTCAAATCGGCAACTATAGAGAAAATTTATCAAATTTTCATTCAAAAAATAAATAAATCAATAAAAACAAAACAAAACCACAAACATGAAAATTTATAATGAGGCAAGACCTTTTTGTGATTTCAAAATGATATGTAACCCATTCAAGTATATCTCGTTTTGTTATAATTTCTTTTTTTTAATGCATAACCTATTAACCTTATTTGTAAAAAATTGAAAAAAAATCATAGAACGATTCTAAGAAATTAAAAATAGGATTTTCTGAAGCAATAAATTTTACATTAAATTTTTCAATAGAAATGAAAATGATCTCTCGAGCGATGAAAATTTGACTAAAAACATTTTTTTATCGACTGTTGACTTCAAATTATAAGTATAAAAATGATAAAATTCTGGATTACGTGGCCTTTAATTAGCGCCATATTTTCCCCTATCCAACTTTTCCATTCGGCCGGTCCTAGACAACGATAAAAATCATCTCTTCACCTGGTCCTCCTGATCTTCCAGCTATGTATCATTAAAATGACATGTTTTGAAAATAGGGCAATATTTTGAAACATTTTTTTAAACAATTGCACCAATTTTTTTCATTAAAAACTAAATTAAATACATTTCAATTATTTGGTGACTTTCTAGCCTCACCTGGCCATCTCATGTCAGTTTTTGGCGTTTTATCTCGTGTTTGTATTTTTAAAAAAAATTTAAATACCTGAAAAGCCACCTTTCTGAAAAATTAGTTGTTCTTTGTTGAAAAAAATGGCAAAAAATTATTTTACGAAACATTGCTTACTCATAAATAAAAAAAATCTCATCTCGCCATATCGTCGTAAATCTAATAGCACGTTTATCCTACTTTATTCATCATCATTTCACGTACATTTACATACGCGTAAGTTGTGTAGTTCAATAAACACGGCGCTACAGCCTGCAAATTCATTAACACGCGTCTTCGCATTCAAACAATAAATTGCGCCCGAACTCTATACCTAATACCCATTACCTATGTGCCTATCTAGTGTATGTATGTATGTAGTTCTAAGGCATGCCTCGAATAATCCTTATGTATGTACGAGTTAAATACTCGACTAAAAACACCTACATGCACCGGGAATCTCTCTCGAAAAAGTTTTCTGTTTCAAATGAGGTAGGTATTATTTGGGATGAGATTTTTATTCGTTTAGTAAACTTGGAATCGAACGTTTTCCAGCTGTTTCAATCACTTGATTCAGCATTCGTGTGAGCTGAAAATGGCAGGCGTTCGAATTGAATAATCTGTCTCTTTACGAATGAGTGGCATATTGTACTGTTACGGGGATTTATATGCACTGTGATTTTCAACTTCGTTGATCCGTCAAAGAAATGACGAAATCGATAAAACTTCTAGTCTCGCCAAAAGTGATTGCTGGAGTTTTTTTTCAAGGGTGATTTTCAGTTTGAAGTAAACGCTGGTGTGAGTTTTTTTTTGTTATAATTTTTTTTTTGGAAAAGGTAAAAAATTTTCTTAAACAATCGTTCTATTCGTCTGTTTTTCTTACCACGCTGAGTACGTGGAGATAAATTTTGAACTGATTTCTTCCCCTCCTCCTCTGTGTTCTTCAATTAAGTACTTAATCTGGGGGAAAACACAGCTATCAAAAAAATAAGCAGAAATTCGAACCCAGCATCTCCATAAATTAGTGAGAATAAACGTGTCATACATTTTCACATTTCTTGATTTTTTTTCGAAAATGAAGGTCGCATCGTATCTGAAAATAAATCAATGTTCGAATTCCGTGCCCTTGAAAATTTGAAAAATGACCCCAAGTGTTACAAGTAGCCTACGTAATTTTCAATTTTGTGGTATTTTGGCAATGTTCAAAAGAATTCACTCGTACTTAATATTGAAACGAAAATAGATCAGATCAAAAAAAGCCAACATTTGAACCTCATGCCATCAAATGCACAACTTTGCGAATAGCGGAAGAGGGGAAGAGAAAGTAAGACATAATAATCAGACTGAAAAAAAAGAGATTTCGGCTAAAACTAAAAATTTGAAAAATTTTGATTCAATTGAGAATTCTACTTTTTTGGTAATGTATCAAATCAAGGGGAAAAGCAAAAAAAAAAGTTTTCTCAACGAAGATGAATAACTTTGTGATGGCTCTTGAAAAATTCAACCTCGACTTTGAACATTTTATTTCAAATTACCTACTCAACACACGTAAGTAGCTATAATTTAAAGTGATGTAGAGACCGCGACTCTATCTGTAGAATCAATCCATTAACATACATTTAAAAAATTGAATGAACTTTTAATCATTTTCACATGCTTGAATAGGGAGGGGCGATGCTATTTTTTCAAAGCTTTAATATGGAAAAAAGTTTTCACAACAAATAAGTATAACTTTAGGATTACATTTTACTTCTTGAAAAATTAAAAAGATGTGCTAATGTATGCTGTTTTAATGCAATCTTAATTAGCAAGACGCACTGACACAGTGCCAAAAAAAAAAAACTTCGAATAGAAGATTTCTTTCGGAAAATCAACATCTAATTCTTATTAGAAATGGCGTATAGAAAAACTATTGCCAAAAAGTATCCACCTACGATTGCACTTGAGAAGCATCGGGTAACTAAAGTTGTATGATTCGGACATAATTCCAGTTGAGTAATTTTTAATAGGTAGATACCTTTAGCTAGGTACTCGTTTCTTTCAAAGATACAAATATTTTCCATTAGAGTATGTACAAATTCAATTGACCCTACGAATTTCCACGGACGGAAACCATTACCTATTCTGCAAAAGGGAAAACAAATTGAAAAGAAACGAAAAATCACGATCTCTTGACATTTGAAATGACGAAATGTGAGAAAAAGAATGAATTTCTAAAACGGGAGCTCTTTTTTTATATTTATGTAGAACGATTGAATTTTTATGGCTAATTGTCTCGGTTGCAAAATCATTAAAATGAGTTCGCTTGGAAAAATGATGCATTTTAAGCCAAATGTGCGAATGCCTCAAACCTTTATTCGTAAGCTTTCACACCACCGAAGGTAATTCGTTCACAGATGCGAAGTCTCATTTCCACTGAGGATCTTACGATAATTATTTTATATTCTTTCAATTATTCTAGTTTAGGTATAGATTAATGTTATCTTTTTCGAACATTTCCTGTTCGTAATAAATCAAAAAATTAGAAAATAAAAACGCATTTGAATAGACAAGTTTGAAAATCTGAAAAAATTCGTATGTAGTAACGTACACTCACAAACTTGTCTTTGTGTTAGTAACACTGTGTAAACAAAACAGAAAAATCATCAGTACATTAACCTCCGTTTACGTATACGAGAAGAACATACTCGTATCTCCTCAATGAGCAACAATCAAATGATAAAACTTTGGTCCGAGCTCAGACAAAGGAATCGTACCGGGCGATTTATAACATGAAATTTATAACTTTTGACTTTACGAGATTTGTGAATTTTTCTATCGCCAAAAAAATGTGACAAAAATGCCCTTTATTGTCATGTTGACGTTTTTATCGTGTAGTGCATTCTTTTATGTGAATTTCCGCGTTTTCTATAACTTTGAATCGCAATCGGTATCGTAAAAATTTTACCAAGCTTTTAAACTATATACTTAAAATCAACATTTGTTTTTTTTTACGACTCTACAATGAGTCTGGAAAATATTTTTCTTTGACGAGCAAAGCAAAGGAGGAAAATCTCGTAGGAAATAATTTCTCGAGTTGGGATATCTGAAACGATTTTAATAATTTCAACGAACGTTTTCAAGCTGTCAACGACTTAGGTGGTTTTTTTAATGCTAAGTCTGGTACTTCGGCGTTTAAAAAGCGTTTTGTGTCAAGCTAACTTCGAAATTTCATCAAATGTACAAGTAATTAAAACCTTATACGAATTTCTTTCTTTCCTCTTTTTTCTTGACTGAGGAATTTTGTCGTTGTGGAAGATATTTCAACAAGTCCTCCAACACATAGATACCAACCTACGATGTCTGATGATGAATTTATGCATGTCATTTGAAGTCATATGTACAATGGATGAGAGCTTTGAAGAGAGATGAAAAGGCAGTCTGCAGTCTCACAGAATCATTAAACAATGATTACTTGTATGCTCACATGATTCGATTTTCTTCAACGTGCAGGTATGCGGAGTACGTAGCTTAAGATGGAATTTTCTTTATTTTGCATAAAAGATATAGTCAAAATTTCGCCAAGTTATTTTAATTGTTAGAAAGGTTGGAATAAACACATTTTTTATTGGGAGATTGAAAAAAAAAAACGTGAATAAATTAAGGTCAACCAAAGTATAGGAATAATTTCAACTTGAAAAAATTCGAGAAAAATTTTATAATTTTAGTCCAACGTACTTGAGGTGAAATTAGTACCTATTGATTTTTTCGTGGGCGATTGTATCAAAAAAGTTAAGGACAAAAAGGAGCAAAATATACTTACGTTAATAGTAAATTTGACAATTTTTTAAAGCACTTGGTTTCAGACTAAAATTACACGTAGGCGTAAAGAAGAGCAGCTGCCTGCCTTGATGACCACTTCAGGTCAACATACTGATTGAACAAATAGGTACTACAAGCTGGAAGGTCTGATTGGTAAAATCGATATATAGGTACTTAGAGAAGATACAGAAAGGTAGCTTATTCTCGATAACTTCTTCATACCAATTAATAATTTATTATGAAAACTTCTAATGTTCGGAAATTACAAATGAAAAGAGCAACGAACTTTACTTTTCAATTTTGTCGAATGGTATATCGTAAAATTTTACGATTGCTCAGATGTGGTATTTGTATACTTCTCTGGTGTTGGATAATTTAGAAATAATTTTACCGAGTATCTTAAAAAAAACTTCAGTACGTTTGTCGCGAATAAAATGAAAAATTTCAATCGCTATCACACGCGATTAAACTTAATTCGTAGTTACTGAGTTTTGTTTTTACGTTATGTATCAAAGGAATTCTACTTATATGTATTTTTTACAAATCGTCGCACGTTGTAAAACCAACTAAAAATTGTCGACATTTTTTTCCATCGTAGTAATGTGCAATCACGTTGCAATATCTGTTCTATTTTTTAAGAAATTAAATTTCAACTTACTAGGTCATGTCTCTTGCTTTTGCGCTAAAAATAAGGACACCATATTGAGAAAAATGTCTCGAATCTACTCAACTGGAGAACAATGTGTACCTAAGTATACTCGTATTTGGTTTTCTCAAAGTGAGTGTACGCATACCCAGGTATTACTTATCAAACACCATATACTCGTAAAGATTCCCATGCTGCACTTTGTAGAAGGGATAATGGGTGATCCACGGTTTCTAGATTGAAAACTTCTCAAATTCCAGCTTTATATCTCGACTTGCAATCATGAGAAGTGAAGGGTTTCATAGTAAATTTTTGATACTTCAACGGAACACATTTTAAAATTTTAAGATGTTCGTATTTTATTAGTTTTTTCCTTTGGGGTAGAGGGTGGGCCGGTGGGGGGAATTTTTTCCCCAACACCTACCAAAATATACATACATATTAAGTTTGAAATTTTTCATAAAATATCTAAGGAGTTGATGAAAAAAAGCTGTGTACCGCAGACATAACCATAATCAATCCAGATCAAATCAAGACCCATCATTCCACCAACTTGAATGTCATTCAGATTCAGTTGATGAGCATGTATTTATGTATTAACCCTGAGAAACATTAAAAATTGAATATTCCTTAAGATGATGTACTACATAAGAGAGGGTGAAACAGCACACAATAAATTATAGTTTCAGAATAGAGACGATTAAGTGAAAATTACATCGAAAATAAACGCCAAAGAAATGATCGAATGGCCAAATAATTGCTCATTTGTGAGCAATAAAAAACGTGTAAAAGAATACTTTGCCAAGTATACGTTTAGACCATCCAATAAGCACGAATCAAAGCAAAGTTTATGATATTTTCGGTAAAAGTTTTTATACAGATCGCATAATACTTACTCAAACAACGTGCTTGTTCCTTCCGTTCAAAACAGTTCAACGACTATGCTACGTTGTACATACAAGTACGAGTACCTACATAGTTTAAATTGTGATATAGTCTCGACTGAAAGGTTATTATCCTTTACACTTTTCTTTTATGTGCTACTTTTTATGCGGAAAATTATTCAATAATTTTTTGAATACGAAAGTTCTTCATGAGAAAAGGATCGTTTGAGAAAAAGCGCTGGGTAGGAGAGCTCTTGCGGTCTGGCCACAATTTAAAATTGAATTTTCGGAAAAGCATATTCCAAAACTCATACTTACCTACAGATACATTTTCTATTCACCAGTTCGACTTGACGCCTCAACATTATTGAACATCCAATCCAATCCAACCAATTTATCCCGAAATCAAAATGTTATTTCTTTATTCACCTACATATATATTTTTTCAATCCCAAAATCAATACTTAAACCTTAAATAAAATTGTTAGGAGCATAAAGCCAAAATAAATACAATCCCAAATTGAATTTCAATCTCGAAATTGAAACTAAATAAACCTTGAAACTACGTAAATATCATTTCAGGGCTACAGCTCTGCCAAAGGCTATGGCTATACCTTCCAAAAAAGATTCCAGATTCTTGGGTAGAAAATTGAGGATTCTGAAAATGTTTCAAATTTTTCGAAATACATAATAATATATTCCAAAAATTGCACAAATTGTTGGAAAAATTGAAAAGTTAGTTGTTATTCCGGAGCAAAATGAAAAAGCAGGACTTCAGCAGAACTTTTCGTATGGCATTTTTCAAACATTTTACTTCTTTATGGAGAAGGGGAGGGAGGTTCAACATTATACATGTCATTTTTTTTCGCTTTATCAACGTATTTGAACATTTTAGAATTTTTTCTCAATTTTTTATGGGTCATTCTGCAAACACTCCACGACTTTTTTTTGGAAAAGGAGAAGAGGGGTAAAAATTTTACACCTCAAATTTTCATGATTGAGTTTATGTAGTTTTTTAAAATATTTTTTCGAGAGCGATATTTAACAATATTTTTACCATCACAATTCATCGTTTTTCAAATTTTTCAACTTGTTTTGAATATTTTGAATGAAATTAGTTATTGCTCTTAAAAAAATGCAAATGATATCATTGAAAATTACTTTGAAAAGCGAACCGAGAAATAACATTTTTTGAAAATGTTCAGTTTAGGGTTTTCCAACTAAAAACACCTTTGTTCTTCAAAGTTGGCTTAAAACAAAGGAAAGAAAAGCGGAGAATTTTCAGGTGGAAAAAATAACAACATTTTTTCAAAATTCCACAAAAAAAGTAAATAAAGTGAAAATTTGAAGTTTGATTGAAAAAAAAGCAGGACATTTAAATTAATTTGATAGAAAACAGCACAAAAGCAGGATTAGCAGGATAAGCAGGACCATTATGTAGACACCCAGAAAATCTTATTTACAGTCACATTCAAGCTACAAATTACATCGAAAAGCCCAATTTTAGCGCGAATTGCAGTTTTTCGGAATAATCTGAGAGCATTTAATTTTTTTATCAATTGATTGGATTTTTGAACCAAGTACTATTCTTCATTTGAAAGAATTTAAAATCCAATAGTTCCTTCAATATTTTTCGTCATATTACGGCTGATATTTTCTCCTTACTGCCAAGATACCCCGCCAGAAAATCTACCAATCCGGCAAATTTGAACCATGCGTCCTGATTGGGATGTTGAAATGGAGGTCGAAAGTAAGAGAAAACAACATTTCTGCGTCGTTGGTAGAATTTTGAAAACTCATAAGAAAATCAAAATCCCTTTAGCGGCTCAGGCTCAGATTAGTTACAGAGTAAAATTAATGAAACCTGGCATTGAGAGATTGATATTCGACAGAAAATGAATTTTTGTTAGATATCAATTTGGGTAAGTACTGTAGTACCTATCTGAAGCTTCCATTAAAAGGGTTTCGAAACATTCAAAGTACCTACCTTATTTCTCAAAAAAATCACGTTCACTCTAAATTAGAGCAACACTCCTAAATGGTTTTGTTTTGATTTTTAGTTACTAGAATAGAAACCACTCCTTTTTTATGAACTGCGATAGGTACCTATACGAACTAAAGATAAATTAAATTGTTGAAACCATACCAAACAATTAATCTTATAAAATCACGATTACACCTACATACGACGTATATTGACATAAAGATGCATTTCCTCATGACGAAAATTATCTAAACAGAGATCAGATTAAACGCGATACATTATGCTGCAAATGTGACAAAAACCAATTTGCGATTCGCAGAAGCGACGCCAATAATTTCACAAATACTTAGGTTCACTGAGAAAAGTTAGTAGCAAATTCGAGACGTTTAATTTCATTTGGTATTGGCACCTACGTAAATGGCAAAAATTCATTATACAACAGAACTTTGCAGTTACGCAGAACGTCAGTTCAGGTACCTAAACCTATAACGTAACCTAACCCAATTGAAGTCGACTCGGTACTTCAACTCGTTGGAGATAGATAGTCAACGTTCATTTATATCAACTCCTCTACTCTCGGTAAGTCCCAGTCCCAGGCGTTTAAGGAATCCTTGAAAACACTCGGAATAGCATTGACCTTGAGCGGAAAAGTTTGCAAGAAGCTCGACATATTTAAATTAATACAAATAGGCTTTGAACTTAAAGTTAACGACGACGCGGTGCTTTTAATCGTTCAACTAAATTATTGTACAAATTTTCAAACAAAACATTCCTCATTACGATCGTCAATGGCAATATCCGATGCAACATTACGAGTAGATCGAGTGTAACTTTAAAACACGACGTTAAATTAGATTTGTTTCAACTTTTCGTCAATCGTAACATTTTGACTAATTTTACTGATGATTTGACACTTTAGTCTCAGTATCACAGCGTTCTTGCATCATTGTTTGTTTTTTTCTTACAACATACATATATACTTGCAAATAAGGGAAAACGGTCGTGTAAATAATGTCAACTTTGCAACTTATATGTTTTCTATTCCTAATCAATAAGTTCTAGACAATTTGCAAGTTAGTACCGTTCTAACGCGAGTAGTTTTCATTTTTCTGGTATTGTGATGTAAATTTATCATATCGTATTATGTACAATATGCGTATGTAGGAGGATCTCTGACAAGAAGAAAGTTGACGAGAATAAAAATTATGGTATTATTTCAGGTACGCGTTCGTTTAGTGTGTTACAATGGCGGTTGCATTTTCATCAAATATATTACCAATAACGTAATTCAATTCGAATACATTGGCGAGGTGAGTAGGTATCTAATATCAACGTACTATTTTCATCATTTACCTACCTAATCATGCATTTGGTTATTTTGAAAATGCTTCGAACGAGTCCAAATTAAATCTATGCATACTTGTTTGCAGCTTTAAAAAAATGAAGTCACGGCGACGAATTCGATCTTCTTCGATCATGACCAGAATTTTCTTCATATACCTAATCATGTTTCCACAAGTGAAAAACGAGAGACAAAGAAAAATCATACCGTGTACTTCTATGACGACTTGCGACGAATGTATTCATAGAACGGATTGTGTATGGTATTTGAAAGAGGTAATTTGATGAAAATTTTGTATCATTTAGGCAGCTTTGTGCTGCTGCACAAATACGTAGATAGGAAATTTCAGAATTTAGGTTCCCTGTTGAGAATAATCAATCGGATGATATATTACATAGGTATTTGATTTAGATTCAATTCGGACTAATCGATTACCTTAGGTACCTTTGAACAAGATATGGATCAAGAAGTTTCACAAAATTAAGTTCATGACCGGCGCGGCGCCTGTCTTTATAATTTCAACAAAAATTGTTAGTTTTGGGAGAACGTATTCTAACAACTTTGGAAAAAAATTTCAGCATCACCACTCATTTTCTATTTTTGAAGCACGAAAAAAAAAATAGTAGGTAGGGCTTTTTTGTAGATATTAAAAAGCCAAAATGAGATACCTACTTCTAAAATGAAACACCTTTTCGGTAAAATTAATGAAAATTTGACAAATGAAAAACTTATTTCCAGTAAAAAAAAAAATGTTTTTTCAAGTAAAAATAGCACGAGTAAAAATGTATGAAAAAGAAGCGTTTATACTCCTTCATGGGTTGACCTCGTAAAATTCGTTCTTTATCTCGGCTCGTTTCGAATTTGAAATTTTTCCGTAGGATGAATTCAACTTCTTTTTTTGGATGATCCGGGGGTGTTAGTTTTAGGCCCAACAGATTTTCTGTTACATATCTGTCAGGTAAACTATTGGGTACCTACTACCTAGTAACTACTACATAAACCTATACTCGTATCTATCAATTCAAGAGTTACAAATTCTGATCAAATTTGACTCTTATTCAACGTATATGTGCTATGTACTACGAAGAGAGTTATTTTCCAAATTTTGGCATCAAGATTTACTTCTAAAAAATGTATTTACAGAATACCAGAGGAAAATGTCTGCCACCAGATAACTTCACGGATATACGGGTCACTGAAATATCAGCAATCGGCAAAATCTGCTTGACCAAAAATTTTTTCTACTTGCGAAATTTAGGTTCGTACCTACAAATACCTAAGGAAGCAGGGATTCAAACCAGCAGAAACATTTCAGATCCGAACAAAGCTAGATCGACAAAAGTATGCAATAATACCCCACAAGTAGGTAGGGTGACGCACAAATCAAAGATTTTCAGAAACTTGCGCTCCCAACCTCTATGAATGAACACTTAGCTTCTCACCTGCTTGAGTCAGAATGTTGAACACAAGTTTTCCTTGAATGTAAATGGCCAATTTTGAGTTAAAATTCCCCCACGGCTCCCAGGGGCTCGAGGGGAGAGGGTGAGCCATGCTATTCCAAAAAACCTTCAATTTGAAGCGAAAAAACACGTTCCTTTAGTACCTATTAAAAATATCAAAGTCTTTAACCTCATTCATTTTTCAACTCCGGCTATTTAAAGAAGATAAATTGATTCAGAATAGTATTTATCTCATTAAATTTCAAATAGAAGCAACAGTAGATTCGATAATGCAAAAAGAATAATTTTTTATACCATTTTACCCCCATGAATAAGAGCATCTCAAGATATTAAGAACCTCTTCTCCACTTCAATGCCACAGGGGACTAAAATTCTTTCGAGTGAGTTACGACATAAAATCAATCCCATAAGGTAAAGTGGGGTAATTCCGATATGGGGTAATTCCGATAGCAAGCCCTAGCTTTGTTGCAAAACACATTTTGGCCAAAATGATGAAGAAAGTAGGTAGTTTTAGTGCTAACCTACACCCATTAATGGTCAGATGGTCCATCTGCTCCGTTTTGTCAAGTCTGTGCAGTGTTCAAAATCTGAATGCCCAAAACCTTTGCCGCAAAAAACAGTGCATTTTTGAAACTCGTTTTTACCATTCAAAACTTGTTGAAAAATTCTGTTTAGAAGTTGAAATTTGATGGATAGGTGTTAAAGTGTCAGTACCTCCTTTGATTTTGCTTTTATAATTATTTTTTTGGTGGTGTTGAATTATTAAACATGTCGATCATTTTTCATGCCGCGGGGTAATTCCGATAGCCCCAGCAAAATTGCCCTGCAATGTTTTTTTCTCTGTTTTGATGTAGTATAGTTTTGAGGGGTCGAAATTATCAACGAAAATCCTCAAAACGGGGCATTTTTCTCTACTTGGTCTAGTTTTCAAAAATTATGCCTCAAAAATCCATATTTGTAAAAAATTTTCAATTTTTGTTCTAATGATTCAATTTACATGAAATAAAAACCTAAATATGCAATAAATGGTATATTTCAGCATTACTGTCTCGGAATTACCCCGGGAGAATTACTTTCCTTATAAAACTCGTTATCGGAATTACCCCAAAAATGGGGTAATTCCGATAACTTGACCTTCCCAAATGTTTTTTCAATTATATGTATGAAGCCTCCGCACAAATCACTCTTCAATATAGTCAATGTGTAGCTGAAGGATGTAGGAATAAAGTTGTTACATCATTTTTGCCCCAAAATGTACAGGAAATCCAAAAAATGAGAAATAGCTAAAATTTTGAATTTTGCCATCGGAATTACCCCACTTTACCTTACTGTATATTAGGAGCTTTTGAGTTTATTCTAATGAACGCATTCAGTTCTCCGTCTTCTTGCAACAACCTACGGCGCGCTACCGAGGTGGTTGCAGCACAACGTACGCGCGAAGTGAAATTTCTCAACTTCAACTCGCTTGGGCGACCTCTTGATGTATTGATTGATTTCAAAAAAAAATTGTGTAGTGCATTTTCTCACTAAAAAAAACAAATTTAGGGGCTGGGAGCGCTAGTTTTTGAAAATCGTTGATTTGTGCGCCACCCTACCCTGAAGCCCAAATTTCAGAAACTCAAGTTCATTTTTGCAGATTCGGAGAATTTTTGAAAATCATTTGAAGGCCAGAAGATAAAATAAAATAAAATCAAAATTTTTCCTAATGAAGTCAAAATGTTAAATTTGGTATGTTGCCGATTTTTAACAAGTGAAAACGATTAGAAGCGGTTTGGAACCATTTGGAACAGTTCTTGATAATATGTTTAATTAATGAAAAAGTAGGGAAACTGAAATTTGATATTCTGCACTTCACTTTTAACTTCGCAGATTAATTTATTGTAGGTGGTGGTTTCGAGCGGTTATGGAGTCTCCAGAGACATTTTAAAAATTCCAGTTTTTTCAAAAATACCGTGAAATTTGTTCAAATGAACTTCAGCATCCATAAAAGCGTTCGGTGCATGTTAGTCATCAACTTGATCAAGTACAAACTTGATTGGGTAAAACTTCCGGGAAACTGACATTTTTAAAAATTTGCTTTGAAACTGCGAGACCGCTCAAAACGGCTTTGAAACACCTTCAAATTGATTAGGAGCCGAAAATAGAGCACATTTCAAATCTTAGCTCTCTGAATCAATCAGCTAAAATTTTGATATAATTTTACCAAAATCCCGTTGATTTTCAAAAATTATCCACTTAAAACTCGAAAAATGAACTCGACACTTCAAATTTCGGATAGCGGGGTATTTTTATGGTCTTTCCATATGGATTTGTTCGCATCCAAAATTCACCTGCCGAATCGAATACTTACCTCTTTTCCGATTATTTATAAATTTCCTCATTTAAATGATTAAATTATTAATTTTACCTACTTAATTGATTTTTAAAATTGCAGAATCTAACAAAACCTGCGAAGAATTAAATGCGGAAGATGGTTTCAAGATGAGAGATTACCTAAGTATTGGGGTTTACATAGTAATATTTGTCTTCGGACTTTTAGGGAATACAGCAGTGATATACGTGGTATTTACATATCGTAGGATGAAAACTCCAACCAACGTACTGATAGCAAATTTAGCATGTGCAGATTTGCTGGTGATCATATTCTGTCTACCCGTACAATTGTATAATACTTTATACTTGGGTAAGTTAATTGTGCCTCATAGTATCTACTATCTAGTCACTTAGATACTATACTGCTACTGCTGGTACTCACCACTTTACTCAGTTAATAATAATTTTTTAAATCATTAATTTGATGCGATCACTTTCATAGAATGGAAATTCGGAGATCTACTGTGCAGTCTTGTGCCATACATGCAAGGTGTTTCGGTTTGTGCTTCTATATTCATCTTGATGGCCATTTCCGTTGAAAGATGTTTGACTATCTGTTATCCGATGACTCGTCATGGCAGAAATACCATCCCTACCTGTGTCATAATCACCATATGGATTTTTCCATTCTTGATACCGATGCCTTGGCTGTTCTACTTCAAAGTTCAGCCATGGGAGAAGGATGAAAGAATTGATGTAAGAATGATAATTATACTTCCATGTTTACTTTTATTAATAGGTAGATTAATAATTGAACCACAGTTTCGAACATTCTTCAGTCGATCACAGAAAATCAATGATTACAGTCATTATATGGGACAATGGGACATCCCATCTATCTTTTTCGGCAAAAAAAAAATTTCAGATAAAATACATATACCTACCATGTACTTATCAACAAAAAAAATGGAAAAAAGTATCTACGAGTACTGAGTTTCTGAAAAATTTTTCGTTTTTCAAGGAAAAATTGAGATGAATAATTACTTATGCCAATATTAATGTTCCATCACCAAGCAATCGGAGGTGCAAAGATTTCATTACAAATCTGAGAGACATAAAAAAGCAGGAATAAAATATGTACTTATAGAAAAATTAAAACAGGCACTCAAGATAACGTTTTTTTTTTTTTTTAAGAAACGTTGACCAACTTTTACTGATAATTCATGAAAATTTTTGTTCAATTCAATATTTGAACAGTTTTCACACATGCACAAAGAAAATATGTACTTAGTTCAATTATTGAAAATTTTCGAAACTCGTACCCCATTTCGATGAAAAAGTTCAAGAACCAAGCCTGAGCGCGATCTATGATTATATTTTGAAATTCAACTACAACGCAACTTTCAGCGAAAGCGTCATCTATGCCTCACTTATTTCCCTCATCGTTGATTTCAAACGCTCGCTACTGATCTGAATTCTAACCAAGCCACAAATTTTCACAACCCCACAATAGATAGCATGATAGTATGCGCATGAAAACAAAAATTTCGCAACAAGTGTCAAATTACATGGTCTCTAGTTTCCCGTCTTACGTCAGTAAATTCGAATGAAAAAATGCGTAGAATAGGGCGAAGGCAGTGTTCGGCTCGAAAAAAGTTACATTTTGTTTTTTTTTACTGGTAAATTCATTATAATTAATTTTTGGAACCGCGATAAGCTTATCGGATTAATCCTTGACGTAGAATCGTAACAACAGTTAGTTTAAAGTTCAACCTGAAGATTTACTCGGGTGTGAAATAATTAAGAGAAAGTTTTCGAAACACAAGAATCAATCCGTGTCGCTTTTGGTGAAATTAGCAAGCGTTATCCTTGTCTTGAGATTAGTTTTTTCAGCTGAAAGTTGTTTATGCTCGAAAACATCTAAAAAAAAATATACGCTTAGCATAAATTTAAAAACACATTGTAATATCAAAATTCGTTTCCAATTATCTTGAACCGAGATAAAATGCAAAAAAAAACCGTTATCCAATTTAAAATAAGTACGAATACAATGACACATCGTATTTATCACCAAAAAACATAGAAAAAAATCATACTGCAATCTTTTTTGTGATGCACAATTCTACTAAATTTTTCAATAATTTCCATTGGATATAATAATTCTCTATCTGTGCACACCTCCGCACTTATCTAATTTTGCTTGTATTCTGTTACATGTTACAGGTGTGTTTGGAATCATGGCCAAATGTCGATATCGGAAACGTATACTTTGTAGCAGCAAATATCCTTCTGTGCTACATTCTGCCTCTAATTGTTATATCAGTATGTTTTTATTGCATTTGGAGACGGGTAAGCACACGTGTTTTACCGGGAGAGAACACAGTTCAAAGTAACGCAGTAATTAATCGATCAAAGATCAAAGTAACCAAAATGATGTTAATTGTCACCATTCTGTTCACCGGATCTTGGTTGCCTCTTTATCTTATTTTCGCAATGATTAAATTCGGCAACCCTTCGGATATTCTGGAAGCCCTTGTACCGTACGCTCAATGGCTCGGTGTATCCAATTCTTGCGTTAACCCAATTTTATACACGTTCTATAATAAAAATTTCCGAACCTCTTTCAAAGCTATATTCATGGGTGAAAAATGGTGCCCATTTGGTCAAAGATATTCGAGCTCTTCGTCGAGTCGAACCGGCGTTCCTATTTTGGCAAGTCAAAAATTTTCTCAAAGTAAATCGTCGAATACACAAGGAGGCATTGTTACTGTCATATCGGAAAAATCCAACCATAATTTGACCAGGACTATGTCCACTCAAGTTTCCGTGAATAGTTGTGTTTTATTGAAAGCCCAATTACTTCGAGGACATAGCTTGGATTATGCGTGAAATCATAAGAAAACTGCAATAAAATGCACAGGATCTATCTTTTGATTTCTTTTGTCGATTAAAATGGCGACAGATTCGGAACACGCCGAGTCGTTTATTTATGTGTTTGATCGTTTTTATTGTTGATGTTTAAAATCATAGATGTTTCAAATGGTCCTATGGATTCATTGATTATTAGAAATTTATCAATAATCGTCGATGTTTTATTTTAAAATACGAGAATAAAAATCAATGTGCGTTTTGATGGAAGAATTTACGAAAATCACATTTTTCTCTTTGTATGCAATGTTATGAAAACATTTTTCCTCCAGTTTTAGAAAAATCAATTTCATCTTTAATTAACGTAGGTTCGAAAGTATCTCACCCAGGTGAATATTTCGATTTCAATACTAGGTAAATATCTATTATCAAGGTAAACGAATTCATTAAATTTTTGTTTGGTCGAGTTCCAGAAGAAATGAATTTTTAAATTTTCTTCTTGTATTTGAGGCAACCTACGGAAAAAAAGTGAAAAAATGATCTTCACAAGACCCGCAAGAAATTTAAACTTTTCAAGTCAATATTCAACCCTTGTAGCTCCAGCTCAAAGTTTCAAAATTTCTCAAAAAATGGATTAAACGTGGATGTTTTTAAGCGAAAATGTCTCGATTCATTTCATTTTCATCTTCATATTTCTCGAACATGTCGTCATATAAGTCACACTCAACATTTGTTTAAATTTTGGAAATGTCGAGAAAAATGTTTTTGAAACAACTTACGTCAATCTCACTGTAAAAATTGAAGGCAATGGCATCTAAGAATTTTTCTTGTACATATCATAAGAGGAAGAGTGAGATGAAAAGTGGGAATTTTTCGATATTTTTATTGATGCCAATTTTTCAAGTGAGAGAGGGAATGGAGATGAATAAGATTTTAAAAGCATTTTTTCAAAGTTCGTCAGACTTGATATCAAATAGGTACCTATGTATACTTAATCTATGAACTTCAATGTAAGTAGAAAAAAATTGAATTATTTTCCCTGAGATTTTCAAAAGTCTGATACAATGTCAAAAATTTATCGGAATTTTTTTTAAGTGTAACACTATTAAGATATTAGACAATTGGACGATTTTCTCATTTTTTTTAAAATCTGACATCTCACAAAAAAATCTGTTACCGCTTGAAACTGACGATGAAAAGTGTAGAATGTAGATGCCACCTAATTCAGTAATTCATTTTCCATTTTTAGCAAACTTATCTATAACAATAAATTATTGATTGATATTTACCTCATGAGATACTGTCACACACCTACATCAATTCTTAATTGAATGATAACCATGAGAAGGATCAGACATGTTCGGATCTTTATCCGTTATAATTATTTTGTTCCCAATCGACAATCTGCCGTAATTTCAACAACTTTGGGTTCTTTTCTTATAAATATACATAGATACCTATTACTCGTACCAATCTAAGTATTGTGAATTCATATTCTACCGATATGATACCTACATAATTTAATTTGTTTCTAATCAATCGAAACTGATAATTTATGGAAGTTACGTGACAGTTTATGTCATTACCTATCTACACTATCATTTGAAGTTTATTTACCTTAAACTGTCTGATATCTAATTTACTACTGTATAAATTTCTGAGGAATACAGAATAAATAGGTAAGCGTGAATATTGACAATATTTATAGCTGTGTCTATCTTTGTTAAAGTGATGGAACGTTTCGTGATGTGACTTCGATATTTATAAGGGTGAAATTTTAACTCGATAAGTTTTATGTTGATGTGTAACTTACTATATTTCTCTGTTCAAAATAAATGTGTCGAATGTTTGTAAATAATTTAATTATTTTTCTATCAACACATGCAGCGCATACTCGTAGCGCATAAATAGCAAGATACAAACATACCAATACACATAATCTTCTCCCTCATCATCTCGTCCCTTTCACTTGCAATCCCTAGCAAAATCCTTAATTTCTACGCTAATTACCTTAATTGAAATCAAAACTTACATCACCCTATTTGTAGATTCCGGTGTAATCTACAACACTCCGTTGACGATAATTATCGGCCTGAGTCATTCATAACTTTCGCACGGTCGATGAAGTTTACATTCTTCGTCCGGTGATTTACTTCTTAGCATCTATCTATCAAATGACACTAATGTCATAAACAATAAAAGCAGCAAAAACTTAGGGTTACGAAAAACCTCCCCAGCCCTTAACAAGTCGCCAGTGCTGACTAAAATTTGCTTATTAAATGCGTTTTACGTTAAATACGTAAAAAAGAATATAAATTTTCTCTAATATTTTAACATTTTTCATTTTTTAAATTTGACCGCCCAATACACAGGGTGTTAAATTCGTCTCGAACGTGCCGATATATCAACACCCTTATAAAATTTGAGGATTAAAACCCTTCAGTACCAACCAGACAAGTTTACATACCCCTATAATCTGCCACCAAAACAGGGAATAGGTACCCTCATTGTGAAAAATCAAAAGACAGGGGTAAGAAGTTGGGATGCCTTTACGACGACGACGCGACGTCGAGTTGCATCTTTATGCGCTGTCTTGTCTTTCAATAATCGCGAACGCGAAAACGGCGTGTATTCTGCGAGGGAGTGAAATGAAGAGACGAAGCATTTCCGCTACATCATTTGACCACCCTTGATGCGCTCATCACCCCACAACGACTCCAAGATCACCGCCAACGATTCGCTGGGGACTTTTTGTAAATCGTGTAAAATTAAATTATCGTTATGCGATATCGTTATTTTGTCGAATCTGTACGCTTACACAAACGCGCCTCTCTCTCATTCTCTCTCTCCCGAGTCGACGTCTCTATATGGCGCACCTATTCGTATACATTTTAAGCATCCACTAACGAGAAGTGTCAGTGAGCAATGAGAAAGCTCGGATTTAAGTCGTAATTCGATTATGCCATTAATTGTAAGTATACGACGCGTCGTCTGAACACTGTTGCGTGATTAATAGCAATGTGTAGGAAAGCGTATACAAGGTGTAAGCGGTTAAACGATTAAAATTTTTTTTGCTCTCACAGCCAGATGCCCTGGTTTCTGATTCCAGAGTTTCCATCTCTTTCGGTTTCAAAACATACGCGTCATTAATGTTAAAAGCATAGTTTTACTACGTATGTACTTAGGTACCGCTTGCTAGGAAAAGGAATATTCCCACAATGCATCATTTTACCATCGTAGTATTTTTATAGCCCAGTCAATCAAACCCAATTCTTAAACCAACCTAGGAAAAGTTGGTAGTTGCAGGTTTTTTGCGAATATTGGTGCTTATTCCGCTCTCTGGGGGTTGAGCTTTTACTAAAAGGCGTGGTGAAACCACCCCAAAATGGGGGTTTTGCCCATATCGTCGCAGGGGTGCATTCTACGAGAAAATTACTTGTATGTTGAAAAATGTTTCTGAGTAAATTTTCCATTCAAAGATGAAGAGTTCATGGTATTTTCAAAAAAACACAAATTCGTTGATTTGAAAACTAAAAGAAGGAGGGAAAAGACTCTTTTTGAAGATTTTTCAAAAAAAAAATAAGTGATCATTATTTTTTCAATCAGCTTTGAAAACGATTTTTGAGCATGAAAAACATGTTGATTATTGCAATATAGGATACAATTATTTTCAATGTTTTCAAAACAATTCCATTTTTTTTGTGAATTCACGAAATTGTTATTTTTTATTCAATTTTTCAATTCCAAATTTATTCATCCAATTGTACTAATACTTGGTTGAAATTTTTCCAAAATTGACATGAAAATTTTCAATCAATTTTTTTGGGAAATTCAAATCAACATTATTTTTAAAAAAAACATAATTTTTGAGTCATTTTTTGGGTTGGAATAGATGAAACAAATATCTATTAAATGTTTTGGGATAAGTACCTACTTGGAAATTTTTTGGCATTAGGTACATATTGATGAAAAAAATTTCAATAGATAATTTTTGAATGATTTGAGTTGATTTTTTCTGAAATATTGGATGTTTTTTTTTTTTAATTTTCCAAATAATTCTTGAATTTGAAAAATTGTTGATTTTGAGAACATAGAATGGAAGTTTTTGAAAGATTTCCAAAGAACTTTAAATTTAATTTGAGAAATATTCAATGACCTTTTTTTGATTTCTACGGCTTTCTGGAGAAATTTTAAAATTCTGCACAATTCTAAAACTCTGCTAAAGGTTTCAGAATGGTCTGAAATCATTGAAATCAAGAAATTTTGTTTAAGGGAGTTGGGGAGTTGTACACAAATATTTTATCGAAAAGCATGAATTGCCGAAAATGGTCAATTTGGAATTCTTAAAAATTTTCTAAAAATTGAAAAATCAATTTGGGCAGCTGAAATGTGAGTAATGAGGATTCTGTACTATGTTCTGTGCAAGAACTGCAGTTTTCGTTCAAAGCGAATGCGGACACCTCCAGCCGAAAAAGCCCTTGTCAGTATACTCAACTGTAAGTATGTAGGGTTCCAAAATAATTTTTCGTGTCGATAAGTAATTTTGGAAATAAAAAAATTTGAAGGTGCATGATTTTAAACTGGGACGTTATGAAACAATATTTCAAGATTTCAAAAAAATATTCAAAAATTCATTTTTCAACAAGAAAGAAGTTTAATAAATCAAAAATCATCTTTCTCAGCAAACTGAATGCGTTATAGTTTTTCAATTCCATTTACCAGATACCTCACCTGGTCAAGGGCTGAAGTGCAAAATTCTTTTGGAATCGAGATTGATTTTTCATGATTACACCACAGAGACGTTGACAAGTGTAGAGTACGAGATTAGAAACGTGTAAACGAAGTTATTCGGTTAGTTACGAAATAAGCACGATATAATGAAAGGGACAAGTTGAACAATATTCGACCCCTTAGTTTCAAAGAGACCAGTACTCCACTAAATGCTATTAAAGTAGTTGAACTTTTTGCTAAATTACATGGCTGAATCACGATTAGGTGGGGTAGCTGAGCATGTAGATGTACTCGCAACGTATGATGTGCTGCGGTGAAACGCACTTTTCGCTGTGATTATAAAAGAAAGGGAACCAGCTGCACTAACAATGAGTCAATATACTCGAAATACAGCTACCCTGTTACAATTCGCTGGTTAATTACTGAGCAATTCTCTCCATAGTATGGTGTGTGCATAGTGTACTGATGAATAACTGATTGGTCGTCGAAGGCTTACTTGGTGGAAAATTTTTCACGCAGTAAATTTATTATACCAGTGAAGAGCTTCTCTAGTCTGATTTATAAAAGAGCATATAATATACTAATACTTAGGTATTATACGAAGGCTTGTGGCGTTTTTCAAGTTTTATGTTTTTTGTGGTTTCAAGTCACTTTGGAACCTTTCAACCTACACAGATTTTTTGAAAATTCCAGTTTTCCGTAAAACACTGTAAAATCTGCCTACCTACTTCAACTTTAGCACAGACGAGACGCTCGAGATTGATGTTTGTTAGTGACTCACTTGACCGATTACACACCATTTTTCCAAAAACTGCGCGTTCAAGTTCGGAACCATAAACATGAGAAATTGAGAATTCCAAACTTTGTATTTTGCTTAATAATTATAACGAATAAAATCGTTTTAAATTAAATTTTCAGTTATTTGTGATCTCAGTTCATTACTATTTTTTGGTTGCAGATAATGTGTTGTTTTTATTTGGTAAGTAGTACGTATGCGTACAAGTAGGTACCTACCATGGAGAAAATCTTCTCGTTAACGGAAGTGATGACATGAAGTTCACCAGATACAATTGATTCCAACCCCCAACGATGAAGTCATTAAAAGATGATTCATGCGACGTTTATACTTTCTTCTGCGTACACAAGAATCGCAATCGATAAATATTTTTTACTACTGCGAATTCGACTGGTTCCATATCGGAAATGCGAACAAGTATTTTTATTGGAGAAATTTTGCGCGTAGGAATTTTCCAAACCGGCATTTTTTCTTTCTCGCCGGCGTATAAAAATTCCATAAAAAAGTAAACTTTTCCGGCATTGTGTAACTTTTTTGCGCAGTCGAGGCGAGCTTTTATGGGAGTTTGATTACTTACTCTGAATTGTAGCCGAATGTGAGAGTTAAATTTTCGACGTATGTGAAATACATAAATGTGGTGACGAATGGAGAAAGTTTTCATTATGTATTTCGGTTCGCAATGAAGCCTCATTTGTAATTCTGTAGTCGAGGCTAGACGATGGAAAATAAGTGACGAGAAAATGTGCATGAGGCTTGATACGAACTGCCGGTATTGTAGCGTGTAGCTCTAGTAACTACATAATATTATATGACCGTATGTTGATGTACCTTAAGCAGACGCATTTCGTAAAAATAAGAAATTCCGACAAACAAATTTACGTATTGTTGCGTTATTTTCAAGTTAAATAAATATACCTAGTTGATAAAATTGTCATCTTTGTAGATCACCATTTTCTAAAATTTTTTCTAGTAAGTGAAATTTTCCGAGCTCTTACGTCGAAATAGAGCTGGAAAAAAAAAGGAAAATTCTGTATTAAGTATTTGATTTCTTTCTGATTTTCTACAAAACCGCCTGAAGTAGGCCCAAGAAATGAAACGTATGTAAGTTCAGCAGGATCCTATTCTTTGTGTGAAATTTTTATAGGCAGTTGACTTTTTGAGAGAGAAAACATTTTTTACCTCACTTTATATGTAATATGTATTATGAAACGTACAAAATGGGGATAAGTTATATTTTCAGACTTCATCCCATTAAAATTCTCCCAGGCCGCTGAAAGGTAAAATAGAAAGAGGATAATCTACATATAACTTTCAACGCGCAAACCCCTACATGAATTTTTTTCACGTTGTGAATTTCAACTGCTGGAGTTCAATTCGTCAATTTGTATGATCTATTAACCGTGTAATCAAGGCTCTTTCATACGCTGAAACTAACTATCAAATGCAGCCGCTGTTTCTCGCAGACCTTTGAAATAATTATTTCAATTGCAACATTTTTAGTTAATTGAAATGTACGGCTAAAAGATACCAAGACCATCCCGCGCTAGGTAAAAAAAAAACAATGAAAATTTCCATCAATATCAAAAAAACAAAAAAGACAATTAATTACCATTTGAGCGGTTCACTATCAATTCTATCGCGATAATTTTTCCACTAAAAAAATGTAACCTATCATTATGCAAATGCTACTAGTCGCTTCGAATTTTCTCAAATTCTAAATGAATTTGCAATAGTGTATTCATGGCGTTGAAACATTCATTCAAATCTTAGTTAGGTGGGTACCTTACCTACCTTCTTTGAACAAAAATAGCGAAATGGTTTCTTCGCGCATAAATTACACTCAGACTGAATAATTTATCGAAATTCCCGATATTGTTCAGATTTTCACTCTATTTATAGAGAAATGAAACGTAAATACTTAATCTTTCAATTGAAACGTATCGAACGCGAATCCAACCATTCATTTACTGTAGTCATCGAGCAGTTCGTAAATGTATCGTAACGCTTTTTCGAAAAAATTTTTCAACACGAGCATTGCACTTTACGGCGGTTTTGTCTGTCGACTTGACAAGATTGAAGATATACATATCAGGGGGAAAGTTGCGAAGGCGAATAGCAATGTCGTACTTCGTTCTCATCTCAAGATATCTATTATTATAGAATTCACCGGCAGATATGTACTTCGAAATTTTTATCAAAACGTTGAGAGGACATTCATTACATCCACAAAAATTTCAGGGTGAGTTGCCAATAAACATCAGTTGAAAAATGATAATCAGTAAAATATCGACAATGATACCCACTGAGAAATTATATACTAGAACAAAAAAGTGACCACGACTACCTTCAATGCCATCATTCATATCGAAATTTGAATCAATCATGATTATAAAGGCACACGCAAATTAAATGCTAAGTATCTGATTTTTCAAAGGCTGCGTAATTACTTAGGGCAACTCCTTCCCAGAGGATATGCCGAATATTATTCAATATTGAAAATTCGTTTTTTTTTTCTTCAAATATATCTTTTCCATCCACCATGCACATACCTATAGGGCGAAAACTGCACTCATTAAATCAAGCTGTATCCTCCTTCCTGCCTTTGAAGCGAAACGATCGTCATGAACATGAGCTAAGCACACAAAACTTTTCAAAATGGAGGGCAAATCGAATGGCGATTAGACGAGAATAAATTCACGCTTAACAGAAATACTCGTTACAAGAGCAATCATATTCCAGGGTAGATTTTTAAATAGCGTCACATTCTTGCAAATGATTTAACTAATTTATCAGCTGGAGACTGGGATACTATTGCACGCGCCTCGTTTCAAGCCGCATTTACAAATCAAACCAACCATGCACAAGTCCTTTCTTTGATAGTTTGAAAACGGTTGCATGATTACGCCTTCGAATTATAACGAAGAACTAGAGATTATCTAGATGAGGAGCGCATCTGTTTCCCAAATGGCAACATTATGCATAAGTTGGGCCACTTTCGCGAAATCTCTTATTCTGCCTACTTCATGCAAAAATTATTTACGACTGCAAAACAAAAAGTTACGCTTTGGTCAGCTCACCGTATTATTATTCCAGTCGTTTAGCGTTTAAATGTAATTAAATTCACCGTTTAGATGCACCCTAGATAGGCTAAATAACGTTGTTATTGTTCCCCTGATGGTATTTAGTATTTGAAAAGCTCGTACGAAAAAACGAGATATTTAATACATTTTTTCCTACAATTTTTATGCATGTAAGTAACTGTTGCCATGTTGTAAAAAAAAAAACAATGAAAAGTACGAGAATAAATTTTATTAGTGTGATGGTACCGAATTGATTGATAATGTTAATTGATTCAAGTAACATGGAATGCTGAAATATCTAGTACCAACACGATATTTTTGTAGCATTGGCTCAAGTTTTTAATTTCAAATTCATAAAGGCACTTCAAACTTATGTTAGGACGTTAGGAGGACAAAAATTAGGTACCAGAGGTCTTAGGAAGTTTTGCATTGAAAAAGTATCTCCTCAATAAACATTCCTACTTCATATTTTTTTAAAATTCAAAAACAAAAATGTAGATGTTTCCACCTAAGACTACAATGAATCTCAGATTTTAAAAACCGTGATTCATTTTTGGCACGACGATCCATTTTAGAATAGAATCCACGATTCAGAAATCAGAATCGCTCACAAATTCATTTGACTTTCTTTCAGTGAGTCCGTAACAATTCGAATAATTCCAGCTCTGACTGTGGCTTGATAATTCTGACCAGAAGACGAATAATAAGGTTCACCTGTTGTAATGGCTATTACGGAGTTTGTTTTGGTAAAAAGTAATACAGAAGTTCTTTCAAAAATGTAGAAAAAGATCACGACAATATTACCACTTTTGCAAGTCTTCCTCGCTTTTAGAGTACTTTTTCAAAAACTAACGAAATAGCATAATTTAAAAAATGGGATCTAAACCCTCCTGGGTACTTTTTCAACCCCTACACTCGAAAACGAAATTCACACTGTATAGTGTATGGAGTATGTCGTATGTATGTATATCCCTCAACATTTGAAAACCATATCGTGCATTTAAAAAACACAACAAGAAACCATGGCATTAAAATAAATCTACGATCAAACAACAACTTTATATTTTTTACTCGCCATTTCTAAATATACGCTTCGAAACTCGCGTATACGTGACTCAAACAAATGACGAAGGATTTATTATTTGTTTGAAGTCCCCTTAAAAGTTGAGGTAGAGGGAAGGCTTTGCACTCCGGAGTCGTAGGTTCGATACCCACCAAAGACGCAAGTATTTTCTTGCAATTTTTCCCGCATTCAACACCTATATTGCTTGAAAATTACTGAATTTTGACAAATGCAGCTGAGGTAACAGATCGACGCATTTGAAGAGCTGTATACTCCTTCAAGCGCCTGTCTTATCAATGGGCTAATTGAGGAACTCATCGTTCTGAAACGAGGCCAGCAGGGTGTTGCATGTAAGCACAATTTGATGCTCGATTTTTTCTATCCACTCCTCCTCCTCCCCGCCTCTGAAATCAGTATCAAACTTTTTAAAAATTGGTCTGTAATTTTAACCTCATCGCCGTGTCTCGCAATTAAGACGTCAATGTAACTCACTTAGTCATATTTAGAAAACTTGAGATAAACACGAATTGTTCATTGATTGCCTATTTTTTCAAGATGATAAAATAGGTAGGTAATGAAGAAGTGGTGATTGTACATAGCTAAGTTCATCAGCCGCAATAAATTAACACACAGGTACCTTAGTTTTAACTGTGTACTTATTATTTGTGTAAGTATATCAAATATGAGCTTCATTAGCGAAATTGTCTAGTTTTTAAATTGCCATATATAGGTAACTACCAGAATTCAAAAGACAAACTCACAAAATAATACAACAATCTCTCAAATAATCGAACTCTAGTCAAGATTTCAACTCTGTTGTGCTGCTCATTTGGAGTTTCTGTATTCAATTCATTTTTTGGGGGAAAAAATCACGTATAAAAATGGCAATAAAACATCATAATATCCTACACGTATAAGATGGAGTCAGAGAGGAAGAGAAGGGAAAAGCCGAATAAAATAGATACTTAAATGAAGCTTTCCAACAATCACTGTCTGTTGTAAGATGATTCAAAATATCGTTTTCAGTCAGCTTTATTGTCATGGAAACGATGATATTGAAAGGTACATTATTACCAACCAAGGTCATTAATATTTTAGTACAATAAAAGAAATCTGACTGCAAACCATGGTAGATATAGCTGAGAGAAAAATATTTTTAATGCTTTGCTAAAAAGGAGGCGACGACGCGTGAAAATAAATAGTTGTCAAAGGAGTAACAGGAAGTGAAAAACCTTGAAGGAAATCTTTTAATAGCGTCGCCCTGTTTTTGACGTCTATGATGTATCAATAAGACAAGAGCGCGCGTGTTTCGAGCAACTTGGAAAGAGAAAAATATGGTACGCTATGCGTACCGAGTTTTCGAAATATCGTTTCTTGACATTTTAAAAACGTCCTTTAGGTTAAGACTTTTGAAAGGGCGAATACTTGAATCATTGTTAGAAGAAAAATTTCTCCGGTACAGCGACGACGACCCGATATAATTATACGAGGAAATACGACAAGACTCCAAGTCGAAGCGATAATAACATTTAAAAAGTTTCGTGTACTAATTACCATGTCATAAACGAATAATAAACTATTTTGTAACTCGAGCACGAAAAATTCTACCCTTAGTTTATAACCAGTACATACTCGAGCGGATATAAAATTAATAACATCTACATATCTTTGGAAAGTGAAACTCACAGGAAGTAAAACTTGGGAGAAAGTAAATAAGTTTCCTTCTTTTTTTTCTTAAAAGAGTAGACTATACTTAATACGATTTCAATACACTATATTTGTAATATCAACTCACAGCCTTAGACATTAAATTACATTTTTTCGACAATGCATTAATCTCGATACTTTTGTGCAATTCTACAGAATACGGCAAGGAGACACAACGTAAATAATAAATTTGCTATCGAGTGCCTTTTCTAGTCAATAATTTTTCTTCTCTAGTCGTAGTGCGAGGGATGTACTCTATCGTTGCGTACTTTTCAACGATCCAATAATTTGTCAGTCTTGTGTTGCGATTTTTCATTGCTTTAATTTGTCTTCCCCTTTTTTGATCTGAATTGGTACGCCAGTAGAGGTAGAATTCGCGGAGTTACGAGAATTCACCACTGACAGTATGTTCCTTACCTACTTAATTGAAAATCTACTCACGAAGTGTCAATTTTTTGAATGTTTTACTGTTCAAATAATAATGCTGGTCAAAAGAACACACTCAAAACTCCGCCCAGAAATTGAACTCAGTGCAGACTGCAGATGAACCCGTTAAACAAAGAAATTGAAAATTATGCCGGAGGTTTCATAATGACCAGAAATGGCAAAATTCAATTAAGTAGAGTTGTTCATACTGCCTGGCATTAGCTGCAGGACCAATTTTCATCATTCTTCCTGAATAGGCAAATCAGAAATCAAAAAATCAGTTTGGGCAGCCGAAATTTTGGTCATAGGGGTTTCAGAAAATCCCAATCCCGCATATAAATCGAAGACAGCTGATGCATGAAAGGTTCCCTTCGTGAGCAGTTCACAGCTTACTTAGATCGAATAAGTATGAAATAAGATAGGTAAAACAGAATAAAGCCAGAATCGAGGTCTGCAGGCTTGAAAACATACGATTCATACATATTGTAACAGAATGCTAAACATATACGTCTGTAGATGTACATAGCACAGCATTTTAACTCAATTAATCAGCTTTCTCACCTTATCGATTTTCACTTAATACGTATCCTATCGAAATTTCTGAAGATCAAATAGTTTTGTTTGAACAGCTGAAATCCAAATTTAGAAAAATGATTTTGCTCTCCTTTTCCACTACCATACGAACATGAAAATTTGACTAGGCACTTAATTTTCTCAACTGCTAACTACAAATGACAAATCTTCTCCAATGCGAAGTGATTTATCAACTTGCGATATTTTATGGTTAAATTTCGCATTGAAAAATATTTCGAAAGTATCCGCACACTAATGACTATTGAAATTTATCTAGAAATAAACGAGCTACATACAAAAAAAGTTCTGGTAAACTTTGTTAATTTCTCGGTTCATTTTACATACATTTGGGGACACTTATCTTAAACTAGAAATTCAAAAAAGGAAATAGATGGAAAGAGAATAGGTGGAATATCATTGACACGGCGCACGTAAGTAGTCCAGTTTATACTTGAAACCCATATACCGGCAGGAAACTGAACCCTATCCTCTTTTATAATATACGATGTTTTTCACCGTAAAGGATTTCCTGCTTTGAATTTCCATTCGCTAAATTTATCGAAACTTTCGCATTCATTATTTCACCAATGTTTTTTCAAACCCAACTTTTCAAATATTTTATATGATGCGAAAAAAATTTTTCCTGCAGAGAAACGAAAAATATGCTTTTTATGCTTTCTTTTCTTTTATCTGTTTGCATTAATATGTTGTGAAATCACCCGAAATGGTCTTTTCGTTATGGTCACAGCGTATTGAATTCTACCCGCCATTCAAGAGGTTCGAATAAGTCATCCAGTCGTAAATTTTTATTCGACATATTTGCTTCATCGCCCCTCTAATATTCTACGATATGTGTATTTTCAATAACAAGACACGAATAAATTTTCAATTAATCATTAGGCACATCATTTTTCATGTTGTAAGAGATCGTATCGCAAAATAAGCTGACTGCAAGTGGTTTTTTTTTGCTTTTCGCTTATTGCTAATTAGTTAGGTACCTACTTTCAAATTTTCTTTATAAATTCCAACTTTCGACTTGGGTCGCCTACCAGCTATCTAAATCTACAATCTACATACTTGGTAGAGCTAATCATCCGCTACCAGTAGACAGGTACCACATCTTACATAAAATACATTTAATCTTCGAGAAGCTTCAGATACCAATTTATTTAAAAATTCCTTTAGATTTTTTTTTCTAACAACGCAATACAGGCGTTGGTTTGATACCCTCAGAAAAGTCTCTCTTTTTTCTCTCTCAAGGAATTAAGACATTCGGGAGACAAAAACTAGACATTTTTAAGCCTCGAACGAATAACGTTTCAGTGTACACGGAGAGTTAAGTGCATCATACAGTTTTCCAGTATTGCATGAATATTAATTACACCATTTACTCTGGTGAATGTGGAAGTGTTGAGATTGAAAGAAGGGTTTGTACGTACAAAGTAAAGCGTCACATTGGTGCCTATTCGTTGAAAGGCTAAGGCGACGACAACCTAGGGTCGCAGTTTTAACCCTGTCGAATCGCATTTGCTATGGAAAATATAACGTGCAGCAAGCGCAGACATGTCTCCTTTTCTGCCAAAGAATAAGTAATTTACGATCTCCGTTGGGAAACACTCAATTTTCGATTTACTCGTTTTTTGAGTGGTGGGCCGGCCGCCATCCTTGCCGGGCACAAACCATCGTATTTGTCAAAATAGCCGTTAATGTTGATCCGAAAAAGCAGCAAATTTGAATATTACGGTGCATTTTTAAGCGACGATTTTCATTCCGTTAACATTTTGATATCGTCTGTTTCATCCAATAAACGTTAATTTTAATGCTAATTCGAGCCAATGAACCGTTCAAAGGTGCCATGTTTCAGATTAAAGACGTCTATACTGATCATAAGGTTTCAATAGGTATCGCAGTAGAAGTTGAGTGCGTTTATTTAGTTTATCGATCATAAATATTGTGTACAAAAACAGCAGCAAAAAAAAACAGTGAGCGAGAACAGAAAAAACATCTAGACGATTGTGATGATAAGTGTTAGAGGGCCTCTTCATCCTCCCATTTTGAAAAAAAAATCAAGGAAATTGAAAATGGAGTGAAACGTTGACTGTAACAAGGATACCGTTCCACGTGTCCTGCAGCTCTGAAATCAACGTGATCGCGATTTTTTGTAAAAAGCATAGTCCAAAACCCTCATACTCGTAACCAAAATTTCAATCGCTCAAATCCATTTTTCGGTTTTCGGCGAATTTTTAAAAATCCAGAATTGACCAATTTTAGCGATTCGTGCTTAGAAAAATTGTATTTACAATATATAAGTAGGTACCTAGAGTAAAATTGAATCATCGAAAATGCTCATCACTGGATTTTCAAAAATTCGCCAAAAATTAAAAAATCAATTTGGACAGCTAAGTAAGTAGAATTTTGGTCACATAGGTTTCAGATCATGATCTTTCCAAAAGTCGTGGTGACCAATTTAAATGGGAGGCATACATTTCAAGTGGTTCCCTTGTCAGAAAAAGAGGAAGGGTAAAATCTCAAAAATTTTTCCAAGTGTTCGAATCCTTCATGAAAAAAAACTGAATGTTTCACAATGTTCCAAATGAGAGAAACATTGCTTCGAAATGTGAGAAACGTTTTAATGTTTTCCTCTCTTCACTCTGTGATTTATTTTTAATGTGAAAAGTCTTCTTGTCTCGTCTCTAAAACGGAGAATTTCTAACAAATTCGGAGGCATAGAAATACAGGTAAGTTGAATAGCTATCTCATATCAAATTTATTATCAGTGCTCCACCACGTGGATGATTTTTTGTTTCATTATTCACAGGAGAAGATTTGGTCAACCCAAATTCATGAAAGGTGATAAAGTTTTTGGTAAAGAAATTTTTTGTTACCCAAAGTGAGATCCCGTCGATGCGTTGGCAAAGTAAATAAGTATACCTGGGTAATTCATGGTATACAGGGCGTCCGGTGAGTGTTCAGTGAAATTCAGATTTAGATACTTACAAACGAGTACCACCAAAAAAAACAAATTTTGTTATGATAAATTTTTTTCTTACTCATCCTTTCAATTTTTGAATTCCAGTAACTTTTTAAATTTTTAAAGTAGTGTAAGAAAAAAATTTATCATAATTCATAATCATAACAAAATTTGCTTGTACTTAAAATTCATTCATGCCCATTTCAATTTGTAAAATAGGCAATAAATCATAATAGGTACGCAATTTTGTTCATTTTTCAACTACTGCCGACCCCTGCCCGTGGTCAAAATTGGATTTTGGCTCTTAGATTTTGAAAACAGATTTTACTCCTTCAATTCTGAAGATAGCCAATACCAAGCGCATAAGGAAGAGAAAATTACAGAAATTCTGAAAGTAAGTTGAATATCCACCTTATAGAAAAACACCCGCGATAATTAAAATCTCCCTATAGCTACACAGCCAACATTTTAAAATTAGAATTAATATCAGAAACACGTACGTACGATGTAGGTAGGTACACGTATTTTTAACGACAGGTATAAAAAAAAAAGGAGCGTCAGCTTGATATAACTATAGCATTTAAAATCATACGGTATTTTTTTCTCCAAGATATTTTCACCCATTAACCCTTTCACTAATTACAATTTAACAATTCCCAATAAAAAGTTTTAAACTGAAATACAGAAAAAATTGATTTATAGGGAAAATAGGTATCTAACGATGGAAAATATTTTCGGAATGGATACAATAAATTATTTCTAGTTGGTATTATTCGTTTATAATTAGATAGAAATGGTTTAAGGTTTCGCAAACTTTTTATAGTACCTAATAATGAAAATTTACGTTGCTATGTTTAATTAGTTGGAATAGTTCACTTATCATCGTGTTGTTTCTTTCAACATTTCTTTCTGAGAAACAGTAAACTAGATCGGCTTTCCAAAATGAAAATAATGCTCAATAGCAACCGATAAGTGTATATTCCTACAAAAAATCGTGGTATGGTAAACGCAAATTTATAAAGGGGAAAACGCTTTGTCGAAGTATCCTACTGGTCGAAGAGTTCTCACTTCTCATTCTGCCCCACAAATAACAGAAATTACAGCCTCCACTCCAGGACTTGTAATTCAATCAGATTGAAATGTAAATTTTCTATTTTATGTTTTTTTACGACAATTTCCAACGATGAAACGAAGAAAAATGTTACACAAAATGATTTTAACAAATGGTCCACATTTGTACACCATTTTTAAAACGTTTATTGTCATTAAACAGGGAAAAACAAACAACACAACATGAGAGTCTGCAATCATTAGCAACATTCGGGAAACATTTATAAAAGTAAAAAGTTCTTGGGCGCGATGTTAAATTTCAAGATTTTAGAAAGCTTTTCAAGTATGTACTTACTTACCATTGAGGTGGTTAAAAGCGACAAATTCGATAAAACTTGAAAAGCAGCCTAAAGAAACAAATGCTCTGGAGGGTGCTACAAATTTCATACGTTTAATGCTATTTTCAGGTTCAAGTTTTCAATATATAGGTATGTCGTCTATATCAATCAACACCGCGTAATGACGAATCTTTTTTTTTCAAGAATTTGTCCAAGGTGCGTTGTAAATCTGTTTTTGACAAGAAACAACATATGTACCTCGTACTATGCAAGTACTCTGAATTTCTCGAAATCTATCTAGGCGAAGCTAGAGTAGGTAGTAGGTACCGAGTACGCGAGCGAGACACTTACATAGCACTAAGCTCCTACAAAGAACGACTTAGGCAAATCTAATAACACGAATGAAATAACCGTGTACAACAAGTAGGAGTAGGTACATCAATCCAACGCAACATCTGATTTCATTAATTGGTCTACCTATCGAAAGCAAGGGAGACTTTGATATAATCGAAATTCCGTACACATTTTTATCATATCGAAAGAAGACGAAATAAACGACGAAAAAAAAATTACGAGTGATAAAATAATGAAGAGAACGTGCTCAACAGGATGTTAAACAAAAAATTAAAAAGAAGCATTCTACAAAGCTTTTGAAGAACACTCGAACCTTAAACGGAGTTCGCACACGTTTAGTAGATTTTTTGTGCGGTATGGACTCCCTCCAACTTTGAATCAAATCACTCGGAATACCCACTGAGATTTTTTACTTTTATTTCACCGTTTTTTCGCGGAATTAGTTCTTTTTATCGAAAAAAAGCAAAGAAGAAAAGGCACACGTGTAGACGGTAGCTGATTCAGGGAAAACATTCATTTAGCTGGTAATTTTTATTAAAGAATTTCATCGTTAAGATTTTTCTTCTTTTGATACGTAGCCTTTGTTCCTGCGATTGAAAAAAAAATCAACAATATCGATCATCAATATAGCCATCTCTAAGGCTCTTTTTTCAATATACGTACCTTCTATGCAAGATAAATAGAACGTTGTAACTTATAGATGACAAAGAAATAGTAGGTACCTTACTAACTCAATGCTTACACGTTACAGTGGTTATGGGTAAATGAGAGGACATCGCAATAATCAAAAAAATATATCGACGAAGAACACTAGGCTTATTTCAATTTAAAATAATGCGAGTAGCCAGGCACATGGCACAATGCTACGGTAATAAAGTCTGTAGAGTAAGTACCAAATAATAAACTTTTATTTATGACGTATCAAACGAAGCATCACGAATGAACAACTCTAAGCAGGGAATGTGCAATACTCTTGGTCTAACGTAATGTTGAAACCGAACTTGATGATTGTAACGATCGAGAACGTTCCTGAGAGGAAATTCGCCCAAGTTGACCGTCACTGGCACACGACTTGGAGCCATATAATTGCTCATGAATATGCATCATTTATCATGAGATTATGGATGTTAATACAGTACGAATATATATGACATAAGCCGTACGGTAAAATAATAAAACGATGGGGGTAGATTAAATAATTATTGACTACCGTAGCTAACAATGCGAAAATACATACATACAAAAATCGACAGGTGTGTAGTAAAGTAATGTCACATAAAAATGAATATCTTACATGCATTATTATGAACGTATGACCAGGCGCAGAAAAACCTTTGATTACTTCTACACAAGAAGCAATAAAATTCGCATATTTTGAGGTTATTTGAGAAAGATTACAGTCAAAATGAGACAACAGAAAAGTTCCGGTTGATGTTGTATTTCAGTTGAACGTATGTAGATAAGTTCTTATTATTATTATTTTTTTTAGATGTTCAATGATGCAAACGTAAAGGCTCAATTTTCTTCCCTCCCCCATTCCCTCATTTTTTTGACAAGAACATATTTATGATGAGGAAAAAATTATACGAATGGCTTTATAATTATTGTCTGAAACTAACTTCCGGAATCCAAATATCACAATTTTCGGCTATTTTGGAGCATCCGGAATTGATTTTTGATTTCTCCATTATAGTAGGTAAAATTTCTCCAGAAATTGTGGAAAATTATTTGAGCAGCTAAAATCGAGTTGTGGCTCAGGTACTCTCGAACTATTCAATGAGTATATCAACATTTGGGTCGCGGCGTTTTGCTGATCAACATTGGTAAGCGGAGAATGCTAGTCAAAAAACCCTCTAGGTGTCCGTCTGGAAGGTCGAGGCCCGAGGGTACGCCACAACTAGATTTTTCGCTCCTCAAATTGATTCTCACGTCTTCTGGAGAAATTTTAAAATTCTGAAGAAATCTAAAATCGCACTGGCTGGAGGCTTTAGAATGGTCGGAAATGGTGAAATTTTGTCCTGAAGACTTGACATTAGTTTCAGGATTATTTTCCACAATTCATGTAACTGATTACTGATTATTGAGTATACTTACCAATATTTTTCAAAAAAAAGCATAAATCGCCGGAAATGGTCAATTTTGAATTTTCAAAAATTCGCGCCAGAAATTGAAAAATTAATTTGAGCAGCTAAAATTTTGGTTAGGGTGGTTTCAAGCCATGTGTGTAAGCATCAGGAAATAAAATTTAAGATCACACGTTTTTAGATAAGCGACTTTCTCACTTTCAACCGCACAGTAGAGTCTTCAGAGTGGTATTTGATTTTGACGGCAATATAGCCAAGGTCGACGCAGAATTTCTAAGGCGTCTTCTGGAGCTACACCATTTTTTATTTTTTCTGAGCGGGTTGGGTACAGAACAAAGTGAAAAAACCACGATTCGATTTTTTTTTTAGAAAATGCTCTCTCTTTGAGAGCGTATAATTAACACCCCCCCCCCACTCCCAGAGACAACTCCGGACCTACAATTTTTCTATGCGACTCCCGATTCGAATAATGTTCTTTTGCGAATATGTACCTACGGTTAAAATCCGCCAACATTTTTAGAGTTTTAAGATGCCGATATCAATCATCACAAAATTTTCAATTTTATTCAAGGCGAAACATTCTAGGAATATCCCATAATGATGATGGTACATATGATTAACTTTATGTAGTAGTACCGCGTGCTAAGAGCACTATAGGACACCCCGTGTGTATAGGAACACACTACGCTGTGCATCATTAACGACCTATATTTTGTTGGATTTTAAAAAGCATTCTGGCGATCTGAGGTAACTAATTTATTTGAAAAGTGACACTACGACGGCGTGAACTGCTCAACTCACGCAGGGAGTTGCGGTTAAACGGTACACCAGGCGATGCAATGAAAATCATGGGTTATTCTGGTAACCTTATTCACCCCTGATACACGGCTCATAGATAATAACGACTACAGAAACACACGGTAATAGACATACTTCTTATACTATTTTACGGTATCTCGCACTATTCTCAGACAGCATGCCGAAGCAATAACCAACACTTGAAGTCATTATAACCTAAGATTTTCGTCATTGTCTAGGACCATGTGATTTAAATTATGCTACTGGGGATTAGCGCGGTTTCAAGAAATCGTCACGCGGAAGTTCGTCCTGAAAGAATAAATTTTGGACGTTTTGGGTAAGTTATTTCAGAAATTAGTTTTAGGAGATGTCATTGACGAGAAATCACTTTTTTATACACACTGAGATGAGGTTACAGGATCACCAAGAAGAGGAATTTGAACTTCTTCAATTCCAGATACGTAACACGTACTCGTAGGTACATACAGAGATCAATTTCTCAGCTCCATCGCTCGCACCATCCTTGATATATCAACATTACACAATTTCCACAAATAAAAAAAAGAAATTCTGAAACGTACTCTTTGCATTGATTAGTGCAGCATTTGTCGCGCAAATTATGCGATTACAAACGTTCGACTTGATTGTAACCGATAACAGAGTTCATATCAGAGAATTTACCACGCATCTCTGTGTATTTTTACTTATACGATGCTCATAGGACGCGATGTTTTGCAAGCGTGACAATTAATCTTAGGTCATTGGTAATTCGTATTTTAATTAAAAGTAAATTATACGCGAGATGGTAGTCGCCTGATAAAGCTAGTTGTGAAAATTTCATGTACGTACCCCGAGCTTCTTAATTGCCATCTCAATTTGATTTACTAACTAGAACTCAGTCGAGATGAAAGACACCGCCACCGTGTCATATTTTTGAACATATCGTTTCGCTAAATTTATTGCGAATCGCACGCTCGCGCGCCCGGATATGGTTTCGTCAGTCTCCACACAGTACACGTCTTTATCATTCATGCATCTTTTGAGGCGCCGAAAATTTTTATGAAGTGTTGCCAAACTGGTAAAATTTAAGCGAATGACGAATGATCATATTGTTCAAAAGATGAGAATCAGAGTATAATGACCTAGGTAATAAATAGTTCAAACTGTAAAATGTCAGTGAACCACTTTTTGACAATTTTCGTAATTTTATGGGGAGGAATTCATGTCTAGAGGGAGGGCGATCTTCATTTTTATTTACATTGATGTGTGATATGTGGTGTGTAGAGGTATATCCACAAATTCATATTCAAACAAATTGGATCAAGTTTATACAAGGAAAAATTAAAAAATATCATCATTCATCGGTAACAATTTAAAACAATGTAATTAAAATTTGAGCTTGAGTTTTTTTTTCAATTTTTACGTAGTTCTTCCGTTTTTTCAGTTTTTTCGTGTTTTTTTGTCGAAAGTTTCCTCTCAAGTGATTTTTGGAAGCTAAAAGCTAGCCGTTAACAGCAAGCCGAAATAAGACGAAATTCGATGAATTACGTTTGAAAATGATAGAGAACAAAAGCTAGCATTTTAAATGGAATGCAAAGCAGAATCTTTAAGGACTGTTATCTCGTATGTACCTACATTATACGATACGGACATAACATAAGTAGTGCCCAGCAAGTATATGTTGATGCAAAACCCATCATTCTCATAAACATGAGGTGAAAAATTTTCGCAACCTATTTAACGCATTGTTTGTCCAATAATTATAAATGACTGGACGCGTTACGATTATTATGAGGTATACTCTATTGTTCGATTCAACGAACTGAACCTACCTACCGATAAATCAAGGAACAGTAGAGTTAGTAGCTCTGGACAATCGTGTCTGTGAATTTTTTACAAACAAATCTTCCTACGATATTTACTCGAAAAAATACGACCTGTCCGGATACAGTACAGACAGGCGGAAGCATGGAAAAAAAGGAGTACGTCTTTACTGTTAGGCGATCTCGCCTTCTATGAAAAAAAGTACCAGTAGGTACAAATACAGAACGTCTCGTCTAAATCTCTTGATAGCGTAAACAAATGCGCGACAATGATTTTTATTTATAAGTACAGTAATGACACGAACGAGGTATGTAAAGGGAGGGGTTTTGTTTTAGTACACAAATCGAACTGCACCGCCAAAAATGTCATTTCATGGGCTATTAACGAACAAAGGCTGAAATAAGCTCAGCTAGTTGAACGACCACGAGCATTACGTATACAAAATATAAATGATACGTAACACGAGTAGGTACCTATAGACCGATACCTACCAAGTAACTATTAGAAACAGTTGTTTGCTGCAGCGAAGAATTTTCATAAGTTACTCTTTGAAAATAGACTCTTACCAGATACGATGTATGTAATGTAAAGCATACGTCCGCCTGTAATAAATACCTCATAAGAATCAAATAAAAATGCTTAATCAACTAAGTGAAACATATCGTCAGTAACAAAACTTAGTATCCAAGTGTAATGTGTGTGTAGTGTAGGTATATTACGGTATGAAAAATTTAGGCAAGATTTACCTACTGGTATAAATCTATTGAATTATCGTCACATGATCGGTCTAACAGTAGCCAGATTTACCATAAGTATGTGTATTTTTTCACCTCTAAATCTTATGTAACATTGTTACAACGTGTTACAACGTAATTAACGTTTTGTTTCAAGTCTTAAGGATGTTACGCATGCAAATGTAACCTGTCTAATTACGATAACTGCACGTACACGTATGAAAGTCATATACTTAGTTAGGTATATGTTATACCTATTTTACTTGAACTTTTTTTCCATTAATTTTTGACAAAATGCTCGACACAAGCGACGTATCAAACGCTATACACTTTGTATTGCTTAGATAGCACACGTCCAAGGTAGGTATTTGTAATTAAAATTTTAAAGTAAAATTACTCAAAATTAACGAACAGCCGAACAGGCAAACTCGATGTGTAGATACTCCTACGTATTTTAATGAGCACATGTCAGCAGTTCAGAATCTCGAAAAGAACCCAACTTACCAAATATTTTAAATTTAATATCTACGAGGCCAAATTTCCGACACCTACCATTCATTTTTCGATTGTATTTTTATTTTTAAAAATTGTAACCCAAAACGCGAGAAAAGCCACTAATGCGACAAAAACTTTTTTTTTTAATAGAAAAGCACGTTCTAAATTATTGCTGTGATTTGTGAAGTAGATGGCTGCATTTTAAATACGAGTGCTCTGTTATTTGTGCACACTGCTACATTTTTTAGACAAACACAAACGTTTTGGGAAACATCAAATATGATAGATACTTGTAGAAATTCAATTATTACGTCGATTTGTACCATTTTCCATAAAAAAATCAAAATTCGATCAAATTGAAGTATGTACCTAGACTACCTAGACCCCTAAAATTAAGTTTCTGTCTTATTTTTGACCCCTAAAATCGATTGTTGGAGGTTTTGTGCCGTTCTGGAGCTCTCTGTCAATAATGTTAGGATTTTCTAATTTCGTAAAAGTCGTAATAAAAAGACCAAAATGAATTTCAATTTCTAAAAACTTTGATTTATGACCATTGTAACCTTTTTGATCAACGTAGTATGCACAAATTTTCAAAATCTATTATTCCCGGTTCTTTCACATTTTACTCTTTTTTTTCACAACTCATTTAAGGCTCCAAGACAGCTTGAATCCATTACGAATTGATTTAGGAAGTCTGAAGTAGGGTTTAAGCTTTTTAGCTTTTTTTCATCAGCGAGCATGAATTTTACCTGTTTTTTCAAAAAGAATTTCTAGAAAGAATTTCAAAATTAAACCGACAGCAAAGAATTTTGAAAATTTGCGCTTTAATTGATCGAAAGAGTTACAAACAAGGAAAATCCAAATTTTCAAGGGCTAAATTCTATTTCAGCGCTTTTCATGACATTTTCTGTCAAAATGGAATATCCAAATGAGAGCAAGCTGATGGATCTGAAATGGCTCAAAATCACTACCAATCGATTTTGGGGGTCAAAAAACAAAAATGAGACATCAATGGCATCATTTGAATCCCACTAGACTAACCTCCTTTTTTCGTTAAATTTTTTTATTTTTCAAAGAAAATAAGTACCTACATGTATAGTTACTAAACTCGAATTTTCAATAATTCACTAAAAATTGAAAAATGAAACTCTTTAGAATAATAAGTGGATATATTCGACATCTCGTGAATTTTTTTACTTTACAAAATAATCTACCTAACCCCTTTCTCAGCAATGTATCGTTTCTTGTTTCTAATTTCCTTCAGCTAGTTCAGCTGACAGTTGAGCTTAATTGATTCCTGAGTTAAATTCTACATTGCGAACGGAGCTCTGGCGTCTTGTTGTTTTTTTGCCACCCAACTTTTTATGCACTTCGTACACTTTTACGACAGGCGTCAGGTCAAACATCTCGTAGGAGACTACTTTTTGCACGTGATGAAATTGTTGATAACTTAATGAAAGCGATAACTTCATTATCTAATAACCGGAGTCCGGAATTGAATTTTACTATAATTTTCTCAATAATATGTTGATATCCTATGCGTGTAAATTGCAATCGCGCCTTGATTCAATTTACGATCTTATTAAATAATATTCCGGATTGATTTTATATACGTCGTTAAAGCACTGGCAGGCGTCAAGAAAAGAAAAGAAGAAAAAGAAATAACATTTAAGTTTTTTTTCCAATTGTTTCACCTAAGGAAGTTGCTCATGCGTCAGTAGGTGAGTACTGAGTATGTTTACCTGTAGCATGAACCAGTTTTCAACAATTCGAAGTATTAATTCGAAGAATCAAATTGAAGCGTCATTCAAGTAATTAATCTGTATCGTTTAAACAAGTTCAGAAGGGAAGTGCCAGTGTCTATTATTTACAATTATGTAATATTTGCATTAATAGATATCTTTTTCTGTATTGGTGACCGCAAACTATTCGACATACATAGGTAGGTATGTGTATATAATAATACCTCCTGCTATAAATTTTCGCGACAACGTCAAGTTGAAGATATATCTGCCAACATGTACCATAAATAGTCATTAGAAAGAAACGCGTACCTAATTATTGATAGAGAAAAAAAAGTTCATTGGCATAATCCAACTAAGTATATTAATGTTAATTTAACAATGTCAATTCAAATTAACGTAGAGATTTTCTTTTCTGATTTTTTTCTTCTTTTATTTCGTTTCACAAGTAATGACTTATTTTCATTTTATTTTCTCTGTTGTTTAATTGCATTAAAGGCCACCAGAACGTCAATTATAATTATCATATGTCTGCTGTTAGTCGAACGGAAAGTTGTTCTTTATTGATGCATCCTACATTTTTTATAAACAATAGTTTATTTTTTAGCTCATACAAAACATTCATGATACCTACGTGATAAATAAAATTTCCAAGTTGACTTTTGAAAAATAAATACGTATGTAAGTACCTAAATAAATAAGCAGAACTATAAATTAAAAATTAATATTTTACTTCTTTACTTACTTACATCTAATGCACTTTTAAAATAATTTTTATATAAAGAATTAATTTGGTATTTTTTTAAAAACTTGATTTATTACGTTACATTAATCATCTAATTGAATACACAAGACTATCGTTTTGTTATATATTTCTTTTTTTTTCAATTTTGGTAATCGGGCTGCTTGTTGTTTACGTAGTGTACAGTGTTTAAATTTAATTTACTCGTATAATGAATTGCATTACTTGTTCTTCTACGCTACAAATCATATTTAAATAGGGAAAAATTTAATTTTCGTGTATTCTCAAGAATAGGACTTTTCTTACAAGTGTTATAGACTGCGACAGTATGTTTTAGTAATTTGTCTAATTCGATAACGAAACTGAAAAATGGCCTGAATGCAGCGGGAAGGAAAATATGATTAAGGTTGAAATATGTTTCTTTTTTCAACCTATTGTGAATCGTATAGGTTGATTATCTCGGTAAATAGGTAGATACAATATGGCAGGGATAGGAGGTACAGGCTCATATAATGGACAAATAATCCCTAAAAATAGCGTACTACCGCTCTACAGTGAAAATTTAAAATTACTTGCAGAAGTGGAGCGTATGCTCAACAATTTGGTTCAAACAGTGAGTGTTCTTCAAAGAAAATTCGGACGAACAACTTTTCTTAGGTATAGGTAAAATGAAATTCGATTTTGGAAAGGTGCAGGTTTTAAATAAACAACACTATGATTTTGTTTAAAAAACCCCTATAGGTACTTAATAAGTATGTACCTAATTATTATGATAATTATTATGCCCGTAGACTATCTCAATTAAAGTTCACAAAGTGCATTTTTCCAAATATAAAAAACACTTCACTTCGATGAAAACGAATAAAAAACGAAGATGGGTATTTAATTTCTATGATAACGCAATGATACGATGTACTTGAAGTATTACTTTAGAGAGTTGAACACGAATTTTTTACAGGTGGATCATCTGAAAGGAAGCCCCCCCCCCAAAAATTGAACGAATCAATTTTCTCAATAAAATTAATACAACACGGAGAAAATTGAAATATCTGGTTCGGAACAATTTCATGTGCATGTTGGGTGTGTTTTATGAAACCTAGTATGTATTGCGAAAAAAACTTGTTGGCTAACATTGACCACTTACGACCAGAAAAATCGTGAAAACTGGAAAGTCATCCACTTTCGCGAAAGAATTGGAGATATAGTACCTACCTAACCCACCTATGTTGCACATCAGAGCAAGATGAATTAGATGTATTATTATTTTTCTCATATCTAATTTTTGCACCTCTGAAAGAAGATATTAAAAGTATTGAACGATTAAAAATTTGTGTTTTTTCAAGAAGATACACTTGAAAATGGTAACGTACAACGTTCCAGCAAATTTGACAATGTTTGGTTGGAAACTGCCAGAGGTAAGGTAAAATCTTTCAACAGAAATTGCAATTTTGCCCTATTTCAAGGGGTTAAAACTTCAAAGTAAAATAGTGATATAAAAATTTATGTCGTGGCGATTTCAGGTCACAAGCAACAGCTTTCATCAAATTATTTCAAAATCAGAGGATAAGCGGATGTGGCTCAGCGTTCTTTAGTTTCGCTAATTACATTAGTCTGAAAAATGGACAGAGAAAATTTTTAGTGAAAATTACAATAAATTGTCCGTAAATTTGGATACCGTTTCAATTAGGTACATTTGATAATTTCACTGCTAGGTATCACGAGTTTAAAAAAAAACTTTGGTAGGTACTGTAATGACAGTAAGCTATTAATCGTATCATTCACTATTGGACTGTTGAAAAAGTTTGAAAATCTACATAATTCAGTATACATAGGTAATCCAAAATTGACCCAGAATTTGCAGAAAACTTCGTTGAATGGTAATGTTGGAAACGCCAGAAAACACGTTGCCGAATGTAAGTACGCAATACGCATAGTCAAGTACATAAAATTACTTAAGTATGACTCATTTATAAAGACACCTCCACGGCTCCTTAAACAATAAAAATGATTTCCCTCTCCAAATTTCAAATTGTAAATTAAAAAAATATCAAGAATCCTTTTCACGCACAGGCCGTTCACCAATGGTTCTTGATTTCAGTTAGATAATGATGTTTCCTTAGAGACGAATCATACAACTTCTGTAGCCCAAAGTCCAATAATTTACGAGCAAAATTTCAAAAACTGCACAAAGATATGCATGCAATGGTGACGATGCATATTCTAGCTAGTAGCTAGTGATGTAGTGATCCCAGCCCTCAAGTACGAAAATACGGTAAAACAAAATGCTTGCATTATTCCTTATTAAATTCCTGTTTTGTAAACATTAAATTCTTCTCGCCGCAAGCCATGTAAGTAAGTCTACAAGTTGTATTAGGTACCCCAAGATTCTGACATGTTTTTACCACTTTACTGTTGTTACGTATTTGCTGCCAAGTGAACATGAGTATCGAATACAAATTCAAAAATTAGATCAACAGACTTCAGTCTTTATAATGGATTGTTTCACTTACCGATTTACACCGATGCGCCGCAGCAGCCGAAGATGATTTCCGGCACTGCATGGTGGGCGATAGATGCTCATCCTGTCAATCGCAAACATGATCAAGCTTCCAGCAGTCCTCCAACCTCCATAACTTCTTAGAAAAGTAAAACATCGGCTCGGCTTGTCTTGTTTGCCGAAAATAATTTAAACCAAGTAAAAGCGATCGCGAAGAACCATCGTTTCGTTCAGTAATTTTTACGTACCTTCTGACTTCTGAGCTCAGATTGAATACATGATATTTCATTGAAAGAAATCGACAAACCAAAAGCGAAACCAGCGCGAAGGAAGTTCTAGATGGACACTCGCGAACATTTCACTTACGATTAACGATTACGAGTAGCGAGATTTTCAGGAATTTTCAACTTTCTGATGAAAATTAGTCAGTCACAAGAGAAGAAAATAGTATCAGTTTATCAGAATCAGAAATCAGAACAGGATGACGATATAACGATGTAAATGAAGCACGGCAGTCGGCCGGGTGAAAATGAAAACCGACACGAGTTTGTCAACTAGCGCCTTGGTTGCACAATTAATTTGAACCTAACATCTAGGTACAGGAGGCGAGGTACAGGTAGGTACACGCTTATTTTAAAAATTTAATTTAATAATTAATTTTATATTTTGATTTTTGATGATGATGATTGATGATTGATGATGAAGATGAATTGATGATGGTGTACTTTTTGTTGTAATCATTAGTAGGTAGTTAGGTACATGTAGGTCATGTACCTACACATTCAATTTTTATTTTACGATGATGAACGATTTGAAATGTTTTTTTTTTTTTTTTTCAAATTCAAAAATCAATTTCTTTCTAATAATTTTATTTTATTTCAGGTTTGAAATTATTTGAGTTCTACCTTTATTTGTAGATTGATCGAGTTGTCATTTTTCATTTCCAAAAAACTCCAAAGTAGATTTTCAGCTTTACTATTATAAGCTAGGTACATAATTAAAACGATTGAAATTCAGAAATTGAAATTTTCATATAATGTAAACCCTAACATGTTCCATTTCATGATGAAATTATGAATAGTAGGTCTAGGTACCTAGTGAAGGAATGGTAGAATTTCAATTTCGAACAAATGTTCGACCATCATTTTCATTCGAATTGTTTTGTAACAAGCAAGAAAAACTAACCGAATACAGTTGACATAGGCACTTATTGTTGTTATTTCGCCGCGACAGTTGAATTTTGCTAGATTTAAACGTTACCTACCTACTACCTAATTAAAAAATCTTTCAATTATTCATCTTTACCCACTACTGCGCTGATGTCAATTTATGTTTCTTTCTTTTTTTTTTTTTTTTTTTTGCATGCAAATGACAACTTCAAAAGTTGTTTCGCTTTGAGGGGTAGATAAAAAGGTAGAATCGGTCTGTATGGCACAGATATCTTCATTCAACATTGCTCTAATTTATTGTCATTTTTAGTTGTGGAAAAGTTACTACATGCCACGAGTCGAGAAAGAAATATAGACAACAATTACAACCTATTAACAACAAGCTTTACTCTTCCTTCGCAAAATTTCAGTTGTTTTCCTTCTTTTTATCAGAACTTATAATAGGACAATTCGATCAGTGCCGTGACATGGCGAAAATCTCGCACAATTTGTCTTAATTTAGAAAATAACCCTTCCATTTTGCGTGTGTAATTAGTTCAAAAGATAAATCGTTTTGTATCCCTTTCGCTTAACATCTCAGTTCACGCAGCTAATTTCAAATGTTTGGTAGGTATTTTTTTTTTTTTTTTTGGTACTCGCTAACGTACTTGTATACTTATCTTTCATCAAAATGAATATATGATACGGTAGCGAACCAATTAAAGCCGTATGATAAATGATGAAAAGTTATTTAGCAAAATGTAAAATATCTCATTTTTTTTCCACCGGCAACCGAACCATTGCACCTATTAAAAATTTCACGTTACGTGGCCAATTCTGATAAAGGTCTTTGGTTTATTAATCATCGGTTTGACACGCTGAATTAGATCCACTGTCCAGTCAAGTGAATAAACTGCAGTGCACATAAGTTACCTACATAGACTAGGTACGCTGAAGTTTGCCGGCTCGTGATACCTATGTCCACTTTTACGGTGTCGAATTTAAATCTAGCTGTAAATAGCACGGACTTTTTACTGAAAAATGAGTGTTATGATGAATGTTGTGATACTGACCAGTTCGAGGTGGTTAAATTGAGATCAGCTGAAAGCAGAAGTAAAACTTCCCGAGAGAACAACGATGCCCTCGATTGTGCTTATAAGGAGAACACCTAGTGTACAAAATCTGAAATTGATCGTAATTTTCTATCATCCACCATTAGTTAATGAGATTTCATTTAATTCTAGTTTCAGAATACTAACGGTGTGTGTAATAAGTACCTAGGTAAGTACTTACTATAAGTTACACCTAAAAATTAAAAAAAAATAAACAATAATCTACATTCATGGTACTCAAAACCACAATGAGCTGCTATAAAATCATTCCCACCTATAAGAATTCACGTAGGTATTTTAAGTATTTCAGCTACGGGTGAAAAGTACCCCACATGGCCTTTTAGGGAAGAGAGATGGAAGGCACGCGATACTTACATATGTATAGGTAAGTTAAGTACCTTCTCTAACAATGAAGAGAGATGAGATGATACAAGTTAATGCACATATGGTACATGTTACCTATCGAATTAAATAGCCAGCTGAAATGGAAAAAAAATTATAAGTAATAACATCTGAAATAGTAAAAACCTTAAAGTGATGTAAAATAGGTTATAAATGTCAACGAAGATGTCTGTTAGTTCTTGCTTTTGTGCTCCCTCGCCACTAAAATGTCGTAAAAAATATCCTCGAACATATACAATGTCGTCGGTTCGACTTCTTCCTGTCATTACCGCGTATAACTCGTAATTTTAACCTACAGAGAGTTATCCCGTCGAGTGATAATTTACCTAAAATACATACAAACTTCAAACTTACCTACACGAAAAAATAGGTATGCGTCTAAAATTAGGATTTATATATATTCTCGCATCCTTCGCGAATTTTCTACCAAGCTGCGCATTCCGTGCAAACATTTATATTCTCAAGTGGCTTTATTCAAACTTTTTTTCACAGAAGGGAAAAAATCGCGAGTTAGTAAAAATCTCTCTGGTGTGATGACTGATGAAATATCCAACTCTTATGCAGAAGAATTCGATAATCAACTCGTTTTTTGAGTGTTTGTAAACTCAGGAAGAAATGTACAAAACTGTAAATTCCCTATATTGTTTCATTGGGCGGGCTTTTGATGGAAAGAAAAGAGAAGATAAAAACAAATGATTCTGGCGATGTTGCTAAAATCACTTCATACGACTAGGTACATTTTTAATCTTAACCAAAGTGGGTACCTATAGAAAAGCAACAATTTTTGTTTGACACGGCTAAGATGAAAACCACTGGATATACTGCAAATAATCAGAGGAGAAAGGAATGAAAGTTGTTGGAAAGCTCTTCAAAAGGTCATTCATTAAATGTTGATAATCAGAATTTGAAATTCATTTTAAATTAGGTTACCTATCTACTTAAAATATTTTAAAAAATATTTTAAAAATTTTCGAGCCCATGACATCAGACCTTGCTCTCAAGTTACTTATTTGGGGAAGCAGCTGGGCACATTCTTATCCAGATATGTACATGAGCATTGAGCACCTATCGTACTTTTCAAGTGGTATAAAATTATTCTAGAGCCTTTAGGAGGTTTTGAATCTTTTTGTTCCTTTTCGATGACTTGTCGTTAGAGGACCAAGCCCCTGTAATTTTATTAATCTAGAGTATAGGTGCTTATTTTTATAAGTTTTTTTTTCGAAATGTTAGTAGGATTTGAATTCTTCTCATATCTTACAATTTTGACGAGCTTTGGTACAAATCGTTAAATTAAACTTCGACCGGAAAATCGGTTAATTGAAACGAAGATCTCTATGGACTATGGAGCTTAAATTTGAAAAGTTATCAAACGAAAATTGAATACACTTAGACCTACCTAAAGCGATTTGCATTTATTTGGGTTCAAATTCGACGTTATTAGTGTTATTCGTCTGTTAGTTGAAATGAAATTGGTTGTGAAGTTCTTTAAATACGTTATTGTTGGATAAAAGCGAAATTTTAGCGTACTTTTTAATGTCGGGAAATTGCGTTATAAATAACCCAGTCGAAAAGTTCTGTACTTTTTTTTTGTCGCGCACGCAAAGGAAGGAAAAAGAAAGGAAATTCGGTTAAAGTTATAATAAAGTTGATGACTAAAAGGGAAATAAGAAAAGAATGAGTAACAAATGAGTATCTACTATACAAAAGAAACTATACAGTGAGGGTTCAGACACGTTGGTTATATACCAATCTCTCTCTTTCTCTCTCTGTCCCTGTGGAAAGAACAAAACAAATTATCATTGCTCGAGTTAAGAAGTTTTATTTCTTTAGCCGTTACGTATATATCAAATAAAAGAGACAAAATGTGGTCTATTTCCTCGACCGAATAACTCTTTTTATGTGCTCGGATGCTTCGAGCTCGAACGCCCAAAAAATCAAGCATTTCGTGATTAAAAAACTTGCAACTTGATTTTCATCTCTGCTTTCTCGCCTCTGCAGATACCAGATAGTTATGCTTGTATTCGTGTTCCAACATCTACAACAATAGGCAATAGCAGCTACCACCAAAGACGACGCCACCTCCAACAACAACTACCATTCAATTACTCTGTTGTGTGAAAGATAGTTATATTGTGTATACTTTCATACGACGACACCGCAAAGGGGCCAATTAATTCGAACCATCGATGCGGTTAGCAATCAAAAGCAAATTAATAACTTGCTTAAAACTTACACACAAGCAGAATTACAATTACAAATAAATTTCCTCCTTGTTCGGTCTTTAATTATAGTTTAAAATTCGCAATTCCTCTAATTTTATTTCCGTTTCAAATTCGTAACGACGTATTCAAGAAAACTTTGCAACATGTTTATGTCCCATACCGCGCTTCGCCTTCCCAAATTCGCGATTTTTGCGCTAATTCCCGGCCATGAGATTCGTTTAACTGTACTTTATCTTTTCGTTGCGTTTCTTCGTCCTCCTCCTTATCTAGTGTAAACGCAGATTTCAGCACATTCGTGTCCCTTATCTTGTAGTTGTTCTTATGCATACGCTCGAACGCTAATGGCTTCTAGCCGACTTGAATATTAATCAGAATTCAGAATGATACGTAAATTTAATCTATGTGTAGAAAGCCATAGGTAAGTATGTGGGTGTACGTAGTAGCTAGGTAGTGGGTACCTACTACCTACTTGTTGAAATTTTCAATGAACGAAAAGCTCCAAACATTTCAGTAAGACAGCTAGCGCAGAATGTTGGTGAAATGGAAGAGTCAAGTTCGAAAAGGTAGGTAGTTGATTCCTTACTCATTGTATGTACAGATTGAATTCAGACCAGTTCTCCAAAACTTGCAGAAGCACTAAAAGAAGTAAGCTTTTGGAGATATAGTTCCAAGATTTTTTCAAATTTTTAAAAAGAGCTCAAAAAATGAAAACGTGCACAATACGTATTTGATGAAGGCTGAATTTCTGAACTCTCTAAAAAAAGATGCTTAATTCCTCGTTAAAACCAATTAGCTTTTGAAATATCCAAAATCCATCAGATACATGTTGAGCAATATTAGTGAAGTTGGACACAAGCTTGAAGATATACCTGCCTCCCATAAGAAAACAAATAATTAAGTTCCCTAAATAAGCATAAAAACAATCGATGTTTAATTTAACCCTTTAATATTTTTTCGAGTAAGTCTTCTCATTGCGGATCATTTTTTAAATAAAGGGAGAGTTTTCGTGCTAGTGCATTATTTCACCCATACTTATTGAATACACACATCGTTACACAGGTCTACTCCATGCCACTTTCCGGGAAGCCTTTTTCAAACCTCGGTATAGTAAATTGAAAAAATCGAATTCATTTCAACACATGTATGAACTATGAAGCCTTATTGTACTTCATTAAATTTCCAGTAATGGTAACATGATATTTTGTGTATTCTTTGTCAAAAATATACCTCGAACAAAATACCAAGCTAGCAATCGAACACTCGCGTATGAATGATTTAACAACACGAAAAAAATTCTTCTCGAAACGTGCACACCTATTCCATATTATCTACACGTTGTTGGTACAAATGGAAAACGCCATTAAAAGTTTTCTTGAGGTGGAAAAACACGAATAAAACTTTGCCAATTTTATTAACCTCAACGAATCACATAATTTTTCGTAAGCCAAACGTTCGTCGAGTATTTTTGGATAAAACATGTTTCTAGGTACGGTAGGTATCTTATTGTTTTGTTTTGGGCGGCAGTTTTCGCATAAATTACCACCACTAACGAATGTTTATTTAAATAAGAATATAAATTGTTGAGCTTTTCTGCTCGTTACAGCAGCCAAACTTGTCATGGGATTTAATACTTTGTTATAAGTTATTGGTATCGATTGTATCTTTTTTCGGCCAAAAACAATAGGTAAGGCAGTTGTTTGTGGTCTGTATGTTGAAATAACGCATGAGATTAAAGATAGGTACCTACATAACTTTTCAAGAATAAGTCTACGGTGAAGAAATACCAATTATGAATGCATTTTCTGAGTACGAAAGTTGATGTACCTATGTGGCTGTAGATAAGAAAGAGATAGGCAGGTATTCGCTAATTTGAGATTGCTCCATATTCATACGTGTATCATAGAAATTGATTAAACCATTTAAAATTGTATCCAACTCATTCTCATTTCAAATGATGTATTATGAGTTTTCACGAAACAATTCAAATACGCGAATAAATCTTTGAAATTGAGCGTTTGCGAAAAGCCACAATAACAGCGGGAATGCAAATTGCGCGGCCACATTTTCTTACAATGCGTAAATCGACGTCCGACTAATATGATTTATAAAGTGGTAATGATACTGTATTGATAAGTTATGTAAAACGCCTATATTCTGTTTTGATTTATCGTCGTACATTAAAACTAAAGGGTATTTATTCTCAGGTACATCTAATACCTATCTGTTGTACGCAGTACCTACGTCTCGTTGGATGCAAATCGTCTGCTAATACTCTCGCGATAGAATTGTTAATTATTAGCGTTCAAATAGTCCAACGTTTACCTAATTGCGTAATTTTTTTTTCAAGTAATAGAGGAAATACGTACCATTTCAGGAAATTCGGTTTCATATGGTAATCATTCAAAGACTGTAACGATTTTTATCTGCCTTTTGATGGATGTCCAATACAATACTCGATATGGACTAGTTAATTTGAATAATACAGTCGAAAATACGCCTCACGACACATAAGTAGGTATTTAAGAAATTAACGATGCGGTTAAGACATAGGTAAATTCAACGTTTCAATTGTAACCTGTGATACTTATACAGAGTGATTCAAAAACCTTGCCGAAAAATTAGCACGAGTTTTTATACCTTGGAATTATTAGGTCGCAATCAAAATGATCTTAATTTTTAAGTTCTGAAAAGGATTCTTATGAAGGGAAAAATTGTTTTCGCACAAGTTCAATTTCAAAGTCGATAGGTAAATATGTAGGTGAATTTAAATCGTTTTAAAAATCTGAAATTGTTAAAATTTTAAGATGTATACCTAGTAGTTAGGTACTGAGGTAGGCTTTTGAACGAAAACTCGGACATATTGTATTTTTGAGCCGAAATTCAATTCAAAAAAAGTTCAAATGGTGTGTTGAGATTTTCAAAGTGTCACGCGATGATTTTACATTCAAGTTTCAATTTATTAAAAAATAGTACCCCTCAGGTAATGCTGCGGATGGTCACAGGAACCAATTTTTTCCAGCACCCAATTTCTTGGTGGATGCGGATGTGAAAAACAAAAGGTCTGAAATAAAGCACGAATTACTCGTCAACTCCGATCGAGCTGAAGTTTGGCTCACTGATAGTGAGAGAACACGTCACTTGGACCTGGAACTCAAAACGAAATTTTCAGGTAGATATCGAATTTGATTACAACGCTCTCTGGAACGATTTGAAGTTGCTGGAGAAAATCCAACTTTTGCCGGAGGTTCCAGATCAGCTGGAAAATGGTGACAATCGATTCAGGGACTTGATTTTGGGGGGTAGACGAAGTTTTGAGTAATTTGTGGCAAAAATTGACAATTTTGTGATTTTTTAAAATTTGAGATTTTTCAACTTGGAATAAAATACCTTGGATTTCAGATTCACCAGCCCTAATCGATTTTCTAAATTGTTTGAGTAGGTACTTAATTACTTACTTTCATTTTCAAAAATTTGGAAAAATTGCATACTTTTCTATATCGAGTATAGTAAATTGAAAAAATTTACTTGAACCCCTACAGTTTTCTCTTCCACTCCCCTTGCGAGCCTTTTCACCCCTTAAACATCTCTAAAAACACTACGATTCGATAAATTAAACATCTCTGTGGCATTGCGAGTAGGCCTATGCAACAAAGTCCAGATATACGGGTGATTATCCGACGAAATTGTATTATTCACGGTGAATAATTTTAATAACGATAATTACATTCTACATTGAAATTGCGTATGGGAGCGTGGACGGTGTCGGGGAGATTCTATGTAACGCATCCGCCCCCAGCGAGCATACCATTTTTACACGCCACCGTATATTCATCGAGTTAAAAACTCGTTAAACGATTCGATAATTATTGGTTGCAACATGGCGCTTCGCCTATTTCGAACATTATGGGATTGATTTAATATTAATTTTTTCTCCAGGTGTTCGTCTCGTGCACTTAATTACAAGGTGCTAATTTGAATTTATTGATGTAGTGGCAAAAATTTATTGTTTCTTAAAGCTCGTACTCGTACTGCGTGTTTAGTTCGTATTCGTATCGCGAGTACCTACTTACATGAATTTGGATATCGCGTCAGTAAAGAGTCAACATTCGACAATACAAATGCCTCCTTTCAACATGCAACCTCTTCTGCGGATTCGAGCGCAACGATATTAAGAAAAATGACTACGCATGTTCAAGTATACACATATGAAATGTTTAATTTTGCGAGTAGAAAAAGCACCTACCTACTCTTTATATGACAACTGCACAATTCAAGTAGGTATTCGATTTCAAGTGCTCGCAAGCCGCCGCAAAGCTACTATAGTCCGCTATACTGTTTGCAATATTTCTAAATACCCTAAATATCGCGCTTCTATTGTCCCCCAATTTTAATCCTTCGTCTGCATACAGCTTCCAAAATGCTATTGTTTTCACTTAATGATGCGTGGTTTCGAGTATGTACACATTTTAGTATGGAAATAGGTATTGATTCGTTTCTTCTGGTTAACATTCAACATTACTGTAAAGTGTGTTGATGGCTGCTGGAAGAGAAATGAAGGGAGGAGGCTCATGGTGTTGGTTTTTTGTTAGGATGGTTTTATTTTTACACTTGTGAAAATGTTTGCGATTTTTCTCGTTTGTACTGCTCAAAAGTGTTGTTGATTTGTTAAATCTAGGTATACTGTATTTGCCAATTATTTCATTGCATATGCAGTTACGATATTAGAATAACACACAAGGTCACGCAAGCGTCAAAAAACCCTATAATTTATTGAATAGGTATATCCGATACCTACTTTTTTGTTATTAAAACACAAAAAAGTAGACTTAAGAAATCGTTACCTAGGCTTACAATTAATAACATGCAGTGCAGAGTAATAAATTAGTGTAACTTGTACCCACGTGAACAAAAACGCAGGTAATGGGTAATTGGATCATAAAATCAATCACCTTTAACCCCATCATACGTAAAATTACTATGAACGTGTTGGTTTTAGCTACGTATCGTAATCTAGATCGTCGCAATTCTATCAACGCGCAATTTACTATCTAATTTCATTCGATATCAGCTGAGAAGACAGCGTAGTAAGGTCCTTCTTCGCATGTTTTGTAAAGCGTATATTATTACATTACATATTATGTAGGTAGGTATGCATCTACCTATGATCTACCTATGGTATCCACGCTGTAATGGTAGCGAAAAATATCGTATAATTGGCAGCTGCCGTACTCGGTAGGTACACGTACTTTGATACGTAAACGCGTAGAAGAGAAGGATTATGACGCGCGTGAGAATTTGGCAAATACCGAAAAATAGAAGACGTAAAAGCGAGCTCTTCTTATAAAATAATTATAACATTCGAGAATAATTATAACGGTGTAAAATAATTTCAACGACTTAATTAAATAAAAAAACATGTAAATTTTACCGACATATAGGTATTAAGTAATAAAGGTTCAAGAATCAAGAGCAATTTCACGAATCTACGTCTTTGATTCTTTCCAGAGCGTGAAATTTTATGCAATAAGTATTAATGTATTTGACATTGTTACCTAATGATGTACCGTACTTATGTAGGTACCTATATCTACCCACCCCAAGTACGAGTAGGTATACTGCCTACGCTCGCGTACTGTACAGCACATATTAACTCGATCTCGCGCGCGGAAATTCGAAACTAGAATCTTGAAAAAATATTTGACGTGATTTCTTCATCGATGAAGAAAAAAATATCGTGGATGTCTAAACCATTGTGCACATCTCCAACACGCGTATCATAATGGAGACGAATCAAATTACCTCTTTTATTAAATCTAATCTAAAGTACAAAAAACGTCTGTAACGTGGTAAAATCTGTCCGGAAAATGCTGTCATATAGGGGCTAGTTTTGCGTAACCAAAATTAAAGACTAACGGAAGAACAAATATGCAGTGTAATTTGATCGGGCTCTTTCCTTTTTTATTTAGTTTTTTTTTCCTTTATGAAACGTATAATATTCATCGTATAAATATTTACCACGAATATGTTCTGCGACAACATAGGCCTACTATATTTTCATACGACTAGCAGCAGGTAATGTGAATATCTTTTTCAGAGGCGTAACTAAGCCAAAGCCAAATAAAGGGTTTTCATTTTCCGATGAGATCGTTAGAACGTATTGAATATGGTGCTTTAATTTACTTAGTAGGCCTATGGTTGCTCTTTGTATTTTACACATCCTACATCTATGTTATGATTTTCTTTCGTTGAATTGAATATTGAATTGTGTCGGATAGCGCACGCGGCTTGGCAAGATAGCGGTGGGAATTCTGAGAATTGTAATTAATCGAACCAATGTGCAAGAAAGTTACGTCATTTTCTATTTCGAGTGTTATAGCGTGGGTTTTTAGTGATATGCAAAATTGGTGCCAGGAGGAGGTGGCAGTTTTTAGTAAAAATCATAATTTCGTATCATTGATAGGGTTAAAGGTGAGATAACGGACTGAAAATGCGACCAGGAGCTAGGGTTTATGCCACGAAGATTAACTTTATTCATCGGTTGATTTCAAAATCTCCGCTCAGAGTCAAATCACTATCCTTGCAATCAGATACCTAAGGATTTTTTATTTACGAAGCATTATAATTTTCGTGCAAACTTTTTATTGAATTCCCCCCCCCCCGTCAATTCCCCCTCTCAAAAAAGAAGTCAAAAATGACCCACCCTAATGTGGAACCGAAGGGGTTGCCAAGATGAAAGATTTATCCTACAAAATTGAGGCAAAAAATTCTTATTTTGATGAAATTTTTGGCTCTAAAATTTTAAAACTAACTGGAGAAGACATTGTGGAATTATGTTGTCCTAATAGGGCCCATCTAGAAAAACCAGGGTTTAGGGTCCTCAAAATGATTTCGAATCATGAAAGTTCGTACGATTAAAATATTTTGTCGAGTACCTAAGTAATAAATTGAAGTGAACACTTCCTACAATCATATTTGTGGTATAAGGGTCTTGAAATATACGTACATAGTGAAGGAGGACGGATGGGAAAGAAAAATGACCCAAAAGTTTTAAAAACCAGTATTTCAGTAATTTTTGCACATTTTACTATCAACTCGCCAACTTTTTTCTTGCTGATCCCAAAAGCAATATGCATTAAAAGTGAACCGCGCAAAAAATGACTTTAATGCTGACTCCCACAGGTACTTGAAGAGGATGTACTCGTATGTGGCTGCCATGCAATTGCGCCAAATATACCCTGAATTGCGCCGAGTAAAAAAATAAGCATACCTGCAATTACGCCAGATAGAGAAATGTGTTCATGGGGAATTGCGCCAATCAAAAGAACGAATCTTCCCGACCCTTTGCTCACACTGCGGACTGTCAGAATCGTAATTTTGGTGTAGTTGAATGATTCGTTCTTATAAACTGGGTGTAGACACTGTAGACGTAGGGGTATGAGGTACTTGTTGATATTATATTTTCACTTTTTATAAACATAAATTTTTGCAATCTAAAAACATAGTTTTCTTACTTCTCGAAACAAGCTTTGTCCTCGCTTCGTTCACGTCTGTTTGATTTTCATTTTCAGAATTGAAATTTTCAAAAACTCAACATTCAAATTCTAAAATTCTTGAGCAGAAAAAGAAATAAGTTTTTAAAAAACACATTGTTTTTCACTTCTTGAAATATAAATTTTTTAATACTTTTGACCTCATTTCGCTCGGATCAATTCCTATCTCTTTCCCAAACTAAAAAAATTTCATATTTGGAACTTCCATAAATTCAAAAGGAAAAGTTACAATTATTAAATAAGCTTTAATGGATGAGTGAGTACCTACCTACCTATTTAGAAATGCATCATTTTTTCGGCAAAATTGGTATTTTTTTCCTCATACCAATCGGAAAATTCTCAGTCACCCTCCCCACCCCTCTCAAACAACCTCTAATTTTGTTCCTGTTCGTTGAACCTATTTTTTGCGACATTAGGTTTAGGTGGGGGAAGATTCTGGAGTGGGTGAATAAATCATAGATATAACTTGCGACTGAACGATTCATTCATATCTTGTTCGTTTCGCATTTTTTCAACTCTCGGCGCAATTGCCAATATACTTTTTTGAACACCCGGCGCAATTCCGGGTACATGATTTTGGTGATTTGGCGCAATTGCAGGGCTCCCTCGTATGTGCTCCAAAAATTTTTGAAATACCTACAAACATTCACCCAATTAAATATCTATGTACCTAATTGTTTTCAATAATAAATTGGAAAGAATAATTCGGAGGCAGTCGAAACAATAAGGTTTGGAGTAGTGGGAAATTGGAATTATTCTTCAAGATTTAGGTACCTAGGCATTTTACACGCTATTTTTCGTTCAAGAAACTGAGTAATTAAATGTTAGGTAATTTTTTTTTAAAAATCAATTTTCACTATACCCATCTCATTATACGTAATAGGGGTGCATCTGCTTTCAAGATCATTGATGAAAATAGCACTATACATTTACACCTCAATAGTCAATACACCTAGGTACTCATATTTGATCCACTACCTCGTAAAAAAGTATCGTACATACTTAGGTACAAAATCCATGCATACCAATTCGAACAATAATCATAAAACATGGTATTGGTAAGTAAAGCACACATTCATCGTTTCTCTTCAACGTTGCATTTTCGTGTATAGGTAAGGTACCTATCGCTAAAGTAATATTTTATCTCGAGGCAAATGCCAATTCTTTGGCAGATTATCGCGACTACGAAAAAGAAGAAAAAAGAGGGAAAAAAATGAAAAACCTGTATTACTATATCTGCATAGTAAAAATCACAATTCTATAGGAATATTTTAAAAGGAGAAGAAAGGTATAGATTTTTTTATGAAATTTAATATCTTTATGGAATTTTTCGTATTGATCTGTTCAGTCGTATTGAAATATGCAAACAGAGGGTAAGAAAAGATATAAGTATTACCTAGTATAAAAAAAGCTTAGGTGCATTGAACTTCTCATCACTCGGGTGTTTTGATTATTTCGGGATATAAAAGCTCGTAAGTACCTACAAGGATAAGATATTCAGTTAATAGACGAGGGCAATTTCGAAAAGGTCTAGAAAAGCTATCGTAATTAGTTGTTTGGCGACGAAATCCAAGGAGTATTTCTTAAGTACGTATTTCTTAGCGATTCGGCAATGACGCTTTTTCTAAATTGGATACCACTGTATGGTGAAAAGGCAGCAGGCGATGCTGTATATGACATTTTTATATTAATGGCTGTCGCGAAAAGAAGTTAGAACTTTATTTCATCTTTTAAAGCGTTATATACTTGAAAATTATAAAAATTGGTCGCAAATATTGCGAGAAAATCGTATTTAAACTGATTTCCTTTTCTTTTTTTTTCCTTCCTGCTCCTTCTTTTCTTATGTTAGGGGTGTGTGAGTTATTTCAAAGCTATAAGATCGCAGCTTAAACGTTTTAGCCATTATAATTTCTACATGAAATATTAGGTAAGAAAACTCGTCCGAATATATTTTACTAAAATACATTATAATTCCATTAAAAACGTTTTTGTTAAATGGGCAAAAAACAGTATAACTATATGCATCTATGCACCCATATTATACTTTTAGAACACTGTATTTTTTATACAACTTTACATGTAGGTAGATAATATTACCAAAACTGTACCACGTCATAGAGAATATTACATAGATATATTATTATTTTGGTATTTTTAGATAGGTACTTTTAGCATCAAGACTGAACCAGTAAAATTATGAAAAACCATACCCCTGTAATATTTTACCATTGAAAACACGATGAGAACAAAAAACTGCAACTTTTTCCGCAAGCTTGTACTTACCTACATAATATACTTTCTCCTCACAATTAGACAACCCCAAAAATGCATCCCAATCCCAAACATTGGTTAAAATCTGGAAGATACAACTTCGAATAAAAGCATGGCTATTTTCATTTAAAAAATTAAAAATACCTAGGTAAGTAGTAGGTAGTAGGTACCTAATAATGTAGCCGAGAGGAACCACGTTCGCAGAACACTCCGATGAACCGTAGAAGTCATTACCATATCGTGATGAAAATATCGGCATTAGAATTAACTTTCAGTGTCACGAATGAAGTTCATTATATTCAAACCCGCTAGTTAGGCTTTCTTTCGTGAACGATCATAGAATGCTTTTTTCAACTAAACGTTTTTAACCAGTTTTCTGTCACCTTTTTTTCCCTGCTTCTAGTGTAAAGTATAACATAGTCGATTCATTTACACGGGTATTTCTTTTTTCTTTTTTAAAAAGAGCTCGGTCGTAATGCTCATATACACTTAGTAGGTATGTGGTAACAATTTGTCAAGCAAATTGTAACCATTTGTACATGTAATGTAGTGACATATCACATGGTTTTTTTCTCCGTTACATTTTCGAGCTCAAGTTTGTTTATGGATTACGTGTTGTTTTTTTTTCCATCGTAACCGCATTTCGGCTTTATACGTTCTCACGGCGATACACGTGAAAAAAGCTCTACTTTTGAAAATTTTATTTACATTTGAGCGACGGTGACGCAGACGTAGCTACGTATGCGGTTTGTGAAATGTTACCTGTATAATCCAACCGACGACATCGAGTTAATCGACGTTGAAGGTTTTTAACGAGGGAAGCTGTTGATTGAGATTTTTTCAGCAGATTTTACCACATTGTTTGCGTGCATGTAATGTTTAACTTTCAACATGTACAGGGTTGGATATCAGGAAGGGGATGATTGCGGAGTAACCCGAAGCAAGAATGATTTAGGTACTGAAGTGTGCCCATTAACTCACTAACGCGCTTCGTGAGTTTGGTCTCTTTTTTTCAATGCTTATTTAAACAGAAGGATCGCTTTAGGATATTTTTACACTTTTATCAATGTTTACCTCTTTTTTTGTGTGAGAAAAATGGAAAAGTTCTTGTTAGGTACATATATGCATTGAATTCAACAAGTACACACTTTTAAAAATGAGTAATAATAACACCAGTTGGTACCTACCTATACATAAGTAGGTATAAGCATTTTGTTAAATTTAAAAGAAATTATGACCAAGGTATTATATTTATATTAGCTTCGTTATGCTAATATTCAGTATACCTACTGGCAGTACACATTCTGTCCTGCATCTTGAGAAAAAAAAGTCAGGTTAGTTGAGAGTTATTTTGAAAATCGAAATGAAAAAATTTCAGTCAAATACCTGCAAATCTTCAAAAGTTGCATTGGCAAGAAAAAGTAGCGTTCTTAAATATGCATACGGCGCGGCGTGACAATAAGAAGGGGGGGGGGACTAAATAAATTTGGATTGATGCAAGCAATTGAAACGAGTCTATAAGTACATAGGTATCTAGTAGTAGTATCAAAAAATAAAATATCATGCAAAATTTTCGAAAGTTGAACTTTCTATTTATTCAATTTTTATGAATTTTTGAAAATTCAAATTTGACCTATGAATAGTATCGAAATTTGATCTAATAGAAGTGGAAAATTGAAATTTCGTTTCATCCGATTTTTAGATTTTCAGGATTAATTGACAGTAATTTAAAATAATTCTGTATGTACGTACTTTCAAAGTTTTTAAATCTTCAATTAGGCAACTGGTTGTAATGGACAGCCAAAATTTAAATTCGTGCCTACTTTCGACCAGCAGAATTGAAAAATTCGTACTTTTAGCAAATTCCTGCTGGCGGAGAGTTCCAGTAGGTAGACGCATCATTTCAGATCAATCTTATAGTGTTTTGAAAAACAAACATTTTAAAATTTAAAATCCTAATTAGAAACAATTAATTTCATTTTGATAAAAAAAAAAAAAACATATGTAAGTATATGGATTTAAACTTAGTCATTGTGGTGCCCGTTTTAAGTATACGTAGTCATTGTGGTGCCCGGTTTTGGGCTTGTGGCGCCCAAATCGGGCACCACAAGGTCTTTTTATAAAAAACGATGCAGAATCGAGTGAAATGCACTCTAAGGTGAAAACAAAATTTTTGAGGCAGGCACCACAAGTACCAAGTTTATGTATCGGGCACCTCTATGACTAACTATGATGAAAAATCCAAACTGCACCAAAACACCTTTATCATACATATATATGTGATCCTCTATGTACGCGGGCACCACAATTACCATAAAAGACCCGGGCACCACAAGGTACTAGGTACGTGTATTCATATAGGTAGTAGGTACATATCTACTTAATATTGCAAAATCGAAAAATTGCATTTTTAGAAAATAAATTGAGATTTAACTATAGATACAGTTGATGACTGTCAATTTTTGCTCTAGGCTTGCAACACTTTTTCTCATACCTACTTATTTGTATCAATGCTATAAGCATCCACTTATCATTTATTCTGAATTAAATCACTCCTCCTGAGCGGAAACATTATTAGTTTAAGCTAAAATTTAACGTTCCTACTCAGTATCTGTATAAGTGAGAAATATTTGAAATTAACTAAAACTAGGTACTATTTTTATTTTTAAACTCTATGAGTATAGGTATTAGGTACTCATTTATACATAACACTCGAACCTCGTAAAAGGTAAAGTTACCCTGCTGTTTACCTGCATTGGCATGGTCGAATTTCAAATCGCATTACCGTCTCTACCGATGTCCGCCCATTGCTCATTCGAATGCAATTACTGGGCAAAATAGAGAAAAAAAACTCGAGCTGTAATCTTTCGAGTACGGAGTACCTATCTTAAACCTAATTCTTTTAGCCTTGTACCCATTCTTTCGTGCAAGTTGAAAGCTTAATAACGAAGAAGAGAGGAAAAAGGTACAAAAAAATCAATGCGGTACAATTGATTCGAAGATTTAATAATATCTTATTGCTGGAACGCGGTAAAATTTAATCGCCTTTATCACGTAATTCCGCGTCTCACGTTTTATAAGCCGTCGCAGTCGCAGGTTAATATCACGCACACTATCACCGAGATTATTGTAAACGAGACTATAAATTAAACAATTTAGTATTCAACTAGATGACAAGCTACTACCTACCCTCATTCAATAAAGGCGGCTAAAAAAAAGTAGAAAAGAAAAATTGCACAGAATGTTGCGAAATTCGAGAAATGCCACTCCTGTAAGTGCGCAACACAATGCTCTCGAAACAACTAATTATCGCCAACTATTCCAATCAACGAAGAATTCGCGTATATGTACCCTATGTAGGAGTCGTTGAAGTTGGATATAGTCGCAGTCATAGTCATCTCTCAACACAAGAGAGTTGAAATTGTGTTGTGGCACCGGGATTATGGTGTATCGACCAGAGTGCAGATAGTCGTCTCTTAAAGAGCTTTACGTATATATTTTCACGAATTTATTGCATCGAATAAAATTTATTTTTACTGAGGCCGTAGTTCGAACCCGGTGCAGAAGGGGGTAAAGAGTATTTGAGTAAATCACGTTAAAAAAAGAAGCCATGTTGTAAACCTTGCTCTTAATGATACCATAACACGTTTTAACAACTTGGACGCGTTTTAAGTTGATTAACTTCTAAAAAGTATCGCCGAATCGCAGTTGAAACGAAGATACCGCTCGCGATCATTTTGCCCAAACGCATACCTCGTACATAAGTACATATAATGTACTTACCTATACAAATGATATCCATTGCAGCTTCATTCAATGTTACGACGTTAATTAGTTAACATAATTTTTATTAGTTTTACGTCGTGTATGATTTTTAAAAGTGGATACCTACAAGGTTTAGCACCATTCACTCGTTGAAAAAACGCGACTTTTTTCAACTCTTGGCGGCGAAGGACCATGAAGTTGTTGAAATTTGAATAAATCAATCTCTTCCTCGATGGTACTTTCATCGATTCAAAGCATCAAACCGCCGCGAGAACCGGTTGAAAAAGAGGAAAGGTTAATCAGACCAAATGTACAGACTATACAGACTATCTTGAACTCTCGTTTTGGTAAAATTAATATCTCAGCTTCGTTAAAAAGTAAACACGAACCTTTTAAAAAAATAATATATCGTATGGTAGGTAAGGTACTACACAGTACACATCCACTAAGTAATATTTTACGAGCGTTATTCATCTTCGTAATTAAGTAATAGCGAATATTGTATGACTGAAGGGTGGTCTGAATACTTTAGACAATTTTGTGTGTTATATGTCTTGTAGTATGTTTCCGTTTTTACCATACGGAATCCCCATTCAGTCCCCTTTCTGACTCCATGTAACAACAACCATGTCGACGACTCCACACATAGGTACACTACTTACCTATACAGTGACGGAAATTTAATATTCGTGTTTTAGTGCAGGTGGTATATTAATCTATTTACAAAACCAAAAGATACAGAATTTATGAAAAATAGGCCGGGATGTGATTTAATGGTACCTAGGTACGTGCTGACAATGAGGTAATCCGGGTACGACACTTCATATTAGGTATACGTAGTTCTAGGTATATTTATCCTGTGAGGTTTCATCACCTTCAGTGTAACTCCAAAATAGCCAAGTTATGGGGCTTTTCTTCCATGTCAAGCCTCCTGTGGGAGTAAGGAAATGGAAAAAAAAAAATGAATCTTCAAATGGAATTCTTTCTCTGTCACACTTCGAAAAATGTAATATTTAATCAAGAACAATATAAGTAGGTAGGTAAGGTACTGTTCTATCAAATTAAATTAGCTGTCATTGCTCTTTTTTCGAAATAAGTTCTTATTCTTTTATGTTTTTTTTCGAGGGGGATGCGTGGAGGGCATTCAAATTCTTATACCTAGGCCTACAATTTTTCTTATACATAGATTTCAAATTTTGTTTTAAATTTATCATTTTGCCATTTCAAAAAAAAAAAAATAGATGAAATTTTGTTTTAGGTAGGTACCTACCTACTTAGGTATATATTTAAAAAAATAATTTTTCAATTTGCTCAAACCTTTTGAACGATTCTCATCATCCAATTAACATGTCAAATTTTTCACATATGTAGAATCATAGTTGGGTAGATATTTGTATTATAGATATCTACACCAAGTAAATGGATGTTCTTCTCTGCAGTTGTTTTAGCCTGATGTTCCATTGAATAAAGAGAAAAATCACAAAATCTGTTTTGGGACCTCAGGAGTCCAAATCCATCAATATTTCGCATGCCTGAAATTTTTTGCGGCAACCTAAAGCGATCTCAGCCGTGAGGATTTAAACAAAATTCAGTAAAATTCGGTATTTAGGCTTGGTTTGGTGTACGAGTTAAGGAATTTGAGTGAGGATTACTTTAGGTCAATATTAGCGAAAGTCCAAATTTTTGGGAGGAAGCGGAGAGAGGTGAAAATGACCAAAAAAGCCAAACTAGGAAGCGATCGATAGGAAATCAACTAGAGCTATTTGAAGGGGGTGAAATCGGGGTTTTCGTGTTGACCTAGAAGGCGGAAATTTGGCATGTAGGTACATGTGGGAGGGTGTCATAGATGTGTCTTTTTTGAGGTTTAAACTTTTCAACCCCTGCTCACTTCTTTACAGGATGCAAAAAAATGTATTTTCGGGCCTTTTTTTAAAAACAGTTTTCAACGGTTTTTGATTTTGTGTCATCGCTATAGCCTCCCCAAATTGACCTAGTAATAAGCTGAAATTTGGTACGTACATTTGCGAGGTGGCCTAGAAGTGCGTTTGAAACCACTTTTGTAAGTATAATTTTTTGATTTTTTTTGTGTTTTGAATTTGCTTTTTGTTTTAGAAACAGACCTTTTTTTTAGAATGGTTTTTATTATTTCTATTGTCACGAATGTATATTTTTTTTAAAATTCAGTTACAAAATACAGAAGTAGGTACAATTTAATATTGAACATTTTGAACATTTTTCCTGATGTTTTCAATAAAATTTAGAGATTTGAATACTGCAAACGCATCTAGTTAACAAATCCCTTAGGTTGGTATCTACTTACATCCTAATTTCGAGCATTTGTATTTGCAAAAACGATAAAAAAAATGACTCCCAATAAGATCGCTCCTCATCCAAGTAACTTTTAAAATTTACCAACGCATAAAGTTTCAGAATCCGCCAACGTAATAAGTAGGTGTAGCCTATAATGAAAAAATGACCTCTCGCAGCTGTTTCTGAAATAATCATCGAAGGTGTTATATTTCACAAGTCTTGGATGATAAATACATATTACGAAAACGCACCGCGATTCACCAAACGATATACAGGAAATGGTATAATGAACGGTGAGAAGTAAAAACGGAAGCGACGTTTTGTTTTATGTTATTTTTTTGGGAAACAACTATGTGAAAAAGTAAATCAATTGTGATAGGTAGTTATGCACTTATGGTCATTCTCTGCATAATCATAAGGTACACGGGTAGGTATATTATACTTACCCACAAAAGTACCTAGTGCATTTTTATTGGTGCTTCAGGGCCATTAACTACTCGCAGTGTCTCAGCTCTGTTTGAAAATCAATGATATAATATGATATCCAATTTCCTTGTTGCTTCTCCTATTTTTGTGAAAATTTTTTGGAGTGGCCTTCATTTTGGCGCGTTTGTACTTTGTTTGCTTTATTGACATTATTATTAATTTATTATACTCACTAAAGAATATTTTGAGACAAGGAATGAAATAGGGCTATATCCACCTGGTCGTCAATTTTTTATGCGAAATACTAAACAAAATAGGTACCTACGACTATACATTCAAAGCCTACGAGTATATTTGAAACGTTTACGACTCAGATAATTCGTCTGTCGGAAGCAGAGATCTTAAGATATTTCATCTGAAAAGCAAAAGATCAATTGGTTTAGGTAACCAAACTATAATCAATATCATTGGTATCTAGTATATATACGTACATTAAAAGTACCTAGGTACATATTTTCAAATTATGTAAATTTTTTTTCATTTTGAGGATTATCAAATTGTGCAGGTAACTTACATTTATGCTTACTCAATACTTGAGGTTAATGACACTTACGTATCAAATTTCTTCGACCAAGTTCATTCATCAAGGTAGTCATGATCAAACCCCGCATACCGGTCCAAAACAAAAGATGCAAGCAGCATTCACATATACCTATTACGATACGTTGATACACGCTTCAACGAAATATAAAAACAGTTCATTATAATTATGCGTCCCGAAAATTTTTCGTCATTCGTCTTCCAAGATAGGTACCTACCTATCATTTCACTTAAAAAGCAATAACTTTCAAACGCATCTTCTTCTAAAATTGTTTTTTAAACGAGTTAAATTATTTTTATAGCATTTTTAGCTCTGCCGACCTAATACCAGCCCTCATTTCTATCGCTGCCCTCGGATCATGAAAAATATCCGTCTTATTACGTAGGTATTGTTCATTTCGAATTCGAAATACTTATCTACATGTACTAAGTCGTAAACGAGGCTAAGTTTTGAACTATATCTATCTGTCCTAAAGATACAGAAATACTCGTAAACGAGAGAAGGAAAATACAATAAATGAAAGAAAACATAGAAATATACACGACAAAGTGTTGTTTCAACATTCATTTCTTCACACCTTACTCACGATTTTTCCTTTGTGGTAGAGCGCATAGTTGTACTTTTTAATGCAATTGTATAAAATAATATACCAAGCAAGGCGACAAAATATTCAAATGTATTCAGTTTAAGGTGTGATTTGCGAATTACGAGCTTTTTTTTGCACAACGACAGTGAATTTCGATTCTTAGAGATCAAAAAGAGAATTCCCAAGATTATTACGAAATTGTGTAAAGTTGATGAGATTATGTAATACAAAATACTACGTATAGTGCATAAGTATATGCACCTATAGTCTGGGTGTAGAATGCATTTACTCAATCAATTTGTTAGCTCGAATGAGGCACTGCTCCATGGGCCTCTCATCGTTATTGTTTTTATGATTCTCTAAACATTGCCAAGATGGACCAAAACTTCAAAGGGTCAAAGTTCATTTTTGTTTTTTTTCAGAGTAGGTAGGTAGGTACATACTTTCATCATTTACGGTAAAGTGTTTCATTATGCGCGTATAAGCTTATCATATATGATGTAGGTAGGTACGTCCTACGTGAGGGTGCTGAAAACTAGCATGGATGTTTGCCTACCCCTAAATGAAAGGAGCAAAGTCATGTTCACAATTTCATTTTTCGAAATCTAGTTCAATAGATACCTTTTTATCAGCCATAAAACTTTAGTCTTATCATGATACGAAAGTTGCGGTTCGTTATTTACGCTATCGTACAGAGTATTCATTCAATTTTTTCTCCCACAAAAATTTCTTACCATATGAAACCTCTTGAACTGTGGCATTTTTCGATCTCAACGAGATTAAGTAAGCTAGATTGAAAGCAAATGTCCTAAAACTGCCTTGACCAAAATTATACATCCTAAAATTTATTTTTAGATTTTTGGTAAATTTTCAACATTAAAAAACAAATAAAAAATTGCTTTCATGACGGATTTTTCACCTTTTTCATAAAATATAGGCACGTCTACATAGGTAAATTATTTTTTTTTCAGACAAAATGAACCAATGTGATAATTACCTACTTCTTTTCAACCCAGCTCCTTCCCTGCTTCGAAAGTAGGTCAGTTTTACGACCTTCTTGAAGCCTACAATGACTTTTCAACAATTTTCACTAGAAATTTCAAAATTTCAAATTGCTCTGGATGGGTCAAAAATTAACTTGAGCATCTGTAATTGTGTCTGGTATTTACAGGACACCCTCTCGGCCGTTTGAAGTGCTTACTAAATATGAAATTTCAAGAGTGCCACTTCAAAGATAAATTCTGTAAATTGTAGAAAAAAATGAGGGGAAAAAATCAAAATACATAAAAATGTCATACCATGAGAAGCTTTTTTATTGAAATATCATCTGATGCGTCTGCATGACTATCCAACTTGAAATCAACTGCTTTTAAAACATTTTGGAGACTCCCGAGCAATTTTAAATTTTTAGAAGAGCTCATGTTGAAGGGGGTGGAAGGTAGAGCAAATGTCAAACATTCTATACAAAAATACCAATTCTTTCAATAAGTAAAGAATTTACCGATTATTTACCTAATAAAAAAATCACATCAGGATGTGAGTGAGGGGAACTGAAACTATCGATTGTCAACAAATAAGATTTAATATGCTTCTATAAAAGCTGAACATTACACATGTTTATAATTACAGGGGAATGGTTTAGGCGCCATCAGCATCTAGTATGATCGATGCGGCGAGTACAAAAAAGGAAAAAAAATATACTTTATGGTACCTCGATACATACACAATTCTTCTCGGACCCCCATTAATTGTGATATATGTTAATTAATTTGGAAGTTAAGTACTTGTTTTCTTCCACGACTACGATACAAAGTAGGCCTCAGCCTAGACTACAAGCAAACCGTATGTCGTTTACAACATACATACTACCCAATTATCTTGTACAAACCTCGGAGTATTTTTCTTTCTGATGCATCTCCAGATGCAACTGATGCGATCTACAACGCGCAATGTTTTAAATTTCGTCAATAATGTTTGTACATACTTAATTAAAACCATACCGAAAATGGAATCCTCACTGCAGAAGAGAACCCAAGTGTGGAGTAAATTTTTGGAGAATTTCACCGTGCTATAGTGCTATCCATACCTAGCCAGATACATATTTCGTACACGCTTGACCCAAATACTCGTTCAGTCGCACACAAAAGTAGATTTCTCGTCCATTTTTGCACTGCTACACACCTTTGAACTGGCTGCATAATACAGACGACAAATTTCAATTATAACGTTATTCTTTATTATGCTTTCGAATAAACGAGCCAACGAAGTAATCCAGTAGTTTGTATCGCGTCACACATGGTTTACATAACGGATAGGTACCTCTACCTCTAAAGTAAACTTCGCTGTTATCTTGATTTTGCCTTACCTCCCGTGCTAAGTACATACCTATGCGTTAACCTTGAAATAGCATGTATGTACTACGACTAGACGGGGCTCTTTCAACAGGTGGCGAATATATTTTTCGTATTATATAATCAATGAGATGATTTTGCTCGCTATATGCGATTATAAAAGTACCTTCGTACATTTTTTTCCTACATGTAGGTTAAAGATCGACGATTAATTTTAACGCGCAGACATTCGTATGACATACCTCTAATATTTACGCGAAGAGAAATTGTAAATGACGAAAGTGTACATTGACCTGAGTGTAATTCCAAATGAAAAAATTACCGCGCAGTTAAGTTGGTAAATAAATAGATTATAATTCAGAAGATGGAAAATTTTCATAGTGCAATATTTCCAAATGAAAATTGATAGGTCCAGATGGAAAGTATGCAATTTGTATCAACGTATCGCGATAATTAAATTATTAAAATTGGATAACAAGAAGGTAAGGATCTAGAGCGGGTTTAGGTTTATAGCCATCGAATAATGATATAGCACCATAAAGACACCAGTTCTAGAAGTCAAGGGTGTCTATTATAGGGGTTTGTTTTCGTGCTCCCAATAACCAAGTTGGATTTTGAAATTTAATAACTTGAAAAAAAAATTACAGCAACATTGACTACCTATATCTGCTTCGAAAAACATTTTTTTTTTTCAAAATGAAACTGTAGTGAGTTGAAGACTCTGAATTATTTCCACCTACGGCCACGATAAATGGAAAAGGTCAAGGAGCAAATTCAAAACATTACAATTCACGTTGGAGGTTTTGACTATGGCCTGTTACTTGACGAAATTAAGATAACACCTTTGAAGTGGTACTTGATCCAGGTATGATGAGATTTTGATATTGTATTCATGCCTCGATGAGTTTTTAATGATACAAAGGTACCCGAGGAAAGAAAAAAACGCACAGACAGCCTTTACTATAAAACCACGTTGTTACGTCGGCGAAGGAAAAAAAAGTTAGAATTACGCTTAAAATCACAAATTATTGACAGTCGAGAGATCGCTTGTGTATAGATCGGCAAGAAAAATACTCCGGTTATTGTCCGAGGTCAAGAGTAAGGCTGAAACTGTTATTGAATTATGTTGCATCTCGTGTTACCTTCCATGCATGTAGGGGAATTTGAAAATCCAACAAAAAGGAATACTCCGAGTGTGACTATTCTCGAATAAACCAACCCCCGTGTTAAAAAAGGGAGAAAAAGAATCCCTTGTAAAAGTGGTTTTTAAACGCTGACAAAAAGATGTTATCGTTGTTATAGTGCAAAGAAAAAAGCCTACAGGTACGCAACGCACAGATCGAACGAGGCCTGCTGTAAGATGCAAGCATAGGAGCATAGTGTACCCACGTTTTCATAATGCTGGATAAAGAGATGTACATGGGGTGGTTCGCTATACCGCAAAAAGGAAATTGAAAACAACTAATATGAAGAAATGAGGTGTTTCGTATATTGCATTTTGTGGCACTCGATTTTGTTGTATGTAGTTCAATTCTGGGTACACTTTTTTAATTTCGTTTAAAATTAAAAGTTCAAAAAATTGTTTCAGTGAAAAGGATGGTCATTTATTTTTATTTTATTTTGTTTTACAGAATTAAGTAATAATACCTATTAAAATGATTTTAAAAAACTTCGAAAATTCTTCACGACCTTGCATGTAATTTGTGAATTGACGTTGTTTATTGTTATCTTGACGTATTCCACGTGTTGAAAGGTACTTAGGTAACTATCCTTTGAAAATCCTTCTTAGTTTATAACTTTTAACGGATCTTTATTTAAAAAATTGTCACTTTTATTCCACTCGTAGAACTCGTACACAACTTTTCAAGTTATTCGAGAGGCGATATAAACTGATTTTACGCATTTCTTTTACAGATTAACTCATGTTCAACATGCATCTTTCAGAATCCACGAAGAAAAACTAAATTTCAAAGCCATCCCATCTGTCATACGGCTTCAAAAGCATTTAAGTACCTATATTGATGAATAATTCTGCTTCAAATTAAGATGAAAAAGGATCCCATTTACGAAAAGCTTCCACTCGAGTTCAAGGAAGAAAAAAAATCATTTTCACTTTCAAACTCGCCCCAAAATATGGTTGATAGGTACATTTAAAATGAAGGTAGGTACTCAATACTCGTACTGACAGAAAATTTCTGAACTGGACAAAAAAATCAAAATCAAATTTTTAGATAACTACCAGGCAAAATTTGAGGTGCTGAATTTCATTTTTCAATTTTGGATGAATTTTTAAAAATTCACATTCATCCCATTGTTTATAAAATTCTCAAAATGTTTGATCAAATTGTGGTACCGTAGACAGTTGAAATTTGGTTTAATAGGTATCCTATTTCTGACCTCTCAAATCGATTAATGATGATTTCGAACAGTTCTAGGACCTCTAGTAGTTTTTTGAATTCTTCAGTTAGTATTTCGAATAAAAAGTAAGTACCTACTAAGTACATTAGTGGTTTGAAACTGCTGAAATTGTTTTTGAAAATTTGTGTGTGAAAGTGAATTGACCAAAAGGGCGGTAAAAACATTTTTGAGTAGGTACTCGAGTGTTGAATTTCATTTAGACTCTTTTCGTGACAATTTTTTCGCAACTGGAAAATTTAGTAATCTGCTGATAGCTCTCCAAAAAAATTTCATCAAAAATTGAACACTTTATGTCATACCCATTCAAAGTATATATTTTCTTATTACCGTTCAGTTTTGCAATTCTGTCAGCTCGAGTTTTTTTCATTGTGTCAATAGTAGGTACACAAATTACCTAACTTTTCCCTGCTGTTTTAGGAGCTTTTTGCTAAGTAGGTAGGTATGTATTTTGACTTTGCTTTATTCCTGAACTTTCTGAAATTTCATAAATTAAATTCATGTATGTACTTATTCGCAAGTATGTGTAGTAGGTAGGTAAATCGTTGCTTTTCTAAAAATCAAATACGAAATGAAGAAGAAAAAAACGGAAGAAAATCAACACAATTCTTTCACATGAAGCGTCGACTCACCTATCATCCTTTGAATTTGCATTGCCTTTCCACCACTAGGTTGAAACATAAAATAAATAAATAAACGTATAAACGTTTTTGTAACGCTGAAATCGACATTCATTCCTAGGCCTATATTTCATCAAAACTGAAAGCAATATGCCAGCGGTGAATTACGCCCGCGTATCATACACAAACGAAAGTTGAATTCGAAAGAGCAAAGTTATTCAATTTTTTGACAGCTTCGAAGCAGGAAATTTTTTATTCTCTATTTTCTGTGCAATTTACGCGCTCATCGAAACTGTTAACTAAAAACAATTGACAGTATGGATGACGTGCACGTAATAAGACACCACTGCAGAGAACTAAAACGAGGTCATTGGATAGCACATCGGATAAATGTGACTTTTGATATTTCAGCTAATAAGCAACAATTAAAAACACATCGCGAAAAACACGCTTATAGGGCTACTGCACGATCGATTCTCCAATACCTACCTACAGCATTTTGAATGGTTTTTGTGAAAGAAGAACGAATTTGAAATTCGTTTGTAAAATCACAGCTTCTGTTTTCAGGAGTCGAGTGTGATCAACCAGCTGGTTTATTTTATATTTTTTTCTCTCTTTTTCGTGTTAGAAAAACAAACCTCGGGTTCGAAGACGGTCGGTCTTCTTTTACCAATTGCTACCAAGCAAATCCAGGTAACTTCATCTTTTGTGATACTTGGAGTATTTCTATTGTATGAGAATGATGCGGTATGTTAACGTAGTCTATAGATAACCTATACGATTCTGAATAGCCCCTAGTTCATAAAAATACGAGAAGCATGCCATTATATTAACAATGAGATGTAAATTGACTATATTTACAGGTTTTTTTCGAATATAGGTACCTACCACGTGAATGGAGACAGGGACCGGGCGCAGCGCAACGATAAATTACCTTTGGAAGTGTAACAATTTTCAAGTATTTAGAAAACGTTTTTCGAACTAGATCTGAAGGGGCAGAGAGATTTCTTGAAAAGGATAGGGATACGCGACTGCCTCTGTATGTGGTTTCGGTCAACTGCCTTCTCGATTCATATTTTCAAGATTACACGTTGAATTTATGACGAAATAACAACGCCACGAGGATTTCCTTGAAACGGACGATGGTACTATAATGCATATAAACCCCTTATACTATACAAAATGTTTTCAATAAAGATGGTATAGAAGCCGAGTGGTTGAACTTGAGATTAATGAAATTGTAATGTCTTAAACGATGATAATCCGCTTAGCGAAATTAAGCAACAAAATATCCATGCAGCGTTCGTGTTGAGGATGCAACCATTTCGATTATAACTTATTTATTTGATGATATTTTTCATTAATATTTATTTTTCATACGTGTACCTATGACATAGTATGCCAAATATTCGAGGTAAATCGGTATACTTTCTAAAAATAAACGCACATTTTTTCATCTACCTTTGTATACCTAAGTATACCAATATAAACGACAAGCAGGAATGTACGGAAAAAATTTACGTTTTGAAATAAATCATTCAAATTGGTGACATATTTCCGATTTTTAATATCGAGAAGAAGAATCGAGCTTACAATGTCAACATGTGAAATAAAAAAATTACGAAATATTCATAAGAACACTGCTTCTTCGATCCAGAAAATAATCAAAATATCAATAACACGATGTTGTGAGCAAGTAAGCATAAAAAAAGGATGGATTCATCCGTAGAATACAAAGTTACGCTGTATTCGAAACAGAAGCTTGAAAATTCTCAAGGTGCTTTTTTTTTCTTTGTAAGTTTTGTTCCTGTTTTACCTCTGATTGGTATACCTACCTAGCTATCTACTTCTGTGAAAAAAATCGTAAGTATTACGAATTTCAAATAATTTTTTATCGGTATACTTGATAATTATTTTGAGCCTTTCAATTTTTTCTAAACATACTTTTCAAACCCATGCAATTACAACTTTAGCTTAAGATACTTACCTGATTTTCCTTCATTTTTATGGATGTTTGTGTGTGTGTGTTTTTTAATTCAAAAGAACTTTTTCAAATTGAAAATCAAAAAATGAACTCAGGTTACTGAGAGTTTGGAAATGAAGGTTGATCTACGAGTTTCTTCAAATGATGATGAAATTTTTTAAACTGAAGTCGAACAGTTGAAAGTGGTTCTCTTGCAAGCGAATATCCAACGAAGGTATCCATTCCATTCCTTAAGTATGCATGGATGTATAATACCTAAGTAATCTCGTGCTGTGTATAATTTCGTCAACCGAGTAGTATATTATGGCAACAGATATAAAAATCAAAACATCGTAGAAAAAAATGATGACGAGTGTATTTCGTGCCTACCTATATGAGAGACAAACAAAATCGTAAATTCTTCTTATAAGCTACATTGCATAACAATATAGCATTTATGACTAACTTTCGTACTATATAGGCTAATATTTATACTCAACTTACCTATCTCGTCAATAGAGATAATATTCGAAATAATTTCATTGAAAGTAGGTAGTAGATTACCACGAAATAAGATACCTAAATTATTAAAATGTATCGTGATGTCGCAATGCACTTTCCCCATTGCTATAGTTTGCTCGTATACTACCCTCTCATCGCAAACAAATGATGTAACTTAATTTTCGAGAAACAATTTCCACCTTGTTGACGACCATATTATACTTCTTACTACACAGTTGTAATCGATCTATTAAAATAATTCCATCAATTCCTGGAAATAAACAGCTCACGAAAGAGCCATACGAATGGAATCGACTGTGTGTATGCGACCGGTCCAATTAACAGTAAAGTATTTAAAGTCGTTAATATTTCGAGTGTTCCTTTTAAGCAGGCTTCTTGGTTTTTAAAAGCTAGATCTGGTGAATTTATCTAAATTGTAGAGCTGGGCCATGCTTCCTCTATTAAAAATAACATTATTGTCGTGATGTTTGGATGCGAGGCGATTGAGACAGGATTTTTTGTGATTCGTGATCATCGGAAATTACGATGATCAATTTTCATTGCAGGTATGAACTTGACGAATAGACACGTTTTTGTTATTGATAAATTCAAGTTGTTAGTTGGTCACGACAAATTCAAGTATAGGTAGGTACATATGTCGAATGATCAATTGTGAAACTATACCTATCTAAGTGTTACGCGAGTTCGATGAAAGTAGTAGAACAAGCGTCTTAATGACAGTTTATATCGAATTTTTCGATTTTTCTATAGCAAACCAGAGGGAAATAAGTTTGCTCATCCTGCCACATCTCAATGAATAATCGTTCAGTTTGTGATTTATATACCCAAATAATTTTAAGAATCACCCGCGTGAATTAGGAAGTGATCTTGTTGTTTTTTATTTTTTATGTTACCTAAAGCTGTACATATCGGAAATGTGCTGCCTCATATGACCCTGCCAGGATTCAACCTAATGCCCAAGACCTTGATTTTTTATATGTATTTGTATTTTATTTCCATGTTCTCAAGTTGTTTCAGAGAGAAATAAATTGTGTTTTTTTGGAGATAGCTATCCTACGTTGCGTTGTACGTACCTACATAAAAGGTCATGTAGCACGTTTCAAAAGAAATATCCACCCCATTTTTAAGTATAAGTAACTCTTTGATCATTTATTTTTAGAAACAAATTTTTTAAATTTATTTCCGCCAAATTCGATTGAGCTGTTTGGGTTACTGAAAGAGCATTCATCACCCTGATTTCAGAACCCAACGTTAGCTGCCGTGCTGCCAATCAAAATGGCCAAAATAGTCCGTTGGTGTAGGTAATAATTCTCAACAAAAAGATACATTTTTTGTTAGATTTTTCAAAGAGGCGTTTGAGTTCCAGTAAAAATCATTGTTCAATTTTATTTAGTTGGTTTTTTAAACTGAAACTTGTATTGGTCTCTTCTCTCTTGTAGGTACATATTGTGGAAACTCGAAGAAGAACTCGCATCAAAATGACCTTGAATTTTGCACCAGAGTGACCTAATGCAGAATTTAAGGTCGTTACATTTTTTTGGCGGCTATTTAAACAGAGTTTTCCTGACTACATAGTTTCTCAGAAAAAAAGGTCGAAAAATTCTATCGAAAAACACGAAGTCTTCTTTCAACATGATTTATCAAAAATGTATTTTTAGGCCATCTAGACCCTCCAAAATTTTTTTTGGATTTGTTTAGTCCTTGAAAAAAAGATTAAAATGAGACAAGTAGGTACTCGTAATTTGAACTAGCAGAAATGTTTTTTGAAAATTAGGTGAATTTCATTTCGAGCCTTTTTATGAACATTTTACACAATTAAATTTTAGCTTTCTTATCTGAATAGAATCAAATTTTGAGTTCTCCATGGAAAAAGCCCAAATTTTAATTTTTGGAAATTCGCCGAAAATCATTAGGTACCTAACCAAATGAAATTGAACGCATACAATTTTATCGGTGGTGTATGTTGAAAAAAAAAATGTATGCTGATTCAGATTCTATCCAGGTGAATAGGTAGGTACCTATTATTACGTATGGTACTTATATTTAGCCATATTGGACTTCCCAAATCGTATCTTGGCTGAAAACTTGAATTTCTTACGAAAGCTTCGCATCATTTTTGGACTTATCATATGTATCCTTTCAAAATGTCAGAATTCTCCGAATCCCAGCAGATGATTTCAGTTGTTTCCTTGTTAGTTTACTCTACGTATTTGTCTAAATAACGTGTCGAAAATCACATCACATTGGCAACAAACGGATAGAGGGGAACGGGGGCATGTTTGCAGGTGTACAAGAGCATACGGATTGATTTACAAATCCCATACATATTATAGCCTACTCAACACACGAATGCTTTATAATCTCGAACGAATTTCTTCATTCAAACGGAATAAGTTTCGAAGCGTTAAGTATAGAATTGAATGAAAGAGTAATTATAATCCTTATGGGCGTCGCGGCACTCGATAGATGCGCAATTCAAGCACCTTTTCTTCAAACAAAGGCATTATTTGATGATTGGAATTGTGTGTAAACAAGAAGGCGCTTAGGCAGCGAGCGCACAGAGCGCGGCCCACCGGAGCGGCGGTTTGTTGAATGACAGTAATCACGACTATAAGGCAGAAGCGACCGCAAACAGCCCTATCAGCATCCCAATTACAGCGTTATTGTCAAAAGAAAAAGCTCTTTTTGCCAAATACCCATCTACCTCTGTCGCTCGAACGTCTCTAGCCGGGCTTTTTTTCCTTCTTTAAACCCTCCTCGGATTTGTTATACACAAATATCAAACCAAAAAAGTGCTACTGGAAATAACCGCACCTTTTCGAACATCTTTCACATTCTTGATTTTGCTTACAAAGGGAATACTCGACTCGCCCGCGCCAAACCTACGTGATTTATTTGTGTGGAAACGAATATTTGCGAAGAAATTCGCGTTCGAAAACGATTCGCAACAACATTCTTTAATAAGAAAACTAAGGCAAAAAGACGAAATACCCGAGTCAAAGTTGAGGTTTTACTTGGGTAAAAAAAATCCATCATTCAAGTATTTAATTTGCGCGGATTCTCTGTCAGCTGCTAACACCCTCTTACATACAACTACTCGTATTAGAAACAAAAGTGTTTGAAATTTTACAGTAATTTTTTTCTTCTCTGATTGGCAACCGAATGTCTGAAGGGTTCAAAGGTTCGAACATACGATGTATTTCAGTGGTCTTTTTTCCCACTCAACTCACCTTACTTTTTTTTCTGACGATAAAGTAAACTCAAGACATCAGCCATCAGCGCTTGTATGTAGTTGGCCCAAAACGAGCTATATATACAAAACATGTCGGAAAGTTTAAAAATAAAATGACAATAAGTTTATTATGTTACAGACGGGTATGTGCGCTGTTAGTTGGTAAGAATAAGTACGAAAAAAAACCATATTATTTAAAACAACAACGGGAAAAAATTCCAAGAATAACATTAAAAAATCGGCGCCGGTGGAGTCATTCTAAAAAGAATGTATTTACTAAAGACACCTGTGATCACACACAATCCAATTTCAAATGCACTCGAAAATATATTTAACCAATTCTTGCGAAGACTAACATTTGGACGTTTTAAACGTTGTACGAACATTTACCCCGCCTGCCGACATCACCATCACTCGCATCTCGTCATCGTATAGCTCGATCTTGATGCGAAAATAAAACTCCCGATGGATGAAAATTATTGCTAACAATTTAGGTAGGCAAAGGCGTCAAATGTACATACGCGCCGATAATCAAGTACACGTAATTACCGCATTAAGCTCGTCAATATTTCACGATTGTGCCAAGATATGATGTATTATTTGGTGGCACGATATGAGAGATTTGTCGCCTCAGGCTGCATGCATCGTGTATATCGTACGGAGAACTGCTTTAATTATTAATCGATACGTGGTTAATACGACTAATCATTGGCTAAATATACTTATAAGTTATAGTGATCACCTGGTTACAGCACGATACAGTATACAGATGTGCATATCCATGTAGACCTAGGTACCTACTAGCTCATACATTGGTTCAGCTCACGTCGTTTCTAAAACTATATCGCATAAATCAAGTGCACTTTCGGTGCACACGAGTTGAAAAGCAACGTTCAGCATAGTGACATTTGTGAGACCTTTGAATCGAGCGTGTAAAGGAATTATAGATACAGATAGGTATCTACATCTACATACAGAATGATTCAAAACAGAATGCTGAAGTCTTATGGAAATGAGATAGGTTAAAGAAACTGGGGCTTTAAATTTGAAACATAGGTACTTTACATTGGGGATGTCTTGGGATATCAATTCGTGACTTTTTATGGGTTAAAATATGGCTAGAACATTAAAATTTATTTATCAATGAAAAAATTCGAACAGTCTTCGACGCTAAAGAATGATTACCTATCTATTTGTTTTTGTCACATTTTATGTTGAATTACGTTTTCGCAGCAAAATATCAAAGTTTCAAGTTCAATAACCCAGTTCGCGCATCTTTTATTGTACTCGTGATAAAATATGTAGAATAGGTACATTTTCTTGAGCATCTTCACTTGACCAACGACCTTGATAGTGTACAGTGACACATTAAATTCGTGGTAAATAGAGCAAAATCTCTGGTCTGGCGAACAAAAAGACCTGCATGCGAATTAATTAATCAACCGTATCAATTCTTCCGCATAAAGTAGCCACACATAAACGATTACCGCGAGCACAATAAAACCCATATGCCCCACGTGCGTATACCCATAGGTGCTATGTACATTGTACGTAGACACGTATGTCGGCCTATACGGCTATGAAAAAAAAGGGGTACCTATGTGCACTGTGCAGTACCTATCTTTATTAATGACTCGAATGTGTATAGCCAAAGCAAGCACGATTTCTACGACAATTTCCAATGTAAACTGCGTAATTCGGCGAACAATTTAATAATTGGAGATAACACCTCTAATGGTAGGCAAGCATACGCATATGTAATTTTATTACACGAGTCTAAAAGAATTACATCAGAGTACACATTGGTAGACTGGTACCATTGTTAAAATACCATAACGTTATACGATGTAATCGTTTAACCGTTCGGGTTTCATTTTCGGTACCTCACGAATATGACCAGAGTAATTATCGAGCAGCGAATATCGTATACGCGAGGAAATGAGGTAATAAGATTAAAGTGAATTTGTAAACCATATTCGAGAGTTTTTAAAAACCTTAATGAAGAAGGTTTATTTTAAGTCACGACACATATAGTTATACATACATATATCTAACCTACTACACCTGGATGGAAAGAAAAAAGTGTAATAGGTAGTACTCTAATTTCCTATAATTAATCGATTTACTTTTTACTTCATCTATATCTTGGAAGACAAAAAACCTGCTGTCAGTGTGTTTACGCAACATTTTACTTGGAAATCCTAGCTACAATAAATAATTTAATGATGGATTTACCTATCTTGAGAACTAAGTTGCACAAAAGATGGCAGCGTCCACATAAGTTAAACGTTTTAATTACCCTACTAGCCTGGGTGCAAAACATGACTGATTGGAGGTTAATAATAAATAAATTTGCTTTACTTCGCACTTGACTTAAATTTCTCTCTTTCATATCCCCCTGACTTTCTCCTAATTTTTTAGAAAAATTTCATAAGTAATGTTTCTCAAAAGTGGTCACTAATTATCCTAAAAATAGGAAATTTTGAAAAATCTGTTGGTAGTAGGAAAAATTAGATTGTTAAACATGTTTGCACCATTTTTTGATGAAATCGAACGTAAGTATCTTGTAAGTGACAAATTGATGAAATATTTTCAACAAGAGAACCTCTGTTTAATTGAAAAATTGTGAGTCCTACAAAGTTTTAGGTACCTACCTATTTGATTATGCATGAACTGCGCAATCTCTTACAATAATCGATCGATTAATTGTGGCTATTCAGTGACCATTCAACAACTGAGACTTTTTATCCACTATTGCAGAAAAAAGATCAATCTATGTAGGTACATGTAGATCTCCTACATAGATGTACATATCTGTTTTATTGGTTCAATTCTGCATCGCGCATCGTGATGTTCAACTTGACATAACGCATGAATAACAAGGCAGTAGGTAAAGGCACATATAACTCGTATATATGTACACAGACCTTGGCCTACAAGAGGCCTATAACCTCAAGTCACCATCACAAAGCTAATCAGCAACTGAAATAAAAGCGCGTTGAGGATGCAATATCATCGATAATACCTTTTTATTGCTCACGTTTACAATTAAAACACGCACGATCAATGCAAAAAAATCGAAAAAAACTACTAAAATGAAGAAATCGCGCACGTGTGTTTCACATGTAGATCTATGTATTCATAAGTATCTACCAATGCTTCTTTTTCCTTTCGTGTCGATTTTTTTACTTCATAAGTTTCTTAATGATTTAAAAACAATGACAAAAAGTTGAACGTTCAAGTTTCTCGTCTATTTTTATTTTGATGTTTATACGTCAAATTTGAAGTTGAAGCTTTCATCATGCTGGCAGAATAGCTTAATTTACGGTACTAACGAACTAGGTATATTTGAACACGATTACATAAGTGTTGATAATTTTAATTTCTATAACTTATCTAATGGCAGAGTAATGCACATTTCAAGTGGTCAGAAAATGTATGTACATTGTATGTACTGTAGTTGCTCTTATTAGTGAGATAAGTGCGGGTGTCGACTGAACATACTAAGTATTGCAATTTTTATGTTACAGATGCAACAAGATCGCCGCATAGTACTAGGTACTAGGTACATAACCTGTTTTTATAAAGTACGAATTATGTTGGCTAAGAGCGCCTTTGGCTGAAATTCGAACAATGTTTCGACAGCGATGTGTTTAAAATGTAGTTCGGCTAGTTTCGGAAAAAAATTGCTTTATTTTGTTGAGTGATTTTTTTCCGTGTCTTCGAGTTTCGATTCTAATTCTAATAATAATCCAAATGTTTGGGAAATAGTAGGTTAATAGGTACGTAAGTAGGTAGTTCGAATAAAGTTGATTTTTACTCAACACGTTATCGGGATCATATCAAATTTCTTGTAATTTTTGATCGTTTCTTCAAAAATTAAAATAAAATAATTTGTGCACCTGTAGACACGTCTTATGGTAGACCTACTCAACATTTTCATTACTGCTATGTGTTGAAAAAAATTTAGGCGACACTGGTATCCTATGGGTAAGCATCACGGAAATTACCAATTTGCTTTTAATTCTTGTCAAGTCTTCGTGAGTTTCTCAAAAAAATCGTATAATATAAAAATAGATAGGTACCTACCTATTTTATGATTCACATTGGACATCGCGTTTACCTACTTTTTGGTGCTCAAGAACATGACATTTGAATGGATTTTGTTCTTCATCAATAGCCACCTATTGACTTACCTACATATGCATTTTGGTTCGAAAAACAGATGAAAACACTAAACAAAAACAAAAAAAATATGGGCTATAAACGAGGAAATAAAGTAGGTAAACAGTCGCACAATAAATAAGAATTAAATTACACCAATTGAATAACTTATTACATCAGACATCAGGTAAAAGAAGAAGAGTCAATATGAACGTTATTATGCACAATAAGCTGTTCTATTTACTTTTAATTTGCGGTCTGATACGATTATAACTTCCCGTCATACTATAGGATACTTTACACTCCGGATGAGTCAACCAGTGACATAGTATAAATTGGGTCGCTTTACGGGTATCCAGTTTACCAACGATACATTTTTTTCTATCATTGACCATCCGCAGTCCAGTCTAGATGCTGTCAGCGTGACGTTCGTTATTTATAAATAAATTTAAGTAAGTATACGATGTATGTACTTTTTGTATAATGTCGTCTTTATGGGAAACATTTAATAAGCAAGAATGATATTACAAACGTCTGATAAAAACAATAGTTAGGTACCTATTTAGTGTAGGTCAATTTATGCCCCCCCCCCAATAAAATCGTAGCAATTGGCAGGGGTAGTTGAATGAGCAGGAATCCACTTAATAAAAATTTCAATTTCTAAATTTCCTCAAAAATATTTTCAAAAAAAAAGATAAAAAACTGGAAAATTGAAAGAAACTGTTCGATGCAAAGTCAAAAATTCATTCAATCTTTTCTAATCAGTAGAAGTAGAAGAATGAAATTACTTAAATTTAAAATAATTGTAACCAAAAAATAAAAAATAAATAAAATAAACCAGCACAGCTAAAGTTCATGCAGAAAAAATTTAAAAAATTGCAATTCCTGTAATTCATCAGATTTTTTTCAATATGTTTGAAAAGTACTTTTAGCGATTAACGTATCCATAATTTTTTTTTTAAAATGATAGGTACAATATAGGTAACATCCAATGGCAAGAATTGATCGACTTTCCAGGTTTTTATAAGTCAGTAAAAATATTTTAAAATCACTAACTAATCAGGTGTAGGTAAGTATATTCAAAATATATTAGTTTCTAAATAATGTACCTACAATCCCCTCCATTGACATCTGACCTGACTCTAATGGAAATACCCTAAAAATTGAAATTTAACTTCAAATTAAGACAAAAAAAGTTAAATTATCGTTTTAAAAAACAGGATTTTTCCCGATCTAAAAACGATTCGCAGTCTTCGTAGGTACGTAGGTAGGTACCTACGAAAAAACGACACAAACAATTCAATATTGTCCACAGTTTTATCAACACACGGTCAACTCGCTGAAATCAATCACATAACATCCACGCGGAAGCCCCGACGCAAAGCTCGACAATAAAATGTTCCAGAAGTGAGGCAGAAGAGATGAAAAAAGCACGCAAATAAAACATGGTTTTCGTTTAAACAGGAAATAAAACTCAACACCACCATAAAGTAACCCAAAACTCGAACAACTTTCAGCTTCCAATAAACAAAGTGGTTTGAGATTTATGTTTCCAAGCATTATATTTTCAATTACATACCGATCAAAATAAAAACCTTACAGCGATTAATACATCAGAACAGGTTAAGTTTTTAATGGACGGATCATCTTCTATACCACATACTTGAAAAAAAAAACCATTCTCAAGTCGTCTATAGGTAATTTTATAATAACTTCATCTATTTACGACTTCTCGTACATCTATTTTAAACATTCAAGTATAATCAAAGTTTTAACGCTGTCAAAACTGTATATCACACGATTAAAAATTTCTTGAATGATTGCGAAAAACATTATAGATTATATTTATATTTTTATAATTTTACTTCTTTTTTTTCTAAAAGTGGTAATTATCTCGAGTTGCTTGTATTTGTACCTACATTTTATAGGCATTAGGCCGATACGACAGGATATACTCGTAGGTATCTGCAGTAGGTACGGAAAACAAGAGTCCATCACACATATACGTAGGTACCTATCGAACAAAAATTACAATTTAATTAACTTGGCTAAAACGAATTTTTAATCTGGAATTTCATTTCGAACAATTTCAACTAATACGTTCAATGAAATTATTCGCCGAAGCGATAGATACACTCGTCTGGACGTTTTCCTGCGTAGGTAGGTATATTTACACATTGTTGGTGTACATAGATACAATGTGTGGATATAGGTAAAGGTACTCGTATGTATATCGCGCTATTCTATTGTAAAATTTAACCACATAGATAGGTAGGTATATGTATATTATCTTCTTTACACATACTACACATCGATCTCGTTGTTTTGAAACTGTTAACACACACATGCCAAATTATACTACCACAGAGGATAATATGTAATTAAACAGAATATTTTTCGGTGATGAGCTCGTTTGCATATATAATTTTGCGTTTATTTGATGAATTATATTTCTCACGAATTGCCATAATCGACCTCAATACGATTATATTTTGTTAGTTGTATATATATGTACAAACTTACCATACTATTTTTGAAATCGTGTGAGCCAAAAACGCAAAAATATTTACGAATGCGTTAATTGGAATACAATATAGGCAAGATATCCACTTATTTTCAGGTAATAATTAAGTGTTTCTGCCTATACTGGTATTGTTATCGAAATATTATGGGTTCATTGACTTTATGATAGACGTGTATTTTTTCGAAATAGACTTGACTCTGATTGGTCTTGAATTTTGACGGCAATTGACTACGTTCACGTAGGATCTCAAATAGGTACTATTTTTCAGGACTGGGATTTTTTTTTCAAAACAAGTTGAGCAATGGCTGGAACAAAAAACGCGATTTCTTCGGAAATTCCCTATATTTTTGAGAACCAGCTCCAGAGCTAAATTTTTTCTGAGCAACTTTCAACGAAAAATGAAGGTCTCTACTGAATTTATAGTCAAAATACTTATCACAACATTTTTTTTTCGCGATCCATTCCGAGAGGTATGTTTACCAAACGTAATCATCTTTAACAACTTTGAGAGGCGTTCATATCTCTGAATTAATTATCACATTTTACATTATGTTCCTACAGAGGGGGAAAAAATCAATCAAAATCTTCGAACAATTGTTCTAAATTTTATACCGATATCTCCGCTCTTCTCGGCATCACGAATATGACGCATCGAAATAATACAACGTTCACCAGAAACAATCACCATCGCTATCGAAATTATTTTGACATAACGTATGAGTAAGAATGTCAACGTGAATTACATTTCAACCAAAACATTCTCAAGACAAGCGTTTAAATTAACGCTGAAAATATATATCTACACGAGACACGATGTTTTTCTTATCTACTACAACTATAGGTACCTACTCGGTCTTACCTTAAATTCGTACAAATATAAACCTACGTACGTATTCCAAACTTGAACACGAATCAACGTCAAACTTTCAACGTAGCTTGCGTTCCATTGCATGATGATAGTTTTTTTTGTAAAATCTCAAAATTCGCTATTTCACACCTACACTTGACTTTAAAGCTTTAAAGAACTCCAGAAGAGAGAATTTTAGAGCAGCTACTGCATAAGACTAATATAATTCCGTAAATTATGAGTAGGAGCAGAAACTTCAGTCTCCATTTATGTTGATAAAAAGTTATCTGAAAGTTTTACCTTGACATCGGATCTACAATAGTAGAGTATACAAACGGATTTTTCATACGTAGTTACCTACTTATTTTCAGATTTTTCATTGGATCTAAATTTCAAAAGGATGTAGAATTCAGATTCATGATTGTTGTGGATCTTCCTATCAGAAAACTAAACGTACCTATAAAATATACGTATAGATATATTAGGTACGTTAAAGAGTTTTCTTTCCATTTCTTATTATTTTTCACGTGGAATATTTGAGGTACATCAGTTTATTACAGGAAGGAAGTTCTGCGCCAGGAGGAGTTTAATTTCCTTGATGCATTGTATCATCCCTAAATACATACACTGTACAGATTGGTCACTGCTCGAGTATCTGGTTAGATGATGAAGACGGTAAACGCATTGAAATTGACGATATCAACATACTTACAACCAAACTTGAGTGGTTCCCAAAGAAAAATGTGACGAATTTTTTTCCTTTTTCCTTCGGACTTCAATACCTCTTCCATCGTTGTCATATTCACGCCATACACAATCTCAACAAATGAACACCGAACAGTCATAAAATCTGAACTGTTTCACCCTCACAAAAGAGTCGAACATGGTAATCCTAGCAAAATACGTTTTTTCACTACGTTTTTCTCCTTTCTTCTTCTCTTTCAACGCAAGTACTTATAGGAGAAAAAAAACTCACCAATTCTCAGAACTTAGCAAAAAGAAACGTTAAGCTTTAGCTTATACGAAACATATACCAAGACCTATATTTATTTCTTCACGTGTCTATAAGACCTCTCCTCGTTCTTACTCAACTCGGTGTTTTTTTGGCTTCCCTCATGCACGTAAGTATGAGTGGTATGGAAACAGCCAAAAAGAAAAAGAAAAAGGGCTTTTGAAAAACTTCACTGTGATGAACAAGACGGCTAAGTAGATATATTCGTGTTAAGAAATAATTCTACCATCTATATAAGTAGTTACAACGTCTGACGAAAGTCTTCGGTTGGTATAACTATTTGTCCGGCTGTTAATAAAAAATCGAACTGTTTAATAATAGTAATCGAGAAATGAGAATTGTTTGAAAAGTAAACAAAACTTTTAAATATTTAACGCTTATGTTCGACTGTATCGAGGTAGGAGTGACTGTATTTATTAATTCAACCGGACGAATAACACGGTATACAATGTCTTTTTATTGGAAGCTCTTCATAATTATTTACATCGATGATAAGTTGGAATGGTGGCAGCGAGCGGTGAATATTTAAGCATAGTAAAAGTCTTCTTTCAGAATTGACTCGCGCCTTGTGAATAATAACTATCACCGTTTTGTTGTTTTATCACTTTTTTTTTATTTCAGGGAAAATGAGGAATCCCGGAATTTTAAATGTTCAAAAAATCAGAAATGTGAATAAGTTGCACTGATTTATTCAAAAACGTTGAAAAGTATATTTCTTCAAATTCTTTCAAACAGACCTGATAAAATTAATAAGTTCAGTACTTCAGTATTGTCAAATTATACCTAATGCTATAGCCATGACCCATGAAGAGGGAAGAAAGTGGGTAAGCCAATCTGCTCACAGCCCACTCGGGAAATACAAAAATTCATTTTGATTTCAGTTGAAATTTAAAAATTTTAAATTTCAGGATTCATTTAGTAATAATTTAATTCAATTTAAATTTAAAGCATGACAATTTGACGTCAATTTTAATTGAAAAACATGATTTTAATTCACCTTGATTTTGCTTTTAAAAAAGTAGATCTTTAGGAAATTGTACTATATAATTTCGGTACAGATTAACTTCATTCACCTAACTGCTGAATTTTAAATGATAACATCTACTGACCCTCTTCGCGCTTTATTGATATACCTAATATCGATCTAGTTTAAAAATTTAAAAAAAAAAACATTTTCCAATTTCGAACCGTTTACAATCCGTCAACTTTTGTTGAGCTGAAATATAGCTCACTGAAACATCAGAACCATTTTTGCTGCTGAAATTGATTTTTCGATTTTTGTTGAATTTTTGAAAATGGTGAAAAATAGCCAATTAGTAAGCACCTACCAGACCTACCTATTAATTTTATACCAAAACATCTGAAAAACGCGTTGTGTGCCGACTAAAATCCATCTCTCAAATGGATTTCTGCCATTTTTGAGCCAATCTGGAGTCTCCAGCAAAAGCTGACTCTTCTACAGCGATTCCAAATCACTCCCGAAGTCGTTGTAATAAACTTAAACGTCTGAAAATTAAATCCTGCCAATTTAAAATCTATTTCTTTCACAAGATGCAAGTCTCAAATTTTAAACAAATTTCAAAATGATCAATTTTTTAAACAAATTACTTGAAGTTTCTTCTTCTCCTCAAGTTATAGACTCCTTCCTAATCGATTTCTATCATTTTTGAGCTGACCTGAAGCCTCTCTTAAAAGTTGAATTTTCTCTAGCTGTATTTCAATTTGCTTCAGAAGGCGTTGTAATCAACCTCATCATTGGCTCAATATTTGGTTCTGATGTCTTATTGACGTGTTTTTTGAGTGAGTCAAATTTCAGCTAAATCGAAGTGAACGGTTTATACAGCGGTTCCCTCGTCAATTTGAATTTTGAATTCTTGATTGTTTACAGACCTAGGTCAGAAAAAAGGAGCTGATCTAACTCAAGCCCAGCGGAATTTACCTGGGTCTCTTGTACATACAAGTTCATTCGATCTCAGATTATTGAACAAAACTTGAACAGATATAAAAAATATTTGAATAAAATCACCAAATCACATGCCTATTCATATTTCGTTTCTAACTGGGTGATACTTCCTCCCCGTTTTGAGATTAAATTTTGAGAGAGAAAAATTAATAATAATGCGACATATCTCCAGTTGTGTTTTCAATTTCCTCACAAAAAGTCCAAAATTCCAAAAAAAAAAAAAATGAAACATTTTTCACATGCGCCAATTTTGACTGACACATGTCATAATTTTCAATTTTATGAAATTTGGAAAAATTCACTCTTATGCCTATTAAATGTTTTCTTAAAAATTTAAAAGATATACTTTTTGGCTAGATTTTTAATGAAACATTTCAAACTTGGTGTAAGATGAAAAAATGTGACTAGGTATGTAGTTGAATTCAGATCTGACAATGAAGAAAAAATGAGTCAAAACTAGTTTTCCTAAGGGCGGAAAATGTAGCCGAAAACGTTTCCTCAATATTGTAGGCATAGGTATTATGTCAAAAAGAAAATTTCAAACAAATCGTCATGAAGATGGCATGACAAATACACGGAAAAATGCCTTCTAAATATGTCCTTGTCCTAGGTAAGTACATATGTAATAATTTTTCGTCAGTTCAAAAATGGTGGAGTGGGCAGGTTTTGAAAATTTCAGAATCGATCGAGGCGGTCAAAAAATTTGATTTCATGAGAGCCTTCATTTCATAAGTATATTATTCACGTACATTTCGAGCCTCACGACCTAAAAGTGCCCAAGATTCAAGTTATAGATGAGTGAAAATCATAGGTAATCGTAAGTAGCGTAAGTATATTTCGAAATCACCTTTTTTCCTCTCCAACAGGGTAGATTTTTTATAACTTGTCAATTTCCTCCAAGGCACGAAAAGGTTAATAAACGCAGCTAGAGAAGCACAGCACACCGCTACATCGAGCATCGAGCAGGTATTTATAAATGAGAAAACAATACACGACGGCAGCGGCTTTTGTAAAGCTCTATAGGTATTTAAAATCACACACATACACCGACACAAGCCAATTATATACGGACCGTCGGCGACATTACGTAATATCCACGCTGGTGTAAAGAAAAAAAAAAAGAAGAAGAAAAAGATGCTAACTCTGCAATATGTGGAACGAGCTGCTGAAGCGACGCCAGGAGACAGGAAGTATCTAGGTATACAACAAAACAAGCAGCCAGAGAATTAGATTAACAAAATAAGATATAGATGTGTACTAAGGCGGCGGTGGCGGTGGTCGTTATCCACTTGTTTGGAAACAAGACCGCATCGATAGGTAAAGGTATATGTGAGGCGAGCACGAGGATCGTGCTTATGCTACTGCGTGGTCCCAGTTTTACTTTTTTTTTTCTTCATTTACGTAAATACAGGACAGAGCAATACGCCGCGATATTCTCACCGCTGGCTGAATGAAGCGGACAGCAGCGCCGCGGAGGAGGTATATTGGCGGGGGCATTACTCGATTGCAGGGCAAGGTAACAACGCAAAGCGAGACGGGTCGAAGCACGCATCGCCGCCAATAATTAAGATTCTCACATTGTGTAATAATATTAAAGAAGAAATATTGCGTGCAAACCGGCTCCGAAAGTAGGTCCATTTTAAAACAGTCTACAAACTCGGGGAATTCGATCATTTGGTCGCTGGAAAAGGAAGGGACTTCCTTTCGCTCTTCTACAAAACTACCGTACTCGCGCCATCCACAGTCAGTCAGTTTTTCACGTTCGTTCGGGTTATGAACTGGAATCCGAAACCGATACGAACCTAGGTGTTATTAATTGTTACGATGATAAGTGCTCGTGTATTCGTGTTAGTCGTTTGCGCTGGTGTGGTGTTCGCGAGTTCCAACGATGACTCGAAACCCGCTGAATCTTCTACTTCGGCGCCTTCTAAAGAAGGCGAAAAAACGCAAGGTAAACGTGGAATTTTCGGTCTAGGATACGGCGCCAGCAGCTATTCGTCCAGCGGCAGCGGTTTCGGTAGCAGTAGCTTCGGTGGCAGCGGTTACGGTGGCAGTGGTCTCGGAAACTACGTATCGTACGGATCCGACTACGGATACGAATCACCTCATCACCACGAGGGACACGTCAAATCAGTCACCATCACCAAAGAAGTTCCAGTGCCATACCCGGTACATGTGGAAAAACACGTCCCATACCCAGTTCACGTTAAAGTCCCAGTTGAAAAACCATACCCAGTCCCAGTGCCAAAACCGTACCCAGTTCACGTTGAAAAACCGGTGCCATACCCAGTTAAAGTACCTGTACCTCAACCGTACCCAGTCTACAAGAACATACCAGTCCCAGTAAAAGTTCCAGTCGACAGACCGTACCCGGTACATATTCCAAAACCATACCCAGTGTACATCGAAAAACACATCGGAATCCCAGTTGACAAGCCAGTCCCATACCCAGTCAAAGTTCCAGTCGACAGACCATACCCAGTCCATGTTCCAGTCGAAAAACCAGTGCCTTACCCAGTTGAAAAGCCAGTACCTTATCCAGTCAAAGTTCCAGTAGACAGACCTTATCCAGTACATATACCCAAACCAATACCTTACCCAGTTGAAAAGCCAGTGCCTTACCCAGTAGAGAAACCAGTCCCATACCCAGTTAAAGTTCCAGTCAAAGTACCAGTCGAAATACCAGTACCGTACGAAGTTGAAAAGCATGTTCCTATCTACATCGATCATCATCATAAACATCACGATGACCACTACGAAGACCACTACGATTGATCTCTTTTTCAGAAACCTTACCTATCGATTTGATTCCTTTGAATGAAGAACTCGCCTCAAGTTACCAAGTATTGGAGTTACCTCGGTTCGAATGTAGGTACCGTTATTTGTTTCAGCTTTTATTTCAAATCAAAAAAACGCTTACTCAAAATATTTTCATTAGATTTTTATACGAGTAAAGTTACCTTCAATTATTACCTATTATTAATGTACCTACTAATTGTAGGGTTGGAATTTTAGATGCTTCTCTTTTTTTTTTACCAACACTTGAATTTAAAATTTTCTTGATTTTTGCTTACGATCAAAAATCGCAGAAAACTTTTAAAGGTGCAACAAACGTTTCACCTATATATTTTTTTCACGCATAAAAACCAGTTTCTTCGTGTTCCAGTTAACGAACCGTAGTTGCGGTTATTTGCGTACAAGGTCTTTGATTCATAATACGAAGTTCATCGCACAGCATCTAAAATTTTAACCTATTACTTAATCGGCTCTTCTTTTTTCTGATCCTAAAAACCAGTTTCTTTCAAATCACAAGTTCAATAAATACCTTTTATTTTTTTTATTAGGTACCGATACCTATTTGTACCGTAAGCCTATATTTTTTACGAATTAGTAAAATTCTACTCTTTTATACCTACTTTATTCGTCATGTATTTTATATTGTGATATTATTGTACATATATAAACATTTTTGTATTTGTGTAGATTTTATTTTTTCTTTATTGTTGTAAATTTCATTTGCCATGCAAAATGAAAGAGGATTTTCGAGATATTTATGATGATTTTCATTGAAGAAGCCAAACACCCACATTACCATAAAATAAGTAGGTAGGTAAGTAAATATTATGCATAGAGTATACGTGTATGCATTACTTATGGGTACCTATTTAATTTTTCATTTTTTTTTTATGTATGTACAAATTTGACCCATTTCCTCTAATTTTGACGTATAACTGACTCAAAAATATTTATTTTGTAATAGATGTATGCATTAAGATACAAATTAGGTAGGTACCTATCTGCACTACAACTACTTTTTAATGAAGTCAAAAATAATTTTTTTTGTTGAAATAGGCTAGATGAATAGACCATCTCAAAGTACGTACGTAGGTACCTATATGTACTTACACATTTTGGTGCACTTCTAAATTATTTAAAGTGCATACAATCATAACAAAATAGTTGAATTTGGCGAACAATTTACCTTATTTGTTTTCGGAATAATTGCCATTATTCGATACTGTACAAAAATTTCCAGTGTTTTGAATTATTGAACTTTAATCTCAACAGATCAATTTAATCAACAAGTTATCAAGTTTAAAATCTGCAACGACAGCAAACAAATTTTTGAACATTAAAAAAAAATAGCGATTATAAAAACAAAAAAATGTTGACGTAAAAGAGCTAGGTACCTATACAAATCTCTAAAAATAACGATTTCACTATTTTGCTTTTCTTTGCTTGGAGATTTTTGATTTTCCATTGCAAATTCTCTTCTGTTCGAAATTCATAGAAATTAGTTTCGTGTTTTCAATTTCTTGAAGACAAAATTTAAATTTTATCACATATTGTAGGTATTTTTATCGTAGAATAATTCTGTTTTAAAAGTTGCAAGTATATGTAGGTATTTTTATCGTAGGAATAATTCTGCTTTAAAAGTTGCAACTACATATGAGAACAATATAAAAAAGCACTTAAAAAAAATGTTGTTTGCGAAATATTGATCTTTGAAGAAAGAAATTTGCACGAAATGTTTTAAAATTTGTATTTCAAAAACTTCGCCTTTTGGTGAAGAGTGGCATTTTTAATAATCATACTTACAATGAGGTCAATAATTTAAAAAAAAGAAAAATTGACTCAATTGTACTCGTAGGATTATCAAATGCTACTCTTCAGCACGTCATGTTTTAGAAATTCGAATTTTATTTAAAACATTATTTTTTTCATTCCAGTGCATCTTATTCATGGGTCAATATTTTGCATACAGACAAAACAATTTCGGGGCTTTAGTGTTCTGAATCATTTGAACTGCTTAAAAAAGAATGCAATGCAGCATTGAAAATGTGTAGATATCTAATGAAGTGGACGTTTTATCCTAAAAAAAGTGTAAACAAAAACTGAATTTTGATCGCAGGAGAATTCTAATGAGAGAGTCAAAAGTACATTTATGTAGTAAAAACATTTCAAAGAAGTATTTTTCAAAAATGATGGATTTGTTCTAATATCAATAGTTTTAATCGTAAAGGCTCTTTGCCACTCAATTCAGTCGAGATATGTTTGACATTTTATTAAATTTTCCCACATTTCAAATAAAATAGGTACAAAGTGGAAAACTTCAAGTTAATGTGATCTATCTAAGTATACCTTTTCAACAGTTCAAAACCATTAGAAAAGATTTTTAACCATTGCTTCCCCTTTTTTTGAAAATCACTTCTTCAATGTGAAATTATTCTCCCTTCCCCACCACCTGAAAAAATGAAATAGCCATGAAAAATCATTTTCAACGGTCTTGTTGGACTGCAATATGTCTGTACCCAGGGCCGACTCGGCCCTGCTGTACCTCCTCGACAGTAAAAAAATCGAATCACAATGCACTCTTGATTGGATGAAATTATGACATGAAAATTCAAAACAATTTCCATTGAACTTTATGTTGAAAATATTTCATCATCTCTTTGATTGAAAGTTTATCAAAAAAATTCCTTCAAGTTATAATTTTATATCTTCGATTTTCATAAATTCATAATAGGTAGGTAGTATGTACAATGTATACATATTTAGCTATTATTATAAAGGTTTCTTTGGAATCATCTAAAATTTCTGCTTTTTCACACCTAAAAAACTTATTCCCTCCTCCACTTGGTATAGAATCCTTACTACGCCATTGAAAAGCAAGTTTGAATTTTAATGAAACGTGGTACTTTTGAGTTTCTAAAAAAGTTCTAACTTTATAATCTTGTCACCATTATTTCTTTTATTATCATCCCATTTTGGAATTCCCAACTCTAGAACAGAACACTCAAAATCACCGTTTTTCAACTTTTCTAAAGGTAGGTACGGGGAAGAGGAAGCACCCTCCTCCGATAATTCGGTTGTCTGCAATCATTATAATAGATACGACTTTTTATGCATTAAAAAATCCATACTTAATGCAATTTATGACGAAAAATGGAATAAAATGTAAATTAAAATTTGGGGAAGAAAGGTCAAATTCCAAAACGTAGCCATTTTTTCTAATCCAAAATTCATAGGCTATTCATGGTTTGGAAGGGTTACAGAACTTAGAATGTGTGGAAACTGTACAAAAATATTGCCTTCGACACAGGAAATGAACAAAATTTGCATACGTTCACCTTTTGTAACGCTAGATATGGTACTTTGTATGAAAACATTAAATGCAAATTTATACAGTTGAAGACCAAGAATACCTATTAAATACCGAAGTGTTTCGTAATCCTCTCATTAGGTGTAATAAGATGATCAAATTTTCGTAAGTACCTATATTTATCAAAGCAATTAAAAAATGTATTATAACTCTACGACTAAAATTGTTTATCAGATGCCGTTAATATTGATGGCACTAAGCAAGCGAATGATTTTTGTGAAAATGCGTAACCTTGTTTTGTTTACTCCCTTCCTTACCCCTAGCATAAAATTTTGTACACATAACTGCTTATACTTGATGATAATTTTTCGTAAAGTGTCATTGGTGTAGAATACCTACAGTACTTGACCTTCAACCACATTTACCATTACCATCAAATGTGACCTCTTATAGTGTACAATTTGTGTACCTACTTCAATTATTGATACCAGTATAGCAAAAACAAGAGTAATTTGTCAAACAAATAGGTGATATGAAAAATTGGAAGGGGAAATTGAATGATTTTTCCATCTTATATTGACAGATGTAGACAGATATGTGTATGGAATCTCACATTGAAACGAATAAGGAAAAAAAAACATTTCAAAAAAATGTAAACGGTGATAGGTATAGGTATACAAAAACAAAACACCCTACCATGTCCTCTGTCTCACCCTTCAACAATGGGGAAATTTTATTCAACATTTCTCGTATTTTTTTCATTTCGAGATACACATTTTCACGCTCGAAATGATGAGCTTATTTGCCTATATATCGCTTATGACGGATGGAAACTCGGGTAAAGAGAAGAAGGACAAAGAAGGGTAGGGAAAAACCAACATGCACGCGAGACAAAAGATATATCTAGCTGGTGATGAAATGAAATACGAATTTGGCAACGGTTTAAATATCACGTTGTACAATTGGTATAATATTAATGGACGATATACTATATCTGTATCACGAAAGAATAAAACAAACACAATACGCGCGTCATTTATTGCGGCTTTTAAACAGCAATAACGCGTAAATTAGCGATAGCCACACAAGTGTGAAATATCGATTATTGATCTATCGATGTGGTTTCACATGTCAATGAAAACAAGCCCCGCGTCAGCCAATAATAACATATCGTCGAATTATCGACGACGATTAGATTGTGTATGTGTATTCACAGCAACATATACCTACTGTATAGGAAATACATGCTGCAGAAACAAGAGTGAAAAGGGTGGACGCGGAGGCGAAGGGAAATAAAGAGAAAAAGCAAGAGCACGATGCTGTGGAATTCCGGCGTTAGGTTATGCGTAAACGTATGTAGGAATGACTGTAGCAAAGCGTACACTGTGATATGCGGATTGCGGACAGTTGTATGTTGTATAAAATAGGTATGGGTGGTATCGTGCATTTATGTATAACCCTTATGGATGAACTTTTTAAAACGTAACAATTGGTTGAGAAACAATTAGCAAGTGCTCATTTCACCCTATTTTAATCGACAACAATAAAATCAATAGAGAGCAGAGAGTAAAAGCTAGAGAAAGATGGAAAGACAAAGAGAGATGTGCTTGGTGCGATGGTGCAGACGAAGCGGGGTTTATTTGAGGGGTGCTTCGGAACGTTTTACTATTGGTAATCGGATAAAATAAGGTATCAGGATGTAATGCAATGATTACGTCGCTTCATACCAGCCCCATGGGAACGAACATTTGACGAACATATGCCAAAAACAGTTCTGGAGGAACGAATTTTTTTTTCACGTTAATCGTTTATACTCGTACCTACATATATGTAGAGGTACCTACTGCTGCCGCTGGATGGATTGTAGGTATACGTAGGTATGAACAAATTAATTTGGTTTGTCACGTTTCAAATACGACTCGATAGCCGTGTTTACAATATAGGTTATTATTTTTTACCGCTCTCCATGACCGCGTCTTTGTCTTTTTTTTCTTCCTCTCTTTCTCAATCGTGTAGGACGTATTGTTACGTAGCCAGGTGTTGTAGCATTAACGATTGATAGAACAATTTCCATTACCTGACTTGGACTAATTTTCAAGGTACCCCGTGAATTTTTTAGCTATTTGATTTTTCAACACTTGGAACCATAGGTAAGTCATTAACTGACGAAGAAATCCGGATTCAGTCATGTCTATAAAAGTAGGCAACTATCAACTAATTGTATGTAAGTTAAGTACTTTTTCTGAGAGCTTTATTTTCCATAAACTGTGCGGATCTTTTATTGACTTACAACTTTTTATCTGATATATATAGGTGGAGGTACCTATACGAAATGCGTGAGTTGAAATTGTGTCTGATTGGCAATGACATGATTCCATCGATGATTTATACATCCACTTGGAACAGCATTTCTCCGACATTCGACTCAAAATGAATTAGGTAATTTGATTAGTCATTATTATCAAATTATGCCAATTAACCGAGTCAAAACAATAAAGTATTAAAATCCATAAAATATTGTGACATTCTGATGAATAATTTATTTTTACATATCCTTTCATCGAATGTTTCCGTACATGGAGTTGATTATTCATCATTTTCAATTTCTCAGCAATAAAAAGGTACAAGTACATCATGTGGATCCCCCCCCCCAAGTCAGCGGATTTTGATCAAATTTAGCGAAACCCTTCATTTTGAGTTGAAAATTACTTGGAAAATTTTTTAGCTTCGGAAGTGCTCCTGTAACGGGAAATGAGCCCTCAAATAGGGGAAATTTTCAAAAAAATCGTTGTTTTTTCGCTTCTGCCAATACCGAACCTGTTTAGGACAAAATGGTCCAGTCCCAATTGAAAGTACCTAATTGAGATTTTGCGTTAATCTACGTTATTGCCATTAAAATCCGAGACCACTTTCAGAGTTCTACAGAGCATTTGAAAATTTGCAAATCGCTTATTTTTGGAAATTTCATATAAACTCAAATACATAGGTAGTGCTTGTTAGTGACCTACCTACTTGAGCGATTCACAACCTTTTCTCCAAAATCGTTTTTCACCTGTTCGGAACTTTACATTTTTTCAGCTATTTCATGATTGAAAATTTGCGATGTAGGTATACGGTTCTGAACCGACAGAAACCGATTTTGGAACATTTTAGCGTGTAATCGGTCAAATGGGTCACTAACAAGCACCAATCAGGCTTATACGCGCTGAACATAATTTGGACGGATTTTATGGCACTTTTTGAAAATCTGGAATTTTCCAAATGTACGATTGGAAGATCCAAAACCACATAAAACTACCTTTAATCGACTCAATTGGTAAAACTTCTGCTGCTGAAGTTTCAACTTTGAAAAATCAGCTGTTGGAGGCTCTAGAACTGATCAAAATTTTTTAGAACCACTTTGAATCAATTCTCGGGGGAAGGGAGAAAGGGAGAAAAAGTGGAAGAGAGAGGGGTCGAAGATAGGATACATACCAAATTTTTGCTCTCTATAGGTAGGTAATTTTAGTAATATTGGGATTTTTCTCACTTTTGGTGCAAATTTTATTTTTAAAAATTCACCAATAATCGATAAATCTTCTTTAGCACGTGAAACTTTAGCTTGTGGTGTATTGTGAGCACTTTTAAATTACCATTTGCTCCGGTTCAAATGATGATCTGTCGGTTGAAATAAGTACCTTGTAAGCATTTTTTGCTCGAAAAAGATTAAAGATAGTAAAATGCAAAATTTCAAATACACTTCATCCTACCATAGGTATTTTGTTTTTATGATTTTTCAAACTTTTTTCTTTGGAAGGAGGAGGATTTTTTTTGATCACACAACAAAATCAAATTCTGAGGCTTCCAACTGATTTTCGAATTTTTCAGTGTTGAAAAGGTTCCGAACTTTATTCTTGTTATTTTTTCAATTGGCACTTAACAATTTTTTCAAGACTGAGAATGAGAAATGTGAAAATTTGCAGAAAACTCAACGACAGTTCTCCCTAATCCAAATTCCGGCAGTCCATCTCAATTCATCAATTTTTGAATTTTGTTTTACAGAGAAATGGCAAGCAGCTATGGCTGATCGTAATTTTTTGTATGTAATTTTATTCATGTTGGCAATAACCTGGCTATGATCCTTTTCCCTTATTCAACTTACAAGCATTCAGGTTCTTATTGTTAGACTTACGTTCTTCGGCTTTCCCGATTGAACTTTTACCATCACCATCGCTTCTGAAAATTTGCAGTCATTTTGAAAGAATGAATTGGAATTATTTGTCTGGTACCTACATTTATGTATAGAAGCACACCGTCAGTAGGATACAAATGAAAATGATTTTACTTCTCAGTAAGCTTCATGTACCTAGTTGCACATGCTTCCACATAGGTAGGTATTTTACTGAAGAAAATTTCGCAATAAATGAAAAAATATCCACGAGAAAAAATCTCGATATCTTTTTCAATTTCAATAACCAATAACGTGCATCAATATTTGTTAAATTCTATATAAAATTTCATTTTCAATCGTACCCTTACACCGAGCGTTCATTTCTGTTTCTTCGTTTCACAAAGAACGTACAATATTAGCGACTAACAGGTTAAGTACTTTTTCAATTTCTTCGGTTAATAAAAGATGTCCAACAGAGATTTAACGTTATCCTAAAAAAAAAAAAAAAAAGAATGAAACAAGAAAAAAAAGAGGAAAAGGCTTTTCCTTACCGAAGAGGGAAAAAGCTAGCCTGGCAGGTTAGCTGTCTTCAGCGAATTTTGAAAAGAAAAGGGATTATCGAATGGCGAATCTGGCTGAAAATCCGTATATCTAGCTTTTGCCTCGCAATAACGACGACATTTTCAATCGATAAAAATAATTATACACCCTCGTAATTTTTCTAATCCTTTACAATATGTAACCACCCCTCAGATGACCATTATTAAACTCTCCAAAAGAAAACGAGTATTTGTTGAATTGTTATGATGTCTCGGACGATTCCTTCCATACCTACCTCTCCTTTTCTAGAGTATTATGTAAGTATTTGTCTACAGTATGAATGGTTATAATTAAGGCGGTGTAATCGATCTGTTTGAATATTTCGTATAGGTACAGTAAACTTTCCATAATATTGCGTATAACATTGGCCCGGATTTTCAATCAGACAGATATTGTCGTTGATTTTGAAAGAAAATAATGAAGTTGAAGGGTCTGCACAGTGCGATACGTCTCATTGTATCGTTTTTTTCTCTCCACCAGAAGAGTATCTATAGGCTAAAAATTGACTCAGCTAATTACATCTAGTGAAGATTTCGACGTGAAGGAGAAAAATTCGAAGTGGAACTTCCCAAGATAAGCTGACTAAGGCTTTCTTTAAGCTAATCCCTTTATTCTGACAGAATCTGTCCTGTTTTTCACAAAGTTAGGTAGAGGTACTGCATTCAGCGCGAAGATGTTATATGGCCAGTGTTGTCGTAAATTGCCTATTAAACGAAAACAAAGAATAATACGTATTGAACCAAAAAAAAACAACTGTGTTAATTATTTGAAAAAACGAAAGTGTAAGAGTGTGACGCCTTGCAAAGGTGTTTCGACATTATTATTTGTATATAATAATAAAAATACACGTAGCATCGTTGTCGTCGCCGTGTAATTGTGGTAATCTTTAGTGGGGTAATTAAAACGATAAATCATTGCTCAACGGTTCCAGGAAATTAAATTTATCGACGGTGTGCATTTGAAATACCTACCTAAGTAGGTATAAATTCTTCCGCACTTGGTGCGTATTTTTCGTACATATGAACACAATACACGTAACATGCGTTAAGAGAAGCAGGGCGAAGAGAGGCGTTGTGCAGGTTTTTGTTGTAAATGAGTATTTTAAAGGTAAAGTATGAACTGCACAACAACAAAACTCAGCAAAATACGTAAGTTTTGCGTGAGAGATTCTGCAATACATACACGAACGAAGATTTTAAGTCGGAAAAAATTTCCGGAAATTCATTTAAATTAGATCATTTATCAGTGTCACTTTTGAGCCATACATAACATGCGTCAATGTGTAGTCTTCGTTTGGGTTAAATAAACGCAGCAGTTTACTTCAGTTTGTAATGTTTTAGGAGCGTCGTGTCTTTATGTCGAGATTAGTGAAGAAAATCACTTTCTAAAGAAATTTCATACAATGGTTGTACCTGGATAAATGCGAGTATAGCATTTTACGATTTACACAAAATGGTGTGATATGAATTATTTAGATGTTTGCTCATCGATTAATTAATTACGTATGTCGGTAATCTTAGATGCAGACATAAATGGTATGGGGAGCAGCACAAGAAGCTGAAAGAAAAACATAACTTTATGCAATAAGCATATATTATAGATATACTTAGTATAGGTTCAGCTGGCCAGCCAGAAAAATGTTGAGCACTCAAATTCACCTTACACTTTCCTTTCTGTTTCTTTTGCCAAATAAAAAATAAAAATATACGTAAAATAAAACGTGTTTATACCATGGTTCAGACAGACTTATTATGATATTTTCAAATCAGCACAATTTGATACTAGTGAATGTGTGTTGAAATACGAGTGGGAACGTGAAGAGAAATTGAAATATGTATCAAAAAAATCACGGATCTGTTTACCTATATTATCTACTCGTCGCAGCAATCTTCTGATTTTTCAAATAAGAATGATTTCGAAAAATCGAAGTTCACATCACTAATTTTAAAAACAATCACGTGTTACGAAGGGCTCTAAATTTTACATTTTTATGTAAGTACCTACCTTGAGAAATAGGTATTTCGATCGTCAAAAAAGGAGAGCCCCTAACTTCAAAATAAAAAAATCTAGACACGTAGGTAGGTAAGTCTTTCCTCAAAAAAAAAAAAAAAATCGTAAGTACCACACCGGCACTCATAGAGATATCAGATCATCACTCAAAGCTACGTATAACTTCATTATAGTAAGGATCACTTTAGCATACAGCGAACACATAATCAGAATTCGAGCCTAGACGACAGACAGTTATTTTGAAACATAATAACTCACCGTTAAGAAAGCGCTTAGGTACCTTACACGTTGAGTAAAGGCTATCATATATCGGTGTTTCCTTCTAAACTTCCGTTTTATGCACCGCAACCAAGAAAATATTTGTGAAGTCACGCGCTTCAATAACGTACCTACTACCTACCTACCTACCTACCTACCAACCTATCTTCTAGATATACATAACTACATAGATACAAAACACCAACGAGAAATTTCTAACAAGCTGTTAACAAGCGGTGAAATTCCTTTAGTTTGAAATTGATACATTTTAAATCGAAAGCCACCATCGCTCAATTTCAACTTTCATCCTGATAAAATAATGCCATATAATCCGAAAATTTACGCCGTTTGTCTTTAGTACGCCTTCGATAACGTTCATTAAAAGATGCATTCTATTAAAATTGTTTGTTTGGTGTTGTGTTGTTTGCAATGTTTTGTTACAGTTAAATCTGAAATAAAACCTCAGCTAGAAGCTGTTAATTCGACATCAGCCGAGGATAGAAAGGATGTGCAATGGAAGAAGCCGCCCAGAAAACGAGGTAATTTAACATTTAAGGTTCTTTTTTCCACAAAAAAATCTGAATTCATTAGAATAGCATTAGTTGAGAAAAAAAAACAGATCAATTGATTTGAAATGTGTCAAAAAATGATTCAAAAATCAATGCAATAATGTTAAAAAGAATCAAATTACCTATGATCAAAATTACTTGTCAAATCATAAAAATTATGTTAAAAATATGCAAAAAAAGACTCAAAATTGTTTTATAATGAAAAGTCGGTTCAAGAAACCATCACTGTTAACATTTTTTTTTAATTTCAATTTTTATTGCGGAATTTCGAGTCCCTAAAAACGATGTATTTTTCCGTGAAACATTTTTTTGTTATCTAAGCTTTTTTTATCGCTTTTTTGAAGTTTTTGTTTAAAAAGTATTTTTTCACCTTTTTGAAGGCAGATTTGGTAATTTTCCAAAATTTGAAGAAAAATGTGATCGATTTTGTTATAATGTGGGTACTTTTAGCAAATGTGCTAAGCAATCATTTTCTACCTTATGAAATCACATTTATGGTTCCTACGTCCTACCTTTCCTCCAATACAATTATTTCAACATGCCAATCCACTAATCCAGCATGTAGGTATGCTTTAACCTGATTTCTGGACGAGGGCTGATTTTCAAACCAATTCTTTAAATTAGGTACCTTGTAGGTCTAAGTGCATAATTTTTCATTAAAAACTTGAAAATTTTTAGAAATTTTAATTTTTTTGAATTACATTTTAAATAAATTTTAATACGGTAGGTAATTATAACAAAAACTTATCAAGCTATTATAAGTACCTGTAAGCTGTTTGGATTTTATTAGATCAAGACAACAATTTCGAAGAAATCAATGATGATCTGAAAGAGAGGGACACTCTGATACTAATTCTCTGATGAGAAACTCGTCAAATTAATTTTTATAAGAAGAGTAGAAAATGTTCACCTTTCCTCTGAAAATCAATCTTATTCCTCCTTAAATGAGAATAAATTCATCTTTACCGAACAATTTTCTTTGTGACTGCTCTATTTGTAACCAAGTTTCGTTTTTACCGCTTTCTCCTCCCTCACCTTCCTATACCATCTTTTTAGCTTTATTTACTCCTATAACTATATTCACTGGGGGAAAAAATGCAGGGTCCATTTATTTGTTGTGAATTATTATTCACCAAAATTAACTCGCATCTTTGTGCTTTCATTTTAGGCACATTCAGCTTTAGCTTCCCACCAGAATTCGGACACGGATTCCATTCCAAATCGTTGTCACATTTCAAAAAAGAACTCGGCCCAACTCTAGTGGAAAAATACGTGCCAGTTCCAGTCCACGTGAAAATTCCAGTCGATCGTCCAGTTCCAGTACACGTTCCAAAACTGTACCCAGTTCCAGTGGAAAAACCTGTACCAGTGCCGATCAAAATAAGCGTTCCTCAGCCTTATCCAGTCTACAAAAAGGTCGCCGTTCCGGTTAAAGTTCCAGTCGATCGTCCAGTTCCAGTCCAAGTTCCAAAACCATACCCAGTCTATGTGGAAAAACAAGTACCTTATCCCGTAGATAAACCAGTGCCAGTGCCTGTAAAGGTTCCAGTAGACAGACCATACCCAGTTTACGTAGCAGTAGAGAAACCAGTCGAAAAGCCTATGCAGATAAAATGGCAAACAGAAAAACCAATGAGTATGGCTATGAATACAGGCAGTAAATCGATGTTATGGTTCGAAAAACCTGACACTCCTTTTGTCTTTAAAGAAGAACCAGATAACGAGAAAATGGTCTCGTCTTGGTTCGAACTGCCAGAGCAATCGGAATCGGCTGAAATTTCATGGCCACCTGAAACCGGCGAAATAGAAATTAGGAAATAATAGACTCGATAAACTTTCATTGCGTGTATATTTTTTTCATTTTCATTTCAAACCTTCATTGTTTGTGTGTAGTACCTACCTACCTATTCGTGAAGATATTTTTTCACTCTCGTTTGTTCTCGTATAATAAAAGTGTTTGTTACCGTTATCGAACGTCGAGTTTTTTTTACCTTCTTTTTTCATCCAACCACCCAAAAACAAAATGATACCTTTTATCGGAAATAAAGGTCAAAAGTGCTCATTACGATATCTCTCTATCGCGTTGAAAAATCATAACAACCATGTTACTTTTGCAGTAACAAAAAAAATATCTACAAAAATCACTTCGGCGTAAACATTCGCTATACTACATATATACAGCCGTTTCGTGTAGAAAAAAATGAATGCCGCACCCGCACGTTCTAAATTGCTTTTGTTTGTTTTACATAAATAAAATTCGTAAATTTACTGCATCAGTCGTGCCATACACAATAAAACGCCTGTGAGCGAAAAGAACTTCTATAATTTTACGATACGCTATGTAGTTTGCATACACCAGTCGCCGTTTTACTCGCCGACGACGATGTTCCATTGCCCAGTTATCTTTAACCATCTATACGCACGTTCTGTGTGAAAATTGTACATATTTTTCCGCATAAAGTACCACGCTACTATCGGAGCTTGTAATGTTTCAACCACAGTGCGTTAGTAATTGCACTATTTTCGCGTTAGCCGGCCAAATTAATTAATTGAAATTTAATTTCCTCTGCTCCTTTTGATATTGTAGGCTATACGTCGAAATTGACGCGTGGGTATATTTTGTTTTCGGCCTTTGATAATTGGCAATTCGAAATTAAATTATTGTCCAAATAAGGTTATAGAATATCCTATGAGTTTGAATAAGTTGTAAAGTATGTACCTACCTATCTATTATTAACATTTTTTTAAATGTTTTTTTTTATTTTTTAATACCTAGACATGAATTAGTTGAGAATTTCAACTCATGATTTTGCTCCTTTTTGTATCGAACTATCTTACATTTTTTCCCCAAGTGAATTGATTTCACATGATGGGCGAGAGACACGAAAATAATCAGTCTCGTATCTGGAGGATTTTTTTACCTACAGAAATTGAAATTGTACGTTAGACCTCGGAAAAATACGACCCAATATGAGAATCAGAATGAAAAAGGTAAGAATAGACAGTAAAATATGCTTGAACTCCTACAGATCAATGACTTTAATTTAAATTGAAATTAATACCACTACTAACCTGCATTTCATCTCATTTTATGCCAAACCCCCCATTTTGAATAGCGGCTTACCTATTTTCATAAAATTAAAAAATATGGCTATAGTCAAGTTGAGGGAGGTAAGTATTTTTATTTTTAGCGTTTTTCTGGTGCGAGGTCACCATAAATTTTAATAGGTACGATTTAAATTGACTATTTTTCAAGGTAACTTTTTTATTTTTAAAATTATTGAAAGTCTAAATATCTCAACTCGCTAAAACAATGAGCTAGCTACAAAAGCTTTGAAAAATGTATCATTCAAAAAATAAGACATTACCATTTTTGATTTGAGAAGTTGCTTTTCCTAATTTTAATAGGTTTCAAATTTGTTCAATGATTTCTAAAAATTACAATTTTGGGAGAATTCGGAAAATTTGACCGATTAAAGCAAGAATAAAAGTTTTCCAAAATTCATTAGGTACTCAAGAAGTAAAACGACATTAATTTTGACGTGAGAAGTTAATTTTGCCACTACCAATTCATTTTTAAAATCTGAAAAAAAGATTTCCCGGGCACAGTACGTCCAATTTAAAAAAAAATGATAATAAAATAATAATACCTAATAATAAATAGGTAGGGGAGAATGTAGTACCCCGGACCTGTTGTACCACGGACCATTCCATCACTAACGCCCCTAGCGGAATTTTGACCCTACTACGTTTTAAAAAATCACTAGGGTATGCCACAAAATGAACCATAGGCGATGGAGTTTTCATTTGAAAATTTTGCACACGGTTATCACGTCTGAAAACGAAAAATTACATTTTGCCATGTTTTGTGAACTCATTTTGATCTATTCTTTATTTGAAATTTGTCAAAGCAATTAGTGCAACGTGTAGTTACACCATCCAAGTGTAAGTACACATATTCACTTTTTGGAAAAATATTACGTAAAATTTTGAAGAATTTTTTTTCCAAATTTTGGGAGGTCTTGTACCTGGGACCGAAATTCATCGTGTACCACGGAACGCAATTTTTTCATCTAATTTTCACGAATTTTGATACTTTTTCAGATGCCAGAATGACCTTTTACACAGTTTTTACATTGTAGCGTCTGAAAACGTTTCAAAGTGGGTTAAAATTGGATGAAAAATCCATGGTCCGTGGTATATACCTACAACATGACAAACTTATGAAATTGTAAAAAAAAAAAATTCTGCAGAATTTTATATGATCTTATGGTAAAAAGTAAATATGTATAACGAATGGCTATGATCCATACGTGAATTTTATGCATTCACGGCCAATTTTTAGGCATTTTCCAGGGTAAATTTCCTTCTGATCCTTGGTACACGACCCGTTGTACCATGGACCAAAAAAGTGACTTTTTCAAAAAATTCTGGAATTCTGGAAAGACGAAGGGGAATGAGTTTAGAACAAATGTGAATATCTCGTTTTTTTTGTAAAAGGCCATTCTTTGATGTACACTATTCACATTTTCAAAAATAGTGGACACAACAGTCTCCTCTACCTAATTTTGCCCGAATGAAAGTTATCGAAAAAAATATCAATTTCGCGAGCAAATTAACAATAATTCTGTCGGTAGATTGCAATTTTGCTGAAAAATTCAAAATGTCAGGAACAGAAAGGAGGGGGTGGTCTCCCCAGCATTGTGATTCCAATATTTACGGAAATCGGAAGAAAGGTAAGCTCTTCCATTCCTGTTTCTTTCTAATTCTTTTTCTTGGAAAGACACTAAAAACGTGTAATTTTACTAAAGATTTATTTGGAGATTACCATTTTCAAATCGGAAAATTTTTGATCGTGTTTTGAGAATAAATTGTCTCGCATTTTTTTTTTTTAGGTACCGCCATTATTATTATTTTCAGACACTTTTTTCTCAACATTCAACAATTAAAGCCTCAATTCACAAGAATACTTAAGATTTCTGATTAGCAATTTCAGATTAGAGACAGACATTCTTTCATAAGAATGAAGAAACTGCATTTTTTAAAAATGGCTTTGATTTAGGGACTATTAAAAAATTTAATGAAATACTTAAGTCATAAAAACTTATTCAACTAATTGAACTCGTCTAAATACGTTTTAAAACAACTTGAATTATTTTGATCGCTTATCAGCTACACATTTTCCCCATATGCAAGATGCAGTCATACAGATAAACAAAAATCTGTCTGCATTATTTTAATTAGTATAAGACGTTAATAAAGCAGTCGTGTAAGAAAAAAATGATCTGGTTGCGTCAAAAGTCGAATATTTTTTTCGATGTACCTATCTAATTGGAAACATGAGTTGATAACCGCATTTGATGTATGTATTTTATGTGACTGTTCTAACAGTGAGGATTTTTTTTCCATCTAAAAGCATATCCTCAATTTAAGCGATGTTAGATTGTTTCCTAATTACGACTGATTAAGATAGTTATGCATATCTGGCCGGTACAGCGGTTGTGATTAATTAAAGTTTCATATGTCATAACGAGATGAGGTTAAAATATGGATATTTTTCTTTCCACTGCATCACTTCATTAAACTCTCGTTTCTTTTCCTCTCCCTTTCAAAGCAAAACCTATTGTAGGTTCACTTAAGGAATATTTTCTCATTCGCGATTTCGCATCCAGATAATAATAAAAAAGGAAATGTTTTAAAAGTTTACTAATTTGTTTCGTTGAGAGAACATTATTTATTATTTTGCGAGTATAGTTTGTTTTACAAAATGACAAAGGAACGAAGCTTGAAATTTTCGAAGAAATTTCGTTATTTTCTCTTCGAAAGATTTTACGTATAAACTTTTATGCAGTAAATATTAAATTATATGTATAAAGATGGTCTGCCAATGAATTTTTTTTGTTGAAAAATGCTCTGAAATTTTCACTGTAAGTCTGTATAGGTAAATATCTACTTACCTATATTTTCATGGTATTTTTTAAAAATTTGTAAGATGAGAAAAAATCTATTACCTACTTACATATAGAAAGGAAAGTCGAAAGTAGGCTATATATAGGTATACATTTTTTTTTTAAAGTTGAGCTTTTTACATCAACATTTTTGAAAATGAAACAAATTTTTTATTTTTAAATTAAAAACAATAGGTGCATTTTAAATAGCAGAAACGGATTTTGAAAAATGTTTCGATTTTTTGAGGGTTTAAAATTGAAATATTTTCTTTGGTGAATTACTTTTACTTACGATACATAATTTTACGTCAATCATACAAATAAATTAAAAATGTTGAAAATGCAGACAATTTTTAAATAAACAATGACTTTTTTTGTGACGTTGGGAAATAGGATGCAACAAAATGAATCAACGATAGGTACTTATTCTTTCAGAATAAAATATGCACTAAGTACGTTTTTTCGAAGTCTGAAAAACAAAATCTGGAAACATGAAGACTACAGCAAGCTACACCAAACAAGTACATAACTTCACCTTGCTCGCGCAGGAAGTAACGATTTTATGCAAAACTACTTACAATGTTGTAAGCCGATTATCTACCTTCGAATGAGTTACTGCACATATTTTTCATTTTATGCGCCAACTGAGAGAAAGTTTGAAATGTAAACAAAAGTACTACTCCGCCTCTCCGGGCCAAACGGATTAAACAAATTAAACGCGGAACGTCATCAAGTCGCGATGTGTCTTAAATTAATTGAAACTTTTGCGCGAAAAAATGAGCCGATTAAGTCGTACCAACTTTACAATACTTACCAGAATAGGCCTACTTGTTTTCAATTGCCTCTTTCGCAGAATTTTTTTTTTTGAAAAAATTTCTTCTCGTTGATATTTTCAAGTTTTGAAATTATAGGCAAGTAGGTATCTGTATCTAAGAAGTTGTATAAGATTTCACAGAAAAAATATACACGCGTAGATCGAAGTAAGGTAAAATTAAGTTGATGCCAAGTTTGCAACAGTTTTAAAGGAGCTTATTAAACAACGAGAGGAGAGGTGTTAAAAGTTACCGAAAGCGTGAAAAGGTCTCGTTCTCGACGACAGATGCGTTTGAAAGGTTTTTAAGATGAACGTTGAAGGAAATCTGTACCTACTCTTCTCGCATCGAGTTCTGAAAATGCATTCATTAGAACCATTTTATGCTAATTTTCACCACAATACCGCTGACGAAATTCGAGCAATATTCTTACATCAACTATAAACTATTTAAGCGGGTTGTTATCTTTGATAACCGCAGCCTTTTATAAATAACCTTACCAACGTCACCAAATGTAGGGTTTGGTGGAAGAACGTGTGAGAATATACACTTGTTATCAGCTATTTAGACGTGAAACTGATGAGGAAATTTTGAGAAGGCATTGTAAAACGAGTTGAAATGAAATTTTACCAATGCAATGATTTAGCATAATCTGAGATACGTAGATATTAAATTTCACTTTTTGGATTTTGATGAATTTTCAAACATTCAAAAGCCCGTTTCGGGCGTTTCCTATAAAAAAATCAAAATTGATTCAGAGATAGCTAAAATTTTTATTTAACATCATATTTTCAACCTTTAAAGTTTGCAACTTCTAGCAGATCTTTGAATTCTCCAGTTAAAAAAAAATGCTCCATTGAAATTCAGCATCTACAAATTTGACCTGGGTAACTGTTCTTTGAGCCTTCAGATAAATTTACGTCCCTAGTTATATATAGTATTCTGAACACGTTTTCTGTAGGTATTTTTTGTATAACAAGTCAAATTTGAAAACTTTCACGTTTAAGGAATTACTGTAGTAGGTTTGGATGATTTTTCCAATTGAAAAGTAAGTTAGGTACCTGCTGTTTTTGCAAGTGAAAATCAACCATCGGGATATGATAATAATGCTCACAACTCTCCAAATCAAATATGTACCTACTTCATTTTCTCACTCAAACAATCGCACCTCAGCATTTATACTTTTGATGCAAATGAGTAAACGCTCGGTTCGTGTTAAGAGTAAAATTCCAGTATAGGATAAGTCCATTGTTCCACAACGTCGACGTGCTACTTCTCAGAGGGAGTATAATGTATGCTGAGAAAATCGCGGCAAATAATTAATTGCATTATTTTCACTTAATTTGCTTGTAGATCATTAATCGAGCATTGTCGTTGTTTACAAAGGCGCCTTTGTTAAAGGGTTGTTTATGAAATCGATTTTCTACGCAGGCACGTGCGACTTCTCTTTAAGGTCCGAGGCAGTGAAACGCAACCAACCTTGTAATTCGTATGATATTTTCAATAAACTTCCAACTAATTAACGAAACGAAAGATTTCAAAATTCGCTATTTCGCAGCCATTCTCGACTTTACAATTCGACGCCGCAAAGGTCGTCAGAGCTAGAAAATAGCGTACCACTGGTACCACTCGTTCGCTATGTTTGGAAAATTCGGTTTTAAATGAATTCAATGCGGGTGCAAAAGGAACGAAAAAAATTCTATGTAAATTTTAATTGCGCGGAGTTTAAAACGTAATACGTTTAATTTCGTATCATTCCGGATAATGTAGCGGTTTATTTAGCCATTTGTAAACGAGATAAAGAGGGCGCCGAGGTAACTCGTCAAAAGGCGAACGGTAAGTACATTTCCATGTTGTCATCTGGTAAGCAGACCTCTCTCTGCTAAATCAGCTGTTTCCTATCTACTCTCTTTCGATGACTTATCTACGTTATATACCCTGTACTGTTCACGCGTTTTACCACCTCAAAAAGCAACAGCAGCAGATCCATTTTCTGTACTCATTAAAACGATTTTAAGGTTCGAAAACCAGACATAAACATTAAAGATACCTATACCCCTCGGTTATTTGAACGCTAAAAGCACCGTCGTCCTATTTAGAAAAGATAACGAATCGATATAGCGCGCCGCTATGGCTTTTTTTCCTTTCCATTCTTTATCGGAATGTATGGGAACCTGGGTATACTTGCACTTGGGTACCTACCTAAAAACCTATACCTATGCTATAAATATATGCATCGATTTAAAATCACTTGAAAAATAAACACATGGTATGGCGCCCGCTAAGTTGCCATTCCAGTTTGTAATAAAAATAAATAAAAAAGTAAGCGCAAGTGTATCGCTTTCAGCCCCTGTTACAAGTCGAGTCTGTCGGTTTAAAAACTAACCCTTTCTTGTTTGTGCCTGATCTCACTCACTATCAAAAACAAGCTTACTAGTGATAAACCGCAATTGATTCGTGACGATGATACTTATCGTGTTTAATCTCAGCTCAGCACTTAAGTGATTCATTCTCAATATAAAAACTATTGTGTAACTCGAGACTCGAGAGTATTTTGTGAGAGGTAAAGGTGAGGGTGCGACGCGAAGTTGATTGATAAAAAGAAGACGTTGTTCCAAGAGCAAGATTTTATTTTAAAAATTTTTCATACAGGGTGTACCGTAATGAATGACGCTCCTACGAACTGGTGAGTAGGCAACTCATCCCAAGTGTACAAGTATACCTACTTATGTATGAAGTTTGCCAAACTAAGGAATAGAAGATGCTCAGTTTTCTTCACATAAAACATTTTTGTTTTCAATTTTGCTAACAAGAAACCTCTTAAACTGGGGATGACGTACTCCGAATAAGTCCTAAAACCTTTGTAACCAAAATTTCAAATAAAAAACGATTAATTTTTGGCAACTTTTTAAAAATTTACAAAATTTGAAAAAACCAGTTTTAAGGATAGTTTTTAAACTTTTTCATAAAATATGTTTTTTTTTTTTAAAAAATGAACTAGCAATGGTTTATTTTCTTTAATGCAACTCCCAAACATCAACAACTACATAGGTACTAGTTTTGAGCTATTCTGACGTCTTCGGATATTTTTTAATTTCTACAGAACTTTAAAATCACTCTAAAATGGCAAACAATGAACATTAGCAACGTAACTTTATAGTCGGTGCTTATTGGACACCCTTCCACCTGAAAGTTCAAAATTATAAGTGATTTTTGACTACCAAATCCATTACTTATTACAATTGAGATTTTCGGTAAGACATTACCTAACCGGCTGATGTGTTTACACGATCATCCGATTAGAAAATAATCTCAGTTTTTGATTTATTTGGAGTCTCCGGCAAGTTTTCAAATTTTTGGGTTTAGAAAACTCGCTGAAGGCCCAAAACAGCATTGTATTTTTTCCCTTCAATTTTGGCCATTTTTCAAAATTGAAGGAGGCTATGATTGATTCAAAATTTTCAATGTGCTCAAGTATCTTCAATTTAGAACATAGGCAAAATAAGAATAGGATTTTTTTCTAAAGCATCCAAAATTCTTCAATTTGATTTATTTTCATTGTTTGGCTGAACTCAAAATTGAAGGTGCCGAAGTATTTTGAAAATGTTAAAAGTAGATACTTTCAATTTTTGCGGAAAGAGAGGAGGCAGTAGGCCTAGGTATACATTGATGAAAAGTGGGGAGCAGGTGATGGCACACATTGTTTTTAAAAAATAATTTGTATCATGCATAATCTTTATAAATCAGTCTGATTTTGAAAATATGTCAATTGTCCCCATCCGGAGAAAGCGTGAATTATTCATTTTACGAACGTCAAACTATCGAAGGCTCCACATTGTATCTAAAAGTTCTACATCTTACCTACATATTTCAGCTAAAATTTTTAGAACTGGTGTCAGTGATGGTATGTTGTTTCCTGCAGTAGTCGAATATCTCAAATGAAAGGTTTAGATAAAAATACACACAATAGAAGTAACGATGGTAGTCTTTGCTGCCAACACATACAACAAAAGAACGACGAGAGCATACCAGGTAGGTACTTGTACCACGATGAATATTTGAAAAAGAAGGATTTGATGAAAACTGATAAGAAATTTTGTATTTTACGAATGGATTTACATTATTGATTACATTCGAAGATAACCATATTCTCGAGTGTATGTACCTACTATTTTGCATATTCGAAAATCTTTTTTTCACTTTTTCCTTTTTGTAACTTCTCATAAGATATCGACCTTTTACCAACTTTTTTTCTTACAATTTTATTCTTTTGAAAATTATTATTTATTGAACCCTACCTTTTAATATAAGCCGAGGTGAAATAAATTGTAATGGAAATAGATCTAAAACGCGATACCAACGTTTTCAATACTTGTGCACATAAAAAAAAAGTTTAACCAATTCAGGAAAGTGCCTTTAACTGTTATAGCGTGGAGGTTAATGTATCTTTTAGGAAACGATAAACCAAAGTACACCGATGTAGTATATGCCGCCACCGAGGTACGAGTATTTGTTTCGGAAGTTGTCTTAGATTTATGTGTTCTGTTAGCAATGTTTCTCTATCAAAATACTACACTTTAAATGGCGGCCCGAATCAATGTTAGAAGCTTTTTATTCTGCTTGTGAATTACGAAACTGCATCAATAGACCTTTGCAAATACGAATGTACCTACTACCTACCTATTCATGTAGACGAATAAGTACGTAGAACGATTCGTTCTCTTGAAACATTTTGCAATTAAAAATTTCGATGACAATTTTTTCGAGGAAAGTTGGAATTTGTCGATATTGTAAAGATAATTTACAAGAAGTGAACAGATCGAAGTTGCAATATCATCAATTTTTATGGTTACAGCAATGCAATCATCGACCATGATAATTTCAAAAAAGACTTGAAAAACCATTGAATTGTTTTTTTTAAAAAATCAAATTTAGAAAAAAATTGCTGCTGAACAGTTTTTTGTGTTGGTACTTGGTAGGTAGGTAATATTCTGTCTCGTGGTAATAAAAATACTCGAAAATTGCAAACACAAAGTCGAAAGTCCGATGACCAAAAAAAGCCAAATAATATTACCTTGGAATCCACAAAACAAAAAAATTGAAAAATGAGTTTCAAAACAGAAACCGAAAGAATTTCAACTGATATGACGACCTAAACAAAAAGTTTCGATGTTTTCTAGGAATACTTAGGCGTCTATCTAAAAATTAACATTTTTCTGAAATGGAAAAAAATTGTGATATTTTTTTCTAAAACCCCCCAAAAAAGGGGGAAAAATTTTAAACAAAACAAAAATGAATTTAAGAATGAAAAGAAAAATCATTCGCTAAACTGATGGTATTTTTTCAGGATGATGCTCAAAAAATGAAGCATTTGTGTTGCTGAACACTTATTGGGGAAAAAATTGGAAAAAATCGAAAAAAAATTGGTGAAATTGCCATTCATTTGCAATTACCCGAATAGAAACATGAAAAATCTCTCAAAATTGAAACGAAAAATTAAAGTTTTCTATCTGGCATCAGCTCTTTACCTTATTTTTATCAATTTTCTTTTTTTTAAATTTCCCACTCGTAATTAAATTTCGTCATCTCGAGAGCAAACCGCTTCCTCTCCTCTTCACTCGTCCAAGTCCTCTCGGCAGTAACCATACATAAATACTACTTTTTTCAGCGCTTACGAATTATTTCAGCGCTACGATTTTACTGTTCTTCTCTTCCACACCCTATACAGCGGCACGATTCCGATTGCGAAAGAACGCGCGCATCTTACCTCGTGTGAGTTCGACATACCATCTGACCAACGTGTTCAGTATTTCTAAAAACCATAACAGTTAGTTTTGGCGGTATTTTGGGACGGGAGTGTTGTGTCGTTCAAGTGTGGTTAGTGCTATCGAAATGTTCGTAACCGTACGTAAACTGAATTTTTGATATGTCGAAAAATATTATTTTTTCGTCGATGCATCGCGTTTCTCGGTTTTAAAGTTTTTATTTTTATTTTTTGAGTATATTTTTCGTGAATTTATTTCATAGTGAATGTGATCTTGTGACTTTTCCGGTGATTGATTTTATAGAAAAATAAACTGAACAGGAATTGCATCCGAAGTCGACATGTTGGTTGTTATTGGAGTAAACGAACGTTTAGATGTGAGTTGTATACAGATTTTAAATTCCTTAATCTCTTTTAGTTTATATGTATTAGGTACAGATGTAGTTTTTAAGATGCTTTTCTTGAGCGTAGAAATCCTCGAAACAGACCGAACTATCCTGTCACCTATAATGTATTTACCGGTAAAATAACCTTGTAAGATAAAATGGTGCTCTTGAATTCAGATCAGGAAACCAGACGAGGAAAAAGTTTGCTGAATGAGTATTGTCTCGAACGATTTTCTCTGCTTGTTTCTCAAACTTCAAGCTGGACAGTGGACAAAGATATGAAAGAATAAAAATTTTATAAAAATTATCAACATAAATGACACGTGACACATGTTTCTCTTGCGTTTGATTTATAACAAGTCTGTAAAGGTGCACATGTATGATGTACATAATTACGAACGTTGTTTCTTCGATCGAGACTAGTTTAAGTACATATTATAATGAGCTCATGAGCTCCTTAATCATCTCAATCATCGAATAATTAAGATATTTGAGATTAGGCGACGGTGTTGAAGCTATTAATGCCTCAATTTTGATAATGTGGAAAGCGATTAAGCGTATCTATAATTATATTGACTAAGCGATTAGATAACTAGATAGCCTTGTGTATTCCACATTTTTGTCGGCTGTCAAAATCAAAATTGAAAAAATTGAAAATACGTAATACTAAGGTATGTCACAATTTTGAAAAAAAACTTATAAGTAGATATATTTTTTAAAAGTCTTACCAGTATTCTAAAGCAGGTTTTGGTCCAGTAAGACATGAGAGACGGGAAAAAATACAGTCACACTGTCGTGAAAATAGTTTTTTACCATCTAAGAAAAATGATAAGTAAACAGGAAAATCCATCAAGTTGAAAAAGAAAATCAAGGCAAATTCTCAAAAAAAATTACATATGGACTCTGTTTATGAAAAAATCATTTGTCAATTTTCTCGTTTTTCCGCAATTCCATCTTATTAATTTTTAGGATAGAAGATTATTTCATTTCTTTACTTCGCATTCGCAATATCTACACTTGAGCCAACCTTTCAGCTCAAATATTTTGTATTTTTGAATGCATTTCTGAAAAAAATAAATAAAATTGGTCATTTTTATGTTTTGGAAATATACCTTCCTATATGTATACCTACCTACGAGTATTTCACGGTACCTATATCAGACGTAGGCATAATTCATACATTTTATATTCGAACTTTTTCCATTTCATAACACGCGAATAATGTTGTCTCATTGATAGTGGAAGTTTTTCCGATTTTTCAGGTCGCGTGTGAGTATCAATCAATGACGATGTCATCGATATTTCTACTTTGAATATAGTTTTTAAAACATTACCTAATAATAAGTATATAATAATTGAAATAGGTATCGAAGAGGCTTAGATGTCGTTTTTTTCTATCCCCTTTCCCTTATAGGTATAGGTGAAATGTGTATCATCCATGTCAGGTAATAATATTGAAAAAATAAAGAAAAATTTTACAAAGAATTTGGAAATGAGAAATGAGTTATACTTACTCAAATTGAAATTTTGAGTTATACGCGTATACTGCGTTGATTTTTGTGATAAAATTATATTTTCTTGTTTCGCCTGTTCTCTTCCTTCAATCTGGTTAGGGTCGTGGAGAAAAGAAACAAAAAGGGAAATTTGCACTGGATCCTGATTCCTTGGAGGATCCAAAAAATAGAGAGACGCAGATAAATAATGAACTCTCAATCAAAAAAGTATTGAACTCCCAAAATTTTTTGCAAATGAACAAATTTCTGCAAGTCATATTTTTTGTACGAGAAGAGTGAATGAGATCAATTAGGTATCCGGAATCTACATCGCCAGAATATAATTTATTATGAACAAAAATCCTGAAGAAGTCTTCTTTCTCAATTTTTAAGTTTTGTTAAATATTATTTGTATATCTATGATTTAAAAAATTGAAATGTTGAAGGTTTTGAGAATTAAAAAATTTTATAAGTACCTAGGTAAAGGTATTATTCAAATCAACTTGTTTCACAAAATTTTACAAACTCAGAACTCTTGTATACTACATAATACTCTTATATTTATTTTCATTTTGAAGTAAAATTTTGAATATGATTTGATCAAGTTTTAAAATCTTAAGATGCTTGCTTGATTACGCCTTCAATGCGAAAAATGAGAAAAATTTGTATACAGGGTGGCCCTTATGGAAGATCTCAACAGAAAATCGTTAAACTAAGTTAAGGTTTCTCAATTTTAGATCAAAAATACTTCAAAATAATAAAGCCTCGCCCAAAACAATGGGAATTATGTTTTTCCGGAGCGATAATTTTATGGCTCACAATCTGATTTTCTCAACTTTTTTTTAGGATGATTACCTACGTTAGTTTTTTCCAAAAATTGAGTTTTATATTCTTTTCAATTTTTTTGTAAGCCCTCAAGTTTTTTAAATGAAGAATGTTTGATTTCACCTTCTAAATTCATTCTTACTAATACATACGAGTACCTATTAATTACTTAGGTACTTGATTTCAAAATGAATCTAAATTTTTTGATTATTTTTTCATAAATTTGAGGACATGAGGTAGGTTTCCTTTCAAAAGAGCAAATAGTAGGTATTTTTTCTCCAAAAAAAAAAAAAAAAAAAAAAAAAAACCTGTAGAAAACAAACCCAGTTGAAAAACCTCACTATACACAAAATTTAACCCGGTTATATAACAAACTTTCTCCCCTGGGGACTTTCTCGAAGCCCATTGGGCTATTGACCAATCCGCTGTTAGGATTAAATCGGCGTTACAGCCGACAATTTTGTTCATTGACGGAAACAAATACAGCTCGAGTAAATTTTCGAAAAGCTTATCAATTTAAAGACGCGAACGACATTTTACGAGAGCGACATTAAACGTCAATTATTAATACTCTTAAGTCAAGCTTTTAATTCCCTTAAGCGCGTAAATTCTTATTAATTATAATCTAAGTCTCCGAATGAAGTTCGTAAATCGACGCGATATAATTTAAAGTCTACGAGTATAACTCGCCTATAATACTGGAAAATATTCCGGCACATTACCCAAGCCCCTTTTCATTCTTTTTTTCCCCCTCGATAATCGAACGTGGTGCTTTTTTAATATGTTTTAAGGTAATATTTCTTAAGGTTTTAACACTTTTAGAGGCTTTTATGGTGTACGTAAATGATTTACAGAAATATACACCGCTACATCCAGATTATATAGTATTTTGGGTATATCTATAGCGTAGTATAACAAGTTTACACGCCGGGATCAGCATAAAACCGTATTACAAGGCCTTTACCATACGTGTCCCGAACACGACAATAAGATAATGAAGTCGTAAAATGTGTATGCGTAGCGTAAACTGAATGTCCAACTCCAAACTATGGGATGTGTACCATAGAAAAGTATTTCGTAGTAGTTTTTTCCTCTTTTTACTTCTTCACGGTTGAAAATTTTTAGCGTGGAAATAACGGATAGCTACCACAAAGAATGAATAAAATTAACGAAAAAATCCGACCAGCTTTTTCGTTCCAACCTAAGTACTTTTTACAGAGATATCTATAGACGGAGAAAAAAACACACTCAGACAAGAATGACACTTAAAATCAATTCGCTATTCTTCAAAGTACTATTATTTAATTTATCATTGCTTTAACGATACGTGCTTTTTCTTTTGTTAACTCGAGCCCGAGTCGTAGTCGGTGGATTTTTTCGGTTTATTTTTTCCCCCAGACTCGTAGACAGTTGAAAATTTCCAAGACAAATGCTACAAATTACGTTACGAAAGCATTTTTCCGTTTTAATTAACGTAGGTATTCTTATGTTTGTACACGAGTTTGTTCGCCTCCAGTATCCGTTTGTTCTTGTGAAGTGAATTTCCAAAGACGTGAAATCTGGAGCACCGTTCATATTACGAGTAAATGCCTTTGCACCTCGTGTTCGATTCGCGTTTCTTGGAAAACCAAACCCTTCGACTTGGCACTTTACATCTGCAGCCGGCCACGATCTTATTCAATAGATAAGGAGGAGAAAACGATAGGAGGTCAAAATCTGTACAAAAATCCAAAACACCGAACCCGCGAAGTCGATAATGTAACAAAACGGGGCTGAAAAAAATAACAACAATGTGGCTGATTTTCTGGTAATGTTGTTAATGTCACACATCCTCTCGAATCTCGATGGTTTCTCGCTACAATATCCTATTGTAAATTATTTACCAGGAGATGGTCGGGTTTGGCGATGGTTGTTTATAAAAAAAAAGAAGAAAAGGTGTCGGTGTATACATAAGGCTTTTTCGAACTGGTTTTATGTATTATTTTGACACACGTTCGCTTGTCTTTTTACTCGCCTTTGGTGGCGGAACAAAACATTTTAAGAGAAAATAGGGGTGAAGATATCTTTATACACTGTACGGTTTTTTTGTTTTTTTTCCTGTCCGAAATTTTAGAGCTATTTATGATACCTATGCTTGTTCATTGTATTATGTACACTATCTTCGTGCTGAAGCAAAAAATCATCGGCCAAACCCTTGCGAAAAGCGAGATGTGCGTTGAAAGTATGTGATGTGTGTGCAGGAGCTTTGACCAACAGACGAGTCTCAAACTGTCACGTTAAATATGTAATTAACGACGACGAATATACCAAAGTAGAGTGTAAAGGGTTGGTTTTGAAAAAAATGCAAATGAAAGACAGCTGTCCCTTGTGGTATAAAAATCCTCGCCTACGATCGCTTTTTGATGTGTAAATTTTTCATCCAATCAATTTCCCTCTTGTTCTCGCTTTCTTCCAGTATTTAAAAGTTGTAAATGTACTTTCGCCAGATGAAAATCGCATTTGTTTCCGGTAGAACAACCAGTTACTGGATGATGATGATGAAGTGGAAAGGACAAGTAGATTATCGATTGGATTACGGCAACTTTTTTCATAGAAGAATGTGAAGTCTATATTATGTACATATGTAAGGTATTATCCCTTCCAATTCAGGAAATTCAAATTTAACGACAGAAAAAATGTAAAAGTAAAAATTGTAACGTAACGACTGATGATGGTAAAAAATTCATTCAGAAAACTACATTTGGGAAAAATAACAATAAGAAGCAAAATTGAACGAAGATAGATTATGAATTTTGAAAATTGAGTAAATCCCCTTACAATGAATTCAATAAAAATTGAGTTTGAACGTAATGAAATAAGTAAATCAGTATTTTGGAAGAAGCACAGAAAATAATAATTCAATTACCTCGTTGATATTGTTCGCAAAATGAAGATTAATTCGCAGCAGAGAAAAAAAATTGATACAGCAAAATGTTTTGTAACGCTGAAAAATTAATTTCCAGGGCCCATCATTTCAAAATTTCAAAAGTGAGATGAATAAAAAATTTCTTGATGGCTCAAATTTGAAGGAAAAAAATCTTGTGGAGGAAATAGAAGTGAAAGCTCACAAATGCGAATTTCTTGGCAACAATTTTAAAAAGATTTTTTTAAAGGGCTGAAATTGGACATTTTTGAGCAATTGAACTACATTTCCTAATTGCCCATTTCCACGTACAAAATTTTCTGTTAAAATATATGTACCTATATACATACCCATTAAAGCACTAGTTTCTCCTATACATAATATTGTCACACAAGCTCTACTTTAAAACGCATTAGGTAATAATTAAAATCTAGAAAATAAAACATTCAAATAACGTCTTCTACTCCAGTCCATATAGAAATCGTCCCTCTCATTTCAACGAGTAAATACATTGATTTTTATATACCCATTTGGAACCTATCTGATCGTATTTTTAACTACTGCATAGCACTGTGTGTGCTTTTGTAAATAGGCCTCTATGCCCAATTGCCCATTGGTGTAAATGCAACGAAAATATATCAGTGTTAATTGCAACAAAATAATCAGTAAAATCTCCAACTCTCAACTCTCGTTTGTAAACATTCAACAAATCTTTGCAGCTCGATCGAATTATTTATTACGGTTCTGTACTTCGTAGAGATAGTGTGCGAGAAACGAAGAGATAGATAGAAAAAAAGGCCCGGATGCTTTATTTTTTTTATAGCGGTATGAAATTTCGTTTGTTGTTTAAATTTATAGCGATGATTATTTTCACGTTTAAACGTTCACTAACCTTTCGAACCCAAAGGATTTAATTGGAATTCAATACGGTCGCAGCTTATCGCGCATAATAATCTATCGTCAATTTTTCCATTTATACTTTCTCTTATGCATTCTCTCAGGGATGGAAATTTTATGGAAATGAATGAATTTACAAAATGATACGAAAATCTCGTACTTACTTACTCGTATTCATAGACATTGTGTAAGAGATTTTCGATGAGAAGATTAGCCAAGTATACGTATTAAAAAGGTATACACGCACACTATGCTAATACTAACGTAACTTAGTCGTAAGTACGATACATAAACATACCTACGACCAAATGCTCGCATATTTTCAAGTATCCAATTTCATATTGTAGGCGGTAGTACACTACATGAGAAATTTCCAAAATGAAAAATTCCATTCATAATGTTTTTATCAGTGAATAAGATTCAAAATACCCTGATTTATTAACGAAAATAACACGCCAGCCTGAAAATTCGTTCCGAATACACGCACTAGATAAGTAAGTACATAATATCGGATCCCGCATCGTGGTACATACCTAGACCTACTTACTAGTATACGACTACGAGAGTATTTCTAGCTGAGTCAAGCTACTCTATCCTCAGAGCACTATAAAGCACGATTCCGTATGTGATTTTTATTAATTTGTGTTCATGTTCGGTGTCATTGTTATGGTTTTAATAAATTTAATGATTAATGAAATCATTATTCATCATTTCGTTAGGATTTTGAATAACAGCCAAAGCTTCTCTGCCTGTACAGTAATACGAGCGTTTCAACGTCGAATATACTTATGCTGTACTTAGGTCAATTAAAACAGTTCCACATAGAGAGATCTACATCAGGGCATCAGGGATATCCACATCCAGTATTCGATGTGAATGTGATGGATACTTTTTTACAATTGAGGTGCACTCAGGCTATTGCTCCCTTCTTGCTTGATTTTTTCTCGAGGGTAAATTTCAATTTATTTTCATTGCATCGATAATAAATCCGTCGAAATGTTAATTGAATATATTTAAAAATACACAAAAAAAAGTTATCGACGGTTACAAAATTCATCCCTCGAAGGTGAAGTTTTTACGCAAATGAATTCAATTTTCCAATACCTACGCAACAAATCAACAACCGTTAGCTTGGCTGCGTTTTTCATTTTCGAAGCGAAAAAAAATACACCGAGTTGTAATTGTTGCGAAAATTGTTAGCGAAAGAAAAGTTAGTTAGTTGAGGGAGGTGATTTATCGCCTTATACAGCAAAATGAAAGGTAGGTACCTACGAAAAATTTATGAAGTTTTTTATCTTTCCACTTCAATTGGGAAGTAATCGTAGGAAACAAAACTACACACCAAGTTACGAAGGCGGTAATAGGGCAGAAGTACCAAAAAGAAACCGCGACTTCATCTCGGCTCTTTTGTATAGCGAAATGATGAGTCAAGCGAAACTTTTAACCCCAAGTGATTTTTTCCTCACAATCTAAGTGTACGGCATGAATTTTCGCTTTCGCACGTTATAATTAAAAATTATAAATTGTATTCGTCCTCCTCGAGGTCGATGAACACTGATAATTGTGCCATTCGAGATGAAATGAACTACCTATAGGTATACGTGTGAGATGAACGGGAAGCATGGTTACGGTGCGGTGTTGTTTTCATTTTAGAGATTTCTTCGCGGCCATGTACGAGTATATGGGCAAGTTTCGAAGAACAAATTATCGAAAATGGAATTATAAACTTTGGAAATAACGTATAACTAATTGAAACGCCTGTCGTATAGAAATTAAATTGAAAAGATGGATGATAAGGTATTATCTGCTACAGAAAAAAATTATATAAGTACATACAAGAAATATCTACGAACTGTAATTTCAAGGAGAATAGGAATTTTTTATTAAAATAAAAGCACCTTCATAAATGGGCGCCTAATGTATTTTTCTACACTTCTAAGTGAGCAAACTTTTATCATTTTGTGATAAATTGTGAAAAAAAAGTAGTCAATCATAATACATATTGCCGAATCCTATATCATCCCTCCCTCATTCACTTTTTTCAAGTTTTATGGTGGAGAGGTATGAGCTCGCAGCACCATACTCAACCTGTTTTGGGAAAAATGGTGCAGTTCCAAATGATATTATTTGAGATTCTACCTCGATCTATTGCCATCAAAATCGAATATCATTTTTATGGCTCTAGGTACTGAGTGGTTGAAAATTTGTAAATACATACATACTTAGCTTATTTCTGGGAAAATTTTGATTTTGAAAATATTTTCTTCTTAGATATTTTGAATAAATTATGCCAAAGTATCAAAAGCCATCATTTCTGGAATTGATACACCACCAAAGCTAATTTCAGAATCAGGTGCTGAATTTCATTTTAAAATTTTCACATTTTATTGATCGGAATATGGAATTCAACTTTTGAAATTTGGTTTGGATGAATGGATGCATTTTCAATTTTTTTTAATCGTCTAAAATCTTTTTATCCTTTGGGATACCTTACTTGCCATTTAAAAAAACAACAATAACTGATAGAAGTTCAAAAATTTTACCGCCCTTCAATTTTGCCGCTCCTAGGGACCGCCTGATCAGGCCAATTGGAAAACGTGGCTCTGTCCAACCCCTCATTACCAATTTCCACAAAGTTTAGTTATATTTTGCTCTCGTAAGCTACGATTGCTGTACTTTTACACATGTATTAATATAAATTAGGACACCCTGTATATTACATATTATGGTATTGTATTAAAATTCATTCCTCGTAATACGAATCCAGTATGAATTCTGCTTTTGGGATTTCATCGAAAACGCCAAAGTTTGAATAACCAATTCATGTAAGTATCTGACCGTAGAACTCGAATATGTTGAAATTAAAACCTCGTTGCTCGACGCGAGAAACATCTGAAAATTTCAAACACTCTGCAAACGAATAGGTAGGTACTCGTTGTATTGAGAATTCTGCGCAGAGCAAAGCGTAGCATAAGGTATACTCGATACGATGGAAATCGGAGATTTATTGCGAGCAAAAATCGAGCTTACCTTTTTAGCCAAAAGTAGGAAACGAAAATCCGTCGAATATTTCCAAAAGCTGAAAACACGATCAAAGGTTTACAGCTATGTGAAAACTGTAGGGAGGAGGAAGAGACCGGAGTTACCTACGATACGAATGTAATATCAATACCAAAACACATGTACCACCTAAACCTCGAATGTATTGTCGAGTAACGTAACGTATGTGAACACCATTGGCACGTGATATTCGATCCACAGTTGGACTAATATATTAAACCCTATTAAAATTAATTATCCTACTCGTAACTCACGACGGAATATGAGTGAATGCGATGAAAAAAGACAGCCAACGAGTCGTGTACTGGTATTAAAGTAAAATTAAAACGAACACGGCTACTTGGTATAATTTCGCTCGCAGCTGGATGGTAATATGGCCACTCGGCAGGGAGGTGACGACATCTTGTAAACTTAGGAATCGTTGGTAGGTAATGGAGACAGGCTTTCTCGATTATCAACGTATAAATAAATTTAATTAAAGATACGTTATGCCCGATACATTCGACGAGGCGGTCGACACAAGTTCGATTCTTAATCATGTCGTCATTGCGAGACTCATCTCTTCTACGTACGTACAAGTTTCGAATTTCAGAGACAGAAAAGAAAGAAATATGTTTAGTCATTGGTCTTCCGAACATGTACATTATCTGTCTTTTAGTCGTTGTGTAAATATGTACGAGTCCGGCGAAATGAATTATTAACTCTAGGAAATCTCTGTATATACAGAACCAATAACGATGGCGAATTTCTTTCGCTTGTTGGTCTTTTCGGTTAGCTACAAAATATTTTAGCCTTTCTTTGGACGACACATTGGCTCGCCGGCTCGCGAGCAGCTTGGACCACACAACACCACACCACATAAGACCAGTAACGAGTAACCTGTTGGGTACTTCAAATATTCGAGTAGTCGATAATAAAATCTCGTTAGTCTTATTTAAACGCAACGATTAGGTAGAATTTTACTTCTATAAACAGTGTCTATTGAAAAGAGTAGCGTGGGTTAAACTATCGACAAGTAAGATCGCATATATACAGGTACCTAAACCTATACTAAGTCATCGTGTGTATGTATAAGAATCAATTTAGAATTCAGTCGACGACGATAAAAATGAGCATTCAACAAGGTCTAACTATGAACGTAGAATTAATCAAACTAAACGACGTTTTCATTGAATAAATAAAAACCAACGCAACGAATGCGCTTTTCGCTTTTACAAATTGACATCATCAAAAGCTCGTAATTAATTTTCACGTTACTCATAAAAATACCTACCTAGTTAAACTGCTGGCTAAGCATGAAAGCTCAACATTTCACTGAATAGATGAAGACTTCCGAACGAATGATTGTCTTCTCTCTTCTCTATCTCGAACAAATTTTTAAATCGCGTTTCTTTAGGTAGGTATACCTAAGAGATTTAAAGTAGCTAGGAATATCTTAATTTTACTTCTCACTCGTTCTCACACAGCGTATTTTCGCCGACTGCTATCCAACGACGATAAAATACGTAATTTCAATTTCATGCGCGATGGTTTTCACAACCGCGCGTTTGTTTGGTAGGTGCCTCAACTTAGCTCGTATACCAAAGTACAATTCAAACGTTTCCCCTAACTCCTTGGTAGGTACATATATCTTTATTTCATTAAAATTCAGCCTAAATTGTTTCATTTCTTGTTTGAATTGTCTAAATATTACACAGGGATGCTTCATACGAGAAGACGAAATAAAACTACCGGAAATCTTGTGTTGTTCATCCAAATGAAATGATTTTTTTCTCCGAGTCCTACCCTCTGATAAATTTTTCAACTGAAGAATTAATTTTATACTTATGTTGAGTACTTATTTTACAAACGAGCGTTTAATTTAGTTTGAAATTGGAATGGCTAATCTGCTATGTGAAGGGTTGGGAATTCGATCATAACTGGAGAATTTTTCATCTCAATGCCATAAACTTATTCGAAAAAAGTTAGCAAGGAATCATTTGAACTAGTGCAACACTCCCCCGTCATCAAAATTTTATGTTGCTAAAAAGCGTACTTTTAAAAAATTTTTAAATTCTGTCAAAAAATGTGTAGGTAGGTACCTAATTTGTATTTGTATTTGTATTTTTTTTTTTTTGAATGAAACAACTCTGCGTCATTCCGGTATCTTCAACAAGTTTTTAATCTCAGCGTCCGAAGACCAGAAAAATGTAGCCACTTTTCTTACTATCAAAACTTTTCAAATTACTACAAAATACTTTTTAACACTTTTTCTGATTACTGGGCACTTTAAAGTATTTTCTCGGGCTTTAGAAACGTCGCCTATCCACCTCTGCTGAAAAATTATTGCATTCAACTCACAAATTCTGCATTAAGCTTTATATACCTATCTGAAGATTCATGTTTTCATTAAAGATATTTTTTCATCACTCAAAAGTCAAAAAATCGGATTTTATGCCAGATAAGTTATGAAAAAACCACTACGATTTAACTAGAAGAATTCTTGAAAGCGCTAGTAGAATTAAGAGGGAAGTAATGTGGAAGGAAGGATGGTTGATGAGTTCTGAAAAATACTTCCAAAACGAAAAAATCAAATTAGAGGACAGGACAAAATCTGAGAAACGCTGCGTTCAAATTTTTGTAGACATTTTGAAAGAGTCTACAAATGCACCCCCCCCCTCTCGCTGAAAAACTTGTGGCAAAGAATGTATTTATATAGGTACCTAATAAACTTGTATTTGTACGTATTACGTATTATTTACAAATAGAAAAGAACCTCGAATGAACTTTAAGCTAATAGCTAACGTTTGAAACAATAATTATTATCCATTAGGTATACAGATCAGCTTTGCACTTCAACAGCAATTAATGTACATACCTAATCGGTTCCTGAAAATTAGGTGATTCCAGAAATGTATCTAGATCTACGAACTCTAATGTAGTAATTATTTTTTAAATCACCTCAATAAGTACCATTTACTCCTGTTTTTTTTTAAAAAATAATTGTAGGTAATAGATGTAAAAAACCGTCGCTGGCGTCGTTCCGCCTCTCATCTTCTCTTTCTATAAGTTTAATCATAATCATAATGCAGTAAAAACAGCTATATAAAGAGGCTGGTCAAGTCCGTTTGTAAACACGACTTCTAGTATATCGAGGTACCTCTGAAAAAAAAATGTGCACACACATGAAGACTTAATAAACCTAAAAGCGAAGAAGTGCTAACACCTGAACATTTGAAAGAAAATAAAATTACATAGTAGGAGAATTATCCCATATGCCCGTGAAGGCAAAAAAAAACACGTATATAGTAAACTATATCGAACCATTTTATTATTTTATATTTCGTTCTAATTCAGTAATCTATTACGAAACTTTTAACGTAGTCAAGAAAATGGTAAGATTCGAAGTCAAACGATGATGAAATGTGCGATGAAATTGACCGACGTGATGTATTTGTCGGATTACCGCTCTTTTCGTCGAGTGGTGGTTTGGGAAGAAAAGGGCCACCCGGACATCCTAAGAAGCTTAAAAGATCACTGATAAAATCCTTGTGGCGGAATATTTTTCAATAAAAAAGGATTTATTTTATTTTTTTCTACATAGTACGCGTGTACTCTAGAGGAAACGCAAATCGGATAACGTAAATTACGCTTACATGATAAATCGAATGACTTTTCCAGTATGTGTATCCTGGAACACGGTGTACTATATGGTATGCTGTTTTTTTTCTAATGAAATGCAATTTGTATATATATTTTCGCGATGCGGTGTCATTACTCTGAAACTATTGAGTCGTCTGAAACAGATGAGAGAACGCGGAACTCGTTTTTTTCCTTCCCCTTGGTGAGTTTTTTTTTTCATTCATTCATTTCCATACATACGCGAGTGTTTGTGCGTATCTTGATACAAAGGCAAAGGCCACAATATTCGTTAGAAATTACTTTATAAATTTTTATGACAATCACCGTCGTCAGCGTAGGTACATAGGTACTACATACATACAAATGAACGTTTTTGAAATAATTGAGGCGATATGTCAAGTTTTTTTATACGGTAAAATAATTGAAACTCATGCCGAGATTATTTTTCATCCGTACTCGTATTCATCCTAGTCCGGTCCGCGTTGTTCGATCGATGTTCATCGACAATGATTACGACGCGACGTCGAGAATCCTATATAGTTTTGCTTTGGCTGATGTTTAGGTACCTATGTTCAACCAAGACCCCTATTTTAGGCCTCTTAGGCAAGGGAAAATTTCACTTTGAGGGCAGATGTTACGTTGCAGTGCTATAGCTTTTATGTAAATGTTGAAAGTCAAGTTTCAGCCAACGTTCTGAGTTGCCTTAACTATTTGCCGACGTTTATGTTATGTTATTTTATTTTATGAAAATATTTCGCCAAGTTTGAACTATAGGTGTGTACCTACTAAATTTTGGGGGTGAATAAATATATATTCTCGGATTCGTCAAGCTTTTCGTAATACTTAATTATCGAAATATTATTTCAATGGGTCGCGATTTTTTTTTTCTCAAGACAGTTTTGGAATAAATGGAGATTTGAAATGAACGATTTCTTTTATTTAAAGGTACCTAAAATCTACAGCAGCATCATGATACCCAAAGACTGCAGATTATTGATCAAGGAAACATTTTAGTTTGATTTTCCAGTGGTTTGTTCTATGAAGGGGTGGAAATTGGAATCAAAAAAATGAGTTGGTATTTGTGCTCAGCATCCTCGAAAATGTATAAAACGATGTCACACAATATTTGACATTTCTTGATATTTTGATTAAGATTTTGAGGCTCTGTATTCTTCTTCCAATTTTTCTAATCCCATACTTCAATCACGAAAATTTCAGAGTTGTAAATATTCCAAAAAAATGCGCACTTCCTGGATTAAAACAATTTTTATCAATAGTTATTCCAAAATTTGGCACAAGCTTTTAACAATTGAGCTTTCAAAAAAACTTACCTTCGAAGTTTAGAATTTTTGGAGAAAATATTTTTGAAAATACCTACTCTTAATTTCTTTCAAGACAACGCTGATGGATCTTCTCCCAGTTATAGGCAGTCATGAGCGATCAAACTTCAAAGCTGTGCAATTTTCCCTCTCTCCAGGTGTGAGGTATCTGGAAAATTCTACATTTTTGAATAAGTAGTATTTTTCTGGAGAGAATTTTTCATTTATTGAAACATCAAAAAAATCACGTCCATACAACATGTTACATCAGTCAAATAAAATCATCAATTTTCAAGTCATTCTTTATACCCGGTCACCATAATTTTCCAGTTGGTACTTTGCGGGAAAAAAATATCTAAAAAAAAAACGTCGCGAAGGAAATTTAAAAACTCACCGCAACTCGATAAAAATCACCAAACATAGAAACGTATTTTAATTAAATTTCCATAGTTGCCTTTTTTCCCTCTGACACCCATCAAAAAAGGCACCTTTTTTTGCAAAATGTAATTAAACTACATAATCCTTGGGACCGAAATCAGCCTTACATATGAAATGAGAATGAGAATGACATTTGGAGAAAAATGCCGCTTTGTCGGATACCAACCAAGGTTTGGAAAAAAAGCTCGCCAACATTTCGACAAGGGTCTCATCTCGTATCCATTTCCTCCCTAGCACGATATCAGATACGGTTTCCAAACATGGTCTCGGCGTATACGACGATATACGTATAATGGAAAATTCATCGTCGAAAACTATTGTCAGCGACGAAGAAACTGTCATGGCTGAAAAATCTGAGACAATAGACCGGAATAGACGAACGTACATATTGTAGTCTGCGTAAGTAAACGTATAGATGCGTCGCCAATATACTCGTTCAAGCTACGAATTATATCGACTATCGAGCCAATACCTCTGTGATCGATTTTCTGGTCGTAATAAATCAGAAGATAGATATACGTACCTCGTATAGTATGTGTAATGTGTATTATACCGATAGTTTGTAAGTTTATTCAGTTGGCCCACGCAGTTCATCTCCCTTCTCTTTGTCTTTATTCCAAGTATGGAAAAATTTCAATTCCCAGACCTGTCATGTCTGTATAATACGGAGCAATCATCGTCACCGGCACGACCATATTTTTAAACATGTTTTCGATCAATTGCTAGTAGGTACTGGAAAGGAGAAAAAAAATTCCCACTAAGCGGTACGTTAATACGTGCTTTTCCTCACTACTTACACCGCATATACCTACAAACACTTGGCACCGAAAACCCAGATGTCGATACTTTTCCCATTTCTGTTCCTCTCTTAACCCTTTGGACACTACGCGATGAATAAGGGAGGAGTGGAAAATACGAGTACACCATGGAAATTTTCATCTGTCCTGTCGCTCGGATGGAGCTGCATCATCGAAATATAGAGGAAATGCGTTTTATAGGGGCTGCATTATACTTGTACTCGTATGTAGTAGTATTGTCCGCATAGTAGACCGGCAGGAATGAAACTTTATACAATAAATTATGCGTCAGTGGGAGGATGAATGGTACATAAGAGAATATTATGGAGTAGGAGTGTAAATGGGAGGTGCAAATATATACATTTCATACGCATAAGTAAAAACATTTGAAAGGAAAAAAAAGAGTTGTTGATAATATCTACATACATTTGATTGATATATATTCGAATAACATTCTTGAATAATTTTTTTATTTCCTACCGGTTAAATTATAATTTGCATTCCAATAAGATAAGGAATCCAGATCGCTACAAACACGTCCGGAAAACCTACCTTCATAATTATTTTCAAATTCCCTCGTAACATTTCCATTTCAACCGAAGTAAAAAAAAAAAAACTTTCAATAGTATACAATCAAAAAGCACAACATCGAATAATTTCTACGCTATTCTGTTTCTGAATCGAAACTCGTCGAATAAAAGAAAAACTTTCAACACAACTTTTTGCAATTTTTTCAAACGTGGAAAAATTTTGCACCTGATTTTATTATCGAAGTGAATACTAAATGTAGTGGGAGAAAAATGAAAAGAAAAGGAGAGAGATTAATTAAGCAGAGAAGGGTTCAATGGTCAACATAATTATACCTGCTACAGAAAAAATTCAAAAATAATAGTTAATTATTTCAAGAGGGGAATAAAATAATGCGAACGCAGATAACGAGAACGCAATAAAGAGCTTTTATGAGCGGGTAAGAGTATTCTTTCTACTTCGAAAAATTCAAAAGATGAAAAATTTATTTTGAAAGTTGAAACGAGCCTTATGGACGTTTTAGATTTTCATCCTCAATTTCAACTAGCTCAGAATTTTTGAACTGAACAAACCTACATCAAAAGAGCAAACAGTTTTCAGATGTTGAAAAGAGGAAAAAATTTCATTATGAAAATATCTAAGCATTTTCTGGTGTTGAAAAAAGTGACTGTGGACTTCGATAGATTATGAATTAAAAATTAATATTCTGAAGAACGTTTTTTTTTCAATAATTCATTTTTTCAAAGAACTCTTGACAATTTTTTTAATGTTTTTGTAGTTTTTTAAAATTTTTATGGAGTAATTTTTTTCATTCTTTCTGTTGCAACTGATGCAGATTCATCTTCCATCAACCACTCAAAATATTATTTCGCTTGCATGTACTAGATTGATGGAGAAGCGGAGGGATCTCGTTTTCGTATTAGTCTTTGGTGTATATGCTTCAGGTTTTCTCTCTCCTTTTCCACTTCTCATTTCCATCAAAAAATCACTTATTAATAAAAAATCAGAAAAAGATTGTACACATTGATATTTTCTTAACAATTTTTCCTAAAACTCCGATCAGTATGGAAAAAACCAATTTACAATAATGTTTCGAGTAGGTACCTAATTTATTTGCATGGTTTTCTCATATCTCGCTTTAAATTACACAATAAAACACAAAAAGTCGTAGCTTTTCCTACAAAATTTTTTACTTCGTATTAAAGTTTTCAGCTAGCTTTTCCGATTTTTAATGTTGAATTCCTTCCGATACTGAATCATGGGAACCATGTATCGTTAAATTTTTCGCAAAAAATCAACTCCTCTCTTTTCAAAATACGGCGAAGTATTTCACCATTTCAGTTTCAAGTCAGTTCATCGTTATTCATTATATATACAACGACTTCGGAGAAATTTTTTTCATACGCGAGTGCATTATCCATACAATTCCCGCGGAACAGCGAATCGGTTGCATAATAAAATTGACGACATTTTCTCGTATACTATGCATAATTTACGAGTCGTTCGTTGGTAGTACAGTATCAGGCGAAAGTATTCGTATTACAAAATAGTATACCCTTATACCACGAGTACGATTTGCAGTTTTTTTTCAATCTCAATGACAGAGTTTCAGCAGCACGTATCTACGTATAGAAAAATAAAATAAAATTTACTTGTATACTGTACACACGTATCGTGTGAGAGACGTACTATTTGAGAACAACTAGAGACTGACTAAATGCGCAATTGTGCATGAAGGTAATTACGAATATCTAAAAAGCACACAATATTATACACATAAGACCGAGTGAGAAAATTCGTCCAATAATGATTTTACTATTGAAGAAGCGCATCGATAAAAAGGGAAGATTATGGTGTTGGTGAATACAAAAACAGGGATGTACTGTACGTGAAAACATACAAAAGACCGATGAGTATGTGTACTGTGTAGTGTGTAGTACATAGGTACTTTAAACCTTTCAGACAACTCTTCGATTACAGATAGAACACGCTTTTGTTTGGCAACTGTATCGGAAAAAAGTTTTACAGACATTTGGCAACCTTTGCTCCCCCAGTCATTGGTTTAAATATCATAATCGACTAGGATCTGTTTTATGTACATTTAGGATACCGCGAGTATGGAGATGATTTACGCGATTAAAATCTAGGCCTGTACGTAGGCGTGTATTGTACGCATACTGCATTTATACGTGATTTAGCCAAGATGAGATTTAAATTGAATGGTGTACAGTTAAGTATGTATATTTATGTGCGATATTTATTGCGTTCGGAGATTCGGAGTTGTTTTAAAATTGAATTTTTAACCCCTTTTGCTGCCTATTAATGCCAAATGCGAAGAAAGATTTAGTTGGGGGTTCCAATAGTCCACCTGATCACTATACGAGTGTGGATGCTTTTTAAATACCAACTTAACGAAGGGTCCTCGAAGCTGTTTACGTTGTTGGTCGCTTTCGGCATAGTTTAATACAAAGTGCGAGGTGACATTATACATCGACCATGTCTGTTACGCTTCATTATACCATGTATGCCCCTAATACCATTTCACACCACTTCAGGTACGTTTGGTAGGTAAGTATACAAGACGATTTTAGCGCAGTAGCGCTTTAGCAAGATGTGTTGAAAATTTTCAAGAATTACAATAAATGCAATGGGTTTACATTTGAATATACTTGTATATAGATAACCATTTTTTCCCATGAAAACATGTAATTGGATGGTCCAGGTACCCCGCACCTCATTCTTCTCAATTTTGGAGTGGTTTCTTTTTTTCAATTTTTAAAATCCCTAAGGGAAGTATAATGGGAGTAGCAATAAAACTAAAAAAATACCTACTTATATGCACTTATTTCGCTGGTGATATTCGAATAATTGTATGTAGATAGACATTACGTAGACAAGGAAACTGTCTGGACATACCTCGGCAATCAACAGCTTACTAATTGCCAAAGGATGATTATTATTATCTACTAATTTTCTTAAACGAAAATAAACATTCGTATAGGTACTAATAGAGTAACGAAATCACAGAAATTTTTCCCATCGTTTTCAACAACAAAATGATACTGAAAAATTTTCTCTTCGAAAAAATCTCAATTTCTATCCATAAGCTGGGTGATAAAATTTCACAATTCGTACCCAACGTGTTCGCCGAATATTTGCATAATTATATCATTAAACAAAATAAACACGAAGTTAACACCACTCTATTTCCTCGTTTTAACAATATAGTTCTGCAAACATTACAGATGCTACGGATGAAGTTGGCTTCGTAGAAATTCGCTAAACGCTCGGTGAAGTATGCAGGGGCAGTGGAGTACGGTTTCCTATATTTGAGTAGAATTACCGCGATGACGACATTGTGTTTTTTTAATTAAACAAACCAATGCCTTTTAAAAATTACCGCAAACATATACATACGTATATGTGTGCTGTGCTGTGGTGTGGTGTGGTGTTTTCATTAAGAACACACAACGCCATATTTGTAATCAGAGATGGATGAAGAGAAGAAAAACGTCGATGTGGGGCAAAACTGCTGAATTGGCTTTTTTTCTGTGCTCGTCCAACAGTGGAATAAAATGGAAAAAAATTCGTACAGGATTTTTCAGCAAATAATTTATAAAAATCGATGTGAAAATTTGAAGTCTCCTCTAAAAGAAGAATTTCGAATCATGGATATGTTTTCTGCTTGAATGATGAGTGATACCTATCAATTCTTTGATTTGTTTTAAAAATGAGACTGAATATCCAAAAGACTGCTATCAGCTTAAAATGAAACGGTGTCTAGAACCGATCAATTTTTTTTTCAAATTACATACATACATATCAAATTCAATACAATATTAAGAAATTGTCAAGATATTTTTTTTAATTTTCAAAAGTTTGATAAAATTTCAAGAATTGAACGCGATTTTTTTCCAATTTTTGAAATACAGACTTGATGTACAGAAATCTATTATTCAATGTTTCTTTTGAATTTGAACGTCCGAGGTAATTTTCTTACCTCTAAGTAAGTATACTTAGTATTTGCCCAATGAACCTCCATGAATTGAAAAATATAGAGGATGAGAAGGAAGTGAAGATTCGGAAAAATTTGTGAAAATATCGTTAGTTTTCATGCAGCTCCAAAAAACATAAAAATTCGCCCTTCCAGCCCAGCCGCTAAATTATGAAAAGTCTCATATCTTCTAGCTTGACTAACAACTATACGTACATTGGCAGCTCGCTTCAAATCATCTCCAGAGTTGAAAACGGCACCGAAATATGACAAAAGCGGCGCCTTTGTGCTATCCAATAGTACATATGTAGATGTCAGAAATATCCACTTCTATATCTACTGTACCTCTACCTAGTACCTACATCATACAATATGTTCGGTAAAGGCGCTCTTAGCATACAGTATATCTATCTCTAAAAACCCAGACTGTGTTACTAAACAGGTGTTTATCACGATTAATGCCCAACTGAGGTTATTTCAAAATACGTTTTGACTGAAAATAAACGCGACTGGGGATAGAAATTGTTTTACATAAAATGTCGATTTAAACACGAGCAAACATTTTCCAACATTGAAATCTTGGTGTAGTGTAACAAAATGTGATGACTTTGTAGCATTACCTAAAGGTACTATACATACTTATGTAGGTAATGTACTCGCACAAATACCGCATGTCTGTGGGTTCTGTATGTGCAGACCTACCCTGTAGTACTATATCTTACGCTGGGGAGGATATGCATACGAGCATATATCGCAGGAGCAGAAACGGTATAAAGTGAGCTTTGCGTGGCGGAATAAATTTCCAAGTCGTTCTCGTGGTACATGCGACTGTTTGCAGGTGATTTTTTTTTTCGGATTCGGACCATTCAAAAAACTGAGCGTCTTGCATGGGTTAAATTTATGCAGATATAGGTTTGTTTTTTGGCTCGAGTAGAAACAATTGTTTGGTAGTGAGAGGTGCTCGATTGTTATAATGCCAACATTGGTACCGGTATTGACATTTGCAAGACAAACGAACGATTAGATACGCTGAGTAAACATCATTCTCTTTGGGGTTTTTAATATTGTATGCGCACGCGGTCGTTGGTATACAGGTGCTTGTGTTGTTTTTTTTTCTTGCCTCTAAAAGCCTCTAAACGTTTCGTTTGGTTTAAAAGTCAACCATGTATAGTATTTTTTTTTTTTTTGGCTCCGACAAAATATTTTCTTTCACTTTTGGCTTGGCCGAACGAGTTGGTAGCTTTTTGGCGTGCACGATAGGTGGACTTAGACGAGGTTCAAATATCATTTTTCATATGACAATGGCTCTTGAAAAGCACCACATACGAGAAAAGTTTACGAGCTGGGAAAATATTTAGAGTCGGATAGGTTGACATTTTTATACAAATGTTTTCCACATTGTGACATTTGCTACATTTGGCCAAATAAATAGATATGTAGGTGCCTAACGAAAAGCTGGCGAAACTTGGTCAACAATAACGCATTCACTGCGCGTAAAAGATTTCCGCAGTATTTTCCGGTTATCCTACAAATTGATCGAAAGCTCCTGCTCCGGCAACAAGAGTTTACGACGACAGTATCGCAGCGATTCTTTTTTTCTTTTTTTTGGTCTAGAAAAAAGAAAGTGCTTCATATATCAATCAATATACTTACGAGTAATTTTACACGTTTAATTTTTTGTTCTTTTTTCATTTGCACGTTTAAAATATACAGATTAAAAAGAATACTAAATCACGCACCAATGTATATCTAGAACCTAACCACGAAATGAAGAATGAAAAAAAGGTCTTCTTTAAGTTTGGCTCTTCTCGTATTCCCTCCATCGTCTATACCCTTGTTCGGTTTGTGAACTTTCTATAAAGTAATAAGAAAGTTTATTTTTTTAATATTTACTTTTCGCCTACTGCTTATAATGTCACTTTAATCCCATGAAAATTACTTTTTCACCGCTTTCAATGCATCTATTATGCGCGTATAAAGTCTGCAAAAATTTCCTAATTTCAAATTAATTCGTATTCTCTTATTTTTCGCCAACTTTTTAATTTTTTTTCTTCTTTTTTTCCGCAAAGGCGAGAAATACTCAAAGTTTTTTTTTTTTTACAATTCGTATATTTTTCCCTTTATTTTCGCAAAGATTTTGATAATAAGTAAACAGTTTCGCAAGTATTTGAACAAATCTCGCAGGTCTTTGTTTTTTATAATTTTCACGCGATTAAAAAGTTTTTTTTGCTCGTTTCGATGAGTGCGCGAGTCAATTTTTTTTTGCGTAGTTCGTGGCTGAATTACGATCGCCTCCTGGGGATTAGGATGGTTTTTGAGTTGAATGCTCTTTCAGCAGCTGAAATTTGTTTATCGATATGATGAGTAAATAGAAGATAAGGCCGGATGCAATTTGCGATTATCATGATTCTTATCGAGGACGTATTAAGTAAAATAGCGGTTTATTATGCGAGCATAGATAGAATCAATCTTGATAAGATCATTTAGTAAGTACATAGGTATTTAATCTTTGTTGTCCTGCGATATGAAGCAATGAAAGATTACGCTTTGTGGGTATATTTTTAGTGTTCCAAGAATCTAGATAAGTAAATGATTTAAGATAAAGTATTTTTTAGTCTTTCTCAATTTCCTGAAGCCATTATCAGCAACCAGAGACACCGACTATTCAAAAAATAAAATAAAATGAAAAAAGTTTCGAGAGTTGACCAAATTTGGTGGAGACCTTTATTTTGAGTTGAAAGGTATGTACTCAGAAAATGAGGGTAAAGTCTCTTCTGCGAGGAAAATTTAAAACCATGGATATGTTTCTTGGTTCATGTCTACAATCAGGTGACTATAATATTTTCCAAGTTCTTTAATGTCAGACAAAAGACTATAGAACAGGCATGATTTTAAGATTTACTCGCAAAATTGTAATTTTTTATAAATTCTTAAACGTTGAACAAAATTTGGAGTCTCGAATAAAATTTGTCCTGACATAGGTATTAGGTACCATACCTAATACATATCAAAATCCATGAACGTTTTTTCCAAAAGTCTGACATAATGTCAAGAATTTATCGTGATTTTTGAATTTGAAAAAATATGACATGACATGACATCAGATCCAGAAAATCATTGATTTTTCCCCTAAATTTTCTAAAAAGTCAATTGATTTTCTTCCAAGTTTTCAAAAACTTGACATAATTTTAGAAAGTCAACTGTTTTTTTTTTTCAAGTTTGCAAAAGTCAGTGTTGTGACGCGGATAAGCGTCACACAAATTTCGGAATGACTACCGGCGCAAAAACATACCCATGTAAAAAGAAATCATCCTTGAAGGTGTTTCTGAAGGAAAGATATGGGTTCTCAAAGAGAGAAAATTTTCAAAAAAATTATGTTTTTTTTCGCTCTGATCCCTACTTAACTTAACTTGTTTTGAGAAAAATAGATCTTACAAAATAAATTTTGATAGCAATAGCCTAGATTGACGTAAAATCTCAAATATTACATATATTTTGGAACTGGACTGTTTTTCCCAAAACAAGCAGTTAAAGCAAGAAAAATGCGATTTTTTTTTTTTAGAATGCCCCTTTAGTACGGACCCATATCTCGCTTCTAGGGACACCTTCGGGGCTTAAAATTTTCTAAACTGGCTTTAAATTCAAAATAAAGGTTTTCACCAATTTGGTGAAAATATTTCGAATTTTCAGTTCGCAAATGAAAAGCTTTGGAATTTTTTTCACATACGTGTACTGGTACTCGTATTTCTGTCAGCGAAAACGTATCACTGCTAATACAGAATCAATTAGTTTTAGCTTACCGTTATAATCTGAATAGATAAAAAAATCTTTGTTTTTTCTCTCATTCGTTCTTTCTCGGGCTATTTCTTTTGAACTGGCGTTGATTAAAATCGTGTCTGGAAAGTGCAACGCGCCCACTCCCAAGTTTCACTCTTTATTTGCACCATATCGTTATTTACCAATGATAAGAATTCGCGTTTTAATTTTTTCTAGCTTGCAGATAAATACGTACATACAACTCGATAATGCACGCGCCAACTAGAGCATCAAAAACACCGCCGACTCTTTTCTTGTTTGATTTATTTCGTTGAAAGTTCATACTCGTGGATGCGATTTTTATGTCGCAAAATTGTAGAAATTTTAAATTGAAAAAAAAAAAAGGTAAAGAAGGGAGAGTAAGTTACTTCGCTATTTATCGCTAAAAAAATCTGTTTGAAGAGCAAGTCATCGTAGTGAGAGGATTTTTCAAGTGATCAATTCACTCGAGTCGAGTTTTCGATCAAGTGTCTGTACTTGAATGGTCAGAATCTCAATGAAGCTGCATGGAAATTTAGGTGTTATGTAGCAAGTATGCATTTATAAAATTTGCATTGCCGTATGGATGAGGTGAACGAATGAAGAATGAATTGGATAAGTAGGTATTCAAATGAGTGAGAATATTGAAATATGTGATCATATTTTCTCTTTTGAGGCAGATTTCAGGTAATTTGTGAGAACTAAATGACTCAAATTGGAATAATAATTTTTTGAAAGCTGACAATCAGCCATATTCTGCGTAATGGTAGTTTAGGTTATACTCCAAGTGGATGCCGCACGTGTATGAAAAACACACAAATATTCGAGTTTATTTTCCCATTATCACAGTGACAGGTCCTTCATTTGAACGGCATAAAAGTCAGTCATCATACCCCCTTCTCATGTTGAAAAACGAATCCCCAAATTAATTTCCATTATACCCATTCGGTCTTTGTTTCGAAGATTTCATCTTGTGTAATATGCTCAATAATTTTTTTTTCAGTTCGAACACGAACTCGATGACATATACGCACGTTCATGTTCATCACACAACACCAACGACGATGTATTCTAATTAGAAATTTCAATTTTCAGGGCGACGATTGCGATTGGGAAACGAATTTGTTTGATTAGAAGAAGAAAAAACACCAAAGTCGAGCCATACAGTACACCAAACGGTGACATGAGTCATGTCGTTTCCAAAGCAATATAGTAAATCGTGAAAAGACACGTGTCAACTTTTCAGTCGTCATTGGATTTCTCGTGGCGTGGTTTCGCCTTCTTGATATCTGTCGACGAGAAGCGAAGGAAAAAAATATCAAGAAATACGCGACTCTTGAGAAAGATAAACGAATATAAGCGAATAAGCATGGTTATATTTCATAATGATTGCCACTTCCTGTGGGTCGCTACCGTGATTTTTTTGACGTACGCAACATCGCTCGTCATCGCCGAACAAGGTAACAATTTGGATTTTTTATATTGCGCAAATTTTTCCGGTTTTGATGTGAACAATTGTAGAGAAAGTACCTTTAGTATCAATCAAACTGTTGAAAGTAATTTTATGACTGAATTGGAAGAATAAGATGCGGTGAACGTTTTTCCTTCGCATCCCTTTTCTTCTTGGATTTATTTTTTAGCTTGAAAGCTGACATATTGTCATTTCATCCATTGATTTTGTGAAGAAAAGTTTCCATCCGAGGTTGCCCCCTTGGCCCTTACACCTACAGCTTTTGTAGAGCTTAGAAAAGTTACCGAAATCCAATTTGAGAAATGTCTTGATCTAAAAAAATCCCAGAAGTATCCCTCAAACCACCTCACTCAAGTATTTATTTTTAGGCTTTTTACCATATTTCATAAACAATCATGAGGATTTTTCTAAATTTACTGAGTTGCTTTAAAGATTGAACAAAATTTATAGCTGTAAGAACAATGTGGGATTGAATTTTCTTCCAAATGAGCTATAACACTGGATACATGATTAATCGAAACAAGTCCTTCAGAAAAGTGGTTTATTCAACTTCAAATTTGAAGGAGCTATGGTCATTGACTCTTGAAGTCAGTAACTTTTACCTATACCATTCAAGTCGCTATACTTTAATTTGTGAAAATGGTTTTCTAAATTAGTAAAATAACTGTTCATGTTTGGTTTCAACATTCAACAACTAGATAAGTACCTACACTGAAATCAAATTTGGATTTCTTGAAACACTTGAAATTTTATGATTTTTTTCTATGATTTATAATTACTAGATTGTAACCTTCCAATTTTGGAAATAGGCCATCGCGACGGACGACTTTTTTTTGTCTATAGGGGCGGATTCATTAAAATTGTAAAAGAATCATGATTATTTTGAGAAAAACCTAATGCAATTTATCTTGCTGGACCTTTTTCTTAAAAAAAAAACTGTAGAGTAGAAAAGTTTTAAATAAGTAAGTATAATCGATCAATCGGAAAAGTAAAAAAATGCAAAAAGAATTAATTCGGATGATTTTATGCTAATGTTTTTTTACCCAAAAAAGATTGATTTTTTTGTGATGAAAAAGGCTACTGAATAGAAAAACTAAGAAGAAAAAATGTCGATGTAAGATGAAATTCAGTCCCGAAAATTTAGCATTTCGCATTTCTTAACGATATTTTTTTACATCCAGAAGAAAGCACTCATTTTTTTAAGTGAAGGGGAGGGGGTTAAAATGTGAGAAAATGTTATGAAAAAGTTTAAGAAAAGTATGAAAATCAGTTTTGCGAATTTGGAATTTCATCATAATATATTTTTACGTTGGGAAAAAGCCATCGTTGTTCGGTTCAAAACTGAAAAATGGTATAAAAAAAGTCGAGAAAAAGACAAATTATAATTTATTTTGGTAAGTACCTACCTACCTGAAAAAGATACGCAAGTTTTTTTGAGAAGACGGGCGCGAGGGAAAGAGAGATGGAGAGAAGAGGGGATTGAAACTGAAATTTGTAAAAAACATACAAAATAAGTTTTGCAAGTTGATATTTGTAATTCATCACAATAAGTTGTTCTAACTAAAAAAAAACTTCCGTTGAAAAAATTGTGAAGAGAAGTCGAGAAATTCAACTTGCGAATTTGCTGAACATACTGTCAATTCAAAACTGTTGCTATGACCTTTCTCTCTTTTCCTCCTTCCCTCCTTTTCTTCCTCCCTCCCCTCCTTCAAATGTACTTTACGAATGGTGCATCAAAAGCCGCAATCTCCTTGCGTTTTGTATCAAAATGTTTGGCAAACGAGAGCAAAATAATTTTCATTTGTTATTGCACCGTCTAGTACGAGTATTTTCCTCCAGAACATGATGAAAAAAAGAGGCGGAAAAATGAGCCATTATGCACCTTAACCAAAATTATTTGCCATAAGAATTACTCTTAACAACTGAACATTTTTTAAACGCTCGATTGAACGAGTCTGTAATTGAGACAACGCTCCGAACGGTGGAATTTTTCGCGAAATTCGTGTTCATAGACTATATTTTAAACACCGGATAAAACTAGAGAAGAAGCCCAGCGCATATGAAGTTTATGAAACCGGAAAAGTTTCGCACTTTTTCCAGCCTCGTGCATTACAACAATGTACTCACAAGATCGACATTTATATCGCGTGTTTCGCAGATGCATGCACAGCTTTTCATGCAGTTCGATAAACATTACCTATTAGAAAAGGACGCAAAAAGCGAACGTTTATAAAAGTGTTTTTTTTCCTATTTTTTATTTATTTGCTTCGAATGTTTTTTTTCGTACTTTTAAATATTTCGCACGCGCGTTTCTTTTCGACGACCATGGTTCGTTGTTATCTGTGATGGAAAAAAAAGTCAACTCTCTCTCTCCGCGTATGCTCTCGTACACGTCTTTTGCAAACTTTCCGTTGACATTTCAATATATGTCGGTACCGGAATTCGTATTATACATATTGTATGTGTGTGCACAATGTGAGAGAGTATACATAGTGGAGGAAATATGCTACATGATGAATGTCGCTGAAATGTTTTCCTTCTTTGTTTACTTTAGTTGTGTAGACTTTTTCCTCGCGTTTTGAGTGGTCATTGACATAATCAATATTAAATCTATTTGAGCGAGATGATTTCCATTCACAAATGTTTAAAAGTGTTTATTCGGAGTTCCTAGAGGTATACGCAGACCCACGTACTTTACACTTGGCCTTTCGAAGAATGCTCCATTCACGTGTACTTTGACTATCTACTTATACTTATATCGATGCAAATGTGGCCAAATGAGCGCAGAACAAATTCGTTAGTAGAAATGCGAACTACCAAGGTATAGACTACGTATACTTACTAAAAGAGATATATCCTGTACAATTTCACCCTTCACGCGTTCTCAGGCATGCATTCGAGATTTATTCACGTGTACCTAACACAAAGTACCCCGCTAAGACAAAAACAAACTGTCCATTGCGTAACATGTTCTCGCAGTGTGTGGTTTCTTGACTTCGACATAAAAGCAATGAGAAAATCCGGTGAACACAATCGAAGGAAGGAAGTTTAATAAAACAATGATTGGTAGGGTGTGTAAATGTATTTCTTTTTTTTTTTATATTTTATTTCTATATGGAGAGAGAAAAAAGAAGTATCACACAAATATGACTAAGAGACAAGTCGTCGCGATAATAATATCTGATATAGGCATATTGACGCTTGCTGTATGGCTCGTACGGTATAATGAAATCGAAACGAGGCATATTGGCTTTGAGACACACCCTGGTATGAAGACCCACTGGCTCTCCTCGTAAACTAAATTATTTTCGTAATACGGAATCTATTATTATGCTCGAAGACAATGGAAACCAGAGCATCGATCATAATGGATCAACTTTTATATGCATTTTTGTTCAACGTCTAATTAGGCAGAATGCCTTTAGCAGATAGCCTGCTCTGCTGGTGCCATATCAAGTTGATGATTTTATTAGTGATCTACAAAGATAGGCTGAACAACATTGGTATTTGTGGGGTGATTTGTTTCAATGTTTCGCGCCGAATCTAGGAACAATAGTCGAAATGGTATCTCACAAAAGTGTTGCTATTTGGTGATAGAAATAAAAATAAAAGTAAGAGGTGAATTGAATCAAGGCCGAGGGCGACTCCTCTACTTCTGAAGCTCTAGTCAACCCCGATAATTTAATTAAGTAGATTGTAAAAACTATCTTTTTCAAGTCGAGGCTCCCAAAAAATCGTCAAGTACTCGTATTACACTTTTGTGAGCGTTTAAATTTTAGATTTTTAATTTAAAATGAACAAAAAATGTTCAAGAGGTACCTTAAGTAGTCAGACTCGTTTACCAAAATTAACTCAATAACCTGTCTAAAAATAACAAAATTTCTCAAAAGTCATCCGGTGCAGTGATTTTTCACCCGATCCGATACGAAAGGGTTAAAATGAAGAAAGTAAAATGTATTAATTGTTCAGTAAACGGGCTCCATTGTCTTGAAAGATGGTAGAAGCGGAAACAACGTCGTCGTAGACCTTTTGGAATTACATATTCATTCGGTGTTGACGTTGTTTCCGCTTGGTATTCATTAAAGTTAAAATTATTAAATCAATAAACAATGCCAACACGGTCAAAAAAAGTACAGAGACTCCGAGAGAAGGTACTTCAAAGGTGTGTGCAACACTGTTCATCGTGTATGCCGAGTGTTGGTATGAGTATTACGATACGGACGTGATTTGCGTCAAGTATTTTCGCATTTGAAAGCATGCTTTACGATCATGTACCTACTACCTAGCCTATTGAGTGATAATAAGTGATGATTTTATTGTTTCCAGCGACCAAATTACCACGATTATCGTATTAAAACCGTGGCGGGGTTTTCAAGGCTTTAACCAAAAATGCCAAAATAATAAATACCTTGTACTTAGAATAGAGACATATAGGTGTAGGTAGGTGGGTTTTTGATTCGCACGAATTTTCAATCAACAGATGAAACTCTGTCATGTTTTTAAATTTGTTCTTAGATATCTACCTATGTGGTCTGTTCAATCTTTTTTTCGTTTTTCATCGTAGGTATGCATTGCCTTTTTTTGGCCCCCGTTAAGCATAAAATTTTAGTAAATTTCAGTTAAATACCATAGAAAGTATTAAAAACTGGATTTTAAATTTTGGCTACTTATTTCAACTATTTATATTCTGTATATCGAACTTTCAACTAACAATAAGTACCTACCAATTTTCTCTGCATTTAAACAATTCAATACAAATTATACATAAGTACTTACCTATGACTATATACGAATGTACGAAGTTGCATACTCCACCCTTCTGTATTCCTTACTACACAAACAAGAGTCGACGAATTGAACACCCATATTAGTCGTAATATAGGCTCCTTTTTGACAGTCAATCTCTCATGTATAGGGTTACTTTATTACGTATAGTTTCACACGCAACCATCAAACTGCATTACCGATTATTAGTAATTTCTAAATAGCTAATCTTACATTCACATGATATCCAGCAGTGCACTGCTGCGCTTCGCCCCGCCCTTCACTCCGTGGTAAGACGTAAATCATAATCGTGTGTTACAAGCAGAACGGAATTTATTTGTAATTTTTTCCAAAGTTATGAGACTCAGTACGGAAGCAGGAAACATAAAAACACAGGCAGGTAAAAAGTCGACTGTTTCTGAAATGACATTATTAATATGAGTTTTGAATCACCCCGTTGAACATTTTTCACGTTCATTGTCAAACTAACGTAGGTACAGAATAAAGATTTTCTATCAAAATTATTCTCAATAAAAAATGCAAACAATTACAATTGTGTACCTACTATCTGTGGAACTTGCTCAATACCAAATTTTGAGCATCCCAAGTTGATTTTTTGATTTTTGACAAATTTTCGAAAATAGTGATAGAAATAGCCTGTTGGCATACCTACGTATTACTTTTTTACAAAACGAATAAATAGGAAAGAAAATCTTGACTGATGTACTGAAGTGGATCCACCTTCTCCCCGAATCGTTTCCACTATATTTTCGAGCTGATCTGGAGCATCCAGCAAAAGTTGACTTTTCTCCAGCAATTTCAAGTTGTTGCAGAAAGCGAAGTACATAATCAACTTGGATACCTTAGCTTAAAATTCAATCCTGCTGTAATGAGTTTGACATTCCAAAACGATTAGGGCAGCTGAATCGTAAATCTGAGTAGTTGGGGTGAAAAGTGTTGATACTTATACATATTTTTTTACAAGTTGAAAATCTAAAATTTGAAAAAATTCCTTAATTTGTAAATTTTTATCACGAATTTTTCAAAAACCACTTCAACCATCGTCGAACAGATAACAGTGCATAGGTATTACATTTTCAGCTACCGAAATGGATTTCAACACCTTCTGAAGCAATTTGAAACTGTTGGAGAAAAGTCAACTTTTGCCACAAAGGCTCCAAATTGGCTCGAAAATTGCGACAGTTGATGCAGGAGGAGGTTAATTTTAGAATGTAGATGAAGGATCGAGTTATTCATTGCAAAACTGCCAAAAACGATTTTAAAAAATGAGGAAAAAGTTTCAATCCAAAAAATTGGTTTTGCTGAAAAACTATCATTAGTATTCTCATGATCAGTTTGAAAAATTCTGTCAAAATCACCTATTGAATTTCAAAAGGCATTTCAATAGATTTTTTCTAATTTTCTTACTGAGAAAATTTATTACATTTTTCAAAGTTCTGGCTCCTTACGTATAGGTATCTGAAATCATAAGGATATTCAAGCAACAGGTCTTATCTTATAAATCCGGATACAATTCTAGTATGAGTAAACAATCAGCGATATTATTTTCATAGGAAAGCTATTTAACGGTAAGTGTATGGATATTTCACATGTATGACATGACGTTGGAAAAATATTACATGTAAGTAGGTATTCTATCGTCATCACGATTTCGAAAAATGGAAAAAATCTGCGCATAGTATCGCGTTTTTACGACATATCCTATAGTATACGTTTGCGACTCTACATACCTAGGTATATTAAGAAGATGGCAATTTTGTTGCCAGTATCGAGTTTATCTTTGACGAATCTGCAAGTATTGCTTTAACTGATCTCTATGAAGGAACATGCGTTAGAAAAGAGATTACCCTATTGAGCTCCGCGCTCCGCTGTTGAGGTCGTAAGTCGCGTACAAAGTTCAGTTCGTGATCGTGTCCGGTCGTGACCGGCTTCGTATAGTGATGGAAATCTGTATACCTCTACGAAGTTTACTATTATGCCGTTTGGTCTTCATCATCTTCGTTCTTCTACTTACCTGTATCTATACTCTACGGACTCGGTGTATTATAAATGTCATTGTTGGCCAGTTGAGTATATTAGTTGGCCACTCATTAAGTACCATTGCCTCTTTTGGATCTCTTTAAATGGCTATTGTGATCGAATTCGAGACCTCTTTAAAAAATTCTACTTTAATTACCGAGAAGATTATTTATGTACGCGATAAGCATTCGCGTACCTGTATAAGTGTATAGTGGACAATGATACATGGCGGCATTTTTATGTACCTATTGACTACTCTGGTAGGTAGTTGAACATTGGTGTCCAAATACATCAGGTTCATAAGTAGGTATATCGAGAAATTTTCTTCGATATTAATGGGAGAGCTTGTAGTTGCCCTACTATGTCGACAAATTCTCCGAGAGGTGTAGTATACGACTACGAGTACCTATACCTACTTAATCAGTTTTCAGTACTTTAAATCTGGTCGTTGAGTGAAAAATTTCAAATCACGAATGTCGAACACGACATTCAACTTTCGAGAGTAAGCATGACGTTCGAGGTTCGACATAAATGGTGAATTATGTAGTAGGTAATAGGTATATTTGTGGTTGCCCGACATGGTCGTAGTCGTATCGAATACTGAAATGTTTATTTTTACCTCCTTTCCGTCCCACCCCCGTCGTAGATGTACAAATAACACGAAAAATATGAAAGTTTCGACGGAGTCGAATTATCGATACCATTTGCGACATTGTTGCTCGAAAATTAATTCCCCATTTTTGGTCGGACAAGTTTACATCTGGCGTGAATTAATTCGTACGAAGTAGCGAGCCATCAAAAAAATGCTAATATTTCTATTATCGCGCCAGCTCCATTGAATATGGAAAGTTATCGTAAGGGGGTTCGACAATTGACAGTTATTAGACTCCGCGTGTATTCGCGGTCCGGGCTGATTTTGCTCGCGTCTTACCAATCCCCAGAGCTTAACTGTTTCATAATCCTATATTGCTCGAGTGAAACTTGAACATGTACATTGTATATTATGATGTATGTATTACCACGTGTAGATCTAGGTGTTGTAGATTTACCACAGCAATATGCAGCACTTACCTATACTATTTTTAAGCTAATACCACGTATTTTTGGATTTTTCTGTTACGCAGAGCATACCGGTGCCGGCGTGGATGGCGAACAAGGTGGCGAGAGCGGTCTGCTGGAAGATTCGTTTGGACAGAATCCGGTCACGTCGTCCAGTATCGACGGCATGAATCACGCGGTTCCATTGCCAATATTCCAACTAGAGCCATTGGATAAGTTCGTCATTAAAAATAAACCGGCCACTCTACAGTGTAAAGCTACGCACGCGTTGCAGATTAACTTCAAATGTAACGGCCTTAAGAATTCTTCCAGTAATGGGATGCAATCCGAAGTATTCGTCGATCCGCAAACTGGTATTAGGAATATCGAAGCCAGCATTAATATTACCAGAGATAACGTCGAAGAGTATTTTGGCAAAGATAAATTCAAATGCGAATGTATAGCTATGTCTTCTCGCGGACTCATCAAAAGCAACCCGGCTACAGTTGAAGTTGCATGTGAGTATAATTACATACTATTATCGCTGGAGTTCTTTTGATAGCCAAATTAATTAACCTATTCTCCCTAAAAGCGCTATATACCTAGCTGTAGTACTATGAAAAATATGTAATAGGGAGGGATTTCAATTCGCAGTTGATCCTCCGGTCAATGGAACATCTTGCGAATACGCTATCATAGTGCTATTAGTCGTGGGAGCTTGATTGTTTCTAATTATATATCACCTGGTGGGCCTGCCTGCTGGCTGAAATGGGTGTCAAGTTGTATAACGCAGGCATACGCAGGACGCGCGATGTTAACCTACAAAATACGTAGGCAGCCACTTTGAGTCGAAATGGATCTCATTATCACCATAACGTGTTTGATGAGTTCGTTTCAGCCTCGAGATTCTGTTTTGGTCTTAGTAATGTTTCAATCTTCAAAATGAAGCATCACACTAAATTTTATCAAATTCTGATGGATTTCTTAACCCTTACCCTTCGTTCACTAGGTATGTACCCTAATAAACCAAGCGTAGAAGTTCCATCATGATTTCGAGATAGTGGGATGGGACCATTCACAAAAACCGTTTCGAGGTCTCAGAAGTCCACTTTCATCGATTTTACGCATGATTTTTTTTTTTGTCATCGAAGTTCGAACCATACAAGGTCATCTTATTCTTAGCCGAAAGAATTTCAACCAAATTCGTTCAAATTTGATATTTAGGCTTGGCTTGGCGTTGAATGGAAGAGGTTTGAGTAGGGATGACCTTGACTCGAAATTTGTGGATGTTTAAACTTTTCAAGATGGAAAAAAGGAGGAACAAAAGGGTCAAAAAAGTCGAAACAAGAAAATAAGAATCTATCAATAGAAAGACATCCTTCCGCAAAAATTATTTTTTGTAGCTGTAAAGAAGTGGGGAGGGGTTAAAAATGGGCAATCTTTGAAAGTACAATATGCCAAATTTAACTCATTGGTCAATTGAGAGAGCTGGAAGCGTGGCTCGAAGTTTTTTATGGTCAAAAAACAGAAAAACACAATTTTTTTTCTTTTTATTTTGATAAAGAAATAAGGTGCACGTGCGCTGAAATGAGCATTATTGGAAATTAGTTAATCAATTTTAAGGCATTTTTTGCTCTATGAGACGGATGGTAATTTGAAAAATACTGACTCGAGTGAATAAATTTTTCTACAATTTTTTGGCTCAACATTAAAAAAGCCTCCAATTGTTGTCAAAAAACCATTTTTCGGGGAGAGGAGATTCGTGGGATTTGTATCAACTAATAAAATTCGTAAATTGATGGAGCTATGAATTTACTTATTGTCGTTCTTCTTCTTTTTTGTTCTGTTTTAATAATCGGTAGAATATTTCAGCTGAGATTTTTTGAATATTTTTCCTGATACTAGACTATTCGATTGTATTCAAATATCAAGGCTCGACGTTCGCTTTACAATTAAGGCAAGTTCGCCAAATTTCGGAAACTGAAACCAGTCTCAAAGGAGTGGTAAAAATTGAATTATTTTATGCTACCTTAATCACTCTTATATTCTCCCTAACCTTCAGAGTATTTAATTTGGAACAGGCAACGGAGCTGGAGCTACCCGTTAATGTTGTCATCTAAACTGAATTTCCATTCTGTGGAGTGGAGTAGGCTCCTAATAGGCATGTTTTTTTTCAGCTTCGTCCGTAAAAATATTCGTGAAACGCGAATACCTATTCAGAGGTATTTTTTCCTCACTCGATGAATGTATCGAGTTGATTATAGTTATACGTAATGCCGAGTTGTATATTAACAACGAGATGATCTGGTTGTGGTATAAAGTCGAGTTCCACCACATAGGGTTTTGTTTTCCCATAGTAACACGATATGGGTGGAGGTGTACCTAAAGATAGTACCTAAACCGTTGATTTACGATACTTGAACGAACGACCACCACCGCATGGACCATGTTCGAAACCATTAACGAACACAGATGAAAAACGATCGTTGATTGAATTTACGGTCTTTTGCCATTCAACGCGACAATATGCGAGGAGTGGTGCGTAACCGTACCTATGCTATGGTCGTAATCCGAGGCATAGGCCTACCATATTTGAAACTAATTATTATTAATTAATATGGCGATTCGGTAGCTTGTGTCGTGTCTAGTGTAAATTTGGCGTTACGTTTTGACATTTTGGCAAAATATCCCAATATACTAAGATGGGAAATGTACCGAATGAGTTAAGAGGAGTTAGTCATAAAACGCTGAGATATGACATTGAACAACTAGGAAGCTGAAACGTTCGGTTAGTTGAGATTTTTGCCATTTTTTTTTTTTTTTTTTTTTATATAGAAGGAAATTGAGGAAATTAATTATTTGAATCTGAGTTTGTCCGCAGTTTTTGGTAGTTTAGGTGTCAATATTCAATATAGTTTTGAAATTTTTGTAAAATATTGGTAAAGACAAGACTGGTCTGTTTGCATAAATAATGCTTTCAATTTCCAAATCTTTTATCGAAACCTGAAATAAAAGTTCAGTTCTTCGAGAATGATTCGCGGAATTCAGTAGTGGAGAGAGGGGCGTTTTCGACTGAAAATGAGCAACGTCGAAGAACTTTTACCTCTCGATTCATTTTACGCACACTCAATCTTCAGTTCTTATGTAAACTTGAGCTACATCTCGCTCCTCGAGTGATACTTGAGCATTTCATTGAAATTCTTCACCTGTGCCGATGAAATTTCACCATTGGCGCCATTTGTACGCGACTTAATTAGCGAAATTTCGCATACGACGTTAACTGCAAAAGAATCACTCATTCATTAACTCTTTCGCCGAGTTCGGTTTGTTGAAAAACATTCGGAAAAGTAGGAATTTAAATTCTTCGACGAACGAAAGATTAGTAAAAAGCATTGCAAAGTGGCATGCTCTGTGCAACCGTGCGTGTCATTTAAGCTGATTGCCGGCATCGGCAGTTTTTACATGCGAAAGATTTTATCCTTTTTTGACTCGACGTGCATTAAATTTTTCTTATACACTATAAGTCTTCTCTGTTTAAACCGTTGAAAACGTTACGATGATGTTTCCACGATGCTTTTTTTTCTCTTCCTATAAAGAACACCGGGTACGGGTGAAAATAGTTACACGCTATGATGTATATAGATATACACTTTCGGATCGAGTAAGCGAGAGTGAAAGAGAGACGAACGTTAAAACCTTCATTTCGATATGGAAATTAAAGGGAAAATTCGCCAACTTTACACCTGAACTATCCCTCGATTCAGCAAGAGGCTTTTCAAAAACTCGACACGCGCTTCTTCAAAGAAGAAGAAAAGGATGTTCTTTTTTTTCTTTTTTTTTTGTTTCGAATCCGATTTCTGGGGTTGTTTTTTAACATGTTTCAATTTCAAATTGAAATTTTCACTCGCTTTCATGTTACCCTATTATGAGAAAGTTTCCGAGGAAGAAAAAAAAAGAATGAGAAGAAAGAAAGCAAGATATTCTTCGATACGTTTGTATTAAGTGAGAGCACGTAGTTGAAAAAGTAATACCTATAGTATTGGAACATTAAAGCGAATTTTTCCCTATCAATCTAACTATAGGTAACGAGTAGGCCTGTAAAGTAATTTTTGATGAAAATTTTCGAGTTGTACCTATTTTAGAAAAATCTTAGCGGGTCTACATTTAGCACCATTATGTGTACAGTTTTTTTTTTTGCTACGTTTAAAATCCCATTATAGACGTTGCTGCTTTGATGATGTTTACAAGCAGGATTAAGAGATTCACTTAGCGAAAATAAAAAAAAAGGGTACTCGATCGCTCTTTACAGATACGTAAAATGCGCATCGCTCTCGTGGTAAACAAGTTAATATATTTCCGGTTTCCGCACCCATTCATCCAAGTTTACATTTTACCGCAAGGCTGTGAGAGAAAAATAGGTGGGGAGAATGAGTGGTACAAAACCCACATATACAAAGTTGGTTTTCATCAAAAAGAAAACGTTCAACAATTTATAACTTTTAACTTTCACGCGAATTCAACGTCGAATAATTGTTTTCTAAAATGTAAACAACGCACGAATCAGACGTCGAGTTGTTGAGAATTTGAAATAAAAAGCGAGCTGGGAAGGGGGGAAGGGAGGGAAGGGAAAAGAAATGTGAAAAAAATCGAAAATACAACCTAAGAGTTTTTCAACACTTTTTCTCGCTTCTTTTCCGCCCGACAACTCGAAAAGCAATCCAGTAAGTAAACATGCTTCAAAGAACTCCTAATGCCGCTGATCAGTTAAAAGAAAAGTTTTCACATAAACATGATTCTATGAGAAAATAAGAAAGATGTTTGTTTATGTAAAACCTTCTCCTAGCCTTTTCGTCCTTTTAACACGACAGGGCAAGGCAGGGCAGGGTGTGTTACGCGACACTCTCATACTATGTTTTATACTGAATATCCATCCACACTACACATAGTACATGGTAAACAAATGAAAGTTTTCAAATCTTTTAAAATAATATTTTTACTCGGCCTGCTCGTCTTACCTCCTTCATCCTTTTTTCATCGTACCTAACAGCCTACCTAGATCTACGAGCATCCTCCGATCTTATTTGATCGTAAATAATAAATCGAAATAAAAAACTACGTCAATATTGTAGATACATTTTTCATTGTTAAACCCTTTGGAGCTTTTCTAGGTTCCCATGTTGGGTAAACAAATTGCTTCGAAGAGTGTGCCTAATAGGGTACCCTGTCCAATTGACCAAATCACGAAAAAGTCGAGCCTTCAATGAAAAATTATTTTGGAAAATAAAAGTTTTGAAAAAGCTTAAATCCTTAATTTCCAACAAAACAAATGAATATACGAGATTGGAAATTCTTTTCAAAAATAATTCAACAATATGAGTAAGAAACATTGGTCAAAAGCACTTTATGAAAATATTTTAAAAAAATTAATAAGAAAAAAATCGTAATAACGATACCTATAGAAAAAAAGGTCATCTCGCTGTTCCCAAGTTGAGCAAAAACAAAAACTTGATGAAAGAAATGCCTTTGACCAAAAAATGAAACTTTTTATCAAGTCATAAAATCTTGTTGGAAATCGGGGCGAAATTGTAAGCTTTGTAGTGGAGGTAACTAATAATGAAAACATTTTTGCTTTAGAGCACGATGAGATGTAGCATAAAACTTACTTTCATTTGGAAGAAAAAGAAGTATTTCACCACTCAAACAGATGTTGATTTATGAAAATGAACAATAATTGAACATAAATAGAAATTCATTTTCCAAAATGATTTTTCGTTGAAAAAGCTCAACTTTTGTGTGATTTGGTCAATTGGGCAGCGTACTCTATTACACTCTTCGAAGCAATTTGTTTCCTCAACATGGAAACCTAGAGAACCTCCAAAGGGTTTATACACGAAAACTTATCCGAGCAGATAAAGTTGATTTTCCACCGTTGATTTTGTAACAGTGAAAATTTGCCACAAAATGTTTTCTCGAAGAAAACTGTTTGATAAAATTATTTGTTTTCGTTTTCATCGCGACACCACGGTATTCTTATCGAATGGTTTTTTTTTTCGAACGCAGAAGGGGGAAAATGTCAAGTTACATCTGAAAAAGAATAAGAGAAAAAAAGGAAAATTAAATCGTTAGCATTTTCCGATACCGTGCGTCATTTCGGCAAATGTTCAAATTTCCCACATCACCCGCATACTGTCATTTTAAAACATGTAAATCCGCTAAAAAGGGAAACGCGAGAAGGGTGTTTGGTGAAAAAATATTCCGTAATGGGGTTTTCAATTTGAATTTAATTTTATCAGTTTGAACTTTGATGGAAAATTTAAGATACTTGTAGTTGCTATATTTTATTAGGAGCGAAATAAGATGTGATAAATCTAATCTAATACAAACGATGTCTGGGTGATGAATCAATGACGTCATCAGGGACGATGGATTTCATTTGCATGTAGGTTTCACTCATGATTTGAAAAAAAATATTCTACCATGTAGTATTGAGATAGGAGAGAAAGGTAAATAAAAAATGCATTTAAAAATACATCTTCAGCCAAAATTTAAGGTGCTGAAGTGCGTTTTTCAATTTGGGTCAAAAGAAGCGAAAAAAATTAAGAAGTCGTCAAATTGAGTATTACAAAGCTGAAATTTGCCATGTGCTCTATTTTTGACCTCTGAATCGGCTGGAAACTGTTTTGAACCATTTTGAGCAACTCTGGACGATTTTTGAAAGTTGAATTTTCCACAAAATTTCACTCAAAGAAGTTAATCGACGTGGATTTGATTTTGGAAAAATGGTGTGCAATCAGTCAAATGGGTTGCTAACAAGCATCAATCGTGATTATGCGTCCTGAAGTTGATTTGAACCATTTTTTAGTCTTTTTTTTTAATATGGAGCTTGCAAAGTAGGTATGACTAGAGGCTCTCGAACAGCCAGAGACCCTCTCCAATCGACTCAGTATGTTGAAAGTTATGGCATGAAGCAAATTTCAACTTTCCAACTTTATTGGGTAAAATGTTATGGAAATTTCAACTTTCAAAAATCTGCTGGAGGCTTCAAGGTTGCTCAAAACGGTTCGAAACCGTTTTCAATCTCGTTCCTTTGATTTCCCCTCCTTTACTTATCAAATTAAATAGATAATTTTAAATACCTAAGCCAATTACGTACCGCTGTCACCGAATATTTCATTTAACAAACGTCTTTATTTGATTAATTCGCTCGCCTAAAAGAAAAGTCACCGGATACAAATTGAAATAAACATCGTTCGCCTTTGACGATTTGCAAAAGACTCGTCGCCTTCGCGAAATTTTACACTCGTTTTAATTGCGTAGAATTGAAATATCTCGAATTTTTCGCATTCGTTTGAAACATTTGTACACCGGCGAGGTTTTTTTTTATTAATGTACCAGACTGTTGAACTTTGAAGCTCGCAGAGATCTTTTCTCCACAAAGGCAGTAGAGAAAAAAATTGGAAATTGTCTCGTCGCAAAGCCGCTTAATTTTTCATAACGAGAAGGCGCGAAAATTCCGTAATTTGATATTTATACGCTCTAAACGTAGCCTCTGCTGCGTATACGTATTTATTACGCGACAAAAATGATGGTAATGTTTTTCGTTGAGAGAGCGCGAAAAAAATAAAAACTGTAATTCTACGCCTTTTACAAGGCGACGACGTGTTGATAATTTTCAGGCGAGTGACGCGACGCAATATGTCGCTAATAATGAGCAATTTGAGAATCGACCTGGTGAACTAATTTTTTACTCGAACGTATGGTCGTTGCATACAGGGTGTCCTATCAAAATGTACCTGTGTCATTTTTCTGATTTAGATATGAACAAAAAACCATGTGAATTGGCAGTTGGCACCGCCTTGTGAACAAACAAATTTAGTGACAAAATAGTTGATCCTCAAATTTAAGGAGTTGAGAAAGGAAAGTTTGAAATTCCAATTTGAAAAAAAAAATGAATTAGCTCAAAGATTTTAGCAAATATTGATGCATTTTAATGTAAAGTGCCATTATTTTTCATTGAAGTTTCTTCATCGTTGTTTGTACTTTTCTTGTTGCCAAATTGTGAATTTTTGATGTTTAGACTAACGTTAGGAAATTACGAATAGGCCTAAACGAGTCGTGGATTGATAATTATGTAGATTTTGAAATCAGACTTGAATTAAAATTTGTATCTGAATTTTTTGATATTTTCTTTGAGTAGGTAGGTAGGTATGTCGACAGTTTTTGCCCATCTTCATATAGTTACTTGAGTAATTCAAAAAAATCCATGAAAACTCTCGTTTGAATAGTCGTGTCATCTTAACTATGAATCTGTATTCTGTTGAATTTTTCAAATGGTCAACCATCCCTACATTTTACGTACTTCTTCTGTTAATTGCTTATAATTACGAGTATTTACTACGCAGGCTTTTGATGAGATATCTTGAGTTATTCGTGTGCAACAGAGAGGGAGGTTCTGCAAGGTACCTACGTACTTATCTACTTATACCTGCATTTAAAAAAACACACACACACTCTAAATAATTAGCTAGTTTTTTTAATACGCTCTAATGCATGTGATTTACTATCATAAATTTCGTACCTATCAACGACGTAAGTAATAATTTTGGTGGGATTTATTTCGTTTTAAAAATATGAAATACAATATTGTCAAGATCTCTCAGCATCTTTATGCGACTAAGATGTCTCACAGTAGATAATAAATCGTCAACGATGCCACAAATGACTGGTTAACATTATATCGTGTTCTTAAAAAGGAAAATATTCACCGTACCTCCCCTTTCTGCATCTATAATAGGTACCGAAGAACACATTAAATATTAGCCACTAAGCGTATACATACATCGAATTTAAAACATTGAATAATGATTGAAATCGATTTTAACGATCAAGATGATGCGATGTCCAAGAGTGCAACACGGTAGATCATCTCGTTTGTACCTCACCCTCAGCGTCCTCGAAAGTGAAAATAAATACGTAGGTGTTGAAAACCTGCTGTTCGCGTATAGGTACCTAACTACCTAGATGTACTATATTCGGTCGATTTATGAAATTTCAAAATTCACCGCTATCCGATGGGGGCACTTGCTTGGGCGTTTATGCGACGGAGGAGTTTATATGATAGGTTTAATGGTACATGCTTCGATTCATCGACAATATAAATAATGGAAGTAGATCAAGGTTCGATGATGTTTTATTCGCGTAATATACGAAGCATCCCTTTTTGATGTAGTGTCGCAAATTTGGCATGCCTTCGGTTGTTATCGTAAGAGAGTAGTGATTCGAGATGTAGTACTACGAGGTGTGTATATGATAGGGTGACCTTTCCATATAAATACTCTCACTCTCGTTGTCTCTCTCGCTTCTTCCACATACATACGTGTCCGTGTCACCCAAGTCATCGGGTAGAACAGACCGGAAATGAGTAGGGTGAATAGATGGCCTATCCGTGGTTGAAAATTTTAGATTAATGATCTTTCGCTGTCTGAAAATCTGCTGGTTTTTGGTAAATAATCATTATTTTATCATTTAATGCAACAAGGGTATTGGGTATACCCGAGGATCGTGTATCAAATGGCCCAAATGGGCCAGTGCTGTCCCATAAAGTGATTCTAATATGTGTATTTTTTTGCCGTCGACGTATCTCTTTTACCAATCTTGTAAATAATTAGCCGGTTCTAATTTTAAATTCCGACGTATAAATTGAACTCGAATAATATATACATGGCCAATTGGCCATTTTTCATTTGCGCGGATCACTATAAAAGATATCTGGTAAAAGAGGGGGTTTCTTTTTTTCTCCATTTCTTTTTTAATAATTTGGTTTCTGTAGATATATGTATGTACGAGTAAGTATACGCGTAAAAGTTGTAAACTACGACTTTATTAGCGATAATTTAGATCTTTTACATTTTATTCGCGTTTCAAGGCATTCGGGGCTCAATTTTCTTTTTACTACCGGATATTCTAGTTTTTTTTATAGCGAGACATTTTCGTTCGGTGCATAATTTTCGTGTATTCTTTCGTCGAATTATACCGCGTCGAATGAAAAAAAAACCACACTGAAATTATTTTTTTCTTCACTCTTCTCCTTCATTGCCAAGTTTAAACAAACATTGATGGTTAGTTTATTGGATTTTAAGTGCTGTGTACGTTGACGTTTGATCTTTATAGTTGTTAGGTGTGTTGTGTGTATGTGTAATGTTTTAAATGCACGTGAAAGTGCAGCAGGCACCATAGAAGCATATGTGACGAGAAGTGAACGTACCGAAAATATGTTTGCTTTTTTCTATCAGCAGAAATTTTCCAAGAAACGGTTAAAATTATTTTATGTTCATGTGGAACTTTGGAATTTTCGAGTTCGCAGAATGTAGGGATAGTACATCCTACTTCTTTAGGCTTATAATCTGAGACAAAAGTTTTGTACTTAAAAGGGAACCTCTCAATCAATCAGTTACCATTTTCGGTGTGGTAATTTTTTTTAACTGGAGTGTACAACTCCATCGAATAGCTTTCAAAAATTTTTTAGATGCTCAAGTGGAAAATTGAGGGTTATAACTACATAGCTTTTAAATTTTACTGAAATTCTGATAAAAAAAACTGTGTAAATTGATGAAAAAACTTGAGGACTTGTCATTCTAAAAACTACATTTCATGGTTCGGCATATAGGTACCTAATTATAAGAATATTTACCGAATATTTACCAAATATTTACCAAATATTTTTTGAAGGCCGAATTCCTGTTTATTTGGTTTTTCTGGTTCTGGTTCTTTTGGCTCCGTCCATGAACCCTTTAATTTTTTTGGTACTTCTGGTTGCTTTGGTTCTTCTGATTTGTTGAATTTTTCTGGTTTTTCTGGATCTTTTGGTTCCTTTAAATCTGTTGGTTCGTGCAGTTTTCTGGGTTTTTCTAATGGATCCTTTGATTTTTTGGTTCCTCTGGATCTTTTAGTTCATCTGGTTCTTTTGGTTCCTTTGGCGGTTCTATTGGTTCATGTTGGTTTCTTGAATTTTTCGATGGATTTTCCGATTTTTTGGATCTTCTGGTTCTTTTGGGTCTTTTGGTTCTGCTGGTTTTTCTGGATTCACCAGTTCTTTTGATTTCTCCAGTTCTTTCGATTCCTTTGTTTAAAAATAACAAATGTTTTCGTTTTTCAACGCAAATTTTGGGTCTTTTTCAAAAGAATTTCTCCAGTTTCAGGCCTCGTAAAAATACTTTTTAGGCGCATTGTATTCATCTTCATTGAGTATGGGCAGTGAACAATGAACATTGATGAACCAAGAAAAAAATGTGGAAAAATAACGAGATAGTTCCGGGTAGATAGCTGGTATGCGATGCATGAAAAAATAATTTGAAAACCAACAACTAGTAATTAACCAGAAAACCAATATTTATCTACGCAACCCAAACGAACCAAGTTTTACACAAATTGACGAGTGGTTTAACTAATAATCAAAAATCAATATTCTTTGGAACATGATAATTACCTATTAGATTTCTGCACTTGCAGTTTCATTTATCATCCTCCCGATTGAATCTTGAAAAGTGATCGCTTTAGAAGGTTCTATCCATCAATGAAGTCATTTAGTGTATCTGAAAAAGTTCACCGTTCAACTTTATCAATCAAAGTCGGTACACTCAAATTTTCCAAAAATATCGAGTTTTTTCTCACATTTAACATAATTTTTGAGTTTTGTTAGATCAGTGTGTTACAAAAAGAAACAATTTTTTCTCTCTACTTCCCACGTATCCCATGATAATAATTTTGAAACAAGGTAATATCAACCGTAATATCGTTAAGTTTACGATATATGCGATCAAACGTTACGACTTGTACCTGCGTAGTAATAAAACATACAATTTTTGTCGAAAAAGAGAATCTTTTAATGCCATTTATTTTTATTAGCCAATAAATAACCGTCATTAGAAGTAATAGAATTATTTTCAATTTCATTATACGAATCAACGTTGTGTGGTAATTTCAAGTGTGTTATACCTTTGCTTTTTTTTTTTTTTTTTTTTTTGTAACACCCGTAGAACGTTTGGTTTTTCGAGCTTTGACTTTTACGGTTGCTTTTTTTTCGCCAACGTCCATGCACATGATGTTTAATCCGAGTGTATTATTTTTACACGGCGAGTAGCACAACGAGAGAAAGAGAAAAAAGAACTATGAAAAGGGAAAAAATTAATTGTTCCTCATCGAACGAAGCTTTTGAATTTTAATAATAAAAGAGTACAGAGGATGTGTATGTGTATGAAAAGAGCACCAGAACTCCCTTTTTAATCACTACAGTTGAGTGACTTGACTGACGTTGTTGTCGGCCTATACAATCGACTGATTGATTCGGTCTCTATATATACGCACGTAGACTTTATGTGCATCGTGTCTATATGTAATATATGTATAATATACAACCAGAGTACGTGTAGATTATACGAAAATGAAGCCCGCGCTTTTACTCTCCATACTCGACTAGTCTGACTGTGTGAGCGTACTGTAGCCTCTACCCTGCATCAGTGTACCATAATATCATGTACCAGTCACGTAGCAAACCGCAGGACGTCCTTTATTCGGGGCGAATTTTCAATCCTCTAATGGCGACAAATGAAGACATAATAGTTACGTATATACGGAACGTAGGCAGGCAGAAGCACACTGTACTTATTCATCGACCAGACCTATATCTAAAAGCAGTAGCAATACATTTTAAAGCAGTCGCAATACTGATAAGCAACTTTGTGTTCTATGGAGCTGGTAAAACTTTCAATATTAATCTTTGCATCGTGCTTGAACTTTGCCTACAAATATACCAAACGAAGCAGCACCTCGTAAATAGAGAGAAAAACAGAGGTAGTTAGGTACTTTGGGAACGGTTTTTGTAAACGCGTAGATTACCTATGTAGAATGTATACCTACAGGAATATGCATAGGAGGTAATAATGAAATTAATTGAATTTTCAATAAAGATTGTATTGAAATTTTTAGTCGATGAAAATTAATCTATTTTGGTAAATTTTTCAGCCTTTTTTCCATAGGCTTTTTACTGAAGAATTCTTTTTTTCAAAAATTACAAATCTATTGAACGTGTTTGATATTACTCATTTCATTAATTCCATAATGCAGTACTATACCTACCTATATCTACCTATACGTATAGGTATGTACCTAGCAGGCCATCATTTTTTATTCAAGACCTCTCTAAAACTTCTGTAGGTACCTGAAATTATAATGCATAGGTAATAAATGTCATCGTTTATCTTTTCCTTGCCTTGTCATCTGATATCATACCGGTTACCATATATTTCATCAGCACCCCGCCAAGAGCTCAGGTAGTCCTAAAGATGACCGTTGCCAGCCCTTAAAAAAATGACATTATAATCAAAATCTTCTATTATTCATCCTAATGTTATAGGGCTGCGTTCTATTGCTCGGAGTCGTGGCGCGTGAAATGATCCATCAATATCGAGTTGTTCGCCTCACCATCGTCGATCACTTATTAATGTTGATGGGGTGTATAGATTTTTTCTACGTTATTTTGTGAATATCATGTTTGGAGATCAATGTCAGTAAATCAATACAATATACGATCATTAATGAACTGAAAGGTTTCCATTTTCGACAATTTGAAAATACGTAAGAAACTCGACTTTCATCTTCAAAAAAATCATTGAAGTGAATTTCAAGTATCTACGTACATACGAGTGGCTGTAGAATTTTGACCAAGTTCAGTAGAGGTCTTCATTTTGATTTAAAAGTCACCCAAGAAAAAAGTTCGCTTCGGAGGTGGTGTTCGAGTGGAGATTGGTCTTGAAAAAAGGCATTTTCAAAAAACTTGTGGTTTTTTCGCTCTAGTCATCCCTACTTAACCTGTTTTTGAAAAAATGGTCGAGTACTGAAAGGTAGCACTTGAGATTTTGCGTCGACGTATACAAGTAAGTAAATACTTTTTGGCTATTTTTATGTTTTTTTTTTTTGGAAATTGGCAATAGTGACCAAACAATTAGCACAACTGCATTCCAAAATATTCTCCCAATTTCGGAAATTATATCTTTTGGTGTTAGGTATTTATATGTAGACCAATAAAATGTGTATCCTTCTCAGTTTTAGCAAGGCAAGCACACTTTTTCCCTGACAACCGATTTTCTCAAGGTACTAGGCGAACATCCAATACATGAACTCCATATAGGTTGCCTATGTTAATGATGATAGGCTATTATTCTGTGACGGGACACCCTGTATGCATTACTTGGATCTGGAATCATTTTAAATGCATGGGTATGTAATGTAATCTCCAGCTGAGTTTCACATCAAGTCATGATTTGAGTTTGTAAATTTTTTATAAGAATTTTTACATGGTAAATATGTTTCCATTAAACTTGGGATTTTATGAGTGTGCGAGTATTTCTGGAAATATTGGGAAATCTTTCTCTTTTTCGAATAAGTTAACAGTAATAAAAACTATAGGTGCCTGAAAATTGTAGAAAAATGTTTCAAAATAAAAAAACCTCCTTTATCTGGAATATATCCCCTTTTAAGAAAACATTCCCCGGTCGCCAAGGCTCAATTAATTCGCAACTAGCTCGTCATAATTCACGCAATAAACGAGACTTTTGATCTTATCGAAGACAATTTCACCTCACGGAATACCTAGTCGACATTCAAAGGACAAAAAAGTCAACTCTCGTTACATTTATGGAACAAGAAACCAGCGAGACGAGTATCGCACGTAGTAAAATTATTATCCGCTGTATGCGAGAAAGTCTTGCGATATTCTTCGACGAGTATGCTGCACTATAACACATTTATAAACGTATAAAAACGTTGCATGTGTATTTACAAATTAGCAGCTGCCCATAAATTTAAACGCTTTTTACGCAAACAATCGTAAAAGTGTAACTATGCGAATGCATATAGCCCTGTAATTCGTTCTTTTGTACCGAAACGTGAGTGTAAGACTTCATGAATTACCTACCGAGAGCTTGAGTGGTACGTCCTGTACCTAACGCAGAGTGCAATTGCAAATGTCAAAAGAAGTGTGACATGCTGGTCGGGTGTATCGAATCGGTGAATTTGAGTGTACGTATGGCGCGACGTCTCGAGTCGAGAGTTGGCAAATTAAATGCTACCTAAGTACGTAATACTTGTGCATGTGCACAGCTGACTTGTAGTCGGACATTTTTTAAAAAGTCTCCTGCTCTGTTGGAAGGTGTGTGGCTGGCTTTATATTTTTTTGAAGTGTTTGGTTTGAGACGAAGCATCTTTTTATTTCCTTCTGAAGCACACAACTAGAAATTTTCAAATTCATTGTTATGCATATCAAAATGCAGATTTTTGAGGTAACTGAATCTATTTCTGATATCATTTTGAGACAAAACTTGAAAAGGAGAGAGGATGTGAAGAAAACTAAAAATTTTCAAATTTGTCTTGGCGAGTATCAAATATTTGTAGGTATGAGTTTTCTAAGATGTTGAATACATTTTTTACGCTACTTTATGTTAATCCTGATTGAAGGGAAAGGAAACGAAGGTAAAATATCAACAATTCAGGGCTCATTTTTCTCATTGCTTTGATAAAAAACTTTTCAAAAAAGCCTTAAAAAGTGGCAATTAACTCGAAATTTTCAAATATGACGTGTTAGATGTCGAAGATTGAATTTTTGATTTACCTACTTTGGGTACATTTATATCGTAACTCAGAACCAGAAATGATTAATGAGAGCTTCAAAAATACGAATTTAAAATAATAAATTGAAAAAAAACTTGATTCAAGAGTCGAAAAGTAATCAAAACAAAATTTTAATTTAAAGGATTTGAGTATAGACACTGCACCTGGGCCCTCCGGGTAAGACATCCAACTCCAGGCAACGGGGAAGAGGGACGGTAGTAAAATCTTGTGTCATGCCAATTTCTCCCGCTGTATGCTTTTGGCTGCGCTGTACTTCAATCTGCAGGCAACGGGGAAAAGGGAGGGTTGTGTAGTCTGGAAGGAACTCCTGGCTGCGCGCGCAGTCATGAGTACCTCGCGTAACTACACAACCCTCCCTTTTCCCTGTTGCCTGCAGAATTGAAGTACAGCGCAGCCAAAAGCATACAGCGGGATAAATTGGCATGACACACGTAATTCAGCCAATATGGCCGCTAGTTGGATGTCTTCCCGCAGGTCCAGTGTCTATAGATTTGAGATTGCAAATGGTAATTTTCTCTTTTTGAGCGCGTGATTTCCCTTCCTATGCCTTTGCGATAAGCCAATCAAACCTTTATAAAACTGCATCCATAGACGAATATAATGTTATAAAATGCGTTCAACTAAAATCTCGATGAAATCCTAAACCAGAACTTTTCACTCGCTCTCGTTAAATTACACCTTTTAACAAACATCAGGTAATCAGCTAATCACACACGCGACAAAATAATCAGAAGTAAAAAAAAAACGTTCGTTTTGCCGGAGGAGGTTGATGCAGGCATACGACAGACGTACCAGGGGGAATACAAAGATCGCATCACCTACATAAATCAACCTCTATGGCTTTTTTATTTCGTATTACACGAATTAAAATAAGCGTAAAATAGTGTCAATACACGAGTCTTCGCACATGTGTATAAGAAATATTTTAAACGCACATGTGTAACGTAGTACATGTACCATATCGTGTGTCTTTTTATCCACAGAGAAGTTTATTAGAAAAAAAAAGAAAAAAAAACTAGTTACCATGCATTACACATCCTGGTCATTTTTAACCCTCCTTTGAATGAGTCACGAGCTAAATTACAGTCATACGTAGGTAAAGTATCTGAAGACTTATAAAGCATGTAAAACTAGAAGTTACTTAACGCGTATATTATCAATATAAAAGGGAAGTTTTATAGGTTTCTGACACGAATTTGTGTACACAATACACAAACTCGGAGAACACCGCGTACAATGTACGAGTATAATGTACAATGCACATAAAATTAATTTAAACTGTTTGCTTTATTAGTATCACTTGTACATTGTTAAAATTTCCATTCGACCAAGATATTTTCTACTAATGAAAGTTAATTACACATTTTGTTTCGTATATGTCTTCCAAGTACGTTAACATACCTACCTACCTACTGCGTCGACAATCAACGACGTAAAGGCTGAAGGCAGGACGCTAAAAAGGCTCATTCGAAGTTTTTTTTCTCCCTTTACTTCGCAATACCTACATATACTTATACTACAAGGGTGTTTAAGCTGCGAATAAGAGACGTTATTAAATACAGGAGTACATATTTTGTAACTGTTTGAGGATTAAATGAACGGACAGGCGTCTTGACGAAAGTAAAATATTTACCTACGTTTTCCGTCAAGTGCGTACTCAGTATGATGAGATCATCTCGAGCCAGATTTTTACCGCGTCAAAATGAACAATTTCACGGAATAATTTCCAGATCATCGGGTATAAAGCTGAGTTTATCGTACAGATATAGCCAATTTTCTAATTAGAGCGTACGAAAGGATAACACTTCGATGGAAAGAGGAGCGAATCGAATAAGTCCGGAATTAATGATCCCTGAGGTAATTCTAGGTATTTTTTTCTCTCTTTCTCTTCATACGTACGAGTGCTCGTATCAACATCAACGTACTATATTATAGTATAAGAGAATAGCATATGCTCCGCACGCGTTTCAACATAAACAATGAAAATTTATTAATAGCGTGTTTAATTTTTAAGTTAGCTAAGTAGCTGGGTGCGTTTCAATACCTATGGTACATTTTCAAGAGGCTGTAAATGAAGCAAACTGAGTAAAAGGTCCAAATATAGCTCGCATTAAAAGTGTTCTTTCTTTTCGGGCCCAACACACAGGAAGTCGCAAATCACATTTCTATACATATGTATGTAGATGTTGGTAACGCTACTAGGTACATCGACTCAATATACATGAGTTGATACGCAAACGCATCATACTCATACGTACCTCTACGTACAAATGCATCGTTTGCCCGAAATTATTTAAAGATAATGCCCGGCTCCTATACCATCGTGGGTCTATATGTTTTTGATTACGGGAAGTGATTTTTATGTAATAGAAAACTTACGCATCGATGGTCACGTATTTACCTAAGTAATTATTAGGTTTAAATTATTACTTTTTTTCGACAAGAGGCGCGTTATTTAACGAGGTACCCAGACCTACCTACCTATTCTGCGTCAAAATAATCTGATCGGGAAAATAATGTATAAAGCCGATCGTGAAATTAAACGATATCGCTGAGCAGATCCGATAATCGAAAATATTACGCCCCTTTGCAAGCGCAAAGCAATCTTGTATTTCTTATCGTTTTTGAATATAAATGCTGGCTATCGAATAAATACTCGTACAGAATCGGTTAATTGGAATTACATATTCATTTTAGTACATATAACATCTGTTCCAAAAGTTTTCTTTCCCTACAACATAAATACTATACGCATGTTTCGAAAGAGTTTCTTATCTTTAAAAATGCTCGAGAAAGGGGCAACATTCCGAATAATTAAATTACCTATTTTTCTTATGTTGAAAAAAAGTTCAAAAGATTTAAGAATTCAAAAAAATATTTTACTACCTATGTATGAAAAAAAAATGCAAACCAATTTTTGAACATTACATCGTTTGAAAAAATAGGTCTGAGGACTTGCCACCTATATATGATATTTTAACACAAATATTACCAACCACGTGAGCCGAAAATTTCTATGAGTACCTACTTGAATGAACCTAAACAATCTGCTCAGAAATGAAAATGATTCTGAGTATCAAAATTACGATCCTCATTCAAGACTAAAAGAACCCTTTTATGAGAATGGTTGACAGTAAACATGAAACATTTTACTAGTAATTACTTTATTATATGAAAATATTTCAACGCGTAATAAACGACAACCGTAACCAGTTGATCTCCCAAGAAAAAAAGGGCTAATTTTTCTATGTTTATGGCTGAGGTTACCATAACAGGTAGTGATGTATTTTTACGGCGCTTTTTTTCATCTGGAACAATAAAACCCTACGTTGAGCTGCTACCATTTAGATCCTATCATTGAGTTATTTTCCTGTTTAAAATGTACTTTAAATTGTATATGTAGTAGGTAGCTCCTCTGCATCAAAAATCACGGAAATTACGATTCTGCTACTAAAAAGATTTAACAGAGATGGGTACAAAGATTATTTGTCAAATTTGTTAATTCGACAAATTTACGTGTATAATAATTCTATGGATAGAACACAGATTCTTAGGTACTTAGGTACCTACGTGTTGTTATAGGCTTATTTATTTGACATTTCGAGTGGTCTTTTGATGGGTGGATTTTCATGTAGAGATTTCCCCTTAATGCTTCGATATGACAAATACTGCAGAATTTACATGGTGTAAAATATTTTAAATTGGGTTCAAAGGATACCTAATACATTTTTGGTGCCCATCACATTATTTACTGTAGTGATTTTCGGTACCTACCTACCTACCTAAAATAAACGTATTCTATTGGTGTTGATCAAAACTAATTTTCGCTGAAAAACTAAATGTAACGATGAAGAGGAAACGCCCAAAAGCTATAACTAGGTATCTACTTGTAGTTTGTCAATTTTCTTCCATTTTTCGTCATCTATAGAAATTTTGAATTGCAAAGCAAGAGAGTCTAAAAGTGATTTTGAAGGTTTTGATCATCATCCAGTCTCCATTTACTTCTTCTCTGAACTTTATGTTGAGAGGACTAGTATTTTATTATAAATCGATTCAAGGGAAGTCATCTTGAAAAGAAACCGATGATATTTTTCAAATTCTAATAGTATCATTTAAAAAAACACCCTTCCAAAGGTGTTTTCCCCTCTAAAAATGTTATGAAAATTGTACCTTAAATCTTTTTGGAGGAGGAGAATTTTTGGCCAGACCTTCAAAGGCAATCAACTTTTCAGCGTTTTGTCTTCATTATGAAGCTATTGATTTGAAAAAGTCAAAATGTTGTCGAAATCGCTGCTGACGAGTTTGAAAAGCTTTTTCTTCTCCTTCTCTAATGGTCCCTTATTAGATATTTTTCATCTTATGCAACTTCGAAAACATCCACACTCGAGTTAACAGTAGCAGCAGCTAATTTACATCGAGATCACACGACGAAGCTATCACATATAAAAGCTACAGAGGCGGATAGATGTCAGGGAACAGGGCTGGCGGAGGGGCTGCTTCCATGGTAAACAATACGCGGTACAGTTTAGAGCACTTATGAAACATAAAAACGGCAGCAACACGTTAATAAATTACCGCAGCATTACTTCCATTATACTGTTTTAAGAATTCCACCATTACACACGTTAAAAATACACCGTTATAGAATTTTTAAATTGCCTCTCTATTTACGTGATACTTACTCTCTTTCTAATCGAGCTCGTATGTAAGGTCGATACGCGCCATTACAGAGACCCCAGTCGAGTCCATACTTACATTATACGTAATACGTACGTATACCTACCGTATATGAACGTTAACTCGAAAGAAAATACACGCCGATGGAGAGCTGGAGCTGGGCGAGCGAAATTTACGAATGAGGAAAACCACATTGAGCTCGAGCAGACCCATACATTGCATACACGGTTCCAGACGAGGAAACTCACATGACGCGGTACCGCAGCGAAATAAATGAAATTCAAGCCGTATAATTAAACATCTCTAATCCTAAATTATACTCGATACATCGTTCAAGACATTTAATAGTTTAATAAAGCCTCCGGGGTAATAATCCTTTTACGTATTTACTTCTATTACTCTCGTCATCCTTTTTCAACGCCGCGCCGCCGCATCGAACGTATTCAGCGGACAGTTTAATTAACACCTTTTAATTCACTACCTATCAACCTTTTTTCGTTCTCTATTTTTTCCTGGTCTCCGTATCGATACAATTTGTATAAGTATATCGACACACCTTTCCTATTAGAAAAAGGCCAAGTGAATGGCGATGCGAAGGGGGGAAAAGCGAGCGGAAATGTTCACGCATACTTCCTACATCAACAATACACGTGCAGATATATCGGAATCGGCGTATAGACTAGAGAGTACAGCATGTGCGTAAAAAGTCGAAAAACCCAACCTCAAGAGATTTTCAAACGACCTTTTGCCTCGAAGGAATTTTTTCATTTTAGTTATCTAAATCGTCTGCTATGTCATCGGGTTCTTTATCATTCTCATCGCAATCATCTGTTATTTGTAGGGATCTGTTTGAGGTTCCTGAACTTTTACTCGGGCTATTTTTCTTTGTCTACCGATGCAGCCAGTATCATCTTTCAACAGCTTACCATTTCGTGTGTGTCTTCGGAACATCCCCTCTTTCCTCCCTCTCGCCACATTTCACAGTCTTTCTAGTATAACGTCGCGCTAGCTTTTTCCATTGAAAACATACACCACAGTCCAACATTGTGGCTCGTTACTTTCCAAGTTTTATTGCCTAATTTTACCATCACACATCAGTCTCGCGTATCCTTGCAGGAAATGAAAACTTTTCAACCGAACAGGCCGCACGCCGCTTGCTTTATCGAAAAACAAATGTTGCTACTCGTCTCGTCAAATCAACTACCTATACATACATAATAGGTACCTACTTGAAAAGTTCAATAAACGTTTATGTAATTCGATGACAATTATGTTTACGCACATACTCGAGTAAATGTACCTGTGTGAGTCAAAATCAACAGATGTTTTTATTTCTTTTCTTCTCTTTACCAAAAACATTATGCAATGAAAAAAAACGAAATTAATTGGCAATAGGCGCTTATAAAATAGAGAGGTTTTAATATAATGAAAATATGCCTTCATCGAGTAGGCTATACAAAACAAACGCCCATTCAAATTATCCGCAAACCATTCAAATATTTACCATTAACAAAAAACCGTCCGTATTTTCACTGCGATATTATTATATTGTACCCGTTGGAAGCCTACAAAGTGAAAATAAGCGAGCTTTTATTACTTTAAAATACTGGTGAAAATGCTAGAAATTATATAAGTATGAATTAATTAACATTTTTGCCGAGTTTAATTAGACGGATAATCGAATTAAGTATTCGAAAGGAAACAAAAAACAAAACAACTATAAAGAAAATTATTTTTTTCATGATTATGATACGAGAGATTTTTTTTTGATGAGTTCGTGTTGAGGAGAGGCAAATATTTCTTGACTGATTTCTCACAAATATCTTTAGACAAGTAATTTTCGTTCATGAAAAAGTATCTTCGATAATGTTAAAAATGTACCTAGGTCTTTTTTTCCTAATAATTTGACGTTGATGTTTCGAGTAGGTATGCATCGTATTTTCAAAAACATATATTTTGAAAAAAAAAAGTTAAAAGATATAAAAATTGGCATTTTTATTGGAAGATATTTTTTCAACGAATTTCAGAAATGGTATGTTTCAAAAGTGCCTTTCCCTCCTCATGCTTATGTGTGTACAAGGAAGGTTCAAAAGTTTCGCGCATCAGTCCGAACTGGAATGATACTTTGGCTACGGTATGTCGGTCTGCTTGTCTGTGCTCTTAAGGTTATTGACCCACCTGTCCTCTCAAGGTCGCCTGTCTTCCTGCGTAACTTTTTAAGGTCATTGACCCCCTGTCTAGTCTCTCAAGGTCGTCTATCTGTTGTTTCAAGTCTGAGTCTTAGTATCTGAAGGTGCACTTCACTAGAAAAAATTTCAAAGGATGTAATAATAGGTATAGTAATTTTTTCCAAGTTTTCAAAAGTCTAGCATAATGTTTGGAATCGAATGCAATTTTTTCCAAAATTTTAAAATCAAATAAATGCTCCAAACATTGTAAATTTACATAGGTATATTTTTTTCAAGTTTTTAAAAATTAGGTAGGTGAGTATAACATCAAAACGTCAGAGAATACGACATGATGTTAAAATGCCAGAAATTGGTCATTTTTAAAGGCAACAATTGCAACATAGCATATCAACAATATAAACTCTAGTAAAAGGTGATTATCCTCTTTCCTCTTATTTTATCTCAAATCACTCGAGCCTATAAATCTTTCTGATATTTCTGGTGGTATCTTGAGAGGATACCGACGAAGTTCCTACACATATAACTACGTGTATCTGTCGTTGAATTTTCACCTTGGATATACTCCTATAGCAATACACGAGGAGCACCTCGTATAACAGTAATTCTCATATAGTCGAGTCGACAATCTTTCATCCAACTTGCGGAGAACGACAATAAAAACACTGCAGACGGGGTTCAACCAAACGTAAGGTATACACGATATGTACACCCTCGGCACCCATAGACCCACTACATTGGCATTTCAAAATACACCGTCGGTCGTCGTCGGGTCGCTCGCTCGCTCGAAAAGAAATAAATTAAATATACCTCGCGGTAGCGGGCGAACACTCTCGGTAGTCGGCACTTTATCTAAGATCAAGTGACTTAATGAATAATCCATTAAAATGGTTTTTACGCGGTTTTTTTCTCTTGGATACCAGAGAAGATGAGAGAGCAGGAGCAGGTATCTGTATAGATAGCTAGGTAAGACTATATAAGAGATTGCGTATACGCGAATATTGCCCTTACCACCGGGATAGGGTTAACCGCCATCGTATACGGCGAAGACCCTTTTCCCATTCTTGAGCCAAAATATTAAAATGGAAACTTAACGCTCAGCGGGGTTACCTGCGGTTTGAATTTTCTAAAATACTCGAAACACCCGCTGCGTTGTGAAAATTCATGGGACGAGCGACGAGCTTTTCTTTCTCGCATTGTCTTATATTTCTTATACACGAGATAAAACAATACGTTTGGCAAAAAAATCCTACGTAATGCATTCTTGTATTATTGTTGTTTCCCTTTTCCAAGTCTTTTGAATGTTTTGATGGAGGAAGTTTTGTATTTTTTGATAAATGACTATCGGACAGGTTGTGTACCCTTTCGATGGTGATTTTCATGTTGGTAACTCGTCAATAGCTTATGTAACACCCCCACAGAGGTATGAGGTTGTGTGCTCTTTTTTTTTTTTTTATTATTTTATTGGTCTCGTGGATTATGTATAGATTTTCTGTCTGTGTGAATGTTGAAAAATGGTTTTTCATTAATGCCGTTTCCAGTTTCAATTTATTATATCGGCTTCGGTTTTCCGTTTGTTTAACAATATATATTATGGCGCGCCTATCTCGCAGATAGGTATGTATTTTGGTGGCAAAAAAATTACTATGAAAGATAACAATACCATCGAAAAATGACGGATGAAGATTATAAATGACGCCCAATATAAGGAAATTGCATGATACGACGTATTAGCGTTGTCGAAATTAATGAAAATATCGCTACGACTAAAGGTTGCGAATAACAAATAAAAAAGCCGCTAGGCGCAAGCCAAATATACCGATCAAATTGCTTCTAGTGGTACTACGAGTACTATAACTTATACGTGCGTATGTTTTCTAGTGTGAAATGTGCTGGAAAATACGAAAGAAAAAACACATGTTGAAAAAATTCTCTTTTTCTCGTCTTCATCTTGTAATCTTATGGAGACCTTTTACCGGCGAAATGTTTACGTTGAGATTTCGTTTTAGTGGTCTTAGCGTTTTCCAAAGGATTATAGAGATTTAAGTGTAAAACTTGTCAACGTCGTTGTATTTTTATTGATTTATTGCTGCTGTCTTCCAAATTAAGTAATGGGATTTACGTACTAGGTATCTACTTACATGTGATACGTATGTACTTTGACCCTTGATGAGGAGTGAATTTTGTATGAGGGAACGAATGAAAACCTATCGGTATTTTAGGAAGTTGATATAGATACATAGGAGAGTGAGAACGATTGATGTATCCGATCTTAAATGATTATTAGGTTCATTAGGTGAAGGTAATTAATTGACGCAGGTATACCTATTTGTTTTACATTTTAGATAAAATAAGACTAATGATCATGTGTTCTTTTTTTTTTGTTACAGGTGAGTAATCAAATAATTACTGCGTTGGTCCTACTTTGACAAACAGGTAATCATCGGATTATTTTTAGTACCTAAATTTGAGCACAAAGAGGATATCATTTCCGTAATCGTATTTCCTCTCTGCTACGGGATACAGGGATAGGTTTTATATCAGTCAACACTACCCTCTTCCTTTAAACTATACCTACGGTTTAAATATTAACACAACTTTTAATACCTGTATACTTTTCGAGTTAATTTAATTGAAAAAAAACCTAAACACAGTATTGATTATACAAGGCTAAAAAACATTCGAAATGGTGAAACGAGAAACCCAGGGCTATCTGAATTATTGAAAACCGTCGTCAGACACTCGACTTTTCCATACATAACGTGTAAGCTGGCCTGCCCGGCCGTGCCAGACGAGACGAGGTTACTTTGTAATCAGTGGTTAACTTTTGTTTACACGAACCGTTACCATGTCGTACAAAACGTGTAGTCAATTAATTTATATAGGTAATTTAAAGAGCGGTTATTTATTTAGACGTCGAGTTTCCGACTTGAAAGAATATATGTGGTTTATCGAGCACCTCTATGAGGGCTGAAAATCACGAAAACGTTACGCAAAATTGCGTATACCTGTTCGGAGTAGATAGGGTGCAAACTTTTTTTATTTTACTTTATAAGTGCATGAAGTTGAATCATACTATTCGTGTGTACAAGAAATTCAATTTAAAAGTTCACACCTATCAATTTTTAAGCAAAAGTAAAATTCTACCTGCATAAGTATTTTTATCACTTAGGTATTTATCATCAAGTTTCAGCCAGGAGTGTAGAAGTGAAATTGAAATTGAAAACTGATCAGCAGCTGAAGTTGAAAAATTAACACTGAAACAGACATGTTTTTCAATTTTATTTTTGTTTTTTTGACACTTGTTTTTGCTAATTTTCTTTTTTGTCTTCATTTTCGCCTACAGAAGACACAAAATTCATCCCTTCAAATTACAACGCAGCTCCTTATACATTACTTTCTCGTTCTTCTTCGAGATTGCCATTAGTTTTCATTTTCAAAATTTCGATTTTCAATTTTTTCTTACCAAGAATAGGCAAAATGGAATTTTATGTGTGTGTGTTTTTTTTAAAAACTTAAAAGAAATTATGAACTTTGAAATGATGAAACTAAAACTAAAATGAAGTTAAAAATCAAATATGTTTTGAAACAATCTCTCATATAGGTACCGTTGGTTGTTCAGAAAGTAGAACTTTGAAAATTAGAAATAAGTATTTACAAAAATTTTGAATTTCTTGATCTTTGAACAAAAATTTTGACAATTGTCAGATTTTCATAAAGTCATGTAGGTACCGTAGAAAAATTCTGAATTAGTTTTAAAATTTCTAGGCCAAAGGCCCCCTTCTTGCCCAACTCTGGACTTGATTTTTCGAAAAAATATAATATCTATAATTTTGAAACCAAGTTGATTTAATAAATTTATCATAAAGTCCCAAAATTTCTGCGAAGAAGATAACACTGCTTAAAAATAATCCACTCGAGTAAGTAACAATGTATTAAAATTTTATCAACCCTCTCAGCTCTCTTATTTCTTACCAGATGAACTACGATCGTGAACATTTTACCAAGAATATAAATTTCTCTTCACTGAGAAACCTCCAATTCATCTCGAATTCTGTGTGCTGCTTTTATATTGTACGCTGAAATAGCCTTTGCTCGAAGATTTTTCACTAACAAAAAATAGTAGTTGAGGTACCCAACTCGTAACTAAAATAGATGTACCTACCTACGCTAGATAAAGAAGAAGGTACAGACAGTAAAAAGAAGGGGATAGATTTACCTAAATACAGAAACAACTGACACTTAATCACAATTTAGGAATTGCAGCATCTGCTCTTCTTTCGTTGAAGGATTTAAACGTTAATAAGACATTCGTACCCTTTACAAATTCCTACAATTAGTTCGGATTTACGCGAAGACTTATGATAACAAAACACTCCGACGCGGCGCGAGTTTATACTTACTTGTGTTGTATAGAGGCCTACGACTTGCCTTAAGCCTTTAGTGTACCTATTTAAACTTGAGGAATATCATGCTCAACGAATCGAATGGAATCGTTGCCTAGTACGAGTACCTATACCTATAGTGTAAACGCTATAATATCAAGTAATAATTCGTAGTTTTTATGATTTGATAAAAAAAAAAAAAGAAGAGAGAATCGCCTATTTGTTGAAAAGGACGAGAAAAACGCCTCAAATATTGGAAGAAATCATCATCGCTCAGGTATTAGTTAGGATGTACTAAAGAAGATGGTTAAAATGAAATTTATAACCCAGCAGGATGGACCATTTGAATATTTTCAACTTGTCGTTATGCCTGCTTTCAAAGAGAGGGCGGAATTCGGTCATCTTGTCAGGGGGTTGTTATAACTCGTTGCTCGGCAGGGGTTGATGAAATGCGGCAATACCATACTAAAGGAATGTAATTATTATCCCATCTCACATTTCATCTCAACGTGTCCATAAAATTATATTTTCATCGGGTAAAAACGAAAACGGCACCGTGTACACCGGTACACAAAACTTATTTCGATGTTAATTGGTTTCACGAGGTTTTTTCTCCCGTAGGTATCGTCGCACAGATGAAGCAACTCATCGCATCAATTGCAAAGGTATCATCTCTGCACCCGGATCGTCTATTGTCCTTTACGGTTTTAAAAACAAATTGGAAAATTATTCCGTTTTTGAAAAAAGGTAGAAATTCATATTGGTGCATTTTTTTTTTTTTTTTACTACCAAAGATAATGCTTTTGTGGTGATAGGAACTGTTCGTAATATTTCTTTTTTGTCTGTTTTTACCATCAACTCAATATTAGAGCAATACGGCTATACCCACTTGTTTGATAATTTCCATATTTTACTTAGGTAATCAAAACAGTTCGAGAATAATCAAGAAAATGAAATGAGAAAAAAATTAACAAATTCCACGTTTTTGATAATAAACAATAGTAATGGCGTAAAAATGAATTTTTGGTGAACAAAAGCCACTCAAAATTGTTAATAATGGCAGTGTTCTAACAGGAGAACCTTTAAAAATCGTAATTCTGATCTAGATGAAATTTGAGACTTCTACCAAATTTCAAGTTGTTGAAGTGGTTTTTTCGATTTTGTGTTTTGATTTTCTAATTATGCGATTGTGATATAATTGTTCAGTCATTTCATGAGACCATTTTTCTCAAGAAAATTTCAGCTTCACTCTCTAAAAATGAGGGTGAATTGAAAAAAAAAATCAATGTGATTGTGGCATAATTAGGGGTATTGAAGTTTGGGAGCTTAGTGGTATATTTGTCTCTTTGTTCCACCAACTCTCCATTTCACAAGTTCAGAACTACCCACTAGAATGAGTGTTACCTGCCTTCATTGCTCACTCGATGACAAATTGATTCGAACAACAATTGTGATTTTGTAAATGATTTCAATTATTGCTATACATGTCTTAATTCTAAATCTTCCTACATTCAAAATGCATTTACTCATACCTACAGATTACAGAATTAGAAATTCAATACGTAGGTACCTTAATGATCAGGTTTTCAACACGTTCAGTTCCCAAACTATTGAGTGAATTTATTACAAATGGGAAAAAAATTACGTACCTGATAAAGTATTTATGTAATCTAGTAAAGACTAATAGCTACACGAATAAAACAAATTTAAACATCCGTCCAACATTTTTTAAATCACAACATACGTGCCGCGGCTAAACAAGAAAAACAAATATACCCGTCACTTGTTCTCGAATTCATTTATTATAAAGTAACTACAGTATGGTTAAAGATTAACTTAGAATAAATCAACTCGAAAAAAAATCCGTATTTATAGGTGTACCAATATATTTAGATACTACTTTCATTCATACATAGACACCAAAATTTCACAGAAAAAAAAAAACAAAACCGGCCAACAATGTGTATAAAAGGTCTATACTTACGAGATAAAATACGCGGAAGCAGCGAACCCCAAATTCCTCTTTTTTTCTTTGCTTTTAATAAATTAGTTTCCGACGCGACTAATTTATAAAATGTATCTCCTTAATTGGTTAAGCTGAATCCATTTGAATGTTTCAATGGTATAAATAAAATTAACACGCTTTTCTCATTAGTCGTTTCATTGTTTACAAAAAGCTCGGCTGAAAAAATCTCCCTCATGTATTGTATGTGCGGCGATCGACAAATTGAATGCCTGCTTTTTTACAGCATTAAGTACATAATTATCTAATACCTACCTACCATAGATTGGTACATATAATGTAAACTAGAAAAAAAATGAACCAAGATGTGCATTTTGAGAAACCACAACGTAGGTTAATTTTTCTTCTGGTTCGCCAATCTGAATCGATTAGAATATAACGCTAATGAGAAGCAAACAGATTTATTTACATTGGATTTAAGACAACATTCGTATTGCCTCTTTTAATTTGCTATTCCTATTCGCTCCAACGAACTGAATTATACCAGGGTAATTGTTCTTTTTATCACGACCATTTCGTACCTACTTAAAAAAAAACAGCTGGAAAGAAATTTTACGTCGGTTTTCATCGTGTAATAATTTTAACGAAATTTAATAATTTTATAATTATTGCTAATTGCTCGATGTGTTAATTGTGCAAATTCCTCAACTCGTAGTTTGCCATGAAGCAACCATAAAAAAAAGCTCCCCGGTGTAATGAATTGCAGCTTGTTTTATTACGTCGTGAAACAATCAACTTTTATGCACCATCTCGTCGTAATAAATTTTCAAAAGTCTGCTCAGATACCACTATTTCAAAAACTCGAGTATTTTTCACAACATATTTCACCTTTTTAAGACAATAATGTTGCTCCGAATCAGATTTGTGTACCTGGATGGTTTGAAAACGAGTATTCGATCGCAAAGATCACAATTTTTTATCACCAATATTATCATTTTTTTCGCATTAAAGATGGCTGTGTATCTTGATGAAATATGTTTAAAATTCGATCTCCCAATTTATCTAAATAACGTCGTAAATTATGGGCGACTATTAAATGACAATTTATCTCAACTATGTTTGCAAATGTCGGCAAGTTTCCAAGATTATGCACGCGAATAGTCACCGCAGTTTCAATTAATTATAAAATCTATCAGGTACAATTTTACCTAATTAAATATCTATGTAATCACACCAATGGTATAGGTATCGTATTTCTCGCACTTCGAGTCAATTTATGATCCGATTTGTTTACAGGGCATGTTTTTTTTTCTTCTTTTTTTCTCAATCGAGACTAATTTTTTGCTCGTTCGTACATATTTCACGTTATCTGTATAAAATACTCGTTATAAAATGTCACTAATTTAAATTAGGTAGATGCTTTTTTTTTTTTTTTTTTTTGAATTACTTACTGGCTTGAATTTTTTATGAAGAAAATCTACTTTTATCTCTTCTCCATATCTTTCATTCGGAATTATACTGAACCTGTAGTCCGATGGCAAAATTGAAAATGTTGGAAACACGAAATTTAGTTTGATAAACAAGACCCCAAAAGAAATTTTTAAATCGGAGGATGCATTCACCAAACTTCATATTAGAGGCACAGAGGGATTCAGGGGTCTCAGCTCCCCAATGTTCATAATTTGATCATCTGGACGTTCTTGAGGTCATTTTCATATACTCGTAATTCAACTCAGCTAGGAAATGTGTTTTATTTTAAAACTATTTCATTTTAGTTGCTTGTTCAGAAAGAATGAGAAAAAACGGTTTTCGAAAAAATGTTAGTCCGTTTCTGCCTTCTTTTTTAGAAGAACATAAATGTATCATTAAAAATGAACCTCAAAGTTTTCTTTGAAAAAAAAAAACTTTTCTCGCAATTTTTACAAGTATTTTGAGATTTTGAGACACAAACAGCATCGTGGAACTCGAACCCTAAAATATAATTTGTCGCAGTATCAAGAAAATTTTCTGAAGTTGGCAACATCGACACCTTCTCTCAATTAGCTCACACACGGTGTCCAATTAATGAACACCCCCATTTATAACGCTTCATGTAGCCTAACTCGTATGTGACGATGATTTACGAAAAAAAAAAAAGAAAGAAAGAAAATTTCACAAATGACTCATCTCTTTGAAAATAACACGCCGAGACAATGAAATATACCGCAAATGAAGGTTATCCTATTAAAAATTCATGTATGCGTGTTTGGGCCGTTATCGTATAGGTACCAACTACCTACCTACGTTTATGTTGGTGTGTTTGTGGAGCTGAAAAACCGACAAAATCTTCTCTTTATAAACGTAGACGCGTAGCCTACCTCGGCTATACCTTGCTGTATAGACGGTATTCGTATGGTGTGTATGCGGTTTTACGCGAAACTTATATGATTTTAGGGTTTCCTTTCCTGTGCACGCGAAAGGTAGGTATAATATTAAAAGCGATATAACAGGGGAAAACATACATACACAAGAGTAACTACATGTTAGCTGACCATATTATTTAAGCATACGTCACGATAACATATATATGTAGGTACGATCGCTAGTGAAATGCAATGTACAACTTTATTCCCTCCCTTTTACCATTTTTCCCCTCTAGTACACCATAAATATAGAAAATCGACATACCTATCAAAATTGGCCATACTGAAAAAATAAAGAAAGGGGGGAAAACAACTCCCATTGGAAATTCTTGACAATTCATTAACATCTGCTGCTGACATTATAGCGTAGAATTTACCTCTAGTAAATATAAAAAAGCTGCGAATGAGAAAGAAAAAAATTGCGCACCTGATATTTGAAAATTCAAATTCGTTTACTTTTTCTGACATCTACGTTCTCGCAGCTGTTTTTTATTTTACGAATATAATGTACAAGTAAACGAAGACGCAGCGTATTTTTTTCGCGAAGTTGAGAAAAAAAAATGAAACATTCTGTCAACTATTTCGATATGGCAGGTCTTGGAAATTCATCAGTACCAGGAGCTAGAATCGCGACGAGGGCAACAGGACGAAAAAGAGAACGAGGTGGTTGTAAATCTACTCGACTTAAGATATGATAAACTGAAACCGAAAGGGAAGCCGAGGTCCACCCCAAGGGTTATTGCCGTGTTTGGCGTTCACGTTAATTGGCGAGGTGACGCGGTTGAAACAGCATCTCTCTCATTAATTGCAAGTAATCCGGAGACTTTTCTGACGTTGACAGGCCAAATACCCCTGTCAGGGAGGCGGTCTATCTCTTGTTAGTCGTGATGCCTTTTTTGGGCCGCACGACTTGGTAGGTAGATTACATATCGGATGTAACGCTTTAGCAAGCCTAGCAACGGCTGGTCTTTTTAATTATTCTTCATTTACTAGATTCTTTCCTCAGATATACTGCGAGGATTTGCTGGAATTAGTGCGTGGAGAAGAGCGGAGAGAAAGGCTACTGTATGTCACAAATGGGTTAATTTACATAGGGCTGTGTAGACACCCAAGTCCAAACAGAGTGTTCCATCAGAGTACGGTATTTCACAGTAGGTACCGATATTTTTTCAAAAACTGGGTAGTCAATTTGCTAGTTTAGAGAAGAGAAGTTGAAATTAATATTTGACCATGACAGTTGGTGGTAAATTAAGAATTGAGCAAAATTTGATCAAGTTAGGCAAAAACTTCTTCGATGAAATCTTGTTAATTATTTTGACACATCCGTCCCACCCCTTACCCCATGGCTGATAATATTATAATTCATTTCAGTTTTTTGATTTTCAAACCAAACAACGCAACGTGTTCATTTTGTAGCACTCGCCGTTGCATCCAAATTTTCAATTTAGTCGGACACCCTGTATATCGATTCAAAAATTAATTCGAAAAAAAACTCCTCTGATAAGAAGATGACTCGTGTATAACGACTTTTTCTTTCTTTTTTTTTCTTCTTCAACAAGTCCACTGTATTGTAATTTCTTTTTTCGTGTAATAACATCAGAAACGCATCAATCATTTTTAACAATACACCAAACCTGTATAAACTTTTCCGGAGTGAATACGACGGCGGCATTATTAAACATACACGCGGACGCAAAGTTTTATCTAGTTAGCTTTCTGTTGGATAAAAATTTTGAAAAATGTATTCTTCCGAAGTCCGGCGTGCTGATGGCCCAGCCAAAGCAGCTCATTCAAAATGTGGACGTGAGTTTTGCATCATCCGCTCCTGTCAACGCATTAAATGTTGAAAGCTCCAGCGATAATCCGCAAAATAATGGCGATATATATTTATTTCACGACCATTCGCCATGTAAAAAAGCCATCATTTTTCTCGCTATTTTCCTTATATACTTCATTTTTAATTCAAACAAACTTATCGAGTTTGTTTCTACATCGTCATGTTTTTTCAAAAGCAATACTATATCTCGGTTACGGATTCATTTTCTAAGACGAGTCGGAAATTTTTTCCAAATAATTGCAAATTTACCGCTGGCACGCTGTAGTCGTCGGAAGCAGCTTGCGGTCGTTCATTTCAATAGATTGTTGCGGTAGAGTTACTCGTATTTTTTACTCGATGAAAATAATTCTGCGGTAAAATCATATCTTAAACAAAAATTGAATACTTCGCTTCTCCAAAGAATTACATCTAAATGAATGAATTCCATCGAAAATGCTCGCCTCTTGGAAACTTTCATTTTCACAATCGCACAAAAGAATTTTTTCAGCCGAGAATCAAAGCGAGTTGGTTTTGAATAGCTGAGAGTTCATTTTGTAATCAATCTTTGTTTTTTTCCTTCCCTCTATTAATTAAGAAAGTTGTTGTCGACGTTCTAAGACAAGTTTCTGACACGAGGTATTAATTTTGCGCAAACTATTTCGAATTACAGTAGACTTCCGCTTATCCGGACTAACTGGGGAATTTGGATGTCCGGATAAGCAAAAATCCGGATAATACGGATTAATGTTTTTGGTCGAATTTTTGACCGAAAATGACTGTTTTTTTGATGATAATGGTGTATTTTTGTAATTTTTAATGAAAAGTGCAAAAGATGAATTTTATTTCTTCACAAAATAGAGAAAAACAAACCAAAAACAAAGATAACATTTTTTTTTGAGTATGTACTTGTATGTAATTCATGTATACTGGTCCGGATAATACGGATTTTGTCCGGATAATCGATAAGTCCGGATAATAAGGAGAATTTTTTTTCGTCCGGATAATACGGCTGTCCGGATAAGCGGAAGCCGGATAAGCGGAAGTCTACTGTACTTAGATGTTTTCAATTTTTTTGCTATTTTTCTACTCTTTAGATGTTTTAAAGACGTGGGAAGATCGCAAAAGGATTAAAATTTGAACAAATTTGTCGATTTTTGTTGAAAATAATACGAATTTGTGTAATTTTTGGTATTTTAAATTTATTATGCTCAGAAATACCTACGGATTCTTTTTTGAACGGATTTAAATTTAAGCAATTAATTGTAAACTAGAAAACGAAAACCTACGCTATGTTTTGAAAATATTTAATATTTTTTTAAAAAGAAAGCCAAAATTTTTATTTCAGCGAAGATTATTGAAAATTATTATGAACGTTTTACCTATTTCTTTCATTTTTTTTGACGTTGCAAGACGTAGCATTTGGATTTTTTTTTTTGAAACATTGCTTATTCTCGTATTATGTCTCTGAATCACATTCAAAAGGGAAACCATAAGTATGCTTTTTAATCATGTTTCTCTTAGAAAACCTTGAGAATCATCTGTAAGAAATTTTTATAAGCATACTTAGCCCGAAATTGAAACAGAAATGTAAGCCTACCTATATGAAAATTTTCCACCAGTAAATTTTTATAACCGTGGGTAGCTCGTGATATTAAATAATTTATTTTCCCAAATTTTTCAAATGTCGTCGTGTAAAATTATTTCCCATTTTCTCAAATTTTCCCATCTTTATCACTAATGGAAACCCTAAAATTTTAGAAATTGACATTAACTGGGTAATTGTAAGTAGGTATCAATTAGGTATTGCTAAATTGTGTTAAAACAGACTTTTTTTTAAATGTTTGCAATTTTGTAAAATCATTTTAAAACCAATCGTTGAAACAGGTGATTAATTCTGATTAGGCTGATTTTTTTAAATATTCTGCCAAATGAGCTAAAATTGAAACCAACCGCAATTTAACAAAATTGCGAAATATGACGAGTACCCGTCATTATATGTTTATGTAAGTGCTTGAGCAGAAAAACTAACCAATATATGTAGAACCAATTTAGATGCTAATTAACTTAATTGAAATTACACAGCAACGGTCGTAGTAAGTATTTGAAAATCTCGTACACACGTCCCAATTACATATCCAAACTGTTAAACAGATTGGGAGAATGTATCGTGTTGTCATATAAAACAATGACTGGCATTTTGGTAAGTTATACGTACGCGATACTTAAACAATGGCTGTGTACTACAATTTTGAAAGAGAATAAGAAAAAGAAAGAAACATAGCTCTCTGTATGCAAATACACTCGTATAGGTACATACTTATACCTTTGCAAGCGGTATAATCGTACTTATTTGGTAAATAAACTCAACTCTAGCTGAGGACGAGTGGCGGAGTCGCACATCCCCGTGCATCGTACGAAATATTTCACTTTGGTAAATTAAAACCGGTTAATAAAGAAAACAAATAATCCCGCAATAGGAATTATTCGTGGCACGCCGCATGTCAATGTCTGATAGATTATAAAACCATGTGCTGTGCTCGGCGCTATGCTCTTGTGGCCAAACGAAACGAAGATACCTCTACATATAGGTAGAGGTACCTACAATTGACAGCTCAAACGAATCATTAAGCAACAATACGTATTATTGTCTGCGGTAGGTAAGCTAAGTGGATGTTTGCAGTATGCGTTTGTTTATTCAACCGATTGAGTAAAGTCGTAAGTTATTGAGAGAATAGTTCGAGTTAATTTTTTTCTCGTGCGCAAGTTATTCGTATAGTATATTATGCTGCAGATATAGGTAGTTCTTTTGGAGCTTCTCGCATTGGGCTGAATTCGGAAGTAGCCGTATTTCTTCGTAGCAGATCTCGAATTTCAACGCGCCCAAGTTTAAATATATTCACCGAATGTCTCGAGGTCTTATCAACGTACATCTGTTCGAGCTTCTCGATTTCTTGCCACCTTGTTACTTCTCTCGATCATCTGATAACATCCCACACGTCTTAGCTACTGCGCGACAAGCTAACACGAATGTGGCCCATTATTTATGAACGTAATTAAGTTTTATTAATGGGCATAGTAAATTACCTAGCGTATAAATTACATCGTCGTACTCGGTACGTTTGACTTGTTGAAACGAAAATAATCATTTTTTTCTCCTTCATCGACTCTTTGATCAGAGATCATCACTGTACCAGTAATTACAACACACTCGCCCAAAATCAACGACGCGACGCGACGTCGAACTCGCTAATTCGTGAATTTTACCACAGTGAAGACAAGATATGACTGAACACTAAACTCGGAGATCGATCTTTACGTAGATGAATTATGTGAGATCTTAATTTAAATTGGTGAAATTTACAACTACCTGCGGAGAGTATGTGTCAAAGTACATCAATCGTTCGTGTTGGTAACAACCATCTCGGCACGTCAAAAAAGCACGCAGATATTATCGTTGAAATTTGAAATAAGAAACAATACGTTCAATAAATCAGTAAAGCGCATTAATCTTGTTCATTATAAAAGGTTACACTAAAGATATACACAACTCGTATACATGTTTCGCCAATGTATATACAAGAGATCCGGACATAAATCATTCTTCGTCTTGAATATCGATTAGATATTGTAAATATATGTTTTTATCCATTACATCTACCTATAACCCAGTTATTCTGGTCATGTTTGAAAATGAGATGAAAATTTAATGGTAAAAATATCGAAATTATTGAATCCGATCATTAATCATACTCCTACAATCTGGTTATAACGAACCCCTTTTCTTATCGTTTCCTTATGATCCGCATAATAGGTAATGAGCTAATCTTGGTACGTCGCTCGTCCATAAAATTATCCTCTCATACACATCGTTGTAGTAAGATCTGCGTGTAATTGAAATGGGTAACCAGCTTCGAATAATTTCTTCATTATTCGCATCCGAACGTTCTTTTCAAATGTACTTGCGTGTACGGTGTAACCTGCTCAATCATTTACAATTAGTAATACCTACCTACTGATATAGGCCTAAGGTATATGGGAGTACCTATCGAAAAAGTAATGCAAGTTTGCCCAGCAGCCATATTGATGATAATTACTCGCAAATGAATGCAGCATATGGTCGATTTAACGCTTATTAATCCTTTTAAATTGACCATGTTTGAAATCGCTGAGTCTATAGGTTCTCTTTAGAAACTAAACTAGCACCGCTTACTCATACGTATTTTATATAGAGGGAATACTTATGTGATTGATCCTTGTATAGAAATTTCCACCTCTAACTCTTGGTATGTCTATCACAACTCACAAGACACTGGTGTGAAGGATGAATCAATTTTTACTCGTACCCACCTATCTACTGGTAACTCTTCCATCATAAATCTTATCTCGTGACAGCATCTCTCTACTTTTTGCTTAAATATCGTGACAATAGAATAGAAACCACCCTCGTGTAGCGTAGCCCAAGTTTTGTACCGCTGCACGAATTAGAGGTAAATTTTGATTAAGTTGTTTCGAACATCTCTCGGAACCGACTCTCTATCACTTTTTTATTATCTGATATCAAATCAAGTTGCTTTGTCCGAACCATAGCTGTACTTACAAATTGAACGACGCTGAGAGAAATCACTAAATGACGAGTACCTACTTCTTTATGATTTATGCGAAAACACGACAAGACCAACAACGACCACCAAATGATTGCAGATGTCGCGTGCTTAATAATATGTAGCAATGCGCGATCGAGTTGAAGATTAATATTCTTACTAGGTACTTTTGAAGATGTTGCATATGGTTTGGTTGGTTTTGGTATGTGATTTTCGAATGCGTATAAGGGAAGATATACGAAAAGAGAAAAATGGATACGTTTTTAGGGTTGAAATATGACCGGTATTTTTGGATTTTTGTCTCAAGGAGGAAGAGAGAGAGAGGTGTTCGCATAGTGTAATGGTAAATTAACTTTCCGTGCTGTGTGTTCTGCAGGATTGCCGCGAGCTGTAATAGAGGTACATACATATTTTTATGGAATATTTCTTGCTGAGAATAATTATTTGACCAAGAGATGTTAGATTGGTTGCAGAATTTATACCAGTTATAAAATTTTGTCTAAGAACCACTCGAAATGTCCTCCTCTAGTTTGAATGAGGCGGGGCCATGATTTCACAAAAAAAGCATAGGTAGTCTGAAACTCTCATAACTAAATGTTTTACTGAACTGCCAAAACTCATTTTTTGAGTTTTGGCGAATTTTTGTAAATTCATAAGAGATTGTTGTCGGTGATTTAGTGATTTTTTTAAAAATATAGATAATATTTGTTTAGTAAAAATGGTGAAAATTAGGTACTCCAAAAAATACGTACCCATAGTAGGTAGATATTTGCTAAAAATCGAAAATAAATTAGTTTGCTGAAATTTTGGCTATTGGGTTTTCGAACCATGCAGTTTTCCAAAAATCACATTCATAATCAAAGTTTTCGTAGATTTTTTCAGTTTTGAAAAGATTTTCCGAAATACTACTTTGGCAACAAAATTGTTTAATTTTCAGTAAAACTACTGTTTTATTATCATAAAACGAGAGAAAACAGTCACAAAAAGCATTGTAGTCGCCGTACGTTTCGTTTTTTTTGTAGTTGCCCCATTGAAAGTCGAAAGGGCTTCGTTCAGATCAACGTGTATAACGTTAACATCATTACCACCCCCATAAAACATCCTTCGAGGTAAAATTCCAACCGCCAAAAACACTCTCGAAGACGATTTTGAACCGATAAAAATTTGCACTGGAGCCAAAATCATACACAAAACGATAGAAAATTGATTACCAACCCATAGTAAATGTGTAGGAGTATAGACAGAGAGGCACGATAAAGCATAATAAAATCCACCACCACTGGCACTGGCACGAGTTATGTATAGGTAGGTTGATAAAGGGTTAAAAATGTATATATAATCTCGTACGAGAAACAAAATCATGCTCAGTGAAAAGGAAGAGATAACGTTTAATTTTTTGATGCTCTTCTTTCTACTTCATTAATCCTTAATGACTTTTCTCTCTTGTACATTCGAGTAGCGAAGTTCTTCGAGTATAACGCCAACGTTGCATTGGCCTAGAGTTTGCGACGATTGTACGTTTCCGATTTTGAAGAGCGACGAAAATTCTTCGGTAGTTGCAGGTTTTTGGATGAAATCATCTGAGCGTGTTTTATTATGTATTTATATGTATTTTAAACTATAGTCGAGTCTTTTGTCGACATCGGAGTTGTTTCTTTATTAGCAGGTAATAAGATGCTGACGTTTGAAAAATGTAGTACCATTTCGACTCGATGATTACGAAACTAATCCTGTAAAAAATGAACATGTTGGCCAGTTAGCGGATCTGAGTAGATATAGAAAGAAGATGCTGTTGTAATTACGAGAAAGCAAAATTACACACGATTCTGAGTCGTCTACGAGTATATTGAAAATATCTAAATTTAATTTCATGTTCACTGACCTACGTGTATACGACTCGGGCTTGTGTTTTATTCCAGCCCACGCACATTCGCCATGTTTCATTCGCCATATCTTGGTAATATATCTTAATTAGAAAAATCGTTGCGTTTATATAGTTAACTTACCTTAGAATGAAAATTATTTCAAACTTATCCAGCTTACGTTAGGTATATCTACAATGCTTATAATGAGTTGAACTATAGATGGTCAAAAAAATATGCCTACATTTAATCGAAACTGATATTCGATCTTTAAAACTTCATCTCGAGCTGCACAAATCGTATAAAAATAAACTCCAAGTCTGGAAAAATGATCCATCAATCATAATAATAAAATGAGCTGCATAAGAAGCACCTAAACAATGCCCAAGACCGTAAGCCAAGCAAGTTCACCCACGTTGGAAAGATGCTCATTGCTCACTGCTCAGCTGTTGAATGTTTATATTTTATTTAATGTGCGGTATGCTTTCACCGAACTGAGTTGGAATTTGTGTTTGATCGATTAGCTTCATTTAATATTGTTAGTGACGTCTCACGTCTCTTTGATGCGCAACCGGATAGCTTGTTTGTTTGGGCGCTCGAATACTTACAGTTACATACGAGACGATGCCATTCCCAATACCACCGCAAAGCTATTACGTAACCAGAACTTTGTTGTATATCTGTGTATACAGTTGATTAAAAAATATACCTATAATGTAAACAATTTTCTATCATTCGTTTAGAGATCACAAGTTCTTAGAATTTTGTTTCTGTAGACTTAGCAAAAGGAGCTGGATAATTACTCCATGGCACCTATCGGGAGAAAAATCAACGATCTTTTTTGAGTATTCGTTGATTAAATTATAGGTGATCGAAAGATTAGGTTATGTGATAATTACGCAGCCTATATGTATTTCGTATTTCGTGTTACCAGTGGAATATTTATATACTTAGTAATAAGTATGTTGAGAAGAAGTACCTATACCCATCAACTACATATGGGTTTAGTTGAGGTTCAAGTGTGCCTATGTAGATGTGTGAAGAAACTAAGAGCTAGAGAAATTGTATATAAGTTATGTAAATTAAATGGTAGTGCGTATTGTTAATGATGCCATATAATGGGTGGAAACGATATAAAAGATATAGTTAGAATATGCGGTAGGACATTACGGTTTGTCCACTTGTCGAATATTTTATTGGTGCGGCCCAGACTGGACTACTAATGAGGTTAGTTTATGAGCATCTCGGGTCCTTATTAAACCTGCACTGCGAGATATGTTTTACACGATTTTAATACGAGTAAATAAAACTTGAGCATTTATATTTTAATATGTTTTAATGATTGTTGACATTAATCCCGCAAGTTTTCTTGTATAGGCGTAATTAGACACGATGCTGATGGTGTAGCTGTAGAATAATACATTTATGTTATTATCAACTTGTATAAGTATCTACTAGTGGTTGTTGCGCTGCTTCTTTCTAATGCGCCACTGAATTGAATAATTTTTTTGTATAGTATTGTGAAACAATCTATACCTACCCACTTTCACGAATGAAGTTGTGTGCGAATTTACAATAATATCTGAATCACGTTTAAACTAAAAAACTGACTGTGGTGATGGAAAAATTAATATACTTACCTACTTAGTTTTTAAATAGTTATACCTAGCATTAACTTATGTATAGTATGTACTGTATTTTTTTTGTTTCTTTCAAAGTTCTAAGAAATAGCTTGATAACATTTTAGTCCTCAATATTTTTGGAGTTGAACAAATACGTATCTGACAACTTTGTCCCTTCAATTTCTTGGGTCAGTTGACCAATTTACATTTGCGTTGTTTGGGTTTCTCCATCATCGGGTTTGAATTCACTGCTCCGGAACCCCCAGTATCAATGTTGCATCACTTAAAAAATTTAATCGTTCGTGGGACTTCTCTAAAATATTTTTTGTTCGCGAATCATTCACATGAGTGTATTGAGATATTCTCGAATCGCTTGTTCAGAAAACATTCTAAATTGTTCTGCTTGCCGGGTATTCTGTTGAAGTTTAAGAATATTTTACCTGAACTTAAAGCAGCCCAGATTGAAAAAATGTGCGAACGTTTTCCTACCCTCGAAATTAAAGGGGTAGTTTTACGACCAACGAAATACCTAACATTTACTTCTACAAGTCGGGCAATTATTCCATTGTAATTATGATTTGCAAAAATTAAAAATCCTTTTATGAAATCGGCGATTATTTGAAGATTTTTGGAGCTGCGCGTAACTCTTACAAATCAGACGTCTTTCAAAAAGTCAATACCATATGTAGTCATCGATATTTTTCAAACTCCTGCCCCTCGTTCCATCGCTCCTTGTTGAGAAAAAATAAAAACGTGATTGGCCAAATAAAAATTTTCTTGAATTAGATTTCTTAAAATCCAGTCAAAAAATCGAATTCCAATAACTACAAAAAGAAAGATGCCCTCAAATACACCACTCTTTTCACGATTATTTTATTCAGTCTTTCGAAATTTGATTTTTTCACTTGAATAGCCTTCGCAAACAAAAAATAAACAAATTATTGCAAAAACTGACATTAAAAATTAAATTCTGAAAAATTTTCTTGGGGCGAAAATGTCTTTTCACTATTCCATAGGTTTTCATTATAGCCTACATAATTTCAAACAGTTTTATTTCATGAGTTTTAATTTTTTTTTCTCGTTCGCCTGATGGAATGAAGTAAATTTAGAGTATAGCGTGAAATCACGTTTGAACATTCTTGGAGCTTACATTTCTCGGGTACGTCGTCTTATATGATTGGCATTTCTCTGAGACGCGACGTTGGTATTTTCTCGGTAAGTATGCGTGAAATTGAGTAAACACGAATTTAGAGGAAAAATTCCCTTACCGCCTAAATGACTTCAATTAATTTCAGCCTTTTTCTCAACACCAAAAAACTAAAGACGTATGTTATTTATCAAACCGACATCGTTATAAGCTGTTGAATAGGTCCTATCTTTTACTCTACAGTCTGACCGAGAGTTTACGGCGAAGTTCTCCTAATACGTCAATGCGAATATTTTTTAATATTTACCTTTATAACGCTTTCAAAAGCTAAAAAAAAACTAAAGGTATGTAGATATAAATTTAAGCAGCAACACGAGCATCGCAATTTTCGAGTTTTAATAATTACAAGGCTGCTTAAAGTTTTCTCATTAGACGACGCGTAGCAGGAAATACTTTGTCATTTGAGAACTGGCACTCGGGTAAAAAGCAACGTAACACTTTACGCCTGCATTTTAACAACTCCTCCCATTCGAGTGCTGTTAATTAGTTTAAAATGGATATTATATTATTATGATTTCGTAACGAGCCCCAGATAACCTGCTTGTAAACCGCCACTTATAAATAAAACCCCCTAAAGTCGTCTTCGTCCTTTAAAATATGGAGGTCTCCTATATACCTACCCCCGGCATAGTATCGCTGTACCAAAACGACACCATTTCAAATTCCCTCCTTTCTCGGCTTTTTAATCGCATATCAACAAATGTTACACGTCACATGTCAAAAATTCTAGCATCATATTGAATTTTTGACTTTGAACGAAAACACGTGTGAATTTGTTTGAATTTTCCGGTCACGTTTGTATTAATTAAGAAAGAAATATCCTAATGCACCGGAACGCGTGTGGTGCGTAGTGTACAAAAGTGTTAGTGGTAGATTTTTCACCTCTACTCTTCTCCTTCTGCAGCTTCGGCTTACTTACAGTTTTCTCATTTATGTAGAGGATTTTTTGATATGATTTATTGTAGCCATTCGTCATTGTTAGAAATATTTTCCATTGACATAGGAGATACATCGTGTTTATGTTTGTACAAGACTTAGGTAGGTTGCTTAGTCTTGGAATTCTTCTCTATACCATACCATTCTCATGTTAACAAGTGGTAAAATCTACGATTCGGAGGTGTAATTAGGCTTCGAAATAAAGCCCCGCCCCGCGCCCCTCCATCACCCTTCATCTTTGATATGTCTACACGATAACTCGTTGTAGGTATTTATTTCGACGAAATATTTCTCTGAATGAATAACTATCGCGAAGAAAAGAAATTTTTCTTTACTCTTGTACGTAAAATCCGCCAGCACGCGTGAATTTTTCGACGAATAAACTTTTCAACAGGTTTATACGCGTAAAAAAAGCAACATGTTTGACATTGAAGCCACATCTTGGTTTACAAAAGTTACGAGTAAACCAAGAGTAAAAAATAAACATTTACTTTAATGTATTATGGTTTTTCGTTTACTTTAATTTGGATATAATCTTTGGGGTCTATATAGCGATATTTCTATCTCTCTCACTCTGCGGCCATTGGATCGTCAATTTGACATCTTTTGGATACCGTCCAAATGTTTGTTTCAATGTAGGAAAAAGTTTAACGCGGACATTTAATGTAATTATTTTGTTTCGTTGATTTATTATTTGTATCTACACGAATTCGTACCGTTATAAAATTTTATCAATGAAACGGAAAATAAATTATTACGTAAAACTAGAGACGATGGGCGAACTAGCGGAGATAGATTAATGGAGTGATAATGCTCGATTTTTTTTTCGAACTGAAAAATTATGGCTTTTGATCTCAATTGATCAACCTTGTCATAGATTCAATCTTTGGTATAGGATTGGAATTCTTCTCTTTATGTACCTACTCGTTTGTACGTATATTGTGTAATCGACCAAAAGATAGGTCATTTCTTGAAATTCTTGTCGTAGCTTTTCAGTGTGATAGGTATATTTCAATAAAAAAAATAGGTCCTACCATGAAACTTTTTGCGTTCATGCCCATTTTGCATCTTTCTTGGTTGTATGTGTATACTATGTACACATTTTTTCAAAAATTTTCATGGGTACAAAAAACTGATTTTTCTCAACTTTTCTCGTCTATATTAGTCAGTTTCAGTAAAAAAAAATTGTTTGCAATACGTAGTATACTTACTATCACGAAAATTTCCAACTAAGTAGCTGCATCATGAACCTAAATTTGAACCAAAAATTCGTCAATTCTTTCCATGTTTTAATTGATTCGTGCCATTTTTTTTTGTTGATTTTAGCAAACTTAAATAGAACGCTTTTCTTGCACTTCATACACCAGTTGGGAATCCCTGACCTCCCATTTGAGTGATCTACAGGTCTAAAATTCACGTCTAGACTAACATCAATTTGAAATATGTGCATTATTGCAATTTCAAAACATATTATAAATTTTCGTTTTTTTCCTACTTATTTCTATCAGATGCGATTATCTTCTAATTTGGAAAAATGATAATTAACTCACATCAGGTAAGTAGAAAACCAAAAAATTAAATTTCTTTAGAAGTAATTTTTTGGTTCTGAGGAAGTACTATTTTAAAAAATTGGAAAAACACAAAAAATTATGTTTTAATGAAAAACGCATTCTAAAATAAATTTAGGTACCTATCGGAAAAATTCTGTTGGGAAAAATTGACAAATCTTGAAATTAAAACATCACTCAAATTTTATCAAAGTCAAGTGCAATCACATAAATCTTAGCTATACATTTTGTTGAAAAACTCGTAGATTTTCCAACTGCATACAATAATTTATTAATGTGTGCACAAATATTCTAAGATCATGTTCGTAATGCACAGAAAGCATGTTGTGAAATGCTATCCGATGCATTTTCAAATCCTCCGCTTCTATCAACTCTGCGAAATGAAACCCCCTGTGGGAATAAAGTTCTTCACAAATTTTCAATCCGTTCAGCATCATCTTAATTTAATCAAATTCGCAATAAGCGTATTCCATAATATTCTCAGGGGGAGAGGAGAGCTGTCTGCATTATAGACAGTGCTCCAAAGTACGAATTGAATGTTTACTCTCAAGAGCAGCTTCATCTGTGACCTGTCAAATGGCAAATCTTGCTAATTTAGTGCACTTCTCATCATCTTGCATAGAGTTAAATCATACTCTTAATGAGTTTGCAGTGTACATAAAGGATGGACGGAGAGGAGTGGTGGGAAATACAATGCAATAAATTAGAACTTTTTTCTACCACATCTCTCAGTATAGTTTGTCTACATAAAAAAGATTACTTTCGACGAAAAAAAATCCATTTGCGCAACTCGAAGTAAAAATTTCAAAGAATCGAGTTTGTAAATCGCAAATTCCATAATTACAGTCGACGAACAAGCATGTAAACTAAAACTAGGGGGCGTTCTGCTATCAATAATAGTTGCTTGTTGATTTGATATTTTTATAGCATCGGGTACACTGTGCGGTTGAAGTTTATAGTATTTTTTATGATCTCGTACAATGAAAAAGTTTCCTTCGTAAACATCAATTAATAAAAAAAGAAAAGTAAAGGACCAGAGGAAGCGAGAAAAAAACTACTAACCAAAAAGTTGCTATAGATGTGTATTTAACGATAAAAAAGAATCTATTTTAAAACTATGTAGGAAAAAAATCCATAGCTGATACATCGTTAAGTTTATTGGTAGCGAAAAGAAATAAATTCGCAACGGATCAGCATTAGGGTTACGTAATTGGATTCACAAGTGACGCCTGTCTGACATATTTACACACCCCCTTAAACGATGGTATTTCACAGTTTGGCTAATAATTTCGCGCCTTTGAAAAAAATTTGTCGCTGGTGTTTATTCAGCGTCAAATATGTGCGAAAATTTTTCCCCGTGTAGAAGGGGTTCGTGATGATTTGCATTTCTACTGTCATGTATATTCAAACCTTTCCAGACGGTGGTGGTGGTGGTGGCGGCGGCGGCAGCAGCAATGGCAACGTATGACAAGGTGCAGAGACCTTGATAAAACTTTCCCTCGAAGATGCGCTCACCTCGTTTGACACCCTAGAAAGCTTTCTCTCAGACAACCTTGACTTGTAAAAAAGGCTCCAAGATAATTCAACGTTATTGCATTTCGTTGTTGTTTTCTTTTCTTTTTTTTTTTTTTTTGAAAGAGTCGATTAATTAAACTTGGAATTGAGGAAAATTTTCACATTTCAGAACAAAACAAAAAAACATAAAATAAAAAACAACTTTACTTTTATGTAATATACAGGGTGATATGACCAACAACAACTGAAAACAGTTCAATAAGAAAACTGTCAGAACTCACCAAAGAACCTTTCGAGGGTATGGAAATTGTAAAGGTTTATCAATATGGAGTCATAATCAGTCAGGAAAATGATTAGCCCTGAACAAATTGTGTTCTAATACCCAATGATACATTTTTTTGGTAGCTACACCTCACCTTTGAAGGGCAAATTTGCAATTTTTTTCAAAGTTCCCATCTCTTCTGTTTCTTTTCTTTTGCATAGGTAGGCACTTCTCTTCTTATCTTCAATTAAATTTAATAACGTAATTTTTTTCATTCACTTCTCTTATTCTAGGTACCTATTTTCTTCTTGATGGTTTATTCACTCAAAATATGTGGATATAATGAAATCCAATTAATGCCCCATTGGGCTATATTTATATTTAAAAAATACCTACGAATCAATAATTCTAAAGATTAATGAATTTAAGGCATATGTATTTTGTCTGCAGCATTTTTAGTGTGCGTAGCACACTATTGGTTTCGCTTTGAGAAATGAAATTTCATTATACATGAATGTTCTCTTAAACTATCCAACCGTTTTTTGTACCTATTGGACACCATTTGAGAATCATTAAGGCGGAGGGAATAGATTATTTTTCACTCAATTCGGATGGGTAATTGCTGAGTAATTGCAATTTTAGTTCATTATTTTAATGCATTAAATCCTAAAAAAGGGAAAAGGGGACTTGCAAAACACCTGCCGCTCATTGTACCCTGCTATACCCCCAGTCTATTCCATCTCCGCTTTTCAAATCAGCTGTCTCATTGTACCCTGTTACACCCCTCATCTGTTAGCTGTATGTTTCAAGTGGGAGTGGTTTGGTGGGGCGTTTACCCAACAAATATATTCTTTTAATGCCCTAACCCACCATGTGAACTCGTAGTCGAATGGTTAAGGCATGTAGGTAGGAATAGGAATTGTAGGGTCCCAGGTTCGAATCCCCATCAGGTAGGTAGGTATAGGTGACGGATTTTTCGTTGGAAATATTGGATAGGTAAATGCTGTGGAGTGAGTACATGATGCTGGTGCAAAAAAAAACGAATTTTGAACCCTGTAGCCCCTCATTTTGATTTATAAAAACAAAGCTGTGAAATATGATGATATCATTTTGCTAAATGAATTTTCATTTCACTTATTCAAATACTTTTTACTATACCTATAGCGCCGTAAGTACAGTAAAAATTACCTTGAGATGAGTAATTTTTACTTTTTATGATATAAAAATTACTTTAAAATGAGTAATTTTTACACAACTTGGTTAATGTAATTTTTATTATCATGCTTTAATAAAAATTATTAAAACAAAATGATTTTTACTAATGTTATAGCAAAATTTATTAAAATGATGATTTTTACTATAAGATTACAGTAAAAATTATTATTGTAACTGAACAGTTGAAAATTGCTGATTTTCAAAACAAATTTTATCATACTTATATTATGTATTTTTGTATGGGATCTGGTTATTGTGCTAAATATGTAGTAAACATTTTTTGTAAAAATTACCCATATTTTTTTCGTGTTATTTAGAGGCAATGCGAATTCTTAACATATTTTATATGATTTAATAATTTTAGAATCAAAGGCAAATTCTGAAAATTGGTTTGAAATTTTATAAATTTGAAGACAATGGAAATTCTAAAAAAAAATTGAAAATTTGTCATTTAGAGACACTGAGAATTCCAAAAATTGATTAAAAATAAGTTGTAGATAATGTGAACTTGAAAATGATATGAATAATTGAAGAGCTCTATTCCAAAGTGGGTTAAGTCATTTTTTCCTCCAAAAAATGCGTTTTAAAGTTTTTGATACTGAAATTTGTTCTGTTTCCAAAGGTGGTGCACCTTTCCTTTCTTTGGACATAGAACAATCACTTGTAGAAAAATTTACTTTGAAAAATCCATCCCACTTTGGAATAGAGCTCTTCAATTATTGTATGTAATATACCTATATGAAGATAATGAGAATTCTGAAAAATTAAGAGGCATGCACTACTTAGCTATGTAATAGCAGTTATAGCTGTAGAAAAGGCAGCTAGCTACGCACACTTTGCAGCTAAGCTAAGCTTAGCTGTCTAGTTTTTTGTTTTAAAGTGTTGCGTTTTTTTACGGTCGTAAGTATTGGGACCACCCTGTATGTTTTTTTTATTCGACACTTTCCCTACAGGAGCACGAGGCAACGACGCGTGAAATAAAATCGAAAGTACGAAATTAATTTCGCAACTCGATCGATTTTTTGTCGGTTTTTAAATTGAAACAAAAAAAAAGTAAAGTAAGGAATAGAACCCGCATATCAAAGTGTAGATAGTTTTGGCAGCATATTTTCAACCACTTCTCCTCGTCAGGAGAATTCCAAGCGTAAAACACGAGTAATAAATTTTTCGTACGTGTCGTTAAATTGCACTGTGTTTGATATATTGAAGATGTTTTATATTCATACACATTGTAATTATGCGAGGTTTTTCGGTATTTTTAAAGTGTTCTGGTTTACGTTGTCTCATGTTTTATGGTACTCTTTTTACGATTTTTTTTCTCTCGCTTGATTATCTATAGCAAAATTGTAAACTCGGGAGGCAATTTGTTTTTAAGAGAAAAAAATTCACCATGTTCGAAAAAAAAAGAAAGAAAAATGAATAATACAATGACGAGTTGGTATTCTTAGCTATGGTAAATTTTCAAGCTTCGGTACGATGCGATGCCTCTAATTATACCAGACGAGTAGCATTTTAACCATCTCATAAGGTGCTACATTGTGAAATGGTAAATGCATATAAATTGTTTGTAGCAGAGACACGCATTTGTCTAATACAAGTAATCTGTTTCGAGTTGAATATAATTTCACGACTACCATTGTTTAGTAATCTTGTCTTACTTATCATGTTAAAAGACATAACAAAGACAATATGCGGATAAATGCATGACGCGTGTTTTAGAATATTATGGTAACACGACAGGTTACGAAGTTAACTGCTATTGTTATTAATTTTTTGTTTTGTTATTCTTTTTCCTCTATGACTCTAATGTTAACAAGGCACCATTGGGTATTATTCGGAGTGACATAAAAAACTGACATGGTCGTGATCCTGAATTAACACCTAGATGTACTTCGTGTAGTCTTATTAAAATGATCATCTTCCAGCCTCCTTGGTTCCCATTGATAACAATATTCCTAAAAGTAACGCTTCAATGAACGCGTGCGACACACCAGCAAAGCATCTGTTTTAAAAAATATATTTTGAGATGGTCTAATGGGTAGGCGAATAATTTGAGTGGATTTTTATAGTCAGTTGTTAACATGAGAAAATTAGGTGGTGACGCTGGCAAAGAGACCAATTTTCAGTTTTCTTCTCGATTTTTTATTTTTATTATTTATTTTTTTTTGCAGAAAATTAAATTGACCGACTGTCTTCCAGTATTAATTTCGGTCAATTTTATTGAAATTTGATCAGTTTTTATTGATTTATAATGATTTACCTATTTATCGCTTTTATGAGTGTTTTTACGTGATTTTAACACGTTTTCAACACATTTTATTCATAAATTTTATTTTTTTGTTGCCAAAATTCAAAAAATGGATTTTGACAGCTCATATGTAATTGGATTTTGATGGCAAGCATGATGTTTCAGTAAATGAAACTGCAGCTCAATAGGGATTGACGAGTTTTTATGGTTCCCTCACAAGAAATTATATTCTTAATTCAGCTTGTACAATTAGGCGGTGCTTATTTTTTGACGCGTTGAGTTTGAATATTGTGTCATTTTTTCAATTCAGCCCTTCTGGGTGCCCATTAATACTCTTGAACAAAGACAAATGATGTAATGTAATATCTACTTTTTTAAAAAAATTAAGAAAATTGACGTGTAAAGTGTCTTTTTGTTTGGTTTTCGAATCCACTCATTTTTTACGTAGATGACCTTTCTGACCCCTCCAACTTCTTCTCCCGTCTCCTTGAAAGAAAAAGGTTCTAAGAAATTGTGTGTAACGACTAACGAATTGATCCCCAATCACAATTTTTAGTTCGCAAATCTCAAATATGATCGTGGAATTTAAAGGAAAATTTTGCTCCTGTGCCTGTTGCCAGCTTCGATTGCCTTTGAAACGAAAAAGAGACGTAGGCTTATCAACTGTGTTGAGGGAAGAAAGACATGATAGAAATTCAATCAGATACGTAGGCATGTTAAAAAGTAGAGGGGAGGCTTGGAGTCAATCAAATAATCTATCCTCTATCCTTCTCATTTCATGAAAAATATTCAGTAGGTATAGACAGATATTAAGATTACTTTTAGATTCATTCTCGTATTTCTGATGCATTTTACTCCGTGGTTCTGTTCCATTATGTACCGATAGAAATAAAAATGTGCCATTGGAAAGCTTACTCAAACAGAAAAAAAAAAAAACTGAAATGAACTGAAATTTACATCAATTGACCCTCTTTTCGCATCTACGACGTAATTAAAGTTGATTAAAAACCGCAATAAATTAAGCCAAGTGGCTTCGATACTTTTCGGTATCGGCTTACTGGCGTACATATAATTTTCTCTAGGTACTATTTTGTTGTTAATCGGCTCAAAAAGTTGCGCGGATTCGGTACCGATAAAACCTATCATTTACAGTCATCAATATGGCGTAGGGAAAGGCTTACGTATACTGCGTAAATTGTACGCCGCTCTGCTGGTAAAGTTTTAGGTACTAGCTAATCAAGCGGCGGTAAAATTTTTCCATCGTCGCAGCTTTTATCACTATACAGCTAGAAATGGAGGCGAGCCTTTAGGATCGGATATAAATCAGTACCAAAACAAGTCTAAGTGCTGTTTACAAGCAACCCTCAAATTATCGAGTGTAAAGTTTGCGGTAATGTAAACTCAGTCGCAGTGTACTTATGTTATACTCAACGTAGATTAGTAAATTGTCCATATCTGGAAAATACGTAGTACCGAGCAGTACGAGCAGCGCGACCGTACATCACAAAAACTGTCTATAGCCGAAAACTAAAAGTAAATAAGACAACAAGGACGCGGTTTAACTATGATAGCGCTTAATGGAGTGCAGACTCTAAACGTATATCTTGTAAGATAAACAAAAAGATTAAATTTCCTACCCGATTGCCGGTGTTTGTTTTTGCTTGTCCCTTGCTACGATATAGTAATACAGCCACAACAGCATCGAGTTATCAAACGGAGGCGGAGGTCCACTCTGCGTTGTCGAATACACGTTTAATATACGCGCTCGAAAAGCGTAAGTATACTTACAACGTAAACAAAACCAAAACTATCTTACTCTTTAAATGCTTAATCGAATAGAAAAGAAGAAAAAAAAACTTCTCCGGCGAGAATCTTAATTATCCGACGACCAAATCCATTAGCGCGGTTAAGTTAGGAGGAGGTGAAATAGGCTACGGAGCGATATTCATAATTAAGAAGTATCTCTTATACCTTTCTTTTTTTTCTTTTCACGCTGTAACGCCACCGAAATAAAATAGAGAAAAAAAGGCTGCAGCGAGAGGAGAAAAAAAACCCAGCGGGTGAAAATTTTAATTAAAAGGAACAAATTAATGGCATCTCGAAAACTGTGCGGCCAGGCGGCGGCGGCGGCGGTGGCGGCGGCTTCACATTTGTCGTCGTAATATACCAGTCAGCGAACAAATAACGCTTGATGAGTGAGCACTGAGGAGTAAGTGTATCTCCCAAAAAACAAACACATCTCGGCGGCGAACGAAAACCATCAGCATCACTAACGCATCGTACTCTCGTACTAGATCGGTATAGTGGTTGCATGTAATTACAATAACGATAATCGTTCATTTATCATGTACTTTGGGGGTTGCAAATGACGGGGCGGAGTACCGCATCACAAAAACCAACACAAGCCTGACAAAATGCGTAAACCTATCTGAAACATGATGAATGAATAGTAGCAAAAGCATATGCGCCGTCAGTACAACTACGAACGAGATGGCCCGCACTGTGTGCCTTTTACCGCGTATTTAATCATCTTTGCTGCTCAACAAAATGCTGTATAAAAGAGAGAGTACACTTTTCTTACGGCCATTTGCTCAATTTAAAATGCATTAACAGTTTGAAATTTATTGTTTAACATGATCTACTAAACTTCCCAACAATTCATCTCGTACCAGTTTGTTCGTCTCGTTTGCATTCTTCTACAGCGTTGGTCGAGTCATTGAAGAGGGAAGGAACTCAACTGTCTATGCCTCAGGAGTACGTCAGTTTCTCAAGCTCGATTTGACAACCGACAGCCCCTGTACTGCTACGTTCGACATTATTTTTTAATTCCCAATTTAATGGCATGTAAATAATATTTTTTTGATTTCATTTAAAAAACTCGTTGCGATGAGATAATTTGAATATTAAGTACATACATATTTAGGATGGACTTTCAGTAATGGAAAATGAACCATGAGTTATCTCTTTCAAGGAACGAATCGTCCTGATAGTGTTTTCTTTGTATCCATGTATTTTCTGTTTTCAAAGAGTGATCGAATCTACCCACAGACTTTTCTGGTCGCAGAAAATTTGTGCTAGATTTCGATGTACCTTATAATTTGTCAATCCCTGGTTGCACAATAGAGGGAGAAGAACAAAAAACACACTTTTTCTCAACTTTGTACGGAGAGTCACAAAAACGATGAACCCCTACGGCCTACACTCAAACAATTGTATATTCAAACTATATCGAACCCATTGCAAAATTGCACTTTATTGTATGTAGTATTTTAGGAGCATTTTTAGCACAATTTCAGCCATTATTCAACTAGGTAATTATTGTATAAATTCACAACCAAACTTACGTAATCTTACGTATTATGAATTCAACGAGACCTCGTTAAAAAAAATGGTTCGTAAGTACACTAGGACGGTAGGACGCGGTGCAATTTCGAAGTTACGCAAACTTACGACTGTCTAGGGGGAAAAACATTTCAACCATTTCAAATAAGATGTCCTTGCGACCTATTAAAATGGGTCAAAATTCAGCGCTGAATTCAAAAATGACAATATTTTCAACTTCAGCCTTAAATTTGCAATTTACAGCCATAAAACTGAAATTTTGAGTTTTAAAAATTGAAATTTTTCTTGAACTTCTGTAATTTGGACAAGAACTGTGCTTCTGACCTATTTAAATCGTGACAAAACATACGCATTCGACTTTCGACCTGTCGAAGTAGAATCAGATTGCTTCTTGAACTTTAAAATGAAGACGACATTTACCTACCTATTTCAAAATCTCAGATCATCCAACTCAAAGAATAGAATTTTTGGTGAATTTCTGGAATTGATACGAAACGAATACAGTATATTCTTACAACCTGCAGGAATTTCATGAGACAATCATTGAACAATTTTTCATTTTCAAATTCTCAAAGAAATCTTAATCTGCTTTATTTCAATACGTACCTACCTAGAATAGTTTTTAAAATTTCCACTTTTGAGGCTAGAAATTTGAATTTTTGGGTAAACGTACGGATCATTGCTATGTATTTCCATGTACAGTGTAAAATATTCATTATAATAGGTTTTTTGAGTTGCTGAGACTGAATATCATATCTTACTTTTTCGATCTGACTCTCCCAACCCTTATCACAGACATCCTGTGATCTGGTCTGACAATAGAAAAAAAATGTTAACGTTGTGAGGTTTTTATATTGTTGAGTGTCAATTTCAACTTAATTTTGTAATTCAATTATTTCGTCTCCTCTGATCGCTCCTCGCTGCGCAGGGAAAAACTTTAAAGTCTTAAGTCATTTGATCCAACGACAAGGATTTGTTTTAAATATAGGGTTGTGATTATGACTTCGGAAATGAGTTCTACATCACCCTCTCCTTCTCTCCTTTTCGCCTAGATTATGTTTCGATATTTCCACTTTTCTTCTGACAATTTTTTCACCACTAATGATTTTATTTATTATTTTTACAGCTCTGAAAAAGCAGTTCGAAACACCACCGTATCCAACTCGAGTCGAAGTAGACAAACAAGTAGAAATGCGATGTATACCACCAACGGGCATTCCGCCGCCGAAAGTTTACTGGTTGAGAAACAATCTTCCTTTGGATCCGGCCGATACGAATATAATTCTATCCAACGAAGGCCACCTGTTAATCAGTCAAGCTCGGTTGCAAGACACAGCCAATTATACTTGCGTTGCTGAGAACATCGCAGCCAAGAGAACCAGCGAGCCGGCCATGTTAACAGTATACGGTAAGCTTGCAGCACATATTTGTATTTATATACTATGTTTTATTGTCGATAAGATCGAAGGAGAAAGAGAATCGCCTATTTATACGTTTTTAATTCAAATCTTATTTTTAAACGGACATAGAGTATTGGAAAATATTTACATTACAACGTTTCGTAGTATAGTAAGTAAATACTTATTTGTAATTTTGAATCGAATCCAAAACAAGATCGTACATATACGTACAAATAGATTATATAGTACAGGTTGCGATGGTAATATTTCAATTGTACAATAATTTGTACGAAATTACTCATAAATCAGTCTGCTGGAAATTTACACACTCGAGTCAGAAAACCTGTGTTATTTGCTACTATTTAGCGTTAACTAAATATGACCACATAATGTTCAGTTCGTATTTGCTCGACGAATAATTCACTTTATGCGATAGTTTTACTGCATGACTTTTACAACTGTATTAATTTCGAAATGTGTTTTGAAAATTTCCCACTGCATTGGTAAAGTTTTTAACTTCGATTACGTTACTATCAGGGTGGGTTTCACTCGTCTGTCTGTGTGTGTGTGTGTGTGTGTGTGGTTGCTGGGTACCTAACCTACGTAGACGTACGACGACGCGACGGCAGTATTTTAATCGACAAACTTTTTCCATGTACTTTTACGATCATCTAGGGTCATTTAAATCTATTATACCGGGTAACTTTTTATCTCGTCTTTTATATAGATGTCGACGCAAATTCACCACGAGCCTGGCATATCGAACTGAACACTATTTAAGACCATTATATACCTCTCTTTAATTACGCTGATTTCTACGATCGCCGCGCCGCGCCGTCGGCTGCCGGACCGGAAATCGACCATGTCTCGAAAACTTATACCTACCAACTACGATGAGTAGTGAATTGAAACTTTCGTTGAAAGACTCGCTAGTATTCGCTTAAGTCGTATAATTCCTTTTACGTAATGCATAGATATAGGTAGGTATACTCGACCGACGAAATCGCAATCGAAATTGTAACTTGGCTTTTTAGATTAATTCGGTATTCTGTGTGTTTTATTGGTAGTCTGAATGTCGGCATTTGAACCACAAAGCTAAGGTTTCATGATTGGTCGAGATTAGATTTTATTAAAATATTAACGTTAGGTACGTTCGTATAGTATACGCGAAATAGTCTTGTAACCTTATTGGAATTTTGCTTTCTGTTTCGAACGTGCTATAATTAAGAATTTAATTAGAATAGCCGTTAAAATATTCTACCATGTTCTTAAGACGATGAAAGGTGCTTTTTAAATACCCGATTACGTTCGATTTTAAAGGTTATTGCTCTTTTTAATGCGTAGGTGACTGCAGGCTTTTTGTTCAAATGGTTCGAATACTTATTGATAGCATCGTAGGCACCATTTAAACCCTTTTTATGGTCCATTTTGAATTTGATGATCAATAATCATAGTTTTGGTTAGTATTGAGCCTGATGTGCCCATTATGACAAAGTTGGAATTTTTTGGCATTTTTCGTATTCTTTTTAAAAATTACTAGTCGAACTACAAGTACATAATTTCGTCATTTTTTCGTGTTTTTTTTTCACAATGAGCTGGAAAGCCTTCGAGGAGCGGTGATGCACTAATTGACGGATAGCTTTCAATTTTTGTATTCATCTTGAAAAGTTGTGTTTTCACTGTGAAAGCTCAATGGCGAGATTTTCAAGTAATTATTATTGGTTTTGAATTTCCTAGGTAGGTGCATACTCATTTTCTTTAAAATCCCGAAATCAAATTTGTCTAAAATTGAAACAGTTTTGAGATATGAGCAGATTCAGTCGATTCAACTTGTTTTCAGAAGAGTCAAAATATGCCCAACTCGAATCCTCCAAAACTCTTATGAAAAAAAAATCGAACTCTGAATCGATGACCTTTTTAAGGAGTTTGAATGTTTTTCTACTCTTTTCAAAATCGTTAGTACTATCAAAAAATACTTACAGAATTTTTTCCCTGGAAATACGAAACAAATTGGCTCGAACTATAGACACTGGACCTGCGTATAAGACAACCAACTGCAGGCCGAGGGGAACGGAAACGGTAAGGAAAACTTGAGTAACGCCAATTTATCCCGCTGGGTGATCTTGGCAGCGCTGTACTTCAATTTTGCAGGCAACAGGGAAAAGGGAGGGTTGTGTAGTCGTCCGGAAGGAACTCCTGGCTGCGCGCGCAATCTTTCCCTGTTGCCTGCAAAATTGAAGTACAGCGCTGCCAAGATCACCCAGCGGGATAAATTGGCGTTACTCAGGTTATTTTGCCAAGATGGCTGCCAGTTGGTTGTCTTATACGCAGGTCCAGTGTCTATAGCTCGAACTAAACGAAGGCAAAAACTTTCGAAAACTTTTACTCCGAGGAGGAATAAAACGATGTTTTTCAAAATTTGATATTTTTAAAACTTGTATGTAGATGAAATTTCAAGGCTAAAAAAAGAAACAGACTCGAGCGAAGCACAGACAGAAGTTTTGAAAATTTTTAATTCTAGAAGTAGGTTAAACATTTTTTTTTTTTGCAAAAAATCGTTTTCTCATGTTCCAAAAAAGTCGATAAATCTTCATTACCTAAGTTACCAATTTTGCTGAGTATATCTTGTGATTTTACATAGATTTTCTGAATGGTTTTTCCTACCATTTTTGAAAAGAATCGAGCAAAGAGTTAACTCTGAATTGGAATTTAAAAACATAAAAAAACAAAAAAACATGCTGAGCTGCTTACTTACAAATCAGGAGACATTTCAAAAAAATCCCTTACCTTACTCTAATTATAATTTTTCAAGAAGTTCAACCGATTCAATTTCACCCCTTTCCCGTGCCTTTTCAAAATCATAAACAAGAATCCCCTACCGTAACGTCTCATAATATTTCTGTCGACTAAAACTTTTCGAATAAGTTCCAAACATCGTCATCTTGTTGAACACGAACACCCATCACATATCTTCATTTACTTCGCACATCGCCGAACCTTCGTCACTTCTCACGTCAATCCAGTAAACATCCCGTGGCATTCGTTTCCTACCTCTAGAAATTGACTAATTTACACCATACAAAATTTCGTAGAATGTATTACACAGGTTGAAAACACATGTCGTGAAGTCTAGCGAGCGTAGGCCTATACCTATGTATAGTTTAACGTTCGATCATGCAGCCATCGCCAACTGCGGTTCACTCGTCGTAAGACCCCGCCTTCTCTACCCCATCCTCGTCCGTTTATAAATCATCCAAATAAACCGTTAATAAAATTGCCTACTCCGTAAAATGCAGGCTAACTATAGATTAACGCCAAACGTGTTTTGAAATTTGTCCTTTGCAGTTTCTACTATTCTTTTACCTTTTGGAAAATTACCAAACAACGACGAGAGACGCGAATCGGTAAATATTTATTCAGTTTTTTCTCCTTTCTCTCTTCTTTTTTTCGCAAACAGCTTAAAGCTATCTTTATTACAAAGAAGCGGTCATTTTATAGACCTTTACGGCTTGACGTAATCGTAAAAACTTTTCTAAAAGAATGTACCCACACGAGACCAGCTCTCAAATTAAAATATATGAAGCCATATGCCAGTTAGGCGAGAACAAGAGCACGCCGTATAAAGGTTTAATTTTTTTCGCCACTAAAAAGGATTTGTTTTCGGTATAAATTTACCGACACTGGTCACCTTTACTATGTGAATATAATCTTAGAAAATTGCCATTTCAAAATGAACCACATCGAGCCTTACAAGCGAAAGCAATTATAAAACGAAGTACTTTTTTTGCTCTTTTTTTTTGTTTTTTGTTACGTAAACACATTATATATGTTTTTAATTGTAAAAAACCCAACTAAATTATCAACGTTTACCCCGAAATAAGGTGGTTGTTGCTTTTACGTTGTGCTCGAGGCTAGTTCACAAGTTGTACCCCATGTATAAAGCTCCCCTTTTTTCGAGCTATTTGGATTGCTCTCAGTTGTCTTGCTGTATCAACACGACGTTTTTTATCACCGTCATTCACGACAGCTCAAAAAAATACAATGAGAAAATGAAAGAAATTCGAAACATCCGCGTTAGAAATTCTGTCGTCATTTCGGTAAAAAGTTGGAAAAAGACAAAATTTTTAAATGCGCTGTTTTATAATGTATCTGCCATAAAAAAATTCGTGGTTTTATGAAATGTCTGTTTCCTCCTCTCCTCCTCTGTTGCTGCTAAAAAAAAACTTGTGAATTAACTCGAAAAAGAAATTGCTGAAAATAATTCCGATTGGGTAATTAAAATAGAGGGGAAAATTATCAAATATTTTGCAAAATTTTATGTTAAAAATGAGCATTATTAGAGAAACTTTGAATATCAACGAAGACGAAATCGATTATTATACGTACAATAATTACTGGAAGAAATTGAAAGAGACGATATTCGCGCCATTTTCGTAACAAACGGCGAAATATTTTCAATATCTGGGTATATATAGCTGAAGAATTATGAAATATTAATTTAAAATCGATTATAAACTATGGTAACATAAAACAGCCCATTTTCAGTGAAAATATTCCGTTGTAAAACGGTACCTAAGAAATTTACTTGGTATAAAAAACATACCACCGAGTCTTATACTTACCTACAGTACAGCTTGACGAAGAAGATTACAAAGTAGGAGAGGTAAGGGAAGAAGGTAAAGAGACGAGAAGAGTTGGTGGTTATGATTAATACAGCTCATTTGGATATTTTCTAGTATTCTTGAAAAGAAGCTCGGTGTGGCGGCGAGCGTAATGTAAAATGGGCGAATATACACTCTGAAGGGGTGACCAAAACGACGGTTTCTCTGTTGCGAAACTCATCAAGACCAGCTTAGGAGTTCTTTCACAGGCGACATACAAAAGACGTATTTATTCTGCTTTCATTCCTCTTTTCATAAGCTCGACAGCACAAGGCAACTTTTCATATAAGTTGTTCATCGAGACAAAGTGCACTTCGTCTAGTAATATCAACATTAAACAGATGCTAAATCGCGCGTTAGACTTCTTTTTGGTGTAAAATCTACTTTTCCGACAGTAACAAAACGGTTCCCTCAGACGTGTATATAATTTTACTAAATTTCGCTGACATGAGACGGCGTATTAACCTTTTCAAATGCGAACGAGAAACGGAATATGGAACGAAGATTGCTTATCATGTACTTGTATAGCTAGTTGAGAAGGAATGCGTCAACATTGGAGAAGGAAATTTCGATGATAACTGTAGCAGTTGATTGCAGATACTGAGCTGGAAAGACAAAGAGGAATGTATTGTTGTTGTTACAGTTTTTAAAGGAGAAGTTTATACAAAATTAATAAAAATTGGAAACGCTGGTCTAAAATGTTGGTTAAATTACTAAAGTATGTTTTACACAGTCCCTCCTCAAATTACACCTGGAAGTCGTATGCTTTTAAATGACTGTAACTTCAACCTGTTGTGTAGTTGGAAAATCTTCCAAATTCCAACCCATTCCCAGTTCATTTTTTTTTCGAGAAATGAATTCACTCTTACCAATATCTCAACTTTGCTAAATTAAACAAAGAAGCCTTTATAGTTGATTTCGAATGTCTACCCATTTTCTGAAATTCAATCCCTCAATGCTCCTCAAAGTTTCTCAATTTTTCCAATGAGCCAGTATTCAAACTTCCTCAAATTTCAAGATTTCTTTGGAATTTTTATGAAAGTTGTGGACCCTTGGGTTCCTTAGGGGTGATAAGATTCCTTTTTGAAAATTAGTTTGTTAGAAAGAAAAGAAAAAAATGTATTTTTTTAGTCAAGTGGTAACTTTCAAGTATTGTTACCTGTCATGAAAAGTTGAGCTTTCATTTAAAATTTTTGAATCGAGATTATACAATTTTAATTGAGTAAAATACCAGACTTCATTTTTTAGTTCAAGTTGATGCACAAATAGAATTGAACGTCAATTTCAAATCACTGAGGTGACTTCTTTCAAAAAAAATTTTTTTTCAAAAATGAAAATTCTTCAAGAATTTTGAAATTTTGTCGTGGTTTTGAAAAGATGCAACGATTTTGGAAGAATTTCGACAATTGTGACCACCAAAGCCATATTTTCTCGGTCAAAAAAATTAGTGTAATCCTTGATCTTGTAAGTGCAAACAATTGTGCAGGTCGGTAGCAGACCTAATCCACTCACCTATATTTGAACGAAATGTAAAAAATCAACTTTATGTAAATTCCTACTTACCCACGAACGGCGTTGACATTAAAAATAAATTGCAAGCGTACTAATCATTTCGCGGTAAATTTGAAAAGTTTCCATGTATACGTAGGTAGGTACACAACATCAAATCCGTGGCAATAATTTCTCAACGTTGAGTTACGAGTATAAGAGGAGAAAAATTGTAAATTACAACAAAGCTACGATGGCGGAGGAGCTATTATACTTTAATAATTTGATAAAACAAAGCTGATTGTTGTTGCAAAATTTTACTCAAACTTGAGAACTATTATAAAAATAAAAAATGTACGTCGGTTAAGAGAGAAGAAGTTTTTGAGAAAATATTACTGAAAAAGCAAATGACGCTCGTAAGACTTTCCCTACTTATACTTGTGAGTTGTTCTCGCAACGAAAGAAAGTAACGTTTGCGAGGGTAGTTTTTCGAACCCTTTATTAAATATTAAATATGTATAAGTTATATATGTAATGTTGTTTCGTTTGTTTGGCGTTGTTGTTTTTCTCCTCTCATTTTCTTCGCGTAATTTCTTTTGAAAGCTTTTTTATCTACACTATTTCCGATGTATTAACCTCGAGGACGATTTTTTTTCTCCTTACTCTTTGGTTGGGAAAATAAAGCATAGGTAGGTATATTTTGAGAGCAAAGCAGGAAAGCTCCTATACACTTATTCAACGGCTGTATTATTTACCCTCGCGAAAAAAAGGACGAGGAAAAAAATGATCGAACTCAATTGACGCTGAGTTACGATAAAAGATCACGTTAAGAAATAATGGTTGATAAGGCGAACACCACGTATCCGATTAATTCGATATACCTACTTATTAGGTTATAAATTTGGTGGCGCAAATCTTTCTTATATGCGAGGCTCGTGGCTTAAAGCATAATAAAGGGCTCGGTCCATTAATTTACGCGGTTTAATTAAATACCGATGTATCTGCGAGTAAACAGCTCCGTGAGAAAGCTTTATGCGGTCTTTTGGCCTGAAGGACATCGCTTTTAAGGTTTTCAAATGGAAGAGCTTGAAAGGCGGTTCGGTTTGTAAGATTAATGCCGAGTAGATCGTTTAATTAATTCTGCCGTCGTGTTAACAAACCGCCACTCGTCCACTCATTTGCTTAATTAATTAGAAGTAACAAATCATGTTACTGGTACGTTTGGTTTTCTTTCACTATTTGAAAAGTTTCGCTTCTTATTTTTGACATGTCGTGGTGGTGGACTTTCGACGACGGTGGGGTCGTGTAACTAGATTCTCTCATGTACCGATTGAGTATCGAACTAGACATCTGACATGGTTCTTCGCTTCGTTATATTGCTATAATTCATGTTCGATTCTAAAGTGATCAATTATTTCTACGCGAAACAACACTTTGGCGACTTTATTAATAATAGCGAAAAATAAGTAAGTAGATAGGTACTTATGTACCTACTCGTTTTTAAATGGAGTTGTATTTTTTTCCATACGTGCCGATAATTTACATCTTTATTAATCTTCTTTCCTTTTTTTTTTTTACTCCTACTTGCTTTCTCAAACGAGGTGATTTATTTTCAAAGACATCAATTCCAATCACGCCATCCACCGCCAAATTGGACGTGTCAATTCCACAAAGAATTGCATCCAACCCACCTGAAGGAAGAAACTAGACCATAAGACGAATATAAAAACCTCGACTCGTCGTTGGTGGTTGTTTCTCACCCTCGTATAAATATTCGACAAAACACCACCCCATTCGGAAATTTACATCAACCGAGACATTCGTATAGAAAATTTAATTTAAAATCTCAGCTTTTGGAATTAAATGGTTTTCTATAATCTGTGAAACTGATAATCCGCCAACATGCTGGTAACAATGAGTATTTTAATTTATTAGTTTCGCCTTCGCCCATGCAGCCAGCAACCCAGGCCAACCACTACACAGAAGCACCACCGTAATAGACGCCGCGCCGAGAGAATAAGGTAGGTACGCTAAAGAGAAAATAAGGGCGCCAAAATGAAGTAGTTGGATAGAAAGAGAGAAACAGATCCGGTATTCGGGTTATAAGTAGAGAGATCGACTGTGTGCCGAGGGTGATCGTACGAATATTAATATCTTTCCCTTTATACAACACCGGAACATTTGCGTTTACACCCGTTAACCTGGCGGATTTCAATAAGAATCCTCTCTTTTTTTCTTCTTTTTCTCCAGCCGGTATCGATATTTTCTCAACGACCTGTTAGTTTCGATACCATGTATAGGGTCGTATGTTTCAACCCTTTCAAGCCTCAGAGAGAGCATGGGGCCATATGTGAAGTACAGGTTCACCGAGTTGATGATTCTGACGATTGTTGAATTTTCCTCAATAACGTGGGTGGTACTGGTTTTTATTTCGATTTTTGAAACGATAAGTACTCGTAATTCTTTGCGATTCGCCCAGTTCTCTCTCAAAAAAGAAAAAAAAAACGCGTATTTTTTTTGTCTTGATTTCGAGTTTTTAATTTCAAGGCTAATTATAATCATTGAAGGGAGGAATTCAATGTATTATTAACAATCGTCAATGTGTCGTCTTGGACGGGGTGCCAACTTAGACATATATCTCCCTCCAAAATTGAAAATCCAAAAATCCGCTGAAGGTTTCAGAACAACTGGAAACCTCCACTAATCGATTTGGGAAGTCAAAAACAGAGCAAATAAGACAAAAATTTCAATTTTCTATCTCGATTTGATATTTAATGAAATTTTCATTGAAAAAAATGTGTCAAATTCGAATTTTCAAAAATTCACTAAAAGTCGAAAAATGAAATTCGGCGTTTGAAATTTGACCTCGTTATGTATTTTTAGATGCTCTTTCAATTCTACTTTGACCGATTCCAAAATTTTCCTGTTCGGACCCAATAAAGCCGCTTTCAAAACAAGAACAGTCGAACACTAAAATTTTTCAAACATTTTTTTTTTTTTTGTATTCTTTGAAATCATTTTTTTCTTTATGTTTGAGATATTTTTGAGAAAATCTGTAGGTCTTGAGGCAGCTTTGTAAAAAAAAGCAAATGTCTTGCAAACTCAAGATTAATCTCTGAGGCAGACGACACTGCGAAAATCAGAAATCTGAAGTATGACAGACGTTTGATGGGACATTGGGACACTCTGTACGAGTGCCTGCTTTGGCGAAAGTAAAAAATGTTTATTTGATTTGCGAATTGCGATACCTTTATTGTGCTCTTCAGCGTACACACTACACACACACACGTCACTCGGTATTTGGACGACATTGCGATCGGCCCTTAGCCGAATATATTATGGTGATTAATCGGAACGAAATTATATGCGAAATGTCAACGCGAATTTAATATTCGGCAAAGTGTAGCGGAAAAATGTCACATTTTTTCGGATAACAAGAAATGATAATATGTGGCCAAGGAAGTTTGTGACATTGACAGTTCAAATGTAAAATGATAAATTCGTTTCCTTCGTTTATACCGAGCGACGAGGGTTATAACGTTACGTGAACCAGATGTGCTTTAAAAACGTATACTATACTCGTATACGACTATAGTAGGAGTAGTATGGTCGCAATAATACCGACTTTGACATTCAGTGACTGGAAAACTGTTTCGTATCCATGCAGCCTTTTTTCGCGCGATTTGATTACTTTTTGGAATTAAAAAAAAGGAAAAAAATCTCCGCCTTGTGGTTTTGCTTGTATCGCTTCGTCGCTCGTCGCTTTCTGTATATTTCAAGAGCGGCTCTCACGAAGCGCGAACATGCCTAAATGAAATATAACAGCGATCTTATTTTAAACCACCAGCAAGCGAACGCCATCGAAAACCCGAAGTTGAAACCGCGTATGGTGAATGTTATTTAATTAAAACAACTTAAAGGGATATTTCTACAGAATTATACCGCCCAGACTAAAAATATATCGCGAGATATGGCGACATATCGTATCATTCATCACTTTCGGTAATTACTAATGAATTACAGGCGTATTAATCTTGATTTCTGTGTGAGGCCGACTATCGATGCTTATCAGTTTTACATTTTTGTTTTTTATCCTTCCGTTTGTTATTTTGGAATAAATTTATAGACCCCGGGATTCGTATATTTCCTTTATTCTAGACAGTTGTATGTAGGTATCTGAACGCCGAAGTAAACCCAGAGTTGTTGGCGAGCAGATTTATATTTTTGTTAAAACTGATTTAATATTGATACGAGACTAATATACCGACGAGGTAGCATTATTTCTTTTCAAACATTCTACCGAATTCATTAACATTTTTTACTTTCTCGTTGCGGTGTATCTCCAGCTGTCAATTTTCCCCCTTTCATCCTTACGGAACCGCAATCGTACGGTATTTTTCTAAAAATGAAAATGCAAAAAAGCAAAAAAAAAGTCTGTACATGAAAAGATTTCAACAAAAACGCCAAATAAACACAATGAATTGAATTTTTGCTTCAGCTTTGGCGCCATATCAAGAATAACTCTAAGCTTTTCTGCATTCAGAAATGAAATATGTTAATGGCGAATTTTAACAATCTGCTACTTTCTGTGCAAAAGCGGATTCGCGAATTTTAAATAGCTCGCGTAATGTTTCAATGACGAGGTTTGAATTTTCCACGTTTCGTTTTTTTCGCCCTCGTCTGCAGCTTTCGAATAAAAAAAAACAAAATATTGAAATTAATTTGGCATAAAAAATTTCTCGTTTGATAAACTCCCTCATCCTGCTTGCGTTCATTCGCTCGTGTTGTGTACCTACTCTTGATTTAAATGATATGATACGGCGATGCGGCGAATTGTCTGTGTAATACGTGCAGGTATTTTGTTTCCAACGTTTGCACGTGTGGCCTTTTACGCGTGTTTTATTTCTTTATTTTTTGGTGCCTTTGATTTTTTTTTTTTTGAGAATATTCCGGTATCTCATAAATTTTAAATTCAACTCTTACGTTTTGTTATCAAGTTTTACAAAAAGCAGAAATATCCGAGTTTCATCTTACCCAGCGAGTTGCGAAAATGAAAACATTTTACACCGGAGAAGTCTTATTTTTCGTTTGATATGGCTTGTACAAAATATTGTGAAATTCGTTTTTCACGTTGTCGTGAATTCAAATTGTGAAATAACTCGAGATGGGAGGCAGGAAGTAGAGGCATATTATTGAAATGGGTGGTGACAAATAGAAATGCTTAAACGTTTTCTTGAATTTTTATTTTTCCCCCGGTCGTTTCTTTGATTGATTTTTATCATTTTTATGTTCTTTCTGTGAACAAATTTTCTAACTAAAAATTCGATAGTTTCAGTGGGTAGATAGGCATTAAAAATTCTTATACCTACTTAGATTTTAAGAATCAACTTTGAACTAAAAATGAAAAAAATCAAAATATCACCAAACTGACCGAGAAAGCTGAAATTTTGTGCACGTCCTGTTTTCGACCTTCCAAATCGATCTAAAACTGTTTCGAACTGTTTCGAGCAATTCTGCAGCCTCCAGAAAACTTTTGAAAGTTGACATTTTCACAAAATTTTTTCCAATGAATTTGGAAATTTTAAATTTGCATTGCTAGATGGATGTACATATAGGTACCTCAATTTTATAGAAAACTGCAGGAATTTCTAAAAATTTTCTGGATGCTCCAAAAATTCTTTAAAAACTATTTCTAGGTGATTTGGTCCGTTGAAAATGAGGAGTAAATAAAATTTCTGTTTCTTTTGTCAACTATTGTCAAGCAAAATATTCGACACCTGTTCCAGGACACCCGATATAATTAATATCAATGTGAAATAATTCATTTTCAGTTTGAAAAAACTCCTTTTCGATGGATAAATCTTGAAAAATAATGATCACGTTCAATTTGATTTGTAACTGATTGAGAACACCATACTTACGCGCTACTATATGTAGTACATATCGCACCTTGGGAGTAATAAGGTTACATCTCAAAAAAGTGAAATTTTACAAGAGAGTGATTTTCTTTTTTTTTAAAACTTGATTTTCATCAACTTATAATTAATTGTGAGGAATGAATAGCACCTCATTTTAAAGATCTGGTATCGTACCTTCATTTAGCATAAGAACACTTTGAAAAATTAAATTTTAAAAAGGAAATATGTATTTCAATGTTTGGAAAACATTTTGAGTTATAACCTTTCATTAAAATTGATCTGGAGGCGAAAGGAAGCGTCCAAATAAAATTTCTCGACAACAGAGTTGTAGAGAATTAAATTTCAAATTGACGTAATGCCGTTAGTTTTTTTTCTAGAGTGCTTAGTTTTTGAGTTTTTCTCAAAAAACTAAAATTTCATTAACTACATATATGTGCAAATTCATTTTTCTGAAAAGTGATCAATTTACAAAAAATTTTCCATTTGGTACAAACCAATAAAAAATACACTTCTTGTGACTATTTCTATCTGACGATTATTCAAAACAATCAAAACTGTTTTTTAACACTTTGTATGTACGAAATTTACTCAAAAAAGGTGGAGTTTTTTGAGATGTACCCTTATAACTCCAAACAACTTGCAATGTTGTTGGGATTTTGAGTTAGGCCATTTGCGTTTTTACAAGATCTAGATAATGTACCTAACTGTGTTATTTTTGGTTGAGGGGAGGGGGTCATACAAACCCCAAAAATGCAAAAATGTCAAAATCGTTTTTTTTTTTAGATGTAATTTTATTACTCCCAAGGTGCGATATGTTCATCAGAATTACTGTAGACATTTAATGAACTCTCTCTGTTTGCATAATCTCGATGCAACTTTTTGCTCAGTCAATTTGGTAGATATCTTCTTCTCTGAGCATTTACTCAAGATTAATTTATACGAATTCGTCGACGACGTCCGCGCCGAATTACTAATCACCCTCGCCGAATAAATTAATACGAAGGTCATTACGTTCGCTATAAATATTAATCTGCGGTGTAATTATAAAAAATTCTCAATATTTTCATAGCTTTTAAATTCATAGCCTACCCTCGATCATCGATGGCGTAAAAACAATACTATGCAACGTAGCCGGCAGCGGTGATACGATAAACGTGCGGTAAATGACGAAGGGGAACATCTTGCAACCCTATATTTGAAAACGATGAAAGTGCGGGATTTTAGTTAAAAGGTTTAAATATGTTCTCTCCCTTTCTATTTAGATGCGCCGCTTCACAATTCAAAGGTAATTTAAATGTCAAAAAATTATCAACTTATTTCGCAATTCTGCTCGTCCATTGTGGTAAGTGGATTAGGCGCGGGTTAAAGACAATTTTCCGCATTATGAGAATTTTCCTTTAATAAAGTCACTTTCTCCGGGGTCCTGCGTTCCTGTATCGTTTGATCGAAAATATCTCGTATGTATTTTCCAAACGTATCGTATTACGTATTTAGCGAAATGCTCGTTGAAGAGTATTCGAATTTGGTAAATTGGATGTTCCGATGGAAATTGATAACAGTGATGAAATCTTATGTGCTACAAGTACAGTTTTTCTATTTGACGACCTTTTTACTCTAATTTCTTGTTTCATTTCCAGATGGATATTCAAACATGAAAAATTTAAGTAGAAAATTTGTTTTTACTGATGAATGATTTTTTGTAGATGGAATTACAAATTACAAAGAAAATTTACCGATTTTGACTTGATAATAACTATGTTCAGTGATTTTAAATCAATAGATACCTACACTCAACTCAAAGAGTACATAAATAATTCATTTTGCGTTTTCAATACTTATGCATTAAACCATCATCGTTCATTATAACGGTTATAAAATTGCCACAATTTTAACCCCACACTAGAAATATCGCCTAGATTGAAATAAACTCGTATCATAGTAAATATAATAGTATATTACGTGACAGGAGCGGAAAGTATGCGATTAACGAGTGCGAAGTTTAAGGAGCGAGGCGAAGCCGAGTGACTTAAATCTCACGAGTTAATCGCGTTACTGTCCAATCCTGTCGCGTATACTATTTTAATTTCATATGAGAGGAAAATAAATGCTGAAATTTTTAAAAATTGTTAATTTGGAATTCGTAAACATGTGCGGAAAACAGTTACTTTCCTCCCTAGGGAGGAAAGTAACTACTTTCCGCACGTGTTTAGATAGATGCGTTAAAGACATATTTTCCAACCACAAAACTGTTGAGGAAACTACTCATTTTCCGATCATATGAAATTAAAATTAAATTAAGTACTCATTCTACGCATTCAACCCGAATGAAAATTTTAATTATCGAACTATAACAATCGGCGATTACTAGCGATTAAAAATCGTTTCAGTTACGTCGACTACGAACATTGACCTCTGCTCTTGCCAAGATTTCAAATCAGCGTACCCCATTCACAGTTGAATGGTTTTAGGCAAACATTGTTACCGTAAGTGGGACACCCTACGCACATATGCGAATCGCCTATGCGGAAAACTATATAAAAGTTGAGTTCTATTGATTCGGGTATAACGAATCCAACATCAATAAAATGCGTTACATATACGTAGGTATAGGTACGTATAGGTATGGTTTGCAAATTTCAAACTATATAGGTACCTACGAAAAAAAAAAAACTTTCAACTTTTCTGTTGACCAATTAGATGATTTTCGCTTGTAATAATGTCTACCTGTTACCTTTATAATTGAACGGAAGCATAAGTTATTATATTCATCAATTTGGCGAGTTAATTAGGTAGAAATCTTTTCTGTGTTTACTCGAGTCCTTTTGTCGGTTTGTGGCGCTTCGAGTTGAATTTACTCATTGAAAATTCTATCTCGAATACCAAACGCCAGCTTATTTAATAAGAATAAAGGAATACATTTTATAAGCGCGTTCTCACAAACGAATCGAATGCTTTATGTGAGATTAAGTACTGGTCGGATCGAAACAAAGATCTAGTTTGATAGCCGACTTTCTGCAAAACAATTCTATGTATAGTTTCATCGTGACGACCAGACGAAGAGTTACGAGAATTGTTTTCTTTTTCTAATATATTTTTTCTTGATTTTTATTATGTGCATGGAGAGTGGGGTAGAGCGATAAAACATACACAATACACATACTTATTGTTTCAACAATTTATGCCCAAGTTACCTATTTAGCTTTAGCTACCTGTAACTTACAGTGTGTCGCTAAAATTTCAAAGAACTCTAATAACTTTGGAGTGCTTGATGATAGCGGAATAATTTTACGTTGAAGATATCTACGATTTCGGTATTTTGGCACACATACAGGATGATCAAAAAATCACAAATCTTGAATTTTTTCAGGGGCACTAGAATAGGTACTTTATTTTAGAAATTTGGCATTTCAATTTTCTAAACTTTCACAGATCCATTAGTTTTGGTAGCCTGCTTGTCAAATTAAATTGGTACATTGCAGCTGAGCGTGTGTAACATCGTGATGTCACGCATGCGCATTTCTTATTTTTTAAGGGGCTACAATTGAACAAATCGAATTAATGATTTATGATTCATAAAATATGTGAATCACGAATCGTCGATCCTGAAAAATAATTCGAATCGCGCTATTTTCGAATCATTTTCGATTTATTTTTAGAACCGTTTGGGACTTTTGAAACATACTGTACCACAATGTGCGGTCAATATTAATTGAACTAGACTAGATAATATATCACGAAGTAAAAGTTATAGCCACCCAGAAATGAAATGTTTTCAAATAATATGCATAAAGTGGATCTAGATGGTAAATTACTTATCTATTAAATACACGTGAAAATGCAACAAGTGTATTGTCACGTGGTGGTCAGAACGCCCAATAAATTCAGCCTAATTTTTGTAAACGAAAAAATTCGCAAGTAGCAAAACCCAATCATCCAGCTGATACTGTAAGGATCGGTGTTGATGCTCTGCATGTGCGAGTGAAAAACCTCATATCGCCAACTGGTTTTTTAAAAACAAATTAAAATGTAGATTAGATGGGAATTAAGAATTTCTCGATTTTACCATTTAAATTAAACGTGTAATATGTACGAGTCGGCGAATAAAAATTCGCTCCTGGGTTTTGATAACGCGGTTACGTCTGCCTTGAGCCTTTCGCGCGAAAATTACCAGACAAGGCGACGGCGCGGCGTGTGGGTGAGAAATTGAAAAATTCGAATACGACAAACCGTGCTATAAAAAATTTCTCCCGAGAGTTGAACCACCGTAACAACGACATGTTGTTTTCTCTCTCTCGCTTCTCTTTTCGCTACAGCGAAATAACAAGCTCGGTCGCGTCACATCATTTACATATATTCGACGCTTTTATTTGAACTCTCGGCTGTTGCACTTCATTAATCAAATTTAAAATTTGATTACTTCTTGTGTATGTCGCGCCGGAATAACCTTTTTTTTTTCAACTCCCGCCTCCTCTTTCCTTTTCACCGTTCTTTATAACGAGAGTTTAATGCGCTAGATAAGATGGCGCACGTTTATACGAGCCGTCAATTTGATATAGGTTATAAAATAGTTAGTACTTGGTCACGAAAATCCTATGCTGTAAAGCTTTTTACGACCGTGTACTTGCGTAATCGGGCGTAAGTATACGATTTGTGTCGTATTTGTAGGTACAAAACATTACTTTACAGGCGTCTCAGCGATTCCCAAAGTGATTTCTTTTTAGCTATTTGGAAAAAAAGATTGCAAAAAATCACCATGGCGATTGCGTTTTACCTTGACTTTTATCATTTTACGTTTCAGTTTTTCTACCTCAATTCAAACTTGAGGCAGCTTTGGCTGCAGCGTGAACCAGCGCGGCTTATGGCAGGGTGTCTAACACTCCTATTTATCCTATTTATCCTACATAAGTCCTTTTTTTTGCCTATGAAACCTTTTTGTCCTTTTAGTGTCCTTTTTTTAAACAATTTTATCCAAAAGTCCTTTTTTTCAAAATGACTTTCTCAAATTTTCAATTTTCCCCCTTTTTCCCGGAATTTTGAACTTGTAGAAAACGGCTCATTTGTTGACTTTTTTAGAACTTGAATCACACATTTTTGTGAGCTTCTGCCCTCGCTTCGCTCGGGCTATTTGCTCTTTCTTTTTCCAAATAAGTGACTTATATTGTTCAAATTCAATAAAATGTTCAAAGTTTGAATCAGAAAAATAAACTCCTCCTTCCTTACACATTTTTCTTTACTTCTCAGCAAAACATGGAATTTTGAAAACTTTTAGCCTTGCTTCACTCGGGTTTGTTGGCTTTTCTTTTTCAGGTTTGAATTGTTTCTTCTTCTTCTTTTTTTTTTTTTTTTGAATTGAGGTGTTGAATCATTATTTAAATTTCAAGATTTTGTAGCAAAATATAGGTAACTTATTTACACAAAAAAACCTCGTTTTCATACCTCTCAAAATACTGAATTTCTAAAGCTTTTGCCCTCGCTTCGCTCGGGCCTATTAGCTTTTTTTTTTCCAGTTTTAAATTTTCAAAAAAAAAAATCATAATTCAAATTTTATAATTTTGAAGCAAAACATAAATAAGTAATTTATCACACAAACAAACTTTGTTTTTGTACCTCTCGAAATGCTGATTTTCGAGAGTTTTTGCCTCGCTTCGCTCGGGCCCATTTATTTTCTTTTCTAATTTTGAATATCATTCAAATACCATCGTTTTTATGCCTCTCGGAGTATTAATTTCTGAAAACTTTTGCCATCACATTGCTCGTGGTCTCGTGCTCGTTTGCTTTTCTTTTTTCATTTTCAATTTTTCAACAAAAAAAAATCACCAACATTCGAATTTCAAAATTTTGAAGCAAAATAATGTACTCAGTATGTAACTCATCATTATAAACACCCCCCCCCCAAAACCCCCAAAAAAAGCACACAAGATGACATCATTTTTCATATTACCCAAAATACCTTCTAATTTTTGAGAGCTTTCGCCCTCGCTTCGCCAGGGCCAGTTTGTTTGTCTTTTCCTTAATTAATAATTATTAATAAATTCTGAACTTGAAGCAGAAATCTCGCCTACTCCCTCCCCCCCCCCCCGCCCAAAAAAAATCCCAAGTGTTCAAAAACTGTCCAGTTAAAAGTCCTGCTAAAATACCTTTGGCTAAAAACTTAAATAAAAATTTTGAACCTCCCACCTTGAAAAAATGTTGACCCCCCTCCCCCTCTCCAACCTCAAAAAATTTCATAAGTGCTCGAAAAATGACCTGCTGAAAGTCCTACTAAAAGTCCTTTTTAAGTCCTTTTTTTTCATTTTGAAATTTTGTTAGACACCCTGTATGGTCTTGCCCGATAATTACCAGGAGCTCCCGAACTCTAAAGAAGTCTCATACAGGCCTTCAAATGGCGAAGAGGCTTCTGCATAGCTCCCACTAGCAGATGAATTTCTTTTATCGAATTCTTGTTTGTGCACAAATTAAACTACGAAAAGGCCCTCAGTAAATTAAAATTCATCAGATCTGAATAGATCTTATCCGATCATAACTTTGATCTGATCAGATCCCATCAGATAAAAGTTGTGATTGGATCTATGGAATGTTCGGATCTGATCAGATTCCTAATCATTGTCTGCTGGGAACTAGACAAAATTCAAACATTCGAGAAAATATTTCCATCACGAATTATTTCAAAAAAAAACCTAAATAACCTAGTAAAAATTACTTCCATTCCCTCAGAGCAATAAAAAATGTGAAAAATAATCGTTGGAAATTCCTCTGCACAAATACTGCCGCATGATCCTCGATTTTGAAAAAATTGATAGCAGATTACCCAATTTCTAATTTTATTGCCATTTATAGCTTCCAAATTCGACAGCTTTTAATCAAACGAAAAAAGTGGGTACTTACCTAATAAATAGTAATCTGTAATATACACACACAGATAGGTAAGATGAGGTTTACAATCCACTAATGTAGTGTTTGAAAGATTATAGCGTTAATATCCGTTTTGAAGAGAGTAGGTAGGTATAATGGTAAATCCTTCGAGCTCGTTGGCTGGCCAATATCTTTATTTGTTTAAGCAGATACTAAGCGTTACTCGATTTTCGTCCGACATCATCAGTTAGCAGTTTCGATATGTTTACCATCAATTTATATTTTGATTTACAGCCCGGCCTGATCGTTTGTATAAATTGATAATGACGCAGCGCATACTTACCTACTTTTTTCCCGAGATCTTCCGAAGAGAAAAATACATACACTCGTGTATACGTATGAAAAAAGCGCCACAAATATTTAAACTCGCGTTTAAATATTTAACAAACGATAACACTTTGAATAGGTACAGAGAGATCTGTATAGGAAGAAAAAGAGATTCATTCACGAACGAAAAAAATTGCTCAACGGCCGGCTGTTTAATTTCCTTTTTTTGTGCGTATTCTTTCCCCGTCTGTCTTTGTTTCTCCGCTTCTCTCTAACACGATATTAAGTCGTAATTTTAATTTTCAGCGTTGAGTTTTTTTTTTATTTTTAAAAAAGTTTATTGTTTCGAATGTGTGTAGGGTAGAAAAGAAAGCCAAGTCGGAATTTGGGATGATTTTTTTTCATGTATACGTTGTATCGTATTTATATGTATTTCGCCGGTGTATTCAACACCTAGCAGAAAAGGCGTTCGTTTTGCGAATATATCGTTACCATAATTTAAATCTTTACACAGTTGAAATTGTAACGCTTGACGCTTCGTACATTTTATTTATCCTGCGGCCTATTGTAATACGTTTCGGTGGCGCGCGGAATTCGCGTGGGTGGCGAGCGAGGCGCGGGAATACGATGCATTTCGTCGACGCGCGGGTTATTGTGTGCAAAAGACCGAATGGCTTTGTTTCCGACTTTGCTGACTTCCACGGTTTGCATCCTTCCGGAATTCAGGTCTCGCTACTTTCTCCCATACAAAAGAACAATTCTTTCCTTTAAATTACTGCCGCCGCCGGTAACGGGCTAACGTTAATCCCTACTGTCAGCCATTTAGCTTCCGCTGTTTCTTCTCGGCTAAATACCTACGTACACCGAAAGGCCGCTGCAGCTGATGCCAGCTTCGTATTAATTGTCCAATAATACGCCGCGCCGAGGCGCCTATGAACGAATGGACTGCGTGATTTAATTTATCATATAAAGGCAACGTCGCCAACAACGAGTAACGACCAGCGTCGTTCTACCAAATAATTTATAACCGATAGGTCATCGTACATCCACAAGATGAATTACGACCTGTAAATTGAATTATATTTGGTGAATTATCCATCCTCGTACTGCCATATCGATATTATATCGTGCTGTCGATATTGCACATTTGGCGCCGAATTAAAAACTTTATTGACGAGTTATAGATATACCTACTTACTTACGTAGGTACTTATCGTACGTACAACAGTCAAGTGTGACTCCAAAAGCTTTGATAATGTAAACGGAATCTTTCCAATAGGTACATATTACTCATTTTTTTTAAAGAATCGAAGTACCCAAATATACGTATCTATTATGCGTCGATTCCATGTTGTAAAAATACTATGACAATAAGATAGGTAAGAAGAAAAAATTCTTGGATTGTACCAATTTCCAAACTTGCGATTATTCTATACCTATAATTGAAAATAGGGAAAATCATGGCAAAAAAACAATGCAATATTTCTAAATTTTTTTTACACACAGGCATACTTAGGGTTTTCTTCTGATTGCAGAAAAATTTCCTGAAAATGATAGAAAAACTGAATGAAACATTCAAAAATGTACATTCCATACTCCATAGAGTCAAATGTCAGATATCGAATTTCATTTTTGGAATTTTGACAAATTTTTGAACAAATTTTTTGATATATTTTCCAAAATTGAGGAATAATGCACAAATTTTGTCAACGTTGGTTTTTTGATCTATTGAATCAATTCGTGGAGGTTTTTAATCTTACTGTATAGCCTTCAACAGATTTTTTAGGGCTCAAAACCACAAACTAAATCTCAGCTGCCTAACCAAAATTTTGATTTTTTTTGTGGAAATTAGTCCGATTTGAATTTTTTAAAATAAAAACGAAATTCAGTGACTGATATTTCAGTCTGGTGGTTTATTGTTGGATTTTCTTTTGATTTTTTCTTGTGATTAACCAAATTCTTGTGTTATACGTAAATATAAACTCAATAGGTATCAGTGGGGTTAAGGAAGTTCACAATAAGAATGCATTAAACGATACTTTAAGGCAGATACCTACTATATGAAAAAACACCCCACTCTCACCATCACCCCTTCTGCTGTACCACCTCCAATTATTTTCAATTAGGATAATCTATTCCAGCTTTCGATATTATTTTCGTAAAATTTTCAAGTTTACCCATCGAATCGAAAAATTAAATTGTACGTTTGTGTTTTCAGTTAATGGCGGTTGGAGCGCGTGGTCACCGTGGTCAGAATGCAGCGTAAGATGCGGACGAGGACATTACAAAAGAACCAGAACCTGTACTAATCCGGCGCCTTTAAACGGCGGTAGTCAATGTCAAGGTTCAGCAGTAGATAAATCAGGTTGCAATGTACCATGTCCAGGTAAATTCATCTCTCTTTGCGTAGAATATTATTATACCATCTTTATCTATGTACATATACGTATAGACGTTGCCGTAAGTAAGTTATGTGGGAACGAGAAAAAGTTATCGAGTACCATTTAATGATATTATCGGACTGGAACAAGGAAAATAATCCGTGTTATTATTACGTCTGTCGAGAAAATATAATGAAAACAATTTCATTTCTATATATATTTTTTTATCCGTCGTTTCTTCTTCCCTTTTGTCAAAACCGCAGACGCAACAGTTCATGACTGGAAAATAAAATACGACGTGAAAATTCCAACTTATTAAGCGCGTTGTGTTTTGGTTTTGAAAGAAATCTCTACGTCAATGTGTGTCTTGAAACGAAGCCTTTTTTCACAAAGTCATCATCCGTGATTAATTGTTAAATTCAAAATCTCCAGGCTTGTCCCGCGTGTACGTATAATACTGATGGAGGTTTTTTTCTGCGGTGGTGACGTCATTTGTTAACCTAAAAGTTTTAAAATACACGAGCTTAATGAAGTGAAATTTCATATGAACTGTGCGAAAAGTTATTCTTCGAGTGGTTTTTGAAAAATGTCATCCTAATAGTTTAAACACGTGTGGAAAAATAATGCTTAGGTACTCGTATGTATAAGAGAGTGATGCAAACGAATTAATAAGAGGTGACTATTTTTGATTTTGATCATGAAAATACAATTGTAAGAATCGTTCATTAGGCGCATACGTCTACATGAAGTGATTATCACATAAATACTTATTTGATTTTTAAAATCGGAATTCATTCGATGGGTTGGATAAAGGATTGAAGGCTGAAGTAGAGGAGGGAAAACTACACTTGAGCGTTGATGATCGATAGCATCGTTCTCCAAAGGCTCTATGTACCACACACAAAACATCGACTAAGTACCTACCTACATAAAATAAAACTCAATGTAAAAATAACAACAAAAAAATAAACTTTAAATTTTTTTCTCCATCATGCGAAGAGGGTGAAATCAGGATCTCTGCGTGAAATGGTGTAATTTGAAATAAATAATGATTGATGCAGCACGTTCGTTGCCTTTTTCAGCCCTCGAGTCATCATATAACCTGCATCCTCTTCGTCATTTTCACAATTGATGTGACGTGTAATTAAAATGAAAAAAGTCAGGTTCACCTAAGCAAAGGTAAAATCCGGAAGGCCAACGTTTATAAGATAAGGAAAGGGAAGAATTTGCAACAAAAAAAAAAAAAGCGCTAATCTTAGAAGAAAAATATTAGCACCACACAATGAAACAAGCTAAATATATGAAAAATTATTCTTTTATGACGCACCCGGCGACACTCCCTTTTTATTTTTTTGTTCATTTTTAAATGTACCTACCTATCTACCAAGAGCAAAAAAAAACTTAATTCGGGTATTTGTTATTTTTAAAAGTGAAAAAATCTTAGGATAGAAATTTCCGGAATGAACAATTTCGAAAGAAAAAAATTTAAATTTCGAAATAATTCTCGGACTTTTTAAAACGTACCTACTTAAAATAACTTTTTTCTTTCGTACCAAGGAAGCAAGAAAAAAAAACAACAACTTTGAAGATTAAATTAATAAAACTTAATCCATCGCTGAACAAAGTTTACAACACCAATACTCGAATTTTCACGGCAAACTTTTTTCCAAACTTGACAATTTTCTAGCTATGCTTGCAATAAGACTACATCGGTGGTTTTTTCAGTAGGGTAAAATTTTAAAACTGGTTTTTTTCGTTCTATTACGATAAGGTAGATAGGGGGTAGCTCAGCTGTAAGAAATGCTGTGAAAAAAACTTTGAGAGAATCTTTCATGCCTAAAACACTGCGCATCGTTTCAAGTTGGCAGCACAAAAAGCATAATCAAATATATTTTAACGGAGAATAAACGTTCGACGAATTTGCCATTCATTCGTTAACGGTGCATTGAATCCGGTAAAAGATTTTTATTTACGGAAGCGAAGCAAGGTTTTTCTTTTGATTACATACATTTAGCTTTGATGGGTATTTATAAATATACATTCTAGCGCGGCGCCGATTCAAACGAAATGACGGATGAGCTTATAAACATATCGAACCATAGAGAGAATTAACCGGTGAAAAAAAATACCGAAATACCTCCACGTCGCGACGCGACGCGAGCGCGACTTCCAAATACTTTAAGGTAAAAATCTGATCTCTTCTCTTATTTTTTTCTCTCCTTATATACTCTATTTACAACCTTTATGACGCGTGCATTTCCTCTCTATTCACGTGTACCGATGCGAGAAGCGTCTTCTTCGGTACCTACTTTCAAACAATACCACGCCAAATTAAAAACTTAAAATCGAATTCGCAGCAACGCTTACGCTGAGAAATGAAGATTGAAACATCCAATGAATGATCGAATGAAATGCGAACGGATTGGAAAGTACTTAACTTTTCCATTATCAAATAAGGGTAACAGAACACATCCCTTTAGTCTTCTTCTTTTCACTAAGGGATAAACCGTAGTGATAAATCGGCCATAGCTTCTCTCCTTTTCTCTACAGATACCTCTGCTGCTCGCTCGACGTATACTCTCTATATATACTTTAAGCTTCTTCCGTTGTTTGTACTGTTCGTCTCTCACTGTCTCACTTCGATACATTCTCCAGCATCAACAGCCATGCCATCGCGATTACGCAATGACTGCTTGATTCTTTCTTTTCTTCGTCAGCCAACAATTACATAGGCGAATACCTGACGCCGGACCAAAGTTCATCTTCCAATAGCATAAAACATAGAGAGATAGATAGTGCGAGGGGAGGGGAACAAGTGTGAAAAAAAGAGGAAATGTATCGAATACAACGGGTAAACGTCGTCCTATAGAACGAATACTTTTCTCGTCGAAACCGTAATACATATAAATTCCCCTGATTGAACAATGCCGACTATGCCAAAAGCTCTCCGAAAAGTCAAACCGTTTATTTCATTTATGTCTTTTCCAATTTAGAAAACTCTTTTTCAACATAGAAAGTATCAATTTTCATTGAATTCGAATCATTTTTTCTCCTCTTCATTCTTTCAATCTCGATCAACTCGTGTATAGGTATACGAGCTTTTTCGCTATAACTCTGGGTGAATTACCAAAGGCAATGGCCTCTCTCCCAACGCTTCTCCTAATTACCCTTCTAATTATAAATTTTTATTATTTTTTTCCCTCTGTTGTAACGACTAAATACTGTTGTATTGGATGAAGGGAAGGAGAAGAGAGTATACGAGGCGCGAGATTAAAATCGTGCTTGTTATATTAATTAGCGGAGTTCCAGCACCTACAAACTGCACCTACTCGGCACCTCTCTCTCTCTCTCTTTCTTTCCAGTCCGAAATGAATGAATAAAAATTTCCAAAGGGAAGGAACCCCTGCGACACCTAATGATATCGTGTGTGTAAATGCCTCTGCGTGACGGATTTCTAAAATGAGTGCACTACTTTAAATGTTTCCTTATTCTAGCGAATGTCATTATTTCGCTAACCTGCCGACAAGAAAACTTTCGAAAATAAGTACTGCATAAGCATTCTCCAAGTTGTAGAAACGACGACATCAGCATTTGAAATTTTTCGTGTGCATTTATGCAGAGATATGTTAGCATCTCGATAAATGTAATATAAATTTGGTACACTGATATATGTGTAGTTGGTATTTACGTATTACGTTCGTATTTCTCCATTTCGTGAAGCCTGTGCATGTAATTTCAACATTGCATGTGTCACACATTTAGTAGGTACATAGTCATTTTCCAAGCTAAGTAATATTGTTTCTAACCGAGTTTAATAAATATACGTTTCAACGATCTTATCGTTGGTATTTAATACTTACCTACAGTTGTTATTAATATAAAACCATTAAGCTATGCGATGCGATGTTCAACTTTAATGAAGTCTTCAAAAAGCTAGTTTTATCTTCCTTTTTTTCTGAGCAACTTACCTAATATAGCCGCGCGGAACATTTTAAAGATAATTAATAACCTGCGCAGTTTAAATAGGTAGGCTACGGTATTCAATTAGAGGAAATTACGTTACTGCTCGTATTCCAAAAAGAGTGATTTTTTAGGGTTAACCCTTAAACACGCGGACAAATCTAGAAGTGCACAGAAAAAATGCTTTTGATTTTTTGAATATGACTTGCATGAATATCATTTTGACGTCTTGTATACCCCTGCCCCTCAAAACTATTTCGTAATTGATAGGTCAATTTTTTTGATTTTTTGTAAATTACGACGAAGTAAAGTATAGGTTTTCAATTGGGACAAGTATATAAGTAGGTGCATGTAAAGTATCATCATAATGTGGTATGACATACTTACACTATTGAGTTTGAATACCTAATCTATTTTTTGAATTTGGTCCTTCATTATTTCTACAGATCGTCATTTTGAAAAAAATGAGCTATTTTGTGGAAAACGCTCAACGTTATTTAATCATTCGCTCCTCTTTTCATTTCATGGAAAAGCTTTAATAACGGTAATTTCACATTCGTTTCAACACCGTACTTATTTAGGACCAAAGTAAAATCCGAAATACGTACCTACATATATTAAAATAGTGGGTACATTACAATTGCACATACTACAATCGCAGAAATAAATATCTGGTAAAATCCCGCTTCATTACATATTGTCATTCATCGTCATCGTTCTCTCCTCCCTTCAGCAGTTAATAATTTCTGTCTGTTCGATAGAAATCAATAAACATGTATATGTATAAGAAATTTGATAACGATAATACACGCGAATCGAGGCATTTCTTTAGCGATTCGTTCCCAAGAGATCATAGTCGAAACTAATACGCTAACAAATACGACAAGAAACCCTTAACGCGATGCAACATGGAACGGTGGGTGAGAGAAAAGGTTCATCGTCTCTTTATTTTCTAAATTCCCCAAGCCGAAGCCGACGGAACGAGTTAGGCGTTGCGTAAGTATTCGATACAATAGAAATGTAATTTCCAAGTTGTCGGCTACATTTTTTGGCTCGACTATGTGTATAAAAATATATAAGAGGGTGAGCTTATATAGGTTTTAATAAGCCGATATATGGTAACTTTTTACTATACGGAAGATCAGACTAATTAAAAAGACTATCTATAATGATACTAGACGGGTGGAGCGAAGAATACCTAATCGAAAAACGATAATTAATTTGCACTCGGAGTAGGCGATTTGCGAAAGTCGACGTTGTCGATTAACATTGAAAATGCTACACGATATCGTAATAAACGTGAACTATTCTTTGGTTTCCTTCCCCCTCATGGCTGGGAAAATTAACGTGATCGTGGCGCGAATTTACTCCCATAAAGTAGAGTATCTGCGACTCTGCGAGTGTGAGTTTGGCAAACGATCAAAACTGAATCACAACCACCCTTCGATGATGTTGAAAACCTGAAACCGAAACTATACTCGAGTTCGAACGTTCATCGGACGGCGAGTGAGTTTTTGGCATCGATGAAGGGCGGGGGTGGCGGAGTCTGCGGGTGGTAACAACTACATTACGGTTTGTATTATATTTAATGTTGCGAACATAATACATTATCATTGTTACACCCTCTAATGCCAAAAGGCGCTCTGCCCTACGCCCTTCGCGCGCATACCATAACATATAAAACGCTGCTATCATAAAACCAGCCAAAGTTGTCGTTTGAAGTTATTGTTTTAATGCGACAAAAGGTACCCCTATATCAGAAAGTTTCGCTTTTCCGCCGCTATAAACTTGATATTTAAACTGCCGCTTTTAATGGACTGACAAGAAAAAAACAGTGAAAGAAAAGAAACCACCGCCGAAAGCCGAAATCGCGTCGAATGAGAGAATCGCGCGTCGTTATTGTTTTGATTTTTCGCATCTCTTCGCGGTTCCTTGAACGTCTCCTCCCCCCCCCTCTGCGATTCAATCGACGTCATTTCTAACGTGGCTATTTATTAAATAGAAAAAGTTTTATCGATGCGAAGTATTTCAATTTTACCGCCACTTCGCGCCAACGTTGGTCGTTAATTAAAGTACATTTAAATTATAGTTTCAACCTAGCACCGCCATCCAACTTTCACCAACTTTGCCCGTTTTTCCCTCGTGATAAACGTTTTCCTTCGGCTTTTTTGATAATGTTTCGAAAAACTTTAATTAATATTTGGAGGCCGGTTTTTTCGTATCACACACCTTGAGATTTTTACATCGGTTAATTCGCATGTTTTCGTTCGTTTACATTTACTATGAAGGTATTTCTATCCATGAAACTGTTGGCATTGTATCCATGTACGGAGAGGGTGGCGTATACGTATAACTGAAACTGAACACGCTTGATGATACGAAACGATCCTGGTAACCTCAACCACCAACATAACCGACATGTATGGGTACCTAACGACGACTGCCAAAGGCAGCATGACATTTTTCATATAAATCGCAAATTTAATTTATTTCTTTTAATTTTAACGGAATGAAAAAAAAAAAAAAAAACTAAAAAAAGATACCGACATTGAGCGTCCCTACGAAGAAAAAAAAGGAATTTCTTTACTTATCTTCCATCTTGTATATTTTTCAGCGTATTAAAAATGCAATTTAAACAAAAAATGTGCCTATATTTTGACATAGGTACCTATACCTAATGGGTTCGTAAAATACCTGCCTAGTTGTTTTTTTTTATGAGCGTGTGGGTTGATTTTGGTGTTCTCACAAAATTTCTTCAAAACAGGCGAAAATTATCATGATTTTTTTGTTACGCCGGTTCGCTCAGAAAGTCGAATTTTATGTAAAAAAACAGGGGAAAAATTTAATTTTTGATTTTTGACATGAAATTTGATTTTTTTGATTTTCTAGGTGAATAGTACATAGGTAGGTAGGTAGGTATACACTCTACGAAAATAATGGCTATGAACAAAACTTCCTAGAGAATGAAATTTTCTTTCAGTGAAGTCTCATCAGTATTTCCCCAGAACGCTTTGTTCTTGATAGCAGCTCTCCATAATTTTTTGGCAAATCAGTCAAACTCTCAATCAGCTATAAACTTATTTCTGCACGTAAGGGACCTTTTCATAGTCCAGGTCACATGATTCAAATTTTCTAAAATAACTGTTTCCTCAAACTTTTCTAAAATTTTCAAGTCCTTTGAGGTAAATGATGAAATGATTCCATTCTTAGATTAAGGCCACCTAAATTCTAGTATAATTTTTTTCCAATACTTTTTTGGGTAGAGGGAGAGATCTTGGCTACTCTGATCAATAATTGTTTGAATTTTGATTTTGTATGTATAGTTTCAAATCTTCATCTTTTTATGTTTTAATCATGTCTTTTATTTTATTTAAATCTGAAAATTGTATCTTATACGTAGATAAGTAATCAAAAATTTTTACAGTTTTTAATTATGTAATGCTCAACGTGATATAATGGCAGCATTGCTGCCGCATGTATCTCAAATATACAATTTGATTTATGTGTTTTTAAAAAATTAATTAATGAATGAAAATAAAACTACAAGCTCACAAAGGATGAGAAGAAATGTTAAATATTGACTCAAAGATCCAAAAATTTTACCTTTTTCCTGAGGTTTTCCTCAAAATTTTTTTGGAAGCTTCTAAAAAAGGCTCGAAAAAATGTAACAATTTTTGAAAATCCAAATTTGGGAATTCGTGCATTCTAAACACTGAAAATTTAGTTTTAAATTGAAAAAAAAATTCTTTGCAAAATTTTTTGACTTTGAAGCAAAAAAGAAAATTCTACCAGTACTAGAAATTTCAGTTCTTATTTACAAAAATTATAAATTAAAACTTTCAAAGAGTATAAAGTCTTTGTATTTTCAAATTCATGCACCAGGATTTTTTTCACAAATTTTTGGTCTCACATGGTGAACAAAATAATTTATCAATTTTACGAACTATGTATCTATGATTCATGAATCAGGGATTTAATTTATAATTTTTAATAAATTAGTTTTTTGTTTCTTTACTTATATCAAATACGTATACCCACTCGGAAATTTGGGAAATTAGTTCAATTGAAGAACGATTAAGTGAAAGGATGAATTATCCACTCTGATTTCGTAATTAGGTACTTGGGTAAATTATTATCAACGTCAAAGTTATAATGTTCCATTCAAATGACCATCGTTTAAAATAAGTCCAACAATACATAAAGGTGAACACATATCGGAGAGAAACTTTCTTTCTCGAATTTTTTACCTAATGTATTTTTAAAAACTCGATTTTTTTTTCTTCAATAATGTGCTCTGTTTTAGACACATAATTACAGTAATTTACATGCAATGGTTTAGGGGAAAAAAGAACTCCTAAATGGCGAAATATTTCATCTTGTTGGAAAAATTCCATTGTGAAAAATAATCATCGAATTGCAATTATCACGTAACTTTTTCTCTCGACGTTTAATAATTATTAGGATATTTTCAGCACTACATACCTTTGTAAAAAAGGTATTTTTCTATGGAAACTTTCCAGTCGTTTTGTACCGATTGAAAAAAGGAAAAAAACGCTAAATGGATAAATTTTCCGAATAAAAAAGTCGAAATAGTCATACACATTTGTCATTTGCTACATTATAGTAACTTTGGAGTAGGGGGAACAAATCACGCAGCCAAACGTACTAGAAAAAAATACCCAACCCTCGAGTCGCGATTATTAAAACCTATACTTAAACCCATTAAGCGGCACTTTTTTTTTTACTTCGGCATCGGTGAAAAAAAAGAACTAGCGAAAAGGCCACGCTTGATAAAAAGGATACGTATAATTTTACGTACTTGAATTTCTCTTTCAACAACACAGTGTACTTCAACTTGCGAGCTCGTTGTGTAAGGTTTTTTGGAATAACTGTAGTGGAGCGAAGGAGGAGGTGGATGGTGACGTTTTCGATTGTTAAAATAATTTGCAGCTATGGTTGATATCACCCTTTGGTGCTAAAGAGAGAAGAAGTCGTTCGCACGGAGCAGAAAGCAATAATTTACGCCGTTTTAGTTGTGCGATGCCAGTTCCATGCGATATCATTGAAACTGCGGCTGGTGGTCAGCAGCGTCAGAGGCAATAAGGGTCGAGGTGGCGTCGCATCTCCCTCTATTCAATGACCCTATCCGTGTTTTTATGCATATCGCGTACAAACGTTCTCGTTTTACTTCTTCTCAATAATTAATATGCGAACGATAAAAATCTACAAAAGCGTGAATTTCGTTTGGCCGACCGACCCAGCGAACGGAAGGGTTGTGACGTAGCGCCTCGCGCCAGCTAAAAGGTTAAACAAAGGCTATATACGTTTAGCCAACACTTCTGATTTATGTTGAACGTAGTGTACTAATGAGTGCATCAGATATACTAATGATCATTCCCCTGTCCAGATTCAATTAATTGGATTTTCATTCTGCGGTTTTCTCCTCCTCCCTCCCTTTACGCCTTGCTTCAAAAACTGATAGGAAAAAAAGAAGAAAAATGGAGCCAGCTAGTAAAATCGTTATAGTTTCCAGTACTTATTGGAAGTTCGCACGCGTCTGTGAATCACTTTTTACTAGTAAATGCATTCCAATTACGTAGCTGCGGAGCTTTTTATAGAGTGAAATATTCCGAAAGCCTTCGCTCGTTACCCTCGAAGCGAGAGTATTTTTCCATTAATTATTTCGCAACTACGTTCGCGTCGTGCTGCCTGCCTGCCATTGCCGACGCTCTAGAAAATCAGCCACATGTGGTAGCCTTATTCGTAAAAGGCAACAAGCTAATAAAGGTAAACTAATTGCCGAGACTAGTTAATTTTAAGGAGAAAATACAACGACAACGACGACGACGACGCCATCCACTACCGCGTCAAATATGTGTGCAATTGTTTGTGGTTTGTTGGAATCTTAAAGCGTCTCCCTTTTGAATTCTAGCACCGTAATTACATTCTTCACTCGCGCCATTTATCACTATTTGCTGCGATCTCTGAAAATTCATCTTTTCCGTAACACGAGAAAGACGACAGAGCGACGTATCGTATTGTATCGCGCAAAAACACGTGCGTGAAACAACGACGCCCTCGAAAGGTACCTGGGAGTAGAATTGACAAATTGTCGAAAAGTATACGTTTACGTACCTACATAGCTAAAATCTACAGAATATCGAATTTTCCCAACTCGCCATGAATAGTTCTACAAATATTTTGACTTCATCGACCTAAAAATTGGCATTTGTTTTAAAAAAGTTGCAGAATATCTCATCTGAATTCGACCATGCCTGATGCCACCCTCATATAAGTAGATGAAAAAATGTTGCATGCCTTGAAATTTGAAGGGAGAATGAAAAGACAAATTTTTTTGGTAAAGACCTACCTAATTTAATTTTTGTAAACTTCATTAGTCTACAGTCGTTATTACGTTGGCGGTGTTGTCGATTCGGCTCAAATTGTGTTTACGCCTTCAATGTTCGAGATAGGCAACTTCGCTCACGAGGTAACTTTTTGTACCGGCATTCTATGGTTTCATTTCAACCAGAGCTCTTCAAGATGTCGTTCATTCTCGTGAGACATCACACCTCGATTCGATTAATTAAGTAGGTGCCCTAAATATCACGTGCACAGTATCTCAAAATTTCCTCACAGTTTCCTATCGATAAATTTTCCCGCCCCAAATACGTAAGTAAATATTACGAGTATTTATCATGGATTGCACCGCTCGCTGGAGAAACAAAATAGAGGAAAACGCAGGACAGAAACACTTTTGGCACTCTTACAAACATATATAAAATGAATCTGGATTTCAATTCTATTTTGTTCCATCTTGAAAGTATCAATACCAGTGGAAACAATTAATAAAGAAGAGCCTTGCGAAGGAATTCGATATCGCCACCAATCATAACACAAATCGTGTAATCATGTTTTGCTTTCCACTCGAATTGCTGCCATTCTCACTAGCATGGCTATTCGCAACATGATTGATGATATCGGGTAACACGCGACGACCGTCGAGGCAGCGATAAGAGAAAAACATTTACAAAATGTCACCAGAAATAAGAACCGACATATGCAATCAATTTATGGATGTAGAAGATTTTATGTATCATAAGCGAAAGAAAAGAAGCTGCTTGTCCCGAAGAGTTTGCACAAAGTATACATATAACACAATGCACGTTCGCGTACGCTTTTTCACAAAGCTCCTTTCACGTTCAGATTTCCACAATTTTTTATTTGACGATATAAACGTCATTTGTGGGTTATATATCGATACATTTGTTTTACATTTTATGAAATGGTCATTACATTGCGCCGGCCGGCCGTCCTTTTCGTCATACAAAAACTAGGGGAATATCCTTCCAACTGCGGAATCGCCAACTCCCTTCCGCTATGACTGTTAACGTTTTATTACCGTTTATAATATTAAAAGTACGAAAAAAACACTAAGCTCCGGTAATTTATTACTACCGTAATGCATTTTCTCGTTGTATAAAATAATAACAAGCTATTTTTCAAAAAAATAGAAATCGCTTGGACCGGTCGTACTTGTATCCGTTTTCCAATGATCCTATTTGAATTTTGTTCTCGTATAAAAAGTCTGTGTTTTTTGGATGTACATATAAGTAAGTATCATATGTGCTGGAAGGGTCTTGGATTGTTTTTTTTTCTTCTATAAATTTTTGACAAAATGTACCCACGTAAGTACGTACTTAGAAAAAGAAATAAATTCGAGTTTTTTCCTAGCAAAGAAGGTATCCCAACAAGTAACAACTATGGAAATTCTTTCAAACCAGATGAAGAAAAATTGAAAAATCATCTGAAAATTCATCGCCACGCAAAATTTCAGGTGCTAGATTTCATTTTTCGGTTTTTTAAAAATTCAAATTTGTCTTCTTTTTAATGTAAAGCTTAAAGTTTGATCGAATGAAGGTAATTTTGGTTTGAATTAATGGGAACAGATTTGGAAAATTTGCATCTAAATCCTAAGGGTTACAAAAACAATGAATCAAAAATGTATAATTGTGGTGTTGAATTTCGTTTTGGCCTTTTTTATGGCAACTTTTCCATAGGTATCCAGAATTGCAGCTCGAAGCCATCACAAATCGATTCGAGAGATCAATAAATTGGATGAAAATCAAATTTTAGTACTCTCCTCGTTTGATCAAGTTTCAAGTTTTTCATAAAAAATAAACAAAATTTGAATTTTTCTTTTTCTAAAAATCAAAAAATGAAATTCTGTTTCTGCAATTTGATCTAATTTTTTTTTCTTGGATGCTGCATTAATTTTTTTCGCTGGGTCAAAAAAATTTTCTGTCAGGTAGAATGCCTCCAACAGTTGCAAATTTGGAGTTTTCGCCCCCTTCCTTCACCCCGACATTCCTTATTCTACTCAAAAAAATCGTTCATCTGATTTTTAAAAAATTTAAAGTGGGTGGATTTGAGCGGCTCTGTATAGTCTAGTCTTCATAGGATTTCTGAATTCACAGGTCTGGAAAAATTCAAAGTTTAGTCCATCTTATTCGCTCTTATTTACTCACCATTCATTAGACTCGTGAACCTTTTTGTCAATTTGGAAACAATTTTCCAAAATTCATCTTTCCCCGATGATTATTTTATTATCATTATATTATTATTATTTTTATGTTTTTGAAGAGAGAGAGATATGAAAATGTGTCTTGACTCTTGATTTGAACAAACAGAAATGAATTTTGAAAATTGTGCCTAAATCAATTGCAGTAGAAGTGAGAGAGTTTTTATACAGTATGTACTTAGGCGCAAATATTCAAATTTTTATTTTTATTTTTCTTCAAACACATGAATTAGGTACGCGTACTCGTACTTATTTCTTAAACTTTAGGCTGAAAAATTATCTCTCTCAGAACTGCCACCCTAGGCTGCTCAGCCAGCTGCCTATACTCCTTGTATGTGTACATATGTAGATAAATAGGTACGTCTCTGACCTCCCATGTTGGTTGAGTAAATTTTGTTCAACGTTGATTGTGAAATAAATCAAAATGGAATTGAATGAGGAAAAACAGCACAGCCACATGACCCAGTTACATTTTCTCAAATATTTTGTTCGGATAAAAATTAGGTAGGTATTTTTATAAAAAAGATTTCACGAGGCTGTTGCAATTTAAACCTCAGCATGAATATCTCACTAAAAACAATCATTTTCAAATACAAGCTACGCTGGAAGATAAATTCGAGGGCACAAAAAAAGTACACCGCGAAATAGAGAAGAAAGATAATAGACGAAAACTGGCTTTAAATTTGAACCATCTGTTGGAAATAAAAGAATTTTACACGTTTTATCGTTTTCAGCGTTGAAAATAAATGGTGTCCTTTTGTTTTTGCGGCTATTTCGACCGATACATTTTCAAACACGACTTATTTTATGGATACCTACCTACACTGTATACGGGGCATAAACACACACATACCGCAACATAGAATAACCGCTTAAAATATATCGTTTTTCCGCTTTTTGGAAATTATTTCGCCAAAGTGGAAATTTTTTATGAAAAACTGTATTGCGCTGTGATGAATGTAAGTGAATTTTTTTGCCGGATCGTTTCGTCGCTATTTTTACCAGACGAGAGTACACGAGGTAAAGAGAAGGAAAAAAGAATTCGTAAATTTTCCCATCTACCGTGTACGCTTATTTTTCAAAGAATATTTATTGTTATTTACCAGAAAGATTCTAGTTGCTTTGAGATCTTTACATTTTCTTTAGCTCATTAACATCTAAAGCAAGAAGTTATTTACGAAGTATTCTGTATAAAAAACAGGATATCCCGTTTGCTTAAAAAGTTTTAAGCCTTTAATGTTACTCTTTTTTTTGTGCTTTCTGTTTGAATCGTAATTTTAAAGCAGTTTATGGACTCGATGCTGAGTTTTTTTGTGTGTGTGTGCGTGTTGCAGTACTCGTAATTTTTTAGCGTATTTTTCTCGTTTTTTTTTTTTTTTTACTCTCGATGTGCTTATACATTACAAACAAACTATTATGTAGTCTAGAAGAGGATTAATTCGACGGTTTGAATCGATCGTCGTCGACGTATATACCTTTGAAAATTTTCTACTTCTTTAGAACTCACGTTTGGAAAAATATCTATGTACCTAGTATACGTTCATTTGTTGCCATTGCGAAATTTCCAATCCGATTTTATCTCGCGATGATGTCGCGGTGTCAGTGACATTTTGCGGAATCGTCTTTGTTACTTATGAAAATCCCAACGTTGCAAGACGAGTTAGTACATAGGTACTTTGGGAAAAGATATACGTTCCACAAGATTTCTCAGTACTATACCTATTCAGCAGGGAAGGTAAATTAATTCAGCGGAAGTACGAATATCATTTCGGCTAATGGGGTTACGTTTATCTGTTGTTTTCTACAATCGTATACACATAAAATGACTATATAGGAGAAAATAAAAATCGTTATAAATTTTGGCAAAAAATACGACGCGGAGATACGTACCTACCTATACTTTTTTATCCGATGTTCTTTCACTCCTTCTATAGCGAGGAATTTTCAAACCTTGGAGCGTAAATACGTGTTTGGTGTTTATATTTTCGACTCCAAAACGGCGGAAATTTAACGCCGCTTTTGAATCCTGTGAAACATTGCATCGTGTCGTATATGAATTCGCATATCGAAAGTAGGCACATATACATTTATCTGCTCTGCGGATTCATACGACCGGAAATATAAGTTGAAATTATCGTTTACCTAGCGAGAGATATTAAATTTCGTCTCGGCGAAATTCTCTCATTCGTTCGTCTATTTTGAACGTAATGAGTTTTCTTCAAACTCAAAGTGCATACGGTAGGGTACAAATGTTACAAAAGTTAATTAAGTAGGTACCTATTTTAGTTTTTGATAAATGAAAATATTTATTAATATTTCAAAAATTTCTCAGAAATTGAAATTTTTTCTCCAGATTTGATGAACAATTCACTAAGCTTGATTATGAAATTAATTGATCCAAGAATGAGCAATGGTTTGCATAAGACAAATTAAGTGCAATTAGGTGCATCACTTCAGACGAATTTAGATTTTTTGGCAAATATGTATAACAATAGCTCATGTCTTACCTACGTTGAATTTCACCAACTAATCATGCAATGAATCTGAACGATTCTATACAGTTTTGCGACCCGGAAACCGGCATCGAAACCGGAGTGATCGTTGAATATTTGTGAGTCATGCAAGGTTTAATTTAGTCGCCAGTTTTGGTCCTTCGAGTCGGATAGGTATGCCAACACAAGTGACGTGTGTTATCGAAAAAATTATTCTGATCCTTGAATAACATCATCACTTTGCATTGCAGATGATTGTGTTTTTCAAGAGATGTATATACATGTCTTTTTTCGGCGATAGGTACCCACGAGTACGTTGCCATTTGATGTGTCCGGCTCGAAGGATCGAGCTGATGCTTGGAAACTTTGATATGAGAGTATAAATAGATTGTATACCTTACCTTAACATGAGTTTAAATACAGTTTATTTTTCATTTCGAGATCTTCTCACATTGATTTGACCTTCTTTCAATCAATTTTTTCCGAGTAGTGAGACTTAAAAAGTAAATTGACCGACTGAGCGAGACCACAAAAGCTCCACTGACAGGAACTTTTTTCACAACTTTGAATAGATTGTCAAAATGAAAAAATAAATTGTAGGTAGGTGTCACTTTTTGGGTGATGAGTATTTTTGAGGAGAAAAAGAGCCGACATAATCAGTCAGGCACCTACTTCAAATATTTCCAAGCGAAAATAAGAATGCATTTTTTGATTTTTTTTAAAACATTTTTTCGAAAGACTGTAAGTCTTGAAATGTAGGTACGTAAGCAACAGAAGCTCCATTGCATTTGAAAGAAAATTCAGTCCAGATTTTTTTTTCAACAGTCCTGCACTGAAAACCTCAGTTTTGAAAAAAAAACAGTCAAGCGAAATCTGTGGAAAAAAATCTTTCCTACGAATTACAGGAGCTGATTTTACGCAACCAGAAAATTCTATTTATTTTACACCTATTCTAACATAGTTGTTTTATATACGCGAAATCGTTTGAAACTCAATTGAATAATTCATAAGTTGTTCTGGGTAGTTTGGGCGCAATGACTGATGTCGGCTATTTCGCAACTTTATACGCTCTCCATCGCATTACCAGAGTCTATCAGATTCTCGTAAGTTCATTACTTCGCACCTTTTAACGCTCTCTATCCATACCAATACTTTATTCAGGGAACGAAGGAAAGTACAGGGGTGAAAAAAAGCCACCGTTGTATCGGATAAACATAGGTATACTTATACCTGCACAGATCACCACTTCTTCCCAATTTTTATATGGGTGAAATATTGCGATCAATTCATAACTAGGTCAGTATAATTGCGTGAGGCGAACAAAAATTGGGCGTTAATTTCGAAAAAAAATTCCAATGCGACTTGGGAAAACGGTGCAATAGCTATCGTTATTTCGTATTCAGTCCGAATTACGGTCATTTTTCATAGTAAGATAATTTTTTGGCTTAATGATAGCCCATAAAGAGTACCGCGTTGATGGAAATTTTATTCGTATTTTATTGCCTTCTTTATGGTCAAAAATTTCGTCTGAAATATCGAAAACATTTTTTCACTCGCGCCTTCAAACTCACAACGCACAAATGATGGCCTGTTTATTCTACGCTTTAATTAAGAAGATGAATTAATCGGTCGAGAAAACGTTTAACAAACTGATATTTACTCGAGATAATCGAGTTAGAGGAACGCAACTTTAAATTATTTTTCAAGAATGGTAACAATTTTTTATACCCGGAAAATACCACATTTTATCATGTTACAAAAGATGAGGTTCATTTGCGGAAAACTGTAAGTATAACTATAGGTATGTCCTAACAGGCGCGGATAATTTGTTTTATATGCAAAACTTCGGTTGGAAAGAAATGCGAAAAACTTTTGCTCAATTTTAATTTCATTTCTAGAAACTGTGTAGAATTGTGAAAAATGGCGATTTTAAAAATTTCCATGTGTAGGTACGTGAATAAGTTGAAGAAGAGTTGCGCTAATTTTTGAATTTTATCGGTGAATCAACAGGCAAGGGAGGAGGTGTTTTTCTGCTAAATCGAATTAAATGATTGGACGAGTGTTCACCTCTTCCACTCCTCCCTTCCAGGAAAATGGAATTGTTTCACAGCACTCTTCAAAATCAAATCTATGCGCAAATAAAATGAAGTGGGGTGAAGAGAGAAAAGGAGGATTTTTGCTTTCGTTGTACAGTACACGTCACGTTTTCTCTCAAGATGAGCCCTAATTCAAAATTTTTTCGCAAAATTAAGAGAAAAAAATTGAAAAAATGAACGCTTAACGTGTATATAAAGACACCGAGTAGGACTAATTAATCAGCGCTATAAATCCTGCTTCATTTAAGGTTGGTAATTTCTTCTTTTAATTACACGAGAAAAATCTTTTGGCAGACGAGAAAGAAGACATCTCCCTAATTAAATGCATTTGAGGAGCGTAGTTACCTACAGCGTAATCTAAGGACAATGTCGACGGAAAAATGTACGACACAGCGAAGTATTTTCACCTTTGTTTACGTACATACTTATTTAATAAATCGCGGTCGTAAATTCATAAAACGATAAAGAGTGAGAGGTACTAACTCGACGACAAATTTGTGGACGTAGCTGGAAACCGCACGTTGTTGGTATTTTATAATAAATAAAATATTATAGTACGCGTACACGCGAAAGATGGCGGCATGCCGTCGTCACAATGTGTTCGCGCCGCGGCGACGATAGCAATACAAACAGGCGATAATTTAGCCCGAAAACGGTGGCTGTGCTAGCCTCAGGCGCCGGGGGGGAGAGTAGGGGTAGAAAAATGCTCGTATATTGTCGATAACAAGTGTATTAATTAAAAATAGAAGAGCATTTAGGAGCAAGCCGCGTAAGAATAGTGTTGTAAGAGGCGGGTAGTTAGGCTTAATGATTAAAGGCTGGCTATATTTTCGACGTATACTCGTAAAAGAACAAACTATTTGGTCGGTTATGGTTTACGTGTGTGTACTGTGTACGTATATGTAGTATACTCGTAGTAGGTACTGTATATAGTACGTACATAGTGGAAAAGTGATTATTCGTTACTGGAGAGAATTTGCTTTTAGCAACAATAACCATTCCAGATTGCACCGATTCATCATTTACCGTTATTATGGTTTGCTGCTTCTAGTGTTTAACTCAAATGAGGGTTATAAGTATTTCTCGGTACGCGCGTAAAACAATAAAACAATACTCCCCTTGTGGCACTATTTTCGCGAACCTTTCAAGTGATTTATAGTTGGATATAAATTAGTTTTTAAATAGTTTATAGTTGGTTCGGCTTTGATTGCGATCTTAGGAGCCCTCTTTTGGTTTTCCGTGCGTTTAGAGTTGCGGTCGCGCACCAGGCGCTGGTTTTTTCCCTTCATGCGGCCCAATTCGATAAGATTTTCCAAGGTCTATTGAAAATTTTCTCTTCAGAGATCGCATATTTTAATAACAAGCTGATTTATATAACAATTTACCGAGATAGCTATCTTTTCTTTACATTAGTGGAACCGGCGAGAAAAGAATTTTCATCTTGTAAACCGCTGTGTACAGTTATTACTTTTAACCAAAATTATCACTTTTTTTTACTTTTTTTTTTTTTTAGAAAAAATGCTCGCCCATGCCGAAATATTTCATGAAGGGTGATTTATTCGAATAACCACCTAATGTGTACTTATAGTGGAAAAGTTGAATTGATCCCCTCCACACCGGTGTATATTTCACGTGCGCAGGAAAAGATCGTCATTGGTGTTCATTGCGAAATTGGAAAGTAAAACGGGTATAATAAGTTGAAAAATTGGGTCCAAAAAGCTCATTGAAAACCTCAGATTTCTGACTAAACCTTGAAAGCATCCAAGATGGTCTAAACAGAATGATCTAGTCAGATCTAATCAGATCTCCCTTATTGTAGCTGATCAGATGGCCAAATTTCGGGAACTGAATTTCATTTCTCGATTTCTGACCATTATTGGCGATTTAAATTGTTGGTTCATTTTCCATAAATACATAACTTGAAATTTGATCAAATTGAGATGGAAAGCCTGGAATTTGTTTTATTCCCAATTTTTGATTGGTACTAGTTTGCAGCCATTCTGTAGCCTCCAGCGGATTTTTAGATTTCCCAGTTAGAAAAAAAATCTCCATGAATATGCCAAAATGAAATTCAGCATTCATATAATCTCGAATACATTCATATACGTCGGTGTAGGCCACTTTCTTCGTGACACCCTTTCGATCGATTTAGGCATCAAATTTCAAAATCATGTTTCTGTCGATTAAAAACTACATACTTATTAAATTTTTAATCTTTTTTAAAGGAAACAATAATTCACAAATCTGCTGAAAGCTCTTGAACACCTTTAAGTCTACAATCAATTTTCAAATAATAGGGTATAGGTAAACCTAAATATCAATTTCTCAGAGTAATGCATTCGTATTGACGAATTTTTCTTTTCTTTTTTTGCAAAAAAATTGCCGAAGAAAATTTTTGATTTGAATTGGTAGAAACAGTTTTGGAAAATTTGAGCCCGTAAATTGATAAAGTGAGTCACAGAAACAGAATACACAAGTTTACAAATGCTGAATTTTATTTTGATTCTTTTTTATGACATTTTTTCCAAAACTAAAAAAATCCAAAAATCCGTGTGAGGCTTCAGAATGAATTGAAACCTTCGCCAATCGATGGGAAAGGTTAAAAACACATAAATCAATGTCCAGCTTTCATTCTCACTTTGATCAGATGTTGAGGTTTCAATTGAGTAAACAGCCTAGTTAAAACATTCAAAAATTTGCCCAAAATCGGGAAGTGAAATTTGCCGCTCAAAATTTGACATTCGAATCTATTTTTAGAAGACATCTCGATGTTTTTATGCAGTCCAGACAATTTCTTGGCAGTTGTGAAATTATTTTTTTACCATCAAAATATGTATTAGAAAAATTTTAAATCGGATATAAGTATCTAATTAAGCATTTCATGTACATAGGCACAAATTTTCTCATGACTTTCAAATTGAATGGGCTACGAATAGATTTTGATTTAAAATTTTTCGTTTCTTTTCTCCCGACATTCTAGGCAAAAAAGTTTTCATAATAAAAGTTCATTTTTTGACTTAGGTACTTACCTACTGTCCATCTTCTTCATCATTTTTAAATAGGTACGTATACCATTTTTAAGGGATTAGAATTCATTTGCGTGCCCCTTCAATTTGCATGTGAGACAGAATATCATATTGATGAAGTTTCTCTCACTCTTTGATACATTGCCTATACATAGTATTTTTACATAGGTACCTATTATCGATCAAAATGACTTTTTTCATTTTGCCTCTTAATTTTAAAGATCGGCAACACCTTTTGCTAACAACTGTTTTCAGTTTCTTCTATGTACATACTTAGGTAGGTACGGTAGGTAATAGCTTAATCCGAATCATTGATATACCTACGTTCTCATCGGACACTCTAAAAATATTTTTATCCTATTTGTGAAATGGTCAAAATTTTTGACTCTTAGGTACTACCCTTTCATTCTAAAAAAACGTAGATTAAATAGGGTAGGTACTCGTACGTACGTTATTACACATTTTTCGTAAAAGTATTCAAAAACGTCATACTCGTATTTTTACGAGACTAATCAAAAAAATTAGGGAGTTAAATTGCACTCTCTGAGATGTATATGTGGACGTCTAATCAATAGCAGGTAATCTATGCTATAGGTAGGCTACATTTTTCTCAGTGTACATTTATAGAGAAAGTAAAGGGATAAATAATTGAATAATTGAGCGAGTAAATGTTGATAATGCATGTCCGGCTATTTCAAAGACTCGTTAAAACAAACTGATCATGAAAAAAAATATATTCCTAAAGGGTTTGCAAAATACTATAACTATTTTAATAGCATACTATTTGATCGGAGATGTTGGATTTCGGTACCAGAAGACTAATCGGTCTCCGCAGATGAAACGATTATCTGTCAAATTATCGTCGTTGGTACGTGACTGGCCTTGTGTGCCGGTGCCGATTCCGCGATCTCCGGGGAATGACACAGATACCCGGCTTTGAATTCAAACGTCGACGAGGCTTTTTTAAACGCATCTCTGTTTTTTTTTGTTACGAGAGAAGCCGATGTTTGAAAATTTAATAGGTTCTGTGTAACGCTAACGTGAACTTCTATAGTTTATCAAGATACGTAACGCGCAACGAAGCGAAGGGTAGATAATTGCGGAATATGAAGATTGATAGGTTTATACGTGCAGCGCAAACGTCCCAAATTTTTTTGAAATATTCAACTTATCACGCATTGAATTTGAAAAAATTACAATATGGAACTATACGAATTAATTTTCTGGGGCAGGGGAACACAAAATTTTACGACTTTCGCAATACAGAATATTGAAACAAGTGCGGTAAACTGAAAAAAAAAGTTTTAGCTTCTGCAAATTCTTTATACGAGTAGATGAAAATTTGTTTTTTCAAAAGCTTTAAAAATATGTACCTATACTTAATCGAAATGATCATTTCTAACTGAAAATGATATGAAGCAGAAGACAAAGGTCCCTCATCTTTCATCCCTCCCTCCCGCTCTTCTGCATTATACAGTACATGTTGAGAACAACAAACCTACAAGTACAACACAGAAGCGACTTGAACCTCTTTAAAATTATTTTGGAGTTGAAATGGCTCATTTCAGCAGCTAAAAATCAAATCCAAACAAGATGAAAAAAATAAAAGAATGACGCGACACACAGACATGGTAATTGTCAAGAAAACAAACCACGTCACACTCTAAAATGGGATGAAATACAATAAAGTGAAACTGGCAAACATAAGAACGCTTGACGAGTTAATTCGCAAAAATGACGAGAAGAGAAAAAATACAACGCGTATATTTTTACGAGCATATCGCTGCGGAAAACTGCTTTATTCACAACGTATACTATACATACACTTATACGAGGAAACTTACTCGATATAAAAATCCGGCGAAATATCCCTTAAATATTTACATTTTATGGATACGCAGGCGACAAGCATCTTAACGTTATTATTATTCTTACAGCTGTGGACGGTCGCTGGTCAGCGTGGTCCGAATGGTCGGAATGTGACGCCGAGTGCAAACGTTACAAGAGACGTACCTGCGACAGCCCGAGTCCTTCTAATGGCGGCAGTAATTGTTCCGGTAAAGATATTCAAAGTGCAAGTTGCTCCGGAGGATACTGCAGCACACCAGGTACGTACCCATATAATCACCCATTTAACTACCTTTCAATTACCTTTAAATGTACGTTAATGGGTATACGGTTTCGTATTCACTTTGTAATTATAATTGACTACCGAAGGTGTTCTGCTTGCGTTTTCCGACCGTATCGATTTTCATTTTACTCTTATATGCACGTAGGTATGTATACATACAATGTACATACATCTAATATCTACCTGCTAAACTGCACAGGGTAGGTATACGCAGTGCTCACTCAGAACGCTCTTATGGTACCTTACACCTTTTGCAACTTGTACATAAATAAGCGTGTAATCGAATGTCAGTCTGGATATGTGTAGGTAATGGATATATAAAGAGGTTGAGTGCGAGCGGTAATTACCCTTCATTAATATTGGAACACGCTGAAATAGCAAAGCATGGTTTAACCGTGTTGACCAGTTCGTTCTTAAGGGGGTGGCGGTATAATTAGGGTGATATAACCATAACGAGTACCAGATGTGGAACTATGGCGTTCGTTCACTCAATTATTTGCCTGGTTAAGAACGAAATTCATACGCCCAAGTCGCGAAGATTGCTGAAAAATGTCTCAGCAAGAGACTGCAGGCAGGTGTTGGAAAATATAGCCCACTTGGATTCATCCTGCAGTCATTATTTTGTATTTTTTTTCGATCTTCCGAGTTTGTTTTACTCTCATCGGTTTTGTGTTTTTTTTTTTGCTCGTTTGATCAGTACAACGAATAACAAATGTTCGATCTTTATGCATGATGAAAACTCGCTTTGGATAGTTGTAAAATTATGTGGGTACCTTTAAAATAAATTTTAAATTTTCCTACCGAGTATTCAGCTCTCAAGACTTCGTTGATTGATAGGGCATATGGACCGTATTCATGCATAAACTTTACTTATAATTATAGGGATGATCACTTGGCTGATTAGTAAATTTTGAATTACCTAAGTACATAATTTTTGTAGCTGAAATGTAATCTTTGAAAAGTAAAATTTCCGGGAAATATTTTGTTGAAAAATGAATCAAAATTGTTTTAAATAGGTAATTTTAATATTCAGATACTACTGCGAATTTCAGCTACTCACTGGCTAATTGACATCCGCTTTTTTGAAAAAGTCCAAATTTATGTAGGTATGCATGTGTGTGCTGTGCAAAAACGCATGAGTTTTAGCATGCTGCCCGCACAATTTTTGTCGATAGGGTGGGAGAGGAACTGAGGGATTGTATCCAAAAAATAAATGATTAGGTATTCGAACTCAGATGCCTTTCAAAATTCAACAAACGAACGTCATGTCAAATGTAATTTTTAAACAATCAATATGCTACTTTAATTTATTTATTTAATTTTTATCAGAATTGAGATCTATTTTGCTCCTTAGAAGTGCTGAAATCTAATTTATTGAGAGTTGGTTTGTTGAAAAAAAAATGATCAAAAAATTCTCTTTGCGGTGTTTTTTTTTCATTTTTTTTTCAAATGACAAATTTCAAATGTTGCGTTCATTTATAATTGTACACATTTCAGTCTTTTCCTTGAGTGAAAACTCAGTTTTTCGCTTTTGAAAATTTTCAATTGTTGATTTCGAACCTCCCACCCATGTTTTGAACGCCCTTCAAACTAATTTTAGTACATGAAATTGTATACTTGATCATGTGAAATGAAATGGACCATGTGCAAGTATTTGGGTCTACAATTCTACGTAATGAGTACCTACCTAACTTTATTTATAAAATCCATTTTTTACGAACAATAAGAAAATGTAAAATTCAATGATTTAAAAAAATAAACGTAGAATCGAAACACGATGAACAAAAAAAATCAAAATTCCTTCAATCATCGCAGGTTGAAATTCCGAAACGAAACGAAAAAAAAAATTAAGTAAGCCACGATTTTTCCTTTCATTTTAAACGCAGAGCATTGTAAAAATACGAATAACTTACCACTGGAAGGTACATAATAATATATTATTTTATTTTTTATGAATTAAAAAAAATAATAATTTTCATATTTCAGGTGGCGGACGGAATGACTTCTACGATCGTGACTCGGATGATGAAGGTAAATATTTGAAAGAAAAAAAATTACCATAAATTTTTCTTCGGCCTATGCCGCGGCCGAGAAGAACATCCTACAATGTCTTAAGCATGAAAAGATGAACTTTACTTTACATGGAAAAATTTGCGCGATTTGCTCGATTTGACTCATAAAAGAGTAAACTTTCAGTGAAAACGGTATAGCGACGTTGGCGGTAGAATAATAGAGGCGAGCAGATAAATGCGTATACGTACATGTCGGAAGATGAGGGTTGCATAGGTGCAATTTGAAAGGCACTCGAGCGCCCTCTTTTATTAATATATATAAGTCTGAAACACTCGGGCGCTATTTGTTATTCCGAACGCATAACCAGATAGTCTTTGATTTCCTGCTCTTGAAAAACTCAACGTGGTAGGTAGCGCGGCTTTAATATCCATTTAAATAATGAAAAATCTTCTCGGCGTGCTTCAACCCTTTTTCCAACATTTTCTCACGCATTCGGTTTTTTTTCTCCTCATCCTTCTTTGCGCGTTGAAAATTTCATTAGATTTGTACGCGCCAAATGCCTATAGACGAATGCGGCGTGGTATATACGGTGTTTTTTTGTATATTCGCTCGCGCGCCACGCCAATTGTATAATATACCATAGCGTACTGCGTAGAAATCAGCTCGCTGTCGTGATTGAGTTCGCGGCAGCAACCAGCGAACTAACGTCTATTTTAGATTAAAATTTATTCCAAATATTCGATATGAATTTTAATGCCGGCGCGAATATTAAGAACGGCGGCGATAATTTAGCCTAACGCGTGAAGAAATTTCATCGCGTTTCTACGATCAACTGCTAGCAGTATATCACTGTGTATATATTACAAGTATGCGTTCGATGTTTGACTTCATTTGAAGTATTGCCAGATCCGAAGGGGCCGGCTATTCGGTTTAATTAACATTTCGCTGTATATGCGTATGAGAGCAGTCAGCAGATGCAAATACGAAAGTGAATTTGGTCGTTGTTGGGTTGGCCCCGCCTCTTAAATAAATTACCGATAAAAAAAAAACTGCTTCTGCAATAAAAAAAGTGCAGCTTTAATTAGACGGGCTCGAGTATTTGTAGGGTAGAATGAGAAAGAAGAGATCATCCAGTCATCTATGCAGAAGGGTAGTAACTTTTTTCGAGGAAAATTAAAATGATGCTTTGAATAACCATCAAGAAAGAAAAACTCGGCTAACATGATTCTGGAAATTGAAGCAAAAATTCTATAAATGGCTGATAACGTACTTGAGATCCAAAAATTTGTTCCATTGATTCCTGAAACCGGCAGTAGCAAAGATACCAGAGTTCCAGTTAGTTGTACCAGACCAGATGAAGCTTATGGTGGAAATTTGTTACGCATTTATATACTATCGCGCACTTTCCCTGCTGATTCGTTCTCAAACTCCCTCCAACAACCCGGAAGAAATCTTAGTCGATACAGTGACTATAGATGAATCATACAAGAATTGGAAAAATAGCCCTGTATCCAAAACCCCTGCTACCACAATGAAACCGGGGCTTCTTACATCTACGATTCGCAGTTCTGACTCGAGCTTCCGGTCGCGCTCTCAACACCATCACGCACATGTAAATGCTATTGGAAACTTGCGATGCGTAAAAGTGCGCACGATAGGTTCTCTGTACAAAGTGAACATTTTTTCTCATTATGCCATTCGACAGATAGTCCAGTCATTAAAGACCAATTATGTCCCATCTACGGGAAAAATTATTATCAAACAGATCTTTCGCAAATATTGTTCACAGAGATCCCCTCAACAACATACTAAAAGTCCTGGCCCGTACGGGGTCCGGAACCCCCTCAAAGGGGGGCGGAACCTCCCCCAAAATCAGTTTTTCGCCATTTTCTCCCCCGCATTGCATTTTAGCGAAAAATATGTAGTAAATAAAAGAATCTACGTCAAATTTCCGATCTAATGATGTATCAACTTTCCTTGTATGTTCAAGGGGGGCGGAACTGCAACCATTTAAATGAGGGGGGTTTTCTGAAAAATAGATAAAGGCTATAGGCGCCTAAGAGGGGTGAAATGGTCCCCGAAAACGTTCGAGTTGATATTAGTATGGAAGGTAGGTACCATTGAGAAACTTCCGCGTAGAAAGTTTCAGATCCACACCCCCTCCTCTTTTTGGGGAACCCCCCTTTTCTGAAACTTCAATAACATTTTTCTCAGCCCCATTTCAACCGATTTTGAAAATTTTTCAGTATGTTGTGTATATCCTTAGTAGGTATTCCCACAACAATTTTCAACCCCCTCCCCTCATATTTACCCCTCAAAATAGCGTTTCTCAACTTATTTTATGCTTTTTAACAATAAAAAAAATTGAGGGGGCCAAGTGCTCTGGAGAGGGCTAGATGAGTCTAGCAAAAAATCTGACGTCATATTCGTGCTCAGCGGTATCGAATCATAAGAAAACGACACCCTATTCATTAATTATTAGTTATTTTCCCCACAATTCCCATTTCTCCCCCAACCCTCTCTAAGAATCATTTTTACATCATTTTGAGGGGTAAATGTGAGCGGAGGGGGTTGAAAATTTTTGTGGGAATACCTACTAAGGATATACACAACATACTGAAAAATTTTCAAAATCGGTTGAAATGGGGCTGAGAAAAATGTTATTGAAGTTTCAGAAAAGGGGGGTTCCCCAAAAAGAGGAGGGGGTGTGGATCTGAAACTTTCTACGCGGAAGTTTCTCAATGGTACCTACCTTCCATACTAATATCAACTCGAACGTTTTCGGGGACCATTTCACCCCTCTTAGGCGCCTATAGCCTTTATCTATTTTTCAGAAAACCCCCCTCATTTAAATGGTTGCAGTTCCGCCCCCCTTGAACATACAAGGAAAGTTGATACATCATTAGATCGGAAATTTGACGTAGATTCTTTTATTTACTACATATTTTTCGCTAAAATGCAATGCGGGGGAGAAAATGGCGAAAAACTGATTTTGGGGGAGGTTCCACCCCCCTTTGAGGGGGTTCCGGACCCCGTACGGGCCAGGACTTTTAGTATGTTGTTGAGGGGACCTCTGTGAACAATATTTGCGAAAGATCTGTTTGATAATAATTTTTCCTGTAAAAATGTCTTTAATGACTGGACTAAGAATAGTATAATCTAATCACCGTTTACGCGAAAGACTACACATACGGAGAGAGAGAGCGCGCGCACGCAAGAGAAAGAGCTATAGATGATGCACTTGCAACGAAGAATTACTAGCTATGCGAGTTCGAGTAATTCCGCATAAGGCAATATAAGTCTATGTCGGGTCCTCCTACAATTCGTATAATGACCTGATTTGAATACAAAGCACTTTTAGGCTTTCCCTTTGCTCCGGTATTAACCGCCAATGGCACAAAACGACACCTTAAATGGTATACGGAAATTACAAAGGAATTGAATTTTTTTTCCAGCTCGAATATTAGCGGCATACTTGACGATTTCAAAAAATGTTTGGTCACAGATCGTCTTCAGTTGAGGAAGGATGCTCTTCATCTAACATTGTTGAAATTGTTCTCTACACATCGTTAAAAGTGAAAGTAGTATAGATACCTCCCTACTCACAATCGGTAAAAATTGGAATTAACTACCTACGGTGAACTTAAGATTAAAATTTGAAAAATTCATAAAAATTAATTCTTTGAAAGTGATAAAATTAAATGTGAAAAGATTACGTGGAGCTGCAATCTGAGAAAAAGCAATTGTTTTACGAGTACGACTTCAAATATTAAACAAATTTTTATTGTTCGAGCTTAAAATTACAAGAACTACGCTATATTGGGAGCATCAACTTCGAAAATGCATGCTCTTGAAATGTTGAGCAACACTTTCAATTTTACAGCCTAGCAGAAAGCAATTGAGTTCAAGTGCAGCTTTCGAACTACCTTCAGGTACCTATTCAAAATTGGAAAACGGACGCCAAGTTTTTTGAAAACTCAAACTCCAACTCTGATTGTGCTGTTGCAAAGACTAAGCTATAACAGATTCCCAAAGTGAGCTGATCTAATTTCTTTCAAGGTTATTATAAAAATTTTCTCAACTAGGAAAAATTAAGAGAAAATAAAGTTTTTATTGCTTTTGAAGCCTTCCCCTTACCTGTGAAACTAGAAACAATCATTTTCAAGTGCTGATCGAGTTTCATTTTCACCCTACCACAGCATTTTTTTCGAAAACCTGAAAGTTCGGAAATATGACGGTTCGAAACCATCGCCAATCAACTCGGGAGGTCGAAAGATGGTTGCAATCCGAATTTCAGCCTTTTATGCCAATTTGATCGAATTTTCGGTGAGGAATGTGCCGATTTTAAATTTTCAAAAATTTTCCAAAAATCGAAAAATGAATTTAAGCATTTGAAATTTTTGCTGCAGTATATTTTTGGAATCATGTTTCGATTCCTTTTTGTCGTTTTTGAAAATGTTTGCACCGGTGGGGATACTTCCCTTGTAATACTGGGGTTCCTAACAAAAATTTAAATTACTCGTATTTGCTCTCCATTGAGAAGTTGATTGGTGAAGTGAGGCAGCAACTGAAAAATTTCATCACTAGGGTTTGACTAAATTTCTTTTTTCATACGTTTTTGCCATTTTCCGTGAAAAATAATCACATTCGGAGAAATTTATGAGAAGCCAATAGAGAATAAAATTTCCAATTTCTAATGTTCTGTAAAAGTTTGACTATATACCTACGGTCAAAACACGCCAGATAAAAAATGTACAGTACATTATATAGGTATTTGTACTCATACGTCTATGTTTAATTGTTCGAAGTTCTGAAATTAATGTTTGGGCAAATCGATAGGTATGAGAGTGGGTAATCAATTTAACGATAACGTATCAAAATTCGTCAACAATTTCCAACACCAATTTAGAGCACTTCGCACTCGAGGGTAAATCTATTAAACGCAGAAGTACGACATTATAAACGGCGATAAAAAAAAATGAAACTAAAGGGTATACAGAGGGTAGGTACGCACTGGTGTAAAAAAATTATTCGAAACGTGTGCTATCGAGAAGACAGTGAAAATCACTTAAGAATGCGTTGAAAACCGCATGCGATCATAAATCAATTCGTTTTTCTAAGATTAATATTTAGGAAAATAACGCCCTTTTTCTTTTCACGCCACTCCACTCCGCATACCTTCACAGCGGCGCAATGAAAATAGATGGCTTTTTACACGTCTACGCTGGCATCGCATCGCATCGCATCGCATCGGCTGCTTAAAAGCACAACGACGACGACGACGACGACGCTTTCAACTTCATGGTAGCGATTTGTTTTTAAAAGCGGTTCCACTTTTTCGCCGCAATGTGTGCTTACCTTAGCAAGCCATAATATCGTACAAAAGATGAATTAAAGATGCCATAACTTAAAGATATCTTTTTCAGGCCAACTTTTGATAATAAACATAATATATACGACACGTTGCTCTCTTTCTTCGCGTTATACGCTAGTTCTACGTGTACCATTTCCCTTACACAGCGAGAGCTCTTCTTTCTATACATGTATATGTGAGGGAGATTTCGCAAAACAAGAATTCTCCTTTTGTGAAAACAGCCCGCGCCCGCGTTCGCGTTTCACCAGCGACTTACGTACCGCAACAGAGAGAACAGAAAAGACGCGAGTGATTTCTCCGCCGCGCCGCCACGTCTGTCCTATAGTACCTACATTGCATAAGTGAAAACTTTCGCCCTTTCGACGAAAACGACGACCCGATGCGACGTATCCGTCCAAAGGTTTTTTATTCCCCAACTCCCTTCCTTTTATATGCAGTTTAAAAGGATGCGGAAAACGTACAGTGGAATGTGAACGTAAACCAGCTCCAATGAATTATTCGCGAGGAAATAACCTAACTTGAAAAGAAATAAAATGACATCTCGTACAGGGTTTCAGCAAAAGACTGCAAATGTCACTGCGAGTACCCCCGAGAAAAAAAAATAAGGAAAAAAACAGGCAATTACTGTCTGATAATAGATACACGAAACGCGGTATAATAATCAAGACAAGATGAGCACCGCTGTGCCATTCAATTTCTATATACTCGCTTATACATGGTACATGTACATACGAGTGTTGTAGAAAACTGGAGGAAAAAAATGCCTAAAATATACGAGAAACCCGAACTCGAACACGTCGTAACGAATATTCATATACGGGAATAAGAGAACCTTCAGCTCAGCTTATTGTACACATTTTCAAAAAAAAAAAAAAAAAAAAACATATTTTATTGAACAACAACAATATACACAAATTCTTTATCATTTCGAAATGAAATATCGTCTCGAATTTTCCGCAAATACTTCTGGAATAATCAAACCAGCAAAAATGACGCATTCAAGATGAGAATATTAAAAAGTATACAATGTTTAAAAAAAATTCCGCAGTAGACTCGATGTGCCACGTCCTGGAAAATTTACTCTCCTGTAAGCGTCCGTAGTATCGTCGCAGCCTCGCGACTTCCAATTAATTTTACGAATCGCGTATAAGTATTCGTGTATTGTTGGTGAAATAGAGATATTCATTATTTTCGCCGCATTAACGCATTTGCAATTTAAATTGTACAAAAATTATCGTCTTTCGCGAGCTAAACAAAAATTTACGATGAAATGCCGCTGCGAATGTTACGAAAGAGTTGATTTTTCCCCTCCCCTTGCGCTCGCTCCTGTACGTAGATGCACGTGCATTATCGCTGGCTTGTTTTTAGTGAGCTTAAAAATACGAGGGGAATCTTTTCAATTTTAACCATCTTTTAAACGATTCGTTCGATTTCTTTCGAATGAATTTTGAATTCCAAGGATCGAGACACTCGTTGAAAAATATTACACGTTGAATACAATTTTTTCGTTCACTATTTACCTAGTTTTTTCGTTTGCGATTCGGAAATATACATTTGAAAATAAAAATCTTGAAATCGGTTAACAAAGCTTAAGTTGATTCATCTCCCCGCCATCCTTTCTAATCAATTGCTGCCACTTTCGAGCCGATCTTGAGCCTTCAATAATTTTTCGGAAATATTAGGTACTCCAGTTCTAAAAATCCACTTTTTTTAACCATGTCAAAAACTATACCTATCCATTCACAAAGCAGATTTTTCTTCTCTTGCTGGACTTATACCGGCAGTTCTATATCCACTTTTTAAAATTTTTTCTCTTATTTCATTATTAAATTATCCCCGCCCATCTTCGTGTGGATAAGTACTACAAACTCACATAAAATCTAGAATTCTCCCCAATTCTGTTCTTTATTTCCCATATCTCTCGATAAACTTTTAATTCTTTCTCTACGAACCGTTAAATCCGACCATATCGCATTTAATACCCATCGTCAACGCGAAATACAGATACATTTCACAAATTTAAATCTGGTATTACTAAATCGCGACAATACCTCCGAATTTAACATGCTAAAAAGTTGACATTATTTCTCGTCATTTCACGCGAATGAAAAATGCCAAAACACAAAGCATCAGTCAGCCTAACACCTCCATTTCCGCCTTCACCTTGTATAGAAATTTTCACGCTATACACAGTCGATACGCTAATTCGTACAAGTTTTTCGAGATGGATTATAATTTCATCGTTGACGTGCAAACGAGCGCGAATATTTCCAACAGTCGTCATCAAGAGGTAAACCAGAAAGGGAGTAGAAGAGCAGACGAATCCGAAAAACAAAATGCGAATAAAATGATAATAACGAACAAAACCGACGACGATGAGAAAATGCTCTAAAACATTTTAATGTCCTTTTGTTCTTAATTAATGAAAATTAAACCAGCCGAGCGTCGTATTTCAGATAATCTTCACAAGGCGGGATAGAATATCACATAAAGAATCACCTACATGTACGACGAACTCTGTATACGAATAAAATCGTCGACGACATCGTCGTACCTATACCTACGTAAAAAACTTTTTTACTTTTTTTTTTTTTTTTTTTTTTACAAAGCGAAATTATACCATCGTTGTTTAAATTTCTATACACCGAAAAATACCTAACCGACAGAAGAAAGTTACAAATAAAGCCGGAAATCAGAGGAATCCGGCTTTTATAATAAAACTTGGAAAATAAAATTTTCTCTTGGAAGTCGCTCGTCGCTCCTCATTCACTTGTACTTTATTATTGTAGATTTTTTCTGTCTGTTCTGCTACAGCAACACAACTGTGTAATCAAATGTAAACGAATTTACATCAAACTTTTTCACATCTTGTGGCAAATTCGCAATTAACCTGCGGTCTGATGTTGTCGCCCCTTCTGAAAAACATAGTTTACGCGCAGACAGCATGGCCACTCTTCGTATCGCACCAAATCGCATTCATTTCACGTCTAAAACAGATGCAAGTTTTGCCCATGAAACGCGAGCGAAGATCCATTTAAATTTAGTCGGTAAATCGCGTTAGATAGTGGTTTGAATTTTAATTAACGGGATCGATGTAATCCTCTCCCTATAACAGCATAGTCTGCGAAGAAAACCTTTATTTAGAAAAATGAAGGGTGAAACATTTTATGAAATTACACCCCTTCGACGGCTGTTAAGACGTTTTTCTCTTTTCTATCCGCCGAAAAACAATTAAAGAAATGAATAATCGTCGTCATTAAAAAAAATAAATAAGAAGAAAAACCACGCTAGCTCTTTCCATCTTACTCTCTGGGAGTAGATGCATCCCAGATGAAAAAACACTGTCAGAGGTAAGATAAAATATTTTTAAAATAAAAGCAAGAAAATATGCGTTTGTCTTGCGGTTTATTTATTTTTAAAATACTGCGAAAAAATTAAAATGAATAGAAGGCGTTAAAGTGAAAATACTTTGAATAAACAGAATAATAATAAATGAAGAAAAAAAATTCCTACCACCGCCTCATGCACCACAATCTGTTTCTTCCTGTTTCAAACCGCTATGGTTGTTTTATTAATTTTGATAATAAAAAAAAAAAACGGCTGGTATATTTGCGCAGAAAGCGGATTAATAACTTTCATTATTCATGAGATATATAACTTTGACCGACATACGAGGATATTTTGCTAAAGCTATATATTTTGACAAGTAAATTCAACACCTTTTATGATTAACGAGACCGTTTTTCACGCGAATAAATTGTTCTTCAGAATAACTACTCGAAACTTGGTCGATAAATTGGAAGAAATTTTTACGTGCAATTTTTTTTCCTTACATCCCGAGTTTATTTTTTCAACCTGCATAAATGATTAATGATGTTGAAGATTTTTTTTCAATGGAAGGAGGGGTGAATTCGGATATTTGAAACTTCATTAATACCATCTCGCGGTGATGGATTAATCGTTTCGAAGACGCTAACTATTTGTATTTATAAAACATCTTTTTTTTTTTCATTTCATTTGAACGAAGAATGTTTTCAAGTAGGCTACAACAAGAGCGCGAGACAAAAAAAAACAATAGAATCAAAAACAAATCTCGAAGGCTTGAGGGAATAAACTTCTTTTTATTCGAAGTGTATGTTGGTGAAATTTGATTTAAAAATCTCTTTAAACGAATGATTCTTCAGTCAAAATCATATCAAGAATGTTTTCAAGCGATTAAAATTCTGAAAAAGCAAAGAAAATTCAATAAACAAGAAAGTACACACTATGTATGTAGGTATAGAGGTACCTACATACATTGTACTTATTTAGGAGCTCGTTGTTGTTGTTCAGCGTATGATATCAAACACACGTGTTAGCTCGCAAATAGCCTTTAATCGACTACCTACCTAAATTATGTTCTAAACAACGTTCAAATTTAATGGAGGGTTAACGTTCTCTAATCGCCATACCTAGCAGCTACAGCTAACCTAACCGTAAACCAAACTCTAAAACGATATTACCTCTACCAACAATTTTAATTCCAAGTGCTCAACCGCTCACCTATGTATTTTGAAAATTACTCGAGTCCGTATCGTTAGTTAAATCAAAAATAAAGCTGACAGCGAAAGTGTAACGCGAGAAAAATAAAAAACTGACCATTTCTCTTCATAAGATCTCTTTTTCAGTTTTATTCCACGAGGCTGAATTGAAAAACGATAGAGAAAAAAGGAAGAATGAAAATTTCTTACTTTCGACTTGGAATTATGATAAGATTAGAAAGCTTTACCTACTTACTTCTAAAAACTTGATAAATAATAAAATAGTAATGTGGAAACGTAATAAATTTTTACCAGAATCACTAGAATGTTATAAAAACACATAGTTACAGAGTGAAACCTGAGTGATGTGATTCCTTAACAGCCAGAGTCGAAAAGATGAAAAGGGCCAAACTGAATAATGTGGTTTGGCCCTCTTTACGAAACACCGTCGATGTGAATAAAACTTTGAAGAGTCTTTTGAATTTAAGGTACGCGTATCTACCTTTGAAAATATGTTCATTTTTTTGAAATTCAAAATTTTTTTTACTTTCCGACCAACGTGTAGCGTTGTCAGAAAAGTATTGTTTTCGCCCGAAAAATCAATTTCGAGATTTTCACAGAATTAGGTAGGTATTTTGTAATTTTTCTTTTGCAATGTTGTATGTACTTGTCAAGGGCTGCTTCAGAGGTCTTCCGCTCTCTTCTTCATACAGTTGGTGAAGTTTTTTTTGGCGAGGTCTTTTTGAAGGACCTCTGTATAATTTGATAGCATACAAATTTGACCTCACAAGCGCCGTTTCATGTCTTTCGTGATGCTTATTGCATCACAGTTTATTTATTTAGTTATTTATTTTTCTGAAAAAAAGAACTGAGGTACCTATCCGAGCCCTGGCGTATCAAAAACTTTGAATAAGTTCGACTATTAATTTTAGTTTATTGTTTCTTCGTAAATTACTTCGTTTTCAATTTTGGACTTTTCCCTTTCATCTTCCCTTGAAAAAATAGATAGGTAAGTAAGTAATTAATAGAAAAAATATGGTTTTAAGGATATTGACATAAAATTCATGACAAATGTACATAAATTTTTGGGCAATTCGAGAGTTAATAAATTACCAAGTCGATTAATCGAGAGGATGTTTATGTGCACTGCATACGCATATGCAAAACAAGAATGTACAAGTCGTGTCTTTGACGCTTTGATTACGGTGAGATAATAAAAAGGCCTTTTTTCGTGTTAAAATTTGTTAGGTGTTGAACGAAATATAAATTAATCATAGAAAGAGGAAAAGTTCACAATGTAAATGTTTAATGTTGGTTGATAACACTTAAAAACACAAGCCTTCGTTGATGTGGGGTGAAGTGGCGACAAGGAGGTGTTCGCATGTTAAAACTTACTTTATATAGAAACAAGAAAGCGAGGCTACGACCGCGATGAAGGTGGCGGTGGCTCCGGCGAGCGCGGTGCGAATGAATGGTAGTTTTTAAACACCTTTAGGTATACGAGCGCGTAAGAATGAAGAATTATGGTGTTTGATCACGATAAATACGATAAGAAATGGGAAACGTTTCGAGAATATGGTATTTGGCGATTTTTCCTTTTTCCTTAAATTACAACTCGATGCTTGATGCGTAAGTTTAAAACGTGGCGTTTATTCGCGAATTCACGCAAAGTGGCTGACATCTGACGGATTTTCATATAAAGTTGCTGAAAAAGGAATACTGAGCAAATTGTGATAATTTTGGTGATGAGAACGCGATATTTTTTTATAGTGAATATTTTTCAACTAGAATTTTCAACTGAATAATTCGAATTTGAGTACGTAATTGAAAAAATTGTTGGTGCTAGAAACGCGTATTCAACAAAAATGAGAAAAATAAGTAGTGTATGAGCATTATGAACAAGAAGAGTCCTTTGATGGTTTGATGTTGTTGAGTAAAAAAAAAATTGTTGGCCACTGAATTATCAATTTTTGCGTTGTAAATTTGTAACTGTAATCCGATTGGTCAATGCACTCGCCTGTATGGATCCCCTTTTCAGACAAAAGCAACAGTGATCCAAGCAAACGTAAATTCGCGAATTACGTACCCACACTTACCTAGACCTACTCAGTACTCAGTCGAAGAGCTCGTCCTTTGTACAAATAATGTAGAAGAAAATTGGAAGTATATAAATTTCGGACAGGGCATTCGCTAGTGTGCCAGCTTTAGACGGGGTTTTTCTAATCGTATAATCGTATTTTACCAAAACATCGATTTTACAAGATAGAAGTGATGAAGTGAAATATGATTCGATCACTATTAGTCTGCAATAACAATCATAAAAATAATATTGTGTACTTATTGAATTATTTTTTCACTTTTAACCGTTGAAATCAATGTTTTCGTAAATGCGGTTGAAAAAGGGCATTCCTTGGTATTCCTACATAATGTATACCTAGACTACAACTTGCAACTCGCAACTTCTAATTTTTGATAAGAAGTTGCTTAGTTATTGGTTGAAATTGCGCAGCAACTAAATCAAAATCGTTTGATTGAGTTGCAAGTTGTAGGTTGCGAGTTGCAAATATTGAGCTTATTTAGGATACCATACGGCTTGACTTACCAAAAGCCCCATCTGAAAATGTGTACAATGTACTTACATGATAGCAGCTCACTGACGCCCTCTACGTAACTGTCCGATCCAAATATCCAACGTACCTACCTATCGAAATGTCGGTATTTAAGTTCGTTTATAAGCATGGAATTTCAGAATTTCTTTGTAAAAGTACCTATCGAACCTTTGTACGGTATCTAGTTGGAATTGAAGGGTTTTAATACCAGGATATGCCTTTTTTTTTTACGTATACGACTGTGTTTCACGTATCGAAAATATAACATGTTTGAAATATTCGCTAATAAATCATAAAATATGCGTCGAATTTGAGGACTTCCAAATCCCGTTACACTTAGAAAATGCCGTCTTTTTAGTCTCGAGCGCGTCGTAAATATAAATTTTTTTGCCTAAAAACACGCCTATGAGTCGCTCACTCGTTTCATTCGAGAGCTGATATTTTGCGAGGTAATTTTTCGGCGAAACTTAATTTATTATTAGTTTGGTATCGAGTAGTTTTAGATTTATTTATTGAAGTTTTTACGAGTGTTTCTTACCCTTTCTGTTGCAGCTTCTAGATCCGATGTTCGATCTAATGTTCCTCTGTACGTCGGCTTAGCTGTAGCCTTTTCCATGTTTACCGTTGTTATTGCCTTAGTTATTAGATTATTGAAGCGGAAGGACAGAGATCACAGCATGTATAATATGGCCAATTCTGGTGAGTATGCTAAGCATAATGTGATACCTACTTAATCGTTCCGGAAGAATAAGAGAAAACTGAAATCCCGCCATTAAACACTCTCGGATACTTTGGTATCTGAAATACATAAATAAAGGCACTTTTTTACATTAAGTCTAGAACAATTCGAAAATTAACTCATTATTGGTATTATGTACCAGATCAGAAGTAGGTAGTGTAGTAACTAGTAAATACCTAGGTACCTACCCAATACAAATCTGTATTCTAGAAATCTGTATCGATAACTAGGTAGGGTAAAATGCGAACCAATGCAAATAATAAGTAAATACCTACGAGTATTGTTACAAAAAATGCATCATCTCTGCTCTGAATACTTATCTAGAATTTATGCCTTCTTCATACTAGAATGAAAAATAATTAAAACGAACGACGCAAGAAATTGGAATACACGTTAGATGCAAATAAAGAAAAATATTCAAATTACTCAATAAATAATATTCGCTTCGCTACGTAATGTACCTACGTAATTGTCTTTGAATTATTTATGCGTCCGGATTTACTTTGAAGTAAAAATAATAATTTCATAGCTTGTACGCTCGACATTCTTGGTGCAAGTACGTTGCGCCCAACATCTTTTTTTTTTCGTCTGGTGCAATATGACGTAAATTAGATACGAAACACACGTCTAATTAAACCAAATTTGTCCTCATTAACGAGGCGATAACATATTTAAACCACGTAACCTCTCTAAACTCTTGTATTTTATCGGTTGACAGATTTTCATCCGGAATTTTTCACCGAAGATGATAAAAAAAGTTACCACTGTTTGCAACAACATACTCCAGACCATCAAGCAACCAATGTGAATCACACAGTCGTTGTACCTCTATCGATACCGTCCTGCTACGAATACCCTTTCTGCGACCAGAACAAATACAATTTAGCGAAGACCTGCAGCGAACATCATTACGATGTGCCATATTTAAATAACGTTACCGGTAACTCGCCGACTACCTCCTCAACAGCTTCTGTTCAAGCAGATACTCATACCACATCCAAGTCATCCGAATCAAATCGCAGTCTCAGCAGTTTTACATGTTCGTGTTAGTAGTACTTTTTAGACATAAGATGAACTGGCAGTCATCTTTGATGGAATGTCATTTCGACGTTATACGTCCGATGCATTCTCGAGAGATTTACCGTAGATATAGGGAACTTAGAACCTTTTATGTTAAATTGATAAGAAAAAAAAAATGAACGTATGATGGTTTGTCAGGATGACGGCCAGAGTTGAAGCTTTGGAAGGGTGTTCTAGTTTATGAAGGAGAAAACTTATACGTTTATGAAGACTTTTGAAAATAATTGTAGCTTGTGTTACGTGTTGCAGCTCCGTCACGTCAAGATTCGTGTTATGATTTATCCAACAGTAGTAAGAGCTGCTCAATGGCGCACTCTCAATATCCGTATCACTGCGAGAATGTGGAGTATGGGAATTTCTCAGTCTCGAGTAACGTTTCCAGTTCCGGCGGTCGGCTCGCATTACCTGATTTAAACGTCTTTCTAACTATACCCGAAGGTGCTATTGGTCGTGGATATAAACAAGAAGTGATGCTGTCCGTTCTGCAAGAAGATAAACATCGTCCTCGATTATCTGGTAAATTTTCATCTGTAAAATACTGATCATAACTTGTACTATTTAATTGAAAACAAAAAACAAAAAAAAAACATTTTGGTCGAAATACAAAGTTACGTTTTCCTCAATTATAATTATGGGTAGTTGAATCGTTTTTCAGTTTCCTCATGCGAATTTTTTCCGCCAAAATACATTTCGAATAATATTCTGAGGTTTAAAAATTTGTTTCGTTTTTAGATATTATTTACTCGTTGTGGAAGATGTAATTCTAGGTATTCAATTGCACTTTTCATTGCTATTTATAAATTACTTACCTACAGACAAACAAACGCAATTAAGTCCAATCGTAATGTGCAGTCCAACTGGGTACACGTTCAAAAGACCAGTCATTATCAGCTTTCAACATTGCGCCAGTCTTAAATATGGTCCTTGGAACATATCAGTACTGAAAAGCGACTGTTCCGTCGAAAACACAGCTCCAATTTGGCAGGTACGTTCTGTAATGAAACATCATCACGTGATTTTAACTATTTTCAAATCTAATAACCTGTTTTTTTTCGTACTCTTTCATCAACAGAAAGTTGTCACTTTGGGAGAAGAGACGATAAATACTCCTGTATTTACTCAAGTCGATCATAATGAAGTGTTTTTAGTAACGGAAACGTTTACAAGATTCGTATTAATAGGAGAGGCGGCGACACCTTTAATTACCAAGCCAGTCAAACATCTGAGACTAGCTGTATTCGGCGTATCACCTACGCAATCGTCAAATTTATTAGAATACAGTGTCAGAGTTTACGTTATAGAAGATACAAAACCGTCTTTAGAGGTACGTAAACGTACCATTTTATTTATAATGCTGATATCACTCCATTTTTTTTCAAATTTCGGATGAGTAAATTTACGATTTTTTAATGAAAGTAAAATTGAAAAGATCTTATGATTTGAAAATGTTTCACGTTAACTTTGTAGGTGGATACCTACTTTGCTACAAATCGGTGTATAAGTACCTACTGAATTAAAAAAAATTTGTTTGACAAAATTATTGCATAAAATTAAATACTTACATACCTACCTACAATACATAATAGATACATATAAGAAATATACCTAGATCCTAGAGATTGAAAATGTATTTACAAAATTCTGAGACATATATTTTTTCCATATTTTATTATTTTTATTTTTAATATGATCATTGGTGGGTGATGGCCAGATTTACATGCATTTCTTCTTCAAATTTCTTGAATGTCGGGTTCATATAATTGTTTCATCGACATTATGAAGCAGCCTACAAAAGCTTCATACTTACTTATAATACCTACCTATTTTTTTTTTTCTTTTTTTCATTCAATACGAGCTTGAAAATTTTTTAAACAAGCAATGATGAAACATTGGTGTTAATGAAAGTAAAATTGAAAAGATCTTATGATTTGAAAATGTTTCACGTTAACTTTGTAGGTGGATACCTACTTTGCTACAAATCGGTGTATAAGTACCTACTGAATTAAAAAAAATTTGTTTGACAAAATTATTGCATAAAATTAAATACTTACATACCTATCTACAATACATAATAGATACATATAAGAAATATACCTAGATCCTAGAGATTGAAAATGTATTTACAAAATTCTGAGACATATATTTTTTCCATATTTTATTATTTTTATTTTTAATATGATCATTGGTGGGTGATGGCCAGATTTACATGCATTTCTTCTTCAAATTTCTTGAATGTCGGGTTCATATAATTGTTTCATCGACATTATGAAGCAGCCTACAAAAGCTTCATACTTACTTATAATACCTACCTATTTTTTTTTTTTTTCTTTTTTTCATTCAATACGAGCTTGAAAATTTTTTAAACAAGCAATGATGAAACATTGGTGTTATTATTATATTTTTCAGGGAGTGATACAAACCGAACGTAAATTAGGCGGCACTTTAGTAGATAAACCAAAAGGTCTGTTGTTTCAAGACGGAGGAGCGAACCTCTGTTTAAATATCGAAGATGTATCTTATGGCTGGAGATGTAAACCACAATCTGATTATCAAGTACGTTAAGAGAAAATAATACAAGTTGACTTTCAATCTGAATGATATAAACACGTGTCCCTTCAACTTTTACAGGAAATACCATTTCATCATATATGGAATTCCACGCAAAATAATTTACACTGTTCATTTACATTAGAGAGGATAGATAGAAACGCTAGTTTAGTCGCATTTAGAATATTAGCTCTACAAAAAGGCTGTCAAACTCATAGACAAATGTTTAGGGTGAATGCAGACGTTTTAAGTGATTCTTCTTCATCTTCCTCGTCGTTGGTAATTGAATATATTTATCAAAAATAACTACCTTAATTTTGAAACAGCTTTTTTTTTCTAAAACGCTAAAAAATTGCTTATTTTTAGAAAAAATAAAAATAATGATAATGTTATAAAGAAGTGAGAGATTTTTCATTTTCTCCGCCATTTTAGCATTTTTATTATACGATATTGTGTGTGCAATTAATAAAATCTGATTTTTTTAAAGGTTCCTAACAGTCCAGTTCTTAGTGTAAATAGTAGACCAACCAGAACAGTAACTAGTAGTAGTGGCTGTGGATCAAGTGTTACAACATGTGATCAATTACCATTTAGGTGAGACAGTATTTCAAAAAATTTAAAATCAGAGATTAATGTTGACAGCATGATTTTACATGTTGGTATTTTAAAACTGTTACAGATTTAGCAAGTCATTAAGAAAACAATTGTGCCAATGTTTAGATCCTCCCAACGCTAGATGTAATGACTGGAGGATGCTTGCCCAAAAATTAAATATAGATAGGTACGCTATATGATTTATTTTGGTGGTGATGTAAACTCATTTTTTTCCTTCTGAATTAATTACATGCGAATTAATAAAATTACGATTTCTGTTCCAGATATATCAATTATTTTGCTACCAAACCAAGCCCTACCGATCATATATTGGATATTTGGGAAGCAAGACATCGAGAACCAACTGCTATCACCGAGTTACTCAATATATTCCGAATAATGGGACGGAATGATGCAGCGACGATACTCGAAAAAGAATTAGGACCATGGCTGTAAAAAAATAAAAAATAAAGAAATCTCTGTTGTAAATTTTAAGTTTTATACGTACCTGTTTCTTTGTATATACGTACCTACTTTTATATTGTACTTTTGTATACAATGTTTATATTTATATTTTACCACATGCGAACTTTGTTTTAGTGATAGTAAAAGCGAATTTTCAATGATTTGAAGCAATTTATATTCTTGTAGGTACCTAACATTCATTCAACTGATTCAACATAAAACATCAACGGTCGATTTTTAAGAAAACTGCTAAAAATATTACTTTGCTAATTTCCAAACTTACGAGTTCAAAAGGTAGAAGGGTCTTCTTGGTGGAACACTGCTTTATATCTACCTAAAGATTTAGAAACTGCAAAGCGTATCGTATATAATTTGCTGGAGAATGTGACTGTCAGTGTCAACGATAAAAGTGTGCAGATAAAACAAAAAAAAAACAAAAAAACATCAAAAGAGATTTTTAAAAACAAACAAGTGAAATGCACATCATTTAAGTATTAAACACCGATTAATTAAATAAGCACGGACTTGGATTTTATCGCCAGAGGTGTCTGGTTTTTTCACTGAAGCCCCTGATTAAATAATTTTAAAACAAATTTTACATATCTATAGAGAATGGTTAATGGTAGGTAATTGGCAATTTTATATATTTATGTTTTATATTTTTCTACAACTAGCGACCTTTTTAGAATCATATTCATAAACAATACCCACGTTACGTGATGAATTTCTACTGAATTTTAGTTTTTTTCTCTCATAAACAAGATAAAGTTTCATATTTTTGAAGTACCGAATAGATAAATCAATGCCCACTTCAGAGTTCAATTAATTAAGCAATTATCTATTCAAATTTCAATTTGAATAATGAATTCATTATTTTCAAAATTTTCATTTCGCCTTCAATTAAAAAATCAAAAAAATGCTTCAAAATTCTCAACCTGTATGCAGGTTTTATTTAGCCCAGGCCCAGTAGTATCTTTGACGACTTTGACTTTGATTGAGTGAAGTTTATTTATTTTTATTTTATTTTTTTCTGAATGCAAGCTTTAATTTTCTAATGTGAATGTGACTGCCGTGACCCGTGACTGGTACACTGATCATAAAAAATATAGATGCGTTTATTGCGTTTTGGTTTTATTTTGCGTAATCCCTCGCGGAAAAAAATAGTACTTTTTGAATAGTAGTTTTCAAGTAGTAGTTTTTTAACGGAGTAAAAAATACTACTTAAAAACTACTACTTTTGAAGTAGTAGTAGTAGTACTTGGCTTAATTTACTACTAGTTTCGAAGTAAGTACTACTCCAGAACTATACGAATGCAAATTGCAAACTAACATAACAACTCCTGAAATATTTATAATTATTCAAAAATAAAAGTTCACTTGTACTTCGAAGATCTAAAGATTGTACTTTGACTTTGAAGGAAAGATTCTTCCTGAATCCTTATGTAGGATTTGTGACATAACTCATCTAAGAGTAGGAATGTATACTATTTTTGAAGTAAGGTATGTAGTACTCCGGAAGTACTACTTTTTGGAAGTTAAAATTACTACTTCCACCCTACTACTTCAAAACTACTAACAAAGTAGTATTTTTAACTAGTTTTCAGAAAAAGTAGTAGTTTTCAAGTAGTAGTTTTTCAAAAAGTACTAATATTTTTCAAAAACTACTATTTTTTTTCCGTGAGGGATAACCCTTTTTAGTTTTTTGTGAAAGAAAAAAAATGAAAAGTTGAAATTTGGAAACCTTGAATCCTTGATGACTGATGAGGCTTGTCTTGCGGCTTGCCTGGCTGGACGCCTGGAGGCCGCGTGGGTGCAGGATCTTTCGAATTCGATCATCCTGTACTGTTTGTTTACAACAGAAATTATCACTCATCAAGTCATCAGTGTCACACGCGATGTTCGGATGTTCATTGTTCATTCGTGTGCGAATTGCAATTCTCGGGAAAATGACAAAATGTGTGTAATTTAAAATTGATCAGAATTATTGATATTGAAATCTTAATTTCTGAAGCAAAGTGTGAGCGGAAAGTACCTACGCCATATTTTCACATTTTATTGGTCGACGTGTTTCATGTAATTCCTTATCAGTTATCAGAATCGGAACCATCGCCATGGTGAGTAGATGCTTATGTTATATATTATTGCCTTATCTTACCTGTTGTAGAACTTACTCAACACTCAACACTCAGTTTACTTTAACTTCATTGTAATTGAATAACTGAGCTATCTTTAGCGAAAGTTTTACTCGTAATATCCAGTGTATTCCGAGTATTATCGTGAATCGTAACTATGTACATTTATGTACTCAGGTAAGTATTTGAGATTTTCAAGTGTACATGATTGCGCTGCTGAAAGAAAATCAATTCATTACAGCTGACATCAATAATTATGATGAAGTCAATACCATATCTATCGTAGTCAATTAGAGAAATTTAATGCGTATGAATATGAGAGACAAAAGTTCATTTCAACAACCTTGGATTCTCATAATCTAATTCTAGTCTAATCATACAGCAATCAGTAGAAAAAGTACTCAAATTCAGTGAAATTCGTATGAAAAGATTTGTAACGTTCGCTAATCGCTACACCGTAAATGCATGGAGTTCCACACAGCTGGTTGCTGGTTTGCTCAATTTGCGGGAAAAATGTAAAAAATTGATCATGAATCTATGAATCATCAATTACATGTGTTGTTGAATTGGTGCGTCAGAATTACGCGAATGCTTCTTTTCTTATCTTAATTAATAATTTATGGTCATGTTCATTTTGTAAAGTACCCAAGTATTGGCATTGGCTATGAGAAGTGATAACGTCATGAAAAACGGTCCAACGGATTGTATTCATTTTTAGAAAAACAAAAAAGTTTAAAATCGTGCATTCGTAAGATTAAGTACCGGGTGTGCAAGAATAAGGGATTTTGATGTTATCAAAAAGGAGAGAAAATTCTCTGCTTGAAAATGAGAAAATTAAATAATCAATCATGAAAAAAATGGACATTTGAGTGATTGTTTCAATGAAACACGAAAGAATCTTTCATTTTGCATCGAAACAATAATTCAAAAGCACATTTTCTCGATTGTTCACTTGGGGAAATTCTTTTTCCGTTTTGGCTTATCAGAACATATCAAAACCCCTTATTTTTGGACACCCGGTACATATTATACTTACTTACCTAGATAACGAGAACTGTTTAAACAGACAAACGCGTATTATCCTCAAATTCAACAATAGTCCTCTGGCTTTGTTGGTAGGTCTATTAATCCAGCTTTGACGACAGCTTCGATCTTGGCGAATTTTTGAATGTATAATGAACTCCTCTAAGCATTTTATCGATATTCTTTATTCTCAGGTGTAGTTACTAGTTAGAGGTAACTATGTAAGAGATTCCAGTATATTTTTAGACCATCTTCAATATTCGTTGATTTCTGTTCTACAAGTAGTATGAACCCCCGTTTTTACCTTTATAAAATATGGTCTATGCAATACACGATCATGTTCGATTAAACTAACCAAATACACCCATATCACCTTTTTTTTTAAATTTAGGTAATTTTTTCCATCACCTTATATTATCTGCAGTGCACGTACCGAATTAGGTACCGTAAAATCGAGCAACTTGGGACAGGGTGCAACTTGGGACAGTTTTTACCTATATAGTTTGAGTGGAGGTGGGACTGGTAAAATGTTAGCTAGCGCTGTGGAAAAAATTTGAACGTGTTGTGCATGGTTAAATGCCCAGGTTCTTAATGAAATCCAGGTGCCCTGATGCTACATGAGTTGATAAAAAAATATTATTCATCAGACTCGGATTTCTACAAAAAAAAATTAGGAAATAACTTTCTGTCGTCCTCAAATGTGAAACTGTCAAGTTAATTATTCACTTTACTTTCTATTAGATAATTTCTCAAGCTTCAATTTGAGACATCGCGCAATTTTCTAGGGTAATTTGTTCATGAAATTTTTAATGTTAAAGGGAGTGCTGTCTGAAAAAAAAAAAAAAATTTTTGTCCCAAGTTTTTACAATAAAAAATTGACCAGTATTTTCGACCTTTTTTTTTTTAGAATTTTTTTGCTGTCTCAGCTCACTTGCTCACTCGCAAAAAAAGGTTTCTACCACATACCGTACCTGGAAAAAGTTTGAAGCTGCTGTTGACCCCCTCCCCCCTCAATCCGATTAAGATGTCAATCAACCTGAATTATCCGAAACTTCTAAAAACCTCGCTCAATCAAAAATTCGTACAGATTTTAAAACTTTAAGTTTCCTTTATAGTGGTCATAGAAAAGTTCCACAGAAAATTTAAATTGAATGCATGAATTCAAATGGTGATATTTATACTTTCCATGGAATTTTTCTAAATAAAAGTTAAAGTATTTTGACTTTTAATTGGAAAACTGAACAAAATATAAAGTTAAGAACTTTTTATCAAAGTGAATTAATCATCGGAATGTATAAGAAAAATGTTATTACATATTTTAAAAGTCTAAGTCCAAAAGTCTATACAATTTTCTGTAGAAATTGTCTATTGCCAGCTTATTTCCACTATAAAGGAAGCTTTACTTTCTCTACTTTACTTGTTAATCCAGGCCCCAGCAATGGTTTTTTTTTCAAATGAAAATACAAATAAAATTGAAGTCAAGGAAGGCAACTTTTTATTTGCTTCGTTGATCTATAATTTTGAAACTAAAACAGAAACGACTAAAAATTTCATTAGTCAGATATTGGAAAAAAATATTGGATGCCAAAGAAATCAAATCAAGGAAATCAAATCAAGGTCGACATGCTGTGGAAAGGTCCAAAAATCGAAGATGACTAATCATCAGTTTCAAACGACATGGTGCATCAGTAATGACCAAGTCATCAAAAAACTAGTTCTTGTGAAGGAAAAGAGGAAGGTGTATTATTTCTGTGGTGATGAGGTAATTCAGAAAATTATTTTTTTTGTTAAATTTTTACCTATTGTGAGTTTTATTTATTCCTCTTAATGCAATAATGCATCAAGGAGTGTATTGCCAAAAATTCATTTTTTTGTTCAATTTTTACATATTTGTAAAATTTATTTGTTCCTTTTGATGCGTGGAGGAGTAAATTGCCAAAAATTCATTTTTTGTTCAATTTTTATCTAGGTATTTGTAAGTTTTGTGAGTTTAATTTGTTATTTTTTTGATAAATTTTTCCAAAAAAGACCAATTTTAGGCCATCAATTTTTTAAAAGGAATTTGGTCACTTTTCAGCGTGTGTTTTGATATGGGGAGGGGAGGGGATTGGTTTGTGATCGATTTTTTCTTCATTTAAGGTGTCCCTTGATGTTTCTTAGAGCATACAACTTGATATTCAACGTCATTTTTTTGCTTGTCCCAAGTTACAATCACTATGGGTACAACTTGGGACAACACATTTTCAAAAAAAAATATATTAAGGGGAGGGGGTAGAATTTTTTCTAAATTTGATATTTGAAGTACAGACCGCCTTCTAACTTTTGACACTTGAATGAATAATTTCGGTCCATTATATCGAAATCTATAAGATTTCAAAGTGAAAACTGTCCCAAGTTGCTCGATTTTACGGTACGTTCCTAAATGTGAATTGTGATACCTGCCTTTTATTCTTCATTGGTTATTGGTACTTGGCTAAATGTTTGTAGAATTTATGCGAGAAAAACATCTAAGGTATACCTACCCATGTGAAAACAAGTTTTTTCAAAATGTTGAGATTTTTAGTATTTAATTATTAGTGCATTGAAATTTTATTGAAGAATGAAGTGGAAGCCTGAATAATAGTAATTGAAGCTGGATCGCTTTTATGGATGATAAGTTGAATAACAACATTACAAATTGCTTACATAGATACTAAGGTACCTATAGCTGATAATTTCATTTGTAAAAACTATCTTATAGGTAAATAAGGTCAAGTTCAAAATTAAAAAAAAAAAAGTATAAAACCTCTGGAATTTTTTCTCACATTTGCACATAATAGGTACGTGTTAATCCATCAAAGTTTATTATGATCTTGTTTGATCATGTCAGCTGTTTTTTCAGCAATCATGATGATGGCTGGATTTGTATTAACTGATACAACATGCGGCATTACGCTTCCATCGCAAACACGCAAGTTTTGTATATTTTTTACCTTCAGTCGAGGATCTAATACAGTTGTAGAATCACATTTTGCGCCCATTTTAACACTGCCAACCGGATGGTAGAATCCTGTCACTATATGATAGAAAGCACATTTCCAATAATCGTCGCTATCCAGTGGATGTTGTTGGCAAGCTGGATAATTTATTAATTGCAATTCTATACCAGCGTCGACGACGGGTTTAGTTTTGAATACTTTCTGCATGTATCGTACCCCTCGAAGTAATTTATTCACGTCTTCTTCGTTTTCCAAAATATTCGGGATGATTTTCGGGGGATCTTCCGGTTTGATCGATTTTAATTGAACACTACCTCTGGAATGCCCTTTACTGACGATCAACATAGGAAACAAGGTATCAGCTTTGTCGTTCCATTCAGTGAATAAATTGGAAGTTTCATCAGAGTAGCCGAAACAATTGTATAATGCGTGACGTCCATTGTAAGTGTTCGTAAATGATTTATAAGGAAGTCGCATCCAAATAATTTGAAGGTCGTGATTGGGATCTCCGTCGTTTCTAGTATTGATGAAAGCCATCAGATTAGTTATTCCTAAAGTTGGAACATTCTGATCAACCATTTTTAGCATATCCTGGTTTATTTGGTCGGACGTTTTTTTAATTTCCTCGGGCGAACGATGTAAATTATCAGTAGCGATGAGACCCATGAAACCGCAATGATCGTGGTAATTCAGACCTACTGGTAAATCAGCTATTACTGGAATTTTCATCGATTCTAAATGATTTTTCGGACCTATTCCAGACAACATTAATATCTGAGGCGAAACGATTGTGCCTAATGAAAGTATTACTTCGTGTTGGGCTTTAATCACACAAGTTTTTCCATCTGCTAAGGAGACCTCAACACCTATGGCCGTTTTGGTTTGCTCATCGATTACTACTTTGCGTACAAGCACGTTTCTAGCAAAAAAGAAATTTTTTTTAGAAGTTGTCGGAGATATGTAGGCTTTAAAGGTGCTGCAACGTCGACCATCTCTTGTAGTACTGTCGGAAAAACCATAGCCAACAGTGAGTTCTGCATTTAAATCTGGTATCAAGCTTAGATTTGTCTCAACGAATGCTTTTTCAAACACCGATACTGCCGGATCAGCGGATTCCAACCTAGAGCATGTCATAGGACCTCCTTTGTTATGATAGATGGGATTGAAATTTTTACTGTGATAATCTTCCATTTTTAAAAAATATGGTTTCACTGATTCGTAATCCCAGCCTTCACAACCTGCGTCTTTCCATTCGTCAAAATCTTTACGAGTACCTCTTAGAAATATTTGAGCGTTTATGGTTGAACTTCCTCCGCTTGCTTTGCCTCTTGGTATTGAGCTAATTTTACCATTCAAACCTTTGTAAAGTTTTTCATCTGGTTCAGCCAAATAATTGTAGTCTAATTCAGTTTTCAAATTTGTGTGCCAAAGGTAAGGTATTTCGGTTTTATTTTCAACGTGATCAGATCCTCGTTCCAGCAGCAGTATGTTCCAAGATGGTACCTCACTCAATCTCGCAGCTAATGTTGCTCCAGCGCTACCTGCGCCTGCGATAATAAAATGAAAAGGAGTATCATTGTTTCCACATAAATGGCACGAATAATCCGCAGGGTATTCGTAGGTTTGTGAATTAGCGTTGCACGTGTGTATAATACAAAAGTACCACAACAGTGAGTGCAAAAGCTGGAAAAATACGTAACTCTTGTTAGATTGCGAATTATTTTTAATTTAAATTTAATTGATTAATTGATTTTTGAATACGTATTGTACTACTTACCAAATAATTGCTTTTAGCTGATCTCATCTCAATCTCGTATAGGAAACCGAGTCACGAATTCATTTCCATTCTTAATGCGATGTTAAATAAACCAAACGACCCGGCATACTGACAGACAAATTTTACAATACCTAGTCTACGTAAAACGTCCTACTGAAATCACATGACATTACCGTTAAACAGTAATAAATAACATTAATTGTACTAATCATTCGCTAGAAATTGAGGTAGATTCGGCGTATTTGCATAAGACCATGCCATTGATTATTGTTCAATGCCAAATGCCAACAATTGTATCCACACTGGTTGAACTGCCGTACACTACGTAATCTACGTTGGTAGGTATTGGTAAAACCATTCGCTCGATATTTCCTTTTTTGATTTGTATTTACACAATGCGAGGGATTTTTAAATTTAGAAATAACTAAATAAACACTAATGTAGGTTGTAATGTGGTTTCTACTCCGTATCTACGTCGATTCAATGATTTTGATTAATTAATCGCAAATGAGGTGACATTGCACTTGACTACATGCACTGTACTTTTTGTGCCAAGTTATTATACACACAGATTAAACACTTGTTTTCAAACTTTTGTATGACTGCAAAGCGTGAAATTTGATTTTCGTCAGTTTATTGTTCATCTGTTCAAATGGGTTCTCAGTTGACTAGGGTAAAATACCACAGTTGTGGATAGTTCTATGTTTTTTAAAGGAGTTTTGTGTGATTCAATCTCTTCTGTGCTCAAATTATCGATTAATGTTCCTGCTTGGAACTTGTTCCATCAGTTTTCCTTATCCAACATTTGGCATAATTCTATGTCGAAAGGAAAGAGATGTTCAAAAAAACGCCCGAGTACTTAAATTTCTGATAGTAGAGTCTGTTGTAGACGGTATCAATTTTACACAAAAAAAACTCCCTCCCCTCCCGATAATTGTACTTCGAATTGTTAATTTTGTCAGTCTTACAGTTTACCTATTCAAATAAAGAAAATCTTCGCTTAAATGACCTGACAACTGCCCTCCCTTGTCTCATTGCTATTGGATTCTCACATCCTTATTTTTTCAAAAATCCCTGTGCCTATAAAGGATTAACTTTTTGATCTCAAATTCGTAATAATGGAATTTAAAAATCAAACCCCCATCATCATTTTTTATTTTCACTGATCAAACATTTTTCAATTAGATTCTATTTATCTGCAGTCAACCAGTACAGATAATTTTTTTTGAAAATAAATAAAATAATCGAAATGATTGTAACATAAGCAGTGTGTTTTTACCTGTTATTACCATTTTTGGAAAATATGTTTCTTCCCCCTCTCCTCCCTGCGTCAATTACGGCTGTGTAGATTAAATTTTACATTTTAAAATTATATTCGGTAAATGAAAACATTTTTTTTTTTTAATTTGTTTTTTGAAATTCCGAGTTTCTGTCGTGTTGTCGAATATTGACTCGCAAGGTTAAGCTAATAAATTTAAAATTTCTACCATAATCAAGGCACATTTTGCTTCCAAATGTGAACTACCTCTAATTTTACAAGAGACGTAATGAATAATAATTTAAAAAAAAATTGATATCGCTCTAGATATCAAATAATACTCTTTAGTTTGTTCGTTGTATTATTTTATTTCTCTTGCAGTTCGTCAATTGAATGAATATGCGGACATGAACGCAGAAAAAGTTGTCTATCACCGTAGTTGAAGGCGGCTACGTCATACCCTTTAATGAGATGATGGACAATGTTCCAAAGACTTCGGAAAATGGACAGTTTTCGGGTCAACTTAAATTAGGAATGGTGACAAATAATTAGTATTTCAAAACATTTTCTTTAATTTCTTTAATGAAAGAATCATTTTCTCTGCATGACAAAGCTGGAAAATTGATATTTTTTAAAGATAAGTAGCCTCCTACTTTGTAGAAATTTGTTTTTTTTCAATGTTGACGAATAACGTTCTTGTAGCAATATCATATCATTAGAGTATGAAACACGCAAAACAAACATAGTATATTTTCTTTTTCATAATAAAGTATTTAATGATAATAACGAATGTAATCAAAACATTATTAAAGCTTACATAATTCGTAATACATATGATTGTTGTATAACTTCATATATACACGAGTGTTGGTGTACAAACATGTATAAGGGGAGTACAACCGACAGTATTTTCTAAAATTCTTTAATACAATTTTTTTCCTCAATATATCTCCGTAAGGATTTTAATTTTAAAAGTAACATAATATTTGATATCCATCCTATATTTATTCGGTTAAAATATAGTAACAGATCAATAACAATTAGTAGTAACTAAATACGTTAAAATTTATAATGGGAAATAAACTAAGGTAACAGTGCAGCGTAATTACTACGTTCACTAACGTGTCGAAACGTGAAAATTTTTCAAAGGGTAGATTCTCGAGGGGTTTTTGAGCGGGTCACATAAATTACGCCAGTTATATCCAAGCTAAAGATACGATCGAGATTCGTATTTTTAATGGCTTATTATGCCGTGATAGTTGAAATTAGAGTATTTAATACGATTTTTTTTTCAATTTATCACAAATGTTTTTAATGTAACGTTATACCACGTTGGTAATTGAAAAATCTTAATACGTTGGTATAATTTCTTTGTGAAATCACAGCACTATATTCCACGTTGAAATGGGAAATTATATGTATATTTCATACTGTTTTGAGTGTTCCCATTGAAACTCAGTTTGGATATTTTTTTGTCAAGTACTGTACTTTATTTTTTTTAATGGTAGCATTTTATTTATCACTTGCTTAATTTATTTATGTACAATCGATTAAAATCTTTCAACGAGATTCGAATTATGACTCAATTTATTTTGTGAATTTTTATAAAAATTTCATTTCGATTTTCAAATAAATAGGTTCTATTTTGCAAACGATTGAGTCGTAATTCGATAAAATCTTTTGCTGGTTACTTGTACCTACATTAACACAAACATTTAGCGAAGACATGTAAGGTTATTAAAAACATTAAAGCCGTTTAGGCTATTTTTTTAACAATTTATTTACCACACGCAAGTTTAACTCAAATTTAATTTGTAAGCTCAAAAAAAAAAAAAAAAAAGAAAGATGAAACACGTTTGTTCGTAGTTGTTGTAACGGGAAAGCAAACACGACCTAAAAATAAACAAAAAGAAGGTACATAATATAATACATTTTACGGTTTTGTACAATATCCGATATACAGAGAAAAATATTTGCGATTATTTAGGTACAACGGTAACCCATCCTTATTGAAATGCTTTTCTACATAATAATTTTACAATCGCAGATCGTTATCGCAGTGTTTTTTTTAAATATGTTGATGTCGAATGTGCAAAATACAAACGAAAAAAACAAAAAAACGTAGGTACTAGAAATAATCTACAAGTAAAAAGCGTTATTTTTTTCAGTTTTTTTTTTTCAATTAATAAAAAAAATGACAAAAATATAAACCGAACTACAACGATTAAGTTGAGCAACGCAGAAAACACTTATAGTAGTAAAGTGATACAAGTAATCAATTTTATAAAACTTTTCGCGTTTTATATTCATCTCGATCGGTGATATGCTGATACAATTAAATAAAATTTCGATTCATGAACTAAATTCCGTTATCGCATATCACTCGCTTAAGATAATGAGAAGTTTTTCTATTTTTTATAATTTTTCTTTCTTCGAATTCGGTTTCCTGACCAGTGTTCGACTTTCCACCGATGTGCTGGGTGTTTTGTTTTTTCTTGGCAGGGTTAAACTTTCACCCATGTCACGAGGTTTCCAAACTGGTGACCCTGAAGAAGAAAATTATTCGGATTAAGATGTGTGTAAAGTTGACTTTAATCAAGAGAGGAATGAAATGTGTACCTAAATCTTTCACAATTGGAGGCTGGTAGTTTTCTGGGTGCTGAGAAGACTGAATCAGACGAGCTTGGCTACCTGTACTACCGGTTGATAAAGTTGACGCTGTGCTCAATGTGAGATGATTCGGTGTTTTGCCTAATGTTTTACTTTTTTCTCGAATTGTCGAACATTGACTGTCTTCTTCTCCTTCGGATTTAGTTCCTGGATCGTAATCTGGTTTTGATTTGGTTGATTCTGCGAATTTAAGCATCAAGAGTGTTAAGGTATGAAGATGTTGAAGAGCAATAAAAATACTTTTATTTTCTGCATTGTTCATTGCCTATCATTTCATATGTAATATAGGTGGCTTAAAAACGAAGACCACGGTAATTTCATCTGGCCCCAAAATCATCCAATTTTAGCTTGGAAAATTCAATCCGATTTGGATAAAATTCAACTGGTTTTTTTTTCTCAAAAATCATATTTTTTCTGCATAGTTGGTTTATTTTTGCTATGTAAGTAAATAATATATTCCCATAGTATTTACGAGGGCTTGATATTCGAAAATAAAGAATACATTGACCCCTTCTGGATACATTTCAGTCAAACAGAAGGAGACAATGCGATTCATTTAGACTGTTTTTTTCTTAAAGTTTTGTTAGGTATGTATTATTATACCTACTCGTATGTATAATAAAATTATCAAATCATAAATGAAATTCTCTGTGATTATTATGACTTTTGAGGAGATGGTAGTTGGTAAAATTATTTCGAGCTACTTTCAGTCAACAAGCTCATGTTGGAAATAATTTTTCAACGTCATTAGCAATTCATAGGTACTATTGATTTTTTATAATTTCTCTGAGGTTCATACTTTCAACGTTGCTTTCATTATGTTCAGTAGTTACAGTAGATGAACGCCTCTGAGGAGGTTTCGGTGGTATCTTTTTAAGCTTAGCAGGTGGATTTTGAACCGTGTGAGTAGCGCTATCGGTCATTTTTGTTGGAGGATTTTCAGAAGGTAGCATTTTCTCGACAGATTTTTCCACTATGAGTAAAAAAAAAACAATTATAAAATAGTTGAAAATCTCTATTACATAGTTAATGGTGCAAATATTGGCGTAATTCTTTACCAGGAGGTGCTGACATCGGTGTTCGAGGAGTCATAACATTTATTGGAATTTTTGGTAGCTGTGGTGCTTTATTAGCCGGAATATTCATGTTACGCACACTTTCTCTTATTGTTTGCCGGATGGTTTTGATGAATGCATTTCGAAAATCATTAGTGCTGAAAGATAATGTCAATTTAAAATCAGTATAGTTTTTGTTTTTGTTTTTTTCTTTTGAAATTATGCATTTTGCGTATACTCATTACGTAGGCAGGTATAAAAATTCTAATTACCTATTTGATAGCAAATATACACGTTCTGAACGTCTTTGTGGATGACATCTCATATGAACTAATTCCCACAAGAAATGATCTTCTCCTTCTTTAGCCATGGTTCTAACTTGCACATCAGTCACTGGTATAAGAACTTGATATCGGATGATTTCCACATCCCCTCCTTTGTTCGTCGATACGCTCTGTGATTTAAAAAAAATCATTATTTAGCACGTTCAATTTGTATGCGTTTTGTGATTTATGTAGGTTGTGGTACATTACCATTAATTTTTTCTTTTGCCTAATACGTTCTTTGCACAGGAACACAACAGCTGATTTGAATACGAAACACATTGCATGTAATTCCAAGCCTTTTTTGATTTTTCCAATGAAATCGGAAATATTAATCCATTCTACACCACCGTAATATAATAAATCGCCTGGGCTGAGATCAATAGGCTGAAAAAAAAAGTATGATATAGAACTGGCTTCCTTGTCGCATTGGTTAAATTTATTTTGATAAATATTTAATGTACTTTTTGGTGTTGTCTGAACAAGTGATCGAATATTGCTCCGTATTCTTCGTGTATCCTTTGCATTTCGTTTATGTGTTCGGCTACTTTTTCCATACCCTTAAGAGCCTCTGTACAAAAATATTTTCTCGATTGAATTTCTATTACATATTTACTACTAAGTTGATTGACGAAGAAAGATAATTGAACTCTTTAAACTAACCAACTAAATGTAAATGTTCGTCAGTATTTGGATCAGTCAGATTTCTCAATTGCTGTAAGAGCAATGGGTACTTCAATATCCTTTGAATTGGCTTAATTAGATATGATTCTAAAGTAGAAGAATGTTGCTGGCGTGGATTGCGAGCAGCAAGGAACTCTTGTAAAGCGTAATTACCCTCGTCTGTAATTTTTTTTTAAAAAATGGGTGAGATTTTTCATTTAAAAATAAATAAATAAATAAATTCGTTGAAAAACTAAAATACTTACTGGGATTTAAAATTTTTTGAGCCTTGGAATGACTAGCACAGAATGAACTATATAATTTAAAATGATCTACATAATATAAAAATGCGCTTCCAATTGAGAACAAAATATTCTGTAGGGACACAAACCATAAATAAAAATGATTAGAATTTCGCCATATAGACGAGTAGAATGTTGAATAATATCATGGACCAATTCATCACCTTGAATTGACTAGGATGATCGAATTCGTGGAAATGTACTTCGGCAGCCAAAGCTTCATTAAGATTTTCCAAGAATTGATGTTGGAAGTTGATAATTTCTAAAATATTACCAAATAAAACGCTGATTTCGGCGGTTGTCAGGAATGTCTCTTTTTTCAATGGTTCCAAGTAGTTTTCTAACAAGTTATTCAGATGCTAGAATCAAATAAAAATTGTTATTACAGTTTGAGCGATGAAGATTTTGAAAAATGAATACTTAAATTGATTTTTTTTCAAATGTACCTTAACGTATGTTCTTTCGGTTTCTATTAACTCTAAGATGACTTTTCTCAGTTTCTCTGCATCGGTCAATACTTTATTAGGAGTGGTAGCTGTGTGGAGTTGAGACTGGCTACTGAGCACACTACCAGTAGGACTGGACCGTTCAGTTTCTACAGGTGATCTACAGAATCCTGTCACTTCTCCGGCGCTCTAAATACGATGTATCAAGAATCAGTATAAAATAGGGACCTTCTGATTTTTATCAGCAAGTTGTATAGGTACAACTTTTTTTTTCGTTCATCTACAATAGATAGGTAGTACATAAAATAGGTAATATAGGTATACCTTGACTAAATTTTCAATTTCTAATGAACTAGCTCGTGACGGTTGTTTTCCACTCTCTGTATGCGTGTGAGTAATTGTACTCGTTTGAGATGAAGCTGTATTTGCGCTTTCGCGTGGTATTGGTAACTTCTTAGAATGTCTAGGATGAGGCTCTACCATTTCAGTCTGCTGGTCTTTAGCTGTAAAAATTTATTGTTTTTGTTATGATTTGGTGCTGAAATTAATACCCTGCCTACTTAGTGGAAATTTACGTACTGTAACAAGGGGCTGGTACTATCAAACCGGAAATCATTTCTTCGGATATCACAGGCGGATCAGTTGGAGGAGGTGGGCAAACTAAAGATTCTATGTCGTCAGTATTGCGTAATATACTTGCAGTTGTTGCTACACTAGGAGGCTCTATACGCGATGATCTCATCATCATACATAAGCAAAGTTCTTCTTGCAGCACTGATTCTATGTACATCATATCTAAATCACTCACGATAGAGCTATTGATCACCATTATTTCGTCTCCTTTGATAATACCTGTAAGACAAAATTGATATTGAAATTGATTCGAATATTGCAACCTTTTTTTTTAGTAGCTGGAAAAGACTTGAGGAATTATGCATAATATGTGCAACGTGCAAGGTGCCCGAGGAGTAAAATAACAAAATGGAAATTTGCATGTAACCGAGTGTAAATCGCCAGAAAAAAAACTTCAGACTATAAGTTTGCTTATCTTGAAAATAGAAGGGGTTGGCACAGGTTAATGAAAAACAACTTGGAATAAATTTTTGTCCATAAGGTGGGCAGTACATAACTATTTTTCTTCTGATCTGTGATTTGAATGCTGGCGAAAACTTGTACCTAGCTAATATATTTTTGGATGTTAGTACCAGACAACTTGCTTCCAGAAATCAATATATTACTTTATTTTTTTTCTTCCTAAAATTGAGGGTCTTGGTGGAATAAGGGCGTTAGACAAAAATGACGATGTGAGAAAATCGCTTTTTTGAAAGGGTTAACGTAACCGAGTGCCAAAGTTGAGTAACGGAAATGAAAGGTAACACTTCAAGCTTTAAAAAAAACGTAACCGCGAAGCTCTAAGTGAAGTATTGCCTAAGTCACATAGGTTTAAATCTTCAATCGATTTTTGTCTAACGCCCTTATTCCACCAAGACCTTCAATTGCTTGTATGTTGTATTTTAATATGCAACCCCATAGATCTATAAAACATCAATTCCACAAAAACATTAAAAAATATCTGAAATCATGGCTGGAGGCAAAGGCTTTCTACACACAGTGCAGAAATTTCTTGAACTTTGTTAACACTGTGATTATAAGTTTAAGATGCATATGTACCTACCCACATTAACTTGTACAAAGCCGAAAATGCAAACGTAAGGAATAAATAATTAAATTGAATTTCGTTTAATTAATGTAAAATAAAATTCGTAAAATGAACAGGTTTTTTACTGCTAAAATTTAAAGTTTCATAACTAAGTAATTTTTACATACGAGTAGAAATAATTATTTCATTTTGTTTTGGAATTCAATCTATACTTGACCTACAGAAAAATAATTTTTGTTGAAGTATAAAAACTTCACCTTGCTGAGCGAGTCACCTGACACTCAACAACTGTAATTCTGATCTTTTAATGTTCATATTTTCTGAAATATTTGGTAAGCGTTTGTGCATGAATTTGACGTGTACATTTTTCACTATGGGTTTGCTTGCTTTTGGAATTTCTATAACATTTATTGTGCTGTTATAAGTTGGTTTCAAGCTTTTGATCACATTCTCGATATTTTTGCGCTTACGTTAGTTGTAAAAAACCGCAGAATTCGAGTCAAAGTGGACCGATATCACAGGAAATTCTCGGCAAATTTCTCATCTCATCAAAGTAATTTTTTTGGGTAAAATTTCTTTCATACTTAGATTGGTACGTATTTTATAATGTGCCGATGCTAAAATATTAAACGTGATTTTCCATCGAAGATATGGTATGTCGAAAAAGATGTCAAGAAAATATTATAAAGAGGTTCCTATACGACATGCGGGCAATAAGTAGGTACCTAATAGATTTTTCACTATTTTTCTTGAAATATCGCGCTGAAAACGATTCGAGTATCGTCGTTTTTTCCCCTTAGCATGATATAGTAAAAGCCATTTGTCATTTCTTACGTTGAATTTTCCATTTCATTAACACGGTGGAAGGTATATTTTCACGCAGTAGTAAAAGCAATAAGATTGTATGTATTATAAAGGATGCTTATTGCACCAATGTACGAAATGAGAAAACATTGTCTGTAATTCGACAATATGAAGGAAATTTAGCGACAGAATTATATTTTGAAGAAAAGAAGAAGAAATGGGAATTTGAGTGAGAAAAGTGCGCATTGTATAACGTATTTATAATTTCGCTAGGCTATCAAATGGAAACAAAAAAAAAAAAAAAGAAAAATAGTTTCAGTACACATTTGTGCAGCGTATTTAAACGATGAAAATGGCCAGTTTTTCAAAACGGTTTTACTAACACCGAACCCGGACCTGTAAATTTAACGAATGTTATTTCGTAAACGCTTACCATTAAGCACAGCTGTTCCCTTGTCTTCTACTCTGCTAACCCAAACGCACAATTCATCTTGCCTGTCAGTGTTTTCAATCAGTTCTGCTTCCACGGAAAAGCCCCACATGTGATCCACGCTAGTACGTACCAGTTCCACTTGATATAGTACTTTCACGCATATTTCCACTATTTCGTGTGTGTTTAACTGAAAGATAGATATTTTTATTTTGTTAGATTTATTGTACGTGTTGTACCGAGGATCGGTGTATGAATTTTAGCACGCGAGGCTATCGTTTCATTGAGGATAGGTACTTAGCTACTTACATATGTTTCTATCAAATCTGATCTATGAGGTACGAAATAATTATGATCTTCCATGTCTTTTCGTTTCTTCACACGTACAAAATGTTGCATTGGATTTAGATTCTTACGTAAGCAAGCGCTAGCTATGTATTCTTCTACAGTCATCGCGTCTTTCAAGTATATTTGCGTTGTCTGAAAATTTGGTTTAAAATTTAAATGTAGAATTACATTATTGGTTTGTACTCATTTGTTGCCAATGCGTATGATTCGATTCCGAGTATCTATGAATCTACCTACCCAGATCACCTTTTGTTTTAAAATGTCGAAATTCAGTTTTGAATTATCTTATCATTCAGAAACTTTTGGTTCATTAGCCTAATTCGAAATTTTACAAGTCAGAAGCTTTCTAGCTTCTAACCAAATGGAACCCATTGCACTGTATGGATAGAATAGCAATACTCTTTCACTTGCTCATCATGGGGAGCAAGATCTAATCTTTGCCTCAAAATTGTAAAATTTGCAACAGTCATGGATGACATAAAAAGGTTCTGCTTTTTACTACAAAAATTACCAAAGTTCAACAAATGTTCTGCTATTCGCTTTAAGCCTTGAATAAGTCCTACAAAAGTCATAATTTTTGTTTTTGGAATTCATATGTTTTGCTGTGTAAAAACTGCAGCACTCTCATAAATTAAAATGAATTACTAGATATGTAATATAGAAACAATATCGTTAAAAATGTGAATTTTTTAAATTTTGTTAGAATTTCATTTCTTTCTGCTCTAGCGCTTTCTGCTAAAAACGCTGGCATTAAAAATTGTTGAGGTCTTATAACTTGTGTCGTCAAAATATTTTTCACGATTGTTTCCTATTGAAAGAAACCCGAATTGAAAAGACTAATGTAAAATAAGCATCTCTCATAAAAATTTTTCAATTTGTTACGATCTTTTTCATTTTTTGAAAACTTTTGTCATCTCGAAATTCGTTTTGTAAGTACCTACCTGTTTTCTATTTAAAAACATAAAATTGGAAAAACTTAATTATGAATCTTTGCATTAAGATAATGTTTTGCTTTTTCAGTATCTATAACATGTTTTAGAATATGAGCTGAATCTCTCGAGTATGATTTTCAAGAAATGTCAGCATGAAATGGGTCTTTTTTTCCTATTTTTGTATTTTGAGAAAATGAGTGTCTCAATGGTGCCCTAATGGGCTGAAATGAACATGCCAGAAATTTCTGATCGCTTACTCTTAGGATTCGCGATTTCAAAATTTTTAAAAATAGACATTTTTGATGCATAATTTTTAACTTTTTTTGTTTCAATTTCTCAAATCATTGTTGTTGGGTCAGTAACAAATAAAACCCATTCTTCAGCTTCAGAAAAAATAAAAAGAACCAAAAAACTCCAGAAAACTGTATTTATTGGCAACTTGTGATCATTGATGAAGTTTTCCAAGAATAGGTATAGCTTGTTTTTTCAGAACTAAAACCACGGTCCCTAGTGTTAAACGTTTTAAATTTTTATTGTTTTCATGTAAGCTTATTGAACCCTCACTAGAGTCCCCAACCACTTTCAAAATTTAAGGAGAAAAAAATGCAAAAACGACTAACTCTGGTCATTGGTGAGAGCAGGGTACAAGCCTTCAGTTTCAAAATTTTACCCTGAATTTTTTTATTAATGAGCCACTCTCACCCAAAGAATAGAAAATCTTCAATTTTTTTTTTCTCATCACTTTGAATTACCAATGAAAGATCTAAAAAATTTCAAAAAATCTGAAATGTGGCGTGGCGTGTCTCTAGAAGAACATTGGAGATTACCTACATTCTTTTAAAAGCAATATTATTATTGATGAAATCCAAATTTCCTATGTAACAAAAAGCTGCGAGGTTAATTTTTTACATACAATATTAGCTTCTTTAAAAAAAAGTGTATTCAAGAGGTTATTTTCAAGGTACAGTCAAAGCACCCTTCGCCCTCCCATCTCATCACCGTGAAGCATACGTGTCGTGTAAGTTGCCTATTTTAACATGTGCGAGGAATGTTTTATTCAATTAACGCGTTTTTAAAGGACCTGTTTTTAGATAGCGGAGAGATTGTAATATTTTGATTTTTTTTTCTTATTCGAAATTAATAATTTTGAAAATTTTGAAAATTAATAAAGTAAGTAATGTACAATCATTTTTCGGTTGAATTGCTAAATGTTTAAGGCCGTATTAAGATTATTATAACTCACAAAGTTGCCTTGGAAAATATTTTCCAAGAATCTCGATTCGATGGCAGTTTTCAGGATCAAAAAAAAAACCTGATAAGCATAATAATCTTTAAATTCAATCAAATTTTACGGTGGCGTACGAAAGCTTACAAGAACTTGATGTAATTACGTACTTTCATAGTAACTAAGATAAAAAAATTTCAAATCGAATGAAACAAGTTTTTTTGCACTGACGTGAGAAGTTAAATTTTCAATATACTTACTATACCTAACTATTTAGATCATTTTAAGCGTACGCGAGACAAAAGAAAAACTTTCGACAGTGAAAGAAGAAAAATCTTATTGAAAAAATTCACCGTGTATATGGATGAACTTTCGAGTAACTATAAGGACATTTTTTTGCTATTGTTTCTGCAATACAGTACATTGATTTAGGTCAACACGGTATCGCATAAATTTATATCGCTAATACAACGCAACGTAGAGAGAATCGAGGCGATAAAATGCAAAATGTAAATAAAAAATACACAAATTTTCCCATAGATTAAATTTTTCTTCGGCAACGTTCGGTGGTAGTATGATCTCGTTTATGAATAAATTACCGGTGTTATGACGTCATGGTTTTTATTGCAACGATTTTCCGCATACTCTTTAAGTGGACATCCGGTTACAGTTTGACCTGATTTTCATGTACGAACGGTCGACAAAATCTGTACATACCGCTATCCTGTTTAATGTCTATTATAATGAGAAATTAAACAATGCATAGTTTTTATATTCGTAATTTATCGTTGCACCGGTAGCTAAGCTGACAGTCTCGTACGCTATTTGAATCCGGCTGTAGCCTTTGCATTGTTACTAGTTACGTATTATGCGTAATAAATCACACGACGATGGTGTTATTTTTGAGTAATCTCTTTGCGAGGTTGATGTAGGTGGGTAGATTCGTTGGTAGCATCGGTATCGTATCGTGTAAGGGTGATTGCTGATTATGAGATCTATGTACGTATGTACATACTTAGATTTAAACTTAGTCATTGTGGTGCCCGTTTTAAGTATACGTAGTCATTGTGGTGCCCGGTTTTGGGCTTGTGGCGCCCAAATCGGGCACCACAAGGTCTTTTTATATAAAACGATGTAGAATTTGATGAAATGCACTCTAAGGTGAAAAAATTTTTTTTGAGGCGGGCACCACACATACCAAGCTTATATAACGGGCACCACTATGACTAAAAACCACAAAAAAAATAAACTGCTCCAAAACACCTTTATCATACATATATATATGATCCTCTATGTACGCGGGCACCACAATTACCATAAAAGACCCGGGCACCACAAGGTACTAGGTACGTGTATTCATATATACGTATGTATAAGGATATATATAGATTTCCCCCATACATTACGCAGTCCATGATAATTCACTGACTTTTTGCGGACCGACTTGTGTTGGCACTAGCAGGGGCGCGCTTGAATTTTTCCACGTGTTCTCACAGCAGCTTACTGCTGGGCCATGAGAAGATGGTATATACTCCACCAGGTTGGAAAAAGACTTACATTTAGGCTTGTAATTCGATTTTCGATTTTTGAGGAGGGCTCCCCACTCAAGTGTATGTTTTTAGATATTCCCCAGACTTTTTCCGCCACCAAAAAAATGTTTTCATTGTCTTACAGAGAGGTGAGGAGCTCGATTCGCTCGTGTATGTAACGCCAAGTTGATAAAATCGGATAATGCAGGTCTTTAGTGGTGTTTTGCCTTAAGTATGTACACACTGCGTTGCTTGTTTTTGAATGTCTGTAGCGGTCGAAAACAGAACATACTTTTTGCAGCCCGGTACTGGGCTGCAAAAAGTCCTGATGGGCCGCAAAAAGTCTGAGGTTTATCTAGTATGGGCTGCGTAATACCACTTTTCATGTGTAATATTATGTAATATAATACCGTACCTGATTATCTGGAAGACTAACTTTAACTGTTCTTTCTTCATCTCTGGAAGACATGGATAGAGAACGTCTACTGGAGGCGCTATTTGAACGTGACAACATAGGAGCTCTACGTTTCGTCGAACCTCTACCAGCTAATAAGTTATTCAATAGGGAAGGCGATCTGGAGCATATGTAAGCATGGAAAGAGGACACCGTGAACACTCCGAGCTTGTTAAGTGCGTGTTTTGTTGGTCTAGACACGTGAGTTAGAAGATTCTGTAATAAAGAGATGAAACGACTACGTAAATACGTTTTACGCGTAAGAGTATATACAATATACATACAATATAGGTACATATATTTCGTCAACATCATCCCTAAAACTTCTTCGAGCTAAAGAAAAGCTGCTCGCGAAAACGTTGCGAGATCTCAGGCTTTTTGGAATTATGCTCGTCAAATACCTACTCCCTTATCGTTGTATTGACGCGTTTTAAATATTTACATATGCGTCTTCGTTACTGGAACTCTTGACATGTATGTACATTCTCCTCATATGCGAAAAATATTGAAAGCTGTTCTATCTTCTCTCTTTTTTTTTTTCTTTCCATCTCTCTGGCTTTCGCCCACCATCCTTCTTCTCTTCATTGCCGATCACAATACACGCGTTTAAATGTACTAAAATGTTCGGCTCGGTTCTAATCGACGCCATTATACGCAAGTACGTACTTGTGGAGTAATCATCCTAACATGTGCATAATGTTTACTAATCTCGTGTAAATATTTACCAATACGTATCTGCGAAGTCATTTTCAACGGATACAATGTATGCAACGGCACGAATATCGTACAATGCTCGATATTTTTTCGAAATTCATGCATCAGAATGTGATTTTAACAACACTTCGTGATTTTTGAACGAGAACTAATGTGCTGGAATGTAATGCCTCGTCGAGTATATGAAAAATGTGAAAATTGAACGCAACCTTGTGACGTGAAAACCCTATGTGTGCTTGCGTTGAGATTGCATTTTGAAAACGAAAATTTATATGTTGGTACTGTTTTTCTTCGCGAATATCAGCATTTTGGAGTCGATGAATCTTTTAAAGTCGACATATTTTGAAATCGAAAGTTTACTCTTTTATTTGTTATCCTCTGATTCCCCCTCTGGCTCTTACTCGCTCTTTTCCTCGTTGCATATGTTTTCGGGTACTTAATTTTTGAAAGTAAACTTCCAGATTAAATGCTAGCGTCCGCTTTACATCTTTTTTTCGCGTACAGGATGTTCATAAATATAGGTACTTAAGAATGAGTGACCAATTCGGAAAATTTCTGTGTAACGGAATACCACGAAATGAAATTTTTTAAACGTACTTAGATAGGTACCTATCTACACTTCTAAAAAAATGTTGATAAACTTAATGCAATTTTTTTCAAAAATGTCGATTGATAGTAATAAAATTGAAAAAAAATGTAGCTGGAATTCAAGTTGAAATTTTCAAAATTTTCTCTTTTATCCAATTTTTGAAATTCATACGGCATTACCAGTAAAAAGTTCATTCGTGCATAGGACCATTTTGTCAACTGGCGAGTGAGAATCGCCAAATTGTCAACTTTTTTCATTTTCTAGACCAGTAGGAGGAAAGCTCCGGCCGCTGCCCATTTGAAGCTATCGACATTACAAAATTCCGGGAAAGTTTTCCCAAAAAAAGCAAGAAAACAAAACGAAAAGAAAAATTACCTGCAGACTTTTGGCTTTTTGAACACACTTCTTAATTAGGTAAAATTACCTCCTCCTTGATTTTTAACTCTCTTTCCGTTTTAAAATGTTATCATTTTTTCAATGGAAAAATTATGGAAATTTCTTTTCCAAAACCTTTGAAATCATTGCTAATTTTAAGTTTCAAAGTCAAAAAATATTTCTATAAATATCAACTTTTCCACTTTTATTTTCTATTTTGCTTACCAACATTGGCAGATATTGATGCAAATAGAAGAAAAATGCTGGATTATACGCGGAAGTATATCTTGTACCTATTCGATGAATTCGATTTCTCTTTCAAATTCATTAATTATTTCACCGTGGAAAAAATCTCAATCGTGAAAAAAACCATTGCGTAAAATATTCCTCAGAAAGTCTGTAACGTTGTAAGAAGCGCTTTTAAATCTCCATCAAAGTGAAATTTAAGTACATTACGAAGATGGTGCGTAAAAGGAAACTCAATTTGTAAAACATGAATTTACATAATTACGCTCGAGTAGTGATACGTTTAAAGCCGGTAGAAATTTTCGAATCTTTTGAAAAGCTAATAACAAAGTGTATTTTCTCATTTCGTTGGAAAAAATTTTCCTTTTTACTCGATGCGGCAAAAATGACACTACACGAACGATATCTATACATCTGTAAAACCATTTCCATGTTATTTTGAAAAAAAAAAAAGAAATTACTTTATGAAAAAAAAAACCATCGGTAATATTTTTTCTTTTTTTTCCCCATTAGATAGGTAGTGAAAATATTACCGTAGGTAGTGGAAAAAATAGCGACAAGGATTACCGCACGAGTACATACGAATTTAAATATTAAATTTTTCGGAGTGATTGGAAGGAAAGAAGGAAGGAAGAAAGAAAAAAAATTACTATAATTTATAAAAACCGACGATAAATTCAAGTATCCGATGGTATAAAAGTCAACTGGACGGAAGACCGTAAAACGCAGAAAATGACCAACTCGAGTTTGGCACGTTACCAATTCGCGCTAGTATAACTTGCTGAAACGGTATATGTATACAACCGCACGGTGGCCTAACAAGTTTTCATGGTAGCTTTTGCGATTTCGAGCTGTGATAACCGAACTGAAATTAATTTCCGAGCATTGTGCAGTTTTTTTTTCTGATAGTACAAGGAAAATTTTTCAATAAGTTGATGTATTTAAAAAAAATCAATTTAAAAACGACGTTATCTTTTTCAGTTTTTACGATATTTATGGAGGTCGTACGAGCCAAAAAGTACATATAAATTTCGCCAATTGAAATCCAATACAAAATGCGCACAATTATTCGCCAACTCTTTTTCTTTTCTCCAATACGTGAAAACCTAATCTGGCTAGATTGATGAATCGATTGCCTCCAGAGAGCTTTCTTTCAAAAACTCAAATAACGACGTGTACCAGCCACTATACAGACAAATACGGCCGCTGAAATGATTAATGACCATGGTACTCATACAACAACAATATTCTACAAAAACTCGACCAGCAACGACTTAGCTAAATCTTGCACCGCGTAAGATTTTCTATGTACTTGATTTTTTTCTTTCATTTTCACACCATCCACGAGCGCCGTTTCTAAAAGCCAACCTATTTAGCGAAAATTAAATGACATCGTTTTCCATTTCCAACACCTACATTTGACGGAAGAGGCGCGGCTGCTCTCCAATAAATTATCAAAATAGAATCCGCCATAATACGCTAAACTCTGCGAATGCTTTCGTTTCAAAAACCCTAACCAAATCTCGCGCTGTTGAGGCTTTTTTGCCAAGAATCCTTTAAAACACGATTGCGGTACTACGAATATTTGCATTTGATATGCTTTCCTATTGATGCTTTTATCGTTAGACCTAAAATGCCTATAAATTAGTCAATTCTTCCGTTCAGCCGAGCACAGTTGGTTAATTTTTTGTCCTCTCTGAAAATAAAGTTTCACTTCATCGTCAGATTTTCACCGTTACAAACATAGTCGTATCGATGGATGAAATTACCCTATAACGACGCAATAACGTGAAAATTGGTTTCTAATAAGTAAGTCTAGACGAAAAAGAAAAAGAAAAAAAAATGTTGAATGTGTACCTCTCTAATGTCTCTATATACCTACGTATAGTTAGTAGTTCTAGTTACATCGACTTTATACAAGTTCTCTTATAACCTACTCGTAGGTACAATACTTTTACCAATAAATGTAATTACGTAGAAAGATTTAATGAATTGCACATAACGAAGCAACTTGAACCAATAAACGCGAAAATTTTCTATTACAGGTTTGCGTCGAGTGACCATCAGGAAAACACGTGTTAAAAAGTCGAGTCAATTTTAATGAAAATGCTTTCAACATGACGGATATTCCTCACTTAATTGTGGAACGACCGCACCGATGTTCATGGTATGTAACAATTACAATACACGGCTTGGCTTAATTGTAGTTATCTCATCGGGGACACATTAGCAAATTGTTACGCTATTTTGACACCGAAATCGGCTGCTCGATTATGCTATTTATTAAGCTTAATGCTAATTTATGTCTTGAACTGCCGAAACGTGTATATTACTAGTATTATACAGCTGCATCAAGTGGTGTCCTGGCCTGGCTGTTTATACCACAGATAATTTATATCGAGTGGGAGTTTCCTGATTTAAGATATATACAGCTTTAAAATATCAATAAATTAATGTAATTACCCGAAGGATGACATTGCTAGAAATGTATACAACTTTTTGGGCAATTTCATTATTGTGTAAATTGAGTTAACCAAATCTCCGCATTATTTACCTACCTACTTTAATTCAGGGACGGGAAATTATGTGTTGTTGGAAAATTTGAAAATTTTCATTTCACTTATGAGATGATGAAATTGTAAATGAACATCGAACACACACATTTTGGTGCCCCCAATCATCAACTGTTGAGGATGACTCAAATTGCTCAGTACAGTTGAATTTTCTAATCCTTGCTCAAAATATATCAAAAACAAAGTTTCTCAATTTTCTTACTATTTTTCCTCGCAAGGAAACCTTTCGAGGTGTTCGCCTCCGATTCGAGCGAAACTGCAAAATTGGAAAGAGCGTGGTCTCAAATCCCATAACCATAATTTCAGCTATCGAAATCGAAAAGAATTTGACCATTGTTAAGGATTTATTATTATTATTTTTTTAAAATTCAGTTATTCAGTATACAAATTATAAAAATTAGTCTTTTGAGACTGACATTAATCTCTCTAATCGAATTTTGCCGTTTTGGACGATTTTGGAGCCTCCAGCGCGGTTTTAAATTTATCTAGAATTTTTGAATTTCTCCTGAAAGCGTAAAAATTAATTTGAGCGGCTATAAAAAAACTATAATATTCTCGATGTAACTGTTCAACGAATTTATCCAATTTTAAACCGATGTTTTGGCGAACACCTCGAATGTGTATTTTTTTTACCAATTTTTTTATGTAAGTACTTCTACTTACGTACCTAAAATGTCTCCGTGGAAATCGGCTCAAACGTAGATAAACTCATTCAACAGGTCGAGGAAATAACATAATAGACAACTCGTTTTTTATTCACCCAAATTAATTTTCAATCTTTCTGGAGAAATTTAAAAACTTTGGAGAAAATGAAAAGTCGAAAATCATGCTAAAGGCTGCAGGAATTGCACAAGACGCTGAAATTCGATTCAGAGGAGTCGATATTAGTTTCAAGGCTAGTTTTCAATATTTTCGCTGAATAAATGAGTACATTTTTTTAAATGCATAATATTCCCAAAAATCACGGTCCCGTTCAAATCGCGGAGGCGAACATCTTGAAAAGTTCCCTTGTCTGGTTTTTGGTGATTGCTTTGGAAGCTAATCGTGCATAGAGAAGTTGGCTGGTATAAAAAATTTTCAAATTTTGACAAAATTTACATGTTTTTTTTATGGATACTTTCAAGTGGTAAGTACTTATTTTCCCCTAAGATAGCTATGTAAAATTGTGTACGATTTTCTCTCCAAAAAATCCAACAGTATTAAAAACCAAAGTTGTTGAATTTGGAGGACTATAGGAAAATTATATCATAAAAATAACAAGGTCCGATGACAACGTACTCGAATGTATGAATCAATATCAAATAGGTAATGCTAGAAAATCCCGGTTGTTTCATTTTTAATTGATGAAATTACCAATTGCTCGTTATTGAACAATTTTTTATAGTGCGAAAGCTGTTAGAGGAAAATACTGATTAGGTAGGTACGTAGATAACCCTCAAATGCTGCTCTCCTTGTTACTTTCTACATTTTTTGACCCATGTAGGTAAGTATAGTTCAAAAACTAGTCTCTAATGTAAGTGTGTGGGGTAGGTATGTATTAATTCACAGGACCGAGCTACCTTTCAAAAAACTACCTAATGACGAGAAGTGTTGGCCAAACTATAGTTGCTAAAGCTCAAGCTATGAACAATGATTGTTTTTTTCATCGAAAGCATTGATAAACTATGTATGGCTGATGGTCCTAAATAATAATAATGTGAAGTTTTAAACGATTATTGTTATATCAACATCCCAATTGCTGTAATTCATAGCCTAAATTCATTTGATAAATTTTCAAAAATATGGATACAAGTGCACTTCATTAAACTTTCCATTTCAACTTTCCAATCATCTGTAAATGTGTTATAGAGCGAGTTGCTTTATGGTGCGTATAGTCGCCTTTGAGTGCGCCAACTGGATTTTTAAGTGTTGATAACATTCATATTTGAGCGCTCCCATTAGTACGCAGTACACAATATCATAATGAAGTAAAAAAAAATTTCTTGACAAAATATACATTTTTCTTGTATATTTAGGAGTGCGGTGAAGGCACTTTCTTGAGTAGCAACTCCTCGTTGACGATTGGGGGGGGGGGGGGGGGTTTCTGATAAATTCGTGAATACTTAATACTTGCACACAGCAAAAAAAGTAGGTAGATGCCCCCCTAATCTTCACGATCCCCATTATCCCTTATATTTTTAAACTATTTTAAAAAACAATTATAATACGTACCTATCAAAAAATAACAACTATTTCCCTATTCTTTCAACATTTTTAAAAAAGGGAAAAAATGATCAACTTTTTTCATTCCCCGTAGACATAGTGTTGTAAATGGCCCCCCTAAATTTGAACAAAAATAATCCCCGTATTTCGTAAAAATCGATTAATTCAAAAAATGAAATTAAAAATATTCATTTTTTGAATAACACTTCAAAAATCACCAAAGAAAAAATAAAAATAAACAAATAAAGTTGAAATCAAAAATAATTTTCTTAACAATATTCGACTGTGCACCCTCGATGATCCTTCGAACATTTCAATTATCTCATCATTGGATATTTCATTAAAAATGTCGCTTTTGGAAGCCAAGATCACCATCATAGAAAGCCATTTTTGTGCAATAAAAACTCAAAATTATTGATCATTTGAACATTTTTTTGATTTAAAAAAAATTGTAATAATGAGACCGAAAATAGGAGAATTTGAAGTTCGAATTTTGAAAAAATGAGGGGAGGGTCAAACGAAGGGGGTGGGCACTAATGCTAGTTTAGGGGGGCGCTACTCATTGACCTAGGGGGATCACCGCACCCCTGTGTATATTTAAGTACGTGTGAGTACTTTTTGGAAAGAAATTCAACAAAATCCAACTTAATGAATTTTTAGTCAACAACCCTAACTTATTACATATTGGAATCAGTTTTTTCAAAATACATGGGTTTTATATGAGTGCGCACTTACCGGGACACATAGCCTAAAATTGCGCATTTCTTCACTTTTTGCAAAATCTTTCAGTCATAAGTACAAAAATTGCCGATGGATCGTTTTCAGGAGCTAGAGCGTCAAAGCCATTAGACGCGCACTATAAGACAACTTTCCCTTATGGATTTCAATGCGTTCATATGTTGACGTAAAGTGAAGTATCTTCTAAAAATTCTAAATTTTCATATTGAAATCAATTTTAAATATCAAGTACTTATTTAACAAAAATACTCATGTATTACAATATTATCTTTTCCAACTTCTCTCAAGATATTTAAAAGCATAATAATGAGACAATACGTTGAACGATGGAGGTGGATAAAAGAGAGGAGAAGCGAGTCGACGAGAAGAGTTAAACTTTTCAACATTCTTCATCGCTTGAAAAATTTCCAAACGAGCTGGTAAAATTTATAGTTAATGTCAGATTCCGGTCTTTTGAAACATTTAACTTTGAAAAAAAAAGAGGAGAGAAAAATTCTAAAAGCAATTAAGTAAGTTTTCATTGTAAAGGAAATTTTACTTAAAATTCGCACTCGAGAAAAAAAATTACGAGACCTATTTTCCGAAAGTTTTATTCATTTAAAGTATATGAATACAATCCCACCACGATATGTAATTTCATTCTTTTTCGCAATTACCCGGTATGTCGGTTTTTCTTTTTTTTTCTCTCTTTTTTCACTCCTTTTTTTCACTTATACAGTACATAAAGCTTGATGTATACGTATTCGCGTATATGCCGAGTACATACTCTAGTAACAAGGCGACCAACACTTGGAATAAAAATACACCCTCTCGAGTTCTCCATTCTAAGATGAAAAGAAAGCTCGTGTGTCGAGGCACATTCCCAATAACGTTTCTGGTGAAGTTAAAAAACCAGCATCGCAGAGCTTTCAAATACTATTCAACTCTTCATTCAAACTATATACGTATTAATTTCGCTGGCGCAATTCAAAAATAAACTACTCGTCGAATGCTCTAATCAGAATGAAAACTTGATGCGGTTTAGAGAAAAATGTTCTATAATATTTACGACATCGAGTTAAACCGTAATTTCGCAAAGGGCTGGAATACTTCTTGCTAAACCAAGCGCTCAAAGTACATGTACCTCTTTATCATTGTATAAGTGTTCTCGAATTTAATAGTCAAGGGAAAACTTGGCTCGCTAACAAGAAATAAAAGTCTCAACTTTATCATGTGCGGACAAAGTACTCTGGAACGAGATTATTATTTTAAACGTGCGACGCGATTTGGCCACGATAGGTACTTTCAACCAGGCTCGAGTCAAGCAACCAAAACAACTCGCATCCAGTGAAATAAACATGCAGAGTTTACAAAAAAAAAAAAAAAAAAAAAAAAACAATACACACACACAAACAAACAGTAGGCTAAATTTGAAAAACATGATACCAGAAAAGTGCGCAATTGCGATTAAAATCAAACAATTCCTTTAGGTGTAGCGTTTGACAAATTGACAATACCATACCGTGTTCACGTTTGTAATTCAACAAAAATTACTTATGTGCGACGTACGTTGATGTAAGTTGATTTAGAGTTGGAGAAAAGCCTTTTCAAACAGAAACCAGGCAGTATACGAGTATATCAAGTCTACTTAAATGCATGTTTGCGTATATGTATTTGTAACTTTCGAACGACAGGTAACAGGTAGGAGCAACAAGAGGCTCGTTTAATTTTTATTCAAGATCAGTGTAAGATTTTCAACTTGATTCAGTATTAAAGCCAAATTAAGAACATTGGTCGAATTTCTTCATGTGCATAAAAATAAGTACACTTTGCTGTTGATGCACGAAGATAAATGAGTACATTGAAGTATCCCAGGCAAAATGCTCTTTTTCCTGACTTAAATTTCAACTCTGCATCTTATTATGGCTGCTGGAGTCTAGACTGTGCATTAAATTGAGAATTGTGTGCGGTTTTTTTTTCTTTGAAAGTTAAGCCAGCCTACTTTTGCCACTGCATTTTGAAGGCTAGGCAAATATACGTACACAGACTTGATATGTGTTGTTTAGTTTCTGGTTGAAAAGTCTTACTTCTATGTACCATGAAACACCCTGTATAATCTTATTTTAGTAGAAAGTTCTCTATTTGCAGCAATGCTTTACTCTTGCGTATGTATTTTAAGGTTGGCGAAGCCAAACGACAAAGCTCATTTCTATAAATCATAACATATTAAAATCACGTCACACGAGCGAAAAAAAATCCAATAATTTTTTTCGTTCCAGTTTGTTTGAGCTTCGGTGAGATTTACGATATGATTCTGCACCTGGATACGCCGACAACGAATCGTGTGTGCGAAGCGTGTATTTACGTCTACGTAGTACCGCAGAGACGAGAAAATTACAAAATTCATTCAACTTCGTGACATTCGTCGAAGGGGGGAAAACGCCACCTTGCCCTTTCGAATATATAAAGGATAAAAAATACCGACTCGCTGTATGCCACAGCATCACATTTTAGCGGGTTGCCGTTGGCGAGAAAGTTGGATAATTAACAAAACTAAACAAACGTGTACTTACTTTTGGATTGGGTAATTCTCCGTTTTGAAGGCTGGAAATGTAACATCTTAATCGGAACTGTTCGCAATATAATCTTTCCATGTTTTCCTCGTATTGCATAATTTGGTTGCTTAACTGCTGTTTCATATCCGGATCGGAAACGACACTTAGTTGTAATTCTGCCATGTGCTTCATTTTGTGATCCTATAAAACCATGTTTTATTCATAAATTTCTTCGTCGTAACTTACCATGCAGAAATTTCCATATATCTTTTCGACATTTTAGTTTACGTGAAAACTTTCGCTTCTTTTCGTTTATCGACTTTTTCCTTCTGTTTATGTATTTCATTTTTTTTCTTGCCTTAAATTTATGAACTGTTTAATATAAGTTTTCCTTTTTTTAGGCTTCGAAAGAGAACGAAGGAAAAAAAACGAAGAAAAAAACACACCGAGGAAATGCGTGTTTACAATTTGAATGCGCGAGCAAATAGCCCGAATAATATTTTAAATTCATACCAATCCCTTCGCCCGAAAATTTTTTTTCTACCCTGCCTGCTTCTGCTCTTTAGACAAATAATGCGGTTATTTTCGATAGCATAGCGAAGATATTCGGTTCGTAACGCCTTCGGCACACCTCGCATTTTTCATAAACTTTTCCACTCTGTTATTTCAATTCGAATTTATCTAATCCGTCTCCTACAGCAACGAAATAAAATTAATGTCGATATCATTCATTTTCTTCGTTAATTGTATTAGATTCTTCCTAAATGATAAGTTTCTCGCGAAATCGCTCTTCCAAATGCGCCGCAAACTTTTATCCTACTGAGCGAAAATTAGCCAAAACTTTTCCCCCTTTCTAAAATACTTAAATTCCAATTATTCGCCGACAGCTTTAGTTAAAAGCGGATTTTTCTCCTCTTTTGTAATTCTCCAGCGAAATTAGTCCCGATAATGCAGTTCTTTGACGTCGCGTTTTGTGTAAGAAAAAATCCGCGTCGTTTCCCTTCTCCTTTCTTCTTCTACCCCTTCGAGTTTCGGATTATGTTACGTGTTGTTGATCAAACTCGTCGCGAAAATCAGATTAAATTCGAAGTCGTACACGAATTGATTTTGGTGCGTTCTTTCGATACATTCATTTGGTATTCATTTTATTTTACTCGACGGATCAGGATAAAATGTTGCATTTTTCTAAACTGAAAATATGCATGTTCGTTGATTACTGATTTAAGTTGTACCCACTACTAAATTAGTTATAATTCATCATTCATTGATTCGTTATATTCAATTTGTTTGGCGAGTTTGATAAATTGATATTTGTTTTGAATCTAAAATGTAATTGTGTCAATTTATTCGTCAGATTAGGTACCCTTATAAAATTGCTTTAACGATATTTCAGACGGAAAGTCGATGAAAAGTTGATTCATTTTGCTTATGTATGTACCCAAGCAGATATCTGTAATTTTTTTGATTTTCTCGGTAGGTAGGTACTTAAATTTTGAATGTTTCCTGCTACAAATTTAATTCACTAATCACATTATTGAACATGCTGCACAACTTCTCTACACTTATAGAAATGTTTTTGAATTTTGATCTCAATGGTGAGCTCTTGTGCCCCCCCCCCCCCCGTAAGCGTTAAGATCTCATTTTGAAAATTAGTTTGCTAAAAAGAGATTAAATTAAGGTCGTTTCTTTATTTTTTTTCTAGATTTTAAAATAGTAGTTTTCAACTTTTGTACTTTGGTTCAAAAACTTGAGCTTTCACCTTGAAAGTTCAACTTCGACTTGAGCTCCTCAAATTTTATTCGTCAATTTAAAATTTCCAATTTATTTTCTCTAAAATTCCGTACATAATTTCTCTAGTGCGTAACTAGTCATAAAATGTAAACCTCGATAATGCTGGATACTTTTTCATAGAAACGCATTTGCATTAAAATTACGGGGTTCGTGCCCTCTCCGTGGAAGTTTGGAATCAACGTAATGGTGGTTATTTTATAAGATCATCAAGAAGAGCTCGTAAAAAAAGTTTGAGTGAAATCATCGGTTTGGACTTAATTGTAGGTTCGGGACTTCGGGTCATGTAGTAAGTCGTTTTCATTATTTACGGCGAACCGAGTATGCAACTTAACTAACACCAAAAAATTATTTCGAGTATTCACTAAAAAATGAGGGGAAAACACTTGGTGCCCACATTACCTGCTTATGCGGAGGGGGATTCGAATCTCATATTCCGTTTTCATCAAATGGCGCTAGTTTGGATGTTGAAGAAGCGGATTTTCAAAATAATCAAAAATGAATTTTTTTAAATTTACTTTCAGTGATAACTCAAGTATGTGTCACATGTTGCTAGAGTGGGAGAAAGAACACCAAGAGATTCTCAATTTCATTAAGCTATCACTTTTTTGAGCAATAGACAGATTAATTTATACCTATCATTTTCCGAATTTTTAAAGTTTAGAAATACTAAAATGATTTGATTAAATGATTCTGTGTTAGTATACTTACTGATTCAAAATTTCTCAAAAGTTCGTCTCATTTTATAAAACGTTTTTCTTTTTTGTGTTACACGTCGTGTTAATGATACTTCTCATTTACACAATGTTGAAATATGCCTTGAAAAATGATTGAATTCGATGCGAAACGAATACGTAGTATATTGATTAAAACAACTCGAGTATCGATAACTCATTTTCCGAAAGAGAGGTTCGTTGATTAATCAATTACCAGTCCACGTGACACAAGTTCATAGAGAAATGAATTGTCGAGAAAAAAAGAGGAGAAAAAATTCGCCAAAATGTCATACGCAGTTGGTTTTTACAATACGCCTACGCATAAACAAGGTCTTCGGCAATTTTTTAAGGAACTTGAGAAGTATTCGAGTCGAACGATTTTTTACACACACGTTCACATGTATACGTAGTGTACCTGTCAATAGCAAAAACTAATCAACAATTTTACGTCACAAACAATTCTATTCGCCGTACATAAATACGTCATATTTATCGATAAATATGCCCCTTTTAATATGTGCGTGTAGCGTAATTGCGTACCATAAGACATTCGAATTTAGTCAAAGTGATAATTTACTACCTGACTAATTATACGAAAATTTGTAGGTTTAAGAAGAAAAGAAAAAGTGTCTTCGATGGATTTAACGTTAACTACGTGCTGAGAAATGGACGCTTCGCGGCGTCTTCTACGCGAGGGCTTGAAAAAATTATTAATATTATGAACACTGTTGTAAGAAAAGGCCACAAATTAAATTACTTAAAAGGGCTTTTCTATTTACGCACAAACTAATGACATTTCAGTGAAAAATCAGAAAACTTTTCAAATTAAAAAGTGAAGATGGAGAATGTTGGCAGATTTTTTCGCTTAAATTTTGTGTGCTACTGTTCTCCTGAACCGCCTAAATGCAAATAAATACGAGAAACTGGAATAAAACTTTACAAATTTGTGATAGGCAATATTAGTCGCAGACAAAACTTTACCATTCGAAGTTTTTTTTTGTGATTTTTTTCTCCTAAAAACCCCAAGTCGTAAATAAAGCGAGAACGTTTTTAAATTTTTGTAATCTTTATTTTAGCGCTATTTTTTTTTTGCTACTTCGCCGTCGGTGTGAAACTATGCGTTTATTTTTAAATTTCGCTTTTAATACATCCGATGGCGATGAAATTTTGCTGCTCATCGTAAAATGCGTAGATATCTTAGAGGTAATTACGCAAACGCAGGCTTTCAAACATTCGATGAGCATTTGAAAAAAGACGCGAGTAATTTTGGTCAAGGTGAACATATGCGTTTTGATCTCGCTGCCGTTGAAGTGAATTACTCCCTTAACGATAATTACTTTAGTTTCTCGCTACCACTTTCGATACCGCAAACTCAAGAGTAGCCAAATTTCAGATTATTCTGCAAACTATACTACGATACTACATAATTCGCTCAATTTATAAATTAATTAATAATGTCATTTCGCTCTTCGAGAATGTTACACGGTCGATTTATCATACCGCAAAACCAGTCGTAGAATTGGAATTTGGAACAAGAGAAGCGAGGCGGGCTAGAGGAAAAAAATTTACCAAACTTGAAATTGTTATCATCGTAAGAAGAAACTTTTCGTTTGGTCGTTTCGCTAAAATAAGTAATTTAGTCGCAGAGACTGAGAGCTAGAGATGAAGAAAAAAAACCTAATCGTTATCGCCACCGCCATCGTATTACCCAAGCCAAAGAATCAGTCCAAAATACTGGCACGAATAACAAAACGACGTTTTTTATGTAAACATTTCCCGATGGCGGAAACTAATTCAAAAAAGCATCGAAAACAATTCGCTGGCGAATAGAACAATAGATTAACGACAGCTCGCCCGAGAACAGTTTAAGTGTACACATCGAAAAAACACTTACCGATTCTAGAGCTTTTTCGACTTTAAACACTTCTTCAGATAACAAATGAAACGTTCCAGTTTTTCCGCGATGTCTTGCGAATGCTGCCGCACAAGCCGAATGAATGCTGTTTATCCAGTTTTCCAATTCAACTTGACAAGGAGCCTGTGAAAAACAAGTAAACGTACCGGTTATATTTGCTCGTATTCTATACGAATAGGTATTCGAGTATCGTCTAACAGCATCAGCCTTATGAATCTTGCTCGAATGCATTTCCATTCGATGGTCGTACGAATGATATAATGTTCGGAAAAGGCGACGAAAATGCCAAGGAGTTATTTGTATATTGATACCTAAGTATCAAGAGTGAAGTAAAGGTGTACTCGAGTGAAGATGAAACCTTACTTGGTACTTTTTTCCTTCAACATTGTATATGTTTTTTTGACAGTTCGAGTATCGCAGCTCCTCCTTTAATGTGCCACGTATAGTAGGCGGAATTATCAAGAAATATTCTTTATTGTACAAGATGAGTATTTGGATACCTACCTCTATTTGGGTCAAGAGGAAACGCAGACGTGAAAAACTGTCGCAAAATTGCTCGTCCGTTTGATTTTATGTAGTTTAATTTGAAGCTGATATTTCGACCTACTCAAACTGCATTCTGATTAGCTGCTTACTCTACCTTCTGTTCACGAAAATATAATACATATTTTTGAAACGGTGTGTTTTTTTTAGTGAAACATGGTGAAAATTTGAAGCCAACCTCGCGAAATAAGACTTTTCAAATTCACTCAATAGAGTTCCCAGTGAATTTCACATTTTCTATGTTGTTTGAACTATTTGTCAAAGGTCAGGAATGAATGAAGACAGCTAAAAATTTGGTTTTCACAAAATTTGAGGTGTCTAAAATTTAAACATTATGTTGTTTGAACTATTTGTCAAAGGTCAGGAATGAATCAAGACAGCTAAAAATTTGGTTTCTACAAAATTTCAGGTGTCTAAAATTTAAACATTCACCTTCAAATTGTCCGGGGGCCCATTTTATGCAATATTCACATCACCAAGTTGAATTTCACCCATTTTTAATAGCCTATTCGTGTTTTTTTTTAAACTTTGAAATTGCCGAAATTTACTTACTTCATGAAATACCTATGCGACTGGAATTCATAATTATGTAGCTACATATTTTAGTGGGGGAAAAATGAACAAAAATCCTAATTGAGAGATCCGCTTTCATAAGTTTCTTCGCCCAAGCTTAGATTTTAGAAACCGAACAAAGTTAAATCGAAAGAGAAGGTATGCAAAAACACCTCATCTGGATCTGCCAAATTTCCAGTGCTAAAGTCTATTTTTTGGATTTTCGGGAAATTTTAAAAATCAAATTTGGGCCATTGGTGGAATGAAAAAGTCAAAATGTTACTTTCGGAACTGGAAAGCTTAAATTTAATATGTAACTGTTTTTTGACTCCCCTCCCTCTCTCCTTTCCTTTTTTCCTTTTGATGCATTGTTTTATGCGGGTTACAATCAGGAGACTTGTTTTTTTTTTGGTCGATGTTACGAATAAATTTTTCACAAAATTGTGCATACGTAATCACACGGGAAAGTTAAAGTTTAGTATGGTATGTACCACACTTTAAATTTCGCAAATTGACTGTAGGGTAGTTTTGAGAGGTTCTCTCAAACCTCCAGATCAATTTTAAAAATTTCGGTTTACGAAAAACGTTCCAAAATAGGTACGTCCAAACATTTTTTTATTTAATTTTGATTAGTAAATTGCTTCAAAGTGAAAAAAAACAACGTAAAATTGAGTCCTTTTAAAAAATGTTGTTAACATTTTGCTTGCAAATTTGTAGATACGTACTTCACGCGCAACACGAAACACCTTTAAGTGTCGGGCTTTCATTTCGCCTCGAAACTTTGTTCGTGCATATAGTATTTAATGTATGTATTAACGCGTGAAAGAAAAATATGGATATTAGAGTTGACAAATTATAGCCCTCCAACGCCCCCAATTAGTAGGTACTTGGGTTGTTTCAGAGTATGCGCAAACACAAGTAATTGTGAACGAATTTAGCTCGGAAATACGATTATTTACCTATTCAGTGTGTTTGTTTAATTTTTGTTATGCGTAGGTAAAAAACACGTGCACATTCATCAACCATGATTAAGAATCACGGGAAACGATTTAGAATAACCTTTGACATGTCGCGTGGCTCTTTTTTTACCATTATTCGTAACGGATGCTTTAACGGTGGTTTTTTTTTCTTCCTGCGCGAGCTCGCGAAATGATATTTTAAACGATAAAAAATTTCCCTCGACGTATTTATTAAGATAATAAAGAATTTTTTATTGGTCGTGTGCAACGTTTAAAAGACATATACGATATTTCGTGTCATAATTTTTTCGCCATTCTTAACATCTTCTCTTCCGGTTCTTCGGTGTAGAGTTTTATCTTCTGCGGGTTCAAATTTTCTTGAAAAAAAAAAAAGAAGGAGAAGGAGGCGAGCAAAGAAAAAGAAAGTATATACACTCTTAGTTTGAAATATTTCAAGCCTCGGGTTCTGTATTTCGAAACTTATGTGACTCGCACAACATTGAAAAATTTTTTCAAAAACTTTCAACCTTAGATTTTCGTATAAAAATTTCTCACGTTAATTTACTACCGAAAAGTTTTACGCTAATGGCGGTTTAAATGGCCCACAGAAATCCGGATAACATTGATAAGCATCTGATAAATACGTGCCTCAAAAGGTCGACCTTATTTTATAAAGATGGTGTTTTCTTTTGAGAAAATTTTTTTCTGGTGCAACATGCCACAGACTGGAGGAATTCATACTTCGAAATGAAGAAAATCTTATTTAATTTTATTGTGGAGAAAAAACTTTGTCGGCTTTTTAGACTATGAAAACAAAATGTAGGTACGAATGGTTGAAATAAGCACTTTTGGTGGTACATGAGTATTGTGTACCGTCGAGTATCGAAATTAGAGGCAGATTTTAAATTAATATTAAATTTTAATATACGGGCAAGTTCTCTAAAATACAAAGAGTTAAAAGAATGGTTCTGGTTGTAGTCCAGTCATTAAAGAAATTTTTACAGGAAAAATGAATATCAAACAGATCTTTCGCAGACATTGTTCACAGTGGTCCCCTCAACAACATACTGAAAGTCCTCGCCTCTACGGGGTCCGGAACCCCCTTAAAGGGGGGGTGGGACCTCCCCCAATTTCAGTTTTTTGCCATTTTCTCCCCCCGCATTGCATTTTAGCGAAAAATATGCAATACATAAGAGAATCTACGTCAAATTTCCGATCTAATGACGTATCAACTTTCCTTGTAGGTTCAAGGGGGGTGGAACCACAACCATTTAAAAAAGGGGGGTTTCCTGAAAAATACATGAAGGATATAGGCGCCTATGGGGGGTGAAATGGTCCCCGAAAGCGTTCGAGTTGATATTAGCATGGAAGGTGTATACCATTGAGAAACTTCCGCGTGAAAAATTTCAGATCCACACCCCCTCCCCTTTTTGGTGGACGCCCCTTTTTTGACACTTCAATAACACTTTTCTCAGCCCCATTTTAACCGATTTTGAAAATTTTTGAGTATGTTATGTATATCCTTATTAGGTATCCCCACAAAAATTTTCAACGCCTTCCCCTCATATTTACCCCTCAAAATGGCGTTTTTTTCATTTTTTTATGCCTATTAAGAATCAAGATTGCAAGGTACAATTTTAGAAACACGTTTTTTGGATGTATTTTTGACCCCCAAACATCATGTACTTTTTTCGAAATTTTTGCTTTGGTGCGCCGCGCTGAAAAGTTGAAAAAATGTGTCTTAACCGGTTGGGGGGGGGGGTGAAATGAGAATTTTGGGAAACATGAATATCAATGAGTAGGGTGTCGTTTTCTTATGATTCGATACCGCTGATCACGAATATGACGTCAGATTTTGTTTAACACTCACACAGCCCCTCCGGAGCCCTCAGCCCCCTCCTGAATTTCCACTATTTTTGAAGTTAGGCTACTTTAACAACATATGGAATATGACGTACTGTCTAAAAAAAACTTGAGGGAATTGGTTGTAGTTTATAAATAAATGGGTAATTCTCAAGAAAAGGTCAGTTTTGATAATATGCATTATTTTGAAAAACAAAAATCATTTTTTTCAAGGAGGAATCATTTGCATAAGTGTCTCACATCCCTTTTCTAGTGTTGGCCTCAATTCAATCCCCCGCACTATTGCCCCTGGACCCCCTCCCCCCCTCCCCAAATAGCAATAATTAGGATTCGACCCTCATCGATGTGTAATACGTCGGTTGATATGTTTTCGAGGTTGTAGTACATATTCGAATCGGGAGTTATTTTTTCTAAATTTTGCTTGTATTATTGTGTTATATGTCGACTAGCGTGATTGTCCTTCGGCTTCAATCTCAACGTATTTTCGTTTCCAGCCTTACTTTCGGGACATTATCTGATTTTTAACACGTAATAAAAGTGTACCTACTTATCATGTAAAATAACTTCCCTTTCTCAATTATCGTTTTTGGCGGGTTCATTTTAGTAAATGAAAACACAAGCTGAAGGACACAGATTTTTCTAATCTGAATATCAAAACTTCAGAGATAAGTACGATCAGAGCGAGCTGTTACGTATTACGTAGGTTTTCAAAATTACAGTGTGGGGTATCATTTCTATGAGAACAGTGAACCAGTGCAACCACCCACCAGAAAAAAATGTTGGATTGGCAAGCTAGCAAAAATAATTAAAAATTGCTCTAAAATTGACGCAAAAACTGTATGACAATTTTCAAAAATGTGAAATGTGAGCTTCCTATGGACTGATTAAGATTGCAATTTGCACAATAATATACCTTTGTGTTCTATGATAATGAGAATGTGCCAATTTTTCACCAAAAAAATGAAGTTCATGACACTTCATAATATTTATTCTCAGAAACATGGCGTGTGACAGGCAAAGTCAAAGGACATTTCGATACTGTAATACACAGACGTGCTATGTCCTTTTCATAACAGTGGGACACTTATGCAAATGATTCCCACTTGAAAAAAATGATTTTTGTTTTTCAAAATTATGCATATTATCAAAACTGATCTTTTCTTGAGAATTACCCATTTATTTATAAACTACAACCAATTCCCTCAAGTTTTTTTTAGACAGTACGTCATATTCCATATGTTGTTAAAGTAGCCTAACTTCAAAAATAGTGGAAATTCAGGAGGGGGCTGAGGGCTTCGGAGGGGCTGTGTGGGTGTAGCAGAAAATCTGACGTCATATTCGTACTCAGCAGTATCGAATCGTAAGAAAACGACATCAAAATCATCAAAGTAAGTTTATTTTTAAAATATCCAAAATTGTGGTGGGGGCTGACTGCTGAGGGCTCCGGAGGGGCTGTGTGAGTGTTAAACAAAATCTGACGTCATATTCGTGATCAGCGGTATCGAATCATAAGAAAACGACACCCTACTCATTGATATTCATGTTTCCCAAAATTCTCATTTCACCCCCCCCCCCCAACCGGTTAAGACACATTTTTTCAACTTTTCAGCGCGGCGCACCAAAGCAAAAATTTCGAAAAAAGTACATGATGTTTGGGGGTCAAAAATACATCCAAAAAACGTGTTTCTAAAATTGTACCTTGCAATCTTGATTCTTAATAGGCATAAAAAAATGAAAAAAACGCCATTTTGAGGGGTAAATATGAGGGGAAGGCGTTGAAAATTTTTGTGGGGATACCTAATAAGGATATACATAACATACTCAAAAATTTTCAAAATCGGTTAAAATGGGGCTGAGAAAAGTGTTATTGAAGTGTCAAAAAAGGGGCGTCCACCAAAAAGGGGAGGGGGTGTGGATCTGAAATTTTTCACGCGGAAGTTTCTCAATGGTATACACCTTCCATGCTAATATCAACTCGAACGCTTTCGGGGACCATTTCACCCCCCATAGGCGCCTATATCCTTCATGTATTTTTCAGGAAACCCCCCTTTTTTAAATGGTTGTGGTTCCACCCCCCTTGAACCTACAAGGAAAGTTGATACGTCATTAGATCGGAAATTTGACGTAGATTCTTTTATGTATTGCATATTTTTCGCTAAAATGCAATGCGGGGGGAGAAAATGGCAAAAAACTGAAATTGGGGGAGGTCCCACCCCCCTTTAAGGGTGTTCCGGACCCCGTAGCGGCGAGGACTTTTAGTATGTTGTTGAGGGGACCACTGTGAACAATGTCTGCGAAAGATCTGTTTGATATTCATTTTTCCGGTAGATAGGACAAAATTGGTCTTTAATGACTGGACTATTGCAGAATTGAAAATATCTTTTGTTCGTGAAGCGCCAACTTGAAAGTCGTTGCTGTGAGGCTCACATTATCGAGTTACGGCAGTAACCAGATGATTTTTCGGGACGACGTTTAATGTAATTTTTTCCTGTGGCAACTGCAGCCTCTTTGTTTTTAAAACTCAAAAAATCAACTTCGATAGCTTAAAAGTTGACCTTGAGTTGAGGGTAATATGCACTTTCAGCGAATGTAACAGTTCAAGTAATTTGAAATTAAGCGTTTTTGTGACGAACATTAGTTGCAGAATTTTATTGCGAATATTTATTAATATGTACATATTAACTAAATCTTTCAATTGGAATATTTTTTCAACAAGTTCAAGCGCACTGTTCAACTTGATCGGTTTCTTTATTTCATTCTATATGAATTAATTAGTTCAAAAATCATCAATTCTCGTGAATCATTTTCCGAGAAATTTATCAAAAACCAAACGTTAAAATTCATTTCAAGGCAGCAAGGTACATATATGCAAAATGCAAAAAGTGAAAGCGAGAAAAAACGCGTAGCGCAAAGAATCACCTTGAGGTTGGAAGAAGATGACGACGCGACGCGACGCAGCTGCATCGTACCGAAAGCAACACCATTCAACGTGGAGGGATTTACGAGACGATAAACGTTTTTCTTGATTTTTCGCCATTAAATCGCCCCATACACGAGCAATCTTTTCTTAAATCTTCGTGCCAAAATACGCTCGTATATCTATCAAACGCATCACAATCAATTTCAACGTGAAATTTTGACGAGTAAGCGTTAAAAACGTCGAACGCCGAAGACCAACATACGTTACACTTGGAATTATATTAATTACAATGGCAAAAAACCGATGGTTTTGACATCAGAATACTGGCGCTTTCTTGCTCTTTTTCTCTCTCAGTCAAGTGATTTTCTCATGATACGTTTTCTTCGAGTCGATAAAGCTATGTACCATAAATCATCGTAGCTCTTGACAGCTATCTCGCCGGCTCTGTCTTTCGATAACTCTCTCGCACTTTAAAATTGAAAGAAATAACCTTTCGCTGCTTCGGCGGCGTGTTGCTATGCTCGCGCCTGTGTGTCTCAAAAAACATTAAATTAATCCTTTGCTGAGAATCTCATCTTCGTCAATAACCTCCCTCTGCTACTCCTTCGCATACCTTCCTTTTGTATGTTTCTCTTCTACACGTCGCCGCCGTCATCTGCCTACTTGTCGCGTTAGTATGCTTACCTCGTTCGCGCACAATAAGATACTACCTATATATTTTAAATCATCTCGTTCTTTAGCGAGTTCATTAATTATTTACCGTTGTTTTATACTATTTAAGAAAATATTAATTATCAAAATTCGACGACGACGAGTTAACGCCGCCACCACTCACGTCGCGTCGCGTCGCGTTGCCTCTCGCCACGTCAGGTAAATTCTAATGAATGTAGTACCAGATCCGCGAGAAACACTCATTTAAAATTCAATTTCCCTCTTACCCAACATAATTCTTATTAATTGTTACTAAGTACACACGAAATTTATCAACGATACCGAGATTATGTACCAAACTTGGTAATTTTATTAGATGCTTTTCAATATTAAACGAAAGCCTTTTCAATTCCGCTCTAATTTATTTTAGAAAATTATACGAGGCGCGAAAATGCACCGCAATATTATCATAATAACCCAGTGTCCCTTTATCAATCCCTAAATGAATCTTTTACCCTAATCATTTTTACTATTTGTTCGGTAGATTTATTCTATAAGCGATGTTCTAGCCTACAAATATTTACCCACCTAAAATGGTTGCAAAACGTTTTATGATGAATTTATTCCTGAAAACGCTGCGCGCTGGAACTGTAAAATATTCCGCTAATACTTCAGCGTGGATATACTATACCAATACCTATTTACGAGTCTAAATGGGTCAACTTTTCTGATGCACGTCAGCTAATTTCCCATTGCTGTAGTGCAAATGTTTTTAAATATGTACACAGAGATAGGTACCCATGTATGTACTTATAATGGTATATGCAATGTGTACGTTGGATGGGTAATTTCCTGTGTAGGGTATACGAGTACCTACTTACTTTCAGTTTGATTTGAGTTTTTTTTTTTCCAGCATATGGACATGTATTTGAATTGGAGTGAGGGAGAGGGATGTAAATGAGAAAAACCGTGAAAAATTTAAAAATAGGTAGTCCTTTTCTAGTTGAAAAGAAATTAATGAAAAAAAAGTATTTCAAAGCTATTCTTCAGTTCACTTCTCAACGGATCTACTACCTAGCTCTACTAATGATCAATTGATCAATGGTCATTTTCAAAATCGCCATTTTTTTTCTCGAAATCTGTTTGTGAACCCTTTAATTTGCAAGTTGAACAAGAAAATATATGCAACAAGATTTTGCTACATATTTAGATGTATGTAGTATGTAAGTAGATAATGGTATTCATTTCGTGGTTAAAAAATTGATTTTTATTCAAACTTTCCAAAAATTTTAAAAACATGCAGCAAGGTTGAGCAAAGGGTTTTTTTTATTCAACTCCATTGCCAAAAAGTGTAGTTTGTAATGTAGCTAAAAATCTCTAAAAATTGTCGATTCTTTGTAAAAAAAAAAAAAAAAAAAAAAAAAAAAGAAGTCAAATAAGTACACACCTATCTCACTGTCTCGCTTTTTTCCAGAACTGCCAACATCTCGCTTTTTGTCAACATTTTCCGAAAAACAGTTTTTTTTATCAAATAAAAAAGTGACACTTTTTGCCTGTTTTATTTTCAAAAAGTCTTGCTTTTTTCCAAAAATCAACAAAAATCCTCGCATTTTGCCAAACTCATAAAAAATCTTTACTTTATAACCTAAAAATGTCAAAAATTAGGCAAAAAGTCTCCCTTTTTTAATAAAAATTTTCTAAAAATGGTCGCTTTTCTTAATTTCAATAAATTCCTATTTTTTTCCAAAAATTGTTCAAAAGTCTTGCTGTAATCTTTGCCTTTTGCTAAAATTGTCAATAAGTCTTTTTTTACTTTTTTGATGAAATGTTTTGAATTTTTACGAGATATTTTTCTGCATTAAAATGTTTTGCTGACGTCTTGTATTTTTTTTTTTTTTTGGAAAAATTGAGTACGAATCCCGTAATTGTTAAATCGATTATTCAATTTCGCGTTAGCTAAAAAATCGATTTTTAATTCGTACCAGTAAGTACTTACATTTTCTACTCAAAATTCATCCAGATAGACATTTTATCCTGGAAATGTTCTGGAGTGGGCAGATAGGTTCTCAAAGAGGAGAAATTTTTGGAAAAATCATTGTCTTTTCGCTTTAAATCAAAAGAAGACAAGTTGCCAAAAACTTTTCAAATTTAGCATTTTTGAGATTGACTGTATTGTGGTAATAAGTTGCATTGCATACTGAAGGCGGTTACAATTTTTACAAATTGTTTGTCGTCAAAGTCGACTTCACTTTTTTCTAGTGGAAATGTCCGATTTAAATTTATTCGAATCACATTTAGGTATAAAAACACTGCAAAAACAAATCAATAAATCCAAATCAAAAACCAAAAAAAATAGTGTGAATAGAATACCTACCTACCTACCTACCTAAATAAAAAACTACACCTATTATTGAAAACTCACATTTCTCGATATTTACGAAAGAAAACTGTTCGATAACCTCCTCTTTCTCTCATCCTTTTCGAAAAAAATCTGACTTTCAATATAGACGAATGAAAATTACCTACGCAAACGCAAAAGATGAGTGGAGAAATCAAGCAATATAAATATTCAAAAGAGAAATAAAACTCAAACTATCGATTTGGAAACAGCGAAACACGCGAAAAGCTAGAATTTCTTTAGAAGTTGTAAGTTGGATATACAAAATGAAGATGAAAAAAGTGTTATTAAAAATTATGCCTTAAAGGTAAGCCTTATAAATTAAAAAGTTTCAAAATGATCTAGCGATATTTTTCCATGTAGAATTTTTTTCCCCATTCAAACAAAACATTCTCTTAATACCTTTCCGTTTGAAACGTTGGTATACGCTAAAACACGCGCTTGATTTATTGAAGAAATTTTTGCCGAGGGAATACAAGGAACAATTTACGCCGGTAATATTTCATTTGTGATAGTGTTAATTACACGAGTGTTATAAACGAAAAGTTGAGCATAGCAAACATTTGTTTTTCAACGTGTAAAATTGGAAAATAATTCGCACTTCATTTTACGAATTAACATAACGAACGCTAAATATATATAAGAGGGAGTTGTTTTTTATTCTTTTTTCCTTCAAGAGTGCTCGGCCTCTATCAACACGAGTACAGTATTTATAGAAAATTTGAAAAGTAAACTTTTGGTATAGGATGATAGACAAGTGCTTAAACACAAAGGCTAATTTATTAATGTTTTGAAGACGGTTCGTGTCAAAAAGGAATTTCTTTTTCATTGAACGTCGTGCTTGATATAACCCCTCATCATTCAATCAACAGTTCGCCATGTATATTATTGCTTTATAATTTTCGATTATTTTCCTCATATTTTACCCCTTTTGACGGCATGCTATTCCAGATTCTTCAGATTATGAGCGGTAAATTATTATAATGTTTATTACGAAGAATTTTGCAAACATGCTAAACGAATTAATGCTTTTCTCTATCAAAATTTTGTCATTTGATTGATAGGTGTTTTGTTTTCAGGCGAGGACTTTTTTCTTATTCTTTTTTTAGCTTTTCTTTCAATAAATCAGGAAGGATTTTCGAGCTATAAGGCTGTAAATATTGTTTGCATATTAATTTACTTCGTGGAAATGTGATTTAAAAGAGACGCGAAATTAATTACGAATTTCATCAAATCAACCAATTCAATTTCGTTAGTTTAATTAAGCGTACCTTTTGATATGCTCCAACAATAACTCAAATTTATATAGCGAATGTTTCTTTCTGATGCCGTCTCGGGTACAATTCGTATCAACATTTTTCGATTACAATACTCGACTCGTTAAATCATTCTTTACTTTATCTTAAACGAGAAATTAATTTTCAACAGAGAATATAATACTAAATCGAGTTCATCTTTTTATAAATTTAAATTATTCATCATACTTATACACGCGCAGTAAATCTCTATTTTCATTGAGAATTATAGCATTTAGCTAAATATACGGCATTTAAATTCAACTTGCGAAATTTCGAAACTTTTTAAGACACGATGTGAAAAATATCCAACGTCAAGGCGTTGAAAAGTGACATTTGAAAATGTATTTTTCTCAAAAAAACTATAGGCTCGAGAAAAATAAACTATACGAGAACGTATTAAATATTTTACAAGTATTTAAAATTTGGACATTTCACAGACTACTATGTTACTAACTTTAAGACGAATAATTTAAATTTGATTTAATAATTTTAAATTTATTCTTTGCCTAAATCTGCAACACTGTATTACGAAAGGGATAGAAAATGTTGAATAATTTAAAACGTATAACTAGTAAGCCAGTATACCTACTTACTATAAGATTTATATATTTTGGGTAGAAATTGCCTATAAAAAGAGTTTCTTTACTGTTTTATTTCGTAGGTATATAAAAATATCTACCTCCTTAGGCCTGCTTCTTCACGTAGATGCAATGTGTCGAACTGGTAGGTATTATTATCCGGCAAGAAAAAGTTCAATTTTCAAAGGTGTCAAATTAAAAATTTATTCGTCTTGATACTTTTTAAAAAGTAGGTTACGAGCGTTCGAAATTGCTCTTTTCAACAGCTATCGTTAAACCGTCTTGATTACCTTGTTTCTCCAATTTTCGTCAATATTGTAAATTTACTTATCTCATGAATTTTACATTATTATGTACGATGGGAAAACTGCGCGTTATCAAATATTCGGTATCTTTTGTTGTTTGTAATTACTGTTCGATATTGTCGAGAGTAGAAATACAACAATATTGAACATTCATTTGATTAGTAATTTCGGTTTTCAGTATTTAGAATTTTTAGGTACCTTATGGTAGGTACCTAAGTAATGAATTGGAGTGGGCTAATTTTCAAAGGTGTAGAAAATAGTTGATAAATGAGTTTTCAAAAAACCTGTCACGTGTTTTTGAACATTCTTTTCCCCCATTTTGCATCAAAAGATACCTTTTTAGTTTTTGATAGGGGGGGGGGGGAGGATGAATTATGATTTTGCTTTAAACATTCATTTTTGTCTCACATGCCGGAGGTCTTTCATATGATCTACAATAGAAAAATGCCACCAAAGTAGCAGGCTTCGTGAAAAATGGGAAGACAAGGGAGCAAAATAATGTTGATGAATTTTATACTCCTTTAAAGAGCTGAGTAATGAAGACGCAGCGATCTAAAATTTTTATTACGAGGGTTGTTAATCATAACAACCATTTTTCATCAGTTTATTTCAAAATCCACTCTCAAGATTTAGAAAATAAGATTTCCAATCTTTTTAATACACTATCAAATTCTTCGATGCGGTCAACGGCTATCAACGAGTCCATAATTTAATAAATTCAAAAATTTGTGAAAAAATCGCAAAATTGACTACAGCCGCCAAAAACTTAGCTTTGGTCGTTTTTATGCGCGTACGAGAGTACAGCATAGAGAAAATAATTGTTCAAGGACGATCACTAGGATATAAGAAAAGCGCAGACTTCTATAAAAAGGTCCGATGATACTCGAAAAAGCTCCGTATGAATCATTGTTGCATTTGTTAGATAGGTCAAGAACGGAGAAAAGTGTCGAGGCGCAGTTAAAAAAGCAATGTGGACGCCATAGCTACAATATCGCCTTTTAGGGGGTGATTGAACTCCACGTCCACGAGGAGATACCTATTACTCGTTGGTTAGAAAAAATTGAACATCTGCGGTTGATGGTGTATGGGTTGCAGTGTCAAAGTGTCAATGATGATCGGGATGTAAAAATTCTTGTACATAGGTAACGTAGTATCTACATCTGATTAAATTTCACGAATTCCGCTCACAGTAGCTTTAGATTTTTTTGAAAAATTTGCCAAAGCCGACCACAACTAAAAATTTCAATTTTTCACCAGGTATTCGAACACATTGTTTTGATGTTACTTTCGTTGTATGAATTAAACCGCACAGAGAAGACCATATAATTTAACTCGAAAAACCTAATCGCACGCACTCGGGAACTGATTTTCAACGAAACCATAACCGATACTAATATCCTTCAACTTCGGCGCTTTGATGAAATATTTAAAAACCCTTTTTGGAGGAATGCTTAACAAAAAGCCGACACCAAAGAGACCGGTCGAATTTCTCGTTCGGTTCAAATATAATTTCGCCAATTATAATTGAAATTTGAAACGCGAAAATTATCAGTTCGATTAACAAGCGATTTAATTACGAGCGAAAGATGGTCGCTTTCTGCGTATCGTTATCTTGAAACGATAGCCACTCGTTAAAGCTGCACTGTTGCTAAATTGAAATTATAAATAATTTTATTATTAAAATCGGTATCGGTGTTGCCGAATGGAAAATCATGCGCCCCTGGTTCGGACCCCTCTTTGAAAACTACGCACCAAATTAATTTCAAAGAGCTATTACGTATACGTTGTCTCTTTGATAGTCGGCCTTAAGGTGTCTGTTTGTGTGATTGATCCACCGACGCAAAGCCTTTTACGGTGCCATTTATTACCTCTCTCGACGTCTCGTCTTTCACGGTCCAGCTCTGTTTCTGTTTCAGTTTCAAATGGAACTCGCGCAATAAGCTTGCAAAATTCGACGAAAAAATTCTCTCCGTGGATTGTACCATTTCAGGGCCGAATTTAACTACTCTAATAACGTCAATTCGTTATTTTCAGAGAGAGCTAGAAGGTTTTTTTTGGAAACATTTAGAAATCTGAGAATGCATGTGGAAAATGGTAATGTCGATTGTCGTCTATTTTCACTAGGTACGTTTTGTATCTTCAACTCATAGAATGTTGGCTTGTTGAATGTCTATACAACGTTAAACATCTCGTTATAAAAATATTCAAACGCCAAAATCTAAAAATCCATTCTTATTGGAATGCCACTACCACTATAACGCTTTTTTCTTCCCTCCAATTCCATCGGATTAATAGAAGAAGAAAAGGCATTATGCGAGCAAAAATTTCCAAATTAATAAACATATAATCGAAGAAATTGCGCAACCGAATCGTAAATAATGACTTTACCAGCCATATAGAATTATCTCTCAATTTTCAACCAACACAGAGATGAACGAGAGAAAGAGAAAGAGAGAGAAGACGGCTGCGATGTAGTAAAATATTATTACATTGATGGTAGTAATTTGTTTTAGAGAACAGTTAACGAGTTATAGCGAAACGATGGTCGTCATTTTTAGGATTACATCAAATCCCCCGAAGGTTTTAAGTAATTTCTCTCTCGATAATCTACGAATCTTGTACGTTACACAGACTACCATCATCGTACGATTACTCGTGTATTAGCCACTCCTATAGCGAATCGTTCTCGTAAATGTTTTATCCGACAACGCCCCCTCCCTCTACCTGCATATCCAATACGTATTGAAATTTTGTACCTAACCCATTTTCGCATACACACAGATGTAGGTATTTGTACCTACTAATGCTTTGTCGAGCGCCTATAATGTATTAATGGACTACGAAAACATCAAAAACAAACCTCACCGTAGTCGCACTTATGTATCAATAATAGTTTCTCTGCATTACATTCAAGTTCGTACGATTTTACATAAATACGTCTACGTATATCGTCTCGTCGAAATGAATCACTATTTTGTATCGACATATCTTTGTTGTGTTAGACTGAGACTTATGCCTATATCCGGAAACTCGTAATATTAGAGTATTTAACCCTTCTATTTCGGGTAACACTGATTGGTACAGTCGCGAAAGAGGTTTAGCAGCATCTTTTGCGACTGGACCAATTCGCAGTTCATCAACGGTTGTCCGCGAATCGCCAAGTTAATGTGCCTTTTAGTCTTTGTGTCCTCCGGGTCCAAGTTAAAAGTTATTTCGTAGAATTAATTAGTGTATTTAAGTGATCCCTCCAAATTTGTACAATATTTTCCCTATTTCGCACGAGTTCGTGGTGCATTTTATGAATAATTATCGATTATTGACGTGTATTTCTGTGTGATTAAACTCAAATATAACGAATTTCGTCACGTATTCGTGTACTCTTTGTTAATTTATTATATTCGTCGTGTGTAAGGTACTTTTCGGTACTGTGTAGGTGAGCTGGGGTAAGTACTTATTTTATGCCAACTTGCTTTATTCGTCATACCTTTCATACGTGTAAATATAATATTTTATCATTGGCGCCTGACGAGAATTTTTTCTTGCATGCAAAAAGTTCAAGTGCTTTCCATCACGGAATTTGCGCCTGTTAAAGTGTTTAATTTTTAAATTTATATCCGCGAAGCGCTTTTTATAGTACGTTGCATTTGTTATCTACGTGTATTTCACGGCAAATCCCGGAAATTCGCGTAAATTCTGTGTATTTTAAGGCGCGAATCGTCGAGTTTGAAAAAGCGCGGGAAACCGCTCGTCTGAACTCGATTCACCTCGTCACGCTTGATTGCCAACCCTTCGCGGTTGCTACGAGGTAGACTTGCCCTTGAACAAGTCGTAAAAACGCGCATTCGCGAACCGAGTGGAGTTTGCCGGCACATTCCATTCAAACCCTTTATTTTTTTCTTACAGTAGCTCGTTTAGAGCAATTAAAATAGTCATAAAATCGTTTGTCAAGTACATTCTTTGGAATTTAACGACATGTCGACCCTAAAAGATCGTTTGAGAAATCAGCCGCGGCGTAGCCTAAATGAAAAGGATTTGCAACGACCACCGCCTAGTAGCTCGAAGCCGCAAACCAAAAACAAGAAAAAGGTAACGGCCGCACCCTCGATAATAAACTTAAGTACGCTTCACGAATTGGACGATCCGTTCACCGACGATGGAAGCGATCTACCTGTGAGTGAGGAAGAATTAATGGACCCTCCCACAATGCCACCCGGCGAGGTAGAAGTCGACCACATTACTGAAAGATTGAAATATACCTGGCGGTACATCGATGGCCATTTTAGGAAAACCCTAAAAAATCAAGAAGTGATGAAGGATAAAATTAACGACATCGACGCATCAGCGCAACAAGCCAATAACATGGCAGCTAATGCATTACAAATTGCAGGAAAAGCTCAGCGTAGAGCCGAATCGAACAATGATGAAATCCGAACGATCAAGGCACGGCAAGACGAACATGCCACCCGAAACGAAAATCGGTTTCGATCACTGAGAAGAAAAACGGATGATCATGAAAGAGACATCGATACACTAGAAACTGATGTACGTGGTATTCGTGGCCAATTAGCTGAGCACGTGCAAGTACTCGCGGAAGAAACGCAAACCACTGAGCACCTCGCGCAAAAGGTCAATACACTCGAACAAAGAGTCAACAACGCACCGAATGCGCCAGGAGGTAGCCGTCAGCCGAATAAGATCGATGTTATGCTGCTTAAGGCTTCAAATATTATCTTCTCTGAACAAAATCGTTTGTTCCCGCATGATTTTATACAGCGATTCGAGCATTTCACTGATGCAACAAATGCGCCTGATGCGCATAAAGCACACGTATTTACAACGGTGGTAACTACGTATGACCGCGAAGCGTGGATGACCACTCTTTGCCCGAATGATTCGTACGAAAATACGAAGAAAAGTTTCCTACAATTTTATTGGAACGAACGAGCTCAAGATAGACTTGAAATGGCGTGCAATAATTACGACTGTGCGACAAGTCTACAAGATTTAATCGGTCAACTAATTCGGTTTACTATTGCATTAAGCCACACTGATCGTCGTGGTACGCAATACATCATTCGCGCAATTTCGGTAAAATTACCCCCTGCCTACCAAATGATGGTACAAGATCAAAACCAAACACTGGAACAATTCATTGCCAAATTACGTGAATTAGCTGGTATTAAAGTTGATTTCGCAAAACATCGACGTGTACGTATCGTACCAATGCAGGCAAAACCTAAGCCGTTTCCGGAATGGCAAATGCAACGTCATATATTAATGCAAGGGCCAGTACCCCGCTGGATGCAACCTAACTTGGTACACACGAGACCATTATTACCGATGCTAATGCCACCCCCTGGATTAATGCCACAACCATCGATGTTTCCAGCCCCCCAAGCTATAGGACAATCCGTCCAAGGAAACCATGGAAATCAGCAACAGGGACAGAGACCTAGATTCCCGCAAAATGCACGATTACAGCCAAATTTTCGATTTCAGAACCACCCTAATCGGAATAATTACGCGGCTAACAATAACAACAATAATAATACGCAGAACGTATCTACCCCTCCAGCAGTCATAGCATTGCCACCCCCACCGCCGGCAATCATGCCTGCACAATTTGTAACGATGGGCCCTGACGGGTCGACTCAGTTCGTTCAAAACTTTCAGGTACCAACATCGGGTCAATACTACGAAGATAATAATCTAAACATCGACGCAACCAGCCCATATTATGACGAATACTGCCAATACCTGTATAACTATTACCATCAATTAGCGACGAATCAAAATAGCCAACCGGCTACGATAAGTGAATTACCTGAATCAACACAAGAACAAAACGATGCGTTACAAGTTCAGTATGCGACGTTACAATTTCCCCAACCTACCGCAACACACGTGGATTCGAATGTAAACATTCTCCCCGCTACCGCGTCCACTACTCAACCATCAACGAGTCAAACAAACACACCGAATAATTCCACAAATACCCCGCCACCCACCTCTACGCCCGCGGGAAACCAACGAAGCTAGGGACTGCGGGGGAGTCACCTAGTAATGTCTCACCCCCCAGCGCGATATTCGATGAATATACCTGGCTTGGAGACAGTTTAGTTCATTACCTTAAACGAGGATCGATTTCACACAAAGTGATAATGGACGAACATCTGCGCGATCAATTAAGCTTAGAAGAACTATACAAACGTATAGAACCGATTCGCATATACCCTGGAACAAAGGTCGTACTATCCATGGGCCAAATGGAATTGAATTTCTCTAAAAAACCTTATGCGGTCGTAGCACGTCAAATCGACAACATTATTAATCTTTTACTCGACACGAAAAAAGTCGAACACATCTTTTTACTAATGCCTTTAGTAAAACCGCGCAAACGTACTGACAAACCTGTCAGTTTAAACAGATATATAGCATACCGTGATATGTTCATTAGACTTCTCGATGATAAACGTATTACCTTTTGGCGCCAGCCGGCGTACGAATTCTTAAAGCAAGAAGTAGTTACATCTGACACAGGTGTAGTTTTCACCCGACCTGCGGTCGACGATAAAAACAACATAATACCTCGCCTCGACAAATTCTATTACTCGAAAGAATTTGATAGGTATTACCCGGAAATGTCGACCTATTCTTACCTACTAGAAATGATGACTTCAGCGCTTAATAAGTATGAAAAAATCACGCTCGATAATCAAAATGCTAACAAACCATTATATCGAGAAGAAAGTAAAGGACCGCTGAAGAAACTATTTGCTACGAATCTAAAACTACATGAAAACCCGATGGACGAGAAAATGCCTATCAGCAACTTAATGATGCGTAAATTGGTCCAGATTTTATCGCAAAAAATCGAATGTGATCAAGTAACAGGTGAATATACGCGTCGTATGGTTTCCCCTGACGGCAGTTCACTGTTTGTGAAAATAATCTACGATCCACCGGCAAAATCTGGTCAATTATCAAAACCGGTAAATATGGAAAATATTCAAATTAAAAAACGTGTACACATAAAAGGTACTAATGGTGACGTAACGATGTCAGATGATGAATCTGACGAGGAGACAACAAACTCCACGGAACCAACTACGATACCTGGGCCTAAAGTTTTAGGTGTAAATTACGTAGACTCGATTGACTACGCGCACACGAAGAAAGATCCACCTACGAATGAAGCTCAAATGCAACCGATGACAAAAGATCAATTTATCGATCATTCCACCGTAGACCCAATATGCGTAATACCCGTAATGATAGGGTTACAACCACTCGCTATTCAATTAGATAGCGGTGCTCTACCTAATGTCATCTCGAAACCAGTAGTCGAATACATCACACGCCAGCATCCACAATGGATTAAATACATACAATTACGACGACCAGTGATGCTAAAAATGGCAGATAATTCTATAGTCAAAACAATGACTCATATCGTTGAGATATGTATGCGTATAGGTACACACTTAATCTACGCGCCATTCTTCATACTAGATACACCTGCTAAATCGTGTATATTAGGTAGAGTATCGATGCGATACTTAGGTATCGAGCCTAAGCTCGAAAAGGGGCACGATTATGCTAACTGCAAACCTCGCAACGGGATACCGTTTAAAATACCCTACCTACGTGAAGACGAATATAGGGATGCTTTGTCTGTCTATCATATCGAAGAAGACCCTAATTATAGACACGAAATGATTCATCATTTACATCGACAAACTGGGTACTTCGACCAAGAGTTCGCAAATGAACAAATTTTAGCGCAAGAATTGTACAAAAAGAATATGAAGAATGACCTAAATAATTTAGTAATTAAAGGTCGAATTACAGCCGAAACGGCTGAAAGCGCTTTTAAAGAAATCAAAGAATATTGCGATATATTCAGCAATTCACCAGGACGCTATATCGGTGAAAAGGTAAATTTTAAGTTCGACATCGATCCCAAACTGGGACCATGGCGAGGAGAGAAATTCCGCCCATCGCAAAAAATCATGGAGGCTTTACGACGAACGATAGCTAAAATGCTACGCAAAGGGATTATACGACCGTCTAGGTCTAAATACATAAATACCATGGCACCGGTAATAAAGAAAAATGGCGATATACGTTTGTGCCTAGACGCCGACGAACTCAATAAAAAACTTCAACAAGTACTTACCGAACCGAATCCTGTTGAATGGATAATTTTCGAGAATAAGGGTGATGAACTCTTTTGTACTTTGGATTTTACTGCCGGTTTTTGGCAGCTCGTTTTAGACGAGGCATCGCGAGAATTTACCGCTTTTCAGGTATGTGGGCAAGTCTATGAATTTTGTAGATTGCCCTACGGTCTGAAAATATCGAGTGGCGAATTCGTGCATATGATTAATCAAGTACTACCTGACATGAAAGGTGTCACGAAATTCGTCGACGACGTGAAGGTCTCGGGCGCTACGTTCCGAGAAACTTTGGATCGATTAAAGAAAGTTTTTGAAGCGATTCGAAAAGCTGGACTTAAGCTGAACCCAAACAAAACTCAATTTTTTCGCGAATACGCCGAGCACCTTGGCTTTGTAATTTCAAAAGACGAAGTCGCGAAGCAAAACGAGAAAATAACGAAGTTTTTGGAATTTGTTCAAAAACACACGAAGAAAGGAAAGTTCGAACTTAAAACGGTTAAGGAAATACTTACTTTAGTTGGCCTAACTGGTCTTTATCGAAATTTCATACCGAATTATATGCAGATTCTACGACCCATCTACGACCTTACCAAAGGTAACTCCGATAAGGTCACTTGGGGAGCCGAACAGGCGAAAGCTTTTGAATTATTAAAAGCAGAATACTGCAAAGAGTTCAAATTGAAACCACCACCCCAAGAAGGTGATTTATACCTCGACACGAGCGTATCTGAAGATGCCATGAATGCGGTATTATTCTACAAGGATAAAGATACAAAAGAAAAGCAAATCTGTTTATTTGTATCAATCTTATTTGAGCCACATCAGAAAAAGTTCACGCTGTTCGATCGCGAAATAATGGCTCTAGTTCAAGTTTTGAAAAAAGTTCAGATGTGGGTTATTGGTCGAAAAATCCACGTGCGAAAGAATTTAATGGCAATTGTCAATAAATATCGCGATATGGCTCAATCCCATCGTAAAGCTGCGAGTTGGATAACTTGGCTCAATTGTTTCGATCTCGAATGGTCGATGGATAAATCAAATAAACGTTTATACGATGTAAAAGCTAAAGAGCTCGAAATTAAAAATTTTTCCACCGAAATTCCACCATATGAAGTATATTTTGTCGAAGAAAATATTTCCTTGCTATATAGCAAGCTCAATGACATTCCTAAATACCAACACGGCGATGATACTTGCGCAGCGCTTTTTAAAATCCTAACTACTCATTATAACGACGATGAGAAAAAGGAAATTGAAATAAAAATGCGCCGTGCGAAGAAATTCGCAATACACGATACACAAGTATTCGAAGAACGAGTTGAACCAATGGAAATGGATGGTGAGGACATCGTAGCGATGAAACCTATCAAAAAGCCTATGCTAATGAAGCGTTTAGAAAATGGCTCTTTCGTGCCATACCTACCTGACTCGCTCTTTTACGATACCGTCGACTATTTGCATCACGCATATGGCCACCTAGGAGCGGCCAAACTAGAAATGGTGTTTCGTAGGATGTATTACCACCCTAACTCTATGCACTATATAAGAGAAATCTGCAACACATGTATCGTGTGTAAGGTTAACAAAAATTACACGAATCATAAAGTGTTGGAATACGGGCAAATTGAAGCCTATGCAATAGGCGACGTCTTATCAGTTGACATTTATGGCCCTATTCCCGCCATCACGGGATACCCAAAATACTTACTCGTAGTAAAAGACATTTTTACTGGGCGTGTATGGTTGCAGACGATGCACCATATTCGACAAATGGACGTTTGTAATGCTATGAAAACGGTGTTGGCTGACATCGAACGTAGCGATATAAACGTCAAAAAGGTAATTACCGATAATGGTTCGCAATTCATCAGCGAATCATGGTATAAATTACTCGAACATAACGATATAAAAGTCGCACATACTAACGCATACAACCCGCAATCCTCTTCGGTAGAGCGAACTATGCGAGTAATTGGCGACAAATTACGTGTGAAATTGAATAAAATTCACAACCCTCATCAACCTCATACGGGATGGCAATATTTTATTCAACAAATTCAGACCGAAATTAATAATACTCCTACCTCCTTCGGTTTTACCCCCAACGAGGCATGGGGCAGGCGAGACGATATTAACACAGGGATGCCTCACCGAAGAAAGAAATTTGATTTTCAATTTAAATTGCTCGAATTACGTGAAAATTTGAGTAAGGTCAAAGCTCCATCTGTCACACTCGCCGACAGTTTTTCCGAAAAGTTAGACCCTAACAAGGATTTAATTCTGGACATGGATAATTACGCGCGCGTAACTGCTGATGGTGCTTGCTCCAAGAACGGAGATTTAGACGCTATTGCAGGTATTGGCATCTGCTTTGCGCCAGATTCTATACGAAACGTATCAGATAGGATAATACCTACCGACGAATTCCAATTATCGAATAATTTTGCAGAATTGACAGCAATAATCCAGGCGCTGGAAATTCTCAAATTCAACAACGTCAAGAAAGTGAAAATCTTCTCTGATTCAAATTACGTAGTTAAAGCGTTAAACCATACTGTACACAACTGGCTAAAGAACAAATGGCTCAATGCGCGTAAAAAACCCGTCCATCATCGTACGCTATTCGAACGAATTTTGGAATTAAAAAAATCATTCGACAATGTCGAATTCCAGCACGTGTACGCCCGCAAGTACGAGTATACGAATATAATCGCCGACCATTTAGCCAAAAAGGCCGTGTACACACTAGAATTAGCTAAATTCCAAGTTGAAAAAATGTCGGACTGACAAATTGTTGAAACGTATATTCGAGAGCGTCGCAGATTGAAACGTATTGAAGAAGAGTACAAATTCAACAAAGAACATAAAGACCCAGATACGTTGAAAGAAGGTGACATGGTTTTGCTGACGAATCATAAATTATCTAGTTCAGATAAAATGACCGCAGCCAAATTGTATCAGAAACGTATTGGACCGTTCAAAATTTTGAAACGTACTGGTACAAATTCATACTTAATCGAACCGACTGATAATTCTCAAACGAATAGAATAGCAAATGTTCGACAGCTAACTTTATTTTTGAAAAAGGCTGAACTTGCTGAATTAGAGAATGACCCCTGTCTACGTTCATGGCTCGATAAACGATCATTCAAAGAAAAAATTTCTGAATTTTTAAACGCACACCTTATCGAAGATAACGAGATTACGTCTGACGAAGACGAACTCCAAGCGGTAGAAAAAATTCAGAAAATACACGTACCGCGTTCTAACATACAGGAAGAAAATACCAAAGCAGCTGCCGGATCGGTACTTGTTAAATTGCAAAAAATTGCTCGTGAACAACGTAGAATTTTTCGTGCACAGAAACGTGCTAAAATTCTACAGCAAAAAACCGAAACGGACAGCTCACCATCGACATCAAATTTACCCGAGCAAACACCTGAAATCATCGACTTGACTAAAAATAAAAACAAAAACAAAAAACCCAAGGTTGTTGAAAACCTTATTAATCCAAGGGAAGTACAAAACCCCATAACTTCCACCTCGGCGATAGCTCGAGTTGAGCAAAATACAAAGAAAACTAGACGCTCTGAGCGCCTGGCGGCGACGTTGTTACGTATGGGGCAAAGCCCAGCATCAAAACAAAAGGCTATTGAAGTAAATTCAATTCACGGTCGTGATTTCGAAGCAGTTTTTTATCGAAATTATTATGGTAAGGATAACGATATTAGTACCGAATATGATAACGATGACGTCAGTGACACTGCTAAAGCATCCATTCATCAACAAAATGAAAACGCGAGTGTAAGTACTGAATCGAATACTAGTAATGAGGAGAATACTCAATCCCAGAGAATAATTACGACAAGTAATACTTCAATCACGGCAATACCTAAACTCGGAAAAAAGAATAAATTGCAAAAACTGATTCGATGGGTTACGAAGAAGAAAACATTCCATCGACAGTAACAGCAACGGTTTATTTACATACACCCTCACTACGACACACACTCGCAAACGAGACCAAAACGATCTCTACGAGCCGATTCCAGGAATTTTACAACGCTGCTTCTACCCGACGCCAGCCAACCACCGACGTCCGATAAACAGTAGTGGCTGTGTTGTCATTTTTTTTTTTTTTATTATTTTTTTTTAACTATACTTTTCTTTGCACCCGAAGATGATAGATACTCGAGTGCGAATTCATAACATTCTATGACATCGTAGCGAACAGTCCAATTTAACTAGTGAGTACCCGAAAAGGGTTAATGTGCGGTTTGTTCAACCATCAAAACTGTTTTATTGACCTTTGATGTAATATTCATACACTCTTGGTATACACGCCGAAGCGGTGCATATTATTTTTTTTTCAAATAAAACGACGTAGTGAAAAGTAACTGGAAAATCATCAAGACAATGGATCAACGATTGCAAGTACCAAGACAATTCGCCCAACGACCACCATTCCTACAACTTGGACATCGCAACTTAAAGTTCAAACTAAAAGGGAGAATAATTACGAGACAAAAAGATGAGGCGATAAAAATTCAACTTTGTATTCAGCGACAATCGAAGACGTTAAACTTCACCATCGGGCAATACGAAGTATGGGTAAGAAATTTTCTACAATTAAATGCTCGACGCGATCTCCCATACTCGCCAAAATTAACGATTACTACAGAATTACACGACACATATACTCATAATGGAGAACGCGTAACAGTGATCCACATTAATGGATTACCACTCGTAACTCCATTACCTCCAGCTACGATTAACGGCATATTGCAAGACTTTGGTTTTGATCCAAACGAATTCGCCACGATTAACCAATAAAGATATCACTAAATGTAAGTTGGAGTTAACGACTATAATTACAAGTTAAATAGTCTACAGTTTATTTTATGCTAAATTTATTACGTAAACTTTCGACGTAAAGTCGCAAAAAATTCGCTCCTGAATATAAATTAGAATATCCTTTATTTGTGAATTTAAGTATACCCATAAGGTATTAGTATTCGCTCGCGAATTCATATATTAACCTTACATTAAAATATTAGAATAAGTTTACGCTCAAATTAAGATAGCCAATAATTAATTCTTTTCCTATTCCGTTATTCTTATTATGCTACCGTAAAAATTTCAACAACTCTGTTTATATACTTCACACCGAATATAAATACGATTCGTAATAAAAATCAAACCCGAAAAATACATAACCATAGACCTATCCAGTTACTTCCTTTGTTACCAACCCATTTTTTGTTCCGTTTGCTGACATTATAATTAATTTCGTTTTTGTGTAACTTTTTGATATATTTCTACTTTTTAATGTCATATGTGTTCCTATTCTATTGAATAAAATATCATGTTATCAATCTACCATTTCTTTCATTATTTGAACAAAAATTTCTCAAAACGAGTACTTAAGTACGATGAGTCAAATTAAGGGGAGTGTGTAAATACGTACATCAACACATTAATATGTGGTACAAGACGAATGGAAGAAAAATAGAAAAACGAACCTACCTACAAATTTACCGACAATAGGTACCCACCTACGTATCAATCATCACAACGCACTCGTATCTATCAGTATCGCCGAGATAAGAGTAAAATCCTAAAATACACACAAATAATGGAGAAGAATAACGATAAACTCATTGAACGAGTACAAGTACATTCAGGAAATGCATGTACCCTCGACCAATCAGAAATAGGCGATAACAAGAGGTATTTTTACAGGTATCAAGATAAGTCTCTTTCGCCAAATATTCATACCACCTACAACCGTCGAACTCTACGCATCGTATGTCATTCTTTTCTCGTTAAAATACCCATAAAGGGCTAGATAGTGCGTATTACCGGTGATTTGTGCGTGTTTCGCCCTGCCTTTGTGTGTTATCGCCGTTCCGGTGCGACAGTATCAGCAAATCGCAAAATTACGCGTTCTTATTCCAGAGATCATGAATCCTGAGTTTCGAGTACCTCGCAATTATAACCAACGCCCACCATACCTTCGTCTTGGGCATACAACTCTTTCATTTCGATTTAACGGTCCAGGTAAAGACACAGATGGCTATGAAGATGCGGTGAAAGTCCAATTGACGCACCGCCGCCGCGTACGTCGACGCACATTCCCACGCTTTGAGTATGAGTCCTGGGTACGCGAATTTTTGCAGCTAAATCCAATAACAGACTTCACCTACTCTCCTAAAACAGCATTTCGTGTCGAGCTCCACGACTTATATTGGGATAAACACCGATTAATGGTACTTCACATCGATAAACAAGCATATCAAATTTTGGTTCGCAATTCAACTATCAACGATACGCTGGAGAGGTTTGGTTATCGACCACAAGATTCTCAACGTGCAACGTAAATAAAATTAATTACCAAAAACCTCGACGGCTTGTACGGAGTACGTACTCCTATGCAAATTTGGCTCGCATCGAGCAAATGTTTGTAACGTTATTTCTGTGATTTATTTATTCTAACTGTTATTTTTTCCATAATTAAATTTTGTTTCTTTTTCGTTATTCGTGATATATCGCAAACTTTTGAGTATGAATATTTATCTTTTGTAACGATTTATTACCTTTTTCTTTCGTTATTTAATATTTAAGTACCCTGTGGATGTAATATAATTTGTGACTAATTATGTACTTGTTATATACCATTGTATTTCTATATGGCCAATATACGTTGCGTAAGGTTACTATCGTACTTAGTTTCACACATAGATACCCAACCTTTGTAACGAATAACACATCGATACCGAACAGCGAAATACACGGTCGTATTACATTGATACTGAAAACGGTATTTAAAAAGACTAATCAGTCATTGCTGCAAAATTTTACACTTCGTAATACTGAACCTCGCTTAGGATCAATTTGAAAAAATTCATCCCTTTCCTGGTTTTTCTACATACAAACTTAGTACGTATTACTGAGATCAATCGCGATCTCCCTTTTTTATCACAGGATAGACTAACTACCACGATTAATCCATCTCGGTTTGCAATTTGGTTAGACTTTTCGGCTTACGTCTTTTTACCATAAAAGGTAACGCAGTAAATACTCACAACCGAGTTACTCCAACATTTCGTTCGATTTTCACTTCGTGAGTTTAGTTTCGAATAAAGAATACGACAATTCGAAGAACAGTTCGAACCGTACAATTCGAATCATCCACTACAAATAGTCACTTTTCCTCGACTCGTGGTACTTTTTCGCATAATCTCATCAACGAGATTTCTTGATTAAATATTTGGTATTTCATATACAACCAACGTTTTAATTTTCGCATCGAAATTATACATACGGCTCCAGCAAAACAACGTCCATGTAATTGTGACTAGTAGTTCGATCAAAATTTCAAGTGTCGTCAGCGTAATTTCCGAAGTAGAGTAAAGCGGAGTCCGATCGGTAAATATTGACGTGTTTTTTCCAAGTTGCCGTACCGGTAATACAAATTTAAATAATGGATCGTCCTGCATATTTGAGCCACAACCACATCGACCTGCTCTTCATCGTCACCGATGTTACGACGACGAAATACACTGGACCCGTCATCCGAATTCAATGTAATGCACTTGGAACCATCCAATATCGATCATTTCGTATTATGGAATTCGATGCCTTTTGCCGCCGCTATTTCGGCCTCGAGGCCCGTACCATTCTTAGTATGGCTCCGCCGCAACGCCGTCTCACACTCGAAATCCATGATCATTACGATGTTGAGCAACGCCGTTTAATGGTACGCCATTTTAATAACTCCTGGATCAGCGGCATGTTTCTACCTAACGAAATTGATGCACTATTGCATAATTTTAATCTAAACCCAGCGGATTTCGCTACGAACCCTACCGCGTTCCTGGACCCCATGGATTTCGACGAAGACATCTAAAAAACAAAGTTCGGTAACCAGAAAAGCATAAATTTGCATTTCCTCTAGCGATGTAGTCAAATTATACTTTCGTATTATATAACAAAAATAATAGAATAAATCGTTCTACTATACTTAAACATGTTTCGTGTATTCTATTTACCACAAACGGTATACAACAAAACCACATACAAGTAAGTAGGTAAACAGCAAATACCCTACCTACCTAGAATGGTAAGTACCAGGTAGGTGGGTATGTAATAAAACTTGACCTACCTAGAATGGTAAGTACTAGGTAGACGAGTATTCACGTAGGATAAGGTACAAATAAAACCAAAACGGTAAGTAATCAAAAAATTTTTTCGACTAGAAATGATAACTAAAATAAAAACAATAAAAATCAACATACTCAAAATCGAGTCAGGTAAGCTTAAAATAATAAAAACAACTAAAAATGACTAGAAAACAGGAAATATTATTGGTAACCAATTAAATAGGTAAATGAAGAAAAATTCAGCGCCAGGCCAATATACACGCAATGAACGAAGATTACCGTACAGCTGAAAATCAGCCAGGTAAGCAAACTTTTATTTATGAAATAAAAATCTCATCTCTCGTGATATTTCAACATCTCGACGAACACAAGTCATAATAAATAGATCAACACCTGCACGTAGCTAATCGAACATCGGTCATCCACCAGATGCATATGCTGCTCAATAAATTTAACATCAAACTCTCAGTTTATTTGATTTCAAACCGAAAACCTCCTACAGTTCTCCAGTACATTTAGTAATCATACATAATTCATCAGCATATGGACGAGTATGTTTTTTTCAACATTTTCAACTTCGAATAGAAAATCGTACACATGCAAATGTCTTTTCAAAAGACAGTCGTATAATTATCGATTCTTTTGACAAAATCCAGCGCACCACCATCTGTAAATCAGTTGCGCGCTCGATTTTATGCGTCACCTTGAAAAAGGACCCTTCAAGGGATATTTTTACGAGCTGGACAAAAACCGAAGCGGTTTCCAAAGTTGAACAAAAAATAACAAATCGTTTCGGTAATTAAAAACAAGCTGAGACTCGTCTAAGACTCGTAAAATTCGACATTTCTACGTCACAGATCGTTTCAAAGGCAGTTAAAATATGCCTGAGAAACAAAAAAGAAATTCAAGGATAAGTTTTAACGATGAAAAAAGACCCACCACCTTTGTCCAAAGGGACTAAAACTCGCTACGAGTAAAATAAAAGAATTCTAAAAAGGGCAATAAAACAGTCACTCAGCGTCACATTTCAAAACGACCAGCAGACTTGTCGCTTAATTTTATGCACATAAAGTGCCAGCCTCGTCTTATTTCTTCGAAATTTTTTCAGCACACCGACAGGCTAACTGATAAGAGACAAAGACTACACAAACGTAGGAGTGGGGCAATTTTGACTAAATCCAACTCAACTCACCACCGAGTTTTCGCATCGACCATCACTAGTTGTTTTTCTTTGCTTTCGATACGAGTAGATATAAAATGTATTTCCTGGCACTGGAGTAAGAATTCTTACAATACTTTTTAAATTCAAAAGTATGTGGAAACTTATGTGAAAAATTTCACATAAACCTTCACATAGTTTTTCATTCAATCAAATGCAAAAATATTTACAAAACTTAGATATTGAAATGAAATGCAAAATTTTTTGCAATACTTAAACATTTCAAACAAATGCAAAAATTCTTTCAAAACTTAAACATTTCAAACAAATGCAAAAATTCATTCAAAACTTAAACATTTCAATGAAATGCAAAAATTCATTCAAAACTTAAACATTTCAAACAAATGCAAAAATTCATTCAAAACTTAAACATTTCAATGAAATGCAAAAATTTCATCAAAACTTAAACATTTCAAACAAATGCAAAAATTTCATCACAACATTACCATTATACCACTAGTTAAAGAAAACATTATCTCTAATAAAGCGATAACACAAACACCAACACCTTTATCATAGAAACTGATTCTTTTAACTAATGCACCCACCACATGTGGAGGTAGTTATTGAAGAGAAATTTTTGCATTTGATTAAAACAAATTGACATTTTTTTTTTCTTTCTATTATAAAATAAATAATGAACACTATTGAAAAGAGCCACCTTGAATTAATAAAAGATTATGTTGATTGGGAGGGAATTTCATGGTGTCAAAAACTATCAGAAGATTTCATAAGGGAATTCAAAGACAAAGTAGATTGGGAGGGAATTTCAGAATATCAAAAACTATCAGAAGATTTCATAAGGGAATTCAAAGACAAAGTTGATTGGGAGGGAATTTCAGAATATCAAACACTATCAGAAAACTTTATAAGAGAATTCAAAGATCAAGTAAATTGGGGAATGATTTCAAAACATCAAACACTATCAGAAAATTTAATCAGAGAATTCAAAGACAAAGTATATTGGAGTGAAATTTCAGGAAATCAAGCACTATCAGAAGATTTCATCATGGAATTCAAAGATCAAGTAAATTGGGAAAGGATTTCAGTTCATCAAAAACTGTCAGAAGATTTCATAAGGGAATTCAAAGACAAAGTAGATTGGAGTGGAATTTCATGGTATGAGATGCTAAGATTTCATAAGAGAATTTAAAGACAAAGTAGATTGGTATAGAATTTCAAGGTATCAATATTTATCAGAAAATTTCATAATAGAGTTCAAAGACAAAGTAAATTAGTGCGCAATTTCAGAAAATGAAAAACTGCCAAAAGAACTTAAAGACATAGTAAATCGCAATATTTCAAAAGGCTTAATTGAACATATTTTATGTAACTTAGACTCAAGTAATATTCATATTGTCAGACTTTAATGATGTGAATAAAAAACTTTTTTATGAAAAAATTTTTCATAAAAGATGTAAGATTAATTTACAACAGCTCTATTTGTGAAAGGGTTATAAGTAGAAACAACATTATAAATAGTTACAATGTGTATTACTGTATCAGCAGAAAGAGCTTCCTTGAATCTAAATTTTAATTTTACGTTTGTGGTACTCTCCTTTATGCTTTCAGGTTGGCAGGTACAATCAATAGCTATTATGGGATATTTGTTGACATAATCATTTAAAGAACAAATTGGTTTCCCTTCATTACCATAATAAGCTAGTTTGAAATTTTTAAACATTTGATAAATTTTATTATAATCATTTTCTGAACTATTTATATTTAGTTCAGTTTTAGGATAATGTTCATTATTGTTGAGAACAGCTTGAACGTTTTCAAGGCCACATAAATCAAATTGACTATTATCCACTTTGATGTTATCATTTCTATTTTTTTGCATCCCAATAAGAATAAATATTGGATTCCCATCACAAGTATATTCACATGTATACTTTTTTGTTGTTATACCAGTTTTAAACTCATATCCCCAATGTCTAAAAATTTGTGGTAAATCTTTTGAAGCCAGTATTTGTTTTAGACATTTGTTTTCCATTTCTCTTCTCAATTTTACCTGTGACATTATTAGTGCAACATCTGTAAATTTTATAGTAATAGTATGTTCATTTGCAAAAGTACTATCAACTTGAAACATATTATTATAATTATTGAGATGGGTTTTTGTTAACCTTAATTCATGTGGGACGTGAAATACATAATCCTTGTGATCCTCATGATAACCAAATAGTGTTTCTAAAGAATCATACAAAGTAAAATACCCAGATTTGTTCAGAACATTTGAGTTTGGAGAGGAGATATTCCAGCCTCCATCATTGTAAATCGAATCAGAACCAAATGAAACAATTCCTTTCATAGTAGTAACCACACCTGGCTCTTCAACTGAATCTATTATTTTATCACATTCCAAATATTCAATTTTTGAAAATAAATGTGGTAGTGGATTAGTAACAAATGATATTTTTTTCAAATCAAGTTCTGCTACAGCACTCTTGTCAGAATTTTTAGTCACTATAACAATTCCTTTCACAAGTAATCCACTTCTATGTGGATGGGTAATGACATCTTCATTGTATGTTCTTATACGAATTTTACTGTTTGGTTTATTTATGTCATCTTGTGGAGAGGGTCTGTAGACTACAAAGTCTTCACTTTCAATGTAATTTTGTATCATATTTATAATAGGAAAAATTTTTTTTATTAAAACTTGGATTTTAAAAGTTCTTCATTATAGAATTTCCCTTCAATTTCTTCACCATCAGTATCTTTAATAGAATAAGTTACAGGAGTTGTGTGAAATATTTCATCAACTACAAAAATTTCTTTAGTCCAGTTATTCTTGTACTTGTTATCAAAAACTTTTTTATATGCAAAAATTCTAACTCGATCTCCCTGCTTAAATTTCTGATTCGATTTACATTTGGGTTTATTTTTGTTAAATTTCATCAAAATTTCTTCTGCATTATCCTTATCAACTTTAATAGGTGGCATACCAATAGTTCTATGAACATCTTTTGTGTTATATTCTTCTAGTATTTTAGGTAAAATATCAATCCATCTGAAATTCTTCCTCATCTCAAAATAAATTTTCAACTTTTGATTTAATGTTCTGTTGAAACGTTCAATTATTGCAGACTTTTCCTCATTATTGGTATGATACATTTTAATGTTGTGTTTTTTCAACATTGTCTTGAAAGTTTGATTTACAAATTCCCCACCTTTGTCCACATGAAGTAAATTGGGTTTTCTTTTCGAGATTTTCAAAATATTTTCAAAAGCATCTGTAGCTGCTTTGCCTGACTTATTCTTCAAAGGTTCAATCCATACAAATTTAGAAAATGTATCTTCAACATTGAGCATATATTTAAAACCATCATTTTCTTTGGAATATTTGTCCATAATTAATAAATCAGCTGCCCATAAATCATCAATACCTTTGGTTACAATACTTCTTTTACAAAACTTTTTCCTAATAGGTGCATGTAATTCTTTAGCTTCTTCCATTTATTTATTGTATATAAAAAAATCCTTTAAAACTAGTGTTGGCCTGAGAATATTCTCAATGCGCATAATCTGAGAATATTCGCGAATATTCGCGAATATTCTCAAATGCCTGGAGAATATTCTCTCAAAAAAATAAAAATCATGACTTTTTTCAAAAAATTTGAAGTTTTTTCTACAATTTTCCACAATTTACAAGTTTTACATCTACTTTTCTTTATAAATTTCCAATTTTCCTTAATAATTTGAATCCTTTTCAATGGAAATTTGGAAAGTTTCCGATTATCTCTAAACTAAGCAATAATGTTCTAATTTTTTGAAAAGAATCTGCGGAATATGCGCAAGAATATGCGCATATTCTTGCGCATGCGCAAGCAAAAAAAGAATATTCGCGAATTTGCCCAACACTATTTAAAACTTTGTTTAAAAATTTCATTCACATTATCACAATCTTTATCAATTACTAGAAAGCCATACTTAGTTTTCCAACAAATATTGCACATTTCCAAATATTCATCAAATGTTACTAAATGCGAGACATGATTATCGTAAATGTGTCTCGAATTTCTAAGATCTTGCATAAAAATTGCCAGTAAATTAAAATTATCTCTTATACATTGTTTTGGACATTTTGAATAGGATTGAGCTAGATAAAAGCAAGAAATATTGTAATGTCTTCCTCTCAGATAGAAATTTGCTATTTTATCTTGAGGGTCTGTCAAAACATCGTCAAAAATTATAACTGAATTTGGTTTCATTTCTTCAGGTTCTTTCAAATCTTGAGGTAATATAGTACTAAAACCAATGTTCTGTTCTGACGATGTTCTGTTGATAATATCTATTATGTTTTTCAATCGAATATATTTTTCTTGATGAGATGTTTTTGAGCAAAGATAAATATGGGTATATGTATTTATTTCCATTAGAATTTGAATTAAAAGATTGGTTTTACCACAACCTGATGGACCAAATATACCAGCTCGAATTACATTTGGAAAATTTCTATTATATCGTGGACCCACCTCCTTGTAATCATAATTTTCAATTTCAATAGGTATATCACTTTTAACTACTTTTATAATACGTTTTTTCTTCATTTATATTAGGATTTTTTTTTTGTATTATAAATATGAGATTTGATTTAATAGGCGAACGTAAAGGAGAAACTTTATCTTCTTACATTCACACAATATTTAAAAATAGAGTTAATCTGTGTTCTAATAAACTCTATGGAGTTTGTTTACTCATTCTTAGTCTCTTTAATTCTTTAATGAATGTAAGAAAACATAACAACAGGTTTGATCTTGTAGATGATCAAGGAAATCACGAGGAAATTTATATTCCAGAAGGTGCCTACGAAGTTACGGATATTATCAACGCTATAAGAGATAAAAAATTCAACTCTTTATATAATGTTGAGAGAAAAAATATACGATTTGATCTTTCAGAAGATGAAAAGAAGATGATTCCAGTTCCAGAAGGAATTTATGATGTAGATAATCTAGAGAGTACAATCAAAGCAAAGGAATTTGATAAACTAAGTACAATAATACAAAAAAGGGAAGATTTACATCTAGATAAGTTATTAGATAAAGAGTGTCGTCATTACATTCACATTCCTGGAGATAAGTACAAAGTAGAAGATATCTTACAAGCAATTAAAGAGAGAAGGTGTGCAGCAGATAAATTGAAAATGAATTTGACACCATATACTCATAAAGTAAAGATAATATCTGAAGGTAAAAAAGTTGACTTTAGTGTACCCAACTCTATTTGTAGAGTTTTGGGTTATAGTGAAAGGGTTTTAGAAAAAGATGTAACACATCATTCAGATAGAATGATTGACATTTTTCCTCTTACTGCTATTCAAGTAAAATGTAATTTAGTGAATACAAATTATGAAAATGGAGAAGGAGGAGGTGGTGTAATATACTCCCACCCCTGGTCAGCTCCAACAGGTGAAAAATATTGGATAATCCCATATCACTACTTATACTATGAAATAAATACACATTCTTTCAGGGAAATTGTAGTTCAGATTGTAGATCAAGATGGTAATCTGTTGGATTTTGGTGATGAAAAAATTTATGTAGCATTGGATATTAGAGAAATGTAATTTTAAGAGAAATTCTCTTAAAATACTTAGAACTCAGCTAAAAATTTCAAACAAAGATGTCCACAAATAACTTGATTGAAATTTTGCTTTTGGTCAACATTATAATATACATTCTTTTGAAAATAGTTTAGTACTTCACTAGGAGGTCTTTCACCAAAAGAATCAAAATAAATTATATAATCATCTTTCTTGAAAAAACAAACCCAATGAGATCCCGGTCCAATAGAATCATCTAAATTGATAATCATGCTTTCATTTCTTCCAATTTGTTTTGGTAGTTGATCTTTCATAAACACTCCCCTAAAATAAGGTATACACAATTCCTTTGCATATAATTCTAGTTCCATATTGGATAAGGGTTTAATAGGAATTTTTATTAACCTCCCTTCCTCTTTTTTTTTTTTGCTTTCACATTAACCCCAGCACCTTCAACAGGTTTTCGATGAGAAGCTGGATTTAAATATAACCCCTCACCTTCAACAGGTTTTCGATGAGAAGTTGGATTCAAATATAATCCTTTTCCTACTTTCTTCATAGCTAATTTGATATCTTTAGAATTATTTATAAATTGCAAAACCTTTTCGTTGTTTTCCAAACCTGTACCAGACTTTACTGGTTCCTCTAGTATATCAGTTAGTTGTTTGTGAAGAGGTTTTTCTTCTTTATATCTTTTTTTAACTTCTTCAACTAACTGATTGTTTGCTCTATGATTGCTATAGGCATCAAAACCATTTTTAATTATGGATGATGCCGCAGCTATAGCTGGTAAAGCAGCAACTAGAGCAGGTAAGAAACCTCCAGTTTTATTATTTGTGTTGATAAATTCCAATTGTTTTGCAGACAACTTTATCTTGACTGATTTTTTTTGGGTACGCGCTTTGCTGATTTCCTTCTGTTGATATGTTGTCACTGGTAAATAAGTTTCTTTCATCACACTGTTTTTTGTTCGAATCAATTGTTTGTGATCCAAGTTTAAAGTAATTGGTTTCCCTAACTTTATTCCCTCTAGAATTAACAGTTGTTCTTTTTCATCTAAATTGACAGGAATTTTTTCATAATTTTCCTTTTTCATACCGGTACCAAAGTACCTTTTTGCACCCATGACAGCATCCACAAGCTGAGCTTGTTTTTCCAATTTTTTACTTGTATCTTTATCACGTGCAATATTTGAAGCTTCTCTCTGTAATATATAATCAGCTTCATGAAGTTCAGCAGGATCTTCCATCAATTCATAAGCAACATCATGTCTCCTAGATGCATAATCCAGTTTATTTCTTGGTTCAACTCCTTTCAATATTTGTAAAGTTGGATTTGTCCAGGGTCCAGTAAAATTATGATCTTCTAAATGCATGGGAGGTAATGGAAGCTTCTTTATTGCCCAATTTGCAACTGTACCCAACATACCACTACCTTCTTTCACTTCACCATCAAACATCACCTTGGGAATTCTTTGTCGAATTTTGTCATTCAATATAGTTTTAAAGTTGTTACTATTCATGTTTATTACAGAAAAAAAAATATCATTTCTTCTTTTTGCGTCTAATCACTTTTTTTCTAAATTTCCAAATACTTTTCAAGAGAATCGTCATCAAGAAAATACATGTTTTCATATTTTGATGCTGGGAGCTTGTTCTCCCACTTTGTGTATTAGAATTATTTCCTTCACTACTACATGGAGAGTCACTATTCATTTTATAATAGGAAATTTTTTTTTTCAAAGTTCTTTAAGTTCTTGCAAAATCCTAACAATTTCATTTCTTAAATGAGGGTTGGAATTTCCAGCTTTCTTTTCACCATACAAAACAACTAATTTATCAAACAATTCAGGCAAGTTATCCCAATAAATATATTTATCCCCAGATGTGTTGGCATACAAATTCATTTTTTTGAGATGATTTAAAATTGGTACTATTGCCTTACCATCTAAAGATCCTTTTTGAATCTCTGAGTAAATTGTGATTAATTTTTCTAGATAACTATCTATGCTATCACTTTGATACAACCCTCCCCCCTTTTTCAGATATTTATCCAGTAAAGGTTTTATTACAGAAATGTATTTGATTCCACAACTTGATTTCACTCTGGAAGATGGATTATTATTTTGTTTATAACTACTGGTTTTATCAATAATTTTCCAAAAATCCTTTAAATCTTCAGAATCATACTCATTTGGATCTGGATTTTTTAATGTCAACAACTGCCATAAACCATGAGTTCCTTTAAATTCAATACCACCTTTAAACTTGATGTTATTACCATTAAAAGTAATTTCTTCATTGCCAATCATCCATTTATTAATGTCTGGATCATATCGAATTCCAAAAGTAGTATCACAAATTTCTTTTTTATCATCAGCTGCATAAAATTGTAAATATTGTTTTGCTATTTCACCAAGAACATTTTCTTGAGGACTATTCCACTCAAGCATATTTTGGGTAGGTTGTGGGAAGGTTTCTGGAAGGTTTTGGGAAGGTATTTGGAAGGTTTCTGGAACATTTTGAGTTATTTGGTTTCTAATTTTTTCTAGTGGTGTAATGATTGGTTTAAACTGTTCTTCTAATACTTCTTGCTTATAAATTTTACCTGCTTTACTTGCCTGATACATTGCCTTCAATTCCTTTCTTATATTAACATTTTCATTTACTAAATTGTAATTATTGCTCATTTATAGTAGAAAAATTTTTTTTCCTATTATAAAATGAAGTGTGCTGGTATTATTCTGTTTACCCTTTTTGTATCAACTTTACAAGAACATGATTTATTCTTCAGATCTCAAAAAATAGTCAACAATGATGGGGTTACACTATTTTGTAATGTTACATTTTCAGAACAAGAATTTGTGTATCAGCTGGAATGGCTTAAAGATGTTCCTTTTGACATTCCAGAACGTTTAAGTATCAATAAATTTGAATATTTGAATTCAACATCGAAGAAAAAGGTTGAGGTTGTATCATTTTTGAAAGTTATAAATGAAGGACAATACATGTGTCGAATTAGAACAAAAAAATTTGGTGAATCTTCAAGTAACTATTACTATGATTATTTGGTAGTGTCGCAGCAAAATTTAAAGAGTCAACAGCATTTGGTGACAAAAACTTGGGTAAAATTGCTTATGGAAACAGAGGGAGTCAATACAAAAATTGAATGTGTTTATAATTTTGAGAAATTTCAGTCAAATAATAAGTGGTTCAATTATAACAATGAATCCATCATTTCTAATGAGCGAATTCGTACCACAGACTTGTTTATTGAAATCAAAAATCTAACTTTTACAGATCAAAATGCGTACAGATGTGTGAGTCCAAACAATGAGTTTTATACAGCTTTAGTGGTTACAAAAAATTATAAAAAGTGGTAATATCTTTTAGAACACTGTTCTAAAAGAACAAAGCAGTTAATTAGATGAATATTTCCATCCTAAAGAAAGGAATATTTTTCTGCATATTTCATCACATTCCCTCTTGTTGCCAAGTGAAATGAAATCTTCTGGATCAAAATTGTGACCATCTTTCAACATTAATTTATGTAAAAGAAATTTCATATTTATAAAGTTTTTTCTATGGCTATTTATCAAATCAAATTGATTGGAAAATTTTTCAAAATCATTTAGAAGTTGTTGTTCTAAATGGGAAATATCACTTGGTTTCTGCCCTGTTAAATTAGAATGAATTAGAATATAATCGTCATAGTGTTTATGATAACCTAGTTCTTTCAAGAAATAAAAAACAGTTGATTTTTTCACTTGTCCAAATGTAGATAAAGCTTCTTGTAAATGTATATAAACCTCTGGACTTATAAAATCAGTTTGTTTTCCTTGATATTTCTCCAAACACTTTTTGAAATTACTTAACCTATTGTAGTTTGAATTTTGTTTCTTGAAGCAATGAGGTTTAGAATTATGTTTGTAGTGAATTACCTCGGCAAAACATTTTTTGCATATTAAAATATTATCTCGATCTTTGAAAAATTCTCGAGTACTTCCACAGTTTTGACACCTTTTGGATGGATAATACTCTTTTTTTGATACATTGCATATGAGACCAAATCTCTGTGAAGCTTCCTTCATAATCTCATAAGGAATGATTTTTTTCATTTCATTCAAATATGTATTCACATTTGTTTTCATCAAGTTTTCTCTCGTTCTCAAATATAACATCAATATGCTTTCTGAAAATTGAAACTTGTCCATGTTTTTAAAATCATTCACAACTTCAGGAGAAAGAGCATCCTCAATGTTGTATGTTTTCACTCTTTGCTTAGATTCTTGAAATAATTGAATATTGTTCCTTAAAGTATTTGTTATAAAATTATCCAATTCTATAATAGAACTCATTTTATTATAGAAAACAATTCTTTTAACTATTACATTTTTTTCCTAGATACCCAATCTTTCAATTCACATATGAAATCTTCTGATAGTTCTTGATTTTCTAAGATTTCTTTCCAATCTACTTTGTCTTTGAATTCTCTAATGAAATGTTCAGACAGTTTTTGACTCCATGAAATACATTCCCAGCATACTTGGTCTTTAAATTCTTTAATGAAATCTTCAGCCAGTTTTTGATGGCATGAAATCCAATGCCAATTTACTTGATCTTTGAATTCTCTAATGAAATGTTCAGACAGTTTTTGATGACCTGAAATCCAATGCCAATTTACACAATCTTTGAATTCCATGATGAAATCTTCTGATAGTTCTTGATAACGTGAAATTTCTTCCCAATTTACTTTGCCTTTGAATTCCCTTATGAAATTTTCTGATAGTGTTTGATATTTTGAAATTGCACTCCAATTTACTTTGCCTTTAAATTCTCTTATGAAATTTTCTGATAGTTTTTGATATTCTGAAATCCTTTTCCAATTTACTTGATCTTTGAATTCCCTTATGAAATTTTCTGATAGTTTTTGATATTCTGAAATTGCAAACCAATATACTTTGTCTTTGAATTCTCTGATTAAATTTTCTGATAGTTCCTGATTACTTGAAACATCATACCAATTTACATGAGAGAGTAATAATTTAAGATGCCCCTTTTCATTATTGATCATATTATTATTTTATAATAAGGAAAAAAAAAATTTTAACCAAAGTTATTTATATTAGTGAAGAGAGAGTTTTCAAATGTGTGATAAAATTCTGTCTTTCTACTTCTAGTTTATAATGTCCCCAAGGTAAAGTTTCATTGTCAAATATACATCTCTTGTCATCAAATGGAGATAAACCTCTTTTATCTTGTTCAAATGTGTAAATATTATGATTTTTACTTTGTATAATTTTCTGCTTGAAACTCTTTGTTATTTTCTTCTCTAAGCATTCTTTATAATCATTATGGGTGATTTGATTTTTGATTACATGTTTCTTCACTCCTTTTGCTCTTTTCTTTTCATCTTCTTCAAATACTTTGATGGAGTACAATTTAGAAGCTAACCCTATGAATTCTTCAATACTTTTTCCTTTCATTTCATCTTTGAATTTACCAATAACTTTTTTATTAACTTGAGGAATACCATATATATTATTCTCAGGATAGTCTGATGTGTCAAATTCATCAATCATTCCTTTCATATCACTGTAAAAGTCTGGCGTTTTTATTGACAAAATTAATGAGTCTGTATCAGTATACAAAAGTTTAACATCATTTTTATATTCTCTCTTCAACCTATAATAGAAATCATACATCAATGTTTTTGAAATATCTAAAATAGAAACACCCACATAAATTGGTTGATTGAAATTGATGTGAGTTTTTTTCATGTGAACAGCTGCAAGATCTTCTGCAAAAAATGTTGATTTTACAAAATTTGGTTTTGAAACATACTTTGTATATTTTTTACCTTCACTAATCAATTTTATATCCACATGATTTCGCACATTCATCATTGTTCTACCAAACACCGAGTTATTCATCAATTTAAAAAAGTCTTTTTCAAATTCATTTTTTGCATTTTGTCTATGCTTTGTATTTTTATCAATATATACTTTCATCCAATCTGATTGGTTGAATTGAATAACTCTGTGAATTTTTTCCAATTTCAAACCTGCTTCAAGAGCCTGTCTAAGATTCAAATAATGTAAAACATATTTCTTCTTATCATATAATGTTGTGAATAATTTAGGAAGTCTATTTTCATCAATAATATTTTCTGCACAATAAGGTAGATCAGAATGATAATCATGTAATGTTTCTGGATAGCTTAAATCAACTTCAAACAGATATCCTTTGCTTTGGTTATCTCTCATTTTCAAAATTCTACTGTAAGTAAAATCGTTTGGATTTGCCCACCAAAACCCTCCATATGGTAAATGTTTACTCATAGCCCATCCATATAAATTATTTGCATCCAAATACTGAATGAATGTTGATTCTTTATTTTTATCAAATTTTTCACCCATGTACTTATGATTGGCTTTTTCATATCTATTTGAACATTGGGAAATTCCACCACGCTTGGCATTTTCAAACATGTACAACATGTCTACATCAGTTATCAATTCCAATTTTTGTTTTGTTGTTTTCAACATGCAATCCCAAGCAAATCCGGGGGTAGTATAATACCAAAGTGGATCTAACTTGTAAATTTCAAGTGCAGTTTTTCTGAAATTTTCAATCACATCTGCTAGCAAGAGTACATCAATTTTATTGTACAACATTGTAAACTCTTTTAGATTTTTAATGTTGAAATGTTCCCAAATTTTTTGAGCACGTAAAAATTCCTGTTCATCTACATGTTCATCATTCAAGGAGTTGTAGAAATTTCCCCTAGATGGTAACTCTTCCTCATCATATTTTTCTAATGAGTCCATATAATCGTAAGGGTAAGCCAATTTTTCAGTCAACAAATTGAACAATGAATCATTTCCAGGTGGTACTGTATTATCAAACCATTTCTTTAAATTTTTGAAATGACACATTTCCAAGTTTTTAGCCAATTTAGAAAGTGGTTCAGATAGAAATTTGTATGAATCTAAAAATCTAAGTTCTATTTTACCCTCTTTTCCTGAATAGTGTTGAAACTTTACAACTTTTGAGAAGCTGATGTAAGATTCCTCATTATTTGGAATTAGTTTTAAATTATCTGTAGTTCCAGCAAATTCTTTGACTAATAAGTGGGAATCATAACCAGAAAAGTTGTGAAACAAGACGGGTATGAAACTAGGTACATTGTAATTCAAGTTGCAAAGACTATGAGCTGCACCTCTATATTCACCTGTTATATGGTCATGATCCTGAACTTTCTTTTTATTTTTTTCTTCATCATCTAATTTCTCTTTCAAATCTAATTCTAATTTCTCTAGTCTATCAGTCAGTGTTTGATCATCATGATACTTTAAAATATTTGAAGTAATTTCTATTTCTTTTCTCAATTTATTAATATTTTTTTCCATCATAGGTGGGAAATCACTCAATTTTCTTTCACAAATATGACATATTGTTGCTTCTTTATATTCACATTTTTGTATATTGGTCAGTTTCTTCATTTTTTTACAATTATATATGTATTCATTAGCAATACGTACTGCATCTTCTGATAATTTTTCACACAATACTTGAGGGGTATTACTTCCAAAATATTCAAACATGTTCTCTGATATTTCTCCATTCTCATATAAAATGTAATAAACACAACTAATTGGTACGTGCTCTTGAATTTTTTGTGTTTTAGCATCTTCCTCTACTTTAGTTTTTTCAAGTTTTCTAAGTATACACTCAAAATCAGCTATTATTGTGAAAGGAATTTTCATTGATCGATTATAGTTTGTAAATTCACAAATGTTATCACTTTTAAGAGGAAGTTTTACTGCAACTGGATCATGTACTTTACAGCTTTCTCTATGTTCTAAATATTTAACTTCACTGTAAAAATGACAAAGGCACCTTTTGCACAAAAAATGTATTTTTTGAGTGTTTTTGGTTAATTGACTTTTAATCAATTTTGTTAGATCCTTAATCCAACAGTAGTGAGTATTTCTATCATTACTCTCTTCACATAAATACAATAAATCAACATGTTTTGTTTTCTCTTCTTTAGTAATATGTAAGGGATAAATTTTATAACGATCATCATGATGATAAACATTAATAGATAATCCACCTTCTACCAATTTCAATTCATTCACTTTATTTTCAAATTTCTCTATGTCTTTAATTTTCATCGGAAATTCAATATCTTTCAAAGCTTTATCAAAAGTTTTCTCATATGCTTTGTACTTTATTATTTCTTGTGGATTATCTTTTGCAGGATATAAACATGCTAAAAGTGACCATAAAAAGCATTTATTATCAGTATTTTTAACATTTATAATTGCTTTCTTATCTTTTAAAATTTTTGGAAGATCAATATAGGAACTTGCTCTAAGCGGGTCATATTTGTTTATATTTACTCTAAAACTATTGATTGATATTATTCGCCATGGACTACCTGTTAATTCATCAATGATATTTTCATGTCTATCAAGTACACTCTTCATTAAAGTTGAAATTCCATTTGTTAATTCACTTCTATTAGTAATTCTATCATTCTTAGTTTGCAAATGTTTGTATGCAATTTTTGTTTCATCTCGAGTGTCTACATAAGTTGCAGAAACACAAAAATTCACTTTAATACCACTATGCTTTTTCATCCATTCTTGAAGTAAAGAACTAACATGTTTTTTCATAAAATGTAAAAACTTTGACATATCTTTAATATCCCAGTTATTTTTCATATCAAATTGAGCATGTCTTGATTTAAAATTTTCATCCACAAATTCCCATTTGGGCAGAGGTAATGTTTTATTTGAGTGAAAATCGAGTAACCTTTCTACTATTTGATCTTTTCTCAACTGTTTATTAATATTGAAATTGTTATCCTGAATAAACTCAATCAATTTCTTTTTTGATAATTTCAACAATTTTTCTCTATCAATATTAATAGCCTTGATTTTATCTTTGTTCACTAACAAATCTGATTTTTTCATTTTATCAACATTTTTCATTCCATACCACTTCAATTCCGTCTTTAATTCTTTCACATTAATCTTGACTTCATTGTGTTTCTTTGTTTTTAAATGTCTGGCATAGTTCTTGTATGTAATTTTACACATACACTTCTCACATGTTCTTAAAGGTGCTTGGTTATCCATTTTATTATAGTTATTCATTTTATTATTGAAATTGATTTCTTTAACTAATGGATCAATTTCTAAAAGATGGTGTACTTCAAATGCAAAAAAATTCGTTCACAGTGGAAAAAATTCATTAGTTAAAAGAATCAGTTTCTATGATAAAGGTGTTGGTGTTTGTGTTACCGCTTTATTAGAGATAATGTTTTCTTTAACTAGTGGTATAATTGTTAAAGTTTTGTATGATTTTTACAGTTCAATTTTGTCTTTGAACTCTATTATGAAATTTCCTGATAAATATTGATGAACTGAAATTCTATACCAATCTACTTTGTCTTTGAATTCTCTCATGAAATCTTCAGATAGCATCTCATGCCATAAAATTCCCCCCCAATCTACTTTGTCTTTGAATTCCCTTATGAAATCTTCTGATAGTGTTTGATGTTTTGAAATCATTCCCCAAACAACTTGATCTTTGAATTCTCTTATAAAGTTTTCTGATAGTGTTTGATGTTTTGAAATCCAATGCCAATCTACTTGATCTTTGAACTCTCTTATAAAGTTTTCTGATAGTGCTTGATTTCCTGAAATTTCACTCCAATATACTTTGTCTTTGAATTCTCTTATAAAGTTTTCTGATAGTTTTTGACGCCATGAAATTCCCTCCCAATATACTTTGTCTTTAAATTCTCTTATGAAATCTTCTGACAGTTCCTGATTACTTGAAATTTCTTCCCAATCTACTTTGTCTTTAAATTCTCTTATGAAATCTTCTGACAGTTCCTGATTACTTGAAATTTCTTCCCAATCTACTTTGTCTTTAAATTCTCTTATGAAATCTTCTGATAGTTTTTGACACCATGAAATTCCCTCCCAATCAACATAATCTTTTATTAATTCAAGGTGGCTCTTTTCAATAGTGTTCATTATTTATTTTATAATAGAAAGAAAAAAAAAATGTCAATTTGTTTTAATCAAATGCAAAAATTTCTCTTCAATAACTACCTCCACATGTGGTGGGTGCATTAGTTAAAAGAATCAGTTTCTATGATAAAGGTGTTGGTGTTTGTGTTATCGCTTTATTAGAGATAATGTTTTCTTTAACTAGTGGTATAATGGTAATGTTGTGATGAAATTTTTGCATTTGTTTGAAATGTTTAAGTTTTGATGAAATTTTTGCATTTCATTGAAATGTTTAAGTTTTGAATGAATTTTTGCATTTGTTTGAAATGTTTAAGTTTTGAATGAATTTTTGCATTTCATTGAAATGTTTAAGTTTTGAATGAATTTTTGCATTTGTTTGAAATGTTTAAGTTTTGATGAAATTTTTGCATTTGTTTGAAATGTTTAAGTATTGCAAAAAATTTTGCATTTCATTTCAATATCTAAGTTTTGTAAATATTTTTGCATTTGATTGAATGAAAAACTATGTGAAGGTTTATGTGAAATTTTTCACATAAGTTTCCACATACTTTTGAATTTAAAAAGTATTGTAAGAATTCTTACTCCAGTGCCAGGAAATACATTTTATATCTACTGATACGTTCTCTCTTATCAATACTGTGCGTTCGATTGATGTTTGTATTATGAATCCTGAAGTGACGGAAATATTGTGTTACGTGTGCGAACTAATGAAAGTTATCATTACTATTCTCAAAGATTTAATCGAAAAGAATATGATATAAATGAATTTTGAACGTGTAAATATCATTTTCCGGTGTCGCGATTGTAATAATCCCGCGTGCATTTTTTCTCGTAAATGAGTGATTATTTACGTCCAAAATTTAAACTATTGTGCGTATGCAAAAAGTGTCGTGCGTTACACCGAATTCGCTTCCAATACAACCCGCGATACAGATCTAACGGGCAAATTTTTTCGTTTTATCGTCGACCATTCAACATCGCGGTATCTGTGTGAAAACGTATTTGCAATTTAGTATAAATTATTCGGTAATCGTGTTATCTTTTTCGTGTGTGTCAAATAAATCCACGATGGATCGCCACGATGTGCTAAATATCATCGATGATATTGTTCTCCCGTTATGCAACGAATGCTATACGCCGTTATTCAAGCAGACACCGTCAGCAGAACATCGCGAACGAAAGGTAGTCTCTACGTGGTGTTATCATTTATTACATCGCTTTTGCATCGAGAAACTATTTCGCAAAACGAACTATGTCGACCAGAAAGGCAAGTTTATTCACTGTCCTAATGATTCGTGTCACAGACAAGTATCCGAACACCAGGTGAATGCGTTGCATTTACTAACCGCAACCTTACCCTACGACGATGGTCTATCCGCTCAGGAGCTACGCGCTGATCTTCAAACGGCGAGAAACCAGCTCGCGAAATACGAAGCATCGACGTTGGAATACGAACGCAAGGTGCAAGGCTACGTTGGGTTACTCCAGTCGCGCGACGCGACAATCGATCGGTTACTCAACAACGAAACCACGCGCGCCTTACAGTCATCCGAACGCTATTCGGCTCAGGATCGATTGAAACAATCGCACCCAGCGTCATCGTCCAATCACCGTTCTCGATCGCCATCGCGCAGCCAAACATCGACGCCAAAAAAACAGAATACCGGTCGAGATGCGAGTCAATATGCCACGCAAAAGCAATCACCGAACGACTATCAGAGAAAAACCTACCATAACGATGGCCGCCCAGTCAGTACCGGAAAAACACCTATTCATACGCAGGTATCCAATCGACGTAATGCTACGAACCACGCAAAAAACTCGACACCGGCGCGACCAACACCACCGGCTCGCAAATCATCGCCACCGGAAAACGCAACGCCTATTCAAAAACCCGATATTGAATACCCGAAGAAGGTTTTTTACGCGAAAAAATCGACCATTGAAAACCAAGGCAAGAATCACAAACGATTCTTTAAAAAGTTCGGGATTACGTCTTCGGTACTAAAACCATTCTACCCGTTGAACGCATATGCAAAATACTTCACCACGCTCGGTACGTTCGTTTCCCAAGACGTAATCAGAACCGCGATTGCCGCCAAAGACGTCTTGCTTATTGGAGACGGATTCATATATGGACTTATGGATTTTATCCTGGAACACCGTAAAATTCGGCCATACCTGCACGAGGGATTATACGGACGCGAACTTTCAATCGTCGATCTCGTAAAAACTCTCAACGGTTTTTTCAACCTACCCCGTCGCGTCATGATTGCTATTGGTACTTTCGACGGTTTTATGGGAATGCCAGCATCGGTGTACCAAGACAAATTTTCACAACTGATTCGAATTCTAAAGAAAAAAGGAGTAACCGAACTTTACGCAGTAAAATCTATGCGCTATGAAAATCAAACCGATGTGCAGTACGCGGAAATTGACTCGACGATCAGGGTAAACTGGCAGCAGGTGTTCGGCGGAAAGTATTTTATAATCGAACCATACAAATTTCTACCGGAACAAACCAAATGCGATGAAAATGGACCCTACCACGACCGCCAAGACTATTCTAAATTCGCTAAATGGATGTGTCATCAATTCATATACGCGCGCGACCAATCTCTCAACTCGCCAGATGCGGTATTTGATAATAACGCGTCCGGTGATTATGACTCCAGGTCAGAACACTCCGACTCGTCCGACTTCGCAGTATACGATACCGAGAATTCCGGTGGGAAAGCACCCTGCAATTCACCTGTTATTATTGACCCGCAACAATCCGATAGCGATGCACAAACCGAAGAAACCGGAAAAGCTAAGGAAGAAAAGCCACCAACTCCGACGAAACCTAAACGGAAGTCATCAGCTGGCACCGTACCATTTTCCAAATACGTCTCCGTCGCAATAGTATCGCCACTGCCGGCCGACACTGCATCAACATCTAACGCTGCATCGGTCCCTGAGCAAATATCATCGACCTCACCAATCCCTACGGACCACAGCATCCCAGATAACGAGATCATTCGCCAGCCATCGCGCACCGAAGAAGAATTACTCAATTCCGACACGAGTATGCATAGCGATGACAACCGCAATGACGACGATACCGTTATGGAGTAACGCTGTGAGTAATTACTTTTCCAATTCTGCTCATTTAGCTAAAAATAAAAATTCGTAAATTAAATTATTCTAATGTTCGCTACTCGCGATATACCACCTAGAATTGGAAAAATACGGTTACATGTTGTTTATTTGGGTAATAAATTAATATATTTCGAAGACCTCAAATTATGTTCGATAATCGTACCGATTTTACATCTTTTATATCGAGATACTCCTTAAGCTACTTTTTGTTAAGCGTTCCTAAATGATAAGACTGAATTTTTCTTTATTTTTATTTTTTCCATACAATTATACAGAGCTTTCTCGAAGTTATGCGGCGCGAAATATTTATCGTTATCGTTATAAGAGTATACTTACTCACCTAGTTATAGTCAAAATCAAAATTTTTTTTTCCTTTTTTGTTTGTTTTGGTATCGAACGACTTTGGCATGTTTTATTGTTTAATTACGACTTTTTGTACGTTAATTGTTACGCGTTTTTGGTCTTAATGACCAACTATTCGATACCTTGTATATACGTTACGCATTATGTTATGTGTGAACTGATTTTTTTTCTGTTATGTAGTTTTTGAATTTTTTGTTAATTGTACTCGACAATAGTTTTGTGTAAACCATATGTAATCCATAATGATGAATTCTGTGTGCCATATCTACAATAAAAAGACAGTTCAAGATAGACTAACTTTATTGAAGTTCAAAAGTTCACAATTAGTATTAAGTAACCTTACTTAACTATATTTACACATAATTAAACCACGGATTCGATGCAAATTACTGGCAATCATAATCTAGAACATAATACAGAAATATCATATTGAATTAATCCAGCTGCTACGAAATAGATGAAATAGAATATTTTCTAATATATCGAAATAATTGTATACAATAGTTCGACGAATTTCTCACCTTTCGTGCACGAGTTAGCTTGGCAATTCTTCATCATGACTACATATCGTAGAAAATTTTATGAACTTGCGTTTTGATCATCTTCTCGAGCCATTGGAACATTTTTCTGAAATCAAAAAAGGTACCAGTTCAGTCTTCTTCGTAATTTGGATTTGTTTGAGCTAGTAGGTAAAAAGGTTTTTGAACTACGTTCATACTGGGTTCATTGAACCTCGTCCGTCGTTTTGGTAATCCAGTGGCTCGCAGCTTCGACTACCTGGGTACTTACCACGCTAGTGGGTTTGAAATTTTATTGAGTTTACTCTGCTCCTTTTGTTCTCACCCGAGAAACCATGGGGGGCAGCTGATAGGTCCGTAGCGGACAATTGGCTGTCCACTATGGACGAGTTACCGGTAAGGCATAGTCGAGCCTTTGTTCTACCGTGATTTGCTCAGCTGGTTCACTGACCGCTAAGTAAACTCACGCTGGGGCATATGTTAGACTGAGACTTATGCCTATATCCGGAAACTCGTAATATTAGAGTATTTAACCCTTCTATTTCGGGTAACACTGATTGGTACAGTCGCGAAAGAGGTTTAGCAGCATCTTTTGCGACTGGACCAATTCGCAGTTCATCAACGGTTGTCCGCGAATCGCCAAGTTAATGTGCCTTTTAGTCTTTGTGTCCTCCGGGTCCAAGTTAAAAGTTATTTCGTAGAATTAATTAGTGTATTTAAGTGATCCCTCCAAATTTGTACAATATTTTCCCTATTTCGCACGAGTTCGTGGTGCATTTTATGAATAATTATCGATTATTGACGTGTATTTCTGTGTGATTAAACTCAAATATAACGAATTTCGTCACGTATTCGTGTACTCTTTGTTAATTTATTATATTCGTCATGTGTAAGGTACTTTTCGGTACTGTGTAGGTGAGCTGGGGTAAGTACTTATTTTATGCCAACTTGCTTTATTCGTCATACCTTTCATACGTGTAATAGTATATTACACCATAAGGGGCGAAAGTGGACGTTTTAACGACGAGTATTGTTCACTGAGCGAGCCGAAGGCGAGCGAAGTGGACGAGTTTACTGAACGAACCGAAGGTGAGGGAAGTAACTGCTACCGAACGAGCGAAGCGAGTGAGGTAGCAAAATTTACTCGTCGTTAAAAAGTTCACTCTCACACCTTATAATGTAAGATATTTTACATTACGAATTATAAGAAAGTATACGCATTCGTCGCTGCTATGTGGGGACCATGGTATTCAGTTGAGTCTTGAGTCTCTGCAGAATACAGAGTATAATATTGTGCAAGTTATTAATTTTAATTACATGGGTAATGAAATATGTATAAGATAGATAAATCGTTATTCAAACAAAATTCGAACAAACACAGCACATGCACATGACGAAAGAACTGACCATAACAACACACTTTTGACTTCACAAACAACAAAATAATTCAATGCTTGATTAACGCAAAACCCAGAAAAATCTCAATAATCTCATAACAATGTGTTACTCATGTAAGCCTACTCGCGTTCGTTATCTTTTCGATAGGTTTCGGCTGGTGTTTGGTTAACGCGGGTGGAAAACTTCTGTACGTGTTTAGTTGACGCGGGTCGAAAGTGCCGGGATGAAAAGAGGGCTTTTCGCCCCGCATAGAAGGGGCGAAAGTGTGTACTTTCTTATCATGAGTAATGTAAATATAATATTTTATCAGTTGCACTCTCCAGCTAGTTGTCACTGTTGTAAAACAAACCAAGAAAGTGAATTCGCCAAAAATATTACATACACTGAACGAGAACTGGTTTTATGATTCATTTTACAGCTGTTTTACTGCTCTTTTTTGCCATAACCCCGATTGATAACAAAAGCGAGATAAGAAAAAGTCGTTGAGAACACAGATTTATGACTTTGTCTTTCATTGTTTGAATTATGGATTCGCAAAAGCCTACGAAAATGTCATTGGTACTTGAAAAATATTCGGGCTAGTTTTATTAACGCGGAATTACCGGAAACGTTGTATTTAAGAAATTTCGTATTGATTTGCGAAAAGGGCTGATTTTTCTAAGCGATGAAGTCGTGAAAGAGTTTTGCTTTTTTGCTGCCATTGGTGGGAAGAAACAGAACCGTAGACCTCAGCGATGTCCTTGCACTTTGTTGGCATTTTCAAGTGCGATTTTGTTCTAATTTTTCTCCTTCAACCTATTTTTCGCGGTTACTTTTCAAGAGGAAAACAAACTTCCCCGAGACTTTTAAATTTTGAAAATTTTAAAAATTCATTTTTGGGCCTCGAAATGGTTTTAATATGCAATAATTTTTGCGAAAAATCCGTGCAGGTAATTTTTTACCATTTGGTCCATTTTTTCAGGAAAAATCTGCAATGCGTTTCCTTCCTTTATTCATTCGTGGAGAGATTTTGTTGTAGGTATCCAGATTTTCCGATGCTTTCATCCTTTATCTGTAGATTTTTTTGTCTGGAGTTTTTTCCTTACCAAATTTTTCTGCTTCAACATTTTTCCATCCCTAGATTTTTTGCCTCCAGATTCAGAGTTAAGATTTCGCTGGCTAAAAGATCGAGAAGTCGGCTTTCTGCAGACTTCTATCTCAAGATTTAATATCGTATGTAGCTTTGTGAACGATTAATTATTGTGATAATGGGCTATAATTAGATACAAATATCCGCTATTTTTAGAAATGTACCAAAATTGTAGCTCGGATGATACGTTCTTTCAGTCGACTTAGTTTCAGCCATATACTTGAGTCAAAGCTGACGAATGTTGTAAAATTCTCTTAAAAATGGCCAGCGCGTGAACGAGAAATTGAAAAATCAGACCTGTGACACGAATATACTGCTGGGGCGGCTGACTCTAAATACTCGCCGAAAGTTCCTTAAAAAGTTCACTCTATTCAAAAGGCTAAAAAACTGATCAATTCTGGCCATCGATTTGGTTTTCAAAATTTCAACCTCACTGAGCTGCATTGCAAGTTATGACACGTGGAAATACTCAGCTTCATATACGTAAATAAACTTTTCCAATGAAAAACGAGTCGGATAAGAGAACTCAACGGTATAGAAAAATTATAGATATTTCGATCGGGTTTCTATTTTTATTTTGAAAAGAAATTAAAAAAATAACAATTAAATTAAATCTCGTAACACGCGAATTTTCCCAACGTTTTGTTCAAGTATAAATTGAAATTAATTCATTGTATCGAATTTCGCTCTTGAGGCGCTTTAATGCTTGCGACTTTTTTGTGTATGGTCTGATCTAACGATACTTATGTACTATCTTGACGGAAACTCGATGTTATACTTTTGGCTGTTTTAAAGTACGCCTTTGAGAATAACATATCTTGTTGAGAGAGAAAAAACTTGGAAAAATTTTCTTTGCTTAACTCGGCTTGTATTGAGTTTGAATTTTGACTTGTCTCTAAGTGTTTAAAAATCGCGAGTGTTAGAGCTTGTTCTATTTGAAAAGTTCCTTTTCCGGATCGGCGAGGGAAAAGTTTTCCCGAAAAAGAAACATGCGTATTGGTTACGAGAAATTTATAATTCTATCATTTTCTCGACTGATTTCTCCATTTTTCTCAGTAAGGTTACGAGTTTGTTTTGTAAATAAAAAAATCCGCCATCCATGTTGCAATCTCGCAAATCGTTAATTTAATTTGTTAAAACGATTCTCGCCAGTCGATATCTCCAATTCGCAACGATCTAAGATACGCGTGGTAACAGTTGCTTTGCGCGGCGAAAAATTCGATGACGGATAAAAGTCCACTTTTGGTAATTAATTCGGTATTCCGGCCGAATCGAATGAGTGGGCGCGGTACACGTTTCACAAAATGTAAATTTCTTGAATCAAGTCCAATAGTAAATTTACAACGGCAAAAGTTTACTGGGCAAAAAAGAAGGCAACCTTTGTCATAAACTTTTCGCCGAGAAAATGTCCGCAAAAAAGCTTTTCTTTTTATGGCGCACATTTTTCGACTCCGGCGCGTATTTTTTTCTGGTATGCCTTTGTTTATTTCAAGTTTCACTTTTTTTTTTTGTTTAGACGGAATAATTCATAGACGTTTCACTTTTATCGAATAATTTATACGTGGCGTATTATTTATTCAAAATGTAAGAAAAAACAAGGCGAGAAAACTGATTCAATATGTAGCTTTCAGTATGGAAAAAATTCAATTCTGGAAACAAACCTTATACTCAAAAAAAAAATTGAACGTCGTGTTCGTAAATTTAGGAAATTAAATTTTCTCATTAATGTAAACAATGTTGCAAAACGTGAAATGTTTTTCCAAACGGTATTTTTCAAGTCCAGTGAAAATTTCGTACGCCATTTCCGTAGATATACGTATTAGTTTACCTTATTATCACAAAATAGACGTAACAATCTTAACGAATCAGAAAGAAAGGCAACACAAGGAACTTGTGAAAATCCTCTCGGAAGAAAACTGTTATTGTTTCCGAACTAACAAGTCGATAAAATTTAACGAAGCTGCTGAAAATTGCGACAAATTAGACAAATATCTTTCAATGGCGTACTTTTTGTAATCAGCGAATTTTTAAATTCTAATAAAAATAAACAAAACAGCTTGTTACTTACGAATGTATAGTTATTTCCGTAAAAAGCTTTTCGCTTAAAAGCAATACCTCTGCAGTAAAGGTGTATTGATAGAACTTGGCTCTTGTATCGAACTATCGAAGCCGACTATAGATAAAAGTGTTAATCTATATTACGTCCTGGGTGTTTGTAGGTGAGGTGGTTTTACAGAAACACCCTAGGAATTTGGGAAATCTTCAACGTTGATACAGAGAAATGAGGCTAAATTTAGGCCTCTTAACGTATTAAAAAGCCCGAATACAACAAACCTAATGACTGGAAGATTGATGTTTAATGAAGTATATAAGACGTATAGATTATTCGCGGTAGAAATTTTTTAATAGTTGAGCAAATGAAGTCTGATAGGATGTAACTTTTTATTAGATTTATGCATGAGTGATACGATTTGAGCTGTTTTCAAACCGTGAGAAGGTAAGGTCGCAACGAAATAAATTTGTTGATTTGGGAAATTTTCTCCAAATTTTTTTCTCGTCGTTTCCGAGAATTTATTGCAATCAAGTTGCCATTTTGGGCGAATCATACAAATACTTACCTACTTAAGCTTGTTCGTTGAATTCCTCTTTATTTTTTGAAAAGGTAAATCGGATTTCGACCGTAGTTGACCTTCAAATTACTTCAGTCGATCGAATCATCGCAACAGTATTTTATAATATCAATTTTAGTCCTGCTATGCCTCCATAACATTGTTTTGTAATAGGCCGTATAGAATTTTTTATCGAAATTTTGTTGGAACATTTACTAAAAAGTTGTCGTCGACGATGGAAGAAAAATATTTCAAAGTTTGAATTTTTCTTATCAAATTGTGTACATTGATTTAGAAAATTTTTATAGTCGTCCTAATTTTTTTTAAATTTAAGAGAATTAAAATGAATGAAGGATGAATTTATTTTTCTTGCAATAAACTAGTTATCTGAAGTGATTCTATATGATTGGATAAGTATACTTTTTTCTTTGAAAACATGAGAGATATAAGGCGGAATGTGTGTTTTAGTGAGTTCTTTTTATTCTTTTTATTTTACAAACAGATAGGAAGAATACTGTCTGGGAAAAATTCTGAATCCCATGGTCTACTTTGAAAAAATGGTGATGGAGCAGCTATGAAACTTTGCTCGATCACGCCAGTGGATATCTGGCAACAGAACCCAATAAAAATGGGACGAAGAAGTCTTTTCTATGTACAAGGAAAGTTTTAAATCGTGAATACTCGTATGTTTTTCGGCAAGTTTCTAAAATTACAAATGATTTTTCCAAAGTTACCTACCAATAAATCACGTATTGCTAATTGATTTTTTAAAAATGATTTACGAAAAATTATCTGATGATACCTATTATGTACCTAGGTACCCCATCTAAAATTTTGGCTTATATCTGTTGTCCAGGACCTCGAGAGTCAGTTCCCCATTTATTGTATGTAGATATTAAATGCCACAAAGTTGAAAAATGATCAAAATTGAAATAAAAATTTTTCGTCGTGTTTTTACCCCGAGACTCGGAGGTTAGGCAAACATACTTACATACGTGTACTAAGAATGTTCTGTATGGTTTCTGAGAAGAAGGCTATTGTAAGTTGTTTTCATTCATCCTGAGAATTTTATTTTGCAAAAACCTTGGCATTTGATGTGCTCAGTGCTTAAGCGGATTGCTTTTTTATTTGCACTGTATATTTTATTTAGCAGTTTGGATGTTTCATTGAAGAATCTGTGAAGTTATTAAAATATAGACGTGTTATACCTTCAATTTTTTGGAGAGGGAAAAAGTCATGTACTGTATTGAAAAAGTTACTTGGTTTGTAAAAATGCCAAGAATTTGGTCTTTTGAATTTCAGAAGTATCCATTTATGTTATTGTTCCTGCTAGAAGCTTGTTTTTGGATTATAACGTTGGATCGCATCGTTCCAATATTTTGATACAAAGTTAAATGTTGTAATTCATTTTGGCAATTTTTCAAGCGTATTCGGAATTCAGATTTTCCATAGACATTATACTTGTAGGAATATGGACTGCTAGTTCAAATCGACGACTTTTTCCCCTGCTGTTCTGGAAAATCAGGAATTGGACCGATTTGGCGCATGTTAAATTTTTACTACATACTTCATACGCAACTCACAGTGATCGCAACGACATGTGTGCGTCTATACGCGTTGCAAACACATTGCGCATGCGCTAATTCCAGGTTTTCCAAAACAGCGAGTATCAAAACCAGGGACTGAAAGCTTCAAAATGAAACTTAACTTTCGGCTTCTAACTTCCAAACGAAAAAACTGAAACTTTTGGCTTTAGCAATTAATTCGGCTATCTTTTGGCTAGCTTTCGGCTTTTCTAAAAATCAGCTAAAGCTGAAATTTTGAATAAAAAATAACTAAGCGCCGTATTCATAGATGTTACATTTGTTACTTATGGATCACTTGTCTAAATGGTGAATTTTGATTCAATTTTTCCCGTAAACGAATGAAAATTTCACATTTTCAGAATTATAAAATCGATACTTTGGAGCCAATTTCTCAATTTCTCAACAAAAAAAATTTCAAAAAATGCAATCAAAACCATAAAAAAAAGCTTGGTAAAAAGCCATATAAAAATAAATGAAACTTCTAACTGGCTTTTGACTTTTTCAAAATGAAACTTGGCTAGCTTATAACTTCCAAAAGTTGATGACAAATATGAAACTTTCGGCTTCTTTCGGCTTTTGGCTTTCAGCTTTCGGCTAGCTTTCAGTCCCTGATCAAAACTCGCTCATTTTTCGTGAAGAACTAACAATCCATACATTCCATTTGTATAAAAGTATAATGTCCATGGATTTATCTATACGGTCTTTTGTTCATTTTATTATATATGCATCCAGAGAGTTGAATCCGTTTGCATTGAGCTTCGCTTTATTGTTTTACAGTTGATGATTTTTTTGTGGTTAAAAGTTTCGGAAATTACAGTAAAATTATACTACAAACATTTAAATCATTACTCCCGTTTTTTTCAGTGCAGTAAAGCTTCCTTTATAATTTTATCACTCTCGTGATGAATTGAAAATCACAAGTTTTCAAAGCAGGTCGTTGAAATTTTTATAGAAGTAGTGAATTTCTTAAATAAATATTCAGGAAATGTTCGTTGTGTTAATAGTCATTTTTGAAAAATAAACGAAAACTTGACTGAAAATTTGATGAAAAGTAGTGGGTAGGAGTGCAGGAGAGGAAAAAGCCAGAAAAGTTTGAGGTTCAATTATGGCAACCAAAAAGCTTGAGATGTAAAATATCTACCTACGCATCATGTAGCTGGTTGAAAATACGAGTACGATGACGATGTAGGCTTAGGTGGTGATTTTAAGATAAAATTATGATTTAAATTTGCTGCATTACGATGAATAATAAGTTGAATTTGACATTTAAATGAAAAAAAAATTGTATTTCTATGTCTAGTTCGAATCGATTTATAAGGTAAAAAAATTACGCTGGTAATAAAATACACTTTTCATAGGACGAAAGAAAATTCGAATTTAATTTCCAGCCATTCGATGGGGGAAAAAGAAGGAAAAACGATGTAAATATAACGCGTTTTGCGATGATTGGTAATAAAAATATAGTACTTGGTATAGTAGGAGAAAAATACGGCAAATAAAAAACGAATACCAATAATTTGAATTTCCATTTGGAAATTTGTTTCACTTCATCAAAATACATAAGGAAGTTCTTTTCTCGACTTCGTGCTAAACAGCATAACGTTCAATTTGAGATATATTGCGAAGGGGAAAAAACCTACACCTTGGTATCTCTGTCTCGAGTATTTGCATTACGAAGAAAAATATATGTACCTATTTACGTTTAGTACCTACATATGTAGAACGCGGAACGTGTCGTGTTGACATATCATCCGACAACAATTAAAATCCATTTATGCATGTATGTATGTAGGTATTGTAGATAGGTACATACCTACATAGTGCACGATTCATCTGGCTGAGGCAGTATAGAATGAAAATGGTAACGTAAATGCCAACAGCAACAATTACCATTATGAATTGTCCAAAATGTGAAAAGTTAAATTACCTGAAACAAATAAGCGTCTCCGAAAGCGGTGCTCAGGCAAAATATATAATCTCTTTTTGGGTGTTCAGGAATCGGTTGCATTATGGCGCCATCCACGATGATTAAATGCTTCGGAGCAGCATCCGGCGAATGTCTTTCTCTTGAGTCGCACGGATAAAATAACAGCGTCGTGCCTTTCAGACAGACCCAGTAACCTTTCCAGCCTCGTTTTCTCGCTAATTCTATTTGTTTCTTTTTTCTCAGCAGCCACTTTTTCACGCTTAAAAATCTGCAAACAAAAATTTACCCACAATAAGTGACAGTTACGTGTGAGCGGGCCCATTCGACCGAATATTTTTTTACCACCGAATTGTCGTCTACATTTGCACGTATCCGGCGGTTACATTATTTATTGTTGGCGAAAAAAAAATGTATATACAATATAAATTCTATTCGAAGAAAACACGTATGCGGAAAATTACGCGCGGTGGAATAACGCGTAGAAAAAGCTTAATAATTATTATATTATTACGAGCAATGGTCGTGTAATTCTAATGCCCTATTTAAAAGGCGTTCCCCGCAGAATTTCAATGGTTCGCGTACGTGATATACCAGCAACAACGTTACCACATTTTGAATTATCCCTAAACAGAATGCCGATAAAGTTAATCTTCATTTTTATCATATTCGAGTAATTATTAAATAAATAACGCTAATTCAACTTATTTTTCGTTGCACTGTGGAAAAATGACCGATATTTTTGCCCGATGCTTTAAGCGTTTCAGTACCTACATATTACGTGTTCGCATTCTGATACGAGAGAAATTTTGCAAACTTTGAACACGTTCGTGTTTTTCTTCCTTATTTTTTCATTACCCATTTTCGTTAGGCGTTAACAAATACGCGATATACTCATTAGGTTTCATTGAAAATTTAAATTTAGATTTTAATCTTTTGGGATGTCACGTTTCGATTATACGCGTAGCCAATCTTATATATGTATTCTTCAACGTTTCGTATTGTTTAGTTCACAAATGCACTGCCAAATTTACGGCGAACTGAGTAGGCAATCATTATGGCTTATTATTATTCCGGGCATACAACGCTAGATAACTATTCTAGTCCTAAATTCACATCGTGAGCGTTATGTGTACATAGTTTTTCATCTAGCGTCTTATTCAATGCTGTATTTTTATTTCCGATGTCCGTACAAATTTTGATGTTTTTGGGCTTGATTACAAATGTGATTTATTATGCCGTTTTCTATTTCCTTTTCCGATCGTAGAAGATGAAATCTCCTTGCTTACATTTTTGATAATGATTTTGTTTGCGCAGAATTTTGACCTAATTGGGTATGGGTACAATAACCTTCTTCCGTATGTACAAAGAGAAAAGGGATAAGGGTTATTTGAGAATTTATCATAGGTATAGGGAGAGGTACCGCTCGCTGGTACCAGTTCTCGAAATTTTCGAGTGAAAATAATCGACGTTTTAACCAACACTAGCAGCTTCAAACTTTTTTTCATTTTTGTTGTAGGTATTCGAAAGGGAATTATTCTCAACCCCTCTTCTCTTATTACCATCTCGTCAGAAAATATCGTACAGATATTGCGCTATGAAAAATAAAAAAAAAAAATCTCGATTTGTTTTCAGCTTTATTGTGGTTCCCGGCTCGAGAAATAATACGAGATTACACAAAAATTAAGCCATTTCATCGCGGTAAAAATTGGTCATTTCAGATTACAATATTATCTTAATTTGAAGAAAATCGTTCTAATTTTCATTCGAGAAATACATTTTCTGAATAAGTAGGTACGACGAGGAAAAATTAGACTAACCATTTCCTTATTAAAAACGTAGTCAATTTCTTTTCCAAATGGAATATGCTAATGAGCTTGGTTTGTTGGAAAAATATCAAAAAATAGGTTGCATTTAAAAAATTACAATCTTGTTCTATCTTATGCAAAAATTAACATATTGTAATTTGCTTTGTTGGTGGAGACAGAAATCTTAATTAAGTTAAGTTATCGGAGGTCGATTTTCCTCTGAGGCTCTGAAGGAAAAATGCAGCAATCAAAACGTTATAAATTCGCTTTTTCTGGTACTTATTTCATTAAAAATCGATTGAAAAATATTTTCAAATCGAAATATTTTTCGTAAATAAATTTCTCGTTAAGCTTTGAAGAGCGAAAAAAAGAAATCAATGAATCGTGATTTTCAAAAGAAAAATTTCTCTATAAAGATGTATTTTGTTGAACTACGAGTATAAAACACAACGTCGAAAGAAATAATCGAATTTGAAGTTAATGAAATATTTTCTGGGGAAAAAAGTATGAGGATGCATCGTCGAACAAATTATTTACGACGTTTGAAACGTTTAGCGTTCCGAGTACCTACATGGTGAAAATTCCTAATGAAATTATCATCGTCGGTAAAACACCTTCGTCCAAATCCAAATATAGTAATTTGATGTAATTATTCGATTTGATAAGGAAATGAAATTCGCCCATTCTGAAAGAATTATGGTAATTGGTTGTCGGTGAATTTTAGCTCAGCAGCATGAAAACGTTGATTTTAAACTAATAGATTTAAACACGATGCACGTACATACGTACTACCTACCTACCTACCTACCTACCTACCTACCTACACGTGTCAAATTATTTCACGATGCGAGTCGGAAAAATGATAACTTTTGACACCTGTATCTTTCACCTTTGCTTAAACACTTGCTCGTAAACGAACGGTTGAAAGGTTCACGAACCGCAAGTTGAGTATCACTTTGTTTCGGTGCTGCGTTAAAATATCGCCGTGAAAAACGTCGTACGATAGTTATATTTTTCAATTTTTTATGCCCTTTTTTCGGCGACAATGAAAAAAGCATTTTTGGGTGTTAATATTGTGTAAATTTTTTTTTCACATTTTATACTTTTAAAAGCTGCGAATTTTGCGTACTTTTGAGCGCTTGCAATAAAATTTAATTCAACAAATGCGGCACGCCGTAAAAACTACCGAATTCACGGCTGCACGAGTCGAATTTATACAATCGAAATGCCATCCGCGGATACAACCTCGAGAAGATATTCGCTTTCGGCTAAAAACTCACCTTAAAAATGATTTTTATCCGGGAGCGAGACCTTATGGCGAGAAACTCTCCGAAGTATGGAACATGGTAAATAAAACAAGTTCCAAAGAGGTGGTACTTGGGTGCCACTTTTGCAGCAAATAAAATAAATTTATTTCAATCGCACTTCTCTCTATACTTGTGTCGCACGCCCATAATACATTCTTATTACCATCAGCTATCGCAATTTATCCTCTTACTACCTCCTACATATCCCATTTAAAAATAAATTCTTGTTATACGCGGGAAAAAAAACCTTAGGCCACGTTTTCCCTACTGTTAAATTATTACTACCTTATTTGCTCGGTAAAAATTACGATATCTCATCGAGAGGGGATGAGAGAAAAAAAAACATTTTATTACAAAATAGTGAAACCACCTTTTCGTCTGGATTTGATTTAAACTCTAGCACATTTCCACCTTTATTTACTTCGTATGGAAATTTAACCGGTAATATGTTAGCTCTTTTTTTATTTTCTTTATCAAATTTGTTTCCCGTGCCGTTGTATGTTTACTTCTAACAGTTTGCTTCAAGGTACATACGTATTCGAGAGATTTTTCTACTTCTGCAGACTCGTAACACCGCATTACTTCTGCAACAATTACGCTCTGACGTCAGTCTAGTCATCAGACTGAAGCGTATTTTATAAGTGATATTCGTGCGGAACCTTTTATTCATTTTACTATTTTACTAATTTAATTGCGAAGGGTACAGTTTTTTCTTCTCCGAAACCATTGTACCTACAAACTGAACTGTGTTTTGTTTTAAACCTCTCCTTGGGCGCTTGTCTGATTTCATGTGTACTCGTATGTAATCAACGTACTTACTTTCTATATACACTAGCTTGTAGTTATACATATGTACAAAGTAATGATAAGCTTGATATTCTGTAAGGGAATTTTGTAATTTTGTGTTACTCGTACTTTGGCTGTTCAATTTTTGCGTCAGTTCGATGGTTGAAATAGGTAGAATGATTGGAGGAAAGGGACGTGGTTGAACCAGAAACGCATTAAAACAATCATATCATTGGTGATTTAAACCTCAAAGTGAGCAAAGTGGAAAAAGAATTATGGTAGTGCAGTACCTACATGTATGTACATATGTAGATAAAAAATTTTGCATAGCTTAGGATATTTGAGCTAATTTTTTTGAATAATCTTGGACCCAAAATTGAGTCAATTTTAATTCTGCCAAGAATATTGTGGTAGGTACATATTTTCTTCAGTCGAAGTAGGCTGAATTACCCATGTTGACAGGGTACCAGTGGTTGACAATCACCTTTTTCAATCAATGGGTGCTTGTTTGGGAAAAGGTATCGAGAGCGTTTGGAAATTAGGTTCTAAATGTGTCAGCCACTGGGTTGTTAATCACTGGAAATCGTGTGTCAATTTAATTGAGGAAAAAATGCAGTTTTTTCGATAAATAAACTTCACAGATTAATTATACTGATGAATTAGGGTGAAATGTGGATCAAAATGTAGCAGAAGGTCAGTCCCAAATGTTCTGCTGGAAAATTTGAGAAAAAAAAAGATTGGCAGAATATGGAAATTTTTAAGAACTATGGTACATGGAAATTTGGTTCAAAAAGGTGCAACCACTGGGTACTTTACCCTACATGATCTGAAAACTTGAAACCTACCTCGTACTTTCAGAAAAATGCTGTTTTTCAATATCATTCCTTTCCATTCATGATTTGCTTATCGATGTTGTACCGGTAGGGGATGCGCCCGCAGCTTCCACCTAGAGGGAAGTTGTGTTCCTGTCGGAGTGGCAGCACTGCTTACGAGTAGTGCACTCTGTCGAAGTAGTTCGAGACGCGCCACTCCGAGCTTTGAGCTTTGAAAGCTCGTTAGGTATATTTTCACTGGTGCTAGCGTAAGGTAGCAAGTTCAGAGCTTCCGCTTGTAGTCGATACTACAAGTGTATTTTATTTAATAATGTGTAGTGTATTTTATTATAAATCTTCGCGTGTGTTATACCAGAGAAGTGAATAAAATATTACGAACATTTAGCGGTCTTATGATCATTTATGAGGTGTCTCAACATCGCTGCAATTTGATATCTTTCGCAAGGATATCGGGCAAGTTTAGGTTCCCTGGGCTTATTATATGCACGCTGGTCTTGCGGAGGTCTCCCTCAAAGTAAAGACCTCCCAAACCACCACATATTTGGCGCCCAAGCGTGGTTCTCTAACCCAGGGCTTTTCAAAATTGCATTTATTGCAATATTTAGGCGCAAGCAGAGACGTTTTAGTCGAAAACGAGGCACACCGCGTGTTCTCAGGCCTAGCCTACAATTGCGCTCGTAAGACGCAAATTGCAATTTATTGCATTGGAAACTAGTTTTCCATTTGAGGTTTCACCTCACAGAGACGATTCGAAGAAATCGCGAATTTTTTTTATCGTTTATTCGGAAAAATTTCGGTCCAATTTGGTCAACGAGGCGACCAACCAGTCAACCAGGCGACTGCAACAATCAACCAACGGTCAACTTGGCGACCGCAACGTTCATCAGAACAGGTACGTGAGTTTTTATTCTCGAAAAAATCGCGAAAAAGTGTCGAAAATCGCGTAATAAATAGAGCTTTCATACCAAGTTCGACAAGCTTTGGTTTGGAAAAACCGAGCACAGTTGAACAAGCTTGACACGAAAGCTCAAGGTCAAGCGCCGAACGTTGTAAAAGCTTGTACCACGTACCTGAAACAGAGAAGTTACAAAGTTCGATAATGGCTACGAATAATTTGGAATATTTATCGGATGAATTTCTTGAATTATTACCTGAACGGATGCGACGATTATATGAGATGACGGCTGAAAATAATTCTCCAAATCCTGGAATTGACAATTCGCGACGATCCAGTTTTCCATCGATCAACTTGGATACACGTGTGACACAATTGCGACCTGAAATCAGAGAATATGACAGTGACGGCGTAAATCAGAGATGTGTAAATGAAAATCAGAGATGTTTAAATGAAAATCAGAATAACGGAAAAAAGCAGCTGAGACGTTCGACCAGAAATGCTGCGAAAGATGCTGATTTTCGACGCCGTGAACAATTAGGAATTCAAAAAACACCCAAATCGAAGCCACCTAAAATTAGAGATCGAAAATTATTGCGCAGCTTGCACGAGAACATTTTGGATCAGAGAAGGGAATGGCGGAGTGCTGAAATTCGGATCGATTCCCAGGAATATCAGGAAGCACTCGAAGATGGTGATTTGGATTTTTTAAAAACTGACTTAGACGAAATAGATGCGAATGGTGCCGACGAAGCTATAGCTGGAAGCAGTGCACTGATGTCAGGATTCGAAAATCCTGATGCATCGATAAACCAAATTGAACTGGAGTATGAACTCGAAGATGAAATAAACCGATCAGAGAGATGTTTAAAAAATATTGCTGAATCCAAAATGGCCCAAATTTGCAGTTTTGATCCTGTGAATTTTGAGAAGAAAATTGATTTGAAAATTGAGAAAAAGCCTGATGAGCAATATCCAGCACCATTATCTCAGGACGAGTTAATTTTTCGAAAATGGGCCTATGCTGCATCTGATAATCACGATAAAAATGAAGACACCATTAGTAGTCGAGTAGTTGACTCTGAAAAGGCGATTTCAAGAACCAGAGAGGATGTAGGTCACTTATATCTAGAGCTACGTGCTCAAATGGCCAGAATGAAATCAGATCTCAAAAAAGATCACGAGAAGAGGATCAATGACCTAAGATCAGAGATGAGAACAACCTTCAGAGCCTACAGGGAAACTACTGATCGAGTACTCACCTCTCACGTGCTCATTATAAACAAAATGAAAGAGAGAAATATGTACATGAGTAATTTAATGCATCAGATTCAAATGCAGTACTTAGAAGATCAAGAAAATATGCAGATCGAAAGAGCCGAGTATTTATCATGGAAAGATCACGTTGATGGTTTCATAGCAGAGCTTCATGATCCAGAAGAACCACCCTACCAGCCCCCTGTTGTGCCGACAGTTGTGCACAACGTAAACAGTAGCAATGCCGATAACACTGCCAGTCGCAGCAGTGTAAATCCAGGCAAAGGCGCAGATCTTTTCCGAGGAAGGAGAGGATCTAGAGATCGATCAAGGTCCCCCGCCCCCTACAGGGGCAACACCGATAACGACAGCCGCAGTAACGAGAGATGTGGCAACAATGGTAGCAGTAACAATAGCTATCGAACGCATGATAACAGACCTAATCGCGATAGATCATCGTCAAGAGAATCACGATCAAACAGAGATGATAGAAACAACGATCGAGACCATCGAAATGATCGAGATAGCAGAGATTACCGAAACAACGATCGAGATAACAGAGATAATAGAAACAACGATCGAGGCAGCCGTGATCGACGAGACAGCAGAAATGATCGAGATAACAGAGATGATCGAAATAGCGATCGAAGCAGTGATTATAACAACAACAATCGTAACAGCTTCGACGGCAGCAGTAATAGCAGTAACTATAATCGCGACAACAGAGATGATCGACGAGATGATCGACGCGATAATCGAGCGAATGATCGACACGGAAACGACGACGATCAAGAAGTGCAGATTGATCCTAGATGGATTCAGGCTGAACGTGAGCAGCAAAACAACCCCCCAGAACGTAAACTGAATTATAGAATCAGATTTGGGAATTCAAATTTCAACATAAGACCAGACAGATTGCGTGAATTTGGGGTAAGATATTCGGAAGATAATAAGTACCAAGTTTACAACTTCTTGCACCGATTTGAAAGACGTATGCAGCCATACCAAGTATCCCAAAGCCAGTATTGCGATGCCCTAATGGTCCTGATTGATGATAAGCTGATTCATATGGCACCTTGGAAAGATTTGCAAGAAAATAATACTGATTATTACCAATTGAGAAAAGATTTCATCGATTGTGCTTGGGGTCCTCAGAGACAAAATGAGGCTAGAAATCACTTCAGAAATATGCCAGTGTGCAAAACATCTTCGACCACACAATGCTCAGAATTGATGATATGGCTGAAAGTGCTCAAAACAACGAATTCACCATTCGAGGATATCATTATGATGATATACTACAAAATGACACCCAGTCTTAGACCACGTTTTACTGAGATTGAATTGCAAGATATCAACATTTTCGAGAAAAGACTGAATGGAATGACTCGTGTTGAAGAGTTTGCTCAGAGACCACCTGAACCAGAAAGGCCTGCTACTCAGACTCGAAATGTGCAACAAAGGTCAGAGAATCGCCGATCCAGTTTTGGCGGCACTGATAGGCGTTCCAATTCACAAACAGTGCGGAATAATATCAATGAAAACAAAGGCGAGCGCACAACTGACAAGTATAAAAAGCATAGCTACGATAAAAACAAAAGTCAGACCAAATCAGAGACTGCCAAAACTTACCAAAAAGACAGAAAAGATGAGTCTAAGTATAAAAAACCGAAGGAAAAGACACATGGTGTTAATCAAATAAACAAGGAAGAAACACCATCAGAGAATGAAAGCTCAGAGGAGCAACAGTCCCCCCCTACCTCACCTGAGGGATCAATTGATTCAGCAGGATTGCCGTCGGGAAACGAGTAGCTGACGCGTGCAAATTAGCACAAGTGGAGCAATTCCATGAGCTACCACAAGAAGAGTTTGAACTCATTGGAGATTCACTCGCTGTATTTTTAGCAAATATAATACCACGACGAAGGTCTGAAATCACTCAGCCTTATCTCAAAGAACAGATCAACATCAGCGATCTGAAAACAGCCATCAGAGCAGCCACCTTTACGAAGAAAAAAGCCATTCTATCACTGGCTCAATATGAACTGAACTACTCAGACATGGCTTCGAGTGTTGTGAAAAATTATGCAAAGCAAATTGTGGAGAATTTAAAGCAGAAAGGATTTGAGAAAATTGTTTTGCTGTTTCCACTGGTAAAGCCAAAAACTTCTGCAAGTAATCCAGTATCAATGGACAAGTACTTTGCATACAGAAGAGCGCTAGAGTCACTGGAAGATGATGTTGTGTCATTTTGGTGGTCTCCTGCTGCCTTATTTTTGGACTTGAAAAGAGACTCACAAGATCAGTCTAAACGTCAATTTCGAGTTGATAAAGATTACAACATGATGCCAGTGATGCATAAATTCCATTTGAGCAGAAAAAATGGCAGATATTATCCAAGATTTGCACGCAAAACAGAGTTATTCCAAGAGATGGATAAAATGTACAATTATGATTGGCATCAGAAGAAATCTCCTGAGAATGGCACTGAGCAACATGGCACTCAGACTGAAGAGAGTAGAGAAGTTATAACTGAGGAAGATGGCTTGCAATATGAAATAGTAAAGAAGAAAACCCTGATCGAAAAGAAAAACTCAGACATTCCTAAAAACATCGAAAAGGAAGTCGCTGATGCTGTAAAGAAAATAGAGAAGTTAAAAAAGTTCATGAAACCTCAAGCGCTCCAAAAGCTACTCAACAAGATAGGAATCCCCTCCCCTCATGAGGAGGAACGAAACTTATCAGAGACGTTGCAAACACCTGTTAAATCCGCTGGGGCATCAGAGAAGTTAAAAATAACAGTCAATCACGTGACTGGGGCAACGCCTAAGCCCCCCAACACAACATGTATATCTCAAAATTCAACACATGTGCCTCAAGACACAACTCAGAGTGCACAACCGACAGCAGGAACTTCAATGAATTCAATCCAGCAACCTCTTACACCTAAACCACCGCTACGCAGAGAGGAAATTGAGGCTCGAGTTAGAGAGCAAATCCTCAGAGAAAAAGATAAATTTGACACGTGTGTAGTGCCACTTACGATGGATGGCACCACCTACCCAGCGCAGCTCGATACAGGGGCAACCCCTAATGTAATATCAGAAGAAACTGCGAACATCCTGCTCAGAGATCACTATGACAGCGTTCAGTATATCATGCTGAAAAAACCTATTGTGTGCTGTTTAGCTGACGATTCAAAGGTAGAAACATACAGATATGTGATTGTGCCAAAACTCAAATTTGGAGATTGCGAGCTCAAAATTCCATTTTATATTATGAAAGGGTGTAATCAGACTTTTATAATTGGTACCAAAACCATGAAGGTACTTGGAATTAAGACTGATGTGGAAAACAAAAGAGCCACATGCTGCCCTCCAGGCCAAGAGAAGATTGAAACACTCAACTTTATGACTGAGGAGGAGTACAAAAAGAAGATTACACTCAGACGAATCAGAGTAAAGAAAAAGAGCGTTGAGCAAATTGATCACATATCCAAAAGAGCAAACACAGCTGATAAGTACCAGGAAATGGAGCCTGAAGATGTGGACGATGGTCCAGAAGTATTTTTGGAAACACTGAGATCGGATTTGGAACAAGCTGTAAATGAAGAAACCATTACGAAGAAACAGGCTAAAAAAGCATTTGACATACTCAAAGAATTTGCCTGTGTGTTCAGCAAGTATCCGGGAAAATGGACAGGACCGCCGATGAAATTGAGATTCAAGGATCCCAAGAATATCAAAAGATTCCATGGTCCGAAGTATACTCCATCTAACAAACAGATGCCACTCGTGAGAGAAGCTCTCAGAGTGATGATAGCCAAAAAGATCGTTGAACCTTCGACCTCACCTTACATCAATGCGCTGGTAGCAAATATCAAGAAAAATGGCGAGGTGAGATTATGCTTGAATCCTATGGAATTGAACCCTATACTCGAAAATGACTACAATGAAGCTCCATTGCTTGATAGAATTATAACAACAGACGGACGTGCCAAAATGTACTGTTGCCTCGATTTTGTGGCAGGATTTTGGCAGATGGTACTACATGAAGCATATAGGAAGTATTGTGCTTTCATAGTAGATGGAGAAGTCCACCAGTTTATAAGGGTGCCATATGGATTGAAAGTGTCATCTGCGTTATTTGTGAAAATGATAAATACTATCATGAAAGCAAAAAAAGGCAGAACGAAGTACGTAGACGATGTGCTACTCAAGGCAATGACTTTCGAAGAGATGATGGAATTACTAGTTGATACACTGAAAATAATCAGAGACAATGGACTTAGGCTCAATCCAAGAAAATCAAAGTTTTTCAAGAAAAGTATCAACCATCTTGGTTTTCAACTCCAGCCTGGGGCAATTTTGAAGCAAAATAAAAAGCTCCAAAAGCTTGATGAATTCAAAAAGAAGCACACCAACAAGAAAGGCGAATTCAAACTCAAAAATGAAAAAGAAGTTATGGCATTTTTGGGAATTGTTGGATTCTACAAGCGCTTCATCGCAGATTATCAGCAGCTAGCAGTGCCACTTTATGAAGTGACTCGAAAAGAAAACTTCAAGTGGGGTGAAGAGCAGCAAAATGCATTAGAGATGTTGGAAAACGAGTATCGTAAAGAATTCAAATTAGCCACTCCCATTGATGGTGCAGATTTCTACCTAGAAACGAGTTTCACCCAAGATGCCATGAATGCGGTGGCATACCAGAAAGACAAAGATGGCGTAGATCACGTTGTGCTGTTTGTGAGCAACACATTTAAAGAGCACCAAAAGAAGTACACAATAATAGAGAAAGAGATGTACTCACTCGCGAATGCATTAAAAAAACTCGAAATGTGGCTTCATGGATATACTGTGCATGTCAGAAAGGACATAATGTCAGTTGTGCACCGATTTAACACATTGGCTCAAATACATCGCAAAGCAGCGGCGTGGATAACGCATTTTAACTGCCACGACCTTGTTTATGACCTGCCAAAAAGAGTTGGAAAATGGTGGGATAGACAAGCACCTGAATTGACCCTATACAGCACGAATTGGACTCATATGGTGCCACTTGGCGTTGTTTACAAAGATTTGGTCAAGGAGCAGTTGATTGATTGTCTTAAGAGGCTGGACTTGTACCAAAACAGAGATGAAAATTGGTCAAAAGTCATTCGGAGACTTCAAGCAAACGAGATTGACATGACTTCCAAGCAGAGAAAAGCGAAGAAACAGCTCGAGAAAAAATATGTCATTTTGGAAGAAGAAGAAGGTGTCAAAATACTGTATCGAATCAGAGAAGATGGATCTAAAGTGCCATGCATGCCTGATGAATTGTACAAAGATACCATAATGTACTTACATGAAGAATATGGTCATGTGGGAGCTGCCAAAATTGACTCGATATTTCGACGCATGTATTATTCGCCAAATGTGCCAAAATCTGCAAAATTGGCCACAAGCGAATGCCTCGATTGCAAGCATAATAAGAACTTTGGGCAGAAAAAGAAGCTAGAGTATGCTCAAATTGAGTCTTATGGCATAGCAGATGTCTTGTCAGCTGATTTAATTGGCCAAATCGCCAACAAAGCCAAGGACCCAAAATACATGCTAGTAGTAAAGTGTGTATTCACTGCCAAAGTGTGGCTCAAAACCCTGATTGTGGCTACTAAAGAAGAGGTCTCAAAAGCGATGAAAGAGATACTCGAAGAGATAAAGAAACTGGGGCACAAGGTGCGCAAAGTGATCACTGATAATGGTACTCAATTTGTAAGTGATACTTGGAACGATTTACTCAGGTCCTACGGTGTGAAAATTGGCCACACTACCAAGTATAATCCACAATCAAGCTTAGTGGAAAGAACAATGAGAATAATTGGCGATAGGCTGAGAGTAAAAATCAACCAATCAGCAGAGGACTTCGATTATACTCATCATGGTTGGCACAAATATGCCAAGCAGGTGGAAAATGAAATAAATAATACACCTACTGAATTCGGAGTGAAGCCAAATGAAGTTTGGGGAATTCCTGATAACTTGGCTCAAGATTTGCCAGTACCTAACATTGGAATAAATGCCAAATTCGAATTGAGTAAATTACGAGAAGAGCAACGTGCCAATAATGTTCCATCTATAACGTCAGAAGAAGCTCTAAAACTCAAAATGGATCAAAAAAAGCTCATTGTTGATAAAAAAGGATTTGTCTGGGTAGCTGTAGATGGAGCTTGTTCCCAAAATGGCACAGATGAAGCAATAGCGGGTATCGGAATCAGTTGGACACCTAGTGGAGACTTCAACGTTTCGGAAAGAGTTGTGCACCCAGAATACAAAAATTCGAATAATTTGGCAGAAATCATTGCGTTGATAAAAGCGATGGAAATTGCCCTAAAAAACCAGATAGAGAAGCTCAAAGTATTTTCGGATTCTAACTACTTGGTCACTGCAGTAAATCACAATTCAAAGAGATGGGTAGAAAATAACTGGAAAAACACCAACAAAAAACCAGTTCATCACAAAGCAGCATTCCAGCAGGTCATTGAACTCTCTAAAGAATTCAAGGAGTTCGAGTTGAGACATGTAAGGGCGAGAAAATACGATCATAATAATTTCGTAGCTGACAAATTGGCCAGAAAGGCTGTATATACCCAAGAAGTGGTTGATGAGAATATTGAAAATATGACCCAGCAGCAGGCTTTAGTGAATTTCATTCGCGAAAAAAGAATGCAGCAGAGAATAAATAATGAGGTCGCTTTCAATAAATTACATGGGCCCCCTACCATTTTTGAAAATGGTGAATTGGTCATGTTAACTTCTCATCGTCTGTCATCATATGAAAAAGGACTTTCAAAAAAGCTATTTCAAAAACGCTATGGTCCATATACAGTTGAACAGCATGTAGGTAGCAATTGTTACATGGTCAAAAATGTAGCTGACCCTACCGACGAGCAGATTGTTAACACTCGCCAAATGACGTCATACCTCAATAAAAACCAGTTGGAAGAGCTGAAAAATGACCTAAAGCAGAGATCAAAATTCGACAACAGAGATTTGGTGGAAAAAATCAGAGATTTTTCGAAGAAAAAAACCACAAATCAGAGTGCTGAAATGGAAGAAGAAAATACTGATGAGGAGGAGGTCGATGACCCCAGAGATCCGGAATATTTACCAAGAGGTTCGCGAAAGCAGCCTGAAAAAACCCTGGAAAAAATCCGCCAAAATTGCGAAGCAGAGAGACCTAAAAGAGATGTTACAAAACACGATGCAGAGTTCCGCGAGATAAAAAAGAGATTACGAAAAAAGCTCCCCCCCCTCCTAGAGAAAAAGCTCGAAGATTGTCTCAAACAAACGTTTCCGGACGAAGAGGAGTACAAAGAGAAGAGGGAAGCGGCGCGGGAGAGATATGAAACGCGTTCGAGAACGAAGCAGGTACCTACCAACGCTGAAAGCTCGAACTTGCGAGATAAAAATGCACCGGATGGCCGTGATAATCTTCGTAACAAAAAGAAGCGAAAAAAGACCTTGAATTTTATTCACTTAGAGATGTTGGAAAGTTTCGAACGTGCATATTTTGTGAAAGCTTTCACGAAATATCAATCCAAGGCCAAACTAAGTGAGAAATGAGCTTTTGTTACGTTCATGGCCAACTACTTTTAGCGTTAATATACTTTCATCTCCGAGTGCAACATTTTTGATGAGATTAAAAGTAAGATAATTTTAGCTATGTGAAAGTTTATCTTTAAAATCGCCATTTTGAAAAACTCATCTATTGTTATGGAATTTCCGATACACAACTGTAGCATTAGAGCTTTCATTCGTTGATTTGATGTGCTCAGATTAAGTAGTACTGTGTATTTTTCGCGATAGTTTGGGAATTAGTGCTAATTTAAGCGTTGTTATTCATTTTGTTATTAGAATTTTTTTTTTTTCAAAGTTGCACTTCGGATAAAATTTAGTCTTGTTTAATTTATGACTAGTTTTAATTTAATTTATTTTGACTAATCGTAACTATTAGTTCACATAGGTTTAGAATTTTTTGTAAATAATTGTAAATTTTTTTTCTTTCCAAGAGAAGTTGAAAAATCGTGTGAGCATGTGTTGGGGAATTTTGAACGAGTAATTTTTCACAAAAAATAGAGATGTTCAAAATCCAGGTTCGATCACAGGTCGAGAAAGGCGCAAGAAGGTTTTCAATTGCGAAAAAATGAGAGAAAATCACAATTTTTGAACTTGGAAAATTTGCAACCGGCCAGCTGTCAGTGTACATAGACAAACGTTCCCAGCTGTGTGTGGGGATAGCGACGAGCGGCTAGCTGTCCGTGACGATAACACGGAATCAACGCAACACAACACGAGAGAAAACGAACGCGACACGATCTAAAGCTAACAAGATCATTTGGTACGCGAAAATAGAGATGAAAAAACGGGGTACTTACTGCAGCAGAGATGATAAAAAAGGATTCCGGTTCCAGCTCCGAAAACTTCCAATTTGGAAAAATGTCAGCTGGCTGATAACAGAGAGGTTGAAAAATATCGCCAACATGTTAGAGAAAATAAAATGAATCGTAACCAAGATTTAACGTACCTGTAATTTCTCTGATGCTTTTCCGGTCATCGGAGTATTTTTCCGGCATCTCTGATCAATTGGAATTACCAATGAACTTTGGATCGTTTGCCCTTGGTGAAAACAGTCATCCCCGTTTGGCTCCAGTGAGCTTATTTCGATGCTGATTGAATCCGGGAAAGTTGCTGTAGAAAGAGAAGAAAGTCCCTGTTTAGTTCAACATCAAGAAATACGATTCGGAACGCGTAATTAATTAAAAAAGTACCTGTTAATTGCTCCAGCAGAAGAGTTCATCGATCTCGTGTTGGCAAAGCTTTTGGCGCAGTTTTGGCCTTACATCGAACCAGTTGATACGCAGCTCAGCGCGTGTTTTTTGCACAATTGTAGATTTTGATTCATTTTTTATCTATTTTGAATTTGTACATTTCTCTGCTTTTTATGTAAATATTTTGTGTTTGTGAATTTTGTAGCACTTTAGCGACTAAGATGTAACCTGTTTTAATATTTATATGACAAATTGTTTGCATCTAAGGTAATTTTAAGTCGCTAGTGCCGTGAAAAAACAGCAGAGACGTTTAAAAAAAAAAAAAAAAAAAAAAAAAAAATTGAAAATTCGACTTGTTGGAAGTCATGGATGGATGCCGAAGAACCTAGCTATTCAACATCTTGGAAGCTGCGGGTTCATAGAAGCGGGGCAGAGGGGCCCTACCGTCCGTTGTCCGATTGGCCAATTTTTGGCTTCAATGTACCAGCATCTCCGATGTCCACGCTGTTTCAATGGAAGCGGGGCATATGTACCGGTAGGGGATGCGCCCGCAGCTTCCACCTAGAGGGAAGTTGTGTTCCTGTCGGAGTGGCAGCACTGCTTACGAGTAGTGCACTCTGTCGAAGTAGTTCGAGACGCGCCACTCCGAGCTTTGAGCTTTGAAAGCTCGTTAGGTATATTTTCACTGGTGCTAGCGTAAGGTAGCAAGTTCAGAGCTTCCGCTTGTAGTCGATACTACAAGTGTATTTTATTTAATAATGTGTAGTGTATTTTATTATAAATCTTCGCGTGTGTTATACCAGAGAAGTGAATAAAATATTACGAACATTTAGCGGTCTTATGATCATTTATGAGGTGTCTCAACATCGCTGCAATTTGATATCTTTCGCAAGGATATCGGGCAAGTTTAGGTTCCCTGGGCTTATTATATGCACGCTGGTCTTGCGGAGGTCTCCCTCAAAGTAAAGACCTCCCAAACCACCACAATGTTTTTATTGGCACCAGCTTTCTAATAAAATTTTTGTACAGCAAAATGCACTCCTACAAATATGCACTCGACTTTTCCTAATTTCGATCCCGTTAATACGATTAAAATGGCGAAGAATGTGCACAATTGCGAAATAAATTTGCGAATCGATACTTTTGAAGGAACAAGGCAATTTATTTCTTCTTTATTCCATACCATACATTGGTGGGCATTGTAAGTGGGAACATTTCACCAGACTGGATTTTTTTTTTCAACAATTAAATAAATCTCGAGTTATTCATTTCCATAAACCAACAATAAATTCAAAAATAATTTCCACCTCTTTTTTATCGGCGTTAATGGCATTAAAGATTCACGAAGGCTACCACACGAGTGGAATTTTTTCTGGTAAAATTCCAAAATATTTTACCGACATTTTCTCGATCCAAATGAATTTTTCATTACTTTTTGGATGAGATGAAAAACGAAAAACCACGACGTATGCGTGAAGACACTGATGCAAGAGGGGAAAAAAAGGTGAAAAAGTTTTCTATTTAAGCGACTTGGAAAAAAAATAAAGTGTGAGAAAATACGACTACATTTAAAGCACATAAGCGACTCGAAGGCGAAAAAAAATCCTAAATTTAACCGCCATACTATACGTAAATTTACAAGGCAAAAAAGTTAGCAGCTTTGGTGTGTGTGTTAAATGTAGTAAAAAAAATTACGTGAATTCAAATAGTATGTCTCAGTTTTCGCGTTACCCAAGTGTAATACAATATAAAAATCAAACCGACGGAAAAAGTGAAAATAGAAAAACGAAATATTACTGTAAAAAGAGTCGAAGCGAAATACCCGCTCAAGTAAGCGAGTTAAGTACACGGGGGTACAGCATATACTCTCCATGTATTCCATGTATAGTATACGAAAAGAGGAAAATGAAAAAATAAAAACATATCGGAAATTGGAGCTAAAAGCTTTAAAGTTATAAAATTATGAAGCTGGTTGTAATGGGAGAAAGAGAGCGGCATTGCGCTTGCATTTTTAGCTTAAAAGTAAGTAATGATTTGTGCGGTTAACCTGTCAGTATATGTGCGGGAAACATATTTAAGGATTTATTCTTAAACTGCTAAAGGGCCGGGAGTTCGTTTAAAAATGTTTATTTGCAGCCTGCAATGGCGGAGGGCCAGGATAGGAATGATAGTATCGTTTCCTTTCGCTCGCCGCTAACTAAAGATTTATTGACTACGGAGTTTCCATGGATACATTTTGCCCAAATGTTTTCGTTTCGCATCTATCCCAGCTCACGACTCACAGGAGCCGTCTCACCCTGGCATCTTACAAAAAGCAAAAAACCTGCCCTGCCCCGCCTCACTGTACCCTTCACTACAATTTCCTCACATATGTCTTTATAAGTTTTCCGCCTTATTAGAACCACACTAAAGAAACACTTTCACCGGTTACGAATTATACTTACACTCACGTATACCTACTTTGATTCGATGCATCTTCACAGGTTACAGTGCCTATCTACCAACCCACCTACACCTACCTACTTATTTACTCCTTTTATCACATACTATACTTCTTCGTCTTATATGTATGTAGTACCTACTACCTATACTCTTTTATTGCGTAAAAGCCTTTCGGCCAAGTACGATTTTTCAACTTTTTCCACCTTCTCCTTTAAACACTCGTTCTCGTCGTATAGCAAATACACGCGTTTATTCAAATTTAAAACCTTCTCCGATTGGCTGCAGAATATCTATCGAAAATGTTTAATATTTTTATACCTCTCAAAACGTTATACTATTTTTAACATCGTGATAAAAATCGCCACCGACATTTCCAACTATTAGGTACTTGGAAATTCAATGTATGTGGTACGTGAAAGCTACGCTTTTTTTCTCCTTCTCTCCATCTCCTCGTCGCATAATATATTTATATGTGTGTATGCGATGCATATTATGTTACTTCTACGAGGTTTATCGGGTTTTCTCGCCTTCCTGCCTCAAGTACACATATACCAACCAACATTTCGAGATTCGGTTTTACATGCAAATTATATTTTTTTCCATGTAAATAAACACGAGTAAAATTGAAATATGAATCGAACGACGTGTTTTTTTTGTCGCATTTTTTCTCCCCAAATCATACATTCACTCTAGAGATTGTATCTATATTACTGTATGAATTGTTTGAGCATGTATGTGTATCTGTATTGTACAATTCACTTATTGTAGATATGTTACGTATAGACATGTTGAGATAACACCGCGAGTATACTTTTTCATATCGCAATACACGATTAAAAAACAGTCTAGAGAATGGAAAATTATTAAAGTAGATAGATACTACGTAGTACGTACATTTTGCATCTGCAGGTTCCCGTTTGCGAACCATGAATGGAGGACCTGACAGCCAAAAAATAAACCCGTTTGCGAACCACATTAGGATGAAAACAGAAAAGAAAGAGATCCACTATGCTCATACTTATATTTCGATTCAAAATGTACCCATTTACGAACCAAACCCTAAAAGTAGGACTTTTGCGAACAACCTGTTCTCCTTCTGCGTAATAATTAGGTAATGATAGGAGAAGCTATGGTGGTGAAATAAGGTCTTTATGTGAAAATAATCGATATTCAAGTACAGTACCTTACCTATCATATTGCGATTTTGTCTCATTTAAAGAGTGAGGGGTGCGATGGCGATTCAGAAATTGCGTCAGAAAGGCACCTAACCGTAAGTAAAAAGTACGTTTCATCGGTTGGTTTGAAAAATTCAACTTTCGATTTAGCTGAAATTCGGCTCGCTGAAAGTTCATTTCAACCACACCTCAGAACTAAAATTTTCCTATTTTTATAGTCAAGTTTTCAATTTTTTTGAACAATTTCTCGTAAGTTAGGTATATTTGTATTTGTCAAAATCATGAAATTCGTCTATTTCTGTTGTCATTTTTCAACTTTTTTGAAAAATTTCACTCGATTTATCAAAATTATAAAAACTGCTGTTTTTTGTAAATAATTTTTCAATTTTTTTTTGAATAATTTCACTCGAATACGTCAGTTGGCACTTTCAAATTGTTCTAAACAGTTGGAAATTCTTAATAACTTGTACCTAATCATTTGTACCTAGTGTTAATTATTTATCTGGTTGGTTTTGACTTGCAATTCAGAATTTGGTAAAATGTCAATTGTCAACGTTGCCAACTTCTTCCAAAAAAGACGAATTTGCCAACTTTTCGAACTTTCCAGATGCCCAGGGGCGGTTGAGCTGCCCTCTGCCCCCTTCGGTTTCGTGCCTGCTGAGTTCTTTGTACTGTGTATAGATGAAGCCAACTTAGCCCCTAATTCTTTCTGAATTTGTTCGATATTCATTTTTGGACTGTTCACAATTACTTCAGTGGACTGTGTTTTAATTTCCATGGCCTAAAATTTAAAATATTAGGTATTATCCTCATCAGAAACTAACGAATCGCACCTGGTGGAAGGAAACTGAAGAGAGAAGAAGAATAATGCAACCAACACTTCTCGAATACTTCACTCATTCGAAGAGAAGCAAACTAAACAATAAAAAAAAATCTGTTATATCGTATCCTTTCACACAATACCGCAATCAAGCGACGTTTTTCCACTTGGTCTACCTAACGTCTAGACAATTTTTCATTTTGTTATATTTTTTCCATTAATTCCACCTCGAAGTTTCGTCCCGTCTGTAGCTGGGGATAAGTATTTGAAAATCGATATGTACCACATCAAAGCGTCTAAGTATTAATGTTGCACATTCATCGTCCACTCTCATCATTAACTATTTTTATAGGCGTTGGTGTGTTCAAAATGAAGCTCGAATTATGTTTTGGAGTACAGTACCAAATGACGTAGTATGTGCCATAACGGGGTTTAATTTCGTTTTTGAATCAAGATTTTCTCGATTTTTGAGCGATTTTTTTCATCATCTTACGAGGTTTTTTTGTTGTGCGAGAAACATTTATCATGAACGAACTGTCTAGATGTTACGTTTCGAAATATCCGTATTTTTTATTTCATTTTTAAATATGAAAAAAGAAAGCGTCAACTTTGACAGACCATTAGTTTATAACGATTGCGTCAAACGACACTGATATTTGAATAAGAAATGATTTTTTTTCCATTTTGATTCGAAATCTGTGTGATGAGATTCGCACATGTGCGTCATAGCATGTATACCGCTTTGTCGTTTATATGTACCTATGCAGCTTTTACAGCGTGCGAGAGATGAGTGGGTTGCTACGTATTTAGAAGTAGTACTACAGCCATACGGAATAAAAAATACCTAGGTACATAGTTTTTGAAGTCCTCAGTTGTGATTGTTCGCTGCGGGAAGATGATTTCTTGGTAGGGCACAATGCTTACCAATAGATCAATCCTTTACATTTCAACTTAAAAAAAAAAAAAATCCGATTGGAGTAGAATTTGTACATTGTATGTACATTGTACATATCTACTTATTTCATTATTTACAGAAGTTGGTATTTGGCAGGTTTTACATACTTATTTGTGATTATCGAGGTTTCGTTGAAAGTTGGTAGATACCGAACTGAAATCCAACAAACCGCTACCTATTGTATCTACAGTTTTGTAGTTCGTATCAGTGAACCAAATCCCTTAATACTCGGCGAACAAAAAAAACGTTGAATTTTTCAAATATTAATACTTTAGCTGATTCCATTTCTTATTAAAGTAAACCCTAAGGTCTTTTCATAATTTTGCTTTAATTTAGTTTTAATCTGCGTTCACGCCGTCGTCTTCTCTGGACCATCGCTCGCAGTGCTTTATGGAAGAGCTTAAATTATACAATTCTGTCTGAGTATAAGTTCTATTCATTCAGTTTCAACTGCTAATACTTGTCTTGGAGTGACAACATCTCCGACGATGGTTTAAAAGTTTACAAGGATTCAGTGACACTTGATGTTAATTATCGGCGATTATGAATTACGCGCATTGAACCGCATTTAACGATTAATTAAAGACCGCCTACTTTTGGCGTGATAAATGTCGGCTATACGAAGGCTTTCGGTTCGGAAACACTGGCTGATGCGAGATTAAATCAAATGCCGGCAAGTTGAACGAAGACGACGTCTTAGTACTATTTCGGGCAGATATCCAAACTTTCGAATGTATTCGGTGTACTATGAGCTCGACCGAAGAAGATAATATATCTGCTGACTGTGATCAAAAGCTTTTTTAAATAAATTATTATTCGCCTCGTTATCTTTGCGAAAGAGCTGAAAGAGGTAGGTATTCATATGCACGCAGCGGATGTACGAGTATACAGTTAAAAGGGACGGGGGTGAGCTTTTTTCAAGCAGAGAGAGACAAAGTGAAAAAAGTAGCTGTAAATTGAAAACGAAACAGTATCGCGCCGAGCTCGTTTAATGATTGTTTTTAGGCTCGCGAAAAACACACTGCGTGAACTCTTCTTCGTGCATACGTACTCGTACTCGTATATACAAACAACGCCCGAGTTTCCCTATTATAATTCCAACGTTGAATAGTTTTAAATAGGAATCTGTATCAATGCTCGTTTATTTATGTAAATGTCGTATGTATACCCGATTCTCTTTTGTTGTTTAAGATGTATTCGAATGCATTCTCATTGTCTTATATGCTTGTGAACTTATCGCTTGAATTATTCTTTTTACCTTTCGAGGCATTCTAGGTAGTAGGCACATAAACCCAGTTCTGTCTACACTCTGGTACAAAATGAAAATTTTTTCACCAAAAGAATACTTTTCGTGTTGCTGAACATTAAAGAAGTTCGATGATGTGTAAGCACGGAGCACCACGTACCTAGATTCAGTGAGAATAATCCTTTGACGTTGACGTCCTATTTGCATTACAACCTGTGCGCAAAAATTAATTCACACCATTGAAATTGTCTATCCAAAGTAGCCGTTTCTTTTTTTCAAAACATTTCCGAAGGAGGCGTACTTCTTACATACATCGATTACTCTTGAAATTACACTCGAAATTTACCAACATTGAATTATTATTGTATCATCTTGGACTTTACTTATCATGTGGTTGAACTGAATAAAACGAATACCTCTTGATTTCTCTCATTTTTTCACACTTTACTGGGGCACTGTTCACCGAAGTTCAAACTTCAACTATGTTTGAAAAACAACCTGCGTTGAGTATATGCTAAGGTGAGTTTTCTTGAGAAGTACCTAGGTACCTACCTAAGATAATTTTATGAGTTTGAAATTTTTGAGCACATCGGAGTTGAAAATAGAAATTCAATTTTGCTAAGTACCTACAAGATGTTTCAAGCTAGAAATTTAAACTGCCATCTGATGCTTGTGCAGTATGGAATGCATATCTCGTGAAGTTACATGAGCATGTTTATCTGAGAGGAGCAAGATGTGTTCATCTGAAAAAGTAATTCTCAAATTTCAAATGCAGTGTACCTAGTTATGCTAAAAATAAAAGTTTCAAGTCATAGAAAACACCGATCATGTAATATTTTGGGTCCTGAATGTTCATGCAATTGTTCATCCTTGTAGGTCAACTGGAACAAGAGGAGTTGAAATGTCCAAAAAATCCTATTTCTCCCATTTTATTGAAATTTTTATTTTTTTTGATTTGAGTAGGTACCATAGATATTTCTTTTGATCATCAATGATTCTACATACACCCAAAGAAAGGGAATAAGATTTGTGCATATGTACATGTAGGTATTTAAATTTGAAAGATTGTTTCTTCAACTGTATAAAATCTTGCAAGCTGTATTTTTACAGGAACAATATTTCAATTTTGACTCGAGACAATGGAGAAATATGTATCTGAAAACATACCAGCAATTTTGAATTCTTAGGGTATACACTACTGATTTCAATTTTTAAGACTTTGGCAAATTTTTGAAATTTTGATTTGTGAAAACAAAATTTAGCCTGTAACTTTTGTCAAATTTATTAATGTTTTATAATACAGCATTCGTAAGAATATCGATTATTGAGAAATTGAAATGATCTGAATAAAAAAAATAGATGATTAAAAATCTGAAATTGGTTCATTTTTCATTTTATTTTTCAGGGTTTCTCAGATGTGTCCTCTTCAGATTCATTTTTCTGTAGCATGAACCTGCTGAAGTCCTAGAATTTCATTTGGGTGTTTTCGATGACATTTTTTGAAAGCCAAGAATGTAGGTACGTACATACGTACGTACAGCAGAAAGTAGGCATTCCATGAAATAGGTACGCACGAAAATCGTCGAAAGGATAATTGTGTCATGATGTAGACCCTTTTTTTCTCTTCAATTATTCCTCTCGAGCACACTTGGTACGTGAAAAAGGCCGATAACATGAATGGTGATAAATTGAGTATAAAAAAGTTTCTTTCAAGTTTTATGAGTGAAAATGGCGAAAAAATACAGGAAAAAACTTATCAATCGTTAAGGTATAAATATCGTTCGTTATTCCGACTCGCGTTCGCCCTTTGCACGTCGTGTTCGATATTGGAAAATAAGACTTGTAGCGTTCATTGTTTTAGAAAAATAATTTACCCAGTTTTTATGTTAGGCTTTAAAACGTTCTGCCTCTTTTACGTTCATTTTTATTCGACTCTAAACTGCAAAAAAACTTAATGTTCCGCAAATCGCCGGCTCTACTTTTTTTTGCCTTACTTGAGAACTCGTTATTATACCAGCCGATGAATTATTTTTATGAGCTGACTTATTTGAATTCAGTGGTATATAGATATATATTTTTTTTTCTCAGTGATGAAAAAATATATAGTGCTCGGTAATTTGTTGATGCGGGAAATGCATGCTTGTTGTGATGAAAAGTGTTGTGAAATCGAATGTTATCGCCATTAGGGTACCTACTATACAAGTTATGATCAAACTAGGTAGGTAGTAAGTACGTATTACGCGTGGGTTCTTTTTTCAACATTTACCAATAACATGAGTAATCTTCCTGAAGTCCTTTTCAAATCGCTAGAAATTTCGAAGAGTCCGGCTTGGATTTCTTGTTGAAGAGATACATACTCGCAGTTTAACTTTTCCTCGCTCCTTTCACTTTTTAAAACAGTTCCATTTTTCATATTTTTTAAATTCGAATAAACTTTGGAAGCTTAAATTTTCAACAAAAAAAAAAAAAACGAGCATACCTCACGTACACCTGATGATCCAAAATCCAAAAAAAACTACGGATAATTTTTTTCATCCAAAATCTTCGTATTTTGACAAGGAAAACAACCCTTAGCTGCTTCAAAATTCTACTTTATGCATATTTAACTCTAAATGTACCATCTCTCGAGTGAAAGTTGAAACAAAAAGTACAATGTTGAAAACTCAAATAATCGTTAGGTTGAAAAAAATGAGATAATAACGAGATGATTTATTTACCACCCTTGTGGGAGTGTTTGAACTCATTGAAGATGCCGACAAAGCTGGTAATTACTATTAAACGTAATCGCCCACCTACAAGACTCTGGTCTACAACGTTTCTAAACAAACATTAGGTAAAAGCGGTTCATCCAAAATAGCAGCTTGTTGTATACGTAAACGTAGAATATTTTATAAGTTTAGTCCGTCTACCCAGCTTTGCTCGCGGTCGCCGTGGTTTTTATCTAGAGAGATACAACTTGCTTGTTATATTCGCCTGCCTCGGAGAACGACACCGTAAGATCAATTAATTTTGCAAAAGCGCACCAATAATAAAAGTGATGAAAGATTATCTAGAGAGCGTGAAATTTTTACAACAGACGACGTTTTGACGAGGGAAAAAAAGCCATTTTTTTGTTCTCAAGAGGCCTTTGTAAATCTAACAACAGCCTCAACGCACAGTTTTCGGTATCCGCCTCTATTATTTCACCGGGTGTTCCATCAAGTGTCTGCCATAGGTATTTTGAGTTTGGCGAAGCACAATTAGTTTCGAGAAATGATGAAAGTGGAACAAAAAGCCCCATTAAGGTAGGTTATTTTTCAATTTTTTAAAGAATTTCGGAGTCATGTAAAAATTTGTTGAAGGTTGAGCTCTTCAAGTCGAATGTTTACGTTGTCCTTTTTCTTGGCAAAAGCTCAACTTTTAAAAAAAAATATTGATAAAAAAAATCATTTGAGAATTGACTTCATACAAAAACGTACATAGATTTCATTTTCTAGTTATTGGTGAATTTTTGAAAATTCAAGTACGCATACATATCATTATTCATTTTTTATGCAATATCAAAATGAAATCTTGCATTTTTTACGCTGTAAGTCAAAAATAATTCCCATCTCAGCGATTTTTTCATAAACATGGTTTATTGAACTTTCCTAATAACATACCAAAAGTCCCCACCGATAGACCCTGTGCGACCTCCTATAGTCGTTTTAGTATTTTCGATTGAGGATTACCAAATCAAAAAAGATTTCGAAGGGGAAAAAACCATTGATTCTATTTACAATTTACTTCTTCATAGATCCCTAAAATTAAAGGACTTGCTGTGGCTCTATCCTGAAAGTTTTCTGCTCACTTTATGAAGTTCTTCATGTTTGAATCCTAGCTGAAGAAATGTTTTCATTTTTTACTATACCTACCCCCCCCCCCCCCCGCAAACGACGTAATGGACGACCTTTTTTTGCATGAAGTTTCTGTTTTCTCAAACTCATTTTATGAAATTCACAGTAAAGCAGACATTTGAAGGGACAACCTGTATACTCGCAATTGTGGCGAAACATGTCGTATCCCGGAAAACTTTTTTTTTCAGTTGTGGGGGGCTTTTTTCTAGTTTTGAACATGTGCACGTTCATTATGCCTGTACTTACATAGGTACGTTAACTTTGTCAATATAATGAAAACGCGTAACGCGTTTCTCAGTGCGGGCGCTTTTATGCTCGCAAGTAGGTAGGTACATACAACGACGTGACGACGCGACGTTAAAATTAACACCGCAAGTCCACCATCGCCATTAATTTGGCCTATATTTTTACTTTTGAAATGTTCGCCGAAGCTAAGCATTTATCGATTTTTCAAAAACCACATTAGAAGAAACAAAAGCGAAATGAGTTAAAAATTCTACGCCTATTGTTTGATTCGTTTCAGCGCGGAATTCACGCCGCATGCCGATTTCGGTCTTAATGTAAGCTTTTTGTACATTCGCGTTTATCTTTCAGAAATAATATCTTTCATTGAATGAAAACGCCGAGACTAAGGTTTTCGCGTATAATATTCATACTTGATATAGCGCGACGCGACGCGACTCGACTCTACTCTACTTTCTCTCTCGCAGTATAACTTGATGAATTGTGCATCAAGGCGAGCGTAATTAAGCGTTGCTTTTCATCCTGTCAGCAAACGTATTTATTTTTAAATACGTAAATTAAAATATTGACCGAGAGAAGTGCTTCTTCAAGAAGTAGTTTATACGTTGAGAGGGCAAACCTTATTTACGTGTTGTGTATACTTACGTAGACGAGACGAGACGCTCCAGACGCTTGTCGTATACGTATTTGCATTGTACGATGTACCTACTCGTATTATATGTACTTGGTAAGTACGAGTACTTCTACTTCCTTAAGTATAGTTTACGCGAACTATGTGTGTATTAAAATTTCATCGAAGTAAAAAAGGCCGCTGTCAATCGAGTCGATTATGCGTGAAAGATCGAGTCGCGTATAGAAATTCTTCTCATCATTAATATCAAACGTGTTCACCTGTCACTTGCGATTCAATCGTATTTCTTCTCTTGAAGAACATTTCAAATGATCGATCGTTTCAGCCAAATGTTATTAGTATTCAAGCTTACCGCTAATATCCATTTATCATTCGTGATTTTAACCAATTTGTCTGTAAAGGTGGAAAAACTTCAAGCTCCTATACAATTCGCTGATGCTGATATATTTTTACTAGACGTACTCGTATGTAGTAGGTAGCTAGAGCTACACGTGAGAGTATACGTAGGTAATAGGTATGTGTTTACGTTTAGTATGTATACGCGACCTCATTGCCTCCTTCAACTCGCTGCTATGTCATCCCTGAGTGAATTTTCAATTGTTTATCATTATAAGACGACGAGAATTAATTAACTTTCAACGTTTTCGTCTCGTTGTCCCCTCAACACCTACCTACCTTCATTCATGTATATGTCTGACAAACACTTGCTTACTCGCTAGTGTACGTATGTACCTATACCTATGTACATATCGTACGTATTATACATATAAGTTAGGTACCTACCTATAACTTACGTAGGTATAATTATGCCAACGTACCTAAGTTTTTGTTTCATTTCAATGATGACTTCATTTAGTAAATGCATTATAGGTGTATACGCTTTGGCATCAACACTGAATGAAAATGACAAGTTTCTAGCTATGCTTATACATGCTCATACCTTATTTAATAGAAAGCTATTAGATACCACAATCACATGAAAATTTTCCTGACATTTCGCGTAAGTATATTATTATTTGATGATGAACTTGTAGTTTTTTTTACAAGGGAGACGGATTTATAATTTAGTTATACATACGTAATGTTTCATTTCGTCCTTCAGAAATACTCATTGACGTTTTTTTAAAACACCATTTGATTTTTATGAAAGATTTTATTCTACCTACGAGAGTATTCATTTCAGCGCAGGAGTTCGTGCTCAGCGACCTCAAATTAGTCAAAAAACGTCACAAAAATTGCAATTTTTAAAAAGAAATTTTTGCGCAATTCTCAATTTTTCAGAAAAAGTTTTTTTCTTCAAAAAAATCCACGAACTCCTCCGCATTTATTTTTAAAATTTTTTCAATTTTCAAAAAAATAAAAGATATTTTACGATTGATTTGAGGTCTTCGAGTACCGTTCCGGCGTTCAGCCAGCGCGTCAGTCGCTGCTTCATCGAGAACTGGCGATTTTATCGCAAAAAGTGTCGTGTTTTCGAAAACTACGAAGCGAAGCTCAATTCGGACGTCAGTTTCGCGCTTAGCGACCTCGAAAAGCTCAAATTAGTGAGGAAATATTACAAGCATGCTTGCAATTTTCGAAAACGATTTTTGGCTTATTTTTGAGTCTTAAAATGGGTATTTTACAGTAGATGGGAGCTTTATGGCGAAAATCTGTCACCGGAAATGAATCCGACATCCCGCACACCACCCCCCCCCCCTCGAGCCCTAAATTTGACGAGATTCGCTTCTGAATTTAGGCTTTTATCTTCAAAAAAAATGCTTCTCGTATTTACGATAAATTGGTTATGCTATTTCATTAGTCACTATTCGTCATCACTTCATCAGCCATCCAATAAGTGACGAAATTTTGCTGGTTTGTTTGAAAGTACCTACATAAGTATTTTTGGTTTTTCAGATGGCGATTTATTTCGATTAACTCTATAGGTCGCCGAATTCCGAACCCGGTGTCAGTTTTTCGTAAGGTCACTCCTTCACTATAAATTTGCAATTTGTGTCGAAAAAATACAAACGTGTTTTCTTACAAATAATCGCGACTTACTCCGAAAAATTTCAATTTTCGTGCAAGAAACGAACTAATTAATGCTCAATTTGAAAATAATTTTTTGACTCAACTTTGAGTCATGAATATGTATGAATTTTTTTTCGAAATCGACGATGTAATTTTAGTCTTCAATCTTATTTTTATCGCTTGTACAAAAAAACAACGTGAGTATACCTACTTACTAGAATTTTAAAAAAACGAGGTTAGATCGAAAGAGCATTTCTTTCTAGGGATAGCAGCTTGCCTGGGATGCCATAGCCTTTTGTACAGTTTTAAAAGCATTTTTTTTCTTTTTTACATTTTCCCTGCATAAACCGGGTGCGTTTTTACGTATTACACTGCTCATTTGTTGTGAACTGGAAATTGATGCGAGAGGAAGAAAAATTAAATTTTTCTGAGTTGAAATTCATTTCATGATGCATACCTATAAATTCATGTTGACCATTTTTAATTAGTTATTCATCAGAATATAGATTGGTTCTGATACATGAAATTGGGGAAATATAGAGGAGAAAATTATGAAATTAAAGTTTTAAAAATTACAGATCACAAAAAATGCTACAAAATGTTAAAGATGTTTCAAAGTCGCGAAAAAACTTGACTCAAATACGTTGGAGAGCAACCTGAAATGTTGGAAAATCTATTCGAGTACGAAAATAAAATGAGCAAATTATTCAACGTGAATACCTACATCTAATAAATGAGTTACTGGTACACCCAGATGACCAGACAATATTGAAAACACCTATTCCCGAATCATCACACTCTCGTCGTCGAAAATGAGAAAAAAGTTAGCCTACTCAATAAATACACGTGTATATAACACCAATTTACTGTTCGAATTCTAATAGCTTATTTGTTCGCGAGAAATATTGGAAAAATATGCGATAAATTTTGACTCTGACAATCGAGTCGAATGCGAAGTTTTTGAATAAAATAGTAGATATTTACCGACACTTTCATCATATTCATTAGAAAGTTTTAATTCGAAACTGTTGTTATCAAAATCGAACGTTGTGAAATGATTCCCATTATTGTACGAATAAAACATAGACAGACTTATATTCCGCGATACCGTTCCAGTGTTGACGGGGGTGGTGAGGAGAGGGAATGAAACACGTATTTTTGAAAATCATAATGACGTAACTTTCAAAAGTTCATTTTCATGCTTGCTTCGTTCATTCTGAATAGATTACTTGTTGCCTATAAATTAATATTAATAAAATGATAATACATACGTGTACATATTTCGTATAGGTAGGTACTGATATCAAATTGTAAAGGACTGCAAATAATTGCTGAGAAAGAATAGCTATTTTAGTGCAGATGTAAAATTGACATAAAGGGGGGTAGGATTTTGAAAGTTGACGATACATTTGATCTTATGGATGTAGGCACGGTAACTGAACGACTTTTTGCCAAATTGAATTAAGCAAATATATTCTCCTTTTCTATGATCCATGATTATTTTTTGCTTTGAAGAAGAGTTTTCCGTGATTGTGCATCACTTGTAGTCCCTTCGAATTTCATGTTTGGTACATAGAAAAAAATCAACAGTAAATTTTGAAATTTTTCTGGTACTCGGTATTCATTCCCACATCATTTTCTCCTTTAATTACGACTAACAGCGCAAGAGATTATTCAGATCATCCATCTACAGCAATAACTATCTAGTTATATTCAAATTTTGTATCGGGACATCTACTCCCAGGACACCTTGTATAATAATGTAAGTATGCAAGTTAGTTCGAGTATCTTAGGAATGTTGGATCAAAACTTACTCAACTCAATTACACGAAGACGATGTCGCTTTTTCTTTCGAAATATTTGAACGACTCGACGCGAATAAACGGATGAGCTGAAAAATTCTCGCGACTTAATAGCTCTCAGTATTAAATGTAGCGTTTTAAAGATATAAACGTAAAAATTGGTCCGCGTTGAAAATGTAGGCTTGAATTGGATAACGAAGACACGATAAAAAGAAATGCTCCGAAAGTAGCCAAATAAAAAGCTGGAAAATTTAATGATGAATGTGTAATACGTATATATAGGGATGTATTTGGCTTAAAGAATTTCAACGCAAATCATGCTAAAAACTCGCTTTCTTATGAAGATGTGATCAAAGTGAAAAACGTTTTTAAACTTAGTCGAGAATTTTTCATGCCTTTCGAAAAGAAAAAAAAAGAAGAAAAAAAAGAAGCGTCACATTTATAGAACCCCGGAAATTGTGAAGAAGAGCAAAAAAAGAAGAAGAGAAGCGGGCGAGCGGCACACGCTCCAAAAAGCATAGAAGAAAAAGTGCGGATGTGCGAAAGGGTTGTGCAGAGCTAAAAGGAGATCGGGGTGAGCAGTCGGTAACAGCTGATATAACAAGAGGTCGCCGTCAATTGTAAACGTAGATTTCGTGTTACATTATATTTGTCTCCTGGTATAACGAGGCAAAAGCGCCGTTATGCTCGTATTTTTGCTGACGTCAGCAGACAACGGAAATAGTCCACTTTTAACGAACTTTTATAACGGCCGAAATTTATGCTCCTCTAATTACATCGGCAAACGCGTCACGTTATAAGGCCTGCCGTCCGTTCATTTCGCGACGCGACTCCGTCCCCGTACCCCTGCTCCCTCTACACTGTTCCGCCACGCCACGCCACCAATCCTTACCTAATGTTTACTGTAATTTACAGACTGCATGAATTGGACCGGAATTATTGTAATTTCAGTCATTTGTTTGCTCTTTCTTGTCTGCGCTGGAAAATTGCAACACGCTTCGAACGTCATGAAATATTTATAGTTTATATAAGCGCGAACAGCTACCCTAGTTGTTTCTGCTTCATGCGGCCCTGCCCAGCCGGGCCCGACTCGGCCGGCGCGGCGGTGCGCTCCATACGAACGAATACTTTTAACATCGTAATTGAAGTAGCCCTTTGCGTATTTTACGGGTGTAACCGCACTTTACGATCATTTTGTTGATTTGATTTTACCCTCGATGTACCTGCAACACACTCAAACTGGCTGTGTGCAAATTTGCGCCGTGTACCAAGGTGAAGAAGTGAAAACACCTGCTCGTCGGACTGTAAAAAAATCTCGTGGAAAAGTTACAAGAGATTGATGAATGGGTAATGTTGAAATACAAAGGGAAAGTGCCAAAAGAGGATAAAAAGTTGAAATCTTAAAAAAGCTTAAAAGCATGGGTATATGTACCTAGCCTACCTACTTAGCAATTATCACATCTGCATGCCCGAACGTCAGTCAGCTTTATGCGTACATTTGGATTGTTTTGCTGGAAAATGTACCTACATAATATGCAGCTGTCTTTTGAAAAATAGCCGAGGAGTTTTACTTTTCAACACGGCTAGAGAGAGACACTTTTGAAAGTATTATGATATTGAATCGATATAATTATCATGATACTTTTGTTTGTTTATTTTAGCTTAAAAATTGGCTGAAATGCCGAAACTTTCACAGAAAAAAAAGTCAAAAACAAAAAAAAATCCAAAAGCTCGGTATCAAGTTTGGATCGATACAATACTGATCTGATACGTATCGATAAGTATCATGATATATCGGTTATCATCCCATCCCTACCCTCCGAGGTAAGTTTGGATGCAACAAAATAGAGGACGCCAATAATGCGTCAAATCATCTCCTTTTTAGAAACACTGGTCTGCGAGCAGTCGTTAAAACATAAGTGTTAATAAAATTGCATACCCAGTTTGCCGTAAATACGTTACACAAGGCTCATTCCACGTGTCCTCCAGTATTTTTCAAGACCTCTTGTTCTTTATTATCTCATTTCCATCCCAACCCACCTATGTACGGTGAAGGGAGGGGGGTGTTCGGACAAAATCCATAATTTTCATGCATTTGAGATTTTTTTTTGAAATAATTTATGTATTTGCAAATTTTTGAAAATTTATATCTGAAGATTTGAACAAAAAATTCTAAATAATTTTCAAAGTTTGAAAAAGCTCGAATTTGAACTTTCAAAATGAACGCTCAACTTTTTATGATGAATACAAAGAAAGCTGCATACCTTTCGCTAAAGTTATCCTAATGTGCGATCAAAAAAAATTTACATATTTTGTACTTTATCTAGACGCATACCATATTTTTTCCAGAATTTTTTGTATGGGTGCAAGTCCTTCAAAAATGCTAAAAACTAATTTTTTTCATGATTATTTTCATCTCAAGTCGTCAATTTTGGTCGATATTGTTTTCTCGCAACATAATATCATGAAAATACGCCTAACATAGGTATTAGGTATGCTATATAAACCTGAATTTGAACCAAACTCGCCATTTTCAACTTGCTATGCTTTTTTTGTTGATGCGAGGAGATCCTTGCCCGTTGCCATAACTTTCAAGTTCCATGCTGGGATTTACTGATATTAAATAATTACAGATATGAACTAAAATTTGAAACATCGAAAAATCATCTATAATTTCTAAATATGGATTCAATACTTGTGAAAACTTTCGTAATTTGTCGGCACAGATTATATTCTCGTATCAGAAAGGAAGTGCATTTTCTTATGATCGTTAGCGAATATTTCGATAGATTCTGCAACAATCGTCATTCTAAAGGGGAGTAGGTATAAAAATTATCGCAGACGCTGAAATCAAACTGCCTACTAAGTAGCATATTGCTTTTTCACAGTTCGTTTAAAAATCGAAATGAAAATTCACTAATAAATCACTGGCGTTCAGCGAACCGTATAAAAGGCGTAATTTTTTCAACGATCATTATTTCTGAAAAAAAATGAACTCGTTGCAGCCATCAAGTTTTTAATTTCACCCTTGAAAAATCTATCCGTTTATAACGTCGGGAAAATAAATTCCGCTAGAAAAAAGAGCCAACGGCCCAGCCCATCCCAATCCTTACAGTACCAAGTCGTAATAACGAAACGGGCTGACCATTGAAAAGAACGATTTTCACGCCGTTTTCGCCCGAGCAGCGCGGAGAATACAAATTGTACTCTTAACCTCGACATTATAATTAAAAAACACTTACAAAATAAAACAAAAGATTGAAAACATTTTTGTCGAAATAAAAAAAAAAAAAGAAAAGAAAAAAAGGCGCGGCAGAGCCAAAGCGGAAAGCGCCGAGTGAATACGCGAAAGCGATGTTCTCGTAAAAAACTTTTTAATGAAAATGTTCGCCTTGCAGGTCGTCCATTATGTGGCGTTTATTTTGCTGCACAAGAATCTCGATTTAATTGTAATTTTCCATTTTTTTTCGCCTTCTTCAACGTGTGCGTGAGTTAAGACTCGATGTACATATAAACAGTCGTCTTACTGGTTGGTGGTATTTCAGATAACTCAGAATATTCTCGCCGATAAAGCGAAAAGTTGGGTAAAACTTGAAACTTCTTCCTAACGTGCAGCTTCGAGCCAAAATTCTAAAACATTGCGCTAACTTTAAATGTAACCCAGTCGCAATCACACATTTCACTAACACTTTTTCCTATAGATTTTCAATTTTCCGTGCGAAACGTAAATAACACGTCCAATTCGGCTAAAATCGCGCCATTTTGTTTTAAAATCATTTCATATTACGCTCGTTTCCGTCCTCGATATATTTATACGCGCCCGCAAAAAGGTGGAAGTTACGCGTGTAAAAATTTCGTTATGAGAAAGCACTCGCTCTTTCTCTCTCTCTCTCTTCCTTCAACTTAATCTCATGATGCGTTTGATATGAAACTTGCCACGTATAAGACGTATTTTTTACTCTCCCTTCTTCGCTTCGTATACTAGATATTCATCATTTCTTCGCCATACTAAACTGGCAACATTTGAAAGGTATTTTGTGAATGCTAAATACACGTATTTAGCAGCGATTGTGTAAATTACAATTTTCTAAAAAGCTACCCTCTTTTATCTTGGAACATCGCCTCTACGGTGCCTATTGCATTATCGCTAAATTCATTTTATACACGATATGTATGTATCACTTTTCTCTGTCTCTTCATAATACCTACTTACACAATATCCAACGTAAGTGTAAAAGTATCTCATCAAACATTGGGGCATAAATTTTTAAAATCATTTTTACTGCGAATAAACCATGTTTATAGTGGAGAAAAAAATTGAGCGCTTATTTTTAATTAAACGATTCTCTCAAGTACCTACTAACCCAACTACTAACTACAAACTACACAAATGGGGAAATTATAAAAAAAAATCATCTCCTATCGACGACCTTCGGTGATTGAAACTTGGCGCGAAAACTTCCAGTTAATTATAAACTTAATTATATTTTCAAACTAGGCTCGTTGTAAAAATCTAAATTACACATTTTTAATTCGATAGAAAACTTTTACTCAGAGCCGTGTTTTTCTTCATCTTTATCGCTTCATTTTTTGCTCTCTTTCTCAATTAAGTGGAACTTTGAATAAAGAATAAGTCGATGTCCTTGCTCCTTGAGGAGAAAGCAGGGGTGGGGAAAACGGTAATTTATTGTGCACAGCACATAAAAGAGCGAAATCGAAGAATGAAAACAGATAAGTACCAACAAATGAGATTGGCAATTTCTTTCTTTAGTAAGTATTTCTTCTTCGTTCCAGATTTTCGTTTTACTTTGTGACATCTATAGTTGTAGGAAGGATAAACCAACTTTGTAATCAGCATTACCTAAAATTAAAAGACTCTGAAATTTGGATTTACTTCCAACTACATATACCTACATATAGGTACCTATATCTACCTAAGCGTACGTATACAATACATGTGCATTCAAAACGGTTTCAGTACAACAGCTAATTTCAAAATGATAGTGACGTGACGTACTTACGTAAGAGTGATACTTTTAAAGTCACTACTTCATCCCACTCCCCCTTTGAGTTGAAAGAAAAAGAATCATGGAAAAAGGTTCATTCGCTAGAATTTTTATAGGTATGTACGTAGATACCTACATATATCATTTGATTAATTACACGTCGAAAAATCTCTTTGGAGAAGAAAATAATAAAGAACTAGGGAGTTTGCCTCCTGGGCTGCTCCGCAGCCCCAACCGTCGTCTTGCGTCATCGTTTCGCTCGGGTTGCTCGCCTTTCGCTCTCTCCACCCCCCCCCCAAAAATTGAAAATATTTTCACTGAAAATTCAAAATTGTTAAAGAACTCCCAATGATTTCCCCAAGTGTAAATTCCCTTCATCTGAGTGAAAATCCCCGAACCTCTGTTTTTTTGTTTCAATTTCCAAATATTTTAATTTACTTAATTTCATGCTTTCTTTTTCAACGATCAATAAGTGTACGTTTTTGTTTTTAAATTGTCTTTTCTTACATTATTGTTTCCTTTTCATTCCTTTTTTGTATTATGTTTCATTTTTTATTGTATTTATTTATCAATTCCCATTCTGTTTTCATTTTTTATTGTTTTTTGCTCATTTTTTTCATCTATTTGTCATAAATTCGTTTTCTATTCTTTTTCAACCATAATATTCGTTTTATTTCATTTCCAAACATTTTTCCTTTGGGGAGGGGGGGGGCATTAATTTTTTTCTCAGTTTTAATTTCAATTTTTAAATATTTCAATTTCCTTCATTTCATTTTTTTTCAACGATTGAATTTGTTTCTAAATTTTCTATTCTTACAATTGTTTTCTAGTTTTGGTTTAAATTTGATTTGATTTCTTTTTGTTCCATTCAGTTTTTTCAGGATTGATTTCATTTTTAAAATTTTATGTTTTGTTTTTCCACCTCGTTTTCTCATGTTCAATTTTGGTTCCAATTTAGTTTTTTCACAGTTGATTTCTTTTTCAACTTTTTTTTGTGCTTCAATTATTTTCTTGGTTTTTGTTTTGAGGTCTTTGAATTTTCTGTGTTTGTGTTTACTGTTATCTTCATTCTTATTACTTTTACTTATTTGATGGTGTGGAAAATGCTTAGCAAATGGGAAATTTTCGGCTTCAAACCCTCAATTGGAGAAATACCTGACTGCAAGGTTGAATTTTTGTTTACCTACTATTTATGATAGGTAAAATGCTTAGCAAATAAGAAATATTTGGCCTAGAATCAAAGCTAAGAATTATTGAATAGTGCATTTTTAATTTTTTGGGCTCCAACTAAAAAATTTTGGATTTTGAATGTTTGATGGCACATCTACAGGTCATAAGGAACATTTTTTAAAAAAATTGAGCGAAATCGGTTAATATGGAGAGCCAGGGCTGGCGAGACAAACTTTTCACATGATTCTTTTAATATATATAGATAGATAGATAGATATATAGATTGAAAAAAATTGAAGAGACTAAAGGGAATCAAGGTGCCCAATAACGGTCCTTTTCAATTCCAGCTGAACTTCAAAATTGGAAGAGCTGTGGTGAATTGATATGCAGCTCTAACTCCTTCAATGCTTGACTCAGGTTTAGGTGGAACAATAAAATATGAATGTATAACCCAATGCTGCAGAACTTTAAATACTCCAAAAATAAAAAAAAGGTTACCTATATTCATACCCTTCAATTAAAGTCGTGTTAAAACTGCTAATAGTCATTTTTGTGTTTTTTTTTCAACTCGGAGCAATCAAATTGAACTTATTTGCAATATATAAAAACACCATAATATAAGTTTGTTCCTTCAATTTCTATAATCGGCGAGTGGGCGAGTCAATTTACACTTAGTTGTTTGAATTGTTTATTACAGTGAAAATAATGATCATGGTTATTTTGACTTGAAATACGTACCTACTAGACCAAAGATAGATGATATTATATTAAATTTACTTGTAATTCGTTTTTACGAAAATTGCACCTCGAAAGTACCTATTGTAAAGTAAAAGAGCTTTTTATACGGCGCACATGAGTTTTATTTTAATATTTGCTTTTTGATATACACGAAAATGTGGCGAACACTTCAGTAAATGGAAAATATCAATTCGACTGTGGTAGAAAATATTGTGTATGTTACGAATATAAAGAAAAAGTTAGCATACAACAAACGAAGTAGGTAGCTAACCGAATTAGGTACACGAAATTGTTTAAAGGTTTTTCTTTTCGTATACTTAGTGCACCTGAGCCTGAACAAAATATAAATACTACGTAAATATTTACCATTAGGAATAGATGAAAATTTCATTATTGCTTCAAAAAAAGATGTTTTCACATTGTGGGTGATGGAAAAACTGATGCAGATGATAAAGGAAGATGAGGTGGAGCTACGTTACGATAAGTGTTATGATAGATATGAAAATATAATACATAAGTAATCGATTTGATCGATAAATTATGGACATTTTTTTTTATTAAAAATTTCACTCAACCATCAGTTTATTGTGTTATTGGAAAAGTTTACAAAATTTTTCCACCTGAAACCTCTTTTGTATGGAAGTTTTTTTTTGTTTTTTTTTTGATAAGCTACTTACAGATAGATTTGGTTGGTTTTTTCCCTTGCCTTCATTTTTGTCGCTTTTTTCTTTCTTCGCTCGAGTATTAACAATAGCCTGGTTTTTATATCAATAAACGCACTTATATTTACGATTTTTCCATTTTTTTTTTTTTTTTTTTTTTTTTTTTTTATTAGCTGCGGTTTTTCTCCATGTTGGCGGCTTTTATTTTATAAATTAAAAGGAAAACTTAGAGATTCTCGGTGACTAGGTTTTTGAAAGGTTGCTTCGATAAAAGAAATTGAATTTTTTTCTGCTGCCAAGTTCGATAGACGATGAAGCGTATTATTTCTAGTAACTAATTAAAGCTTCATTGTGCAGTTGTATGTAACTACCTGCCTACGCGTAATTTTATAGTCGTTTATGTGGCGAAAGGTAACTACGAGTAAGTATTTTACTTTGGACTTTGGCTTGTGTAAGTAAGTAGGTATAGCAGATTAGGTACCTACGTAAAGTATTTTAGTTGGGTGGTGATGATATAATTTATTAGTCGTTGCCGACTTTATACGTATAACCAAAAGCTCGTTATGGGTGATAATGTAATTTCAGAGCCCGATGCGATGCCTTGCTCTCTGCTTCGCGTTACAAAGTGGACCCATAATGAGCATCATGTGTAGGTAAGTAGAAAAGCACGTAACCAAAATATATAGGATAAACGATACCAATAATCTTTTGTCGCTTTTTCATCGTTAAGGGGTTTTCCTCTAGCTTTTTTCTAAGGTAAAAAGAAACGAGTTCGTGTGTAAGAGACGCAAATTATAAACGTTTCCGATTTACATAAACGTTTTTCGCATATCGTACCCTACACCAGGAAACGATCGTTTAATTAAACGCTGTTTTATAGTACACGATGGCGACTGTTTTAAAAGGAATGCGTGTCAGACGTGATATTTTATTTAACATTTTGTGTACCGTCCGGTTAGTCGTTAAATATGGTAATTGGCGCGTAATTACCGGCTGATTTCCGTGGCATGTTTTGTTTATCTTTCGGACCAATCGACGGTGTTTTATTATGTGCCGCGTGTAAAGGCTGAGGCGATAATGGTGAAGATTGATTAAACCAATCATAACGATTTTTTTCATTTCAAATTTCTAGTTCGAATGATGCGAAAATGTACCTCTACCTACACAAATGTCCTCCAGGTAGGTTTAGGTTTCTTTAATCTATACTAAGGCGAGATGTGTCTCACAATGCAGTGTTTAAACTGAGATATTGTTCGGTGTAGGTATTCTTTTTGAGAGAGAGAGAAAGACAGAGAGAGCGAGAGAGAGAGAGTCTGCGTTAATTGTGTTGGGTATGTGGGTTGTGCGAACTACAGCAGGTGTTTCTGTCGTCGATGTCGGTGTGGATATCGCTACAGTAAATTATGAACAATGTAGGATTAATTAAGTGCTATACGCTTTTCCTCGTGTAGGTATCTCGAAGCATTGTTACGTCTACACACGAATGTGTATACAGATACTAGATAGATATTATGTAGTCAGCAGAATTTGTGCATGTTATTAAGTATTTTATTGCAAATATATGAAGAATTATAAGCGAAATTTTAAAATTTATCTAGCATTTTGTTTGGCTTATTTTAATTTTGTAAATTGCATTTTTTTGGTACCTATGTTTTTCTATTTTTTTCATCTTAATTTTATTAGATCAACTAACTCGGTGGAATGTATAACCATATTTTCTGCAGCAAGATCTCTTAGCTCTCTCTCTCTTTCTCTCTCTGTTAATATTTTAACAAGGGAAACCTTTCGGTCCTTCAGTTACTGGTTTTGCTCATTTTTTTTTTTTTTTTTTTTTTTTTTCACAAAAGCAGAAGAACTTACAGGGAAGCCAAGCCCCCAAAGAATTTCTGCTCCTAAAACCAAAAGTCGAAATTTCTATGGGATTTGATTCCTTTAATATTTGTCCAAAAATTACATAAATCGAGTACAAAAGGTCGAGAGAAAATGTCATCAAGTGATAGGTGCATACAAAAGGAGGAGGAGCATTCATGATCTAAAGACAAGACTATGATGAAACGTCAGCAAAAATTGAAGTTCCGTCCCTTTTCCAAGTTCACCAAAACCCCTCACGAAACCAAATTCCACTTCTGATCTGACATTCGAAAAGTTAACCGAAATCGAATGGAGGGCTATCAAACGAAACGCGACAATTTACTCAAAAAGTTAAGGTACCTTCTACTTATGAAACTATTAACCGCGAAACCTTCTGTACCTTAGTAATTTGACGTTTACGCGCTTGGAGAAGTGACGTTGAAAGGTTTGATTTTTATTTAATTTAATTTGCTGGTTTTGTAATGGTCTGCATTGTTGAATTTTATTTAATTATTACGCCTCGACAAACTGTAACCGTATAAATTTAACAAAGATGAAAATCCATTACCTCGCTTAACGACCCTAATTTTTTTATCATTAGATAGTAAAATTTGGTGAAAATTCATGCAGAAGCCATTTACTCGAATTATTTCTTAAAATGTTTATTGCGCTAGTTTCAAAAGAAAAAAGCGGCCTGAGAAAAGGAAAAAAGGTACCGCTGAGAAATTCAGGTCTGTATAAGATAGGGCGAAAAATTGTAGATTTACGAGCCAGCAAGGATTTGCAATTTAACATTACCGAAAAACTTTTGCACTGTCATTACCAGAAAATGAGAATTTGATCCGGCGTATTTTTTAATTTTTTTAACGCCAAATTCAAAGTATGTAGTAATTGGTTAAATGATCAGCGGGATCTGAGTTATCGATATAAGTATGAATGTACAAAAAAAAAAAAAAAAAAGGTAAAATTGCTTTTAAAATGGTTATAAATACTCGCCAACTTATAATATTGTAAAATTACTTATCTAAAAGATGAAAAAAAAATTCTCAATATTTCTATAAATCATTTTTCTTAAATGATTTAAGCAAATCGGTTTTTCGTTCTTCGAGGATGAGAAAAGGAGAAAAAAACGCCTATGAATAAGCCTATAAAAAGAAAACTCATTTCTTTACATAAAACTCAAAAATCCTTCGATATCCGTTAGGAAACTCGTTTATGGGTGATATTGAATTCTCTGGTAACGGGTATTGTGATGTAAACGGAATTCATGCTTCATCATTTTTACTTCTTTCTTGTCAATTTCAACGAAAATAAATAAGTTGTTTTTTTTAGCTCTTTCTATTAAAAATCAGAATAAAAAACGGTCTTTCATTGGTTATTTTTTTCTCAATATTATTCGATTTTTTATGAGTGTTGTCAAAGTCAGGTAATATAGTTTTTTCCTGCGTATTTTTTTTTATTTTTATTTTTTTCAATGAAAAGCAAGTTTTGCACGAAACGAGATTATTAATTATAGCCAGTATTATCGCGGCGAAAGGTTTTATGTGAGAAATTTTGCGATAAAATGAATGTTTAAAATTTTCGAATTGGCAATTATCGACAGATGCTTTTATATTCAGAAGCAGAAGGGACAAAACCGAAGGCCAATTTGAAAGAATTTCTTTCAATGAAACTGCTCTATTCTTGAAGAATTTCAACAAAGTACTATTAAATTTTTTCACCAAATCAAAGTTACCATGACGATTAATACTGTCGACAATTTTAACCGAATGTAATTAATTAACCATATAATAAACGAATTCTTATCGTACGAATTATTCCATTTAATCAGTTTTTTAAATAACTCCCTTTTAATTTTTCATTTTGGCTGCGAAACCTTTAATAAATTTAAACAATCGGAATGGTTTTTTTCTTCCTAGCTGTTGGCAAAAGCTCGATTTTATGAATATTTTATAGAAATCGAAAGGGTCTGAAAGAATTGGTCACTGAATTTTCGAATGTGGTTAACAGAAAAGTTCTAATTTCGAACACTATGACCACTAATAGGATAAAAGTGTTGTTCGAGCGAACCTGTAAATGCTGGTGAAGTTGACGCGAGGCGAAACCGTAATGCCGTTGGCAGTTTTTATTATGTGTATTAGTGAAGTGAAATGCGCCAAGGTTACGAGTTATACATCTGAGGTGGTTTTTTTCTCATTTCGGTTTTCCCTGTTTGTGATTTCCAGCGGTTGAATGGAATTAAATCCGGCTGCCGCAGTATAAGATGGATTTTATACTAACGAATTAATATCGTATACGTTGTTTTGGAGATTTATTTTAATCGGTTATGAGACGGATGGAAATTTGTTGCTAGGGTCGTTTCGACACGTTACTTTCAAAAGAAAAAGATATGACGTTTGAACCGTGAATAATCGATTTAGAAACGAGAATTTGATATGTTGAGGTTTCACAATGACGTAATACCTACGTAGGTTGTAAAATATGATATTTTAAATGCGAATGTCGAATAACCCACGTATCACGGTTCATTCTCGTCAAAAATAACCTCCTTATTTACAATTTTATCGAGTACTTGCTACGAAGTTGTATTTGAATAAGTTTTGCATTGCTTGCAAAGTTTTTCGAAATTTGTAATGCCTATAAATTTCAAACTAGCGAAATCACCGAACAATATTTTTTGAATAAAAAACGACTCAAGCACATACGTTAAGGTAACTATTTCTTGGTATTGACGGAACTTCGTGCGTCGCCTTCTGGTAAGGGACCCCCCCCCATGATGATTTCCGATTGGAATGAAACTTGGACTGGTGGAAAGAGGAGCTCAAAAAAAAACAATCTCCAATTTTCAGCTACCCAAGTTGATTTTTCGATTTTTGGCGCACGTTTGAAGTTTGTTTTACACAGGTATAGCTGTTTCACTCAGAAAACAAGAAAAAATTACAAATATCCATCTCTTCAGCATTTATCAACTTCAGGAGCTCAAATTTTGCCCAAAGACAGTCTTCTAGATACCAGATCGACCCATACCATCATCGGCCGGATCCGGGCATCCGGTCAGAAAACAGAACTTCTGAAGGCGCAAAAGCGCTTTAAACATTTCAATAAATCGCTGAAAATTTTGACTCAAAGTGGGAAAACCCTTCTATGTATAATTATGCTATGTACTTTAAAATTTCGCTGTTTGGCACTATCTAATTCATCTGGGATATTCGAGGAATTATGCATTGAATACATATACTCATCCCTTTCATTTTTCAAGATCGGCAATCTAACCAACATTTCAGTAGTTTGGGTTGCTGCATCAGCAAGCACAATATTTGACAACTGTTCCGGAACAACCCTGAAAATTAATCAAAGATGATCCACAACCGCTCTCCTTTTTTTTGCGATTTCCTTTCCAATTTGCACTTCTCTATAACTTTTCACATTTTGTGTGTCAAGTATTGATACCTAAAATTGTGAAATTTTTCAAATATTTCACGTTTTACTCGTTTCATCTTTGACAGTTTTCCTACTCTAATATATCATTACATGTGAATACTGAATATCCGATTTGCATCTCGCAAAAACATAACAAAAGAAATCTTACCCAGCTTTGCGTACAGCTCCGGTACAATTAAACGATGCAGAATTAGCTTTCCTAGCTCTACTATATGGTGAATTCTGTAAACTTTCGTCGATATCTTCATCATCGCTTATAGCCGTCGTCAGCGACATACGATCATCATCAGACATCTGTAACACAACGACGAATAATTTTAGTAAATTGCAGCGAAAAAAAATTTATTACCGTGCGAATTCTTGAAGCGGAAAATGTAATAATGCTCGTAACGCGAGCGAAGCGCTTTAACAAAAACAATTCTTCGCGTCATGGAACATAACACATTCAAATTTTTTGCCTTTTTTCACTCATTTCATCCATACGGATGCGATAAATTTCAAAGTACTGATCTTGCAGTTAATTGCTGCTGTCGCCGATAAATTACCGATAATTTCAATTTGGCGAAATTTAATTTAGGGTACCTATGGTACTAGTTTTAACGTCATCGTACTATGTACCTATGTCAAGTTGAACCATTTTTCTTCTAGTCTATATTCAAAGATAGACACTTACCAAAGTCAAGTATTCTTTATGGAATAAGATAAAACACATAAGTTTTAATTTGTAAAAAAAATGTAAAAAACAGTGGACCGCGGTTAGGTATTTCTGTTAAATAATTTTCACAACTCGACTTTAATATTCTACACCGAGAAAAGTTTTTTTTTTCAACCCTACAAAAAGAAAACAACTTAAAAGTAAAACTTTAATAACAGGTAGTAACGAAAATTAACGAATTGTTATAATTTTTTCATTGTTGTAACCAGCTTTATGTTAGTAATAAAATAACGCGATGATACTTTTTTTTTTTTTTTTTGGTACGAATAAATTAGCCCCAATTTTTTAATTGGCATACAAAGTAAGCGGATCATAATAAAAAGTATAAAATTAAAAAAAAAGTCGTATTCATTCTGCTGGAGTCTTAGGTTTCCTGGTGGAAAGTTCTTCCTTTAAAAAAAGAAAAGAATGGCCACCTAATTTTGTTTTTTCGATGTATTGTCGTGGTTTGTAGGTATACAAGTATTTAAAACCGAACAGGAAGAAAGTTTGAATTATTAATCCTCTTTATAGATCTTCTCTTATTAAGAACGAACAATTCAAGTTTTTGTCAAATTCGAAGTACAAATGCATAAACAAATTGATTTTCCAATCCGACAGTACCAGAGTGGAAATCTGGAATATTTCACAACGCCTCTTTGTTGTAAATTGAAAATTATATTTTCTCGTTTGAAAATTTTTGAGGAAAAATTAAATTCGAAACTTTTGAAAAAATAAAAACTTTTGCATAAAAATTAAAACACATTCTTCCTTTCCCTTGGCAAAAAAGTGAAATGGTTTGAAAACGTAACACGCGCCCGGTACCTTTTATTATGCCATCGCTCGGTTACCTCTTTACGTATAATTTACTTAAGAAAATTCGCATTGCTTTAATATTATACGCGAAAGCGAAAAAACAACTAGAATATATTTACGACTACGTTAGATTTATAAAATAAACGATTCACTTCATTTTGTATGGATCCACCCCCACCACCGCCTAAGAAAGAACGCTCCGATTGGAAGTCTTTTTCCTTTTTTCCTTTTTTTTTGTTTTTTCGGTACCATTACGATTCCATGTTGTTGGCGCAGATGAGGAGGTTTTACTTACTCGATTCGAAATATGAGAACAGATTTCTTTGAGCTGACGTGAAATATTGAAGTATATTTTTACAGCTACAGCTCGTCTTTTGCGTTGTTTAAATTATTTACAAACATAAAATTGTATCCGAATGAATTCTTTACTTGTGTGAAACAAAATATGTTTCAAGAATCTGTAACAATTTACTTTTCGAGTAAATCGATCGTGTAAAATTATCGTTGCATGTGTGTTTAGTTATTTTATTTTCCAGTTTGTTATATCAGTTTCTGTTTCATGTTAGTTACATATTTACGTCTTGTTGTATTGCCCGCTATAAAAATGGTCCAATAATCACCCATCTTCCCTCATTCCCTCACTTCCTTTTATTGATTCGTCGAAATTTACTATGTATTAGGTTATTTTTCAATTGTTTTGGAAAAATTTGAAAATTGAGGAGAAAAAAATGTAGATAGATTTTTTCCTGCTTTTTAAAAAAGAAATTCATTGATTTCTGAGTTTTTTTTATCACTTTTTGTATAAACAGCGAGGAAACAATAGAATACCTGCCTACCCAATTTATTATATTTTTAATTGAAATTTCAATTTTTTTTTCTTTTCTAAATCCAAAATCCGGAGACACATGAATGCTTTTTAAAATTTATAAGTATAGGTATATATTTTTTTTTTAAAAGAAAGTTTTTTGTAATAGTATGTAAAAGGCAACATTCTTCCACCTTTTATTGTTCATTTGACGTATGTTGCAGTTCTTTAGATTTCATGAAAATAAATTCAAAACTTTGTTTTTAAAATTTTAATCATTTCAAGTGGATTAGTGACTTTGTTTAATTCATTTTCAATCATTTTAAATTGATGAGTCGCTTCGTCGTAAGTTGCTTCATTTGTGAGCATATAGTTCGCTTGGTTTGTAGCTTTGTTTACGGTTTGTTCGCTTCATTTGCAGGCTGATTTAAAAATTAATCTGTCTAAAGAATTGATTCAAAGTTACTACAAAAAATATTAATTTAAAATCACTTCCCAAGAAAGATTTGAATTCCGCAGCACCCTAAAAACTTCTTTGAAATCAGTATAAAAACATTCCTTACTTCACTCACACGAAAAAAGTAAGTAAGTAGGTGCTAGGTGCCTACTAAAAAAAAAATGAAAATATTTAAATCACCTCAAAAAAATTCTTCAACTACTAAATTGGAACTAAAATTCTAAATCGCCGCCAAAAGCTTTATAAACCCAATTCACTCGCCAAAAATATATTCCAAATCACCTCATCAAAAAAATTTAAAATCACCATCAAAATTCATTCAATTAATTCATTACAAAAAAATTCATTTGAAATGAAGAAGTTCCCTTCAAAATAAGTTAATTTTAATTATTACCGTTGTGTCCTGCTCCTCGTCAAGACGCGCCTACCTAGATTAGGTTCATCCCTATAACTCTACTCATCTCCGAGAACATTCATTGTAAAGTAGTCTGACGTAACAACCCTGTCAGAAATTTAAAATTCGTCGTTTATTGACAAAAATAACTTGATACGTTCTGTAACTTGCGTTGGTTTCTTGACGTGTTTTCGCTGCACTTACTTACACAATATGCGAATATTAAATTATTTGCGAAATTGCGTTAACTCGCGTTTTAATATGTATAACTATAACTTAACTTAGTTTCTCGTATCTAATAATGTGCGGAAAAATTATTAAATAACGTTAATAGTTTCTACCTACTACGTATTTAAAATGTATTCCGCACAATGTAAATTTTCTGTGTTTTTCTTGCAGATTAATCTTATCAAATGTTGCTTAATTAAAACAAGAATGTGGTAATACAAGATGGAATATTCAAATGATGCTGTCATAGAGTAAGTAAAATAAGCTATTTTGTTTTGGTGTAAGCATAGGTAAAGTATATAATACACCCCAGATCTATATTATGTGCATGTGATGAGATAGGGAATTGTAAAATGCGACTAGGTATGATATAATTTTAAAGACTTCTGCGCATTTTCCGTCAGTTGAATCAGTTTAACGTTCGTCACTGTTTCATAACTTGTAAAAAATGATGACATTTCGTAGATTGTTATTTTTTGTTGTTGGAATGAATCAATAAAATATGAATAATTTCATCTACGAAAATATTTGTAAATACTTGCAATTCATCAATCATGTAATGATGATACGCAGCTCGTATAAAGAAACAAAAAACTTGCGAAATGCATTTAGAATATTACTCTGGGTAAGTACATCGGTGCGCATTTCTCATGATATGAAAATGTTTAGCCAAGTACATGTAAATTGTTACTTTGAAAACTTTATGAAAAAATATGGCTCCGTTTTTCACTTTCTTTTGAATGGTAATATGTTTGAAAACCCATCGTATATGAGTTGAAATAAAAGTTACAATCGGAAAATTGTATTACTTTTCAGTTATTTTTGCACACTTGCGACGTATGTACCTACCTTATCTAACCATCTAGGTAGGTATTCGTGAAGAGATTCAATTCGAGAACTATCAAATAGATCACACGTTTCTGTATTTGAATATGTTTTTGAAATTATGTAAATAGGTACGCGAGTCTTGTAGAGCAAAACATTGAATCAGGATAACCATTCAATTGTACCTATTTATTCTCGACCGTGGCTATATTAGCAAGGAAAACTTACAACTCGCTAGCATACCTACAGAAGATTACTACGTACTAAATTAATGCAAAATTTATGAGATTAGTTTGTTTATTAATCAATTGGAGAAAGTTTTCCATTCCACCCTTTTAATATAATTCTTTACGAGCTGAAATCGAGCACATTAATACATTTTGAATTTAAAACAAAACAACGAGTTATTTACACCCTCGAAGGAATATCTCGGTAATTAAGCATTCGCCGATGTTGCGTAACCCAGATTTTACCCCAAAATAACAATGAATCATTCAAAAAATCTACCGTCTGTGAAGTAGGTAAAATGATTAACAAGCTTGTATCGCAGGTAAGTAGATATACCTACATAACAAAGGTCATTAAATACAACTGCGTAAGGTTATTAATTTTTAGTACAGACATCGTTATAACATCTAAAGAGCATGACTTTAACCTTGCGATAATTAAATAATGCCATTCGTAGCGATGTTACAATATACAAGTACATTACGTTAACAGTTATCCGTGTTTTTCTTCGAATTACACGATTATTTTAAATTAGCACCTAATACAGTCAATTAGGGATTTCACCTGGAATAAATTGGGGGAAATTTTTTTTGTGCCAAAATGCTCAGGATGGTGTCCTAAATGACATACTAAAACCCACCGTAAATCCGCCTGGAGCTGCTCCCCCTAGACCCACATTTGTGCCCCCTAGCACAGTTTTTCGCCATTTTCTCCCCCGCATTGCATTTTAGCGAAAAATAAGTGGTTAGATAAAAGAATCTTCTTCAAATTTCCGATCTAATGATGTATCAACTTTCCTTGTATGTTCAAGGGGGGTGGAATTACAACCATTCAAAAAAGGGGGGTTTCCTGAAAAATAGATGAAGGATATAGGCGCCTAAGGGGGGGTGAAATGGTCCCCAAACGCGTTCGAGTTGATATCAGCATGGAAGGTGGGTACAATGGAGAAACTTGCGCGTGAAAAATTTCAGATCCACACCCCCTCCCCTTTTTGGGGACCCCCCCCCTCATCTGAAATTTCAATAACGCTTTTCTCAGCCCCATGTTGATCGATTTTGAACATTTTTCTGGAAGTTATGTATATCCTTAGTACGTATCCTCACAAAGATTTTCAACCCCCTCCCCTCTTATTTACTCCTCAAAATGGTGTAAAAATGTGTCATAGGGAGGGTCGGGGTAAAATGGGAATTTTGGGGAAAATAAGCAAGTATTAACGAGTAGGGTGTCCGTTTCTTATGATTCGATACCACTGAGCACGAATATGACGTCACATTTTTTGCTACCCTCATTTAGCTCTCTCCAGAGCACTTAGTCCCTTCAATTTTCACTATATTGTTAAAAAGCATGAAAAAATGAAAAAACGCTATTTTGAGGGATAAATATGAGGGGAGGGGGTTGAAAATTTTTGTGGGGATACGTACCAAGGATATACATAACTTCCAGAAAAATTTTCAAAATCGATCAACATGGGGCTGAGAAAAGCGTTATTGAAATTTCAGATAAGGGGGGGGGGTCCCCAAAAAGGGGAGGGGGTGTGGATCTAAAATTTTTCACGCGCAAGTTTCTCCATTGTACCCACCTTCCATGCTGATATCAACTCGAACGCTTTTGGGGACCATTTCACCCCCCCCCCCCCCTAGGCGCCTATATCCTTCATCTATTTTTCAGGAAACCCCCCTTTTTTGAATGGTTGTAATTCCACCCCCCTTGAACATACAAGGAAAGTTGATACATCATTAGATCGGAAATTTGACGTAGATTCTTTTATCTAACCACGTATTTTTCGCTAAAATGCAATGCGGGGGAGAAAATGGCGAAAAACTGTTCTAGGGGGCACAAATGTGGATCTGGGGGGAGAAGCTCCAGGCGGATTTAGGGTGGGCTTTAGTATGTCATTTAGGACACCATCCTGAGCATTTTGGCGCAAAAAAAAATCCCCCAATTTATTCCAAGTTGAGTTCTCATATGAGCTAATTTGACTGGACTAACCTAGAAATTAGGATAAGCGCGTGAATAAAAATCAAATGCTTGTTCTTTTATTCTACTTCCATTCATATGTATGTAGTACTTGACCTGAATGTGCAGTTTTTCCATCTGTTTTATTTTTCATTAATTTATTCGCATTTAAATCCACATTTTATACCTACCGGAAACTTTTCTTTATTTAATTCGGAGATGAAAAATGAATCATATACCTAAGCTGTGAAAAGTATATAGACAATTCGCTTAAAAAGTTGTAGATAGGTATAAGGTAACTCAAAAATTAACCGCCTAAATAATGAAAAATTTCAAAATAGGTGTTACTCGGCTAGTCGTATATCTACCTACTTATTTCATTTACCTATTCATGAAAACATAAACATTACCTACTAAATTCGCATAATTTTATTTAAGTGCCTTTTTCTCGGATCCGATTAAAAAACAAAAATGCAAATCGTAAATGTATTTCTTCTTAGAGATATCTCGCCGTTATATGTAATTTAAATGTAATTTTAAGCGTACCCGCGACCGAGTACTTTTAAATATAACTTTTGCATAAGTTTTTGAAAAATTCGAAACACTGGAATGTAATTTTCATTATCTTCATACCTTTCATAGTCTTTTTACATTTTCATCTTGTTTACTTACGTTTTATAAAAGTATGGGTATTTCAATTTAAATTATGTGCATAATTCGAGTACCTATTGCATTTTTATTAATTATTCTATACGTTGAATTTTGAATTTGGGTAAGACGAGTTTAGATTCTATGATAATTCCATTTTAGTTTTATTTATGTCTAGAATTTATAGAATAGTTATGATGGTTTTTTGAGAATGATGTTTCTAGAAGCCAAGTCAGGAATTCTTTTATCAGAATTGAAAAAAAAAAATGGTCCAATCAAGTGTAGATTTTTAATGTTTGTTCCATGTCCTGCAAGCTCTGAAATTTTGTTTTTCTTAATATTTTTTGTTGGGACTCCGATTTTTTAGAAGAATTACGTAGTTTCGATACCATTTCTGAAGCGAGGGAAAATATTTTGGAATGCAGGGTTGCCGATTTTTTGGTGATTGTTACCAATTTCAAAAACTCAAAGTTTAGCGAGTTTTTGCTTGTATATATGTATGGCAAAAAAATTGGTTCCACTGTTTTCCGAAATTTTCTCACATTTTCAGGAATGAATTGCAAATTTTTGAATACTGAGTAAAACTCTAAAAGTGGTCTGGGTGACGCAGAATCTCAAATATATGTACCATCATTTTTAATTGAGCCTTCTTTCTAAATCAGGTTGGGTAGGGGCTAAAGCGAAAAACCCGACGATTTTTTTCAAAAATTCGTCCTCTTTGAGGGCTCATATCTCCTTTCCGGAGACATCTTCTAGGCTAAAATTTTTTCTTGGTGACTTTCAACTCAAAGATAACGAAGGTCTCTACTGAATTTGGTCAAAATTCTTCGGAATTTTTTTTTAGCGATCCATTCTAATGCCTAGGATGTTTTATTATAAACAAAATAAGTAGGTACCTACTCGTCGTATTCTAATGAAAACGTGAAGCAAACAATCGAAAAAACTGTTAAATACGCGTACCTGCTCTTAAAATTAGCCAAATGTGAAGAGAATTCCCCTGACTGTAATCTGTCTATTTTGCGATAAAAAATTATTTTGTGGTACATTATATTAAATACCTAGATATCTATTGTGTATATTTTTATTCGTAAGAAATGATCTTCCAAAAAAGCAAGTGTGTTTTTTATGTTTAGGTACATGTACTTCTTTTTTCAATGATTATTTTTTTAACTGTCATTTTACCTAATACAATTTCTCTTCGTAATGTTTTTGAAACTCGGGATAGTGATGATTTGAGTAAAGTAAATATAGCCTACATATCAAGTTCGTAAAATCATTAACACGTTTGAAATTTCAATTATCTGATTCACAAAGTTAGCTTGGTAAAGAAAACAACGAATGGGATAAAACACCTACTATACTTAGTTCAAGGCATACATTTTTTTTTTCTTTCGAAAAGGTGAAACACGAATTAAAAATTAAGGGTCTATTTATATTGCAGAGAATTCCAAACTCGCCAACTCGAAGTTTTCATTGTGAAAGTTAAATATCATCAAGAACAAAAGTACATACCTACCTCGTCCTTTAAAAAATAAACCAACATACAAAATTAGATTAAAAACTTAACAAACTCGACGATTGCATTTATCAGCAAAACTAGTCTTACAAAAAGAAAGTAGGGCGGAAAAAAACCGTATCCTACACAGGTGAGATGTATTTTTATGAGAAAAGATACATCGTCGTCGTAGAGTAAAATTTGCGTTCAAGTGTAATTTTGTACCTGGATTTTACGCCTATCTTCTTAACGAGCCATTCCATTTCGTTGAGCATGTACTGCAATAAATTTGAAGATCAAAGAAAAACCGTCTGGATTTTGCAGCTTAGCGTTAAACAACCAAACATAATTACGCTAAAGATTAAATACTGGAATGAAATTCGAGCTAGAGCACCTGTTATGCTGTAAAAGTCAATAACAACGGATAGAACGCGTACGTACTCGTATATATCTAATTCCGAAAGCCTTAAGATTTCGCGAAAATTAATTTATCGTAAGAAATGAAACCGAGTTAGGTACCTATTTTTAATCGCTGTCTTGCCACGTTTGACACGTTGTTATTATGAATTTCAAGATTCTATTTTGAATTTGTAAGGGAATATCGAAGCTTTGGGATAAGTTATAACGAATTTATGATGTATGTATTTAGCTAGGTAGGCACCTACCTGCTTATACTCGTACGCGCAGTCGGCCGGGCTCTATACATCTCATTGATCGTCTGCCATAAATTACCTAAGATAATTTTTAAAAATTCCAGTTTAAAAAATAAAATTGAACGATTTAGAAATTTTTTCATTTTTTACATCATTTTCCTGACATTTTCCTTAAAAATAATATTCATTTTTATTTGTAGGCTATTATTGTTTTTTTAAATGCTCTCTAACTATGCTTTCCTGCAAATAATTTCGTCTTTCTTTGTGTTTTGAATAATCTATCAATCATTATTAGGTAAATATATTTTTTAAATAAAATCCCCACCGGCTGGTGTGGATTGGGATCCAAAAAAAAAAAAATCATCAGGTACCTACATAAATATCAGTTATTTTGTTTTCTTTTTATGGACGCACCTATTCAAGAGGGGGGAGGATGCTGTTTCTGAACTGACGTTATTTTCAAATACTTTCAATTTTATTACCTACCTACGGTAGGTAGTAGTTACCTAGCTATGCAATATTATACAACCCTTCATCCTCTTCCACAGTTTACCTATAAAATTGAATCGAGATTTTGAGAAAAAAATAATGAATGAGTACCTAATACCTATACGTTTTTATTCGGTCTCAATTGTCACGAAGCTATTATACAAGAGAGATGATTCGATTAAAAACACCTTTCAAAAGGGGGTGCACTTCGCAGTTCAAACGATAATAATTGTTTGACGCTTTGTAAACTTTCACAATGGCAGAATTTTTTTTATATTTGACCAAGTAACATATAGAGGGACGTTATACAATCGTACAGTATTGTGTGGCGCGTTCAAACGAAAAATACCACATTATTATTTGTGGTAAAAATGTTCGAATTCGAAGCAATGATATTCCGGTTATTTTACCATCGCATGAGATGAACTTTTCAGTTTTTGTGTCGACGCGAACGGGCTTTTTACAATTTCAAACAGCATATGTCAACTTTATACGATTTTAATTATACGTAAAATGAACGAAAAATGACAACAATAAAACGGCTGTGAAATTTGTGGGAAAAAAAGGCCATAAATGTATTTAGTAGGTACCTATATACCATACTAGGGGGCTACGCCCCCTGGCCGCTTCGCGGCCCAACCCCCATACTCGTTCCTCGGGCTTCGCCCTCGGAACTCGCTCTTGGGGGCTGCGCCCCCAAACCCCCCTTCGCTCACTCTCAGAAGAGGTTTGCTCCCAAGTACTTTTCCTTCAAAACTACATATATCTGCACTTCATTCACTTTCAACGACTTTCAGCACTTTGAACAATTTTTTTCAACCTCCAATACTTTTAATGAATTTTCAAGCAAACATTTTTGAAATTTTAGGTACTTAAAATTTTTACAATATTTCATTCATTTTTAAGTCATTTTCATAAATTTTGTTATTTTAGCTCGTTTTTTAAAAATTTTTGAACGTCTTTTATGGCATTTTAAGCAATTTTGGATTTTGCAATGTTTAAGGGTAGGTATGTCAATAATACATAATTTTGTACATAAGTAAGTACATACATAAATACTGATATGCTTCGATTAAAACTTTGATTAAAATGATAGATGATAAATGCAAAAGCAAAGCACCGAAGATAGACGGATTAACATTTTATAACATTAGCAATAATAATATCTGTTTCTGTTGACAAATTCACGTTCGATCGAATTGCAAAATCATAATCCTCGCATTGTAAGAATTCCATTGTTGGAGGAGTGGGAGGTTTGTATGCGCGCGCATGTCGCGTGATCATGTCTGGAATTACGTTGGTGGTTGTGCGTATGCTTGTGTGGGTGTGAATGTACACGCATCGTCCTAACGGTTTTTTGTTATAAAATGCCATAAAAATCGATCAAAATCGCACGATATAATAAACTTTTTGCTGATCTGTCTTCGGCATTATAATGAGCATGAATTTTCGAACATTTCCCTCGTTGACAGTACCCATCTAGCATTTTTAGTTTTCGAGATAATTTAATTCAATTGAATTCAAATTTGGATTCAAAATAGCTCAAAAACTAAAAACCCTGGACAGGTAATGTAATCGAGGGAAATGTTCAGATTTTAATGCTCTTTAAAATGAGATATTAACAACCTTCCTAGCTTTTTTCGTTCTTGATATATTTGAGAATAATCGAAAAAACGGCAAAAACAGCCCACTTCAACTCAAAATTTGGGCCCTTTAATTCCAAAATTTTTGCCCTCGCGTATTTTTCCTGTATTCTAGAGAAGTTAAGCTGTCGATTAAAAAAAAAATTAGCTCTCTAGGTGCCATAGATCGGGCTGGGAATTTTTTTCCGATTTTTCGAGTATTTTTCGGGTATTTTTTGGGTATTTATTTTTCTTGCAGCTGTATAGTATAGATAGTACAGATATTATTATAGGATTGAAAAAAATATATGCGGTATTTTTATAGATGAACTCGCTGAAAGTGTACCTGACTCGGTCAAGTGTTGATGAATAATTTCAATTTGAATATTGGCTTTATTAAGTATATCTACTCGAGATGCCATCGCATCAACAAAGCTAATAAACACAAAAGTCCAAAAAGTATTTCCCACTTTCTACCATCATCTTAGGTCAGAGTTAAAAAGAGCTGAGACTTCAGTCAATATTGAGTGTGAAGTTGATGGTAAAAAGCGAACATCTCTTTGTAATTTTTTTATATAACAAGTGTTCTTTATACAGTGGTTTGGTTTGTAGTGGTAGATAAATACCTACGTGAGAAGAGCGTGCTTCGGTGTTTTGTTTTTATCTTTTTAATATAGATGGTTCTTTTTCCTATTTTTTTTTTTCACCGGCGCCAAAGCTTATTTTACACGAGTATTGGGCGACAAAGAATTTTCTTTACTGTGGCAATGCGGTTATACGAGTTGATTTCGTGTGGTAAATTCGATTGCGAAGCTTGAAAACGTTTTAAACAAGACGTAGATAATGAGATTTTTTCCGATAAGGTATCGTGCGCTAAAAATAGAGGCTTTTTTTGCTAAAATTTTAACACGGGTTTGAATCATCTGAAAAGACTTTTTTGGTGGTTTAAAATTAACCCAATCGTGTGCTTAAGCTTTATCTCAGAATTGGGATGTTTTTCCTTTCGTAATATAGGTATAAGAATGTATTTCGAAATTTTGTGAGCTAATTTTCAAATACATTCTCATTTGTGATTCGCCGAGAAAAAGCGACGCTTTTCAAGTTTTCAAAAATTTACCCCCTATTTCAACCTCCCAGTTCCATCATAATGAGCTCCCGCAATGAAACAAAATTGAAACATGCTGAAAATTGCAGTTGATAACGGATTTGGAAGAGTTGAAGCATCGAAACTTCAAAAATACTTTCGTAAACTACTGTATGAAAGTACATATCTGCAGGCCTAATTTTGACTCTTCGTAAAAGAGAGGTTGATACATTCATCTAGGGCCGGGGAAAATTTGAACCGGATGAAAAAATAAATTGAATGATATAGCATCCAAAGACACAGTCTCATTGTCAGAGCGAATTTCAAGAACTTAATTTCATTTTTTGATATGTTGGCCAATTCTGTATTTGGTAAGTTAAGTAATTCAAAGTGTTTGTAGTTCACTATTCTTGGAAAATGTTTAAGTATAGGTAAACCTTATATTTCAGTCTGCGATGAAGGGATCACAAGGACGTATAATCCGAGCTCATATTGATCTTGACGTCATGTAATTTTGAATTTTGGAATTATGTACATATGTGAGGGCGCATACGGAAAGGGACCTTACGACCAAAAAATCAATTTTTTATTTCTTCGCCAAATTTTTGTAGGGACTCTTTAAAAATCGAGTAGAACCCTCCATAGGCCCCAATTTTTATTATTTCATCGATTTTTTTTACTTTTAAGCGAAACATGCATACATTTATCATTCATAAAAGTTGAAAAATGACGCAAAAAATTTGAAAAAAGACGTAAAAACGCGTAAAAAATGAAAATTTTACAAAAACTTGTGACTTTAATAAGACATGAGTGGAAAAAATCATTAGAAAAATTTTCCGATAGCGGAACTCGAATCGAAGACTTTCGGCAAGATGATCCATCAGTGCATACACCTAGCCACAAAAAACACTGCCACAATCAGCCCCAAACGATTTTTATCAAAACTAATACCCTAAAATTCTTGATAATATCAACAGGGGCGTGTGTGAATGTGTGATAATGTATAGGACCTTCAAAGTTGGAATAGCCATATGTAACTAATCGTAACTTAAAACAAGGGAAATAACGCAAAACTTTAAACCCTCCTCTTGTGAAATTTTACTTTTGGTCGTAAGGTCCCTTTCCGTATGCGCCCTCACATAATTATAATGAAGTCAGAGAGGGAACGATTACCGATTATATAATCGATTATTCAGGTCCGATTAAATAATCGGGACGGCATCGATTAATCGGATCTTAGCGCTACCTATATTGTACTAATATTTCAGGCTTTTTCATTGGTCAATGGTTAAGTTGCAACGGGTCAAGGCATGGTCAAGGTACCGATCGTTCCGCATGACGTCATGCTTTATTGCTGTGTTTATTTTGGCCCGTCGATTAATCAGCTGATTAATCGATTATGCCCGATTATTTTGAAGAAAATAATCGATGTAGCATCGATTATAATCGGTTCCATCTCTGAATGAAGTAGGTGAAAACGAACGATCAGTATTTTTGTGAACGAGAAAAACTGACTCCAATTGTGACGTCATATCCCAAAAAATTCCGTTCAGTCGACATTCCTATAGGTATCTTTAAATGTTTTCAAAACACAAATTTGCACCAAATAAATGATTTGAAAACTTTCAACTTCTCATACCTTTTTTTCCAAAAACAAGATAGGTAGGGGCTAAAGCGAAAAAATGTGCCCCTCTTTGAGAACCCCCATCTCCCCAGTATAGGGCCACCTCTGGAGTTTTCATTTTTTACGAATGATTTTCGACTCACGTTGAAAGTGTTCACAGAATTTGGTCAAAAGCTTTTGACATTTTATTTTTTGCGATGGTCCATCCTAATATCTATGTATACAGGGGTCGGCATAAGTTAGTATTCGTATTCGAAAACTGATGCGTTCTTTTGAACACCCTGTTTTGTGTAATGAGTAGATAGATGGTCTTGCAGGTAGTGCGTTGTGTTCGTGGAAGTCCCACCAACACTTTGGTAATAATAGTTTTTTTCCCCGCTATGTCACTACAGAAAAAAAATTCATTTTCATTTGAAAAAATTTTCGTTTGTGCAAATCGGAATACTAACTTATGCCGACCCCTGTATTATAGGTCTATATAATATGTATATCTGTGCGTACCTATAGTTTTGCGATTAAAATAGGTACCTAGCTGGAGCATATTTTCTCATTGGAATGTAGGTGATGTATTTTGATCGAGCGTTGGACTAACTTAGACGTATCTTTAGTTATCTAAGATGACCTCGCAGAACCTGCTACACGTGTTCCTATACTTGACTCAGATCAGCGCCGCATTGACGTCGGAAATTAGGTAAAAATTTGACGTGGTTTGTTTCAACCGCGCGTCAAAATAGTCCTATAAACAAAGGAATCCCAAGTTGTTGAAGAATTTACTGCTGTTCAGAGGTTTGATAACCCCAAAGCAGCGTGAGGTTGAGTTAAGTGGATGTATACCTACTTAGTTGTAACGCTTAAGAAGAGAGTGATGCTGGCTGGATGCTCTCATAGGAATGGCGCAGCGCGTATATACGAGTAAGAAAAACCAACGCGCAAAATTTCTTTTATATAAGGCGAAAACGATGCGACGACCGAGTTCGCTCGTATAGTAAAAACCGTTTAGAACGGTTGTTTTAAAGTTATACTTGGTAAAGTCACTACTGTACTGTATAGTGTATACTTTTGCCGTACACTTTCTAACCAGTACGAGGCGCGAACTTTTAACTTTATTAGCATTGACTTTTGTGTTCGACGCGTTGGCTGGTGAACTTTATAATGACACTGCGATCGTATCCAATTCTTAAATATGTTCTTATCACGAGTAAATCCCTCCAGATTAGTTGCGACGACGATCGGAAAATATTTTGCGGCTGCGGCTCAGTTAAAAATAGAATTCAGGTCGTTTAATTCGACTCTGGTTGTCATCGTCGCCGTTGGAAATTTGTTGGTACCTTATTTTGCCTCATTCTCTGATTCTTTCTGCGATTCTCGTTGTGAACCTCCTACCTACGTATGCTTATGGCGCAAAGATTTGCTTCCAAATCGAGCTTTATACCGCCTTTCATTACAACGACGTACATACAGTAGGTAGGTATGTATGTACATACTTTCTACGTTGGTTGTGGTTTTAGTACGATTGTAGTTTTATTTCGGCTACAGCGGGTACTTTTTCGTATGGTATTGTTTTGTGGAAAAAGCTTTTTATACATGTATCAAGTTCGTTGAACCGCGAAGAGCCCGTATATACTGAAAAGTTTTTAAATACCTACTCGCCCTGTAAGTTAACGGATAATAAAATGAAAATAATGACGGAATGTTGTTTCCTTGTGGCGTTAAAAAATGTTAACACCAACATACGTGTACGCTATACATATACAGTCATACCTACGTATGTATTTAAAAGATGTTCAACTTTTGCAGCTAATGTTTTAAATGAGTTTATTTTCCCGCTCAAATGTCTTGTAAAAGTTTTAAATAAGTTGTATGTGTGTATGCGAAGTTCTCGATTATTGGTATCCCGCAGGACCGTTTTGTAACCGTTCTTTTGTGTGTATTTAATGAGATTTGTTTATGTAAATACTTATACGCATACGTGTCTCGACTATTGCATTCGCCAAATTTTCTTATTTTCTGTAACTATGTACTGTAGCTACGTAATATGCGAAGTAATATGGTAACAATAGTGTAAATGCCGACTCTTTACACATTATATAACGTAGGTACCTATACGATGTTTTTTTCTCTCTCTTCACTGCGAAATATTCATATTACGATATCTATCCGTATCGAGCTCCTCGTTCAATGTTTGTTCATTTATAGGTCTAGGTATGTGGTAAAAATATTCGGTTAATATTGAATAGGTTGGTATGAGATTCGATTTTTTTCTCGTTTGATTCCAAAGTCCTGTTTTTATACGACTCTTCCCTTGCATATTGGATGGAATTTCGTATCGAAACGATACCGTCGAGAATTAACGTATTCTCGAGCGTATTTGACGCTTGTGGTTTCTTCGGCACAATTTAAATATTTACCTGCAAAAATACGTGCTATTGCGTCGTTTGGTGGATTAATGAATGTACCTTTGAAATACCGGTCGTTCGTCTGAATGGCGATTAAAGTCGTATAGTCGTATGCAGGTATCAATATTTCATGAAAAGAATGTACAACTGCGAAGAGATTTTAATGGAGTGATTCTAGATAGGTAGTAGGTATTTGTTGTCTAATTTTTAACGAATATGATTTTTTGAATAAGATTAAAATATAAGTTTTATTATACATGTAGGTATTACCTATTGTGATTTCAAAACTAGGTAGAACCAAGTTGATGAAAATAATCAGGTATTGATCTAGAAATACATACAGCAACCAGACATCAGTGTTAATTGAGTTTCCAGCTCAGAAATTCAATGGGCACAATTATCGAGTAATAGGCGTTGAATTTATTGAGAACAGATTGAATGCAATTGCTTTATGTTGTAAAATTTTGACTTAGCACAAAAATATTACTTTCAAGTTCAGTCCAACTTGCATTATTTTAGCTTGGCTAAATTATTCTCTTCATTTTATTATTAGTTAGTTGTGTATGTGAGAAGGGTGTCTAGTAGTCCATACTTATCCTGTTTTTGGCTTATGTGTTACTTATATGTCCTGCTATCGTGCTTATATTGTTTTCTAATTTGAACGTATCCTGATTTTTTGAAGTTCCGTAATTTTGTCCATCTAAATTTTGTATTCGTTCTGTCCTTTTTTTCAGAATTCTGACTTGGAAACATTTTTAGTACTTAAATGAAATACTTGGAACGGAAAGGGAAAAAATATGGAAAAATGTTGACACTTCTCCCTCCCTTGAATGTTGAAATGTTTTTTAAAAAGTCTTGGTTTTTCATTTTTCAATCAAGCTATGAAATTTTTTGTTCACTTTTCCTTTTTTTTTTGGAATTTGTTTTTTTTTCCTATGATGATGTATAGGGTTGAAAAAAAAACAATGAAAATGCGCTATACTTCTGAATCAATGTATGTATATGTACGCACAACTGAAATGTTTTCTGGAAAAATGCATAGGTACTCGTAATTTAATAGCATTACCCATAAATATGCAATAATGAAGGTATAGGAAAAAAAATGAAAAACCTATGAAAATAATATGTACCAATATTTTGGAGAATATAATACTCAGCGATGGTTAAAAATTAAGTACGAACGTACTCCTATATCATGTGGTATAGTACACGTATGTAGGAGTGAGCTATGGCGCCACAGATATCAATTAATCTCGCGTATGACATTTCATGCCATCATAAAAACACAAGCCATTTTTCTTAATTTCAGCTTATGAGATTTTATCACGCTTTACGCGCCCAAGATAGGCCCCTGAACGGTTTAAAATAGTCGAGCGATTTTTGCGATTGACGTTTCCGTCATGTTAAAAGCTTCTCCATGTTAAACACGAAAAGCAAAACGGGTTCGATTTAATCGAAGATGCCAAATTCTCGCGTAATAGGTAATTGCGAAGAAAAAAAAAGGCAAAAAATCCTAAAATTTTTCATCAAGTTACTCAATTACGTAAGCGTCTTAGAGTCGCTGAATTGATGCGGATATTTATTCAATGGAGATATTATCACGAAAATTCGAATACATGACGAGCCTGGCAAAAATTTATCATCTTCGGATAGTAAATCTTTTATATCTCGTACTTTCAAGTTTCCAATTTTCGGCAGAATTTTTGCATAGCCTGCTGTAGACGTAGTTAGCTATAATTAAAATGTTTATGATAAGGCTCGTATAGTATGTAAGTACGTAATTTAACGACATTCTATTATGTACAAAAGGTTAGTTTTAAATCAAAACTTCGGCAATGAATTTTGACAAACGATGGTATCTTGAAAATTATCATAAAAATTTTTCCCATAATCCACTCGTAATATCCAACGTAGATTGGAAACAAAAAATTCTGATTTTCAAATTATAAAAACTGCTCTAAAGATGAAAAACTATACCGCGTAAAATAGACTATCTATTATACCTACGTAATTTGCTAATTATGAATTTTCCGACGTTTCGATGCAGTTTAATCTGCGTCGATGGATGAGCTTATTCGGCAGATGGAACAATTTCCGTCGTGGTGTTTATAACAACGACAGCGTATGGAGCAAGGGAAGGGAAGTTCCTATTACAAAATAGTTGAGATTTTGTATACGACCAAATTCTGTCGTCGGGTTCATTTTCATTAATTGTCCGACAAAGCGTATTGTATCGTGATGATTAAAGTTAGAATGAAATTTCAAGTTACAGGGGTTGGTGTATGTACTATGCTTAGCCCTAGCCAGTTCAGTAGCCACTCTTCACACTTGGGAGGGAACATCCAATAAATAAGAAATGTTAAAGTTTACAAGGAAAATTTGTAGTCTACAGGAGAGATGAAAAAGCAAAGATTGGACGGTATCTGCGTTTTTAAATGAAAATTTGATTTAAGACGTGGAGTGTCGTGAAATATAGCTAAAAATGTGTTAGAAATTCTTCGAAGGTAGGAATTTGTTCTCGGAACTCGCTTTGCCCCGAACAAATAACAGCAGGAAGCGGCTAAGCTTTATTACATGTCGACAAGTCCATAGGTACCTTTGATACTGTGCTGGAGAAGTTTACACTGTAATGTGAACTAGAGTTTAAAGTTCACAATTGTTTCGCATAGTAATGAGGTATTTCAAACTAATCTAAATCTAGACGCTAGTATTTGCTATTTAAGCCGCCTCTAATGACATCATTAAAAACATTTTAAAGTGACAGAAACTCGTTGAGAAATGTTTTCACCAACGGGAAAAGAAATGTGCTAGACGAGATGGGTAAAAAAACATGCTAAAGTGTTTCATTTAAAGTTATGTCTTGTACGATGACTGTTATTCAGCTTATTGCGGTGCCACTTAGTTTTAAATCACGAGCTTACTCGCGTGTATGTAAGCGAGGGGATTTTGACGTGCATGTATGCAGGATGTAGAGCTACTTATTGACGAAAAGATATGGTATTTTGAGATTTTTAAATTTACTTTGTTTTTCGCTCGAAAAGATATTGCACTTATAATGAAATAAACCTGTAAGAAACCAACTACATATAAGAAGACAGTGTAAAACCGAAACTGCCATTTCAGAAAATGAAGCATAAGGTATACCCACTTACGCAAATGTTGAGCGTCAGTTTTTGGAAGAGTCTCATTAAATTTTTTCGTAAAAATATTGCGAAAAGAATTTAGCAGAAAAGAGAATTTTAGTAAAAATACACCACCATCCACCATACAAAATTTTAGATGCTGAATCTGCATTTTTGAAATTTTAATGAGTTTTTGAAAGTTCACAAGCTTATGAAACATACAGTATCAAAACTTGATCACTTTGAAAAAAGCAACTGAAATTAGGTTTATACCCCATTTTTGGCTTCTCATGTTGATTGAAGAAATTAAATAAATAAAAAGGATAATATAGAAGAATCGTAATCTTGAACTAAACTTACTTACTTACTTATGTATTTATCTAATCATGTTTTGAAGCTGGAATGACAACAAATCGTACTCACCTGAAACAAAGTAATAAAATTCACCGTTACATATTTGAATTCCAACTAAGTTATCTCGACAACAATTGTACATTAGGGTGGATCACGAAAAAAAATCGGCAGATTTCGATCAAATTTAGCAGAAGCCTTCATTTTGAGTTAAAAGTTATCCTTAAAAAATTTAAGCTCCCAAGGGTGCCCCTGAAGGGGAAATTTGAGCTCTAAAAGAGAGAGTGTTTTCAAAAAATCGTGGGCTTTCCGCTCCTGTCACTACATAACCTGTTTTGGAAAAAATGACCCAGTCTTAAATGAAAGTAAGCATTTGGATAGATTTGTGTTTTGAAAATTTTTTCCTGGCAAATATTTCGTATCAATTACGAGAATGTTAAAATAATACCTTTAAATATTTTGGCATAATTAATGCGAAATATTTGCCACGAAATAATAGGTACCTATTCAAAACATGAATGTATCCAATTTGAAGATGAAGTGTAACCACATTCGTGGCCAAATCAACGACAGAATTTTGATACTCATTTACTCGTAGGTACTAGAAGAAATGGTTTTATACGTTTCGCAAGTCGAAAGAAAAATGAGGGGGGAGAGAGCTTCGCAATAGTAAAAACTGGAAGCAAAAAAACTGTTGCCATAGATTTGTGGAAATCTCAAAGCTGCTAAACATACGTGACCCATAAAAATATTACAAAAGAAAAAACTTGTAGAAATTTTTCATCTGACGTACGAGTAATAAAACGATCACGCCTGCGAACTGTGTAAAAGTGTGGTAAATTCATCCGTTTCAAAATACGTTGCCGTTCTAATTAAATTACGAACTTCTGTATAAAAGAAGTTTTAACGATGTTAGCTATAATTTCACTATTTCTTGTAACGATAATTCTTTTAACTCCGGATATGTTTCATTTGTTAGAAACGAACGATTTCTTCATTTCGAGCACTTTAGTTAATTATCGAAAGGAGGTATGTTTTTTCTCGATTTGGAAATTCAATCGGAAAAGCAGAAGATACGATTCACGCGTTGCGAGTAAAATTTGAGCGCTTATAGAAGGATTTAATTGATTAATTTACATCTACTGCTATGAAAAATGATAACGTCATTGTCGAGGATTTCGAATTGTGGCGAATTTTTATAATTAGATAGGTACTTCGTGAATTTCAGAGAAACAGAAAAATTTGATGTATGTATAAAATGGAGAATTAGTATGCATGAAGATTAATACCTATATTTTTTGCTAGGTATCCCAGAAAAAAATTGTGAATATAATCACTTTCAATGTCCTAGTACCTGTCTATGTACATATTCAGGTCCTTATACTTGTATGTATGTACATACGTACTTTCCTATACATCGCCTTCATTGAAACATTAAATTCCCTCTTCAACAAACAAAACAAATTTTTTCCTTTTCAAAAAAAATTCAAATGTTTTGAAACATTAAGGCAACATTATGCAAAATAGATTCGACGTGCGAAAAAGAAATAAAATGAAAAAAATTGAAAGAAAATAATTCAAAAGGCGTTTTTAAGTCTTATCAAATTAAAATTTCTTTTGAACGTAGTCTTTCTCTTATTTCGGAGCCTTTTTTCATCGCAGTTTGTGGAAAGAGTTTTCTTTATGTCGAAACGGTGCCTTTAACAATCACAATCCGTAACGAGCCTTCATTAAATTTGAAGCTACAATTTTAATTATTTAACGCCTCGCCCATCATTTTTCATTGTTGCTGTTTTAAAGGTAGTTTCTTGTTTTCGATTTTGTCGCGATGAAAGATTTCTCTTTTTTGTAACGTTTAATTTACACTTTTTCTTATTTAGTCATTCGAGCCTACCTTTTGGAGGAAAAACTGTGGCATTTTAAACGAATTAGAGAGCTGGAGCGGAATGTTCTGGTTTTATGACCTTTAAAATTATTACGTTGAAACTGTGCGATTAATTTTAGGTAGCAACGGAGGTGTTGAATTTTACCTTTTGAAAAAAGACCGAAACAAATTATTTCGGTTGTTTGTGGGTTAAGCGAGTATAATTTTGAGGGTATAAAAGCGTGATTTTTCAAATAGTAGAATTATTTAAAATTAGATAGGTACAAAAACGGATAAATGAAGACAATTAGCGCGAATTGAAGGGGGTTTTCCAGCGGTTCTCGCAGTTGTACCCAATTCTTAAGTTTCTCATCCATTTTCTGCGCACCCTGTACTAGTTTTTACATATTCTTCTGTTCTTTATCGTTTTGAAATAGGTAGGCAGTTTTTCGATTTTTGTTTGGGAGAACGGCCCTTTCCCCTCCCATAGCAACTAATAAATCCCAAACAATTTTTTATGTCATTTCTCCTCACATTTTTTTCTCATGGTTTTGTTCCTTTGCTTGTAAGTTATGAGGTAATTTAATACTCGGACATTTTTCATCCTTTAGTTATCTTCGCCGTGTTTATGTTTGAGTTCAATTTTCTCATTTATTAGTTTGATACGCGTTTAAAATGGCGGTTTTGATTACTCGTATGTATGTATAATGTATGTGAAACCTAAACCAATCGAATTTCCAACCAGTAGATTTATTTTCATCCCAACGAACTGATAGATATGGTACCTAGAGTTAATCCTTCCCATTGACACGAAGGTTGAAAATGTTGAAATTACACTTCCGCCTTGCATATGGTGACAAGGTGGGGCAAAAGGAGAAACAGTACGACGCGATCAATTCAAATTCAATAAAGATTACTCTGACGCACCATTGTAGGCGCATCCATCATTAAAAATAATCTGCCGGTGTAAGGTTTATACGCGAATGTTGGAAAATTATTCAAATACCGCATTCATACTCGACCAAAGACGAAACAAAGTAACCACCAACTCCAAGCGAACCGAACCGCCGATGAATAACTCGCTCATCGCTGCATAAAAGTAACGAACGCGGTATTCCGTAGTGTTCGAAACCAAAAACAAACAGAAATGGAAGTTGTTTAGCAGCAAATGCGTTCTTGTCGATTTCTTACTCTAACTTAATAATGAAATTTCACCAATCGTCGTTCTTTTTTATTACTAGTTTCAACTTAATGAAACTATACATTGTTTACTAAACGAATTATCCAGACTAGTTGACTAATTAGAACGGAGCCAAAGCTGAGATCGTTTTGAAAGAAAACCATCCCCTCTTTTTTTTTCGTCCTCAGCCACTAAATGTATTGATATCGATCTACAAGATGGAAAAGCTTGGAAACTATATAACAGGTTTCACGTTACAATGTACTAAAAGTGTGTCAGATGAGAAAAATGTCCACTTAAGTAACGGTTCTAAATGTATATTTTTGTTATAATACAGACACGTGAATTTTTAACATAAAGACCTTGTGTATTTTAGGTGAAGTCGGCGACTATACTCGCGATGTCTGGAAAAAATTCGCCATTGAGATCTAGGTCAAAGAATATGTAGTAAGATGAGATGAAATAGGTAAAGTGAGTACGCCTACAATTTTTTTTGTTTTGGTTGAAAGGCGGTATGTTTCTTACTGAGTCCTTTTTTACTCAATTTTGAAGAATCCAAGTGGTTTTTTTAAAAAAAAAGTGGGATCTCAATGGGTGGGAGATCACAAAGTCTGCTAATCTTGATCAGAATTTAGTTGACAAGATCGCAAGTGGTTATTACGTATTGTTGATTATCGTGACATCACGATAATTGGAAAAAGTTAATCAATTACAATCGTATCGGCATCCCTGAGCTTCAGCTGCCTCTATCAGTGCTATTAAATTCGATCAAAGAAGCGAAAAATTCTGGCGATTACAAAAAATTATGATCAGATTAGGAAGATTTTATTACGTTTTACGGTCGAGTTTACACGGAATAAGTACATACATACATTAGGTAGGTAGTTCACAGACAGGGTAGTACATAATATTTACGGCAAACTGAGTATGCAATTTTATTAACACCCAGTTAGCGTATTTACGCAAACAAAGTGTGCAACATTATGGACGCCTAACTTTTTAAATACCAAGTTGGTTCACGTTCGTGGTTCGTGGATCAAAAAAATTAATAAAAAGTCAGTGCGCCGTAAAAGTACTTGTCTAGGGGTGATACATATGAGTTTTGAAAGTTGGAAATGTAGAATACTCTATTTTAGTACTTGATATGTAATGTATATGTATGTACCTCTGCCTAACGTGTACCTATACATATAACAAATTTGAATGATTTTGCTAAAGAGAAATGCACGTAGGTAAACCATTAACGCGACTATAGAACAGAATCCACGTGTAAAATTATATTTGAAAACATTTTATACCCTTTCACCAGAACAAGATAACAATCTGATATATCGAAATTCGTTCCTTTTTGGGCGAATATAATAAGATTTAGTGTTGACTCAATTTCGGATTTTTTGGTCGCTGATAACGGAATAAGCGGCTTAGCAGAGCCGCACTCTTATAAATAGTAACTCGCCTATGCTATACACATTTCCATTCAGAAATCGATACCGTTGGTAATATCATTGCTGCGAAGGATATAAAAATTAATTTATTGCAAACATATTTCACACACCTCTTCGTATATACATATAATACGTACGATTGCATTGTATCTTTTATAGATTTAACGCATCATTCTTTTTTCCACCGTACTGGAATATCCTCTTTTTTACGCTATCTATATACACGCACTTCGTCGTAGCAGCATTTTTTCTTTTCGAAAGTACACGTAGATAGGTAAGGTACAGAAATACGTAAACTTTTATTCTTACGTCAATTCGATGAATACTCACTCTATATTACTTAGTAGTTTTGAATCTTGCAAAAGTTGTGTATAGGTACTTTTACGCAAATTGTTAGTAATACGGGGATAGACTACAGTCATATTGTCCCAAATGATATCGATATTTATACCATCCAATTATATAAGGGCAGGAAAGAGAAAAACATGTACGAGTACCTAAATTGCACAGGTAGGTACCTAGCATACCGTCGACTTGCAGGTAGGGAATTCTGATAGCATTCGAGCACTAATAATTGTGATCAACTTGTGTATTTCAATCGGGGTATTTTCACGCTCAAACAAACAAGCCAGGGGTGTATGTTAAAAAATGAATTTACCAAATTACTGTATTTACGCTAGAAAGGAAGAAAACAACGATAACTTGTACCTACACACGAGTACTTCTCTACCTACCTAGTACCTATGCTGCGCACACCAATGCAACAAGATAACTTTTTCGATTCATCGAAGCGAAAGCAACGTAAACTATTACATCCGAGTATCATGACGATAAAAATTTTATACCTTTTGCTAACAACGACGAATGGCTTTTCGAAAATATACCAGCACCGGTAAAACGGGTAATGGTTCAATTCAAACTTTTCATGCAGAGTTGTTAGTTTGTTAACGCCGACAAAAAAAAAATGAAGTTCGATAAAAATATCTTTATAACGAAGGATCCGGGAAAAAGACACGATTGGTCAAAGTATTCTTGAAAATTGTTCAGCGTAAATGCTCTTGTAAGTACCTGAGTATCTACTGTAACATTTTACTTTTCTGAAAATACGAGTAGGTATGTGGTGTTCGTGACGTTTCGTGAGGATGTTGAAATCAAATTTGTACTATTAATTAAAATTAAAGGTACATACGACCAAAATACTTTAAAAATGTTGATCCGTCATAGCTCCATCAAATTGGTTACCAAGAAAACTATCAACACCTGACCCCGAACATCGCCCCCCCCCCCTGAAACTAGGAAAAATCACGAATAATTCGAATGAGTCGCAACAAACCGTGGGAAGTATTACAACAAAATTGAGTTTATTTATCAAAATTTGAATATAGTGAGTAAGTTGTAGGTATCTAAACTGGAAATTTGAATTAGAAATTTTTTGACATCTCTCCCTTCCTCGAGTAAGTAGGTACTAAAAATATCTTGAGAAAAAATGGACAATAATTTTGAATGCGTTGTTTTTTTTGTTTTTTGGAAATGCCTACCTAATTTATCTGAACTAAAAATTTATTCGAAAAAAAAACTCGAATTATAAAACTGAGATGTCTACGGATGATAATTTCTACTTCGAGAGTACGAACAGGTATTTTTGAATTACTGAAAAAACGTTGGCAAAAAATGAATTTCATCGACGCGTTATTTGAAAACACGACGACATTTTTTGAAAATCTATTAAAACTCCCGTGGGTCTTTCGTTAGACGATTCATCCTTCCATGTAAATCTCTTCTCCAGCGAAACTTCGACAAAATAACGATAAGTGCGAATTTTCAAGCGGCCGGTAGATATAAGAAAAAGCTCGTCCAAGATTTATCCGACGTGTCAACGAAGCATAAAACTATCTAGAGCGTAACAAATCACAATGAATATTGATCTAGAGAAGATTAAAAAGCAGTCACGAGGAGAGATTTCACATTTAGAAAAACCTGTGCGCGATGGTCGCACAAAACGTAGGTGACAATGCGATCAATGCTATCATTCGCGACTTAACGACGAAGGGGAAAAAATTGAATACGAAAGAGCATCGTAATTTCTGGGTCAGATGTGAAAACATGACCCGGTGTGAGTAGGTAATGTTGAAAATGCTTAAAATTCCTTCTTCCGTGTCCCTTCATTTTCTTTTGGGCTTTGTTAAATTTTGGAAATTTTCTCACAATTGCGTGGAACGTTTCGATTTAAGAAGATTTAAATGGGAGGGGGCTGTTTATAATTGCAGGATTATTACACCCGTGGAGAGAGGGGCTTTGATTTGGTTTAAATTAATTTATTAACGCGAAGAAAATTTCATTCGAATAACATTTTTTTAAATTATCAGGTACCTACTTCGTTTCGACGTCTAGAATACGATCTGATGAAAGGGGTTAAAGCTTGTACAAGAGTTTTCGATCATGTAAAGTAGATTTTAGCGAAATCTAAGGCATGTTTTTACGCTATGTACTAGGTTTAAGAAAGTTTTCGAGATTACCTAAAATAACAAAGTAGCGTAGATTCATCGAAGCGATTTATTTTCTCCAAACGTTTTCTTCTTTCGACGAAAAATAACTTCAATGTTTGGCAAGTGGTTCAAAGACTTTTTGCCTCTTTGAATAAGCGTACGCATATGAATTCCATTTATACGATTCAATCTTCTTTTTAAATGAGCCTCAGAAACCTTTTATACTACATATAAAATTACAATGTAGTCCATAAGATTATAAAGAGGAAAGAAAAAAAAGTTGGAATTACGTCGAGCCACGTCATTCAGTCCTGAAATCTATTCTGATTAAATTTCATTGGTTCGTGTCACCGTTTTATAATGACAATTTCATATGGTATCAGATTTCAATTAAGGGCGTTTTTCCTACTGTGTGTAATTTTTCAGCAAAATGAATAAATTCTATTTGTTTTTTTTTGTTTTTTTTTTGTTTTTTCAAAGCTTTAGTGCGTGGAGGAAAAAAAGAAATACGATTTTAACCAGAAATGAACCTACGTTTTAATACGGTTGAAAGATAATAGATAGGTACCTACATATAATACGGGAATGAGTAAATATTTTAAGAGCAAATTCGTAAAATAGGGGGTTCTATTCTAATCTCAGCAATGCACTTTGGAAATGGTAACCGAGTAAATTAAAGGAGAAGTAGTAACATTGTCATACAATTACGTACAAAAGAAGCAAATGTGGGTACAATTTTTTCTGTACCTAATCACGCCTCACGCCGTTTTCAGGGGTGTAAAATATATTATTATTATTTTTACGATATCCCTACCAAAATATACATATTAAATAAACATGAATTACGAACTGAGTAAAAGAAATTGAATGGCACATTGTTGACAATGAGATGGTCTGGCTTTATGAAAATTCATTTGAATGTAGGAAAATTCTTTTTAGACTTTTATCAACGTTAATGCAATCAAAATCCATTAAAGTACACATTTCAGTGGGTGCTGTTTAGTTAGAATTTTCTTGCAGTAATTTCTTCACACAGATTTTATGTAGGTAGGTACCTAATATCTTCAAACCTTATATACTTACCTACCTTACTTATTCTCTTTTCATTAATTTTGGAATTTGCTTTTAGTTTCGGTCTGTTTGCATTTCGTCTAATGTAAATACCTTGTACAGTTTACGTTCGTTTCTTCCGGAGCTTGATTTTTTTTTTTTGTAAGAAATACAAAAATAATAAATGAGATTTTTTAGCGTTGCAAAAAAAAAATCTTGGGTATTAATATTGGAGGTATAATAAATCTTCTTCTTCAATAATGAGAATCTTGCTCATTCTTAAAAATATATCTTTCTTCGTGATCTTTCCTTTTATCTATTTCTTTTTCTAGCAATAGAGATAGTTTTCATCAACATTGGGCGAAATTGAATTTCATTTGCCAAAAAGGGGAGAAAAATCACTTGAGTAGGTACTGAATCAATCATATTTGTGAATCCAGTCAGTAGTTTAGCCATAATTCAGTTTGTTATTTTCAAACATTAAATCAATACTTAATTGTTGCTTTATATGTAGTTACATAATATGTATTTGCTAATTAGACTGAGTAGCTTGATTCATCTTTGAACAAAGGAAAAATAAGGCTTGTACAGCCTATCATGATTCAGGGATTTGGAGGGAGACCAATCACAAAATCCGTTTTGAGATCTCAGTAGTGCAAATATACATTTTTTTTTTACCGGAACATAAGAAATGACCTTAGCCGTAGGGATTTGGACAAGATTCTCTCAAATTTGGTATTTAGGCTTAGTTTGGCGTAAGAATTGAGTGTTGGGCAATATTCGCGGATGTCCGATTAATAAATTCACAAACATTTTTGAACTGCTTATTGAACTGAAATACGTGCATACCTCTAAAAAAAAGAAGCTATAGTTACCGGTCTATGTGGAAAACTTGTGTGAAAAAATACGTTGAATTTTTTTCTGCTCGTAAACTTGGAAAAATCCCAAAAAGAAAGAAAAATACACAAAAGTGAAAAGCAGTATACATGTATTTGTGCATTAATCAGCTCAGATTAGAAAATTAGGTTGAAAAAATCCGTACTTTTTTCTATAACGTAGTTTTACGACTCCAACGTGAAAAAAATCGCTCGTGTATACGCAATTATTCGTATTTTTATGACGCGACGTGAGAAAGAAGAAAAAAGCAGTGGAAATGTGGCAAAACATCGTAGGTACTAGGTACACGTTTTCAAGGTTAATTTTGAAACTGTCGTTTTGGTTTTTTCTGTTTTCTTTTTCTTTCTGTTGGTGAAATTCGTAGAGGTGAAAATGAACTCGATGATAGACTAATCAAAATCGACGTCAGAGTTTTCTAATATAAAATTTTCGCACGTTAGAGGAAGGTATTCGTGTATACGACCCGAGGGATCTGAATAGTGGCTTTTGTAAGCAAACATCTTTGAATTAAAATTACCGATGGCGTATTTATTTGAAGCAGAAAACGTCGTATATTTCAAAGTAAAAGGTGGTAATACGGTAAATAAATGATTTCTTGACGTTATAGCGCCGTCGTATGACAAATGAGCTCATTATAATCTAACCTACGTAGTGTACATGCGGTGAACCTACAAAGAAATGAATATTCACCGTGAACCTGGCACTTATTAGCCGCGTATTCGCAAATCAAACGGTTAAAAGATTACCCACATGATGAAGTTTACTCAAGTTTTCAGCGTAAATGAGCTTTTCAAAGGTTACATTTTCAATAGGTACCTATGAAAAATATACAAGATACCAACGTATACCTTACTTATTACTTGGGCTATATTTTTAACCGAACGGAGACGAATCTTTTTGAAGGTGTAGTAGTTGGTACTGGCAAAAGTAATCTGCTAATCTCAGATTCGTGAATTCTGTTTTATTACCTATTTACCTTTGATTATCCGGTATGTTGATTTTTTTTCCTTTTTTAGACAGGGATATTCTTACGCGTTGAGAGATTTAATTTTTACATTATGCGTGGTAACATCAAGGATGTTAGCCCAAATACCCAATTCGGCGTACGCGATACCACCTCGAGCGGTTATACGACTCGATGATGATGATGATCTATAATGTAAAGTTTTTATGTGATTGACTATGCATGCAACATCATGCTTATGTTTTCATGATTGAAATATTATATCTCAAAAGCAAATCATGTAAAATAAATTTATTTTCACTCTTCTGGTGAGGAATTTAACTCTTCATAATTTTTTTTCTCATTTTTTTCGCTGAACTTTGGGATTTTCTACAAAACCAATTTTATAGTGCATGAAACATTTTTTTAAATGGAAAATTTCTCTTAAAAAAAGTTTAAAGGTGGGTATTGTGAAAAAATTAAGGTATTACAAAATTGTGTAGCATGCATGAAATTTCCTATCATTCAAGAGAAAATCATTTTTCCTGGGAGACTTGGATTTTGAGCTTACATAATATGTTTGGAAAATAATGTAAGATCAATTATGTGTAATAAAAGTACGCGATGAAAAAACACACAATTTTCTCATCCCATTTTCCACCCGATGAGTACATTCAATTTTGTTGAGGAGGTTCAGCTTTTGAGACATTTTGAGCGAAAGTCAGAAAATTCAGCTCCATCATACAATTTCTTCGTTTAGAACCTTACACGTTTGTCTCCTTATGTGTACTCATATTTCATTAGGCAGGTATATCTAGTTCTATCTCGTTTTTTCCAAATTGTGGTGCACTGTGATACTCGAATTTTTTCCCACTAAAATACTAAAAAGTCAAGTCAAGCTTGGATCAAATTATGCGTCTTCTTGAAAATTAAAAAAAAATACAAAATAAATAATAATTTAAAAAAAAAACGTTTTTAATTTAAAACTATGAACTTAGAGTGCCTATACCTACTCTTGGAAAGTGATTTTGAAAAATGAAAAATGGTCTTGTTCTTTCAGTAAGTATTATTATTTTGGAAGAAGAATGTCTCGAAATGTACGAGTTCATTAGCACAGTACTTTATTAAAAGTAAAAGATGACTCGTACACAGCGTGACCTGGCCATATTCATAATATACGGAACACTTTTAATGATTTATTTACAAACTTTTCCAGCAAACGCTCGAATAAAACTAGCTATAAGGTGTATTTAAACAATAAGAACTTTTGCATCTTCACTGCATACACGCCAAAGTTTTTGAATGCCTTTTAATTTACGTAACATACCTACTAGTTCATATGATTTTTTACTGTGAACTGAAACGTTTTCGATCATTCGAGGTAAAAGCACGGTACAGTTTATTCAATTCTACTCGAACGAGGTTGAAAGGAGCCACGGTGCCGAACAGGCGAGCAAAGATTTGTCCAAGTCGTTGTAAAATTTCCGATATGTTTAGAATCATATGTTTGTTTTAATTCTATTTTATTTTGAGAGCGTATATCAGGGTGACATTTAGATTAATATTACGCTTTAAAATGAGTGCCATAAATAGGCAACGGTTACAAAAAGAAATTGTTTATTAGGAATAAGAGAACCCTGTATGCGAACAAGGAACATCCACATTTACAAAGAGATGGCTCGTATGCAGCAAAATCGTAGACAGCAGATTACCAAGAATAGAGACACACGTTGTATGCTCAATGATATATAACTTGTTGCAAACGTTTTTGTTAATCGGATTTTTCATTTTATTTCGTTCATTTCCGAGTTTACCAAAGATTTATTACCGTAAAAACCTACCCGACGAGGCGGTTTTTACTCGAGCCTTGCGGTTCATCATTTTACGCGTTTACAAGCTTATGTGATGGAGCAAATCTAATAATAATGTACGTTCGAAAAAAACACGTAAGTGAAAGTCGATTGGGAGAATTTTTTTTTTTTTTTTTGTATCTTACCCTGTACGTAAATTTTAGGCTCGTAGTAAACGAGTTTACTATATTGTTATTGGACTACGAACGACCATAGTAAGTTCCAAGTGAAAAAATATCGACAACTTATTCAAAGTTGGTAACTGTTTTCAAACTGACCATAACTCGGAGACTTTACGACACTATAAAATCACTCGGCTAAAACCTTAGCCGTTCGAACGTTCTGAGAATCGTTTATTCAACTGGAACACCGAACTTATTTGTAAGGAAAAGGGTAACAAAGGTTATTATTTGAGTTCTATGAACTGTCTATTTTATGTCAATTAAATTGTCTCTACTTTAACGAAGCTATCAACTCTACAATTGGACTTTCTGACCTCTGACGGTGTTGAAATGGCTGCAGCTAAAGGTAGCCAGGTACCAACCAGGAACACTTGAACAGGCATAAAGCGTCACAATGAGTGACTTATCAAATAAATCTATTATCGAGCCAATTCCATTTCTCCATTTTACGAGCCTTTAATTAACATTTTCCCCCGTAATTTGTAATTTTCAAGAGCCAATGTGAAGTCCTCTGAATCTTATGCAACCAGGTTAATTTAGACTGCGAGTTCTGATTGTATCTTTTGAAAATTTACACCTTTAAGCTCTTCTTTTGTTTTATTCCGTTTTTTACGTTTGATAATGAACGCGGCAAAACGTAGGTATATTTATATTGAAACAAGATTTAGGTATTTTGTAAATGAGGTGGAAGGGGGAGGGGGTGTGAATGAGAAAACGAAGAATGAAATTACAAACAATTCGCATGAATAATAAAGCAAGTCCCAAAAAAAAATTATCTCGTTGAGGCCGACAAGTAATAACCAGAATTCATCGGAACAGCCAACAGGCACTAAACAACGGAGAGGATGTCATGCAGTTTCATATTACAGTACTTACACAGTACGTACCAAGGGTGAAAAAGTTTTCTCTTGGTTTTCCGAAGCTGAGGCTGCATTCGAAACCAAAGCCAGCTGTACAAAATGGAAATCGTTATCTCAGCTGATTATACTTTATTCGATGAAAAGAGAAGGTATTATAATATTATTTTCACGAACTCATTTATACATATAAACAACTGTGCCGTTCCTACGAATCGAGTATGGGTGAAAATTATTCAAACGCCTGTGTACTTAGATATTAAAACGAGATCGGTTTCAGGGAGAGATAGCCATGTGTAGGTAATTCTTCGTGAAGTACGCAGCTTTAAAAGTAAAAAATTTGCATAATCGTAAACATCGTTTTGAGGAGGTAGGTTTATATTCATTTTTTAAAAAGACTCGAGTGGTTACATTTTCGAGTAAAAAAATTACTCTCGCGAATGATTTTTGTGATGGTAAAAATAATGGAGTCGTTTCGTTTTAACCAAGTAAGGTGAGAGCGCTTCTAGTGTAGGTACCTATCTATATTAAAAATTGAGGGGGATGGAAAAAAGAATGAAGATGGAAAAGAAAAAGGCCAAAGCGTTCTATTCGAATGCAAACAAATTTCAGAAATTATTTAATAAACGGTATCGCGTTCGAATAAAAATATTATCAATAACGGCGACGTGCTTGGAATATGAATTTCATCCGGGTATTTGGGATTTTCGTTTTCGGTAATTCTTAAAGGTTTGATTAATTTATTAAAGGTATGCTACACAAAAGTAACTCGCTGCTCGGGTATTTTTATATTTGTTTTTCCTGCTTTTGGCGTCTTTTCAAAAACCGCAACAAATAATTAATCGACCAGTTCCATTGCTGCGGTGAATTTTCATCTTTGATTACATGAACTGTACTGCAAGCGTTTTGTTATGAAATTATCATGATCGAAGTCAAAGTTATAAAAGAAAACTAGGAGTTCGCAATTTGTATTCGAGATGCAAATGACCACCTTTGAATGATAAGTTATAGCTGATTTGAATGTGATTGTCACGTGCTCATGAAGCTTGCAGCGTTATTCTTGGTTTCGTATATTTGTATAGGTAACCAAACCAAGTATTGAATATTGAGTTATGAAAAACTTATCAGTTGAGAAAAAATATAAAATACTCGAAGATGTGAATTTCAAAAAAGAAAGAAACACGAAAAATAGCATTTTTAGATGAAGCTGGACCCAAGTCTTTTGGCCCGTCAAGAAATCTCTGTTTTTTTTTCTATCAGCCCTCTGAATTGAATTGAATTGAATTGACCCAAAAGTTGTAGAGACAAGTGAAACCTGGGTATGCAGAGAGGAGGGAAGGTGAAAATTTTCAGCCCAAATCTAAAAATGTACACCTCATGCTGAAAAACCTTGCGAGTTCAGACTCAGAATATCACAAGATGAATCCACCTTTGTAATTGTAATCAGTACTCGTAGGTATCTCTATTCCATCAAATATGGAAAATGTCTCACAAAGCGGCTCAATTAAAGCGAACACCTGTAATTTGAGGAAACATACGGTCCCCTGCGGGCCATACCAGTTAACTATGCTACTTTCGATAAGCAGAAGTTGGGGATAAATTCTCGCAGCTTTCGAGTAGTTAAGGTAAGAGTTTAATGAAAGAGTCGATGACGCGAATATCTTGTGATTGTTACACGTCGGAGCCAGGATATTAGCCATATCTGCAGCAACGACGACGACGACGACGACGACGACGTACACTTGTTATTCATTTGGTAGGGTGTTGTTCATTTACATAAGGCTTTACGTTACCCATCAGCGACTCATTTGTAAACATTTCGTATCTTTTCTGGTATAAGGCAAAGAAATAACGCCGACGATGTATCATGTACCTGCCTGGCCTACCCATGCAGCATCAACGAACGAAAGGCGAACGGTGAACGGCAAAACACACCGGTAGATGAAATTAATTTTAATTTTATCTCGAGCCGCGATGCGTCATTAATATAATGACGTATCGTTGATGTATTCGACATCCTTTTAAAGCACATCATTACGTAGCGATTTTTTTCTCTCTTTATCTAACACCGACACTCTTGGGAATATCGTTCGCGAAATAGCTACGTTTTTATTCGGATCGTAATTTTATCCCAGCAATGTTCGTAGACGTACATATCCACATGCATGTTTCTTGATAATGAGATTGCTTCTGTACACTTTCTGATACGTATGAAATCCATGTTCGTAGATGTATGGGTGAATAATTGTGTTAGGTATTAAGAGTAAAATGTGATTTTCAATTTGATGTGTTTTGGTGAAAGTTCAATTCATTGGATAGGTAATAACTAAACTTCTCACAAGTTCGCTGAAATTGGATTTAATTACCGAGGTATTTTTGGTAAAGAACAAGCAAATGCATTATTTTTAAGTTCATTGCTAAATGAAGTTCAATCAACCCCGAAAACGATAGGTACGTAAACATAAGCATATCTGCTTATAAGTATAAATACACGCATCAAAATTCAATAGCAATAATCGAATAAAGAAGTATAAATTTTGAGTAAATAGCACGAGGTACATCATTACATGTATCTCTTAAAACAAAAAAATCACACGATCTCCCTTCTTTTCTCTCTTACCATCGTATCAACGAAATTTAGAACTTTACAACTTTACTATATAGGTACCTAGGTAGACGTATTTACTCGTTTGAAACGAACATTCGGTAAAACTACGTACAACTCGATATTTTTACGTGAGGAAAAAAACTCGAAACTGTGAGACGTTTTAATTCATCACATTATCGCGTACCTACCTAGTATAGTTTCGTTTTTGCCTGCGCCGATTCGGCGAAGTTTTTAAAATTAAAAACGTGTTAGTTTTCGTTGAGCCAACAACGTAAAAAGTTCCGCAAATACCGGAAATTTTTTTACGCCTTGAATTGAAACATAGTAGGTACCTATTCAGCATTTGTAAATTGCGAAAGTCTATGAAAGAAACTCCTTGCAAAGTGTACGATTCTTTGAAGTTGGAGAACATGTTGCAATTAAATAAAAGAACATTCTCGCTACGGAGATAAATGTGGTCGAGATCAAACGATTGTTGAAATTTTACGCAAACCTTGTTCGTTCGGTGATGTTTTTTACCTCCTCGAAAGCTTGAAAATTTTCATCGTGGTCTAGACTGACTCGTACATAAAATGAAACTTGTTTCGTGACTAAATTTATTATACGCGAGATTACAGAACACTGCGTGTTACAATTTGTATCCTATATCTACGTAGTAGTTACGTACCTAGGTATTTAATAATTAATGCGGAAACTGTAGCTTTTAAAAATGTTCTGCGGCTGTATCATTTGATTTGCTCGATCGCCTCTAAAAGAATTTTCCTCTCGCGAGTTTTTTTTTTTTTTTTTTTTTTTAACGTATGTACGTTTATAATGTAGCTCGCATCGCAATAATTTCGACTACTCGAGTCGAATTTCTAATTACATTCGCGCTCGAATATTTTTCCACGTTTATGTTTGGCCATTGGCGCGAACACAGTAGAACGATGTTGAAAATACTCTTTTATTGTGTAAAACCGAGTGGTTAGAGTGAATAAAAATTCATTAAGAGAAATCGTTTTGTTTATCCTTCTCTCTCTCTCTCTTTCTGTCTTTTTCGCCGACAAAATAAGTAAATCAACTAGACGGTTTGCAGTCGCTTCCACGTCGCTGCTAAATCACACCCAAATCCACTGCCTATTTTATAGTTACGAGGCAAAAGAATAAATAAAAATTTAACGTCTAAAAGTTTAAAGTAAATCCAAGATTTGTACCTTCTATTTTACATAATTTACAAAAAGAATTTAAAAACGAGCTAAATTAGCGACGAAAAAAGTTGAAAATATTTTTTCAAATTTCCATTAAATACCTTAAACTATACAGCGAGAAGAAATGATCCTTTAAAAATTCAAACGAAAATCGCGAAGAAAAAAAAAGAAACTGAAAACTCGAAATTAAAAATTTCCATTTAAAATTTCCTTTCAAGATAACCTCGCTATCGCGCTGGGGTTTCAGTTTTGAATATAAAATACAGCATCTACGAATACCGTGAAAAGTTGTTAAAGATGTCGGCTGTGTTTGCGAATCAATGAAGCAATTATTACGTCGAGCTTGTACCATTCCATAAAATGATCGTTTATAAATTTATGTAGGTACCTACCTACATATTTGTATAATCTTTTAATTAGGTTTTCCATCATGCTTACGAGAGTTTTACGTCTATGCAGAAAAAAAATAATTTAAAAAAATGCATACTTGAAAATTCTCTTTTTTGGAGAAATCTGCCATCATCTTCCTCATTTTTTCGAGTATTTTCAAATTATTTGAATGTGTCTAAATCATCGAGTACAAAAATTTAAATTGTCGAAAGAATTTTGTTTTTCCTGTTGAAGGAGGGAAGCTGGTCGAAATCCGACGTTGTAGTATCCGTCAACATTTTTGCTGATTTTTTATTAAGTACACAAATTTTCACTTGAAATTTTCCTGATTCTGTAGAGAGTTTTATCTGCAATTTGTTGTACGAAAATGTTGCTCGCCTTGTGGGTGATTTTCCAAGAACTCCCCCCCCCATTTTGTTGAAAAAATTCGACGCCAATTTTTCGAGAAAAATAACACTTAGACGCAATTGGGTCTACTCAGTTCGAACAAGTTGGATGATTACTCGAGATCCGAGCATAATAATTTCAAGGCATATCTTCTCGTCGGATAAGGATTAAAATACGCGATGCTGTAGGTACCTACTACGAGTACATACATAAAACTAAAAGCGAATTGAAATTTCGAACATTGGGTAGAGTTTCGAGGACGCTGGCGGCATATTTAAAAATTTAAATTCCTTAACAGCAAACTACGCTTTCATCTAATGCGGCCAACGTCATATCTCGGGTCTTTTGTTGAGAAAAGCTTTCCAGGGTTCTTATTTTTTATTCATGTTTATAATTAGTACTGTGAATTGATAATTCTATACCTATACATCGAAGAAGTTAATCTTATCACATTATTCACATTGAAAAATTAATTTCCACCGTAATTCTACAAGAATGGAATCATTTTGTCCAAAATAAAATACACTTGGCTGAGTGAAAAATATTTCCTTACAAACATACATGTTGTAAAAATGAATTTTTCAAAACAAAATTATTCCACGACTCTCCGCGAGGGGGTTTTTGTTACTTAGTATTGAAAATCTTCTTAGAATTGATCAGTAATACGTACATTGAAATGTATACGAATGAACCTAAGTAATTCTATGTTTAGTGGCTTTATGCATCCATAGAGAATCTTGTAAGTTACATTCGTAATGATTTCAACAACATGAATGATGTGTCGAGCATGAATAAACCAAAAAAAAGAGAAAAAAAACAATGTTACCTGAGACGCAGCTATTTTTGTTAAACATTTTTTCCACTCACCTGAAACAAAATAAACAGATGAAAATTATTTAAAATATGTTTTCATTCAATTTATACGGTAAGTATGAGTTGGTACATAATTTGAAAATACAAAAATGTAAGCTTAAAAATTCTTAAATTACGCCTTGGAGCACAAAACACTGTTTTGAACTAAATTTTGATGGAACTGAACGAAATTCTCGTAAAATTTTTCGAATAAATTTGCAACGAAGGTCTTTTCCTACGTAGTATCTTGAAAAACGTCATCTTTTTCGATGACCTTTTATAAATTGGCCTAAATTTTTTTCTCTTCCTGTCTGCTTTGATAAATATTCGAATAGCAAGAATCGGAATTTCAAAAAGAAAATTCATCTTTTCCTTTCGAACGAACGGCGCGTTATTTTTTGACGTCGAAGAGAAAAAAAGTTTGCCTAATTTAAATCGACGGGAGTTTTATTTCATGCTGATTACGTTGTATATTTGTTTTACAATCCCCTTGGCGAAAGTTGAATTGAATCAAATTAAGAGGAAAATTCATAAAATGTGTTTCAAAATGTAGGCTATCAATCGAATTGAATTTGGTTTGCAAAAATAATACTACGAAAAAAACTTTGAACTGATTTTTAAACTCGAGACCTCGTTTTGGTTCATTTTTTGACGAAAATTAAACAGGAAACTTTCGTACAGTTTTGTCGTTTTAACGTTTTGCGAAGGGAAAGGATGTTTTTTTATTTCATTTTTTGTTGTTGTTTTTTAAGGCACTCAAATATCACGAGTAATGTATTCGTGGTTTTACCACATCACCAAATATGTGACTTGAATATTATACTCGTATGTATACGTACGTTACGTTGACTTGATGCGCGGAGTATTTAAAAAAAATGAAAAAATTTCCATATTATGCGTGAAAAAAATTCATCTAACAACATGAAAGTGGTATAATTTTTATTTTGGTGCGGTTACGAGATGACCGTTTTGAAAACACACTCAATAAGGAGGGGAAAAACACTGAGATAAAACTCTTCACTTAACATAATAACTTTTTAAAATTTTTAATTTATTCGTCCGATTTCGAGGAGACAAATGTGAAAAATGTAGGAATATTTTATAAAATTTATTACGTTTTGTTTCGGTGCTGGCGAATTATACGAAATTACAGACACGTCGAGAAAGAGCGAGAGGGAAAGTGAGAGAGGAAGAAAGCAAAAAAAAAACACAGCAGAAAGAATTATTACCACCATGTGTTGAATACTAACTCGAGTGAAAATTCTCGATAAGTATAAAATTTCAAGGTATATGTTTGAAGATTGTTCAAGGACAATTGTTCTTTGCCTGCTTTGCAGAATGAAACAAAGAGTAACAGGCGCAATGGTTTGCATAAAACTAAAGGCGGTTATGATCGTAATAGTCGCAAGCTGCGCTAAATATGCGAAACGTAAAGTTTTATAAAGACATTTTTGACTTTTCCATATCACCTTTTTGTAATAGGCTGAATTTTAAATTAGCGTATTTTGCAGCCGAACTCGTGTCACGTACACGTCTTACTTGAAAATGTATCATAAACAGCGGAGCAAGAGGAGAGAAAGCTTCCACGAAAACTTCTATGTGTAAAAGTTTTTGCCCTCTGCTTGCAGTGTTGAAATATCGAACCCTCATGCGAAAAGTTGTATGGGTTTTTGCGGTGGCGTTTGAATTTTAACTAGTTTGTGTGATTTTTGTACGAGCATAGGAAGTACGTATACGTCGCGGAGTACTTATTTAATGAATTGTTTACAAGCAAGAAGCTCCTTATATGCGCCAAACTACACAACACTACAACATAAGTATTAGAGTTGGAGCTTTATTCGCGTTTCGGAGCCGAGTTTGATTGTCGTAATTGTACCTTATTCATACGTGAAAAATATCATACTCGTAAGTACATATGAACTTATATGAAAGTTTGTTGCAAAGACATTGATAAATACAGGGTGATTCGAAACAGATCTACGTACACCCTTGAAAAAGAAGTACTCGTACTTGAAGATTGCTACTGCAGACTTAAGAGTTGGGGGGGGGCAGAAGGATTTCAGAAGAAAAATCTCAGTAAGTATAGGTACATATAAAAAAAAAAACAAATGGGAAATATGAAGGTAATTTGTCTTTAAGAGGTTTTTTCATTCCATTATTATTATCATTAGGTATTTTTTTTTTTTTTTTTTTTTTTAGTTTGACAGATCATATTTCTCGTAAAAATTTGTCATGGAATTTTTTTTGAAAGACAAATTAAGATTTCTCAAATCAATAATCATCTTTCTATTCTCACATCCACTGAAAAAAGTTTCAAATTGAAAAAAAAAACATATAACAGTGGGCTTTATTATCCGGGAATTTTTGGTTTTCTCCATTTTTAAAGGTTCAAGAAAACTTTTATGCAATGCAGCATGTTTTTGTTTAAGCCGAATGTCTATTTTTGACGGATTCCTGCAGTAATTTCCAGAGATGCATAAAAATGAAGATATGGAACTTCTTGAGCGGTTCTAAAAATAATATGAAAAATTCTACAAAAATGACCGGTCATATTTAAAACAGCTCGTCTTCCCTTCCTACATAATAATAATTATGTAGAAATGCAAATGTGAAAATGAATTTTAAAATCTCCGTCAAAAACTTCTATAATGGATTAAGTTACTTATTGGAATATTTTTTTTTTTTCATTTCTTGAAAATGCTGCAGTGACATCTAAATTTTGATACTCTGAGCTGACAGCAGCAGGAATCGAACAGTACTTGAAAAGCTCAAATTTCAACCTTGCCTTTTTAAAATCATCTACGAACAATGAAAAATTGGATTCTGCGGCATACTTCAAGTACCTACTATTCTTCCATGCCCAGCAATTTTTCAACTGAAAGATTCACTGATCCGGTGTTTGTTAGTACTCGTACGAGTAATATGATGTGATATGCACTCACGTTGGAGAAGTAATTTTGATTGAACGTTCAATTTTTTACCTTAAGAGTGCTGAGAAAAGCTGTTAAAAAAAGGGAAGGACTGACTATGTATCGAGTGTTTTTTATTAAACAAATACGACCTACCCATAGTTGAATTAAATCGTTCGCGAGTAATTACATATTAAGCGTAGGTACATCAATATGTAGTTATAGGTACTTTCATCGTCGAATTATTCTGCCGGATATAATAAGTATCGATAGTGTTTCAATAATTGACGCTTATTTCAGAACCACTGCGTGATATTTTATAGTCATACACGATGATATTGCTTTCACGTCAAGATACTTGGAACATTACACATCTCTATCAGTTAACCTTCCAATTCACTAAACATATAAAGTATTCTCGTAACATATTGAAAATTCGACATTAACTCAGATCAACGTCGCGCTGCAACTGCGTCGCTCATACGGTTGTCTACGTACTCGTATACCTTTACCCCATCACAGTAAAAATGGCAAACAAAATCGAATAAGTTGAGAGAGAAAAACGCCTGCATAAAAGATTAGAATTAATCTACGTGTTACGCGTTAGTTTCAATTTTTTTTCAACTCTTGAAGTTCTACACATCGCGAAACAGCGTCACATCGTGTTGAAGAGAGAATTTTACAATAGAAAAATAATATTCTCTCTCGCTCTTTGCGCATTTAAATACATCACATTCGCATCTAAATTATATATAGAGAGAAACGTATGACTGCGAAAACATTTCCAAACACAAATACGTTCCAAACAAATTTTCCTTTTTCCATTAAAAAGGAATGTATTCTTTCAAAATGCATTATTGGGTTTAGTTTGCGTTGAAAAGGCTTTGCTAGCAACCCTCATCGGTTTTAAAGTTTTGTCCGAAAAAGGTCAATCCTATCTTTTTCTTTTCATAAGAAGCTTATGCTATGTTTACCTCTTATTTCTCTTCTTTTAATACCAAAGTATGTATAGAAAGTAACTTCTTTTATTTTCTATTTAAATGGTTACTTAGACAGGTTTCAGCCTTTCAAATTTCCACTTTCGACGAGCAAAATTATTTTTCGTGTTACTTTTTTATTCTCTCTCATTTTACAAGTTTTTTTTTTTTAGCTCATCTTCACGTTGATGAAGCTTCAATCGCATTACACAAATTGTATCAAGTCTAGGTACCTAACCTACCTACTTACTCGAATATCTGTTTTACTTTAAAGTATAAACGCAACTTTACCTCGAGTATTCCGCAAAATCGTACAACTTATCTCATTATTCTGAAGATATCAGATGATAAGTAAATAAAATTTCACATTTGGCCAACAGCTGATCTAGCGTTTTTGTTAGAACTTTACGTTACAAATAAACTAAGTATTTTATCGAGGTTCCTTTATCGCTATAAACATTATTTACTGCATTTTCCCTTCGCTATCAGTTTGAAAAAAAAAACACAACAAACAAATTACTTCGTTTTTTGTTTAAGTGACCTGTACTTATTGGTTGTTTTTATCCTGAAAATTTGCATCATCGAGTAAAATAGGTACCTATTTTCAATTTAAAAGGTTTTCTAGCTGAGTAGGTACAGCTCGCTGTGAATAGATTACAAAATGGAAAACAAATGTTTATTGTTTATTGACGGATTTCATGGAGCAAGCCAGGTTTTGAGATGAGAGGGCAGCCTTTCATTTTTTAGAAAAGTGACTTCGAGTTGGAATGCTTTAATGAGGTAGGCATCAGGTTTAAACGACAATAGGTAATTGCATTACGCACTTGACGAGTCAGATTATTTGAAAAATCATCAAGTTTCATCGCGTTTAAATCAAGAACTGGCCAAGTAGGGAAGGGAGAGGTATAAAATAATAATCTAAAATCCATTTTTTTGGTCATTTTGTAATTTGGGGTCATTTTTTCAATATCTATACATAGGTGGTTCATTAAATTTGAAATTCAGGCAAAAATTCATTTCAAGTTTTTCTCCTTGAATGCCGTTTGGCGTTTCTATTTTTAGAATGAGTAATCTGTTCATCTCTATTTCCTTTTTTTTTCACTGTGTGAATTGTGGAATTTAAAAAAAATACTTTGAGTCGTTGTCGTCGAGTCGCTTATCCATTTTGGCAATTTCAGGTGAAAGTGGTGAGGAAGGAAAAATACATGAAAAGAAAGATTTTTTCAATTAATAATAAATTATTCTGTACAAATTTCTCTCCTTTCTCTCTCTTTTTTATACCAACAACAGCCAAAATCGGTGTCATTCCCAATGTGCCACATTGGCGGTTATCAGTAGAACCACCCGGGGGGGGGGGGGCTGTGTGCACAAACTCAATCATGAATTTTCGATGCGAAATGACCGTGAATATTCCAAAACGTGTAATCCGAATGTCGAAAGTAAAAGAAAACTCATATAATTAGGGGTTCCCAAACATATCTTGGTTTTGACGAATATAGAAACAGATGGAAAGTACAACTACCTTGCCTGTATCAGATTGTTATTACTTAGTAGAATAATATGCATAATCACTCATAAGTACTAGGTAAAGACTTCATACGATTTTACGATACTTAAACTGTACATTATCTTATCATCTTTCCTACGCATGTAGCTATGTACTACGTAATACGTATGTACATATTTTGTCAAAATTTGGTGAAATCACAACGTATAATCAATATGTGTGTTTTTTTTTTTTTTTCATTATCATTATCTACTAAACTTATCATTATCGTACCACGACAATGGAGTCATGATAAATTATTCGTTCTCGCAAAGGCAAAAATTGTATCATTTTTAATAATAACAAGTTTAGGATTTTTCTTCGATTTTAAGCCAAAAACAAGGAACACTTTCGAAAGAATTTTCAAACATGAATAATACGTACATACATTCAAAAAAAATGATAAGTTGAGAAATATGAGCGAAAAGTTGTACTTTATTCAACAGTAGTATTTTAGAAACCCCTGTAAGCGCTAACATCCAAACGGACATTCCGATACACCTTTTAAAATATTCGCGGTCATTTTGCATCAGACATTCAGATACCGTTTTTAGCCCATATGGTTCTACTGATAACCACTAGTGGTACATTGGGAATGACATCGATTTCGCATCGGACATTCAGATACAGTGTTTACCAATTGTGGTTCTATTGTATTGTACTGATTGGTACGTTCGGTTATGCGGCCACCAAAAATGTGGTAAATAAAATAGAGAGCTGAAAAAATGAGCTCACCCCAAGTCATTGAGAGACTTTCGATATTAATTTAATTTTATACCTATCTATGATAGGAAGAGGAACTATAGGTTGGTATTTCCGCTTTGTTCTACAAAGGACAAATTTTTTAGTTGGAATTTTTGACAGAATGATTTAGTTATGGAATGAAATTACGTCGATGAGGAAAGGGACGACGACGGGGTTACAAAAAGAACAAGAGAAAAATGCGCCAAGAATTTTTATTAATGGAAAACAACAAACATTATTTCGAAAGGATTTTTGTTTTATAGATGGCATTATTTTTAGCGCGTCCAATTTACGGTTAAAAATACAAGAAATCGTTTACTCTGAATGGCGTTATTTTTTTACGTTTGAAAAGACTACGGCCGATATTTCACATTTATATAAATCAATTTTCTCGACGAAAATAATACGCCAAAGAGAGAGGAAAAAATTTTACATTACTTTTGCGGATTATAAAGTCCGACATCAGCGTTCAACTTCGCCCCTCTTTTCAACTCGACGAAAGATGGCTGAATTCGATTTGACGTCAGTGTGTCCTATTTAATTGTATGTCCGTTTTTAACGACATCGTTTAACGCTCGTCGAATAAAAGTTGACAATTTATTTTTACAAACCTTGATGAGTCTTCGTAGCGGTCTTTTCCCCCCTCTCTTATGCCCATGGTCGGATCTTCAAACAGGCGGCGATTTTAGTTTGATTAAATTTATCCAGCCGGGTACTTCGTATAAAAGCTTATATCACACGAGAGCGTTCTGTTTTGATTTCAGATTCGGTTTTACCAATCTCATTACTACTTTGGTAATTCTAACTGATTAATGAACATAAACCGTAATACGCCCTGGCTAAATTATTCCCCTAGTCAAAAAGCCATTTAAACTAATCTCATAAATGAAAAGCTAATCACTTTGGTAACTGCCAGTCGTGTTGGTATGGTAAACATTTAATCAGTCAACCTTGATAATGTGTTTGAAATTTCGATGATATTGCCTACAATATGAGGATTATACCATATCCTGTTAATATTGCACGCAATAACCGATTTTCTACCTTGTTATACCCGATAATACGACAATATTTTTCGTGCCAAGGCCCTCAGTGGTGCAGAATGTAGGCTACGTTACCCCCAACAGTTCCCACTAACGACACGACCCGTGGAATACTCGGTAATTGGCAATGAATCCAAATTGAACTCAAATCAGTACCTACATTTTTGGTTATCGTGTGTGTCGTTAAAGTATCTACACATTTCCTGATCCTTCATTACCTATAAATATGATCCTTCACAGGGTGGTAAATTTGTAAAAAGTCCAAAATTCGGACGTTAGTTACCTATTTACTTTCTAAATCAGCGGATTTTAATTTTTGTTGCAAATGTGATAACGTCCAGCTCATTAAAATCGAGAAATTGCACTGCACCGCGTTCCAACAACTTCTATCATCATTCAAATTCTAAACAACTTGAACAAAAAATCAGCTACTCTTTTCCTCTTAAGTACTTACCTACTCACTCGGTCGGCAAAACCTTTCCATCACACTTTTTACGATTATCTCTTCGACGTAATTTAGTTTTTCCACCTTACAAATTATGCTGTTATGACAAACGAAGAATGGAAGTTCGTAGCTGCAATGGACGGATGTACACGATGAGACCAATATGGCGCTGGCTGGCGCTTTTATAAATGTAAGTCACAACACGTAAACCCTTTTAATCTAAATCCTCATCACGTTTCAGCTAATTTTCTTACATCCGATTTTCGTACAATCCTTAGTCCCCTCGCCAATATGCTTCCACATCCGTAACGTTTTGCTCTACTTTTTTTTTCGCTTCTCTCCTGTGCGCCATGCCGCCGTCGTTTTATCAGTTCATCTATTGTTCGCGGTGGTAAAAAGTTTCGAGAATTTTAATAAGGATCATCGCTATCTTTTTCTTATTGCTTCTCGCACGTTTCACAACAACCTACCTACAACTCAATCGAAACGATGTACTCGATGATTTATGGTATTTTTATCGCACCCGACGATAAATAAGTTTTTATTTGTTATTTAAGCAGCTCTAAATCTTATAACCGAGCGCAATAATCGAGTGATTTTGTTCTCTCTTCCTCTTACTTTGTAGGTACGAATCGAGCTTTTTTCAAAATTAACTACGAGCGATACCTTCAAAAATGTTTCTCTATAAGGTAATTCGGCAATCTTCATTATGTTGGTACGTACGAGTACGGAAAATAGTGACAATAAATAAATACAAAATCGCGTTATAGGTACCTTCCGGGTTTTACTTTAATTGAGTGAAATCTATGGACATATGGTGCTTCTACATATTTGTAAGCTCGACTCGACCTTCGGTACTTTTGTATAAAAGAGGAATGTACTTGTACGAGTCCAAGACCCATACACATAGATTCCGAACTCGCTGTAATTTATGACCGTTGACAGCAAAAAGGCCAATAAAAAAGAAATAAAGTTTTCCCATTGTTGAAGCATTATGTGAGAAAAATCGACTGAATGGCATATAATCACTCTTATAAACCTACGTGAAGAAAAGGTACTTAAAATTTACGAGGTTATCAGGGTCAAATGCTTCAAAAATCAAGAAACTTGCGATATATGGACGTGGGACTTTGTCTTCGCAATGTATTTAAAGAGGTTGGTAACTTATATAATATCTCAGTATCTCACTTCAATTTTGTAGTCTAACATATATTTCTGCTTATGTAGCAGAGTACCTCATGTCTCTCTTGTAAGATTCGAATGGCCAAGTTTATGAGAAAAAAATTATCAACTAGAGAACCTTTACAACTCGTCAACATCGATTAAGCTGAAATTTGGCTCACTAAAAAAGCGTGTCACTCAAACCTTAGAACTAAATTTTCAGCTGCCGAAGTTGATTTTTCGATTTTTGACGATTTTTTTGAAAATTGTGAAAATAGCCTGTAGGTGTAGGAGGTATATTAGTAATAATAATATGCAGTTATTAATTTTCTACAAAAATAAGAAACATGGAGATAATATTCTGAAAGTTTATATCCTAAAGTCGATCTCCCGAATTGATTGCCACCATTTTCCAGCCGATTTGGTGCCTCCAGCAAAAATTGACTTTTCTCCAGCAGCTTCAAGTTGCTCCAGAAGGTGCTGTAATCAACTTCGCCAACTGAAAATGTATTCCTGTCGTAAGTTTGACACTTGATTATTTAAGGAGGGTGAATCGCTCATCCGAAGTCACAAATTGAAAAGCGTAGTTTTTTACAAGTTGAAAGATCTCAATTATAAAAAGATCCAAACTCGTCAATTTTTGCAACATATCACTCGAAACGTTGTCTACCCCTTAGAGTCGCCTTCTCCCTCCCCCCTCAACCGATTTCCATAATTTTTGGGCCGGTCTAAAGCCTCCAGCAAAAGTTGGTTTTTCTCCAGAAATTTCAAATCGCTCCAGAAAGCGTTGTACTCAACTTCGGCAGCTGAAATTTTAATCCTGTCATGAGCTCGACACTTCGAATCGATCAAGGTGGGTGAATCACAAATCCGAGGTGATAAGTTAAAAAAAGTATTTTTTAAGAGTTGGAAAATCTCAAAAACTACCAAAATCGTCAATTTTGCAACAGGTTTTTCAAAATTTCTGCCAGCCGCTGAAGTTGACCAATAGGTAACCCCTACAACCATGGCATGACTCAAGGGCACATTCTTATAGTAGGTATCAAAAAAAAATAAAATAAAAAAAATGAATGTCGTGTGAATAGATATGGCCATCGATTTTGGAGTATGGGGTCAACATCAGGTGGTAAACAAGGTTTTGAGTAAATCATTGCGAAAACTCTGACAATTTTTGAACATGTTTTCTTTGCTAATATTCTGCATTCATTATGTCAAAATATTGAAAAATATTCCCAGAACTGGGAAAATATTTTCGAAACGCACTGTTTTGGTCAATATTATACCTACCAATTTCAAAAAGCCAAAAACTTGAAAATTCTGTTTGATTTTTTGAAATTCGCAATCACGACCAAAAAATTGACACTACTGTGTTCCGAAATATTTCTCTGGTATCAGAAATGATACTTATCTTTTAATATCTTGGCATAATTAATGCAAAGTAAGTATGAAGGAATAATTTTCAAAGCACAAATTTATCCAAAAATGAGCGATTTGCAAATTTTCAACTACTCAGTAACACCCTGAAATTGGTCTTGGATTTTGACAGCAATCGCATAGATCGACGCAGAATCTCAAATACTTTCATTCGGGATGGGGCCATTTTTTCCAAAACAGATTGGGCAAAGGCTAGAACGAAAAAACACGATTTTTTTGGAAATGCTTCCTCTTTGAGGGCCCATATCTCTCATCCAGGGGTAGGTACCTCGGGAGCTAAAAAAATTTCTGAGTAACTTTCAACTCAAATGAAGGTCTGTATTGAATTTGGTCAAAATCTATCGATTTTTTTTCTTGATCCATCCTAATTTACGTATATACCTAGATACATACGACATAGGTACAAGTATGAGGTAAGTACGCAATTGTTTGATGAATTTCGACAATATTAGTGACAACCTATCGTGAGTAATAATGAATCCAAAAAGCCTCAAAATTATCTGGAATTATACTTTCTACAAACGTGTTTGATAAACGCATAAAGAGAATGCTTTCGATCAGTTGTTAGAATTACAATATTTAGTACCTACCATCCGTCGAGCTCTGGGTAGAAATAAGGTATACAAAAATTCATTCGATTCCCCTAAGGCGAACGTGATTGGAAAAATATCGTAATTTATTTTATTTCACGTTGAATTAGCGAGATCGCCCCTATATCTAAGTCGATTAAAAGCTTAGATTCGTAATTTCCTCAATTAATGGGAAAATAATTACAATTTCAAGCGTATATGCCGGCTAAAGCATCAAATTATCAAAACAGTAATTAACGGATTGTTTGCTTATTTTCAGTTTATAACAAATTATGCTTCGGTCCTTTTATGCCCGAAGCGACCATGTTACATGTTTGCAGTAATAAATAATCGTATTTACCCAATGCATTGCAGATACCAACGCGTTTAAAAGCCATCTGTATTCCAAAATTACGTACTCGTATTTTTATAAAAATATCTAAACCATAAAAAAAAATGAAGTTCGCCATCCTAAATAAATACGAAGCAGATAAAAAAAACAACAGAACTTTGATCCCGTGAGTTTAATGCATACACGTATCACTTGCCTTAGATCTCATGAGGTTAGGTTTTGGTTTTTCTATGCATATAATGAAATGAACGACGTGTCGCTATCGTTGATTTTAAATAAGCTCTCATTAGATTTCAATTAAGGCTCGTAAAATTTCATTGCTTCTCATATTACTTACTTAAATGTTGAGAAACAAACATAAATTTATACGGCTAATTACTATAGGTTTTACTTATACGTGGAAGTGCGCTGTGTAATTAAGTTAGTTACAATGTGGATGTTTTGGTGATGGTATCTCGTAGATATGAAGTACGTCGCTACTCGCTACGCACGTCTTCATACATATACGGATATGTAACCGGGTAATTTGATATTCTACGAGTAAAGAAACGTCGAGGCAAGTTTTAATTTCTCCATGATAATGTAATGTTAGGGTCATATTTTAGTTTACGATGGGCGATCATTGATACCGCGAAAGTATTCCTATCTTTTCTCCGCAATATCGTGTCGTAGATGAATTTAGAACTGTTTATAACCCGTAAAAAAAATTCGACGAGAAAAACTTTTTTAGGTTTTTTTATCGTTATGAAAGAAAAAGATTTTTGAGTAGAAAAACAAATGAGTCTATCTCGTGAAAAATTCGAATCCAAATAACTTTTATACTTGGAGAAATACAAATAAAATATAAAAAAAAGAAAGAAATCAAGCCAGTCACATGCAACGTTCCCAAAAGAGCTGTCGTTTTTTGAAACGCAAAAAAAAACAGCAATCGTTTTCTTAATAACGGTACTTATATATAAGACGTGTTTGTAAACATTTTTTTTATTCGTCGAAAAAATAAAATACTTGGAGAAGTTGTGTACTCGAGTAAAAGTAAGTATTGCTATTTCGTCACGAAATCTTTGACGAATATTTTGTAAAACGTGGTAATCGCTGTTATTTAAGGAATAGATTTCTTATTCGTAAGATCACGTATATCTCTTCTCTGGTTTTGTGTGATGAAGTCGTTCACTCGCGACACAAACCGCTCCATCTTGGAAATTCCGTTGTCTAATTTATTCGTAACTATTCAAATTTGAGCGATGATTTTGGGGAAAAAAATCATAGAGATGAATGTGTTTGTAAAAAAATTGGAACAATGTACAAATAACATTCCTTGCGAAGAAAAAACTATTAGGAAGATGATATTTTTTTTCTGCACGAAATTTCCAATACATATTTCTGCTCTTCATTCCTCTCCATCGCGAATTGTGTTCTAATTTACTTTAGTACGTTGGGTTTGTAGCTGGATTAAATAAATACTGCCGGGATACCGAGATACCCTTTCACTAGAATTCAAATATGTACTTACGTCGTAAATTTTTGAAAGTGGAAGAAGTATATAATTTTTCGAAAATTTCGGGCCTCGAAAAGGTATGGTAAAAATCTCTATTGTAGGTACATTTTTTCTTCTTTTTTTTGGGCGGAATTGGCCGACAATCCAAAATTTTGGGACCTTTAGACCTCTGTGAGACTCTTTACTGTGGTGGGCTACCTAGAAAGACGGATAGAATCATTTCTTGCCACAATGGAGAACAGATTTATTAAAAATTGCATTCTTCTGTATCTGTACCCACATTATCGATTTATTTTGAAGTAACATTCTGTTTTACAACACGATTAATATAAATACTATTTTCATTCTATAATTTTGTTCTATTTTGTGAATAATGCACATTAATGCTTCAGAAAATATAACTCAGTGATTTAGAAATTTTCGTGTAGCGCTGGTCAAGACGAGTAAAACGATACCCACGTTGAATTTGTATATTATTTTAAAATATTTTTAGGGTAGGTATTCGAATATTTGGGCAATATTTCACTCCAAATCAAACTTGTGGGAATGTTATACACTATACCTGCTGAGAACTACGTAGGTACCTATTAATGAAAATTTTTGGAAATTTCTTCAAGCAAGGTACACATTACACAAATATTAATTTTTACCCCCGCTATTAAGAACATTAAAAAATTGAAAAAAATATATATCCGTTTAGACCGAAATTTCCACCGAATTTAATTTTTTCATTTCACCGAACGTAATTTGACCAAAATCTTCTCTTTCAAAACGTTTTCTATTATTTTTCTGACCATTGTGAAAATTCACTCGCCTTGGTTTCAACTCACGTTGCGTCACGGTTTGCTACTTCGCTCAGGTGAGCATTTTGCGAGAAAAGTGGCAATTTCGTTGTAAGACCCTTTTGCACGGTTAATTTACAAAGATAAATGTTGAAAGTTGCTAGTATAAGGCTGTATTACGTTATTTGGTCTTCTTTGAAGGCGCGAAAAGGATAAATTGCCTCTTTCATAAGGAAAGCTAACGCAGATTTTGAGTTAGCTGTTTGCTAAAACGAAGAAAAATGAAATAATGCGGTATTTCAAATCGCTCGACATTTTGCACAATGCTCGTTGTATAGTCGTATACGTATATAGGCCTACCTACCTTAACGATTGGATGATTTACAAGCTAAACATGCTGATATGCGGATTTCTACGTTGAAATATATTATTTCGATTGAGAAAAACTTGCGAAAAATATCAATACAACAATGTGTGGCGAAGTATCGGGTTAAAATAATCTAACGTGCGTACTGAAAAATGTATTATACGTTTGTTATTCGTGTCACATACGTTTAACCCGATAAAAAAAAATACCAAATTTTGTAAAAAAAAAAATAGGTATATATATTTTTTCTTATTTTATCGTGTCTTTACAGAAAATTACCCAATAAATGGTACACGAAAAGTGGCTCAGATATATCTACTAGTTTATTGCGAATATAACAGTTTGTCTTTCGTGCTATAGAAAAAAATGTATAATGTACTAAAAATATCGGGTATTGAAAGTGATTGGTTGTATACGATGAAGGGAAAAAATGAAATTAAAGCGGAAATTCTTGCTTTTTTTTATCGATAATTTTAAACCGTAGGCTAAAAATTTACCAGGAATTTGGAACAGGAAACCCGTTATGGTTTCCTTCTCTTGAGAAGTTTCACTTTATAAAAATGGCGTAATTTAAAATCACGCTGGTCTGGTAAAAAAAAAAAAAAAAGATCACCTTGGTATGGTACAAAGCGATGATATTTTTAATATTTTTACGAGCTCCCTAACGCGTAGTTATTTCATTCCGCACGCATAAACGAATAAAAAATTTTTGTAAAATATTACAAATCCGCGTTTACAAAGGTTTTATAATGAAAATCAAAATGAACCGAAGTATTTCGACGATTTGTTGCACGTTTGAAAAGAAAAATATCCGCGAACAGGAACAGTTCTTTAGCCTAAAAATACCTGACGTTATCTAACACCATTAAAGAAGGAACTACGAGAAGATGGGAAAAAAAAGGTACCGAAATTACGAAAGAATAGAAGATAGAAAGAGATGAAGGGGCAAAAGGTGCGGAACGAATACCGAATGAAACTTTTAATTATCATGTAATTAAACGTTACGGTAATTTTTATTTCTTATCAGGAAAAAAGTTAGCGTTTTTATTTTTAAATGTTTAAATTAATGTTTTAAAATGATTATTTCAGACGCAATTAAATTTCTAAGGGAATTTTACTCTCGAGCAGAAAAAAAAAACACTATTACGTAACTAGAACATAGTGCATAAGTGACTCAAACCTAATCGCAGTGATAATGAATAATAAGTGGGGACCTAATAAAAACATTAATCGAATCAATTTTCAGAATTCCCCTTCCCTCCATAGGATGCGGTTTTAAAATTGATTTTCAGAATTCACATTGCCTCCAAAGTAGGTATGCGCAACATTTCAAATTATTTTCAGGATGCGCATTCTTTCCAAATTATGGCATTTTGAATAATTATTAGGGTGGTCCTTATTATTTACATAGTCGAAAATTTTTTTTGCAATTTTTTCGATTCCTCCCCCCAAAGTTGTTCCCTTATATGAGAAAATAAATCCCTGAAAATTTTAGTCGGATCGGATAATATTAACCCATGCCGCAGAGCATCTGAAATTTTAGAACTGGCAGACCGCGTAGCAGTTGTAGTTTCCACGAGAGCTACGTGGCGTTGTTCGTGTTTCCCCCGACACGCATATTCCATAGCCCTGTATTCGGCTGGCTGCAGTAAAAAAAAATTTTTCGACAAAGAGGTCTCCTTTGGCACCCAAAGAAAGATTCTGGAGTATAATCGGCATTGGAAAATATTTTGAGGTGATTGAGGAACAATTTCTAAAAAATGCTCAAAATTGACATGAAAAAATTCCAACAATTTTTGATTTTGATATTGTAATACCAAAAAAAGGATACCAAACGATGTCAAAATAAATTCCAAACCGGTGTTACCAATTTTGGATTGCTCACCTCTTACAGCTATTACTTATATCGTGTCAATAATATTTTGTTCATTATAAAAAATGTTAAAGGGACATAGCCTTTTGGAATGATTTTGACATGTATCACCCCTGTGAGCTATCAAAGGAGCAATCCTAAAAACTACGGTTAATTATGTTTTTTAAAAACAATTAAAGTTTAGTAATAATAAGTTAATAATTTTTAAATTAAATTTTAACAAAGAAAAATTTTTTTAATATACCTATAGGAAAGTATTTCAATTTTTATATTAATTTTTTTTTTAATAAAAGAAATTATTGGTAACACTGGTTTGGGGTTTATTTTGACATAGTTTGATATCCTTTTTTGGTATTACATTTTCAAAATAAAAAATTGTTGGAATTTCCCCATGTTGATTTTGAGCATTTTTTAGAAATTATTCCTCAATCACCTCAAAATATTTTCCGATGCCAATTATACTCCAGAATCATTATTTGGGTGCCAAAGAAGACCTTTTTGTTGAAAAAAATTTTTTCACTGCATCCAGCCGAATACAGGACTATGGAATATGCGTGTCGGGGAAAACACGAACAACGCCGCGCAGCTCTCGTGGAAAATACAACGGCTACGCGGTCTGCCAGTTCTAAAATTTCAGATGCTCTGCGGCACGGGTTAATATTATCCGATCCGACTAAAATTTTCAGGGATTTATTTTCTCATATAAGGGAACAACTTTGGGGGGAGGAATCAAAAAAATTCAAAAATGCGAAAATAAGGACCACCCTAATAATTATATTTTCAAAACTCTCACTGTTTTGTTTTTAAGAGTGTGTATATATAGGTATCTTCTAAATTACAAAATTTCAGATCAATTTCTGCGTTTGCATTTCCTCTAAATTGTTTTTTTAGCGTTTGCATCCAATCTCCATAATTTAGCGTTACTTCTGAATTATGACTTATGAGACTTACGTACCTAATATCGATTTTCAGAATTCCACATTGTCTTCAAATTATGAAATTTTTAATCGAGTAATTTTTAGAACTCTCATTGCCTCTAAAATATTACAAATAACGCGCGGAAATTAAATGAAAACCTATTTATTCCCTCCGTCTGAATGATTCTCATATTCTTTCGCTGTCCTATACGTATGACAAACAGTTGAATGGTTTAAGAGAATATTCAGATAAATTATGTGTACTTCTCTCAAACTGAGATCAATAGTGCGCTACTCACACTAAAAAGGTGTAGGTTCCTGAAGAAAGAAAACATGGTAAGAAAAATGATTAATAAAACGTAACGTAGGTAGTTGAGACTTGTTATATGTTAATTCGTTTGACATTAACGTTTTACAACGAATATAGATTAAGTCTCGTTGAATTTGAATTTTCAGTCTTAATTTACTTACCTACCTACCCAGCTAGCTAGCTGTAGCGTTTTCATATTGAATTATTTCACCGTTTTAATTATTCTTATGTTACTTTTAGTTTCATCTTTTACGGCGCGAACTGATGACAATGTAGTAAAATCGTATTATTTTAGCACTTGAAATTCGTTCGTTGCTTTTTAACACGCCAATTCATCTAGAACTTATATATTTTATAAAAGACTTCGGTGAAATATTAAGGAGGCGTTAAGTAGAAAACCGTAGGTAAAAGTACGAGAACGAGAGAGAGAGATGGAAAGCTTTTAAAATACATTAAACACGCAAAACATGAATATAGTATGTAGGATGTAGAGTATAGACGTATAGTCGGTACTATGAGGGGGCCTTAGAGAAGAAATTCGATCAAATGGAAAATTATCTACGGATGGTTGGCGTGACTATTTAACGTAAAAAGGCTCTGCCCTGCGTCAGTCTCGTACGACGAATATTTTGGTTGTCGCGTTTCTCGCACCGTCGTCGTACGCGTCGCCACCGTCGCGTTAAATAGCAATTTAAACGACATCGATGGAGTTGACAGTCGACAAGAGGAAGGGAAAAAGCGAGCCTTTTACACACTCTGTGCGTATAAAACTATCCAAGTTTATTAGAAACACTGCTAGAGGAAGCGAAAAGACAGATATATCCCTGAGGAATGCTCACACATAGTACGTACTACGTACTACACAGTACACACATTCCGATCGCATATTGTAAAAAACCTTCAAAGCGATGTTGTTGAATAAGCTTTGAGCAGTGGGGACTTGATTTATATTTTTTTGGTACAGTTTGCGATAGCAAAACCGCAACCTCTAAACTTAATACTATAGCCGATCTAAATTATAGTTATCACAAACGCAATTTTTACCTTCATGTTCGTGTATTCTAAACATTACACATGTATTTCGCAACCCCTCGTCTTGCCCCGCTTACCCGACTATCACACCAGCTCACCCGATTTGTACCGACGTTTTTCCCAGTAGCTACCTAATTTGTTACCTTTGTGAATGCCAATGGTAATAGAGGGATTTTGCCAAATGGAATTTTATACGTTTTATAGCGATGAATTATGATGGCTTTTCGATTGAAGTAGGTACATATTTTTATTTATGATTTTTTTCTTCTTTTTTCTAGTTTTATCGAATGGAAATTGCTGATTCCCCTATAGTTTCGAATGGTTCGAAAAGTAAGTTGAAAAATTACATTTTATCTACCTACCTGTTTTAGTATTTTAGTTTTTACAATTTATAAATTATAGTTTTTCTAAAAAAAAAAAAAAAAAAAAAAAAAAAAAGAGGGAAAGAAAAAAGGTATTTAGAGCAAATTAATCCTGTCTATTTTTCGAGATGAAAAAATAATATTAGATTCATTTCTCGCGTGTCTTTTTTTGAAAATTTCTCATTTATGACAACCGTGAACTAAGATTGTGAGTATTTTTTCAGAACAGAATAGGTATAGATCACGATTTTATTCAAGAAGTTTGTTGGAAACAAAATAATTTGAAGATTTATTCTTGTTCTAGTCCTTAAAATAAAAAATTGTGGGACATTTTTTCGGGCTTCCAATGTTTGAGAATCTATCTCCTTTTCTTGAAAAAATTATTCATTCCAATCTCTGTGACTATACCTCTTCTGACCACTTCCTCGTAAAGAAATCCCTTGAACACACGAACTGCGCATCAAATGCGCATGTGTTAATAAAATTGCATAACCTGTTTGCCGTAAATATTACTACCCAACAGTTGATCATATTATTTAGCTTCAATTGGACGCAACCTTATTTTTATGATTTGAAAAATAAGCGAATAGATTTAGAGTACTTAGGCTATTTATTCTCAAATTTTCTATAAATCAAAGCCTAAAACTAGATTAATTTTTAGTAACTTGGTTACATTTTTCATCATTGGTTACTGAAACTCATCAATTTCACTAAAAAGTATTAGGTATAGCATGTACCTACTACCTACATTGTAAGTAACGTTTGCGTTATTTGTTTTCAAAGTTTTGTCGAGAAATTTGAAGCAAAATTTTGAAAAGAAGTACAAAATTGGAAAATAACACCAAAAAGAATGAAAAATTTTCGGAAATTTCCGGATGAAATTTTCTCAATCGGATCACAAAATTTCAGCTTACTCACTAAAAAAGTCATCGTGTGTCATTAACGAATTAAAATTTAAAAAAATTATCTGCTTCAACTGTTCAAAGTGTAGCATTATTCCACGAAACCGCCAAAATTTCCATAACAAACATGACAATTTTTAAACGCCCAAAGAGCTTCGTTTGAACTACGATGCGAGCAGCAATAATTACTTTTTTTTTATTTTCGATTAAATTCACAGCGGTTGGGTGTTTTTTTTTCACCTTGCGACAACTTTTTTAATCAGTTAAATCTCTGATATAGGTATGTTAGACCCGTTGTAGCGTTAATTTCAATTTTTTTTTTCACCTAAAACGAATCGCTGGTTCGACTAAATGGCGCGCAATTTTTCCTCCAATTAGAATACCTACGTAGATAACAAACGTTCACTTTTCGTCGCACCTCCCATACCTCTCTTCCAGCTCGATTCACTCGGACAGAATAAATTTCATTCTGTAGCTGAGAGAATTTTTTTCTCTAATTTTGATGCCTCATTTACCTTTGTTTTTTTAATTTATTTATTTATATTTTTTTATGAACCATGTCCGACGGTGATATTTATAACATCGCGATGCGTTTACATCGTCTGATAAAAACTTTGAAAAAAAGTTGAGGAAACGAGCGCAAAATTTATTACCTAATGAAGGAAATGAATATAGGACCGAATTGGCCTTCATCTACGATATAGATTTTTTTGTTCGAATGGAATGTAGAGGGGAGGGCGGGAGTGGAAAAGGGTGATACGAGAAGCGGATACAGAATGAAAAAATTCATAACATATTGAAAACAACTACCGAACTCGTTTTTGGAATCATGCGACGGTAATTGTGAAAAGCCGTCTGGGCGGCCGCACCGAAAATTGAATTGTCAATTCTTTACGTTTAATATGTTGAAAATTGTATTTCCGTGTAAGTATAGCAATGACGTCATAATTTTCATCGCAAACATCGTCGTCTTTATATTTCCGTTACCGATGAATGAAAATCCTTCTTTTTTTCACCCATTCATTTGGTACAAATTCTTTTTCAATACGAAACCCCAGAAAAGAATATTTTTACAAGACGTTTTAATGAGCGATTCGATAAAGATACAGAAAACGGCGAATACTTACGTATGATTTTCCCCTATGGAGAAGGAATTTTTTTCCTCTCAATTTTTTGCCAAACTAAAAAGAAACTGGCAGGCACCGCACGAATCGGCCTACTTTATTTGAAAACCATTGACGCGAATTCCTCTGAATTTAAAACTAACAAGCTTCCTCGTGCTATCTTTTACGAGTTTGTCACTCAAATAAGCTCTCAATAGAGTTGACATGTCTAAGCCATTTTAACGAATCCAATAATACAATGGTTTTAGAATTTTATCGAAAATCCGTGAAGTTCGATATACACGTAGGTTTCCTTTTCGTTCTACATTTCGAATTAAATAGGCATATATCCCATTGTTTCGAATTAGTATAACTGGTTCCGCTCGTCGCTAATGCGAGTGTTTTGTGAACGGAATTAAGGTTTAGTTTTTGTACACGTCGGAGAGATAGGTACCTACTTCAGGAACAAAATCGGATATTTCATTGTTAAATTCATTATGCTCGTATAGCTTTCGAAGCTCTGATATTTACTTCTGCTGTTGCGTCGAATCAAGCAAAAAATAGATAAAGAGGCGATTTAGAGTGTGTTTCGATGTCGTAAGACTTTTTCATGTGAAATTTTAAGATAAGGATTTGTAACGTAACCTTTTCAAAAGCTGTACTACGGATAAATTGTGCTCTGTACCTAAAATTGAACCATTTAACCCAAATTTCATCATTTCCAGCCATTATAGAGTTTCTAATGAGATTTTTATTTTCTGTGTACATTCCGAAAACCGCATCGAAGAAAGTTTTATTAGGTATTCCAGAAAATTCCTCAGTGTGACTTTTTAGGCGAATTTGAAACGTCAAAAGCCGAAAATATTGAAAACCATTAGATTCTCCGGTCGTCTGGCCAATTAAGATAATATAGGTGTCCAGTTGATGTGATCATTTTTTCATCACGTGATTCTTTTCATGCTCATCAACTTTCAAAAAAGTTTTTCTGCGCAAAGGTTCGTCCTATGTGAGAAGAGATAAGCACATTTTTTTTTACGATTTTGTAGAATAATTTTATTTTTGTAGTCGTATATGATAATTTTTTTCATACCTAGGTCATATTTACGCCAAAAACTGATTTTGGGCGAGGTAAAAAAAATGTCCTCGGTGGATCCCACAGTTTAGAATTTATTTGATTATTTTTGATGTTTTAAAATTCGATAAAGTCCAATATTGATGATCGTACCTATTACTCGTATTTACGGCAATTAGGTTATGTAATTCTATTAACACTTGCGCATCTGAAATGCAGTTCGCGCATTTCAGTGTTAATCGGTGAATTTTGACCAAATTCAGCAGAGATCTTCATTTTGAGTTGAAAGTTACTCAGAAAAAATTGTAGCCCGAAGATGACTCTAGAGGGAAAATAAATAAACTCTCAAATAGGGAGCATTTTCGGAAAAATCGTGTTTTTTCACTCTTGTTGCTACCCCAACCTGTTTTGGGAAAAATGGCGCACTCTCAAATGAAAGTACATATTTGAGATTCTGCGGCGATCTATGCTATTGTCGTCAAAATTCAAGACCAATTTCAGCGTTCTACGAAGCGGTTTAAAATTTGAAAATCACTTATTTTCAGATCGACGCAGAATCTCAAATACTTTCGTTCAGGATTGGTTCGTTTTTCCAAAAAATAGATCGAGTAACGGCTAGAGCGAAAAAACCACGCAACTTTTTTGAAAATATCCCCTCATTAAGAGCTCATGCATATCTCATCTCCAGGGGCGCCTTGGAGGCTACATTTTTTTTTTAGTAACTTTGAACTGATAATGTAGATCTCTGCTGAATTTGGTCAAAATCCGCTGACATTTTTTCTGGATGATTCGCCGTAAATGTACGTAAAGTTTCGTCCTGATTGGCTTTCATTATTTCCATCCATTCCCTTTCCGGGGAAAATTTTGGGGTTTGATCAGGTCTGAATATAGATCTATACTTAATCCGATCAAAACTTTGATATGACCAGTGATCAGATCCGGTCAGGTCAAATTGGATCTACGGAATGTCCAAATCTGATCAGATCCGATCACTTCCGTTGGCTTGAGAGTAAATGGCATGGAATTCGATGAACTCGCAATCAAAATTGTGGAAACGCAGGGATGCGGATTTACGGCAAACTGAATATGCAAATTTATTGACACGTTGGCTAATGGCTAATTGGTTATTCATGCTGCTAACTTGACTTCAAAAGTCGAAGGTACATAACTGAAATTGCTGAAGATTGCGAATGGGTTTGTTTGATGCTGAGGCCCTGTCTGTGAAATCAACTTTATAAATTGTGATGCAATAAAATGTAATGTTCCTCCCTTCTCACGTCAGTTGTGAGGAGTAACTGAATGAAGCAATGCTAGAGGATAAAATGTAACCAAACATAACAACATAAAAAGAGCATGCACATGAAAAGTAAAAAAAAAAAGGTAGGTATAAAATGATGAAGTTATGTACGAACCTTTTTGAGAAACAAAGCGTTGCATGTTCCGGACGCAATTTTCCAATGTCTATGTCTATAAATCTGACATCCGACATTTTCGTCAATATTTAATCTAGACTGACTGCTATAGAGAAGGAAATGCAAAACATCTCGTTGGCGTTTTTTAATACGTGCGGTAGATAGAGAGGCGGAGGTAGCGCCTCGGGTCGTGGTAGTTGTGGCGGTTCGATTGACTGATATCGAAACGGACGTCGTAGAGGTGGTGGTGGTTTTGCAGGTCCCTTCGTCGTCGTGATCGCTGCTGGTATCCCATGCGCTAAGTACGGTTCCGATAAAAGTAAATAGTTGTTGAACGTGATTGTCGAACTCGTCCGGTAGACTGACGACGCTGCCTCGGCCGTCGTCGCGGCAGCACGAGACCGAACGCCGGTCGTCATTCCTGGTCGCGAATTCGTTTACCGGGCTCTCGGTGAAATGGACGGTTTTATGGCGACGTCGTCGCGATAGCAGTATCGCGGCGTTGGCGTTGGCGTTGTCGCCGACACCTCGTTCACGTTCTCGTTCTCGTTCCCGTGCTCCGCGTTCGCCGCGTTTTTCTATTCTCGTCTCTTCGTTGGCGTTGGCGCTTGTTTTCGTAGTCGTTGTGGACATGGTGGTGGCGGTGGTGGTGCATGATGTTGTCGTGGTGCTCGAGGTGGTGGTGGTCTTCGACGTGCCACCGGATTTGTCGACGATTCGACGAATTTTGGATCCGCATTTTGACGCCGTCGATTCTACCATTTTACTTAGCTTATCCGTTTTGCCAGCATTTGCGAGAACGGCAGCTTTTTAGAAAACCGCTCGGCTCATCGAGGTGTTTCAAAATCGTACCGCACCGCCGTTCACCTTGTACACATACCAAGGTCGCGTCGCCAATAAGCAATTCAGCCGGCGAAAAGATCGCTGCTCGCTTAGTTTGAAAAAACTCATCAACAAAATTGTCGGTCGTTGGATGAAATGAAATGTACTACGGTGAGATTCGTTTCGAGGAGTTTTTACTTCTTTATTTTTCATTTTCTGGCGTTACTGCTGCGCGAGGTGTGCTCTCCCTTTTTTTTCCTCTCTCTCCTCCGAGTGTCTATCGCTCGATCGTCTACTCTCGCCGTCGTAGCTCTCGTCGCCGTCTTCGTCGTACTTGTACTCGTACTCGTACTCCTAGTCGTAGTCGTCTTCGTCGTCTTCTGCTGTTGTTTTATTGTTTGAATTTCATCTTCGTCTTTAAATGAACGTGTTCCGTTGTCGTACCATCATAACGTTCGGTTCATTATCGATTTGCCCTTTTATACGATGTGGATTTGGTTTTTATTTTCACCTCTCTACCGATAAACCGCCATTTTCATCACCTGTGTTGCAAACGTGTGGTCTTGTTCAGTGTATATGTAGCACGTACACGTACACATTTACACAATATGGGGTAGTGTATAGAAGACATTTTATCTCTTGACTGCGTTGGACATTTGTACGATTGTGTAACTTTGCAGGGTAACGAATCAATTATTATTGGCACCTACCTACCTACCTACCTTGAAATATACAGACGAAGGTTTAAATTATGGGAAAATTACTCCAGAAATACGCACATGCGAGCTCTGATTTATATAATGTACTGTACCTAATTGATTTTAGAATCTCTTTGTAAATTGATTAGTTTTATGGTACCTTTATGGAATGTCTAACAAAGATACTGTCATGTGAACAGGACTGTGCAAGAATGACATAGTAGAGCGAAATGATTTTCAAATTGAAGAAATTGGCTTTCACGTGGAAAAGTTTTGGCTGCAATGACTTTCATCCCACGTGGCTGTATTCCAGTCAGCAAGAAAGTTTCAACTCGAGAAACACTAACAATATGAGAGATACCTATTCGGCTTTGAAAACTGGATTTCATTTGCTTAATTTTTGGAAAATTTCTCAAAATTCAAATTTCCCTAGCTAAACAAACATCAAAAATTTGATTTAGAGGGGTGAAAAACTGATTAATATTCGGTTTATGCGGCTGTATATTCGATCCTTGAAATTGGTGAAAATTTTGGGCTGTTCTTGGAGTGATTTTTTTGAAAAATTCGGTATTTGATAAAATTCTTTTAAAAATCCGTTTCCATTAATTTAATATTCTTCCATTTTTAATTTTATAGACCTCACTGAGCTTTTCACGTGCAACACTCCGTAGATATGTTCGCTTTTGAAGTCGATTTTTTTTTTTTAAAACTCTCTATTTTTTAAAGTTCTTTTCCTCAAAACTAATATTTTTGAAAATTCAACTTGAAATGCAAATATCTTTAAAAGATTTACATTTTAGGAGGTTCCACGAGGTCTTACTCAACCGTAAAATGCTCTACAACAACCGGATAATCGGAATGAAATCCAAATATTCCACCTGGTTACAGCTCAATTACCGGATAACCGGATGTCAACCGAATTTTTCGAATCCATTGTTGTTGTTTTTTTTACTGTTTCTGTGAGTTTTCTAACGCTTTTCAATTTTGAAGATTTTAATCTGAAAAAAGTTACAGAAACACTAGGTAGATACCTAAAAAATCAATGGATTCGGAAAATCCGGTTGACTTTCGGTTATCCGGTAACTGAAATCTCGAAATATACGAATTTCCGATATCCGGTTGTTGTACCGCACCATTATCTTGTTACGTACATATTTTGAATGATTCAAATGATTTTTAATTGTTTTCCCTTCGAGCAACATCCTTGCCTCTCTGCCTTTAGAATTCTTCTATAATCCTTTTTGGTTTTTCAACAGCTCGTGAAAGTTGGATTTTCCTCATTTCTCGAGCTCAAAATTTAATTTTTTCAACTCCTCTCTTTGTGTAACTCCATGTAATCCCCCTTTCCCTTTAAATGCAAAATAATAACGTTGAATCTTATTTATCTCCGACCTGTGAATCAGCTCTGTTGTCGCCTTCGTCCTCTTCCTTCTTCTTTTGCACGAAACAATATCAAAATGAGTAATATAAGCTTGATTTTCATCGCATATCGTGAAAAGAAAGAATTGAAAAATCAGTTTTCAGTCAGAGATGCTAAAAATCGAAATTCATTTGTATAGGGTTACAAATTTTTATTAGGTACTTATTTGCAGTTTTTCTGGATATCAAATTTTCATCGATTGTGAAAAATCGGTTTTTCTTATTTCGTTGATATGATCAGACATAAAAATGAACTTAATTAAATCTTATTTATTAGAAAATAAAACGACGAATAATCGACACCTGACTCCTACTTTACATCGATAAGAAAATGTACTTCTTTCTACTCGTAAAATAGCAAAAGATGAGAAAAAGTTATAAACTGTCGATAAACTTGATAGCATACCAAATGACACGATTCGTTACCCTGTTGGGGATTTGAACCGGTGACTCAGTTTAATAGTTTTTCTTTCTTTCATGCAGGTAGGTACCTACATCATTTTTATTTAATTTTCGTCCCAAATTGAAAACTTTTTAAAAATTGTTCACGTCGTAAAAAAATGTATGAAAAAAAATTCCGCTTCAAATTATTTTTCTATTCGAACTTCACACGAACGAATTGATAAAGAAGTAAAAATACGTATCGCAGTGCAAAAATGTCATAGCTACGTTCAACTGACACGTCTTTTTTGCCACTTGGTTTAAAACGAAGATTACCTTCAACATCGATTCGTTTGTCAAAAAGTTGAAGATACACGACTGGCAATCTTATCAGTTTTGCATGTTGGACGAAAAATTTCTGTACAAAGCTATGTGCAGTATCATTTTTTGGCTTCGACGTATAAGCAAACGTTTTCGTTGCCTAGTTTTCTAGTTAATTGCTGTGCTGCTTACGCGTAAGTAGGTACGACAAAGTGGTAAAATTTTTAAACTAGCAAACTGCAAAGGCTGCTAAATTACCCATACGTAAGCCTTGAAGGAAGTCGAGTTAACTGTAAAAGTGAAATTCATCTAAACGCTTTTTGCCATCGTAAAGTTTTTATTATTGAAGCGTTCAGGCAGAACTCCTAATTGTTATAGTTAGAAGTTAGCGCAAAACTTACAAATTTCAAAGCTCGACAATTCCTCAGCTTTAATAACTAATTTTTCATGCGCCATTATGAAAAAAAACTAGTAAAAAAATGACGTAAATTCAAAGTCTAAAATAATGATTACCCACTCAATTTATTATATGTAGGTACGCAAACGACTGCGTGTGCCCATTTTCCGAAAAAATGTGGATCGAAAAATTGTAAACATACTCGATACTCGTATTTGACAATTTTCTGCAATAATTTAAACATCATCGAGAGATCGAGCATAGGTAATTTGAAATTTAGATTTCTTTATATTACCCCGCGATGCGACGTGAACTGCTCTCATCGTCGTTCCTTCTTTTTTTTCACCTCAAAGTTTTTATGCAGTCGAATTAAAAGGGTCGGTGGTTCACGCCGTACTCATCGATTTACTACAACTTAATATTCGTGTTATAGGTGGAAGATATTTTAGAAATAGCGGTACACTATAAGTAGTAATTTGCATACAACAAGAACAATATCCGTAAAGAATGCTGATCATGTTAATAAGCTCAATTATATTGAAAAAGCTAGTTTGCCTGGATATTTTTTAAAAAAGGTTACTTTTTTCAAGTATCGCGAGCCCGCTTGTATCGTGTTTAATCGAAATATATACGAGGCGATTTTTTTTCTTTTTTGAGCCGCCAAAACGCCCTCGTTATAATGTTTAAATTTTACTACGGTTCATTTTAGTACGCCGATCAGGTTATATATCTGTTTTAGAGATTGGTTGGAAATTAGTATCTGACCATCTAATGGGAAATCTTGTTAAACGAAAATCGATCGTTGTTATATAGAATTTAGAAAATCTATTTGCATAGAAACCAAGTAGTATCCGTCTAGTGGCAATAATTCGTCAATGTACGTAATACTATTCCATTCTTACGAGTATTTTTACTCCGATCGACCCGAAGAGATGGCGGGAAAATAAGAAAGATGTTTCAAAGTACTTCTTGAACAAAGTTAAATTTATATTTTTACTGAAAAAACATATTAGGTACAGGTAATTCATGTCAAATTGATATAAAAGTTGTATAATGGGCCATGCCACGAGTATATTTTCTCGATTTTTAAATACTTATCTAAGGCTGGATGTCAGAAATAACTAACATTTTTGGCCATTTCTACAATTTCTTTTGAATTTGAAGTTACATATTATAATTTTTAAATAGTTTTTATCCTCAGTTTTAACGATTTTTGGAAATTGTCATCCCATCTCCTTTCCTTCTCTTGAGAGAGAAGGAAAAAATACGCATCGGTTTTTGTTTTAAAAAAATTCACACAAATGTACCCTACTTATCCACTTTGTGTTTTTGAGTCATGAAAGTTTCGACATTTTTGGACCACTTTGGTCGACCTTCCTTCCCCCCTCCCTCCCTCGCTGCCTCCTACACCCACAGAAATAAAATCTCAAATTTTCAACATTTCAAATTAGAAACAATAATATGTAAGTGCACAAAAAAAGAAATTAGCATATCAAAGTAAGAGGTAAGGGGAGATCGAAAAGTTTTGGACGTATTTTCAATTGGCTGTAATCATTTTGGGTCCACTTTTGATCCTACTGAAAACGTACAAAACGTATATTTTTAGCATTTTCCTGATTAGGAATGCAGCAGTGGTTTCAAAAGAAAATCACTCCTAAAATCAGCAGTGACTCTTTTTTGTCTAACAATTCTCTCTGTGGTGTAAAAACTAAAACATTTTCCTAATGAAATTGGTGATTAAAATTTTGAAAAAATATACTCAAGTAGGTAAGGTACCATGTTTTACCATTTTTTTTTTTATCAAAAATGATAATTTCCTTTTAAATCATTCCCAATTTTTCCCAAATGAAAGTCAAAAATCCGTTATTTATCACATTTTGATGTGTTTGTGCTTTTAGATTTTGCATTCATCAATCATATTTCATTTGAAACACTGAAAAAGTTATTAAAAAATTCAGTATTTGGCTCCAGAGTTCTCGATTTTTCATTAAAATTTTCTAAAAATTCCGATTTAGTGCTAAAAAAACTATATCTAAAGGCTAAATTTAGCGAATAAGTGATGATTGATTTAAGCAAATGTGTCGTTTTTATCTTGAAAAGAAATAATCAACTTGAGAAATGAAAGATGGAGGGAAGAAAGAAGGAATGGTAAAAATCGTTGGCAAAATCGTGAGTTTTTTATGCAGTCATCTCGAAATCAAAATTCACTAAATCCTACTTTATGGCCAAAACTTGAAACAAAAATTAATCTAAGGAGCTGGTATTTGAGGATTTCAAGCTAGCAAATTGAGATCTATTCAAAACTGATCGTATTAGGTAACTGTTGTATCATCTTCGCTACCAACACAGTAGGTACCTAGGTATATCTACGAATGGAAAGCAGCTCAGATCTACATACATAGTCGTATTTACTTAATATGTAGTTTTCGAAGAAAGGAAAAAAAAAGCCAAAAGTCTTGCCGAAAATATACTCTACCGGATGAATTTACCTGCGTTCATGAAGGCAACAACCTTACATAGGCAAGGTACATATACGTAGGTATATATGTACCTACTTAATATAAATATTCGCAAAATAGTAACAGATGGCGATGGCGTAACATAGCTGAAAACGTAGCATCGCAACGCCTCTTTCGGGAATACTGGTAATTACAGTAAGTAAATAACAAAGGAAACAGTTATTCGGGTAAACATAATATTCTCATACGAGCGGAAATTTTTCCAACATTATAGTGTATGTAATTTAATCATGGCGACTTTTATAGCTGGCAAATGGTTTGAAATAGTTGTAGGTAGCGTGTGATATTAATTTAAACGCCGTATTGAATTTTCGAGTCATCGGCTCGTAGCATTTTCGTATCCTCTATAATTACGTGAGATGAAATAGCAACGGAGCTCGACTATCTAAACCCTGCCTAAAAGGTATCACATAATGGAGCAAGAAAAAAGTATAATTTTTAGGCTAAGCTTTGTAAATTCAATTACTCTTTTTGAAATGTAACAAACGACCCTAAAATTACCTTCCTCTATTAGCTATCCGCTTTTCTTTATCGTTTTACGTGCAAACAACGTGTAACCTTTTTTACTATTAAAAACTGCGCCATATGGTTCATAGAGAGTAGGAAAAAAGTGCCAAAGTACCGAAAGCAAAATTTTATCCAGCTTTTACCGCCTCTAATATGAAATTTAGATAGGAAAATACGAATTCCGTATCATGACCTATGCGAACAGACTGGTCTTACTGTCTTCGTACGTACGAGTACGAGTAGTTTAGGTGTAAACCCAATAGCAGCCAGTTGAGGAAAACTCGAAGAAAAATAACGACGACGTCATCGATAACAATTCAGAAAAACTTATCACCAGCCCATTCATTTTGATGGAAAAGCAACTAAAACCGTACAGATGAGCAACGCAGAAAATCTAGCCGTACAAGTGAATGAAAAGAAAAGAAAAATTAGGTATTCTTAGATAGGGGTATAAATGAGAAGAAAACCAACTCGTAAATAAACGCGGAACAATTCACAGTTTTTGTCACACGTTCGTGAACATTTTAAACCATCTCGAAATATTTTACACACTATCACTCGATGTGAAAAAATTACGACTTCGGCGGCCACGAAACAGTGAAGTACTAAACTGAAGCTGACGCGATCTCACCGAAACAACCAACTGACTTTATTCTCGAACGAGTTCATCCTCGTCGGCGAGAAAATTTTTCGTACTTGCGTAACAGTGCACTGGTAAAGGCTCGACGCCGCCGACGATGCCCGCGCATATGCGTAAAAAAATTACCATAATTTTACTATTAATTTAGGTGTTGATAAATTTCGCCAAATAATTGTGTATATTTAAGAAGAGAAAAAATTCCGAGGGCGAATTTTAGCGGCAATGGCGAGGACGTTTTACTATAGGCAAAAAAATAACATCGGCGTGAAATTAATTTACGAGCACCTGCGGGGTTGCGTATTCATAAGCCTAAGGGGATTTGACATATTACATATTTAATACCCACGACGTATTCCGAGATACGAGTAACTATAATATGTAAAATGTTTAAAAATACCAAGCTCGACAAAATGATTTTCATTCGATTTTAATAATTGAAATTTACTTGGCGCGCTTTTTTATTTTTTTCATTTTTTTTTCAAGGTTGTTTTGATTTATTGAAATTCGTTCATCAGATGGGATTTACTTGTTTTAATCTTTCGTTCGGAATTCGACTTTTGAAAAAGAGGATTTTCATCGTGGTTTGTGTATTATTTTTCATGCCATATCTCACGAACGATCGGTACACGATGCGGGGTGATTTTATTTATAATCGATTTTGAACGGTAATTATATTTTTATCGATGGGTCGAATTTGATGAATTACATAAGTATCTACTTAGTTAGAGAGTTCAAAAGGCCTAAGCGTTCGTTACTTTGTTTTTTATTTTGCGTGAGAGATGAATGATTTAGGTGTCCGAACACGTGTCACTATTAAAGTGACCTTTATTTTATCAAAGTCAACATCTTTGAACATACAGGTACATACCTCTAAATATTCTCAATTACTCGTATGAGAAAAAGTAATACGAGTATAGGTACCTATACTTTGATGACTAAACAAACTCTGCTCTCTCGATTTTTTGCCCAACTTCAAAACGAAAGAAGCCAGGTTTTCTGAAAATAAAATTTGTTCAATTTTCAAATTATAGATACGTATATTTTTAATTTTTTAGGCCCATCAATTTTGAAGTTATGAGCGAAAACTCTGTAGAAAAAATATTGAAAAATTCGTTCTAAACAATTTTTTAAAAAAACCATTGGCCCTTTCAATTTTGAAGATGGGCGGCCTTGTTTATTTAAAGTTTTTTATGTATGTACTTAGTTTTATACATCAGGAAAATTTATTCACATCCTCTCATCAGACACCCTGCATGTTCAAACATTTCTCAACGCATTTTCTTGAGTGCCGCAGGTAGGCTATAGTTACACAGAAATGTTTCCTCTTTTATTTTTTCCCTCATTTTTTTGATACCAAATTTTACTCTTATGATGGAGTAAAACGAACGTACATAGTGTAGCGGTGAATTGAACAATTTTGAACGTCCGAGTCATCAAAATTTTGAAAGTAACCAGTCCTTAAAATGAATCTTATTGTAAAAATAATGTTCAAAAGATTTATTGTGGTAAATTTTTTTGTACCTAGTTCCAATTTCACTTTCATTTTTTGGTGGTAAAAGAGAGGATCAAATTGGGAATACTTTTTCATTTTTTAAAAAGTGTTTGAAGAATACAATTCTTTATAAGAAATGTTTAAAGATAAGATTTCGGCACAGTTTGAACTGAATGAGACCATTTTTTACTAACTTAGTTTTATTTGCTCCCGCTCTCTTCTTGTTCTCAAGAAGCGCCTTTTCATTTTGGATAATTGGATTCTAGAATTTTAATCGTTTGAACGAATGTCAAGGTACATACAAGATTGCATTTTTGAAAAATCAACTTCACCATCTCAAAATCTGGTTTCGAGGTGTGAGTAGCATGCTTTTTCAGCGAGCCAACTGCCAGGTCGATTAGAGTGGAGGGTTGTACAGACCCTTTTATGAGTATGCCTGGATTTTATTTGTACCTATTATATAAAGCACAATATTCCAAAACAGCCTCTGAGACATTTTTTTTCAATTCATTTTTTCGTGGCAGGTATCTTGTGAATAACCTTCAAGTCTAAACTCACATTCTTACATCATCAACCTCGGCTTACCTACTCACGGTTTTTTGCAAATGAGAGGCGTTTCGCGATATGGGTCCTTGTGGTGATTCGATGTTTTTTTTTTTATTGGCGATTCCGACTTACTTTTTCACGAGAAATCGAATGGTGCAATCAGATTTCACCTATCTCATCAACTTCTCGTTTTAAAAATTACTTGAACATGAATACTCAAAAACTCACATTTTTGGGAAATCGAAAAACAAAGTTTTTCGTTTATTTTTGATTTAAAAAAAAGAAAAAAAAAGGTCGATGGAAAAATTATTTTATTGTTGTTACCTACGTAAAATTTCATGGTGAATCCGAATTTCTCGGTATTTTTTTGCGGTGAAGTCTGTCACGTTGTGTAAATTCGGCTGTTCACCACAAGGTCCCTTTTCTAAATCACGGATATCAGGCGATGATGAACGAATTTCGTCAAAATTTCCCATCCAACCTATGCGCAAGACAACACTGCACCCGAAAATCAAAAAAAAAAAATCGAAAAAATCGAAGCAATTCGATGTTTTCCTTCTCCTGAAAAAATCGAAATATCACCACAAGGGCCCTTATCGCAAAAACCCTCTCAAATAAGAAAAAATGAAGCAATAAAATAAAATAATTTGTACTCGAATCGACCCACAACTGTGAAAAACATCTCCATTCTTTTACTTATTCTAAAACCAGAAAAATGAAACTACCTACGCGAGAAGTATGGTGCCATTTCACGGCCGGAACAGAAATAAAATAAAAAATAAAAAAAAACGAAAAAAGACACACTCAAAGCAATACAAAGGAAGAAAGGAAATATATGTAAAGTTCAATGCTACAAATTTGAGTTTCCGCCAGGGAATTCCGTTTAAAAAATTAATGAGCTCTGAGAGGTTTTTAATGTTCACTTGATAGGCTTACAAGTAAACTGTGCGACAGTTATTCGAGAGTACAGCTGTTTATCCGATATATGTATTTTCCAGCGGTAAGGCAATTTTACTTGAATTTTCTTTAGCAATAGCTATTTTGATTATTTATGTGGTAAACTTATTCGCAGTGTGTTTGTACGAGAGTGTAGCGCTTCAGTGTACATACGTATGTGTTTGACTCTTGTTTACCTTCTGAGTAAATAAACTTGAAAGATTCAATGCGGCGTTTTTGATTATAAATTTATAATTAAGGATGAAGAAATTATTCGTATTAATTTCTACGAGTTTGTGTATGTAGTCTAGATCTTGTTCTAATTGTTTTTATTTTACTTCAATACTCATTTTTAAAGTACTGCGAAAATAGCGCCAATGTGTAGATAAATAGTCTTCAATGATAAACTTTTCCCCAAAAATACAATACGCATAAATAGGTAGGCACTCGGATTTTTTCGTCTTATTTCAAAATAAAGCAATAAAAATTAAATTCGTACTTATCAGATGCTGCTATAGTGATCAATATAGTCAACCAGAACTCACCTGTAACATATAAATAAATAAATATCTCGTATTAATGACGTTATTTTTATACATCCACGTGTTGTGGTAAAATATGTATTCATCTACTCGTAAAAATGCATCGTAAAATCAACGAACGTGTGATAATAATTCTTGTGCACTACGACTACATGTAGTTCGCCTGAGTTACTCTGCCATAAATAGCATACATGTTAATAGTATTGCATACTCGATTCGCCGTAAATACGAAACGTGTTTGTAATTTTTTATCATCGATTTGTCGCGAGATATTGTGCGACGTGATGTGATGAAATTCATGAAAGATATTCGAGTTGTGAACTAGTGATTAGAAATGATCGATAATTTGGTATTAAATTTTATATTGAACGAATCAAACGTGATGATGTGAAAGGTGGAATTTTCCCATTTGACAGATATGCTTGTAGTAAGTATGTAGGTGTAGGTACGTATGTATGTATGAGTCGTGTTATTACTGAGTTCAACTTCGTATCAAGGTGCGATAAAAATAGACAATTCGTGAGAAGATCGATCGTGGAATGGTTTTTATAGCTTTAACCAATAAGAATTGTGCCGTAGTGGGGAGGAAAATTCTCAAAATGGGGTTATTTTTAAAATGATTATTTTTTTATTAGACGATACGGATGAGAGGAGGTGTTTGGACTATTACAACAGGGTATAATTCTTACAGTAGACCAGTAGACGTATAACAGTGTTAGGTTCAACTTGGGCATACGGTGAGAGTAAGCGGCTATGATGGTAACGGCTTAATTTTGAGGTAAGCCTAGTGGAGCCAAAAATTTCCCATTTTCAGCTGCTAGTTTGCAATTAACAGCACTCAAAGCTGAAACATCTCGCTTAGTATTCTGCGTAGTATCCGCAGGCAAATAAACCGGCCGAAATTACATTCGATGAGAGTTTTTGAAGAAGAGGCTAAAAAGTTTACTACGATACTTTGGCAAGATAATGGCGTAATTTAGCATCCTCTCCTGCGGATAGGAAAGCGACGCTGAACGGTGTGGCGAGGCGCGGCGGCGCGTATTTCATGATTGAATGTTTTATTCGCGATTGAACAATCGAGTGTTTTTTGAATTTTTTTTCCTTCTCTTTTTTGTTTTGATTGCGTATGGCCTTACGACTGCGCGATAGAATTATGGAATCGCATGATAACCAAAACAATCGTAAAATTATTCAAAATATTATTAAAATGAAACAGCGGCGTAAGGTTTACGGTTTGAAAATAAAATTAGCATAAATCTGTTATACATTTATGGGGTCATTTACATTTTATTCAATCGAACTAAGTATAATATTATCCTCAAACATTCGAAGTGATATGCATAAATTACAGTCATCCGGAACGAACGTTTGATACTTAAGGTTTTCTGTCTTCTTGGTCGCCTACGCGAGGAATAGTCTGTTTACCTATGAAATTATTCTACTTTGATAAACTACCTACATATACCAAATCTGGTAGAATTCTAGGTAAACTTTTTTTTCACTCAATTATTTCGTACTGTAAGTAGAATTCGTTTACTTTCAATACTCCGGAAAATTAATAGGTACCTTATTGTGTGTTTTTTCCCTCCGATATTAATCTTTTCAATGATGTTTTGAGAGATTTTCCTTTCGATGCAAAATATACGAAAAAATTGATATTTTTTATAATTTTTGAAATTTCATCGTGGGGTCTAAATGCGAGTATTTCAAGTTGATAAAAATTACTTACTTAGTATTCGATAACAAAATCTCAAATTTTAAAAACTTTGGAAATAAAATTGGGAGAAAAATCTAAACAAAATAGAGTTACCTAATGTGCTTATTTTTAGCAATTTTTAAAAATTTATTTTCGCGTATATATTCAACGTAAAACTAGGGTAATTTTTTAAAAATTTATTCTCATAATTTTGAACCTTTTTTCAATTATTTTTTTAGAAATTTTTTCAGCCGAGGAGCGGAGAGGAAGTCCATGCAGAGATGATGAGATTGTTAGAGAGCCCAAAGAGGGTTTCTATCTGAAATTGTGACCATTTAAAATATGTACTTTTATCGCAAAAATTGATTTTTTCCTTTGAGAGACTTTTTGTAGAGATCACTGTCTTGTGTATGTACTTGAGAAATAAATTAGAAAATTGGAAAATTACTCCTCGATTAGGAGAAATATAACTTTACAGATTCGTATAGGAAAAGTGATTCTGAACTCGGGTGAGTTGTTATCCACGCTTCACTCGAACCTTAAACCTGAAATAAGTATAGGTACTATGTATTTCATATAATTCAACAGATTTAGTGGAAAATAAGACAAAAAAAGGAACATTTAAAATAAAAACTCTCCAATATGAGGCGCAAGAAAAATCGCTGCCGAAATTGAACTCGGATGCGGGTTCAGCAATAAAAAATTCATATTTTCTAGACAAGTTTCAGGTGTATTTTTTGTCCTCCATATTTTTTTGAAAGTTTTTTCAATACTTCGGTGGATAAAAACTCTCAAAAAATAACACTTTTGATGTTTATTATTGAAAAAAAATGTAACTACGATCACATCGTTTGACGATGCAACTTTCCCAAAATTTGTTTTTCTCACTTAAGTTTGATCCTGATACACTTCCATTATTAATTTTAATAATTTCAAAATTTCAATAAGTACATACTTATTTATTTTTGAAAAATAGTGTAAAAATATTTTATAAAAACGTTATTGTAAGTTAGCTACAATCAGAATCCTTCACGTTGACTTTTTCGTGGATTTAGTTATTACCTATTATTATTTTATTTTATTTTAATGTTTCTATATAACGTCGCTCAACCGAGTGATCTTAAGAAGAGAAAAATATTCACTCTGGATATTTTTAAACAAAATATTGTTCCTTACACTTGTACAACGTGTATATGATATAGCCTCGTAAAAAATACATCACGACGAATTGGTATACCAGTGCTACATTTTTTAACACAAAGATAGAGAGAGGGATAGAGAAAGACAGATAGAGTGAGTATGTAAATGAAAAAAAACCTGCTCGAAATGACTGCATTTTTAAGCAGCAGACTGCATGCGGAAAATTGAGCTACCTAGTCTGGGTGATAAATAATTTTGTTCATAATCCTTTGGCGAAATGTTTTTCCGAGTCATTTATACCAAGAGGAAATGATACCTAAATGAAAATAGGGGTTAAGAATTTATCTCTTTTCAAGTTTAAATTGTCTGCGGTTATTGCACCATTTTAATTCGTCGTTTGCTGCGGTTTTATATTTTATCACTATTTTCGACTTTAAATGTATCACAGTCGTATACAAGCTTTAATTTGTAATTCCGTCTTGTTTCGTGTTCCATCTTTGGTATTATTTTTCAAACAACACATTCGTGAAAATTTATGAACCGTTGAGAAGATATCCTATTCTTTTTTTTCAAGGCGTAAAATTGAGCAATTTTGTATCGGAGGATTAAACGCTGCAAAAAATTGTTTACTTAGCCTAACTAAGCGTTTATTTGTTTTTAATGCTTCGTAATAAGTTGGTAAAGAATGGATTTTAATTTCAACTGATGTATTTATTTTTTATAGATTGAAAATGACAGCTCATCTCAAAATTTTTAATTGGCAGGTGTGTATAATTTTGTCAAGTTTTTATCATTATTTACTTTTTTTCTGAAAATTCTTATGTGGGTACAAATAAAGCACAAATGTGCATTGTGCAAGCGTAAAATGAAGTGAAATTCAAATGTATTTTTTCTTGCAAAAACAATTAGTTAGGTAACTGATGTTAGATTAGAAATGGGCTGATGTTATGATCTATATAAGCTAGATATTTCGTTTCATATGGATTTTTTCACTCAGAAACATAACTTTCTTAAATCTAAGTATTGTAAGGAAAGACAGGTCATCCGAGAATCTCACCTTGTACCGTTCGAAATATATTACATTTTCTTCTCGAATCGACCACACACACACGTGGGATTATTTTCAATTCATTAAATTTTTTCATTGTCAAAAGATGTTTTGAAAACTGCGTCGAAAAATTCTTCATTTTTAAATTTAATAAGCGTATTATATTTTGCTTTATCAATTTCCCACATCCCGATACCGAGTTTTGATTCTTTTAGAAAAATTCCAAAAGGCGAAATATTTTCGAAAAATGCGACACAAAAACCACTGGTTTTTATTATTAGTTGGAAAAATTCAATATATCTGTAATCTGAGGGTCTATTTTTAGGCTCTAGTAATTTCCTGTAGAGATATATGGCAAATATAAATTCGAAAAAGGCTTTACATTCACAATACAGAGAGCGGCTTTGGTCTTGACGTAGATTTTGGGGCGACTTAATTAGACGTACGAATACGAACGAGGAAAACTACGTCAAATAGATTTATTTTAGAAAACTTGGCATTGAAAAAACATTGTGAATTTCGCGAAGGTTTTTTTTCTTTATGATAAATTTTACAAAAGTCTCGAACATATTGGATATTCTCGAGCGTGTATTTGAGACGAAACGTACCTAAGAAAAAACTCAATTGAAAAATTAACTAAGAATTGCTTCGGCAATCGTTAATAAATTTAAAGTTAGAAAAAGTTTATTGAAAAGTTGATGCAGAAAATCAATTTGTTTCTTTTCAACTGCTCTTAAATAATTTTCATATAATGGTTACAAACTATTCATCTTACTTGTAACAAATTAAATTGCAACGAAATCAAGTGAAAAAGTAAACTTTGATTATAATCGACATAGTTACCATCAAATAGCAAGGTTTTTTTTTTTATCAAAATGGAAAATTTAAGGAAAAAAATTCTGCCAACTTTTACAAAAGTAGAAAGTTTTTTCACGTTGGAAAAGTTGGGTAATAAATTGGATACCTTCGGTAGTACATACGTATAGCCTATACAACGTTGTCAAAAACTAAAATCTTGTTTGATTAACCGTTTAAAAGTATGGCTCAAGTACAAGTAGGTACTTCCCCAATTTAGTGGTTTAGTGGTTAGGAAGCTCAATAAAAAACCAACCAATATTATTCGATTTTAGAATGCTGGATGAAACACGCACACACATAACCTCTCTTCAGAGTTGTAACAATGATAGGTACCTACTCGTAATAAGTCAGGTACTTATTTTGTAAATATTTTGATTTTGAAAAATGTAGCTATTTTTTTTCAATGTTTCATTTGCATCTCTGTTGTTCAAAATTTAGTTTTTGTTCGCCGAAGACCAGAATGAATTCCGGTAAATTAAACTTTCATTAAAATTTCCACCGATGTTCGACCTTTCCGGAAAATTGTCTAATACATAGAAGAAGTTAGGTATGTTTGGTATGAAAACACGGTGGAAATTAACGAAATACTAATATATCCGATAAACCCACAACACAGGTTGAAAAGATAACTTAAAAATATTTTAAAACACCGACCAGGGCTCTTCTCATCTGACAGACACACGAGTACGAGATGCTACGAGCACAACGTTCGAAAATCGTTCGCATTTCTACGTTAACAGTGAAAGCAGCGCAGCGATCCGACTAGAAGAGAAAATTTTATAAATAGAAATATTTGTGGAATTCGCGTACCGCTCTCTCGAATTCAAACGCTTACCAAGGTCAAAACAATAAAAATATTTGGAAAATTTTCCAAGCAAAATCATACCTCGAAACCAGTCTAGTGTAAAAAATAACTTTCGTTAAATAACCGTCAAGCCTAATTTTAAAAGTTTGCTTCAATTTTAAAGCCCCTAGAGGTAAACCGTGAGATGTTACGTAGTATCAAATTTAATCAGCACCAAGTAAGGGGACAGTTTACATTTTTACAAAATATTTTCCTCCAGATTAATGAAATTCGCGATTTAATACTCGTGACATTTCAGTCATGAAATTTCAAATTTTCTTCTCGGATCTTTTTCACCAAATACCTACTTAAGTACCTATTGGGAAATGTCGTATCCAAGTTTCATGACTTTACTCGTACATGTTTGTTTTTTTTGTTTTTTCTTTGAACAAAATTCATCCAAAATAAGTTTTTTTTTTCGAACCAAAAACGATTGTTGGAGATTTATTAGAAATTTTAAAATTTTTTCATTTCATTGGTTCAGAAGTATCTTGTAAAGTTTAAATTGGTTCAGCTTTATCATTAAAATTTGAATTTCAACGAGAACATCGAACTTACTTATATCCATTTTGAATTCTCTCTTAGAGTAGAGATAAACATTTGGTATAATCCAGTGCAGATTTACTTACGTACATGAAATTTCTTAAATTATCAAATAAATGAGTATTTGAACAGAGTGAGTGAAAAATTCCTTTATTTATGGGTATTTTTTTTCGATGGCATAATTTCGCATTCTGAATTTTAAAATATCATATCTACGAGTAGCTTTATTCTGCCATCAGTGGTGGTTCTAATTTTCAAACATTTGAAACGAAACTGCAAAGTGTAAAGCTGAAAGCTGTTATTCAGCCTTGAAAATTGAAAACAAATGTGAAATAGTACGTTGAAAGATTTAAAGAAAGAAAGTTCCCTCCCTCACGCTTATCTTTGTTGAAAAAGTTTGCGCGAATAAATCAACAACAGATCCAAAAACTGCTCGCAACTTTCAATTTGTATTTTACACTAAAATTTCAAAACACAAATGATACTGAGATTTATTTTCAAAAGATTGAACACCGTTATTAATTCGATTCACCGAAAACCTTATTCGAATCGTACAAATTTTCACCATTTTGTGCCCTTTTTGAAAAATACGAGTATCATCATTGTACCTACCTAGTGCATAGGATTCTTCAAGCATTTGATTTTCAGGTCATAAACTGAAAGGAAAAATTAGAAATTGTTTCACTTTTGTTTTTAAGTGTTACGTGGAAGTATAGAAAATTAAAAGTTCTAAATAGTCAACGCGGAAAAATTGTACCTATACCTAATCCTCACGCTCAAATTCCAGAAAACTCGACTTGTGAAGAGAAATAACGTTTCCCAAAGTTGTAGCTACCCAATCGCATTTTTCGACCATTTTTGAACTAATTTTCAAAAATAACTTTTAGACCTTTCTGGTCAGTTCAAATTGGATCCCTGGAATCTACAGATCTGGTCACACCTGATCATATGCTTACGTTAGCCCATGTGTAGACCATCCAAAAAGAGAAATTGTTTCAACTACATAATTTTTATCTAGAATGTCCATTAAGGATCATCAAATACGAGTACATATTGGAAAATTTGGCAGAATTTCAATAAATTAGATATGTGAAATTATTGATCCTTTATTTCAAAATAGGATAAGAAAGGAAATTTCAGTGATCAAAATAAGTAACTTAAGAGGATGTTGAGTATAAATATCATCTTGGTTTTGTGATCAGATCCTCCCACCCACCCCCAGCACCCTACTATATTGCAAATATGAGAAAAAATTTAAATACATATTATGGTGAGATATCATATGCAAGGTTTTCAAGTGTGTCAAGTTTGAGTAGGTACCTATCAACTTAATTTTTCAATACAATTATCTATTCAACCCCTACGACGAGGATGAAACAAGTATAAATATTTTATATCTTTCTGTTTTGGGGCTCTATAACGTTTTTTCGAGTTATTTTTTCCAAATTTTCTCTTATGAAGAAGATACGATTAGGGTAAATAGAAAATGTATTTCATCAGATCAGGCCATAAATCATTTTTTTCAAATTCTGGGTTTGATTGATATTCATAAATAATCCTAGATTTCGATCGTAATGAAAATATTTCTCTTTCGAGGCCATCAAATGGCCACCTTTTTCATTTTTTTCGCTACTTGAACGTTATTGTTTTATCGCGTATGAATAACACTAAGTCGACGATAATAAAAAATGAAAAAAAATACGCATGCATAAAATTATTTATCATACGTGACCATAAAGAACAACTGGCCCGATCGATAAGTTCAGACGGAACATTAAGCAGCAAATGGAGCACGCGGTGTTATAATATCTCGTTAAATATAAATTGGAATATTAATTTGGCTAATTTGCACCCTTACACTATAGCGAATCCAGCCATGTTTCATACAGTTGTCACAAATATGCACGACTCCATCAGTATGCATATTTTTAAAATGCTTCATTATTTGGTGCATAATTTATCATAATTTAAGCTCGTTTTTTTTCACGTTCTGTTTCAACGAGCAAAAAAAATCATTACGTTATTTCCTGGTCGTGCATTTTTAACATTAATTATCAATTTTACGCGACAAATTCGATTCGATATTTTCCATGTATAATGAGATTTATTTGTAATCCACGACTGCGCTTGAATTTTTTTCTGCGCCGTATTATGCAAATACTTCGCATCTTCATCTTTTGATTTACGTCAATAAGATGCTAGATAATAAAGCAGGAATTGGAGTACGAGAGGAGAAAAACACATTCGAGATTGTTTGACGTAATTAGCGAGATGAAATTTCGTCGAATTGGATCTCGAAACTATAAATGAAGCGCGCATCATATCGTGAAAATCGGACTTGCAATCGTTCGCCTCGTCTCGCCGCCTTAAACGGTTATTAAAATCAAGTCAAAAACAAAGCTTTAAACTTACACGTTATAGTACTGGGGTAGCTTTGAAAACACCTTTCATTTACAAGTATTCAATCTTGAATGCTTTCATGTTGTGTACCTTTGTGTAAACTTATCGATTTGGAATTTCAAGTGGTGTAATGAGCTTTTAAATGTTATTCAACAATGGCGAAAGTTTTTCACTCAAGTGATAAATTTTACAACTCGTTACGGCGCCCTCGTCTCGCACACTGCTCTGCTACCGTTACAAATCACCGCGCAGAAACTTTGCGCGTCATTTTAACCATTGTAAATCCCAGTCAACTTATCATTCATGGTATAACATTAATTTAGCACGTAGGTATATAAAGGTACTACTTATAGTTACCTTCATTACTGCGGCCAAATCTCTCTATAGGTACCTCTACCTATATGGCTATATCTAGACCAACCTATATGGACCAATAAAATATTTTCGATTGGGTGGGGGGAAACGTATAGGTAAGGTATAACAATAGCGAGTCCAATACGCCGTATAAATCTAATCACGGACATTTGACGCGTATATTTCGTAATTTGACCGGAAATTGTTTCAATTTTAAAGAATCGAGAGAAATCTGTTGTATACAGAGAGCCGGGGCCTATAAACGAAATGGTGACACAATAACAAACTACGCCATACAGAGCGAGTCGATAGTTATTAGTTAATCAAGATGAAGAATGAAGAGTAGACCGGGTAAAGTTAAAAGTAAAAGATCAATTGTGCCATGAGGGAGCAACTTAATGAAAGAAGGTTACTGACAGGTGAGCGAGGACTGAGGAGACAGAGTAGCGCAGGTAACATTCAGAAATGGGCACGCAAACGTGTTCAGAATTCTGCACTTTATTAACGCGCTCTTTTTATATGGATGTCTTCGTTTCGTTCTTTTTGCTTTTTTACCTCTTTCTCGCTTTTCTACCATGGTTTCTTTTTTTTTGTTGCCTTCACCTTCGCGCAAAACGGAAATACCAAATCGAAAAAATGCTCTGCAAGTCGAATCCTTTTACAGTTGTCACGAATGTAACGGAAAAATTTTAATGCCAACGTTTTCGCTAGCGCGTATAATTTCACGTTTCGATAAATAATTAATTTCAAAGCTGCCGGGCTTGTTTACTTCGAGATTTTCGTTTTATACCTAAAATTTCGCGGAGTCGTAAAAAAAAAAAAACTCGTTCCATTTTTTTAGAATTAATTTCAAATTCGTGAAATGCTATTGGCCTCTTTTTATAATCCTTCTGTCGACAAATAACTTTTTCTCCCTCGTGTTTATACGTACGTGTAAATTTCGACCTTATTTAATTTCCACTGATTAATATTCCGTTTTTTATTCTATTTGTGCAGTAAAAAAAAGACGCTTAATTCACCTACTCCGATTTTTTTTTGTTTTTTCAATAACTTTGTCAAGTTATAATTTTCGCATTTTGTTAATTAATTTTTTTTTGTACCGGAATTTTGTATTACTGATCGTCGTGATCCTAATTTGATTAAACTCGAATGAAAAATTTTAATTTATGTAATGTGAGATGGTGTCGGTTTCAGTGAAGCCTTCTACTCGACAATCATGCAACATTACTATTGAGTCTATGCAAGCATGTTTTTCCAACCTTGAAACTGCGCGAGAAAAGCGTTGACTTTTTTTCATCATTATTTCGAGAGCTCTGATTGGCTGGAAAATCGAGTTGGAGAAACAGATTAGAGAAAAACATGGTTTGAAGAGCTTTGGATCATTTTCTATTTCATAGAAAAATTATTTCATTCAATTTTTCATGATCTTTTCTACAATGAGTTATGAGTTTTTTTTTTAAAGTAGAAAATGGAAAATAAATCGATTAAAAGTGAATCGAATCAGAGTTATAGAGCAATTAGGAGGAGATAAATTCAGGTTTTTCCTGTTTTCTTATTTACTTCTCATAAAATCACATCATCATCATAAGTTTACCTAGTTAATGAAAAGAAAAAGGTAAAAAAAAAAAAAGGTACCTAGACCTACGCAGATTATAGTGGTGGAAAAAAATGTCGCTGTTGCCAAAACGGCTCCTCGAACAGAAGAGTGACTAAGGTACCTAAAGTATTGTGAATCTTTGAAAAACAGCTATAAATCTTCTCGACAACAAAACTTTGGTTAGCACTGCACTACATTTTATGGCCAGAAAGATATATTTTTCTCGGCATGTAATACCATTCTACCGTGGCAACAATACCGACCTCGAGTGCCACTCACACGAAAACCTCCCGTAACATTAGAAAGCGATCGGTGCGGTTTTTTGCAGACATGCCAGACTAGCCGGAAACTAGCACCAAACAGATGCTACGTGTATAGCTCATTAGCCGCAATTAATATCCAGCGGTTAACAAACAAACCTAATTGTAAACGAAGAAAATAAACTTATTACAATATTGTAGTAGGGCAATTTAAAAGGCTAGTCAGTTTGAAGGGTACAGAAGTTATGGAGGATTATAAAAGCTGCGTAGAAGTGTAGAACTAAGACAACTCTTGTTAGCGCGGCTTTAGTTAAAACCGTTTCCCATCTAGTAATACCTTAAACCGAAGATGGAAAATGGTTTATGGTTGAGCAAGGTCTACTGTTACTGGATATAAAGGCGTAATGATGCTTTCGTCTTTGAAATGCGTACCCATTGTTTAAACAATATATCCTGAAGAAGGTTACTACATACATATAGCTGCGAGGGCACGGAGAAAGCTAAAAGGAAGGAAGCAACCTTTCCTCGTATTTATATACGCTGTAGAACTTAATGGCGGCCGGGTCCAAAATATAAAGGTCTTTTCAGTAAAGAATATTTCTTAAGAAAGGGTTTCCCAATTGTTACCTCATATTCTATGCGAGAATTTTTACGTACAGATATGAAGTTTCTGTTTCTTTAAAGTCATCTTGTACATTGGGACAGGCGAGCTAGTGCTACGTGGGTAAATATTTATTGTATACTTAAGGATTATATGTACGAGAAATGTAGAACTGTATACTCAAGGAAGCAGATGTGTTGGAAATCATAACGAATCTTAAGTTATCTTAACACAGAAAGCTACCTACTGCATGGTTCAAAACGAATATCACAACTTCATCAGGTAGGTATTGGTATGTACCTAGAACAAAAGAGAATAGCCAAGCCTATGGCAAGATAAGGTGCATGGTGCAGATCAACAGCCTGAACTTTGGTAAGACTGGTACCAAAATGCTTATTAATATCTCGGCGATGATGATAGTCCATTTCTTAGTCATCCAACGGATCACAAGAAGCTGAACAAGAGATCAGAATACTTTATCTGCACTTGCAGGGTATCTAACAGGTACTGCAAGAACTGTAAAAGTACTGCATTGAAATCCTCGGTACTGCAAGTACTGCAAAGTACTGCATTTTGCCTGAAAAGTACTGTATTTTTTCTCAGAATCATTCATTTAAAATTTTTTAAAAACCTCAAAATGAATTAATTGGTGAAAATTAAAAAAAAAATGTTCATTTTGTACCTTAAAAGATGGCAACACTTGTTAAATTAATACTTGAAAAAATTTTATCGACAAATTCCAACCGGTTCAAAAATATTTTTTTTTCTTGAGGGGGGGGGGTCGGTGTAAGCTGGATAAAAAAAAAATAAGGTAATGCAAAAGGTACTGTAAAAGTACTGCATTTCTTCGGAGAAATTTTGTTAGACACCCTGACTTGGCAACATTCTATCAAAAAAAACTTCAAAAACCAAACAATTTTGCCAATCTATCAATTTTTGAATTTAAACTTTTTCAAAATGAATCGTTTACCTATTTTGACCTTTGGTGATTTTTAATTTGGTGATTTTTAAGCAATATTCTGCACTGTCTTACATACTGTTTCTTGTGCTAAGATTTTTGAAAATCAATTGAGGAAAAAAAGCACCAATAAAAAATTATATCGAGCAGTCTCCTCGCCATTCTTTCTAAAATTTCAATTATAGTTAAACTTTTTAAAAAGAGATTATTTTTTAAAAAATTTTTGTACATGTTTTTTTTTTATACCGGGCGTGTACATATTTACGTATAATTTCCAGAGGGGTTGGTCTAGATTTTATAGATAGATACTCTAAAAATAACCGAACGTTTTGATACGAATGTAGGTAGGTAGGTATATTTACTCGTACTGTAAATTTTCAACAGCTAGATTTGTACTAAAAAATGTATCAAATGACATGTCCTTCGGATTACCGTAGGCTCCAGGTGAGTCCCAGAAATGAAAGGCTTGAGAAAAATCTTACAAGTGTTATTATGTAATAATTTTTAAATTCGTTGAAAAAAAATAAATGTTGATTTTCACGTAGGTACCTCATGTAAGTAGTTGCATACTTCGATTGGAAATATTTTTTTAAGAAATGGAGAGAGCTAGAAGGTGTGGGAGGCTAAAATTTGCGGACACCCATTTTTTGGTTCTGGTCGATTCTGAATTTGGTAGATACACATTTTGAAAAAGGTCTCGAACAAACTTTTGAAATTTCCAATAAAATTCTTTGATTTTTTTCTTTTTTTTTTGTAAAATTACTGAAGTACTTTGAAATTTTCTCAATTTGGAAACGTATAAAATTTCATGGATTCTACATTTTGAAACAACTGAAAAAAGTAGGCCAAAAGTTGTATTCTCAGATAACTCATCTATTCTCAACCTCCCAAACTGATTTATGACGATTTGAAGTTTTAGAATGGATTTTTGAATTTTCTGGTTTTCCGGTTTTCAAAAAATCGTAGGTATAAAAAAGAGCCGAATGACTTTCACTCCGGAAGTTGGATCAACTCAAAATTGCCTGCACAGGTACATTCAATTTCCTGTTTGAAATTTTTTGAAAATAATTGAAAAAAATACAAATCTTCCCCCTTCGTCCCACGGTCCCACACACACGCAATGAGTTAAACATAATGAGTAAACAATTTTATCTTATCAAATATTAATACGTATAAGTCAAACTTCAATAAAATTTTATGAGCCTTTGAATTTTTAAAAGATTTATTAAAAATGTTAAAAACATTTTTGGGTGATTAAGAATATGTACTTCCTTTGTGATACGGGTGGATGTGTAGCTCTGCTGTGAGGTGATATGTAATCCAATAATCAGTCATTTTGGTACTCATAGCCTCTCAAATGATCTTAAACTGCAACTACAAGTACACTGCAGTGCATGCCTGTACAAAATGAGTTTTTCAAGCGCATAAGAGTTATCGTCCATTTAATTAAGTTAAACTGCATACTGCAGTCTGCAACAATAACGTTAGATACTTACATTAGGCTACGTGCCGCCTAAACCTCCATCTACAGACGTCGCATAATTTTATATTCACCCTATGAAAAAGTTGTGTAAAAATTACATGTGTATTTCATACGGAACGAATATAACAAAACTGATTGCGAGTTGTCCTTTTAAACTCGATATTCTTTCTGAGCTAAAACAAAAGTATAGAACCCTTGAGCCCACGCGTATCTCCGAGTAATATTATTAAGAAAAAAAAAATACAAACGAAGGATAAAAACGAAAAAGACGCGAAATATAATTCAATAAAATAGCAAAGCTCACAAGTGAAACTTCAAACAATCCAAATATGTCAACTGTAGTTTAAAAATTTTCACTTGAGGGGTTAATCAATGGGGTATCCTTTTTGACTGTGTCAATTCTGTAAACTTTGCTCGAAGAAAAATCACATTTATCTCGGATTAAACGGTAAAAAAAGAGAGCAAACTTTAAGATGACAAAGAGGAGATAAGTTGAAAACACTTGGCATGGTTGCGAGGGCTCCATTGATGTGCGCAATTCGAACTCGTATCGGTGAAATGAAAACGGACACTATAGTCAAATTGAAAAAGGAAAAAAAGAAGTGCTATATACGAGCTCGCTTAATTATCACGACACACACAAAAAATAAACCTCGTAAAATCTCCATACGTTCTAGCGCAGAGGATTCCCTATAGGGAGACGAGTAGTACGTAGGTACTATACGTAGGTCTAGGTATACGCGGAGCAAAAAAAGGAAATAATTACCAAAGGTTAACAATCATTAACATCACCGGGGATATTCTCACCGTAGCACCTTAAACCCTTTAACGTTGAAACGAGTCTGCCAGCAAGAGAGCAAAAAAACACGTATAAAAACGTTTTCGCGAGCAATTTGGTAACACGCTTATAACTATTCATCAGAAATCCCATTTACAAGTGGGAAGGTTCAAATGACACTTACCGCGGCTAGCAGATAAATTCTTGTAACACGTGAATTTCCGACCAGCACTAGAAGAAAACGTAAAAATAGTAGCTATTCTCGGGCAAGTATAGGTAGGTATACGGGAGAGTTTAGGAAGATAGAAGAAGCAGAAGAAAAAAGAGAGGAACAGAGTACCTACTCGTGAAAAGCAGAAAGCTATTTTTCTTGAATTTAACGTAGAAAAAGAGAAACAGACACTGGCTATTATCATGTTTATGTATTTTCGTTTTGTTTGTAAGGTAACAGCGTGTCCGACCTTTTGAATGTTCGTCGGCAACATCTACACAGCGTCATTTTATCAAGGGGAAAAAGGTGCTACATTCGGTATATTTTCATTCGTCACGTGATGTATGTTCGTGCAAAAAACACGTATAAACGATAAACATAAATTTTCTTAAGAATATTTTTACGTATTTCTGTTCACGTTTTTAATCTTCTAAATATAAATTATTTTTCTAGGCGAATTTCACCTCGAGGCCGATTCCTTTTCAAACGCCGCGCCGCGCCGCCCGCGCCCTGCCCTGCACCGCGGAAGAGTTTCGTCGAATTGAAAAGAACCATGCACGGCAGCATAATGGAAAAAATGCTCCGCAAAAAAACAACAAAATAGACGAATTTATTCGGGTAATTAATTCTACTGTAGTTTTAAGGGCGTTACCTTAGGTTCGAATCGATTCTCAATATATGTTGGGATTATTTATTCGAAAATGCTTTTATCAGTTCATTAAATGACATAAGTATGGGGACTAAGGAATAAGGATTCCAGTGTACTATAAATAATCAAAGCCATCCACATAAACAATGTCCTATTTTTGAAACAGTGCAGGCTAAAAACGCGCAAAAAATTCTACAGTTCGTGTAATGGAAACTTACGAGTATTTCAAACGTGTTTTAGTTTTAAATCTAAAAATTCGATTCGATTTTTTATCTCGAAAGCTTGACGTTTTCCTAGGCGGAGTCTGCGGTAAAATGTGGCATTTTTTTCCCTTTAACTTTTCCTCGTATAGTTAGATACAATATAACGTTAATGGTGAAGGTATACTTACTTATACTACATACTCGTAGAATAAAATGGGATAATTTGTAAGTAAATAAATCGTATTAATGAGCGATCTAATTTCTAGGCTATTAATTACTCGCAAACGCGACTTTTCTCGTGTAATTTACAATTACCTACAGAGATATATCGATGCCCGGTACTTCGTTAATGAAGTTATCAAACTTCAAATTGCTACAGTCCGTTAAATTTACCATAGGTAAGAGTCAAGGCTGTGTGGTAATTTAATATTAGTTATTCCAACTATCCTATGATACGATGTCCATCTACAGGCTACAGGCTCCCCAAACTACACCTTATCCCTTTTTACCTATATATGTACGTATCGTGGGTATAGTTACGTCCATGTAAGTTGTATTGGTATGCACTATAAATAAATACCTATGCTAATGCATTATTCTAAACTTCATTGATCTAATTTAGGATAGGTTCTGAACTGTAATGATGAAAACTAATTCAGGTGAATCTCTTATCTCGAAGTGAGAGTACCTATATGTTTTATCAAGCTTAATAGAAAGGCCGATAAATTTAAATTTTGTTTAGAGTAGATACTCGTACCTAATGGCTTTATTCACTTAGTTCTGCTATTTTTCTCCTTGAAAAGATCAATTTCGTCCATTTTTCACTAGAGCATGGTGGCCCATAGGGTAGCTCACAAAAAACTGTCTGCTGTCCAATAAAAAAATTCAGCATCCTGAAAAGTGGTTAATTTTCCAAAAATTGCATTAATTGATGGGAAAATTAAATAGGTAATACGTATGTTATCGCTTTAAAAAATATCATCTCTTGTCACTTTTTTGTTGCGATCTTGCCTTACGTAAGATTCAATTTTGATATCAATGGAGAATGAAGAAAGTATTTTTATTTGACTCGACGTCCTAATTTTTCAAGAAAATCATATTGTATGGTAGGTAGAGGTATTTAAAATACCGAAATATAGGATTGAGCTGTTGATAATTGTGATAAAACTTTAACATTACGTTAGGCTCTTGAAAACGTCGCGAAAAAAGGAGCAATTTCTGACATTTTACGTAAGTATTTGTAGGTATCATTATCTTTTTTGAAAAATTCGAATTTGATATAAGCAGGAAAAATAGCATTTTTAGGGTCCCATTTTAAGGGGAAAAAGTATCGAATTTTGAGAAATGGAAACGGGCAGCTGAAGCTTAGAGAATCTCTTGTTCGGATATTTCACTGCATTACATGCTGAGACTTTCTCGAAATAATGAAAAGTGGAGAATTCTGGGTTTGACTTTAAGGTACTCAATTACTCATGTATGTATTTTGGGAAAGGAACTTCTGTCATGTCCTGTAATTGCTGAAATATGCGGCCAAAATTGGAAATTTCCGATGTTGCAGTCGACTATTCGCACTCATCAAAATTTCGTATTTTTTTCTCCTTCTGAAATTTATTTACTTACTTTTTCTAACTTGTGTTGAAAGTAAGCTTTAAAAAGATTGATTTCGTAAATAGAAGAGAAAAGTTGAATTTAGTGCATTGAAAAAGACTGACTTTTTGTGAAGAGATTTTTTTAGATCTTGAAATTGAAGAGCATGATCGCATAATTCGTTCATATTTAAAAACTATAAACAATTTTACGAACGAACACCCTTAATACTTATTTCTCTTTCGCGTGTATGTGATTTTTTATTCGAGGCAATTCTTCGCCAATCTCGACTCTCGCTAGTCCAATAAAACGCTGCAACATTTAGAACCTCACGTATAAGGAAAAAAAAAGATCCGGATCATTCGACAATGATAAGAAATATGACGAAAATACCCTGGCTAAGAAACGCATAGATAGAGATACCTAGCTCGTAGTATAGCCCTACACACACAGAAAAAGATTCGCGAATGAAAAAATAAATTAGAGAAAAAATGAGACTAGAATTCGTAATAAGAGAAACGATATGTCCTTAAGTATTAGTGGTTTTGGTAAATGTAGGACAATAATGAAATTTATACTAGCGAAAATACGAGGATGTACCGAATGAAAAAGTTGTTCCTATTCGCAGCTAGGTGAGAAAATGAAGCCTGCAGCCAGCCAGCGTCAGGGTTCACCGCAACAACATGCGTCAATGTGCCATCCTGCCATCGCATATTACCTACTCGTAGGTATGCGAATTAATTGATAAATTGGCGAAAGAATAGCAAATATGATGAATTCTCATCTTATAACATCTAAGTTAATGTGACACGAAGAGGAGAAATTCCTAGCGACACGTCGGTTTACATTCTCAGTTTCAGTTTACGTCAAAGAATGAAATTAATGCCAGCTTACACAGTGGTAGTTGGAAAAACTTCTCAAACAGACAAGTTTCCATGGGAGCCAATATCATTAATCATGTACGCAATGGTATTGCATTACGTGCCTCACATTACGCATGTTTGCCTACTTTTTGCCTTATAAAAGAACAAAATGTCGCCCGAAACCGAATTGAATTTTCAAATGAAGTGAATTTATAGAGAGAGGAAAAATACGAAATACTTTGGTAGGTACTTCATACGAGTAATAATAATAGGCACCTACGAGTATGTGTACTCGAATCCTGTGCATTGAAACGCCTTACACGATATGCGTAAGTTGCCTAAAAAATGTTAGCTGCCTAAACCTGTTACAAAGAATGCGCATACAAGTACCTAAGCATCTGCCCTACCTGTCTACCTACGAGTAGGTCTAGGCACCAAAAGTGTAAAATATTGAAAACGTTGTTCGATTAATAAAACAAACTGAAACAGTCACATCTGGTAATATTATTATTAATGAGAACAAATCACGTGTTTTATACCGTCGTTTTCCGTTTAATTAAATTTTAATTTACGAAACACAGAGCAAGAGAGATGGGTCGCGTTCAAACCCAAATCTTTCGTGAATTCTCAATGAAACGTCAAGGTTTTGCAATTTCAATTGGATTAAATAGCACCGAAATGCTTCAACAGACAAAAGCTCAATTATTATTTCTGGATTAAAATGAACAGCTTTTTGTTTTCGGCTTTTGAACTGTAAAAATATAAATTAGATTTTGGTTTCGGTATTAAACATAATATCGAACAGAAATGTTGCAACGTTTCTACGCCGCGGCATATCGGTTTTAATCAAATAGTTTTATCAATCGAAATTTAAAATTCGTAATTTGGAAACAGTGAGAATTCTAAAAATTAATTTTAAAATTTGGTATGAAAATTGATTTGAAATTTTGTAAATTTAAGAACAACTGGAATCCTGAAAAATGATGTTGTATGTACGTAATTTATAAGAGGCAATGTGAATTCCACAAATTGATTGAAAATTTCATAATTTAAAGCCAATGCGGAATTCTGAGATTTTTTTTCAAATTTTGTTAGGTACCTAAGTATTTGAAGACAATGCAAACTATAAAAAATAATAATTTGAAAAATTGTAGGTAATATAGGGCAATGGCGTGGCAATGCAAACACAGAAATTATTCTGAACTTTTATAATAAAGTACAACCATCAGTTAAAATCAAATCAGGCTTGAATCAATTCTTCACATTAACTCGAACCAAAAATGAAATTGCATATGTCGACCTTAAATTTTGACGAGCGATGAGAACAGTGAGGAGTCGAATTCAAGAAGTAATGCGAGGTATTCAAACTCAGTGATCTCAAATAGTAGACATTGAAAGCACATTTTTAATAAATTTTAATTTTTTTTCAAATTGAGAGAGGAGCTGAAGTGGTTTATTTGAACAATCATATCAAAAAAATGAATTAATTATTTGGATTTAATATGACAATATGAGTATTTACCTACCTACTTACCTAATCAAGAAAATAAGTCATTTTTGTTTTATTGGTACATACTATGTGTTGTTGGGTTCTAAAAGTTGATATTCAAATTTTCAAGAAAAATACTTTCAAACATTATCACTAACAATATAAATATGTAGGTACTCAATTACTTCTACCATCGGAGGGGAAGTGGGGTGTGTTTTGAGGATCCCCGTTCTGCTGAATTTTGGCGCTCTTCGACCTTATATTTTAATTGAAAATACTTGCATATAAATATAATGAATTTTTGAATTCGAAATTTCCCTCAGATAAAAATTCTATGATTCCAACATGTAGTACAACTACTTCCAATTTCGCCTCTTTGAGGTGACGGAAAAAAATGAGAAAATCAAACTGGAGAATTCGAAACACCCAGTCGTACAAACCACGTACGTGTACCTATTCTAAAAGGAAGACGATTCCAAAAAGAAAAAAAATATTCGCCACGATAGGTAAGGATAATAGCTGAACTCAGGTGAATATTTTCATTCAAATGACGTCAGAGTAGTACTACGTTAGTATGACGTCACATTAGCAAAGTGTTGGTTGCATGGTATGGTTATAAAGGACCAAGAAATATTCATCGAACGCGATTCGTGGAGAAGAGAATATGTTAATATTTTGCTTTGCATGTATAAAAGTGTCGTCGTTGAAGTGCATCTGGGTATTTGCTGGCTTTCAGACGTACGTCGTATTGGAAATGCATAATTTCATATTTCATTCACGTTTCGCGCGCTATTTGGCTTTTTATAAAAATAATGCAGGTAATTTGCGAAAAGTCAATTCGCAAAACATGCACGGGTAAACTTTCGAATGACCTATAATGCGATATAGGACTGGTAGAATATTAGGAATTCATAGAACAAAAGAATTTACTCGTACTAGATGGATTCGTCGTCGTCGACGAGCGACGACGTCGTTCAAGTTGAATTCAAACTTGCATGTTTCTCTCTTTTTCTTTTCTTTTTTTCACGAATAAACTAAAGGTAAGGTAGAGGGTAGGTGTAGGTAAGGTAAGTACTACAAAACAACATTCTCTTATGGTAAACTACGCTGCGTGGCTGTGGCGTCAAGTTTTGCAGGCTCGAACGATAAAGGAAAAAAGAAGTTAATTTAATTTAAAAACAAAGAAAAAAATACTCGTACGCACGCACACTGGGTAAAATAACGCGAATATTGGTCTGTGCGGAATATGGCAGACATTTTTAGACACCTTTTTAAGACATTGTCGATGTAATTTCCGCCGTGAATGTAAACTAATTAAAAGCAGAATTGTACGATAAAACTCGCACAAATTGAAAACGAAAAGCGTTCTCTCAAACGGTATTTCGACGCGATCTTTTATTAAGTTTAAGTCAGCAAATAAATAGTACGGATTCGTTTACGAATGATTTGTTCGTACCGGAGGTTAAAAGTTTTTGCGGTATGGATCAAGTTTATCAGCAAGTTGTTCCATGTAATTGATAGTTTCGTAGCGCAGAATTTCGGCGAAACGAATTTTTATTAATAGCTTTAGATTATGGTGGTACGTCATCGAGTTGAAAGGTGTGAAATATTTTACGAACTGGGGGGTTGTAAAAATTGCTCGCCAATTTTTCTCGCGCACGTATACCTAACTATCTGCACCGAGACCGTTTGATTTACTGTATATTGGATCGGATAACTGCAGAATCACACAAGTTGTAGGTACCTCTACGTATGTAATGTAGGTACCTAAGTCTACATGTTTCCTTCGTACACATATTTCAAAAATGAAAAACCCTTTCTTTTTAATGTCACATGAAATTCATCATACGCGCGTCTCTCGTGATGTAACATTCGCGTTAAATATTTTTAATGAAATGAGAAACACGTACGGATTTTTTTCTAATTATAAGAATCGTTGTTGAAATTTTTTCGTTGTCGAAAATCGTCATTAAAAGACATAAAATACACTCCTCAGTGTGTCAGCTTGTACGCGCGTGTTTCTCTGTTTTAATGACGAAAAACTTGTGTCATTTATCAAGTTGTACGCGACAATTTACATGCAAGAATGATCAGAAATGTGATAAGCTAAAGCGTAAAGTAGGTAGGTATAGGCAAGGTACCATGTCAAAGCCTTTCATCTTTTCAAGAAGGTACCTACAGATAATGTGTTTTCAATTCAAACGACGAATTCTACGTCTACAATGATTCATAATACATGTACCTCTACCTATAACATGTTGAACAAAGCATTGCCGATGTTTACTGGGGCGAAATTTTTTTCCTATCAACAATATACGGGCTTATTGTATTAGACATAAGTGAACTTGAAAGAAAATTTACGTTGAAATGGAAAGCATATCTATCTACACTTACTTATCCTATAATAAATAAGGTACCTAGAATTGTCTACTTTCTGGGATTGTTCCCCTTGTTTCTTCCCTTTACTGTTTCGTTCTTGATTTCAAAATTTTCAAAATACGCGTGTTTTATTAGTTTTTTGGAAGAAAATTACAGGAATTCCAAAACAACAACTCAAAAAATAGGTACTAAATCGTGAAACATTATTAGGTAGGTACCTAAGTATAAAATGAGAATCATCCGTAAAACTTGAGTAACGTGTGTAATGGAAGTAAAAAAAATTGCGTAGGTGAGGCAAGCGTATGCAAGTAAAAAAAAGTAACTAATGAAGATAATAATTTTCGAAATAATAAAAAATATGATTTCAAAATCGTACGAATTAGAAAATTTGTGCCAAGAAAATAAGACTACTTAGTAAACATATGAAAATACGTTTAAATTATTAGGTATGTACTTAGATATACCTACCCACCTCGACCTCCTTTGGAAAAAATTATAATTTAATATCTTTTCATTGATTATATTCACGAAGAAGAAAACCGATAAGTAAAACCAATCGACTCCAATTGAGCTAAAATATTACTCGTATGTTACTCACAGCTGGGAACAGAATTTTGAGATACCGAAGAGGCCACGCAGGCAGGCAGAAAACTTTAGAAAGCCATACTAACGCGTCAAGATATTTAGAGGCCAGACAGACAGGTCAATGACCTTGAGAAGCCAGCCAGGCGATAACCTTTGTCAGCCAGACAAACGACCAACCATGACAGGCCAGTCAGACAGGACAATGACCTTAAGATGCTAGACAAGCATTCAGACGACATTGAGAAGCCAAACTGACGAGTCAATCACTTTGAGAGGCCAGATTCCGATCTCTGAAGTTGAAATCATAATAAAACTGCTTCTTTGAAAAAACGAAATCTTGCATAAAGTAGTCCAACATTTCTGTTAAAAGTCGTCACTAATCATTAAATCTTGAAAAGAAACTGTAAAAATTTTCATCAAGAAGAGGCCCAAAACTGGGCATTTCTTCATTCTAAGTATATGTAATATTTTACGTACGATAGTTAGTTAGTTAGTTAGTTACTGACGTGGAGTGACGTGAGATTAACGTTAGAACATGGAAACATGTTGTGACACATAATATGGTGCGCATATTTACGGCAAACCGAGTAGGCAATTCTTTCGACATAATGCTCATAGCGTGCGTGCATATTATTTGCGGCATCGCAAATCGATTAGGAAATTCATTTGACACGATGCGATGCTGCATTTATAAAATGAGAGTTGAAATGAAGAGAAGCTTTCGACAATTTTTTTCGACACAACTAGTTGTACGAGTATTTGCATAAGTCAAGTACCTATGTGAACAACATCGATTGACAAAATCTCAAACATCCTTTCATTTCATCGAATCGTCTTTTTGAACGTAAAGTTTTTGTTTTCTTCCGGTTTGTAGTGATTTGTTTTCGAACTTGATATGTACAAACAGATAGCTTCGAAAATAATTAATAAAATTCAGGCGAGAATTTCAAGTAGCATCAGTAAATATTTTGTTTTTCTTTGGTCAATCATCAGAATATTTTTTTTTAACTTCCATTTTCATTTCAGCGGCAATTTTTTGAAAGGCCTTTTGGAACCTCATTCTCCCGAAGGGAGTTCGAACAAATTCAATTTTTTTCAGCACACTGTTTCGAATACGAAGTTAATGTCAAAACTATGAAATTCCCTATTAAAATTGTATGCTTTCAACCGTCGTAGCATGCTTTAATAAATTTTATGAAAATGTACTTCGGATTTTATTTAATTTTCTGAGAGTGTATTGAAAGAATCACATGAAAATTCGCAGCTCCGTTAGGTACCTACCCAACGACTTACCATAATTAAAAACTTGTAAAAAATCACACCATACAAATAAAACGTCAAATCTAGCAATTGTAGCATCTTAGAATGTATTTACCTACTTTCTGTAAATAGGTACCTACATACCTATTATGCAATTCGGGAGTGAAGCTTTGTCGCGTCGCGTCGTGTTGTTCGGCGGAAACTCGAAATACTTATATTAGGTATAAATAGTCAGGAATTCTGCATGTTTATGAATTTCGCTTTTATTCGAAATAAATGAAATAAAATACCTAGGTAAGTAGATTACTACGTTCGCTGTACGTAAACGTATGACGTGAGACTACCTAGTCTAAGCTACCAAATAACGTGTATAGTGTATACGGTGCCCTTATTCTCACATTTATGCAAAAAAATGTCGTCGCCTTATTCTCGTGTTAAAGTTTTCTTTAACGACTTTAGAGGTGACGCGATATCGAATAAATTCTTAAAACCTAAACTAAGCGCATACTAACCTGTTCTCGGATGTAATTGAACATGTATACGAAGAACACCCTTATCAAAAAGCCGTTAAAGAATATAAAAAAGTAGTGATTTTATACTTGGGTAAAACGTCAGTAGCAGCCGAGGTGACGTATATATTCGAAAGCTTATCGCGGAAAAATAGTTTACATTGGCGTTGGCTGGCGAATAGCCGCGATTTCTTCATGTAAAACCTTCAATCGCATTAGAAAATCTGGCTTTATGCCAACGACGGGAAATATATATTTATTTGAACCAATTTTATTTGTCACTCGAATACGCATCGTATACCTATATAATAATTTATAAAAATTTATAACGCGACCTACTAAATACAAAAACTATAAAGCTTTTTTTCCCTCTCTCCATGTGGCGTAATTTTCGGTATAACCTTAATTCACGCAACATAAATTTTTGGCGGATTTATTCATTTATTTATTTTTATTTTTTTAATTTTAATTCGTGAAAATTGGAAAGTTTTGCGGCGTTTGCTTTGATATAGGTATCATTTGAATCATCTGCGGGCAATGTTTGCTACTTAATTAATTAAATTCGAGATGGAACATTTTTCAGAAGAGTCGTTAGGTCGTGAAATCAATAGGTAGGTACCTTACATTCGACGAATGTTTGCAATATCTCGCATAAAAACGCGTTAGATAGGTAGGTAAATTACTCTTTGATAGGTATCTATAAACAGATATTTTGCTCGTATTTCGTATTACATTTTCAAAGAATTTAATCAGCCTATTTCGCTACCACGACGAAAGTTACCTGTGTAGTGACTGTAGTGTAGGTATCTGCTGAAAATGAAATAAGCTACGACGTCGTCATCGTCGTCGTCGTACTCGTATGTAGGTATCAAACTCTACTACACAGATGATTTGGCATAATTGAAATACCGCGTGCTGTATAAAAGAACACATTCGAGAAAAAATTGCCAAAGGAGGTGAGAAAAATTAACATATAGATTACAATCTCGAAACTAGATACATATGCGGCGCGTCGTCAAAAAAGAAACAAATCAAAGTATTTCGACAAAAACCTAATTTTACCGAAAATACGAAACCATATCTAACGTTTGCATAAAGATATAGAGCTATGCTACATATATCCAACGTGGTGGCGAAAAAAATGACGTCGCAGTAGACCGCAAAACAGAGAGGGTGAATTTCTCATCTTGAATAAAAAATGGTGTACGTAGCAGGTACGATATGTTACTCAAATGCCTCAAAATGCAGCCAACTTTTTAATAGAATCGCGCTTTTCAGATGATGGAATCATCATCTTTACATGGAATTTTCCAATAAATACGAGTAGGTACCTATGTAAAAAAAAAAGTTTCAGTTCGAAAGAGAAAAACTTCCACATTTTGGCTACTTGATGCTTTTGATCTTACGTAGATTTAAAAAAAAAAAGAAGAAATGAAAACAATTTTAGCGCTAGTTTTTATTTTTCAAATTTTCAGTTTCAGTTTTGCAGCTTTAGCCATCAAATTAGATTCGATGCAATTTCATTACTAAGTATGATGTACATACCTACATAAAAACCTTTGCAGAAGAAAATACTTTCATCTTATAAACATAGCGATCAAAAATACCTTATCACGATAAAAACCTCGCGAAGAACTTGATGCGAACATTTTAATTATAATATGGTTTGGCTGGAGCAATGGTTTGTTGGTTCAATTTATACGATCCATGTTACAGCATCCACTCAACCAACACCTCACAAAGTAAACTTCTAAGCTCTGAATCGAAGGAAATGAGACTGGTAATCAGTTTATTTAAACGATGTATCCCTCTTAAAGGGGAAAATAAATGTACTTCAGTGGCAGTAAATCGTTATTTTACTTTAAACGTTTTCGTTGCTTTTATCAAAACCTCGCGAGTCGATAAATTAAAACGAACAAGTGAAAATGTCTCCATAAAGCGAATAAATTGTTGGAATTTATTTTATTAAGTATGCGAATATGTTCCTTTTCTTGTGTTAATTGAGATTCTACGAGCTTTCCAAAGCGAATAGGTGCTGTGCAAGTCGTACGTGTATACTCGTAGTGTACTAGCTCAGTACGAGTTTACCGACAATTTATGTTGGAAAAATTTCAACCCAGAGGTATCTACTCGTACTACCTACGAGTATGTACTTTTCTACGGTACCAGTATTTTTAAGGCATTTTTACCCACGTTTCAATGTACCATACTGCAAGTTTTCGTCAAAAACTCGAGTAAATGAAAAGCTGAAAGGTCTCTCGTAAGGAATGAATCATCTGTTGTATTTAGTTTTCGTCGTTGACGTATTTACATGCAGAAAAAAAAACTCGCACCGTAGTGTACCTACCTACATTTTTTATCTCGTCATCTCGACAAAATTAATCTCAATGTTGTAGAAATTTAGAAAAATGAGATTCCCGAAGCAACAATCAGAATGTAAACAGAGAGCCGAAGTATCCCAATCTCGCAATCTGCTACGTAGGTATGTGCAAGAAAAAAAAATGTAAGAATAGTCGAGTATTTCGGTCCATTTCTCAAACCTTTCGCCTCATTAATTTTAAACAAATCTGCGAGTAAATTTTTTTGCCTTGAGATGATACACTGCGCTGTGCTGATAGAGTAGGTCGGTATGTAGGTAGGTAGGTGTAGGTAGGTAGGTAGGTAGGTAGGTAAGTAAGTACCTAACAAATTATGCTAAGGTACCGTTTTCAGAGTTGATCTCGTTCCACGGTGTATTATCAGAGGTGACGAGTCTGTCTATGTTTATTAAAAAGGATGAACGAGTCGAATGATTTTAAGATTACTTAATACAGGCTGGCGTTCGGCGCTTGACGGCGTTTTGCCGCAGCTAAAGCATTGTGAGGTTGTTTTTCACTGTCGTCGTTAATTTCTCACTTCCTTCCACAGAATAATATACATTTTCGCATTTAATTTATTTCTCGGTCTTTGATGATATTTTTTATTATATTTCTCATTATTAACTTAGGAGGATGTTGAATGCAATTTTCATCATGTCAGATGTAAATTATATTCGAAAAAAGATTCCACCCTATTGATTACCCTTTCCGTAACCTCGCTTTTCTCCCTGTACCAAATTGATTTTCGCGTTCGTTATGAACTACGCTGCCCCATTGCCCTCCTCCGGCCTGTAATTTTCTAAAAGACATAACGCGTTTAGTTAAAATTAACATTTTAATTTACAACAGGAATTAATATCAAATTATAATTCGGCAAAAAGGCAAAACCAACGCAACCGTGAATGCAAAGATGTAAATCCCTCGTATAATCAAGTTAGTTGTGAATATTTAAAACTTATATAAAACGAGAAGAAAAATTTAATTACATTAAAAAAATAAGAGAATTTTTACACCGCTCTGTAGTGAAAACACCACTGCTTTGTTTGTATACGTTCGAGTCACTGACCTGTAAATCAAACTGGAACTTTGCACGTGTTCCAGTTTGTTTATTTTTAAAGAATGTGACGTTGAAATTAAATACAACCCTTATTCATACTTATTCGTTGTCCGCGTCGCAGGCTTATTTTCTCAGATTTTTTTCGTCTTATTTTCTATCTATAAACGCGAATATACATGTATAGGTATAACACTGGAATATTATTAAGCTGGTTCGAAGAGTTGTGAATTTCGTTTCTTTCAAACTTATATTTTTTATAGTAAGTATGAATTGAGAAAAGAAATCGTAAAAGAGTTCGTAAGTACTGCTCAAAATAAATCGAACAAATTATTTTCTTTTCAACTTTACGATCCGGAGATAGGTATAGCTTCTTTTTTGTAGGTACCTAACTTATAAGTTATAAGTTGGATATTTTTTAAACGAATTTTGCTCTGAGCTTGAGAGATGAAAATCAGAACTATTGTGTCAGGTACTTATTTAATTCGAGAGAATTATAATTCAAAGTAAGTATAAGAAATGAATCATCAGGCTACAAACTTGCTGAATTAATTTCATTTTAAGAACTTGAAGAAGAGGAATAAAGTTTGAATATTAAAACTAAACACTCACGAATTTTAAACTTCGATTTCATACATATTTGAATATTTAACTTTTGGGATTGATGTTTTATATACTTTATCACATGAGGAATCTCAGCTGCTTGATCAATCAAAAATTTTGAGTAGGTATTCCAATAATGGCGTTGATTTATTATTTGTAAAAGAATTTGAAAAATTCGTAAATAGGTAGGTAAATGGAAAAATCAAAATAGCCTATGTTATTGTTCGAATAAATGAAAAAAGAAAAGGAAGAAAAGGAAGAAAGAAAATACGTTTCAAGTTTCAAATTTTGATACCGCGGTAAGGACAGCACTATTTATGGGACAAAATTTTTCAAAAAAAATCTGTCAAAAAATTGTGTGAAATGCTCAAATGTGTGACTGAGAGCTGCTGCAATTCCGATCGTTGAAGTAAAAGAAAGTGAATTTTTTGACCCATATTATTCAGAAAATTACGTAAGTACTTATTATAATGTAGTAAAATCTCAAAACCTGTGATTTGGCAGTTACAACCATATAAATTCTTTATTCTTATCGTATTCCAAGTACCGTGACGTTTTGAGTCTTGCTCTGGTATGAATTAGAAAAAAATGTATGATTTGAGGCTTTTTTGAGAATGGACCTTCACTTTTTCTCCTTAATTTAAAAACTGAAGCTCAAAATGCAATAATGAGAAGAATTTGATAATTTTCCTCACTGGAACCAAAAGTGCGGGCCTCCGTAAGCAGAAATAATGTTTTTCAAGTAAAAATTAACTCATTGATTCTTTTACCTACGTACCTACCTATTTATGAAATTTATGCGCCATGTTGCGGAATTCAACCACTTTTAGAATGCACAGTTCTTTGATGTTTTTCAATGGAGCAGTTGAAATTTTTGTGTACCTATAGATACACTTGTTGTCAGTATACCTTCTCTGTATCCACATGTTTGTGAAAAAATGAGCGAAAACGATGATCGAGGGATCAAAAAGGTTCCCTTATGAACTTGATATCAATTGAATAAGATCTAAATCAGAAATAAACGCAGTTATCTTGGAAATAATGAATCTAAATTGATGAATAATTTAACTTTCGTAATGTTTGAGTCAAGTAAGGGGAATAATTTTTTTTTAATTTAATTGAAGTAAGTCTAGGAACATATGTATTTGACCTTTTAAAATTTTTTTCAAAAAAACATTATGCTACACACAAAATAAAGAAAAATACTAAAATATGAAAGTATCTACTACGAGTAATGTGGCCATATTTCTAAGAATGTAAATTTATTTTGTATATTGTGCATATCAAAAATCACTAAATTCCATACCAACCTCTCATTTTAAATAGTCAACTCCAGAAATGAATTTTAAGATTATTAATTATTTTTTTAATTTATTGCTTCGCGGGCCCAACGTTCGAAAGTTGAAAATATTTACCCTGAAAATTCAAAATCCCTGAAGAATTCTCAACAATTACATGAATTCCTTTATCTAGTGAGGGAAGTACCCCAACTGTTGGTCGCCGATCAGATGGAAACATCACCTACGTGTTGTACATATATGGAAAAGTAACTTGCAGCTGATATTTCATTTTCGTATTTTTTGTGACACCTAGTGTATAATAAAAGTGGATACCTATCATTCAGGTTGAAAAAGGTTTTAAATAGGTCTATGTAATATTTACCTACCCTACAAATGATCAGTTTCGTTATATGTTAGTTTTGTCAACATTTAAATCTCAGTATGATGAATTTTTGGTCTCCTGGCGCAGAACCCGCCTCTTTATTAGGAATCAATTTCAGTATTATCGCACAAAAATTAGCTGTAAAATGATAGTTCTATGATGTTGATGTCTCCTCCAATCGATTGAAATTTTCATTTTCGTTTTTTTTTCTCCATTTATTTTTATTTTTTTGAAAATCAACTTACTTTCATTATAATAATTTATCTTTCGTGACCATACAAGAAAAATATCTTCACTAATTCGGGTAGGTCTAGGTACTTTCTACTGGAAAATTTTTAAAATTACATGTTCCTACGTGTTTTATCCGAATAGCACCTAAAAGTATGCGGTGATTCTTCATTTCTCAAACAATATACGTATAAAGGTGCGTTCATGATTGTCTGTAACTAACCGTAATAAAAGTTACGGTCTGTTATGGAAAAGTAAAATACAAGAATTCTTATGGCGTAGTTCACGTTGTCCGTAACCGTAACTTTTTGTTTTACAGAAAAGAACAAAGAAAATTACAGAAAAGTAAAAAATTTTTTACTTTTCTGTAACAGGCCGTAAGAGTTACGGACAATCATAAACGCACCTTAACTATATAAATATAACGTCTATCCACATTTATCATTCGATAGATTAGTAGAATACTGCTGTAAATAATTACATACGTAGTAAAAACAGCGCTCTCTATTTTGAAAAAAGTTCACTACGATTATTATCCGTAATTTTAGCCTGCACCTAAAACCATTAGTAAGCGCTAATGGTACAGAAATTAGCAATGAGACGTTCATTTTCTTTCTTTTATTATTATTTTCTTTTCAGCTTGCCTCATCAAAACACTGCTTGTTTCTTGCCTCCTACACAAATAATAGTAGAACAAAGACTACACCTAGAGACATCTTAGTTAGATAAGAGTAAAATAACACGTATCAAGTTAGGTAATGTTTATGAAGTGAAAGTGTGAAAAAAAAGTGTAATAAGCAGGGCTCACTAGATGTTAAATGTAGGTATAACGGCGTTTTCGTAATTTATAAAACGCACCTGTTGCTTAAGAACTCAACTATAATGTTGTATTATCAAGCATATACCAACTCTATAAACTGCTTAGATATGTATCACGTTTGTAAAATATTGTGAATTTTCACGAAGCACATTAATCACGAAAATATGTTGTTATTTAACATTCCGAAACTGAATAATGCCTGATTGCAGGATGAGTTATTTCAAGTTGTTCAACTCTGCGTAGTTGATCCTTTGTTCGATATTAATTTAATTCATTAGTTGAGTAGGTACTTGGTAAATTGTAAAATGCTCGTCAAGATTTTATTATCTATATCTGAGTACTCGTTTGTGCTAAAAAAAAACGAACACTTGGTTGTAGGAAGCTGGGTAGGTACTAGATACCTATCTACCTATACTTTTTCGTTCGTATTATTCGAGGTATGCAAATACTATTTAAAAAGCTGTATGTTTTCTAACCAGGGTTGGGCAGGGTGTTTTTTTGACTCCGACTCCGAGTTGACTCTTGGTTTGATTCCTTCCGAAAGTAAGCTGAAAAGACTATCGAATCCGGTCTTTATTCAAAAAGTTGTATCAAACTCTCTCCAATTCTTTTCGATTCTTTCGATTTTTTTTTAAGAGTTTCAAAAGAGTTGAGTTAGTCTATCCCAACTTCGACTGAAGAGTTCTTTTTTTTAGAGTTTGCCCAACCCTGTTTCCAACGTTAAACGTAGAATCTATTTTTCACTACCATAAGTATCACATTTACACTTGAGACAAGTAAAAATAGGTAATAAAAATTATAAATTTCTAATCTATAACTAATTACCTAGGTATCTCGAATGTACATATAATAAATCGATCGATATACTCGAATCTGCTACCTACTTTCAGTAATGTCTAAGAGCTAAAGGAGCATCTGGTTATGCGAGACGAAAGCTACGGCGAATTTAAATATTGAAAAAAATAATAATAAAAAATTAAACACTTGAAATTAACATTTATTTTCATCTTTTTTCTTTGCTTTTTTGTTTTTTGAAAAAAAGTGCGAGATAAACGATATGCAGAAAAATTGAGGTGAAAAAGTAGAGAAGGTTTTAAATAGAGCAGCTATTACAAACACGATTCTCTCCAAATCATATAGAAATTGAAATGCTGACAGCTGCGTTCCCCGAAAAATTGTAAAAGTTTGGTCCTTTGTGTTCGACACATGTGTAGCACTGGCGGATATAATTGATCTGGTAATGTTTTGCGCTACTCTCTCATGTTCCCATTTGTGCCAAAATCTTAAAAACGCATCTAAATGGCAAAAACGAGAGCTCTGTTACTACAAATGAGCTAATGGGATTTTGATTTTATATAAATTAATTACATGACTACGCTATAGATATGGAAAAATATTTCCATAATTATAGATTTAATATTAAATACAAAAAATTTAATCAATTAATGGCTCACGCATCGCAATTTCTATAATGTGAATTGGAGAGAGAATTTATTGTGTGTTGAAAAGGCTGTGTGGCTTAGTGATTAAAATTTATCAACCGAATAATTGTGCTAGAGGGTTTTTATTTTTGTTTACCTATTCGTAGGCTATAGATATATTAAAAGGAAAAAAAAAGAAGCTAATTCACTCTAGTGCACGAAGATATATACACACGCAACCGTAGCAATGTGGCGGCATTGCAAAGCGTATAAAAAATAACGCTTCGTCCCAAACAACCGTTTCGAATTCGCTGTTGCGGCGCAAGTTACCAGTATTATCGAATCCGCGTGAGCTACAATATGCATTCGTATATAATAATTATAAAAAATTTTAATAATAAAGTACCAAAAAAAAAAAAAAAAAAAAAAAAAGTCGGGTAACTTCAAAATCAACTAAATAGCTACCAGGATTTCCTGCGTATTAAGCTAATAAATTAAACCGCTAACCTGATTTAATTCCTTAACAAGCGTTATAAGAACAAACCAAACACAAACGTTTTCCTGTCCCCAAGAGCGCAATTACCGCTGGTTTTTATAAACGAGGATTATTTTCTGCTTGTAATTTTTCCTTAGGGGTCTAGTTAGCTCTTTGTTTTGAAGACTTGGTTTTTTAAGTGAATTTATTAAATTAAATTTTTTTGGACACCCTGTAGCTTTAAATTTGAATGCATTTTTTTTTTATTTTACTGCGCAGAATTTGATTTTTTTCTTAAATTATGATGTTTATGCTCTAAGTAGGTAATATTTTCTAGCAAATTGAATGAATACCGTGATAAATGGAGGGGGAATGAGTGGGAAGCTACTTATTTATGAAATTTTGGACGATTCCAAATTATTTGATTTTTGAACGGTAATGAAAATTACCTATGAATCTGACCACGTCGAAGATTTTAGTGGCGTGTGTATATGACCCCCCCCCCCCTTTCCAAAAGGCAACCAAAGATGCATCTGGCTGCGAATGCTGAAGCAAATTTATTCAAATAGGTAGATAGGCTAATGGATAGGTATGTATTCTCGAAGGATTCTGAAAGTACCCAACAATCTCTATACGTTTGAAAATTCAAATGAGAGGCGTTTCGCGATATGGGTCCTTGTGGTGATTCGATGTTTTTTTTTTTTATTGGCGATTCCGACTTACTTTTTCACGAGAAATCGAATGGTGCAATCAGATTTCGCCTATCTCATCAACTTCTCGTTTAAAAATTGCTTGAACATGAATACTCAAAAACTCACATTTTTGGGAAATCGAAAAACAAAGTTTTTGTTTATTTTTGATTTAAAGAAAAAAGAAAAAAAATGTCGATGGAAAAATTATTTTATTGTTGTTACCTATGTAAAATTTCATGGCGAATCCGAATTTTTCGGTATTTTTTTGCGGGGTAGTCTGTAACGTTGTGTAAATTCGGCTGTTCACCACAAGGTCCCTTTTCTAAATCACGGATATCAGACGATGATGAACGAATTTCGTCAAAATTTCCCATCCAACCTATGCGCAAGACAACACTGCACCCGAAAATCAAAAAAAAAAAAAATCGAAAAAATCGAAGCAATTCGATGTTTTCTCTCTCCTGAAAAAATCGAAATATCACCACAAGGGCCCTTATCGCAAAACCCCTCTCAAATATGTATACTTCACGCATTTTTAATTATTTTTGATATAATGTGCAATTCCGTAATTTTGTAGTTGTAGCCCACGCCTGAATAGGCCCTGCCACTAAATAAAACACTTCTCAATACTTTCTCCCTCCAAATAAAATAATTAAAGTGGTAATGTTAATTTATTGCGAGCAATAACGAAAAAAAAAATGATAAAAAATGAGATGAAAATGAGACTAAATAGGTAAATAATGAATGAACCATATAGATATGTACAGGGTGTTCCATTAGGTATTGAATGTATTCCTTTCAAGGACACGTGCAGCAACCGAGATACCATTCGTGTGAAATGGATTGCATAACTTTTCAATATCAGGAACTAAAATTCAGTACTTCTGATGCTTTTAACGAGAAACTTGCTGAATGAAAATGGTGTTCGAATATTTCGGCAGCTTTCGTACAGAAATTGAACAAATGAAGTAGGTACATACAGTATTTCACACGATTGTAACTTGAGTTGATGAACATACCCGTGAAAGGATTGCATTCGGAATCAGTAGCAGTGAAAGGCTAATAAATAACAAACAAAGATACGCTACAACAGGTCAATATGATGTACAATGAGACATGACGAATGAAATATAAAAATCTACTAATTCGAAACAAACGATCAAACGAAAAAAAAAGCCCACTAAACACTAGTACGCTGGTACGATGAAAAGCAAGCTACCTATACGATAAGAAAAAAAATTGGCTAAATGATCTGACCTCTGAAGATGTTAAATAGCATAGTTTGGAATCGGTGCTCTCCACTGATGTCTGATGAGACAACATTCCATCGCGATCGTACCGGTACGGATCGTGTCTATCACGCAACGCTCTGAATAAAACATAAGGTGGAGAGAATAAAGTTTGATTTGCTATGTATTTATGCCAAGCGTGAATGAGTAAATTTTTAAGATTTAGGTACCTTCTTTCGAGGGAATCTGATCTTCCTAATTTATAGCCACCGTCAGACATGCTACCTTCGTGCCGAAGCGAAGGTAACGATTCCCACGCGGATCGTTTTGTATTTAAAGGAACATCGTTTTGGAATGAAGAACCTAAACCGTACGGTCCAGCGCTGCTCATGCTGCTCATGGTTGAAGTACCGGAACGCCAACCGTCGCTGTGACGGAACCACTGACTTCGCGAGGAACCGCCTAGGCACGAGTTACATCGATTTCTGTCGAAAACGTACAAATTAATTTCTCGATAGGTGTTTACAAAATAAAAGTACCTATCGGTAGATGCAATAAAAAGGAATAGGTAAGTATTCGATACTAACGATGAAATATTATGATCGCTAAGGTAACCGCGATCTCGTTGTTCTCTATCACTAAGGTAACCACGATCCCTATCTCGTTCTCTAGCTAATTCGTTTCTATCGCTATAGTACCCTTCTCGATCTCGGCTCGTACTATTTGCTCGATCTAAACTAAGACGATGAGGTAATGTTGCAGTTTTATTGCTGCTATTCGATCCCATTTGCCCTGTAAAATATAATTTTGTTAGAATGAAGAATTACAGTACCTATCTACGTAGTTGCATGTTAGTAAAGAATCTTAATTAGCCAACTTACTGCGTCTACTAATGTGCGGGCTCCTGGTATTTATTTGAGGTAACTTTTCAGCAAATTCTGAAAACAAGACATTGAAATGAGGTCATGGTACTGAAAACGTTACTCGTAGTCGTAGTATCTACGAGTATTATACACGAACAATATCTTCCTGTTGAATGTAGTTTATTTTGTTGAAGGAGCATTTTTGAAGATTTTTCGTCTCTTTATAGGCCAAAAACAAAATTACAAATTACATATGTACTTGCAAAACTGATGGGAAAATTTTAGTTTCAATTTTTTTAATGGAAAAAATTTATTCGAAAAAACGATTTAATAATTGTTTTGTAAGTCAATTTCTATTAGGTATCCCAATTGACAAAAAAATTCTTGAACCCAACAATATTAAATCTAAAGAGCGTGTAAAATACATCCTCGGCTAAAATTTTAGAAACTGAAAAGCCTCATTCGACTTTTGATGAATTTTCAAGAATAAAATTTACTAGATCAAAAATGAAAAAAAATCAGAATTTTACTACATACATAAATTGACCTGATGCAGCAGAAATTTCGTATGCACCCTTATTTTCAAACCATGATCTCACCTTAATCCACTGGATACGTCTAGAGGTTCTGAAGCATCCAGTCGATTTTTGGAAATCCCAGTTTTCAAAAAAAAAAAAAAAAAAAAAAAGTCCTAAAATCTTACAAATTCAAATTTGGCTTGCATGAAGATGATGGGTACTTGTTAGTGATCCATTGACCACTAATAGAGCGATTACACAGTACACGGCATTTTTTCAAAATGGAAAATTTTTAAGGCGTTTTTTCGAAAACCTGAATTTTTAAAAAACTGTTGAAGGCTCCAGAACGGCTTGAAATCACCTCCATTATTGGAGGCTCCGGAACTACATAAAGCAGCCCAAAACCACTACCAATTGATTTGGACGCTCGAAAATAGAGTAGGTACACATCAGATTTCAGTTTAGTTTTTTACCAAATTTTTTATCCTAATAATTGATTTTTGGAAAAATTCGCCAAAAATCGAGAAATGCATTTCGAAACCTGAGATGTTGACTGGTGATGTATTTTTGTAAATATGTATGTTCTTTCGATTCAACTTTGTCTGGTTCAGGAATCTTTCGGCCAGCTGAGATACCTATTGCCGCCCTTGTGAGAAATTTCGTTGATTAGGTAAGTCGGTGCTGTCTATAAGATTAGGTACCTCACAAAAAAATCAAATTCGTGCATAAGTATGTGAAAAATAAATAAGACTAAAATAATTTGTTCTGCGCAAAATTTTACCCCAAAAAATTTTATCGAAAAATTCAAGAAAATCATTGTACTTTGGGCATGTATCAGCATGTTCATTGACAGTGAGTATGGCAAATTCAAAAACCAAGTGCTATTTGAAATAAGAATTCGTGAGTTATTTCGAACAATTAGCAGTGACGCAGAAATAGTGACAACTTGGAGCGAAGCATCACGCTCAGAAATGCCTTTGGAAAAAGTACCAAAGAAATATCGCCAAGTGATAAACGGCGATGTAATATTTACCTAAATTTTCCATACTTTGAGTGAGTAACGCTTCAAATGTATGTAAACTGTAACTCTCCGCATCCATACCACGCGCCAACGTGTTTCGTAAATGCATCTCGTATTCGAGTAATAATCTACTGGTAGGTGAACTGGGTGTGCTTACAGTTGCATTTTCCGCATTTACTCGACCTAAAACCATAGATACCTTAGTACATACAAAATAATGATTTAAAAGTTTATATGCGTTATAAAGGCGAGGGAAGTATTCCCGCCACATTTAAGAAATTGAATTATGATGTAGTAACCAAAAAAAAGATAGCAGAAAGAAGAATGTGAGATAGGTAGTTGGTGAATGGTTGGTATAGAGAGCGTGGATGAGAATAGACAAAAAAAAAATTATGACCGCGTTTTGAAAAGTCTGTACTGAGTCAGTACTTTGGTGAATCGTTTCATAAATCTACCTAGTAAATTTTTTTCATAATTTATGTACGTACCTATCAAAATTTCTCACAATTTATTAGTAGATACATTCAAATAGTCATAAGCTGGAAAGCATTGAAGGGTATTGGGCGCATTCGGAACAAGTAGGTACATACATTGTATTAAAAACTAATGGAAAATCATCAAATTGAAAATGAAAATGACAAGGGTTGTTTCCTCTAAAAAAAAAAACTTGTGATAGTTCAGCCCTTGAAGAAGATAGAAAACAGAAACAAGTTCAAATGAGATGAGCTGGTGGGTGCGTAATGCCTATTTCAATAAAATTTGATTTAGTTGGTGGATAATCGGTACAGATCTCAGAAAGAAAACCAGATAAGTAAGTGAAAGAATGTTGAAGAACGTGTAGCATGCTTTTAGGTCATACACAGGAAATAGGTAGGCAGAATCAGTAGTTACCTATATCATTAATCAAATCTACTTTCTGGACGAAAACCCATAACTAAACAATCTATGTATTTAGGAAGCGATTTTAAAATAAAAATGAAAATGAAAAATTGACAAATAAGTACATTTAAAAACTCACGCACGATACACTTAATTATAAACGTTTGGAAAAACAAAGCAAAGGGTAATCAAAAAGCTTTATACAAAACTCTTCCAACACCGTATCCAATTTGCGAATACGACATCGAAGTTCGAAAATCGAAAGATCTGCGAGGGTTTTCGCATCTGAAATCATGCAGCTGACCTGGCACAGGTATATTTACACATACAAACAAAAAAGTAAAAAAAAAAAAAGGACGAGATCACTCTGCAATCGACGCGACGGCTAAATACCAATCACACTATCCGTCTACCTTTATTATGTAAACTACATCACCTCCTACAGTATGTGACGGCTGGTCTAAGTCTGAATTACCATTGCTTGAGCTGGGTGTAGTGGCGTAACACTGGTTATCAAATAAATCATTATCGGAAGGTGGCGAAGCGTCTTCAAAATCTCCGTGGGTTCTGCCATCGCGATCTAAATCCAAGTACAAACGATTCGTAGCGTAGTCTCGTTCGCGACTTATATCGTGAGTTGATCTTGAACCTAGAGAAGAAAGAGAAGTGGTAGAGTCCTAGACATTCCATATAGGTTCATCAGGCAGATTTTTATAATACTGTAACGTTGAAATTATACCTGATATTCTCGATGGTCGATGTCGCGAATGTGTCTCTGGTTCCGAAAGAGCGCCGTCTCTAGCACTATCGTTCATATGATGATAGTAACCGCCTCCTTGAGCTGCATTTAAAGGATAGTAATGGTATCGTCTGCGAGACATCTCCGGACTAGTTACAGGACTCTCCAAAGATGGCATTGGTTTCAGCATACGTTTCAAAGTATTGGAATCTACGTTCATTCCATTCCCTGCTACATGTAAATTTAGATAGCAAAATGCGCAAACATAAATAAAATAAATTATAAAGGAACGTATAGTCGCTTGAAATTATCTAGGTACCTCCTCTTCTGAGATCATCTCTCATGTATTTATTCATAGTATTGCTTCTAATATTTCTACCATGGCCGACATTCGACGATGACATATGGTTAACGATGATATTCGGATCATCCATGTAATCTTTACCAGAAACTGACAAACGTGGAGTGCAAGTCCCCGTAGATGTTTTATGTATTCCAGCTTGGACTCCTTCGCTTTTACACGTACCTTCGGTCTGTGAACAATGAATAACGGTGAAGAATGAAAATTAAAAATTTGAGAAATACTTGACGAGTATTTTATCAATCTTACATCGTCAGTTTGTGATGTGCTTGTACTGGTGCTGGTGGTAGCATGAGGTGTTTGAGCATTTGCGGTGATATGAGAGGATATTTTCCCACCTGGTGTGGCTGTTTCGCGATCTTTCATTTGTTTAATCGAACCTGTTGATTTACTCTTATCCGATCCAACGGTATCGTATAACGAACCACTCGAGGTACCCGTTGTAACCTTATCTCTACTCGGTAACGTATTGGAACCAGAAACATCTGTACCATTTTCTGATTTAGATTGCGTGCGAGGTAACGTGGATGATCCTGCAAAATTCATTTTTCAGTTTATACGATATACTGAGTGTACGGAAATGAAACATGGCTGTAATGCCGTAAGGTATATTAGAGACACGAATTATTTTTTACGCATTCGCGTTATGTAGTATATTTGCCTAACTAACTCCTACAAATTTCTATCATTAGCTGGGGATGGAAATTTGCTTATTTCAGCCATTGAATTTGTCTAAAATTTTCCATGAAAGATCAACAAAGAGATCAGAGGTCCACAGTAGCTCCTTAAACCTGACTCAGACGAGAAAACGGTCTGAAATCGCAAATATAGGGGAAAAAACTGCCTGAGCCAGGCAAAATGTCAGCTCGGGTGGGATGATGATTCGAGATTTCACTCTTATCGAAATTTAATAGAATTTGGTAAAATTTGTGATGCACAAATTCTCGGGATAACAAGAATAATTTTCTAGATGAAGTTTCATTTAAGATCATTCTACTCGTATTAAAATTTGTTTTTACCGGTAACCCCTTTTTGGCGAATCTTCCCTTTTTCCTGTATCTATAGGAATACCTACTAGATCTACGGAAATCTTCCCTCGTTGTTTGTAGAAAAATAACCCACCCACAAAATGGCATTTTCCTAGCACAGATGAATACTGCATAAAAATGGAATTCAAAAGGGGTTTCAGATTAAAAATCTTTCAAAATTTTGAAAAAATTCTACATTTTTGAAACTTTGATATTTTGTCTGAAAATAGTGTTTAAACACGGACTAAAAATCTCAATTAGATATAACCGTTTTTTTCCTACGCTTCCAGTTCCACCAAATTTATAAATGAAATAAAATTTTAATTGGCCCTGCTGCACAAGTGTGAGAGTGTTTTCAGAAATCAAAAGTAAGTAAGCGAAAAGTGAACTTTTTTATTATGTTTTTAGGTGAACGATATTCGCTCGTTTCAAGTTTCAACGACAAAACTTTCACTCCCGCGTAGAATATTTGTTGATTTTTTTTTTGCGAGGAAGGTAAAAAATAGTAGAATTTGTCAAAAATTGAAAGTTTCTTAGTCAATTCTATACCTTGCCAGTAGATTTCAAAATTCATGAAAAATTGAGAAAATATTTATCCGAGAAAAACCATTACTAAGGTTTTTCGCTATTGTAGCTGGCTACATAGGTATATAAAAATGTCATTCTTTAACGATTTAGATTTTTTTTTAATGATAAAATAACTCTGACATTCCGAACGCTAATTGTAGACTTACACATTTTTGACTTTTTAGTACCGAATAATAAAATTCCTACGTATGCAAAAAACATTTCAATAAATTAACACTTTGAGATTGCCTTGAAATAGATCGAATAGTTAACATAAAAATTATTTTACTCGTGAACAATTTTTCTAAAGAACTTTTATCTATGGTTTTTCTTAAATTTTTAAATAACTATGTAGTAACGTTTCAAAATGAATGGGTATTGTTTTTTTTTTCAAATTTCACAAATAATTTTAGATTTTTATAAAAAATGTTGAAACTCAACTTTATATTATCAAAAATTCTACAAAGTGAAGTTCGTAAACGTACGCATTTCTAAGAAATAGGTAGGCATCCTACTAGTTTCAAACTTGTAAAACGGAATAAAGGGCAAGTAAGTAAACTTGAACTGAATTCTCGTACTTTAATTACCTTGAGAAAAATGTCTTTATTGCATAAATGAGAATGCAAGAAAATCACCTAGGTACGTACAAGTAAGTATACTTATTCTATCACTAGTAGGTATGGTTGTTTTTGTGAGAATCATGATTTCATGTTTTTTGACAAATTTAAAATTTTGAGTTTTACTTTACACACGATTTGGTTGGAAATTTACAATTTTACCATGTTTTTTGATGTCTTCATTTTTAATAGATGCTGCGAGCTCATATTAACCACTTTCTCATCTGCCCCAGCTTCATGATTAATATGTAATACGATAATTACTCTACAAAATATTTCGTTTGAAGTCAAGTGTTATGCCTTACGCTAACATTTCTAAAGATTTACATTGGTATCACTTTTTTTCTTTTCTTATACATATACCTAATCAAAAGAAATTTCGCTTGTGTTGCTGACGGAACAAGGAAATGTTTAACATGTATTCGAGTAGGTACATAGTTACACGTCTGTATAAATAGGTAGGTAGGTACCTCTAAATCTGGGATCCTGAGCTTTAAGCCTTGCGTACTGATCTGCTGTCATACAAGTGCATTGAGGTTCTCTCGATCTACTTGGAGATGCTGGTGTTGATAATGGTTTTCGCTTAGTTTTCACTTTACTTTGCTTATTCGGAGGTTCTAGTTTTAAAGAATAGGAAGACGAGGCTTTGCGAGAAAATTTGAAAGAGGGTGACTGCAACAAAGTATACAAGTAAGGTATGTAAGTATGATGTATTTGAATGAGTATTGGTAATCAACCGGAAATCTCTGAACTTCATAAAATACTTACGCAACATTCTCTAAACTGTTTAGCATCGATGGGAGACGTAAAGTTAAGGCCCCAAGTATCATTGGTTAAAGGATCTTTCCAATAAACAAAGCATTCAGACGCTTGTCCGATTCTGGTCCCTGGAAATTTATATACAGATACGATGGTATTATTGTTTGTTGGCTCAGCACACGCAGCACGTGACTATTCGATAAAAACGCAAAAAGATAAATTACCTGGTTGCACGAGTCGTACATCAAGAATTTTATCCACCTGGCTATTGTAAGCTGTTATATGAAAAACACACTCCGGATGATCCTGTATGCAAGTAATATTTACTGGAACCAAATCTTCGGAAACTTGTGCCCATTTTATAGTTCCGGTGCCGCTTGCGCTCACATGAAATACTTCGGCCCATAATCTATGTTTTTGATTTTGGAAAATTTCAAGAAAACCATTAGTTACCCAGATACTCTGCAGGTTATAGATATTATAGACATACATAGACCATAGGTTATCACACGAAGTGAGCTATGTACCTTAATAAATGTCCGTCTCTTCTTTTGCAATTTTGCCATGGCGAATCTTCGTAACGATAAGCTTTTCGAATGAGAGGGCCACAGGAGCAGGTACTCAGCTTATTACCCATTGTTGTATCCGTGCCCAGAGGCAAAACCTCTGGTCACCCTCTCGCGCTGCCCCACATTTTTCCTCCGGAGACCATCATACTCCCCTGTAACATGTACAAACAAACAAATACTCGGGTATAATAAGGTACGGTTCGATTGATTAGCCTATACATATGTAGTGGGTAAGAACATCCAATCGGAATGTGAATTAAAAATAAGTCAATTACGTATTCAGACGAACAACCGGCTACGTTCGTTACGACGATAACATCTCGCTAATTAAAGTTTTCAGGTCACATTGTGCAAAATCAGACAAAACATTTGGTGCGAAAGCGAAACCCACCAATTAATACTACCGGTACGGATCGACCGCAGTTTCAACTCGGCTACGAGATTACATCATTTAAACCCATTAAAGGTGAGTTTACCGAAGACATATTGTTAAGTAATCCCGGATATCCGTCTACAGTAAGGCAAAGTTACCTTGCGACCTTTCAAAATGTCGCCAATTATGTATTTCGTGGGTTTCTCTATTAATGGTTGGTTGTTGCTAAGACGAGAAAGGTGAGAAGAATGTTGACGTTTAGGTACATGAGGCAAAAGAAACGTGGGATTGTGTTTTCGTCTATAGATATGCAAAAATTTGTTAGACCTGACGGAAAATTTAACAATTTATGCAAATCTGCAATATTCAAGATGAAGAAATTGATACCTACCGTATTAGAAATTTGAGGTTTTTTTCTCTGCCGAAAATTGAAAGTATTTTTGAATATGCAAAAATTTAATCAATATTACATATTACAGTTGCGGAAATCGCGAAAAAGTTATAAAACATTTTTATATTGTTAATAAAAATATGAGAAAAGTGATCTTCAAATCACAATATCTAGTTGCGTACAACTTAAAAAATGTTGATGCGAATCTGTCAAATATAAGTTCATATTCATGACTACTTACCTACTCTATGTATTATTACGATAAGTACATATTATAACCTGTTTGACGGAATTTTTATTCGATTTTTCACTTTTTTAAAAAAGAAAAACATCGACAGATTTTGAAACCATTTGGGGATAAAGATTGAATCGAGAGCGAATTTTACTAGCCGTTCACCGAATGCATGTAATCCCCCCGCCCCTTCAAAAAAAAGTTTATATTGAGTAAAAATGATACAAATTTGTTATGAGAATACCTAAGCTCACCGTTGACTTTCTTGAACCGAATTTCATAATGTTCAGTCATTCTGTACCCTACAGTGCTGTTTTATATTTTCTTCAAAAGTGCCAGAAATTAATTTGGGCTGTTTAAAATCGAGTTGTGGCTTATTCTCGACTTACGAGCAAATTTATCCCTCGAGTGTTTTTTTTTTTTTTTTTTTTGACCAGCGTAATATTTAGGTTTTCCAGTTTTTCCATTCTCACGAGGAGACCTCGTCAACTCGTCACCTCCGATTTGGCTGAAATTTGGCTCACTGAATTAGTTCATGTCACCCACACTTTAGAATCAAATGTTCAGCTCCGAAGTTGATTTTTCAAAATTTTGGCGAATTTTTGAAAATGGCTGAAATAGTTCACTTACTGGCAAAGTTTTCAATTGCGACTATTTTCGAGACGATCTGGAGCCTCCTAAGGAAATTGGTTTTGTTCCAGCAGACTGGAATCGCTCCAGAACGCGCTGTAATTAACTTCGGCAGCTCAAATTTCGTTAAATCGCGAATCCGAGGTGGCGAGTTCACAAGTGGTTCTTTTTTTACAAGTTGATTATTCCCAATTTTAGAAAAAATATCTAGTAGCGCGTATTTCTGAAGAGAAAACTGCCGAAAATATCACCTATATCCTAAACTCAACCCTTCGCATCGATTGCGACTATTTTCGAGATGATCTGAAGCCTCCAGCGAAAATTAGTTTTTCTCCAGCACACTGGAGTCGCTCCAGAAAGCGCTATTATCAACCTCGGTAGGTGAAAATTTGGTTCTGAGGTGTTGCTGTCCTGAACTTTCAGTGTGCCAAATTTCAACCAAATCGGAGGTGACGAGTTGACGAGATTCCCTTGTCAGTAAAATTCTTCATATTTATGCATTTTTTAAAGGTTTTTATACGTAATGTACGTAGTATTGCCCAAAATCTTTCTAAACAGCCCCAAACAAAGATCTAATTGCTTCAAAAATTCTGTAGAAAATCAAAGAAAAATGCTACTATTCTGGTAAAAAGCAATTGAGCTGATGTTCATTGAATTTTTCCCCTCCTGGCGCAGAACCCGTCTTCACATTTCGAGTCAATTCTCATTATATTTAACGTATAACAAGTGTATGATGATCACTCCTTAATGTATTACCTATATTTTTTGAATACCTACATTGGATGTCGCATTTTCACTATTTTTCCACCATTTTTCACTTTATGCCTCTCGTACCTAATAGCATGACACGTAAATTCTCATGTGTATAGGAATATTTCAAATTACGAGTAGGTACCGACCTATTAATCATTTGTGAATTGTCGATCAGGGTTCTCTATTTCATTACATATATGTACATTAAAAGTAATTGAACTGTCGATCGAATTCTCCTTGAAATTACGTATCTTATTTTCATCGATTTTGTTGAATCTACATAGATGGCAACTCTGATCGAATACTATGATAAGTAGGTCACTTATTGTTAATCTCTTATCTTACTTATCGCACATTTCAAATTTACTGTGCTATTCAGGAAACGCTAGGCAGTAGGTAAATAAAAACGTCGGCAGGTTTATGAAGAAACGCCAAGAGGTACAACTCGTAATTTGCGAAATACATATTTAAAAAAGAAAAGGAAAAAAAAATCATTCTCAAGAAGAGGCGTGTGTTACCAAGTGCACCATACGGTAACCGATGAAAAATTGATAAATTTTCAGGTTCGGTATCGGTAGGTATGTGTTTGAGCATAAACGCGTATGGTACATACGAAAATGTACAAAATAAGCGCGCACACACATATATGTAGTATGTGGAGGGCGAAAAAAGAAGGCAATAAGGGCGGTACGTCACGTACGCAGCGATAAGAAAAGAACAAAAGTCTACGCCATCGATGTTGTTGAACAATGAAAATAATATACGAAAACGTCAACGATAAAAGAAAAATTTACGATTGATTTAAAATTTACGTTGTTAACTCGCCGACGTCATATCAACGGTGCAAATTATTTGTAAACGTTCATCTTGATGTTTGAGGTAAACGAGGAAACTGCTCGTTTGTAAAATGACATCTGCGATACGATCTGAACCCGGTGTACGTTACAAGTGGAGGAAAAAAAGAAACACAACCTCGATTCGACGTATCAGCCAGCAAAATGGGCAATCATTTGAAAAAGCTTTTTTCGATTGAATATATAGGTTTCGAGGTTATATGCGTTCTTTTTTTTCTCGTTGCTCGCGAGTCGAAAAAAAAAGGCAGGCTCGAAATAAATTAGCCCTTTTAATTAGACGCGTTAAAACCCTTGGCACACGCTGGCGATCAAAAAACTCGCACACGTTTATATGTAAAAAAGGATGAAAATTTGTCGGATAAGACGCGGGGCAGCGCGGAAAAAGAGCAAAAAAAAAACACACACAAACGAGGTGAGCCCTTTCACTCGACTAATGAAAATTTCCCTCAGAGAATTTCTTCTAAATTAGAGGCAAGCGAAGATGATAAAAACGTGTAATAAAGTTTGTATTCTGTTAAAGTCATAGAATGTATGATTTATTTACGAGGAAAGTTGGCGAAACTGCTTTTGTTCAAGTTGAAATGAACCGTTGAAAGTAAAAGTGCTAGCGAGTTTATCAAAATTGAGAAATTTTGCACACATCATTTTTTATAGCGCGCCTTCTTGTTCGTCGCCTCGCCGCAGCCGCCAACGCGAATTCGTATAGTTACTCGTGTTAACTGATCGTCGGTTCGTTTTTCATTCGACGTTATAAATCAATGTTTTGCTAAAATTTACGACGTATACGAAAAATTCACCGATCAGTTCAACTTTATCTCGTTAATAGTGGCAAATATCATTTTGATGAAGCTCCCAACAAACGAGCCACAGCCGGCGTTTTGCATTTTGTGCAGAGTGTAAAAAAAATTTCACGCCAATTTTTTTTTGTTATAAGGTATGTACTTATTCGGTAGCAGGCGTCTCGATAACGAGTGGAAAGTACAAGCAGAGGTTATCGACACTCAAACTGTAGTTCGCACAATGCCGACCATTCCAGCCATCGACCAAATTCCTCAATTGTACGAGTATGTACACGCAAATTTCGAAAATCCCGCTGAGTTTCACGGGTAGGTATTATGTAAAGTGTGTTCTATCGAAAAAAGATGAAAAGCGATGCTAAAATTTAGGAGGCTGTTACGTGACGTCACAGGTCCACGATCGATTACATTCTATGGAAACGCGCGGTGTACATACAAGAAGAAAGGTAGAAAACGAAAGAGGGCGGGTTTGCCGTCTGTTAAGTAAAGTTATTCAATGGTTTGTAACGGACGGCAACGATGTCGAATACGAAATTTCAAAGAGTATATTCTGCTCGCTAGCACCACATACAGGCACACAGTATGTGCGATTACCATTTTTAACTCTTTTTTTTTCTTCATATATATATATATTCGCTTATTCGCGTATACTATGTACATGGTAGAGGAAGAGCGAGCGCGCGAGCGAAACAGAGAGAGTGAGAGTGAGAGAAAACGCCGTACTTAATCGTTGAATAGAGAGGCTTTATCACCAAATGATGTGAAACATCGCGTCGGCACACTTGTACGCTTCTATTTCAACGCCAGCACAATACACTCCGTCAAAGTACCGAGTTTCATCGAAATTTAATACCGTGAAGTCTCGTTATTGCGCGCAAATTGCTACCTCTATTCGATAACGTGCAAAAAGCGCAAGAAGAAGGAGAGAAAACACACACACACACACACACACACACGTTACTATACCAAAGTGTAGCGCAGTTATAAACGCAATAATGGTTTCAAATTCGAGCAAATATCATCGCCATTCTACAATTTTAATACGCCATCTTGTTAGTCTCTGTAAATAGGTACGCTTTAATGGTTATAAAAACTCGAGTACGAGTAAGATACTTAAATGCTTGCGAAAAAGACAACTATGCAATTCATTAAACGCACGTGAACAAACGGCTGCATAACGGTTCCCCTCGAAACCGCCTGCGAAAAATTACCACATACGAGTATGTAAGCCTACGAGTAACTTATTCCACCTATGCGAATGTCTAATTGCATACAGACTTCAGTTTATTCGGTCGATAATTATGCCTGCAACAATATCGTTACGCAACTTTGTTCTATACACTTGAATATTGAATTGCATAAGCATAACCCTTTATCTATCGGTAATTGAAGATAATCGTGCTCCTGCATTGAGACGTATAGTAAGCGAGGTGTTGGCAGCTAAGCGCCGTGAGATTCATACCTATGTACTTGCATCGAATTTCCGATTTGAAAAATTCACCCCAGGTGGAATATTTTGACTGCCACCGCACGAATGTTGACTGGTATAAGTTAAGAACCAAATACAAAGTATGTAATGCGTTAAGTTTTAATTACTATGCAATACGTATTTTTAAGTGATGTGGAGCCAGATGTCGTCGAGGTAAGTTCTTAATTTCCTAGGGAAAATTCTCATAATATTGTTTAGATATTTTTCTGGATTCTTTGCACATATACTTACAGCTATGCTGTTTATTTATATTTTTATTTATTTATTATCTGATTTAGCTGTCACATTTCAACGTCCTGCTTATAAGTGATGATTTTTAATTCAATTCTATGGCAAAGAATCAACTAAAATGTTTTAAATGCCACCGATACAAGCAACACCCAAGAATATCCCTGATAAAATTTGCTTTTAGTGCTGATTCATGATTGTCCGAATGAAAAATTGACATTGATTTTTTTGAAATAAAATGTTGAAACTGTGATTTTAGAGTTTTTGGAGACCAGTGATTTTATTTTTTGTGGCCATTTGATATAAAACTCAAAATACATATGTCTTTAGGACGATGCAATGTCGGTATTAGAATGTGGGTTTTCAGCTTTTTGGGAAACTTACTTATTTCATTTTTGGTGATTATTTGACAGAAAACCGCAAAATCTACTCCTGATCGAGAAATGGTATCAAATTGTTATCAAAAAATTCAATATTGGTAGATTGGAATATGGGTCCGTGTACAATATTGGTCTCAAATTTGAGGGGGTTTTTAGAGTGCAAAGTCAATTTTTAGTGATCTTATAATCTGAAAATCTGCATGAGCTCCAGAATAAAGTAGGTAGTTCAAAATTCAAAATTTTCTTTTTGGCACTAAAATCAGAAAAAACGTGAAAACCGAAACTCGGACAATAGACTGTCAATGCTGACCTTTGGGAGAGGGAGAGAAAGAGAGAAAGAACTGCCATAAACCCTGAAAACGTTTAAACCATCGAAAATTCGTCGGATTGAAGAATTTTTTTTCTAAAAGTATTGAAATGAATACTCATGAGAAATTCGGAATCTGTAATAAAACGAGGGAACTGGGGAAAGGGTGTAGTTGGAATCAAAATTCCCAAAAATCGCTTTGATATCACAATTATCAATATTACTGATTTTTTTTTTTAAATTAAAATTGTGAAGAAGTCTTGTTTTTTTGTAAAAATTGTGGAAAAAATCTTTTTTGATCAAAATTTTCTGCGAAAAAAATCAATTATTTTAACAAAATCACCAAAAAAAATTATAGGTACTTTTTTTTCCAAAATCGCGAAAATTCCAACTTTTTTGTAAAAACTGTAAAATAGGTTCATGTTTTGCCACAATTACCAGAGACTTGTTTTTTCACTAGAATTGCAGGAAAAAACTTTTTTTTGGTCAAAATTTTCAGGAAGTCTTGTTTTTTCGGAAAAAATCCGCTTTTTTGTTAAATTGCAAAAAAAAATCAAAATTACCAGTAAATCTTACTTGGTGAAAATTGTAAAAAAAGATCCACTTTTAGTCAAAATTGCCAGAAAGTCTAGTTTTGTTTATCACCAAATTCCAAAAAAAAAAACCTGTTTTTTGCTTAAGAGTCTAAAAATTTGATATTCATGAAAAGTAAACTTTGAAAGCCTGGAAAATAGTAATTTTAACCCGAGGGGCAATCAAATATCCAAAATTTTTAAAATTGCAAACGTTTTCCTAACAGCAAAATTGAGCAATTATCACGTTTTTCCTTTCAACTAACGTAGGTAGGTACCTAGCTACGTACCTACCTATCTATCTAAGAATACTCGAATAAAAAAGGGGTGCAATCATACAAATGAAAAGTACCTACTCGCGGAAGTGGCAATTTTACAATCAACTTGGCACATATTTGGTTCTTAAAAATTGGAACGAATTTTTGCCTCGCCTCTAGAATGGCATTTAATTTAGAAAATATGCAGTATCTTTAACGTGGTTGCTAATGTAACCATAGTCATAGTGAAAACACTATGGGTTTTACCGCTAGTAAGCATATACTTACTCGCAATAACGGAAAATAGCTAGAAAAACACTTGTCATTTGTGAAAACAAAAAAAACAAAGAACTGATCATCCTTTATAGGTAATCGTTATACAAAAATTACGCGAATAAAATGCTTCTCTCGAGAGCATACTTTAAAATATAAAAACGTGCTTCATCAATAGAATCATGCAAAAAAAGCACGATTTTCTAGTCACCGTAGAAAAATGTTGCAAAAAAAAACGGCTCTTAAAAAAATGATTATTTGGTACTTTGTACAAGGCGAAACGAAATTTCCGCCTTGATTTTCACATTTTGACGCCTTTCCAAGAACTTGGGGAACGTGACGCACAATAAATGCGCCAAATTACCGGACGAGATTTTAATTCAAATGAAAACAAGAAATGACGCGTACCAAAGTGCAAAGATTATGGACGCCGGAGTGAAAATTTTTTCAGCCGTATTTTAACACCCTTCGATGATTTTAGCCGATAAAATTTGTAATTTCGGTTAATTTAGTTTTATGACTGACGATGCCTCCGAATGAAAATTTCTTCCCCGGAGGAACAAATTGGCTCGATTTCGTGAAATTAAATTCTTCTTTGTAATTTGTAAATCTCGACGACACATTTGACAACTTCGAATCGAGATTTTTGTCAAATGTCGTAGCGAAAATACAAACGAAATGGTGTCGTTATTTCAACGTCATTTTTCAAATTTATCAAATTCGAACGTAAAATTGAATTATTTTATACCGAATGAATTGAGAAGTGGTTATCTGGGATGATGACATTTTTTTTGTTAGTTTTACTTGAAAACTTTGACCCGTAAAAAACACGTGTCTTTAAAACCATGTCTCAATGCAAAACTGGCCTCTCACTATTCTTCGGTGTCATCAGAGTCCTCCGTGATTTTTTGCAGAGTTTCTCGGATGATGTATTCTCCATAGATGTTGAATAGAAGAGGAGACAATATGCAACCTAAGCGAACTCCTTTTATTGACCAAAAAATTGAAACCACTGTATTCCAAATTTTCCCATGGTTTAGCGTAATTGATGAATGATGAGTAACATTCGAGCAGAAAATATTTTCAAAATCGAAATTCACTCCAAAATACGCGTTTCGAAAATTCTTAATTGCTCAGTAAATCCACAAAAGTGGGTTTGGATTTGGGCGGAAATGGCCTAGGCCGAGACGAAACCCCAAATATATAGGTAGGTACTATATCTTTTGGAACTGAACTACATATTTTCCCGAAAACCAGTTGTGTAGAAGCCAGAGCGAAAAAAACACGACTTTTTCAAAGACCCCCGCTTCTTTGGGCACTTATATTCTCATCCTGCTGCATCCAACATATGAAATTAAGCTTTTACCTCAAAAAAGTTGGATTTCTGGTTTCAAATCTTGTAGGTACCTATCTATTTTCTTTTCAACCCTTCCAAACAGATTTGCTCCAAGTTAACCGGGTTTCTTTTAAAATTCACACCTATTTACGGCAAACTAAGTAGGCAACTTATTTTACATTATTGCTTACAAAGGATTTTTCATTCAGGCGAATTAACCTTTTTTTTTTTCAATCTTTCTAGGAAATTTGATTGAAAATTTGATTTTAGTTATTTGGACAACACCAATATTTTCATTCGAAATAGACCTAAAACGAATTTTTCCCCTAAAAAATCAACGATTCGTTTTTTTCTTGAGCGAAGAAGAGAAGAGGGTTGAATTTTAAAATTTGTTTTAAAAATAAGTAATAGTCAATCACACTTCCAAAAATGGGTATCTATCTACGTACGTAATTTCAGGTTTTAACCACGGTGAGAAAAAAAAGTGTTAACGACCGTTAAATCCTTTACTATTAAGTCTCGCCATCGTCGTATCGTTTCTTAAACGTAGGAAATCCGTGAAATCGTTACGCTTTTTTTAAAAAAAAGAAAAAAAGTCTATCTGTGTATAATAGCGATTTGACATCGGCAAGACAGATTTTCCGAAGGGTTATAAGCTGTATTATTGACGCTCGACTTGAAATGAAAATATCGCGAATACGCGTCGACGTGATTTTAATTAAAAAACAAACACTTTCCGGTTTACAGACAAATTGAAAAAGATGAGTTATACGAAAGGGGTTATGCTGGTTCTTGGATTGGTGTATTTACGCGACGAGTAATTTTTCGTTTCCACTCGTTCGTCTCTCCACGTCTCGTTCAGTATAAGGCTGAGGTTTGTTACGCGACGATGATGGGAAAGTAAGGAGAAGGTGAGGTGAGACGCGGTTTCATGTGTGATTTTTTTTCTTCGCTATAGTATAGTAGGTACTCGTATGTGCGCCGGCCACTCGTCGAATAACTTGGCTCGAACGATTTACTTATTTATCAACGTCAATTGCAACGTTGCATTAAGACCTACTTCTAATTACACGAAACAACGAAAACAAAGTAAAATTATAATGGAAAATTGACGATTTTACACTAAGGCTTAAAATTAATGAATGGTTGAATGAATGAACGAATAAACACATTTCGCACAAGATAATGGTATTACAGTAGAACGGTTTCCATGACAACTAATACCATATGACTAGTTCTGAAGTAAGTTCAGTTCATGGTGATAAATTAGACTTTGGCCGCCTCTGAAAATGCTTCAAACGTATGGAGTGGTATTTCTGTTGGATTGTGTGTATTATTATGTTTTCGCCTTTCGCTTCGTTTGCCTTTTATAATATACATAGACATACATATGAAATGCTATACATCTCCCCGTTCCCAACTTGGTCGCCCACCCCTCCGCTTGCCGGTCCAACTGTTCGCCTTCCAACACAATCTTTTGACGCGTTCTTTCGAGCGACGATTGTCGAAAATTTTAATTTTTACCCCCGTCTTCTATCTAAACGAGAGAAAGAAAGAGAGCGACGATCTCTAGCTATCACACAAATGCAAATAATCACCGGAATTACGTTCTTAGATTTCGCCTTTATTGCCTCTTCGTTTGTGATGATAAAAACATAAAAGAGACTACGAAAATTCTCCGCAGCATACCGGATTTATCTGTCGACCCATTTTGTCTTTCAGATTTTGATTTTTTCCCCTTCTTTCGATGGTCGGTGCACTGTACAATTATCTCGCTAAATTTGTACTTACGCTGTACGCTGTTTTCATTGAAAATGGACTGTATGCGTTATAGGTAGGTAGGTACATTGTGTTTGTGAATTTCAGTTCAGGTACTTAGGTTCAAAATCACACAAATCGAGGTAACATTTCAATCACATTTTACGAATCGATCGTTTGTTTGTTTGTTTGTTTGTTTTCTTGTATATTTTTTTTTAATTTTGCAGATTCCTCGTGACTCGTGAGCATTTTAGAAGGGAACTACTCTGACTTTCCGCCTTGGATTTAAAAAATTCTTAGACTTTTTGAAAAATGCATGTTAAAAATGCAAAATAAAGGTAAAGTCTCCTGTGCAAAAAAAAGTTTCTAATCATGGATATGTTCTTAGCTTTGAATTCAGTAATTAATGAAATACATATATGTATATGTAGGTATCAATGATAGGGACTCTACTACGAGATTTTCCCCAGTTTTGAAAGGTCTGAGAAAATGTCAGAAAGTTTCTTTTTTCAAAGTCTTCAAAGTAAAGGTCTACGATTTGAAGGTCTCCTTCAAAATTGCTCCAAAATTCAGAAATTGGTGATTTTTTCAAATTTTTTCAAGAGCCTGACATACCCAATATACATAGATATTTTATTGTAATTTTTTCAAGTTGACATTTTAAAAAATCTGACGTAAGTAAATGACGTAATACCTAATATCAAGAATTCGTCGCAATTTTTACGAAATTCTAAAAAATCGAGGTCTGACAGGGGAAAAAACGATCAAATTTTTTCTTTAAGTTTTTAAAAATGAGTCTTATGAAAGATTAAACAATTTTTATCCAGTGGATTACAATCGAACGGATCGATTCCTGGCACAAAAAACCAAATTCATTTCTCAAATTTTTTTGTACGTATTTTGGAAAATAACTCTACCCAAAAATTGATAACAAGAGAGAATTTTCAAAATTTCAGCGTAATTCTGTTTAAAAACTGGAATTTTGGTTATTAGCTAATGTTACTCCCCCCCCCACATCCCATCAATTTTCAGATGTTCTGTGCCGTCTAGCACAGAATCTGTTTTCTCTGGAAATTTCAAATATCTCCAGCATATCTCAATATCAACTTGACATGCTCAAGTCAACTTCTCGAATCAATAGTCACCATTCATCAAAAGTTGACTTTTTAAAAGTAATTTCAGACCATTCCAGATGGCGTTGTAATTAATTTCAGCAGATAAAAATCGAATCCTGTCATAATTTTGACATTCCACATTGATTAGGGCAGATAAATCGCACATCTGAGCCAACGGGTGGAAAAATATTATAAGTTATTTGGAAATCTAAAATTCAAAAAAGAATCCCAAAATCGTAAATTTTTGCAAAAAATTGCTTAAAATTTCCTCTATCCTCTTAAAAGTGAACGTTCCGAATCGGTTGCGTACATCTTCAAACCGATCTTGAATCTTCAATAAAAATTTGATTTTTCTCCAGCGATTTCAAATCGCTGAAAAAACGTTATAATAAACTTTGTCAGATAAACATTTAATTCTACCACAGTTTCGAAAAAAATCAATTTTTATCTAAATTTTGGATTGAAAATTGTAATATGTTTTGAACTTTAACAGCTGAAATTTTAGATTTTTTAACATAGGTACTATTTCCAAATAAACATTCCGTAAACATTTTTCAAATCTGAAATGAAGAGTTTGATGGATCAATTTGTGGCAGTTTCGTGCCGTTTCGAACTCTCGAGCGGATTTTTATGTATTTTATTTTCCAAAAAATTCTTCTTGTTTGAGTGTTTGCTGATTTTTAGAATTTTTCATTCCATTGTGCATATTTATAATCAATTTCGTACTTAGGGAATCGCCTTGACACCATTTTAGTAAAAAAAAAAAAACTTGATGAATAATCTATTAAATTAAGTAAAAGTAGATACAGGAAACGAAAACTGCGTCAAAATTTTTACGAAAAGAAACATGGCAACGGTGTAGGACGCTTGTATTACGAATTTATGTCAGGCCGAGTAGGTTTATAACTAAGTACTTGAAGGCTTATACTTTTAGCATAAAGAAAAGCGATACTTTTAGCCCATTTCATGGCATAAAAAAATAAGGTAAAAGTGTATTACATAACGATACGTGTTCATGAATACGAAGGTGAAAAACTATAACAGCTTTTTCCATATAGCGAAACTTATTACAGAAGAAACAAAATAATTTAAATTTACCTGCGCTTTTATCGACTTGGGAATTTTTCGGCAAAAAGTAAAAGTTACCGCTTTACAAAACTGAATACGACACGTTGTCATCGTAAATTTGATTTCAAATACTGTCGCTAGATTTTTTTGTTGGCCCCTTTCAAAATATGTACACATACACACCAACTACGTTTGGGCATGGTTTGCGAAACGCGGCGAACGAGTTGCGAGTTATTCAACAATTTATTCATTCTATTTTACAAAGTCGAGTCAAATTCATCGGCTATTAAGCGACCTACAAAGGCTACGAGTATCTCACGGGAGTAGCTTTTTCATGTATAGGATAAACAATCTCATTTTACATTGGAAATTTATTTCAACTCGGACTTGCTACCTACCTACCTACCTACCTACCTACCTACCTACCTACCTACCTACCTACCTACCTACCTACCTACCTACCTACCTACCTACCTACCTACCTACCTACCTACCCACGTAACCCCTCACCCTTGTACGTATGACTCTCGTAGGCATGTACAGTATTCGGCAACGGGTACAGGTACTTGAAAAATGTTCTGCAATTTTTTTCAATACTGCCTACTTGTGAAGTCGTAACATTGTAAAATTGCTTCTCAGGAAAAATCAAACGATTTGGTGATACGAATGTTTTTCATTTCACTGTAGGTAAATCTACTAAAGATTTCCGAAGTTTCAATTAATTTTATGGGAAAATGTTTCAATGACATGTAGGTAGGTGTCTACCTGACGTTTTTACAAAAAAAATACGTATTTAAATATCGAGACCTCACGAGCCCGCATTATACACTCTTCTTAGGGTGTGAATATACTTTTTTTTTTAATGAATCATTACTCATGTGAGCTCCCTTACCGCGATATTTATAGGTACCAGAATAAAGAATTGCATTTACATTCGAAGCAACGACGACAGGTGCTTGCACTTTTAAACCACCGTGATTAATGTGTAGTCGAATAAATATCTCATCTTTTTTATACGATGACGGTGCTAAGATTTTCAAACAGTCTTTTATTTGTCGACACTTTTCCAAAGCGCCGAAAGAGAACCTGTTGTTGAATCATGTCATTCAATCGGATTGGCTTTTAAGGTGGCTTTTTCCTTTTTTCAAAGTAGGCATTTCCTCGATGTAGCCGAGAAAAGCACACACATTAACAATACTCAGTGATGGATTGCTTCCCAGTATTAATATTATAAGGTAAATAATAGGGTCACGGTTGCGTCACATAAGGTATGATTAATTGTTTAAAAACCTAGCTCGACCAAAGTTCAAGGTCTTTATTGTTTGTATGGGGGAGCTGTCTTCTTTAGACGTAAGCCGATCTGTTTAGATTGTTCTAGTCTATAAATATGGAAACGCCGTGCTAGTCTTTTGCAGCTTTTACAAGGTGTAAGTATTTCTTCAACCGAGTTTCTTCAGTTGAATGCGCAGACTGTTCTCTCGTCTGATTCTGTGAGGCATAAGTATAAGTTGAACTTGCGGAAAGGTCAATTGGAACAAAATTATTTCCATGTTTCATTAGATCTATTTTCTTAACTCATATGTTGCGTTTACAAATTTTTTTTTCAATAGGTACTTCCACCAACACTGTCAGCATATATAAATCTAAATGTATGTTGGTTCAAATGCAGGAAAAAAACGCCAAACTTTACGAATTTTTATATTTTTCAATTTCTGAACTGGAGTTGAAAAATATGAGCATAAAAACATTTTCATCTGATAGCTCGTTGAAAGTTGATTGTATCAAAAATTTTATAAGGCATTTTCTTCTCATGAATTTTTTTCAAAAATGTTTGTTTTCCACGTCGGCACTTGAAATGCCGAAAATTATCGATGAAGAGCGTGAATAGCATGGTCATAAATGGTGATTCGGCTCTAAGTGAGAATTCTGAATCATAAAAAAAATACCTAGTCCGCATATTGTTCATGAGTGGGGATGAAAAGCTGAAATTGTTATACGAGTTGATTTTATGCAAGTATGCACAAAATTGGGGTATTGGAAATGGAAAGTTTTCGATTTTAAAAATTTCGACCAATTCGGTTTTTTCATATTTTGTAAAATTTGAAAGCTCACCTATTGGCACTTATCTATTTTTCACCAAAGGGGCTGAAAATTTAACGACGACGTAGCTTGGTTTTCACACTCGAGGTAATAACGTTAGAAGAAGTAAAAAAATCGAAAAAATCTCCACAAACTCGTACTTATGACTTTGGCATTGTATTTTTCATAATTTTTTTCATTTCTAAATGTAAGGCCACAAATGAAAAAAAATCACGATTTTTTACCCTAATCATTTTTCAACGACATGATCAAACGTTTTCTAAATTAGATATTTTAAGTAGGTAGATACCTTTCCTTTTCTCCAATTAATAGGGTTAATTGGTCCATTACTAATATAGAAGTAAACATATAAATTACAAAATGACCTCGAGATTTCAATTTTATTTCAAAAATCAACAAATATCCCTCGATAAAGAAAGCAAGCCTTATCAAAGATGAAAAGTGAAACAACATCCCTAAATAAATATCAAACGTTAATCACTTGGAATAAAAAAACATCGAAGGAGAATATTTACTTATAATTAAAACAGTCGACACAAAATCAGCGAATGAAAAAAAAGGAAGAAAAAACAATAGCCGAAATTTTACTGAAATCAAACGGGACCTAAAATACGAGTATCTCAATTCGAGCAGAACGCCAATTTTAGCTATAAATTTCGGTTTCAATTCTATTTTAGGAAGTGTAAGTATTTCCCTAATGATTTACAAGATACTTATATAAGCCCTGTTGACTCGAGGGAAGGATATTGAAAACGGTAGTTTGAATTTTATAAATCCAATCAACAGTTTACTTGCCTCTTTATATTATATAGTCTTCGAAGTAAACATGAAAATCGTGCGGTTGTTGGTATAAATAAGTTCATTAATTGTACGTAGAATAAAACGGAAAACGAGCTGTCATCCGAATCAATATGATCGGGTAATTTGGGAGCTTTCTTTTAATTTAACGAATATACAAGCAAAACTAATATAATTTAGTTCACTCGGTTAAAAAGACTTTTATTCATTTAATTTCCGATGAGTACACCTTGCTTTTTGTACAACTCTATTGATTCGTTAAAAAGAACATTGTCGACGAAAGGGGAGACAGCACGGTGAAGATGAAAAGCTCAAAATGGGTCACGTCAACGTATTTAACACCTAACAAGTTTAATCAACGTAGTACCTTCTTTGAAAAAATTCCCCGTTTCATCTTACCCCCTCTCAATGGGAACCCTCTTACTTTAACATCATTCAAGCGTAGCTGGGTGTACTGTATGAAGTAAAAATATAGCGGAAAATTTTCAATTTCTCTAGACAAAGAGTAAGTTGGTGAAATTATACAAAATTTGCATGACAATACCATTGTGTAAGCAGATAAGAGTGAACATTGCTTTAGAGAAAATGAACCCCCTCGCAGCATTAATTAGTATTTTGGTTGGTTTTTTTCCTTTTTTGTGTAGGTAGTAGGTACTTTTTCGCAAATATGTCGAGCTAGAGGTATTATCACGTTGAGAAATCTTATCGAGTCATTTAACCGAAGCAAAAAGTTGTAATTTAAAAGCAAAAAAAAAAAAAATTAGGTTCGAATTTTTTCAGAGTATAGAAAAAACAACTGGGGAGTCTTCTTATTTAGACAGCGAATGTGAAAACTAAGTATTTGAAAACTTTTTCATGTTTCACAATTATCGACATTTTTATGTTTGCGAAAGCGTGGAGATAAAATAAACGCTATTATCAAACCCATTTTTAAAGGTTTTTTCGTGTATTTTTATATCGCCGCGTGTTATTAAATTGATGAAACATTAATGAAAAATTTAAATGCTGCGGTTTTTTTTTCGTTCACGCAGATAAGAGCTAAGCAGCCAAGCAAAAATCTTGTAAACTTTTTTTTTAATTTATTTTTTTAATTTTGCGAAAATTTTATATGAAAATTTATTACTTTTGATTCGACTCGGAACAACTAGACGAGGCTAGTGAAATGGAAAAACTGCCTATAGTAAATATTATACAAGGGGAAAATAAGGAAATAAGAAAAAATAAAAGGAAACGTAACAAAAAAAAATGCACACCACCAGTGTGCATGTTTTTATTACCCACCTCTTCATATCAAGAAGCAAAATTTCTATGGTGAAAAATTTTTCTAATAAAATAACCAATTTGAGTTGAAAACTTGAAAACGTATCGTTTTACGACGTGAAAAATATTTATTTTCATGTACGAGTTTTTTTTTCGCGGAAATCTTCATACGGAGATGGAAAATAAACCGTTTATCAAAATCAAATCAAATATTAGAAATTTTGACGAAACAAAAATTCAGAGAAAATTTCATTCTAGCATGAGTAAACTCTTGACGTATTTTTCTTTTAAATCCGTGTAAAGGAAAGATTTCTATGGTTTGTTTCTCGCGGGCTTGAAAAAGTCGATGAAATGCGAAAAAAATTTTCGAGAGCAATTTGAAAAAAAAAGCATGTTCTATTCAATTTATTGTAACAATTTTTTCCCTCTGAATTGATGACGTAAGATGAAAAGATTTCGCGAATTAAAAGTTTTAACCTTCGTAACAACTGCGAACGTCTTCTGTGGACGACCTTGATTCATAATGAGCAATCAAACGTCCTTTTTTTCGAGTAAGGAAAATACCAGGAATAGATTTTCTAATTTTTTTCTTTTCGAGATTTGATTGAACAAGGTAAATTTTGAGAAAGTTACGTATGTTAACGAAAACAAGAAAGCTAATTCTTTTGGTTGAAATTGTGTGATTTTTTCAAGATGTTTGCTTCCAGCCCCCTTCATCACATTACTTGTTTCTAATTCCAGGCACAGTGATTTTTTCGTTTAAACATACTAACAAGACTGAAAAAAATCAAAGTAAAAAAAAATCTGAATATGTAGATCGAAAGAGCACGATAAAATACTCAATTTACCTTTATTTTAGATGATAGAACTATCTTTCTCGTAAATTGGGGAATTTTTGGGGGAGAAGGAAATCAAATTTCGGCTAAAAGTGATAAAAATCTCAATTTTATGTAGTTGCTGGGCCAGAGAACTGAACTTCAGCACCTACTTTGCTGCTTCCTACTCACACTCAGTCATTTTTAGCAATTCTGGACCTCCGAGAAACTTTTGGATATTTAAACTCCCACAAAGTTGGCTAATCAAGTGCCACTTTTTCAGAATCAAAACCAAGTCGAGAAAGAATGCAAAAAACATCACTATAGGCAAAATTTTCAGTGAATTTTTGAAAATCAAATACCTATTGTATCCCAAAATGCGAAAAATTCCAATATTTTATTAAATTTACCTAGAAAGTTTAAATTTGGTATGTATGTAGCCCCTTTTCGACCTCCGAAAATCGATTGTAAATAGTTACAAGCCGTTTTGAGTTCAATACCCTAATTACAACGTGTTGAGTTGATTCGAGGAGGTTTCAAGCGTTCTGGAGTCTCCAGTTCAATTATACATATTATATAACAATTCCTGATTTTCAAAAAGTACCAAAAAAAATTGCCCAAATTAACTTTAGCGCGTATAAACGTGATTTTCGTTTTTTGGTGACCCACTCGACCGATTACACAATATCATCCAAAATCAGCTGTCCGTTCTGAAACGTTGTTAAATTTTGTGGAATTTTACAACTATCAAAAATCTTTGAGAGATTCCAGGAACTGCTCAGAACAGTTCGATATAATTTCCAAACGATTTGGGATATTAGATATTACAAATGGGACGTATAGGTACAAAATTTCGGCATTCTAAGTCAATTTGATAAAATTTTGATTTTTTCCGCATTTTTGTTCTAATTGATTTTTAAAAATTGATCGAAAATTAATAATCATAGCTGGCGATGTATTTTTGCACGCTCTTTCGATTTAGCTTCGTCGTTCAGTTCAAGAATTTGTCTGCCGATAGGAATACCTTCCTTATTAGATTTAATCGTCAGCGAAAAAGCCTTTCAACTTCCAAGAATTGTTCCGTTTACTTCTTCATTCCATAGAGTTGTATGGCAGCAGCGGCATCGTACAAGAATATTTTATTGGTGCATTTCTTGGAAATCATCAACAGTGTATACTTAATGTTTTTTTGGTGCATTTTTTCCGGGCCCTTTGCACAGTGATTTAAATTTTTCAAAATGGATTTTGAAGTCTCGTTATTGTGGTTAGAAATTTTTTTTACGGGAAAAATTTCCGATCTGCAGATATTGTTATGAAACAGTTTTTTTTTTTTTAATTCACGAAGTAGTTTCGGTTTCAAAAAGTAGGCAACGTTTCAGAAATTTCGGGAAATGGTTTTTTTGTTTTGAAATGGAAAACAACCCATTTGATACAGTTTTTAAAAAGTTTCAAAGTAACCGTTTAGAAACCATATCTAAATCATTTTGAATACATTTTGAAATGACCGCTACAAAAATATTTCAAAATAGTGCCATTTAAAACTGTTTTCAAACCATTTGTTTTGAAACGACTAATACAAAATATATTAAGCTAAAAATACTTAATATTTTTTTTTTTAATTTTAACATTATTAGGCAAGTATTTAAAATGAAATGAATACCTACTCGAATGAATTGGCATCGTAGGAATTTATTTTAAAATCGTTTAAAAACCATTTGAAAACAGTTTTGAAAGAAAAATTTCCATTTAGGAAAAAATCCGCAATTTTTAAACCATTTTAATATGGTATCATTGAAACATAAACAAACATAAATTTCGAAAATAGTTTCAAAACTGTTTCAAATCTGCCAAAAAAATTCAAATTTGACATTGTATTGAACCAATTACGAAAAGAATTTTTTGACAGCTTTGAAACAGTTTTGAAACCGTTTTGAAACCAATTTTGTAATTTTTGTTTACGTTTCAACGATACCGTTTCAAAACAGGTTAAAAACTGCAGATTTTCTCCTAGTTTCAACTCATGCAGGTCGCTTTCAGGGTGATTCCATCTCTGAAATACGGGTAAGCATACCAAGTTTAAAAACAGCCTATTCAAACGGGAATATTTTTGAACGTGACCATTATAAAATCATTAAAATACACACTTGGAGAGGTACGAGCCAAGGGCTTCTTAGAGAAATCTCGTCCTTTCCCCTTTCTAACAAATTATTTTACCTACTTACTCGTAAAAACCGCAAGACTGCGTCCAGTCTGTGAACGTTCAAGAAATCTCAAAAAAAATCAAGCTCTTGTACATAAAAAATCGATGACTTAGATCTGTCATACTATACGAGAGGCTTTTTTAAAGAAAGGAAAGAGAATGAGTAAAAAACACGAAATTCGAATTTTTCAGAAATAATTTTATTTTGAAAAGCTACATTACGTATAGGTACCTCTTAAAAGAGGTTAGTGAGAAAGGAGATGGTGAAAAAACGCGTGAGAAAGGTTTCACTTGAAATTCATGGGATAAAAAATTGATTGTGAAGAAAATCAGAGGCCTTAAGTAAATTTGTTGCCCTACTATCGCGAAAAATCTTATTTTACGAGGGTTATATAGCATTTTAAAAAACGATTTCATTCTTTCAAAGAAATAAATGGGCAATTCATTTTACATCAAGTCGCGATACTTACCACTTACATAATCGCCAACATCATTGAAGGGATTTCAACTAACTACTACCTGGAATTTGTTTTCGCCACTATAGTATAGAGTCCTGATAGCAGTATCCACTTTTAGCTTCATCAATCTGCAATATATGTCACACGATGTCATTTAAATTGCCTACATACATCACTGTAAGATCCTAATTTCACTCGAATCGTTCTAAAGTGATTTAAAAACAGTTTGGCTGCTTATAAAAGAGGTAAGTAGACGACTTATTGAAAGCGAACGAAAACTAACCCACGTCGCGATCCCTTCTCTCGTTGTATTGTGAAAGAAATAAAAGTGCTGCCTTTCGATTCGAACGAACGTTTTTCAATAACCGTAAAAGGATACTTGGTGGCTGTAGTATGTATGTACAAGTTGTCTGTATCTTTAATCGAAGGAAGTCGATCGTTTTCGAATCAGCGCGTATACATTTTGATTTAAATACCCAACACATTCTCGTTCTAGTCGTTCTCTCTGTCTACGAGTATATCTGGGTTCGTTCATCTCTCCCAATTCAGAAAGAGACCCGGCCACGTACCTACGTAAACTAAATGAATTGGTAGGTGGTAGCTGGAAAAACTAGTCATCGATAAATTTCGTTTTTCCTTCTCCATTCTCCTTTCACGTTCAGCATGGTAACTTTATAAGCATTCGGAAAATCGTAAATGATATCGGAGTTTCTGTTCCGATAGCGAGTCGAATCGAAGAAGGTAGGTGTATCGTGTGGTATTCGAATAAGGCAAAAAATCACCCTTCGTAACACGTTGGTAAAATCTGCGCCAAACGAACCAAAACTTAATTAAAATTACCGACTTCATCAGGGTGTGATATAATTACACAAATAATTGCGCTCGATATTAAACGTTTGTTTAATTTTTAAACGAATGGTTTGTTGTGATAAGACGGCTAGAGAAATTTATTCGTAAACCGCTGACACAAAGCTGGTTTTGGAAAACCGCGATGTCGTTTTCACCGTGAATCGATTTCGTCTCCGGTTCGTAAAATAAGGTCACCGAACGAATAGGTACATCGGTTCCAAAAAAAATTCCCACTCATCCGAATTTGCGGTAGAATAAAAAAAATTCAATTGGTGGATTTTTAGCTATAGTTTTATTTTAATACGTATGTTACTACCTCCGTTAAGAAGAAAAAAAATATATATATAGAACCAGCCTGGGTGAGTTGAACGAAGGCAAAGCCCGAGTATCTTTTTTCTCTCTTGCTCTCTCTTACTGGTGAAATGGAAATTTAAAAAATCAACAGTTGCGAGCATAAAAATTTATTTGTAAAGGAAAAAAAAGACGCTTGATGAAAGCTGAATGTAAAAATATCCTAGCATTAAATATTCACGAGAATTGAAGGCATCAGCGGCTCTAACGCAAGAATTTCAATTGCTTCATCTAAATTCATTTTCAAGTGGAAAATATACCAATTACAAAGCCTACCGACGTTCTTTTCGAAATTATAGATCACACCGGGTTCACTCGAGTGGTTTAAAACGATAAAACCTAAATTGAAAGGTAACTACAGATTGCATCCTTCACCTTCCATTCGTGTACGGTGAGCTCGCGACACCGGTCGAGGCGAAGGGAATAAAGGTTCTATAAAGCCAAAAGAAGAAAAAAAACACGCCGGAATAGTCGCGGTATTTTCCATCGAATTGAAAATTTACTTAATTTTACCCAATAAGGAGTAAAAATTTGAATTTTCTGCCTCGCTCGCGTTCCATAATATAGGCTGGTGCGCACGCGCAATAAAGTATCGATACGAAATGGAAATTTTTCTCGCCGGATTTTCGTCAACGTGATCAATTGATTCAATTTTACATGCCTCGGAAGCGTACCTATCCAGTGAGAATGATCGTTTTTTCGATATTTTTCTATTTTATACTCTCCTACAATGCGATGAAAACACCTACCATCCTTCGCGTAATGAATATAGGTACATATTTCGATGGAATGAAAATTATCTATGGTAAAAGCTCAATTCGGAAGAAGTATTTCCATTCTTTATTTGTATCAAGATTCAAGTTGCGTAGGTAATCGAAACGAATATTGAAGCGAAAACTTTCGTTTTTTATTTCTGATCCAATGTGGAAAATACGTAAGTACGAACGATAAGGATGCTGCGGTTGATTGTATTGATTTTTATTCGCCGACCAAAATAGCACAGGAAATGTTCGCTAGTTTCACAACTAAGTATTTCTCTTCGCAGAAACAACAATATGAGATTAGAAAATTTAGAAATCCTACATGCTCGACGAACGTTGGTACCTACACGTACAATTCATGGGATGAAAATTCGTCGAGCTAGAAACAAGAAATCCTAGTTCAGGACGTTTCACGCGAATTGCAGGAAAATTACAGCATCGTTAGGATCGCGTTCGATACGGCAGTCAAGATGCGACACTATAAGCGTGGAATTGGTTTGAAAATTTAATAAATTTTTCGCGATTGTACGAAGATGAACGGAGGGAGGGAGGAAAGCAGCGTGCTCGAACACGATACTACATAGATGGTTATTAAAGACAGACGCGGCGAGGAGTAAAAATTAATAAAATAATCATCGGTTTTTGGTTGCAAAAAAGCGAAAAAAAAGGAGAGTAAAAAGCTCGAAAAGGTATCTCATCTTCATGAAATATTTATAGGTAGCTGAGAGAGAGAGAGCGAGGTGTTTTTTGCAGCATATGCGAACACCTGCGTAGCTGGGCGATAATTTTACACACTGGCGTGGTGGAGAGAAAATCCATCTAGGAATTGAAAAAATTTAAAGAAATTTTACATTAAAATTGACTTTGAACGCGAAAAAAATGTATAAAATTCACGTTGCGTTTTGAAAAAGGCTAAATCTGTTTACCTGGCTTCTGGTGCTGGCGTTTCGTTGGCCGTAATCGCTATGTCTTCTCTGTATAGATGAAGATTTGGCACCCATGTTCGGCTGTTTTTATATGGCGAGCTCGAATACGAATCGCACTGTTTGTAAAACCGATATATATAAGGTCGAAATGCGTCTCGAAATTAATATTGAAGATTATTTAACGAGATGAAACTGTAATATGAATTTATCGCGATGGTATACACAAGATGAACTACGCCCGTTTATGATAAACGGTAACGTAGGATCACGCGCGCAGCTTTTTAACCCCCGAGAAAACGCAGGAGATGGGAAGCTGCCGCAAAAATCGACAACTGCCATCTGTAATTTAACACCTTCACGCTAGATTTCGCCACTTTTTTGACCATTATTAACCGATAATGTTTTTAACTGGCGAGATCGCGGCACTTCGGCACTTCGGCAGTTCGATAACTTTCATAGCTATTTTCAACATATTATTTCTCTTTATAAAACTATACCATAGCGACTTCTCACACTATACACATACCTAGAGGAAAAATTGAACGAAGCAGGGTAGTGGTATGGTAGGTTGGTATAGGCTAGAAGCGGAGCTGGCGCGGGCGCAGGCGGCGCGGCGCGGCGGTGCTAGCGGGTTTATTAATAAAAAGCAACTCCCGGAAGTGGAAAACTTTACAGTTACGTTAAGTATTTCTGAAATGATTAATTTTAGTATATTTTTAATTACGACAGAGGCGCGTGTTAGAGCTCATTCTTGACACGTGCGAGAAACAAGCAAAGCAAACGATGAAGAAGAAGAAGAAGAAGGAGAAAAAAGATATAAGAAATTAGGTAGGTATCCCATCTCCCCGGACACGATTTTACGGGGCACTAAATCAAAACGTGTAGGTACACCACGTGCAGAGAAATAACGCACAGTCTCTGATGGAACATAAATGAAGAAAAATGATTCCAAATGAAATTTCCCACTACTTTGTGCGAATTTCTTCTCGAGTCAATCACGGAGTAAATTTTCTATTAAATTTGACGAAACAGAAAAATTTTTAATGAAGTATTTTCATGGCTGGTCTATTTTACAGATAAGAACAGAGAATAGGTATAGCGGTATGTACAAACACACATTCGCACAGACAGAGCTGTGTAGCTGGAAATTTTACTCTTCTCTCTCCACTGCATTCTTCCACGCTGTCCAAAGCTCTTTGCTCTTTTCTCACATATACGAGTAGATAAAGTCGTATGGTTTTTGTACGAAATTTCCATCGTCGAATCATTGGCAAACGTAGATAGAGCGAAGGATCGAGGGGAGGTAAAAAGACGAAAAACTTATTTAAAAAGAAGTTTTGCCCCGAGTCGAGCCTTTTCGTATGTACCCAACTACCCATACATTCAACTTGTATATCTATTTAACGAACTGGAATATTCGATATAACACTATACCAGCGTGAGCTACGAGTACAACATGTCTACGTAGTAACAAAAATGATTACAATTGAAAAGCTCCAAATGCTCCAATACTTCGCTTCTCTCTCGCAATCGTTTTTTACACAATATTATTATGTTTCTCTTTCCATCTCTCCGAATTTGTTACGTACCTATGGGAAGAAGTACGCGACTTAATAACGTGTAATTAATCAGTCGAAGGCGGTAGCAAAATTAACGACGAGTTTTAGACAACATCAATTTTTACGAGCCAAACGCTCGTAAAACCGAACGCGTTCGTGGAGCTCGGCTGCTCCATCGGCAACGTCTTATTGATAAATAACTCAAACTAATGCTGCGAATTTTTTTTCCATATCACATTTTGAAATATTTTTCGCAAGATTTAACTCGATAATGTTCATAAATTCTAAGCTGCTACATTATAAAAGTTACATAATACAGAGAACGTTTTATAGCACCGGCGAAAAAAATTTAATACTATTACAATTAGGAAGTATGAGCGATAAATTTTTCATAGTAGGTACTTTTTAAATGTATTAGCCATTACGATTTAGGTACTAGATTAAACGAAGCTTGTCAATTTTTACTACCTACGTACAATTCGAACAAATATAAATTAGAGTCCGTGCAATTTACATCATCTCACCCGGTTTTAGGTATCTCTGTGGTTTTATTATTGGCGTTTTATAAAAATTAAAAAACAATTCCCCCCTCGCTCACGTTCGGTAAGCGAGCGAAACACTATTCTATTATTTTTCACCGCAGCAGCCAACAAAATACTCTTTAATGTCACCCGGAAAAGAAACTCGAGTTGATAAATTTGCATATTCTTAAGCCGTAAATATGGTTTACGTAGCGTGGCATGGCATGGCATGGCAAGGCGTAAGAATATGCAACCGATGAGATCGCGTTCAATTGGTTTCTCGTCGCCGCGCCAATTTTCTAAAATGAATTAAACGATGTTGAGAGATTAAATGCGGGAGCGAAGGAGGTAATTCTTTGTTTCTCGAGACTCGAAGGATTCTGTAATTAAATGTCTTTAATTGAAAGATACGAGTAAGTACATCATCGAGATATTAATTCGTTTTTATTTGAATTTCCTTCCGACAATTTGTACGTTTAAATCTGTGCAAGCGATAAGTATGTAGGTAGGCACTTTAAATGACCTGCGTGCAGACTTTAAAAAAATAAAAATAAAGAACTAGCGTAGGTATATGCTTTTTTTCAGTGAACGGTGTCCTCTCCCCTCCAATCCCTTCAAAATATAGACATTCCTGTCATCAAGTTGACAGTATCTTTTTTTTAATTTATTAAATAATAGGTAACTAGGTACATGCACCTACCTACGTTAGGGTGGATCGCAGAAAAAAAATGTCGGAGGATTTTCACCAAATTTAGTGTAGACTTTCATTTTGAGTTGAAAGTCATTCAGAACAAAAAATACCAGCTTGAGCAGATTTTCCCCAGGAGAAGAGATACCTACTCATGAGTGCTCAAAAAAAGGACTTTTTCGAAAAAAAAACTTGATTTTTTCGCTCTAGACCCTACCCTGTATGTTTTAGCGAAAAAAGTCTAGTGCTAAAAGATAGTGTTTCAGTCCAAGACCATTCTTAGGTTTCCACTGAGCGGTTGAAAATTTACAAATCCCTTATTTTTGGGTAAATTCGTGTTTTGAAAAATTGTTTTTTTCTCGAATATTAAGTAAGTGCGCGAAAACATTGAAAGATATGATTTCTGAAACTGGGAAAATATTTTGGAATACAGTGATTCCAATTTTTGGGCATCATTGCCAATTTCAAAAAGTCGAGAAAATGACCAAAAATTGGAATTATTGTACTCGTATTTCACGATGTTTCTCCAGTTTCAGAAATCATAAGTATCTTTCAATGTTTTGGCATAATGTACTTACCTATTAATTAGGTAACTTAATACCAAATATTTGTGAAAAAAATATTTTCAAAATACGAATTCATTCAAAAATAAGCGATTTGCAAATTTTCAAATAGGTAGGTAGTCAGTGGAATCACAAAAGTAGTCTTAGATTCTACTGGCGGTAGTCACAAAATCTCAATTAAGTATCACTAATGTTTAATATGTATCTTTTGGAACTGAACCATTTTTCTTAGGTGGTATCATTTTAAAAAACCCTGATTTTTTGTAATGTGCCTCCTACTTAAGACACTGCATGACCCTTCTAAGAACACCTCTGGAGCTAAAATTTTTCCAGGTATAACTTTCAACTGAAAATAAAGGTCTTCACACTGAATTTGATCGAAATCTTTTGAATTTGAATACATAAATATTTTAAAACACTTACTTATTTATCATACAATTTTCAGGATATTTTACAAATTTTGCGATGTTTGAGCAATCTTTGAACATTTTGCCATCGTTTTGAATAAATTTCTGTTTTTTTTCTCAAGATTTTTAATGATTTTTTTACCCATTAAAAAAGTATTTTATAATGTCATATAAACAATTGTTCGAAAAAATAATAATAAATCAACAATACGTTAACTAGAAATTTCCAATTTAATTTACACGGAAAAAAAATGATGGATAATTTTTACTATTTCATACAGTAACCGGATCCCATTCAAAAATATTGCGATTTTTACTATGAGATTAGTAAATTTTACCTAATTCTATAGGTAAAATGTATTTTTTGGCTGAGTAAAAATCACTATTATTTTTGGATTGGATCCGGTTACTATACTGAAATAGTAATTTTTATTGTTTTTTTTTTTCAGTGTAGGTAAATGCTTTTTGAGTTTTGACGCGGATAGGTTTTTTGCATTGGAAGTCTGTCTGAACTTTGTGAGAAGTTCTTTTTGAATATTTTGAATAATTACTCGTACCTATATCTTATTCTGTAATATTTTGTCTGGCCTTAAAAAATTCGAAACAAAGATGCCACGAATTCATGACATCGATCAATTCCCAACATTTCGCGAATCGTTTTGAACCGTACTAGAGCCTCCATTTTGCAAAAATTCCTACTTTTACTTAATTATGCCGAATGAATTGAGCTGTTTGTAGCCTTCAGTATCAGTGTACATTATTAAAAACTTCAGTTAACCAAAAACGTTCCAAGGAAATAGATTCTACGAAAATGGCACTTGATTGATCGAGTAGGTATATCCCAATAATTATACACTCTCGCGCGCATACGTTTCATGGTACATAAATTTCATTCTGACGGATTTTTATCTTATATAATGGTCTTGAACTTGAAGAGATATAGCCATTCCTAAAAGTAAAAATTGAATAATTTTTGATGTGTAACAGGTTTTGTACCTGCTTGGTTTTATTCAAAATTAGTACCTACATTTTACTTCGTGTTTTTTTGTTTTTTGTTTTTGTAGAAAACACATAAAACTTTGATTTATTTTGTAATTCAATTATTTTAGAATTAAGAACCTGCCTAGGTATGTATGTAGTTGCTTGATTTTTTTTTCGAAATTTTCGATTTTTTTGCAGCTGCACTCGTAAGTGCCTATCTTAGGATTTTTTCAAATTGGAAATTGAATTCTCATTTCAATTGCTTTTGTATATACCTTCATTTATTTTATTTTGGTATTTTTCTCCCAGGAAAAAAAGTGCGTAGGTGTACCTACTTATATAAAACAAACGGAAATCACAGCTCTATCATTCAACTGATAAGAGCAATCAACCAACCTACGAAACTTTTTGGAGCCAAGTCTACGGTTAATAGAGAGCTTGATGAACGGTTTTGAAAAAATATATTGTACCTTACACCGTTCGAGGTATGTACCTACTACCTAGTACCTACCTATATTATTCTAACACGAATATGGTTGCCAAAACTAGGCTTATCTCTAATAAATAATGAAGTCTCCTGGTCTGATCGTTAGTCGTTACACTCGTTACCCTTCCCGCTTCGGAACGTAGTGAATTACCTACTGCAGATTGCTGCATATACTTTCTATTTTTTTTTTTTTTTTTTTTAGTGCACTCGACGCAACGAGATAAATGTTTTGTTTATTTATACCCACCGGTACCTACCAACCTATCTATCTTTTATTGATAAATTGATCCGCACGTGTTGAAATTGAGTACATAATGTATAATTTTACAAAATAATTATTCGTCTGGTAGGTACTAGGTACCTGCGTATGATTCAATATTATTATTTATTTTTTTTTACGATTTTAAAATACAATATTTTGTAGGCCGAGATAGATTTCTGGAGGAGAAAATATTCCTCCGCAATTTATAAGTAGATGAGTACCTAGGTATGTGTATGAGTGCCTATATATACCCACTTTTATTCATTACAAAATTTTCATAATGAAAATACTCGGTAATTTTCGTTACTACTGCCTTTCGTACATTGAATTGGGTCGTTTACGTAAATACCAAGGCACTTTATGTTCATATAGCGATAAAATGAAACAATTAGTTGTTAAATTTGAAAACCAGACCGACTCGAATGCACTCGAATGGTATATTTATCGTATTCATTTCATACTCGTATAGTCGTACGTACGTGGGTGTGCCCGGTCATTTTTTTTTCTTTTTCTCTCTAAAACGTATTGTGTACGAGTATCCAAGCTTAATGAACTATGCTGGTCAACAAATTTTAGCGAATAATTCGAAAAGCCGTGTTTTTCTTTGTGTGAATGCTTTTAGCCTCGGTCATTTAACCAATTGGTCATCAGTATGGAGTACCTACATTATCCGCTGTCGTATCAGATCATCCTAGATGGCTTGTTACGACGCAAATACGCCATAATTATCAAAGGTTGCTCGCTTGTCGGCGATGCACTCAAATGTCATACACCTCACTGGAGTTGTTTTTTTCAGCATAGCATACCTAATGTTTTTGATTTGATTGTTATAGGTATACCTATACTAATGTTAAGTGGTCATATTTTTCATCATGTTGTTTCGAATGTTCTTTCGTGGAGTAGGTATAGGTACCTCTACCTACCTACGTAAATATATGAGATTTCATAGACGTCACACGATCCCTTACTCGATATTGTATGTAATGTACTTTCTCTATCTCTTTCAAATAAATAATACGTAACGAGTAAGTAATCTCTTTAAATTCAAACGCTTTCATACTTGAAGGTTTCAATTTCATTCAAAACAATGTAAGACTGAGGTTCCGAGAATTCGTTTGAAAATTTACACAAACCGCATCCACATGAATTTTTATTAGACGTTTTGTATACATGGGTACCGGTGCCAGACTTTATGCTAATATCCTTTGCAAGTTTTGCATTCAAATTGTTATTTTGCCTGCAAAACGTAAAAGATTTCTTTCCTCGAATGCTTAAACAATATAAATAAACTGACCGCTACTTTGAAACGCGATTCTTTGATTTTTCATGGGTGAAAACGTGCGAATTTGTAATTTTATTGAATTCTAACGAGGGAGGTACGTAAGTATCCGAACTCGCACAACAATTTTCAAACCGAATAAAGCTATGTAGATCGAAAGAGCATGTAAAAATATATCATTAACCAAAATTTCTGGTGCCACAGTGCATTTTTTGATTTTTGGTGAATTTTTGAAAATCAAATCGGCGCCAAAAATGAGAAAAAAATCGATATTTTGCCAAAGTTACCTAGAAAACTGGAATTCGTTATACTTATACTATTTTCGAGCCACCAAATTGATTAGGAACGGTTTCGAACCGTGCTTACCGCTCTGAGAAGTTCTGGAGTCTCCAGCACATTTTTTGCTCTCGAAATTTCCACAAAATATCATAAAATGTCATTTGAAAACTATTCATTTCAATCTGCGCTCAAATTTCAACACGCTGAGTCGACTGCATGGAGATGGGTTCAAGTCGTTTTGGAGCCTCCGACGAGTTTATGAAAATTCCAGTTTTCCAAAAAAAAACGCCAACGTATGTTCGCGATTGGTGCTTGTTGACGACCCACTTTATCGAATTACCTATACGCACCATTTTTCCAAAATCGGTGGGTTCCAGTTCGGAATCACATTTTTGCGGGTTACATCCTGTTTGACATGCTGGAGAAAAATATGGTTCCGAACTAATTTCGGAAAAATGGCATGTAATCGGCAATTGTAGCATTTTTTTTAGAAAACTAGGATTTCCAAAAGCTTTATGGAGGCTTCAAAACGACTTGAAACGCCCTCCAATCTACTTAGCATGTTGAAATTAAGGTGCGGAATAAATTTCGGGTTTCCAATGCATTTGGTGAAATTTTGTGGGAACTTCGTGCGTATTGCAAAAGTCTGCGGAAGGCTCCAGAACTGCTCAAAACGGTTCGAAACCGTTTCCGATCGATTTGGTGGTTTGAAAATGAGTCAATTTTGGTAAAATTTTGATTTTTTTAAAAATTCACCGAAAATCAGAAATTGCACTCGGTAACTGAAATTGTGGAGCGGATTGATCAGAAACGACTGTGTAGATACGACGAAACATTTGAGAAGCTGTGTTCAAAACATTTATCCCGTACGGAAAAAAACCATGGTTGACTATGAAGAAAAACTGCTATAGTCAACTATAGTATTTTCGCGACTATAGTTACTATAGTATATCATAGTATAGTATAGTATAGTGTAGTACCAAAATTTTAGGTAAAAAATTGTGTAAAAACACTGACAATGGATTGTCCATTGATAAATTGTGTATTTTCAGGCATTGTAAGGTGATAAAATTTTCAAAAAAAGTGAAAAAAATTTCAAAAATTTTTCGGCACCGGCGGGGCTCGATCCCTCGACCCGTGAGTCATGTTACCTGCATGCTTACAATCCATCCACCTAACCCACTCGGCCACCTCGTTGCTTATGAGGATAGGGTTTATTTGTGCATATATTCTATATTTCTAGGTCTGGAACTCTGGACTTATAAATTTTTCAACTTTTTGTTTTTTTTTTTTTTTTTTTTTTTTTTTAAATGTTACATCGTATAGGTGTTTTTGAAAATTGATTAACATTATTTTGAACAGCAATGATGAATATTTTTAGATAAATTAATAAATGAAGAGTGATATTCCAAAACTCGCTTTGTCCATTTTTATCAAAGTTGGGTTTTTAGCGGTACCTGGTAGATGAAGTATTAACTCACATTCTTACATCATCAACCTACCAAAATGAGGTGTTAAACTCACCTAAACAGCCAATTCACTAAAAATTCAAAAAAAAAAATAATGTTCAAAAACGCGCTTTGTCCATTTTTATTGAAATTTTTTTCAGCAGTATTTAGTGGATGAAGTGTATACCTACACTCCTACATCATAAATCCACCCAAATAAAGTGCTAAACTCCCCTAAAAAGCCAATTTACCCGTTTAAAGGGAAACTGTTTTTCCTCTTTCCTGAAAAGTTGTGAAAATGGACAAAGCGAGTTTTGGAATATCACTCTTCAAATGATTTATTTGGGTATTATGAATAAAAAAAAACTAAGCTAAAATTTTTTTATACTTAAAGTGTGATGATTTTTTTAAAAATTAATTTCTTTTTTGCCGAAATCCCGTACGGAAAAATACTATGGTTAACTATAGTATTTTCGCGAACTATAGTTGACTATAGTAACCATAAATTTTTTTTCAATATTTTGGGCAATTTATTGGCTTACAATGCCTGAAAACACACAATTTATCAGTCCAATGATAAATTGTGTGTTTTCAGGAATTAAAAGCCAATAAATTGTCCAAAATATTGAAAAAAAAACTTATGGTTACTATAGTCAACTATAGTTCGCGAAAATACTATAGTTAACCATAGTATTTTTCCGTACGGGATACCCGCTGAAAATTTTTAATATTTTCATTTTCATCTTCAAAATTTTCTACAGGTTTATGGTGCAAAGTCCTTTAAAAATACACAAAAAACGATCTGAATTTGGATATAAAATGTGTGTTAATTGATTTTTTCCCCCCATAAATTACGTCATATTCTCATGTCATCAAATAAAACAAATAAAAAACGTGTTTCTCTTTGAATTTTTTTTTTAGTGAATTTTCAATGTGATTTTTACAAAATTTTTGCAAAATTTTTGTTTTATAGGTAGTATTATATTGGTTGACTACAAAAATTTTCATAGTTATCATAGTTTACTACAAAAATTTTTATAGTTAGTATTGTTGACTATGAAAATTTTTGTAGTTACTATAGTTGACCATGAAAATTTTCAAAGTTACTATAGTTGACTGTAATTTACTACGTTGACTACAAAAATTTATCATGGTAACTATAGTTGACCATGAAAATTTTCAAAGTTACTATAGTGGACTATGACTTACTGTAGTTGACTACAAAAATTTCCATAGTAGCTATAGTTGACTTTAGTCAACCATGGTTTTTTTCCGTACGGGATATTTATAAACTTATCTCGTTTGGCGCCATAGATAGGTCTTATCGTGATCAGCACACCTCAAATCGTCAAGAAAACCCACCCCCACCCAAATCCTCAACCATCATGAATCATGACAATTACAATACCTGACCTTTTCTCGGTAAAAAACGAATTCGAAACGGCCTTTTAAACTCGTTTTTGAAAGGAATAAAATAGACAGTCAACTTTGAGTTGGCGTTGAAAAAACCACCTGTTTGCCCAGCTCTGGTGACAATATACTCAAATCCTTTTGTTAATAACAGGAACGTCGAAAATATGGCGATTCGAAATTTTACAATTTAACCCTTCATATCGGATGAAATTACTACGTATAAAGCAGCTTCGCTTATAGTATTAGTTTTCATCTGGAGTATTAATTATAAGACGGTGATAATTTTCCACGAAACAATCGTATCCTTACAATTAGCAAAAATTTGTTTCGCCGCAATTAACGTCAACGTGCGTCATCAAATTACACACCGTCGAATCGAAATTTACCGAAATAGTTTCATTTTACTTCAACACCTACAAGCAAAACGTGGTGTAAGATCTGACCGCAAAGACGCAAGTTTTGATTAAGATTTGAGAAACTCGATATTTCTATCTGCACGCAAAATATGGGACCAAAATCTTGTTCGCTTTGTATTTAGAGATGTTGATTGGGAATCTTCGAAGGTGGAATTATCTTTGACAGGTTTAATATAACTGGTAGAATAACAGTATCGGATTTAAAACCTTATGAATAGCTTGTTGAGAAACAACAACTCAGTACATATAGCGAGGACTTGGATATACTTACGTCATTGTTGGTGCCTCGTCGTAAAATTACGAAATTTATATGAAATTTGATTTTACTCGTAATTAAACCATCATAGATTCAGATGGTGGATTAGATTTCTAACACCAGAACGTAATATTGGACCAATTATTTTATGTAGGTAGATATAGGTAGGTAGAGGTACCCTACATTGAAAAAAATCATCTAGTTTTTCTACAGTTAGGAATCCGAAGTGGATCGATGAGGAAAGGGCTACCTATATGATCTCGTATATCGAGTAATGTAGTAAGTACATATATCTACACGTAAGAATGATGGTATAATACTCGCTGGTGGAAAATGACGCGTAAAAGACTGCCAATATGAAGTAGCATTAAAAAACTAAGCGCAGATATTGATAACATAAAGAGTCTCGTATATCAAGGGCCGGAATACTTCAATAAACGCTTACAGGAAATGAAAAGAAAAACTATATAACTACGCTATAGAGATACGTACTCGTACCTATATATCTAGAGCAGGTATATGGGTTGTAGGTAGGGGTACACGATGTTTGAAAGCGATACGAACTAGTTATGCGAAGTGCTAGAGAACGCAGGAAGAAAAAGAAACGTCGTCGCGGGCGAAGGTTGACGACAGAAAGGTGATCGTCTTGCAAAATGAATTCAAATTTCACACTCGTCATATATATTGTACTTCGGAAAAAGAAGCAAAGAAACACGAAACCGTTGACGAGAAATTTTTACATTTCTTCGAGGATGGTATGAAGAGAAAAAAGACGAGAAAACCGAGTCGACGAAATACTCGCGATAAAATTAATTGTTCGAAAAAATTTCCCTCGGGAAAGTTCCAGCAATCGTGTTAAATAAATGAGTAAGCTCGAGCTGAAGTGAAGAAAAAAATACTTCGCACCATGAAAGCGATATTTAAAAATGAATCATACTAGAAGATCATTTTTCTTGATTTTTGTATTCGAGTGAAAAATTCGTCAAGTCTGCAGACGAATTTCTCGCTTTTCTGTAATCGCCTCGTCAACACTTCGGTACACCTATTCCGATATAGGTATATCGTGTTTTGTCAGACGCGAAATGAAGACTTAGTAGAGGTACTTATATTATTTTTTTCCATAATACGATACCACGTACCACGTTAACACTTTCTACGCTCAAATAATGTCGTATTTCCGTGTATTTAACACGATAGCCGGAATTAGAATGAATTACATATCGCATGTGATGGTGATGTCGGTTCCTCGAATGCCGTCTTTCGTTGTAAACATTTTTCATTCAATTTAAGTATACGCTTCGAGTCGTTAAATTGAACGAGATGGCCAAAAAGGGTGCTGGAATTTTATCTTCAAGAAAATTCGCGAGTTGTTGTGTTTTAACAAGAGCACCGTGCCTTGAAACGGACATTTAAAAATCGACAGAATATCCAAAGATGCGACTCCATGCCAGATTTCAAATTAATTTTCTTTTAATTTTTGAAAATTCTTTGGCTTATAAAATTGAGGAAGAAAGTTGACATTAAGTTGATATACCAGTAGGTACCCGTAAGGTTTAAAGTTCATGAAATGGGCAAAAATTAAATACATAATATCTGTACTAAAACCGTATTTGGAGAACCACGTTCGAGACGACTACAAGAAATAGGTATCCATTGAGCAATTTCGATCGAAAACAAAATCAGTTTTATATTGAGAATAATCCCGTGATTGTTGTTGAATCTAAGTAAGTGGCCAATTTTGCATCCAATGATTTATAATTTTCGTAAAAAAATAGGCGAGGAGATTCGTAGGCGGATAGATATTCAATTACTCACTCAACACGCCTCACAAAACCCACTCAAAAGTGGAACATGAAACATTGTTTTTTTGTTTTAACAACCTTCTCTTTCATTCTTGCCATAAACTTAATTATTCGTCAAATATTAATATTTTTAAATTAAACGTTCGATGGAAGAGCTAACAGTGGCGTGAAAATTAAATTTTCTCGTAACTGATCCAAAAAAAACTCGAGTCGTAAATTTTAAATTAAAATGTACCCGCCGTGTAAACGTGCGAAAGTTAATCAACAATTAAACGAAATATTTGAAGAAAATTACAAAAAAAAATCATATTATTTCTAATAAGTCAGATGGCTAATTTTCATCAACTGAGGAGGTGGATAGCAAAACGCAATAACTCCAAAATTACGAAAATTGAGTTTGATATCTATCCTTATGTAAAATTGAACGGGGAATCCATTCCCGGTGTCAGATTTTGTCCATCAGTTGAATATCATAGCGCAATCGAGGAAAACAAGTCTGATTTTAGAGCTAAATGCATTAAAAAATGAGATTTTGTTTGCAAAACGCAATAACTCCACTACTTTTTATACATTTCAGTTGCGCAGATGTGGTAACACTGTTTTTTTTTCATCTGATGGGTACTGTTCAAATAAAAAATACGTTTTTTTGCAGAAAAACATCAAAAAAAAATTTGCGTTCAAAACGCAATAACTTTTTTTTCTTTTCCTCACTGTGCTTACCCAGGTGACCGAAATTTTGAAATTGAGTGGAAATTTTATTTGTGGCACCTTCCCCTTTCATTTGACACCAATTTCGGAACTCGACCCCCCACCCTTCCCCTCCTGACAATTTTTCCTAATTTCCCAAAAAAAAACAAAAATGGAGTTATTGCGTTTTGCTATCCACCTCCTCAACTGTGTCGTCCAACGGAAGGTAGGTATACTATACCTAGAATCTACCTAGTACCTACCTAGTACCTACTCGTACTGCCTGTAAATATGTAATTACAATGCAATAGACCAGTTTTAATATCGCTTGATACGGTCAACTATCTTCTATCGCAATGAAAACTCGAGAATTTTTTTAATCTTGTTAATTGAATATCGTGCTTTGTTGAGTAAAAATAAACAACGTGACTACTTCCTACGGGAAAAAAGTATTAGGTCGCGAAATCCATTATTTTGGCGGGTAATAAATGTTCATTTTTTGCGACGAATTATAATTTCGTGTTGTAATTTTCAAAACGAGCGAGTAATTTCCAAACGAGTTTATTCTTTTGAATTTTCATGAATTTCAATTTAAATTTGAATAAAAATACGCTGTACAGGTAATTCGTTCAAAGTTTGCCTATTTATGTACCTATTTATAGCGAGTGTAACGTGATTTTTGAAACAGGTTCAATTCTTTTTAATTTAATTACACGTTTTAATAATCAAATTCAAAAATAAAAAATAGGTAGGTACGTTTCTAAATTAAATATGTACTTATAAGGGCAGTATTCATAGACGTTATTCAAGTTTTCTCGTAAACGAGTAAAAATTTCATATTTTTAAAATGATAAATCGATACTTCGGAGTCTAATCTCTCAATCTATTAAAACATAACAATTTTTTCAAAAATTCAATTGCGCCTGGAAAAATGCTCCAAATTCATCACTTAGCCAAGTGATCCAAAATCTATGAATATACCCCGCCCTTTGTTGTCTAAATAACACCAATTGGGCAGCACTGTAACTCTCTACACGCCAAGAAATCAAGTTTAAGGACCATCAAAATAATCGTGAATACGTTTTTCTCGCTTGGGACACCAACTGAGAGCACTGGTGAGGAAAGATAGGAGGCCAGAATGAGACGGGTCGAAAAAATCAGGCCATAAGCGCTTTTGAAATCACGAATACCATTTTGTTAATCACGACATTTTGTCTTTTCTTTTGAAACAGTGGGATCTAAAAAATAAGGCCATAATTGTGCACAGTACTTTCGGAAACATTACTTGATAGGTAGGTAATTAGGTATGTCGCATGATTTTGATATTTTTTTCTATCTTGCTTCAAAATTGGGAGAGGGGCCCCTTTTACGTTGAAAGTGCCCATTTTAAATCTTCGACATAATTCAAACCAGTGATTGTCGATCAAAATGTTACTCGTCCAGCATGACTGTGAGGTAAATTGTTTTACGCACGCGAACCGTAATGTTTCAAAGGTGTTAATAGAATTGCATAACCAGTTTGCCGTAAATACGCGAGCTCATTCTTCATGATTGACTTATTCCTTATTAAACTTGAACTTAAAATAAAGTCTGGTATTAATTTCTGATTTTGTTCATTTTTTTTTTTTTTTTTTAATGATTCTGTTTGATGGCTGATTGAAGTAGGTAATTGCCATCATTTCCATCCCAATACTCCAGTAAGCTCAAGCATTTGCAATTTTCAATTTCAACTGCTTTTTGCTGGCTCATATCTCGAGACTGGTTGAACTTGAAGAAAAATCTACTCAGGGTGTCCCAATGAGAGTAAGTACGTAGGTAATAGATTATAAATTAAAATGTGAGAAGTTTAAAACTGGATTGAATTTTAACAAAAAAAAAATCAATAAATTGAAAAGTGAAACGAAGTGAGCATATTGATTGTTACTAATTCAGAGGCTCTGAGTTCAAAGATACGTAAGATCTTTTTCTCATACGACACCCAACATCTTGATAATTTTACCTAGTTCAATTTTTTCCTGTTCATTTTCATCAAATGTGAAATTAGCTGATTACTTTCCAATTTGGAAAATGAGACCCACTGAGCAGAACTACATAAATTGAAGATTTCGAATTTTACTGAATAAATTTCAATATTTGACGTAGGTATTTCGATTTGATATTAGTTTAGACATGTAAAGGGAATCAGGGATTCCCAAAATGGTTGTCGATCTGGTCCACATTCAGGCTAAGCAGGTAATTTAATTAGGGTTAGTAGTTCGGTGTCTTTCATGATGAGCAAAAAAATGTAGACAAAAATTCACGTTTTTATGTGAGAAAAATCGAAAAATAAAATATTTCTTTGAATTTTCGAAAGTCTTGCCCCAACATGAAAAAATTTCAAAAAGCATAATATGTTGTAGTTCATCCAAATGTAAATACATACGAGATACACAATACATATTTTTTGTGATATGAGTGATAACTAAAGCGATCCAAAAAGTTTTGTCCCGCGACTTTTCTACATAACTACTAGTTAATTTGTAATTGTATAGAGTTGAAATTCATTAGCTACTAAAACATCGAATACTCGATTGATTTCAACTTGTTTGCGATAATACAGTCTTTCTTCTGTTCTTTTCACCCTTTTTACCATCGATATAAGGTAGGTATATAAGGTAGGTAAGTACATGGGCCCTACAATATTCATTAAATTTAATCGAACAGTTTTCAGAAAATTTAAACATACGATACGCATGAGGGGGTAAACACAGCGAAATAACTCGCAAAAATGTAATACATTTCGAACACCTCCGCACCTATGTCTAAATTTAGACAATCAAAGTATCTGCTGAAAATTCATTCGTTTCTTTGGAAAATACGTCGGAAAAATTCCAAAAATACATAATCCGCGATGAAAATATTTTTCTCGTCAAAAACCATACCACCTACGTTTACACTTCGGTACAGCTAAATCCGCGAAAAAACACAGTTCACCCAGGCTTCGAGTCGAGAAAAAAAAACACGAGGAAAAGAGGTCAACAACTTAGTACGAATTGTGCGCCGCATCGACTCTTATTTCCCGATAAATTTCCAAATCCCCATTTGGCTTTAAAACCGCCAACATTCTTCATAACAATGGAGAAAAGGAAGAGGAAAAAAACCAGCCCGACGTAGCAGACGCGTAGACTATACGTTAAGTATAAGCGTATACAATTGATCAGCAGTATCTCGGATCGTTAGCGGGATACTCGTATTATGGTTTATCATATCGTTACACGAGACCACAGAGGTTGAGGGATAGGCAAAAAGGGCGAGGAGGTGGTCAGAATACATCTAATTAATTTTCCAGGTCAATGAAAATACGTACGCTGGCATGTAAGGCCTAACCTACCTACCATCCGAGTACCTATCCATCTCTATACGTAAAGTACATATATAATAATTCTGTTGATAAAGAAATAACGAGAAAGCACGTGATCCTGGTACAATGTTGAATCGAGCTACACCGGATACAGTTATAGGTAGTAGGTACATATAGTACGTATGTATAATACAGAAATACGAGTACGAGTATCTACACAAACACGCTCCGCATACTCTTCTACGTGTAGCTTTTCGCAAAAAGTCGAACAAAATTTCAAAATATAGTGAAAACTTGGAAAGGTACACGCGGACGCCAATAAATGAGAGTTTTATCACTAAATTAGACGGATAAAAGACAGCCGGGGAAAAGGGGTGAATATCAAACCGATAACGTTTATATTTCCCGTAGGAGTCAGACCGTATGTGGACTGAGGAAGAGGTGAAGTAACAACAGCAGTAGGTAAGTAATAATATACCGCAAAGGCGGCGTGAGAACGAGGTAAAAGGTTTGAATTACAACGTGACTGTGATAGACTTTTATTATTTATCAAAGATAAGCGTAAGCCGGCTTTTTCGGCCATGCCACAGTCGTAATATCACGTTGACTTGGGAATAGGTAGAGGTATACCATACTACGATATGCGAAGCTTCATTCGGATGAGATTTTCAATTTTATACCGCGGTCGCGTATAATATACGACTATACGTATTAAAAATATATAATTATTTAAATCAAATTAATATTGTTATAATAATTTAAAAAATTTACGTACATTTTATTTACAGATGACTTTTTAGTTAGAGGTTCAGTAAGAAGATATCATCAGCTCACTAAAACCAAGTTATCATCAAATTATTTAATACACAAATTGTGTCGATATATGAAACTCGCGATATATGTATAGATGACGAGCTTACCCAAATTGCAAAAAAAAAAAAAAAAAAAAAAAAAAAGATGGGTAAGATAAGCACCCAAAAATGAGTAGAACAATACTACTGCACTCGAAAAAGAAAAAAAAAGATCGCAGTCATATAAAAAAAAAAAAAAAATTAGAAAAAAATTGGATATCACACCGTATCACAATGAACAGCCAATATTCTAGTTGGCCTTAAGTTACGTGTAAGCATCGCGATAAATAAATCGCATACGTGTATCGCACGGCATACGTAGAGAGATACGATAAGGGTGCAGTTTTTTGCTTTTTTTTCAGCACGGCGCTTTTTTGGTGCCGATGCAAAAACAACGTTGGCGCGTAAATAGGGCAATCTACAACTGCAGAGAAGTTAGCAGCATCGCCTTTCGCAACTCGAACCGAGAACTCGGCGTTGCGATGAAAATCAGATGTTCGTTCAGTTTTGTAGCCTTGTTTGGGTGGGGTTAAAAAGATGATACCCCTGAAAGAAAAACGTAGTACTGGGCGTGCCGGGTGCCGCATTTTCCGCCAAGATTTTCCTCCGCACGTTGAGCAGAGTAACGCTGGAGTCGCGGAGTAGTAACCATGACGACTGGTGTTGTACAGCGCGCTATGAGCGCGAGAGAGAGAGAGTGACAGCGCGCGACGGAGGCAGTAGCTCGTGCCCGAAGTTTTTGGCCCTGTGTGTAATACACGCAATCAATACAATTAGTTAACGCCGAAATGTACCTTTTTTCTTCTTTTTTTTTCTCTCGTTGTCTCTCTCGCTCTTGTTTTGGAGAAGAAAAAAAGAGCTGCTCGTACACTCTGGATATTCGCCAAGTATTTTTCGTTTTATAAGAATGTTGCCCTTTGCCTCGTACATAGAACGTCCACGAGATGACCCGGCGCGGGCGGCGCAGCACCCTCAATCGCAGCCACCGTCGCGTTGCTGTCTATCGTTTTAATGTAATTGATGTTTACTTTTAAACGATCCGAACACATTGTACGGCTTCGCGCTCGCAATTCACATGCCTCTCGGCCAAATGACAGAGCGTGCATTTGGCGCGAGTTTTCTGGCCTGCCTCGATTCAGAATCAGAATTTAGGAAAGCTCCGTGCTTTAGCACCGGGTCCGTGCGTCGCGTACCGTACGCGACACGCGGTGCGTGTGTACTGTGTACGTAGAGTAGTGCTCCGGACCGGCGCGGCGACGGCGGCAGCAGCGGCGTGCGAAACGTTAGCCGGGTGCATACGGCTAGCGTGCCAGCGTGGTAAGTATGGTATCGAGATCTGGCGGTGTGCAGTGTCTGTGACTCACGTCAGTGTGCTGTACAGTGTAGTAACGCGTATAGTAGGTAGTATACTCATCCGTGTACCGGCACAGGCATGGCACCGCATCATCTGCTCTACACCTACTACAGCCCTCGCAAAAGGCAAAGGCGCTCGTTCGCCCGCTATCTCACAGAGCTCATTGTAGCCGGCTAATGTTAATGGCTTTTCTGCGCTAGACGCACGTGATATGACGCAAAATCCGCGTGTACTTTGTAGTTTGTACTCTACCCAGTCCCGCGGTATCCTGCTCGGCATCTTGTCTCTTTTCACTCATATTGCGGAGCCGGCTCGTGAGAGCCACAACAATGATTTATACTATTACTTGTGCTCTACTATTTAGGTGTATACGGCGAGTAGGTATTCCACGACATCGTTCGGTTCTACCTTTTCCGTCATAAACATCAGATTATAAAATGCGATAATGGTTGTGCAAAAACTAGCCTGGTGCAGTGTGCATGTTCCAAGCATACGTATATCGTGCACTAAAACTGTGCCAATAATTTTAGCAATATATTTCTTACGTTTAAGACATTTATACAATTTAAAGGTCGAGAAATCGTATAATCCGTATGTACCATGTATTGTTACATACTACGTATATCGTCGGTTAGAATGATATACGGGCATCGCATACTCTAACTCCATCCAGAGAAAATTGCATTTTTACCCTATTCTTTGATTTTTTCCTCCGATATTTATTCGCAGAACAGTCTGGATTGTGTAGTGTAACTTCGAACAGGGTGTTTCAAAGTGGAATCTGTGACACCACTGAAACCAACATCTAAATCACAAAAACGAAATCAAACTCGAATCTTTAGCTGTTTTATTTTCATCAAAAATCAACGATTAAAATAAGATTTGCCGAAAGAAGAACTCAAGTACCTATACTTACGTCAATACATTTGGTACATAATAGAGCAATATTGGGGACTGATGCAGTGAGAACCTTATGTTCAAGAATTTTACATTTTTATTTTTTTTTCAATCGTGGTAAATTTTTTAAATTATGCTACGCTCTTAATAAGACCTTTTTCTCCTCAATCTTCAAAAAAAAAAAAATGTCATGCTTACTAACTCAAAATGTGATATACGAATTACGCGGGAAATAGTGTATACCAAGTATTTAATTCATCCATTTTTCATTTTAACCGGCGTTTGGTGGCATAGCAAACCATATTGAATTTGGTACCAACGTGTAGATCTCGCCGAGACGAACACAACGCGCTACCTACAAGCCCCTCTATCTATTCATGGAAAGAAACTACGAGCGTCTAAAGTATACCAAATGAGCAAAAAATGAAAACTTGTCAAAATGAAAAATTCGACCTGGGGAGCTTGTAGAGCATTCTTTTAGCTAAAAATTGCAATTTTTGGCATTGGCCTACCTTCATTTTTGAAGAATTTATGCAACTTTGAAGTTTTGAAACAGATCAATTTGAGTAAAATTTCCCAAAAAAAAATTTCATCAAATTTTACTCAAATTGATCTGTTTCAAAACTTCAAAGTTGCATAAATTCTTCAAAAATGAAGGTAGGCCAATGCCAAAAATTACAATTTTTAGCTAAAAGAATGCTCTACAAGCTCCCCAGGTCGAATTTTTCATTTTGACAAGTTTTCATTTTTTGCTCATTTGGTATACTTTAGACGCTCGTAGTTTCTTTCCATGAATAGATAGAGGGGCTTGTAGGTAGCGCGTTGTGTTCGTCTCGGCGAGATCTACACGTTGGTACCAAATTCAATATGGTTTGCTATGCCACCAAACGCCGGTTAAAGAGCAAACATCACAAAAACACCGTCTACACTCCTCTCGTTTTTTGGTTTTTTATAATTTATTTATTATATATTACTAATAGGGATCACAAATGAATAGGATCAAGGCATGTGTAAGTATGTCCATTTGGATGGGTAGTTTTTCAATTTTTTTCAAGTTTGATGGGCTAACAACTAACAAGAAATTACGTACCTATAAGCTCAACAAAACTTACGCAACAATATTTAACCTTTAAAAGAAAATTATTTTTAAGAAATATTTTAGGATTGTAACATTAAATTAATCAAAATTAAAGTATAGGAATTTGATTTCTTTAATTGACAAAAATTTTCAAACAATAAAAACACCCAAGTACCATCTTACCTATTATGCGATTACATGAAATCCAAATCAAGTCTATGACTGCGCAAAAATAAATTCACATAATTTTCCAAACGGCAAAGAAAAAAAGACTGCAATATGACATCGCGATTTTTCCCCGAAGCTCATCGTGTACAATCTGAAAAAAAGAAAAATGCGAGGATACGAGTCAGTAAAAAAAAAAGAAGAGTTTTTTGTTCTTTTCGTTATTGTAACAAACGTGCAGATTTTTTTTTAACTTCTACTCTTAATGGGTAATTTTATAATATTTCTTGTTTGGAAGTACCACTTCATTTCTCAAGTTAGTTACTTTTCTGTTTCGCATACATTTCTACCAAACCACTTCGCATATATGTAGTAGTACCTAGTGTTTTTTCCACATTTCAAGTACAATATATGTAGGTAGTGGAATAAAAAAATAAATTCAATTCGAATTCAAAATGTACGTTAAACGGTAATAAGTACGTAGGTGTATCCGTAAGCTTACATCGTTTCTCGTCTCGCTATTTCCATTCATTTGAACCGTCATGAAACCCGTATCACTCGATGTTGACATTTCACATCAAACGGTATTAAGTTCCCATTCCCAATCGCATCATCATTCAAAGCCCAAATAACTACGTTCAACAATCAGCCAACATTTTACTCGTTATGCTCAGCTAGCATATAAATCCATGCTTTTTTTCTCCCTTTCACCCTGTTAAACACAATACCTACAAAACGTAAACAAGACAACCACCAGTTGACGAGCGTACTTCGTTCCGTCTCATTAAAGTCGTATCGCTGTTGCTTTAATCGGATCGGTTAAGGGAAGGTTAATAATCATCACAGTTTTTTGAACCAATTTTAAAAACAAAAATTATAAAATGTTTATTTCACCTTAATTCATTTTAGAGCAATACGTATTATACATACATAAAGTACATTGATAGCCGCATCGCTAATTTGCGTCAATTTTTTACATTTCGTTAACTTAAATGAATAAATTCAAAAAAAAACAATTACTTATACAAATATAACAAAAAAAAATGAAAAAAAAACAATCCAAATACATTATTGATATTAATTTAAAAAATTTACTCGCGAAACATTATGTACGTTTTTTCAATCAACATTTCCGGGAAAAAATCTAATAGGTGCACAACAATAAATAGAACACAAAAAAAGAAACATAAATTAAGAGAAAATGAAAGAAAAAAATTTCAACACGTATAATGTTGTTGACATTTCTTTTTAAGAAACTTTTGAGAAATTCCAATTTAAAAAACGCTTTACCATACTTAAAAGATTGAAACTTACATAAAGCTTCTCAATTTCTGAAAAAAATGGGAATAGAAGAGAAAAGAACGCATAAGGAAACAATCACGACGAAAAAATATATAACACAGATTAGTCATATAATTCGCTCACTTGTACAAAGAGAACAAAATCTTTTATCGAACAGCGGCGTTTATATAGTTTTTTCAATTCCTACAACGAACAATACAAACATTTTAGTTCTTATTTTCTATCATCAAAAAGAGACAAATGGAGGACATTTTTTTAATAAAAAAAAAACTGACCCCTATTACGCCGCGTTGAATTCAAAAATTCAGCTATTAAAAACTCGATGGTATATAGATATATTTTTTTTTTCAAAAAAGAAACTACCTACAAAATAATGTTTCTACACTAACAACAATACAGAGAATTTCGAGAGTTTGAAAAACGGAAATTCGTGTTCGTGTTCTATGATACCAAAAAAAAAAAAAAAAAAAAAAAAAAAAAAAAAAAAAATGGGAGAAACTGAAGGGAAACATGGAAAAAGAGCATATACACAAATACATCTACATATTCACTCCTAGCGTAAAGCAACGGTAGTTTTGAATTACGGAACAAAACAACGAATATCTTTAGAACAGTAATGTACTCATTCCCCCCATTTCACTTTGTTCTTTCACAAATATTTCGAAATACTGGTATATAATAGTTACAGCTAGTAAAATTCCGGTTCCTGATCCGATGGCGCCCATAAAATCGGCCAATACCGATAATGCTCCAATACATAAACCTCCGAAAGCAGCCGCCGTCGGTACATAGCGATTCAACTCGTGAATCATCGAATTATCTCTATGACCGCACATAACCATTTGTTGTTCTTTTAGTTGTTTGGCGACCTAAAAAAAATGATAGAAAGTCGAATAAATTAACATAAAATAATAATGAAGAACTCGTGGAAAATAGACGGGCGAAATATATTTTTGAGGGAAGGAATGTAATATAATTTCAAAAAAAAAAAAAAAAAATTAATTTCCAGATGAATTGAAGGGAAAAAATGATGATAGATTTTCAAATTCTTAGGATCAAAACCATGAAACATCGTAACAATTATAATTCTATCTTCATTTTCTGTTCATTTAAGGATATTTTATTTTTTTCAAAACCGCCAAGTTTCAAATAAGTACATGCATACTATTAATACATGTATCGAACTCACATCTTTCGCTGACGATCCGCTAACGTCGATCCAAGTTTTCGAGAAAAACGCACAAGATCCGAGCATGAAAATGATGTATAAAATGGCGTGGATTGGATCTTCCAATATATGGCCCAAATTCTCAGGAGGAGACAAGTAATAACATAAGCCACCGACTGGATACGCTCTAGCCGGGCCACCGCCTCCAACATCAGCCCAAACACCCAACAAATTAACTAAAAAGTTTCCTTGGAATTTCACAGCTAACATCTGAAATTAAATGTCCAGGATTACTAATACAAAACGTGGCGCCTTGAAAAAAAAAATAGATAAATTTCAAAATAAGTCGGATATTTACTTGAGAAATAACGTATAAATTAGAAACTAAAGCTGACTGTAAGATTATGGGAATATTCGATGTGTAGAATAATTTAATGGGATAACTGCTATGCTGACCTCTGTATCTAGCAGATTTGATGGGTAAATCTACTCTAAAACCCTGTAGGTACATAAAAATTGATATTACTTCAAGTTCGTAATCATTGTCGAAAAAATGATAAAAATATGACTAATTACTTGGAAGTAGATAACGACGGCGAACACTAGTACAGTAGCCAATAAATTCATCAAATTGGGTAAATTCTGTCGGTAGAAAGCTTCGCGTAATGCTCTAACTTTATCTTGTCTCGTGGCTAACAAATGGAATAAAGCGATCACAGCCCCTTCGAATTCAGTGCCGCGACCTATGATATCGAGTACATAAAACATCGAGTTAATCGTAATATAAATATAATACATTTTTATGAATTATATTCGCGCAAGGCGCAAATACTCACCGGTATTCATAGTAGCAGGACTGAAAGCTTTCCATACAATAGTTTCGCAAATATTAGTAGCAATGAAAAGAGAAATACCAGATCCCAAGCCATATCCTTTTTGTAATAATTCATCCAGAAGCAAAACGATCAATCCGGCGACGAATAATTGAATAATGATCAATAAACACACACCAGCTCCGATCTCTGACGGGTCTCCGTACATACCGGTCATTACGTACACAATAGCTTGACCGACGGTAATAACCATACCGAAGACTATAAAACAGTCCGAGTTAAAAGATGCCTGTTGTTTAATTAAATGCAAATCCTAGAATACTTACTTACGTTTTTGGGCTCCATTGAAAAGTGCTCTATCTTTGGGTGTATCACCTACTTCGATAATTTTAGCTCCGGCCAACAACTGCATAATAAGTCCGGAGGTAACGATCGGTGATATACCTAATTCCATCAATGTACCTCGATTCGAGGCTAAAATCACCCGAATCCAGTAAAACGGATCGGCCGAGTCTGATGACATGATACCAAATAGCGGAATCTGTGAAACAAAACTCAAATCAATACAATACTTTTTCAAAATAAACATCGATTTTTGATCGGATACTTACTTGACAACATACTAAGAAAATAAATAAAGTAATAGCTGTCCATAGTACTTTCTCACGGAACTGAATCTATCGAACAAATCAAAAAGTAAGCATAATGTACGTCACCAAAATTTACGTATACTACGTACATTAGGAGATGAAGTATCTTACTTTACGTTCCGGTTTTGCAATTTCAGGCAGTATGCTACAAAAAGGCTTAATAATTTCCAGGAACTTGACTGAAAAGAAAAAAATCAAACTTGAACTTAAAACATTGATAACATCAAAATTAATGTTAAGACTGCAAATGCCACATAGATCAATCACCTCTTCAGAATATGATAAAATTCGGAAAGATTGATTAGGAGAAACTGAAAGGGAGTAAATTTAAAGAGAAACGCGTAATTTTAGGACACATAATTAAGTATTGAATACGAAAGGATCGAGATGTAGTTCGTTACATTTACATAGTACTTATTCTTTGAAGCCGAACAATACGAATATAAGAATACTTACACCCCATGATTCTTAATAATTAATAAATCACTTATTAATAAACTGATAAAAATTATTCACAATTCATAAAATAACGTTATGATCATTGAAACTACAGTAAAGCTATACAGTACTGCATCGGATCAAGAAGTTTCACGCAAGCAACTTCAGCTATGAAAAATTGAAAATGTTCACGCAGCATACGTGATTACTTCATTCGGAAACAACGAAGCAAAACATGTACATTATCAGAGAAAAACTCGAGCACAAGAATGAACACGACATCACAACGTCACACATTTTGTTACTGTTCTGTTCGGCCGCGCGCAGCGGTAATAAATAAATGAACAAAATAGGAATCCTACACGATTACCTACAAAACACGAATTAAAGAATGAATGAATGACCAAGACCGAAGACGACATTCAAAATTCAGGCAATTCCGCAGTCAGCAGTCCATAAAGGATAATTTTTCATGTACATAGACATACATACTTACCTTACCTGGAGGCTAGAATTGCCCCTAGTCCTTCAACCTTTTAAAATTTTAATTAAATATTAAATAATGTCATCGACTACGACTAATAATCAATTTTTCTGCGCCAGAACTAAAATATGGTACTCAGAGTCAGAGGGGGTGCGTAAAGGTTGTAGGTATCATTAATTTCGCATTTTGGGCATATTGCCTATTTTTTTATTTTATGGGGCAAAAATTTTATAAAAATTAAAAAATGCGTAGGTAATTTCCACATTATATTATTAGTGCGGCATATGACAATAGGAGTTATTGCAACCCCCGCCGATCCTCCAGGACAACTTTTTTCTTAAAGAGGACATCCAAAGGAACATTTTACAGCAAACTTGCCCAAAAAAAGTTGGCCTTACTTACAAAATGGCGGCCATTTTGATTGACAGGTCGGCCGAAATCGCAGATTTTGCGTTTCAAACTTTCAACATACGACTTGCACGAAATTTGTCAAACCTTACAAAGGTAGGTCGAAAGATCGTCATGCAAAAATTTATCACCTGTCAAAATTTCAAGTGCTAAAGTGCGTTTTTCAATTTTCGGCGAATTTTTGAAAATCCAATTTAGGCCAAAAGTGAGGGAAAAAATCAACATTTTAGGTACCAAATTGACCAAGAAAGCTGAAATTTGGGATATACCCTATTTTCGACATGCCAAATCGATTGGAAACGGTTTCAAGCCGTTTTGAGCAGTTCTGGAGCCTCCAGCAGATTTTTGAAACTCGAAATTCTCACAAAATTCCATCAAATTGGAGTTGTAAAACTGATTGCCTCATTATACAAAAATTGTTCAAAAATGTTTGCGCCTTACAAGAGTATAGTTACAATTAATAAAGAAGTAGGAAACATGCTCAACGCGGCAAATCAGGCAAATGTTTCATTTCATAGTTAAGACTTTTCATTTCTGTGAGATGACTTTGACTTTTGAGACATCGAGTTGCTTCATTCATCGTGATTGTGATTTATCAGGTTTTTTCGAATTTCCACGACCGCAAAACAAAATCGCAATAAAATAATTTTTAAACTTCGAGGTTTTCAATGTTTTCATTAGTTCATTCAATACCTGCATGCAGAATTGAACAGCTAGCCGCGCAGTCGTAGCTTCGTGAGATAAAAATTTTTATTTTGAAGAATTTTATTACATACATTATCTAAATGTTGGTATTGAGTGGAGCAAAACTGCCATGGTAAGTGAACAGAAAGAAAACCTGGTTGCAGTTTGCCGATTTCTCATAACAAACTACCTTTTTTTTCAACTTTTATTTTTGTTGCAATTTTTCACGCAAATATTGTGTTCTTATGAGGTTACAATGTAAAAATATTGTATGTACCTACTTAATCATTACTTCTGTTGGAGTAAGGATTATTGAGTATTTAGAAAAATTACAGTTTATCTTTACACTGTTATTGATAATTTAATTAAAAATAAGACGGTTTCCTAACACGAGTTTTTAATGACAAGTTATATCCATTGAGAACATCTATGACAAATCCTGTATTCAGCTTTATATCATTCATTGTCATGGTCGTGTGGAAACTGAATTTCCGCAGTAATGTTGATAGTATTAGTTTCAATTCAAAAATAGCGTAATTTTGACCTAACGAAAAATATTTCATATCAGAAACTTTTCTAATAACCCAGTTTTTACCTCTTAATATGTTGCCGGATACGAACCTATACAATTTCTAGCACCAACACTGAATGGAATGTATGCGAGTTTAGGTCGGTTCTGTACAGCTGCGGGACTAAAATTATCAGGATTGAATTTCCATGGATCTGGGTAAAACTGGGGATTGAAATGAACCGCCCCTATAGAAACCATAATGGTGGTTCCTGCTGGAAATACACGATCTCCTAGAAAATTAGAAATTCATCGAAACAGGAATAAATTATCTACCTATTCGTACAGTAAACCCCATAAACTTATATTATTCTTGCAAGTTTGGCAAAAATTCCCCACCTCCTACACTCACCTATTTTGCAATCTTCTTGCACTCCTCTCAATACAAATGGAACTAATGGGAATCTCCTTAATGCCTCTTTCAATACCTGATCAAAATATGGCAGTCGCTTAATATCCTCAAATTCTGCGTCCCGATCACTGTCGCCAAATATTTCGTAAAGTTCGTCGTATATTTTAACCTACAACATGATGTTGGTGTTATAATAAAAAGTCCAATTTTTCAAATAGGTAGTGTATTAGTAGATATACCTTACCTGTACATCTTGATGGATAGCTACAGCCAATAAAAAGAAACCTAGCATACTTGCAGTAGTATTAGTTCCCTAAAAAATAATTGTCGAGAGGTATCCACGTTACTAGTATATTATATACATACCTACTCGTACCTAGACCTACTTATTGAAAATTTTTTGTGAACATGAACTAGAAGCTTACCCCAGAAATAATATTGATTATTTCATCGTGTACGACATGTTCATCATATCCTTCATTGAGCAATTCATAAGCACTTGTTAAGAAAGACTTAGGTGGAATTTCATCAGCTGGTATTTTATCTGGGTTTTCTTTATGCAGTAAAATTTCGTTAGTAATGTAACTCATTTTATCATCCAATATCTACATATTTGAAAACAAAAAACAAAAAAAATCGTCAGGAAGACATAGATAGGTACTTACTTCGACTTACTTTCGGATGTAGTGCTCAATCCTACACTTCCTGATAGGATAACTTCATACCTAGTCTTGTTATTGAGTATTTTGCATAGGTAGGTACATTTAAGATCAAAGTAATGAATTTTTTTTTATAAAGAATTTTATGGGTTTTTCATATTTTTAGCCTTAGATAATTTTTTTTTGTAAATTAAGGTAGTCGCTTTTTTCTTTGCCTTGTGATTATGCCGCCTCCTCACCTCCCTGCCTCCCATTTCAAACATGAAACATTATCTAGATGAGAGGTGAAATGATGTGAAATATATCACCTTAATTTACGTGTAAGCAAAAATAATGTATGAAAAGTTCCTTCATCTAGTTTAAGCATGCGATTAAAGTATTCACTGAGCAAACCTTTTTAGAAAATTGTAATATTTTCGTTTTGATATCCGTTATCTGTTTCTTATAATAGAAATCACTTATAAATTTCACATGAAACCAAGGTATACACATTCTTTCATAGCTTATCTGTAATCCTCTAAAATAAAATGCATGAATTAAAAATTTGGTCCTAAAAATGCTTAGGTAGGTATTATATAAATACAATTTTCTTACTTTGCCATACTCTGATGAAATTGAGTTGATAAAGGATGTCCCCAACTGAGCTCAACATTCAACATTAATTCTATTGTAGGCGAATAAAATTAGTTCCTATTTTTTAATACTTGTCTGAAGTGAAATGGCCATTGAACGAGACATTTATAAAAAACCATAAGTTACGTACTTGAAATGATATCAAAGGATAAAAAAGATAAGTGATTCCAAATATTAAATTCCGGACCATCGACTTGATTCCTAATAATTTCAATAGCATTTGAAGTTTTCTCATTTATGGGAGCTGTGTATCTCTCGAATCGGTTGTTTCCAAAAGCAGATGTTAGTTTTTTTCTATTCTTTTTCCATATATCAACTGTAAATAAAGTTAACCCCATTAACTGATATAACATCAATTGTGTAGGTAGGTAAGTAAGTATACCTACCGACGGTCTCTATGATCATAGATTGATGATCTTTAACAAGAATAACTGCCTATGTATCAAATTTACAGATAAATCACACCGCAGAAAATAATCATCAGAAAACTTACCAGAAGCTGTAAATAATCCATCACCCCAAAAATCGTGAAAAGGTGCGAACATTTCTGGTTTCCCTAGCATTTTGGAACACATAAAAACCACCTGCAGTTATCGTTGAATTTATTAGTGTTTTATTTCTCCGCTTATCTTACATAGGTAGGTACTGAATAAAATGCACTCTTACTTCTAAATCTTCCAGTTTTGATAACCCAACGACGAGATGTTTACCAAACCACAATTTATATATGTGTCCATATTTTTCGAAATATCTCGCAGCTTTTTTGAGAGAATCTTAATGAAAACCACATAATTAGTATTTTTTTAAAAATAATACCTATTTAAAATTTTATCCGAGAATGAGAGAAAAAAACAGTAATTATTGGAATATAAACCTTCTCCATAGACGAAATCTGCGAAACTACCGAATATAGAAGATTCTGGAGGACCCGGTATTGTTTCAGCAAATTGTACCAAACGTGGATCTCTTCGGTATATTTTGATAAAGTATTTAAGAATAAATACAATCAAAATAACTAACAGTGTAATTGTAAAGTAAAAACTGAATAAATTCGGGGATACCAACATCTGAAATGAATGGAGAGTAGTTATTTTCAAAAACATCAAGGTGTAGGACTGTAGGTAGGTAATTATATGCGTCGATAATACATAGGTACATATAGGTACGAGTAGATATGCTTATTTTCAATTTTAAAAAAATCTACAAAAGTATCACAATACGTAGGTATAAGTACCTATTTAAAAAAGTTCTCACTTACCTTTTACAAAAAGATTACATAAAACAACACATTAGAAGTAGGTTTAATAATGTTTAGATTGAGCATTTATGAGCTCGTAAGTAAATAACTTCTATCTCAATCTTTTAGTCATTTGTTAGTAAATTAATCCAATCCGATTGCAATAAGAAAATGATACCTATACAATATACATATATTTATTGAACATTTAGGTACATTTAAAACATAGGTACACATCCCATATCATTCACTATTAGCTATTTATCAACGAAAATACACGCAAACGATAATTCATTGCATGCGGAATTTTTCAAGTTTAACGTTTGCTGCTAAGGATAATATCAATTCAAGACATTGTTTTACCGCGTGAAAATATTTACTTATCTCAAGAAAATAATGATAAACTCAAAAAATGTAAAACATGATCAATTAATCATAAAAGATAGATAGGTAGGTAGGTAGGTAAGGTTACAACCGAAGCGTAATATTATGCATTAAGGTAGGTATTATTGTTGATAAAACGTTTTTCTTGTTCGAGTTTTAATCGACAAATTAAGGTTATTTCTGCAATGTGTCACAGAGCCCATGTTTAATTTAATATCTTCCATTTTCATCGTTGTATGAAAACTGAAATTCCGCAGCAAAGAACTCAGTATCAATTTGAATTCCAGCATAGCAAAATTTTGTCCTGGAATATGAAAAAAATGTCATCAACTTCAAACGAATTAGGTACCTAGGTATATCTACTTTTCAGGAATTTTGTTATTCGTGTTATGTCTGATGTTATTCGCAACCTACCAATGCAGTTTCGAGAAGCGGCACTGAATGGTATAAATGTAAGTTTATGGCGTTTTCCAACAGCTTCAGGACTAAAATGGTCAGGATTAAATTCCATAGGGTTAGGGTAATATTCTGGATTAAAGTGAACAGCTCCAATAGAGATTAAAATTGCGGTACCTGCTGGAAATATGCGGTCACCTGCAAGAACAAAAAAAGAAGTCTTGCGCATTTTTGTAGAACGTTCAGCTCGTTCAGCATACAGGAGATCTATCATCAAAATCCCGACTGTTCGTGTCTACCTCATACGCTAGTTTTTACGTACCTAAAACATTGGCATTATTTCCATAATCGGTATATGTAATTCATTTAAATGCGGAACCGCTCAGCATGCCATTTATCAAGGTAGCGTTGTAAATATAAATATTACCCACCTACCTATTTTACTGTCATCCTGAACTTCTCTAAGTATAAAAGGTGCAATAGTGAACCTCCGTAAAGATTCTTTCAACACTTGGTCCAGGTATGGTAACTGTCTTATATCTTCTTGGTTGCCATCACGATCATCATCACCGAATACATCGTAAAGTTCATGGTACAATTTATCCTGTAAAATTGATCCCATTATCAAAACATTTCCATTGCTATCTTAGGTTAAACGAATAAAGATATTTAACCCTACTCCAACCTGTATATCTTGATGAATAGCAATGGCGATCAGGAAAAAGGAAATAACGCTGGCATTTGTATTTGTACCCTGTAACATTATGTAGATATCGTATTAATAGGCATCCCGTAGAAACTAAAGTAATTTGGTGAATCGGTGCTATTTCTTGTAAGTAGGTATAGGTACCTATAATCTGTTTCAAAAATACCTAATACGATTTTGGAAATTTTTGGGTTGGATACAAAATAAAAAGAGCTTAACATGGGCTAAAAATTTAAAGTTTAAAAAATGATATGAAACAATCCTAAAAGTTTTACAATGCGCATGCCTTGCATAAAATAACAAATTGTAGAAATGAGTACTTTTTCTATCGTTCCTACTTACCTATCTACCTAATTGAAATTATGAGTGATGAAAGCTTATTTAATCAATACGTACCCCAGATATTACCGTGTATATTTCATCGCATGCAATTTTTTCATCACATCCTTTGCTGACGCTCAGTAATTCACGAACAATTTCTACAAATGATCTCACTGAATCTGTTTGAAAGTTAGCATTTTTTCCATATTTCTCATAATTTACGACCTGTTATTATTTTTAAAAAACGGTATTATTGATTCTCGATCGTATAAACAGGTAGGTATACTTATACGCTTAGGTATAAGTAAATTAAATTTGAATTGTTAATGAATGCCTCAGCACAATTGTAGAAATCTAAAATAGGTACGTAAGTAGTTAAGTAAATAAATACTGTGATCAATAAGACGTATTAGGAAGGAATTGTTATAGGTAGGTATGACAAGTGTAAATTACTTTTCTTGAAAACTGAAATATTGAATCAATTATACCATCGAGTTGTCTGCGATAAAACAAGTCATCAATAAATTTTATATGAAACCATGGGACACACATTCTTTCAAAACTGATTTGCTGCGCTCTAAAATTTTTATAAATCAAATTTGAGTTTTTTTAAAGGCAAAAAACCAAGAAAATACTTTACTGACCGCTTTCAAAAAAAAATCATCTTACTTTGACAAACTTTGATGAAATTTTGTTACTGTTTCAGAATCCCAGAAATCTTCTTTCACATCCAGCATCGTCCCTGCATTAAACAAATCAATGGGTATTCAACGGCTTCAGTGCAGTAAAGAACCGGGAATCACAAAATGTAGGCACACGCAGGTAGCCTTTTCAAGTTAAAGAATAGAAGAATCCCACGTCGCGCCGTAGCGTAGGTGCTTACTTGTAATTACGTTGAAAGATAAATAAACAAAAAAATCCCAAGCGTTAAATTCTCGTTCATTAATTAAACTTTGCATTTTACTAATTGCATTGCGAGTTACATCATTGATTTGGGTAGTATAAATATCGAATCGATCATTGGCGAAGGCACAATAAAATCTTCTCCGATTTTTTCTCCAAAGATTCACTGTAAGTCATCATAATTTTTATGACCAACTTGACAATTTTTTTTAAAACGAATACTTATGCACTTAGTAATTATAATTGTTCTACGTGGTCCATGCACATTTACAGAAAATAAAGTGTTCATATATTATGTAGAAACTTACCAGAAGCGGTAAATAAACCATCTCCCCAAATATCATGATAGGGCTGGAACATTTTAGGCTTCGCCACCATTTTTGAACTCATGAAAACAGTCTAAAAAATTCATTTGGCATTCGTGCACTTAATATTTGAGTATTTATTTGTGTTTAGATGCTTTCAATTTTAATTAGGTACATCCAATCACATATGTCTGTTAAATAGACTACTTATAGGTTACCTCTAAATCCTCAACATTCGATAATCCTACCACGAGATGTTTACCGAACCATAATTTATAGACGTGTCCATACTTTCGGAGGAAATCGACTGTCGTTTTTAAAGAATCTGTCAGCATGAAAATAAATTTAGACCTTCAATGTGTAATCTACTTAGAATGTATACCTATTCCTCAAAAGTCTATTAATTTTCAACTATTACGTATCAAGTATAAGAAACGGATATGGAATACCTTCTCCGAAGTAAAAACTCTTATAACTTCCTAAAAACGGAACTGTCCGAGGACCTGGGAGTGTGTCAGCAAATTCAACCAATCTGGAATCTCTTTGAAAACTCCGAACAAAAATATTTAGCGATATAAAAATTATAGCGATCCCCACTAGTGCATACAGTAAAAGATCCATTGAGAAATTGTATGGACTTTTTTAAAATAAACTTTCTGTTTTTAAAAAACGACTCCATCCAAAACTTATCAACACAATATTTGAAATTAGCAGATCACAGAATTCATATTGCGAATTTATTATTTTCGAACAAGTGCTTTGTTGGTTCGTAGATAAGATTAAGTCGTAGGTATAATTATTGTAAAAAGGAAAGATTCGGCCAATAAAAAATGAATTTTAAGTGATTATTACCTTTACGAAAGTACCTACTTAGATTACTTATGAGATTAGCGTACATTTTGCAAACATTAGGTATACAATCTACTACATAGGAAAATTCGCTGCTTTCTGATCACATGATAATGTTTCCCTCATTCTACACCCACTTATGTATAAATTGGATTTACTACTCACGATTACACGTTGAAGATATAAAAAATTAAATACCTATGTATGTACTTAACAATAAAAAATCGTCATCGTATATAGTAGCAATACATTGCATAGGTTTTAAAAATTATTTGAATCGCTAAAAGTTTACAAAGTAGAAGCCATCCTTATAAAATGTAGATAATACCTACATTTGAGTGAAACGGCATCAATGATAAAATTACTGTAAATACGACGGTTTTTTGATCCTATGTTTAATAGAAATTTTGTATCCATCGGGACTCGTCGTCAAGAAACCCATGTTCATCTTTACATCTTCCATTTTGACTGTTGTATGGAAGCTAAAATGTCTCAGCAATGCGATCAACGTCAATTTCATTTCCAACATAGCATAATTTTGTCCTGAGAGATTATTAAAAATTTATTTAGATATCTGCTTCAACCGTACCTACCTCTCACCATAATTATAATAATTAAATGAATCTTGACTAGAATTTTAACTAGGTGCAAGTATCTATAGGTACCTATCTATACTAACCGATACAATTCCTTGCTCCAACGCTGAAAGGTAAAAATGTGAGTTTATGACGTTTCTCAACAAGTTCGGGATTGAAATTTTCTGGATTAAATTCGAATGGATTTGGGTAATAGTCTGGATTAAAATGAACACCTATGAGAGATATTGCAAGAGTAGTGCCAGCTGGGAATACTCGATGACCTATTGATGTAAAAATGAAATAAAAAAAATTATACACCGATATTTTTGCCAATAGACATCAAGATTCGTTGAATTTTTAAATACATAGGTACCTACTCAGGTATTGGTATACCTACTCTTTTTTCTGTGACATAATTTTTACCTACCTATTTTTCCATCTTCTTCTACATCTCTGAATATAACCGGAACTAAAGTGAATCTTCGTAATGTTTCTTTCAATACCTGATCAAGGTAGGGTAATCGTTTGATATCATCGTGATCTGCATATCGATCGCTGTCACCAAATACTTCAAAAATTTCGTCGTATAATTTATTCTGAAATGTTGTCATACTTCAATCTGGTAGGTTCTGGTGTAATTTTATTTTTGTCTTACAAAGGATGTTCCAAAACTTTCCACATCTTCAATGATGGGTTGATTGAAAATGAAAAGAATCATTAGGTAGGTAATTACGAGTATAAAGTATGGGGTGACCTCTGTCACGCGATCTCAAATTGGACCCGCAATCAAAATTATTTTTTTTTTCGGAAATTAGTTATTAAAATCTGCTTAAGGCTTTTAAATCATTTCAAAAATATGCAAAATTTTACCAAGTGAATTACTCGTAGAACGAATTTTTATTTTCAAATTTCAATCATACTTACCTAACTCAAATTTTTCATCATTTTTTGATTTTTCTCTCAAACCCCTGAAGAAAATTCCAAATTTGTGAGAGTTTTCATATTACCTATGTAGGTAATATAATTTTATTGTATGTAGTAAAGATCTATGCCTACTGCCTAGGTACACACGAAGTACACAATCATACGAGTACAAAACTCAATATGTACATATATGTAATCAGAAAATGAAAAATTTTTAAAACTGTTCTCTCATTTTCATGGAAGTAAAACGAACAAGTTTTTAGCAGGTTTTTTTAAATGCCGAAAATTCTTTAATTTTCGCATTCTAAGTGAGTAATTACGGATAGTTACTTGATTTTTAAAATTTTCTGCCAATTCAAGTAATTTTCAATTTAAACTTTTTACAGCTAAATTTTCAAAGAATTATTTCCTCTCAAGAGAAAACCCACAACAAAACGCAAAACATTTAAAAATTACATTAAAATTTAAAAACCGAGAAAATATGGATTTTTTAATAATTTCTAGAGTCGTTTTGTCATAAGTCATTAAAAATAATGGAGTTCAGTGTCTAGTTTCAGAACATTCTTTTTAAAAGTATTCAAAGTTCAAACCTGTATATCTTGATGAATAGCGATAGCTAATACGAAAAATGAATTGGTGATTGCTGTGGTGTCAGTGCCCTGTAATCAGAATATTATTGTTGTTACCGTGTACGTCTAATAGGTACTGCGTATCTAACCTACTGCCTAATATTTTCTTATCAGCGAAAGCTTATTAATCGCGGTAACCTACTCCTGTAATCATTGTGATTATTTCATCGTGCATTAATGTTTCATTGTTTGCTTCTTCTTGTAATTCATATGCAGTTGTTAGGAACGACTTTAGAGATATTACTGCAAAGTATGTAAGTAAAACATTAAAGAAACTGAAATGTACCTGGACCTTCTACCTAATTGACAATAATACAAATAACGCGAAATTATTACTTGTATTTTTCTTATACCTTCATCAGGCGATTGATTTATGTTCTTACGATGAATAATATCTTGTTTAATCTCATCCATTTTGTCGCGTACCGTCTAAAAGAAAAACGCCCAGCTACATTTTGATGAATTATTTACGGCGCTAAAGTAGGCAATTTAATTAACACCACAGTGGGCACATTTCGCATTGACGCAATAAATGTATTGTAGGTGTTAGTAATTATTTTGTAAATCGTCGGCGGGCACTTTTGATATTTCGCATGTGACTTTTTTTCAAAAATGGCATTCAAAAAAAAGAAAAAAAATTCACATTGTAAGTAGGTACCTATGATTGTATCAGAGACGCCACCGACGACATTGTTCCATTGTCAATTGCCATGTTTCTAATACTTCACGAAGAAAACAGTTACCTGCTTAGAAAATTGCATCATACTTCCTCTGACTTCTTCAACTTGCTTTTTGTAAAATAAATCTCTGATCCATTTAATATGCAACCATGGTCGGAACATTTTCAAAAAACTGGTTTCCATTCCTCTGAAGCAAAAGTCAAAATTGAATCGAATATTTTCCATAGGTATCTAGTTACACCTTATTATGAAAGAAATGTATACTCCACAGATTCGTACATTTTGACACATTCGTGAAATTTCAATACTGACTTATCGTGAGGGTCCAATTCGACGTTTAAGGATGTTTCTAAAAATTCGTATAATTATTGACGTTTTTTTTTACTAATAATGTGTAAATGTGGTATTCGTGCCTATGCTTGTATATTTCTCACTTGTTATAACATCGAAAGATAAATATGGTAAATAGTCCCAAGCATCGAATTCTAGTCCATTCACCAATTGCTTCATGGTATTTACAGTTGCATAAATCTTATCATTAAACTCCGGGGTGTAAAGACCCATTATGTTATTTCCAAAAATAGGTTGGAATCGTTTTCTATTCTTTTTCCAAACATGCACTAAAAAACAAGATGAGCATCACAACGGGGTTTCCCAATGAATTTTAATGCGGTAGGTAGGTAGGTAGGTAGGTAGGTAGGTAGGTGTAGGATGCTAAATGATAATTTGATAAAAATTATATCATCAAATACGCGTAATAAGATGCAGATAATTACTTCATTTTCTCTAAAATTATTTCATTATAAGTACTTATCTTTGAACTTTTAAAATGAACTTTTTACCATTGATATTGCTATAATCTAATTTAATTGTGTAGGTTGCAACCTTACTTGGACCCGTAAATAACCCATCGCCCCAAAAATCTTGAAATGGTCTGAATAATTCTGGCTTTCCCAACATTTTTGAATTCATAAAAACATCCTGTTAAAACGATTTTATAACAATATTAAACTAGGTATACATGTACTTGTTATTTCTTTTTCTCAGTATGTAAGTATGTACTTACGCACCTCATAACAACGCGTAATAAATAGAAAATACCATAAACCAAAATTGGTAGGTACCTACTATGTGTTTGTACCTAGTCAAGTATCTATAGGCAATTTGAACTCTACTTTACTGTAATCTAATTAGTAATTACATATCTATATACCCTCTGATCGACGTACCACAAACAGGGGTGGCAACTTGAATTTTCCCTGTGTGTAGCATAAAAATTTCGACACAAAATTACTGTGATTACCCCCCCCCCCCCACACGCTCAAACAGGCAAAAGTCAATCATTTGAACGGGAAAAAAAACGAAATTTATTTAGTTATTTTCTAATTTAAAAAGTTGAACTTCTTGTTCCATTTTTGGAAATCCATTCATTGAGGATCAACTTCAGGGATGTCAAACCATCGGACTAATAATATGTAATACTTGACGAATAGTTGAGGTAATCTTGAAAAGAGAAAGTAGTTGTGCGAAAATGAATTTTTTTACCAATTGAAAATTTTTAATTGAGAAAATTTTTTTAGAATGTCCAAAATTATTTCATTGACTACGTAGTTGCACTTTTCATTTTTGTGTCATGTGTAGCCGAAGCTACACAGGCTACAGGATAGTTGCCACCAATGACCACAAAACATTTTCGCATGCATTTAATTAATCAAAATAACATCCTTTGAATAAATTGAGTATTAGGTACCTCTAAATCTTCAGCTTTTGTTAAGCCAACAGTTAAATGCTTTCCAAACCATAATCTGTACACTTCACCGTAGTTCACCGAATACTCCATTAGTTTTTTCATTGCGTCTAAGTTAATTTACATTAAAAACATTTTCCCATTTTAATAGCCATTTAACTATACTTTTTTACTGAATACGTACAAAAAGTAAATGTAGGTACTTACGTTTTCCTCCATAATAGAAATCAAACCCGTTCCCTATCAGAGGTAAACATGGAGGACCTGGCAATGTTTCGGCGAATTTCACATGTCGTGGATCTCTTTTGAACGTTTTACGAAGATAATTATACAGTAGTAACGCAAAAATAGTTAAGAGACTGATTAAAATAGGAACACAGTTTGAAGTGACAATTTCTTGAAGTTTCGACATCTGTAAACGGATGCATCATTCCATCAACATAGGTAGGTACGCTTCGTCAAATTTGAAGAAAAAAAATTTTTGGAAGAGGTGCAATCGAATAGATCGGTAGGTACTTCCACTGAACTTAAAATAAATATTATGGACTTCACACCGTGTATCAAAATTACAGGGTTTTATGTCACAATTTTTTATTTTAAATAAATATCCGTTATGTAGGTAAGCCCTACCTACAAATACGTAATTATTTTTCACTGCTGTCTGTTTCAATTTTCAGCTGCAGTAATAAATACATTGTGAAAAATACTCGAGTGTGCACGGAAATTAATTCAACAAAATACATTAAATAGGTATGCGCTTACCTTTACGAGAAATATGAGAGATTGGTCTTCCGTCTTCAATGTATATATCTCACAGTATCGTAACCGAAAGCCAACTACATACATAACAACTCTGCTTACCAAAGAAACTTCGTTTTCATTTTTTATGTACGTAAAGATGTCAAAGGTTATTAAAAACAATCATTTTATTAATAATCACGTTCATAAGCTATTAAAACGTATCAGAAATCTAACAAGAGTAGTGTAATTTTTCTGATAAGGTTTAGAAATCGCGTTGGTTTGAGTTTCCACCCGGTTATAAACACAAATCACGCTCATAATGCAACACATTGGGTAGGTAGTAGGTACTTCAAAAAGAAAGGAAAGAAAATCGACGTACTCGTTTGTAGGATATTATAATTTTATTTAAAAAATGTTTATCGATAAAATGCCATACCGAAATGAATGTTATCCACTTCTAATATTATTTTGTTTTTTCTCAATCCGTGATGAATTGAATTATTACGAAATAATTCATCCACAAAAAAGTGAACTATGTAGGTACCTAATTTATTTTAGTTTGATTGCATACGTTATTAGCAGTTTAAATACGAGTTTGTAAAAAAGTACACCTGCCTCAGATTCAGGCTAAAAGGACACATCTGGCATCAATGAAACTTCTTAAATTCAAAACGTAATTAAGGAAGCTCGGTATCATTTTTTGAGATGTGCGGATAAAGTTCAACCATTGTTTATATTAGCAATTGTAATCTGCAGCTGGCAATAATTATTATTCAACAATTTAATGCTCTATTATCAAAAATTAGGAATACATTCGTCAAGATGACGATTACCTGCAACAAAAAAACTGAGAAAAATTGAATAAAACCTTTGAAAACATTTTAATTAAAAAAGATCTTATCGAAGACAACAGTCTTTCTGGAAAATAATAATTATAAAAGAAAATTTGCAACATTCAATTCATTTAAACGAGATAATTTCTATAATAATTGTTCATTCACATTCGCCGACATATCTAATAATTTCCATGCAGCTCTAGGATTCAATTCGCTAGTATCTCGACAAAGAGCCCAGACGTAACTCACTCTGAGTATTTTCTCTGGATCTCCTTCAACAACTGTGCCGTTTTTATCTTTCATGCAAATAATTTGTTGGGCCTGGAAAGAAATTATCAACACTGGTCCTTGATCCATAATTTTACCCATTACTAAATCAGTTTTATCAATATCTAAAACTTTAGAATTGAATATCAAATGTTTCTCTATAGCTTCTTTCAAAGGAGCGGAAATAACATTGTAGGGAGCTTCGTGACACCAATCTTTCAAAATTTCCAAATCTCCTCTGACTATGGCTTCTAATACATTTGGTATGATATCACGTTCGCATAATTTTAAAAATTCTTCTTTATCGAAATTTGGATCCAATTTACAAATTTCTGTCAAAACTTCTGATAACTCGGTTTTTTGGAACAGCCCGCCAACAATATCGGTAACTTTATCGGTAACGAAACGTGATGCCCTGACGACAGGATTGTCGCTTTCGTCATATTGAATTTTCCAGTCTAATATTTTGTTTATTGTAGTATTATTATTCTTAAAATTCTGCCAACTTTGATAAAATCTGTAAAGTAGAAACATTATATTTTAAAATCGGATTTTCAACATCGTCATCTTTTAGAAGAATTCTGCCTTACTTGGAATCTTTATGCAATTCTACGCCGGTGGCTTCTTCATTAGGAGCAATATTCGCTGAATCTATCGTTGCATCTACTCTTTTTCGTAGTTTGGTAGGAGGTTGATAAACGTTCCCAGCAAAAGAAGAATCGTCGATTTCTTTTTTAACAGCTTCGGCTGTTTGTGAGATCGTGCGAAAAGCGCTAGTTTTGCCGATTTTAGAACCGCTCTCTGAAATAGATTCAGCGGCTTTTCCGGCAGTTTTACTAATCTCTTGTTTCAGTTGTTCTACAAAACAAAACTAGTTCACATTATGCTGATTTCGGAGTGATTACAATATCAAATGCGATAACAACCTGCTTTTTTCGCTAAATCTGATTTTGAAGCTTCTTCGATTACATCATGTACTTTATGTTTAATCGAACCCAGTCTTTCTTTTAAAACTTCTGTACTTCTAGAGGCTTCACTTTCTACTGTTTCGTACTTTTGCCTAAAATGAAATGATTAATTGAATGTTGGAATGATAAGTCATAATCTTTGACCATGTAGTTATGGATCTGCTAGATGTGGAAGCCTAGCGGGTCAGATTAAAAATCCCGAATCCCTGTTACGAGTCGTGTGTTTGTACGTGGTAGTGTGCTACATCTATAGTGATCAACAAAAGTGAACGCACTTGTGACTAGTGAGCAAGGATTCTTCATCCATCATTCTGACCCGCTGCTTCGAATTCGTTTTCGTTACACTCGCTACATAACGCGGTCCATATCTACATGGTCTAGGATCCATAATAGATATCATGAAATGTTACCTGGCCTTCTTTAATGCATCTGAATGTTCTAACTTATGCGCTTCTTCCCTGAACTTCTTTAGGTTTTCTTTCATTTCTTTATTTTTAGCAAATTCTTGTTTAATATTATCAAAAAATTTACCGATGAATCCAGACTGTTTTTGAGGTTGCGAGGAGTATGCATTGCACTAATATGAAACAAAACACAAGAAAACACATTATTAGCGAGATTATTACTCAACTACTGAGCGCTTTACCAATTAGGTTCTCATTTTTTGCTCCTATTCTCGTACTTCTGATGGAATGGAAATTCCATTAGGCTTACTTGGTCAATTCTTCGATTCCACGTTTGACTGAGAACTGGATTAGAAATTCTGACGGAGGATAGTCGTCGAGATATCTGAATATCAATAAGGTTTGCCGAAATTCGAAACATTTTGAAGTATGGTTCTGATAAGTGATTTTAAGACTAAAACATATTGCTTCAACGATTGAAAATTGAACTAGCGTCAGTCGAAAAATCCTATTACTACGACGAACAGAAGCTAACCAGTGATGAATATTCACATAAATCTGTCATTATTTGAAAATTGATTTAAAAAATAGATGTATCCTTCGGTCATAAGTACAAGTACAAAACGTTTTAAATTGATTTCGGTATTGCGGTGAAATGGAAAATTTATTTTGGAATATTTTCGAGACATGCTGTTATCACGAACCTTTTGAATTTTCGGTTCATTGAAGATACAAAAAAAATTGTTGAATTTCAGATTTAGATTTTTTAGGACTGACGCAGAGTTTTTGGTTTTTATGCAAAAGAGAGGCCGATTCTTGCACAAATGATGTTGAACAAAAGTCTAGAATATATCCCATCACCATCGTCACAGAAAAATTTTGTAAAAATGTAAACAAAAAACTCAAAACACCGAAATCACTGAAATTTTTTTGGAAAAAATTTTGATTTGAAAAATCGAAGTCGAACTTGAGTAAATTCAAAATTGGTTAAAAATGTTCTGTTCGTCATTGGATTTTGAATAGTTTCAAGTTGAATGAACTAGTTTTTTGAAATTGAACTTGTGGTGGCACATTTTGTTGAAAATTGATGTACGTTTCGCGGATGGTTGTACATGATGAGAATTTTTTGAAATAAATGTCTGAATAATCATGAAGAAGAATAAGATAAATAAAAAGGCCTGCACCAATTGTGGATTAGAGGTAATTCCTCGTGTTTTGCATTCTGAATGAAGTGATCCTACATTTCCACCCTCTCAATTATTAAATTTCAAGTTTATTCGTCAATTCTGTGTCTTTTATTACAGGCAGCAGTTGCTCGAAAAGTGTGTAATGGCTGTAATACACCATTTTATACCAAAAGGCCGACGTATTTTTATGAAACTAAAGAAGGCGAATCATCAGGATCTTCAGGCGTTGGAGCATCGTCCTCTAACACCGGTACGAATTCAAACACCAATGAAGACGGTAGTCGAAGGCGTACCGAAAGGGTGAAACGAGAAAAACCTCATTTCTACGACGCTTCAGAATTTCAAAATAAAAATAAAAAGGTATGCGTAGTTTTGTTGCGTTCTATAAACTCGAAACTCTGATTCTAATTTTTCGCTGGCATTGCAGAAAAAAACGGATAAAAATAGTCCCAAATCTTTAGCCGCCAAGCAAAGTAAATCTCTGGCAGCTCAGCTCAATAAAAAAGAAAAAAAACGCTTGAAAGAAATAAAACTTCGTGAATCGTTAGCTGAAGCGGAAGATGAACGCATTTATGAAAGCATTATGACACCTGAGAAAGCTCATCAATTAGCAGTAATTTTAGAAGAACTTAATAATAAAATGGTAATATCTGCTTGGAAACCATCTTGAAATGGATAACTAGAAAGAGAACAATAGTTTGAAAAGTATTTACCATTTCAGTAAGTACCTAGTTTGTTATAACGGTTGTTTCATGTTAAGTCTATTTGTCCAGATAAATTAATTTTGTGATATAATTTAAGATGTATGTTGTATGTATATGCTACGCTAAATCCGCGAAATCACCTAATGCGTGTATTCGACAAAAAAGTTGCTAATTGCGCGTGTTAAGGCAGAAAAAAATGAAAAAATTGTGCGATAAAATAAATTCTAAATTCGTACTTTAATAAATGGCAAGTATTTGTAAAAATAAGTTTTTTTTTCAAATGTGAAATTTCTGATGTCATCTTTACTTAACTGGTTCATGTGGATTCTAAAATTTTCGATTGTCCGAAAAATAATTTAAAGTTTTTTTTTGCCCCATAAAAATACCCTAAATCGCGCAATTTTTTAATTTTTTTTCTGCCTAATGCGCGCAATTGTCAGCTTTTTTGTCGAATGCACGCATTAGGCAATTTCACGGATTTATATAGTGTAACGTATATTGAAATCGCATTTCAAGTTTGGAATGGCAATTCTAAGATGTAAATTAAAATTGCATTCCAAATTTGGAATGGTAACTATATTATGTATTTTGTACAGAAATTTTTCGTAACGAAATTATAAAGTAAATGATGGTCTCCTAAAATAATCAGTTTATATTCTTTTTTATTAATAATTCAGAATTTTTAAGAACGTACTTTTTTTTGTTGAAGAATACATCTTATTGATTTTTGTTTTTAAAAAAAGACACCGTACAGTTAGGTATGTAATTATTTTTCATTTTAATAACAGATAACTTCGTTTAATTTAGGTCAGTTCCTTGACATGGATAGGTATGACAATCATGGCAAACTAAATTGAAAGTTGTTATTGTTAGAAATGTTTGTATGTATTTGAAAAAACATGACAATATTATTTAGCTACACATAAAGAAAACGGAGTAATAAATAAATACATATCTTACCATAGTTCTAATTTCGTTGATGACGTTGATATGTTAGGTACTGAATGTTTTTGCATTAGATGCAACAAAATTTTTCGGTAACTTCGGTTACGCACATGTCTGGTTTTAATAGACATGTTTCAGTTGTCTAACATTTAGCTTAATGTAAATATTATTCAGACATTTGACGTAACAGCCTTTAGAAAATAATAGGTAGGGTATATATTTCAATATTGAAAAAAATAGAGAGAAAACATAGAGTAATTAAAGCAGAGCTTAGTTCTTATGTAGAAAACAATTTAACCATAATATGTACAACATTCAATCATATTTTTCTAAAATTAAAAAACGAACAAAAAATGAATGAAACTCTCACAGATTATTTATCCTTTGGAGTCACAAATGGTAAAACAATCCAAACCCCTGCTCCTATTGTTATAGTTATGCCTAAACCGCTTATTATTGCGCCAAATGAATTAAGATTAGTATGAATAGCTCCACAAATTGGAGGTCCCACTAATTGGAGAACTCCATTCACAAACAACGATAAAGTATAAGAGGTAGCTAACTTTTCTTCTCCCAACATCTCTACCATGGTAACTACAGTTATTCCTGTGTAGGTTCCCGAAGATAATCCAAATATTGCACATGCAATGCATAACGTTGTGTAAGTATTTACCAATGGCAGAACAACTAAAGATATACCAGAAATCATTAAACCTAAGATGAAATAATATTTTTTATGTAATGGTAAAATATCAGATATAGTTGAGCCCCCGATTCTACCTATTAAATCAAAGAAGGCAACAATTGACAGTAAACAGGAAGAAATAGTTTTATCATAATTCAATGAAATTGCATAGTATGGTAAAAATATCGTAAAATTCGTATAACCAATTGCAGTTGTGGCATTGGATATCATTATAATGACAAATACAGGATTTCTTAATAAATCTACGAAGTGCGTCTCTTTCTCCAGTTTTGTTACGTTTTTCGATATAGCTGCCGGTTTTTCAAAAGATTCCAAAGATTTCAATGTGAGTTGAGAAACACTCTCTGGTAATCTACCCAAAGTGCCTTCGCTAGAACCTGCAAATTTTACGGAAGAGATGGACAAATAACTTGAATTTCTGCGCAATGAATTTTGACTTCCTCTAAAGGGCTGATTCAAATGTGTTTTTTTAGAATTAAATAGAAAGTTTGAGTTGGTTGTAATATTTTTCTCAGAAGCTGTTGAAACCAAATTTATGGTTTCATTTTTATCATCCGTTTTGGTGACACGAATATAATGTTTTTTCTCAGCTAAATCGGTATCAGACACTACCATCTGAGGTAATTCTGTTTTTTCATTGAAGACTATTACATCACACGATAAGGGAACTTTTTTCATATGCCAACTGACTGGATGATAGAACAGAGCTCCGACCCATACGTTCATTGAAATAGCTCCCATAATTAAAACAGCTCCACTGAAAATAAAAACATGCGTTTCATATTATTATTTAAAAACCATTTGCCTACGAATATGTGATATGCAACCAAATAATCACGACGATTTGCGGCAATTCCGCTTAATCAGCTACCTACTTCACTCCATAATTTTCCACTAAATATCTCAACAAAGGCGGTAGAATCATGGAACCGAAAGCACTGCCTGAAATAGCGATCCCATTTGCAAACCCTCGGTATTTTTGAAAATATGAAGTAACAATGAATATACCAGGAGGAAATGATAATCCAGCTCCAACTCCGAATAAGAAACCAAAACTAAAAATTATGAAATTCGACGATATTTTCCAAACAAGTTTTATGAATTGAAAAGAGGAAATGACTCACGTTATGCATAAGTGCAATACTGATGTAGCAAAATAGCTAGTTATCATTCCAATTGAAGCTATCGTTCCGCCAACCAGCGTAATGGTCCGGTAAGAGAATTTGTGCGTTAAATAACTGGTTAAAGGACCTGTAAAGTGTGAATTCAACGTTTACTTGTATTGATCAAGTACACGTACATACATTCAAAAGGTTTAATATCGGTAGGTAAACAAATAAAACTTCGTCCTACCTAAAGAGCAGTAAAGAAAATAACATAACGCAGGAATCCATGAAGCTGCGATTTCAGAAAATTCAAATATTTCTAAAAATTCTACGAATAAAACACCAAATGATTTAATAGTTCCAGGAATTAATAGATTGATTAATGTGCATCCGAACAGGACTAACCAACCCCACCCACCATCTGGAGGCACCAGTTCGTATTTTTCACTTTCATCATCTGCAAAATAATTTCATTAGTGCGTGGTAGTCATAAAAAAATTGATTAATTTTCTACTCACTCTCGTCCATAACATCTCCAGCACGTTACCTTTATTCGTTACTCTGTTATGGCTACATCATAATTTATAACATAATTGTAAATATCTCATGCAAAAGCACGGGCTGAGCACAAGAAATGATTTTTTGTTTGATTAGAATGTAGAAGTGTGTAATCATCTCTATAAGGTGATTTGAATAACTGAGTGTTGAAAAAGTTGCTATTAAATCAATCGATAAAAGTAGCGCAGCTGAAAAAGACGATGTTCTTGCGCACACACTGAAAATTGCGTACACATAATAATAAGTAACAATGAGTTGATTTCCTATAAAAATTATTTATTTAAACCTTAATGACTATCTACAAACACGTTCATGCCTCAATATAAGTTTATACATAAGGGGAAAACATTAAACAATCACCAACGATTTCATATTTAACAATTACGCAACTCTTTCTATGAATTTATTGTCCTGGTAATTTTTGGGAAGTCGTCAGAGCATTTTCGTTAACTACCATTTGATATTCTTGAAACCGCTGAGATATTCTTTGACTCATTTTTAAATATTTTTCCATGCAATTCAAAGCGCAAGATTCCTTTTACAAATAATAAAACCAATTAAAAACACTCAAGATTTAAAAATTCTTTTTTCAGAAGAAATTTAAAACTATACCTCTTGCTTCTTGACTTGTCGTTGGGTGAAATCGAATGCGCATGCATCAAAACAGGTTTCTGATAACTTATTATATGATAGCAAAAAATCCTTAAACTGAAACAAATATTTCAAATGCCAAATCACGTATCTATCCGCAAGAAATACCAAAGCGAATTAGACAAGAGGAAAATATAGCCCACCGATTTAATCTGATCTTCTGATATAGATCCGTCTAACTGAGCAGCAGCCATTTCGAAAATTCACCTAAAATAACACACACAGAATGCGTACGTGTAATTCATATATTGAAAAATCTATTACTAACATGGTAATTTTCCAAAATCTGATTCGTATATAAATGAATTACCAAGGATTCATGGTATTTTCGAACATATCCAAAACATTCTTTATATCTTTAATATTTTGCGATAAAGTATTTAAAGGTTCGGCAATTTTACTCAATTCTTCACATTTAGCCATCAACTGATACATTAATTTGATATTATAATCAATTGCGTCGCAAGTTTTACATATGCAGTTACGATACGTCTCTAAACAGTCCAAAGTTAATGCCGATATGCTTCTCAAGATTCCAGTAAGGTTCTCTGTTAGATCATCAACGGAAGCTGCTATTCTATTGGCTTCAGCTTCCATTTCATTCAGTAATTCAAGATTTAAAGGAGAATGGCAAGATTTCGAGCCACTCGCCGAAGATACCGAAAATGATTCATTTTGAACAGAATCTGTTTTTAAAGAATCTGAATCCTGGCGATTAAGCGAACTCAAAGACAGATTGGATAAATCGTTTGCAACATCCGTTTGACTGTCATTCTTAGATTTATCATCTGCAGAGTTTTCTAACTTGTAATGAGATGTAGATGGCTCCTCATTATTTTCCATTCTCCGTCACCTAAAATGGTATAAGTAACGTATTCATATTTACGTTCGAATGAATGTATTTTGTACACTGCATAGTAGCGTACAAATCAATGGTATTTTTCATTTTTTAGAACACATGAAATACAACGGATATTTAGAATCAGTTCTGGAAAATTACTCTACACTAAACTAGATGTAAGATACTCACAGTGGTTAATCAAATGTGAAATAAGACAGTTTAACACTTACCTTATGTATGTAAGATCACACTTTTCTGACTTTTCAATTATTTTAATATTTTTATTTTCAATCGAGATGAATGATGAATCGGACATCGGACGGATCATTCACGATTATTTTTCTTATCAGTATTCTGTATTTCTGATCCCTCCCCTCTTTTCTCTATCCATTTTTCTGTTTGTTACTTTGTTACATTACACTGCACTTGGAGGATTTTCGCACTAATTTTCTTACGAAATACGAATTAAATTTAATTTACGTTTTTTCTGAATGATGATGAATGCAAAGCAAAATGATGATTGATGAGTATCAGAATATTTATCATAGCTTAATAATTTTTCAATTTTCGTTGGTTCCGACTTTCGAAACTGAAGCTATGCAATGCAACTTCTAAGCTTTTAGTTCTGTTTCCGTGTAGATAACAATTCAGCATCTGTTATTAGAGCATAACACTACAATTGAATACAAAAATTATTGAGTATTTATAAAAATTTATTTACATACAAAAAACAAAACATCTAACACCTGAACAAAGCAGTTGTAAAATGTACATAGATACAATAAAGAGAAAAATTCTTGAATGAAAAATGAATCTTTCTTCGGTAAACAATACTAGATACCTTTCGTAATAATACATACATACAATAAAAATCGCACAAAGTTACAAAACATTTCAATATCTACCATATATGAAACGGTATGGAGGAGCAGCTCCATCATGACTAGGTGGTGGATTCATCGGTATTCCAGGAGGTGGTACGGTGAATAATTGTGGCGGAGGAGGTGGTGGCGCAACCGCTGAATTAGGTGGGTATAGATTATTCATAGCACTCACATTAGGAATGGGATTTGCTAAAGGAGGAGGCAGTACCGACGTTGGTGGCAGTGTAGCCATCGGTTCTGTTGGAGGAGGAGGTTGAATCACAACTGAAACAACCCAACAATCAGTGAATATTTTGTACCAGTACAAAAGAAATGAGTCTGATTTATCGTACCTGACTTTGGTGGAGCCACCGAAGGTTTTGGCGGAGGAGGAGGTACACTATGATTATTACTAGCAGCAGTAGGTGTTTGAGAAGTGTTTGTTCCTGGTATGGAAGAGGCTGAACTAGTCGGTCTTTTTTGAGAATACAAATCTAACACTTGATGACATATATCTAAAAAAAATTCAAAATAGATTCAGCTGAAATTCAAAATGCAATTGATTCTTATACAGTAGAATCTGTAATACGAACCTTCAAGAAGTTCGAGCGTGACGCCATTAACAAACATTTCCCACCACCTCGTTTGATTTGCAGTTTTGCCGACCCAATTATTTATATCGTATTTACTGAGTTTAGCAGCCAAATACAACATCGCGACGGCTATTACTTCGGGCTCCCATTGTAAACATAAAGTTGTGCATAGACTAATAAACATCATAAAAATAAAAACATGAAATATGCATAGGGCAACTGAAACAAATCAGGACCGTTACAATTTTAAAACAAATACAATACCTGTCATTAACGAAAGTCCACGCCATTTGTAGCACGTCTTGCATTTTCTGTCGTTCACTCGTAACACCTGAACAGAAAACTATGAATAAATGCTTGTCAATAATAAAACTGCACAGATTCACATGAATTATACCTTTCAACGATTTGGCATACTTCAATAGAAAAGCGTAGGGATGATCAACTTGTAAATCAAACTTGATCGACTGAAGAAGTATCCTTTCAAGAACGAGCAACTCTTCCTGAAACGTTAGTTTGTTCATTTTCATTCAACAATAATATCGACAGTGGGTTCAAAATATAATCACATACCTTTGGGTCTTCGCCGAATTTTGCGAACTCTGTAGATGGTAAACATTTCTCAGCCATTTTAATAATATCTTTGGCTTTCTTCGGAGTTTCTTCGACTTTTCCAGCCAGAAATAAGGCACAGCAAGCGGTCAACTGAAAATGAATGAACTCATAAGCAGATACTGACTGGCCAATTTTTGAAAAACTACACTAGATAATTTTACCAACATATTTCGGAAAGGCAGTAAAGGAATGGACCATGTAAAATCTATGAAAGTATACCACTCCAGTAGCCATGGTGTTGTAACCTAGATCCATCTTGTTACCAGTTTCAATAATGAATCGAGCGCCTTCTTTTCTGTATTGGCACTCCAATTCATAATCTATACCATCTTTAGAAGAAGGCGTAGTTCTCAGCTCTTTCTTATCATAGTACCACCACGGCATTTTAGAAATACCTGTATTTCTATTTCAACCTGACGAAAAATCAGAAGATATAATATCAACAGACGTAGATTTTTCTATTAGAGTTTCAGCCTTACCTAGCGAGAAAGAAAGGATGAAAAGTGTTACAAGATTCTCTCAATGTATTCACTTGATACGCATGAAACTCAGTATGAAATATGAACCATTTTACACGGTACAAGAAACAATGAATAATTAGAACACTATTAAATCATGGCATGATAATTTCCGGCGAAAAAATTGATGAAAAATTCATCAATTGATCGTAATTCTGTTTCATTCAAGAGACGATAAAAAGCACCGCTGCTCAAAAAATAAAAATTATCTCAAAATAAACAACACAAAATGACGATTGTCAAAAAATCACAGAAAACACGGCTGTGATAAGAAAAATTACTCTCTTGTACACTAGCGCTAACCGGTATTCTTTCCTAACAAATTACGGTAAAACTTTTGTCTTTTCGATGTTAATACCTGTAATTTCTCAGTGGAATTTCATCATACAAACAAAACAAAATTTTGATGATAACGCAGAACGCAACCTTTTTTTTTGTTTTTATTTTTAAAAATCCGAAAGGCAAAATCGCTTCGTTCGCACTTCGCAGGAAAAATAAACTTCGAATTTAATCAAGTAAAAATTGATTATCTCGCGCATTACCGCGTTATTCCATTGTTTCAAGTCGTATTCTAAAAGTATAATACTCGTCAATGATGTATTTGTATTTCTCGCAAAATTGTGTAACTTATCGTTAAATTAGTTTTCCGATTCCATATCATTAGATCATTTGTCTGTCGTCAGTTTTACTTTCTGTGAATTGAGTTTATTCGTTCACCGTGTTGTCGATGTTGGTCAACTTTCCGTTTTCGACTGCATGTATTTCATCGCGTATTCTACGAGGTAACAAATTTTATTTGAAAATTTAATGTTGTGTCCATGTATTTATCATTTTTCTATAAAATCAGTAATCAGTTGTTCGTTTACAGAATGTACCGTCAAAAAGTTGAAAACCCAGCCTCTAGATTCAATGCCTCCTAAAATCTCGCATGTTTACCGATGGTTATGCGCTGATTCTTTTTTACACGGAACTTTGGAAGTATTGATGGCGAAGTAAACTATTTGTACACTACTGCTAATCAATGCGTTGAATTCTTCGTTTTGAAATATTGCGTGCGTATGCTTTGAATTATATACCATAATCCATAATGAGCAACCAGAACGTGGCGAAAACCGTTGAAGAATTGAGTAACTTTTTTACCGGTCAATTAGAATGTACAAAATGTAAGAAATCAGTTGCATTTTCTACCGATTTACTGACTCAGCATTTGAAAAACTGTTCTAAAAGTACTTCAGAAACATTTACTGATGCCAAAGACTCAAACAATTCTGAAATTTTCCATCAATATCAAGCGTATCTGAAAGCGTATTCTGATGAAGGCACGTTTGCTGATCTCAGTAATTCGTTGCCTGCCGTTGGCGTAGATCAATTAAAACAGTTGAAAATATCAATTAAGCAGTTCCGATGTTTATTTTGTAATTCATGTGGAAACATAGAAGATTGGGAAAATCATGTATTGAATTGCTATCGCATTACCTTGTCTCCTTTGTGTTGTGCATGTTTGCTATGCGAAACGTTGCTGTGCGGTGAACAAAAAACAGTCACCGATCATGCTCATTTTAAAAAAGATGCGAGCTTTTTCTTATTGAGCCATTTTTCTGGCATCGTTGATGTACTGAAAAATCAACTGACGAATTATTACAAATTTGAACGGAAAGTGTCACGAAATGATCCGAAACTGGGTTTTTATTGCGGATCTTGTAATTGGTACCTTTTCTACGATGTAGATAAACATTTCAGTTCGCCGAGTCATAGATTGAATGCGAATATAACCTACGATTTGTATTATTGCAGCACATGCTTTGTGATTATTTATGGTGACGATAAGTTGTTTTATAGTCATAATATGTCCAAGCAACATTTTATTATGAAGGCTAATAACAAACAAAAACTTGCGATTAGACCGGAAAATGTGATGCACAGAATCTTACTGATGTCAGTGAAAGCGACGATGGATAAAAATATCTCAACAAATCCTACTGCGCAGTCATTCTATTGTGATTTGTGTTCTTTCGTCGCAACTACGAGTGAAAAATGGTCGCAACATTTGTCATCTAATGATCACAGTAAAACGATGTGCAGCGGAATTGTTCGCACTGCTAACGACGAAATGAAACCGTTTGAGTACGTTTGTGTACATTGCAAGTTATCGATATTCGGCACTATTTTTACTCATATTGCACATTGTACTTCTTATGGACACGAAACTATCAAGAATTTGCTTATCAATTACCACAATGATGCAAATATGAAAGCAGTAAAAGAAACAGAAGCATTACGAAGCATTCTTCTCCCTACCGCATTGTCTGAACGGAAAAACAATTCCCAAATTAACGGAGATTCAGTCATGGCGGCTGTGTCATCTACTTCATGCAATCAACCTAGTACTAGTCAGGCTGCTCACGTTGATCGAAAAAAACCGGCGAAAGAAGTAGTGTATTTTTCTTACACGCAATTTATCTACGAGAAAAATCTTGACACGAGGGATGTATGCGACATGATTGAAAATCTTCGCGCTTTTTTACGAGAAACCTGGATTAATCTGAACGTAAAGGAATGCAAAACCAGTTGCGTATACTGTAACGTTTTTTCATCAAATGATTCCCAATGGTGGACTCATTTAAGGTCGCAGCCGCATATCGATAAAATGAATCAACATTATAAAACAACCAAATCTTACAAGGCCATCGTTTTGTTTTGTCATTGCTGTAACATTTCCATTCTAGGACCCGTGTCGACTGAAAAAAAGCATTCCATTAGAAGTCAGCATAAGAAAAAAGCTGAACAGTTTTTGCAATCTGCAACTAATTACGATAGAACGTCGAAAAAGTCCGATTCTTCTAGCGACGCTGAACTGAAATCAAAGACAAATGAAGTAATTTCGAATGGAATCGCTCATCAGAATACTATTTCTCAATTTCCTGCAGCTTTTCAAACGAACGAGGAATTCTTCGATGATCTCAGAGCATCTCAAAAAGCTAGCGAAGTAAAATTTTTACGCACTCAATCTATGTCATCAAACGCGAGCTCGAAAAATGATAATGACGATAAAAGCGAAGATGAAGGCGATGTCGTATCTTATGTTTTACTTAACGGTGAAAACGATGGAGAAGAAAAAGTTAGCGATCACGAATTGGACGATTCTTTTCTCAGCGAAATTGAAAATAATTTACCAGAGGCTCCGTCTACCTCAGAATCTAGCGATCCGGCAATTTCTCAAGAAGCAGATAACGTCGCTAATGATGAAAATACTGAATTTGTTAAACATCTTATCATCGCTAAAGGTGAGAAGATTTTTAATTTCAAAGTTGATCGTTGATTATGTAAAACTGCACCGATAGTAACAATACTTTTTATTCTAGGCATACCGCCTCAAATAATTCAAAACAAGCGAATATGTTTGGAAACTTTCAGAAGATATGGGAACATTAAGCGAATATTCACGAAGAGAAACAAACCTGATTGGTTATACATGATGGTTTTAACCGAGTATGTTGAATATCGAATTACATTTATCGCTAAATTTGTTCGCTTTGCATTTTATCTGCAGTTTTTTGATATAGTTAACATACTTAGTCATTTCCTTTCTCGGAATAAGTAATCACTATGATTCTCGTGAATCATACAGTTTATTGCATTTGTTAAATTATGTACCAACTACCAAGTTATAAAATTTCATGCACGTTTCAAGGGACATGTACTTAATAGAACCATTGCTCGAATTTTATGGATATTTTGTGTTTATATTGCAGGCCAGAACAAGTATTTAACCGATTGCACCAGAATATTAAAACTTTGAAAGCGACGTTGGGAACTGATGAATTGAGTATCGAGTACGATACACGAAATACTGATCAAACTGGTTAGTTGAAGATGATATCGTTTTTCATTACAATTTACTGGGCTGGACAGTCTCAAATTGGGTAACATTGAAACGGGAGGGGACAGTTCGTAATCAATTTTATGCAAAGAAGTATACTATGCTGTCAAAAAAATTGATCCATGATTATTTCCAATTTTTTGCATCGAGACCTAAATGTAATGGAATACTGTATGATTTTTTTCAGGCATAAAGAAAAATTTAACGAACGATGCAAAAACCACTTTTTCCAATATGAATGCTCTAAACGAAGCAGTGCAAAATTTAATGCGACTTTACGAAGAAGAAAGTAATTCGGAAGAGTCGAGACTGAAAATGAAAAAAATCGAGAATACCGTGTTAGATTTAGCACAAAAGAGTTACGGACCTAGCATTCCGGTCAAAGTATTCACGTTTGGATCCAGAGTTACCGGATTGGCTACAAAGAACAGCGACGTTGATATTTATCTTCAGATCGGTTAGTAAAATGTGTTTACTTTGAACAGCCGTCGGCTTTTGATTGCTACTTTTATGAGTGATCCATTTGTTTTGCAGATCATTCTTTTGGAGGTGGAGTCCACGAGAATGTCGCATTACAACAGCAGTTGGTTCTATATTTTTCAAACAAAATGAGACAATTGCCGGGCGATTATCGCAACATTGTATCTATACCGTTCGCTCGAGTACCAATAGTGAAATTCACTCACACAAAGTCTAATTTGAATTGCGATTTGTCGTTCAAGAGTGGCCTCAGCACAATGAATAGTTTATTAGTGAAGTATGCCCTCAATTATCTATTGTTTCAGTTTTCATTCCTTGGTTATTAACCTGTCTTGTATTGATTTTTTTATAGGACGTATTTAAAATTAGATGACAGAATTAAATATCTCGTTTGCGCTGTGAAATTGTGGATGAAAAAGAACGATTTGGCTGATCGCAATTTATTTACAACGTATGCACAAATATGGATGGTGTTGTTCTTCTTAATGCAGCCTGAACATGCCGTTGTTCCTACAGTTTTAAACTTGCGAAAAGAATTACCTCTCGAACAAAAGGATCACGTTACCGTTGAAGGTAAATAAGGGAATTGTATTTACCTATTACGATATTTCACCTGTTTTGATTGAAATCCTTACTTGAAAATGAATTTCCAGGTTGGAATTGCGCTTTTCCCAACGCCAAAAATATTGTATGGAGAAGCAGCTGCTCACTCAGCAAAGAAGAACTGCTACTGAAATTTTTCCAATTTTACAGTCAAGAGAATTTACAAAATTACGCCTTGTGCACGTTGACAGGTATTAAAATGCATAAAAAATATTTCCTCGAATTGTTCATGACATTACCGCCCACTTTCAATGAATACAAACGTAAACTAAGGGCAGATGGCGCATTGTATTATAAAGTTATCGATGATTTCGATGGTTTATGCATACAAGACCCGTTTGACCATTGTCATAATTTAACAAAAACAATTGGCGTTCGTAAGTTCCACAGTTTTATCAACTTGTGCCAACAAACTGCAGAAATTATGAAATCAAACTTGAATGCGACCTAAATGTTATTGTAAAAGTATTTTTTTTTATATTCCGTTATATTATCCTGATGATAAATTTGTATAAGTTGTTGGTTTTTTCGGTTTTGGTGTACCACCAATTGAAACGAAATTGATGTGTTTTTTTTTGGAATCTACAACCTTTCGGTGTTTGCGAATTATGGTTCGAAACAGAAAATTGTAAGATTTTGCGAGTTTTCATCTCATTACATTGTGTTAACTACGATCTGAGTTTTATGTGTGAATCATCATTTTTTCATTTAAGATAATGTGATTTCTTTATGTTTTTATCCTTAAGGAATTTATTTTAATGAGTCATGTTTTATTATAACGCTTAAGTTAGGGTGAAATTTAAAGCACTTACTTTCTCATCGATCAGTAAACGTGAGTAAACGTTGAAGATGATTTTTAAAATAACACTGACGCGAGATCGTGTCACATTGTTGATGTTAATCGAAGAAAAATATATGTTATGAATTTTTTTAAAACGTTTATTACAGAAATTATTCAACCAAATCTTGTTTCCATAAAAATTCTTGTTTGTAAGCGGGACCGGAATCACAACTGTTTTTACATGTATAAACGGCCAAAGTGCCCCAGTCGAAAACGCCAACCGTGCTTTTCTCATTTTTATCCAGATTCAGGTAATTCAGTAGTTGCGGAAGAATCTAAGAATGAAATAGAAATCGAAGATGTGCTAGTTGAGCATAATTCAGATGATATACTTGATCAATTAATTATAAGGGAAAAAATACCTGAAATTCAAATTCTCTTTCGCTACTACAATACTCGCAAGGTGGTATTTCAGAATCTTGAGGGATGAATTTTGAAGATAACCATAATGGTTTGGTACCTCGAGCATAACGTATAACTTGTTCAGGATTTTCCATAATACGAGATTTGAAATTTAAAAAATACTTGTCGAGAATACTTTCGTTGCATTGACTAAAGAAACGTTCCACCATCGGATCATCTACAACCATACATTCATTTAATAAAAGTGCATAATATAAAAATAATATTATGAATAGTAAGAGCAATTAATCAAAATAATTATATACCTTGAGCTGTAGCTATTCCGCGAATTTGTGAGTAATTTGGAGCATCAGTGTTTTCAACACTTTCTGCTTCCGATTCCGCATCATCACTTTCACTGCACGATTCATCTGAATAGTCGTCCTCTGGTTCGATATTTATTCCAAATTCTGGAAGCAATGCAAGGTTTTCCTTTTGAGATGCTTTTCCTAGAGTGCGTTCAAAAATGTTCCGATGAGCCGCTGAACAGAACGTTTCGTCGTCTTTTTGGTATAATTCTTCACAACTTCTAATGCCACAAATTTCGCATAACTTTACGCCAAATGTTCTGCAATTGATATCAGGACGCCAGGAAACGTCTTCAGTAGGCGGTAGAGCAGGATAACACGAATTTTCTCTCGGTAACTGATTCCGAAACACGATGAAATTTCGGTTGGAGTTCGATTGAAAACAATTTTTCGAAAGGCACAGAAATACGAACAAAGTTCTATGAAAGCTGGTATCCTTCTCGTTGTAAGGACAGTAAATCTGGCACAAAAAGTACCGAGGTTGATTACATACATCGCATATTAGGTCTTTAGATTCCGGGATATTTTTCAAGTCAAGCCAAGACGGTTTACCTCCTATTTTGCTAGGAAAAAAACGACTCTCCAGGAGTTTGCAAGATTTGTCCACGAAACCTAAATCAACAGACATTCTTACGAACAAAAATACAAATACACTCGTAAATAATTTACATTAAAATTGGAAATTTTTTCACATAATAAATTATTTCAACAAATTGAGTTTTTATTCAACCAACATCAACTCGTTATCACACTCGGCAAACGTAATCACCGAACATCGATCACGTGCTCAAAAAAAATGTGGCATTGTGCCTCGTTGTGCCTTCGAAGATTTTTTTTTTAGTACAAGTTTTCGATCCAGTTGGTTTTATAATTCACATGGATCTATGCGATTAATTGATATGATAATGATATCACGTACAAACTTTTCTTTTCCCTTTCCGCGATCCGCACATGTGCAATGTATTTTATGAAATAATTGTGAATTTTGACGACCTTGTAAATTGTTTGAATTTCCTAATTATACTTAGCGGTTAAGATAAGCGTGTATGTTGTGCTGTTGCATCATGTACCCTGTAAATTCTCATATCTCATAAATTTTTCGCGATTTGATCGAAGTGTGTTGTTGAACGTTCAAAAAAAAATGTAACTGTACAGCTGTGTAACTCATCTGTCGATCACACCCACCATTGGAGTTTAGATTCCTACCATATTTATTAATTTCCGCGTAACTATCTGTGATATATAATTATAAAATGTCTGAGTTGAATCCGAAACCGGCGGTGCTGAGCAGTGGCTCATTGACAGATGATCCCAGATTTAGAATCACTCCTTATCAGCAAATGGCAGCAGCATGTACCGGCGCTGTTGTTACGTCACTTCTGAGTGAGCCCTAGTTCAATATTCTTACTCACGATCTGACTCCGAAATTCCATTAATTGCTACATTTCACATTTCAGTGACACCTTTGGATGTTGTTAAAGTTAGATTACAGGCTCAACAAAAGAGCCCATCTGTCGTTCATAAATGTTTCCTGTATTGTAATGGACTAATGGATCATATATGTCCGTGTCCTACCCCTTCATCACCTCAAACATATTGGTATTCTCGTGGAGGGCAATTCTCTGGAACTCTGGTTAGGAAATTTCATAACAGTTGCAGCTTGATGAATGAAAATTTCTATGTTAATTGTTTTTGTTCTTCTGTACAGGATGCATTCGTAAAAATAACTCGTAATGAGGGCATATCTTCGTTATGGAGTGGACTAAGTCCTACTTTGGTTTTAGCTTTACCAGCAACAGTCATATATTTCGTTACATACGAACAACTACGAAGTAGATTGAAAAATTTCGCTAATCGATACGAGATACAGAAATCATCTCAGAATTTAAATCTTCAAGTTTTACCTCAGCCATTATGGGTACCTTTGGTGGCCGGATGCACAGCTAGAATCTGGTCAGTTGCAATTGTCAGCCCTCTTGAACTTATTAGAACTAAAATGCAATCTGAGAAGCTAAATTATCTACGTGAGTATGGAATTTCGATATCTTAATGCAGTTTGTTCTTCAGTTTATTTGATTTATGAATTAAATGTTATAGAAACAAATGAAGCAGTCAGGAGTTTAATTCATTATCATGGAATTGGAGGATTATGGAAAGGAATGCTACCTACATTGTTACGAGACGTGCCTTTTTCCGGTAATTCGCCTCGAGTAGAATCGAATTTGAAATTCATCCAATTAATGCTTAATCGTATCAATTTTCAGGTATTTATTGGGTTACCTATGAGAAAATAAAATCGTATACTAATCAAGATGGCTCTTCATTTGTATTCAGTTTCATCGGCGGAAGCATTAGCGGAGCGGTGGGTGAAGTTTGCGTAGTTCTACTACTCATCAAATAAATAATCTAATTCCGTCTTTTTATCCAGATTGCAGCTACAGTAACGACTCCATTCGACGTTGTAAAAACCCTCTACCAAATAAATTTTATCGATAAAGAAATAATGACAGGTGAGTGCTAAATTTGTGCATTTATTACGTAGTTAGTTATCCCGGATTCACTTAACCCCTGTTTCTAAATTTTCGTACTCACGATTGCTGATTTGTGTGTGTATTATCGTCAAGAAACGGGTGTCAGGTGGAACTAATTACGCTCAGATACTGTTTTATTATTTTGTGTTTAAGAACCTCCAGGTCACAGCCCAACAGTCTTAATGACGCTAAAGAGAATTTACGAAACCAACGGATTACCTGGCTTGTTCTCCGGAATTGTTCCTAGACTAATTAAAATTGTTCCAGCTTGTGCTATTATGGTAGCCAGTTTCGAGTTCGGCAAGAATTATTTTCATAATAGAAATTTGCACAGTTATCTCAGCAAAAAACAGAACGTGGATAAAACATAAGAGGTATAATCATCGAGTTAATAATGTTCCGGTCTGATTTGAATGGTTAAGAGTTTGAAATTTGGTTGAACATCGAACGTTTAATCCTACTTCACATCGAGGTATTGCCCATCCTATGAACGTTTGGATGCAGAAACACGGTCGAGGAATGGATTTGTGAATTTGTTTGTAGTTCGTCAGAATAACAGACATTATAATATTAAGAGCTTCACGTGTAGCGTGCAATAAAAATTTTTATTCTTGGTTATTCTCTACTATGCTTTGTTTAGTCGGTATTGTTTTCAAAAGTTGATTAATGAAACGCCTACTGGGATTATCTGTTTCAGCTTTTGCCCCTGTAATCATCGATTTTATGATCTTATAAATATTCGGAGAATTTTCTAATTGTGGGTCGACTTCTTTTTCAAGGTAAACGACTATAGAAATTTAAACCCCTTCGGAGATTTTTCGAAACTATTCGTGTTTTGTTTTGTAATTTTTTTCTTCGGAGAGCAGCTGAAAGTGTGTAGTTCGTTCAAGGAGAAGCCATTTTGTAATTTACAGCTTAATGCTTGAGTTTCGAATTTTGAATTTGATTGATTTTTCATTTTTAGAACTTGAGCTCTAAGTACTTCAAATTCAAAAATTGATGTTCAAAACTTCATATGAACGGAAGGGAGGGAAAGTGACCAATTCTCAATCTCAAATCAAAGTCATATTTTTTCATCTTTTGCACTTGTGACTTGATTGGGGTTTTAAGAAAAATGCTTTCGTCGAAACGAAAACAGAAAACTTGCCATTTCAAATTTATTTTCATTTTTTATTTTATATTATTTATTCTTGTATCTTATTCATAAAATCAATGATAAATAATAGGTTTGTTCGTTTTTATTACTCCGTCTAACCGGGTCTACACTTTCCTTACTCTCCTTACTCCGCTCTCCACTTTTTACCCCTGATTTAACCAAAGACCTATAACAGGTCTCTGGATTTAACCTTACCCGGGTAAGAAACCTGGTTAAAAACGAACAAACCAGGGATGTCTAGCTAGCCAATAGCCATTAGCCATTAGCCGTTAGCTTATTGAATTTTTGACGTTTAGCCATTAGCCATTAGCCAGCCAATCAACAAAAAATTTAGCCATTAGCCAGCTTTAGCCAATTGATTTTGGCTGAAAATGATTGGCAAAAATTGAAAATTAATAGGTGAGTAAATGGGTTTCCTGTGGGTAAAAAAAATCAAAATTTTAAAATTTGTAATAAAATCATAAGCAAAAGACCAAAAAAGTAGTTTGACATTGGCGGTTCTGGTTTTTTTTCTGAATTTTTTTCAATGATCGTTGTTTTTCTAGAAAATGAGTGAGAAATCAGTTTATGAATATGATCAAATAATGCGTGAATGCGAATAATTGCGATTCACGTTTGTGAAATAATAATTATTTCCTAAAACTAGAAATAATATCGATAATGGGAATGTGCTCATTTAGAGCAGGGTTGTACAAAAACGTGTTTTTTTTAAAAAAAAAACAAAAAAAACGTTTTTTTTTTGTTTAAAACGTTTTTTTTGTTTTAAAACAGTTTTTTTTACTTGTTTAAAACTATGTGTTTAAAACGCGTTTTAAACACGTTTAAAATGTGTTTTAAACACAAATACATTCGTTTTGGGTTCATCAGACATCAATTTTTAAGAAGTGACGTCATAAAATAGCTATACAACTCAAGAAATATTGAAAAATTGGAATCAAAACACAAAATTTGTCTCTAAAAATACTGTTTGTTCAATTTCACTTTTTTTCAACAAGAAATTAAAAAAAACGTGTTTTTTTTTTAGGAAATTGGAGTTGAAAAAAAACACGTTTAAAACAAAAAAAACACTGTTTTAAACGGTTTTAAATGGCCTTTTTTGTTTAAAACATCGTTCTGTTTTTTTTCAGTTGTTTTAAACGTGTTTTAAACATGTTTAAAACATTTTTGTTTTAAACATGTACAACCCTGATTTAGAGGAGTATTTTGCAGCGTTGTGAAAACGAAATGATTTCGTTTTCGTTTTCACATTTAAAAAAATTACGTTTTCGTTATATAACGTTTTGTTTGGTTATTAAAAATAACGTTTTCGTTTTGTTTAACGTTTTTTTTCGTTATTCTTCATTTTCCTCAAATTTGGCCAATTTCAGTAAATTTAGAAAAAAAATAGGAAATGAGCAACATTAAAACAAATTGAAAACATGAAAAATATGCAGAAAACTAATAATTTATCCCCTATAATAACAACGTTCCAAAACTTTTCTCATTTTTTTTAAGTTGCAGGCCCATTTTTTTGCATTTTTGAGACCTATTTCCAGTGTATGAAGAAAAAAAATTGATAACGAAAAAAAACGAAATGGATTTCGTTTTATGATAAATATCGTTATTATATATTTAACGTTTTCGTTTAACGTTATGTCTCCATGAACCTCAAAAATATCGTTTTTTTTCGTTTTTCGTTTTCGATAAAATAACGTTTTCACAACGCTGGTATTTTGAGGGGTCACTCGATTTTTGAAAAATTATAAAATTAGCCAGCTAATAGCCAGCCAATAGCCAGCCAATGAAGAGACATTAGCCAATAGCCCTTAGCTTAGCCAAAGCCCTAAATTTTTTTAGCTTTAGCCGTTAGCTTTAGCCAATCCCATTGGCTAGACATCCCTGGAACAAACCTACTAGCATACTACAGCAAGTAGCGCGATCTACCAAAAAACCATCAGTCATTCGAAATTTTTCGTGGTTTGATCCAGGACCCAGGCAGTTTTAGTTCATTGTAGATTGTACTTTATCGAGTTTTGTTTTGCTTTTGATGAAGTTTTGATCCAAATTAAATTCGGAATCAAGAAGTTTCAAGTTTTGAATTTTTGTTTTGCTGTAAGATTCAACTGAATTGAATGAGTTAATAAAATTGCGTTGGTTGATTCTATTGAAAATATGTTGATGTAACTAAAAACTTGAATATTGGTGAACATTTCAAACCTTTGTTATCATAAGCGCTTTCTCAAAAGTCAAACCTTCAATTATCATTAGTCATCAGTTTAATTTAACAATTAATTCAAATATTATTCAATATGTCATCGTGGAGCGATAATATCAATTTAAATTCCTGCCTTTGGTTCGAAGGCGAAGATAAGAGGAACACAACTGCAGCCATATTAGCTGGTATTTTCGTAAGTATGAATCCCCTAACTGACTAAAAACACTTCTTATTTAATTGCAAAATAATGAGAAATTGTTACAGTTCTCTGTCGGATGGTGGTTGATGATCGATGCGAATTGGGTATATCCTGCTGCAGTGAGTAGTGGATATTATGTATGTGGTATTATAGCTACCGTATCATTGATCATGTAAGTGTATCATTCGTCAATTTTGTACTTTGAACTTGGAACAATTACAATTTCCTAAATTGTTGTTCGTGCAGGGTAAATTTAGTATCCCAGTCGCAAATTCGCGGAGATTATGCCGGAGGATATTTTGGTCCTAACGGAGCTCGAGCATGGTTATTCGTCGGTTTTGTATTGGGATTTGCGTCAGTTATTGCTTCATTTTGGATATTTTTTGCCGACTTCGTTCCGCATTCTAGTGAAAAAGGTGAGTAATGCTATATTTTGTTTTCCTCTTTTGAACAGAAATATCAAACTTATTTACATTTTATTCACTTTTCAGTGCCAGGAGTTGAATTACTCACGCAGAATATTTTCATTTTCGTCAGTTCTTTAATTTACAAATTCGGACGAATTGAAGAGAATACGTGGTGAATTAATCAATTAAAACGAATTTTTTATACATATATTTTTCATCAATTTTAGATTTATTATAATTAAGACATGTTCCTTGATTTCATTTATTGTAGTTTAACTATCTATTTTTTATTCTATAAATATTGTAATTAAATAATGTATGTACTTTCAAATTACCGATTTTACGATAGATATGTTTTATAATTTTATTTTGCATTATATTTTATTCGAGTTTTATGTTAAGTACCTATTTTATTTTTCTTAACTCCATGTATTTCTTGTGGTATAGGTACTGGAAGGTTGTATGGAATTTTTTAGTTCTTACGGTATCGTTGCGGATTTTTCTGGAATCTTACGAATCGTATTTTGAATGAACTATTTAAAATTAGCTTATTAAAATTTCTTGAGGGAAGTTCTTCGAATACGTTTTGAAAAGACTGCGAAATTGCGATACGTTACAGACAGACACTTAAGTGATGTGATATTGTGATATAGGTACATACTTGAAAATTTTTATTTTTTTCTTACTGTTATAATTTATGCTAAGTTTTAGGTGATGCACTCTTACTTCAACTTTCGGTTCTTTTTTTGTAACCAATTTTATGCCAATTCAGCAATGATCAAAGTGGATCCCTGATGAATGAGTTTGAAAGTTTAAATTACTGCTCATGCTCAATGTATTTTCAAAATTCTGAAAAAGAAACCCCGATCAATTCGATTCGAGACAATTTCGTTGTTATTGTTACCTAGAATGTCATTAACATATTCGCTTAATACGTAATTACGTACAGTTTTCTCAATTCTATTGAGCTTAAGCAAGCTCAAAAGTCAAAACTCCAAAGTTTAAACTTCCAGTTTCACTATGCGGACCATGCGCAATTTTACCTACCAAAATCATTCTTACATTCTACACTCGTCGCGCCACTAAATGTATTTTCCCATTGAAATTTTTTCACTGCGTCGGCCTAACATGAAATTTGTGACGCTTTCACGTCAGAAGCAATTCCAAAGTGACCTTATGATTTCTTATGACTGATAAACTTTTGATAACATGCTCAACTGCACGCGCTGTGAAATCCTGTAAAACTTCGCAACGTAATGAACGCGCGACGCTTCAGTTTTCCGTCTCACTCCGTGGTACACCATTAAATCTGTCGGACACGGGTTAGTGATCGAAGTGTGCTTCTGAACCGGTTCGTTTGTGAAGTATTTTTTTACATTAAGTAAGTGTTTTTTTGAAATTTTTTACCGTTCAATTCATGTCTTGACATTTCTTTTCCTGGAAAAGTGATATTTGTTTCAGCATTTCATATGTATTTTAACTGATCGTAGTTTATAGTGTGTTGTAACAGATACATATATGAAATAGTGTGCACATAGTTCGAATTATTTTTCGGAATAAGTCAGCTTTTCTTATCGTTATATGACCAAAATATGGCCACTTTATCTACTTATTCGATATAGGTAGCTGCATTTTGGAATTTTTTTCTCTGTAATAACCACGTTATGTTCCATAAAACCAACATTTTAATCGACCTTTTACATTCGATTTTTCAAAATCTGTGATGCTTAACCGGTTAATAATTTCCCTTTCAAATGAAATCTATTTTTCTGCAAAGATGATATGTTCGGCAATGTAGATTTGAAAATCTGGCTAAATTACTGACGCTATTATAATCACGTTGCATTTCGTATTATTTGGACCTGTTCCATGATTTTTGTGTAGTAACGCCGAACAAGTACATAAATGTGGATACGGTGAATTCGAAAACACGTTTATGGGCTGAAAGTTGCATTCAAATGGAACTACTTCGTACCTATTCGCAACATTTGACCGAATTTTTAATTCGAAATTTTCCTAGGTACGTCGTACGTCATTCGAGTCATTTTTCATTACGAGTTTTTCCAGTCGCAGTTCCACTGTTCGCATTAACTTGTTTATACCTCTTACTTACTGATTAGGGAGCACTCAGTGCGAAAAGTTTCATCACTTTTACCTACCTACCTAATTAAGTACCTGACATGTACGTAATTTTAAACAAGATTTTACAGTGGGTTATTTCAAGGCAGATACATATTTATCAAATTATGATTGAGGGATGAAATTAATATAACTTCAAAAAATTGGCATACCTACCTACTATAATATGCCAGATCATTACCAATCAAACAGTAAAAATTGGTTAAAGTATATATGTTCGATCATGAAAAGCAGAGAAGCGAAAAGAATCCATTAATTGGAGATCAAATTTCTAAATTGTTATCATTTTTAAAGGCACCTTGATCGTGAAATGTATAGGTCATTGATACTTCTAGCATTATCTATCATCTTGTCGATCATTTTATCAATTTTTGTGCAGAATGACCGTCTATACTTATGGCATATTCTATTTTCTTGATCAATTTTTACCCCCACCTATTTGTAAAGTTGTATTTGTGCGAATAGTTATTTTTATTTTTGATGAAATTTCGGTTTACCTCTTTTATCGTGAAACCAAATTGAGGGTGACCTTGAAATTAATTAATCAACTTACTAAATGAAACCAGTTTTATATTTTTTTTTATCGGTTTTGTAAGTTTGTTATTTTCAAGTTAAAGCTCTCCTTGATGTTGAAAAAGAAATGTAAAAAGTTCAGGTCTATAGATTAGGTACCTTAAATTATGACTTATGAGGCAAAGTTGACGTACCTATCTAAACTCAAAACTGGAATGCTTGGATGAGCATGTTTACCTATACCTACTTATCTAAGTATATTTGAGGGTGTAAAAACGATAATCAGCTCATAATTTGTGAGTTTTTTATACTCGTCGAACTTGTGTTTTCCGAGTTTCGAGTGCTTCATAAATCTTGGAGTAGTTTGGACACGAATTTGTCGCGTGATAATTTTTCATTTAATTATTATTTACGTAGGTACTTTAGTCACGAATTGCAATGTATAGTCAAGAGAAATGTAAACTTGAGGATTACCGAGGTGTAGACTCAGCTTAGGCGTACCTACACTTCTCTTATCTTACCGACTTAGGTATTAAGGTATTACTTATTGAGGTCCTTTTTCATTTTCATCTAGCTGAAGTGAAAATTTTTAAATTGCTTTAGAATCCTATGATCGACAGGACGATATAAATTCACTCACTAAATTAACTTTAAAATGACATACTACCTAATTTGAACTGTGAAGTACGAAATATACGACAAACACTTCAATAAGCATATGATATCGGTTTTCCTTAATTTTTCACTTTTGACTTTTGAGTACCTGCTTATACTTACTTTTACACCTAGTGCACAATTCTGTTAATCTAATGTACATACAAATACCTATACCTACCTATGCTGTTTTGTAGAATGCACTTTTGCTCGCTTCTCCTCGAGTTATTTTCGTTACCTATCATTAACAACCGTAGAGACCAATGCGTAGTTTGGTGCCAAAAAAAAATGAAATTTATTAAGGTAAATGATGAACAATATCGCTGGAAAAGTGACCCTGTTTCGTTATGGTTTTTAATTTTTCGTTAGTAAAAAAGTTGTCAACACGTGCATGTACAAAAGCCTTTAACCTGTAGTCCCTGTACCGCTTCGCTTTATCAAATCAATGATTATTTTGCGTGTTTCGGCTTTCATTTTAGCTTACCAACTTAATTACTTACTTCAATTATGTGCTCGGTATTAAGAAGGTAGGCAGCACCCACTTTGTGGTACGAGTTAAATTTTGAATTAATGCGAATGGCCTATCTGATTTAAGGAATTGATGTTTAAACAGTTCAAATTCAATTTTCAATATCGAAGAGATAAAAACTTGGAGTTATCTTGATCTTTTCAATTAGCTATGTAGGTATCTAACCAAATATGTTCGAAAATATTTTAATGGAATCGATGCATAATGAACTCGTTGAAAAATGAAAATCCATAGGAATAGGTATAGGTGTATAATTCGATAGATATGCTTACGCAGAAGTAGGTAAAGGTACAACATAGAGTGTTTGAAGAAGGAACAAAAAAAACTCTACAAGGTAAAAAAGCGAGAATGAAAGTTAATGGATTATCATTGAAAAGGTCGAATAATATTTATCTCCAAAACGTGCTACCTATGGTGAGCGGTGTACGATGGAATATGTAAGTAACCTAAGAAGGTCATTATTCACACAAATCAATTGAAATATGAAAGGGTTGACAAGTATTCGCGTGTATTTTCCTCCTAACCCCACCTTGGGCATATTTGTTGGAATTACTTCCATGTGTGAAGATCAGGGGAAAAATAGTACATCAAATTATAAGTACCTACGTAAGTTTACCTAAATCGAGTTTGAGAATGTTTGTTATAAATACCTACCTACTGATTTGCGGTTTCCTCGGTATTTACATTGTAAACCGGTTCAATCGTGTTACCATTTGCGCGCCAAACAGAACACCGTGTTTGGGAGACGTAGACAACTGGGTTAATCTCGTTGCCTTGTCGATAGTTGTGTGGGAACTGCAAGGAACATGGAGGGGTGGCTGGAGGAACATATTTAATAATTTTTGATTTCATTTTCATTTCTCGTCATATTGTCTTCCGACGTTTAGGTATTTAGGTACCTACCTACAATAATGATAATTATAAACTTCTGAAAATGAAAGAGGGAAAAGTAAAGTTGGCGCGGATGTTGGAGTTATAAAAAATGTTTTGTATTTTTTATAATTTTAATGCGGTTCAGGGGAATTCCTTATGTCCTCCTTCAAAAGCATATCTACATACTTTTCAAACCAAGTAATGATTGAAATTATTGTATTAGGTGAAATCTAAGTACGTATACACTGAAAGAAATGATTTTCAAAACGGCGTATTTAGTCCAAAAATAGATGCAATGGTTACTTTAAAGTGAAGTATAGTTTTCAAATTGCTTCATTTTTATGTAATGAATATAATGGTTACAGAGAATGCCTACTTTTTTATTTATATACACAATTGCACATAAATGTATTATATTGATCGTGTATGGTTTTGATTTGGCGCAGATCAATGTTCATCGTTTTTCCCTTTCGCTTTACCCGCCTCCTTCCAAGTATGATTAATGCCTAAAATATGGCAGGAAAAGAAACGTATTTAAAAAATTAGGTGTACCTACCTACCATCTGTGAAATGTGTAGCTACCTAATTGAGTCCTTTTGAATCAATTCCAATTTTAAAATTTCATCAAAGTTCGAATATCTATAAGTAGAACATAATGAGTAGGTACGGTATGTGGTCTACGTGGATATCGTAATTAATTTTCAAAAATTTTCTCGCTAAATTCAAACACTTCATTGCCAAGTATAGGTGTACCTCTATCGTATACCAACCAATTGGAAAGAACATTTGCACGAATCAAACATGGAATTTCTAATTAGCTGGGTAATGAATTCAATTAACTAAAAATATGTTTATCGTAACACCATATTGATACATTACCTATATACTCGCAGTGAAGCATTACGTTCAATATATAACGATCCACTGCATCGGAAATGTCTCCCCTTAATAAGTAACGCATTGATTCATCGTGTTATCATTTTTATCAACGATATGATGATGAATTAAATTATCCTGCTTTTGACTGAAATAAATTGAAATCAAATGTACATACTAGGTATGTATGTACATCTACATATATTGTATACCTATGTAGTACCTACCTATACTACCTACGTATAAACTTAAATCTCCAGAATACTTGAGCTTTTTTCGATTTCTAAATGAATTATCTTCTCATTTATAAATCTGAGATGTCTAATGGAACAATGGCGAACTGGCCAACGATGTTATCTAGCGATCGCCAGGGGCACCCGCGGGGTCGTGTTTAAACCAAAAAATATGCTATTTTCACTTCCTCTAAACATACATTTTCGCAAGCTTTTGCTCACGCTTCGTTCGAGCCAGTTTGCTTTTCTTTTATTTCAAAATCGAAATTTTTAATTGAGTCAATTCAAATTCTAAAATTGAGTTGTCAAAAAAATAAACTCATCACAAAAAACATTGTTTTTTACCTCTCAAAATACGAATTTTTGAAATTTGTTGCCCTCGCTTCACTGCTTTCACTCCACTCTGTCCGGTTTGCTTTTCATTTTCAAAATTGAAATTTTTAAAAACCCATCATTCAAATTCTAAAATGTTGATAGATACATATGATTGGTGGAATGTTATCACCCCAATCTAACGACCAATCACGCGCTATCATTACCTATTGTTATTCACATGTGACCAACCGAAATACTGAATATAAAACTTTTTTGAGGGTATTCGATATTTCTACACACCCTGTACGGCTTTTGAAAAATGTGTGCTTATCTTCTGTATTTCACTTGAAATGTACCTATCTGCGTTACATCACAATCAACATCCAGTACCTACCTAATACATATATTAAATTCACTTCTTCATAAGGTTTCGATTTAATTGAAACGTTTTTATAGATACCATATAAAGTGACTTCTATTGACGCCTCATAGCGAATGAAAGAAAATATACGTTGTGTAAGTTGGTGGTGTTGAAGTATTTATGGTGTGAACTTTCCAAAATTATGTAGGTATAGAAAACTGTAGCAAACGCACAATTATTTAAATTAACTGTAGTCTGAACTTTTTTGGCGACGTTAAACGAAGTACCTACATATGATACATATGATTACTAATTAGGTATACCTAATATTTGAAAATGGGATGGGTGGCAAGATAGTACATGAAAAAAGAGCTTTTCGATTTTTCCAAAACCTAGTTACCTTAAAAATTATTTTCTGTTTTAGTAATAAAGACTCTTCAATAATAATATCGGGCATAGCTGGCAAGAATTTTCGTTGGTTGGCATCATTGAATCAATGTATTCTCAATTTTGATATAGCTCACCGTTGCCAGCCTACAACAATTTTCTCGCCAGCAATGCTCAATAGTCAATTTTATTGGGGACCTTGTACAAGTCAAGATATTAGATATGCCTATTTGAGAAAGAGAGAATAAAGGAAAGGAGGTACAAAAAATAGAGGATCATCTTTTTATCATTATTTACCAAAACTAAATTTGAAAAATGTTTAATATTTTTCGGCATCCTTGGGGGTATTAGAATAGATATTCCCTTGGGCCTTGTGGGTATTTTCTGTCTGACAAAAGTCAACAAAACGCAAATTTATGTTAAATTCTAGGTAAATGTCATATCGTAAGTTTTATCATTGTTACCTACCTATACTTACTTACCTATTATTACTATCATTTGAGAAATTGGTTGGTTAACTGACCGCAGCCTGTTGGCAGCAAATATTTCACTGTTTCTCTGCGACAGACATGTCAACTTAGATAGAATATCGATTGAAGCAATTGTTTTTGATACTGGAATACAATACAGAATGACGACGAGTCGTTACGACAGTATTTGAGAAAGAACATCTGCAAAAAGCACGTGCAATGTGAAATTCCTCACTTTATTGTTTGACAGCCTGATCGGCTAATTCAAGGTCGTCTGCGAACTCTGCGAATGGTTCATTTTGGTTAATTAATGCCAATGCGTATAACTTGTATCGGGTATGATAGGTACCTCTTGAAGTTCAAACACCAACGGTATTGGGTAGATATGATATTATTTTGCATACTGTACATGCTTTTGAAAGTATTGGAATTACTTTCAACGTACCGGTAATGTAAGCTGTCAGTGCCAGCGTGAGAATGTATTTCATTCAGGGTCCTATCCTAACTTCTGAAATTATTCCTACCTCTGCGAAAAATTACGCTACATGAAAAATTATCGTGTCTTCCAAATCGCAGGTAATGGCATTAGTCGAATTTTCCATAACCTAGTGATCACTGGTTGACTGAACACTCTGTACCTATGCCATAGCCCATAGGTAGATACATACATATACCTACCAAGTACCTACCTGCTTGCCTATTCCTATAAACATGTTTACAACAAAACTCGTGAAAGACTGAAACATGTTCACCTTTAATTAAAGCAAACCCTGATGTTTATTAATCGGAATTTAATAAAATCAGGTCATTGACACACGAGCAGTGTAGGTTATAGTATAATCGGCTGGATGAAAAATTAAAAAATTACGATATTTCAATTTATTTTTTAGACCCTTTTCACTGATAACAGTGATAACTTATACTCTAACGATGAAATGAATTGATTAATATGAACATTTACATTTCATTCCAATTGAACTATGCATAGTGACTTTATAATGATAGGTTTTGTTTTTGTCATTGAAAATATCAGCTGCGTTCGAATTTTTCAATTTGTGTTCGTTATCGTTATGTTCATTAATCGAAAAAGTTTATTGTGGTAGGTGAACTATTGAATCTTCGAGGTTTTTATCGGGAGAGAAAAGGTGACCGTCGCATCGGTTAGGTAGTTCATATTTGTTTGCGTAAACGTAAATTCATTCAAGTTTACGAGTAGGTTTAACCTTTCGATAACAGTAACTATATCTACCTATACATATAATTACGCAGATGTGTAGACAGTACAATGTATACCTATCCATTTCCATGGGTACGTAGTTACATACCTACTCCTAACACTTCATAAGTATCATAATTGAAAAAATCTGCTCAATTTTTATCTATGCACGAGAAAATTATGGTTTGTTCCTTAAAACTTACACGATCTTGCCCTTCAGTTTTACAAACACCGCAGTACAGTTCCTCCCTACCATTCTATACGTTGTATTTGATGGCATTGACTTCACGTACACAGTTTTGAAACGTTTTACTTGTGTATGTCCGTGTACTTCGAAAGTGTTTCCATTCTGACATCATTCAATTATACAAGGTGTCACAATAATTTCAAAAAGGTGTCTCTGATGGGAACTAAAGACTGGGAAGCTCGGACAATTTGGAAAAAAAACGTACCTACTGCAGATTCTGCGATTTCTTTAGAGTTGTAATTTTTGAATTATCTATTATCTCTCTCCTTCTGCCATGTGATCAGCTGATCACTACATAGGGGCATTTTTAGTTTTTCAATGGCAGTTTAGATATAACTTCCTTCAAAGTTGCAAGTACGAAAAATATATATATTGAGTATCTTTTGTTTTTTCACGATTTTTCCCACCTAACGTGATCAATTTTGGTCTCAATTTTTTTTTCGCATTACCTACATTATGAAAGATGACGTCAAATTATATACCATCATACCATCAACCTAAAAATTTCGGGCCAAATTTGTCAATTTTGTTTGTGCCTTTATAAATTTTTATTTAAAAAATTGAATAATCTCGCCATTTTGGAAACTCTTGAACCTCATTTTCGGTGACCCTGTGGCCTGTATCAACTATCAACTAATATCAATCTAAAATAAACCGTATAAAATTACAATTTCAGCAAAATTAGAAATCACGTTATTTTTCCTTCTTATCTTCATCAGATGTGCTTATTTTCCTAATTTGGAAAAATGTATCTCAGGCGTGAATGGGTACGAAAAAATGAAAAATATTTATAATTTCCCACTTTCCTAACGTAAAAATTGTTGGAGGTGGGAGTGCTCAACATTTCTCAGCATGCTGAGATTTCAATATGAAATCGAGTGTAGTGTACCTTATATCGATAACTTCCAGGCACATTGCTAATAATTGGGTTCTTTCTAGCAAAATTTACCCACCTCCCTCGAAATATAACCAATATTTATCTACATTATTACTTATATTATTGAATCGTATGAATATTGAAAAGAAATATTCCATGCTTCAATTTCATTACCGCGAAGAAATCTTTTGATTAAATTTTATTACTTCGATTAGGTAATTATGATGATAAAAATTATATTGCTCTCTGAGGAATGCGTGTATATATGCGTGCATTACGTGGAAACTGAAGAACGATTTATGACCTCGCAATAGGTATAGGTATTATAGATAGGTACCTTAAACCTCGAATGTAGGGAATTGGGATAATATTAAAGTAAATAAAAAATTAAGATGTGTCTTTGCTTTTTTTGGTTGCCTTATACCTAGTTACCTACCTACCTTCGAATTGTGCGAAAATAAATAAGTACCTACGCATGTTATATCTGCCTTAGCCTTATCTGAAATGTTTTGGTTTGAAAGTTGGTGGGCTCTAGGTAAACGTTAGATTCAGTTGATATGATGTGGTAGATTGCACAGGTATAAACGGGTAAGTATAATGCATGTGTTCATTGTACTGCAATGCACACCTGTACTTCCAATCAATAAACACGAAGACAGGATCACGGTATTTTCAGACGCACATACATACATATACATAAAGTACCTATAAAATAAACTACGAGTATGAAGTAATGTTTCTGTTGCTAATTTTATCACGCGACATCAATAACTCAGTCAATATAATAAAAGTGAAAAGAATTTGATTGCCTATCTGATGTAAAAGTGTATACAACAACATAGACAGTTTATTGTTAGCTGTTTCATTATTTATTGCATTTTTCTGCAGCGCATGTGCGATTTTTATTTTAGTCCTACAAAAATTTGTAAAATCGTACGTTAGATTTCATTTCATGTAAAATGGCATAAAAATGCATCAATTCTATCACATTAGTTTAGGTACAGGTATCTACCGTACACTTTAATGAATAATGAGCATTTTTAGTATGGTATGCGCTTTTTATTTATTTGATGAAAGAAAATTAATATTTAAAATACAAAATACCTACTTAGTCGATGGTTGTTAGTTGAATTATCTCTATACTATCTACCTTTCCCCTTTCGTTCTACTGTTGTGCATGAAGAGGTACTTAGTAGGTATATATAGCCAGTGATTCAAAGTTTAAACATATTATACGTTCATAAATAATGAATTGATGCAATGCATTGGGCATGTTTGATTTTATAATTTTTTCATCATATCACTGATACAAATATGCAGTGTTGTCATAACGTTATTCATAACGTAACGAAAAACAAAAAAACTGGAATTTTTTCCATTATAATAACGAAACGATAAACGAAAACGAAATTTTCCACAGAAGAAACGATAATGAAATTACAACGTTATGAAAAATTTTTGTACCATAGCGAAACGAAAAACGAAAAAAATTCCGTTATTTTTTTCGTTTTCTTTCCGTTTTTTTTTACCAAGTATTGATAAAAAAATTAAAAATGTACAAAATTTTAAAAAAATTTTGCAAAATGATTGAAAAATTATTAATCAAAAAAGTTGGTTTGAATTGAAAATCAAAATACTGAAGTTGAAATTGATATTGAAGTAAAAATTCAAAATTTATGAAACACAATATAGGTAGCAGCAGAAAAATTCATACTTCTGCATTGAAAAATAGAAGTAGGTACTGACATTGACAATCATGGAAAAATTTCATAAAAATAAGCATAAAATGGCTCAATTGACATAAAAGTTTTTATTTAAAAAATCTTGTGAAAAACTGAAAATAGAGAAAAATTAGTGTGACCAAAAGCTCTCAAATTCCCAGAAAATTACCTAATTTTTAAAAAAAATGATTAAAATTTGTAAAAATTTTGCCCACAATTTGGCAATTTCCCCATTTTCCCCTAAATAAAGGAGAGCCTCTTTCAAACCCAAAAAAAGGACACTTGAACAGCAACTTTATAAGATCCCTTCTCCTTTCATAACTTCTATTGACACACATGTGCACAAAAATAAAATACTTACTGAGAAATTCTTGAGACATTTTGTACTTTTTTCAGTTTTTTTTTTTTTTTTTCAGAGTAACCCCCAATTTTGGCATTTTTGTACTATAACGAAAAACGAAACGAAATGTGGCTTTGTACAGTTACGTGATTACATGGGCTTGATATTTCAAGTCCAAAGATTCTTATTGCATTACCTAAAACTACAGTTTTTTTTTTCTTTTGGCTCGGTAAAGTCCAATTTAATGGTCAATTGTAATAATAGATAGGTAGATTGAGATTTATTAAAACATACTTACAAAAAAAAGTTTCTAATCATTAGATTGTTTTTTGTGTCGAGTTCAAAATTATTGAAGTACCTACATATACTTATTCTGACGTTTATTTGCAGATTAAATTGTGAATAAAGTAACAATGATTACCAGAGGCGTTACCAGTCATATTCGATCTCAAGTTAAGAAACAATTCATCTATTTGTCACTAGCCAGGCAACAATCAAACACCGCAAATGTCAACTACAAGCAAGTCCAAGTGGACTATAAACCAATCAGAAGCGTATTGGTGGCCAACAGAGGTACAGTTTTAACTTTTTTTTATATGTAAATTACGTAATATGTTTTTTGCTTTCATTACGTAGGGCTATATAGTTACGAGTTCACATGAAGGCTCAGTGTGTCTACTAGATGTCATTTGTTCGTTAGGTAGTCCATTCAATTGAACTGGGAGGGGAAGCACAAATGTATCTTGTCTGAATAAACCCTTGGGCCTTGTTCTTCTCCAATTACCTAGGTACAATTAGAACTCATGAGAAATGTAACATGTCTTCAAAATTGATGATAAAGTTTTGTGAAAACATTTTTTCACGAAAGCACATACGAGTATGAAGACTTACAAAGAAGCCCATAAAAAATTTCAGTGGCTCAATCGAAAAATCGAAGACTCATTTTTTCTTCAATAATCAAAAAATGCAAAAATTACCTACATATTTCCATGTTTAATTTATTTTTTTGTCAATGTCATGAAAGTAAAAAAACGAGTAGTCTTCGATAACGTTTCAATGACAGACAGGTGATCCATCATTATAGAAAAAAATCATACTAACGAGTTATACTGTCTTAGTGTCTTATCGTGAGAATGATGTCGAAATGGGGAAAGCAACTGTAGGCCAATCATATTTAATAAAAATTATTATGAAAAATTCGAAACGGTTTCGATCGAAAAAGTTTAAAATAACGGCTGTATCTACTCACTTTTGAAAATCGGCTTGTACCTTAGGAAAAAAGGTTATGACCATCTAAAAATGTGTTAAAATTTGTTTAGGGTTGTTAAGTCCATATTCATCCTCCTACTCCCCCCCCCCCCCCTCATAAAACCTACAACTTTCACATTATTTTCAGAATGAGTAGGTACCTATTTAAAAAGATACTTACCAAAACTTGTGACCACGAAAATGTTCTACTAACTTTTCTTTTTAAATTCGAGTTCAACTTTTTGGGAAAGGAAGGAGACACATAAAAATGTGTGGTTAATTTTTGGCTCATTATTCAGCAAGATGATATAAGTATTTTCTTGGTTCGAATTTATTTGTGGTTCACGGTAAAATTTTGTTTGTAATTTTTAACGTAGGTACTACTTACCTATTTATCTATTTATTTATTTATTTTTTCGAAAAATAGTTCTACTTAAATGTAAGTTGGTAAGGGTACCTGCGTTCAGGTATCTACAGCTCTACACGCCTGTATAAACTATTGCAATTTCGAAGAGAAATAAGCTTAGGTGGGTAATAAATTTCAAACGCAGCAACAGCGGTTAATTTGTGTAGGTAACCATTTTTAATGAATTCAAAACGTGAAATACGTTTTTAGGTGTTGATTTTGAACAATAGGGAATTAAAAATGCAAATTTTTTACCCAGAAGTATTATTTTATTAATAAATAGCTTTTTCTAATGTAAGAAAAGGAGCAAACTACATATTTGTACCATACACCTATTCATGTATTTATAGCTACCTACCTACTTAATTTACTTACAATAATACGAGTAATTGATTATTTGATTCTATAAATTTGCAGGTGAAATTGCCATTCGTGTATTTCGAGCATGTACAGAATTAGGAATCAAATCAGTAGCTATTTATTCGGAACAAGACAAGATGCACATGCATCGTCAAAAAGCTGATGAATCTTATCTAGTCGGTAAAGGTTTACCTCCAGTCGAAGCTTATCTAAATATTCCAGAAATCATTCGTGTTGCCAAAGTAGGTACTCCCTAATTCCCTATATACTTTTCAATGTCTATATTATTCCTGTGTGTATTTTGTGCCTACTACCTACCCTACATAAGTAATTGGTCGGAAAAAAATGCACAAACTTTAATGAAATATTGAATTTTGCAGGAAAACGATGTTGACGCCATTCATCCCGGTTATGGATTCTTGTCAGAAAGATCAGATTTTGCTCAAGCAGTTGTCGATGCTGGTATCCGCTTCATTGGCCCTTCTCCCTATGTTGTGCAACAAATGGGTGACAAAGTAGCCGCCCGACAAGCAGCCATCGATTCTGGTGTGCCTATTGTACCCGGTACCCCTGGACCAGTCACTACAACCGACGAAGCTATGGAGTTCTGTCTTAAACACGGTCTGCCCGTTATTTTCAAAGCTGCCTACGGAGGTGGTGGAAGAGGAATGAGAGTTGTACGGAAAATGGAGGTTGGTTTTCATCCGTCGACCGAATTATGTAACGGCTTATGTCAGTGTTTCTAATTCGAGTGCTCGGTTTAGGAAGTGAAAGAAAATTTCGAACGAGCCAGTTCAGAAGCCAAAGCTGCCTTCGGAAATGGTGCCATGTTCATTGAAAAATTTGTTGAGAGACCAAGACACATCGAAGTCCAGTTGTTGGGTGACAAAGCTGGTAACGTTGTTCATCTTTATGAAAGAGATTGCTCTGTTCAGCGTAGACATCAAAAAGTCGTCGAAATTGCCCCAGCACCTCATCTAGACATTAAGGTACCTCTACCTATCTCGAATAATTCGAGCGTTTAAATCAAAAAACAAAAAAACGCTTTCGACCAATTTTTACTAATTTTTTTTTCTGTTTTACAGGTCAGAAATCAAATGACTGATTATGCTGTGAAATTGGCCAAACATGTTGGTTACTCGAACGCCGGAACTGTCGAATTCTTGTGTGATGAAAAAGGCAACTTTTATTTTATCGAAGTAAACGCTCGATTGCAAGTAGAGCACACTGTTACCGAAGAAATCACCGGGTAAGGGTTTTAATGATAATAATCCCTCCCCCCCGCCATCCTTGAAATGATTTATTGACTTCGCAATTTTTTACAGTATCGATTTAGTACAATCTCAAATCCGAGTAGCCGAAGGAGTCACGTTACCCGAATTGGGCATCACTCAGGAAAAAATTCAACCCCAAGGATATGCCATCCAATGCCGTGTCACCACCGAAGATCCCGCTAAAAGCTTCCAACCTGATACTGGAAGAATCGAAGTATGCTCGATGATTTTTTCCTCCCTTTTTTCTAGTTCTTATTAATTTTTCCCCAAATACCTAATTTGTTTTTCTTTCTTCTTTTTTTGATAGGTATTCAGAAGCGGAGAAGGTATGGGTATCCGTCTCGATGGAGCTTCAGCTTTCGCCGGTGCCATAATTTCCCCCTATTACGACTCTTTGTTAGTAAAAGTTATCGCCCACGCTGCCGATTTACCAGCCAGTTGTTCAAAAATGAGCAGAGCATTGCGAGAATTCCGTGTTCGTGGAGTCAAGGTAATTTAAGTTGCCTAATCTACGCTGCATTTTTTGTCATACCTGTGTGCTCACTGCTCAGCTCTCGTGACTTTTTTTTGCCCCCTCCAGACCAATATTCCATTCTTGTTGAATGTATTGGAGAACCAGAAATTCATCAATGGTGCGGTAGACACGTATTTCATCGATGAAAATCCTCAATTGTTCTCCCTTCAACCGTCTAAAAACAGAGCTCAAAAATTATTGAATTATTTGGGACAAGTGCTGGTCAACGGACCTTCGACGCCATTGGCAACTGGCCTGAAACCCGCCGAAGTTAATCCAGCCGTGCCGGAAATTTCAATCGGTAAAAATTTATTCTGAATACCGTTTTTTTAAACACTTTTTGCTTATTAACACGAAGTAGGTAGTTGGAAGTTTAGTTTTTATCAAAGGGATTTTTTTTTGTAAACAAAAGCTTACATTTTAATTCTTACGTATTATACGCTTTCTTAGAAACTTGAAAAGATCATATAAAATTCAGGTAGAAAGCATTTTTTTTCAGCTTTTAAATGTGGTATAAAGTTTGTTCACGAATTTGTGGCATTTTTTGTTTCGTTATCTTATTCGAAATTTTTTTCTCTTTTTTTTGTTTGGGAATTTAAACATAAGGATTTCTTAAAATGGTGGAATGGACACGCGCTAAAGCTTGATCAACTCTTAATTTCCGAAATCTCTGCCTGTTTATTTTTTTAAATAAGTATTATGCGGCGTCTAGTGACGCATGAGTCATTTTTCTTGGTGTTTCAAATTATCCGTAAGATGACCTCGGGGTTAGCTTATTTTATTCTTATATATAGAGGTTCGTTGTTTTATATTACAAATTTTCAAAAAACAATTTTTCATTATAAAAAATATTCACTTTTAGGAAGAAGTTTCGTTAAAAAAAAGAAACAAATCCATTGTTAGTACCCTACATACTTGTACATCTTTACGCTTGAAAATATCATTTTGTATAGCACATCCTTTTTATAAATTCTACTTGTGTAGATTACAGCCGAAAAAAAGCCGCCGAAGAAGCTGGAGAAGAGGTATCAGGTGAGACATTGCTTTGCTCATTTCCAAACTTTTGCTGTTTGTTAGGTATCAACTATCATTTACAATGTCGATATCGTCGCTAATTAAATGCAAGTCGCTTTCTGTGCGTGTTATTTTTGTAATTTTTCGTGCTTTAAAATAATGCCTGCCTATCTGTATGCAAACAAGCTAAACCTGTAAACGCATGATTAGATATAAGTTTATTTTATTATCGCTGTATGCCAATTTGGATGTTTTTGCTCGAGATAAAAAAAATTCGAGTTTGGTAAAACTTCGTGCTATCGAAACGTATCAATGAGAATGAATTCAAGGTCGGAGTGTTTCTGTGATCTTGAATATGGGCGATTATGTCAGGCTATCGATGAGTAACCGATGAATTATTTTTAGGATTGGTGTGGAAAAATTGAGAAAAAGGAGAACTGTAATTTCACTAAATTTGTCTTTCTTATCAAAATTTTCTTTCATAAAGTATCCTAAGATCTTTCTTATGCAACCATATGCAACAAGTAGGTAAGTACCTATATAAAACTGTACGAATTTCTTAGTTAAAGCATTTCTTAAAGCTGAAAATTTGTTGGAAAAAGTTGAAGAATTTAAAATTTTTTCTATGCGATACCTACCTAATCTTTAATTTTGAAAGAAAAAAAATTTATCTATTCGATTATCGCTTGCCATGTGTAGGCCGACATATAAACAAATATGCTCTCAGAAATAATTAATAAATTAAATAAAACATGCTCGTAAATAAATTTAAAGACATGGACACCAAAGAGCCCTTTGAAAAAAATTGAAAAGCCCCACGACTTTTTATTCAGGTTTGTAGGCAGCTCGAAAATTTGAAATTACATAAGCATAGGTAGGTACTAAAAAATTTAAACTTTCTTTCCCTGCATTTGTTTTCGAATTGTATTGAAAATTATACTTATAGGTACCTGCATGTGCATACCTACCAATTTATTGAATTTCTTACGTTGCCTAATCTAAATGTGGTTCTACTAAATACTTACCCATGTACCTTACCTATCCAGCATGAGTCTATTCTTAAGACTATAACCTCTCAAAACACTGTGTACGTCGATTGAAACGCCTTAACCCATGTAAATACGCAATATGTGAAACTGTGAATTTCGATAATGTGTTTCAAACTTACAAAAATTGTCATGATTTTCCATATTGATGATTACCTATGTTTCATGTAGGACCCGAACCGCCGAAAGGATTCCGTGATATTTTGAAAAAAGACGGCCCTGCTGCGTTCGCCAAAGCTGTTCGTGATCATAAAGGACTATTGTTGATGGACACCACGTTTAGAGATGCTCATCAATCGTTACTGGCCACTCGAGTCCGATCCCACGACTTATTGAAAATCTCTCCTTTCGTGTCGTATAAATTTAACGATCTGTATGCGTTGGAGAACTGGGGAGGCGCAACTTTCGACGTAGCTTTACGATTCTTGCACGAATGTCCTTGGGAAAGATTAGAAGACATGAGGAAATTGATCCCTAATATTCCATTCCAAATGTTGTTGAGAGGTGCTAACGGAGTTGGTTATACTAATTATCCGGATAATGTTGTCTTCAAGTAAGTTTTTCCAAGTTTATTTATTTCTAAATTGAAATTATATACCTACGCAAGACAAATTCCTTGGAATAGTCATATAATAATCTACGTTTGCGAATACGCACGTCACCTTACCTATCCACACCTACATTTTTATTTTGTTGCTTAGATTTTGCGAATTGGCTGTACAATGCGGTATGGATATATTCCGTGTTTTCGACTCGCTGAACTATCTTCCAAATTTGATTGTTGGTATGGAAGCTGCTGGCAAAGCTGGCGGTGTTGTTGAAGCCGCTATCTCTTACACCGGTGATGTTTCCGACCCAACCAAAACTAAATATGACCTCAAATATTACCAAAACTTAACTGACGAACTGGTCAAAGCTGGAACTCACGTTTTGTCCATCAAAGTAAGCCAATAATTTCGTGTGCGACTGTGATTTCAACTCGTGCCTAATATGTATACGTACCTATATTGTTTAAGATCATAGACTCATTTTCTGATTGCTCTCTTCTGCGTACATCCGACGTGCAATTTACGAAAATATTTTATTTAACATTTTAGGATATGGCTGGTTTATTGAAACCTCGTGCTGCTAAATTATTGGTATCCGCCTTGAGAGAGAAACACCCAGACTTACCTATCCATATCCATACCCACGATACCAGCGGTAATGGTGTAGCCTCCATGTTAGCCTGTGCCGAAGCTGGTGCCGATGTCGTCGATGTTGCTGTCGATGCCATGAGTGGTTTGACGTCGCAGCCCAGTATGGGAGCTATAGTAGCTTCATTGCAGGGATCTAAACTTGACACGAGTACGTATCATTTCGAACTCCGCTCGACATCCCCCCCCCCTATTTTTTGCAATTTACTCGACTTTTTTGCTTTTTATTATAGACATGGACTTGAAGAACGTATCCGCCTATAGCGCTTACTGGGAACAAACTAGAACGCTTTATGCTCCATTCGAATGTACAACCACAATGAAATCTGGTAACGCGGATGTGTACTTGAATGAAATTCCCGGAGGACAATACACCAACTTGCAATTCCAAGCTTACTCTTTGGGTCTTGGAGATTTCTTCGAAGATGTCAAGAAAGCGTACAGAGAAGCTAATTTATTATTAGGAGATATTATCAAGGTTGGTACTTGGACAGTACTTTTACAGGGTGCCCAGAAATATCGAGCACCCCTAAAAAAGTTTTCTAAAATTAAAATACTTCGGTTGGTCACAGTGAATGATAATAATGATAGCACATGATTGGTTGTTGGACTGGAGAGATAACATTCCACCAATCATATGCATCTATTTCACGTTGCCAACCTATTTTTTAAATGAAAAACTTTCTTAGGGGTGCTCGATATTTCTGCCATTTCTGGGAACCCTGTATCAAATTAATGAATCGACTAGGTATTATACACTTATCTATTTTTGAAAATGCTTGCTTAATTTTTTTGTGGAATTATTTTTCACCAGGTAACACCGTCTTCTAAAGTCGTTGGTGACTTGGCCCAATTCATGGTACAAAACAAACTCACCGCTGATCAAGTGAGAGAAAAAGCCGAAGAATTAAGTTTTCCGAAATCCGTCGTTGAATTCTTACAAGGATCTATTGGAGAACCTTACCAAGGATTCCCAGAACCATTCAGATCCAAAGTAAATATAACTACCCAGTCCGATCTTCTGGTCCTTTTTTCCGTGCGTGTCTAAGTTCAACTATTTCTTTGCTTTAGGTACTGAAAGATATGCCAAGAGTAGAAGGAAGACCTGGCCAGAGCTTACCACCGTTTGATTTCAATAAATTGAAAACTGATTTATCCGATCGTTTCTCCGATGTAACCGATAAAGATGTAATGAGCGCAGCTATGTACCCACAAGTCACCGAAGAATATTTAACATTCCGCGAACAGTTCGGACCCGTTGATAAATTAGATACGAGAATTTTCTTAGTCGGGCCAAAAGTTGGAGAAGAATTTGAAGTAAGTTCACCGCCAACTTGTTGAATACAACCTTATCCCCTCTTCCATTTTTGAACTGGTTTTAATTTTTTTTTCAAACTCGACTTTCCGGCCGATCTCGTCTTCACTTTTTTTTTACATTCAACCGCTGCACATCTTCATTTCGATCAAGTATTCGAAACCTAAATAATTGTGTAACATATTTTTGTAGGTAACCATTGAGAAAGGAAAAACGCTGGGAATCAAAACCCTCGCTTTAGCCGAAGACTTGACGCCAAACGGTGAAAAAGAAGTATTCTTTGAACTGAATGGACAATTACGTTCAGTTTTCATCAGAGATAAAGAAGCATCAAAGGTAAACATCATCTCTTTTTTCAAAAAACAAAATTTTCATTTCAATTATGTGATTCAAATTATTGAATTTGTTCTATTCTAGGAAATGCACATCCACCCCAAAGCTTCAAAAAGTGACAAAAATCAAGTAGGCGCTCCCATGCCTGGATCCGTAATGGAAGTCCGAGTGAAACCCGGAGATAAAGTAGAAAAAGGCGCTCCTCTAGTTGTATTATCGGCCATGAAAATGGAAATGGTTGTACAAGCTCCTAAAGCTGGTGTTGTTAAATCCGTCGATGTATCAGTAGGCATGAAATTAGAAGGAGACGATTTATTACTATCGATCGAATAGGTAATCACTTTCCAATCGGAATATCTGTTTAGATTTGTATCAACGATAAATACCTATACCTAGTCATGGAATTTTTGAAATTAAGAACAAAACTTCCTCTTCAGATCAAATAGGTGGAATTTGTTTCGATATTGTGGCTGTGTTGTTTACCATTTTGTTTATATTTTGTTTTTTTTAAATTTACATTCCATTTCTTGTATTTTATATGAACAACTGTTTTCTTTAATGCTTCGAGCCTTTATTAATTTTGCTCGTTAATCCTCATCGAATTACCTATTATAGCGATGCTTCGTTAATTTTTAATTTACACATTTTTACGCATTACCTACCTAATAAATAATATAGCCTAATTAACGCGCGTTTGATGGTGAAAAAAAAACGCAAAAAGCTTATCCATCATTATCTTCCGTTGGTTACCTAAAATTGGAAAAGTTACGTTTATTTGCAATAGTTACCAAATTTTTCCACTACCCCAATCAATTGAAAGTTCATAAGATGAAATAACGTGTTTAAGCTTTTTGAATCGATTCAGTCGACGAAAACTCTCAAGAATTATCATGTTGTTGGTACATGATTCTGTGATATGCACCAAAACTAATGTACATTGTATATTTTTGTAAAAAAAAAATAAATTGAAAGATTAATTTATTACAAATTGATGAAAATCTTACGTTATTGGAATCAATTTTTTTCAATACCCTCGTTTTAAGATTAATGTTAAGTCGAAAATTAATGTGGTGGATAGAGCCAGGGTTTCCAGTAATGTTTATCAAAACGGTAACTTTATGCATTTTTAAATTTTAAATCAATAATCTTTCAATTCCAAATTATAAGATAGGTATATCGCACCTCGGGAGTAATAAGGTGACATCTCAAAAAAGTGAAATTTTACAGGAGTGATTTTCTTTTTTTAAAAAACTTGATTCATTATTTTCATCAACTTATAATTAATTGTGAGGAATGAATAGCACCTCATTTTAAAGATCTGGTATCCTACCTTCATTTACATAAGAACACTTTGAAAAATAAAATCTTAAAGAGGAAATATTTCAATGGTTGGAAAACATTTTGAGTTAGAACCTTTCATTAAAGTTGATGTGGAGGCGAAAGGAAGCGTCCAAAAAAATTTCATGTTAAAAAAGTTGTAGAGAATTAAATTTCCAAACGACATGTCGTTAGTTTTTTTCTAGAGTGCTTAGTTTTTGAGTTTTTCTCAAAAAACTAAAATTTCATTATATGTGCAAATTCATTTTTCTGAAAAGTGATCAATTTAAAAATGTTTTTCCATTTGGTACAAACCAATAAAAATGCACTCCTTGTGACTATTTCTAACTGACAAACATTCAAAACAATCAAAACTGTTTGTTAACACTTTGCATGTACGAAATTTGCTCAAAAAAGGTGGAGTTTTTTGAGATGTCACCTTATAACTCCAAACAACTTGCAATGTTGTTGGGATTTTGAGTTAGGCCATTTGGGTTTTTTACATGATCTAGATAATGTACCCAACTCAAAGTGTTATTTTTGGTTGAGGGGGGTCATACAAGCCCCAAAAATGCAAAAACATCAAAATCAATTTTTTTTGAGATGTCACCTTATTACTCCCGAGGTGCGATATGTAGTAGAGCATTTTTGTTTACGTTTAAACAAAAACTTTCTGTGATACCTAATTGTTTTTTGTTTTTTTGTTCTTTTTTTTCATTTTACTTTTATTTTTTGATATAGGCGAGAAAAGTCTTGTAAGCCTAAATTAATTCGGTAGGTATGTTTTCTCTACGTTTTTTTGGTTCTACTTTAAAAGAAATTTTTAATGTATTATGGTTACCTTTTTAATGTGTACTTACCATGTTCGTAGATTTAAAAGTTTAATTTGTATTATTGGTGATTAATTTTAAATTTTAAAGAATAAGATGTAAATAAGTCGTAAATTTAGGCCAGTGATGTTAATTCTAGTTACCAAAATAAATATGTCGTTTTTCGTTTATTATTCGTTTGGATTGTGTAATTTTATTTATAAACCAGAGATCTTAAATTTTCTTTTAGCTTCTTTCTCCTTATAATTCCTAGGTATTCTTTTAAGATAGAACTCAAACGGTGTGCTCTTAATTTATAGGTAAGGGCCAAGCTAGTACGTTGGTACTTTCGAGTGAAGACAACAAAACGTTACCAACAAATAAATTAACTTGGTACCTATAGGTTAGGTAAATAACATGTGCAACTCTGATACCTAATGAAAAATTTTCATCGGGTTAATTAAGCGTATGCAAATGTGCCCACTTTATTTCAGTCATGCTTGGGTAACGTGGTTTTAGAAAAATTGTGAAAGAATTTTTATCTAAATCTCCATTTTGAGGTTTCCGGTTTCCCCAAAAGCGAAGAGTACGTCGTCTAGGTAATTATTGTATTTTATAGACAAGTTCCTTCGTTCTCTCGAAACGTTTACGAAATTTTTTTTACCTAGGTACTTACAATTCTTATCGCACGGGTATTTGGACTAAAAAATGAGTCATATAGAGCTACATATCATTCGACGTAAGTTATCCTAAGTTGACATTTAACGATCAACCAAAACTTTAAAAATACGTTCAACGGCAAATTTTAGATTGGTTTTCATTCTCACTTGTATTTAAAGTGAACCTAACGTAAAAACGCGAAAATGAAGCTTGTAACTTTTTTGGTGATTTGTTTAACGGTAACATCAGCAGCTCCTTCTTTTAACTGGATAAGGGGACGTAAGTTATAAGAATCATTTCTGAATTATTACTCGTTCTATTATAAAAATATGTATGGGCAGCACTTTTATTGTCCCTTCTTTTTTGGGGCACACTTTCATTTTTTTATTTTTCAGTTTTATGGCAACTTTTCGATATTTTTGAAATTTTATTTGCACTTTTCCCCACAAAAGAAACCCTTGTACGTAGATAGACAAAAATATTCGTTTGTTCAATTTATGACGTTCTACATTATTTTTAGAGATATCGTCCGTGGCCTGTATTTGGCCTGGAACATGTTCAGGAACAGAAGAGATCATAAAATGCGAGAATGGCAAATGTGAAAAACAAACAAATAAAATACCTACGAACGGCTGACTAATTTCAAGAACAATTAACATTCTGGGCATTTGCGTGTAAAGTATTTCATTCTTGGAGCATAAAATATGATGATTTATTTCTTCCTTTCATTAATCGATACTTTAAAACCATCCGCACTGTTTAATACAAAAGAATATTTTAATTTGATATCTTCTATTTTCATCGACGTGTGAATACGAAATTTTCTCAATATTATGCTGCAAATGATTTTCATCTCGTACATTGCGAACGCTTTACCTGAAGCATGACAAATTTAGAAAGAATAATTAGGTAGGTACCTATACCTATACCTATTTTTAGCATAAGATCGTTGAATCAAATAGTTTACCTACCTATACAGTTTCTTGGTCCAATGGTGAACGGTAAGTAACATCCTTTGGGCAAATTTTCACATCTTTCTTTAGAAAAATGTTCGGGATCAAAGGTCTCGGGATTAGGGAAATATGTTGGATTATTATGCACCGCAAAGACATTGAAAATCAATTCGGTATTCGCTGGTAAAGTAATATCGCCTGCACAAAACGAAAAAAAATGGTTGTAATTTAGAGTGGATAAGTAGGTACCTACATACATAATTATGTTAGAAAACTCGTAAATTCTCTCATTTGAACTTGACACATACATTACGACGACACTTTTCTACCTATTGGAATAAAGAATGCAATAAGAAATTGAAACATGCCAAGTCAAAATTGAAATTAAAATGTTTGAAAAACCTGCACGAATTTTTTTCCTGATAGGTATAGAATTAACCTGGGGGAGGAGGCTCATTTAATTTATGATTTTTTAATTCAAGTAAAGTATACATAGGTCTATGTAGGTTTTTCAGACATTGATTTCAAATTGTGAGAACATTCTGCAGAAGTTTTTCAAAATAATGCTGATGCATTATTTGTAATAATTTTCAACGTGCATTTTTTTTAGCTGTGGTCCTATGAAATATCTTTTTGTTTAAAGACTCTTTTTCTCAATTTTCCAAAAATATTAAGTAGTTATAGGTACTGTCAACATAACTGTCCTAATTCGGACACTTTTTAAATGTTTTTCAAAAATCGCTTCAAAGTACATAATAAAGCAATTCAAATGAGGAGCTCATTGCAAAAATAGCCCTTGTCACTTTGAAAAAAATTGGGGAGGTTCTTTTCTCCACTGCATTGTATGGATGCATGTGTCCGAAATTAGGCTAGTTGACAGTATATCTACCTACCTAGGTTATCTTTCGTTTTATTTATGTGGTTATTTTTTTGGGGATTCCATGTCTGAAATGTTGTTAGGTACTCGTATTAATGCTCATTGCAAAGTTACCCCGCCCAGCAAAAAAACAAAATTCAAAAAATTGTACCTATTTAAATCTACAAAATTATGGAGTTGTTAACTTTTTAAATTTTAATCCTAAGTGAGATGTAGAAATAGTTGTCTCTATAAAATTTTGTTCACTTGTCAACTTTTTAAAGGTACCTAATCTATTTCGTGTACTTATCATTTTTGAAATTACGAACGGAACTATGTACTTTTAAAAATCTACCCGTACAATGTAATCAAATTTTGCTCTACCAACCTAAAGCAACATCTTCTTGAGCAGTGCGGAAGAAAAAAGGAACCAATGGAAACAAACGCAACACCTCTTTCAACACTTGTTCCAAATAATCCATCTGTTTAATGTCGTCTGCAGTAACTTCTCTATCACTATCACCAAAAATAAGTTCTTGTTCTTTATATACTTTATCCTACAGGTAGAAAAACAAATGAAGTCATCAAAAATCAGTAGGCACTTTAATATAGGTACCTAGGTACCGGATGCGCAGAAATGTCGAGTAAGTGCCCCCAAAAAAGTTTTTTACCCAACGTTTCGACTGATCACAGTGAATGATACTCGTAATAATGATAGCACATGAGTGGTTGTTGGACTGAGGTGATAACATTTCACCAATCATATGTGAGGGCGCATACGGAAAGGGACCTACCGACCAAAAAAAAAAAAAAAAAAGTTCTCTGAAATTGTTGTAGGAACTCTGAGGGTTCCTACAACAATTTCAGAGAACTTTTTTTTTTTTTTTTTTTTTTTTGGTCGGTAGGTCCCTTTCCGTATGCGCCCTCACATATGCATCTATATTTCACGTTGCCAACCTATATTTTTGATTAAAAAGTTTCTTTGAGGTACCTACTCGATAGTTTTGCGCACCCTATGTTCAACACTTAACTATACATGCTTAGAAATAAGATGGTACCCACCTGTATATTGTTATGCATTCCTAACATAAGTAGAACGAAACATATGGTGATGGTCAACGTTTCTGATCCCTAAACATGAAACAAATCATTTTGAAAAATTTTATTTCTTACGAAGGATTTTAATTTTTTTGAAAGCTTACTCCAACAGAATAGGTAACAATTTCAGCTTTTTTGTCTTCATCAGAGAAATCATCGTTGAGAAGGTACTTAATAAATCGAGTGCTGCTTCCGTCACCTGAAAAGGCGAGTATATAAATGAGTGAGGAAGTAAGTGCGTAATTAAGCAACGAGATAGGTCAAGTAAGTGCAAATGAAACAAGATTGTTTACCGTGGTTTTCATCATTTCCACTCTTGTTTAGTTTTCCTTCAAGAATTACCTACAAGTACGTTGCAATAGAAATTTATTATAATTATGAACTACCTACCTACCAAAGTATGTAAAATATTGAACAAGTTAAATGAGAACAATTAAGTAATTCAAATCGCAACTACATAAATTTAATCATTTTACTAGTAATTGAGTACATAATATATGTAGGTACCTACTTATAGGTTGCGCATAATGAAAAAATTGATAGCTAGTTATCAAGCGTTTTCAAGTGCATTCAAAGGACACACGATTAGATAACAGTTGACTTACTTTATTATACGCTATCTCCACATCCTTGAGCATAGTTTTAATTGTTTTTCTATAAATTTGCTGCTTAATTTTTCTAATTAGTTTTGGATAGAACATCAAGTGGAAGGATTCTCCGAGAAACCTGCAAAATTGAAGATTTACCTACAGGCTATAATTTAGATAATCATCAAGTCACAATCACAACATATAAAAATAACACAATTTATCTTAATAGATAGGTATAGGTTGGGTACGTCTACGTACTCTCCCGCTGCTTTTCTGAACGTAGAAAGTTGTTCCGTAGATATGGGATCGCCTTCTAAATCGTATAATGTTCCTGGAAAAATAAATCAGCGTATTATTAAGATGCCACTTCGGTCAACTTATATTCGACATTGTAAATGCTTAAACTTGCTGCAAATTATATTAAAAGGTGCAGGAGCAATGTAATCGCTAATATCGAAAATATCCATCGTTTTTGCTTTGGCCGAAAGTTCCTTTATAACTTTTTCAGTTTCTTCGTTCATGACTCCGACATAATTATCCAATACGTTTGTTTTCAAAGAATGTTGAAGAATTTTCCTACTTTTCTTCCAGTCCATTCCTTGAATTAAAAATAAAAAAATTGTACAAATTAGCAATGCATACCTATTGTTTTTCAACGACAACGTTAAATAATCCTTCAGGCTTCACACATTTTATATCCTCTATTCCTCATATTTCGCTGTGGTCAATCAAATTTCTCTTCAGATGGGTAAGCTTTTCACCAAACCTATTTTATTGGAATTATTGAACAAATAATACCTACCTAGTAACGAATCTCCACGATGTTATTTATAAATTACCTGTAAAAATATTCAGTTCAGTATATGCTTCCTATAAGTACCTATTCTGAAAATTTTCCATGTTAATCCTACCCTGTTCAACTGCTGCATTCAATAGTAGTGATGAAGTGAAGAAATAAAAAATTCCTCGATGGGAATTTTTTGACCAGAATTTTTACATCAAGTAAGCATTAAGTTATACGTAACTTTTCGAGTACATAGGTAGGTATAAGTTATGCCTAGAACTAATGAGTACCAAATTTTCAAACATTTCTGTTCATGAATCATTTTTGAAAAAAACTGCCTGGTCGACCAAAAATGAAATTGATTCATCTTTATTCTAGGTACCTATTCGATATAAATGTACCTACCTTCGCTGCTGAATGATCCATTTTTGAAAGCTCTGCCGAACAGCTCGTGAAAATCTTTTCCTTTATTTAGGAATTTATTTCCCATGAGAGCAATCTAATAATTTATAAAAGTAAAATACATATCATTTAAAATTTCAAATAAATCTTTTGAAGAAAAAGATTAACGCGAAAAAACCTCAATATCCGAAGCATCTGCTAAAACTATGGAAAGTTTCTCGCCTATCCAAAGGCGATACCTTGATCCATATTTTTGGGTATAGTATCTCAACTTGGACGATATATCTGGAAACAGTTTGTTGATTTTTCAATCTTTAATATTTGTTGAGAGAGAAACATTTTACTTATATCTATAGTTAATTCTGTTAATAATGATTCAATAATTAAATACCAAACTATTCTTAAAGAAATTAGGTATCTACCTACCTTCCGGATATATCATGAAGGTGAGAGCATTACCAAAATACGGAATAATAGCACTTGGTCCATCTAGCAATGGGGTACTTCTCTGGCGTTTTAATTTAATTTTATTAACTTTTAAAAGATAAATGAAAGACGTTAAAATAAGAGCGCTGAATAAATTTATTAAACTAAATAATTCGAGGTATTGCGTTAAACCCATAATGAAACCACACAATAAAAGAACACTCGCGAGCTACGCAAATAAATCGGTTGGTTCGATACAGCTTCAACAACTGACGAATGATAAGGGGCGCTCGTGCGCTCCACAGCAATTTACAGAAACCTTCAGCAAATTATCTATAGGATTAGAAAACGTAAAAAATATGTTATACGTAGTTTGCTATAGAGTTGCATTACTTACAGCAGTCTCGTTTTTTGTAAATTCTGCAGCGTTAGCGTTCTGTAGAGCGCTTGGACACCCCTATATATAGGGAGGTAAGTATACTTATTTATAAGTTCCAAAAAGCGTCATAAATATTTCGCCACGTAAAAATACTCAACTGCCTGGTGCTTGCCGTTTCATTTCAAATTTTGTTCAGTACCTGCCTACCAGTCGATGTAATTATTTATGGTCGTACTAATTGTTTCGATGTGTGCGCCTAATTCACACCAATAAAATTAATATTTTTAAATTATTAATTTTTCTGACAGAAACGGAGATTATACCTGGTGTCCAATGGTGTCTAATTAATAGAATTATGATGTACATTTCTTTTATTCGCTTATAAAACCATTAATAAACTTCATTGCCTTACATCTGACCTGCTTCTTTAGCTTAAAAAAGAAGCAGAAAATGCTGCAAAACAAAAAAGGGAAAGCCCCTTACGGAAAAAAAATAGTACTTTCTGAGTAGTAGTTTTTTAACGGAGTAAAAACTACTACTTTTTAAGACCTTCATGGAGAAATATTAGTAGTTTTACATAAAAACTACTACTTTTGTCCAAAAACTAGTTAAAATTACTACTTCAAAACTACTACTTACGAAGTAGTAATTTGAACTAGTTTTTAGACAAAAGTAGTAGTTTTCATGTAAAACTACTAATATTTCTCCATGAAGGTCTTAAAAAGTAGTAGTTTTTACTCCGTTAAAAAACTACTACTCAGAAAGTACTATTTTTTTTCCGTGAGGGGCTTTTAATGAATCAGTAATTCGGTATGTCTGAATCTGAATTATTAGAGGTAGGTAAAGGTCCCATACCCATACCTATAATACCTACTTCGTTACCAGTTGTACGAATGAAAATGAACATACATATAATATCTTCGTTTGGTACTACCAGCCCTTCTATCTTAAGTAGGTATACCTACACATCTAATTCCCGCCAAACTGATATGCTTTTTCAATTCTCGTAGACCGCTCATCTCATAAGTCAATTGCTTGGGTAATTATTTAAGTGCAAAGAACATGTTTAGTTTACCTTGACATACATTTTTTTAAAACAAATTTTTGCATCGGTTGTCGACGTTGTCGTCGTTGAACTGTATGCAGTAACCACCTAAGCCCTAAGGTTATTTAGTTTTCATTTTTATGCGCAATATATGCGCAGTTATTATATCCGAATCAAATTCCGCTAAGGAAAAGATTTCGAAGAATCCTACAATACAACATGGAAAGGTAGGTAGGTCGCTGCTAGGTACCTAATCACGTAATCAGCTCGATCGAATTAATACTACTCACGAGGGAAGTGAGGAAGTACCTGAACTGTTAATCGCCGCAATCTATCCGAACGGTTGCCCATATTTAGGTCCTCAAGGCGTAACACTCATGATACTGAGGTATTTGATTTAGTTGGTCTGACATGAGCCTATGTTTGGAAATTGAAGGGGCAACAAAGTACACATTTTGGAAAAACCTATTTTTGACCATGCCCTCACGGAAAAAAATAGTACTTTCTGAGTATCTCGTACTTTTTTACGGAGTAAAAATTACTACTTTAAAAACACCTTCATGGAGAAATATTAGTACCTAGTTTTACTTAAAAACTACTACTAGTTATTGTCTAAAAACTAGTTAAAAATTACTAGGTACTTCAAAACTATAACTACTTACAAAATAGTAATTTTAACTAGTTTTCAGACAAAGTAGGTAGGTAGTAGTTTTTTACTTAAAAACTACTACTAGTTATTGTCTAAAAACTAGTTAAAAATTACTAGGTACTTCAAAACTATAACTACTTACAAAATAGTAATTTTAACTAGTTTTCAGACAAAGTAGGTAGTAGTTTTTAAGTAAAACTACTAATATGTAATTTCTCCATGAAGGTGTTTTAAAGTATTGTAGGTAGTAGTTGTTACTACGTGAAAAAAGTACTACTCAGAAACAGAAAGTAAGTACTATTTTTTTCGTGAGGGTGCAGGTTTCTGTTACAACTTTCAAGACAAATAAAAAAGTTTCTCTCCCAAAGTACCCTATTTTTGAAATCGAAGGCTCAGCAGGCAAATCAATTTTCAAGGGTGTCCGAAAATTTCTATAAACTATACAGTTTCCTTTCCAACGTTTTCAATTTCAAAGTTGGATTATATCACGAAATAACTTTTTTATTTTTTGCTCGTTTTGAAAAATTACACAATAGTTTACCTTCCAAATTAAGAAAAATTCAACTTTTGAAAATTTTGAGAAACTTTTGCTATCTACAAAAAATTTATTCTGTTCGCAAAATATGATTTCCCGTAGCGACCGTAGCGCCTTCAGTTTTAGAGGTGGACAATTTTGTCAAATGACCTCTTTTGTTCGTCTCAAAAAATTATGCCAGAATCCATAGTCAAAAATTGGATTTTCGAAAATCCGTACACCCCTGTACCTGTCCCTTCAATTTCCTGACAGAACTGACAGAAGTGACAGAGACGACAGAGTCATGTCAGAAAAACCTAATGATCAGCTGCAAGTTGCTTTTCCATGCACATTAAGCGTAAAATGTGACGACAGAATATACAGGGTGGACAGAAACATCGTGAACCCCAAAGAAAGTTTTTCATTAAAAATATAGGTTGGCATGTTGGCAACGTGAAATAGATGCATATGGTTGGTGGAAAGTTAACATCTCAGTTCAACAACCAATCATATGCTATCATTATTATCATTCACTGTGACCACTGATCAACCGAAATATTTAGCAGAAAACTTTTTTAGGGGTTCACGATATTTCTGTCCACCCTGTATAGGAGTATAGGTAATAGGTAACCAAGAAAAATATTGAAACGGTGCTTTTTAAAATAAATAAATAAATGAATACCTATGTAGTTAGTCTATTTCTGAATATTATTGCACAAATGAATTGAATATGATGTTTGCTTGAGTTCAAACGAGTCAAACTCTTAGATATCCCCAATCCAAGGTTTATCATTTTCACAGTTTCCTTTCAACAGTTTGTGTAATGGTGGGGGAGAGGGACACACTTTTAATACCCAATACTTACCATTGGTCGAAGATCGAAGTAATAAAATTCAATCATTAAGAATTATTTGCATTTTTCGTACATTTCGCCGCACGCACCCAATATTATTCATCATTCAGGTACAACTACTCACTACTTCATTATAAAAATAAGAAAAATGTTGAAAAGAATATTCAACTTGTGATTCAATTTTCTAGACTGTGTGAAATTTTCTCATCTGATATGACAAAGATGAGCAAAGACAAAAAAAGAAAACGAGTAAGCAAAACAGCATAGTATGGTAGTTTAAAGAAGATAATGGGCATCTTGCATCATACTTCGATATTAATTACTTTTGCAGATTTATGACGATGATGAAAAATGTGAAATTATAAGTGCTTCCATTTTCAAAATGATCGCTTCGAGTGATAACGAAGATTTCATAAAAGACTGTCACCGAATACTTCAGGTATAAAAACTATATGTTCAAGTATCAAGTAATAAGTAGTAACCTTGGACCAAAAAAATAATCCGTTTATGGCGATCATAATACAGGCAAAAAATAGAAATCAAGTAAAGAACAAATTAAAAAACAAATTTATGGAAGTTATCGCAAATAGGAAGTCTGAAGTTTCTTCGCAATCGAGCAGCCAAGAACTGGACGATCCGGTGGATTCATTATTAGAAGTACATATTTTCATTCTTTCAATTCACTCACAGGCCTAAGTATATTTATTCAATACGAGTCTATTGAATTTTACCAGAAATCAAACATGCTATCATGCAAACATCGCCCCAATAGAATCCTCATCTTTGCTAAGTACGCACAATGAAACAGTACATTAAAAAACAATTGTAATATTTGAATGTTAACAAAACAAAAAATTAAGATAGGAGTTGAGCTTCATTTATACAGATGCTGAAAATATTGTTCTACGTTGTATGAAAGCGATCTTGAAAACTACAATACACTTCACCATATTCTCTGATTCTATCCATTTTAGTTTTGATGGCTCGTTAATTATATAATTTCAGCTAAAACGAAAGAAAAAATTGATGAATAAGTAGATATTTATATTTGTTTTTACAGAGTACCGGAAATTTTTTCCCATATGAAGACGAACTAGAGGGATTCGCTGATTGGGAAAAATTGTAATATAAGAAAGAAAAGTACAAATACACTCCGTACTTCATTTCGGTTTAATATCTTCTGGCTTTCCAGTAGCTTTCGACTGTATTCCAACTTCGGCCAACGTTTTAACTAATTCTCCCGTTTGATGCATCTTTAACAAAATATCACAACCGCCGATGAATTCTCCATTGATAAATATCTGCGGTATCGTTGGCCAACCGGTATACTCTTTCACACCTATGAGTTAGAATGATATAAGTAACTGGTATATTTAATACAATTTCAATACAAATATCTCTCAATTTTACCTTGTCTTAATGGATTTTTATCCAATACGTCATAGGCATCAAAATTAACACCATGCATGCGAAGTATTTGGACTACTGCATTGCTAAAACCGCAAGAAGGTTCTTCTGGCAGACCTTTCATGAACACGACAACTTTACTTTTTTTCACAAGTCCTTCAATTTCTTCTTTCGGGGCAGTTTCTGAGCTAGAAACATTTCGGTGTTTCGAAAAAAAGTTGACTGGTATCGGTCTTAATAATTCGAAAGATTTTTCCGTAGCACGAACTAGACCGAGAAATCTCATGTTGAAAATTGAATTGCCTAATTAACAATTAACAAGTATTTGTAATCTTACACTAATAATTCGCGGTAATGCACAATAAACTAATTGAAATTCAAGCACATTTCTCTCCAAAATTTTGAACCTTCATTTCTCCATTTTATTATCAGCGGTGGATTGATAATGTGGTGCTTTGATGATAACAGCACTCGTACCACTACCTACTTCATAATGTACATTTACATACATAATAGGTACGAAAATTTTTCAAAAACTTGGTTAGTCAAGTTTGGACACACGTAAGAATTTTATTTTCCAATCCACAGTCGGATCTCCGCATTTCGGCACTTGGCATAATTCGCATGGGCATGAAGCACCAATTTATAAACACCTCTTAAGTCTTATCCTTCAAAAATTTATTCTATCTATGGCAGAATGCTGAATTGAAGAAGTGCGCGATAATCCCAATATATCAGAAGTCCATAATGAATTAAAGATATAAATTAAATATACATTGCAGTTGAACAAACCTAAAAGAATTACCACAGCTTTAACAAAAATCAAATTCATTTTCCGGTCACAATTTTACCATCAAAATCAAAAATCAGATTGATTTTTACATAAACGATCCACAAAGCATCACAGAAAATAATGTTGACTGTTTTCAGAAGTTTCTACTTCATCAGAAATCGTCACATATATAGATAATATTAGATAATGATGATACACAAATAATGATCGAAGTACTGATCTTCTCATCCATACTTCAATCACGATTACAGCTTCAGTCGTACGTTTATCTGCCTACTTATCAAGAAAATTAATTTAGATCTAAATCTTGAACATTTGAAACCATCTTGATGTATAATCTCCACATTCATAAAATTAAATCACCGGTGAAAACATTTCGAATAAAAACAGAAAATTACCTTTATTTACATAAATGGAATTTAAATAAGCAAAAATAAATAATGATACGAAAAAGATTTAACATATACAATCTTGCACTCAAATTACATAAAAATTTGTGGTAGGTATCTACTTACGATTTAAAGAGGTGTTATTACTACAAGTAACAATACGAATAACGAATTACAATTAAATGTAGTACATTAAAATTATTATCTAAAAAAATACGCCCATAAAATAGCCGTAAGTATAACAATGCCCTTGCAAAGGACCAAATAATATATGACTTGTTACAATTCTTAATTTTTAAATAATAATTTATTCATCTCAATCTCATTGCTAATACTTTGCTTTAGTAACTTTTGGTACATGTTCTCTTGAAACGTCTACGTTTGTCAGGATCTTAAGAAAAAATTAATATTGAATAACGACTCAATAAAATTTGAGGACAAAGAAAACAGGACGATACTTACTATTCAATTTACTAGCAACTTTCTGTAGCCCTTCCTCCAAATATTGAGATAAACACGTACAAGGAGGATTGAAATCTACGTGATTGTTGGTAACTTTGGTCAGTCGAATATCTTGAGGTTCTGAGTTATAACCTGACGAGAGAAGAAAAACTGTGAATATTGACCAATTTCTAATTAGGTAGAGTTAAAAAGAAGCTGCAGTCGAACTTACTAGTTGAATTCAGTCTGTAATAATGAGAAATACCATGCAACATCATTCTTTCGTAACTAGAAAGTGGTTCAGATATATATGTTCCCGTTGGATCATTTTGGAAGAAAGAAAATACGCACGAGTCTAAATAATGAACCATTCCCTGTTTTACAAAATAGATGGATACGTTCAAAATCACGAATAGATTAAAAATATCAGTTTTCTAAATCACGAATAGATTAAAAATATCAGTTTTCTGCTGGAATTTTTCTTCAGAATAATTCATTCAGCCATAAAATTTTCTTTCAAGACAAAATTACCTACAAAATTTGTAACTTCGATAAAATTAAATATTTTACCATTGGTAAGTTACGTCTCCTGAAGAATGTTTTTTCCGAAGAATCGAGGTTATTAAACGCAGCACTGGCAGTGATTTTTCTTTCCTTTTGACCGCACGAATTTTTTCTTTTAGTGATTCTCCTGGGAGTATTGTCATCGTCATTGGCGTTAGTTGACGGATTTAAAATCTGAAATTAAATTATTGCCTGAACGTCTTCGTACTTTGCGAAAATTTTTGTTCTACTATACAATGCATGTAGATCATGGCTGAGGATGGGCTGTGCGTTGGTCAAAAAAGAAAACCACCTTATTAGTGAGATCACTGTCTTCAAGAATTTGCGAAAAACGGAATGAGCAGTTGAAAGGCATCAAATCATCAATGTCAATTTCGTCGGCATCGCTGTTTGCAATAAGCAGATCAAGCTGGCGAGCTAAAAATTCGGGAAATTATCATATAATTACAAATTTCTCAAAAAAAATCATAGATAGGCTACATAAAATTTTCAAATACCATTTTCATAACGTCTAGCTTTACGCTTGCCCAGATTAGTTTTATTTTTAGCAGAAATGTTTTTGAATTTGTTGAGAAAATTCGTTTGTCGTTTTTCAACATTGTTTATATTGGCAGGAGGACTAGATGGTTGAGTAGCATCTAAATTAATGACGACCAACATATCCATGTCATTTTGGTTATCATTAACATAGCTAATGGATTCATCGAGAAAACTATTCGAATCGTTGATCCAGTTCAGATCTTCAATCAGGTTATCACTTTCATTCTCGCCAACAGAAGGCATAAAATCGTCAATTGCTTCTCCGACACTTGCAGTGTCACTCGAAGTATCGGAGTAAATAACAGGAAAATCGTCTTCATCGTTGATTTCATCGACGAATGAGTCGCACCTGTACAAAAAATAGACCAATTAAATGCTAACTTCAGAAACATTCAAATTTACATAAATAAAGTTGTGTCACAGTTTAGGAATACACGGAAGGCATAATGATATGAACGACATACTATTACAGTATGTACTAGTATTTACGTTCGACTAATAGGCAACATCACTTTCAAATACAGTGTCTTGGAACTTGGAAAGTATGAAATGAATTATTTATTGCGAAATCATATGAAGTCCCTGAACATTTTTCAGTCAAATACGAGTTGAAAACACAGTTAAGTTGCCATAATCACAATCGTGTGAAGAAAGAAGAACAATTTTTGACCAAGTTCCATAAATCCTAAAAGCTTATGATTCTTATCGATAAGACAGCATCGTCTGAGGCAGAGCAGACTTTGAACAAATAATGAGATAAGAGTTCAATGGACACTGAAATCATCTGTATAACGATAACCATAATTGCACACATCATGAACGCTGAAGTAGTGAAACGCGAAAAATTGAAAAAAAGCTACTGTACTGTACTAACAGGGGGATGTCTTGTTCGCCATTTTCAATGATGTCCAGAATACCCATGGTTAATTATTTAATTTCAACTGATAAAATGATATCAATTAAGAAAAAAAATAGATGCAAAATTAACTTCGCAAATTACCACGATCAATGTCAAACAAACAGAAACAGTGAAACACTTCAATAAAAATAGATAACAGTAACAGAGAGACTGAGAGTGAGAGAGTTCACTATTTACTAAAGGAAAGGGAATGGACGTAGGGCGACAAAACGAAACGATACTACTACGCAGTTCGAGATTTCGAGTTCGAAGTTTTTTTCACCCAACCAAATTCCAATCGAAATTTCATTGGTGAAATTAGTTTGAACCAAGCTGTATTATCCAATAGGAAAGATGAGAGCTGTGAGCTGGGAAGTGGGAACATGAAAGGAGGGGAAGAGGAAGAGTAGTTGAAATTTCATTAATTAATTTTATTTTGCGTTTTCGGTAGGTAATCAGAATCAGCAAATCAGCTGATTCTCCTGCTTATCAATTCTGCTAGTTTGCGCTGCTACATCGCGGAAATTCCCAATTTCCCATTTCGGCATTTACTCTTCGAGCTTACAGGTGCAGCCTTTCAATGTATATGTGATCAAATTTCGACTCATAAAGTCACACATCGCGTAAAATGAACGAGTACGAAAAAAAATTACAATCATTTCGTAAACAACGAAAAAAAGAGCAGTTTCTAAATCAGTGCAAGACTTACCTATGGCATCGTCCACTGTCATCATTATCTTCTCTCATTCCCAGTGGAACACCTATAGAAACCAAAGTGAGTTCGTAACACGTAATCAAAAGTTCACCTACCGGCTCAAATATTTACACACTTACCATTCAATATCAAAATGATATTTCACAGGATTCGGATAACACAAATACAGCCAACTCTGCCGTTCCTCTGATAGAGATAGACGATTCTTCTTCTGACAACGATACTCAATCTTTCAAATCTCTTGAAACAGTGAAAGATTACACGGATGAAGTAGAAGCCGAAGAACCGTTAAACTGGGTTAAGTTGACAGCTTCTGTGTTAATTTGGATATGTCTATTTTCATACAGTGTTTATATAGAATTCGGAGCTATATTCTTCATATTCAGTTGTTTCTACGTGATCTGGACCAATACTCGAACGCGTCCTAGAAAACCAAACGAAGTAAGCGCATATTCAGTTTTCAATCCTAACTGTGAACCTATCGAAGGTACTTTAGATGCTAAAAAACTCGAATCTGAGATGATCTATGGTATGATGTTCTAATACACAGGTTGTAATTTATTTTGTGATACTATTTTCTTCGTATTTATTCCAAGTTATTTTCTTCATTTATTTTTCTATGTATATGTCATATTTATTTTGACATGTTTGTTATTTCATTCATATTTTAGGAATAAAAAAGTGAAAATATTAAAAACGATTATTTTAATAAAATATGGTAACCCATACATACGAATATATTCATAGAAAACAAATAAGAATATAATTAGAAATAACAAGTCTTGCAAGAAAATTACAATATTTGTAGGAAGATACTTCTTTGCTGAGCTACCTTTGCTCGGTTCGAGGTTGATTGTCGTAAGAATGTTACTTTCTCTCGTATTTCCGAACGTGACATATCACCGCGTAACATTAATAAACGAGACAGATGATCTTCAGTGATATCTGGGAATTTATCAACTAAGGTATGCAAATCTAAAGATAAAATATCTAAATCTTCGCTCTTCAGCACTTCGGCCAGGGCAGTAATCGCATCTAAAGGAGAATTAACTCGAGTTGTAACATCAGGAGCGATTTTCACAAAAAATGCTCTCAATTGCTCCACTTCTCGGACGATTTTTGAGGCAGCTTGTCTACGTTCTTCAAGAGATCGAAAAGTGATCTTTTTCTGCAACATGGCGAATATGTATCGTTTGGCTACCAAGTCTTCGGCTTCAAATATGATGTATTCTAGATTCTTTCCTTTCAGGTGAATGTAATCCTAAAGCAAAAATATATAAATCAATATTATCAATATTACGAATTAAAATTGACGCAGAAAAGCTTGAAAAGGTTAAATAATTACTTGGAAATAATCCTCCAAAGTAACGCAAATGGTATCAATTGGTATAGAAGTGGAAACCCATTTAGTAGTGATTAAATCTTGAAAATGACTATCTATGTCTAAAAATGCCTCTTCCAATAAATACAGAGCGGCTTCGTTCCTTAAATTTTGGAAAGTTTGCAACAACGAATCGTAATTTGGTATTGCTAAAACATGTCCGTCTAAATTCCAGTAATGTTTTCTCATTTCTTCGGCCAGTTGCTGGAATTGTAGGCAGTTATTGGTGATTGTGATCATATGATGCGTAAAATACGGTATAAGGCTTCGGTCCTCGAAATGTTTCTTCTTCAATTCAACAAAAGCTTCTCCGTATAGTTTACCAAAGTAGTTCACCTGATCCATTCCCAGCACCAGGGCTTTTTGTACTAAATCTGGACCGATGGTTTTGGCCACTTGTAGATTCTGATCTATCATTTGAAATATGATAACTGGAGTTGCAGTTTGATAACAACCATCAGGGCTTTCTTCCGGATGTATTTCCGAATTCCAATCTTGTTTCTCTGTCTCGAGAGTTTTCTGCATCCATTCTTTGTAATTCATTTCCATTCCATCGAGATAATTCTGCTGTAGTTTATTAACAACGTGAGATTTGAGTAAAGGACCAACAGATGAGATATCTATATTCAAATCCGGATGCTTCATCAGCTCTGGACCAAAGTAGGTGTTTTTAATCCAAGATAATATGGATACGTATTCGTTACCTTCTAATCCATTCGATATGATTTCTTCTAAATGTGTCGATAAGCTTTGATGATACATGTGAACGAATTTATTGATTATATCGTACGAAGGAGGAAAACACGGACCACATAAGGTCTTAACAACTCGCAAATCTTCCAGTACGAATTGTCTGCTCAATTCTAAATACGTTACAAGCCACATCTTGTTACCAGATCGTTCGTCTACTTGAATACCTTCGATACGTTGGGACACAGATTTCTCGAGCTCTTTGAAAGCCATCTCGCGCCATTTTTTCGGTCTGCCCGGAGGTAGAAAACCACTTTGACGTTGTCTTTGCAGAGCAACGGCGTCTGATTTCTCTTCTCGTTCGATGATCCTTAATCCTGTCACGATTACAGTTGGTTCTTTTCGAACGATGGTCAAAGTACGGCCGAGCACCAACTTCAGTTGTTTCTCTAATAACGATGATAGAGCTTCGACGTCTTCGAAGTACGCTTTTAACAGCATCTTATCAGCGACTGATTGATCGGGCAATTTATGTAGTTCGTACAGTAAATCATCGCGAGAATTTTCCAAATCAATTAAACATTGGTGAGCATGGAGTAGTTTACCATCGCTGATCCATTGCTTCGTTTTTTCTACGCTTTCGGGAACGGTGAACAGGTGTTTAAGGTTCTCGATAGCGGTCACATATTGCGAATGATGAATATTTTTATTCTTCACTTCTTGCAAAGCGTTACCTAATTTGGAAAGCTCGGATAGTTCCTCTTGTATGAATCGAATAAACGTTCTGACTTGTGCAACACATAATAGAAAAGACTGCAATTGATTAATAGCAACTGTGACGTTATCAAGTTGAGCTTGCATAGTTGTTTTCAACATTGCCTCTGTTGAAGTAAACTTTCTAGTGATTCTACGCTTATGTTGTTCCACTTTTTCGAGATGCCCTGTTTTCTGGAACATGTTAGCTGTGCGTTTCATAGCAGCTGTTTCAGCTTCACGTTTCATATCTTCCATGCTTTGTTTTTGAGTTCCATTTGAAGATAACGGGTCGACTTTGGATAGTTCAGATTTTTTCAGCAAATGAACGATACGTTTCATACTAGCTGGTTCGGTGGATTTCTTCGGCCAATCCATGTCCATTCGTCCGGCATTCGACGTGCTTCTGTGTTTCAATTGTTCCATTTTCTCGGACATACCGGTTGATTGAATGAAGGCGTTTTGTTTAGGAAGTGTTTTCTCCGAAACATCCTTATCTAGTGTTTCCATATCCGGCGTGTAAATGAAAAAGCTCAACTTTAGCACATATTAGATGATTTAACACGGAGACGATTGTGAAACGAGACACACCGGGAATATTGAGAAAAAATTAATTTTAAGGAACAGAGTACAGAGATCCAAAATTCGGAATTCAATTTCAATTTTCCATTTCATTGCGCTATCTTAGCGAGCGCTATGATACAGATGTGATAATTAAGTGATAATGAATGATAAAATCTTAATCTGTGCTGCATTGCCACAATTCACAGAGTTGTAGGCAGGTGCAGGTGGGTGAGGGGGTGCGAACTGCGAAGTGTGAATTTGGCAATAGAGCATCGGTAGTAGTCGGTATGCGGCTGCTTCTGTTGGAAGCTGTTGGATGCAATTTTCAAATTTTAAAACAAAACACCATCAAAACACGCACAGAAATACTTTGATTGAAGTTGAGAAGTTTTGATATTTTTGAATTTTTGATTTCTCGGTTCTCGCTTCTCGCCTTCTCCGAGTTGATTTCAGTTTCTCCAAAGAGTTGGTCAATGGTCATAAAGATAAAATATTTCTGAAAATTGATCGTGATCTTCTCGTGCCTAGTATTACGCTTCAATTTCAATTTGACGCCCAACTTACTATCGAAGGTCTGTATCGAATTCATTTATGTAGTTTCATTTTTTCGGAATTAAATCGAACTGAATTTTTTAATGAGTATGTACTTTTAGCGATTTAGAACATCATGAACTCACTAAACGACAATGCTGATTCCATCTGCGATGCTGATAATTCGAAAAGCATGAAAATTCAACAACTTTCTGAACTAGGATTGGAGTTCTTCGATACAGAATTGGATAATGATTCGCTTACACTGAATTTGTTGAATCAAGATTCATCGTCTTCAGTTGGTGGACCCAACGCTTCCAAAGAAACAGTTACGGTTGATTTTAGTAATTTGAATGATTTCGTTTCTGGAGGAATTATAAGTACTTTGTCGTCGGAAGAAGATCCGGTACCTATAATAACAGTATTACCAGTCACCGATGAAGTATTGGTTCCAGCTGAAGATCGTACACCGGTGAGCATCGATGGTACAGAATACCAAAATTCGAATTTACACGGTGCATCTTCAAACGGTAATCTCCTGTCTGGGATTTCGGACAAAAAGGTAATAAATGGCACCAACAGTGATAAAAATGTTGGCAAGCCGTTTTCTAATATCATTTTCACTATCCTTGACAAACCGAACGAGCCACGCAAGAAAATCAAAATCAAGCCTAAATGTATACTTGATAGTATTGAAACTAATGCAACATCTAAAGATGATTCGAACGATTTTTTCTTACCTGATAGTGAGAAAAGGAAAATTGTAGGTTCGAAAAATGACTCGTGCATGAATGATTTGGCTGATTGTTCTGACTTGGACAATAAAATTAATGATACCTTATTGGATATGTTGCAAGATAAAATTATCGGAAAAAATTCTGTTCCTGTAAATTCCTTCCGGTAAGTTTTTTTTCGTAAGGGACGTTAATCGTGATGAATTTGTAATGGAAATCATTTTTTTTTTTTTAGTTCGTTGAACAAGCCTTTAGATCGTTCCAATGATAAAGAAGTATCCAAATTCATTGCAATATTTCCTTCAAAATGCACAAACAAAGTCATCAATTTAATGGTGAAAGGAAAAACATGCCGAAGGTAAGAATAAAAAAATTAAATTCTGTGATTGATGAATTATGATGGCTATCTACCTTTTTTCGAATTAAACTTGCAGTAAGCAGCCATTAACCGATATTGAATTACGAATAGTTACTAGAATTTTGAATCAGGAAAATACGCTTCAAAGAAAAGAAACCGTGTACAAAAATGTGTTTTATGATACAGAGACTGATTCCAATATAAGATATGAGTAAGTGAACTGACGTTCAACCTTGTACATATTTTTTTCATAAAAAATGAGCTGTTATAATTTTATAGAGTAAGACGTGATGTTTCATCTGAAGAAAATAATCTTCGCTCTGATATTAATCTGATTAAAAATAAAAAAGGAAAGTCTAAAAATAACCAAGGCTGTGAAGAAACCAACCAGGATGCTTCTAAAAGTGATGTAAATAACATAAATTAATGTTATCTTTTAAGTTGATGCTGTTTGGTTTCTTTTCCCCACTGGTTATTTATTTAAGAATTTCACTCGAGACATTCTGTTATAGGAGAAATACGTATTGAAAAGCGTTGCTCGTACTCGTTGTGGTCGAGTATCTCGACCTCCTCGACATGTCATCAGAGATTATAAACGGCTGAAACATCTTACAGCTCATAATAGCGATGCTGAAGACGAAAACGAGAATACTGGAGGGTACGCCGACTATCAATTAGTTGATGACCCTAATAAGCAGAACGTGGTTACTGAAAAGCGAAGAGAAACTGGGAATCTATTATATGGTGAGGTTATATTTGGAGAAACTGAAGGCAACTTATTTGAATGGGAAATTAATTATGGAAGTTTCTCTATTTTAGGACCTTTGGAACCGAATAAACGTCAGTTTTCTTCTCTGTCGTTATGCCCTACTTGTGGTAAAGTGTATCTAGGATATCGTCGAATGGCCATTCATTTTCAAAAATATCCTGATCATAAAAACGAAGAATTACTGAATAGACTCCTGGAGGCCAAGAAAAAATCATGCGATGAAACCATGTTGTCGGATAGTTCAGAGATTAATACAAGTACTGAAAGTGATATACTTACTCCTAGAAAAATGCTTTCATAAATAAAATTCGTCATTTTACGGGATTTTTATTTTCTCAACAGATGAAGAAATTCTTATTAATGGTTCAGTCAGTCGAACTAATGGTGTCAACAGCCGTACAAATGGAGCAGTTAAAAGGAAACGTAAATTGTGCCGTAAAATCAAAATGCCTTTAAAAAATAATGGAATATCTTTAAAAGAGGTACCTTCAAAATAAGTTGTTGTCAATTTATTTTTACTCGAACATTTAATCATGTATTTCATTTTATTACAGCTCCTTTCAGTTTGTGACGTTGATGAAATAATAAAATATGCCGCTCCAGTTGTGACAGGTTTCCTAAGCTCTTGGGAGTATTTGTTAATTCGTTCCAATAAACTAAGAGCAGAGAACGAAACTCTGGCTTCATTAGTTCTTAAAGAAATTACCTCAATTCTGAAGCAAATTCGTAGCTTATCGCAATGCTTATTGAAACCGTACGTAGAAGATAAAGAAAACACGACGAATAAATTTGTGGTAAGTGGAAGTACTAAGTACCTACAACATTATGCGTTCCTCCAAAATTATTGTTGATTGATTCAATTGTTGAAACGCCTTTTCTTTCTTGTAGATCGAAGAGGAAGATGTGCTGCGGCATGTTCTCGGAATTAAACCAGGAACTTACATGGCCTCCGAAAACGACACTTGGACCAAAGAGTTTTATTGTTTTACAACTTGTTTTCAAAATATCAAACCTACATGTGAAAATAATTCCTTAACCAACGCAGTTACTGCGGAAAACGCCAATCAAACCATCTCAGAATGTAATCTAGATTCAGATGTAAACCGTGCGATAGTTGACCATACGGATCAACAAGTTTATAACGATACCAGATCGGTGTTTTCTTCGCTTGAATTTTCAACTCCACCTCAGGATATTTCTTCAGATTTGAATTTATCGACTTCCACGTTGAACACTATTGCCCACATGGATTCAATTCCTACAACTAATCCAGGAAAATCAATCGATTTATTTAAAAATTTATCGAATGGCACTTTTAATGATATGTCATCTCAATTACATCAAACTATACCAATAAATTCCATTATTGACCCGAAACGTAAGTTGATCACTGAGGATTCCAATTCAGGGGCATATAGTCCGGACGCGCTGAACTTCGACTCGTTTGTAAATAACGAAGTAGACATGATGAATGATTTCCCCATTAGTTTACCTTTACTTTCGGATAATTCATCGGATAGCAAAGATTGTTTACATTTATTACAAACGTCTTCTGCCGAAGATCTATTAAATTCGCTAAAAACTATGGAAAATAGTAGCGAATCTGTTATCGCAGAATTAAACAATGCAATATCGTCAAATTTACCTCTATCAAGTACCGATGCGAATAACATGAGTTCAGCGTTTGAAGAAACTGTCAATGAAACTACCCCGCCATGTATTTTAGATTTTGAATCAATTAGTTCTAATTTTAATTGTGATGACTGATTGTACAAGCATTTTATTTATTGATAATAACATTTTTATAAAAATTGTTGAGTTTTTCTTACCAATAAAATATCAGTCTTGAATTCGATTTAATTTGCTGGTAGATTTATCGTACAGTGAAGGGTAGCCAGCTTCTTTAAGCATAGCCTCATAATTTAAATTCACCATCTTCTCGATGTACGGTTGCTGGAGCCAAGCAATAGAATAGAAGGCTAACGTGGATTTATCAGCACAAAAACAGATTTCCTTTTTGATCGAAATTTTAAGCTCCATTTCTCTACGATACATTTCGTAAATATTCTGACTAGTTTGAACTGAAAATATTTGAAATATTATTAGCTAAGAAAAAATTCTCAAATTTCAAAAGCTGCGCTCAAATATACCGAATTTTGAAATCGGCCACGTAAGGAATACAGGGGTAGTTTTATGTTGCATATCTTCCAATCTTAAAATCGTCAAGATGAAAGCGCTCTTTTGACCTAATTTTTCAACGAGTAATTTCTGAAATGGAAAAGAAATATCGTCAGTTTTCGCAGCTTCGATTTTGAAGATAGTTTTCCCATTAACACAGCCACAAAAAAATACATACCATTCTGCAGCAAATTTTATCTAAATCTGTACTAAGAACTTGCAATTTATTTGAATGAGGAAATTCTGGACTATTTTTCTTTTGAGCATCACTGTTAAAAGAAACAAAGATAGATTGAGAAAATTGAAAAATGTTCAAGAATAAGGAGGTACTCACATTTTGTTTAACATGAAACGCTTAATTTCAGAAACCACCGCAACGCCTTCTATCAGATCTTTGTCCCATTGTTGAATGAGATCATATATGTCACCAATATGGTCCCGTAATACGCGAACATTTCCAGTCAAGTTACCTTTTTGTTTGATACTTGATACGGGGCTCTGCAGAACTATGAAAAATAAATTTCTGTGTTTAGATGAAAGTTTGAAAGTTGGTAAAGGTATGTAGTTTGATTTCAATTTCTGGACTTACCGCATACCACATCTTTTCCTAGACTTGTTCTTTTATTCGACATGAAATTCCTTTAGTGGGTATCACTGAATTAAATAATTATGCTTCAATGCTTCATTCGTCTATCGTCATCGAAAACTCTTTACCACTGGGTTTTGAGATAATTTTCATTTTTTTCCCCATCATTCTCATCATTCACAATCACTCACAAACGCACTCTTATCACTAGGTACGCTGGATGGCTGGCTGGCCTCGGCACCACACCACTATTATCCAATTAGAAGCGAGTATTCTACGAATTGATTTTTGATTCGTGAGTTTCCCACCTAGCTTTATCAATTCGGACTTCCACGTTCCCCAGAGGGCGATACCGTCGCGGTACGTGATTGGCTAGTGATATTCTGTGCCTTCCTTGTTTACTTCTCAAAACGGGACTTTTTATCACAAACTTCGGCGATTTCAAATTCGATGTTATATTTCCATTATTTCACATTGAATAAAACTAAATTTACGTATAGAGAATTGCTTTGCGATCGTGCTATCGAGTAAATGTTGTGGTGAATTAAAATAACACTTGCAAAGAACTTTAAATTCATTTAATCGTGCAACTTTGTTTCATCCTTCTAAGCTCACTAAAACACTGTAACTCGAGGTAATATTCATTATTCACAACATATAACGATACTAGAAGTCATATATTAATCAAAAACACTAAAAAAAACACCACGAAATGTACGAAATTAATGAAATATCGTTGAAAATTAATACGAGAATGAAATCGCCGAAGTTTGTGATAAAAAGTCCCGTTTTGAAATGTAAACAACAAGAGCACAGAAATATCAACAGCCAATCAGAATGCGCGACGGTATCGCCCTCTGGGGAACGTGGAAGTCCGAATTATGAAAGATTATGAATTATCACGCATCACGCATCCCATGATGAAACTTTCAACTTGGTAGTTTTTTCGTTGGAAATAAAACTTGAAACTAAAAGTGTGTTACTTTAATCAAACCGAAGATGATGTTACCTCTCAATTCCAAAATCGTGCTTATCCATCCGACAGTAATTTCCCTGAAACGTTCAACCTTCATTCAGAGTAGAACCCTAGTAGATTTGCCAATAGAGTGGAAAAGACCGACAAAAGTTCCGTGGTATGATCCGAAGAAAACCGGCGATGGTGTTCTGAAACTTGAAGTAGATATGAATAAGACTCCTACTCTCGCGGAGAGATCTAAGGAATTGGAAACGTAAGTATTAAATAGGTGGATTTAGTTGCGAATCGAGAATTTCGTTTGATAATAATAATCGCATCATTTTCAGTGCCAATGAATACGTCAAGAGCTTGTTCACTTTTCATTTTCTTGGTAGAGCGTACGCAATGAATAGAGCTCGTCAAGAAATGGTAGATTTAGTGAAAGACCACAAATATGACAACAGGTCTTTGGCATGTCAAAGTAAATGCGTGATGTTGATCTTATTGACAATTTTTACATGGTAATATAAATGTTGTGTTATGATTTTCAGTTGCTTTTAAAACCGCTACGGTTAGGAACTTGATGGAACATTTTCATAAATTCCCTCATGATAGAAAACCTAAAATAGCTCTCAAAGAAGTGATTGAATCAAGAAATCGAAAATTGAGATATCTGAGAGAATATGACTACAAGAAATTTGAATGGATTTTGGATAAATTAGATCTTTACTATAAACCTAAACCGTGAGTTGATTTCGTTTATACTTCAAGGTTCAACATGAATATTTTCAATGCTTGTTTAAATGCACTTTTTCAATTTCTAGGGAAGTGTTAGATAAAGTTGAAAGGAAAAAGTCTATTCGTTACTTAACCGAGCGTTACTGCACAGAGTTCAAAGAACGAAAATTAGACGAATATAAAGCCGTTCTGGAAAGCCAGAAATTGGAATTCTTTAAAAACAAAATCGCTACTTTAGAATGGATAAGAAAAGAAGAACTCGAGTGTGAAACAGAACCTACCGTCACAGAGTCAGACATAGAAAGTGCTAAAAATCAGCTGTCCAATTACATCAAATCTGTGAGTACACAAGAAATACAGAAAGGAGACAATATTCTGCAGGATATTTAAATAATTTTAAATTATTACTACATGTATGAATAAATGTTCTCAAATAAAAAATCAAAAAATTAAGATTTATTCGTTTCAAAACACAATTTATTCTATGAGGCGGAAGCCCCAATTTGTTTGCTGACTAATTTCCAGGTATCAGTAGCAATACTGCAAGCTTTCTGCGCTCCATCACTTAAAAGAGATGTTAGATATGGTTTATCATTCAATAAGGAAATAATTTCACTTTGAATTGGCTTAAGCATTTCAACCAAAGCTTCAGCAACGATTAACTTATACCTGTAACAATAACGGCGATGATATTTTCTATTCGACGATAAATATGAAATTGAGATTATGCGCATGAACTTACTCTCCAGTATTCAAATTTTCAACATCTTCGCAAATTCTATTCGGGTTTGTTCCAGTCAACAACGAATGAATATCAATAAGATTAGACACTCCGGGCCTATTCTCTGGATCATAGGTAACTCGTGATGTACTATCAGTGACTGCTTTCTTCATTTTTTCCACAATCAAATCCGGTGGATCAGTAATTTCTATGCGACTTTTCTCGTTGATGTGCGATTTTGACATTTTTTTAAGCGGTTCTCTTAAATTTTTAATTCTGGCACCAGCGTTTGCTAAAACAAAATACCTACATAAAATTTTCTCTCTGCCATTTCATTCAACGCCAGATCTTTTCCAAGTGCTTACCATAAATCAATGGTTTTGGTACAGGAAAAGTTTCGCCGAATTTTCTATTAAATTTTCGAGCAAGGTAACCTGACAACTGCAGATGTTGTAATTGGTCTTCACCGACAGGCACCTTGGTGGCTCTAGAAAACGGATAGAAGTTATTCTACGAGTAAAACTAATTACTCCCTTCACTTTCATAATTCATGAATTACTTATAAAGTAAAATATCCGCCGCTTGTAAAACTGGATATAAATATAACCCCAAAGGAATTTCTTTCAATTTTTCCGATTTTTCTCTATACTGCGGAAGTTGGGCCAATTTGGGTAACGTTGTTAAACAACCGAGAACCCAACACAGTTGGGTATGTTCAGGAACCTGAAATTGAAATAGAAAAAATTAAGTAAGCACTCAAAAAACGGAATAACGCATTTAAACGTAAAAATCTCTTACTTGTGACTGCAAAAACAAAATACTTTTGTTCGGATCAATACCGCAAGCCAGTAAGCTAGCTGTCATTAGTAAAATATTGTTTGGCAGTTTTTCAACTTCCTGAAAATATTGAAGTATGATTGAAATCAAGAGAGCGAAGTATAGCACAATTGAAACACTAAATCGAGTACTTGCATAAGGAAGAGTTAACGCATGTAGATCTACAATACTACACAATACATTGGAATTCTTATTCTGCAATTCAACCCAATTTTTCACAGCTCCAAAATAATTTCCTATGTGAAGAACACCGGTGGGTTGAATACCGGACAAAATTCTTTCCGGCCAAGTGGTCTCCTGAAATCAATAATACTGTTTGAAAAGGTGATTTTTCTTTCGTGCCTCAATATATTCTTTCTTTTCTAGGATCTTACCGCTGTAGCAACATTGGAGTATTTTCTGAATTTCAGCAAATTGATAGTACCGTATCTTCGAATTATCATTTTCGTGATAGATCCGTGAAACGCCTCGATAACTACATTTAAAATAACTCAGATCTTCATACCAAAAATTTTTACAAGAAATATCAAATGAAAGAAAATACTGACTACAGAATATTACAGCTTTTTCGGCGATAGTCCAAGTCTCATGTGAATTCTGAACTCCCAAGTTCCAAGTCCCTTTCCTCATTGTTTTCTCTTATCTTCCTCTTCCTCTCGCCGCTTCGCCGCTACATGGATAATTGATTTGAAAAAGAAGCTGCTAATTGGCTAATTCGGGCTGATTATCAATTTATTCACCAATGAAATTCGTTCTCAAGAGCAAAGCAAAACACAAAAGAAAAAAAAGTAGGCGTTATCAGTGTTTTTATCAGTAAAATTGAAGATGAAGATGACAAATCTTTCGAAAAGTGATTTCTCAGTCATTCGTTGAAACGCAGAAAATTAGTCATCTACCAGAAAGTATCGATAAATATGCAATTTCGCTTTTGTAATTCTAATTCGTGTTAAGTTGAGCTGTTATATTCAACAACATCAATGGCTGAAGTGAGAACTGAAGGATCTATAAATTCCGATCGAAATTCAGTATGTATACCAATTATTACGAGTGTTCACATTATAAAAGTTTTATTACTATCTATTAAGTATTTACTCATTTCACGTATTTACATATGTATGTATTGCTTCAGTCGCGCAGATCTCTCCGTAGTGAATCTCGTCGTCGGAGAATCATACAAGATACGAATGTAGCTTCTATGAATGTTTTATCAGCTAATTACGAAGTAAGTGTTTCGAGTGTTTTACGCTAGATTTGAAATATTTTCTATAAACTATTCTAAATTTCAGAGCTTGGACTATGACAACAGCGAAAATTACATATTTCTCAGAGAAGAACGCCTGAAAGGGTTGAGTTTTATTATGAAAAAAAATGTTTGTCGTTGGGTGATATTTCTATGTATTGGAATTGTTACCGCTTTCGTTGGAATATTCATCGATGTAGCTATCGAAGAAATAGCGAAAGTGAAATACTCGAGGATAAAAACTTGTAAGTTGCGAAGTTTATTTCGAATGAAGGTGATTATTTTCAATTGTCATATTTTCCACAGATTTAGACGACGCTGTTTTACACAATAAACTATATATTCCATTTGGAATTTGGATAGCATATAATGTCTTTCCTGTGCTTATCGGATCTCTAATGGTTGTTTATATTGAAGTAAGTTGGTACTGAACTAGATCTTGATCATATGAATCAAATTGGAGTAAGACGTTTATTTGGATACTTTGTTTGTTTCAGCCGATGGCTCTTGGGAGTGGAATACCGCAAGTGAAATGTTACCTAAATGGTGTTAAAATCCCAAGAATAGTACGTGTTAAAACCTTACTAGTCAAATCTGTTGGTGTTATTACAGCTGTCGTCGGAGGATTAGCAGGAGGAAAAGTAAATTATCATCATATTGAATTTATCTCTTTGAATATTAGTTTATTAAACGTTATGTCATACAGGAAGGTCCTATGATCCACTCAGGAGCTGTTGTAGCTGCGGGAATATCACAGGGGAAAAGTACCTCGTTGAAATTAGACTTCGGTATTTTAAAACATTTTCGAGATGATCGCGAAAAACGCGATTTCGTGTCAGGTGGTGCAGCTGCTGGAGTAGCTGCTGCTTTTGGAGCTCCTGTTGGTGAGCGTATATTTGTATACAATACCCGGATTAGTACTATTAGTATCGTAGTGTCAAATCAAACTGATTGGTAAATTTTGTTTTATAGGTGGTGTACTCTTCAGTTTGGAAGAAGGTGCCAGTTTTTGGAATCAGAGCTTAACATGGAGGATTTTTTTCGCCTCCATGGTTTCTACGTTCACTTTGAATATTGTTTTAAGCGCTTACCATGGCTATCCAGGTGATGCATCATTTATCATTTTAAAAAATAGTATAAAATGCGCCAATCATTACTCGAATGAATTTTTCAAATACGGTCAATTGCAGGTCATTTATCGTATCCTGGATTGCTGAATTTTGGAAAGTTCACGGATTTATCCTACGAACTTTTTGAACTGGTGATTTTTATCGGAATCGGCGCAGTTGGTGGCTTAGCCGGAGCACTGTACAATTACATTAATTACAGAATTACTTTATTCCGTATGAGGTATTGAAATAAAGTAGTTCAGAGCTTACTTTGAGCCTGTTTTTTAAAAAATGTAGACGATCAAAATGACATTTTTTGGTCACCTTTTTATAGGTATATGAAAAAGAAATATCTTAAGGTTATGGAAGCTTTAGTTGTTGCTGCGATGAGCGCCACAGTTGCCATTCTTATGATATATTTTTCTGGTGATTGTAAACCGCTTGGAGATGATCCTACTTTGTACCCTGTTCAGGTTTGTTTTCTCGTCTTTTTTCTTTTTCACAAGTAATGTCGGTAGTAGGTACGTATTAGATTTTCAATCATTTTTATAGATGTTTTGTCCGGATGGTCAATATAATACGGCAGCTGCGTTATGGTTACAAGTTCCTGAAGCCAGTGTGCGATCTTTTTTCCATGATCGCTTAGGTTAGCGTTAGCAAATACTTTCCTCAGCTAATAGCGTTAAAAAATTTGTTACTAATATTGAATGTTCAACAGAATCGATCGATATATCTACCATGGTTGTTTTCGCTCTTGTTTACTACTGTTTATCCATTTGGACTTATGGTATCAGCGTTTCGGCTGGCTTATTTATTCCTAATTTATTGATTGGAGCTGCGTGGGGACGATTAATTGGTGTAACGTTACAGAGTGTTTTCCCAGGACAGGTTTGGAAAACATATTACATTTTTTTTTTATTAAACGTGGGCATCGGATTCATTGACATTTGATCTGGTCTACAGGAATGGACCAGTAACGTTGGTAAATACGCCTTAGCCGGTGCAGCTGCTCAACTTGGCGGTGTTGTTCGGATGACCATTAGTTTAACTGCTATTTTAATCGAAGCCACTGGAAATATTACTTTCGGGTTACCTCTCATGTTGATATTGCTTACTGCTAAATGGGTCGGCGACTTTTTCACTGAAGTAAAAATTTTATTTTCATTTTATTGTACCAGTATTGTGATCATTGATAATTCATATATGCGGGGTTTTTTCAGGGTTTATATGATATACACATTCAACTGAATGGAATTCCTTTATTACCGTGGGAACCTCCGCCCTTATCCGCTAATATATACGCCAATGAAGTCATGAGTTACCCAGTAATTACGTTTAAAGTGGTGGAGAATGTTGGCCATATTGTGGATACTTTGAAAAAGGAGTCGTACCACGGATTCGTTGTTGTTGATCCGAATGAAAGACGAATGGTCGGTAACAGATTTCTATATTCTTAACGTATTGTGATGTAAATCAACTAAACAGCATTTTTATTAATAGGACGACGATAGTAATGAACCAAGATCCAACGGACGTCTTCGAGGATTAATATTAAGACATCAGCTCATAATTATTCTGAAAAACAAAGTTTTTAACGAAGTGTCTTGGGATTTTAATGAATTGTCCGTTGACATATTTCGCAAACAATATCCTCGATACCCTAGCATTGATGTAAGGACTGCAAATCTCGCAAATTTCCAATGCATTGACGTAAAACTTTGAATGATGAATTTTTTGTTTAGGATGTGCATATCACCGATGAGGAGCGTAACTATACGATCGACTTGAGCCCTTTCATGAACCCATCTCCATATGTCGTTCAGCATGTAAGTTTGAATAACTTTATTTGGAAACTGTTCGTAGATGTTTTGAAAAAATAAGTGTGAACATTCCCAAACGTTTTAATTTCAGATGACGTCATTACCAAGAGTTTTCCGTTTGTTTCGTGCCTTGGGCTTACGTCATGTAATTGTGATAAATGATATCAATGAAGTAAGTAATATTTCTATGTTTTAAAATGTCATTTTTAAAAAAAGGTAATAATGGATGAATTTTCTTTCACTATACTTACATACGTGGACTGCTAGCGTAACGTTAAGTTAACCAGGGCCGAGGCGAATATGTCCTTTTCTTTACGTTACGCTAGCAGTCCACGTATGTAAGTGCCCAATTGAGCGTTTACTGCGCATGTGCCACTGGATGTATCCCCGATCAGTTCCTTATAATGAAGTCCGCTGAATTTTCATTATCGTTAGCAGTCCGTGTATACATAGTCAACGTTTATTTTATTTTTTTCAGGTCGTAGGAATTATATCTAGGATCGATTTAGCTCGTTACAGGGTCCATAGACATTTAGGCAAAATTTCTGTCGAAGAGATGAAGATATCTTCTAATCTTTAATTTTTTATCTCGATTATAAGGTAGACAGAAGCCATATTGTGATTTATGATAATTTACCGAATACTGGTCTTGATACTTTTTTTTTGTGACTATTTTATAGTTTTTTATTACTCATCTAAGTACCTACCATATAATATTCGTTGACTTTTCCTCATTTTGTGTTAGATCGATAATTTTATATATTTTTTATATTTCTGAGAGAGTATTTTGTTTTAATTGTTTGTATACCAAATTTTTTGGAGTCTTTCATGTTAGTGCATACGTTGGATTAATAAATCGTGAGATTATGTTTAAAAAACGCTTTACTTTCACTTAGGTATTCTTTATTGGATGGAATTGAGAAATGTGAATTCCGTTAATTACAGCTGACTAGATGAATACTTCTTATGCGAAAATCTGAAAAATTGCATTAGAAAAGCAAGTGGATAGGTAATGTGAGTGATTTTCATCAAATCTAAAGTACTTAATCACTTATCGTCATTCGACTTTCACTCGAAGAAGTTTTTGAGTTTATTGGTACTTGTTATTTAATTGGACGGACAGCTGAAAATATCTCATAAAATAAATTATATATTTTATTAACTCGTACAAAAGAGAAGTGACTTAATTTTTAATTGAAAAATAATAGCCTTACATTATAATATGTACCAAAACGGTGTTGAAAAAAAGTATATATCACGAAACAAGTCTTTCTATTCTAGAATTTCTCATCTCATGCCGGACGTTTATCAACCCAGGCTTTAATTTTAGGCACGGCTAGTACTTTATCTTTTAAAGCTTTAAGATTTTCGGCTTTTTCGATAATATCATATCCAGACATATCATTAAGATAATCGAGGAGCGCAACGAAAAATATATCAGCCCAAGTCAACTTGCCACCGACAAAATATCCGCCGTTTTTCTTCACCTGCTCGTCCAAACGTTCAATGTAGAATGGCACAAGTTCCTTAGCAGCTTCTAGCTTTTTAGCTTTAGTCTCAGCATTGTCTTCGTAATGATGAGCGGCGATTTCTGTAATACATAGAACAAAATTGCAAAATATAGGTACCTACCTATTCGAATAACTGTACACGAGTATGCAACGTCAGAAAAATTCAAAAACTCACTCGCACGGACATCGTGAATTGTATCAACGGTAGAATCGATTTCAAGATTTTCCCAGTCATCTTTTCCAACGAGACCAAATTGTTTAGCTAAATAACGGCTGATGGCAGTTGATTGACAGACTTTCTTGCCATTTACTTCCAGTACAGGGACTTGACCAAATGGCGTTTCTAAAATACAATAACGATTTGAGCGGAATAAGTACATATTACTTGAAAAATTACCATCATCCTGGATATCCTTATTAGGAATAGGAATGCCCATTGAATTTACCTTTTTTGATTTTTGGCCAATCATTTCGGTCAAATCGATCGTCAATAAAGTCGACGCCTCCGTAACTCAATAAGAATCGAATAGGCTCTCCAAGAGCTTTCACTGGGAAATATGTTAACTTGTAGGTAGTCATATTTCTGTAAAATTGAATTCAAAAAGGACACATTAGTTATTATGAAATCTAAAACAAATTATTAATTTCCATATTTGATTACGCAATGAAGTTAATTAAATCTATAAGACGAATTCAAGAAGCTATATCTAATCTTGAAATCATTTCTATATTACGTTGCTGAAACGGCACGCAAACACAGAAGGTAAAGTTGGAACCAATATAATACATTTGCAAGGGTCTTAACGGGGAAATGGGTCAATTTATTGGTGAGCATTCCTCTGCGAAAAAAAAAACGTTTTATCGTTTAATCAATGATTAAGTAATATAAGCATCGAGTATTACAGGAAGTTAAAATTTAGATAAGCTGTTGTAAAATTACTCCATATGATTAAGCTCAAGCATGTCTAATGTTGCGTAATCTTGCAAGGTATACCTATATTAAATACCTACTAGAAAATATTTCATGAAAATTACCTACCGTTCGTTATTGAACTAGGTATGTACCTAGCGAGCTTTAGGTGCATTAAAATACTCAAAATCAGAACAAAATAAAAAGTTTTAACGATCAATTTTTGTTTATACTCCCTGGTGCCTAACTACCAATTTAACGTAATAGATAGCTGATAGGTAGCGTTAGTTTTACCAGCTATTTTAGGAACAATTCCATATCAATTGAGATATTCAGTTTTTAAATAATTTTCAACAACCAGCCTCAAAAATGAAACCCAACGGAGCTTACAAAATTTGCCAATTGAGCAGGTCTTATCTCAAGTTACTCGTATGTATACCTAGCTCGTGTCCGGGGAGTGTTGGGACAAACTTCAGATTTGGATAGCCGGATACGACTGAGAAAAAAGGTTTTGAAGGTGCAAAATACGTTTTCAAAATCCAAGAGCCAAAATCCAATTTTAACCATGGGGACCGGTGGTACTTTGACAAATGAACAAAATTACTTATCATGACTTTTTGCTCAACTTGCAAATTGAAGGGGCTACAAATGATTTTCTACACTAGATGAAAATTGAAAAATGAATGCGGAAATGAATACTACCTCAAAAAATAAACAAATTTTGTTATGATAATTTTTCTAAAATTTAAAAAGTGTTTGAAGCTCAACAATTTTCGATTTGCTAAAAATTTCATCAAATTTACAATTTTTGAGCTGCAAAAATTTTCTAAATTTTAGAGTAAGAAAAAAATTGATCTTAACAAAATTTGTTTATTTTTTGACGAAGTATTCATTTCCACGTTCATTTTTTTCATCAAGATTTTTTGGAAATGAAAATCATTTGTAGCTCCTTCAATTTGCAAAGTTAGACAAAAAGTCATAAAAGGTACCTATAATTTTGTTCATTTTTCAAAGTACCATACCGACCCCCCCATGGTCAAAATTGGATTTTGGCTCTACGTGGATACACGTTTTTGCCATTTTTCATCATGTGTAGGTCTGGGTATCGAGGGCACTTGAAAATTAAAAACGTTTTTCGCCCCTTAAATTTTCAAAACAGGCAACTTGTTTGTCTTATGTTTTTTATATCCAAATCTGAAGTTTGTACCACCACTCCCCGGACACCCTGTACAACGCCAGATCGGGAATGAAGAGTCTCACGAACCAGCGCAAGGTTCAACTTGAAACCATTTTATACATTTAGTAAACATGAATGTAGTATCACATAATAATGGATAATGAGATAATAGGTACATCTACCTATCTATGTACATACAATGCAATGTTATGCAAGATTGCACCCAGTGATAGACAAACGTGTGTAAGTTAAGTATGTAGGTGTAGGTATAGGTTAAAATGAGGAACATCACTTCGTTGAGGATCATAATCATACGAAATGTGAAACTTGAAACATAATTTTGAATAATGTGCATTATTGAACAAGACATGACTTGAAAAATTTAATATGTACAGGTACATAGATATTTATGTAGATGGTCATTTCACCTACATATGGACGGTACACAATACACACACATTAGCTAGATCCAATTTGATCATTTTAGTTCATATGATTTGAATAGGAAAAGCAAAATATGTCAGTATAGGTATACCTGAATTCATTAGCCTATTATTGTCAAAGCATACCTAGAGAGCTTAGTCACACAAATTTTCAGGATTTACTGCTTTCAAATTTCACAAAAATCACTGAACCTTTAGTATGATAGGAGGCTTTCAAGACGCCGACGCGTGATCGTTTTGAAAGAGTTGTAGCCTATTTTCGCTTTGTCTGTACTCATTCAGATATCGTATTTTTTCCGGTATTTGCTGGACATCAACTTTGAAGCCTGGTTAAGTAACTATCACATTTAAAATTTATGGTTTACCTACTCTAAAATACTAACATAAACTGGAAACAACCAGAGTTGTTGGTTCGGAATGTTTCTGTTCATCTGTTTATTTTTGAGAACAGTTGATAATCATTACCTACGAATTTTCGAAACGATAAGAATACCTATATCATTATCAAATATTATGTACATTACCTACATCTACATATCATGATTAGCCATGTTTTATGCAGTAAACTAGAAAGACAATATCTGGAGTTATTTAGATATTCAAGAATGTTGAGTAAAAATAAATGTTAATACGAGTAATATAATTTCAGGAAAGTAAAGTTCTATTGCACGCGTTTCCTCCTTAAGATACCTAAGCCATCTTAACAGCACAAAATGAAAAAGAAAATTGCACATAAACTTACCTGAAATAATGATTTTTTATTCAAATTATTACACCAATTTCACCGTCTACACAATTATCTTGAAAAACACCGACTAATAGTGATAAGCAAATACTAAGCTCTATAACCCACACGAAAGCTCCGCTGTTCCGGCCGGTGAATATCTCCAATCGGCACGTATCACGTAAGCGTCTATCATTGCCTACGAAAAGGGTAGATATCGGTCACGTTCGTTAACACTCGAGTGTATTCGATGGCTCGAACTCTGAAAAACTCGCTTGCCTCCTGCCTTGCCTACTATAATGCGAGTTGCCTAAGAAAATTGAAATTCAGTCCTCATCTTCGAAAAAAAAACCGGGGATAAATGTATAGGTTATTACCTACCCATTCCGTCAAAGTTGAATGTTTCACTCTTTTTTTAATGATAGGTACCTAGGTAAGTATTTTCATTTTTGAAATTTAATTCAGGCTCAGGGTAACGTAATTGCCAATTGGTGGTTTTAATTAAACGATTATGTATCATGGTCTCCTTTCTCCCCTCTCATTCGTATATTGAAATTTAATTTGTACACCTAATCTAGGTTTAGTTTAGTAAGTAAGTATGATTATAAGTATAATATTATTCTTTCCCGTCCTTTAGCTCTCAAGTTCGTAATTCGTATGCCTACTTTTCATATTTTCTGCATACTCTCTAAATTTGAAACAGTCAATTTCACTGCTTAGCAGTCACGACATTTTGCCTTTTTAAAGCAGTAGTTTTTTTTTACTGCAAAACAGTGAAAAATTACTGAATTGGTCAGTAAAAAATCATTTTGACTGACCAATTCAGTAATTTTTCACTGTTTTGCAGTAAAAAAAAACTACTGCTTTAAAAAGGCAAAATGTCGTGACTGCTAAGCAGTGAAATTGACTGTTTCAAATTTAGAGAGTAGGTACTACATTACAGCATTTGAACTCTATAGCATTTCTCACTGTCAGTTATACCGTAGGTACACACTTGATTAGATGACGACTTGATTACAAAAATAGCCCTCTTCAAATGTCAATAATGAAAATAAAAAACAAATAAGACAAAAAAAACATCGTAAGGTTCTGTTGAATCGGTGTGTACCCCGTTCAAAGTGATTTTTCTATCAACTTGAGTAGTTCCTGTTCCTGTTACTCTCAGAAAAACATTTGGCTACACATACATTACAAACCAATGCATCCATACAATTCATATTGCATGCAATGGAGAATAGCACCTTCACAAATTTTATTAGAAGTCACATCTGACAAAGGCTGTGTTTGTAATCAAATCGTCAGTAATGTCGGACCAGGACGTAACTACTCGTATGATATACCTAGTACCTACTTGCGTGCAGGTTATTAAGTTGTAATAACTCGTATCATCAAGCAAATACAAGATATAAGTGTTAGGTACACAATACTGAGGTAATTGCACTAACTGACGCAATCATGTACTTTATATTTAGCTATACAATTGGCTTTGATGTTCGCTCATTTATGGTACCTAGCTACCTACACCTACAACAGAATGGGGGAATATGAATGATCATTTGCGCAAAAATGACTCGCCCATCCCAGTCTCCATTTAACAATAAATCAGATGAAAAAATCACCAAGTACTTATACCTTAATTTTTTCGATTAATTAAGTACATATGTCAGTATAATGACTATAACAACAATTTTTCCTTCCTATGTATACCTCCATCATAATGCTAAAATTAGCAGTATGTGAGTGCATCTGATGCATACAGTTCACATTTTGCAAATCTGTGAGTTGTGAGTAACTCACTCAGACCATTCACACATTGTTGGAAGTAGATTAGGTAGGTACTAGGTACCTAGTTTTGGTCACTATAATGTATTCCTACAGCATATGCCATGACTAAGGAAACCTCTGGGCCCGGTTCCTCAGCGATGTAAGCATAGGTTTAAATCAAATCAGCCTTGGAGGGGTATAACCTATATTTTCGAGCCAAATTAAAAGGGTCAACCAAAACTTCGTGTCGGTTTTCTCGGAAAACTAAAATTATCTAATCGATTGTGGTTGGTATTGAAACGACAAGGTAACAGACATCAGAAACATCAACCTACCTACAATATTTTCAACGAAAACAAAGAAAAACATACACTGAGGGCAATGAAGATAGGTAACTGTAGTGTACTCGTATGTGTATTAAAAAATCACCCAATGAACCGGTAACATTTGGTATTGTTTTGTGAAATCATTTTGAAATGGAGTATGAATTCAATAAAATATGAAGTACCTATGGTGGCGTTCTGGCGTTAATTAATAGGAAATTTTGAGGTCTACAACTTCTACAAGACAGTTTTGTTCTTTGCATTTTCCCCTGAAATATTACAATGCGATTTCGAATTTTTATGTTGGTATTGTTGGTAAAAGGAAGAGACAGTGAAAAATCATATGCAACTTGAATCAAAGTTTAGAGAGAAAAAAAGGGGAATTTTCAAGACGACGTGTGTTAGTAGTTGGGGAGCAACAGAACGGTGCGGTGTTGCAAGCTATTACAAACTCGTTATCAGTGTGGAACTTGGGGGGGGGGGAGGTAACGCCGCAAAACTGTCTTCGGTAAACATAAAATTATATTTACCTATTTACAAATTACGAAACAAACGTTCCACTAGATCAAAGCTAAAGTGAACTTTTCATTATTCCAAGTCACAATCACGAAAACAATTTAAAAAGGTACAGATTCATCTTTTCATTACTTCACCATTTACTTACCTATACTTATTTACTTACTTACTTACTAATTAAAATCTCCGACGCTTGACATTAACTGTGGCTATAAAACGTGTACCTAATTAATTAATAAAAATTAATTAATTATAGATGTCTCTGCTCAGCATTTTCAATATGATCGATCCTGTAATACTTCTGGTTAATTTGATGATAACATTAGCTATGTATGTGTTTAAATATATCAAATCTAAATGTCGAAGAGATCCTCGAATGGTGGAATTCGCCAAAACATTACCAGGCCCACGAGGGTTTCCGCTTATTGGAAGTAGCATGGATTTTTATCAGAAAGGAGGTACTACCTGTATTCGATTTGCAGTATTTTTTCGTCTCACGATGAAAGCAGTAACTATAGCGTAACTATTATGCTTTCCCATGCTCAAATGCTTGAAAATAAATACTTTTTTCTTGGTTTAGACACTTTAAAACTGATGTTGGAATACCGTGAAAAATACGGAGACATGTACCGATTATGGATAGGCAAATACTTAGCAGTAGGACTATCAAATATTGACGATTTAGAGGTACTTATCTAAGAACACGATCTAAAAGATCGTGAAAATTGAACAAACAGGCAGATATAATAATGAGAACCAAATAACTATTATGTGCAAATTAATTTTCAGAATGTTTTCATGAATTCAAAAATGTTGGGAAAACCAAAAATTTTCAAACCTTTTGAAGATTTTTTCGGCGATGGATTATTCACAACTTACTCAAGTGGGTATCGAAAAACAGGAAACAACAAACTTACAAACGATTGTTTAGTAAACTTATTGATCAAAATATTCAAATATTTACTCATACACCTTCATAGTACCACAATGGAGGAAAAACAGAAAATTATTCCAACCATTATTCAATCACAGTGCTTTACATAATTATACATCAGCGATGAATGATAAGATTAATAACGTGGTCAATAAGATGAAACATTTGGTAGATGGCCCGGAGTTCGATGCTTGGGATTATTTACCTTATCTATCGTTTGACATTATTCTCAGTACGTACAAGTTGCAAAATTGAATAATTTGCTGTCTTACACAATGCCTAGTTTAGCATGTGTGTTTGTATTGTTTTTTCAGAAACAGCAATGAACGTAGATCTGAATTGGGACGATAAATTAGCTTTACAATATCACGTTGCTATAACAAAGTGAGATTGAATCTTGAAATACATCGATCACCATCGAATCGAATCGATGAAGAAGAATATACTTATTATATGTATCAATTCTAATTGGGTACCTATTTATTCTCGTTTTCAGAGCAACGCTAATTTGTTTTAGAAAAATTTGTCTACCTTGGTTACAGTATAAATTAATAGATAATCTATTCTACAAAAAACAATCTCAAGCATTTCGAAGAGAAGTAGTAGAGTTTTTACAAAAGGTGGGTAAATAAGAACTATAGATAAATACACTCATCCCTCTCGGCTATCACTCGCAATTTCCTCAAATTCAATTTAATCAAATTTTTCCTAAATTAGGAATAGTTGAAATAAAGTTAGTAATTACTATTATGAATATCCTAAAAAAGCAATTAATATAAATATTCCTGATATTCATATTATTTTATTAAAAAAAGTATAATTTTCGAAAAAAAAAAATTTCCTCCAATTATATGTAGGCCTATCTATACTTTTCAACACCCCCTAAATTACATTTTCTGATCGAATATATGTAGTAGGTAGCTTACCTATACTCCATAACAATTCACAAAACTCACTCTTAAAGTATTTTTAATCAATTTCAGTTAATAAGGGACAAAAAGGAAGAAATTAAACATCAAATAGAAGCTCACAAAAATAAAACTGACAACGTAGAAGGTAATAAAAATGGAAAGAAAGTACAACTGTCTTACCTTTTCGACACTCCCAGCCATTGAGTAGTTCATTGCAAAAATAGCCCTTGGCAAAAATGAAAATAAAAAACAAGCAAGAGAAGAAACCACCTGATGAATTGGTATACTGTGTTCAAACTGATTTTTTTTATGATTTTGAGTAGTTCCTGTTACTGTCAGGAAAACTTTTGGAGGGCTATAATACTGATGCATCCATACAAATGCAGTGGAAAAAAGCACCTCCCCAATTTTTTTTTTTTAAACTGACAAGGGCTATTTTTGCAATGAGCTCCTCAATTCAACAAGCGGGTCGTTTTCAAATCGACGTGTACTTATGTAAGTACTTTTCAGATATTCCACCAAAGACATTCCTGACGCTATCTTACGAATTAGCAGAATCAGAAAAAAACGAAAAAATAATGATCGACGAACTCCTAGATATACTAACAGGCGTAAGTTGCATACATAGCGAGTTACATATATTTATTTTCACGCTTTGAAAATAGGTAGATAGGTACATACTTACCTAAATGAGGAATTATTTTCTACAGGGAACAGATACCGCGTCAATTATGAATTCTTTTTTCCTACTCGCAGTCGCTATTCATCAAGATATACAGGTTGATAAGATTATATCTTTTTCGGCTTTGTCGAACACGTTTCCTGCGAAAATTTTTCTGTCAAAATTAATTCTTTCTCTACATACAGGATAGATTATACGATGAACTGTACGAGGTTTTTGGCGACAGTGACAGATTGGCGGATGAGAATGACATGTCTCGATTACCATATCTCGATCAAGTATTAAAGGAAACCCTTCGAAGATTCCCTATAGTTCCATTAATGTTCCGGGAAGCAGAAGAAGATACAAAATTAAGTACGGAAGGAAAATAAATATGTAATTGCAGATTAAGAACTAATCCGTCGAAATATCAACCAACAACCAAACAGTTCATTTTTAATACTCATTGAATTTTGTGAATGTAGGAGATCGAGTGATCCCAACCGGCACTATTATAATTATATCAGTCGCCGCAGTACACTTCAATCCAAATTACTATCCAGAACCTTGGAAATTTAATCCGGAAAATTTCAGTCCTGAAGCTGTAGAAAAACGTCATAAATTGGCATTTTTGGCATTCAGCGCTGGTCTCCGAAATTGCGTAGGTTCGTTTCAACGAAATTTCATTACAATATTTACGACACTCATTTTGATAAAGCTAGTAGGTACAGGTACCTATCATCATATCAGAAAAACCGATCTCACGACACAGATACTTGTTCTCTAGGAACCCATTTCGCGATGCTCGAAATGAAATTAACACTGAGCACATTACTGAGAAACTTCAGATTCAGCACGAAAATGAAAATGGAAGATATTCATATGGATAACGGCTTCGCAATGACTTCAGTCAATGGATATAAATTGAATATTGAATCGCGAATCAGAAAGCCAACTTATTTGTAAATAAACCGAATTCACTATATTGTATGTATCTATGTACCTAGACCTATGTACATACCATGTAGGTAATAATACGAGTAAATACCTATCTATCATCTTTTTTTCTCCAATTCGTTCAGAAATGCAAACATGATCAACACAAATGTTGTTTATAATACGAATAAAAAACATTGTTCAACTAAGTACGTATGTATAATTCAACATTTACATATTGTAAACATGCACCTTATATAATTCAAATTCAATGACGATACATTTTTTTAAACAAGCGCGAAGAGATTTTGCGCTGGGTTAGAATTCGAGATGCATCCGTTTTTTAAAAAATTTTACTACAAACTTTTTCAACATTCCATACATTCAAGCTGAACACGGACAAAAAGGTTAGATATCAAATGATTTAAAACGAATTGTGTTCTAATAAATCAACGCGTCTGCAAATAAATGAATAAACGAATGAAAATGAAGACAGACCAGTTATAAGGTAATTTTTATTTTGCAGTTGAATGAACTTTTCGCGCGGGATTTTCCAACTTTATGACATTTTCTCTGGTAACCTTGATGTATCACGAGATACAATAAGCAACCAATCACGAGATTAGGCAAAACTTAAACTTTTCAATCATTTTACAATCAAAATAGTAGAGAAAAATTTTACGTAAGAATGAACACACGTTTATTAAAACGAAATTCCAACCACAGCGCTCCTTCATCTGCTCTCGAAAAATCCACTCTTTCACGAGCACAACTTAAAACTATTCGAACTGAGTTTTTTCCAAACCTGACCGCATCTGTATTTGTACATACTCGAAGATGCCGAAGAAAAAACAGCTACAGAAGAAACACATATGTCGACCTCACTCATCGAATGGTAACTTTTCACGAACTGAAACAAAATTATTCAAGAGTTACCACACATGATTAACTCGAATAAAAAAACACGCATGCAATAAAACACACATAATACTTGATTATCACAGTATTTATTACAATATCTTTTACATTTTCGCAAAGTCGTAATATTACTATATAAACCTGAATAGAACTTTTCAACTACTCACAGCCCACAAAAAGCAATTAGGAGAACTTTTTAGAAGGATGTACATATATAGCAATTCACGAGGAAACATAAGGCAGTAAAATTTTTTCGTAATATTTCAATTCAACGGTGAATTACAAGGAATAAACATCACGATCTATGGACAAATTGACCGAATTATAACCGAAGTGCACTCTACTTTGATAAAGAAGGGAAACCAAATGAAGAAAAAGCGCAACAAAAGAGAAAAAAGTACAAAAATAAAATAGAATAATTGACGTAAAGCGATAGTGAAAACTAGAAAGTAGAGCTTAGAAGGTATATAAAAATGCTTATTGACTATCGTATAAATTATAATTACTTTTGGCAATATGAATTTTAAATTCGATGATGGTAAATATGTGCGAATTAACATTTTGCTGAATCCAGGGGCGTTGCTGGACTCGACGGAGATGTCTGTTCTACCGGAGGATTAGGTGATGGTACTTGGGCGACTGGTGGTAATCCGCCACCTCCTGTCGAAGGCATCGGACTTAACGGTTTGATAAATTTATCACCTTGTTTTTGTAACGCTTTACCGAATTGTATCTGAGAAAAACAAAATTGGAAAATACAAACAAAAAGGATAAGTCAGATTAGGGCACAGACACAGATTACCCAAATTCCTTACATTTGAAGCGAATGCAGAATGAGTTGGATTGGTTGTCGAATGGAATGCGGATACTTGAGCTGATGGAGTGAGTTGACCACAAGCGCAGCAACGTCCACCAATAACACCACCACCACTACCAGAACACGAACTAAAATAACCACCATCTCTGGATAACGATCCACTGCTCATGCCTAATGAAACAATAAAAGGCATGACTAAGTTATACTCGGTGGTACAGATTTTAAAATGTTAATTCCTTTGTAATCGTTACGCAACGATAAGTGCCGGGATTCCAAGACTTGGATGAAAAATGATCAACATTCAAACATTCACTACCCCATTAATCGTTGGAAAATTACGAAGTTGAGACAACTCTTCAGAAGAAAAGAACAATTATATAAATTAACAATTGATCGCACTTTTTTTTTTCGGATTTTACAAATTCAAGTTTTTAAATAACTTTCAACTCAACTGTTCCAATATCACTTTCACGTCTCGGTAGAAAATTAGCCGTAAGTACATCAATTCTGATGATTTCTAAAAACCCAAAAATTTTCAAAAGTTCCACGACTTTAGCAATTTGATAAATTTTGAGACATTCTGCCATAAAATTTATTCATTGTTCAAAGACTGAAATGGGCATACTGAAAAATCAGCAAACAAAACAATAAAACATTATATGAACAAGAAAATTTAATTACTTCAAAAAGTAAACGATAATGAAAAAGGAACCGTCACAATGCTTAAAGTTAAGAAATATGGAACAATAAAATTAATAAAAATAAAATAATTCAACGAATGTTTCAACTTGGACCGTATTATCGTTCGAATAGTAAAGACCGACGTTCGAAATTACTGAAGTAATTCGCTGGTAGAGCTACCTCTTTTTCGCTTTAAATTTATAACTCGATTAGTGTCATCTAGTACAGAGTCTTCTGCTGATTTCTTTGAGCAATCTAATCTCGCATACGCAAAACATATTACGAAACGTGTTCATAAATTCGAAATTAAACAAAACTTACGGGATGGAAATTCGAATTTGAAGAGGGAGGACTGTAAACGTTCAAAGTATGCTAACAAAATTGCTAATTAAACATGAATATTCTTACCTCCAGGACTAAGGGGACGTGAAGCTGATGGTGATGGAGCTGCGTAATGCGGTGATGGACTGGACCCAGACATTGGTCGAGGAGTTGAATTAGTACCACTGACTACGTCACTTATTTGACTATCATCCATCTCTAAACTAACATTTCAAAGCAATCGGGTTTTGAATATGCTCGTTCTAGTTTAAGACGAGGAAAAATCTTAAAATTACCTGCTTTCGGATTCTGATAAATGCCTGCATAATGCAGCTCGTCTTTCGACTTCTATTTGTAATTTCTTTTGTAAGCGTACATTCTCTTCTCGGATTTGTCTTTCTTCTTTAGCATATTTTTCCAATTTTTTCGAATCTACGTGGGACAGTAGTGTAAATATCAGAAGATTATTTAAGAAAACCATTAAAATTCCTATGAATTACGAACTTTCTTTTTGAGCGACTTCTAATTGATTACGTAAACGCATAACTTCACTTCTTAATACTTGAATATGGGAACTTATGTGAGAAGCTGTATCTTCGCCATTACTGATTTCTCTCGGGGAAGCTGGATCCGAAACGGGTTGATCTAATTTAATTTGTAACGAGCTGGAAAAATGAACAAACTTACAATCTAGTATAATTATGGTGTTTCATATTTTGTAATTTGATTTTAGTACCGTTTTTCAGCTTCTAATTTATCCATACGTTTCCACAAACGATTTACTAAAGCTTCTTGTTCTTGTTCTAACGTATTTTCGAGCTCTACTTTTTCTCTACGCAACTGTTCGAGATTTGATTGTTTCGCAGATGTTTCAGCTTCTAATTTTTCTATTTTACGCATCAATTTATTAACCAAGCATTCCTGTTCTTGTTCCAGGGTCTGTTCTAATTTACACTTCTCTTGACGTAACTGTCACATAAACAAAAAACAAACAGTGAATTTGTCCTCTCAAGTTTCACGCACATCGATTCAACTAAAGCGAATACCTGCATTAATTTACGAGATAAATCATTAGTTAAACATTCTTCTTCTTGCTCATAATGGTGAGCCAAAGTTTCTTTTTCTTTCTTGAGTGCTTGAATTTTCTTCAGTAACGTATTACTGATGAATTCTTCTTCCTGTTCCGCTTTAGCTTGCTAAAGAATAGTATCATGACGAATTAGAAAACATAAATTAAGACGAGACTGGAATTCACATACCTCATGGTAGAACAATATCGGACACTTACTATGATCACGGAAGCCTGTCTTAAACTACGATTTTCTTCTTGAAGAGCTTTCACTCTCAGCTTATAAGTGTCTAATTCTACTTTCAATACTCTATTTTGCTGTTGCAAAGAGTCTATTCTTTTCTGTAACTGCTCTCTAGTAATAGGAGATGGTGGCATCATTATTGGGCCACCATCAATTGAGGATGAATCGCTCTCACTAGCACTATCTCTGTCAGCCATAATTAGAGATTATTCCGCACACAATCGAAATGATCACTGAAAAATCAAATTAGCACTTCTTTAGATACTTTGCATTACAATTAAATTCACAATTCACGTTGGCGAAGATATTTTCACAAAATTACACAACTTATTCAACACTCGTTTTCGGTTTTCATTCTTTTGCAAAGTAGAATGTAGAACGATGAACAGAACGATACACAGTTCACAGAAAGCCGTAAAGCCGATTTTAAAATCCGATTTATGGCGATACGATTATCGATTTTGGACTGGCCTACTACGCCGACATATCCTAGTGGAGCGCTGTAGTCGTTGCAATCTGACGAAGGCGAAGCCAAAGGCCAAAGCCACGAGACGGTCGGAAGGTCTTCGCTTCGCTTGGGGGCTTGGGTCTTCGCCTCTTCGGTCCTTCTCCTTTGAGAAATTGAGACTTGACACTTGAGTATATACTCAAAGCTTCGGTCTTGGCCTCTTGGGTCTTGGTCGCGACTCGCGAGAACTATAGTACCCTAACGCCGAGATGGGATGGGAACTATAGGAAATGGAAATTTGGGCAGGAAATCAATCATGTCACTCATGCCGAAGTATCAATCTACATTTTTAAATTATCATGTTTATCGGTCAACGGGTCAGGTCATTGATTTTTTACTCAATGGGTCAAGTCCAGTGAAAGCCGAAAGGTAATTCATTTCATCTGTCCTCAGGTCATTGCCAAAAAAATGGCATGCTGATGCTGATGTCGGATGTCCTGATCTGGGATAGGATAGGATAGGATAGGATACATAGGATAGGATCAAAATCAATGGATAGGATGGGGTGGGATTGAATGAAAACACACGACAATCGTCGTATTCATAATTATCAGCTATTTGAAGATTTTATTATTTGGGATTGGAATTTGGAAACTGGGAAATTGTTCAAAAAAATCATGTTTGTCAACTGTCAATCACCATCAATTTTTCAGTGGGTAAAAATTAAAATTGTAAAAAATAAGTAAACAATGCAGCACTGCAGTTGAATATCCAAAAATTTATCAACTTTCGGTTTTTGCACATGTTTGAAAAAAAAAATTAATTCAAAAAAGCATGTGTGGAAAACTGAAAAACAAAATTTTCAGTTTTTTTTTTCATTTTCTTCTTTTAGTTTATTTTGGTTCAAGTTGTGCATATATTTGAGGGAGGTATCATAGGTACTGGCCTTGAAAAGACTTTCATTTTGTTATGGAACAGTAGGATTTGATAGCGTTTTTTTTTTACGTTTTCATTTCTCTTTTAATAGCGCTTAAAAATCCTAGCCCTACTAATGGTAAGTACAACCGATAACGCCGCAGAATCGAAAATGGTACTCCCCGTGTGACTGTGAAGCTGAAGTACGAAGTACCCAGTAAAGAATATTGACCGCATTCCAGATGAATTGATGAAATATGAAATGAAACTGAAATATTTATAAAAACAATTATCCAAATCTTTTCATTAAGAACACGATTTATTAAAAAAAAAAAAAAGACATAAAAAAGTAGTCTAAATAAATAAAATTGTGTTATTAAAAAGTCTCACAGCTCTTTCAATTAAAATTATACATGATTGATATTATGATAGGCATCTCTTGTATTCCATCAGTTTTTGGAAAGTGATACTTCCAATAAAATGATTGTGATAAGTTTTTAAGCAACTTCGCGAGTAAGTATCTCCTTCTTTTTGATTATGAAGCAGCTCAATAATTTCATTTTGATCATTGATGGGTGGTATTTTCAGAATTCCAAAAAATGATACTTAAGTACATTAATTGAAATTAATTTATTCACTTTGATTAGGACTCTAATAGAATTGACGTAGAGATTGAAGTACCTAATGAGCAATTTTTTTTTGTTAATTAAATGCGAACTCGCCGCTTTCGTAAATCGATATTGACAAATTTTGTAAATCTGAGGAGTATTAGGTACAGTGGAAATCGCTTATAATGAGATCGGTTAGTACGAGATTTCGGATACAACAAGGAAAATGCTTGGTCCCGAGTACAACGCCATTTAAACATGTACAAAATGGTACCTGTTAGAACGAGCTCATTTATAACGAGGAATTCGGATAGTACGAGCTGAAATTCTTGAAATTTGGTTCATTTTAGTGTTTTTTCTTCCGCTTATAACGAGTGTTCATGCAGAAAACATTCATTAAATCCCAAATTTCAGCTTTATAAATTAATTTGATAAAATTTTGAAATTCAGACAGATTTTGTGGCATTTTTTTGAAGAACAGAACTTTCTGAAAAGCTGCTGAAGGTTCTAAAACTGCTCAATACGAGTTGAAACCGTTTCCAATCGATTTTACAAGTCAAAAATAGCAATAAAATTGACATTTTTTTTGGCTACATGTGTTACGAGTATCATTTATAACGAGAAGCTCTTATACTCGGTTATTACAAGATACTCGTTATAAATGTAATACCTTTTAGAACGAGAGACCGGATACAACGAGCAAAATGTCCGGTCCCTTCAATCTCGTTGTAAGCGATTTCCACTGTATTTAAAAAAGTCAATGTCGGTTGGGTAAGAAAAAAATTAAAATCCATACACTTGCTCTATTGCAAATATTTTTTGATAAATCGACAAAATTCTAATAAAATGGTTGAAAACAGTATGACCAAGAAAATGAAACGGAAATCAAAATCAGGTAAGCAAATCATAATCTACTCACATACTTATCCACTTCATATAGATTAAACTTTGAATAAAGTTCCACCTGTTAATAGTACTTTGTTCATCGTTGTTAAGCGTTCAATTGCGGCGGCAAGTTCTCCACCTTCATAGGCTTTTTCATGAGCGGCCAAATTTGAATTTATCTGCTCGATGACCTTACCGATGGATAAAACAGCGGCCTTTTCTCTATCGAATAGTGTTGATAGTAAATCTTGGAATCTTTGCAATCTATCACACAATCAAAAATTGAAAACATTAAAAATGGATCACATATTGACCTATTTGACAATATTTCAAGATTGTAGGTTACCTATCAGTCGAGATGGATGTTGGAGGTGGTAATGTTATTTCATCCGGTGCCTGGCGCTGAGATCCGCCAGCGGACATTTCCAATTCCATACTTCGAGAATCAGTGCCAGCTGAGCCTTCATCAAAATCGTATACGTCTCTATCCTGAAAGAACACAAACATATTTCTCTCTATTACAACAACGCCGCGGCAGTTTCAGAAGTTTAATTTACTCAATGTTACATACGGTTCGATTCCTTTTACGGGGTCTGCCACCCTCGTCACCATTCGTATCAGCAGTGATAACCGCATGGACATCTTCTTCGTCATCGGTACCAGCAATAGATCCTTCTTGAACTTCGGAGTCATCATTACGGCGTTTCTTTTTCTGAGGTTTAGGCTCAACCTAATACAAAGCGTTTGGTTAATTTATTCTACTTCACGCACAACTCGGGTATATAATTATTTATCAACTGACTTTTTTGAAGTATGCATAATCGACTAATTCAATAGCAGCTTCCGCATCTTCGGCATCGATCGAACGGGACAATCTCGCTTTAGCGTGAGCTGTGGCTAAACGAATAAGTGTTTCTAGGGTTCTCACAGTTACCGGTTGAGTCTGTTAGATAAGAATATTCAGGTCAATACGTCGATTAACAACCAAGTAAGTTGAGAAACCGAGAAAGAAAACGGTTCCAAACTTAAGAACAATACTCACTCGAGCAGTATCATTAGGTCTATCATCTTCACTACGTAATCTCGTATAAGCTTCTGCAATTTTCTCAGATGCATCTACAGTCAACTTCGGCTTCAAGAACTTAATCGAAAAACTGATATATTTTTTCATGAACTGAACGGTCAGGTATTTATCGGAACGACTTCTCGTTGAGCCGTGCAACAAAGCGTCATATTTTTCGTAAATAGGCGCCGTTTGTTCCTCAAGAGTTAGTTCTTCTACGTTTTGTGTGCTCAACATGTCCACAGCGTTACCGAAACTCAATACTGCACCGTCTTGTTCGCCAGCTTTTCTGTACACATGAAAACATTGATTTATAGACTAACAAACCGGTGTGCGTCGAACATGAGGGATGAGGGACCATTAAGGGTTCGGCCACCCTAATATGAAGAACCTATTTTCTCTTTATTTGGACCAACAAGAGTTGAATTTAATTCAGTTCTATTCCCATATGTCTACAAGGTGGTCAAAAAGTTGGCAAATGTGTCTTTTGTACAGAAGTTCAGGAACCTCGCCTCAGATTGAGTTCGTGATTTCAAACGTAAAGAATAATCTTCTTATATCTTCATTTTTCGGTAATCGTTAGGGACCGCAAACCGGATTCAAGAAAGCAAGAACGAAAATAATTGTTTTTCAATTTGAAATGAGGTGCTTGAAATTACTTCTATAAATCATTTTTGGATATCCTAAGGATAGAATCAACATTTTTGGACACAATCCATAAAAGTTTAAAACTCTCCCGTTCCTTCAACTACGTACCTAGTGTGTAGTTCGAAATAGGAATCCATCAATACCAACCTGAATCTGTGCATTCGTACGACATGGTCGGAGATTCTTTCATCAGTTTCTTTATCGACTTGATCCAGCATAACGAATAATAAGTCGAATCTCGATAATAACGAATCTTGCAGCCCGATATTTTTCATAGGTGGTTCATAAGGATTATACTGGAAATGAGCGAACGCGATCGATTATTTTTCTTGATTTCAACCGGGCAATTCTCATAATCAACTTACTTTTCCATAAACAGGATTGGCAGCAGCTAAAACAGAACATCTGGCATTCAGTCTAGCGTGAATTCCGGCTTTGGATATAGTGACTCGGCCTTGTTCCATAACTTCGTGAATGGCAGTTCTATCCATGTCAGACATTTTATCAAATTCATCAATACATACAACTCCTCGATCGGCTAGTACCATAGCTCCAGCTTCTAATCTGAATATTAACAAATTTACGTCTGCTCAGTCAAGATTTATTATTCGATAAGAAAATGAAAATGAACATTGAAAATATGACTGTACCTTCTTTCACCAGTTTCTGAATCTGTAGTTACTGCAGCCGTTAAACCGACACCGGAACTGCCACGACCAGTAGTTGGAATAGCTCTCGGAGCTGTACATAATACATATCGTAGCAGTTGAGATTTCGCCACACTAGGATCTCCAATCAGCAATATATTTATATCTCTGAAAATCAATTCGCAAATATTTGATGTATTGAATAAAATAAAATATGAAATTCTTTCATACAATAACGTCATTATTTTTTTCATAATTTACCCTCTAAGCCTAGTACCATTCGGCAAAACTTTTTCGCAGCCACCGAGCAACATACAAAGTATTGCTTTTTTGACGTATTCGTGGCCATGAATCGACGGAGCCAATGATTTACTGAGTAATTCGAACATATTTTTATTTTTCGCTAACTGTCTGCAATTTCTAACATCAGTTTTGGTCAACTGAACTGTACCAGCTTCCGAACTCAACAATGTAATGTGATTGGCAATAAGAACAGTTCTACAAAAAAGGAAAAACGGTTAGTTACGTAATTTTTTCGATAAAAATCAGTGTAACGTAATGAGATACCTAAAGGAACCAGATGTAAAACTTCCTTGCTTTCCAGGCAGACAACGATAAGTACCCACAATTTGAACTCGATCGCCTGGTTTACACGTATCAACCAAGTCGTTATCACAGACTATATCGACCGAACGAGGTAGTTGTCCCGCCGGCGACTTCTCAGGCATTTCTTGAACGGTCAAAGTTTGATGGTCTTTGTACGTCGACAAACCGTACTCGGTTTCCAAAATATTTCCATCATCGTCCTTCATACACAAGAAAAATACACGTGTACGCTCGTGAAATCATGAATTATACGTTTAAGGCTATTCTCTACCCCTGTTATCAGTAGCGATTTTTGATGAAAACTACGAACTTTGGCCGGGGATTGTGCGAAAACTACTGGACGGATTTTCGTGGGGTTTGGTTTATTTTACTCAGAAAACATTCAAAAGCGAGGGTATGTCGAGATATTTTTGATTTATGTCATTTTGTGGCCGTCATTGGGAATTGAATGGAGGTATCATTGATGCTCAGATCTCCGTTGGAAAAGCTAAATTGGAAAATATGGCTACATACCCTCGCTTTCAATGATGAATTATTAGCATTGGTGAAAAAAAATTGAAAGAATTTTGAAAATTCACGGAGAAATCCCCGTCTGAAGTTAAGATGGGAGCGGGTCGCGGGACATAAGTACGACTAAATTCGTTCACTCGATTACATGCAATCTTATGAACGAACGATGAAAATAACGAACAAATCGGCTTCATATTTCGAACGTTTTCACTGGGGTAGAGAATAGCCTTAACATGAAAAAAACAAACCTTGGTAGGATACACACTGGAAGAAGGAAACGCATCGAATGAAGTAAGATCAGTATAACGTCTATCCATCGTTTTACCAGTGGCAGGACAGTAATGTACACTTTTAACAACTTTAGGAAATACCATCGAACCTTTTGAAAAAAAAAACGACACTGTAAGACAACTTGAAAGCGACAACAAACACATTAAACGACTTACATTTAGTTACGATTCCTTCTAAGCAGACCATATTTCCTAAATATCGCGAAGTTAATGTTCTTGGGGTAACATGTCTGTTACCAAAGCTGCCTTCGAAAGATATGAAGAATTCTTCATGGTCAGAAGCGTACTTCGTATTCAGACTACTAACGTATTCGTAAAGAGCTTTTTGAAACGCAATTTGCTCCGGAAATCCTGTTTTCAGCAGTCTAAAAACACATTAGAATACAGAAATATTTAGCGTGAAAAAGATGATGATAAGAAGAAGAACGTTATCAAAAGAAAACACTTACTCAATTGTTCTTTTTGGATTTTTGGCACGTAAATCGTTAACATTAACGGTTATTCTAATACGTCCGTCATCTATCATTGATTTAACTTTGCCATGGTAAAGATCTTCACCTTCCTAACAGCAAACATGTACAATTGAAAGACAAAACAAAGAATATTTAATTGGACAAATTAAGCACTTACTTCGTCATCTAAGAACTCCAAATATTCTCGTTGTATTTCTCTAGCTTTATGATCAAAATCTGTATCATCCATTGTGAGCAACTGAGTTGAAGCAATACGATCAAACTAGGAAAACTTTGGCGAAATGTTGTTTCCGTCTTGATTTGAATGTTCTGATGGTTTTCGAATGGTCTCCAGGTGTTGAAATGTTTCCGAAGTCTCGATAATGGTCACAAGATTTTAGACACACTCGACACACCGCGAGCCGCGAAACGCATAGCTAATTTCTCTTGTTTCGGTTATCTTTACTTCGCCTTTGCCGCCAATACGCGCCAATATAAATAAAATTAATTTGTTTTGCTTTGTAGAGAAGCTTTCGTTTTTTTCAACTTTTCAGTTTTCAATTTTCATTTTCATCAACTTGCAACCTCTATCGACACAAGATATCACTACTAAGCGACAGAGAGGAGGACAGAGAGAAGAGAGAGAAGGCATGGCAGATATTTTGCCTATTTTGAAATTTGAAGGGGCAATATAACGACGCATTAAATTCATGCAAAAAATCTACACTACACCAGAGGGTAGTTTCTGAATTCTGATAGCTTCTATATTATAGATTTAACATCGGTTATATTTTTCAACATTATGCCCATTTCAATTTTTCATTATGAAGGGTTGAAGGCACTATGTTCAATTAAAATGCCTGACAATAAATTAAAATTTGATCGTTCAATTTTCCCTTTTCTAAACTGCAATACATCTACCTACGGTCATGGGAAACTGCGAAAATAAAATCTTATGAAAATCATTAATGTGTTCATGAAAATTAGTGGTTGTCAAATTAACAGTATCTGGAAAAAACAAGTTTTTGTTTCGATTACAATGATTCCAAGACAGTAGTAACAAAAATATGATTCAATATTTTTCCAAAATTATTAAGATAACATAAATTTACTGTAAATTCGGTTGCAATGGTAAGTGTGTGAATCTTAGGCAATTTTTCAGTTGAAAAATTTAAATGTGAATGTGAGAAAGAACGTCGTTTCTGTATGAAGTAGCCGCTTGAAAAATGGTAAACAAACTGATAAGTTATATTGTTTTTAAGATGTTTTGTTAATCACTTGAACATATCTAGAATTTATTGTAATTTATAGTAATAAATAGGTAGCGTACCTAATTACTATGGTTCAAATTTTTAAACTGCATTTTGCAATGCCTAATATAAGACGCTATCAAAAACATCAGTAAAAAAATAGGCTTTATAAATTATGAATCATGCACTTTATGTATCCATACCTACCGATTTAAAAGCTGCATTCAACTACCAACACGTATTTTTAATAAATGCGACATGCCTTTTAATTGAACCAAATTGCTGTCGCGTATTAATTTAATGTTATGTTTTTTTTTTCAAATTCCTAGGCAAATAACACTTTTTAAATTATTTTTAGCGAGAAGTGCTATCAATACATGTTGGACAAGCAGGGATACAAATAGGCAGTGCTTGTTGGGAACGTTACACGATTGAACATGGAATTGATCCGGATGGCACTTTGAATCCAGAATTAGAACCGTGTGGTGACGGTGAAACATTTCAGACATTTTTCAATGCAGCCCCCAACGGAAGATATGTACCTAGGTCGTTGATGGTAGATTTAGAGCCATCAGCAATAGGTTGATAAAATTTAAAACAAACATTTTTGTGTAATTAACTTAGATGGAATTGATATTTTAATCAAGTAACGATCACGCCGAAGTGTTTTTATGCTCACTTGAAAAGCTTACTTTTTAACACAATAGGCGTAATTTTATTCAACTTTCATTAAAACCAAGTTATTTTTGTGCACAGATGAAGTACGATATAACCAGTATAAAGAATTATTCAATGCAGAGTTTTTGATTAGCGGAAATGAAGATGCAGCTAATAATTTTGGGAGAGGATATCACACTTTGGGAAGAGAGCTGTCTTATACGATTGAAGAAAAAATAACCAAACTTCTAGACAGTAGTCCATCTTTGGCTGGTTTCATGATATTTCATTCATTTGGAGGCGGTACCGGCTCAGGTCTGACGTCTTTGATAATGGAATATTTGAGCGACGAGCATCCTAAAAAGAGCAAAATTGAATTCATTATCTATCCTTCGCCTAAAGTGTGTATCCTAATACCGTATACATTATGTGGTACCTACATGAGGAAATCAGGTAAACACTAATGCATTGTATTTCTTCTTGACAGCTCAGTACAGCTATTGTGGAACCTTATAATACTGTTTTGGCCACTCACCACACACTGGAAGTAAGCGACTGTGCATTTCTAATAGATAATGAAGCAACGTATGAAATTTGCACCAGGGATTTATCAATAAACAAACCAACTTATGTACACGTAAATCGTTTAAGCGCCACTATAATTTCGAGCGTCACCGCTTCTTTACGATTTGGTGGTTCCATAAACGTTGATTTGCGTGAATTTCAAACCAACTTAGTACCATATCCTCGAATACATTATCCAGTAATATCATATTCACCGCTTTTAACCAAGCTCAGTAAATCTCTGCGAGAAAATAGCATTCAGGATATTACATTGGAATGTTTTCGACCGCATAATCAGCTTGTTAAATGCGACCCACGATTTGGAAAATACATGTCATGCTGTTTATTGTACAGAGGTTTAATAGCGCCTAAAGAAATATCAGCATCTATAAACATGATAAAAGAAAGAGAACTCATTTCATTTGTTAATTGGTGCCCTACCGGATTTAAAGTAGGTATTAATTATCAATCAGCTGCTCACGTACCACACAGCGAAATAGTCGAGTCAAGCGAATCATTGTGCATGCTCGCCAACACCACCGCTATTTCAGAAGCTTGGGCTAGAATAGATTATCAATTTGATTTGATGTACGCTAAAAGAGCCTACGTTCATTGGTATCTTAGTGAAGGCATGGATGACGAGGAATTCCTGAATGCTAGGGAGGATTTAGCGGAACTTGAATTAGAATACAGTGACTGCGGCATGGATACAATTGACGAGGGTACTATTGTTGAAGATGAAGACACGCGTCATAAAAAAATCACCACCCAATCTCCTACTTGAAAATTCAATGTTGAATAAAGATTTTTTTGTTTAAATTATTTTAAATTTCTAAAATGAAATAAAAATAACGTTGTTAATTTTTCTCAATTTTTTGCAAGCGCGAAATGCACATGACCGGTGTGCCGTATACGACACTTCAAAGAATAAAATTCGAAAACAGTTTTCTTACTTTTGTAATAACATTAATTATATGAACAAGCGATCAGCATAGATACACGGAAATTTACGAATTACAAAAACGACAAACTTCGTTTCAACTACGTTAGTGCTGGTACCGTTTGATTCCTTTTCAAAGCATGAATTGCATACATGAAGGTTTTGAAACGACTCATCGAGAAATCTCCACTCAAAGGATTGTAAACGATCCCTTCGGTACTTCTAATGATACAATTTTCTGTAAATGAAAATGTCATGCAATAGGTAAGTATTTAAAAAACACAATTACTACAAAATTATATGTAGTAATAGGTAACTACTTTTTCTGATCATTTTTGTCAACTCTTCAACCGAAATGAATTTATTAAAATCATGAGTGCCTTTAGGAACGATATTCAGTAATTCTGCTAATTGTACCGCAAATATTCTTGCAAAAAGCGTTTTATTGGGGCAAGTGATAAATAATGATCCTCCAGGCTGAAAAAAAATCGTAGCTAATAAATAATAATAATAGAAAAAAAAATAGAACATACAAGCATGGAAAAAAAAATTTTAGTACTTGGAGTGCGTTGATACAGCTTGAAAGAAATTTTTCCTTATTACTGACATGTTCTATAACTTCTGAAATCACAACTGCCCGGTACGTTTGAAAATTATTCTTCTCGTGTTCATGAATAGACGTGCGTACATATCTAGAAATTACAATACAAAGGAAGACTAATATTAATACCATGAAACGATACTCCTTTTATTCAAAAACAATAAAAAAGTATTATAACCTTAAATTATCTTTTATAGAACGGTCCAGCGCTCGGTGTTCTTCTGCAACAGTAATTAATTCGCCACTGATATCAAGACCCGTAACATCGGCTCCCAATCTAGCCAAAGCCTTATATTCCGAAAACAGACTTCGTTAGCGTACATTCCAAATAACTGTCAATATGATGATTTACCTTATTTCAAGTTTGCACAATTACCTCAGAAAGTATACCACCGCCGCATCCCACATCAAGAATTTTAACGCCATCCAAACGAGATCGGTCGATATTTTCAGTCACATGTCTAATTCCAGTAGTATGAATACCGTTCCGAATAAAAGGGACCCTGTATTCAATGTAAATATGTATATGAGAACAGTGAAAACATCAACAAAAATCGAGGAAGCTCGTGTTCTCTTACCGAACTTTATTAAAATTGTGTAAAGGATTTTTGCGATTCCACCAATACTCCGCTGCTTCTGAATGTTTCTCAAGATCGAAATTCACTTTGCCGTCTAGAGGACTCGATTTTTGCATGACCATGATACTATGGAAAACCGTAGAGAAAATTCAATCATATTTCCGTAATGAAAATAAAAATCTATCTATGAGTGACTTACTGAGAATGAATACATCTTCTTCCCAGATAGGAAGGGCCTCGGGATAAAATGGAAACAAATCGCGCGAATTCCATAGAACTGGATTTTAAGTAGAGTACTTAGATTAAAATCTATGGCATTCCATAAAACTCATCAATTACCACACAATAATCTACACTTCGATAATTACTCTACTCTTTTTAATCCTTTACTTTACTTTCGCCAGTTTCGCCGACCATTACTTACCATTACGTTATTAACGTTATCACTTATCAGTGTTGTGTTATCAATCACAACAAGCAGCGACTTCAGCGACTCTAGTGAACCCGAGTGAACGAATCAGTCATGCTACCCTCTCCGGACTCCCTCCGGCTCAGTGCTCACCAACCTCAACCTAGCACATTGGGTGATCACACTGATCACCTATTTTTTTCGGAGGAGAAGATGAAAATTCAGGAACAAAGGCCCACGCCCAGTAAAAAATAATAATGTCAATTTGTCTGTTGTCATGACTGTCATGAGTAATTTGCCTCAATCTGAAATTGAAGAAGCTACATAGACATACAGGAGTGCGCAGAAATATCGAGTACCTACCTCCAAAAAATTATCTGTTAAATGTAGGTATCTGTTGGACACAGTGAATTAGGTACCATGATAATAACGAAAGCACATGACTGGTTGTGAAAAAAAATTTATGTAGGTACCTACTCCGCACTCGATTTGTATTTCTGCGCACCCTGCAGTACATATGTAGCAAAGTGTTATTGAAAATTCGAAATAAGGTAGGTACATTGGTTTCTTTGTCGTGAAAGTTAAATCTGATTTCTCGTGTTACAGTCTCCTAACCTACTACATTACATAATGTACTAACGAAGACAATTAATTGCGACCACAGTTTTCCAAAAAAAAAAACAATGGAAACTTCGTGTGACATAGGTATAGGTATATATGTACCATCCTCAAAGAATTCCCATAGGAGTTAAAAATTTCTTGGACTGTCTTCTTCTCTATTTTTGGAAACATATATCCCAAAACTCATTGAAATGTATGTTATGTTCGAACCAACTACCAAGTAGGTACTAACACACACATGTTTTGAAATCAGGGTTGTACATGTTTAAAACAAAAATGTTTTAAACATGTTTAAAACACGTTTAAAACAAAAGAAAAAAAATAGAACGATGTTTTAAACAAAAAAAGCCATTTAAAACCATTTAAAACAGTGTTTTTTTTTGTTTTAAACGTGTTTTTTTTCAACTCCGATTTCCTAAAAAAAACACGTTTTTTTAAATTTCTTGTTGAAAAAAAGTGAAATTGAACAAACGGTATTTATAGAGACAAATTTTGTGTTTTGATTCCAATTTTTCAATATTTCTTGAGCTTTATAGCTATTTTATGACGTCACATCTTAAAAATTGATGTCTGATGAACCCAAAACAAATGAATTTGTGTTTAAAACACATTTTAAACGTGTTTAAAACGCGTTTTAAACACATAGTTTTGAACAAGGGAAAAAAACTGTTTTAAAACAAAAAAAAACGTTTTAAACAAAAAAAACCGTTTTTTTTGTTTTTTTTTAAAAAAACACGTTTTTGTACAACCCTGTTTGAAATGTTACCCACCTACCCAACACTAAAGGTGTCCTCTGTTGAGAGGGCAGTCCCGGCAGTCTCTTCTCCAACTCCAACTCCAATACTTAGCTGTGGGAGCGTTGATACATAGCACATAGCTGCTGTAGCCTGTAGGTGAAGAGGAAAAATGTGCATGGTAAGATTGAATAGCTCTTCCCAGTTCCCTTCTTCAGAATCAGATAGGCAGGAACGTTTTTTTTGTACTATGTATTTAACAAAAGGTGAATACCGAATACCTATTAGATGTATATATTTACGGTGAACTGGGTATGCAACTTATTTCACGTCATTTTTTTCAATCTTCCAGTAGTAAAGCTCTAGCCTAGCGCTCTACTAGTAGGCAGTAGTCGTTATCAGATGGCTGGGATTTTTATGCTACAGCATGATTTTTGTATTCATAGGGGATAGGGAATTTTTCAATCATCTCTACGATTCATAAAATTTTCAGTAACATTATTCTTTAAAGCATATTTTTGCATATTCTACCTTTAAGATCAGAAAAAAACAAATTTAGGAATTTTTAAGAGAATTTTTAGTCCAGTCATTTTAGCGAAATTTTTAGTCGCACCTAGGAAAAATTGGGGGAAAGCTGAATTTCACATTATTTGTTCAGGTTGGTCTCTGAAACAACCCATCAAAAGTTGCACCCCGCAACTTGACCACTATCCCCGCAAGAGGTCATTAACCTTTGCCGATACAGGGTTTTCGGCTGTATCGCCGAAATGAAGGGCCCGAGAGAAAAAATGTTCGAACAAAAATTGTTCTACGCCAAATTTCCTATAAGTATGACCAGTTCAGTTGAAATATATTTTTCAATTTTTGGTGAACTTTTGAAAATCTAGGCCAAAAATGAGAAAAAAAATCAAAATTGTACCAAATTGAGCTATAAAGCTGAATAAGGATCACTTGCACCCCCTACCGATCCTCCGGGACTTTTTTCTTAAAGGGAGAGTCCTAAGAAACATTTCTAGCCCTTGAACTCAAAAAAAGTGACCCTACTTAAAAAATGGCGGCCATTTTGATTGACAGGTCAGCCGAAATCGCAGGTTTTGCGTTCCAACATAGGACTTTCACGGAATTTTTTAAACCGTACAAAGGTAGATCGAAAGAGCAGGCAAAAATTCATCACCTGTCAAAATTTCAAGTGCTAAAGTGCCTTTTTCGATTTTTGGTGAATTTTCAAAAATCAAATGTTGGCCAAAATGTGAGAAAAAAATCAAAATTTTACCAAATTGACCTAGAAATCTGAAATTTGAGAAATGCCCTATTTTCGACCTGCCAAATCGATTGGAAACTGTTTCAAACCGTTTTGAGCAATTCTGGAGCCTCCAGCAGATTTTTGAAACTCGAAATTCTCTCAAAATTTCATCAAATGGAGTTGGTAAGAGGAAATTTACACTGAAATTCAACTTAAACACGCTATAAAGTCGACTCCAGGTGGGTTTGAGTCATTTTGTGGTCATCAAAAACTTTTTGAAAATTCTTGGAGCCTCCAGTATATTTTTGAAACTTGAAATTTCTACAAAATTTTATCAAATGGAGTTGAAAAGCCGAAATTTATTCTGTAAACTAATTTTAATACACTATGAAGTCGACTTCAAGTAGATTTCAAGTCGTTTTGTAGCCTTCAGCGAGTTTTTGGAAATTACTGGAGTCTCCTTTACATTTTTGAAACTTGCAATTTCTACAAAATTTCATCAAATGGAGTTGGAAAGCCAAAAGGTGATTCGGATAGATTTTGTGGCATTTTCAGAAAAACAGAAGTTTCTAAAAATCTGCTGGAGGCTCCAAAACGGATTGAAACTGCCTGCGATCCACTTCAGAATAATGTCGAAAATGGAGTGTCTCTGTTTGGTAAAATTTTACGGAAATTTTAAGCATTGAAATATCTGTTGGAGGCTCCAGTAATTTCCAAAAAGTCGCTGGAGGCTCCAGAACGACTTGAAATCTACTTGCAGTCGACTTCATAGCGTATTGATATTAGTTTGCAGAATGAATTTCGGCTTTCCAACTCCATTTGATGAAATTTTGAGAGAATTTCGAGTTTCAAAAATCTGCTGGAGGCTCCAAAATTGCTCAAAACGGTTTGAAACAGTTTCCAATCGATTTGGCAGGTCGAAAATAGGACATTTCTCAAATTTCAGATTTCTAGGTCAATTTGGTAAAATTTTGATTTTTTTCTCACATTTTGGCCAACATTTGATTTTTGAAAATTCACCAAAAATCGAAAAAGGCACTTTAGCACTTGAAATTTTGACAGGTGATGAATTTTTGCCTGCTCTTTCGATCTACCTTTGTACGGTTTAAAAAATTCCGTGAAAGTCCTATGTTGGAACGCAAAACCTGCGATTTCGGCTGACCTGTCAATCAAAATGGCCGCCATTTTGTAAGTAGGGCCACTTTTTTTTTGAGGACAAGGGCTAGAAATGTTCCTTAGGACTTCCCCTTTAAGAAAAAAGTTGTCCCGGAGAATCGGCAGGGGGGTGCATGTGATCCTTATGCGAGCCCCCCGACTAAGAGTAAAAACATGGACAACGTTTTCTAAAAATCAAATTTTTAAGGATTTAGAAAACTCTTGCCCCCCCCCCCCTAAACATTTCCAAAGATAAAGAAGTAGGTACTTACGCGTTTTTTGTTGCTTTTTAAGATGTACCTAATGATAAAATAAAACACTCTATTCTCAATAGTTACCTACCTAGTACCTACCCTGTGGGCACGTTTGGCACTCGGGACGCAATGCCAGCGAAAAAGTGCCAAAATCTGACACTAAGTGTCACATTTTGGCACTCAGTGTCAGATTTTGGCACTCAGTGTCAGATTTTGGCACTCGAGTGTCAGACATTGGCACTGAGTGTCAGATTTTGACACTGGAGTGACAGGTGACGACACTCGGGTGTCAGGCATTGGCACTCCAGTGTAAAATGTTGGCACTGGAGACATTTTCCAATAACACAAGTCTCAATTTTTTAGTTTTTAACAACAAAAACGTTTTTGTTGTTTAAAACTTTGCTTGAACATTAAAAAAAAAATCGCAAAATTTCAGATTTATTGAAAATTGAATTTTAATTTAAAATTACTCAAGTTCAAAAAATGTTTATGCATCAAAAGTTTGAAATCAAGTTTGTTGGTAGGGTGGTTTAATTATAACCTTATAATGAATGAGTTGGTGAGTGGTTTCAGAGGAAATGACCCAGTTCTAAAAGATAAGTATTCAAGATTTTCTGTCGATGTAGACCTTTGCCTTCAAAATCCATTAGCACTTTTCAAGTTTCATATTTCTGTTGAGAGATTGGAAATTTTCAAATCTATTTTTGGATAAAGGAGAAGTCCCGATAAGGCCATTTTCTGGCCCCACCTAATTTTCCACTCAATCACTCTAAAGTATAAATGTTGTAATAAATGTCCGAAATACGAATCGGTGGTTGGTTAACCCAAAATGACCATTTTCTGGGCTCCAGGGGTTTCCAAAGTTGTGATTACAAAAAGAATTTTAGGAACCACTGAGTATTATTTTCAAAACCTTTTTTAGGGTAAAATATCTGTTTGAACTCGATAAACGTTATGCGAGGTGATTTTCCTATTTTCGAGCCTCGGGGTCAGAAATGGGGGGGGGGGTTTGATTTTTGAAAAATTTTGGAACCTCCATTTTGAACCTACCCCTTTGAGCCCCCCTAAAAAGCTTTTTACAGTTCATTAGTATCTGAAAGACCTTCATCCTACCAAATTTTGAGCTTAATAAAATTTTCCGCTGGTACTCAAAAATCCAGTTTTCCATTTTTTCGCAATTTCGAAATTTTGGGAACCCCTGAAAAACTAGAAACGTACGATTTGCGCCAAACGTAACGTTTTGAGGTATATATTCAATTATCTTGATGAAAAAGTTTAATTAAGCTTCCTGTATATTCGTAATTTTGAACCCTTTTTTTAGAGCCCCCCACTTTGGGCACCTCTAAAAAAGGTGTTTAAGCACAATATTTCAAATAAATTGAAGAATTTACATTTGAACCACACTGGCAAGTGCTCGGTGATTTTTCATTTGATTTTTCCAGTAACTTTTAAAATTAAGCTTTTTTGGGCCAAATTCTGAGATTTTACTTCGTTGAAATCGTGAAAACGTGATTTTAGCGTTTTTTCTAAGAGCAAAATCTCAGAATTTGACCCAAAACAGCTTAATTTTGAAAACATAAAAATTTCTTCGCTGTACATGTAATTATTTTCTTTTCAAAAAAAGAACAGGCGCTTTTCCAACAAATAAAAATTCGTTTTTTTCAAATATTAAAAATTTTCAAGGGTAAGTAAACCTCAAAATTAAAAATACTTTTCCAAAAAAAAGAATTTTTATTAGTTGAAAAAAAAATTTTTTGAGAAAGAAGCATATTCACTGGAGCTTAAGAAAAAGTTGCAATAAGGTTTCAAAGCAAATTTTTCTCGTATTCGAAAAAAATAAATAAAATGAAAATATTATTGATAATGCTGATCCTAAAAACTTTTCTTGAAGATGAGTTTTTTTTCAAAAGTCATAGATTATATTCTTTTTGAAAAAATCTATGACTTTTGAAAAAAAAAAACTCATCTTCAAGAAAAGTTTTTAGGATCAGCACTATCAATAATATTTTCATTTTATTTATTTTTTTTGAATATAAGAAAAATTTGCTTTGAAACCTTATTGCAACTTTTTCCTAAGCTCCAGTGAATGCTTCTTTCTCACAAAATTTTTTTTTCAACTAATAAAAATTCTTTTTTTTGAAAAATATTTCAAATTTTGAGGTTTACTTACCCTTGAAAATTTTCATTGAGAAAAAAACGAAAAATTGGAACCCCTCTTTTTAAAAACAATATTTAAAAAATAGTGTTTTTTATAAAGAAAAAATAGAAAATTGGATTGAATAAATTTAAAAGGATAGGTAATAATTTCAGAGAAAAAAAATCTTCAAAATATAATTACTAGTGTCTAAAAAGTGCAGTGATGCATGCTCAAGTCAAAATGAATGAGCAATCAACTAACAGCCGCTTCATCGCGAACAAATTATGTATGACGCGGTGGCGTAATTGGTAAAGCAGCGGACTGCCACGCAAGAAACCCGGGTTCGAGCCCAGTCGGAGCCGAAAAATTTCATTAGAAAAAAGCGGGAAAAAAAGGAAAATGGAGATAACTGCACTCAACGAACTCCTACCCAGGCAACACTGCCGCGAAAAAAATACTAGATTCGACAGTAAAACTTTCTCAAACTTTTTCCTCGCTGACACTGGCACTGGCACTGGCACTGAAAATTTGCATTGCGTCTCAGTCCCACATTGACGCAATGTATCAGTTCTCAGTGCCAGTGGCACTGACACTGGCACTCTGACACTATGACACTGGCACTAAAAATTGGCATTGCGTCCTAGTCTCAATTTGACGCAATGTCAAATACTGGCACTAAAGTGCCAAACGTGCCCACAGGGTACTTTAGGTACAATATTACTTGCATTAATATCGTTTAGAAGATAATTTTTCCTGTGAAACAGCACTCATATCGTAACAGAATATTTTCATTTTTCAGAGCATTTTTGGCATTTTTAAGGAAATTTTCAAGGGCATACTTGAGGTTTTTGGAGAGAGAATATCCGAGCTGTGGCCATTATCATCAGTTCAATTAAAACGTTTTTTAATGGTTTTTGAATTCGGTAACTCGGAATGCCATCAATTGGTACCTCAAATATGTAGTATTTTTAATGATTTATGATTGTTGTAAAAAATTTACAAGAACACCAGTCGAAGGTGCAGAAACACTCTTTTGATCTGAACTATTTTTAAATTACCAAGGTAAATATTAATCCCATGTTAACTAGGAAAAAGAACTCTTACTCCCAATTATTTATTAGTAGGTACTAGGAAGCAAAGCTTTTCAAACAATTCTGAAAAAATTAACCAAAGAAAAGTAATATCAAAAAACTCGAAAAGTGGCGAAATGAAATGCAAACCAGCCCAAGCGCCAGTGGTCCAGCCCTTGAGCCAGGGATGCGAACCGGAATTTTTAACGGAATTGACCCAAAATTTTTTGGGGAAATAATTTTTCATCCAATCAATATTTTTTAGTAAGTATTTTGTTGTGCTAAACTTGAAATGAACTGTAACCATATCATCATTTCATTTCTCAGTGTTTCAAGATGAAATAATGCGAACATATCCTGAAGTTGAGCATCGATCCATCCATTTTCATGGTCACATATCACCTTTGTTTCCATGAAATTTGAGACAAATATTTTCATTTTCTCTCATGAATTCATTTGCTAAAAATTGATTCTTGAATCTGATTGAATGCATATACAGATACACGAAAAAAATTTATGAATTTTCCATTTTTCATATTCTGAACATTGTCTGGATTTTAAGAGTCCTTGAGGACGACAGCTGATAATTTATTTTGTATACGTAATTATTTTTGAAAAAATGGGCAGTATTATTTTCTGAAATTTTACAAAAGTGGTTTCAAAATGGTTCATCTTTTGTTATTGTTACTCAAGTTGAATAAACAATGCCAACTATCAAGAGATGTACCTATATACATATGTACATGTTACATACCTATTTCAAAAATTTTATTCAAAAATTTTTTTAAAGCTTAACCCTTGACCGAAAAAAATTACGGTAATTGTTTTGAAATCCATAACCAGGAACCCAAATTTTTAATTTAGGGTAATTAACCTGTAACTGCTAACCAGGACTTTTTTCTCACTAACCCTCAAGAACCTTTTACCACATTTTTTTTCAGTTCGCATTCGCATCCGTTTCCTTGAGCCCTACAGCGTTACAGCAGAACCAGATGGGAACCCAGGAAATCCAACGTGATTCATTTTGGGCATAAGACTTTGAGAAATAGGGGAAATGGAAACATTTATTGCAGAAAGGTTGTACATTGATTTTATGGATGAAATTCATCCATCCATTGCAAATTGCAATGCCACCATAATGCATTATTCTGAAGGCTGACGATCATAAATTCACTTTTGTAATCCATTGCCATATTTGCAACTGGTTTCAATTTCCAAGCACAAATTACAAATTGTCAAATTTCAATCAATTTGGTGGGTCAAAAATAGAGTAACCTCGAATTTTCAACTTTCTACATTAATTTGGAAAAATTTTGATGAGCATTTATTTATACCTTATTGTTGTTTTTAATATTTTTTTGTGGAAATTTCAAGTTTAAAAATCTCTTAGCATGCTCTTTTGAGTCTTTTGATCTCGCCTTTTCCGGTTCATAACTAACCTTGCTCTCCGCAAAAAATTAATTAAGGATGCGCTTTTAAAATTTACGTATAATATACATTACATATAATTATACGTACAGTCATTTTTTAGGAAAAGATGAAGAATTTCAACAAGCTAATAATGGAATGGCCAAGGCCAAGTGCCATTTTTTAAAGAAAAGTGATGTTTTCGACTTTCGTTAGGTAAATGTTGATGTAGAATTGTATAATTGAAAAATGTTGCTGTTATCAGTGATATTTTTTACAATCTTACACAAACGCTGCTCAAATTATCATCAGAACAAGTTTTAGATGTTGAAAACATAACCGGGGTTTCATTACAAGATTTTTGAAGGGTCACTCACTTATAGATCAAAATTAGCCAACACTATAATACAATAGCCAGCCAATACCTAGCTAATAGTCAGCTTCATTCCAGCCAATGACAAAATTCAGGTTATGCCAATAGCTAAGAGCTAACGTACCAATGCTGGAACTGAAAGGGTGAAAGGCTCTGGGTGTAATAGTCCAAGAGCTATACCTATGGTGATTGCCCCGAAATCATTGAAAGCTGGAACTGGTCTCAAAAGTTAGTATACATATCCCTATTTTAAAAGCACTTGGTCTGCCAATCCGCAGCTGCTGCTTTAAAGCTCAGCGAAAGCTCAAAAGTTCACAATTTTTCGGAACTTTTGGCCGAGAAAACTGATGGCTCAAATTAGTGACCAATTATGTATAGCATTTTTCGCGCTGAATCCGAATATGTGAGTCTGCCGACCCTAAAGTGCTGCCAAAGCCCCACCCAACTGGTTCAAAGGGGGGCCAAATTTCGCAAATTTTATCTTTTTGGGCTAAATTCGCATAAAAAGCTGTAAAATCGATTTAAAAATGATTTTCAAGCAGTTTAACGAAATGCTGTTAAACTGCTTGAGAATAATTTTCAACCCAATTTATTTTATAACTTTTTATAAGGGTTTAGCCCAAAAACATGAAATTTCCCAAATTTACTCCCCCTTTGAACCAGTCTGGCGGGGCTTTGGCAGCACTTTAGGGCCGGCAGACCTACATATTCGGATTCAGCGCAAAAAATGCTATAATTGGGTACCAATTTGAGTCATCAGTTTTCTTGACTGAAAGTTCAGAATAATTCTGAAATTTTGAGCTTTCACTGAACTTTAAAGCAGCAGCTGCGGGTCGGGAGACCGAGTGTTGTGGAAAATATCGCCATAATTGAATTCTGCGGCCCAAAAAACATATATTTTGATGTATCACAAGGCCATATTTGGTGAATTTCTCGATACCCCCCTTATACCCCCCCCCAATGAAAATTTTGAAAAATTTTGGTGCCTAAAAATCATTTTACCCTTAGAGCATTTTGTTAAACTGCTTGAAAATCATTTTTAAACCGATTTTATAGCTTTTTATGCAAATTTAGCCCAAAAAGATGAAATTTGCGAAACTTGGCCCCCCTTTGAACCAGTCTGGCGGGGCTTTGGCAGCACTTTAGAGTCGGCAGACTCAAATATTCGGATTCAGCGCGAAAAATGCTATAATTTGGCACCAATTTGAGCCATCAGCCATCAGTTTTCTCGGCCAAAAGTTCAGAAAAATTGTGAACTTTTGAGCTTTCGCTGAGCTTTAAAGCAGCAGCTGCGGATTGGCAGACCAAGTGCTTTTAAAATAAAATAGGGGTATGTATACTAACTTTTAAGACCAGTCCCAGCTTTCAGTTATTTTGGGACAATCACAGTGGGTATAGCTCTTTCTTTTACTAGAGAAGAGAAGGATAATAGCCGAAAGTCGAACTAGTCGAAATCAAAGGTCATATTTTATTTTTCCAGGCGTATAGCTCTGCCTGCCATCACAATTTCTACAGCGTGTATTGTCAAAATCACTCTGAACCCTGAACGGATGTACAGAATGGATAGAGCTGCATGTCTTTGCAAGCAGTGGTGTTATGAGTTGATGGAATGTTTATATGTTATGTTTGAGTGCGATTGTGTGTGTGTGTGTGTGTGTGTGTGTGTGTGTGTGTGTGTTGTGTGCCGAGTGCCGATTGCAACGGATGCCTGAAATGATGATCAGCATTATTCGTTTCCTTTCGAAATCAGTATACGATTACGAATGAGCAGATGCACAGTTCAACTTGAGTCTTGAACACGCCACCCGCCTTCTGAAAATTATACTTTTATACTCTTGATAATAGTGAATGTTATTATTTCATTCAAACGTTTAATTGCGAAAGTTTGTGTTCGGTAATTTCATTTCTTTTTACTATTTCTCGTGTATGTTGTGTAAAAAACTGAAATGCCGCCATTACATAAGAAAAACAAAGAAGACTTCAATAATTACTATCGTAAGTAAGATCGGCCATTATTATAGGTACTTTGCGAATTTGAATTTGAATTGATCTAATTCTAGTTTCGTTTCATTCTGTTTTCAAATAAAGATGATCGGAATTCGGGTAATTTTGATCGAGAACGAGGTTCAGGAAATTTTTATTCTAAACGCGTGTCGTTTAAAGCTCAATCTCATCCGATTGGATGGGTAAACAAAATCATCGAATGTTTCGAGCAGGGAGGAAACGGCAATAAGACTCCGGTTCCTGAGAGGAAACGAGTTGCCATCCGATAGTAACTAAAGATTTATTTGTTTTATGCTCCATGCTCCATGTGAACGAATTTTTATTCGTGACGTTAATTTTGCAGTAACCCTATGCAAGGAAGGAGAGGCGCTCACAGGGACGCTAATTCCAGAAACGTTGGCGGTAATCAACATTGTTTTAGAGGAAGAGTTCTACAGGAAAGTCCATTTCAATGGTATAAGGTTACTGTAAGTATGTTGAATTATCCTCATGTCCTGTTTTCCTTGGTTGGACCGTAATTTTTATACCTACGTAAATAAACTTGGCAGTTATGTAATGGAAAAAAATACAGCAGATTGGAAATACTCAAGGCATTGCAGAATTTCATTGATCCAATGGATTTTGTACCGATAGCAGTAAGTGTTTTTGTGTTTTGATCGTCATTTTGTTTGTAAAAGTAACTTCTCCTACGATTGATGTACCTATGTGAATAGGTCAATTTGGACGAAGACGATTTAACGTTTTTCATCGACAATTACAAAGCAGCTACCGCAATTTGTGCTGCAAATCTACGTTTTTCGATGAGAGATGGCTGGAAGGTAATAGTTGTGTTTATATAAAATCAAATAATCTTAATACCTGCTGATAATTTAATCTGTAACATCGTAGATTCAAATCAAAGTTAGTGCGCACATGCCGTACATCGACGTGAATCCTGCTCTGAAAGAGAAAATAAGGGAAGTTATGTCATCCAATTACGATGAAAAAACTCAGCATTTGGATTTGTGCAGATTTTACTCTAAAGAAGGTAGGTATATGCGCGTGTCAAGTTGACTCTTCTGAATTGTGTTCATTTGCAATACAATTCAACGTGTTTCAGGATTTCAGAATAATGGAATTTTTGCGCCGCTGAATTGTCAAAATGTATTTCAAACTGTACTTGAAATCATTGGCGAAAGTGTTCCGAATATTGTATCCTTGGACTTATCTCACAATAAAATAATTTCGACCGAACATTTGTCCATTCTGAAAAAATTTGGCAGCCGATTGAAATCATTGAGTTTGAGTCATAATAAAGTGAGTACTATAGTGGCATGTTTCGAAGAAATGAATATACTTATATTCGTGTTCATTTCATTTTTATTTATATCGTTGCAGATAAACAATTTGAGAGATCTGTTATGCCTTCAAGGCATGAAGATTGAAACTCTTGCTTTGGATGGTAACCCGTTCTGTGATAAATATGAAGATCAGACAAATTATGTAAGGTAAGAATAAGCCTAAGCTAGGATACCATTACTGTATTTGAAGTTATGAACTTGATTTACGTACCTACACCTATACGTGATTATACCTGTGTACCACTGCTTACAGAGAGGTTCGTAAAATATTCAAGGCTGTAATATTCTTGGTAAGATTTAATCCATATTTACTTCATTACTTTGGTTAACTGTGATCCGGTACCCATTTTCTTCATTTTATAGGATGCGATCGAATTACCGCCACCGCTTTCATTTGACGAAGAAAACGTGATTGAAATACCAAAAAGTCTAGGAAGTTTCTTATGCGATATTAATGGTAAAGATTTCACTCAACAGTTTTTAGCGCAGTTTTACGCGTTATATGATGATAAACATAACAGAGACGCTTTGAACAAAGCCTACGCCAATTCTGCTCAGTTTTCCATGAACGTATTCAACATTAGCGGGTATGTAATCAGGAATTATAATGTATAGATATAGTCATTGATATAGGCATTCGTGCGATTGGTGTTGATTTTTTTTACCTTTTATTGCAGTACGAACAGTCAAAAGTACATATTCCATAGTCGTAATTTGAAGAAAGTCAATAAGTTTGAACATATCACCAAACTTTTGCACTGGGGAAGAGACGAAATTGTCAGATTTTTAAATACGCTTCCGAAAACCCAGCACGATTTATCCAATATGACTGTCGATTTATTAATTTACACGGTAAATGATCGCAATTGAAGTTTCTATAGTAGAAAATGAGATATAGGTAACTAAAATTAATTAACCATGTGTTTCATAACAGCCTCAAATGATATCGTTGTGTATTTGCGGAGTGTTCTACGAAATCGAAAGTACTTCGCCGATTAGAGCTTTCAGCAGAACGTTTATCCTAACGCCGGCTGTTTCAGGATACAATATCATCAGTGATATGTTATCCATAACTGATGCGTCTAAAGAAGTAGCGACGGTAAGTTGAAGTTACTGAAAAATAGAACTTGCGATGATTTGCGGAATTAATTTTTTTGTTTTATAGAATGCCTTGAGCTCTCCAGTTCTTGCCCTTGCTGCTAGTCCGCAGCATTTGGAGCTAAATGTACAAGCAGAAATAACTCCATGCTCGCCTATTGGAGAATCAACTCCAATTCGCAGTTCTCAAGAATTAGATGAAAAGCGGAGAATGATAAATTCATTATCTGAACAAACCGGTATGAACCTAACGTGGTCAGAAAAGTAAGTACGATATTCGTCGCTTTTGCATCAATGTAATCGGAGTTTGAGAATGGAATAGCAACCTTTGTTGTTTTTTGCAGGTGTTTGGTAGAAACAGATTGGAACTTGAATAATGCGTTGTTTGCTTTTAATAAGTTTCATAAATCTAATCAAATTCCTGCGGAAGCCTTTATGAAATGAGTGACCAGTCAACTTGCTTATAAGCAATATGGTCGTTGATTTTCATTCATATTATAGGTAGTTGGTATTTTTATAAGTTCGTGTGATTTCTACGGTTAATTATGCCATTTTTTATGATTAGTTATTTTTACGTTTATGAAGATTTTTTTTTATTGAAGTTATTATTCATAACTTGATTTGATTTACCCATTGTAAGTATTTTGATTTGACTTTTTTTACCATGTTTTTTATTGTTGAAAATTTGGATTATGTGTTTTCGTTAATTTGAAGTTTCGAAGTAAATTGTGTTACATTATCATTGCATCGTTTTCTTTTCTATATACATATTTAGCGAAAGATTACAGACAAGTTTATGCATGATTTTTCGCTTCGAGTGATCTGATATAGTGCCCTAATCTGATTATTTGAAGCACTATCCGATGGCTTGTAAGTTCATGACTTCGTGCAGTGATGATGCTGTCCGCTAGAAGTGTAGTTTGAATTCAGCGCAGTGTCGACTTGTCGAGATTGGAGAACTTGACATAAAGTCGAAAAGAAACACCTCCCTCCGCATTGATCGTCTTAATTATCAAAATTTTGAAGGCAGTAGTTGTAGACTGCCGACTGGATAATAGAGGAGTTGACCCTTTTGATTATTCGAACGTATCCATTATTTTATGTAGGTACTTTTGAAAAGTTTGATATGCTGAGCTTCATTATGTGCCTAATTTCAGTTTTCACTCATAACGTTGTGAAATTGACAAGTTGCTTGATACATACCTATTTTCACTGGAACACTCGGCAATTCGGCATGTAAGCCAAAAATATAAGTACATGTACCTGAGTATGAGAATTGTTTTTAAACCGTGGATTTCAAAAGTGCAACAATTTCAAGAAAATTGGCATGTCTGTCTGTGTACTTAGACCTGAAGTATATATGTATAATTTGTAATTGGAAAAAAAAATAACGACAGGATTGATAAGAAAAAATTCGATATCTATTTATTGGAACTACTCAACATGATCATTAAATTGAATATAATTTATCAAGGAATCCAGCTCAGAAATATGAAATATCACAAATATTATTAACAAATAAATGTATAAAAATATCTCGCAACTGAAAATTATGAAATAACACCAAACTCACTAAATCCCTATAAAAATTCCATTTCACGTTCAATACCAACAAATTTCAATTGTTCAGTAGGCCCATACCTGGAGAAATAAAAGCATGTATCAATATTAATGCTGAGCCGACATAGGCGATTCTTAGTTTCTGTGAACGTTAACCTACCGATAATCAAAAAATAATTCTTCTCCCGGTTGAATAGGACGCTTCGCAAAAATACCAATTCTGTGATCTCCATTTACCATCATAACTTTAGCATAGCAATTAGGATTGATGGAATGATTAGCGAATCTGATTTTATTACCTTTTCTGGTTGCGTCAACGACAAAATCTAAACAACAAAATCAAGCTTATATTAAAAATAAAAATTCCATCTCAAATTACAAATTAGAGTGAAAAATAGAGAATGAAATGCGGACCGTTATTCAAATTAAATAAAAAGCTGCACGCGTATTTGTCATAAACTTTTCCTCTACGGTCGGCTTCATCCTGGGATATAATCTCTCCGCAGTATTCCGAAATAAATTCGTTCTTTTGAGCCGAATCTTTCAAAAAAATTCCCCAACCGGCCACATCTGAAGGCGCCATCAATAAATGTTTATCTGCAAAACAAATCGTAATTGAAAACTATACGTGTTTTCGCATCGTAAAATTATAAGAAGGAAACTTACGCAATCCTCTTTGTACGCTGACATTTCTGCATGAAATTTTATTCACGTCGTATTCGTGAGCTCCGCAAGCTTGACATAAATCAGGATCACATTCGCGAACCGCTAAATAACACGGGCATTGTTTCGTGTTACATTGCGCTTTGCAACGACATCCAGGGAACCTGTTTTGACCTGAAGAAATATTGCGAATGTAAAAAATTGAAAATTGTAACCGATCTTGAATTTCCAAAAAACAAAAATATTTACAATCAGAACTACAACGACAGAACTTTTCACAGAAGTTTTGCGCTTCGACGCATGGGCAAGTTTGATCGCAAGGCTGAGTTGGAGGATGTGTACATGGTGTAAAATTATGCACATGATTCGAGGAGTTATCTTTCTTAAGTTGTATTTTTCGGCAGTGGTGGGACCACAAACGATGTTTCTGTTTTTTCTTTTTTCTCGGGGGAGTTAAATCTTTCATGAAATCTTCAGCTTTCAAGTCAATGTCTTCTTGCTGAGCAAACTGGTACACCTAATGCAAAAATTAATTCATATGAAACCTATTCGTCCAGATAGGCGTGTATTTTTAGTGTAAAGGAGTTACTTGTTGGCAGGTCTTGGTTAGCATAATTTGAGCAATGGCACAGTAATTATTCAGGAAAACTTTATGTAATGTTCGAAAAAGAGATTGATCAGATCCCGTCCATTCGGTATCCGGACCTAAGACTTTGACTAAAGAGAACGATGTTGTCGTGGAAACTGGTTTATCTTGCTCAGAATGATCAATATTTCCATCCAAGAATGTAAGGAACTGAGATTGGAAACCTTTACTATCGTTGCTGTCTTCCGAGCTGGCATCATTGCCGGAATCCACAGATATTTGTTTTTTCACTTTTGGAGGCCTACCGCTATCATCTAAGCTGTGAGTGCGAGGCACTGATTTCTTTGTCCTAGGTTCTGGTTTTGTATCCAATTGACTAAGCGAGGCAGTGTCACTAGATCTTCGTCTACGACGCGATGTATGCTCAACGATGGAATTCTCGTAATCATCCTCATCGTCTTCGTCTTTCAACTTGCTGGCTTCTGATTCAGCTTTGGCTGCAGCTGCAGCTAATTTTTCTTTCATTCCCTCCTACAAAGCGAAATGTAACAATTTGAGTTTATTCAATTCAACACTACGAAAATATTGAAAGAAATATCTCACCAATAACACATAACAATCGGAGCCACACGGATCGGAAAATAATTTCAAATCGGGTCCTTTACGTTTGAGAGGATTTGGACCAGGATGATGTGATTTCAAACCTATAATTAATCTTATTTATCAACAGGCCAGTTTCATTTCAAACTTTTTTTTTTTTGGCAACAGGTCATTTTGGCGATGAAGAATTTAGCGGGTTGCATTTTATTCGGTAAACTTACGGTGCAGAAAACAGTCGTATTTATAACATCTTCTACAAAACAACGAACGAAACGAGTGCATGGTTTGTTCCCTCATCACAGATTCGGCGTTAGGACCGTCTATGTTGGGAGTACATTCAGATGGAGAATTTGGATCGCTACTTTGTGTCAAACGAGCATATCTACCAAGATTTAACATGAAATTAATTCATCAGCGATTTTCACTCCTCTATATAATCGCTACCATACAAACTTTTCTTTCAATTCATCAGGTTTGCCTTTCTCTGGAAACATGGACGAAATAGTTTGAAAAATTATCGGCAGTGGAAACGGTTTTTTGGTATCCTCAGAAGACTCGCTTTTGCTATTCTTCCTATCCGATGATTTGTTTTCTCCTTCCTGAAGAAAGGGGACATGTTTTACACAATGTTCTATAACGAGTCGTTGATATTTTCAATCACAAACCTGATCTTTGATTTGATATGTTAAAAGAGAATTGATTAATTCTAAAAAGGTTTGATCGTCGATAAATCCACCTTCTCTGTCACCGTGAACTTTACCATCGTAATTTTTAATCAATTCTTCTATGAAAGTTCCATCTTGCTCGAGGACTTCGTCGCCCATATAAGGAATATTGTGCAGAACTGTTTCATCTTCCACCTGAAAAGAAAATATTTCAATGAGTAATCGATGCATTTTGAAATCTTGAAAACAAATCGTGTTTTCGAATACCATGAAGTTTTGCTGTATTGGAGCCCATGTGTACATACAAGGAATAGGACTAATGGAATGAATAATTTTGATACAGCATGTAGTCGTTTCGTTATCGAGCGACGTAGATATGGCTTTCCTGATTCTTGCTACATTGGACGGCGGATCTAGCCTGGCGTCCCATAACGCTTTGCAACCTTCTTCCCATTTCTTGTGCTTCTCGAGCCAATTATCTTTTACAAGTAGAGAAATTATGAAAAGTACAAAACCACAGAATGAAAAGTATCATACTGTAGCGAGCAAACTTACCGGTTATTTTTTGCGAATTCGCAGCCCATTGCACCTTTACTTCGTCTGTTTTTTTATGCCGCTTAATCTGCACTAGACGCATGTACTCCGATCTGGCTCGTTTTTTCCATTCTGCGAGTTGCTTTTGTTTAACAGACATTTTCACAGCTGAGGTAGTCCTTATTTTTAAACGACGCACGTTGAAAATTCCATCCTGCATTGATAAAAATACATTATCATATGTACCGGTCAACTCGGGCACTAATTCGATGAAAAGAATTTCGTATCAATGAACTCTTAAGATCATCGTACGCGCTACATATATTACACAGCGGATGCGAATGATACGTAAATTATTAACATCGAATGTTAAGTCACGGTTTAATCAAACCGCAAACACATTATCCGTCTGAGAAACTGCTACATTACAAACTGGTTTCAATCAGTTATTCAGAGTGTAGACCCTCGGTTGGGTCAAGATACGATCATTTGCCAAGGTCGACTGAAAAGTAAATCAAGTATCGAAGTTCAAAACTGCATCAAATGTATTAAATTTTTCTCGCAAGACTGTTCTAAATGAGACCAAAAAGATCAATATAATTTAAGGGAAATAACGTTCGCCAAGAATAACGTTTTCTGGTGTTCTGATAAGAATTTATTCATACTGAAAACCTAAACATTGTAATAAATGCTCATTTCGAAATATGTACTAATATTTCGAAATACCTACTAATTAAAGACTTTAATTTGCTAATGAATAACTTACAAAAAATGTGATTTAAACTTGGTAATTCTTCTCCTTCTCCAATTTCCTCCTGATAAACAATGGTGCCTACATAATCCGGCAAACCAGTTCGTAATTTTTCAGACTATTGATGAACGAGAATTCTTCAATAACATAACGCGTTAATCGTACACACAGAATATAGTAATCTAATGGTAATTATTAAATTCAATCAAATTACAATTTTGTATTTGATAAAGAAAATCGTAAAACCTCAACGCAGTAACCATCAAAACTACACGACGACGGCAAGCATACAAAAGCAACGAACACTGTGTAATGTGATAACTGAAACCGCCTGATGCAACTGCAAGTGATGCATTACCCAGTAACGACAGTAACGTGTTTTCAAAACAACCCTCCCCATCTTGATTACGAATTTCGACTACGCCAAACAACATTCGCATTTTGCATAATATCGTCGCATAATATGAATTTAAAAAATTAATAAACGCTACAAAAAGTGCATATTGCATATTGGAACGAAAGGTTTTTTTTTCAAAGAGAGGAGAATATGGAATATCTACCTACGTTTTATCAGAAATGCAGTAATTTGAAAATTTACGGATCGAAATTACGATTTGTTTAATCTCATCAGATAGCCAACCACCCTGGTTTTAATGTGAGTGTCCAGCTTTTTTAAATCGAAAAAAAAAGGCATAAAGTACCGATAATTATAATTTTATGAGGCTCACAGCTCACAGTCGCGAACGACTTGTTAATAGCTAAGTAGTGGGCCTAACAATTTGATGATGTTGTTGGATTACAAAAATTAAATTATAATAGGCCTCAGTCTACAAATTGAGCGGTATCTGCTCTTGAATGAACGGACTATAAAAGTAATCTAGATTTGCTCAGGTTCATCACAAGAAAATTGAACTTACTATTAGGTATTCATGTTGTTTTAAAAACAATTCTTAAGCAAATTCATTTCTAAGTACAAAAAATATTATCGAAAACGGAGAACGTTTCAAAATCTAGCGACGTTTGTTCTAGGCCTACACCTTGGAAAGCAGAAATATGTTATTAGGTAGACATTGAGATAGACGGAAGTCAAATGGCTAGATTTACTGGTATATATTGTCGCAATTTTTCCAATAAATTAAGAAGATGTTAACGCTTTTTCTTCTTTACCAAGTTGATGGATGGGCTTTTCGAGGTTCATAAGGCAAAAACTTATTAGAAAAAATTGCGACAATTAGAATTATTTGTACGAGAACTTTCATATTACTCCTTTCTTCAAACTTTCAGAAACTCAAAAATTCATTACATCAAGTCTACTCACTGGTTATACATATATGTATTTGTGAATAAGGAATTCCTTTAAATCGCAAACTTTCGATTCATAGTTTCATTCAAAATATCATAATAAACTGAAACTTTTATTCATATAAAACAGTTTTTTTCAGCATTTATTATAACAATAACAATAAAGTAAAAAAAAGAAAACTTATAAAATTTCATTTGCCTGATACAGGCAATTTTGTACAAAATGTTAACTTCAACAAGACATTTTTGAAACTGTTTTGAATATACTCGTATATGCACTAAATTATCGTCAATCATCTTAAGTAGACTTAAACAAAAACTAGCTTACAATTTTATCGCATTAAGACTTGAAAAAAAAATCATTTTCAGTAAATTGCCAACGCATTTTAATTCTACGTAAGACTAATCGACTTAAGAATAATTGAAGTATGTTATAAGAAGCATCGTATTTATCACATAATACAGCATTTATGACCTGCAACGATAGAAGGAAGCAATACAAATTGAAAACATAGTTACAAAAAAAAACGATCAAATCAAAGTTTGAGTTTTGGATTTTTTTATTATTAGCTATTTAACCTATAAATTGTAATACACCCCCCCCCCCCAACCCCCAACCGACCTTTACCACACTGTAAACCTCATACAAACCCTTGGGTATGCGTGAGGCGGGAAAGGCTTTCAAGGCACCGGTTTCTAATTTAGATATAGCAGAGTAGAACTTTGATCACGCTTCATGAATTAAGATTTGATTAAGTATTATCATAAAAAACGAACGAAACTAGAAAACCACTATTGTTTTGTTTGCTGTCCTATACTGGAGCAAGTCACATTAATTATTATAATATGTAATAACTCTCCCGTAAACTAAAACGTCTTAATTCTACTCAAGTACAAGTTATGCAAAATTATACACATTCGATTTTTATTTTTCAGTTAAACGAGAAATTATCACGATTACATAATGTAGGTATTAGTAAAATTATTTCATTCGAATACAAGTGCGGCAGCAGCATAACTGACGGAAGAATCACTCATATTGGAACACTTACTAGATTGAGCGTATTTCAGAAATTTGAGCGACATTTTATGACCATTCATAGACATTTTTTGCAGATGATTAGCAGCCTGAAAATTCAGATTTCAAGTAAGCTACGTAAAATTGCATTGCCATAACAATGTTTTTTATTTACCTGAATTAAAATCCCTATAGGATGTCGACCGCATATTGTATTAGAATATTTCTTCAAATAATCAGTGAATGCGGAAGGATTCAAAGTTTCGATAGAATCCATCGCCTAGGTAAGATTGAGAAAAAATGCATAAGTATTGAATAAAATAAAAATTTAAAAAAAAAGTATTTGAGAGTAATCTTACAGTTCTGTCCAAAGTTTGAATAGATTGGTAAATTTCTCCCCAGGAACGATCGTAAAACGTATATCGGAAACGTTGACCCCAATGACAAAAGTCGGAAGATATCACAAATAAATTTTGAGGATCTGCTAGATATTTGGAAAAAATCCGACCGTACATCGCTTCTTTATCCGGATTCAATGAACCAACCAACACAGGAACAATAGTGAAGGAATCTTTATACCTGACAAATAATCACTCGATTAATACGGATCATAAATTGTAGGTATTACAATAGGGGTGTTCGTGCGCTCTTCAGCAAGTTACAGAAACCTCCAGCAAAAGCAATTACAGAAAACGTAAAAAACTTTTTACAGTTTGATGTAAAATTGCATTACAGCAGTTTGCCGTACATTTTGGGTACGTCATGAACGCTCAAAACCCCTAATTTTTCACGTTTTCTGTAAATTCTGTAGCGTTCTGTAGAGCGCTCGAACACCCCTGATATGAAAATCAAACATACTGCTCCATAACTTTGGCAATGAATGGAAGATGCATTTCGATACTGTGTTCATCTTCATCTACAGAAATATCCATTCTCTCAAATGGACCACTGCTCTCCAATTCAGAATAAACTAAAAAAAAAATACATCGATTATTTATTCTACTATGGCTTTGAAATGAAAAGAGGCGTTAAAAAATAGTACCTTGAGTATCGACATTGAGATCATATAAAGGAGTACGATACTTCGTTGCATTTGAGAGAGCACATCCCGATAATCTGACATGATGAGAAGGCCCTAAAATGAAAATTCTCTGACTGAAATATAAAACACAAGCACCAATTAATAAATTTTGAAAAATATGTAAAAATCATTTGATATGGTGAACGTTCTTAAGTAACTTACTTATTCTAACATAAGACAAGTACTTAAATGTAGAGTGTACTTAATTAACAAATGGATTACTTACACAACAACTGGACTAATTTGCCTGTAAGCAAAAGCACTGCAAGCTCCACAGTATTGATATCCAGCGTGCCTGTAAAATGAATACATTATTACTTAAATTTCTACATGCTGATAAGTAATAATATTTACAAAAAATCTGAATTACGGAGCAATAATCGCTCTGGCAGGTCCGTGAAGAAGTTCAGCAGCATTTAACCAGTTTTCCAACTGTCTATTCAATTCTCTGCCTGTGAAAGACGTGAAAATAATTAGTTGAACATACTTATATAGGATCTGAACTGATTTCAGCCTAACTTTGAAGGAAAAAGGAAAACCTTGAAGGAAATACATATGTAGGCTTTGTTGGCAGATCAACGAAAACTGCAAAGTGCAAACCACAATGGGAATAATAGCTTTGCTTTGTTAAAAGGAACAAAACTGGGCACAATTTCGAAATTGTAATACTTTACTTTACATTAGCAAAGAGGCTTTAATCGACTGATTCATCGCCGATGAGACGACAATACAATAAAAACGTACATTCTTGACAAACGTCAATGATATATTTTTAAATAGAGCAGTAAAAATAAGAGAATGATTTGCTTACTTGATTCCGTATACCAACTTCCAGAATGAGTAGCTCTTCTCGAAATCATATTTCAACGCGATCAAAAATTAAGGTGAAAGTCGAGTAATATACGTACAGATAAGAACAAAAAAATTGTCTCAAGAAGTTAATGTTAGCTCATTATCCACTAAAATTGAAACACAAAGAGTTACGAGTTTAATAATGTAGTACAATATTCATTCGAAATTCGAACATCTGATTCTGATTAGAAAAAGAGTGTGTTGAAATGAAAACAAGTTGAGATCTTGTGGGTCATTGGTGGAAAATCGGGAGAATTTTACTGAATATCTATTTTGCACACTTTAGAGTAGGCTCATTCGTGCGGTGACAGCGGTCGTCCCATGGTCGTTCGATTCGATTTTACTGTGCCATTCTGCCTGAGGCTAAACTCGGGAAAATTTAAAATTTTTCATTATCTGTAGTCACAAACTCGCAATCTACTTCATCAAAATAAACAAGAGAATGATGTAATTGAATGCGGAGCTCCCCTCAGTCCTCAGCTCTTGCAAGACTGGACATCGAAATAATTCATTCTCCGCGGTTAGCGTCTGCTGACATCCACCGTGTACCACCGCAATAAAGTGAGTCCAAGAAAATAGTTAAGTAGACGTTTAAAAATACCCTTTGGAACTTGGACCATCTCGTTCTTTTGCTTCATTTCCTTCACTTCGAAGTTCAACTTCGACAAAATAAATTTCAAAAACGTGTATAAACGTTAGTCAAAGGTTTTAACATAGTTTTATGTTTCTGCTGATAAATTTGAAAATAAAAACGACCAACTTGACATGAAATTAATCGAGTAGGTAGTAGGTACAAGTACTACATACGTGTAGAAGATGGATGGATGGAATGGAAACAACATTCAAAATAGAATTATTATGTATATATTATTTACATTTTGTTATTTTTTGTTTTGAATCGATTTTGTAGAAAAAAATGAACATGTTCTTAAAAATAATATGCAATTATCACAGACATGAATTTTAAATTTCAGTTCCTCGAACTCCTGAATCCGTAATCGTATAACCACAAGATGCAGGGCCTGTATGAGGAGAAAAAACCAGCTTAATTACTCTGAGATCTTGAAACTGATATTTTTTCATTACAATTCGCGTTGTTACTAAATTAGCCCACGCTAGTCCCAAAGCAGGAATAGGATCGGTCTCATTTGTAGAAATTGACGAAGTAACCTACGAGAAATAATTGCAACCATAATTAAACAGCATATGTAGGTATAGGTACATCATTACTCTCTCTTGACAAACATCGAAGCTCACCTGATTGACACACAAAACACAAATGTTGAATTTCTTCGACAGCGAATGCAGTTGACATCCTACACTACGCAAATCTTTAGTACGTTGAAGTCCGTCTTGAGGAGCATAATCAGCTCGAAATAATGCTGCAATACTATCGATGATTATTAATCCAATTTTTCCAGTGTTGAGTAGATTAGGCAGACGCATAAATAAACATTCTTTCAATCCATTCTGTAAAAAACGTAGAGGTGAAAAAAAAAGAAATGAATCGAATACAGATATTGAAAAGTACGCACCACATCAGAAATGTGTTCAATATAAATCCTATCGCCGTACGGTATTTCGTAACGATTTTTAAACGGCGGAGGAATATTTTCCATCATTTGTACAAGTCTCTTTGACGGAAAACTGTCCTCTGTGCAAATGTACAGCACCGCTAAATAAATAATACAATGGTAAGAAGTACAAAATAATAGAAATATTTTAGCATGGGCTCTTTACATTTATTTATTCCTCCGACGATTTCGTGGTTTTGGGTGGTCAATGTAAGTTGAAGACAAAGCTGAGTTTTGCCACAGCCACTTTCTCCGGATAGCTCATTTATTCCACTGGAACGACGCAATCCACCTCCCAAAATTGCATCAATGTGTTTGCATCCAGTAGTTATCATCGGCAATTCTGTAAAAATATTCCACAAATTTTCTAGCAGTACAGAAAAATCACAAGTAGAAATTTAAAACGGAAAAATACCAGCGTTTAAAGGAATAGCTTTGACGGTGGTTTGTGAGGCAAGAAGAAATATACTTTTCACGTCCTCAGCTGTAAAATCGCCAATTCTCTTGAGCTCGTTTTCGGTCAATTGTAAGATTTTGCTGCTAGTTGTTAAACGAGCTGTAAGATTACAAAATACAGAATTAATCCAGGGCAAAAAATCAAAGTACATAATATGATAGCAGAACTCACCTTTCAGCAGCTTATCTCTGACATCGTCGTTCAATTTCCGTAGATTTAATTCCATGACAATGAGAAATACTTTCGCATGCTTCTAGAATGTGGCTATTTTTATATCAAATGAACATGGTGGTTGTAATTAATAGAACTTGTTCGCAGGTGATGGAGATGGAGTAAACGTGAACGTTCCACAATTCTTCATTTGTTTGCAAAAATTTGAATAACATAATCACTAGAAACAATCAAACGATCAAGTACTTAGTTGGTATTTAGCTATTCAAATGAAAAACAAAAATATGAAAATAATTTAATTTTTGTTATCACTAGCCGTTTTCTTTCAATACCACCTATAGTAAAAGGCCTGAGCGCTGAATCCTTATCAGCTCTGACGTCACCACAAGTAGATGACTCGATTGTGTTTACCATTTGAATTTTAACGTATGTTTAAATGGCGAATTCGTGAAATTGAGTAAAACTTTCGTTAAAAAAGTTAATTAAATTATGAAATTCAATTAATATTTGTCATAAAATGTGTTCTAGTAATGTGGTACTGATGTTTTCAATTACAGATGGTGTTGGTTTATTTGATTTGTGTACAAAAATGAATTTTTTGCGACTCGTTTGTGTTGTGTAATTTGAATGAATAGTGATGTAAACTGTAGATTAAAATGAAAATTAATGTGTACTAGTGTGTTGTACCGGAATGATGTTGTAATGAAATAAGTAGTTAGTGAACAATGCAATCGCATCAAGTTGGAGAAAAATCTACAATACATTTTAATTTTCAAATCTACTTCTTAGACCAGCCATGCTAAAGCTGCTATGATGGATAATGGATATTAAACTAGAAATCATCAGTATCTCAAACCAATTGAAGCAGCTTTAAATTCCAAAATACTTAGGATGGATTTCAACAGGCATAAATACAATGTTTGCAAAGAATTTCGAGAGAAATCTCCGTCATGTATGCAATGTTTGGTGATCGTTTCGTATACCTTAGTCTTTGAGTTGGAGATTATGTTCGCGTATATTCGGTAATATTTACAATAATTTGTATGTGTTGTACTTCTTTGCTATATTCCTCATTGTCAGCTGTCATCCTCCAGAGTTTTTCTTGATATTCTTTTAGAAATTAGATCATAAACGAGTGTAGTTCTCATCTTTAATGATAAAAACAGTGTTGATTATGAGCTTATATTTACTTATTTTTCCATTCAAATCATTCCCTCTTGATCTCAAATTGATTATTAAGTATCAGAATGTGATTCAAAACGCAAAATAAAATGTTCTCAGTATTTATTTCGTTCTAGTGCATTAATATTTCATTCATTTCTATAGTGTTATCGGAGTACATACTATCTATTAGTGATGACGTCACAAAACAGCGCTCAGGCCTTTTACTATAGGTGGTATTGTTTCTTTTCGCATACTCCGAGTAACTCCGAGTAAAAACGAGGTATCGATTCCTGACATTTTCACATTTACGCTACAGTGCAAGTGCAAAAATGTCAGGAATCGACACCTCGTTTTTACTCGGAGTTACTCGGAGTATGCGAAAAGAAAACAGCTATTAATTTCACCAGATCACCCAATACCACCTATAGTAAAAGGCCTGAGCGCTGTTTTGTGACGTCATCACTAATAGATAGTATGTACTCCGATAACACTATAGAAATGAATGAAATATTAATGCACTAGAACGAAATAAATACTGAGAACATTTTATTTTGCGTTTTGAATCACATTCTGATACTTAATAATCAATTTGAGATCAAGAGGGAATGATTTGAATGGAAAAATAAGTAAATATAAGCTCATAATCAACACTGTTTTTATCATTAAAGATGAGAACTACACTCGTTTATGATCTAATTTCTAAAAGAATATCAAGAAAAACTCTGGAGGATGACAGCTGACAATGAGGAATATAGCAAAGAAGTACAACACATACAAATTATTGTAAATATTACCGAATATACGCGAACATAATCTCCAACTCAAAGACTAAGGTATACGAAACGATCACCAAACATTGCATACATGACGGAGATTTCTCTCGAAATTCTTTGCAAACATTGTATTTATGCCTGTTGAAATCCATCCTAAGTATTTTGGAATTTAAAGCTGCTTCAATTGGTTTGAGATACTGATGATTTCTAGTTTAATATCCATTATCCATCATAGCAGCTTTAGCATGGCTGGTCTAAGAAGTAGATTTGAAAATTAAAATGTATTGTAGATTTTTCTCCAACTTGATGCGATTGCATTGTTCACTAACTACTTATTTCATTACAACATCATTCCGGTACAACACACTAGTACACATTAATTTTCATTTTAATCTACAGTTTACATCACTATTCATTCAAATTACACAACACAAACGAGTCGCAAAAAATTCATTTTTGTACACAAATCAAATAAACCAACACCATCTGTAATTGAAAACATCAGTACCACATTACTAGAACACATTTTATGACAAATATTAATTGAATTTCATAATTTAATTAACTTTTTTAACGAAAGTTTTACTCAATTTCACGAATTCGCCATTTAAACATACGTTAAAATTCAAATGGTAAACACAATCGAGTCATCTACTTGTGGTGACGTCAGAGCTGATAAGGATTCAGCGCTCAGGCCTTTTACTATAGGTGGTATTGGATCACCACTCGTTCAGTCGTTCGCCCGTTCGAGAGTCGAGACTCGAAAATAACTCGAAAGAATCTTTTGAGAAGGATGAGAACGACTAGGATACAAAAAAAAAACAAATTTCAAGATTGCCATTTGTTATTGTTTTTGTCTCAACACTCAACAGTCTACAATTCCGCTGAAAATGAAATGAATTTGTAAAATTTGTTTCATCAGTTATTACTGTTGCATAAAGGTAACTGAGTTCTTAATTTCACATTTCTTTAACGTGGTCCTTCGGTGATTGAGGGTTGCGTTTCACTTATCAAGGCAGAGAATTTCAATCTTTTTTTTTTCGTGTTCAAAAGTGCTAAAGTAAAAACTTTTTGCGCAGCACGATTAGTATTAGTTTGTTTAATATAATAAAATGTTTTAAAATGATAAAAACATTAGATAAGTACATTTGTTTAGTTATTTTGGAAGATGTCCAGAATGACTGTTTTAAAGACATTTCTCCGCGAAAACTGAATGAAATTGGATGATTTTTGGATATGTTGTTCATGAAAGTGCCCTTGAGGCTGCTATGTTGCCCTTTTTTAAAAATTTGGAATTTTCATTCCAAATTTGAAAAAAAGGGCAACTTAAAATCCAAATTTGAAAAAAAGGGCAACATAGCAGCCTCAAGGGCACTTTCATGAACAACATATCCAAAAATCATCCAATTTCATTCAGTTTTCGCTGAGAAATGTCTTTAAAACCGTCAGTCTGGACATCTTCCGAAATAACTATAACAAATGCAGATATATACTGTTTTTATCATTTTAAAATATTTTATTATATTAAACAAACTAATATTAATCGTTCTGCGCAAAAAGTTTTTACTTTAGTGCTTTTGAACACGAAAAAAAAAAGATTGAAATTCTCTGCCTTGATAAGTGAAACGCAACCCTCAATCACCGAAGGACCACGTTAAATTTTTGCAGGTTCCTACTACCTACGTGCAATTTCATTTTATTATTTTGAATGTAATTCTCTTTTTCAAAACTCATTGTGACAGATGGCAACCAGTCAAGAACAAGTGAGCTCTCTTCCACTGCCGCCTGTTCAATATATCACATTGTTTAGCGATGAGAATATTCGACGCGGACGTGCTCCAAAACCTCCTCCTCTTATTCAAGATACTTACAGTATGTTTGGAAGAACATTCAATGCTGATGATTCCATCATAAGACCTCTTGAAAGCCAAGTAATTCATTACAGCTTGCTTGCGATTCTTTCACCACCCGTTCTCATAATCATTATTTTGATGGCCTCTGCAGGGAATTAAACGCCTATATCCTCAACATTTTGATCGACGTCGAGAGTTGAAGAAGTTGAATCATTCTTTATTGGTCAACTTTCTGGATTTGTTAGATCTTCTGGTGTATGCCCCTGAATCTCCCAAACGTCCTGAAAAAGTCGAAGATATAAGCATTTTATTCATCCATATTCATCACCTACTCAATGAATTTCGTCCTCACCAAGGTAGAGAAACATTGAGAGTAATGTTGGATTTACAAAAAAGGCAACGTATCGAAACTGCAGTCAGATTTAGGAAGCATTTGGACAAAGTAAATAATACATCGATGTACTTCGTCATCATCTATGCTTTTTTTAAATGCAATACTGTTTGTAAAAATTAACGTTTTAGGCTAATGAAATATTGCAACAAGCGTTGGAAAATCTTCCCGATTCGGAATTAGATTCAAGAATTTTGGCAACCACCGATGTTATGGATGAAAGTGATGCCGAGAAAACCGAAGAAGTGGATAAATATGATAGCTGTACACCGGAAGACCGATTAATGTGCCAAATATTAGATTCCATGGAACTGAATAAAAAAAAGAAAAGAAACCCGTAAGTAATTTAATACTATAGTCACGTGGTTGGTTTTGATTACCTCTTTTCGCACTACATATAGATACCGATCATCAATATTTTGACTCCTCTTGGTAGCGAACCGGCGAAGTGTCCGATTAAAAATATTTCCATTTGATAAAAATTGTTTTTTCACCTTTTCAGGAAAGTTCAGAGCATTCGTCACGACAAAGGAAAGGGAAGAACTCATTTTGGCTTTGAAAATATAAGCAATCATTCTGGCCGCGTTCTAGCGCGTGTTTAGTTGTAGTATGTGATAATGGATTTTTCGAGTCTTAATTCTCCTACCTAATTGAATTTTGTTATTCATAGATGTGGGGCAAGATGCCCGTTGTTTGTATATTTGAATATGTGTAATGTTATTTTGTAACTATTGTAAAAATTTTGCGTATTGTAATTACAGTATTTGTGAATCGTACCAATGTGTAAGATAATAACATTTCATGACCTGGCACATGTCCTGATGGGTCAAACGAGGTCAGTCTTCGGGAATGGGTTCTTTCAAGATCTTGATTGATGGGTTATTTTTTTTAAAGAGCCACAACGAAGACCCAAATCGATAAAAATGGTGAAAAATGAAACCATGGATTAGAGAACCGTCACATTAGTTAACATCTTAATTCTGTTTTTCTTACAGCTAATTCATTAAAAAATTCAAATACATGTAATTTCTTTAAACCTATTTTGAAGCTAGGCGTAATTGTAAAAGTGGTCAAGTCTTAGGCTTTTTCTTTTTAGAAATATGAATTCATCAATGCATAAAAATACACTTTCTGTTGGAAATTCCCACGAAAACATACCATTCTTGTAAAAATATTTCTATTTTGAAAATGAAAAATTTACAATTTTAGAGTCAAAAAAATGTAGTGTCGTCTTCCTTTCTCGCACAATTTTTAAATAATTCACTCCTTTTACTGCATGAAACTTTGATTAGAGACACGTCTCACATGTGTATTTTTTATTAACTCCTCTAAAATTTTATTAATTAAGGTTTCGTGCAGTAAAAAGAGCGACTTAATTATTTACAAATAAATAATATGTACTTAATTGAATTTATGTTCAATAAGTTTTGAACCAATCACAGTTTTATTCAATAACGCCATCTCGAACTTCCCCTAAAATTACGATTACTGCGAACACGACTACTGCTCCAGTTACTGCTTCTCGATGGACCTGAAAAACATCTGCAATGAAATCCAATATTTCCACTGTGTCGTTGACATTTTTCTATTCAACTTTGGGTCTTTGAACTTACCGTAACCGGACACTTTGGTACTGAATTTTCCACTAGGGGGATGGTATAACTCTCGACCACTAGGTCGGCTCTGTTTCGACGACAAATGCCCATCTTCCTGACTATAGTTACTGCTACTCGCGGTTCTCTTCTTTTCATTTTTCGTGATATTTTCAGGCAAAGTTTTCTGCGAAAAAAAATCACATTCAATAATTTCAAACAAAGCTGTACTCGGAGAAAAATTATATGTACTCACAGGTTCAGCAACAGATGTTTTCCAAGACAACAAAATTTCAGCTTTGTATCTCGGAGGAATATGAAATATATCCTTAATCATGGTGCTGATGTTTGAAGCTGCTTTCAAGGCTGCAACCTTCAATTTGTTCTCTGCGTCAGATTTCAAATCTGTTTTGCTTTTGTTCTTTAAATCTTCGCGTAAAGGTTTTATATAACCTTGTACATGACATGCTAGAAAATGTAATCTGAAAAATGAACATTAAAATTTGGAATGAAAGTTGACGCAGAATTTTCCAACGAATAAACCAGAGACTTATCATAAATTACCGTAATTTTAATTCTCTGTAAAGTTCTGAATCCACTTTTATTACATCTGGTTGTATTCGCCCTAACTGATGTAAAGCGAACATTGCAGCTTCTATGTGAGTGAATTCAAAATTAGTTTCCGCGTTTTCATCGGTAGGCGGATGCGGAACGTAACGCTAGGTAACAATTTAATAAATAAAAAGTAAAAACGAATCTACGCTACGAAAATGTTTATATCTACCTATGCTCTACTCACATATAATAAATCAATTGTCTTTGCAACAATATCTTCAACATTGGACAATGTTTTGCAAAAAGCGCAACATTCCGCATATATTTTCAGTAATTCCAAGTGAACGAATTTGAAATTTTTCATCTCCTTTGAAATTTTATCTAACTGAGATAGCACTTCGTTTATGATAAATGCAACGAATTTATTAGAATTTACCATCTGAAAAATTCATTCTTTATTACTATCAGAAAAACCATTCTGTCGTGCATTGGATTGAACGACATACGCGAAAATACGGAAGGGCGCAATATGAACAATGAATTATTCTGTCAACTTGACTTTCATCTTGAGGATCGAACGGATGATCGAGTTCAGCTTGATCAGCGATTATGTCTACAAGTTCTTTTTGTCCCAAAGGTGTTTGGCTTAGTCGTGAACAACTTAATATATGCATAAGTTGAATGAATTCGTCACCGGTAACGTCCTAAAAAATGAGAATCATTTCATAATAGTAGAAAGTTTTAGGGATACTTTCAAAATCCAGCAAAGGTACCTGCAAAACTTTTTTCGTTTCAATAATTAAATAATCTTCCGCTGCTTTATCAATTATACTACGATCCATAGGAACCACTTTCTTACACAAGAATTTAACACAACGTTCACGTACTGTATCATCTCCAGTCAGAAGTTGACAATAAATTCCACTCAATGTACCTGAAATCATAATTATATGAAGTAGACGCAAAATAATTTCGTAAAAACCTACTAATCTCTCACCTTTAGCATCAAATTTTAACAATGTTATCAAGGATTCTTGAACGGTCGTCAATTCAGAGAGATCTTCTGCTTGCAACAATTGTGCCAAAATATCAGCAATTTTAGGAACTTGTTCTTTACTATCCTTACAAATAGACGACAAATCTTTTATAGCTTGTTTCCGAATCTGAAAGAAAAATGAAAAAAAAGAATGAGTAACTTGAATTTAGTAATGAATAATGCGAACATTTTTTCTGAATCTTACAGAAACATCATCATCTTCACATAGATCCAACTGAGCTTCAAGAGCTTGATCTGCAAATGCAGGAAAATTCCTAAAAAATCTAGCTATAAATTGAGAAGCTAGTCTTTTTTCCTTCGGCGAACCTTTCACAGCTGCTAATATTTCCATGTACTCCTTTTCATGCTGATGATGAAAATATCAATTAAGGAATTTGAATATAGCACGTATAATCACAGATTGTAAGAGTACTGATAAAATCTTACTTCACTGATATTACCACTGGAATTTGCATCGGCCAATATTTCATAGTTTTTATACAATTTCTCAATACTATCTGCAGCAGGGTCGCGTTCAGTCGCCATCGCTTCAATTTTCAATTGATTGAACTACCATACATACAACTAACACAAAATTGATCAAATTTGCTGATAAATAAAACTAAGCTGTACAAGGAAGGAAAAAGGAATGAAGGATTACATCAGAACTTCAGAAGGAAATGGAAATGGATTAATGGAAAGCTAACTACTGCTTAAGGCTCTAGTATGGCTCTAGTACTACTGCTAATCTAAGCTATCACAAAATCCTTTCACGACTGTTTTGTTTTTTTTTTGTATTGTTGTGTTATATAGACTGTAGGGAGGAGGAGTACTACGCCTTATTTTGTCATGCTGCGAATTAGTGATGGCAAACTATCGATAGTTTTTCAATAGTATCGATAGTTTTTTTTAACTATCGATAGTTTGACCGATAGTTTTTTTTAAAAGTATTGAAAAAACTATCGATAGTTTTTGGATGCTATCGAACTATCGAAAATCCAATGTTTTATTGCATTTTTGACCAAATTTTTGTAAAAAAGGATCGCTATTGTTCATTTTTTCAATAAAAAAAAGTATTGTTTCTTTTTTTCTCTCTCAAAATGATGTCCCTTGATTTTTTCAGATAAAAAACGTAATAATGAACCTCCATCTCCAAACTCGTGGAATCACATCCATTATCAGTTTTTAATGAAAATTGAAAACTATCGAAAAAACTATCGATAGTATCAATAGTTTTTGTTACTACCGAAAAAACTATCGATAGTAAAAACTATTGAAATTTTCACTCGAAAACACTATCGATAGTGAAAACTATCGATCGTTGCCATCACTACTGCGAATGGTTGTGGTACAATTTAATAATTCGGCAAATAAATCGAAATAAATTTAATAAATGCAAATTCGCGTTTTCAATGTTTTTCATTTTTTTTATTTTTATTTTATTTTATTCGACTGGTCGTTCATTAATCATTTGCTTTTGGTAAATTCTTTCATAGGTGCAATCATAAAAAAGTATGTACCTGCACGGCTGCACCTGCACCTGCAGTCTCTTGAGTCTTGTCTTGACTAGTTGCAATGTGTATACTTTGTATACTTACTTATCTTATTCTTATCACACCTCCAATCCTCCAATGTAAAACAGAATTTCTTGGTAGGTAAAAGACCAAAACGAATTACGAGAAACGGATTTTTTCACGATTTTCCCGGTTAAATCGGTCAACGCGCGTCAGTCGAAAAATTGTAAATTGTTTTCTCGCAATGTATCATAGAAGATGCTCACTCACACCATCAACCCAAATTTGAATCAAATTTTCAATTTTGTCAACTTTTTCTCTGATTCACAATCAAACTTTTATTGAATCGGTCCAATTTGGCTGAATTTGGGAACCATTAACCATCCTTTCAGGAGGCTCAGCGAACCGAAGCAAAAGTCATATAGGCTTAGTGTTATATCAAATCGAAACGCATCACACAGTTCATTCAGTTATTCGTTGTTTCAATTTTGGAGAATTTAAAAAATTCACAATTTTAAAAAGGCAAAAACAAAAATATGTGCAATTTCCCATTTCCCAAATAATTTTTAAAAGAACACTTAAAAACCCTCCAACGCATGACATTTTTTTGGCTAAAAAAAATATGCGAAAGTCCGAAGGGAAAGTTAATGATTTCCAAAGATGCGCGATTCAATTTTTTAAAATAAAAATTATGAAACATGGAAAAAATTGACAAAGGTCCAAATGGCAAATTTTAAGTGGTGGAGTAATTGGGCGTACGATAATTGAGGAACAAAAATATCGGCCAAAATTAACTGATTTGAGTGATTTGAGCTGGAAAAATAGTCCAAAAATCTAGGCTAGTCTATATACCTATTTTACCCATCTGTGCGCTTTATTTAAAAAAGATAAATTTATTACCAAGTTTACCCTACAAGAAAAAACAAAACGTGTTTATTCAAGCTTTTAAGTTACAGTTTTATGCACACTAAATTTGAACCGGTTAGTCGTTGGCCTCAGCTAGTGGTCTCACTATCAGTCTCTCAGCCCAGGCCTAGCATCCACTCATTGGTAACTGGTAAGTGTAGGTAGACAGTATCTATAAAGTTGATAAAGTTCTGAATGAAGTGGCAGCGGCAGCGGCAGAGTGGGACAAAAAAGAAAACCGCAAGTGTCAACTAGTTCCCTTTCGTTGAAATGAAACTTACCCACCTATTCATTGTATGTACGTATCATACAGGTACTTAAACAGAAGTAAAAAAAAGATTGAAATAGTGAAGATCCAGGTCCTGCTTTTCTAACCCTTATCTTTTAATTGTACGCGTATCTGTTGCCTGTTTTCTATGCACAATTTACGGAGACATTGACTTGAATGCTTAAATGGTATGATTGTCACAGGACTATGTAAACCTTGAAATTGAATGTCATTACCTCTATGCGAACACAGATGTACATCCGCAAAACCAAACGCAACGATACAAGTTCATGTCGTTCATTTAATTGTAATCATAAACCTATAAAATTGTCATTCATCTTTAACTGAAGGTTCATACTTCATACACCGACTCTGTGCTTCGAGTTGAGGCCCATTCAATTTGGTCATTTCTCGTATTTCAAGTATCCTCACTATAGCGATGTACATGTACGAGTAGAAGAGTAACAAATCAACGTAAGTATGACCATGTATGTAAGCGCAAATACAATGCGAAGGCTATCTGGTATGCAAGACTGCAATACAAGATACGAGTCTTGAAATCATTACCAACTAAGAACCGCGTCCGCACCACCAAAAATAGTATGTATCCGAAGTCTGAAGCCTACGTCATCTCGTTGACGCGTTCCATTGGCGAATGAATTCGACATTCGACTCATATCACCTGACTTCTACATACTGCATACATTCCATTTTCGAGAAGGTGACACGATGACAAATCTAGTACCATGATTAATACTTATAACTTTTGACGTAATAAAATACCACTTAATGATAACATTTTACCAAGAAATTATACGAATATTTCTCGCCTAACTCGAAATAGCTTGAATTTCTAGAAAACATGATCTAATGAAACATACAGTTCAGACTTTCGAACGTTTATTTAAAAAAAAAAAGAGAAAAAAACTGTTTATACTACATTTATCGTAGAAAAATTCATATCTTAAGCTAAGCCACATTCAAGCCTATGATAAATCTCCGAAGCGATAAACTTACTGGAATGAAATAAAGGATCGACCACAAGCAGTCGGTAAGGGTAAACTATACGGTGGTGAAACACAAAAATTCAAACAGCTAAATACGTTTATAATCGAAAATTCTTTAATTTAACACCTTACAATACGTTAAAAATATATATCCACATGTATATATGCATAGAAAAAAAAACGCATTACAAAAACTCGCATTTGGAATGTAACAGGACGTGTAACATATCGTGGAAACATCGCGACCAAACACGAATCAAATTGGAAAAAAGTATCAACAAACATAAAGAGGAATGCAATGTAAGAGAGATACGAAATTCAACGTTGGTACTTTACAGAACACCACCACATACTGAACATTCTAAATTAACTTTTTTTTCAACATCGCAAACATAAAAATTATTTTAATTAAATTAAAATACAGTAAAAAAAATAAATAAGATAAAATATTTTTCAATTACCGAGTAATTTTAAATAATGCAGGTGTGTTAAGGAATGAATGATATAAATTTATATAAATAAAAAAAAGACAGGAAATGCATACTATTTTGGTTTTTTCGTATTGGAAAATAATAATAAAAAAAGAGAACGCGATACTATTAGAAGCATTTCCTGTGGACGATTGATGGACCAGATTCATCGTATTCTTGTTTGGAAATCCACATTTGTTGGAAGGTCGACAACGAAGCCAAAATAGAACCTCCAATCCATACGGAGTATTTTCTTTCAGGTGGAGCGATGATTTTAATTTTCATCGTCGATGGCGCAAGTGAGGTGATTTCTTTTTGCATACGATCAGCGATACCGGGGTACATGGTGGTACCACCAGATAAGACGGTGTTAGCGTACAAGTCTTTACGGATATCAACGTCGCATTTCATTATGGAGTTGTATGTGGTTTCGTGAATACCGCAAGCTTCCATTCCCAAGAATGAAGGTTGGAAGAGAGCTTCAGGACAACGGAATCTTTCGTTTCCGATGGTGATCACTTGTCCGTCGGGTAGTTCGTACGATTTTTCTAACGAACTCGATGACGCAGCGGTGGCCATTTCTTGTTCGAAGTCCAAAGCGACGTAGCATAATTTTTCTTTGATATCACGTACGATTTCTCTTTCGGCAGTTGTGGTAAAACTGTAACCTCTTTCGGTGAGGATTTTCATTAAATAATCCGTTAAATCGCGACCAGCTAAGTCCAAACGCAAGATGGCGTGTGGTAAGGCGTAACCTTCGTAGATGGGTACGGTGTGAGAAACACCATCACCGGAATCTAAAACGATACCAGTTGTACGACCGGAAGCGTATAATGAAAGTACAGCTTGAATGGCAACGTACATCGCTGGAGTGTTGAAAGTTTCGAACATGATCTGTAAACAATTCGAGAAAGGAATTAGCACAAAACAATACCTTATAAGGCTAGTAATTAACGCATAGTGTTATCAACATACCTGCGTCATCTTTTCACGGTTAGCTTTCGGATTCAATGGAGCTTCGGTAAGCAATACAGGGTGTTCTTCGGGGGCAACTCGCAATTCATTGTAAAAAGTATGATGCCAAATTTTTTCCATATCATCCCAGTTCGTAACGATACCGTGTTCAATGGGATATTTCAGCGTTAAGATACCTCTTTTCGACTGAGCTTCGTCACCGACGTAACTGTCTTTTTGTCCCATACCAACCATAACACCCTAATACAACGAATAATATTAGGTTTGCAATAAACAAGATACAATTATAGACGAACTTTCGAAATATAAATATAGGCCAACATCGTCATATATCAAAATATATCGTTTACCTGATGTCTTGGACGACCGACGATCGAAGGGAATACAGCTCTAGGAGCATCATCTCCGGCGAAACCGGCCTTGCACATACCGGATCCATTATCAACTACGAGTGCGGCAACTTCTTCGTCACACATGATGAATTATCTGCAAATCAAACGTTAGGCATTAACACAAATGCAATAATAATACCTAACAATGAAAAATGCACGCGTATCGTTTGACGTTTGAATTTAACCGTCGGAAATGAAACTGGCGTACGTGTACAACTACACCCTCAAATGAAGAAAAACTTCCATCAACAAATAACCATGAAATTAACCCACATAATTTTCGCACGAACCCAAATAAAAATCAAACTCGGTCGAATCTTGTAAAAGTATACTTTACGGCAAAAACTCAAAACAAGATACACGTTTTCAAAAGCCGGCCATGTTGGGCGTTCGAAATTGAGACGGTTGGAAACTCATTCATACGAAAACATTCAACAGTCAATTGCGATACCGAAGTATTTAGAACTGTAGTGTATTATTATAAATTAACACATACCTGATTAAAGAGTTTTTTAACACCGAAAAACAACTAAAACTTTAAAACTAACCGTCAACGAGTAACAGAACTACTGAAATCTTTCAAAAGCAGTTGAACAATATACTATCGTATTCACACTGACTAACCGTAACCGACGAATCACCTATCTCCGTAAACTCAGGCAGTGACGAAGTGTGCAAATGATGACCATATAAGGAAATAGAGCTTCGAATGCTTTCACCCCACCCTCCACAGCTTGTTTTTCCCATCGTTTTCGTTACTGGAAACGTGGTGAATGATAATCGAATCAGAAGGCACGCCTTCTTTCGTATTATTCATTGAATTCGAAGAACTATACAAAGAGGTTAAAATCCATAGAAAAATACGTTCTCTGCAATTTATTTCCTCTTCTATTTAAAAGAAAACACTTTTTTAGAGCCATTTTGATCAATTCGTATTACCTTTGAGTAGTTTAAGAAGTATTTCGGCTTATAAATTTGAATAATAATGCAATAATATTGTGCTTTTGATCTTTTGCGCGATATCTTTCAATTTTTCTGTAAATTTGTCCATTCGTTAAATTGACGCCATTTCAGTGTAGCAAAGTGATGGATTCGAAAAATTAATTTTTTAACCACCCGCGGCCTGGCGGTCACATAATGATTTCATCCGGTATTTACAAAAATTCTGATGATCATGCGTCGCGAATGATGAATCATCATGTTGGATAGATAAAAAAAAAACTAATCATGAATTCCGAATACCAATGATATGAGCGGATACTCGATTAATCTTTTTCTAATAAATGACCAACTTTTGATGACCTCGTTCAGCGGAAAGTCGTTGCGAAAGTAATTACTGCTGATGTTTAAATATTCCCCATAAATAACCGATCTAGTCATAATTTTTTACACGTATGTATTTAAAAAAAAATAAAAGCCAGTTTACGTCAATGTATGATTTCTCGCGAAGCATGTGATGTCGATTTGAAATGATTGTATTCTTGCGATAAAACCGATTTATGTATAAATGGAATGAAATAATTTTTGATAGAAAGTACGTAGGTTTAGGTACACGTATGTACTTATAGACGTACATGTTTGAGTACGTAATCACTGGCAATTACAGAAAATTAAATTTCATCGTATGGAAAGACCGTCAATTTTCTGAAAACTTTGCAATTTTTTCAAGAATAGAAAAAAATTCATAACCATCGAGAAAATTCAATTTTCCAACGATCACAATTTTGTAATATGTTAAGTATACCTACCTATTCAAAAATGAAAATATTTCCCCACTTTTTCACTTAAATAATTTCCGTAGGGGCTTGTTAGGTAATTAAAAGAAAAATTTAAGTTGTATGTAGGTACGTACAACTTCAAACACACAACATGTAGCTCACTTCGAAATTTGTTTCTCAATATCATGGTGAAACTGAAATTTTTGAAACAGCACAGCACCTTTCTCCATCCTTCCACCCGGGTACCATAACCGGAAATCTCTTTTATAATCTCGCTGATAGATACCTACCTACATAATACGCGGAGCACGAACCTATCATGCTGTCGTAGCTATAGGCCTATAATTTTTCTGAATAATTTCACCTATCAAATTTTTTTGAACAATTTGCCTCATTGTCATTCATCAATTCCTAGTTTGGTTCAGAAATTTTCATTTTCGAGGAAATTCTCAATAGCCTATGATCAAAATTCAAAAAATTTTGGCGCTTTTTTTGATGATAATCGGCCTGAGTTGATATGGCTTGTAATTTTTCGTATTAAAAATCATTATATGTACTATTTGAGTCATTTGTACGCTGCAAGTTGATTATTCAAGGCAAGACAAATATAAATTTTTTGTAGTTCCTAGGTACTGCCATTACATTAGGACATAGTAAGCAAACTGTATTCGGAAAGCAGTAGGTACATTTGTACCCCCGATGGCCCTGAAAGATATTACCTTTTATCATTATGGAGTTCAAGGAAATGTAAGCAGTAGCTCTGCCTATTACCTATACGATACATTATTTTTCATGGTAAGGTATTCTTTTATATTAGGTCTATATAGTGAAAAAACATACCAAAGTAAGTCAAAATTTCAAGTCCAAAAACAGTAGGTAACATGAATAATCGTATTTCTTTCAATATTATTCTGATGAAAATTTGGAAAATTCATTTAAACTTTTTTACGTTTCTAGGGAGATAATCTACTACATTATCTCCCGCTCGCTAATCGCTCGGCGGACAAATTAGCGATTCTCTCCCTAAAAAACGTAAATTATTTTATGGAACTGGGGAAATATTGTGATCTTCAACCATTTTGTTGAAAATCACATTACCTCCCTAGTTGCATAATATACTATTATCACACACGGGAACGTTCACCCGGTTTAGGTACCTTGGTTAACATCTTTTCTCTTCCCGCAGAATCATAATTAAAACGCCTATCTACGTTTTGTATTTACGCTTTTAGTGATCAACAAAAATTAAGTTTTCAAAAAAATAATGATTCCTTCTTAAGCAGTTATGTCACGTTAAAACGATAAAATTGAAAGAAAAATAAATGATTCATCGCAAAGTTATTCTGATTGCACGCAAAACTTGCCTATCAATCGATTCAAAATAGGAATAAAATAAGTTGAGGAACAGTTCATCGATCGAAACAGCGATCACATTGAAGGGTGGGGTTATATGCTGCATACAGGTATGCATGTGTATTCTACTCGTGCATACTTTAAATTTGTATAGTGTGCTGTGTATCTATAGTCTCACGTATGGCTCAATTTCCCGAAAATAAAAACAACGGAAATGAATCAAGGCTATTATACAAAACAAAAATGCACACGGATAATAGTATAAACTTGATCGTATGAGAACGATTGTCGATATTGTGCTTTCTAAACACAGCAGAATATACTCCTAACTTTTCTAGGCTACATATTTCGTCAATTTCTACTTAATTCTTTCATAAATATGAAATAGTTATTCGAATTTCCAATTTGAAAGAAGTTCGTATTGACCATTTCAATAAACTCAGCTCCCCGGTTCTAGTAATTCATGATTGACTAACTCTCAATTTCTACCATCGATTCATTATCTTTGTTCAAGTACTAATACAAGATTATTCGTAAGATTAATCAGAAACTTATCGGCTTACATGATAACGTTAGACATGCTCTTAAAAAAATAAAACCATCGTTTAGAAATAAAGACAAACGTTTTGGCCTCAAAAAGAAAGTCCTTCATTCAATTATCATTTTCAAAAATCAAAATAGTATAGATAATTTTATATTTTTATCTCTTACTTTTTTCAAAAACTAGAACCCAATTGACATTTATCAAGATATATTCAATTATATACAAAGATGTAAAAAATTACATACAGATTAAGATAATCGTTATTTTCATTCCTGATCGAAGCAATTTTGATAGCGAGACGCGATAATTTTTCTATCTTGTAGCAACCACAGAGGGCGGAGGGACTGGATTGAAAAGCGCAGGGGGAGGAGGGGGATGCATGGCTGGAGGAGGAGGTGGTACTACAGAAGGGGTAGGACGCACAGACATTTGAGAGAGTTGAGAAATTGGTGGAGGAGGCGGTGGAGGAGGTATCGGATTTACGACTGGTTTATTGGATTCCAATTTATATGCGAATTGCAAAAAAAATTGTTTTGTATCCGCGTTCCAATAAGTCCAAAATTTTTGTTCTGATTTATCAACTTCTCGACTTGGTACCTGAAAAAAAAATCAAAAACGATTGTTTTGAAAAATAATAGAAACATTCTCAAAAATATGGATCAACATTTTTAGTCCAGGAGAATTAGCTCAAAAAATGGGGTCATAGGGAAAAGTTTGATTACAAGCTGAATTTTGGTATACGGTTTTTTTTTTGATACGCTGAATACGAATTTTGGGTGTCCGGGTGAATCCGGTGTACGCTTCCCCCTTTTTTGTGGACCCTAAGCCCCCCAAATTCGGTTTTTGGCGTATTACTCCGAAAATATGCATTTTAATGCAAAAATGCTTCTTATCGACTTTGTTCTCCTCTGAATTCCCGGTCATTCCAACCCCAGGGGGGGCTAGAACCATTCAAAAAAGGGGGTTTCCTGAAAAATACATAAAGGCTATAGGGGCCTAAGAGGGGTGAAATGGTCCCCAAAAGCGTTCGAGTTGATATTAGCATGGAAGATGGGTACCATTGAGAAACTTCCGCGTAAAAATTTCAGATCCAGGCCACCTCTTTTTTGGGAACCACCCCTTTACTGAAATTTCAATAACACTTCTCTCACCCCCATTTTAACCGATTTTGAAAATCTTGCCCCCCTCCCATTTTTACTATTGTTAAAAAGCACAAAATAAGTTGAAAAACTGTATTTTGAGGGGTAAATATGAGGGGAGGGGGTTGAAAATTTTTGTGGGGATACCTACTAAGGATATACATAACATACTGAAAGTTCAAAATCGGTTAAAATGGGGGTGAGAGAAGTGTTATTGAAATTTCAGAAACGAGGTGGTTCCCAAAAAGAGGTGGCGTGGATCTGAAATTTTTACGCGGAAGTTTCTCAATGGTACCCATCTTCCATGCTAATATCAACTCGAATGCTTTTGGGGACCATTTCACCCCTCTTAGGTCCCTATAGCCTTTATGTATTTTTCAGGAAACCCCCTTTTTTGAAAGGTTCTAGCCCCACCCCCCACCCGGGGGGTTGGAAACTTCGCTGACCCCTCATTTGACGGGGAATTCAGAGGAGAACAAAGTCGATAAGAAGCATTTTTGCATAAAAATGCATATTTTCGGAGTAATACGCCAAAAATCGAATTGGGGGGCTTAGAGTCCACAAAAAAGGGGGAAGCGTACACCGGATTCACCCGGACACCCAAAATTCGTATTCAGCGTATCAAAAAAACCCCCGTATACCAAAATTCAGTTCGTTATCAAACTTTTCCCTATGAAATGCTAATTCTCCTGGACTATTTTCTTTACTGAACTAATTTTACTCAATTTTCAGGGATCTGAAACGAAAATATAGGACATTGCAATGACCTAAATCGCAAGCGATATAAAATCAGCAGTTATCATCGGAACAATTCTGATTTTTTTCTGGCGAATAGTTTCCCAGAAAATCGAATTTATTCTTCAAACAATATTTACGTGACGAAATAAAGTAAAGCAATACCTTGAATGCGATTGTTTCGTAGGGTTCAGCTGCAAACAATAAATACTGCCATTTGCGATCCGGTGGCTCGACTCGTTGTTCGTAAGCTGACATGAAACGATGGCGCGGGCGAACATCTTCTCTAATTTCTACGAATACAAAAGAAATCCCACGAATTCGTCATTATGATTTTCAATTCAGAATAACAGAAAATGCATTGTTACGTATGTATTAGGGTATTAGTGAAGCAAGTGAAAAACTCACCGGGATAATCAATTTGAAACAATAGACTCTGTTGGCTATTCTCTGGATCACGCTGTTTCGTTACTCGATATCCAGGTCTACCGATTTTTACAAATTTTTTAGGTTCAATTCTAGGTTTTTCGGGGGCAGGCTGGAAAATTACAAGGTAGATATATACACAAATAGAATGATAGAGAGCAAAATCATGTTTGCGAATTTCTCACTTGAAGTGGTGTATCTTTGGAATCTTTTGCAGCACGTCGGGCTAAATTTGATTGATGCTTCTTACCCTGAGTGTGAGCCAAATAGCTTCCTTCATTATTGTGTAACGTTAAACAAAGTTTACATTCGTAAGAACCTGAAATGAATCATGAGAGTCGGGTTAATCAAAGGATAATCTGAGGGTGTGAGGGTGTTCAAATGACAAAAATTCGGTATTTGTCAAAGTTTGTGAAAAGTAACATAATTACTTGAAGTCAATGTACAAACCTAAATGATTTTTCATAAAATAAGGATCTTTATTAAGATCTATAGTTTCTAAAGCCAACTGGCGAAGACGTTCTCGCCGGTCTCTGTTCGTTTCCGACCATGATGCAACTCCACCGCCGCCTGTTTTTCCACCGGGTCGATTTTGAAAATCCATGACTTGAAATACCAAATTGTCACTTTACTATTATTTTAACAAATTTTTGAGTTCATTTAAATTCAATCATTTAGCTCGTTCATCAAGAAGTTGAAATTTTTTATCACTTCTTCGACTTCGCTTCAATATCTTCAAAAGCTGTTTTCTTTTCGCATACTCCGAGTAACTCCGAGTAAAAACGAGGTGTCGATTCCTGACATTTTTGCACTTGCACTGTAGCGTAAGTGGGAAAATGTCAGGAATCAATACCTCGTTTTTACTCGGAGTTACTCGGAGTATGCGAAAAGAAAACGGCTAAAATTGTCACTTTCAAACAAAACACAGAGTCACAGACACACACAACAACACAAACAAAAAATGCACAAACAAAACTGAAGAATTCGAAATTCCGACATCTTGTGGCCATTTTTCAAAGCTACTCGTAAGATCATTCAAATTTTTTTATTTTTTTTCCTCCGAAGTCGACGCCCGAGCCCGACAATGGTGTACGGAGAAAAATTAAAATAAAATTAGCAAAAGTACGGGAAAAACCCACAATAACTAGTTGTTTATGTATATTCATACATTGTAGAGAACTACTGACTGTTAGTGTTGAAGAGAGGTCAGATCAGATCTTGCATGTTTGTAAATGTAAAATCAAAATTTTGAATTCTTGTTTCTTGACCATTCGTCATCGAATCTCAGTCGATTCAAATTTCAAGTTCACTAACACGATGACGAATTGACGATTGAAATGAATTACGAACTGCGAAATATGTTTCATTTTTGACCATCAAAAATGATTTCAGCTAAGGAAAACAGTCGATAAATTCAGCAACTCACTGATTCAGATTCTCACATACTCAAGTGCCGTTCATCTATAATATTTTTATTATTTTTAAACATCTCGTGTTTCTTGCTTCATTTTCCGCTTTCACTCGTTCCCCTTCTTCGCCTTCGCCAACACGATTTAACACGATCGCATCAATTATTCGTTTTACGAACGATCATGGTGTGAATCTCGTTACTTCCGGATTTATTTGTAGCAGTTACTCGATCTGGCTTCTTGAATACGTTATTTGACTTCCCATTCATTTTCACCTTCGTTAATCACACAGTGAACGTATTACATTAAAAACGGTCACTTTTCATGATGGTAGTTGCACAATTATTTGAAGACTTGGTAATTACGTACATATATATATTCAAGAAAGAAGAAACCGTACTTTCAGTTGAAACAAACAATTCGTTCACAGCTTTCAATTATTCTTAAACCGCATACTATCAGTTCCAGCAATGGAACTATTCAGATTGATTGAAAACTTACACTCAACGATGCATTCCAGATCATGAAATAATCGCTATCCCATGAAATATTACATATGAAGCAACTGTTACTACGGAATAAGCGAGTTGTAACGAAAATCAAAATTTAATGAAATTAACTCGAGACAGAACATTAGATATAAAATGATTTTTATTATCAAAGACAAGAAATTATGCTTGTAATACACAACAACCGCCAACTTGCTTTATCTTTTCTTCGGCTCTTTTAGAGAAGAATTTCGCTTTAACGATAACTGGTTGCTTAGGTAAGAATCCTTTTCCTAAAACTTTATAATATCCCTGCAACATCATCATCACATCATCAGAACAATGTTAGTTTCCAAAATGAATACGCGAATAAGAAAACTCACTTTTTTCACTACATCGATAACAACGGCTTTATCTTGATTTTTAGCGTACTTTTGTCTGGTTTCTTCGGGAATTAAGGTGAACAGCTGATCAATATTTATAGCTTTACACCAATTCGAACCTCTTCTCAGATGATAATTACGCATACCGACCTAAAACAAATATGAAAAGCCATTAAATATAAATAGAACACATTCCATATTTTGGTGATTCACTGCTAAAAAAAAACACATCAGAATTTTAAAAAACATCACACGGATCAGACCGCCTGTCGCTAAACAATAATGATATCATCATAGTGAGAAGTGTCAGCGCTACTTGTAAGGACAATATGTATGTATGCTAAAACTATACATATTTCTAAAACTTATTCAATAATACGGGTACTATGTCATATCAGACTTCATAAAACATCACACGGATCAGACCGCCTGTCGCTAAACAATTGAGATTTTCATCATATTCAAGATGACGGCGAAGCACCACGATTAACAGAGATATCAGAGTGAAAAAATACATAAACGCTTACTTTTCCGAAGTATCCAGGATGGTATTTGTCAAAGTTGATTCTATGGTGGTGCATACCACCGGCGTTACCTCTACCACCAGGATGTTTTCTATGTTTACCTGAAATGCACAGTGCATTATTATATGCAAATATGGACTTCCATCACGAAGATATATTCTAGTACTTCCAAGTTGCGAAAATGAACTTACCGACTCTACCATGACCATGACTCACATGTCCACGTAGTTTCCTCGTCTTCTTCTTGTTGGTAGACTACAAAAGAAATCAATTAATAATCAATTAATAGAAACTTGAAATTTTACATAACGCATAATCATGTGTTGAAAGTTATGAATGATCTAGAGATGAAAAGGATTAAGAGCTACGTATCAACGAATTACCAACCATCACGATGAAATAAAGCAATTGTGGGATTATGAAAATGTACGAGAACTACATCAAAATAATAATAATAAAAATAAAATTAATAAAGTTGACTTACCATTCTTATATGTTAAAATTTTTAATTGAAAGCAAATAAGAGAACTATGGTGTTGGCACGTTGTCGGTGTTACGATTTTTGACGAAGTGTGTGCTTGCTTATTTATTGACTTTGCAGCTGTACTGCTTTGCCAGAATGAATTTTGTGATAAAAATTTTAAAACTTCGGATTGGTTTAAAAATTTTAAAATAAAATAAAAAAATTCAAATCGGACGAAATTGAAAATTTGTAACTTTAATTGAAAATTAAAATTAATATATTAAAATTTATAAAAAATTTTATTTTCAATCAAATATTTGAGGAGGTTGGTTACAAAGTTAGACAAACGCCACTTCTACAAAAATTGTGTTAGATATTGATTCTTATAGGATTTTTAACGCTCTTTTCATCGCCGAGGTCTGTTATTTTCAAGATAGTACGTAAACGAGTAAAAAACGCGCTCAAAGTTTTGCCTTAGTTTCAAACACAGACATGTGCAAATTGTCTTAGTTTCAAAAACAGACATATCCTGGATATGTCTGTTTTTGAAACTAAGATGATAGGATATGTCTCATTTTGAAACTAAGATAATGTTCACATGTCCGTGTTTGAAACTAAGGCAAAACTTTGATCACGTTTTTTGACCTTTTATGCACTATTTTGAAACTAATGGACAATTTCAGAAATGGAAAGAGCGTTAAAAATCCTATACGTATCAAAACCTAACTGATCTAGACAGCTTCACTTTCAAATTATCTTCATCTTGGTTTCAAAATCAGACAAGTGCATTTTCAGGTTCATTTTATTAGTGGTGGGCGGTGATGGTGGGAGGATATTTTTTGTATTTTTGTTACTCAGTATCATCACTACAATTTGTCAAATATCCCCCACCTTTACAATGCTGTATATTTTTGTAACAAAAAACATAGATTTTCTCAAAATCAACCCTGTGGCGTTTGTCTAACTTTGTAACCAAGCTCCTCATTTTTACTTAGCTTAGTAGTTTCATTGATTTTTTACGTATGTATATGTAAAAAATCAAATACAGTGTTTTTGAGCGCAAATTACCGACTCAAAATGGACTGCATACTGCTGAAATGCAATTTTACAGCAAACTGTAAAAAAAAATTCAACTTGAAGAGCGCTCGAACAGACGATGCACTTACACGGCACGCAGAAATATCGAGTTCGTCATTCGTGTACCGCAAGAAAGTTTTTTTTTTTGTTAAAAATACTGAAAATACACAGACGCAGACCGAAATATTATATTATAATAGTCAAACAACAACTTTTTTAGGGGTACTCGATATTTCTGAGCGTACCCCTGCATTGCATTTTGATTTTTTTGTTCAATCAAGCTTCACTTCTGAAGTTGTGACTACTGACTTGTTATTATTACTATTAGGTACATTGTACATTTTGCAACTTTGAACATTGAACTTTGTACTTTGATAACTCTCAAACTGAATGCTAGAGATTTAAAAAAAAAACTCAAAATGATGAAAATTGATAAGACTAAAAATTCTTGAAAACGAAAAATAAGTTTTGATAGTAACAAAACACAAATTTCACATCTTTTTTCATTTCAAAAAAAAAATTGAAGGTTAGTAACAAGAAATTATATTTTGCAACTTTTTCATGATTGTATTTATAACAAAAATATCATTTATTTCAGTCATTACAGATCTGAAATACAAGAATGTTTTTCAAGACTAGTTGCTGCCAATTTTTATGCAGTTATTCCAACACTTTGAAGTTCTGGATGAAATGAATCGGTTTCGTATTGCCAGGGCAAAAGTCCTTTATTCTGAAACAGATTTCGCGTTAATGTTTTGAAAAATATAAGAAACAGGCTTTCTCAATTCATGACTATTTCTACAGAAATACTTATTTTCAATTTGCTCACCAATTTCATAGCTCTTTTCTCTAAAATTGAAAATGCATAATGGTTTAACTGGAATCGAAACACATTACATATAAATTTTTTTTATTTATATTGTAAATCTTAAGCCATTAACAAAATGAAATTACCATTAATCCTTTAGGTAAAGCTACTCCTTGAAATCTGTAGAAATTTCCGCGATCAGATTCAAGTTTATGCACCTGTAAATCGTTATTCAGAATGAAAACTACTCTATCTAAGAATTTCTGAAAATGTGTGCGGCTTATGATATGTATATTATAGTCCACGATTTTCAGAATACAAAAAAACTCATTTGATATCGGAGAAACTCACCGCAGAAATCGTACATCGACCCAGAAACCAAGTGTTTCCAACCATTGGTCCACGACTGATGTCTATGTGATCACCGATCCGATATAGTGTAACTTTCTTATCTGAAATTCATATTCAACATTGCATCTAACAATAATTACTAATTCTGCTGCTTGCAAAACAAATAATGTACATAGAACTCATATTAGTTGGGAAATTAGAAGCACAATCATTCGAAAGTGGCAACGATACGTATGTGCTTATAAAATTAGGTTCACAGAAGACGAAATTCAGATCCATCAACCAAACTTCATACACTAACTCCAAGCTCACAAGCAACGTTCTTAACAAGATTTATTGCAAGTATTGACTTGGCGATTTTTTTAAATTGATACAGTTACATTAGTTTGACAATAGAAAATTAATTAGTAATTAATAAAAAGAAAATTTACCAGGCGAACGAGCTGATATATCTGGTATTTGATCTAACTTATGCTTGTTGTTTTCGAATATTTGTAACGATAATTTTTCTTTAACTTCCAATCTTTCTACTGCAAGATTTTTATTTGACAACTTGACCATTTCAGCAGATAAAATTCTAAGCTCATCTGTAGTAGGATTCCAAGACGAAAGATTCGGCATTTCTACATCGTAAACAAAACTTCCGCTGCGCACTGTAGAATTATTACAAAATTAGAATTAACGAAATTTGAAGGATAAATAATTCCCTTTTATTTGAAAAATGTTGTGTGTTACCATTAGGCTTAGGAAAACTATGTAATTTCACTTCAACATTATCTTTGAATGCAGTTTCAGCAACAGCTCCCAACATCAACGAACAGGTCCTCCAAAAAGTCTTATTAAGTTGAGAAGGATTTTCATCTTGAAAATGCAACAGTTGTAATTCGCAATCTGATTCCAACGGACGGTGCATATCCCATAATGTGCTTCCATCCACCACAGCCAAAGCTGACCTCCGAATCAACATTTGCAACATATCTACGGAAAATTGACACGATTTTTAAATCTGCGATAACTTTACAACATACTGTCAGAATGATAAAATATCGGTAATTTACGCTGAGCGCAGTTGAAAGGCGTTGATATGTTTTTATTCATTATCAATCGCACATCCTTTGGAGTACCGCGGTAAGTCACTGCAATTTTTTCGATTCTACCAACTTCTTCTCTCTGCCGTTTTTGTTCAGCATTGAATAACTCATTTTGGTGTTTTTTGAAATCGGCTTTTGTACTGGTGGAGCAATACCGACCTAACGAAACAATCAACAACGAAAAACATAATAGATGTGTGTTATAAATACACTATCACGAAAGGATCAGCTACTCGAATCATCTTTTAGTCTGGAAATGAAATCCGAGGATGAGAGCAAGATCAAAATTACTTACATGGTTGAGTTCCAACAAATCTCAGATTGTTCCGCAAATGAACTATTTTCAACAAGGCAGTCGAATTCTTCATAACTGCAACGCAAAAAAATTGAATTCAGTTCATAAAATAAAACATGAAGAATTTACTCAAATTTGAAAATTTATTTTCACGAACATGCGGCTTTTCTACGTTTTTCACTGATATAGATATGAAAACTGAAAAGGAAAATGATAAATGATAATAAAAAATAATCAAAAATTCAAAGACGAGGTTACGATGTTACGATTGTCGATTACGAGGTGTTCCCGCCAGGATCCATGAATTTTTTGTTTCTTTTCTCCGATATTTGATTGGCCGGTTTATTTCGTTTCGTTGTCTTGACTTGGCTCTAGACTGAGTAGGTTACGTTACGTTTGTAGGCAGGTAGCAGTTTGGTTATTTTGGGTTCCCAACGTCGGTTCCCAAGGCAAACTAGGGGCAAACTTCATCTTTTCGATTTTCAGAGCCTCAGAGCTCAAAAGAGTTTCAACACCTGAACACCAACATGTGTTGAAACTTGAAAGCAGAGTTGGGGCGATTCAGAATCTCTGAAATGAATCGTGAGGAATCGCAAGGGTCGAGATTCTGAATCCGATTCTGAATCCAATTCTTTTTGAAAAAGAATCGCATTTGAAAAGAATCGGATTCTTTTATTTTTCGCGAATCGCAATTTTAGAGGCTCTCGATTCTTTTCCAATTTGCGATTCTTTATATTTTTTTTTTCATTAAAAAGTGGTAGCCGGGGAGCCCACATAAGGATAAATTGCACCCCCCCCCCGTCGATCCTCCGGGATAACTTTTTTCTTAAAGGGGGAGTCCTAAGGAACATTTCTAGCCCTTGTACTCAAAAAAAAAGTGGCCCTACTTACAAAATGGTGGCCATTTTGATTGACAGGTCAGCCGAAATCGCAGATTTTGCGTTCCAACATAGAGCTTGCTCAACATTTTTCAAACTGTACAAAGGTAGATCGAAAGATCAAGCAAAAATTTATCACCTATCAGAATTTCAAGTGCCAAAGTGCGTTTTTCGATTTTTGTTGAATTTTTGAAAATCAAATTTAGGCCAAAAATGTGGGAAAAAATCAAAATTTTACCAAATTGACCAAGAAAGCTGAAATTTGGGATATAGGTACCATATTTTCGACATGCCAAATCGATTGGAAACTGTTTCAAACCGTTTTGAGCAGTTCTGGAGCCTCCAGTAGATTTTTTAAACTCGTAATTCCCACAAAATTTCACCAAAATGGAGTTGGAAAGCTGAAATTTATTCTGCAAACTAATTTCAATACGCTACGAAGTCAACTGCAGGGAAATTTCAAGTGGTTTTGGAGCCTCCAGCGATTTTTTGAAAATTACTGGAGCCTCCAGTAGATTTTTGAAACTTTAAATGTTCACAAAATTTCATGAAATGGAGATGGAAAGCTGAAATTTACTCTGCGCTCCAATTTTAACACCCTCTGAAGACGACTTCAGGTAGGTTCAAATCATTTTGGAGCCTCCAGCGCCTTTTTGAAAATTACTGGAGCGTCCAGTAGATTTTGGAAACTTGAAATTCCCGCAACATTTTACCAAATGAAGTTGGCAAGCTAAAATTTACTTCGCAAACTAATTTCAATACGATATGAAGTCGACTACATGGTGGTTTCAAATGGTTTTAAATGGTTTTGAAGCTTTCAGCTACTTCTTGGAAATTTCAATTTTCCAAAAAACACCATAAGACCTCTCGAAAAGTGACTGGAAGCTCCAAAATGACTTGAAATCCACCAGCAGACGAGTTCGTAGCGTAGTAAAATTAGTTTGCAGAATGAATTTTGATTTTCTAGTTTCTACCTGCGTTTGATGAAATTTTTAGGAAATTTTAAAGTTTCAAAAATCTACTGGAGGCTCCAGTAATTTTCAAAAAATCGCTGGAGGCTCCAAAACCACTTGAAATTTCCCTGCAGTTGACTTCGTAGCGTATTGAAATTAGTTTGCAGAATAAATTTCAGCTTTCCAACTCCATTTTGGTGAAATTTTGTGGGAATTACGAGTTTAAAAAATCTACTGGAGGCTCCAGAACTGCTCAAAACGGTTTGAAACAGTTTCCAATCGATTTGGCATGTCGAAAATAGGGTATATCCCAAATTTCAGCTTTCTTGGTCAATTTGGTAAAATTTTGATTTTTTCCCACATTTTTGGCCTAAATTTGATTTTCAAAAATTCAACAAAAATCGAAAAACGCACTTTGGCACTTGAAATTTTGACAGGTGATAAATTTTTGCTTGATCTTTCGATCTACCTTTGTACAGTTTGAAAAATGTTGAGCAAGTCCTATGTTGGAACGCAAAATCTGCGATTTCGGCTGAAGTAGGGCCACTTTTTTTTTGAGTACAAGGGCTAGAAATGTTCCTTAGGACTCCCCCTTTAAGAAAAAAGTTGTCCCGGAGGATCAACGGGGGGGGGGGTGCAATTTATCCTTAAGTGGGCTCCCCGACTATTGGGGTGAGGCTGAAAAAAAGTCGCGGTATGTCACGATTTTTGAATCTCAAATTTTGGTAGACACCCTCCCTGAATTTGATTTTTTTTAAAGCCGATTTTCTTTCTTCAAAAGGTGTGAAAATTAAATTCTTTTGAATTTTTTTTTTTGTAATTTTTCAAGTATTTTAATTTTTTTTCTTTGGTCTAGGTCTATGTTTGACTTTGTTTGACCTCTTAGTTTTAGTTTGGACTTCGGTTTCAAGTTTTATTTCTTGGTTTGGCAGTTGTGTTAACTCATAACTGTTAGTTCTTTCTTTGCTGTTTAAACTTGTAATGTATTATGATGTACTGTGCTAACTGCACTAAATAAAAATGAAAAATTTGATTCAATTTAAATGAAAGGGAACATACATAGAACACGGACCGTTTTATATTTATTTTATTTATTTACTGACGGAGGAGTACTTAGTAAAATAAAACAGTGATAAAAGAATCGCAAAAAGAATCGCAATTCTCGCGATTCAGAATCGCGATTCCCACGATTCTGAATCGCGATTCTTGTACAAAAAGAATCGAAATTCTCAGAATCGGATTCTTTTTTCAGAAGAATCGCGGGCAAAAGAGTTCGATTCGATAAATCAAAGAATCGCCCCAACTCTGCTTGAAAGTCGTCATGTCATCGCTCAATCCTGTTAAAGTTCTAGATTAGGGAAGTATACGCATACGCCATTTTGGTTCGACACAACGGATGTAAACAACATCAGAGCGTATGTATGTATACAATCTTACGAGTAAAAAATGCAATTTTTTCGATTGTTCGCGGGTTCAGGTGAATTTTTAAGTAGTTTCAAGCTAAAGACAATGAAATTTCCTATCGATTGATGTTAAATTTTTGTTATTTCGCGAAAAATTGACGATTTTATGAATACTTTTATTACCCGATTTTTTCATACTATATGTGTCAACTTTAAACTAAAAATACTCAAAATCTTCAGCGAACACACAGGTATTTTATTATATCAAAATGTTCGTAATTTCATCGTCTTTAAAATGGGTGTTTATCGAAAGCTCTACATGCAACCGTTCAAAAGTTGTAGAAGTTTAAAGTTGCGAAAACAATGCAAAAACCAACCGCGGATGGTAAGTATTGAACTTTGAACTAGAATTACTCAAAATTTTCTACGAACACATAGGTATATTAATACAGCAAAACGTTCGTTATTTTATCCTTTTTAAAATGGGTCTTTACCGAAAGCTCTAACTTCTACCGTTCAAAAATTCTTGAAGATCAAAGTTGCGGAAAGTGTTCAAATTGTGTTATCAATGTTATCACTGTTATCAGTCACTTAGTGTTGATTGTAGAACATTTTCCGCAACTTTGATCTTCAAGAATTTTTGAACGGTAGAAGTTAGAGCTTTCGGTAAAGACCCATTTTAAAAAGGATAAAATAACGAACGTTTTGCTGTATTAATATACCTATGTGTTCGTTGAAAATTTTAAGTAATTCTAGTTCAAAGTTCAATACTTACCATCCGCGGTTGGTTTTTGCATTGTTTTCGCAACTTTAAACTTCTACAACTTTTGAACGGTTGCATGTAGAGCTTTCGATAAACGCCCATTTTAAAGACGATGAAATTACGAACATTTTGATATATTAAAATACCTGTGTGTTCACTGAAGATTTTGAGTATTTTTAGTTTAAAATTGACACATATAGTATGAAAAAATCGGGTAATGGAAGTATTCATAAAATCGTCAATTTTTCGCGAAATAACAAAAATTTAACATCAATCGATAGGAAATTTCATTGTCTTTAGCTTGAAACTACTTAAAAATTCACCTGAACCCGCGAACAATCGAAAAAATTGCATTTTTTACTCGTAAGATTGTATACATACATAAGAGCGATGTTGTTTACATCCGTTGTGTCGAACCAAAATGGCGTATGCGTATACTTCCCTAATCTAGAACTTTAAATCCTGTTAATGTTAAATTTCATGTAAATTTAATTTCACAAAAATTATCATCATGTTTTGGTTTTGGCGAATGGCGATGTTGAAGTTGAGTGGTTTTGAATTTATTTTATAGGCTTTTTTGACCGTTTTTAACACTTTTGCTTTGAAGTAATTTTTAGTCATTTTAATCAAATTGATGCTCTTTTTTTTGGCAAATTTTGCAGGTTTTAAAATTTTTTTACCTTATTTATTCAATTATTTTGGAAAATTTCTTTTTCTCCCATACTTATTTACTTGCTTACTTTTTTTTTTGGTGATTAGGTATAAGTATTGTTTTTATCATCTTTGCATTTCCTCAATGGAGGAATTGAGGAAAACCCATAAACCGTAATCTTTATTTTTTTTTTGTCATAACCGTAACTTTAAACCGCAACCTTATAATTGATAATTTAAAAAAAAAAACTGGTATTTTTATGCACAGAACTTCAACTGCAAAACCGTTACCGATAATTTTCTCCATTTCGGGTAACATCCCTGCCCATGCCAATCTGACATTCGAACGGGAAAATCTTTGAATTTGAAACACCGGACACCCAAATATTCAAATAAGTACGTAGGTACCTAATACTAATACCTATTGCGAATATTCGTTTCATAGTTTCATCAACATTTTTATAACTAAACATTTTGTGAAAAAGCTGCCAAAATGTGGACCCAAATCTTTTTTTTAATTATTTTTCCTTTCTTTTCTGCGATGGAATGATGGAAAAGAAAAGGAATACCAAAATACCAAAAAACTTGACGTCCGAATTGAAAAGTATTGATTTTTCAATTTTTACTGTTGAATATTTCTGAATTTTAGAAAACAATCTTATCAACGATTTTGGATTTATATTTATTCCAATGTAGTGTAAAACAGAGAAATAGCTAGGTAGCTCAACATTGCTACAAAAATATGAAGTCGAACAAAAACATTCTGAGTACACTGGAACATTTCCAAACAAAACAAAACCTCCTCATTCTGTTTATTAGGTAATTGCTGCTATGGGCAAACATATTTTTCAATGTTGTCTCCTTCCCTATACTCAATTTAGGTATCCATTATCTTTTAACTAAAAAAGAAAAAAAACAGAAACATGAATAGGTCATTATAGGTGTACAGCCCACAGGGTGCGCAAAAATATCGAGTACCTACCCCAAAGAATGTTTTTTATATTCAATTTTTTGATTAATATTTTTCTTTTATGTTTCTATTTTTTTTTGAACCTGCATATTTTTGACAAAAAAATTTGTTCGCGATACTCGATATTTCTGCGCACCTTGTATGTATGTACATGTTTGCCTTTATAAAAACAAATACCTACTGCTACTGCCCATTCAGTCACTCAATTTAATTTCAATCAAATTCATGGCGTAACAAAGTTCTTGGAAACTATGCCTTGACGTAGCATCAATTTGTTGCCTTATTTTTGACAGGCGTTCGCCTGTGAAAGTCATTATTCAAGTTCCCAGGTACATCTAGGGTTTGAAACAACCACCAACAAAAACCACTTTAGAACCAAAACCACCAAATGGTGTTTCAGTTTTTATTTGTTTTTGAATAGAAATTTTTACTTCAATTTCATTGATGTTCAAATTAATTTTCCCTGCTTGGCGGCAAAAATATTGATTAATAATTATACGTGAAAATTGAACTGATTTTCTGCATTTTGTTGCAAAAATGTAATAATGTAGGTCCAATTTTAGCAAAAATGGTCAAAAAACCCAGTGCATTGAAAAATACTTGAAATACTAAAGATATTCGAGTCGAGAGCGTAACTGAAATTTAAAACAGTAGCCTAAGGTTGAAGAGGGCTAAAAAATTTTAGAATAATAAGTACATACCTTCAATAATTTCACTCAATGAAGATTAGATAAATAATTGATGTTAAGGTAAAATAGAAGATAATTCTTGCATATTAGCTACTAATTTCAATTCAAATGCGCTGCACACGGCTCTATTTCTTTTTATTGTGTATGTATTAATTCTGCTTACATTTCGTAATGTAAATCATGCCTTTCTAATTGAAACTGCTATTAAAGATTAATATTTCGTTTAAAAAAGACCATTCAGAATGGTTTTAATTGTCGTGTTTTGTAATTCATTCATCTTTTGAAGTTATCAATCTATAGTACCTACATATTCTCATTCGTTTCATTGCAACCGTGTTTAATCATTTCCGTTATTAATAATTGACAGTTTTTATTCATTATTTTTTTGCATCAAAATTTGGTAAGTAAAAATGTAGGCATCTAGCATATACACCGTAGATAACTAAGATATTGATAAATTTGAAAAATATTGAACAAAAGTATGTACATATCAGGCACGATATTTAATGTCTTTATTAAGTAATTACACATTGGATTTACCTATACCTACCTATGAAAATTAGTATATTTTAAATCAGAGATGCTGATATTTTTTTAAAAGTATATTATTTGCATAATATGTATATTATCTACCTATAAAAAAAGAAAAGAAAAATGAATTCATTGGTTGAACTAAGTAACGCGGTGTTGTGCGCACACCTGAAAAAAATGAAAACTAGTGAATAAGACATATCTATCATTTGATTTGGGAAACACGAAATTAACCATATAGCCTCCATACTTTAAAAAGAGGTTGAGTCACAGGTTGGATTACCTAATAAGCGTCTTTCTTTTCAAGAGGACGGGACCTACTTAAATTATATGAGTTAGTAGGTATAAAAATTGTAATATCAAATCTATAGCTGATTGCCTCCTAATTTCTTCCTAACACTTAAAAAGCCCAATATCTCCAACATTCTTATTAGAACTACCTAGATAAAAAAAGAAAAGAAAAATGAATTCATCGGTTTAACTAGTAACGTGTGGTTGTGCGTTTTAGGTAACTACGTACTGATACTACTAACTAGGTAACTAGTAGCCTGGTCCAAGTAAGTGCCCAAGTCAGGAGATATATAGTGGAGACCCTATATCAAGGGTAGCGACTAAAAAGACTGAGAACAGGACAGAAGACAGAATAAATATAAAATTTACCTACCAACTTTTATTCTTGACACTCGATGACATATTCATCATTAGAACTTCTCAATTTTGAGGCTTATTATTCCAACATAAAAAAACAAAGGCTATTCCATTGACCGGAGTTCATACCCAAATTAATAAACCTATTCCATTCTATACGTGAAAATATTTCAACGTTCTACTAATTTCAAAAGCATTGCAAATAACTAAAACAACGTGATGCCTACTGCCTGGCTTGGCTTAATTATTTGAACTTGATAGTGAGCTGCTAAGTGCTAACACAGAGTTGGTAAAAAGAAAATGAAAATTCTCTCTCCTCTCATCAAACGCAGATAAGGATGATAAGATAAGAAGAGTGTTTACAAAATACAAAATCCCGTTTTTCCACCAGCTTCCTCAATCCCCACTATAAAACCCCTTTAAAATAGCGGTTGCAATCACATGGTGGGAATGACGATAATACAGACTTTGAATACGTCTGGGTATTAGCATTCTATGTACTACGAAGTTATTTTCAGTTGTTGATGTCGCGAGGCAGCTGTTAGTTGGTATAAAGTTCATTGTGATTTGCTCGGTATGCAACGTGTTTGATGTGGTTTCGAGCAATACGGAATAATTTATTCGTTTCGTTCGCCCTTTTCGTATCATTTAGGATGAATTAACAGTTTACGTAGATTAAATTGATGGCTGATAGATTCATTGTTGAGTGTTGATATTCACGTATGTTGTAGTGTGTTAATTATAATTTGATTATATCGTTTCTGTCATCTTTACTTCATGAATATCCGGATCAGTAAAAAAGGTATGTAATATTGTTTCATTACGTTCTCAACTTTTTATTTATATTTAGTCTGAGTGCAATGACATTGATAAGATTTCCCGAGTGTTCCTGATAAGAGGAAAAATTACGATGTTTGGATACGAGCTTAATTTTGTTTAAAATTTGTCAACAGCTGTGGGATTGTGGATTTTTTGGGAATTGAAACATTTTTTCGATTCAACATCATGAAAGGAAAGGAGTAGGCACGCTAAACAACTGCGTAGTACTTCTTTTCAAAGTGGTAGGATAACAATGCAAGATGCAGGCCTTTACAATTTGTGTGTTAGAATTGCATAACAGCGTTCCTGTTCCTGCGTGTTTCAGGTTTTAATCTCGTTATTGTTTGGCGGTAGCCCTGCCCTGTAGATACCTATGCGTTGTGCATGGAAAAGTACCTTGGTCCTTGTAACCAAAGTTACCAAAGAACACAGATTTTTTTTAAATTTCGGCTTATTTCGATCTATTTCTTTTAATATGAAAACATCAAAATTGCTCAAAAAGACAGAAAAGTACCGCTCTAATCTGAGTTTGAATTGGGGTAGGTACCTGGGAGATATTAAAATGCCTAATTCAACAGGTTGGAGATTAACCTACCTCAACATCAACTCAATTCGCGAACATGTGATTTGTATATCGTGTTTTGAAGTGCATTCATTTGCAGTTTTGGTTTTCACGGAATAAGGAGAGAACTAGGGAGATCATGATGAAGTTTTGTTGGGTAGCTAAAGCAGGTGACACACTTACTTATCATCATTGGCCAGTTATCATTAAATTAAGAAATCTCGCATTGTTGGAATAGGGTTCTGGGTATTCCCGGATGTAAGATATGTGAAATGTCCCTGTTTCTGGATTTGGGAAAATTATGAATTATTGTTGGGATGGGTACCTCTAAAAAAAATTTAGACCCAAAACTCCGCCCCCGCCGTTAAATCAAATCAAATATTTTTATCGTACCTGCAGCGTGCGCCTTTTGGTCTCGTACTCGTACAATGACACAATGATTACTTTAAATACTAAAGTGTGGGTTTTAGCACCCTTAAGTTAAGATAAGTACATCCTGAGGATTAAGTTTCAAAAAATTCCAGCTCTGTGTAAAAAGCATTGATCTCTGATTATCCTTTTAGCCTTGTTTTGAAAGTTTTAATAGAATTTTGATTTTCAATTTCTAAGGGCTGGGTGTTGAAGATTTTTACTACCATACCAATTACCATGGTATCAATATTAGTTCGTAGGGTTATGGTTTTGAAGTAATTCATCTTGAGACTGTTGTGGGGCTTTTGCCAACATTTTTTTCAAAAAATTTTTTCGTAGTGGTTGGGGGTATAATTGACAAGAGAAAACTTTGAACCGCCATTGTTCCGGACTGAAGAGGGCTACACAAAAGAATTTTTTCGCCAAAATACGTAAGTAGGTGCCTATTTTGACAAGTACTTTCTCCCATCATACAAGTTGAATAAAAAAATTGCCTGCGTCGTGCTTTTTTTTCAAAAAAATTTCTTAAAATACCCATTTTTGCGTTTGTTTTGGAGAAAATATGCAAAATGCATAAAGATTGATTTTTTAGCGCGAAAAATACGGTTTTTCGCAAGTACTGTTTAAGGGAAGTAGGGTGGGGACGGATTTTTGGGTCTAAAATTTTTTTAGAGGTACCCAACAATAATCCACTATAATTTCCCAAATCCAAGAATAAGGATATTTCACCTATATCGTGTGTATTACCTTCGAATACCTTTTAAATCAATGTTGATGGCTAAAAGTTATTTATCCCTCTTCTGGGCGCAAAAATGGTCAAACATGGTCGAAAGTTCTGCAAAGGTATTTCCGGCGCACCCTGGTCGAAAGTACCGAATACATACTACGTCTACGTACAATGTGAATCGGGATTTGATTCCGACGCACCACGATTGAAAGTACCGAAACACTGTAAAATCAATGAATTTAAGTTGGATTTGACAAATTAAGCTTGGATTGGGCTGTAGTTAGCATTTAGGCATTATCAGCTTGTATGGGCCAAAAAAATTGATTTCAGTGCTTTCAACCGTGGTGCGCCGAAAATACGTAGCATGCGACTAGAGTCCCTCAAATGAAGTCTGCAAAGGCATTACTATAAAACTTTTGATTGAATTCCTCATTGAATAAGATTACTTTGAACTACATTCCTTGATGCATTAAAATTTATTTGTAGGTACATACCTATGTACAGTAAAAACAATTGATGATATCTCTACAAAAAGAGTACCAAGTACATATTATGCTAAACAAATACCTACAATACTTACTTTATTATGCGTCTCCTATTGATGGAGCAATTACTTATTTTCTAGCCAAATTTATTTCGTCCACGACTCGATAAAGTGCCTTTATTGAATTTAATTTAATTTCCGCTTATGAATTTGTCAAGTAAGTTGATCATTTTCGTGTGTGCATATGGTACTGTATACGCGGGTACGAATACCTTTATTGCGTTATCTAAAGGAAACGTGAATTACATGGAACATTTATGATATAATTACGTATAACTCGAGTGGATTATCATTGTTCACGCGAATATTCATATACCCATCTTGAAATATTAAAAAAATTACTTACCTATTTGGCTATTTGATGCAAGTATAATAATTACTACATATAATGTCAAAAACCAGCTCGGTAGGTCAATGAACACGTTTTTTTAATTTTTTGGGAACCACCACCACCGCACCCCCTCCCAACAGGTCATAGATCGTTCATTTAGAGTCAAAGTATTTTCTGAGACGGATTTTAAAATCCTTAAAACCGAAGAACGATCGAAATTTTTGAAAAAGTTTACAATTTACAAACATAGAGGAATGAAAATTTTATTATCAAAGCTTATGGCTTAAAATGTTTTGTTCATAAAGTTGAATATCGTCGCAACAGAGCAACGTACATATTTTTGAGAAGCAGAGACTGCGAAGTTTTTAAAAATGTGTAAGTATAGGTATTTGATCATTCAAAATTTAATTGTAAAATGGGGCGATAAAAACATTGAAATTTTTAGAAATCTCATACTTGAATGTCGTTTTTGAAGATAATCAAGTTTTTTTGTTTTTTGAAGAATGATACATATATTATTTCCGGATGTGTAGGTACGAGAATAGATTTATTGTTACAATTGGATTGAGATTAGTTGGAAATCCTACTAAAATTTCTTATTGCATTGGAGAATAATTTCTAAATCGTTGTTTTTGACCTATTTAAGAGAACGCGTGATGGCGATTATTTGCAACTGCAAAATTAACGCCATGGTTTTATATAGGTAGGTATGAAATGTACTAATAGAAATAGTGTGATATCGGTTATATAAAATCATGTGTATGTATTACGTAAAATTAGTAGTGTAAGGATGTAGGAAGAATATATATTACCATTAAAATAGGCTATATGGAATCTGGCCAACGATAATTATATCAAAACATTATGGAAATAATGTAGCTTATAGACGGAAGCACATACATCGATGGACTATTTGTAGCGTAACTTTATACGTACCTACGTATGTATTTGTATAGCGACAAATACTTATTTGAATTTTGTATCATATGCACATCAGATCAGATCGTATCGTGTAGTTCATCTTCCGTAACATGACTTTGATTGCTAATTTTTTTTGTTGAAAATTCCCATTCCGGACTCCCGTTTTACACCTTGTTGTCAACATGTTGCATGTAGTATTTATTTACCATAATTTGTAATATAACAATGGGTCAGCAAGTCAGTGATGCGTCGAAAATATCCGATTTTTTCATGTGTACTAATTGTCGTAATATGTTTCTTTCTACGATGAATGAATATAGGTAACGGTGATATCAGATATGATACTGCGTACGTTTTCTTTGTCGAACTTTATTAAATCAGTGGGAAAAATGTATGCGTCAGGTTAGTAAATTAGTGATAAAAAGAATTAATTGTCACCAGATGCTGCAGGTCATCATTTTTGAAGAAGAGAGGCAGACGAACGGACGATTCTGTTTTACCCTGAATTTTCTGGAACGAGAGGAATGTTTAAATTGAGATACTCAATAGTAGATTGTAATCGAATTTTCAGCTGTTCTAATGTAATCATTAGTTACTTGTCCCTAGGAGAAAAATTTGAAAATCACGGAGATTATTGAAATTTTGCTGAAAGCTCCGAATTGGTGGTGTTTGATTTTTGAAGGTCAATTGTGCATATAGGCCATAGGGAACAATGTTTCTCTTTCACAAGAAAGAAAGACGACCAGCCGATCCTGTTGTTTTATATAAAAATTTGTTAAAAATCGTACCCGTGCTTATTGATTATACTTAATAACCCGATTGGAATGATGAATTTTCGGAAATTAATGCTCAGATTAAGCACATTGAACTGAAGATTCGGATGTCATTTGAAATGAGAGGGTGGAAAATCGGAGCGATCATCCTTCTAAATTATTCCTAAATTCTACGATCAATTTATCTTTACCTATTCGGTTCATTCCTTTATCACGAGAAAAAATTAAGCGGAATCAATAATGTCAACCTTTTAGCCGAATAATTAAAATATTGGAAATTATCACCAGATTTTTTTTCAATGTTTATTAAAGATTTACCACCTCGTTGCAACAATGTAAATTCATCAAGTTACTAACCTAGTCCTCGAGTACACAGTTGTGTCAGCATCAGCCATCAACGTTAATTCTTATCGCAGTTTGTTCAGGTGTATGTAGTTGTACGGTACGAGTTGAAGTCCCCGCACGATATGTGGTTTTTACACGCGTTGATCAAGTGTTATACTTTCAATTTCGATATCAACAAATCGAAATTTAATAATTTTTGCCTTATCTGTGATTTTTAATGGCCGAAATTGGAGCTTCTTGCGTTGATAAAAGCGTAGGTAGTGGATCTAGGTATACTCGGGCTTGCATATTTCTCGCTTATTTACCCGAAATTGCAAAAATTTTGTACCTTACCGCGGTTCGAGAACGATGAATTTCAAGAGTTGAATTTTTTTCTGCATAAGTACAAGTAGATACCTATAAGGTGTCAGCAACTAAATATTCAGTAATGTTGATCGGATACCCACTTGAATTTTTTCTCATTTTTCTGGTTATTCGACCTAAGTTGTTGAGGTCACAAATAGAAGCGAAACGTTGGTAAGTTTTCAGGGAACCAGATACAGTAACGAGATTTAGGAAACGTGATTTTATTCGTAAGTAGTAAACGTTTGTACTTCGTGCGTTTGTTTATATACGCCCCTAACGTACTTCGATAATTAACTGTGATGCGTTTCTGAAATATATTATGATTATGACCGATCTAATTGACCCGAATGACAAAACAAATGTTTATAAATTTTTAGCGCTTTTTGGTGATTGAAATTTATTTATATTATCGGTTTTTGGTAGTAAATACTACTATAAATGCCGTGGACGGGAGATTTTATAGGTGAGTAACTGAGTAGGTACCTATCATTTTTCCACTCAGTTGACTTTTTCGATACGAGGTGGCAAGGTGTATACTTTTTGATATACGCGGATGTATTGAATTTCAAGTACACGTGTATGTAGTGAGTAGGTGTTGTAAACATGTCGCCCGAATTGAGTATGTCAGTATTCCTATTCAGGTAATTTAAAACGGCTATACATTTATAACAGTTTCGTTCTTGATTAGTATGTTTTGGCAGCGTGTGAAATATTACGTAGGTCGGATGTAAAAAGAGCTATGACCGAATAAATGAGACGATAATTGATTGTACGACTTGTACGAGTAAAGTGGTCCGTCTCTGTGGTCATTGTTGAATAAACGAGAATGTTTGCGAATAAAAAGTTCATTTTCAAATTATAATTGATTTATCTTACGAGCGATTGGTAACACTGGCTTGATATATGTAAAATAATGCAGTAGTGTTGATTTGTTTTGACATTCAAATACGCAAGTGTGAGCTGATAAGTGAACAAAAAACTAAAATTGAAAATTCGTTGCATTTTTTCACTAAAATATATTATTTTACGACTAGATTTACCTACGTACCTAATAAATTTGCTATGCATAGCTTTATAAGTTGCCGTGAGTGTAAATGTATCGAAGTGCTTAGCTGCTTACTTAAGTGTAGTGTGGTTGAAAAAATCTGGTAGGTACCTAGTTTATTTCAAGAAGTGAATGGACCGAAGTCTGCCCACATCGAAACAAATTTACCTACTAATTAAAAAGTTGACCGATAGGTATATGTACTTATGTACCTAACTTAAACAAAATGACAGACTGAACTCGCAGATGAATTTTGTATTTTTGTTTACTATTTTTACTATTTGAAGAGTGATATTCCAAAACTCGCTTTGTCCATTTTCACAACTTTTCAGGAAAGAGGAAAAACCGTTTTCCTTTAAACGGGTAAATTGGCTTTTTAGGTGAATTTAGCACTTTATTTGGGTGGATTTATGATGTAGGAGTGTAGGTATACACTTCATCCACTAAATACTGCTGAAAAAAATTTCAATAAAAATAGACAAAGTGCGTTTTGGAACATTATTTTTTTTTAAATTTTTAGTGAATTGGCTATTTAGGTGAGTTTAACACCTCATTTTGGTAAGTTGATGATGTAGGAATGTGAGTTAATACTTCATCTACCACGTACTGCTGAAAACCCAACTTCGATAAAAATGGACAAAGCGAGTTTTGGAATATCACTCTTCATTTCTTTTTATATTCATCTTCATTTTACAAAATCTGATCAAGTGGTAGAATATGTATGTACTTCTTTTTTTCCATAATGGAAGAAAGTTCTATGATACCTACTAGGACATCTTCCGCTTCAAAACAAAAATGTTTTTATCATTATATAGTTAGTTACTACCGCTGCGTAGCTTGAAATTTCGCTAAACTTTGTGTCATATTTCGGTTCGATTTCCTGACTTGATAAAAAAATCCTCTCTCTGCGGGGCAAATCATCGTTTGCGCTTCTAATTGTTATCAACGGAAGCGCAAACGATGTATTTTTTTCAATCGTTTGCGCTTTTTACTAAAATTTCGTCAGAGTAGCAGTGGTTTCCAAAACAGCATTTAAATATTAATTTTTTGAGAATTATTTTTTGAAAGTTTCAGCATTTCTTCGTAGTCGGTGCTTTTTGAAGGAAAAAATGATAATAAGTATGTATAGTTAAGTTCATAAAAACAGTTCTGTATTTTACTTATTATCAATTAAAAAAGCGCAACAACACAACGAGTAAAAATAACCAATTAAAAACGCGAGAAGATAAAAAAAGCGAATTAAAATTCGATATAAAAAACACGAATCTTCAATAAACGTACAACAAATAGAAAATTAGTTAAAAAGGAACATGAAAATAAGTACCTATGCACTAGAGTGGAGCGGAAAAAATGTATAGTCTTCAATTTCGCTGAAATTGAAGTATGTTGGAGATTTTGAGTTGAAATGACCCCAAAAAAATTTTCAGCCCCCACGTGCCCCTGCGGTGGAACAGTGGCCCTCCAAAGTAGGACCATTTTGGAAAAAAACGTTGTTTTTTGAATTTAAAAGTATCAATAACCAACGTTTATCGATAACACTTTATTTAATGAAGTCAACAGCATGTAGGTAGTTAGGAATGTATCCTACCAATGTAAGACGCATATATGTATATGTACAATGTACCTGTATACTTTCATACCCATTACATATGTGCTGAGTACAACTTACATCAATCATTTACCCATTCTAGTTATTTATAAGGGAAGAGAAATGTGAGTAGGTACCTATTTATGGGACTCTGTTGAAGTGAAGGAATGCTTCTGTATGTGTATTGTGTACTAACACCTTCCAGTAGGTGCCTAGATTTTACTAACAAGTTTGGGAACCCCTGCTTTTCAAAAGCGCAAACGATGTATAAAAGCGCAAATGATTAAAAGCGCAAACGATTTACAAAAAGCGCAAACAGTTAACAGCCCTTTGCGGCCTAGATTTTTTTTTTTTTCATTTTTTGGTCAAGGTATTTCTTTCATCGAGTTTTCATTTTTTTCCCCCATGCAACTTTGGGAAATGCCAGAACACCTTTTTCTCCGGCGTTATTACGATTTTTTTTTTACTTACTTATTATTCTTTTAAAAATGTTTTTAAAAAATGCTTTATTCGTATTATTGTTGAATTATTTTTGAAAAAAATTTCCCAATTATATTCAATTTATTTGTTGAGCTTTTTCAAAACTTCCATTTTCCAGAATGATTTTTCATTGAAAGCTCAATTTTTTTGTGATTTGGTTAATTGGGCCAGGGTACCCTATTACACCCTTCAAAGCAATTTGTTTTCCCAACACGGAAACCTAGAGAATCTCCAAAGGGTTAAACAGAAATTTTCAATCTATTTTTTGATGAATTTTAGACATTTGAAAAATTTAAAAACGTTTTTCTTGCGGCAAAATAATTACTTAGTTACCTACTGTTTAAAATTTTTCAACTCGAAAACAGCTACTTGTGAACTATATCCTGAACCTGAAGCCTTCAAACGAGTTTTCACATTCTCTACCGGAATTTTTAAGTTTGAGAATTGTTCTGGAAGAACTTGAATGTACCTTTATCCTTTTGGTCATTTTGAACTGTTACTGCGAAATTCTTGGCGTGTCAGCTTCAAGAAATTTGATTTTCAGAATAATGAAGAATCTATGTATAAAGAAGTCGGTACCTACTGCCTACATCTCTTTTCTGAACTTTTATTAACAAAGTACCTATCTAATCCTGGAATATTGCAACGCGTAGGTCCGTTTTGGCTTTTGGGTAACTCTCGTTTTGAAGATTTCTGTCTGTAAATTTAGTTATGGAGATGTGTGCGAAAGGTAATCCTAGTTTTCATCAATTATTAAAACTTGAAAAGCTAGTCGTTTTTGCTGATAATGATATTTTTTCGATATTCGAAAAAGAATAAAAATTTGGTACATGTCAAGTACGTAATCGAATAAAAATAATCTTGAATTCTTTCGTTAAGCCGAATGATTATTAATAAACATTTCACACGTATGGGAATGTATTTAAAATAAACAAAATTTTTCTATTGTAGGTTAATATTCAGATTCTCGTCCATTCTTGATTAAAGAACGTATAGTAAAAACGAAACTAGTTTAAAAATAAAAACACGTAGGAAGGCAGAGTATCTTATAAATTAATCGAAGGTGAACAAAAAAAAAGAATAAAAATAAAAACAATTTCTATTCACAAACAGTGAAACCGGTTCGCGTATGATTTTAAAATGAACTAATATTCCTACCTATGCACATTTTATCTCTTCTGACAATGCGACAACATCTACATATTTGAACTTTACCTAATCAATATAGATAGATAGTAATGCCGAATGATAAGGTATTCATTAAAAAAAAGAATGAACTTTTGTAAAAAAAAATTGAAAAAGTAACCTATGGAAAATCGATCAATCATTTATGAAGAAAAACAATAAAAATAAAACAGAGAGAGATGCGAGAAAGTGATTTCAATTTTCGTTCAATCTTTCAAGAATTGCCTTTTAAATACGAACGATTAAACGGTGCTCCAATGTACCTACCTAAGTACCTACGTAGTACGCTTTTGGTAGATAAATACGATTGTACGTAGGATTTTTTTCTTCATTACTACAACCATAAATAAACACATTCTTTTATTAACGGTATTTTGAACGAGAAAATCAATAATGGTTTCATTGATGTTCAACAATATAAAGATGTTTCTGTAGGTACCTATCTGATTTTACATCTTTACTGAACGAAATTCTCACTATCAACGGCCGTAGTCGTGGAAATGGAGAATCGCCTGAAATGTATCATCTCATTAAATGAGACATGTCGGTCTGGAAACTTGTCAACGTTTTGGCATAAACAAGACTTTTACTCGTATAATACTTATACTTACTTCGCGGTTTAAAATTCCAGCTTTTTCATTTTAATCACCGTATTTATTTTAAGCTGGCGCACTGCGTTTGTGGTCAGTGACAGAAGTATAGCTGCAAATAAGCCAAAAAGTTGTTGTTTGTTGCACGCTTACTGAAAGAAAAAAAAAGTCGGCGAAATTTATGAGATGTCGAGTGGATTTTTTTTGTTTTGTTAGGTTACATGTTGCAAAATACCGTACATACATACATATGTATGCATGAGTAGCCGTAGCCTATCCACAGTGATTGTTACAATATAATGTAATTTGGATTCTACATAGTAATATATGAGTAAGTGTATAGATGCCTATTTAAAGTAGAGGAGAGAAGATGTGGCTTGAGTATACCTATTCTATAATTACTGTCGATTCAAATTATTTTGAAAATTGAGTCATTACTGGGGTAAAACGATTGCCGATTGGCAATAATTATAATTTTATTGGACGAACTAGCGAAGAGAATAAATTTTACGTTGCCTGGATTTTTAAACGTTCACAAGGGTAGATAGGTACTTACCTAATTGTTTTGTATGATTAACAAATAAATGTTTGGATAAGTGTGAGTAAAAGAAGCAGTTTACAATTCGCTTTAAATTATTCTCGTTTTCGATTACTTACCCATTGCTCAATTGTAAAACACGTAATTTTTGATAATTTGAGCTTTCTTTTACTAAATGTCAGGTTGTACCCAATCAGAAAGTGTAATATCCGGGTTTTTATTAATTATACATAAAATAACGCTGCGCCATCTTTTTGGCGATCTGCAGCAAGCACGTAACGGAAATTTTCCTTTTATCTTTAATTTAGGTATATGTACCTCTACTTACCTACCTACCTATACCTAATTAATTTATCTCCCGTTGATAATTATGATTCAGAAAGTTCATTCAGAAATTTTAAATAATTTAATTTTGAGCAATTCTATTTCAGAATTGAACAAATTTTTTGCAAATTTCATCGAAACGTTCATCTATTTCAATCAGCATCAGCACTTTCATTGTAGGTACTTATTTGTACTACATATACCTAATCAGATGTTGACATTTCTTGTGAAAAAATGTTAAAAGATGACAGATGTGATGTGACCTTAGCACCTTACTCAGACCTGTACCAGTGCACCCTGTCAAGTGTACTTTTTAATTGTTTTATTTACGAAATTTGTTGTTAAGAAATGGCGCTTTGAGAGCCGAAATCGGTCCGAAGCAAATGTCATTTTGACCTCCTTTATGAAAAATCAGTTGATGAAAAAATTATCAACGATCAAGTTATTGTTGATCAAAAAAGGACTTGAACTTGAAGATTTGAATTCAATTCTCAACTTCTAATAATTCATTATTCATCATGAGGTCCTTCATTTTTTGAACCCTCGAGGAAATCAGGGCCCGTGGGCAATAAATTACCCCCTTTATTTCCCCTTTTTAGATGGTCCTGGTGGGAAAATGAAATTAATTTCAAAAGAATTGATTTCATTCATTAATTGTTCACGTTACTTACCTACTCGTACATTTTTCACTTACGTCTGCATGGCTATATCTATCACATTATGAAAATAATTTCACGAACGTTTACTTTATTGCATAGGTATGTTCACATTCTTTATTATTTTCCTATTGTTTAATCAAATTACGATATTTCAATGAAAAACTATTCGAATGAAGTAAAAAAGAATGAAATTTAAATGACCCTCATAGGAATATGTATACGAGTACTTCCATTTGCAGAATTAGTGCAACAGGCTACAGGGTTGATTAATGACGGGAGATTTTACAAGGAAAAATTGAATTTCTGAAACCAAGATGACATATGCCATCTTGGTTGACCCCAAATTAATCACTTTTCCCCCTGGCCGTGATTAAACTTTCGAGTCGCGTATTTACAATTGGGATTTTCAACTTTATGCGGATTGCATAGCTTCAGGTGGTTCGGATTTGCCTGCCAGCGAGATTACTGCAGCAAATTGGAAATAAAGCAGAATTTGGCAGATTTAAAACCTTCAATTCGCTGTATACATATGATAGATAAATTTTAACGCGTGAAATAAATTGAATGAAGGTTTCAAATCTGTCTAATTCTGTTCTATTTCAAATTTGCTCTTATCTCGCTGGCAGGCAAATCCGTACCGCCTGAAGCTATGCAATCTGCGTAAAGTTGAAAACCTCAATTGACAAGTCAATGACGCCTTTGGAACAATTTACGCTTTCATTAAAAAGTGAACGTGCGAATAAAAAAGGTATCGGTCATGTCGGATGTTATCATAATTGACTAAAAATCTATTATGAGCAGAATCCATACCAATACGGATAATTCAGTATTACCTACTCTTACGCTGAAGAATGTTCTAGTAAAGAAAGCATGCGAGTTTTGAATTATTTTTATTATACTTACTTGATCAGTGAAAATGGTGAAGAATTTACGGATATTACGACAAATTATGCGGTAATGCTTATCGAGTTGATAGTTAATACGATAAATTGTCCGATTCAAGTTCATTGATAAATATGTTTATGCACATACATATAATATCTAGGTTTAGGTACTGAAAAATGATAACATGAGGTCATGAGGATGAAATCTTGGTTTTAAAAAAGTTGACAGCTGGTTTAAGTTTATGTTAGTGGTTAATGATAGAACAAGTAAATTGAAAGAAGCTGGGAAATAGTGTATTTAGTTAAACCTCAATCAATAAAACTTAAAATGAGGAAGATTTAGGGATGACAATTTGCAACTCTCCTCCGTTCTTCATCAGGAAATCCACTTTTGCTCCCTAGTTGAATAAACTACTATTTTGACCCGGGAAAGGGGTCAAATAGGGTTGAATAGTCGAAACCTTGAAACCTACAAAAGGCACTTCAGGTACATCTTCCCATTGTATTGCAACAATTTGGATCCTCTAGATCAATTTGGAGAGACTGCAGACTATTTGGCTGAAAATATGCGAGGCTTTTATGAATTATCAAACAACTGACAAGAAATTTAAAATACGTACATCGAATATTGACTATTGAGGGCCATATCGCAGAACATTACTTATGCTTAGTTTCGGACTTACATGGCTGCTTAAGCAAATGTTTGTATCATATGTAGATGGATTTTTACCAACTTGCAAATTATTTTGTAAACAAAAAACTTGAGAGGTCATGGAAATGTCTTGTCAATCACTTTTCGAATTAAATTTGTATCGTGTTATTTTCTATACATTCATGTACATACATATATATGAAATACCATTTGCTGCGAATGTAGACTTTGTATTTTTAAAATGTGTATTTTTCATTTGCCGATGTTCTTAATTAATTTGAGTTTTGATCGCTCAATTGATTCGACTTTCATTCGCTCAAATTCCAGTGAAACGCGATTATTTGAAAGTATGGGTTTTGCATAATATATATAAGTAGCTGCTTTTTTATTGTAGGAGACATGTGACAAAGCAAGCAATTGTTTCATTTTTCTACTTCAGATATGCATAGGTATATGTACCTACTTATATAGGCTCGAAGAAGGAGATGGGTAGATAGGTAGTAGGCTAGGTACCTGAATCAAAATTGAATAAATGTAAAAAATCACACCCGAAAGCCATCCTTCTATTTTACGAGTACGATACGCGTTTTTGCTCAACTTATGTAAGTAACGGCCGGAGAGGAATTTATAATGATGCGCCATCAGAATTCCAAGTATTTCTATTTTCTTTTGCAAAAATAATCGCAAGTTTGAAAACAACTTTTGAACAAAGCGAATGAAGCGAAACTTAACCAAAGAAGCAAACATGTTATCGTTGTAGTATTATTCTTAGCAATTATTTTAGTAGCTTTCTTTCATTTTTTCGCCTGTTTAAATCTCATTCTCTTACTTTCCGTGATTTTTCTGTTTACAAAATGTTTTGTCAAGTTTTTGAATTTCGTAATCACGAGTAAGACAGAAAGGAGGAAAAGAAATGTAAAGTCGCAGTAGGCAATTTTGGCACTCGCTAAAATTTATCAAAGGAGGAGCTCGATGTGAAAGAATTTAAAAAGAAAATCATACCTAGGTGGAGAGGAGGAGGAAAAAGAGAAAATTTTGTAACGCTCAGACTCAATGACAGAATTGAAAAAGTTAGTAGTCGTATAAATGATACTCGAGATGGTTTTGTTTTGTAGGATTTAGTTACAATGTATAAGTAGGTACCTTTAAAATAGAATTCAACTTGATATATAATTCGACCTTTTTATCTCTATTCAATTCGAATTCTGAGTAAAATATTTTCTTCGTCGTCTGGAGGTGGTAATAGTGGGTAAGCTATAACAGCCTTTTGTTGTAATTTCTTTTTTATTAGCTACAAGTAACATTTATTCTTCATTTGAAATACTTATAGCTAGGCGTGTACGACTATTTACCTGTTTGCTCATTATTTATTTTAATCAAGATTTCGTCTGTCTTCAACATGATAGGTAAATACATTGTTTTCAAAATAAGTCACAATCATTATTAGAAATTCCTTTCTAATAGATTATTTATATTACAATAATTTTGTTAGTATTCCGAATCTTGATGAAGAGAAGCTTGACTTCCGTTGAATTTGAAATTAATTAAGTACCATCTACCAAATGAAAAATTGAGATTGTTTCGAGATTTTCTTGGATGGGTATGGGGAGTCCAATCAATAAGCTTATTCATGTTGAAAAAATCAAAGTTTAGTGATGAAAAATGCAATTTAGAAAGAATAAGTGCCTACTGCCTACTTGAAAATTTTTGTAAGTATCTACAGTAGAATGATTAAGTATGATTTTTTTGCGATTTTTGGTAGTTACCTACGTTTTTTTTTCAGATTGATTACCAACAGTAACAGGTTCTTATTTCTATTTTCTACCTCGCGAATGACGATCAGTCGATCATGCTTCACGTCAAAATTTCAGTTAGACGAAATTATTACCGAGCTCGATGAGCTTATTTTTCAAGATTCGTTGCCTTTCGCCTTTGCAAAGGCTACTCGCTGTAGTTGCTATTGTGTAGATTAAAAGATCGTTTAGGAATTTTTGTTGACATATTTGTAAGTGTTACATATCGTCTTACTATCGTATAATATAAAGTGAAAAAACTCATAAATGGCTGGTCCACTTATGAGAGATGAATGCTCTCGAATCATCAACGTGCGAAAATTACCTACTCGTACGCGTACTTTCATCAGCATAAATGGACTATTCTCAAGATGTTAATTATGGGAAAATGAACACTTTTCAATCTTGCTCGTTTGTACAAGAGTATCATGATCTGCATTTTACTTTAGAAAATTCAGATGGTGTAAAAACTCAGATATGCACATTTCGTCACTGCTGCTGTCGTCATTTTTTGATTTATGTTGACTTTGACTATCGAGATTACCATTTACCCACAATATGGATCAATTACATAATGCATATAATAAGTAGAAACATTTACAAAATCACGTTTAAAAATTCGAAATTTTTCTTCAAATATTAAGTAGGTTCTTTATTTACGTTGTAGAGTTTGAAGTTTTGCAGAAATTTGGACATTTTGAGAAGACACGTTCTCTACTTAAAACTGAAGAGACTATTTGATATTATTAGTAATTTTAACCTATGCTCTTCTTAACATTTTTGAGCAACTTTTTTTGGGCATTTTGTACGTACGTGTTTATTGGAGCATTGGATCCATTCCCAAAGCTCTACATATTGTCGTGCTGTCTTCTGGTACGCGTTGTAGGGAGAAGAGGAGCTTGAAGCCTATGTAGGTACTTGAAGAATGAAAATGTGTGACGAGTGAATAATAATGACATAATGTACCTGCTTTATTTTCACTTTCAAGTATTTTTTAAATTTTACCATCAACATTTATGGTTATTCTACCAAGATTAAAGTTATGGTTTATTTCAGCTCAGTAAGATAGGTAGATAGGTAGGTAGGTAGGTACTGTTACATACGAGTACATTAATTTTGGCAATCTCGCAAATTTTACTATGGTACCGTAAATTATGAGTTTATTTTTCACTAAAAACCGTAGGTAGGTATTATTATTTTATTGATTGAATCTAATTTGTCGTCCTTTACTAAAATTGAACTTTCGGAAAGTTCTCCTTCAAATGTAGAAGTACCTACTAAATCCAGAAAAATTGACTTCACTCATCAGAAATAATGTTTTTTTAAATTCCGATTAAATTTCTGAAATGTACTACACATGTAAAATTTTGTTTGATGCTTAGCATCGAAAATGAGTCGTTTGGGAATTTTTGATTTCTGCCCCTTCTTGACATGTTTTGTTTCTTCGCTACACGTAGGTACGTCTTCCCATTGGAAAATCGTCTTCAGAGTTCCTTTTTTCCTAAAATTTAATTTAGATAGGTACCTAATGATTTTGAAAAACGTTCATTTCTTTATTTAAATTTTTGATTTAAAAAAAAATGATTTTGCAAGATGAAAAAAATTTATGTTCTGACATCCTGACAAACAATTGAAACATTCGTCAACTCTGATTGAGCTGAAAGACTTGTTCAGCTTGCACCTCTGTACCTTTCGAGCTGTCAAAGTTGATTTTTTTCAATTTTTTGGCGTATTTTTGAAAATGACGGAAATAATATAGTGCATTGGAGGTGATCAGTGTATATTAATTTAAAGTCGACCTCCTGAATCGATTTCAATTTTTTTTTTTTTTTTTGAGTGAATCTGGAACTTTTAGCTAAAGTTTACTCCAGCTTATTAAATTTCTTCCCGAAGAAGTTGTGACCTACTACTTCGAGAGCTTGAATTCCCGCAAATTTTAAGCGATGCATGGGTTGGAAAAAGTATCTCTGACGAGTTGAAAATCCCATTTTAAAACTTCCGGGCTCAACTTTTTACACAGAAAGTCCCAAAAAAAACTTCCTGTATAACCCCCAAAATTGGCCCTCCGATAAGTCGTTTTTGGAGATTTTTCTGAGGCAATCGGAAGTCTCCAGAAAAAGTTGGAATTTCTCCAGCATACCTACCTATCTATGAAAATTTCGATCCACACCACTGCTCACAAAAGGGTCACTTTTGGGAAACTTGCTGGAGTATAAACTCGTATTATGGTATACTTACGTTAGGTATACGTTGTCGTATGTTTACGATATTCGTTTCACCTATGTTTATGGCGATATGGCACGTGGAAATGATATCGAGCCAAAATGCTTTTCAACGAAAATTCGTAAATAGGTAAGTTTGATTTCGGAACTTCATGACTTGACAAAATATGTGCCAAGTGCTAATAAATCACGATGTAAAATCCGCGCATCTTATCAAATCATCTTACCTGCGTGTGTTGGGTACTTACTAATTTAACTACTCGTATGAATGATTGAGTATCGTTGATTCGGAAATTATTTCTAGTGAAAAAGGCACTAAGATTTTTTAGCCGCTGCTTATTGGAAACTCTTCTACGCTTATTAAGATGTGCTCGCCTGCCTGAGCTGCGTACTGTTTCGACGAATTGGTCGTCGTTCTCGCACTCGGCACGCGAAGGCGAAAACGGTGCGAGAACGATGGTGATGCCAATCGACGACGACGGTGGTACGCAGCTCAGGCTCAGGCTCAACGTCAGTTCGCTATTGATTAATCGCGTTTTCTCTCGACAGGTTTATCGCAACTGATCGACGATGGCGCTGAAACAATGGATGAAGAAATTCCAGCCACTATCGCTATACATTGTCTTGACACTGACCATGTTTTACTTTCTTCTGCAACTGGTAGTCAGTTATATTACGCATGCTTTGACCTTGACCATTGACTCGTATTTGGTGCTGTGTAATTTAATAGCGTTATTTGGATGCATCATTACTGTTAAGGTAAGACTTACATATTTCACATTTCATTTCAACTTTTCAATTAACCGTAGAATATAGTGTAGCTAGGATTATATGGTCATTCAAATATTTTTGGCGATGGTATTTGAATGATAAGCTGAGATTCTTGTCTCAGTTCGGGCTGATGAACTGAATAAAAGTGAAATTCAAACAAATACTTGGGCCCGTAATTTCTCTCGATTAACTTTATGCAAACGGATTTTTGGAGTGATGATCAGACAGTTATATCAGGTTACTTGTGTGTGTAAATGTATTACGCTCGAGTCCTACACATGTACCTATGTACTATTTAGGAAGCTAGACTCTCTTTTGTGGGTAACATATACCTATACTATACGATATTACGATGAAAAGGAAATATAAATTTTTTCATTCTCATTCTCACGACCTTGATGATAATTCCCGCGACTTATTCGCGAAATGTACCCTATATACTATGTACAATTAATGATCGTTCCAAAGTCTACTAACACAATTTTTCATTGAAACGAAGTCAAAATACCAAGTCAGTCCGAAGCGATGCAATTTTCGCACATTTTTACGTCTTGTAGGTAGCTAGGTGTAGGTACTAGGTACTCACTACTCATTATGCACTCGAAGCATGACTAAGCAGATGTCTTAACCGAATTACAAGCTTGCGTCTGTGATATTTCAACCGAAGATGAAAGGTATCTTGATTTCAGGCTTCATCTGTCGCGGTTTTTTTTCTCTCCAATTATCGCGAATTTATGCGACTACGAAATCAGTTCAAGTGGAAATTTTCACACTAAGGTGTGAGAAGGTGAGGATTTTTTGATTTTCGACGTTTCGTTAGTAAAATGGTCTTTGCTTTACCATACCAACGAAAGATTTTTTATATCAATTTTTTTCTTTGAGCGTTTCACGCGTTGAAATTGAATTTCGATTCGCTAGGTAAACATCTTGAGTGAAGCAAAGACTAGTAGGCTATCTTTGAAAAAAAATTGCTCGAATATTTATTTCTACCCTTTTCGTGTTCGAAAGAAAGGAATGAATTGATTTGATGGAATTTCTACTTGAGTTTTTAGCTCTGTAAGTCTGTAAATACCTATGTGATGAGCACGTAAATATAGTTTGGGAAAAAATACGAATTTCAGCAGAACATTATAAAAATACAAGTGTTGCCAAAATTCATAGCGTTTTTAGGGGAAGAGAGTGAATTACCTAGTGTATAAATGTATAATCGCTTTTCCGACGAATAAAATAGTTTCTTCTCATTTCTTGCATAACGAATTTTCGAAAGTTTTCGTATACTTGCTTCGCTCAGATCAAATAACGTTTTTCCGCAAATTTTGTAAATTTCAAGGATAGAAACATCAATCGAATTAGGTACTTACATAGAAAAAAGAACGTTTTTTTGTTTCTTGAATTATGAATTTCCATTCCAATGATTTTGCCCTCGCTTTGCTCGGCTTAATTTTCTTTCCTTTTCTGAACTTGAAATTTCTGAAAAGTTCTTATTCAAATTAGTGGAGTGTTGAATCCAGAAAAATCGATTTTACAATCAGAAATAATGTTCTTGTTACCCTTTGGATTGGAAAATTTTGAGATGTCAGTAGTTGATTGGAATTCGATATGAAAATTTTTAAAATGTGCCTACTAATCTACAATAGGTGTACTTTTTTTTGATATGTACCGGTACTTGGGAATTTTCAGATGAGCCAGTTGGGAAATTTTTTGATTTTTGTCCCCTATAGAAATAGTTCTTTACTACTTGAGTACTTGACTATACCTAACTGATGACTCATTTATCACACACCCCTCCCCCGCGGAGGAAATAAAATTCTGGATTTGAACTTACCAACATTTCGTCGAAAAACATTAAATTTAGAGGGGGTGAATAAAAATCACAGGATTTTTTTAAAATTGAAACTATAGGGAAAATAATTGTATAGTAAACATCTCGTGATTCTCGGTAATTTTTCATTTCTTCTGTCGCAATATTCACCTGCATAAAAAAAGAAAATTTCGAATAATTTGAAAGGACCCGCGTTAACAGGCTCATTTTTAGGGGGGAGGAGGATTAAATTCAAGATCGAAGGGAATACTCACCGTTTTTGAGCAACCTTTTACCTTTCGGTCAGTTTTTGTTTGAAAAAAGAAGATTGGTATAAGTAAGTAATTTTGTAAACAAATGACTCTACGTGAAAAATAGGTATGTATGTAGATAGGTAGGTATTGTAAGGTATATAGTTATGTCGATTTATCTACTGAGTAAACAAACACGACATTGTAGTAGAGAGAACAAAAGCAGTTGTTATTTTTATCCTAGTCAAAAGTAATTAAAACCTTCCATATTGATAATTTGAATTCAATATGTGCCTATAAGTAGTACCTTCTATTTTTATTTATCATTGGTAGATTCCAAAGTTTTCCTAAAATTTATGTAGTGTAATCTCAAAGGTCTTGGAAGAATACACCATTGTGCAGTGTGGTTCTGGTTCTATAATGATTCCGAAGGTTAAATTTCAAATAATCTGTGAACTTGACTCGATGATTACAGAATTTTGAGTTTATGTTCGCCGACATTCGCGAAAATCATTCAAGTTAAATGTTGTGATTAAAAACAGGCGCATTGCCAGAAAGTACAAAGGGTCTAGAGCATTTTTTTCTAAATTGATTTGGTTTGGTACTTTCAGAATTTCCGGAAGAAATATTTGAAATATGAAATATAGTTATTATAATTAATTTAGGAAAAGAATACCGATGCTTGTCCCATCTTCGGCAGCTTTGGACCAAAGAAAATTTCAGCACGAATGCTTGCTGATGGCAGTTTTATCGAACAGTAGCGACAAAATTTTGGTAGAGATGGCTACCGCAGAAAGAGAAAAAACAGTGGTGTAAAGAAATCGCTGGAATTCCAAGCAATTGCGTCGCGTACAATCGTCCAATCATCGTCATTAATGTACATAATATAATAAGAATGGACAAATAAACGCGCGTATCGTAATCATGCTAATCACTTTCGTCTGTGATAGAATAATACAATTGGCTTCGGTAATATGAAAAAATTCTTAATTAATTACCGACATTAATGAAGCGACAAGTAGGGAAAGCGTTATCACCCGTAAAATATGAAGAGGTCAATGAAAAAATGAGATTACCTATAGGCGTTTGGCGTTCGCGAATTTTGAATGATTGTACACTTGTGTGTATAGTGTAACACAACAGTCAAGATCGTTCGGAATAATTTCTAGTCGGAAAAATACGTTTTAGCTTTTTACCGGTTGCTTGGATTTCTTACGATAACTATCATTTTGAAATTTCACGCGATTCTATAGTGGTCTCATCTACAAGCTGTCCAAAACATTTCATAGAACAAGTTTGTAAAAGATATGATTTTCCGTAGAAAAATTAGAAAAAATTAATCATCAATTCGGACACGTTCGAAGAAATTTTGTAATTCTATTACTTAGGTTTCCTATAAACATGAGTTTATCGTTATTGATACGAACTGGTAGAAAGGGCATTCTGATAATCTATGCCTGAATGCTTGATTCGATCGAAGGAGTCTTCTTCAGAACCATAAGATGTATATCTACCTAATTACGTAATACGTACCTACAGGCTGCAAGCCCTCTAAATAATAATAAAAAAGTCTTGCATTTGACAAAATGGCTTTGAAAATCTAAGAAACGATGATAATGTCCTATAATGTGGCCCAAATATCCCCAATCCCCATTTTCCATAAAAGATTTCTTGAAAATCAACTTTTTTCTTAATTTTTTTTGTCCCTGAAAAAGATCGAACTACTATTCTATTCTTTGGGAGGGGAGAGGGTGAGGGAAAAGACAAGGGGCTGAAAAAATACTGTTGAATCTTCTTACGAGTTCATTGTTTGAAAAAAGGGAAAGTAAAATTTGGAAAACTTTGTGCTTAAATTCATATACTTACCTACATACATTTTGAGAGGATCTTGCAAGAACTGCACATTGATTTGGAGAGTTTGTTGGACAACCTGAGGACAGTCAACCCAAGTTTGCAGTTTCTGAGTTTCATTCGGACTTGAAACCTTTTTTTAAAAACATGAGAAATCTACATAGAAACTTGTAGAGATTTCTGAACGGCTCAAAGTTGTTAGCAGGTTTGAGTGGTCAAAAATAGAGTATGAACCAAATTTCTGCTCTATGTTTCATTCTTTCATGAGGAATGCACCGTTGAGATGTTGAATTTTTACAAATTTGTCGAAGATCGGAAAGTAAAATTCAGCACCTTAAATTTTACTGGATGGTAGTGTATTTTGGATGATATTTTTTCTGTCCAGTCCAAAACATTTTCTGTTGATTGGAATTTATGGAGCAAGAATCATAAAATTTAGAAAGATTAATCTAGTAAACATTTTGAATTTTTGAATCAGCCAAAATTAAAGAGATATGTATTGCATCAATTTTAAAGTCGAGTCATCTTCTCATGAAGACACTTGTTAAATTGTTAACCTATATTTTTCCAGTCGAATGGGCCAAATCGTGGTGACTAATGTTTCATTTTGTGGGTCTGGGTATACCTAGTTACCTACCTAGTACCTATAGTACCTACGTACTTATTCTACGCGATTCGACGAGATGGTTCATCGATGATTTTATTTTGTCATTTTTCATCGCGATTTTATAACTCTTGATCTGCGTGAAAGAATGTTACGCTTTTTAACACTTCCTACGTGCGTTCAGACGACTAGCGTGAGGCCTCTATGGTTATGTCAAGGAGATTTTGAAAATGAAAATATGTCCACTAGCTTGAGCACTTATCAATACGATTGCCGGAATTGGTGAGACCGGAGACGGTAATGTTATATAGTCGGGTCGAGTTTAAAATTAGAAGAATCCGTTATTCTGTCGCTTATCATCGCGAGATGCGAGCTGTAAGACGCGCAGTTCAATAGCCGACCATTTGGCGTTTGGCAAACAACCCAGTGTGATATTTTCAATGTTAAATATACGCGTATTTTTATATCAATGTGGGCGCTAGTCACGGAGTTATTAGTTTGTTTGTATGACAACGCGTAGTATTCGTATAAAAAATTTTCTCACTACGAAAAATTATAGCCGGCGACACGTGCTCTTTGTGTGAATAGTGTAATCCGCTCAGTGTCCTCGTGAAGATTCACTACACAAATTATTATTGGCGCTCGCTGTAAGTTGGAATGCAGTTTTTCTCTTTTTGCGTACCTAACCTACTCGACTTGAACCACCTACCTATTTTGAAGGAGGAAAAAAAACATCTCGTAAAACATTGAATACGGTACTTTGGCGGCAACCGATATAAATTATGCCATGCGTTGTCCTTTGCGCGTTCGTAGCGTTTACGTATGAGGGAGGTGAACATGTGTTAATGCATATTTGATTAATTATTCGTAACGTTTTAAAAGTAGCAAGACTGACCCAATTATATGTGTAGCTAAATCACATGTATTATGGGCTATTCGGTTAGGGGGGGGGGTGACAGATGTACCACACTATGCTGATCAATGGGTAATCGCTGATCAATTATGAAATCAATGTAAATTTCATAGCTCATGAGCATCTCTTTCTATTACTGTGTAGCACCGTTTTGTATCAGTTGTGTGCCTGTACCTGTACATGAGGTATGGTTCATTGGTGCTGAAATGGTTGAGAAAATATCTCGTCAAAAATGCTGTTCGATGTTCTAATCGAACACCAGTACCCATTAGAAAATACTATATTTACCTAGTCGGCTGAAACCGGAACCAGTACGTGACCGGGAGAACTGACGACAATGTGTAAAACAACACCACAACAGACATTCATAAATGTACGCTGTGCAATAAGTAGATATTTACGTATAAGTATGTATTATATGTGCATGCCGATAGATAACACAATTTCATTGAAATTATATTGTAATCTATCTACGTTACAAAGTCAAGGCCGATAAAAATCTTATTCTTATTAGAGTGTTATCTAAGAACAAAAACATCTTAATCATCGTGAAATTTACCTACCTATACTATTGAACCTGAATAGGTTGACCGAGTTTGTCAAAATTCCTTCTATCAACGATCTTTTCTTTACCTGATTGTATGTATGTATGTATGTATGTATGTATGAGAGAAATACATACGTTTCATAGAAAAATTTTCTCACTTTCTAAGAAAGTTATCCCTTGAACTTGAAGAACTTTGCTATAAGTTGAGGGAACGTTGAAGCCAGAATGAGAAGAACTGGGATTCGAAGGTGGAACCCATGTAAAAAAATAATCTTCTTTTACTTAAGTAAAGACACTTTGGTTGAAATTGAAATCCCAAGTCGAAGCGGAGCGAAATTGGGCACATATTTGAAAGAGGGACCGCCGCTGTTCTCGTATGAGTTTTTACTTTTACTTTTAGCCTAATTATTACATTTCAGTGGTGTGATGTGTTGGAATTCGCGAAGAATTTTCAGAGTGTAGGTACTCCCGTGAAGGGACCTCCCGGAAACTTTTGAAGAAGAGGTTGTGGAATTGGAAAGCGGCGCGGCGTGGCCCGTGGCGGTATCTTTCAAACGTCTTCGAAATTGGGGTTTGAGGTATTTTGATCGAAAATTGAATTGATATATGTCGAAAATAACTGAAGGAACTTGACTTCATTTCTCCGGACCACTACGTGTCTATTTTTAAACTGATTTCACTGCATTTCTTTTTTTATTTCATACAAAATTTGAAACGATTATTGTAAATTTTTGTATTATTTTTGCATAGGCAAGCCTTCAACAATTTTCAAAAAAGCATAAGACTTCTTGTGAATGTGTGTGACAACACGATTTACTCGATTTCTATCCCTCTTCTTCGCCTACATTCCACTTCTCGTCCGCGTCCTTTTTTTTTTTTACCAAACATTTATTAAGCAATCGATGTTCTTGTACTTCCGTTTTTAGATTTCAAGTGACCATATAAGAGAGGAAGTTTTTATTTCAAAATATGAGACTGTACTTTTCCTAACAATTCATTCATTTTGATGAGTTCCGGGTTTAATTATCTCCTTGTATTAATACCTGGGCCTGCATATTTCTATGTAATTGCAATGAGCAATCTATATATTGCATAAATACATTGTAAACTCTACCAATAATCCACTCGGTCGCATCACAAAGTATTTCTTTGTAAGTTTAACGATTAAATATCAATTGTGATAATGATTTTGGCCCTGAAGCCTGAAATATTTCCCTATGTGAAAAGATATAAGTACATAAGATATATTGGTTTTATGATTAAATTTTCAGCTGTAATTTTTTGTCAAAAGCTTACCGTAGTCTTATAACGTAATTGATGTGAGATAAAATTTCGAGGTGTGAAAAAGTTTTTCATCATTTTAATTTTAAAAAATATATAGGTACCGTATATATCCAAGTACGTACGTAATCCACATACAAGTACTTACATACAATGTACTCATATTTTGCTATGGCAGATTAAGATAGGATAGGTCAAGTTTGTCTCCTACAAAAACGGAAATAGGTATTATAACGGCGTTACCTATCTAATTACATATTAGGGTTAGGGAACCATTATAAATAGCTAATTGTACGAGATACGCTTGTTTTAGTTCGACAACAAACTAACCGTTACTAAATGAAATCAAAACATGTTTTTCAATCTCATACGATACGATACTTGGCAACATAGCTTAACAGCACAGCAATAGAGGAATACATATTACGTTTGTCTTCGTACGCGATTGTTTGGAGGCGATTTAGACATTCTTTCCAAAATGACAATTTATTATCATTCTGAAACGTTTCGTCTATTCAACCAGTGTTATGGTCAATTTTAGGTTCTATTGTAGATTTTTCGTGCGATAACATGATGAAGTCCATGGTTCGTGTCTCAAAAGGAAGCTGCGTGACTTGAAAGGTTTTCGTATACTAGGGCTACTTCTACATCTGTAGTTATACATGTTCCTATAGTCCTGCCAATATCATCTTTACTTTTTGCGTAAGGTATCTAATACCCATTGATTTTAGCTAATCAATGCTAATACCTATTGCTTGTTGCTCTTTTACAGAGATGAGAAAACTCAGGGAAGATGTAGTGTATGTATAGGGTTACGGGTTAGATAGGTACAATCTTTTACACGCCTACAGTTTCAATTTTGAAAAATGAATTTCATAAACGCTCGTTATTGAGATATTATATTGTTTACACGTAGATAACACGAATATTAATATGTAAAACGAAATAGGCGCTGTGTTGTAGTAATATTTAATTTAAGCATTAATTATAGCCTCGAGGTTTTCAAAAACGTACAACTTTTTAAATAAACATCCTGAAAAGGTTCCAGCGAGCTTACGGAAAGAATTAAGTAGGTATGTAAACAAGAAACGTTCGGTTATTAGAATAATTTACTTTGAAAACGTGATTCGCTGTCAAATTTTATCATCATACTTCGAGTAAAGGCGAATTATATTTCATCGTTAGCAGGTATTAAAGCTGTAGACAAAAGACGATTTTCTAATATACTTAATGTACATTATGAAATTTGAAATATTCTTATTCTTCGTTTCGCACATTTAATAAAGTGAAATTGACAGCGGCGCGTCAAGGTGCTGAAGTGATCTTGTATAGTGTAAATAACACATTGATTCAAGGTCTCGTAAAATTTAAATATTTCCAAGTTGTAGTTAATTAAATGTGATAAGACTTCGAAATGAAAATTTTTATTGTCTTACGCGTATAGAAAAATCTGTCAGTTGATTTTTTTTCTTCATTTTAATTGATTTAGAGTTTGTTGAAAAAGTTATCTTCATCAAAAATGTAGCCTAGGTATAAGGAAGGAAGAATCTGAAGCAGCGTTATTGTTAATTATTCGTGCGTAAAACGTAATTGCATATCGCAGAATTTTCTCAACTAAGCGATTACTTTTGTGACGAATTGAATATTTGCGAAGGTATTCCTGCTGCCTCTTAATTATGAGAAGGCCGAATTTATAATAATCTATGCTAGACGTTATTTCAACGACTGATGAACCGGTGAAAAAGTATCGGAATTGGACGAATATTTACGAATGCCTGTTCAATCGATCCACCCATCAATGCTTATTCATATTCCTTTCCGCAAGAGCATGGATCGAATTTCGTTTTTTTTTCTTCAGAAACTACGAGTAGGTAGTAGGTACCTAGTTGCTCAAAGATTCAAATTTGCAAGTTGAATTTAAACCTCCGAATCTCGTTCTCGTGATGAAATTTCTTCTTTTTTTCAGGTTACTCGATAGGTTTTCTTATTTATACCCGATCATGATTTTTTTTTTTTAAAGTCGAGTCGAATGTTCGAAAGTGATGAACTAATATTTTAAACGTATGTACTTATTAAAGATTGAACATTTTTCAGTTGACCATTATGATTATGAAATTTCCGCGTTCAATTTTTCATCGCAAATCAAGGTTTAAATTAAAATGTTATGAGATTCAACGCGAGGAAATTGCAGCTTGATTGTAACAAATTGGCAAGAGCTTGAATTGGAATTTTCCCAACTCATTGTCAGATTGGAATTTTCAAACTGTTTTATAAGCTGTTTCCATGCACTCCCTTTCCCTAATACAGCCTTGCCCGTGTCATTTCAAATGCCTGCGTGAATTAAGCGAGCGAGTGTTGGAAAAAATAATTAATATATTTATTTCAACAAAATTCATGTTTTGAGAAGAAGCAGGGCCTACGAGAGTTTAATTTAAGTCTACGTAAACTACAACGCGCGATGGCCCATAAAAATGCTGCATTAAGACTACGTGTGATGATTCTTCATGCAAGCACGTGATTCTTGGGTACCTATACCTACCTACACATAGATATGTAGATGTACCTAGTTATCATAATTAATATGTATTTGCCCAAATATGTAGTAGGTATGTTTTAAGTTGAAAGTTTTGAAAATTTTTGGAACCATGTTGGGTTTAAATTTTTTTGAATTTTTTATTTAGCACGCTGATGTTGAAATTGAAAGATTACGGGGTGGGCGGATGATTGACGTTCTTAGGGTGAAATGAATAGGTTCTAATATCTTGAAAATTTGTTCATCCCTGTTTCATGCCATTTTTAATATTTTCTTCAATTTTAAGACTTATTCTTAATGGAAAAATTATTAAAATTAATTAAATTTGTGATTGTGCTGACATCCAGCTGCCTAAAATTCTAATGCGCACGAATCCGATTTCACTGATTGAAAGAACGATGCAGTGAGAGAATTACGAGAAAGGAAAGGGAGGGGGATATGAAATTCAAATTTTTGAAAATTTTTAGAACCATTACTTGAGTATTGTTACCCAACAAAAAGAAAACTACCTACCAGAGAGCAAGACAGTGTTTTTGTTTCATAATTCAGTTGAACCGTTTTAGAACGATGGGTAGTTGCGAAAATTTAAGATTATCGCGAGAACTGATGATTTAATTACCATAATTTTATTTTTAAAGCTTTTTTCAAAATGATGAACGTTTTGTTGTTTTTTTTTTTTTGCATTGCACTTTTATTTTACTGCGGAAGACTTAATCCTTGCATCGAATTTGTATGTTACAGAATAGCGCAGTGGAAAATACACCGACTAGTACACCTTCTGAATCCTCAAATAGTGACGACAGTAGTAAGAGTAACAACAGTTCGTCTCAATGTAACGTTAATTTTATTACCAAAGTACCAGTACCTGTTGATGAAAAATGCTCAAGTCACACAACCGATGCCAACATTGTAAGTTTGATTACTGATAAGAATTTCTATATCAGCCAACATGGTTAATAGAGAACTATCTAGAGATACCAATAATTACCAATGCATACATACCTACGTACTTGTAATGTGTTCGCAAAACATGATTACTTTATTCGGTTATAATTGACGATAGATTAGTGTCTTACGTCGTACGTAGACATTAGGAAATTACATAATGGTTTATACTTACATACATATTACATTTATCTATTCGGTTTAGTATAGGTGTGATTTATTTTTAATGGGTAGTTGATGCGGTATAGAAATAATAGCTTGCCGTAGATATGGGACGCTCGTAGTGTGTGCTTTGAAAAAGTTTAATGGCCAATCCAGTCAATATTTATTATTTTTGTTCATCTAAATCTGCATTGGGTATCAATTTATTCGATTGTTTTTCGATTAAACTACCTATCAAAATCAGTTCGACGACCCATGAAAAAAATTGCCAATTTAGCGAAGAATTTGTACATTGAACCGAATTAATGTTTCCTATGCCGAAAAGTACATAATGTGTACATAGACATACGTCACTTGGTCTGAATAGTGCACTACGAGTATACTGTATTACTCCTAACAGTAGGTAGGTAGTAGGTACTACACACACACGCACAGCGACGCTCTTTGTGTCTAATGTGTACCTACATCAAAATCAACGAGAATAATTATTTCGGTAAAATAAACAAGTACGTTTAAATGAGAATTTGCTTGCAGCTAGTTGAGAAATAGCAGACAAGATAGCAATATAATTAATTAATTATCATGAAAAAGAGACATTAATACGCTTCGCGAAGAATGCCGTGACATTTTTTTAACTCGCACAGCGTATGCAGTGCACATCGAGAAAAAAATTGCCAGTGCCTTACCTACCTCATTACCTATAAACAAATAGAATTGAAAAAAATTATAAATTTCACAGCTGTAATTATATTTTTGTATGATGTTGTGTTGGTAGTTTAATGTACTTTATTACCTGCTTAGTAAGGTAGGTAATAATGTTGCGGAATGTCAAGCAAATGCATCTAGCTCAATAATTAACAACTGTAAATTTTGCTCTATATAATATGCTTTTAAAGTAAAACTATTCGGTCGCGATCGTCTTTCGATGGCCATAGAATGAGATTCCATTCAGCTGAGTAGGTTCGTGTATTTTATGGATGATGTACCGTGTACCGTTTAATTCGAGTGATCATTCGTCAATTTTAGTAGAGTATAAAATCTGTGTATGGTTGGCTCCCCTTATTCATATCAGTCGAGTCCATAACGAGTGTTGGCGCAACACTTTCCACGGGAACGTCGTGAAAAACGAACACGGCTGTTCGCGGTCTATACTATCCATTGTTATTAGAAATTGCTCATTTAGGTACCTACTTACCACTTGTCGAACTGGAAAGATGTTTTTCCAAAATATGAAAAAAAACTCCAATAAATTCCTCAAAAACAAAAATTCAACTTGTTGATTAAAAGCTCAAGTGTTGTGAAATTTTGAGATTTGATACCATGTGACAAATAATTTTTGTAAAATGCTAAAATTAGAAATTATCAGCTTATGACATTAAGTTGAATCGTGTATACGCAGAAAGGAAAATTGTTTTTTTCTTTTGATATAAGTGCTATAGGTATTTCTCATTAATTTCTCCTTTGATAAGAAGAATGCAAAAAAATTCTTTTTCAGTTTTTCATAATTTTTTTAAAAATTTTGGTGATCACATATTTTTAGGTAAGTAACTAAGATGAGTGCAAAAATTATAATTTTAAAAATTTCCTTTTTTCCCCTTGCGCTGAAAATTTTTGCCCAAAATTTTTCATAATTTGGATTTTACGTTAATACCTTATTCTACCTTTATGGACTGTTTTTATGTCATAAAAATTATTACCTTCGCTTGGAGTATTCTAGTAGTAGATATTAATGTTATTGTGTGTAGTGAGTAAATTTTCATTTGTATTCGCTCACATCTAACGTTAATAAAAGTATTACCTAGGTACTCTACAAATTCACGTTAATTTACAATTTTGACGTTTATGACTTGAAATAAGGCATGTGGAAAATCCCAGAGCATCCAAAAATGTCCAATTATATAATATGTGTATCTCAATCACTGAAAATGTATTCACATGCGATATATTAGTGAAGGGAAGGGGGCTAACAGTGTTTTGAAAAATCAGAAACTCTGTGCAACGTAGGTATCATTTATGATGTTTTTGTGAAAAGTGAGGTAACTATGCTGATTTTGAAATTATTGTTTCTTCTGTTTTTGATTTGAGCCTCTTTAGCTCCTCTAACTCTGATATTTTGAGATGACTGCCAAGCATACCTACCTATGTATAATGAGTGATATTGATGTAGGCTACAAGACAGGCAAATCACAAGATTTTTACCTATAAAAAGGCTATTTTTCTGAAACTAGTTGGCCCCTTGAATTTTGAGCCAAATCACCTTTTTTAATTGGGTAAATTTTTTACCAGCTATTAATTATTTTTTGAAGAATTTGTGAAAGTCGCAAACTTTTGATCACAGATATGAAATCACTGATAAAGTGCACCGAGGATTTTTTCTGTTCATAGTTTGAATCAATTTTCTGTATGTTTTTCGAGTGTCTCTAAAATTTCTATTGTACCCTCGAAAGAATCCCAGGCTTGGTCTTGCCGTCATGTGCTTCTGCTGCCACGTAAATTCGTGATCGTCTTACATATAAAAGGATTAAAGTTGCAAAAACAAAAGTTAGAAGGAAAATACCTATGCTGAATTGCTGGTGCTTTAAAAATTGATCAATTACTTTGCGTGATATAATTTTTTTTTTTTTTAAATTCTGGACAGTTTTAGGTAGGTACCAAACCTTGATTCTGGCAGACCAGTTTTGAAATTGTTGGCAATTTTTCAAGCCAGCGTTGACAAAAGTTGATCAGCGTTGGTAAGCTATCATTTTCTGTAGTCGTGTTGACAAATCTTGGCCAGTGCTGGCAAAACTTGATTTGCAATATATAGCAAATTTCGCACTTGAGCCTTCTTTACGTTGTCAAATAATTTTTGGAGTTATAGTTATTTTTCTGCTGTAGTGAGATTTGTAAGAAATCAAGCTTACCTATTAACGCTTTCAAAAAGAGATTAAAATGTGTTCCTGCTCTTCTTCACTTGAGTAGGTAGAGGTAATTTTCTATTTCAATCGATCTAGTTGGATGGAGATGCTATTGCTATCGATTACAGCCAGTGATAAAATGTGTTTTTGGATCCTGGTGCTTTGACGCCTCAGAAATGTTGATTGTTTATTCTCTTTGGTGCCTTTTTTTAGCTTTAGCAAGCTGTAAAAATGCTGTATGTTGGACGTGATGATGAACATGATATCAATATAATGTATGTCAAACAAATTGACATCGTTGTCTGTTTTTTGTTATCGAGTATTTTATATTTTAAGCGTAGGCTGTTTCCAGACCGGTTTCATTTATTATTTATGATGAACTCGAAATAAGTTTAGTATGCAATGTAACCTTCGATATGAAAATTTAAATTAAATTCACGATCGAATCATACCTATACTTACTTTTTTTTCTTGTACATGTGTACCTAGATTTGACTTGACCATCTGTATGTGTATTGTATACGTAGAGCACATTCAAGTACCTATGTAATAAAATTAATGCGTATTTTTTTCCAATGGTTGTTTTCAGCATAAACGCAATGCATCGGAGAGAAGACTTCGAAATACATTTGGCTGGGCCAGAATCGATGTATTGGTTATGTTGATTGGTTGCGTTGTTTTCGCCTCGTTGTGTTTCTCATTAGTTATAGAAGCGGTTCAAACCCTATTGCATATATCACATCACGACGAAATGCATTATCCTATTCCAGTATTCTGCGTTGGAGCTTTCGGTTTAACTTTAAATGGATTAAGTTATTTATTAATTGGAGGTAGGTTATTTTTTCAAACGAAAGCGAAAGTTTTTCGCTTCTTTGAGTATGGGTACATTACATACCTATCTACATATTTGTGTGTGTGTGTGTTTTTTTTTATCAGTACCTATAGCTCGATTTTTAATTGAAGTGCTTTTTTATCTTAAGAACATGGTAAAACGAGCACGTGACGGTGTAATGCAGGTGCTCTATGGATGATAATGCAGTTTGAGATAATAGATAGGTATTAAAGAGAATACGATATGTATTTTTGGAAGGGGTTCCTAAAGCATTAGATAAAGTTACGCACTTGTCACGACCTACAAGTCAAGCAGAATCTACTTTTTTTCAATTAGGTATGGGAGAAATTTGTTATAAACTGAAATTTTATTGAAAAAAGTTATATGTCTCAATGTAGCTCGTATATTCCTCTACTTGATGTGCCTATCCTTGACTCGAATAAGTCATTAATACCTCGATATGATATTTAATTACACTTGTAATTTGATTTGTATAAAATGATCGTTAAAATATAGGCGATTTTATTATTTGTACGATTGTTAATATGGGATATTTTATATTTGTTCCTGTAGGTTATACATTTCATCACGGTAGTTTCCTAAAAGTCACATCATCCGGTGTCGTGATCTTGGAAGATGTATTGTCAACCAAATTCACACAGAATGGTGAAAGACGATTGAATCTGAGATCTCATCCTTCATCGTATAGTTTCATTTCTCCAGGAGCTCAGGAGATGTTTAGAGACGTCATAGGCAAGTGACGGGTAACTAAAGATAAATCTATGCTAGAAAGATGTTAAAATTTCATGCTCCTCACAAAATTTATACTGCCAGCGTGCGCGAATTCGGCATTACAAAATCATTGGGGAAAAAAAGTAAAAAACTGGATCTTATTACGTCGTCTCGTCGTCGTAATAATTGTCGCGTTAAATGTTTCCATTTTGCGCCTTTTTTTGTTGTACTTTCACTTTCTCGGCGACCGATAAATGTATAATTTGTTTTATTGAATTGAGAATGAAATTTCAATGTCGTTAATTTTTTTTACCGAGTGAAAGAATTAAATATGTACTCTGTGAATCTGGTTTTCAACTGTTAATTGACGCGCGTCTGCGAATTACACTGTAAATGAAATGTAATTTAATGTACTGGTAGGTATTCGTAATGAGTGATGATGCTGGACGCGGTTTTAAAATTCTCATTCTATCGCGACTCATACATCTTATCAGCTAAGTAACGCTTGGAATTGCCAACGCAATTGTTCAGGTTTATTTTTAGCCATGTGATTTTGTTTTGGTAAAACGTACTGTCGTTTTATTGCTTTTAATTTCGAGGAAAAGTTATGGTACCTATCGCCTATCGAATACTTCACGGTGAAGACAAGATTTCAGGCGTTTTGAATTTGTAACGGTTTCGTTGGAAAAAATGAAAATTTGTTGTTTGTAAATAACGTACCTACTTGTGTACTTGGTTAAGTACTGCTATAAGTTATGACATCTTGGTATTTTATTTGGTATTTTACACTTTCATCTAATTAAAAACGTTTTGTTTGGTTGTCGCAGGTTGTGTATTCGTGATGATCTGTTCGACCGTTGTGTATTTTTCCGATTCGGAATCCGCTAAATTAGCTGATCCTATTTTGGCCATCATATCGGCCGTATCGCTACTTATTTTAAGTTATCCTTATAGTAAGTTTTATCAATGAATTTAATTATTTATATCGAATATTTTCAACGAGGATGTGAAACACCTATTTCACCTTGACTCGTTATTTTCCAATACTTACCTAAGTATTTCGTTTAATGCATGCGTTTGATCAGAGTTACTTTATACGTAGATTTGGACGTACCTACCTACTTGAATTGAGAAAAATTATTATATTGTTTTTTTTTTCAGTCAAAGAGTCATGCTTAATATTATTACAAACGATTCCTGATCATATCAACATCGATTGTTTGTGCCAGCAGTTGATGAAAGAATTTCCAGATATCATAAACGTACACGATTTACACGTGTGGCAATTCACTAAAGGGAAAACATTTTTTACAGCGCACATAATATTTCATAATCCTAAGGTAACCATAATCAATTAAGAATCAATGAAACCTTGGTTATAGTCAATCGGTACTAAAATTTTTGCTAAATGGCGCCTGCAGTTCGTAAGATACCTATGCTGATATTTTGAGATTGAGTTCATTTAATAATATACATACTTAAGTGATACGTAAATTTTTAATGAGAAATGAGAAATATTGTCAATTTTAAAAATGAAATCTACTACTTATAGCATTGAAATAGTTAGAAAGTTTGTTGAAAATGTGTTCAGTTCGTTTTTTGTTCATTTGTTTGTTTACGTGCGTCCTTTATTTTATATTAGGTACATTTAATTTTGAAGATGAACGTGTTTTGAAAGTGCATACATCTAAATTTTGTAATATTGTTTGTTGATTATGCAGGTTTATGCTAGAGTTACTCAAAATATAACAAAGTTCTTCCATGACCAAGGAATTACCAAAGTTACTATTCAACCGGAATTTTACAAAGTATGTATTTTTTTTTCAAAGCAATAAGTACCTAGATATCCCTCACGGAAAAAAAAATAGTACTTTCTGAGTAGTAGTTTTTTAACGGAGTAAAAACTACTACTTTTTAACACCTTCATGGAGAAATATTAGTAGTTTTACGTAAAAACTACTACTTTTGTCTAAAAACTAGTTTAAAATAATACTTCGTAAGTAGTAGTTATGAAGTAGTAATTTTAACTAGTTTTTAGACAAAAGTAGTAGTTTTTACGTAAAACTACTAATATTTCTCCATGAAGGTGTTAAAAAGTAGTAGTTTTTACTCCGTTAAAAAACTACTACTCAGAAAGTACTATTTTTTTCCGTAAGGGTAGGGAATCTAAACAAAACTGATTTTGAGCAACTTAATTATTTTAATCAATTTATTGCTACTAAATAATCTATATTTTTTTGAAAATTGTCTTTTCACTTTGCGAAGATTACAATTCGGTAGGTAAGGTACCTATACCTACCTACATTATACAACTTCTACTAGTGAAAAGGTAAAAAACCACGAAAAGTAAAACTGAATTTTAAAACAAGAGAATTTTCAGTTTTTCTTATACATACTTCCCAAAATAATATTTTTTGCAGTACATATTTATTTTCATAGGTATAAGAAATTGAAACTTAGAATTATGCATTGAACAGGAATTTAACTAAGTCAATCAATCGTATTTTTTCCAGGATGATAATTGTTTAGAATTGATCTCAAGTAACGACAGTAATTGCCTGGTGAAATGCGTGAATCCGGAATGTTACGAACGTTACTGTTGCGACATGCACACTTCAAAGACCGAATTGAAAGCGGTATTAGTTTCTAAGTCAACGGTACTTATATTTCTCAACCTTTTAAAAATTATTTAATTGTGTAAAATTCCTCGATGAAACAGTTTTATTGATCTAATTTCAGATAAATGCAAGCCAAACCGATATATGTCTCCAGAAGACGGAACTTGCGATATCAAAATCATCGAATGAAATTAGTCATACATCTGTACAATTACCCATACCCACCAATAACGAAACCCCACCGGAGACTGAGGAAACCATCAGTCAAAAAAAAGACGAGTCAGAAAAAAATAGCGTTTCGACGAATGAACTTGAAATCGAGACAAATAATATTGAGTCACAAAATCAAGAAAATAGTCACAATTCTAAGCAAAATGCTGATGAAAACGAGCCTAAATCTTTAACGACAGAATTATAACGTGTATGAGTTACCCGTATTTTTTTCGAATTTTCAAGTGAGACTGTTTCTATTTATAATTGTATTGTATATTGTTTCTTTTTTAACATTTATTTTTTGTAAGCCGTGAATAAAGTTTTTATTGCATGTTTTTGATAATTGGTGGCACTGTGTTGGTGTGTTTTTTAATCAGAAAAAAGAATACTTCACGAGTAACAAAAGAATTTATAAAATCATTTACACTGAGACTAGATCGTAGAACATCAATCTTTCGGTGTATTAAAATAGGTAATTAAAACAATAAGTAATTCGATAATGTAACATCACAGTAAGAGAAAATCAATTCATTAAAAAAAATTGCATACGTATAAAAAAAAAAGAAAAACATTTACGAAATTTCCATCAAGGGCGAGGATGATATGGATGGATCATATTATCCTTATGTTTTAGACATTTCACAGTTTCTATTTTTGGTGTTGTGTTATTTCCCCAAGTAACCGAATAAGGAAATTCTTCTATACCATAACACGCAGCAGCATAGGCTCCGTCGACTCGTGCAACAACCACAGCTCCAACGAAATTAACCACGTGCTCCGCCAATGTAGCAAGAGCAGCTACTGCAGCTTCTTTCGGATGAAAACCCATTCTCATACTGTCTACAGCTTTGAAACTGAAATAGAATAATAATTTATAGAAATGTAGCACTCAGCTATGAGTAGGCTTTTTGTCTTTTTTATTACCTGGGTAGAAATCGCATTAATACGTCTCCGTCTCCGGTGGCCACCGCACCACCAACACCATGCATGCAATATCCGCCGGATCCTACGATTGGGCTGTCTCCAACTCGTCTGCAAGTTTCGCGATTTCAAAAATTACATTCAGTAAGGCAAGGATACTAAAAGATTAATAATATACTTACCCTGGAATTTTATGGATTGCGCCATTTGTCGACGTAGCTACTGCAACACGTCCGTAAGTATCAAGTGCTATCATTCCAATTGTATCGTGATGTAGATTTTTCAAGTAAGGCGATTCTTGGCGTTTCTTCGAATACCGTTGTTTATCTTTAATTGGCTTATAGGGACCGCATGACCGTGTAGGATCGGGAACAACATTCTACAAAAAATCAGCAGGCTACACTAACGAATAGCAAGGTTACCTAAAGATCAGTTTAAAAGGTTAATTTCAACTCGGGCCTACTAACAATCCAGAAATTAGGCTGACAATCTTTGCTTCGCCAGTCTTGGTATAATTTAGCTGAATGATTCGTGGATAAGGATTCTTTGGCGAACCCCATTTGAAAAGCGAAATCTGATGCTTGAGAACCGACGAGTAAAGTATGTTCTGTATGTTCCATCACTTTTCTAGCAACTGCTACGGCAGATTTCACATTTCTCAAAGCTGCTACGCTACCCGCATCCATAGTTAATCTAAAAAGAGGAGACGATTTTGAACTCCAAGTAAGCATTGCAATACAGTACAAATTATAAAATTTACCCATCCATTATCAAGGCATCCAAAGTTGTTTCTCCCGTTTCATCAGGACTGCCACCATATCCGACGGTTCCATCGCATTGTTCTCTTTCGCATACGGCACAGCCTGCTTCGACAGCATCTATCACAGATCCTCCATTCGTTAACGTTTTCATACCTGGAAACAGTGATTCATTGCAATGTTGATCACTAACTTATGACAGCTTATTATGGAACGTACTTACCTTCGGCATTTGCGTCAGTAAAAGGCCATGTATTCACAACCATCGGTAGTCTATTTTGAAACCCATCAATCCATGGAACCAAAAGTAAGAAAACACATATCGACCTCATGATGGATATGAAGTAAAACGTACCGTAAAACCAGGAAATTCAACAGTATCACGATTGATTTCCATTCACTATAATCAGAAATTGAGCAACGAAATCAAGTACATACAATGAATCAAACAATAGAATAAAATATCAATTTATTATCACTGAGTAAATATTCGAGATAACTTTGCAATTGCAGGATCGTTTCCCTGCATTCGGTTTTCATGGCAAGAGGGAAAGTGTATCTAATTTGACTCATCAAATAAAAAGAAGCCATGCAGATTGAGTTATTGAAGTGGAAAGTAAAGTGATCACATCAAAAACTGCCGCTGAAAGCCGGATCGGAACGTTCAACGTTGTCACGGCAGCTAAATACAGACATCTTTACCTTTATTCTATGGCGCTGAAAATTTTGAAATTTAGACATACCTTCTGAATGGAAAAATACAGTTCCTGCGGAAAAACACTAAACACTTGACAAACCAGAAAAACCGAACATTGTTCTTGAATTTGAAATCGAGAAAATTTCGTTGTTGATGAATCGTTATCAATCGAAAAGTTCCGGAAAAGTCGTTGAGCTTGTAGTTGTTTTTAAGGTTTTTTTCCCGAACAATGTTGCCACCAAACTAAAATTAAAACACAATTAAAAAGCTTTCAATTAATATGATGTTTAAAATTATCACAGTTTTGGGTAAAAAAAATAGAAAAAATGCATCTTATTGCATTTTCAGGTTAGTCGGCGTTTTTTTTCAAATGCTTTGAAGGTTAAATTTGAATTATCGAAAGTTCATTACCGCAATTTTCAATCACTTACTACTTTACAAGCCGAACCTTTAGGCAACTCTGCAATCGCAATTCGAAGTATTGTGATAAGAGTTCGCTTTTATAGTTTTATGAAGTTCAACTTTCAAAACTACGCAAAATATTGAAAATAAACCACGAGGAAAAGTTATGAAAGTTTGTTTTATTGTGCTTCAGTTTTCATAAAATATGTCAGTTCTAATTCGTAAAGGTTTGCAAGTTCACGATTTCTGTAAATTAACCCTGAATGTGGTGAAGATTACTCAAGTCAATTACACAAAGTAAGAACAATAATGCGACTATTTCACCATTATTTTTATTCTAGAAATATCTGTTCTGCATTGAATTGATATTGAACTCTCTGCGTTTGAGTATCAAATCTGTTATTCTGACCGATGAATTTGTTATATTTCTGTCTTACTGATGAATTTCACCATTTCAGGCTTGCTGAAGTTGGTCGGTTAGATACTCCGAAGCTCCAAGGAAAGTATGACACCGGTCAATTATTTCTTCATCGAGTATTTGGATACAGAGGAGTGATTTTATTTCCATGGCTTGCTCGTGTTTACGACAGAGATATACCAAATAAAATAAGCAGGTCAGTATTCCTTGATATAAATTTAACCTTGAATCAGAAACGTACCTAATAACATGAAGTGCTTGTCGCAGTGATGAAGATACCGTCGTAAAGGAAGTCAAAGGGAAAATTCATACGTTTTATCAAGGCTTGATCGATTCGAGGGATTGTCCGTTTATTGTAAGTGGTTCGTGAATGAAATACGATGTCCTAAACAATTATACATAACATACTGAATATGAAAATTTACATGTTGCAGAGAGCCCAAACCGAAGCAGTCACATTTTTAGGAACTCAAGACAGTAATCGCAGTTTGTATGCTATACCTGGATTAGATTATGTAGCGCATGAAGATATTTTACCTTATACTACCACCGAAAAACACCCATTACAGCATGAATTATTCGATAAATTTTTAATGTATTATCCAGAAAAAGGTAACGACTATTTCATACGAATTGTAACGTATTATCAGCATACTCAATTTTTGATTTTTCTTTCCTGTTTCAAGATCCACCATTTGGCGCTCAGGAAACTCTCAGAGCATGGCAAAAGAAAAACCATCCTTGGTTAGAATTATCAGACGTACACAAGGAGACTACTGAAAATGTTCGAATTACCGTCATACCATTTTACATGGGTTGTCGCGAGTCTCAAAACTCATCTACATATTGGGTACGATACAGAAGTAAAATCTTTTAATCAACATTGATGTATCATATTTTAATCGGTTACTTCATTTCAGTGGCGATATTGCATCCGTTTGGAAAACTTAGGAGATCTAGCGGTACAGCTTAGAGAAAGGCATTGGCGTATATTCAGCCTTTCCGGTACCTTGGAAACAGTACGAGGTCGAGGAGTCGTCGGTCAGGAACCAGTTTTATCGAAAACTCTGCCAGCATTTCAATACAGTAGTCATGTCAGTTTACAAGCACCGAGTGGGCATATGTGGTAAGTGTTGTTATGGAAATATTTTGACTGTAAAGCGCGATATTTTTATTGGACTTTTTTTTTTACTGACCATTAGGGGAACCTTTAGAATGGAGAGGGAAGATGGATACACATTTGACTGCAGAATTCCTCCGTTTTCGTTGGAGAGTAAAACCGACGACAGTTCCCAACCTCCTACCGTGAAGTAGGTCTGGTAAAGAAATTAAGTTGAAAAAAGGATGCAATATTGATTTTTCTCGCGAGTTTGCCCAGTATGATGTTATATGTATATTAGAACTTTTAATTAAACTTACTTAGGTATCCTTAAGAAAGTTTCATTTAAGAGTTAATTCTTAACGAACGTTGTTATGCGCGATGTATTCTATAAATGTATGAGATTTTTTTACGCTACATATTGAAGTTTTTTTCTTTTTTATAAAATGTATCTCATTAAGTTAGAAGCATTCATGTGATTTTTTATTATAATTTTCTTTCTCTCTTTTTTTTATTTCATTGAATAAGTGTATTGAATTAACCAACGTGACAATATTAGTTCAGCATGAAACCGAGATGCTGCTGTGCGTATTTTGATGCGAATTAGATGTATTTGCACTTTCATGTTATTATCATAAGCGATGTTTTAAGTTCAATAAACTTTATACCTTAACCTTGCTGGGATTGGTATTAATGACAGTTCGGTATCAAAAGATGGCTTGTTTTGTTATGTAAAAATAATAACAATGAAGTTCGTAATTCTTTTGTCAATTATGTTCGACAAATCTTCATGGTTTAATAAGGTTTGGCTGCTGGATTTTTTGATACATCATGTCAGTATCTTAGTCGATTTAAAATATTACTCAAGTGCACGTATCTTTGAAACCGGATTTTTCTATGCGACATTTCAGTTCATTAATCGTATGAAATATTAACCGAGCGCGAATAACTTCGCAGTCGCGATTTAAAAATGAAGATTTTATGCCTATCGTTGATTCTGTGTTCGGCGTGTTTTATTTCATGTGAAGATGCCGACGGTAAGAATCTCCATAATGTTTTGCAAAATATCCGGAATAGTACTCAACTTTTGAATAATCGATTAACCGGAATGAAGAAAAATCTAACCGCTTTGAACCGTATCAAAAATCAAGTTAATAAGATAATGGATGGTAATGTTAATAAAAGTGGCGTTAAAAATAAAACTCAAAATGTGATAGATAATAAAATGAAAAACATCACTCGGGCAGATAATTTAAAAATAACTGCCAGTAAAACAAACGGTACCAGAATCAAACGGAGAGTGACTGCCAGAGAAAATTTAGACGATTTGTACCCAACTTTATCGATACGATCGGTGAATATAAACTTGGATTGGTTCAATTTTGCAAAAAATTCCAACATCACCCAAATTGGAACAGCTTTCGTGCTGTACGATGGAAAAAACCTTATATCGCACGTAATGAATGTTGGTAATTTCGGAAATTATTATACAATTTCGAGCCTAGAACAAGATCGTATTTATAAAGGCGAAATTAAATTACTGACTGAGAAAGATGAAGTCAAGAATTTTATACGAAAACAATCCGACGGTAAAAATATCGAAGAATTTGAGCTCACTACGCCTTTTATTGTATCAGGTAACATTTTTTTACGTACCTAAATTTTTCAAAAATATTTCGGAGAACTCATGCCTATAATTGAAATATTCTCACTGTTTTAGATGATGAAGTGAAAAATATCTTAGAAACGAGAGAATTGCTCGAAAAGAAATTTAAACAATACCCACATAATCTCAAAGTGAATTACATCGATATTAAATTAATGTTTCCAAAATTGGAAAAACTTGGATACACCATAGAAATTTCTAGGTATTACACTGAAGGAAATAATTCAGTACTATCAGCACCCGAGCAAACAATCGAATTACTACCTCCAGTGAAATACGTCATTTTATCGGATCAATTGCCCCATGAATTACTTCGAGTGTCCTTGAAAAATGTCCGAGAAAACGAAGACGATGGGGATATTTATTTCACTACTGTTAACACAATTAATATATTTACCGGAAGCGTGTATAAAATGGGACTTACTAATTTTAGTAGGTCATTGGACCTTATTTTGAAACCTTTCCAAAGGAATAAGCACAATAACGCTTCAAGTTCTCTGGCTGGTTATAAAGGTAGGTACCTCGGAGAGAATATTATCTTATCTAAGCAATTATTTTGCACTGGGGAGTGAGTATAGGAGTAGATATTACCTGCTTGCTTCACTACTTATCTCTAGGTACCTATCTATTTAACGTACTTACTTATTCATTTCCTTAATTTTAGGGTTTCATCGAACGGAAACTGTAAAATGTTATTCAGAAGATGACGTTTACGATGGATACCCTTGTGACAACTCAGATACTTGTATTCCTCTTGATTGGGTTTGTGACGGAGAAACAGATTGTAGAGGTGAATTATGAATGGCATTGAATTCCTTTGAAATTCAACCTCGTCTGCTACCGGTCAACTCACTGATAAGTTGCTGAATTTGTTTTGAACTCAAATAGGTCGCGATGACGAGTTACGCTGTGATAAGCATACCAATTATGATAATGATTATTACTATCGAGGTAATTGTCGCAAATACGAATTTCGCTGTCGTTCTAAGGGTCAATCGGTTTGTCTGCCTAATTCGTGGTTATGTGACGGACGACGAGATTGTCAAGATGGGTAAACTATTTTCCTTTCAACACCACTAAGTATATAAAATAAGTCTAGGTACTAATTGTTTCATAATTTGCTCACTGTAGTGTAGGTATTCTTATCATCACGATGCTCAATTGGCAAACGTAATTAAACCGAATTTTGGTGTTTATTTTGATTAGGTGGGACGAAGATGATGACAACTGCTATGAATCTTTCAAACAACTCAGACCAGGTTATACAAACCGTAAAGATTATTATAATTCCAAATCTTGCGGTCGGAACTATTTCCGTTGCTGGGATGGAAAGGATTGCGTAGCTCTACGTGACGTTTGCGATGGAGAAGATGATTGCTCAGATGGTTCAGACGAAAATATTTGCGAAAATTGGAGTAGATATTGCGATTCGAATTCAGAATTCAGAGTAAGCAACGTTTTGTATACCTACCTACTACTTACACTCGATTATGAGCACCTTTACAGTCGTGCGCGTAAAACTTTCCTATGCCTACCTTAATCACTTTCCTTGATAGTAACCAATCAAACTTATTCACCTGTGTTTTGTATGGTAGTGCTATAAATCAGCAAAACCGTCTACTTCGTCATCATCGTCGTTATTCAGTCGTAGCTGCATTCCAAGATCCTGGGTTTGCGATGACCAAGAAGATTGTCCAGATGGAGAAGATGAGTCGTACAAAATATGTAACAATTTTGGTAAATTCTCGATATCTTCAAGTATTTTTAAACCATTTGGAATAGGTTTTGAAATAAGCACAGGATTCAAGAAAAAATAAAAATAATGTATTAGAAGGTATTTACACCTTACAATAATTTAAAAACTCACAAACTTTTTTAAATCTTAAATTTAGCGTTTACCTAAATAATAAATGTATTATTTACATCATGCAAGTGATTACCTAATTTAAAAAAAACAAAAAACAAAACTTTCATCAATTTCATTAATTATTTATACAATTTACTTAACCTGTTGCTGGATATGGCCCTAAAAACGGATTCGTACCAGAAACCTGTCCCAGTTGTTGTCCAGTTTGAAACATGTTGGCCATATTACCCGGAGTTAATCCAGGCATTGGCATTACAAGTATGGAAAATCCTCCCATAATTAACGTAGGTGTTTGAGATCCTTGTCCATTGGATGAATATCCATTAGGGAGTCCGAATGGTAATTCCGGTATAGATGGTGGTTTAATCGTGCTGGTGGGTGGATTTGAAGATGACCCTTTCAACATTTCAAATGGCGTTTCCGTATTTCTGGAATCTTCGTATATCAAGGGTTTATAGCCATCTACGTTGTTACTTTGACTGAAATAGTTCTCAGTTGTAGTTGAATGAGCTGTATTTGAATTATCTGCTAGGTTTTCGTAGTAGTTTTTCTCTAGCGTTTGTTCGATTGGCATTTGAATTTGAAACCCTTTCATGGGAAGTTCGTTAAGAGAAGTTGAAATTTGGTAAGGAGTTTCCAATGTGTAGCTTTCTTCGAGTAATTCATCGTTAATTAACTGATTCAAATCTTTCTGCAATAAGTTTCGTGTTGATTTTGCCTCCTGAATGAAAAATAACATGCGTTAAAATGGAAATACGAACACGATTAAGTAGGTACCTAGGTATATTATTTTAAAACTCGATTAATTGTAATAAGTACCTAAGCAAAAACAGGCGAAATGTCAATTTTTTTTAAAAATGTAAAAAAGGTAAATTCAATGAGCGAGGAACTACGTATAAGAAACATGAATTAAAATTGATATGAAAACGATAACGTTATTTTTACACGCGGAAAACGATGTTGGAGGTGTTGCGTTGTGCCATATTAAAGGGAAACATAATCTTGATTTTAGTTATTTTTATACACACGTACGTGCTGCTTGCATAAAAACATCAACAATAATTTTTAAATTACAGGCGAATTCCAATGGATAAGTAATTTGAGTACTGTGAGTGGTTCTCAAAGTGGTGTTTTTCCAAGTAAAAAATTCTGTTTTTTTAAACTTTATTTTTTTATGAGATTTCGATTTGGTTTTTACCTCCATATAATTATGAAATTCAAAACACGTTCACAACAGAATATTTTTTACATGATGTTGGAAACTATGTACCTACTACCTACCTGTTTGAAAAACAAAAGGGAATCATGATTAACGACTGGGAACCTCCTCTTGAGGTGTCTACCTTCGATTTGCACGGGAGCGAGATTTTTGGAAAGAGCATGTTTTGGAACCTGCATAACCAAAATTTCAGCTGCACAAATGGATTTTTTGATTTTTGGTGATTTATGCCTATTAAAAAAACGCGTATCTACTAATTTAGTGAAAATGATGGAAATTAGTCCTGAAACTAACTCTACTCCCCCAACTGAATTTCACCACTTCTCACAATTTTAAATTTCTCCAAAAGGCATGGAAATTAATGTAGGCTAGTAAATATCAAGTTGTGGCTCATTCTCGACTCGTTCAACAAATTTATCCATATTTGGTCAGATTTTAATTTTCCAGGCGGGCAACCCCGGGTTGAGTGCGTTTTTTTAACTAGATATTTTTAATGATAAGTGGAGAATGCTGGTCAAAAAAACGCACTCGAGGTGGGTGTGGGTGTCCATTTTTAGCTGGAGAAATTCAAAAATTCTGGAGAAATCGAAAATCTCGCTGGATGTCTAGAATGGCTAGATACATTTATTTTTTACTAAATAAGAAATAAGTATGAATAGAAAATTAAAATAGATGAGTTATCAAAAATGGTCAATTTTGAATTTTCAAAAATTTGTCAAAAATCGAAGAATTAATTAATTAGGATCGCTGAAACTTTGGTTATGAGGGTCTCAGACCATGTTCTCTTCAAAACTCGCGATCCCATTTAAATCGAATGCGGACCCTTCGAGAGATCTGTTGTAAGTATTGTTGAAACAGACCTTTAACAGACAAAATCATTTTTGCACAACCTTTTTTGCATGAATATAAATTTTGCCCCTTCAACTCTTAGGATTCGCAAACTAATTTACACGCGCTTTGATCTGCGCATCGCTAGGAAGATTAGGTAGGTAGCTAGGTACATATGGAACTTCACCGGAAACTGCCGGAAAGGATTATACGAATAGAACCTTCTGTAGATAAGTTGGTAGGTACTTCAGAAAAAAAACTCATATTGTAAGTATGACAACGTTATATTATTGCATAAAAAAACTACGATAAATGACCCTAAATGAATTTACACAGAACTTTGGATTCGTTGAGACATGTCATCAATAAATTTATCAGTCTGCCTATCAATTTTATCCTCAATTTTATGTATCCCATGACTGAATTCTTGCATCGCCATCTGCTGCATCTGTTGAGCAGCCTGCTGACCCATCTGAGAACCTGTCTCTTGCATTTGTTGAGCTGCTTGTTGACCCATCTGCATACCCGTTTGTTGCATTTGTTGCGCAGCTTGTTGGCCCATCTCCATACCCATTTGTTCTAAATTTTCTTGCGTGAAAGCGCTTTCTTTACTCGATTGCTCTTTATTATCAGCGCTCGATAAAGGCGTCTTATTTGTTCGAACAGATACAACCACAATATCATTCGGAAATATTTTAACACTAATTTTTACACACACGTTGGATGCGGTCAAGGAGTTTGATGGTACCTACATAGTACGTACCTACTCAAGTTAATAAAGCATCATCAACTTACCTGCAAGTTTCGTATATTTTCCGAATCGCCCGTGATGAATGCATGCGTTTTAATTTCTATAAAAAATCAACGTTGGATTTGAGATGAAATTGAACAACAAAAGAAAAAATTCAATGTCTTAATCTAAGCATATTGGAAAAATCATAACGAACCGTGAAAAATTTAACGGAAAATGAACTACAGGTACTCGTATGTTTATTACACAATGTAGGTATGGATAGGTAGGTAGGTACCTAAATTAAAAATTGCCAACATTTTGCAGAACATTATGATTAAGTCATATTCGTTTGCTAAAGAATATGACAATTGAGTTCTTTAACCGTGACATTACTTTTTTGTTTAACTGTAATACGTTGTTTTTGATTCTATTTTTAGGATATGATTTATTACACCCTACAGTTGAGTCTTTTTCATTTATTGTGAGTCTATTTCATATGATATTGATATACCTAAGATAGGTATTTATGAGGTATGGGTCACTGAACTGCAATAAGTATGTGGAATTACTTCAGTACTTAATACCTACACGAATCCGATTTAACTAAATAAATAGGTAGGTACAGATACAGGGTGGCCAGAAATATCGGGTACCCCTAAAAAAGTTTTCTAACTAAATACTTCGGTTGGTCACAGTGAATGATAATAATGATAACACATGATTGGTTGTTGGACTGGAGAGATAACATTCCACCAATCATATGCATCTATTTCACGTTGCCAACCTATATTTTTAATGAAAAACTTCCTTAGGGGTACCCGATATTTCTGGCCACTCTGTATCTAATAAGTACCTATTAAAATCCTAACTTGCAAAAAATTGACAATTAATTAAATAGAAAAAAAAAACTCATAATGGGTTCTCAAATACCAAGATAATATTATTATTTAGGCCTATATAGTATGTAGAAGCACATGGTCCGCCAACTCATAATATAAATCTAAGTAACTGAGGGAAAGACTAGGTAAGTTTTCCTCAAGGATTTAAGTACCTATTCGTGCATTTTAGTTTAAGAGCTACTAGGTAGTATTATTCTCTTAGATTAATGAAGTGTCAACAAATTTTACTTACCAATTATTAAAAATATTGAAATAAACTCAAAGTAAACCTTCATTTTTTGACATTAACTTATGTTAAAATTGTGGCTTGAGAAACAAGGTGCATACCTAGTGCTTTTTAAAAATCCATGATCCACGAATAGGTATCAGATTACCTAGTCGGACATTAAATGCCATGTGTCATTACCCTTATTTTTACAATTGTAAAATACGATAGAGTCAACTCGTAAATGGATTTTTCGTGAGAATTCTGTTATGGAAATTGTTTCCTATGATAAAAATGTAAATCTTTTGTGTACGAGCGTAAGTATGTACTTACTTGATCACTGTAGTACTGTTTTTCTGTTTTTATCATGAACCATGCATTAATGAATAATGAATGATTATTAGGTACTCGCTCGAGTGATTTTTTTCAGATCAGCTGTACTTACGATTGGTTTGGTAATGTTGATTAAGTAAATGAAGGAAATGAGCTTTAATTTTCATATCATTCTTCCCTCTTTTTTCTACCGATAGGCTAATGATTTTGAAAATTTCAGTTGGGGAACTTTTTCATATAAATAGAAGGTTTGAAATTGTGAAAAATCAGTCAGTTTGATTGTTTTGTAGGGAAAACAATTAAATAAGTAAGTGTCCTCGTGAAATTTATTCGCAAATGTTTTCTTTTACTATTCACTTATCAGAATTTTTCAGATTTTTTTTGAAAAATTATTTGTTTGAAATCTCTAAATTAGATTTTATACATTTCTGTATTTTTTCTGTTTTTGTTTCTTTTGCTTTTTTTTTCAAATTGAAAAATTTACCTACAAGGAATTCAAAACTTAGGTGTAGAAGGGGGGCAACACGAGCTTGTCACTAAGATTCTTTGTACCTTTTCCCGTTGAATTTTAAAGAAAGAATTTTCAAACCTATCTTTTTTTTCAGATAGGAAAATGGCGTTTTTTGGAAAAGTTGTTGCCATGATGCTGTTAGCTCATGCTATGGGTGAGTACCTATAATTTTTTATTTGTGTCCAAAACCATTTCCCCCTTCTGTTTTAACACACACACAAAAAAGAAAAAACAAATTTCTCAACCATTCCTTATTGATCCGTTCCAACAACAATTTAAAAAAACACTTTCATTAACCTCGCGTTTATTTATAGCGTTGCCGAAAATCCAACACAGAGCCGATGGTCCGTCAGGTTTGGATTTCACCCAATACTTCAATAGCGAAAAATTCCAAGAATACTTGAAAGAAAATCCATCAGCTCTGGATTACTTCAATCTCCAAGGTCAATCAACATCAAATAACGCCATCCAGTCCGATACCATGGAAGATTCGCAAGGCCAATCTCAATATCAGATCCCCAACTACCAAGATTACATGAAAAACTGCATGTCCGGAGGTTTCCCCTCTAGCGCAACTACATCGTCGAGCAGTTCCAGTAGCTCCTCTTCTTCAGCCGCCGGTGCCGCAGGAGCCGACTCTACCAAAGCTGAAAACAACGCTAACCCATTCGAACAATACAGCAGCCAATTTTCTCAGTATTACGAACCCTACACAAATCAGTACCAGTCTTTCGAGAAATGTAGAAAACAGTGGGAATCAGCCGTACCATCGAATGGTTACCAACCACCAAATGGTTTCCAACCACCTCAAGGATGGCAACCACCTCAGGGTTTCCAACCACCAAATGGTTTCCAACCACCTCAAGGATGGCAACCACCTCAGGGTTGGCAACCACCCAGTGGTTTTCAACCACCTCAAGGATTCTGGCCATCCTCCACTTCCTCCTCCTCCTCTTCTTCAGCAGGTTCGGCGTCTAGTTCATAAATATAGGTATTTGTAACATGTAATTTATTTTTTATTTCCTACCTATAACTTAACTGTCTATTACTATTTTGTAATTTATTTAAAATATAGTTTCGCAATTAAAATCGAAATAATTGTTCTATTTAATGAAAACGTGCATAGATTGAGTATTTTTCACAACATTCTTGAGAGGTAATAAGTAGGTACACCTGCTTAATATGATAAAATTATTGCATTCATGACTCGAAGTTGAGTTGAAACTTCCATTTTAATAAATTGAGTCTCCTATAATAATCCTTCCAAATTCTAAAAAATTTGGATGAAGACTGATGGAAATTTAATTCAAGAAATCTGTTAGAATAAATTTGAAAAAGGCAAAACAACACGTGTTCAGACTGAAAAGATGAACTTTCAATTATTATTAGTTTCGAGACCCAAACTAAACTAATGACCGATTCATTCGTCTATAAGTTTTTTTAAAAAAGCTCTAAATATTGAAAAAATTTATTTAAAATTACACAATAAAATATTTTGATTTTTTCACTTATTGTAAAAATTAAATTACACACACGAGCTTTTTACATACACGATTTTTAAATTAACATCTTATAAAATACAGAATATAATTTACGAAAACATAAAAAAATCATCAGCAAAAAAGAGAGAGAAAAAATCTCATACAAAATTAAAAACATGAAAAATAATTCCAATCGCGTGACAACACATCGCCATGGCTAATTTATCTAAATAAACTCAAAATCTTTGGTACTGTTAATGGCTTGCAAACGCATTCCGCTTTTGAGTTTGATTTTTCTCGTCTGAAAACACAAATGAAAATAATGAAAAAGGGCAAGTACCTAAGTGACAAATGAAAGGCGGAAATCGCAGATGCATCTCGCCTTTTGCAATGCAATCAACGTGGTAATAATTGTCCGTTTTGTAAGAATATCATTATACACGATAGAGTTGGTATAATGATTGAGAGAAGTAAAAAAAAAATGACCCATTGTAAAATCTCGTGTAAGATGGTGCGGTATTGATGTGTTTGTGATTGATGTTATACAGGTTGGTATCAATTGGAACATGTCCATTGTTGTTATCTTAATTAAAATGATGATGTGCATATCGCGAAATGTATTTTCGTTGTCAATAGGTTGGTGAGTAAACTAGATATGTATGTACAGTAGGTAAATATGTAGTAACTATATTGTGGTATGTATATGTAGGTAGGTACAGGTATGTAATAGGTAAGGTTTAAGTGTATGTACAAGTACCAACAGTTGTTGTCATTAAAGAAAATATAGATAGGTAGGTGGGAATACAAACATACAGAGATGTTATATTTACAACGGTACACTATCGATAATCAAATTAAAACAATTTAGAGAGAAAACATTTGCTTTTTACCGATGAAATATACTTATACCGCCACGGTCATACATGCGAAAATACGCTTACAGCAGCGGTACATAAAGTAAGTATCTGCCTAAGAAAAAAACAAAACGATTGTTTCCGGTTCAAGAAGAAAAACGTCGTCCGTAAGTTTTTATACGAGTGATTGACATTAAAGAGTAAAAAAGCCTATACCAATACAGTACATGGTACGCAACAGCGAATACAATTGTATTAAATATGTACCACCGTAAATATTGACAAACGTAACGTTTCATTTCTCTCCATCTCCTGCAGTCCTATTAGTTCAGTGGGTAAAAAAAATCCTGCTGGTTTGATATTTGTTTTTGACCGTGAAAACTGCAGATGATTCCGTTAGTGTTTTGAACAATATGAAAGATGGAAAGATGAGCGCAGTTCAACAGTTGAATTATAAAAAGAGATTAGAACATTGATTTCATTTTTGGATTGCGATGAATTTTTTCCATTGAATTTCACAGCTGTTGCTCCCTACACTAATTTATTAAAAGCAAGAGAAAAAAAGCATAGTTTTTGCAATCTTTTTCGGCTAAATCACATAAAACGACATTTCTAGTAGAACAACGACAAAAACAAAAACTATCATATTAGAAAACTGAAAGGTGGTCCTGTACTCAAAATTGAAACCAATTTAAAAATCAAAACCAATAGGTAATAGGCTCATAAGTAAATCAATAACTCTATGTACATCACTGCCTCGCATTTCGGGATTAGGCAAACAAACACACATTCGGACTCAAAATGGGTGCCTGCGTTACTGATGGAAAGAAAGGTTGGTTTTCGGAAGGACACTGACACCTTGTATGGGATTGACAGAAATTAAAAAAATTATTCAAAATTGGCAACATTTGAAAGCCGTGCAAAAGTGTCTATACCTACAAGTATACATACCTACTTATTTCATTTGAATAAAAATCCACGATTTTTGGAAAAATTTTTAAATATTTCATTTTTTTTTTCTTGGAAGGTTTTCATAATAAAAAATCCTTTTATGCTTACAGTTAGTATAAATAATCAGAGATGGTGTAAAATTTTCCATCTTTTATTCGAATTTCTTGATCAAAAAATGATATCAAAATATCAAAACGTTATAAGTTAAATGCTCCTATCTCAAAAGGCAGCATAAAATCACATTCATCATTTTTTCAAAAATACGCCCCGATGTCATGAATTAAGAACAAAAAAAAAGTTTAGTGGGGCATTGAGGATAAAATAACTACCCATTCATTTCAAGCCTCTTTTAATTACTCGAGGCATTACTTTGAAGTTGAACACCACTCTTTAGTCTCTAGTAGGTACATCCAGATTTTACTGTCTTTACCTATATGTGACCATCCGTCGCAAAAATCGAAAAATGTTTTTTCGCCTATTTTTGAGCCCTAAATGGTTTAGGGAACAAAAATCCGCGAAAAAAATTTTCGATTTTTTGCGACGGATGGTCGGTTTTATCGCATATTTTATTCATTTTTTATGGCTTTATTTATGAATTTAGGGGTTCGAATTGGAAGTTGAGGTACTGAAAGACACACCTCTAAATATTCAATTTCAATGACCACATTTCAGTCTTCTGCGTTCATTTGGGGTGCTTGAGGATGAGGGACAAAATTGATAACGACTCAAAAAAGCTCAAAAACACATTTTGAAAAGCGGAGTAGTTACCTTCTGAAAGTGCAGGCTGCAGGTATATGCCAAATTTCAGTTTTCATCCATTTAAAGTGAGGGGAATAGCATAAAATACCTCTACTCAAAAAATCTATAGATTATTCCTTCCTCACATTGTACATTATAATGCTGATTTTTGTCTGATTTTTTTGATGCCATTTGGCCTTTAGATTCTTTTTGATCAATTCCTTCTTCAACTTTTTATAAATGATTTTCACATTTTTCCTCTATCAATTCCTCAAAAAGTGGGCATGAGTGAAATTTGGGTCAAGGTCATCCAAATTAAAATGACTAAAATCCACCACAAAACCGAATTTGAGTAGATTTTTCTAATGAAGCATCGACTTTTTAATAGGGAGGAAAGGTATTAGATAAACCTAAAATGAAAATCGAGATCTGGTGCCATAAAACGGATTTTGTTTGAGATAAGCTGATAGAATGTAGGCAAGAGACTGGTTTGTTTTAGGGAAGGAGAGAACATACAAACTTAAATTGTGCTAAATATTGCGGAAAACTCACCAACGTGAATAGGTAAGTGTATCAAAAAATTGTGTTTTACCAAAAATTAAATACATTTTGAAAAATTTGAATGGAAATTACAAGAACTGTTGTAAGAGACCAATCGCGATTCACACTCCTGTGAATTTAATAGGTAGGTATGTTGAAAATTCTGCGTCAGATAGAAAAATTAGATTTTTTACTTTTTACCAAGGTGTATTATTAGAGGGTTTTTAATTGATTGACTGATTAATAATACACAACGTGATAAATTACTATCGGAAGATAACTCAACAAATTGGGGAAAAAATGAAAAATTGCCAATGCTACGTTTCAATTGACGTAAGAAAAAAAAGACCAAAAAAAGAAACCGGTTTCTTCTAGCACTCAACAACTTCCAAATTCAACATTCTAATTTAACTACCTATTTCAATTTTCATTACTGAAAACTCGTACCTATCCTAGTATTACCGTAATCTGTAACCTATAGCATCATCAATCTGTTCAAAATGTTAGATTCATGTACAATTTGCAGTATGAAATAAGAGGCTTTGGCAGTCAATTTGGAAAAACCTTTCAAACACTAAACCAAAATTACAAAGTCCTGCACTAAGTATAAAAATACCTACTGTACAACTTTTCAAAATTAGACTTGCCTATAATTAATTTCAACACTTTTTAAACGTTATTCAAGTGTCGGTTTCAGCCTTGAAGCAAAATACCCATTTCGCCATTGTTGAAATTTTTGCTAGAAATTTTATCGCGAGTTGGACGTTTAGTCAAGCACATAAATCACGAATCACGAGATGGAAAAAATTTCCAGCCATAATAAAGACGTCATTTTCGCGATACCTACGTTAGATGTTTAGGTAATTAATCGGCAGACGTTTGATTCGACGAACGAACAAAATAGCTTATTCGATTTTGACGAATGACTCGATAATTTAGAATGATTTTATGGTAGGTACCTTACCCACGTAATAAAAAGCTAAAATTGTTAATTAGTCGTAAAATAATCACCATTAGAAAGTTTACGAGACGTTTAAGATTACCTATCGTTCGATTAATATGCCTATAAATTAATGAAAGGAAAAAAATTACAATAAAATAAATAGCTAGGTAGATACATCTTAATCGGTAATATTTACAAATGAGAAATAAATAAAATCGATTTCGCTATTGTAATAAGTCATAGGTACGTGTGTGATATAGTTACTTGAGAATTGAACAAGTCCAGAGTTATCGAGTAGATAGGTCTCTAGAGGTACGTAATACGTAGGTAGGTAGGTAGGTAGGTAGGTAGAGGTACGTATCTTCACATAGAGGTACCACAGTGAAACCGTATGTAAGTTGTAGAAGAGTTACGTGTATAGAAGTAACGAATTGATAAAGTCTCTTTCGGCGTTGACTGTCGTACGTTAACGCAAGTAATAGGTTGGTAATTTTCGTAGATAGATAGGTTGTGAAGTTATCATAATGAAGTACACGTTTTGGAAGGTTCACATGAAAATTCATATTACCATTTGATTACATAGGTAGGTAGATAGGTAATTACACCGCCATCATAGCAAACTAAATCACTACCACTTACTGAATGGTACTTTTCGTCCGATCCATCTTCGTTTAATCATATCGGCTCCTTTTTCAGCGATCATAATTACGGGCGCGTTGGTGTTACCGGAAGTAACGGCAGGCATAATCGAAGCATCGATTACTCTCAATTTATCGATACCGTGAACCTTCAATTCGGGATCGACGACTGCAAGAGGATCACCGGCTGGTCCCATGCGACAACTACCAGCTTGATGGTTCTCCGGGCCGGTCAGTTTTCTTACGGCACATTCCCAATACGAATCACAGCCAAAAGTCAAGTTCTCGCAACCTTTTACGGGAGTCTTATCTAACTGGAAGCCGTATTTCTTTAAAGCGTTCGTTTCGGTTAATTGGATGGCGATTTTGATACCTTCGACTAATCTGGTAACGTCATCGGGATGAGTAAGGTATTTCGGGTAGATCAAAGGATGAGACAACGGATTGTTATCTTTCAGTTTTAGGTATCCTCTACTCTTGGGATGCAGCACGGCTGGAATGATGTCTATACCTCTTAGACCCTTTTCTCCAGAGTCTGCTATTTTCTCACCGACTTGTCCGGTTTGCGCACAATTTGCCAGATAACCTCCGAAGAAGTACTGTACATCGGGATGATCTAACGAAGGATTGGCTAATTTAGTATTGACAAAGCCGGTTACTTCGGAGATACCAGTACCGGACATGAGACCGTCGCGGAACAGCAGATATTCCATGGCTGTGGCCCAGTTCAAAGGCGCGGTTGAGGAATCATTGATGAAGAATTTAACGAAGAAGGCTACATGATTGTGGAGATTACGACCGACTCCGGGTAAATGATGAACCAATGGTACGTTGACTTGGCGTAAATCTTCTTTGGGACCGACACCGGAGAGTAACAGAAGCTGAGGGCTGTTGACAGCTCCGCCACTGATGATCACTTCGTTTTTGGCCAGCACTCGTTGGGTGTAACCGTTAATGAACATTTCAACGCCGTAGGCAGATTTGGTTTTCGGATCGATGAGTACTTTGGTGGCGGTCGTGTTGAGCAAAATGTGTAAATTAGGTCTGTCTTTAGCAGGACGAAGGAACGCTTTGGCCGTACTCAGTCTAGATCCGTTTCTCGAAGTTGTTTGAGCGATGGCGAATCCGGTGTGGAATTTACCGTTGAGATCGATGTTCCGGTAACCTAATTCGCTTCCGGCTTGGACAATGGCATGCGATAATGGCGGATGGTAAGGGAATTGAGTTACTGTAAGAGGACCTCCAACGCCGTGGAATCCTGGGTCCATGATGTTCGCTTGCAGATTGTCTTCAGACTTTAAAAAGTAAGGCAATACTTCTTGGTAACTCCATCCGTAATTGCCTTGCTTGGCCCAATTATCGAAGTCCAGTTTACTGCCTCGAATGTACATCATACCGTTCATTACACTCGTACCGCCTAAAACCTGCGACAAAAGAATCATAGAAAAGCATTATTACGTAATAAAGTGAATGGTTCAGAGAAAAAAAGGGGTAGTTTTGAAAATGGGACAAATAAGAATGTTTATGTCATTATTTTCTCAACTCATGTTACAAGTGTGCTCATTTTTTAAATTATTTTTTTAAAAATAATAATAATACATAACTATATCTATGTAATAATGGTGTCAATTTTATTATGAAACATGGATATGAATTGGGTTTGAAAGGTAGGGTGAAAAAAACCATCTATGGCAGTAAATTCATTGCATTGAAATGCTAAATAACTGAAGGACTCCTCTAATATCGAGAAAGAATTTCTTGGGTTGCTATGAATTGAAGGTCCTGCTTGTGATACCCATGTGTTTTCAAGTACCTACATATTTAGGACTACTTATGCATCCTTTTTACTGCAATTTTACATATTTTATATGTATGTAGGTACTCTGTATATAGCGTTACTCTACGCGAGTTTATTTGCCATCTACTAAAGACGCCAGTAAGTTACATATCTAAGTATCTTACCAGCTATCTGCCCAGTGCCTACCACCTGAATGTATCATTTGCCAAAAAAAAAAAAAAAACACTACCTATATACCTACCTTTAATACCTATGCACAGCACAATTACATGCTAGTTATGAAAATTTATTCATCCGATACCTCCCTGTACGCGTCACGTCCAATACCACGTCTCATTTATCTCGACGTTCGTGTCAATTTAGCAATTGCACGTTAATTATTGTGTTTAACAGTACCTATATCTTAAAGTGAGAGAAAACTTTAGAAGGAATATCATCTGACGATGGCGAACGTAAGCGCCGCCGCCGTGCCGTGTGTACTGGGTACACTGTACATCCCACAAGGAAATTAGCGTAGGTAATCGCCGAGTATACTAATGATTGGTTTATACAATTAAATGCATTCGATGCCTCTTTTTTTTCGCTAATTATAGACTCGAATGCATTTACCTTAATTACGTCAGTAAGCTTTTTTTCCGGTTTTGGTTAAGTGGCTGAGTGAGTTTCGGAACAGTATAATCTTTCCGTTTGAATATAGTATTTAGATTGTTAAGATTATCGAGTGTTCCCAATGCTCTTAGCGTACCTATACTTTGACGTTTATTTGCTTTTATTTTGATTTTTTCCCCTGACATTTCATTACCATCCCACAATCAGAAATTGGAACTATTGAAGGGATCGATGAAGATGCCCAATGTTTGGGCCTTGAGGCTGTTTGACAAGCACTGAAGTACCAAACTGCAAAAAACAAACTTAATCCCAAACAAGTCTTCAAGTATCAGAATTTGAAGCGAATTAAGGGGATAAAAATAAAATTTTAATTCGGATTTTCGACAAGTACCCCTGGATTTGACCTAAAAAATTTCAGCTCCTTACGCTAATTAGGGCGAGTTCCGGTCGCGAAAATCACTTTTTCAGATCCAGAAGGGCACAAAAAAAAATAAAAACAGATGGAACATATCCTCAATCTTTTTTTAGAACTTTAAAACGCTTTAAAAAGAGGATAGAAAAACTAATAATCTACAATAAACATTGATACTTATTCAGTCAATTCTTAAAATTTACGATATAAATTCCAAAATCTCATATCAAAAGGGGGTGGTGGAAGGCGGCTGACAAGAGGTTAACAATGCGAAAATATATAATTTTCGTCTTTCTAATTGACCATGAAGCATGACAAAAAATTGTCATGAAATGTTCTTGAAAAGACGTAATCAAAATTCAAGCTTTTCGTTTCAACATCGAATGTTGCAAAAGCTCGTACTTACAATTAGTTCAGAATTATGAAGAAGGAAAAACGCATAAAAATAAAACTAAATTCAAGATGAAGGAGGAAACTCATCAAAACAACTCACAATAACTTAATAATCGATTAACATAAAAAAAAATTGAAATAGAAATGAAAGTGAAAATATGAAAAAATTCTGGTAGTACCCAGCAAAAAATATTCATGGGTAGGTATAAGTAGTCTTGTACCTATACGTTTTATCGACTACATTTTTGCGTTTTTTAAAAAAAATCTGAGTAGCGAGAAGAAGGAAAGGGAAGCAGCAAATACATATGTATTTAAAAACTAAAAACTTTACCACAACTTTTCAAGGTTATCTTTTAAAAATTTCAAAATTCCACCGAATTCCAAGAAAATTTTACTCTATTTTACGTATTTTTCAGAATTATAACAAAAATCTGTAATGTTTGAAATTTTTAATTAGGAAGGAAAAAGGAGAGGGGAAATATTAACCCGAAAAGCTCAAAAACACATTCGTACAATATAACCTTTTGAGGCTATTACAAAAATATTTACGCTTTACCAAATTCCAAAAAAAAAAAAAAAAAAAAAAAAAAAAAAAAGGCTGAGAAAAGGAATAAACATCAGAATTTTTTGCGGTTCACCTATTGTTCATTACCCGCCATAACGTATGTTTCTTCGATTTTTTTTGCTAAAAAAAAATGTTCTATAATGAAGTTGAAAAAATGATGTGTACCTACCTAACCAATTTAAAAAATGTTCACCAAAAAAATGTTTTTTTTTCAAAGATTTGTTTAATTTAACAGTGTGCCCTTATTGAATGATGATCACATCCCTAAATAGGCAGAGGAGGAGAGGAAAGAGGGGGAAAAAACGTTATTTCCCTCCCGTGATCGTTGATGTGAAAAATATACTTAATTTCATCGCTGCTTTTCATGGAGAAAAGCGAGCACAGAAATTGTAGTATTTTTGCGTTCTTTCATAAATGAAATGGAGTTTTTAAAAAACTTCAACAGAGATTTTGTTTTTAAAGGAACTTTAATCGATGAAGTTTTAAAATAATAGGTACCTAACGTGCTGTTTACAAGATGATAATTTCGAGCAATGATTCTTACTTGAAAACTACGAAAAACATGAGAAATTGCGCATTTTGAATATACCCCTAGAAAAATGAGTGTGGGTAGCTAGGTACATTACATATCTATGTACTTACATATCTTTTGAAATTAAGAAAATGAATCAAAAGGACAATTTTTAAAAGCTTCTAGTGAGGGGAGGGGGATTGGAGCAGAAGTTTTACATCTATGAGTAAATAAAATGGGTATCTAACACCTATTCATATTTTCGTAGTAATTTCCATAAATATTTGGTCAACATTTATTATTTCTATTATTTTTTAGCGAAAAGCATGAAATGTAGAAAAATAGCATTTTTACTCTCTCCTTCACCGAAAAAAGTACCAAGGTCCAAGAGTAAAAAATTATCAGCATAGATATGTTTGGGGTAGAATATCTTTACAAGAACCACTGGGTATCTAGTCAATTTTTAAAATTTTAAAATATTTTTGGATCAGAGTCGGATTTTAATGTGAATTAGGGAACATATAGTAGGTTAGGTGGCTCTTAAGAGATAATTTTAAAATGAGCAGGTCACAGGTAATTATTAATTAAGTAGGTACGTAATTTTTCAAGTAAAACGTTGTGATTTTGGACATATAAGAGGTTGAATCAGAGGTACCTAGGCAATTTTTCCGCGTCGTTTTGAGACCTAAAATGTTATTTTCAGTGATTCACCTCACTTCGTCCTTCCACCCCACTTCCACCAGCTACAAATGCCTTTGAATGAAAAAACTCTTCAAATATCGTGGTATTCCTGTTATATTATTTACAGTTATAGATTTATTAATTGGTTGTCCCGAATTCAACTTTATACTTCACATACTTCACACAATTTTTTTTCAGGTTCTCTTCTCTACCGATCATATTCTCGACAATCCAGTTTCCATCTTCCTTACATTACTCTTCCGCTATTCGTATACTTGTTCGGGTTTTCCACACATTCCTGTATCTACGTTCTTTAAATAGGTATCGAGAAAAAATTACCTTCGAGCGATGCTTTTTTTTTCAAAAATAAACAAACGTCGAATATCTGCAATCTTGTCTGACTTTCCAGCAAAGTAAGTAAATTCACACAAACTATACAGTATCAGCGTAGTATGTTTAAATGTATAGTAATATACACTGGCCTGGTAAACCATCTCATTATAATATGCTCACGAAACGACCTCAGTAGGGAATTTTTTCCGGCTAGATTTGGCCCTGTGTAGCGTGTACGCGAGCAAATTGCTCCAATAAACCGCCTACGTAACACTTAACATTGATTCTAATCGTCCATTGTTATGCGTAAATGACGTAATAACGATTTGGTGATAAATTGATGCGATAAAGTGGAGTGATTTTTGGCATCATTTGTACAATTATTATTTTGTAGATCATTGGTATTTGGTAGGTACTAGGTATACACGGTAGATCATAAACGATACGCAAATTTAACAAATTGACTACACAAATTTACATACATATATACAGGTATGCAGATACAAATATAATTATGTGGTTGTGATTGAAACTGCTTATTTTTACAGTTCTTAGGGATGTTGTTTTATACGCAGACAAATTTCAGATCTTTGGGTCGATGACAAATCGAGAGTGAGAGCACTTTATTTACCTACAGAAATCGAAGGAAAAAATTCAGAGTAAATGTGGCAGTGGCATTATTATTGGAAAACTGGTCAACAATGTCTACCTTCACCTATGCGTTTTATACAGGTAGACGATCATATTGAAGTACACGTATGTACATACATATGTGTTCCTATAATGTATACCTACCTAGATATAGGTTTAGTTTAGATACCTACATTCGTATTATATCATAGTAGCCTACGGATGAAATATATACGAATAAAAACATTTTTCAATTCGCAAACACTGATACCAGCGTAATGATTGACGTTAATTATTGTACGGTTTATTATTAAATTTACTTTTAGCGAGAGAGTTTCATGGAACGTGACACATTGTTGAACTTCTCAATATTAGTATAACCGACGACTGACTATTTACATAATTCTAGGCAAATGTACCTATCTATATTAAATTTATATGTTTATACTATTAAATTTTATTAAAGTAGTTCGCACGATGTACCTATTCGATTTTTTTTTCACAATAGCCATCACCACAAAATATCTACGTATGCAGAGAACGTGTTATGCAGGCAATAGGCATACGTAGTTTATTTTGTTCCTTAACCCGAGGGCATCAATGTACCTACCTAGTACCTACAGATGGACCCAGTTCTTTAAACTTGTACAGATTGCTTTTTTCCAAGAGTAAGTACTATACCTATAGGAAGAAAAAAGGGTCATTGGGATATTTTCACGCTCAACAGTCCATAAAATAAATGCCGGTGTTACTTTGAGAACACATTATTGTTGTTGGTTTGACGTAGGTACTGGTAGTAGGTACCTATACACATCGGGTATACCTAAGTATATTTTCCGCCATTCAATTATGGTAGGTGAATTGATAATAATTTGAAAATTTACCGAATTAAACGCTACTTTATAGTTTATCTACAGGTAAGTACAAGTATTAAGCGAGTAGGTAAATTTTATGGTGAATTTACGTTACCTTTCCTCGAGGCCAATAACAACGTCTTTCCTTATCATCTAGGCATGCCATTTCTTCAGGTTCCGTCTTGAATCCCCAGTCTATAGGTGATCCAATGAAATTTAAAAACATAGATGGTACTTGAGTCCCAGTAGGTTCATCTAATCCGGCTTCAATTAATAATACTCTCCAATGAGGAACCTAATTAATTAAACAAAATATATTAGCTGTTGTGAATATACATTCAAATGAACTTACAGTATGTTTCAGAAACCTCAAATGCAATTAATAGCATTTTTTGAACGATTGATGATGACTAGATAAAGATATGCATGACCAGTAAAATGAGACACCTTATATATTGAAGGGCCTATCGACGCGGTATCTTCAAAATACTCTAAATTGAAAATTTTAAGAAGAAATCTTGACAAAATTTTTTGATGAAAAATAAAAAAAGGTCCGCAGCTAAAATCACTATAATAAGTACCTACTTATCCCAAATTAAAGGAGTTACAGCCAATTGAAAATGTATAAAGAAAATTCACAAATTTAAAGCTCTTGAAAAAAATCAAGTATTTTCTGATCATGAGTTATGGTACAGTTTTTGGAGACGAACAAAAAAAGTTCGATAGAAAAATGACCGTTCTTCAAAATTCCATGAAGATGCCAACATTATGGCGATTAAAATTTGTGCTCCTTTGAAAATTAGAGCTTATGACTTTCTTAAACCATTGGCTCCTAGACTCTGTCCTGCTAACAGTCAAATTTCAGAAAAACCAAATACGAGTACAAAGGAAATCAGTTTTTCATGTACTCGTATGTAAGGTACGAGTTGAAAAACAAATTCCATTCAGATGTATGACTATTATGTATCGTTAGACATTAATAAAAAGTACTTCCAATGACGATTTAAAAAATTTCCGTCTGCATACTGGGTGTCCCGAAAATCAATAAACGAAATTTTTTAAAGAAATTCACATGGAAAAATTCAAGAAAAAATCATCCGTCATTATGTTCTTGTTTTTACGACCCCTTGATTAATATTACCTACTATATCAAAATATCATTGTGACAAACGACAAAAAAATCTTATTTTGGAAGCATCATCACTGGTAATTTTGAATCGTGAATTTATGAAACGTGAAGTGATGAAAACGTTTTTATTTGAAAAGTCGATAGGAGCATAAAATGAACTGAAAATAGTTGATCCTTTTCTACCCTCCATATACATAGCTCACTTGGAACTATGTATTCCAAAGATTTAAAACGATGAGAACCCACAGAGCCGGTTCCAAAAATTATTCGATCGATAAGAATGTATTAGGTGTTTTTGAATGAAAACGATATTTATTACGCAGAAACTTTCACATTCTGTGTTCGAACTTCGAACTTGAAATTTTTCAAACATGGGTACTTAGACTTACGCATAAAAACTAATTTTATGATTTCAATTGATTATAGAACAGACACAGAGGGTATAGTTTCGAACAGATTTCATTTCAATAAAATAGGATACCTATTTTCAAAACCAGTTTTTATTCATTCCTAAAAAAAAAGACAAGAAAATTGTCAATTGTGATCGTAGAGAAATGAAAAATGGACTGTTTCGTTTCATTTGAGAGTTTTGGAAAGAAACTAAAAGAACCGTTTGGAAACTCTCCGCCACCTCCATCCATCATTTTTTTTCACCGCCAAAATAGATAAACAAAAGTTAAAAGATGAAGAATACTTATTTCTTGCTGTTTTTGTATCGTTATCGTCAGATGTTCAAAAGTTATCAGTACTAATACCTAAGAATATTATTATGAATTTGAAACTTTGGAGACATTTTGTATACATTTCTTTCGTGGACTACGTGGACTATATAGGTCTAGGTACTCATAGATGTATAAATATAGGTAAGTAATGTAAACATGATGGAAAAGTTACCTCAGAAAGTCGACTAGCAACCACAGCACCGGCAGATCCGCCTCCTATTACGATAAAGTCGTATTCGGTATCCAACATTACTCGAGATTTAGGCCGATTACATGGATCTTCTAGATCGCATTGTGATCTAATAAATACTTCCAGTAATCCCATAAATATCATAAACGCCGAACCTCCGCACGTACTGGCCAACGTTGGCCCCGGCTCGGTGGCCGGACAATTGCAGCTCATGTTTATTCCTGCAAAGGTAAAAAGAGACATTTTTTGTAAGTAAAAAATAACTACCTAGATCTACTCGTACAGCGGTAAGTACTTCATTTTTTTGCAGAATAACTACTCGCGAACGCGATGCGACGCGAAAATACTCGTATACTTGACGCGACGTTTAATTATAACATCGAACACTCTTAATAATGTACTTAATGATGGAATAAGTTGGCGATGATATTTGAGTGCGGTCAAACGTGAGACCGCAACCATCTTCTATAATGAAAATAATTACAAAATCGCTCTTTTTGGGGAGGGCATCCTTATCACGAATGGCTTCGTTAATGATCACGAATTATCGTGTTCAATGTGTAGCTGTCTCTTTTTCTCTTTCTCTGCATCTTTGCATAGATTGTGCGTAAAACGATAGTATGGTTCTTATAGCTCCAGAACTACATCTATACCTATTAGCTACGCGCGGTTTATGGATTTACCTTTGTGTCTTTGTATCCATGAGAGAGTGCTCGCGAGTGCAGATGATAGATTTTTTTGTTTGTTTAAATGGCTACGTTGTTTATGTTTAATCGTTTCCTCAATTATGCATGTAGACTGGCTAGAGAGATGGAGAATTTTATTGTAGAATTTAGTGAGAAGAAGATAAGATCGTTTGTTATCAATTTTATTGTTGGCCATAGTTGACAACAAATCGTGGGAAAAATTGTCGCCAAAATATGCCAATAGGCCTACTCATACGTTGTTTGAAGCCTTGTTCGAACTCGCACACAGGGGAGCGATTAAATCAAATATGGGGACTTGAAATTTTTCAAGCAACATTTAGATACATTTGAGAAAATTAAATCTGAACGAAAAAAATCATCAAAACACCGGAATACTAAATTCAGTCTTGAGATAAATCGCCCAATTGACGTGACGACGTGTCGAGAAAAACATGAAAAAATGTCTTTTGGGCACGATTAAAACACGGTATAACTATCGTTGCTTATTTAAAAATTTAAAAGGCACTGATTTGAAAAAATTTGGAAAATTTTTCAATAGGTACATAGGAAAAACATCATATAGGTACGCAAGAAATTCACTTACTCGGAGAAAACGACTGAAAATCTAACTCCCCCATCTCACCTAGCTTAAATATTCAACACAAAACAAAATCGAATCGCGTCAAGCATTTACGATCATCCGGTTAAATCACAATTTACAAAATGAGATGAAGATTACATGTTCACGTTCGATTTATAGTACCCATTGAAAACGAAACACGAGGTTTTTCACACTCCGTTAATAAACAAAGTTCAAAGTTTTTTCACGAAAAAAGCAATAGAATCGAATTAGAAATTCCCTCTATGACGCAGGCAATTAACATATCCAAGCCAACACTTTCAAAGTCAACAATTTCAATGTTACGGAACATGTGATTCGATTATAAAAATTAAGTAAACGTTGATACGTATTTCTACAATGCCAAAAATATTATGTTATATTGCTATTAAAAGTAAACGTTCAAAGTTTTATAAATTCTCATCCGCCATATACCTACCTACTCATCGTGCTCCTAATAAAAAAAAAAAACCTTTAAAATACTCGTAAAAAAAAACTATACGTACTAGGACCCATATTAATAAAATCGGGTATAGCCTCCATGTTGAAATTGGTTCCAAAAATAAACTTATCTATTCAAAAAAAAAAAAAAAAAAAAAAAACTCAAAGTATAACACGACGCGAAAAACACACACGTAACTCGATCATCTTATATACTGAAATTTTCATCGAAAATCATCCCGGTTTAGTCGTTCAGTTTCCGATGCACACTAGCTCTTCTTACTCTTTCCGAATAAACTGGAATATAAAAATTTTAACCTTGAAAGAATTTCAACACACTAATGTAGAAATACACGGGTAGCGAAATATTGATGAAATTGAAAAGCATTTTCTCAACAAAGTAATGTACCTAACAATACAATTATGTAGGTACGATACACGCATAAGGAAATGCGTTATAACGGTATTGGCCGACGAATAATAAAACCATAATTGACCTTTGCAATGATAAAAATTATATAGTTTTTCATAGATAACGCTACGAAGGCTTCAATAATATAGGTACCTACACCTTGTCTATGCAATCTTTGGCACAATTTTAAATTTAATTGTTGCTTTGGTACTGAAATTTACTTATTTTACGAAATTAATTTACATACAAGGAAGTAAATTCGCCGCCAGATTAATTTAGATAACTATAGACAAGTGAGATTCTATAGTCTAGCTAATTTTATATCTATTTTAATAGTCAAGACTATGCGCATCAAGGCGAATAAATTACTCTTGTGGTTCCCACAGAACACGATAGAACAACTGAAATACACTCGATTGAAAATATTTTGTCAACGTTTTCAACGCATTATTCACTGAAATAAATCGAAGAAGTTGCTCTTACATTTTTTTTTTTTTTTGGCAGACTGCACGTTTTTATTCGTTTTATTATCCTCAAAATTAATATACAGTGTACTAAAAATTAAAACGCCTATTCCTAGAACCTCACCTAGTTCTCAATTAACACATTAACATAATTTTTAAAATTCTGACATTCTGTCTAATTTCACCAGAGGAAAAAAAGTCTTTCTAAATAACACTACAATTAGTAGGTAGGTTTTCGTATTCGAATGCCTATGCTACGCAGCGTCGTCGTAGTTTTTTGATACGCAAGCATGACTAATTATTCAAACTTATAAATAAAAACAGAAAAAAAAACACGAAAAAAAGTAACTCCAAAGAATAAAAGTAATCCAGAATGACATTTTAATTAAAAAGATATTTATCTAACGAAGACGCACATCTCACATAGTGGTTAACGTATTTTAAATGCGTGACGTGTTTGTTTAATTTTGTTTTCCATCTTACTCATAGTACCTAGTACCTACCTAGTACCTATGCATTTACCTGAGTGCAGAGAAAAGAGAGGTACCTCTGTCTATCCTACTACGACGTTAGGTTATAGTCTACTTTATCTTTAAGAGCGTTTTACAATAAATAAGTGAGTAGGTCTACGAATACACACTCGTGGAAAATCGAGTAGCAAAAAACTTACCACGTTTAGTTAGGTAGGTACTATTTTGCAACTGATCTAAAAGCGAGATATTTTGGATAACGGCCACTTACATAGAAAGAAAGCGTTAAAAGTTTACATAAATACTGAGATTTATGGTCGATAGTACAGTCACAGCTGTGGTGATGGTTATGATGCAATTTTTTTCACTCCTTATCACCGTTTACAATGTTGGTTCGGATGATTAATATTATATTTTTGCGGTTTTGATGTCTATTTCCTAATATTATCAGACAGTCTGCGACACTTCAATGGCTCGCAGCAAATTAGGTAGGGAGGTTAGTAAGGTACATAGATAGGTAAGAGGTAAGTTACTAACAAGGAAAACTCTAAATGACTCAGCTTGTCACCTATGTATCCATGTCATTCATTTTTTTTTCATAAGAGTGTGTTGGGGTTCACGGCGTATTTGACAACAAAAATTCAAGTATAGGTATTGGTCCTCGTAGAATTTTGAAATCTTAAAATTAATGTAAAAATTGTAGACCTACATCAAGTTGAGAAAAATGAAATGATGACTACCAACTTACTATTACTCTGGAAACCCCCAACCGTTCAAGAGCAAAGAAAATTGAAGCCTTTTTTCCAATTTTTCGTGAGTTTTCATCACTGGCGAATCAGCCAAAGTGCGTAAAAAATTATGAATTTTGATAGAATGTAATGGTAGTAACATTTTTACCACTGATGTCAACTTCGAAAACTCGAAAAAATTTGATAAGTTTTTGCCAATATTTCTCTTTTTTTGGCAATGATCACCAAAAAATTGGTGCCACCGCGGTATTCTAAAACTTTCCCCCAGATTCATAAATGATATCTTTCGATGTTTTGACATAAGTACATAATTCACATGTAATATTTGAAAAAGTAAATAGTTTTAAAAAACATTTTCATTTTCAACCGCTCAGTATACAGAACCCTAAAAGTGTTCTTGGATTTTGACAGCGAGCAAAAGCCTAGATTGACGCAAAATCTCAAATACGATTTTTCGGAACTGAGCCATTTTTTTCTCAAACAGGCTGAGTAGGAGATACTTAAAGCAAAATAGAAAAACACGATTTTTTCCGAAAATGTCCCTCTTTGAAAGTTCGTAGGTACCTCTCTTCCAAGAACTGCACCTCTCGTGCTAAAAGTTTTCTGGGTAGTATTCAACTCAAAATGAAATCTCCGCCAAATTTCAGGAAAATTCTTCGATATTTTCTTTTCGCGATCTATCCTAATGTGTATGTTTATTGAAGAAATGTAAAATCACCTATTCCTCGAAATTAGTGGAGCAAAATAAACAAAATCAAATTCAACTTACATTTTAAATAAATATACCTGATAATAATAAGCGATGGAATTTTTTATAAATAAGTTAAATCTATCTACTCGAGTAACTATACGAAGATGAAATCAAAATCAATTATTATGTACCTACTTTGGTACAGGATAGATATTCGTTAGAGACAACACTTTTAAAAATATGCCCAAAAATGATGTGGAGGAAAATTCCTTCCGTAGTACCCCCAACTTCATCATTTATGTGAAAATCTCAAGATACATACATATATGTAAAGTCACTGTCACTAGTGTCACTTAGCTGAAAAATACGCTTTATGGATTAACCTTGAGGAAACGAGCAAATCGGATTTACCTAATTTACATTTTGAACGAAAATAAAAAAAAATCGATTGATTGAGAATCTGAAAATGAATAAACAAATAAATCGTATCCACTACAAGAGTACCTATAGTACCTACCTATCTATGTAGGTACCGATTGCAAATTCATCGTGGGTTCATCATTTGAAAAACCAAGCATACAAATAGGTAATATGTACGCAGCCTGCAGGTGCATATAGTAAAAGATGGTCGAAAGATACGCAAAAATATTTGCCAGAAGCTGCCAAGAAACAGCTTTCAATTTGAGAGAAAAAAAGTTCAATCAAAATCCCTTATCTGACATTTAAATGCAAATCTACGTGAAAATATCAAAAAAGTCATCGATAGTCGAGAAATTGCACTTTATTACCAATAACCTTGGATATACGAGACGATTTTCCGGTTCCATAATTATAAAGAAGATAAACGCAGCATTTTGAATAAATATAACTTGGTTAAATACACCGGCGCGGCGAGACTTCTTTACGGTAATGGTAATTTAACGCTAAGACGGCTGTACGCTTCACGGTGATATAGATATCAGATAGAAAAAAGTATCGAAATGGTAGCCTAACTCTACCCAGTCCCATTTTACTTTCTATAAACATTTTAATACAATCTACTCGCGAATCGCGAACAATGTCAATAATTTTAACGCGAATACCATTACAAGGTTGCTATTTGTAATTAAAACAGTAGGTAATATTTCAATTTCAAATCAAAATCATACCTATACCTACCTATACACTCCAATAATACCTAATATAAATAGGGAAGTGCGCTTCATAATTCTGTACCACACAGATTTCTGCCTGTCAAATAATACTATAGTTTTTGGAAAAAACGATCGTGTAATCGTTTGATTTGAACAAGTCCTTGAATGTATATGATTAAAATTGGGATTCGCACGATTTCCCAAAGTGATATCTGCGTAGCTGCATAAATTTTAATTAGGTAGGTAGGTATGTTATCACTTTTTCAAAATACAAACTAGGTACCTATCGTACATCAGATTTTGGCAGAGCACAAATCTATACGTCGCGTTGCAGCTGGTATATCCAACTTTGAGCGTAATATCGTAGATTTCACCGTATCAACGATGAACTGTTGAGACCAGACGATGCACCCAAACAATGCCAAGGTCGTAGGAACCGTTAAGTTCAACTCATTGTGTTTCAGCACACAGCACCGAGCACCGAGCACCGAGCAATAATATCGTCGCCGTCGCTGATCGTCATCATAGTCGGAATTGTAATCACATTCGTGTATTTTGGCACTTGAGATTATGAAGTTTGATTACGGTGAAAATACACGCATTATTTAATTCGACGCTGATTCTGATTCTCATTTTCACAAATTGCTTTCACATTTATAACGATTAAAACTGCTATCGAGTGCGAATAGATTCGATAGGTTTTCATTTCATATTGGCTTAGCGCGATGGATGAATCATCGACTCATTGTGTTGAAAAATTTGCGATCTTTGGCGAGAATTTCTCTTCTCTTTTGAAGTCCAATCTTCGCGATGAAAACTGCCAATTGGAGAAGATCTGCACATGATGCGTTGGACACGGATCTAGCTGGGTAGGTATACTGTATGATGTTTCCAAGAGAAGGGCATGGAAATGTGTCGTCGAAAAATCAAGAGGAAGTCTTAACTTAGGAGATCTTTAGATGAGAAACCTTTCTCACGGATCTGCTAATCGGCCATTTTAGAGGTTATCAAAACAAAGGGGTCTATTTTACAAAAGATCTGCAACCAGGCGGCCGTCTCCGTTCCTGATTGCGTTCGTCTTGGGCGCCTTTTCATTTAATCTAACTATCAATGCTTCATTCCGTTGATTCGTGTTGAAAAAATGGCAAAACTAACAACCTAAACTCAATTTTTTGACCGCGGGATTGAATATCTTTCTTTAGAGGTAGGTATACACTTTTAAAAGTCCAATTAATTCGTTAACAATTCAATCATTTTACGTCCAAAGTGCCAAAAGTTGATTTTTGTTCTATCCTGTGGCTAATGGATTTAATTTGATGACCCAAAAGCTGCGTTCCTCCATCGCTTTGCTCAATTTTCATGATATGCCGGATTCCAAGCCGTTGTATGTAGGAATGTTAAGCAGTCAGAGTAGTCACGACTGACAAATTATGAGTTAAACCATTTTCTTATTTTTTCTTCTACGATAAGGCAAAGTAGCATCGCACTCTTCTGCCCGAAGCACGTGCCCATGGCCTTCATTAGGCAATTTCTGCGTTTTTTTGCCCATGGAACGTACATTATTCGCCCACTGATCCACATTTTAAATGCTTCTAGTCCTTTTATCGCCACTGTCTATCTCATGTGACTATAAATTTGAATTTTTGTTTCGCCTGTTTAGCCGACTCTCTGGTCCTATTTGTCATTCAGTAATCAGCATCGTGCTTCTCTCGAGGTGTCCGACTCCGATTTTTGCGGAATTGCGATTTTTGAAAAGAGCATGGTTTAAAACTCCCGTAACCAAAATTTCAGGTGCCCAAATTGATTTTTCAATTTTTGGTAAATTTTTGAAAAAAGTGTAGGTACACTTATTCAGTAAAAATGAGAATGAAATCAACTCCCTCCAGAGGTGGCAGTCTAGATTTTTCCGGGTGCAGCGAAACTAGTATTAAAACGTCGTGTTGATTTTTATTCTTGGGTGTAGTCAGGAACGAAATTTGAATTCTTTGGGAGTGAGGGAGGGAGGGAGGGAAGGAGGGAGGGGACTAGTGTCAATTGAGAACTTTCTAATTACGGGTAGCATTAGAAAAAATGCCAATCTTTCTGAATAAAATGGTGACTTTTTAGAATAAAATAAAAGATAAAACATACCCATATGTAAGGATTTCAACTTCTTTTTTTTTAAACATTTTTGCAAATTTGAAACCAGAAATTTTCTAATTTTGGAAAATAGAAACAAATTAACGCGAGCGAAGCGAAGGCAAAATTTTTTGAAAATTTGAATGGTACGAGACGTAAAAAGAACACATTTTCTTATGTGAGGAGTTCATTTTGTTGGCTTCAATATTTTTTGAATTTGAATGAGAAGGCAGAATTTTTCGAGAATGTGTAATCCAAGAATTTGACATCTTTATTATTTTTACAGAATAGGCTCAAGTGTACACTTTTTGAAAAAATCATAAAAAATCGCCAAACATCGTAAATTTTGTAGATTTTTAAAAAATTTGTCAAAAATCGAGAAATCAATTTGAGCATCTAAAATTTTGATTATGAGAGTTTCAGACCATATACTCTTTCTATAAATCGCAATCCCATTCAAATCTGAGATGGACATCTCGAGAGGTTTCCTTGTTAGATATTTGAACTGATTCATCCTTTCGACAAATTCGACCTCCTACCATTCTGAGATCAATTGTGCATGAGAAAAGATTTCTCTTGGCCTCGAATTCTTAAACTTTTTTTTACATACCTAATTCAATATTCTACACCATTCAACCAGAAAAATATCAATAGGTAATTGACTTGAATACTCCTTTGAAGGATGAAGAGCAATACAATGATGATATGCTCTACAGTTTTCTTTACCAACTTATTGCACGAAGCGGGCTGCAAAAAATTAGGAATTACTCACTCAGATCGATTCATTCATCATAGCCTTTTTCATTCATACCTACATGTATGTACATTGATTGTTAAGAAGGAAGATGAAAAACTGAGGTTGCTGTCAAACAAACGTAAGTAGGTAGATAGAGGTACCTTCCGCATATAGCGGCTGTAGTTTCGTTATTTTTGTTTTGGACAAGTTACTCTATGTACTTGATCACTGATCAGCCACCAAAAGGGATTCCCATTTGCCTCCCTCTACAAATCCTCCTGTATAAATCCCTCAACCGACGGGAAATTCTAACAAAACTTTTCTTTACGCAACCCGTCAACGTCGGTCAGTTCGATTCCGATCGCCATTAGGTAAGCACCTGACGAATATGGTATTTCGAAAAAATTACCCATTTCCTGAGCCGGCCAAGTGAATCGTAACAGTTGTTGTAATTGTTTTATATTGTTTATAAACGATGGTCGCAAGTTGCCCAACATTTGTGGATACCATTTTTTTTTCTTTTTTTCTTCGTACGTGCACATGCTAGGCTAGATAACGGATATTGTCGGGTTACTTAATCATATTTTATTCGCCACATTACGAAAAAAGGTATAATAATTTTCGTATCGTATCTATCGCTAAATCGTAAAAAAATATATTCAAATTAATGTCAAATTGCACACGCGAATTCTTATTCCTGTATTGCCGGTCTCTCGATCTTCGTTATAGTGATTTGGTTCGAGCATTTTTCTATGTATACAATATTTTACATGTTTTTAAAACTGATATAAATCTTTCGAATATGGACGTCTGGTCGAGTTTAAATTACGTATAGCAAGGTTACCAGTATACACAACCGACTATATCATATTTGCTTATTAATTATTTCCACTCGGCGGAGGATGAAACCAGGTCTAGCGATGAAATTTTGTCTTAGCCATTTTCAGCGTTATAGGTAGGTAGACTTAACCTAAGACAACATCGGTCTACAAACTTTTTCTACTTTCTTGCGATGATTCTGGTTAAAGTTACGCGAATATTACATCAACGCGTACCACACCACACGTACGAATGTAATTTCTTCCTAGTTTTAAACATTTTATATTATAATAATATATAGGTAGGTCTAGGTACCTATAGCAGCTCCCTAAAATAACATGTAGATCATAAGATCTTTCATTTAACGACTTGAAGAAATTTCTATAGTTTGACGTCGATGACTCGTCAACTCATTGGAATTCCAAAGCATTCGTAAATCTACGAGACGCTCTCGTAGAAAACGTAGGCTATCGTCTTCTCTCCAATTTTTCCGCTTCAACGTTTAATTTTCAGTCAAGGTTTCCACACCTTGCGCCGACCTTAATGGTGCGTTAATCGATTTATCGTTCGACGATTTCAATAAATTAATTCGCGTTAAATTGAAACTACCGATATAAACGATGCGAATCGTTCGGACAATTAGCAAGATTAATAATCACATCAAATAATGAAAAAATTGGTAGCCAATGAACTAGCCAAAACAACACCTAATTACCTATTAAAGTGACGTAATTTCTGGTACGATGACACCCGATCTAATGACATACCTACTCGTATGTATACATTGGGCTCATGGGCTGTTTTTTTTAATCGTATGTATTTGATCGTACATTTTGACGATTAAATGACTCGAAGCGAATTATGGAGTTTGAAGAAAAAAAAGAGGTCATTTCAAATATTCGCTTATTGTTTACAATACAACAAATTAAATCGATAAACCGTTCGTAAATCGATGCGGGTAACAATACGAGCAATACGATGAATTAAATGAGTATTGTCGTGACATAGCCTCAGGTAACCTATCTGCTGCGTTTGCTGCAGCTCTACAGATGCCTATGATATAAGCCAGCATTTAATACGCTGGATCGTATTACAAGATATCGAAAAGTTCAACCTTTATTCGAACCTACTTAAGTACAAGTTCGCGAGTATCTATAATTATTATTCTAACGTACCTAGGTATCGCAGTTTACAATGAAACCAGATTTTGTGAAAAAATCTTATCTTCACAAATATCTGTTTACAGTTGTAGCAGCAAAAAAAGAAAAGTGAATTTTTCATTGATATCTACTAAAGATGACCTAGCCGTAGAAATCAGAAAATAATGGGTTTAAAATTATATACACAACAGATTTTTAATCGTACGATTTTTTTCATTTTATATTTTTTCACTGATTGAAAAGTGATGAAACTATAATGAAATTGCTCCCTCCCTCCCTTTCTCCAGCCCCTTTATATTTTCTCTTCGGCTATTGCTGGATTTATGAATGGACTAGTCATCACCACGAGGAAATTACCGTCAAAGTTAGCATCAAGTTTTTTCTACAAATGCTAACAATATTGAAAGCAAATTTTTGAAAAAATCCTAACAAGGGAACCAATTGGCCACTCAACCGCCGATTCTAAATTTTTTTACCAGAGAAGAAGAATTCGTAAGCCATTTCTGAAAGAAATTTTCAACTATCCAAATGTAAAATTGGTGGTTCTACCTAGTACCTACTACCTAGACCTACCTATAGTGTTTTAGATTTTCTAAAATTATCCGAAAATGGTACAATTTGATTTTAAAAAATCAAATGTTCACTTAATACTTAGGTAGGTATTCCAGAAAACCATATTTATGGTTATTTTAAAATTGCAATCAAATTTAGAGACCGAATTTTCACCTAAGTAAATATTATGACAATATTTTTTGAGGGCTCAATTTTTTTTCAAATGCCTCAAAATCTGGAAATGCGTGATTAGTCAGCCACATTCTGAGAATTTTCTTTCTAGGTCGTGTATTCCAACGTTTTACCCTCTCAAGAAATCATTAATTCCAGTTTTTCAGCTCAAAATTGAATTTTAAATTTCTTTTACAAAGTTCGTCAACTTGATGTACCTATGTAGTTTTTTCATCACCTAGATGCCTCTATCAACAGTAAATAAATAGAGAATGTTTCAGAAGGAAGTATGGAGAAGAGGAGAAAGGTGATTAAAAATCTACGAAGGGCTATCCATGAAACCTTTTTTAAAATTTTTTCAAGCATATCTTCTGAGCAAAACACACATTTTCAGCTTTCAAACAGCACTTTTGGTCACTTCTTTCAGAGGTGAAATTATGAAAAAATGTATAATAGGTACCCACAAATTAAAAAAGAATCAAAAATGTACATTTATAAAAATAACGCAAGATTTTTTTTTTCGAATCAACTTTTGAAGTACGTACATACCAGGTAAAGTTAGATTCATTATGGCTTCAAATTTAAAAAGAAAAAAAAATTAAAAAGCAATCATCGTATAGTACTAAAATATTAGATAAAATTACGGGTTTTCAGTGCATTACTCCAGAAAAACATTTCGTTAAAACAAAAACTGAAGACTATAAAATATTCATCATATTGGTCGGCGCTGGCGATCTCATTTCGAGTCACATCTACACACGTAGGTATCGCCTAAGCTGATTTGCCAATCGGAAAACTTACACGAAGGATCACTTTTCTCAATCGAATCTTTTACAAATGCCCATTTTGTACGCTTTACGCTTCAATTCAAGCTCCACGAACACCATAATCCTATAGGATTTCCACATTACATAGGTACTCTACTTTTACGTCAACAGTATAAAATTTTAAATTCACCATTCGTTTTAAAATTTCCATACAATGAAAAATTACAAAATCTAATACCAAATCGCATAGGCCACGCAGCAATGCGATACTTTCATTACAAGTAGGTAGGTAGGTACCTACGTATAGGTAGATACTGTACAAACAGATGCCTTGTTAAACATGATTTTTTTGCAATATTTTTCACGAATTGCCTAAGGCGAAGGCCAATTTTAATTTGATTAGTAGATAATGTAACTGTCATCGACCTTTACCTAAATTAATGCACGAAAATAATACCTACCTTCGTATTCAGATGTATTTTGAAAACTCGATAAAAATTTTGCGAATTTAAGATGACGTTAGATGAATTTAAATACTTATGGGAATTGGGAACAAAAAAGTGTCGATGATCTGCTAAATTATAGTCAATAGTTTGATGTAAAAAATAGGTACTATACCTATACACTTCTAGAGCAGTAAACACAGCAAGATTTTACGCGTTTCGAAGAAAGTAACCAAGAACCGAACGAATTCCTACATTTAACTTAATCCGCTCACTAATCGCACCATTTACGAGCCACTCACGAAGTACAGCCTATTGCAATACCAACCTATTACCTACCTATATAAACTTACGTGTGCAATTTAAAAAAAAAAAAGAAGAAGAAATAGCTTACTTACCTACCCTAGTTCATTAATCAACCCAAATTCGATAATTATACTTAGTTTTGCAATTTAAAGTGAAGCCAAAGCGTATGAAGTACGTATTAAACTACATATTCCATTCTATCAAACGAAGGTGTAACCTCGCAAGATCTATTCACCGTTCTGCTGCATATGTTTTTTATGGCAGATAAAATTATAATTTGTTACAGAATTTGCGCGGTAATCGGTAATAATTAAAATGCGTTATAGATAACCATCGGGTGTATTTTATATCACCGTTAAAAAAAAGTTAAACTAAACGATGTCACGTCACGTAATCGTTTACCAAAGGTTGGGGAAAAATTTATTTTTGTTTATCATCATATTGTTAACACGGTGTTGAATTAACATTTATGTGCATCCGTCGTGTTGATTAAGTGCATTCGTTGACCCTGATTCCCCTGGTGGAAATGAATCATTCTTCCAGGTACCTATACTTAAAGTAGATATATGACGAGGGATTTTCCAGAATAGGTATTTATGCGGTTATATGTAGGTATCTTATGAACGTGCCAATAATACAAAATGTTTCAAAACTAAGTACGTGAATAGAAAATAGAACATTTCTTACATATTTCTGTAAGGGTACGGAATACCTGGAAAAATTAGCAAACCAATGAGTAAGTATATTTGTGAGCAAATTTATTCACAAAATTTCGTTTGTAAGGAAAATGTTGATTATGCTTGTATGTATAAATAGATTGCCCCCATACATTACGCAGCCCATGACATTTCACTGACTTTTTGCGGACCAACGTTTGGTTTGCACTAGCAGAGGCGCGCTGATTTTTTTCCATGTGTTCTCAAAGCAGCTCACTGCTGGGCCATGAAAAGAAGGTATATACTCCATCAGGTTGGAGAAAGACTTATATTTAGGCTTGTAATTCAATTTTCAATTTTTGAGGAGGGCTCCCCACTCAAGTGTATGTTTTGTAGATATTCCCCAGACTTTTTCCACCATCAAAAAAATGTTTTCATTTACTTCCAGAGAGGTGGGGAACTCGAATAGCTCGTGCGTGTGACGTCAAGTTCATAAAATCGGATAATGCAGGTCTTTAGTGGTATTCTGCCTCATATACACACTGGGTTGGCTTATTTTTGAATGTCTGTAGCGAGTGAAAACAGAATAGACTTTTTGCAGCCCAGTACCGGGCCGCAAAAAGTCTGAGGTTTATCTAGTATGGGCTGCGTAATACCACTTTTCATGTGTATAAGTAGATGTTTCGTGATACATACGTCAGGGACCAATAATGAAGGATGATCAAATTTCAACAATCCGGAGCTTCCACGCGCGTTTAAGCCCCTATTCTCAGCACCTGTCAGATTGTACCCCTCCCTTGGATGATTCCCGAGTGTGCAGCTGTAGACACCAATTGTGTTTTTTTTTACTCGCCATAACATCAAAATGTAATTTACAGCTACTTTTTTTAATAAATAGGTACCTAAAATCTTTGGATTATCATCTTCGAATTATTATTATTATTATTTTTTTAAAAATTATCAGCAGTGATCAAATAACAAATTGAATTTTAAAAATGACGAATCATAGGTACCCAGGTAGGTAGGTAGGTAGGTAGAGGTAGGTAGGTAGGTACTTACAATTAGTTTCACTATACATTTCTGTTAGCTATAATAAGTAATTAAGTAATGTCAATTTTTATGGAATTTTTCCAGTTCGATGTTTACTTTTTGAAACAGTTTGGTTAAAATTTATTTCCTACATTGATAACTATTTAGAAAACAAATGAAAAATTCGTTCGTTTGTTCGTTCCCTTTCTCCGGCCAATCCAAGAATGTCTCATTCGGAGGAAAATGGTCTGAAATTTGAATTCGAATGGCCTACCTACACCCAAAAGATCACGAATGTCGAAATCCGCAAGTGGTGTGGGGATGAAAGGGAAGTTGTAAATCGTAAAAAAAAAGTCAAAAATGGGGTAAAGTCTCTTTCATAAAAAAAATTAAAATATATTTTTCGCTTTAAATTTGATAAGGAAATGTCATTGATGATGGATACCTACTACAGAATTTTTTCTACACTTTTAAAAGTCTAGATGATAAAATGTTAAAAATTAATTTTTGAATGCTTGATATCATTTTAGTAGGTACCTAGTACCTACTACATTGATTTTTTTTAAAATTCTCAAAAGTCAGACTCAGTATTTAAAAGGCAACTTCAATGTGATTCAAAATTTAAAAATTTGGTAATTTTTTTAACGTTTTTATAGGTCCGCGGTATCTGATATCAGAAACTCGCCGATGACGAGCTTCACGTGGATCAGGATTACATGAATTAAAATTTAAAGTTACTGGAATCAGGATCACACGAATTTTGGACAGACTTCTGGCGCAAAAAATATACCGTCACTCGAATGGAAGCCAAAAATTGTATAATCTCTCCTTTTCCCTTCAAGCTATAAACAATAAAAAGGATTTTCGAGTCATTTTAAAACATATTTCTTCACACCCAAACTGACACCACTTAGATTGATGTAATATTTTTGCAGAATTTTTTCAAAATTTTCTTTGAGACATTTATTTAAGTATTGGGAGTTGATAAGGATGCAACATGTACGATGAAAATTGTTAAAATAGGTGCCTATATCAAAATTTAATTTTACATTTTTCCAATTTTTTTCGAGTTTTCCTCTCAAAAAATTGAAGACAAAAGGTTTATAAAAATAATAGATACCGTTTAAGAAATGTGTAAATCATGGTATGAGATGATGCATCGTTTAGAAACATTGATATTAAAACAATCGATATTTTCTATAGGTATAGGTATGTAGCTTCGACATTATTTTGAAATTTAACAAACCGAAGATATCTTTAAGATTGTTTGAAATCACAGACAAAGCATCATTTCGCAGGTAATTTGTCACAGACGGGGAATCGAATAAATAATTTCCTGCGCGTAATTGATACATAGGTAGGTAGGTACGTCTACGTATCAATTGGTGACATTTTTAAAAACCCAATTGACCACTCAGTCACGCTGCTGGCCATATAGGTATCCTGTAAGTGCTGTTAATTAAAGATGCAGACATATTTTTAAATCACGCGTCCTATTAAATTCTCATTTTGTAGAATATAATGACCTTTATCCCATAGGAATACACTATCATAATACTTGTACGGGTAGGTATAATAACGTAGGCACAATACATCGGTAATATTTTCAACTATCGAAATAGAAATTAATCTCTCATAATTTCCAATATTCTTTATATATTTGTAGGTAATTTTGTAACATCGAAATATGTATACGCCAGTTGTAGATGTAGTAGCACTAGCAGCCACCATAAACCTACATTTGCCAACTGCGTTATAATTGTAACGAAGAACACTGCAGACACTGACGATTATTGCATTAAAGAAATAGGTATACCTACAAACTTCGCTTATTGTATTCATAATTGATTAACGTAATTTAGACTTTTTCACAGCATTGTTACAACGTTATTTCGATCTTGCAATGTTTGCGATGTTTTTTTTTTTTTACGAAAATTATTAAGGTTTTTTAATGCGCTGTACCTAGCCTAGATTATTTTATAGGTGCCATGGCACGCCACGAGAGGTGACTTTAACACGAATATTGGGCTTGATTTCAGTTTCAAAATCATCTCGTAGATTTAATCCGCGATATCTAAAAGAGGATATAGGTTGATCAGTCTACATTGCCCATTTCGTAATTCCTCCTTTTCCCCCATTCTCGATACAGAAAAAAATAATCTGTAGTTTGGGAAATCGGTTTACCTATCTGATCTGCTTACGTTTACACGTAGAAATGGCGATTTTTATTTTTTTACGCCGATATAGCAAAATCGAAATTACATTGAAATACCTGTTACCGGTTGGGATCGGAAGACCGTTACAGAATGCTGCAGGAGGTCTCAAAATCATTCAAATATTTCACGATTCGATACCTACTCGCCGTATAAATTGCCTAATTTGAGCGAATAATAATCGTAATATTTGTCATTCCTGTTAATAAAAAAAACGGTTTCTACTTCGGCTTGATTTTGCATCCAAAGTACCTACATTCGATCATTCCTCAATACGAAACTCATCGAATGGTTGATGTTCGACGGATGCATAGCCGATTAATGTAAATTAGGATATGCAGTATGCAGTCATATTTCTATCATTGGTTTCATCAATAAGGAGGTGGTTACCAAGCATAGGTAACGTTATCAATTCCAGATCGATCAAAAAACTGCTACGAATAATCATCTTCAGCTTTCTAGCTAAAAAAATCAACGTTGCAGTAACTTCATTTCTATGGAACATCAGTTCTGCGAGGCGAGAAATATTGAAAAGTTGAAGTTTCACTCGATTTTCTACCTATGAGTACCTAATCTTTTTTTGAGATTTGAATACGAAAACAATGTTGATTTGCTTTGGGCATTATACCTAGACCTACCGATAGAAATATTATAAAGTTATTCTATTCGCTTGTTTTCATGATTACTTGATCAATATTGTAGGTAGGTAGGTAGGTAGGTAGGTAGGCAGATAGGTATATTAAATGCAACGAACACCTTCAAGAAAGTAACATTTGCCTCTTTAATGCCGTTAATCTTACGTAACCGCAAATGTATCCACCAGAATTTGAGTAATGGCTATTACTTTAGTTACTAACCAACGATAATATACTTCCGATTAAGAATACAAGTAGACTACGCAGAATTCACGATTTGGGAAGGTAAGAAAATACTTTCAAAAGTTTCCAAATCTTAGATATGAAAATTTAGGTATGATACTGCAACGTTGGTGGTACATAATACTTTATCAAACTAGTATTGTTTACATTAAACCCCAGGCAAATTGGAATAGAAGCAATGCGGGTACTCGTCATACACTCACATATAGTATATGTATCTGCATTCATTTGAAAAAAAAACTAGTCAGCCAAATCTCGCGGATTTTTTCCCCTCATGTGATCCTGTTTATGGTTCTCTAGTTCAACTTTGGAATTACTGGTATATTGACTATTATAATAAATTAACGTACGCAGATTATTGACCCTATCCAGCAGAGAGGCCGTTTTGCTAAAATGTCAAACAGATAAAGAATCGTTATCACTATCTGCAGCACCGCGTGTTGTTTCTGAAGATGAAGATTTTTTTTCAAAACAAGTTGAAGTTATTATAGTGAGTTATCAACGTGATAGAAAAACGTGTTCTGAAAATACATTTAGGTCTCAGATACAATCCGATAATACATTTGAAATAGGTAGTTAGGTACGTACTACGTAGTACAACGTACAACGTGTTTTATCAACTTCTTCTGTTACTCGATGTGTAAGTTTTGAGCTAAGCTAGGGCAAAAGATAGGTTCCAATGGTGTGAAAATTGAAGAAAACTAGATATATATTATCTACTTACTCGACGATGCACGTTTTTTTTTTCTTCAAATGGTAGATCTCACTTCCACACGAACATATTTCCAAAGGTTATGGTAGGTAACTGCAGGAGGAATAGAAATGGTAGAATCGATTTCGATTAACAAATACGAGTATAATTTTCACTAAAAAATATATCACAGCCGCAAATTGATCACGCACTCAGTAATAGTATTGGTAGAGGAAAAAATGCAGATTTATTGGTAACACACGATGACGATATACGACAAAAAATATACAGGTATGTTTACGAGACGAACACACGTGATCAGCGAACTAGGTAGAGAAGTGTATGAGAAAATTGTGAGAGTAACGAGCGGGCGCACTGCAAAAACTAACAATCAAAGATGCAATCGAGTTGATTTACGACGGCGGTAACTGTTCTCCAGCATGTACCTAGACTATCATACTACTATGCCTTACTACCACCTCGCGGAAACCTTATATACGAGCAATGATTCTCAGACAGTACTAAGTCGCGGCCAGCCTTCACTTTGTAACTTATTCTCCAGACGGAGACATACCTACCTACCTACCTACCTATAGTGATTGCTGACGGTATAGTCATCGGCGATCGATCAAATTTCTGTGCACTGGTTATGTCTCAATTAGGTATCTACCCGATGACGCGCGGGTTTTTCTTCAAGGTTATGGTGCATCCATTTCCATTTGCTGCAGTTACCGAGCTGGAGAAATGTTCCAGTTTTAACGCTTGATGATCGCGGGTTGTTAGGAAAACGCGAAATTTTAATTCACTTGCACTTTTTTTTTTGTCTTTTTTAGTTGCAGTCTGCGTTAATGCTCCAGGGGTTTACATTATGGCAGTGAATGGAAGTACCATTGGAGGATTTTTTCAAACATTCAAAGGGTGTTCCGTAAAAATGGCGTTTTGAGAGTTTGGAATGAAATCAATCATTTTTGAACAGAAGGATCAAAGCTGCTGGACAGATATTTTTGAATCACTGTTACGTGCGTTTTTCAGATATAATTCGATATTACCTACTTTTAATATTTTGTTTTGCATACCTATCTAATGGTTTCAAAAAGTGGCTATCTGATACAGTATGCTAAATAATATTACAATTTGCAATGCAGTAAAAAGTTGTTTTCATCTTTTTAACATGAAAATATACATTAGCTAAAATACGTATTCAATAAACAATACCGGTTTACTATTTTTTGCAACAAATCCTAGAACGGAACAAAAAGATGAACAAACACAGGTGAAATGGATAGGTGCTTGTAGATATTGGCAAGACAGAATGAAAAAGATAAATATTACTATCTACCTACCTATACCTACCCAACCCAGAAGTGTAGCAAGGAGGGGGAGGCTAGATCCGTTGAATTATCCCAAATCACATCTCCGTACGACTATGGAACAAAAGGGCTTGAATGTCCGTGCATATTAAGGTGGATTGCGAAAAAAAATTGTCGGAGGATTTTAACGAAAATGTAGTGTAGACTTTCATTTAGAGCTGAAAATCGCTCAGAAATTTTTTTAGCTCCAAATGTGCCCTCAGAGGGGAGGTACAGGTTCTCAAAAAGGTAACCTTTTCGAAAAAATCGTGATTTTTCGCTGTAGCCTCTACCCAATCCGGTTTGAGAAAATTGGCTCAGTTCCTAGAGATAGTATGGGAGATTTTGCGTCGATCTGAGCCAATTGCCATCAAAATTCAAAAATTGGCGTATTTCTTATATTTTTGGGCAAATTTGTGTTTTGAAAACGTTCTCTTCTCAAATATTCCGATATAATTATGCCAAAAACACGAAAAGATATTCATATTTTTTCAAATTGAGAAAAATATTTTGAACACAGGGGTGCCAATTTTTTGGTCATAATATTGCCAATTCCAAAAAATCGAGGAAAATAGTCAAACTTATCAAATTTTTTCGATTGTTTGAAATTGACAATAATGACCGAAAAATTGGCATCTCTGTATTCCAACATTTTCCTTCAGTTTCAGAAATTAATGCACGCGGCGAAATATTTGAGAAGAAAACATTTTCAAAATACCTACAAATTTACTTACCCTAAAGTACCTTAAGCAATTTGCAAATTTTCAAGTATCCAATAATCCCAAAAGTGGATTTGGATTATTTTGATGGCAATAGCATAGATCGATGCAGAATCTCAATTGCTTTCTTTTGAATCTGGGTCATTTTTTCCAAAACACGTGGGGTAGAGTATGCTAGAGTGAAAAAACACCTTTTTCCGAAAATTCCCTCTTTTTGAGGACCCATCTTCCCTCAAGGGTCATCTTCGGAGCAAAAAATTTTCTGAGTGACTTTCAACTCAAAATGAAGGTCTCCACAGAATTTAGGCAAAATCCTCCCATATTTTAACTTTACACAATTCACCCTTACAATTGGGTACTTAGATGTACATACCGACCTATTACGCTAGAGCTGAATCGAAAAAGCGCGTCTTGAAATCCAGATTTTTGACAAAATTTTGTACGATCAAAAACGCGAAAAAACTGCTACCAACCAAGTACCAGTAAGTATAGCAAATTTCAATAAGCACGAACCATCAGTCATAGACTCATATGCGCTGAAGTACATTTTTTTTGGTAACAGAGCTTTAAAATGTACCTACTTACTAATACTATTTCGATGTAATAGGCAGTGTTATCTGTTTCATTAAAATTGGAGCAGTGAAAAATTTGCTCCTTTATGGTATACTCATCAACTACATACCTATACTGACGCATAAATTAGGTAAGTATCGGTACCTAGGTAGAGGTATAGATAATGGTAGCTCGAACTAATATCTACGTAAATTACGCTTCATTTATTTTCGTGATTCATTCATGAAGAAACAAAATATCACACACAGTAAGAAATGTTAAGAAATTGAAAATTTCCCATCATTATAAACATCCGTTCATTAATACACTGGCACTTAGGTCATCTATGATAAAATATTCAGTACTTAAACCTATGATAACATTGTAAATGTTGTTTTTGTTTGCATAGACTACCTATACAACTCGATCTCAGTATAGCTGCCAGCTGCATAGTGTATAGTGTGTAACACTCTTGGAAAGTATAAACTTTAAGAAATGTGGTGAAAAATTATCATTCTTATATTTTTTGATATGTAATATGTATTGTATTAATGAGTCTCTGTTTTTGCTGTACCTATCTTTTCCCTAATATTATTCGAACCGTATAATCTAAAATTTATCAATTTTTAAAGATTACCTTCATTCAACTACATACGAGTATTTTGAACTTGAAATATATACAACATCGTTATGTTAATCTTGTTAATCTTATAGTTAGGTACTTACTTAATGAGTTGGAACATCTTTTTGTAAATAGTAAATACTCGAGTAAATAAAATTAAAGAGTACAAGAAGATGGGTTAGCGGAAATTTTAGTGCTATAATTCCATGAAAAAAATCAAGAACTTTGCGAGTCGGCTGAGTATAGACTATTCTGTATTAATGTCCGTAATATTCAGAGACATTTTTTCCAATTTTAGCACTTCGCTGCTGAAATAGATACTTACCTACCTACTTAATAGCAGTTTTCGTGGAATAAAATACAATATAGGTAATCAGCGAATAGGCACTTAGCAGGTAAAATCAGAATTTCCAATAGGCAATGAATATTTATTACCATCAATTATGAAGATTTAAATAAAATTACACGAGTATTTTTAAATAGGCAGGTTGGTAGGTTAGGTCAGTAATTTTTGGAAAAGTTATTAAGGATAGGTTCCTATATCCCTCTCACTGCAGTACGAACGAATAAAATCATTTCTACTGAAAAAAGTTCCATTTTCTTATTTTGAATACGAGTACTGACCAGCTTCCATGGAAGAATCGATTTTTTAAATTTGAATGGGTAAATCAAATCTCGTTATAGGTAGGTAAGTAATAACTACAAAAAATCAGAAGTTCAATCATGAACCAAAATACCTATTTACGTACTAGTTACAATTTTTTACACATCGTTATAGTTGGGTACTATAGTAAAAAGTATAACAGTATTTGTAGATACCTACATACATAACAAGAAATAAAAATTTTCTTATTGGTAGTACAGACAACGACGCTCAGTAAGTGTCAATTACGTAATATTTAATCCATGTTTTAAAATCATTGGAGGAAAACATGGCAAAATGAAGCGTAAATCGCGAGATATTAAGTCAGGGTGCCAGGCAAGAGGAACGAACCACAATGTGAGAGACAAAATAATTTAAAGAGGTCGTGATCGTGAAAGAATAATTTCCCGAACTGAAACCGGATTAGTGTAAAACATCGCCATCTTCTAAAACATTCGAACTCGTAAATTACTCATCATTTGGGAAAAGTTTAAATTCCTGCTTTAATAAGCGAACTGTACAAATGTATTTACGAGTCGAACGTGCACTTTAAATTGTATCAAAAATATCGTGCGCGTATACACACAGAGCGACGCGAAATTACTCGTAATCGCAAATCAATTACTTTAACCGAGTGTTTACTAATCGTAGCTACAAATTCTGCCTATGTTTATCTTAACGAGTTCGATAATTAAGTAGCCCGAAGCTAAGAATTTAATGTTATAGTTATACCTTTGACGTAATAAACTTCATTATGAAGACTGCCTATGGTGAAGGGTTAATAAACTCGTGGTTAACATTTATTTTACTTTTTCAAAGTAGGAATAGGTACTAGGTTCTTCCGAGAAATTCTTTGAAAAGTGGTGTCATTTGAGAAAAAAAAATTATCCAAATTTGTATGTACTTACCTGAAAATTTAAAAGTTCAATTTCAGAAATTCGAGTTTCCGTTGAAAAAACCCTATCTATAATTTTAATTTTGGATCCTGTTACAAACAAATCAGACAATAACTTGATTACCCCGGAACGATAAAAAACTGAACCATTTTTTTTTCATCAGCAAACATACCTACCTACCTTTAGTCAAATGCGTAGCGTTAATTTTTTTTTTGTTGTAATTATTACACTCTAATTTCTCACTCGTACAAATGAAAATGATAATAAATAATTGCACAATGTGTTTCTAATACCTACACACGGTAGGCCATGGTAAATTTATTCATCTTTTGATGAGACATTATAAATTGAGATTTGTTCTTTTACGTTACCTAGACCAATGTAACCATGCAAAAAGCGTTGATCTTATTACAGAAAATCAGGGTTGGGTATCTACGCGTAGAATAACCTATTCTACATTTTGGTGTAGAATGCGTAAAATTTGATGTAGAATGTGTAAAATGCGTAGAATAGGCGTAGAATGTGTAGAATGCGTAAAATACGATGTAAAATGCGTAGAATGAGACAAAATCACCCATCTGAAAGCCAAAAATATTGTTTATTTATCAAAAATGTGATTTGAAAAATGAAAGTTCAACTATTTTGTTCAGCTAATTAAATTGGAAATGTGAATCTTCTTTTTGATTATGTAATCTGATAACCTGATTATAAAATAAATGATGGAAAAAATGAAAAAATAAAGTTTTTTGAAAAAAAAAATTGTCTTCACATTTACCTATTCTACGCATATTCTACGCATTCTACACATTCTACGCATTCTACGCATTTTACATTATTTCCAGGCTATTCTACATGTGCTATTCTACGCGTAGAATGTCCATGTATTCTACATGGTGTATTCTACGGCACAACCCTGCAGAAAATATTTCGCAAATATCATTCAACTTTTTTTGAATCATATTCTTGGCGCATACTGGTATCTATTTCTTTACACCTAATTCAGCTTGGTTATTAAATTACCAACCGAATTACAACAATACCTATGATTTTATTTTTTATCTTGAGATATGTTTTTCTGAAAAGAAGGAAATTTTCGATCACCTTGTTGCAATTGTTACGCGTTCATGAATCTTTAATTGTTGTCTTCTGGCACCATAGATCCAGGTATCTTCAATTATCACGCAGCACACCTACATCCTAAACAGTATAAACACGTAGGTAGTTGTTAAGTTGTATTTTTGTACCTATTCGGTACACCTCATGATGTGATTCGGTGTTTGGTAATTGTCAACGATAATTAACTGATCAATATGTGATACCTATTTATTTTCTATGTAATACTCCCTATTTTACCATTGTAAATGATTTATTTGTCCATTGAACTTGCCGTTAGATGTTATTACTGCAAAATACATGCGTTGATTAAAATGTAAAAATTAATGTAGCTATTTTAGCGAACGTTTTAATTTTTAAATAGAATGATATCGTACTTATTACTATTCTTTTTCTTATTAGTTTTTTATTATGTATCAGCGAGTAATTTTTTCACTAGTGATTATACCTAGTGAAAGTTTATAAAGCATTATATTATGCGCACCTAGAGGGATATCTCAATTAAGTTTAACCGGTGACATGACAACTGCAATTGATGATTATTCAAACGAATGCGATTTTTCATTTTAATTGCAAAAAAATGTAATCGATGAATGGAGAATTGTTTTGTTTGGGTTTGTGAATGATGCTCCCCTTACAAGACGATGTTAGATTACTACTATTGCGGCGAGAGTATGTGCGTGGTATTCAAGGAAAGCCAGGGGATAGGTAATTGAGAAAAAATTTCGGAAGAATAAAATTTCGGGACCGATTGGTGTCAATTTTGAAATTGATCTAGCGCAAAAAAACTTCGTTTAAACGAGACTTTTTTTTGCAAGAAGTGTTGCCACCACTCCAGCTGGAACTATTCAAAAAATTTCGTATTTTTATGCGCTTTTAAATAATAACTGGTTATTTTCGAGAGAAAATATTGAAATTAAAATTATAATATTTAGGTAATATCGAAATTGATCTTAAACCCAAATTTCGTATTTTTTGACCATTCAGAAGCCTTTTGCCAGATTCTGACCCCATCAGCTTAGCTGTAGCAGTGATTTTACAACTTTTTTGAGCATCGTGGTAAAATTGTTAGGTATTTTGTATTTTTTTTTCTCAGAAAGTTCGCATCTATTCTAAAAACATTTTGGAGTGACAAAAATCTTCTCCCCTCACACATTTCATACTCGGTGCCAAATCATGAAATCATGATTCTGTTCAATCCAACGTCAAGTGTGTTCACTGTTCATTTTTGCCTCAAAAGAATACGCGACGCCAATTATTGACCTTTTTTTTGAGTTTGGATTGCAATGTATCAAAGTGTTTTGTAATTTTACGAGAATGTTTTAAAATTCAAAAATATTTTTACTGTACTTACGTATTTTTAAAAAAACACGCACACACACACACACACACACCACAACAAACAAAGAACCCAAAAAACAAAAACAACGCGCCAGCAAAAATAATGCAAGTTTTTTCAACGTTTTCTCTTTTAGTAGTATGTTAGTGCTTTATGGGGGGGGGGGGGACTGGGAGGTATTATTCTCCTCCGTGATTTTTCTTTCATCGTAAGAAAATATAAATTAATAATTTATTCAGTGCCCGAACGTTTGTTCCTGCTGTACATAGGTTATGCAAACGTAAGTGCACGCACTTGTAATGAATAGTCTACGTCTTTTGATGAAAGGTGGTTCAAATATAAAATCTAAAACTAATTTGTAATAGGTTTCAAAAAGATGTAGGTATGTCGAATTTTATTTTCATTTTTTGTAATGTGTACCGTGTACTAAGCCGTCCGTCCCGTAAGCACCTACTCTTATTTACAATTTAAACGAACTCATTTTTTCAAAACTACATTACTGAACGTTTCACCTTTTTTTTAATGAATTGAATGATTTTACCGCTGAATTTGGTACATATGTATAATATGATCATTCGTCGCAGTGCATATTCATTACTCAAAAAGAAGAAATTATAATATCAGATGATCCAAAAATATTAGAAACAAATTTTATTTTCTCTCTATTGTCGTAAAAAATTAATTAAACAAAAATGTAATCAACTTAAACACTAAAATATTCTCAACACTTATATCACATTTTACTTGAAGGAACAGTTTTCTACACATACATTACGCTTCAGAATATATTTTTAATTTTTACAAATGAGAAGTGAGGCATTTCAACACCTTTCTTTTGCATTTTTTTCAAACGAGTCAAATGAGTTAAAAAAATAAAAATTAAGTAAATGCATTGATAATGAAAAAAAGAAAAAACGCAACATTACAAAATACATAAAAGAAGAAAGATACTTATATAATATAGGTATTAGGTACCATCAAAACAGCAGTAATGTTTCGACGCTTAAATTACCAATTAACATTTACCTATACCGCATGTAAAAAAAAATGCAATTTAATATTTAGTCTTTTTAAATTTAAAATATCTACGATAAATGAGAAAAAAAATTACATCAAACTCAACTAAAGGCTATCGTCAATAATTATCGAAGCCTTATGCTCAACAAATGGTTATTCTCACAAATTAATACGATACGCGAGAAAACAAAAGGAAAAAAAATGCGATGTTTTTAGCCGACACGAATCACAGCATTTTACGTACACTCTCATACACGAATACTTATCACATGGCACATTTGATTTTCCATTTCAGATACATTTGTAATTTTCAACCCCCCGAAATTAATATGCATCGTGTTAAATATACGTTTTACCAATTAAGGTGATCTGATTGGATTGACGTTGAGCTGCCTCAGCCTCCTTTTGCTTTTGTAATTTGGCGTGCTCTAGTATCTGCAGTTGCCTTAGACCAGCAACCGCTGATTGGAATCCAGCATTGTAATCTAGCGTTACTTCGTTATAAATGTATTCTTCTCTTTTATCCATGTAATAATCGTTTTCATCAGGGCCACTTACTAATGCCCCGTGTAAAAGCTGAGGATTCGAGCCATTCCGACGAAACGCCTCCCAGCCACAGGGCTCCGGTCTATTAGGACACGAACTAAAAAAACAGAACAGAAAAAATTTCCGTAGTTAATTGAACTTACGTACGCAAGTATCGTTTATGTTATGTACGTCAATGGAGTGAATTTTAGTTCACCTCGCCGCATGGTACGGTTGTTTTGGATAATTTTCGCCGAAACCGACTACGTAACTTCGGCCAGCATCTCCTAACATGTAATTAATCTGTTGTTTGGCAAAATCTACGTATTCTTTTGATTCTTTTGGCGATATTCCTGACGTAGTAGCCTGAAACAAGAGCAATCAAAATGATGATCCAGGCAGGGCAATAATCGAAACAAGTTCATCAGGCTTCAGATTTACGTATGTACGAGTAATATTACCTTTGTGTGGGTAGGTACTTACTTGTAAGCAAATGAAAGCAATATTCGCAGCGTGGCATAATGTACCGAATTTCTCGATGTAGAGTAATCCTTTAGGTGTTCTGGTTTGCCTATGAACGCTGAAATCGCAAAATGAACGGGCTGCTTCGACGTATTCAGATTGATTCGTTAATTGCGCTAATAATACCTTTTAAGAAATAATTGCGATTATTTCGGCGTGTAAATTTTACGATCACGTAGAATTTATTCTTGAAAAATTTCTCACTTGGACTCCGGCTACTTTTTTATTATAGAAGAATTCGTTCGGTCTTTCTCGTAACCTGAAATTTTCATAATGGTGTTCAGCTTCCTCCAAATATTGGGCCTCGTTTGTAGCTTTGAATAACCAAGCAGCTGCCCAAGTTAGTTCGTCTCCGTAATCCGTCGATCTGTATAAAAATTCAACGATATTAACAGTCAATTCTAATCAAAAAAACATTTGAAATAGGCAAATAAATTTCCATTGGTGTCCACGAATCTGCTTGTTGGATATACAGGGCGTCCAAGGAATTGAGCTATCAAATTTGAAATTTGGATGTACATTTTAGTAGGTAGGTGCCAATTTCTTATTATAATCAAAATGTTCTTGTAATATATTCGTCCCTTCAATTTTCAAAATAGGCAACATGTTTATCCGAAGTTTTTTTTTAGGTAGTAGGTAAAGGTATACTCGATTACCTATACGTATCTGAATTTTGAGTTTAGTAGCTCATTTTCAGCTAAACACTTGTACAAAGAATAACAATACCAAAGAACTGAAACTAGTGAAACTAGATTTTCTTACTCGTAATATTGAGCAGCTCCTTTGATAGCTTCATGATACAACCCTCTGTACTGAGTAGCAAATTTATACAATTTCTTAGCGTGCGTCAAACATAACGATGAGTATTGCGTGTCAACTTCTTTATACACCATTGAAATAGCTGCTAAAGCTGCGGCTGCTTCTCCAGCCAAATCGGAACCTGGAAATACCAGAATAAAATATTTAATACACGATAATGAAGCAACGTAAAAATCCTGGAAAGTTTCGTCGTTCGTAATTTAATAGCTCGAGAACGATATAATTGATTTTATTGCAGAGATTTTTGTAGTTATAACCTCGTGAAAATCTATTAATCTGAGATACAACTAACGGATGCAATTGAAGGTCGATAATTTGAAGTGATTATACGCGGATACGAAATAACTAAAGTAGGTACGAGTTATTTAAGTAGACGACTATTTAAAACGTGAAGTATACTAGAGGCAAATTTTTTCTTCAGTCAGCGAATTTTTCATTTTTGCCATGAAAACGCGAGTCGACGTTTTAACCCGAAGGAATTCCGAAGCACGCGTCGTCGATATAAAGGTTTATATTTACACCTGGATGTTGGGCATCTATTTTGAATGCTGGTCTGGACATATTTAGATCTTCAGCTCGGCCCCAAAATTTATGATCTAAAGTGAAATCGCCAACTTGACCATAAAATTCGTAATCGCTGACGTGGCATTTGATGAAGTAATCCGAAGCCCATTGAAGAGCCGATAGCATGTTTTTCCATTCTCCTAAATGCAGAAAAAACACGGGTTAAACTTGTCTCGCAGAGAACATAATCTATGTAGGTACTAGGTAGGTAGGTACAAGGATCACCTATATGCTGGGCAATCGAACTTACCGGCTTTGACGTAAGCTTGTTTGTATGATAAACATCCCCATGCTAATATCGTCGTCGTGCTTGCCATCGTGAATCCAAATTTAACAAAATCTCCAGCTACATAACAGAAACATTCGTTGCTTCGTAACTTTTCATACCAAAAGGGAAAATGTTACGCAGTCGGCTAAGTCACATTACCATCGTAATATCCGCCCGAAAGATCCTCTCCCCTTAACCCACGGTCATACAAAGCGGAATCTCCTCTCCATTGTATTCTATTATCCGACGGCAAATGTCCGGATCTCTGGGCTTCGTAAAATAGCAAAGATAAATGCAGAACGTGATCGTAATTGTAATTAGCTGTCGCGAAATTGACCACGGCTAATATCAGCGTTAAAAATATCGTCAAAATTTCTTTATCCTTCATCTGGAAAAAAAAAATTCAAACAATTTATCATTAATTCATATCGCACACGTAACAATAATACAAATAGGTATTAATATGTAGGTAAGCTTCCTGGTAAACCACGTTAGTAATTTTTAACGAGTACTTAATTCAATTTTTTCCATAGGTAGGTAGGTATACTAATTAAGCTTATGCATCAATTCTTTAGCAGACTGAGTTATCATCTTTTTTTCATCGATGCATTTAAGCTATTGTGAGAAGTTCAAAAGAGATATGTTCAATTATCTTTAAACGATACCCACCGAGAAACAAAATACAGAAATGCATCGAGCCACCTGTACCATCGTGATTCTCAGCTTCGATCGAGTGTATTACAATGGTGCTTTCTTTTCTTTTTTTTTTTTAATCAGAAAAATCGCAAAACACGCCTTAATCTTGTACGTACGAAGACGTTTATAAATTTTAATAAACAAAAGACACGTCAACGACGTTCCTAACTTCCTACATCATTTTTGCGAATTGAGATTTTATCTCTCGACAGTCGACTCGTAATTAATATTGATAGATCGGTCGATAAATTAGGTTGCATTTTAATTACGTAAATGTTCGTTCGGTCATGTGTTCGTGAGTTTAAAAACTCATTTTAACCAATATAATTTAGCTAGGCTGCATTGTAATGTGAAAAATATCGCTTAGTGCGGTAAAAATGTGCACTTCCGAAGTGTAAAATACTTTAGTTGACATTATCACGAGCGGGATCCTGTAAATTACCAATTGTGCTGCTAAAAAAATGTAATATGAGAATATTGCCGTTATGTGTAGTATTGCCATATGACTGTCAGATGTTTATAGCATGGACAATTTTTCATTATTTAACAAATTTCCATTTCTACGGGCGGGGAAAATTGCTGCCTAGGAATTATCACGGGAAAATATTTCGGATAAATAGGTGCTGGGTATTTAACCATTTTTAAATCATAGGATCACGGAGATAATTTTTTTGAAAAAAAAAAAATAACGAGCGCGTCAAAGGTTGAAGATTGGATCTAATTCTAACTGATCAGATCCAATCATTTTCTTCTACGTTAGGGTCCAATTTTTTTGGAGAATGACGAAAAAATTGATAGGACTGATGTTATCTTGTAATTTATGATCTTTATTTTTTATTATTTTTAGATACCTATATCTAAAACGAATTCACCAACTAAATCAGTTTAAAAATAGGTAGGTAGGTAGGTACTTAAATTCAAATTTTTGTTTTTTATCACTTTTTGCGATGTTTTTGAAAAATACAACGACTACCTATCTCTATATAGTCGATAAAGTTATAATTCCACGATAAGGTTTTTCTAAAAAAAAAAAAAAAAAAAACTCATGGTATTTTAATGGAAATCAAAATGTTGCTTTTGACGTCTTTCGTACGTTGCCCCAACTTTCAAAAAATCTATAAATAGCCTAAGTAGAGCTCGTTTATTTCAAAGAAGGCTTAGTTCTAATCTTATTTTGAAGGTAAGTATAAAAAAGTAAAAATTATCCACTGTAGTTTCAATTTTTTCATCGAAAAATTTTTCCTGTTCAACGCACAATCTCTCTAATCTATATAACATTAATGTGCAAATGCTTCCAAAAAAAAACATGTCGAATTTCTTCTTCCTCTTATTTTCAAAGTGACTCCGCTCAGCGCTCTGAGGCAAGCCTCATCATGAACTGGATCCCACTTTTTGCAAATCTGTTTCAGTGAAAGTTTTGAGTAGTAAGTACTACAGGTAAGTAAGTAGTTAAATCTAAATTACTCCCTCGAGAACCTAAAACCTTTTGATCACTCAATTACAGATTTCATTCCCCCCCCCCCACTAGAACATGTGGAATTAAGGAGATTCACGAAAAATTGCAGCTATGCAATCAAAAAGTTAAGAGTCCTACACGGATTTGAGTTTTAAAAATGATTTTAAAAAATATATAATTTACCTAATGGGATACTGAAATTATAAATTATTTTTAGGTATTTTTCTAGAACATCGTTTCAGGCTACATTTCAATTAGCCCACAAGCAACACATGTTTCAAGGCCCAATATTTGAAAAAAAAAACGCGCAGTTTGAAATGCAAAATGTGGTTTGATGAATACATTAAACTTAAAACAAGATATAACTTTTTCCAAAAAAAAATCAATTGGAAAGCGATCAGAACCAAAAAAGTTTTTTAATTTACAAATAGTTGGGCTTTGAAATTTTTTAATGGTCAGTTGAAAATTTTTTGTGAGCTACGTTGTAAATCCAATAGGTATAAGTATAGATTTTTTAAAAAGAAGTTTAAAAAATGCAATCAAAAATGAAAGCAATAAATCAAAATTTAAAGTGTGCAGTTTTATGTGAAAAAAAAAAAACGGTTTGGAATAAATACATACGTTTGACGTTCAATCCGTGATGTATGCACGTATCCGCTTAAAATCAAAAATATACGTAAATCACTTTGCACATTTAACCAGCGAGTAGGTATAACAGTACAAGAATAAAAGTTAGGTAGACAGGTACGTAAACTGGGAACTCAATGATGACAAGTATGTATACGAGTATGTACCTATTGAAAACTTGGGAATTCCGAAAACTTGAAAGACTGAGCAATGAGCATTATGCACTATACAGAGTAGGTAGGTAGGTAAGCTTTTTATTACTTTTCCTTGTTTATTCCAAGCACCAAATCCAGTTGATAAATTGACAATAAAGACTTTATTTTGTTCCACCTGCGTCGATCAATTTACCGAAATACAAATAGATCAACATTACTAGAAATGTATACATTTGTTCTTATCGTAAATCGATAACCTAATTATTCAACCTCAACCGAGAGAATTCGAAAAATTTTAACGACAAAACATCTTATCGATAACCAAGTTCTTTGGCTCCAATTATGTTCAAAAATTACGAATAATGATGTAAGGAATATCGATAGGTAAGAGTACCTATAGACATCTCAGTCGAGTGATTAGTATCGATAGTACGAGTAAAATTTGAAGTAGGTTCTTGAAATGCCAAAAAAAAAGTAATTAGGTAAATAGAAATGATGCAGAAGCTATATTTATACGATTTTAATTTTAAAATGAAACAAATTTTTGTGTATTTCACCGCACTAATTATAAAAGTTCTTATCGACTGTTATCTTCCCCCCTTTTTTTTTCTTTCTTCAATTGATTTTCACCCAGGAAGTACTCAGACTCATCCAACAACAAACGTTGAGTTATTCTTATTATTTAGGTAAGTGTCGAATAAACAACCTTCAGGTTCACATACGTAATCAGAATTACATTTTTTGCTGCAAATTGCATAATGCATCTAGCATATACCTAACCTATACCCGTGTAAATATACTCGTGGTCTATTGAATTTTTAAAAACACCGTAGGTCCTTACCAATTTAACTGCTGAAAATAAAAATGACCAAATAAGGTAAAACTACTTTTAAATTATCTCCTAATGACTTAGCATTTAAGTAGGTAGATAGGTAGCTAGATATAGGTACATAAGTACATATGTTTCAAGTCTTCCAAATTTCTATAATGGGTATGCAATTTCCAACTTTAATGCGCGTAGTAAGTAGATATAGGTAATTGGCTGAAGCGAAATTATAACTAGAATTGCAATTTGTAAATAGCTATAGTAATAATGAGAAAATAATCATTACGGTGAACTCGTAAATTCTTTTCAGCAGACATGGGAAATATTCCCTCGATTTATGCGATGCTATTGTGTTATTGACTCCACGTTATCAATTAAACTATTCTTGGCTTGTATCAAAATCCACACGACTTGGCCTGTACGGTTGATTGATACGTTACTTTTACGTGTTTCGAGATTAGAAAACATGTAATAAATTGCTTATTTCGCTTTTAAATGGACAATTTTTCAATAAAATAGCAAATTAGTTCGATTTTAGAAACAGAGTTTAGGTAAAAGTCGGATGAAAATTCGATAAATTTACGTAGGTACTTTCATCATTAGGGAGTTGAATTATCTAATCATAAAATCATCCAATCATAGGAATTATTTGAAGCATCAAAATTTTTTGGTTGGTTTGATTGAGACGAATTCTATAAAACATCGAATTTTTGCAATAGACATCTACCTATGTTCAGATACAACAAGGCCAATGGGTAGGTCACATTTTTAAATTTCAGTTGCAGAAAAGAAACTCAAGAATAAACAAATCACGTAAAGTTTGAATTTGAAAGGACTGACAATTTTTCAAAATATCCCTGATGAAAAATTGACAGATTCGTAAATAAATATTTTGCTAATAAACACTTCGATATACCTACGACAAGATTAAATTATAAGTATACCTAGCAAGGTACCTATACTTACTTTCACAAAAAAATATATCAAAATATAACAACATGCACACGTTTCGAATCAACAGGAGCCCATTTACATTTACTCACAATTACACTTTCAAAAAAATTGAACTGTATATCCGCGAAATGATGTTAAAGCTGTCGAAAATTCAACCAATCGCTCGAAAAAAAATCAGTAAAATCACTTTCGTTTTCGTTTTGATGAACACGACGACGTTGAGATCATCGCACGCGGTAATGGCGATAACTAAGTATAAGCGAACGGGCACGATTCTATAAAGAAATAATGATTTAATACCGCATCATACATAATGAGAACCTGATGAACCGTTCCTCTTTGTAGTCTACTCTACACCTCTCGACACTCGAACTCGACAGCTAACGACATAGTAAAGTCAAGTCGAGACCAACTAGGGTATCGCCAGACTGAAAGTATCAAACGTGGGATCAAAAATTTGACGCTAGAATTTTTTTAATATTGTAAACAGAGAAAATTAACGCGTTAGAACTATTTACATACGTTATGAATCATACCGTACTGATCATTATTTTTTGTTATGACTTCGGTCGTCGACGGTCGTTTGCTGTAGAATTTCGCCTTCTTAATTAGTATACTAGAACGAGTTTAACGTATATTTGTGTGATGGTTTTATCGATACACGATATTTAGAGAAGCAGAACTAATGCACGTACTATAATACTTTTAAGTGATATAGGTACTTGGTAATGTACAATATAAGTTATAACTAATACATAGGTACCTACAACGATTAGCGATTTATGCCAAACAATATTCGCAGGTTTTTTTCTGTAATGTACCTCCTACATATTCTTGCTAAAATTCATGTTCATAATTGAAATGAAAATTCATCCTTGTTTAAGCATGTATACGACCAATTGATCAATTTTTCTTTATACACTGTGTTTTATTAGCATATGCTACGAAGCATGAAATTGAAACATCAAGTGCGCAGATTTTTGAAAAATTTCAAGTACCTAGGTAGTAGGTACATACTCACTCTACAATTTTTTTCAGTTTTTGCAAAAAATGATTCGGCTACGGGCTACTTCATCATCATCGAGTCGTATAACCGCTCGACTTAAGCGTTGCTAAATGTTTTTCTTTTTCAATGGATTATCTTTTGAAATCGGAGGTGGAATGATCTCCTCTTATCCACTCAACCATTCATGAAATCATAATATATGTATAGTCCTACGTTACGGACATTATTTTTCAGGTTACAAGTAGGTAATCACGAAATTGTTAAACCTACACACGATAATACGTAATTTGGAACAATGATTAAATCAATTGGGTGCGATATACCTAGACAATGAATGATTTGATGGATCGAAGTCTTTCGCAGTCGATAAGAAAATTTGCCATCTTTATGGCCTTTGCGTTTGATTTATAACTTAGACACATACAGTAAAAGCTTGTTATAACGCTTTCGGATATAACGCTGATTTCGTTATAACGCTGATTCCTTCCGGTCCCTTGACATCCCCATTTAAACCAATGTAAAATTAATCGCGATATAACGCTCATGAGCAATTATAAATCGTGTTTTAACGCTCTAAAATTCAGGAAAAATCACATTTTTTTCATAATTTTAACAACAAAAACCCAATTTTTTGCGAAAAAAAAGCTTACTCATGTGTAAAAATTTATCAATTTCTGAAAATTTCTCCCGCAACAACAATTTTTTTTGTTGAAATTTTTGTAGTTTTGATTTTTAAAAAAGCAAAAACACACTTATATGGCAAAATTTTGCCAAAAAATCAGTTATAAGTATTATTATAAATTATAACAGACCTCAAAATCAAAGAAAAATGTCAGATTTTTTTATTTCCAACTGGAACAGTTGTTCAAATTCAAAATAAAGTTCTCGTTTCCACTTCCTTTATAACGCTTTTTTCGCTTTAAAACGAGAATTCGCGGTATAACGCTAATCAGCGTTAAAATGAGACTTTCGGTTATAACGCGCTTCGGCTTATAACACTCTTTTTCTCCGGTCCCTTGAAGAGCGTTATAACGAGCTTTTACTGTACTTATTTTCTAAATCATGTTGTGTTGATTCAAACCAAAATTTTTCTTCAGAACGCGGTTATTTTTGAAAAAAATTAAATAAAAAAGTCATTGTACGAGTCCACGTGAAGAAAAAAAAAAGTTGAATTTTTTTGTAATTAATATACTTTATAATCAGAGGGAGGGGTCATCGCAAAAGCACGTCATATTTTCAAATAAAAATTCTACAATCTACAAAGTAAGTAAGTACCTATACCTACCTACGTAAATATTCTATTTAAAAAAAAAAAAAAAAAAAAGGAAGTGCTGAACTTATGATGTGAAAGAAATCTTTACAATATAATATGAAAAAATGCAGTACTTATCCACATGATAAGAAAATCAACTATAGTGTTCATTCATTAAACACTTAACGAAACATTTTGAAAACAAAAATCAAAATGATTTCCTAACAAAAATATCCGGTTTACAAAATAGCATTGCATTGAATAGTTTGTCACAAGAGGGAGGAATGGGGATACTTGTAGGCCTGTGTATGTATCAGCATGTCTTATACTCGTAGGTGTAAATCGTTGCTTTATTAGGAAAAGGTCGTAACTACATGAAAGTTGATTTCTCAGAAAATGCATTTTAATTTTTAAAGAGCATTCTATCAAGTACACTTGATAGTTTTAGATAAGGTAAGAGAACATTTGGTTATTGCAATCATTTTCCTGCTAATTTTCAAAATAAACATCCTGGTAGCACTGATTTTTCATTTTTTTATTTGAGGAACTCTGAACTGAAAAAAGTAAAATTCAACAAAGGAACTTTCACCTTAAGTCAAGCTTTTTTCATCAAAAGCCCATAAGAAATACACAGGAACGATATCCTTAAGGTGATGAGGTTGATTTTCTGCAATTTATCAGTGAAATTACGTGAAATTATGTGTTTATAATGACTTTTCTTACCAACAAATTACAAAAATCGAAAGAAATAGGTTCAATCTGAGAAACAATATCATTTAGAACCTTTTCATTGTAACGGTTTTGAAAACGTATATTTAAAACCATTTGTTTTCGGCTATTACGAGAACAAAAAACATCAAAATTCAATTTCAAGTGTTGCATCATGTAGAGGACAAAATTCTCTTTCCAATGATACCACTATCTCATTTTTTATAAAAATTGTAGTTACGACCTTTTCCTAATAAAGCAACGAAATAGAACTTGGCCTAAACCAAATGATGCCAACCCAAAAACAATTTTGATTTTTTTTTATTGAATTTAAAATTTCATCTCCCTACGTTCGAGACTGTATAGGTAGGAATTATATTGAACAATGAATAGGCGAACTGAACCGCTATGAAGTTGATAATACCAGTATTAATATCATGCTAATGATCTTAAAATTTCAAAAAAATTATCGTTCTGGTATTTCAAACAAATACAAACCGCTAGTCTCATAAACCATTATAACAACATGTAATTTTTCCGAATACAGAACAAAAAATATATGATGAATTTATTAAGGCCAGACTTTGTTGATTAATGAACTCGTCCTTGTGCGAAGATTTTTGATAATCAAAACCTGTCGAATGTATCAACACGTAGCAATTTAGATGATTGTGCTTACGTCGGTCGTCTTGTACGAACCTATAAAATTCTTTCGACTTTTTTTTTCCAAGAAACACGTACAAGTACAACTTATTGGGTGTTGAATGCTCCTACGTCAACGCAAATGAAATATTTGAAAACTGCGATTAAAATTTGATAATGATGGTACGTCTACGTATACGGTACACTTCTCAGAATGCAATTTTTGAACCAGTTATTGCACAATGACTTGATTTTAGTAGGTATGAATTGTTGTTTTTTTTAGGTATTTATTTTTTAAATGTTTTCCGGCGAAAATCTCTTCTCAAATTGTACGATCAAATTTTCTGTATAAGAAATCAATAAAACGTCATGAACGTGGTATCTACGAGTACATTATGAGAGCTGAGAATTTAAACACCGGCATCAATGGTAGGTACCGCAATACATGCTGTCGTCAATGGTTCAGGAACTCGATTTTAACCCATGAATAATAAAACGCTCAAATTGCTACTTACTGTCAATAGAAACGTACGTGTATGTTTTAATTTCTGTCAAATTTGAGGACGCGATTCGATTTTTAAAGCATTTTGAGTCATTTTATTGATTTAGATTTCAACGATGGAGATGGAATGGAAAGGGATCCTGCTCAGCGGTCCATTTAGGTCCATGATACCAGTACGATGGATTTTGCATTTCAATATGTTTAATTCTACGATACGCATGAAACTGCAGTAACTGGATAAAACAGGTTTATTAGTCATACAAGCTATAAATTATTACATAAAGGGGAAAGTAAGTGCATGTACTTTTTTTTCTTCTAAAATTCATAACGGTGACATCATGCAGACTTTGCTCGAGCACCCATACTCGGCAAATTTTTAATTTAGATGGTTATCGTGTAACAATAGGTGTTTGTGTTCTATTCGTATGTCCCTAGGTGTTCAACCCATCATTGTTTTTTTTTTTCTTTCAAAAGCATCCGATTGCACGCAAATTAAACCTAGGTATAATGTCGCACAAGTGGAAAAGTATACGACAAACTTCAGTCTACCTATCTAATAGGCATAGGTAGGTAGGCCTAACATAGGCTGGAAAAATTCATTATGGAAAATTTAAATCACACGTGACGACATTAAGATTATTGTCCTAAATAATGATGACTGTTCTATCGATAAGAAAAACATACGTATTACCTAGGTACGTATAAGTATTTTCAATAAAATCAAATCATATCGTTCATTTTTTCGATCCTTTTTTTCAGTCAATATTTGAAATCATTATTTCAACTTATGCGCGTCTTTGGTCTAAAACGTTAACGTTTCTTTTTCATTCAGAATTAATCATACTTGAGGTTAAATATTAATTCAACAAAAGTGGTAGTTCGTCGAATTATATGCCAGGTTTAATAACTATAATGCAGACCAAAGTAGGTAGCTTATTTCTTAGCTTTGAAGGTAGATAAATTGCATATCTTTACGCCGGATATCGCACGAGATCATTTATGTAGGTAGCTAGGTACGTAGGTAATAGGTATAGTTTACAGTTCATCTCCTTTTCAACTTACATCACTTGACCGTTTGTAAGAATTCCTTCAGTATAAATAAGTGAATAGTTATGCATTGGGAGGTACATAATGAAATGAAAGGCACTTCAAAACTAAAAATGAATGTGAGCGCGTGTTTAAGATATGCGATCATTATTCAGAAAGAAAATAACATTTTATGAATTTTGAATTGCTTCGTTTTCTTTGTACAGCTACCGATTTCACATTTGAAAATTCCAAAATCATTTTATGAAGTAAAAATTTTGATTGTTTTTTAAAATTGGGAAAAAATTGGAAGAAAAATTGATAGGTAGGTATAGTGGAGTTTATTGTTGGAAAAAAGGAGAAGGAAGAACAATTGTTGATTTCGAGTGCAACAATAGTTTTCGTTATGAAACAAATGGTTTTAAAAAATGACATCAAGCACGTGCAAACAGAATAATTAGGCACTTATATAATCAGCATTTGAAAAAAATGTACTGTATACTACATAGATATAATAATGCACACCTATTATAAAAAGAAGAACTGAAGGGGAAACTCGACTAAATGATGCAATGATGCCATAAAATAAATCTCATATTATGATATCAATGATATTCAATTCCACATCTAATTTTGAAAATTATACTCACCTACCTACCTACTTAATGATGAAAAATCGGAAGAGCATCTGAAAGACCAAAACTACATCACGAAACCAAATTTTATGTGCTGAGTACTTTTTAAAAATATTTTGTGAATTTTCAAAAACTCAAATTAGGCCCATTTTTTACGAAAAAAAAAATAAAATTTGATCAAGTGACGTTAAAAGTCTAAATTTAGGCTACTTTCAACCTTTCGAATCGATTGGAGGAGGCTTTGAGCCGTTCTAGAGCTTCTAACAATTTTTTGGGGATTCTTCAATTTTTAAAGAGATTGTCATAAGTCATAACAAAGGCCAAAATAAAGTTTTAGATTTGCACATTTGTACAGACCGAAATGTATTTCAAAAACTTACGCTTAAATCAATCGAAAGGGTTACATGGTAAATCCGAGTTTATAAGTGATAAATTTCACTTTAACCCTTTTCGTAGTACCTATAATTTTTTTGAAACTGAAGAACCTAAAATTTGCTGGAGGCTCTAGAACCATTCGGAACAACCATCATTGATTTAAAAGCAAAAACTAGAGTGGATACAGATCAAATTTCAGGTTTCTGCCTCAATTTTATCACATTTTGATTTTTTTACATAGAAAATGGATCAAATTTGAATTTCTAAAAATTTGCCAAAAATGAAATTCTACAACTAAAATTTGAATTTGGTGCGTTGTGTAAGTAGGTACCTACCTAGATTTGAACACAACAGGAATCACAACTGCTGAAGAAAACAAGAAAGTGTTGCCTACGTGTTTGTAAAATTAAAGGCACAATATAATGATTGTTGAAAGAATTTGTACATGAAAACGGAATTTTTCAAAAAATAAGTAGGTACATTTCACTGCAATAATTTTTTTTTGCTCAATATCATAACACTTGAAGGAATCTGGCAAAACTTTATGCTGCTTAAGTTAATTTTCCGATTTTTAACATCCCTCTTTTAAAATTTATTTTTCGAAGGGAGTTTTGAAAATTACAAAATTAGATTTTTTCTAATATAGATACCTATTCTAACACGAACTCCACGTCAAACATATCAAAATGTTGAAATTCTATTCGCCAGGCAATCTTTGTGTCCTAAAGGTTGAAAATTGTAATTTAATTAAATTTTGTTATAGAGTAAATTTTCTTTTAGAATTCATTGCAACTTGTCTCTCAATTAATTCTGACCTACCAAAATCGAATTTCCAAACTCTATTAAGTTTTGAAACTTCCCCGAAGAGTAGAGAATGCATTTGGTTTAGCTATTGAAAATAATTTTCACTTTCATCTTTATGGTCATCTCGAAATTTTTGCATTGCGGAGTGAATTTTAGCCGGGCACCTCAAATATTATCTTATGCGCCAAGACTATAGATACCTATCATTTAAATTCCAAAAAAGCTAAAATGTTGAAGCTGATCAGAAAACTACCTATACCTATCTGTACTTCTAAGCTCTAGATTACCTCGTCTTATTTGATTCAAAATACCTACTTGAATTTAATAATTTTTCATAACAACAAATCGATTTTGAAATTCGACCAAAAATCACTTTTGTTATGTATGTAGCTGTATTAGGTACCGTATTAAGGTACCTTATCTTCCATTCGGCTGGAATTTGTTAATTAAAACTACAGATTTTCAGGTTGGCCCATTAAAAATAGATTTTTGCGACACTTGAATTTAAAAGCACGTTCAGAAATTCACGTTTTTATGCATACGATAACATTTATTGGTAATATATGAATTTTGTGCGATACACAAAATAGATATACGTACAGTAATGTCTTTGGCTTAAAAATAATATAGAAAATTAGTCATAATACAGATTCGTTTCATGCGAGTAAAAAAAAGAAGGGAAATAAAACTTTAACTATAGATAAATAGGTATCATTGTGCCAGGAAACTTAATCGATGGATAACTGCTTGAAAGAACCTTCCATTCCGAAAAGATCATCGTGGGTTTTGGGTTTTCCGGGTCGTCTTGATTCGTCCGCTTTAATTTTCTCTTCAGCTGCGAACCAGTCACGGTAACTGCACATTTTTTCGTACCATTGCTCTAGAACACACACAAATTATCAAATAGGTACCTTGCTAATTTTGAGAAATACCAATTATCAAGTTCTTATACGTAGGTATAGAATTTTCTCGCTTTTATAGGTACATTTTTTTTATTTCGGATAGATGATTTCGAAAATTGCGTTATTATTTTAATTGTGTCTCGGCCGTCGGGTTTCACAATTTTTCTACAGTTTGCTCGATTGGAAAATTATATCCGGCGAGATATTTAAAATTGTGTTGAAACTTACGATTTATATCAGCGATAGGACCAGCAAAACCGCCATATTCTTCGGGTAGGATTTCTTTTGGTACGGTTTCATACAAAGATTGAAGATTTTGGTGAACGTAAATCTAGAGCAAGAAATTTAATACCAAATTATGCGTCAAAATACCTAGATAGGTGGTAGATAGGTACATCACGTTTGTCCGGATGATAATTAAAATTATATTCGGTATCTTACTCTTTCACGTAATTTTTCTTTAAGAATAGGTTTCACGAAGTTGATGATTGTATCAACCAAAGGTGACACATTGATGACGTGAACTTCTTTCACTTTAACTGGGTAAGCTTCCTACGAAACATATTACAACAGGCGAGGTGACAAATAAATAAGTAATTTAGCTATATTATAAACACGCATTTGAATTTGGCTCATTCGACCAATAATCTTTCTGCTCTCTTTACCTGGACACAAATAAAGAACTTTTTCAGCAGAGCCGGCGTAAACTTGGCGAAATGTTGAGCGAAATTTTGCGGAGTGGCGACCGCAGCATCCAAAATATAAACGTCTCCGGCTACTCCAATTTGTTCTTCTTTCAAACGAATGTCACCGATCATCAAAACGGCCTTCATTCCATCGGCTACTGTTGCAGCAACTTGCTCCATATCAACTCCTTTCATTATGACCACTCTTCGGCCATTTTTTGTAAGGCCTGGTAACGGAGGAATGCTTCTGCAAAATTGTTTACCAGCGTGAGTGCGAAAAATTTTACTCGACTTCCCTTATTTATTTATTTATTTATTTATTGATTTACCTACTTTTTTTTTATTACTCCAAACGACGAGAAATTCTTTTCCAGTTATATAACTATAAACAATGATATCTTACCTACTGTTTCTCGTAGCCTATGTTATTTATATCTATACTTACATACATATGTAGATGAGCGTTAATAACATATAAAAAATGTGTCATGGTTAAGATTTTTTTCAGAGATTACTAATTATAACTGTATTGAAAATGTGCTGATATCATCGCGCCATGATCTGCCTATTTATCTAGATACAATGTTTTTCTACGAGTATGAAAAATTACACACGTGAGATGAAACGTTCAACTGCAGGTACCTAAGCGAAATTATCTAGGTACCTATCTATATTTTGAAACTGGTCGACTACGATTCAAGGCACAAGTAGATATAGGTAATGGTACCAGGCGAATGTTCGAAAAATTTCCAATACTTACACTATTCTCATGACTTCTTTGATTTCTGGAAGTGTCGGATCTCTGTTGCTGAAAAATTCAGGAACTGCGGCTCTCATTGTGAAATACATATCCAACTTTCTCTTTGTCTTCTCGAGCGAGAATTTGCAACCACGCAAGAAGGTCATTATTCTTGCGTCATCTAAATATCAACATTTACGATTATGTTAAACGTCGTCGCAAATCTCGTTTTAATAAGAAAATTTTAACGTTTTTTAATTCTATTTTTTTGTTGGCCTTGAATGTACGTAGGCTATACATTTTTAACCTACATACGAATCTTCTTCTTACATAAACTGTTTTGCGATGCTGTTACCATTCAAGAATAGAGAGATTCGCTATAGACTTTATAGACATTTGGTATATAGGTATGTACTTTAACTTTGCCAATTGCCAGCTTGCGGTGTATCCATTAGCACTCATCTATACCTATAGGTAATACTTATTTGAATTGAATGACATATATTTACACTTCATGCAGAGACAGCATGAAAGCCATGTGCAATTTGTAAGTTGTCATGCAAACAAACTCGCCGAGATTTTCCAAGGTTATTTAATTCTCACTTTTCGTCAAATGTCAGTTCCTACATATATTCGGTTACCTCAACATTGCTGCTATGATGTAACTTGACAAATACGAGTAGGTCTAGGTACGTCTCAGTGTTTTCAGCTGCATATTCATCTCTCAGAATTTACAGAAGATTATTGAAAACGATGTGTAATTTTAAAGACTTCAAACGATTGTTTACGTTTTAGTTTAATGCTTCGTAGCAACAATTACCCGAAAACAGACAATATATGTTACATAAAAAGCAATACGGTAAGCAGGTACGAAGTGCGAACATCAGTCATCAGCTGATTCCATTCAAAACGAGATTATTTTATACTCGAATGGCTTTGAATTGAGGCGAGAAAGATGTAACTGTATAAATCACTAATTATCCTTTACCAAATAAATCGATAATTAATTAAAAGTTTTATTTACAGTACAATTGAGAAAGATTATAACCTTGAACTGTCTCAAATCCATCAGTTTAATCGTTAAAATTAGCGTTAATTAAATCACAACCACTGGAAGATCTGTTTTATTATTATTATTTTTTTCAATTGCGACCCGTGCTACTAAAAGCAACACGTATTTGAGTCAAACAAAAGGATTATATATTTAGGTAGGTCTAATACTTGATTTCAAGGTTGATTAAAACTTTGTCAAATATGATAAGTTTCTCGAAACGTGCCTGAATATTCGAAAAAGTACCTACCTATACAACTACAAAATTTACGTAAAAATAAAGAACAGACGGTAATTCAACGTGTCACGTTTTTCCTACTTTTTTTTCATCATGTTCCATTTCGTCTTAACACGCAATAATAATGTACCTAGACGTACTGTAAGTACCTACCTACGTATCTTTATCTACCTAGCACCCATAGAACTGAGGTAAGTACTCGTAATATAAGGGTCACGAACATCTTGCATACATGCCGCACAGTATCAAGACCTACCTACCTACTAAAACAGTTGAAAATTATGTAGGTCCTAACGACCTAATATTAGGAAATCGAAAAAACTGATTCGTCGTTGTTTTTGCATCGCGTAGGTACTTATTGTAGACAAATAACTTCTACCTATCTATTTTTACTTACAGCTATAGGTAAGTATTGTGATTAATAGTACGAGTGATTTAGAAAAATGATCACTGTATGAACACGCGGTAGACTTCAAGATCGTTTGAGACTTCAATGATTCGGTTTATGAGCACAGTGTGTTGTAACGGAATTGCCAACTGCAGACCTTAGGTAATCGAGGTACGTTTGTGGTCGCGACACTTTACCAATAAGTAGGGTTTTTGTCCTAATAATTGTTTGCGGAATTCATTCAGCGTTGTTTTCAATGAAAATGTCTGTTTAGTACAACTTTGTGAAAAATGAGCCATTTGAAAAATTGTTGTTGCGAGAGAAATGCGATGTGGACGAGGGGAGGGAGAGGAGAAATGAAGCTTAGTTTAAGAAGAGCAAAAACAGCAGCGCTTTGTGTTTTATCAAAGTTCCAAAATCAATTTTCAAATTAGCCCAATTTGGTTCTAGTCAGGGTTGTGAAAGTGAAAATGATAATGATTGGAAATGAAAAAGTTGAAATTGAACTTTCGCTTTTTTTCAACTGTTTTTTTTTTTTGCAAAAACCAAACGTTTTTGGTAGCTTATAGGTATCCCAAGTAAGTATAAGTATTTTAATTAAAATAAACAAAATAATTGTTTTTGCCGAAGAAGGCAACAAAAATATCATTTTCAATAAATTACTGAATTCTGAAAAAAATAATATATATACATTGAAGAGTGATATTCCAAAACTCGCTTTGTCCATTTTTATCAAAGTTGGGTTTTCAGTGGTACCTGGTAGATGAAGTATTAACTCACATTCCTACATCATCAACCTACCGAAATGAGGTGTTAAACTTACCTAAATAGCCAATTCACTAAAAATTAAAAAAAAAATAATGTTCCAAAACGCGCTTTGTCCATTGTTATTGAAATTTTTTTCAGCAGTATTTAGTGGATGAAATGTATACCTACACTCCTACATCATAAATCCACCCAAATAAAGTGCTAAACTCGCCTAAAAAGCCAATTTACCCGTTTAAAGGGAAACTGTTTTTCCTCTCTCCTGAAAAGTTGTGAAAATGGACAAAGCGAGTTTTGGAATATCACTCTTCACATAATTTCTAACAATATTCATCAAGAAATTTTGAAAAATATGCAATGCCTGGGTTTCGGAATCGAAACTAACACAAAATTTATAAGTACTTGTATTGACTGGGAAAAAGACCAAATCGTTCAAAATTTTACGAATAGGTACAGCTCGTGACCGGGACATGAAGTGAAGGAAAATAACCATGGGTGACAAAAATTAGAAATTATATGGCACAGGTCGTTTGGAAATTTCAGTCTTTTTATTAATCAACAAAATTCTCCAATTCCGCCAAATTATCATGTAATTTTTTCAAATTTCTAAAAATTATGATATGTACCTATTTAATTTTTAAAATCCCAAAAAATGAAAATAGTGAGAGCAATAAAATTTGTCGTTTGTTGGCAGAAAACTGATCTCCTTCTAAAACAAAATTTCATATTTTCGAGTCAATCTGGAGCCTTTCTGATAAAATTTTGATTTTCTCTAAAAATTCTAAGAAATCCTAAAATTGTACCCAAGATGTATATGACCGCGGAAGGTGTAAGAGAAGAGGAAGGCAGAAGGATGCGAAAGGCAATTATAATTTGCATTCGAGTTCCTATTCAAGATCCTGGTTCAAATTCCCCACTTGGCAACTTTAGGACTGCCTATAAACTGTGTTTCAATGGTCCGGTACAATTTATGACGCGAAAAAAAAAAGGATAAACTTCTCAGTATACGACTCAAAAAAAGAAGAACCTACAATATATCAAACAAAAATAAATAAATCTCACATTTTTCAGATATTTTTCATAATTTTTAGTAGATAAAAATCAAGATGAATTATTGTTGATTTTCGGCACAAATTTATGAAATTAAAAAAAATTCTGGTATTAGGTACCTATAAAATTAGTAGATATGTAATAACATATTTTAAAACCAGTCCAACTTTTTGAGAAACCTGCTTATTACTTTAGGCAAGATTTGAAAACAATACTCGCAAATGATTTATGTTGGACTTTTTTGTATAGAGCCTGCTAGGTAATTAAAAAAAACCTCCCAAGCTTTTGCATAATCATAAAATGTCGGTTCATTTCATCGCAAATTTACCAACTAAACAAATAATGGTACCTACACCTAGCATTACCTATATCCCTACACCAACAGTTTATCAAATCATTACACATGTATTTAACCAAACAATCCAATAAATCAAATAAACATAATAACACTTCCGCTCAATCTCAACTTGAAATATAGGTACAGGAAGATGATACAGCAATAATAGCAACAAAACAGGAGACTTTTATCATGTAAATAATTTAAATAATCGGTATTTGATTACCTTCCCAATTGGGCAAATGTGGTTGTCTCATGAGCCAATCCTTGATGTGCATCAAATCACTATCTCTGGTGCTGACATCTTCGTTCAGTTCAACTCGAATGCGCGATTGTTGTTCTGGAGTAGGCTGTACTAACGTCATATTGACTCAAATTGCCTGTGAAACAAATGCAATATTCGGCTTATTTACACGTTAACGGCTAGTAGGTTTTGACAAAACGACAGCGACGAATGGCAAAAAAAAAACACTTTTTTTTCTAGTTACGCCTTTGCGAATACATATAGGTAGGTATAGGTACCTATTCGAACCAAATCACGTCTCTCGAAAGATACGTTACACTCTACGAGTATATGTGCCCAGTACTTATACGAGTACACCGGCACAGCAACAGACAGTACGTTACGTAAAAATTGCTACAATTGCGGTACGATACTAGGTACGATAAACACAGAAAGACAAGAGAAGGAGGTAAGAAAATAGACGATAAAAAAGTGCTAAAATAGCCGAATGTCGGATGCACATGACTTATTAAATAATAAAAGTTACATCTGAAATTAGTGGGTAGGTTGAAATCGACGTGGTGTTATGTAATTACATAAATGTAAAACTACATAAGTAGGTGACCGATTCGATTCGTGTCTTTAGATAGGAGGCTGACTAACGTGTGCCGCTACACACCAGCAAATATCGTTCGCACTTTCTCTTTTCATAGGTTTTTTTTTCGTCTTTGTGGAAACATTGCCTATAACCCGGTGCAGGTATCTGTGTCCTGTACGACTCGAGTGGAAAATTTTGTATCTTGATGCACAAAAAATGTAGCTATATTACACGTATCTCATTGATTATCGCATTCTCATTACCAACTTTAATGCAAATAGGTACCTACCTACATAAAACATGACGCAATCAATTTATTAAATGAAAAGGAAACTTCATAAAATGATGAACAGAAAAACAAATTACTTGATGATTCGCAGATTATTTCTATGTTAATAGTAAAATAATCAAATAAAATTAATTTTTCTTCAAGGCTAGGAAGGTACCTATACACCTCTATGTCCAAAATGTTCATCATAACTTTTAGTAGGTAATTTAACGTAAAAAGTGAATGAAATTATATAATTGTGTTTGAGACAAAGAAAGACCATTGTACAATTGTACATATTATACTCGAGATGACTCAATAATAAAAGTGTAAATCTAACGCAATTAGAGTGCCCGTGTTAAAATGAAGATTTTCTCATAAATTTCAGGGTCGAAGTACATGTTAAGGTTTACCTACTTTTAGGTGCACATTTGCTCATTCAATATTCATTTTTTTTTGCTGTGGTCCACCTGTTGAAGTTGATGAATTATTATTGTTAGGTTATTCAGGGATTAGAACTATGGGGGGGTTTCAAAAATTTCCAGCTCATGAATCTAGTGTTTTTCTGTGTTGTAGGTATGTAAGGCGTATTCATAATATTGATTCGTGTGTGCTTACAATACATTGAAGAACACTAAAATCATTGGTACTTTTTGTTTACTTTTACTCCCCTTTCCAAATGAGCAAATAATAGTTGAATTGGCAGCAGTATTGTCACCCATTGGAGAGAAACACTACTCACTTCATCTCAAATCTACGGAGGGAGGAGGGTATAAAGAGGCCTATTTACCAATAACTTCATTTTTTTCGATTAAACTATGGAAAATTCGAAAAATTAATTTTTCCAAGTAAATTTTTTTTCAAATTAGTATCTATCTATTACCTAGTAGATACCTAGTTTTTCTTTCTGTTTTGTGCGTGTTTTAATTTGATGATTTCTTTTCCATTACATTGTAGTGTTGCAGTAATTTTTTTCTAAATGAATCTGAGATAACTCACTCAGATCATTACTCCTTGGAGAAAAGGCCTCAGAACATCTGAAGTCTTTACTTGGAGGACAGCTTCAGATCACGCAATAAAGATTCCAGTGCATCGATGAATTGGACAAACAGCAATACGTTAAATAATTTGTAAACCTACCTATTAATTTAACTTCTGAAAATGATTTTAGTTACACCAACGTTTTATAATAAAACCTTAGGGCAGTAAAATGAAAGGTAATCAATGCTGTACCCAAACTAGAAATCTACCAATCACTAGTACAGACGATCTAGGTGAATGACTGCCCAATTTACGGTAGGTAGGTACCTAAACTAATAACACGTATTTTTATTCACAATAATCGAAAATTGAATTTAAAAAACTAAAACAGAGAAAAGGTTTACATTTTTATTAAAGAGACGTGTAACCTTGTATAAAAAAATTATTTCTAAATTTTTGTAGGTGAACAGATGTTTTATAAAATGAATCTAAAATTGAATATAAGCATCATAATCAATTGAAATGACTTTTCGATATTAGCATTTAACGGTAGGAAGATGTTTTGAAAATAAATAACTAAACCTCCAGTCATCACTAGAATTAACCTAGGTACCTAATTCAAGACTTGTAAAACGGCAAATCAATTTTTTATGTGTCAAATTTTGACCATTGTGCATCAGCTTCAGGTGTACGAGAGTACCTGCACTTTAATATAAAAAATTATTTATAAAAATAGTTGACACTTACATTTAAACTAGTTCGACGTAGGATGTGAAACACCGAATTGAAAAATCAACAATAAAGAATCGAAGATGATCACAGAGACGCGCCAGAGACACAGCACATTCCAGTCGAATACGAACTCGTATTTGGATGCAAGGAGCACTCAACGCATATAATAACTTGTCTAATATTCAAGCCGAATGCGTGTTATTTCAATCGTAATAAAGTGAGACTTTCACAAAAAGTGGGGTTCGACGGAGTTCACTTAACTTTGCAGTCGTAACGAGAGACGCTACTTTGTGGTCAAAGTGATTGGATCTCAGTTCACTGGTTTTTATGATCTTATTTCTATTCGCGCATTCGGAGATATAGTGCTCATCAAAGGAGTGATAAGAGCAACGAACTGAATATAATAATTGCAAATTTTTATCGTCGTTAATTGAAAGCGAAGAAAATGTAAGGCGAAGGTGCGGGTGGGTCATAAATATGAACCTATAATCATATGGCTGGGCAATGAGATAGATTTTGCCAGCCCTGTTTCAGAGGGGGAGAGAAGACTCCCTTGAAGGGCTTGAAGGGATAGAGCATCGCTGGGGCAAGTTGAAGCACCCAGTCTGGACGTTGGAGCAGCCCCTTCTCACCCTTTTTTTTAAAAAAAATATTTGGTAGGGCATAGGGCTGACGAAACGATGAGCTGTTTAGAACACACAATCCCAACGTTGGAGCACCTCTCTTTCCTCTCTCATCCCATTTAACCCCCCCCCCCCAGATTTAGACAGGTATGATGAAACGGCAGCCCTACTTGTTCTACAAAATCAGCGAACAGGCAACCTTGACAGTCCAGACACACAGGTCAATGACCTTAAGAGGCAAGACAGACGCGCAGAGAACCTTTTGAGAGGCTAGACAAATAGCTCAGTAACCTCTAGAGGCCAGACAAACGGGTTAATGACCTTAAGAGCCCGGACGTACTGAATGTACGGAGTGTGGGATGTTTTTTTGGTAATAACTCGAGAAAAGTGACGATGCGAAGTGGAGTGGAGAGTTTTGGTTAATGTTTTGTTTGATTTGAGAGATATTTAGCATTTGAGATGAAAACTCACGGAATTCCTTTTTTTAAATTAAGAAAATAAGATTCCAGGTACCCTACCTGAGTGGATAAGTTTTAATTTGGAAAGAGGTCTTAACCTCCAGAACTTTTCCTTTAAGTGTGCGCCGGCCCTAAAGGTTACAATATTTTCTCCTCTTGTGCGGCCTAGGTTTATGTAGTACCTAGGTAAAACAAATTCGTTCATCTCATAACAATTCTGAGAACTTTGGTGAGTGTGTTTGAAGCATCATTCTAATCAATCAAGTTTAAGCTAAAAATGATAATTTTATTCTTATTTTAAACACAATAAATTATCTTTGACAAAAGAGGTGAAATGGAAATTAAAAATCACTGCAATTGCTGAGAAAAAAGTACATACCTAATAAGAGATTGCAGATTTTTTTCCATTGTAGGTAAAGGTATACATATTCTTGCTCAATATAGCCCGTGTAGGTACCTATATAGCACTGGAAATTAGTTTAATTATTCAACGATTAATATATTTAATAAGCAGCGATAATTATCAAGTAGGTATTTCTTTAATTTGAACATATTGTTTGAGCAAGACCAAGTAATTAATTTCCACACAGTTACGGTTAGATAGTGAGAGACTAAAGTCTAAAAGTATCAATTTTCACATAAATTGGGGAAACCATCAAAAAATACACATACATACCTAACCCAGCCAAATTTTGGGTGCTGAATTTTATTACTTACTTAATTCGATTTTTAGTAAATTAAAAAAAGTCAAGGTAGGTACATAGGTACTTATCCATTTTTTAGAAAAAACCCAAAATTTTATTTAATTGAGGTAGAAAGCTAAAAATTAGGTTGTACCCGTTCACTCGAATCAATAATTGATTGTTGTTTCGAGATATTCTGGAGTCTCCCGCGGATTTTTGGATTTCCCTTCACTATCTTTACAGCCATTTTGATCGGATTAGGTACATATTTTCAAAGTCTGTTTTTGCCTGTTCAGATTCAAAATTTTCTCACGCTGTGTACATAATTATATTTGTCAAAAAATGAAAAAATTCAAGGTCAACACACTCAATCACAAGAAAAGCTGAAATTTTTGTTATATGTCTTTGACCTTCAAAATCACTTGGTAAATGGTAATCCACTTACCCTCGCGCATTTCAAGTTTTTCAGTGTTTGAAAAAAACTACCTACCTGGGTACTCATTAAAATATGATTTTGAATTGGCAAAAATAATCTTGAAAATTTGTTTCTAAATCGATTGGAAGGGTCAAAGAAATAATCTGAGTTTATAAAGGAGCTGGATTTCATTTTAGTTTTTTTTTTTTTTTCAAAAAATCAAAATTTGTCAAGATGGAATTAGTATTTAGCCTTTAGGTAATTTTAAATTTCTAAAAATTCGCCAATCAATTTTTGGATTGTTTACTTGGAAAGTTTACACAAGAGTAGTCGAAATTTAGGATTTTTTTTGAAATGGGCTTTCCAAATACCTATCTGAACCGGGACATGAAAAAAAACACCTTTTCTCCACAAAATCGAAGTTACCTGTTGCCTCTTGAATAGCCTATCAGAAGCATCCAACTTTTTATCAACGCATAATAATAAAATTATCATCACCGTTCTTGTTTTTAGAGTTGCATACTGGTATTTTTGTAGGAAGTGATTTCTCGTGGTAAATATTGGACTTTGAAGTATGTTTTTGCTTTTTAAATCGCATATAGAAAATATTCAGGATAGTTTATATTATAGCCAAATTTGAATTTTATCGTCGTTTGATTATTCTTAAGCGTTCGTCTAAATTAATTTTTTTCATAATTTGTAATCGAATATTGAAAATATCTAAAGAGATCGCAGGAGCATTCAACAATCAATATGCAAAATAAATCGTACGAGGAAAAAATATATATTTTATTTACAATACAAAAAAGAAAAAAACCAAAACAATAACAGAAAATCAAGTTTCACATATTTAAAACAAATTGCTGAATAAATAACTCGCAGTAGCAACTTTACATAGAAATATTTGTTCGTCGTTTCAGTATTCAGACGTTACAAAAATTCGCATCAATACACGATTTTACACGAATGTCATGAGCAACATTTTTAAGTATATAACAAAATTTGTACTATAATAGGTAAAAAGAAAATGGATTACCGCACGATAAAATCTCTCAATACTAAAACGCGGAACGATCTAAGTACAATTATTACGATTACAAAAACGATAAGTTACATGATATAAAACAAAGAAAGTAAAATAAATCAAACGGGGTACAAAGAAAAGGATGGGGAAAAACATAAAATAGGTACATTCTAACTGAAAAAAAAAACGCTTACAAAATAATTCCAATTTGAACAAATAATAAAATGGTCACAAAATAAATCGGAAGAATTCTAAAAGCATCGCAAAAAAAAAAAGAAATACAAATCACAAATAACATTCCAACAACACATGATCAAGGTACAATGTAAAATGATCCTTAATACGTAAATGCTAAAATTTGAATTTTTTTCCTCATTTAAAAAGGTCACAATACACTATAAGTACAAAACAACAGCCAATGTTAACACGATAATTTTTCCTAATGTAAAAATTCGATTCGACGTTTGCGTACGCGGTCTACAATCTACATAACTATAAAATAAAAATGAAAATTAAAGCTATAAAGGGAAACTGGTTCATATTTTTGAATTCTCAGATCCGGCGCCGTTATTCAACCTGTAAAATATGTAACAACACTATCGATCATTGGTCAAAATGTCACTTCATCTACGAGTACGAACGTCACCTACCATTTATGAATAGATGTTTCGCCGTTACTTTGCAGCAGGAATGATTGCAGGGACGCGTTCGAGCTACCCGAATCATCGTTATCGCTGCAACAAGTAATTAAGCTCTCGTTAAATTTATAGCGTGTATTTAAATTGCGATCGCGATGCTGGATAATGAGGTCGTCAAAACTGTCCCTTACCTGTCAGTCTGGTCGTCGTCGTTATCGTCTAAATCACCTTGAATGGCACACTGTAGATCGTCGACTCTCTGCAGAGCTAATTTCAAATCTGCCTTAGCCGACGATAACTCCGTTTCTAATTGTTCGACTTTCTTTTCTAATTCGCGTTTACGAGCCGATTCGGTGGCTTCTTTTGATTCGTAGTTGGATTGCACTTCGCGAGCATCACGCAGCGCGCGCTGTAACTTGCGGACGTTTTCTTGAGCGGATGCTTCTTTGCTACGAGCAATGTCCGCATCGTGCTGTAATCTTTCAGCAGCTTCTTTCAGTCTTCCAATTTGCACCTGCGAAAATAGCAAATAACGCGTGTAAGATTTTCAACGCGGTCGAAACTACTCAAAAAGAATAATGGAAGCAGAGGAAGCAATATTCACCTCCATTCTAGATCTAGTCGTCTGCTCTAGGTCTAATTTTGATTCGAGTTCTTTGGTTTTTAATTCTAATCGTTTCACCGTCAATGAAGAAGTCGGGTCGCCGTGAGTTTCGATATTCTCTAATCGAGAGGTTACCTCGGCCAATTGGTCTTTCAACGATGATCGTTCGCTTTCCAGTTCGGCTATACGGTTCGCTTGCTCGTGTAAAATCAGTTGTTCGTTCGATAATTGCTGCACCGTGTTGCGGTATTTTTTCAAAACCTGCATTACCAAAAAATACAAAATTTAAATGCTAGTAGATTTATCAAAATTATTTATCTAAGTTTCAAAATCGAAACCATTATAAAGCAAGGCGGCACTCCAGGGCAATGTCTACTTCTAAAAAAATACTATCAAGGGTGTTGAGTGAAGAAGAAAAGGCTTTCATCAACTTTTTTTTAAAAAATCATTGCGTAAGATGGCTATTCCACATGGAATGATTCAGTGGTCAAAACTCATCTGTTAAGAAATAAAAAATCTAAAAACCAAAAATTCATCAAATTTAGAAGTCTTAATTTTCAAAACCGAAAATGAACAATTTTGTTGGATATTGGTCAAATTTTCCAACTTTTCTTAAAATTAAAAATACAATTATCAGTTTTATAGCAACATTTTTAAAAATTTTGATACGATGATTTTTCGTAATTATCAAACAGAATTAATACGAATTTCACAAAATGTGCTTATTATTTAAAGGTTTTTTAAAACAATTTCATTCGAAACACGAGGTTTTAATTAAGATATAAATTAGATTGGAATTTTTGGGGAAAACATTGCGATAAATTCAGTAGGTTAGGTACTTTTTTTGAAAATGAAAGAATACTTCTCAATGAAGTTTTTAGATTTCAAGGTAAAATACAATCGCGGAACCAAAGTTGAGAAAATTTTTAGAATCAGATTTACAATTTCGTAAGGAACTTTTCCACTGATATTTTATCATACCTACTTCATAATTTAATTATCTGATACAAAAGTTATCAACTTTCATTCATTAAAATTTGATTTTTTTCTTGAGACAAAATTTGCGATTTTTTGCTAAGAACATAAATAACTAAACACACACAGAGAGAATAAAGAACTTGCAAATTTAAAAAACAGAAAACTTTTTCAATCAATTTTTTCCGATTTGTTTCCCCTTCCACCCTCCTAAAATATCGATGTTGGGAAAAAGATATTCTTTATTCCGATGTATCCTTCATCAAAATGCAGGAAAAAAACATCAATGACGATCCAAATCTCTAATCATCGATGGAAATAAAAATCCATACGTGACATCGAAACCATCGACTCGAGTATCAATGATATTAGACAAAGTAAGTAGTTCGTACTTTCTTAATTCTGGATTGAAAAAAGAAGTCGAAAATCATAATTGAAATTTGAAAAGTACCCATTACCCACCTCAGCTAATTCTTCTTCATTCTCATCAAGTTGCGACTGTAATTGAGACTTTTCTCGAGAATACAACGTAGCTTTCTCTTCAGCATCTGATTTGGCTTTTTGAACATCTTCCAACATGGATGTAATATCGGCTAAATCGGCCTCGGCCAATTGTCTAGCTTTAACGGCAGCATTTCTCGCACATTCGGCATCTTCCAACTAAAAACCAAAAGCAAAATTGCTCGTAATTGGAGAAATAGATACTTGAAGGGGAAAATAGCAGATTGAGGTATCACTCACTTGATTTCTCAATTGTCTTAATATGGCTTTACTAGGAGCATCTAATTTGGCTTGTTGTAGCATCAGCTGAGCATCGTGTAATAAAATCTTAGTCTTTTTCAAATCACGTCTCAGCCTGTTGAGTGTTTCCAAGTCAGCGGATCGGTTGCATCTTTCTCGGTCTTCGATTTCGGCTAGTTTTCTTTCTAGTTCGTGGCGTTCTCTTAATAGCATCGTTCTTTCTTCGTGTTCGTTTTCCAGTTGACATTCCAAAGCTGAAAAAGTAAAAAGAAAAAAAAAGGAATAATTTGTATTTTTAGAAAACCTATTAAATCAATAGCTACGCAATTGATAATGCACACCTTTGACTTTCTTCGTCGTATTCAGCCGTATTTTCTCGCTTTCGTCGTCGCGTTGATTAATTTCTTTTTTATGTTCTTTCCGTACTTGTTCCAAGTCCATTTGTAATCTAAGTTTTGCCTGATTCAATAATTCAACTTGACCGGCTAAATCGTCCAATTCTTCATCCTTTAAAAACGTATATCGATTAAGAAGGTCATCGATGGAGACAAAGGGACACATGTTTTGAATTATTACAAAAACAACTTTTGCTATCTTCCGGAAACCGGAACCAAGCTACTTAGCAAACTGCGATAAAAATAACCTCTAAAAATCTAGCTTTATTTATGTACTTGGACGAAAAATTCAAATTAGGTCAACTAGGTATTTTTGACATTAATGCATTTCGACTGATAACTCGTGCACTTATAATTTAATTACAAGGAGCTTCTCTTAGACACACTATGCTCCACAAATTCGTTCATTTAAAACGTTCTTTTGCGTGTAGTTCGAAAAACTTCAAATTAGCAATGAAATCAAAGTATTTGGTGGTAATTTTATCATGCGTGTTGTTTATATTACACTTTTGCGTCGCATTTAGCATGGATTGGCAAAACGGACATGGGAGGTATCCCAAAGTTAATCGTGGATATGGTACAAAAAACACCAACACAAAAGTCGACGTGGATGTATTCTCTTTGAGAAATCTATTCGGATTTCAATAAACGCCGGTAATATTCAACTCGGTAAAAATTTTGCACATTCAAACAGGAAATTTAACACGCACAGAAGGGAAAATTATAATATAAATGCGTCATATTATGTACCAAAATATGTAGTAATAATAATAATAAAATAACCATTCAACAAACCTGTTCAGCTATCCTGTTTTCAAGTTCGTGTTTAACCTTTCTTAATCTACTTATCTCCTCTTCGGTATTACCTCCGTATGATATTTCTTGTAATTCGCGATTTAAATTCAATAATTTCTGCTCTTTTAATTCCAAATCCACTTTCAACGCCTGTTGTATTAATTTCAAACACACAAAAATGCAATACACCGTTGCTGAATGGTGACCAGTTACGTGAAATATGATACACAGGGTTCATTAAAAGGAAGGAAACAAAAGAGGGGAACATGAGATCGGTGGTCACAACTTACGTACATGCGGTAGAATAATATGATAAACGTATCAACTTACGCTAAGATTTTGCTCCAGGGTATATTTTTCAGCAGACACGATATCCTTTTCTCTCACCACACGTTCGCGATTCTGTTTCTCTTGCCGGAGTTCTTCTTGTAACAGCAATAATTCCGAGTCGAATCTGCCACAAATGTTTATCAATTAGAATTGACCAATTGGTTTGAGGAGGGGGGGGGGGTGGAGGAGACGTAACAGTAGCTGAAAATCACGTACTTTCTTTGCTTCTTCTCTAACAAATTATTTCTAGAATTGCTGTCTTCCAACATCAATCGTAAATCGCTCATTTCGCCGTTTAATTTTTGCACTTTACGTTTCCATTGAGCGACAACTTGTCGCTGTTCTTCTACTTCTTCGTAAGCATCGGCGATCTGTAGAATTAATGAATTAATCACAAAAAAATTGGTACACTCGCAATTTTTGTAGATAGATATACTCGCAAATGGACTTTAATCATTCGTACCTTTTTCTCGAGTTGTTTTCGTAAAGCTATTAATTGTTCGAGATCATCGTGATGTTGCTGTTGGAGTCTTCGTTTGGTATACTCTAATTCTCTGAGAGCTCTTTCATATCTTTGCTTGTAAACGCCACCGCTGCCGGATGAATTATCATCACCGATTGATAGGCTGTCATCGTCGTCAATTCCAATAATACCATTCACTTCGGCCGTTTTCATGCATAATAATTCGGTTTCCAGCTTTTCCGAGCTTTCTTGTAACTTCTTCTTCTCTGCCTATGGATTCGAAAATATCAGAAAATTAACCTTAAGTCGTTAGTTTTTCAAAAGGTAAGTATTATTTATAATAATCCTATTAGAAAAAAATTCAGCGATAAACGATTATAAAATTGGTAACTGAATCAGATTCAATTCAGTTCAATGGGGGGGGGGGGGAGAAATATTGTCATCTAATTTTCATCCTAACTGATGAAATTATTCAGTTTGAATATGAAATGATTTTTCATTTTGTTTGCGTGAAATTGAAATTAAAAAAAAAAATCAATTAAAATATTTTGTCTAAGCAAGAAATTGTGCTGGACGAGAAATTTTCTTAATCAGAAATGGTCAATGTGAACATTTTTTTCACGCATGAAATCGTGCTCGGGAAATACTTATTTCTTAGTGGTAGGTATTTTGAAAGTACGTACTTGTAAATGCTGTACTTCGTTCTCGAGTCTCATTCTTTCGGCAGTCTCCAGGTCTAACCGTTCGCTGGCCAAATGAGCTGCTGAATGTTCTTCGGCAAGATCCACCGATAATTCGCTCAACTAAAAAAGATTGATATCGTATGTGTAAATGAAATATTACTCGTACAAAAATAAAAATCGCAATTTCATTACAAACAGAACCGTAAAATGCGAACCGATTTCCATCTTGTCATCTAGCCATGTAATGCATAACCAATGAGAAGAAACAACATTTTGTATTTGAGCATCAAACTAAGTTTACGCGAATCAATTTTCAAAATTATTTTCGAACTCGATGAGAAAAATCATCCAATTCGAACGAAAAACAAAATCAACTTTGAATCTCGAATCGATCTCGAACTGTTAAAAAGACACAAGAGCGACCGTTCAATAAAACTTGAAGTTAACTAAACTGTCACTCGTCTGGTTTGAATTGTAATCGAATTATAAATGTTCAGCAGCAGTGCGAAGCTTTGGTATGACTCACATTTTGTGTCTCTCTATCAATTAACATTATCAATGATCATTGATCTATGCAGTCTTGTGTACCTACCTGTAGTATTTGTAAAGGTACCTATTGTACAAGTACGAGTATAGGTACCAGGCACAACCTACGTGCAACAGCTTTAATATGATTTTCTACGGCTTCGACATTCGTCATCCGACGCAAATTGTGCTGTAATAGTAAATAAATAAAACCCAGACCTTACTCTCAGATCGCGATTTTTAACATTGTTATCTGACCTAAATGTACGGTAATTTAGGACGGTAAAATGTTTGTTGAAAATTATTTACTTGAATTTTGCTTTCGTACCTAATTACGAACGTAGGTACATAAATATTTTGAAGTGGATAATCTCACTGAAATGAGCTAGTTTTTCATTTTTTGGGAAGCGGAATATTCCGAAAAGCTCAAATTGAAAATCCCAATGAGATTTATCCGATTAGATTTGATTTGACTGGTCAAAACAAAACAGATCAATTGTTATTACGAAGGTACTTAGATCAAATCAGATATGCTCAGATAAGACCAATTAGATCAAATTGGATCCGAGGAACTTTCATCAATCAGGTCTCTTCAATAGGATCCGATCAGACCTGTTTTAGATCCAATCATTCTCCGCTGTGAAGATCCAATTTTTCCACCTGTGTTGCTAAGAATTAAAGGGGTAGGTAAAAAAAGAAGAAAAAAACTGAATGAGAGGAAAACAATTTTGAAATCGAAGACTGAGGGGCCAAAGGATTCTCTTGTTAATATTATTGGGCAGACATTTCATTAAATTATTTTTTCCAGGGTTTAGTAATGATAGGCTCCTCCAACACAGGCATTGAAATATTCTTACACCATTCATTCTACAAACTCGAATTCAATCACCTCATCGACGCATTGTCTTCTTCAAATAGGTAAGTCAGTAACAATAACACATACCTATAACGTCATTCGCGGATTAATAGATATACCTTTTTTTGAACGGCTGGTGCTTCTGCTGCTTCTACAACTACTTTGGTTTCGGCTTTGACTTCATTTTCACCAACACCAACTCTTTGAACCTGTTCAATGTAGTTCACTTCATCGCATCCATTCTGTCCAACGAGGTTGTCCTTCGATAGAGGTTTTTTCAAATTGCGAAAATAGTGGTCGATTTTTTTACCAATCTCGTTATACTGTTTTTTCTTATCTTCTTTACCGATCTTCTTCCATTCGTCGCCTACGTGATCGGTGCGTTGAAGGAACTCGGCGATTTTGATGGATAACTGAGAAGAGCTCACGGTCTCCTTATTGGCGGCCGCGTTAATCGCATTCATACTAGCCGTATTCAATTTCTTGAACGTTTTGCTCTTCTTGTACACGGCCATCGGGTACCGAATGCTGGACACCGAGATGACCGACGAACATCGACTGCGGCTCGATCGTACCGGAGACAGGTGTTTCTTGTATCCATTATTCAGTTTATCTGTCGTCGTCGATGAACTGAACGAGTACAGATCGGATTCTTGGGATGTGGCTCGCGAATTATTCACCGATATCGAAGGCGAATACGACGATATCGAATTCTTCGAGTAAATCACACCACCGCCTCCACCGCCTCCACCTCCGCTGCCGCCATTCATATAACGCGAGGTGGTAAACATGACGTACCTATATGTAGTCTAATTACGTACGTGCTTCGAGATCGTTTAAATTTCTATTTCACCGAATCGAGTTCACCGAGCATTTCGATTTAAAATCTAGGTAAATTAATTTCATAAATTGTACGCTTTACGCAGCAACGTTACAAGTGCCTAGTCAAACACGACGATGAATTTTCTGCTGTAAAGAAAAAAAGCAGAAAAAATTCAAGGTTTACCTTATACGTCTTTTCTCTTCTACATTCTCGAAACGTAGCGCCGCCTTATCCAATTATCAATAATCGTCGTTCGATTATACTTTTCTTTATAATAAATAACTACGAACCGATCGACCGGTGTAATTAATCGCGTAGTACTTATTATTATCCAATTTTGTCGATCTCGCTATTCAATTACAATGTATATTCAATACGATCGACATTGCACCCGTAGGCATCAACGTCAAGTTTTGAAAAAAATAAAAATAGGTTGCGCTCATTTTTACCGTGGCTGCTTTAATGTACGTACAATTTAAAACAATAGCTCTCCATTTGCTATTGTTTTAAGTATGTACCTACCTACATAGATTTGAAAAGTCGGAGCTTCTTGTATTTATTATTTTGCCTCCCTCGAAGCAAATATTGTACTCTTTGCAAATAGTACAGCTCAAGTTCGGCGCCCAAATTATGTATAATAGTAACTGTACAAATTTGAAATAGAAAGTTTGATGGTACCTAATTTCTAATGAAATAACCTACGATTATTTGGTTCGCTTCAGGAGTACCTTGAAACGAGACCCATAAACCTGAATATGTGAAATTTAGGTATATGTACGTAACTTTTCACATTTCAGTACTGAAAATTGTGCCATTCCAATTTTTAAAACTTACTCATAATTTCAATTATTTCAGATAAATTTCAAACAAGTAATCTTATTCTCAAAAGGCACTAATTTGAAATGGAGGAGTAATGGTTCGAAATTTGAAAATTTCAATAGCTTTTCGATGTAATTTTTGCAGAAGATTATGGAAAAAAAGTTCCATAACCAAAGAATTTATCTTCGAAATATTGAAAAAACTATCGATTCAAATTTCCAAATGAGTCCCTTAAGCTGTAATACGAATGAATCATTTTTTCACATTTTTCATCGATCTTCTACACTAAAATGGAAAAAAAAATTTCGAGACCATCGTCACAAGCCCAACTTTCTTTCGGGGAGAGAAGGAGACCACCAAACACAATCTTCTCAATTTACGCCGAATCTCGAGAATTTTTCAAAAAGCTTCCAGTTTACCTACTTGAATAATTCCAATTTGAAAAAAAAAATCAAACCTTTTTTTAAATTATTCTAAAATTGATTTTGAAATTATTAAAACGAGATTCAAACTACTTACCATTTTTGCAATGATAGACAAAATTTCTATTATAAAACGTATATTTTACCTTTATGCAAATTTTCTGCATTTTTCAAGTGACGAGACTTTCTTAAATGACCAAGAAAGTTTTTTTTAATAACGTTTCTTCTTTCAGGATGTCCTTTGATAATCAAAATTTCATCCATCACCAACTTTGAATTCAACGAGTCGAAACATTATAAGATTTTCATTTTTTTCGAATTGATTTATGTAAATTTTAATGTATTTTGCTTGTCGATGTTTTTTTTTGTTTTTGTTTTTGTTTTTGTAAAAGATAAGAAATTTTACTACTCATTTTTAAAAACTAAAATAAAAATGTTCAAAATTCAAAAACTTTTTTTTTTAAAACACAAAAATCGGCTAAGCCAACAATTTATAAATTGATTTTTAGCAAAATTTTTAATGAACATTGCAAGTAATGGAATATTTTAAATCGACATGAATCAAAGCAAAAGGAGTGAAAATAATTGGAATGGCGGGTCAAATCATTCATAAATTACCTAATAGATTTTCAAAAGTTTATGTTTCAATATAGGGAGCGATTAACTGGAATAAAGAAAAATATTTGAAATTTGCGAAGAAAAACAGAATGATTTCAAAAAACGTAAAAAAAATCGGATTATCAAAAAAATTTTGTTGAAATTTAAAAAAAAAAAATCAATGATTTTTGAAGTACAAGGTATATTTACTTATGTATGTTGCAGATATCTATTTTTTTCGACATTTGAACGAAATTAAATTTTTTATGGGATATTCGACTTTTTTAAATAATGATTTCACACAAAATTCATATAAATTCACCTTTCCACACTTTAAAAATTTCCTCAACTCAATCTCCCTGAACTTATTTCCAAATAAGTATGAAATATATCCCAACTAACAGCTTAGATACCTACCTACTCGATATTTACTGGCAAAAAAGAATGCAATCTCCGAATACCTGTCAGAATTTTGAGCTAACCGAACATTTTTTCAAAACTGCCCAAGAAAATGCGTCTACTAATGTAATCCTGTTTACATCTGAATAAAAAAAACAAAAACATATTTTTAAAAATCTGTAGGTACTGAATTATGAATAAAACGTTTTAACCAAAAAAATTTTCAAATCCAGGTTCACCAAATTGACGGTCTTTTCCACCAGACAATTAATTGAACTTCCGCCAAACGTATGTGTGTGTGTGTGTGTGTGTTTTTTTGTTTTTTTTTGTTATTTAAATTATCATTTTTCATTTATGTTGGTCACTTTTTGCTAGAGGTATCAAGTATGCATTTTCAAGGTGACCATGAAAGATTCTTGCACTATGGCATAATAACGAACCTACCTAACATATCATTCAAATTTTCCCACAATTTTCAATAAAGGTACATAGCTGATCAATTCAAAATACATACCTACCGACATTTCAAATATTTTTTGTTCATTTCATTACTTTCAAACAATAAAAACATATCATTGATAACACTAGGCAACAATTTTTGACCATTTTTTTGTTTTCGGGTCGAAAATGGGCTTAATCGATAGTTTAGACCCTAAAACAAAAAGCAGAGTGGGGTTTTTCAATTTGAGTTGTTTTTGTGGTCAGGAGAGATGATCAAAGTTGCAAAAATGGCCGTTTTTGCCCTATTTCACGAGTCTGTGGCGACATCAGTATCATGTTTCAAAAAAAACCAAGGTCATATTCGAATTCTACGCACTTTTTCAAGTAAACATCTTTACCGGATTTTTGATTTTCGAACATTCAAGCGCATACGGAAGATTTTTGTTTGTAACATAATATTTTAAAACTCGGAGCGCGCGACGCTGGCGTTACTCCACGATGTAATCGTGGCGCGGGACCGTGTTCGCGCGGGCGAGGTTCTCGTGCAGTAAAAACTTCGTGTTACAAACGAAAATCTTCCGTATGCGCTTGAATGTTCGAAAATCAAAAATCCGGTAAAGATGTTTACTTAAAAAAGTGCGTAGAATCCGAATATGACCTTGGTTTTTTTTGAAACATGATACTGATGTATGTCGCCACAGACTCGTGAAATAGGGCAAAAACGGCCATTTTTGCAACTTTGATCATCTCTCCTGACTACAAAAACAACTCAAATTGAAAAACCTCACTCTGTTTTTTGTTTTAGGGTCTAAACTATCGATTAAGCCCATTTTCGTCCCGAAAACAAATATGCCGTTGCCTAGTGTAATCGAATTTTTAATGAGTCATAATTGACACGACCGACGACGTAAAAACCAAACTTACTTCATTCAAGCTCAAACCTGGAAAAAAATTCACCATTTAAGCGATTTGAAAACCCTCCAATTTACAACAACAGGGAGTCCGGAAACGGACATGAGTTCACCATCGCACAAATACAGCCCAACAAGGCACGAAAGTTTGAACATCGAATTTAATACACCACCGATTGTTAACCTTTTAGGTGTTTCGATAATTCGAGATTTTTTCAACATTCTTAAACGTAGATGAAAACTTATCGATATTCGTGATTTCAAAAACCGGCGAACACATCGAATTACAGATAAGGTAGCGCTACGATAATCGCGATTGGAACCTTTTTTCAATAGTAAACAATTACCTCGTCGCGACAAAATCACATTCTCGAATAGTTATCATTAAATAGTCAAAAATTCAAAATTCGAGCTTAAAAATTACGAAAACGAATCACTTTGTAAGGTAGAGTTGATGTATCTTTACTCTAGGACTCCGCCGGCGGCTACTGTAGTGATTATGCTGCAGTTAAATATACGGAAGATGGAAATGCGTATGGACTCATTTATTTAAACGATAAAGGCAGTTTGCCAATTGACAGAAATAATTCTCTACCTTAGCATCTCTACACCGGTACATACGCTTACCGTACAGATTGGTCGGATGCGAATCCGGCGAGGTGATTTACGATGACGTTAATGCGACAGTTTCAGTTGATTATTCAAACATCGAATTTTTTCATTTTTAGGAAAGAAAAGTCTCTACTATTCGGGGTCATTTCCGTCTAGGGTATTCTTTCCGACAACTTTCTCAATGCGTTTTCAATACTCTATCCGAGTGGGCATGCAAGGAAACCTTTTCATGGAATATTCAAGGCATGGCGGAAAATTTGATACCGCATATACGAGACTTCCATTTTATATAGTACACAACATAAACATGAACGAAATCATACGCGTAAATTGTCATAATAAAAAAATTCGTGTCAAGCAAACAGTTACACGACATTGTCTGGCATAATGCCTGGGCTTTAAAAAATGTCATTGGCATTTTTACAAACTGCATCAAATTCAGCCTGCCTGCTGCGTTCGATAATTCCTACGCGTATTTACGAGTAGTATACTCGTGTAATTTGGGTTACTAAACAACTCGGATTAGAATGCATCCCTCCGTAATTCGTCGATCACCTGGCAAGGTTTACAAATGCATGCCGGGTCACGTTTGGTCATCGTGAAACCAGTCTCGCACGAAATTAGACAAAACAGTTTGTGATACGGCGCAGAAGTGAAGTCAAGGTGAAATAATTTTCAACTTAAGACCAACTTGGTGCATCATTCGATGACTTTGGGTAGAATAGTCAGAAAATTTATGGTCTAAGGCACCGAGTCATAACACACGTCTGTCTAAAAATTGTGAAATCGAACTGTTTTAAGCGGTTTTGAAGTCTCCAACAGATTTTTAAAAAAAATTGAAATTCCCCATAAAATTTTACTTGATGAAGTTGGAAAGCTAAAATTTACTTTACATTCTAATTTCAACATGCCGAGTTGATTGGAGGTGGTTTCAAGCCGTTATGGGTGTCCAGCCATATTTTGGAGTTTCCAAATTTTTAAAAAGTGCCATGAAAACCGTCAAAATTAATTCCAACACCTATAAACCCGGAGGATGTTTATTTTCCAAAAGTAGTTTCTGCAGGTACAGAATCGTATAATTTTTTCAGCGATTTAATAATTGAAAAAAAAAATTACTGAACTCGAGCCGCTGACGACAAAATCTGCATACGAACATGCCAAGTCAATTGAAGATGATTTTTAGAGAAATTTTGATTCGATCCTACTCGGATATTGCTTAGTCAGCTCACCTACCAGACTACTGAACACGTTTATGAATAAAATTTCGAACATGGAAACATGACAAGGACGCAGATGAGAGATCGGAATTTAAACGGTCGCATTTACATTTTACCAACGAGAGAAAATTTTCCAATATTCTTTTTTACTCACCTTGGCATCCAACTTGGCATTTTCTTGCTTCAATGTGTTCCTTTCTTGTTCCAATTTCTCGCATTGGATTCTGAAAGCCTCGAGTTCTTCCTGCACATACGTTTAAAAGAAAAAACAATGCTGCAATTACACGTTTAAGATATAAATCGTCGTATCGAGTATTCAATTAAGAACTACATAAAACTTCAAATTATATTCTTTTAGCAACAGTTCACACGTAGGTAAGCGAGCGTAGATGGTTAAATTCTCTGTACCCTCGCGTACCTTACCATACATATCTCCTTCTCACATAGCTATAGGTAAGGTACTCGGTATTCGGTGCATACAGGTAGTTAGGCACATTACACATATTATGCTAACGATAAACAGCAAAAAAAATCACATCTTTTATCGCAGGTATAGGTGGTAGGTAGGTAGGTACTCGTATTATAAGGTATTCGTACAAGTATGCGAATATTACCGTTTTTGTTTTTAATTCCTGCTCCGTCCTGTGTACGTTTAATAATGGCGTAATACGAACTAACAACCTCCACCAAGGCCAGTCACGGACCAGCATGAATTTTCTAACGTTTCGTTGTATGCATCGAATGGCCACATCTTCGATCTGGAAACGATAATATGGAAAAAAAAGTGCACGAAAATATTATTAAACGCATCTACGAGGCATAGACGATGAGCTAACATATACATCGAGTCCGGTTCTGTGAACTTTTTTACGTTGATTTGGTGCTATCGGTTCGGCAACCGATGCCGATGCCGATGTCGGGCAATAATATTCCGTTGCGTGTACCTAATCGAGGTTTTTCAACATTATTTTTTTACTTCGGGTTGTGATGGTCGTCATTTACGCATTCCGATCAAAATTGTGAATTGTGAGAATATATGTTGTTTTTTTGGAGGTGATTAGATGAAAAAAATATATATATAAAATACAAGTTTTTTATTGCCAGTACCACAGTAGGGTATGTACTCGAAAAAATGATGCATCTGGATGAATAGCAGCATTTTCTCAAGCTTTTCGAAACCATCATCAGACATCATTTTGAGAAATCTTCGAAAATGAAAATGGGCCCGACTATTTGATCTATACCTAAGTACTTTTGAGAAGAAAATTTGGTTCAGATTTTCTTAACTTTGTCAAGTGATGCTGAAAATAATTTGGATTGCTCGAAAGCTGATCTCCTACAATTTTATACTTCACCAAATACCATAATTATGGAAAATTCAACGATGTGTCTTTTACACCAAGCTTTAAAATTTTGAGGAAATGACAAACTATCAGATGTGCTCAAAGCTAACCAAACTAGAGCCCTGGAAATACCAAGTGCCCGCAGCTGGCATGTTTACCCTTAAAACGCCCGACGCGACGCGAAAAATTCGAGTCCACGAAGTCACGACTAAACAGATTTTCATTTCATCGGACGGTTTAGCGTAATTTAGGGGTATACCTATACCTAAACATGGAAATTCCGCATACTCGGTATTTGTAGCGCTTTAACCAAAAATCTGAAAGGACATTTTTCAAGTCCACTTCCACTGTATGTATGTAGCGCTCCTGAATCCTTCAAAGGAACTAAGTACAAAAATACTCGTAGGTACCTACTTCATGAAAAAAAAAATCAGAATCTCGCTGCGGACTTCGAAATGGCGTGACCGAAACAATAACGAAAAAACAGCACCAAAGCAACAAAAGGGAGAACCGGTTGGCAAAAGTTGAGATATTAAAATAATACCTTCAATTTGGCCAGTCTCTTTCTGGATAAATAGCCACGACAGTACGCTTGAAATTTGATAACACGATCGGCCAGTTTATCATCTCGTAACGCTTCCAACTGCGTTAGAACTCCAGATCTGAAAAACACCTGAAAGCAAAAAAGCAACACAACTTAGTTATAGGTACGTATACTATAGGTACTAGGTAGTAGAGATACTAGCACACACTTATAGTATTGGCCTGCGGGATAAAACCTCCATTAGGCGTGAAAGCACGTTAAAATTTCTCGTTTCTCGTACAGTTCATTAGGTCGTGTCGTCTATGGAGATACATTCGTAGTAAAGCTAAGAGTAAGTATAGTATACCTATACATGGCATAAATATTGTTGCAATGCCACTACCTAGTATCAATAAAGGCCTATGTTGATTTCCACCAATAATTTACCTATAGCATACCTAGGTAAAGAGATATCTGCTTAGACCTACCTACACACAATCGTTTCGACGATAAAACCAGCAACTAAGTACATATATAAATACGAAGCCTCTTTTCGAAATCTCGCCACTGTTAATACTATCGTATTAGCCCGGTAAAGAATATAAATACGTGAAAGAAAAAGCTTAACAAAAAAATCTTTCAAAAATCCTTCCATATTTGTATCGATCAATACAGGCGTTGCAGCATCGCGCTCGTCCTCCTGTCATGTCACAAACGCAAATCACGTCACGGTTATTTTCATTCTTATGCTTAGTGGACGAAATCGTTACGTGACCGCAAATAAGAAGTACATATTATTCTAAAATACCTCATTCCTACAATACACCATTTGCAGGTTATACACATCAGTTCGATAAAAGTTTCCTCTTCCCCCTCACACCGACCTACCATTTCATCAAACGAGCTGTATAATTTAATATATGATCATATAGTATTAATTTATTCTATATTCAATACAGTATGTCTCACAAGTTCAAACCAATGCCTCAAGATTTTTTTAATTGCATAAAGATGGTCAATTGGTTCAGACAGCTTTATAGTTTTGAATTTACAAGGAGAGATGCACCTGATGCGAGAGGTGAACGATTTTAGATTCTTATAGAGGAAGTTCCAGAAATCACAAAATGTTCTTTTTATTAAAAAAGCGCAGGAAAAAGCTGATTATAAGTTTCCATTTCAAATAGGCAACTGTGCTTAAAAATGGTTCTAATAATTTCTGAAACCTGTTCAAAAGTTCCCAGTCAGCTCCAACCACCATAACTTCCTCATAAACCTGAAGAGGGTCGAGAAGAGGGCCACAGAGGCCATGAGCCGTGGAGAAAGGGAGCGAAGGGGACGAAGGAATTGAAAAATGACAATTGATAAAATTTAATAATCTTTCCACGACTTGATTTCTTATATAGAGGGATTAGAATCTCGAGGCCTTTCCGAGTGGTTCTTATTTTGAAGTTCCACCTTTCTATGCTTGTTCAATGCACACTTATTGTATAGAGAGGATCATTCAGAAGAATTCTGACGGAGAAATCGGAATTTTTTAAAAACAGCTCAGCTCACCAACATATCTTTGATTTTGATTTTATAATTTTATCAACTTGGGAGGGATGAGGGAAAGAGGGGGGGGGGTTAAGGAAGAGTCAACATTTTTGGTAGACTGCAAGATGTTTTTTCTCAATACGAGGATTATGTAGAAGAATTCTGATGCAGAAATTGAGATTTTTTTGAGAAAAATGTTTTATTATTATTACTTGTAATATTATTCCATGATAGTTTTATAGTTTTACGATTTTTGTGATACTCTATGTGATTTTTTCACAGGGTTGGTACTGAAACCAAAAATCAAAAATTCGTCCCCTTTTCCTTTTTTTTGTATCACTTTTCGTCGTAAAGAAAAATTCAAAATTCAATATAACAGCCCCCCTCCCTGCACCAATCAAAATGATTCTATTTTAAGAAATAATGAAATGGAATTGAACATGCCTCACTGATCGTAGCTATCAAATTTACCAAAAATTGCATCAGAGTGGACTTTTTTTACTGGAATTTTTTTTTTAAAAAAAACGCCTCTCGTGAATTTTGAGCCATTTTGTAGAAGAATGTACAATTTCTCTCTTTTTCGCCACATAGAAGAAGCATGAAACATTCTCTCGTCTTTATTCAGCGAAAAATCCAAATCAAATAATCGATCGGAACTTGTGGAACATACTGTACAACCTCATCCCCTTACTTCAATTATCAGTCTCAGATAAGAACTGGTCACATCCACTTCCATTATAGGTAAGTAACACTAAACCGCACCATAAGAAACACTCCACTTACGTTAGCCTGGAAGGATAATAATCGCTGCATTTCTACGTATTGATTTCCTTCCGGTACAGAAAAAAGAAACACTATACAGTATACACGATCGTGGCAGCGGCGTCGGTCACCACCGCCGTCAATCTCATCGATATGTTTTTTTCTAACGTGAGATACCTCCTAAACAACGCCATAACCATGAGCCACCCACGAGCACTAGCCATCTTATTTTATTTCTCGCAAAAGAAGAAAAAAATACACGAGTAGGTAATCGACTGTACCTAAACTATCGCATAGGTACGCGTATATTGACCATAATTACGTCATTTTACCAGTAAATAAACCAGATACACATTTCAAGTTTATTGTCAAACGTAACACCATCATTATCTGTGACTAATGTACCATCTCTGGAAGAAGAATCCTCAACTAGAAAACTAGTGAAGGTCAATCAAGAAAGTTGTTGTTATATAACGTAACTAAGTACCTGTACCTAACCATACATAACAATATGACAACAATGCCAGCCAGAGCTGGGCTATACCGAAATAGTCGAAGATAATACAGGGAAGCAGGAGGGGAGGAGTAATCTGAAGTCTTTTTCCTAGCCAGAAAATGACTTCATATCGCCAATCTCTACTTTAAAAATTATCCTTATTCTCGGTTCAAGTAGTTAATTAAATATACGAGAGCAACTATAGAGCACTTGGAAAAGGTCTGTTGGGTCTGCATCGAACGAATTAAAAAATACAATTACGATGCGTGTAGAGTAATGGACGCGACTCTACCTACGCGGTTTAATTAACTATTCCAAGACTGCGAGTTTAATCGTGTAGGTAATACTACATGCTAAGAGTATGTAATTCGTACATGGCATCGTGTCAACATTTTTACGACTTATTAGCACCGTTTATACCTACCTATCCAAACGTATTTATACAGAGGTGTAATCATTTCACCAACCGTTACGTGATTATTAAACAGCGGCGTTAATTTCAAAGTCGACTTTTATTATAAATCAAGTTCGTTTTATCTGTCGTGTCAGCAAGTTGAAGGTATTTCTATTATACTATAAAAACGGGGGCAGTGTAGAAAAAAAGAAAAACTAGTGGAAAGTGGAAATACACGTATCCGATTAATATCAGGGATTACTTCCATTCAATTTGAGTCAAGTATGTGAAAAAAATATGATCACATTCAGAAAAATCATTACCGTAAAGTAAACAAAAAATAATGCGAAAGGAGTAATAGTGAAGTTCTAAAGCGAATACCTAGACCTACATTTCAAGCACAATGCTTACTAATATTTTCAAGAAAAAAAAAGAACCCTTTTAGGTTTACTTATTTTCAAATTAAGTATTCCATTTTTCAAACTTTTCCAAGTTCATCGAATAAAATACCTCTCCTAGGATTTATATCTGCTGAAACAGGAAATCATGTTTCATTACGCTGAGCTGTATTGCTGTATAGCGATCAGGCGATCACAGAGGAAATCGGAAAAAGTAATTTGAAGAGAAATGCGTACAAATGAAAGTTACCACCTGCGATTTTTCAATTAGCAATTCCTCACACAAATTCACCACTTTCACAAAGTCAGCTGAATTTGCTATTGATGTAGGTATAGGATTTTGCTTTAAAATTTCCTTCCCACTTCCTTTTTTAACCAAAACTTCCAAAATGGAAATAAATACTCGTATTTGACAGTTGGAATAGAAAGACAACGTTTTAAAATCGCAGAAAAAAAATTTCAGCGATTTTTGATTTTTGACGAATTTTTGAACTTTTTTAGCCTGATACACAAAAACTCTAAATCACTATGAAATGTTTACATCTGATGCATAAATATCTCATTTTTAAAGAATTTAAGTGAAAAAATCTGATATAGGTACACCAGCACACTAAATTAGAAACGGATTTTTCACAACAAACTCTTCCAATGGCATTTTTTTTTCTCAAAAGGAATCATTTCATAGGTCAAGTTGGATAAATTAATATCATGAAAAACACAATAAATAAGCTGTTTTTTAATTTCATTCGATAAAAATAGATTCCTATTAATCGTTAAGTATTATTTTTTGAATGAGTGACGCGCAGTAAGTAATAAGAAAAAATCACAATAAAATGTGTAACTTTAGCTTCAACTTTAAGGTTATTTGATAACCTTGGCACTTGACGAAAAGAATAGAAATTCTAAGCTCTTTAATTAAATTTAGCCAAGCATTAAAACTGGGGGAAATTCCGTCATCAAGTTCACAAACACCACCGACATACACAGACGTATCCATTCAATTTACGTATTTACATACACTCGCAGCAAAAACATAACAATCGAGTATTAAGTATTACGAGGTTTAGACATTATCTTCAGATTTTCAACTTGATGGTAAGGTACAGTTGCAAAGAGAAGTTCGGAACCATCGAAGTGTGAAAAATGATTTCAATATTGACTCTTAATCTAGGGCATACGAGTACACAGATAAACAATAGTTTCGTATTGTTGAGGATACACTCCCTCATCTTTCATCTTTGAAAACTCTACATGATTTTTTTTTACCTAGAACACAGAATTCATCGCATTTTTTCATTGGGAGGGAGGGAAGTAATCAACAAACTTTTTGATTCGATCTCCTCCTTTTCGATAATTTTAAAAAATCACTATCAGAAATAATGGGACCATATACTCACGAGAATAGAAGTTAGAAGTTGACTAAAATCTCGAAATAAAAATTCACACGACACAGGTACGAGTACATTCCAAGTACCTACTCGTAGGTATATTAGGGCTTCCTTCGTCCTTGAGAACAATCATCAAGTGATTGTACCTTTACTTAGAACGCTTGTTCGAAAATTTTTATTTTTCGAGTCGGAGTCGAATGGTTGAATATTCGTAAATTATTATTGAATTTTGGTGTAGAATTCTATAACTTCACAAATCATCTCGTCTTTTCATATTTCTCATGCTTCAATCGAATTTTGTCGTCGAAAGAAAATTAATGATTTTTAACCTGGAATGACAAGATGTTCACAATTACATACAACTTCACATTGGCAAAACTTTCACAGCGGAAAATTTTTCCAAGCAAGCAATTTTGCGAGAAATTAACCGCAAGCAACTGTTCGGTTACCTCGCATCGGTCATAAGCATAACTACTATATCCTGCTCCTTCTCCATCCAAATGAGCGATTTTTCATATTTCCACAAAAATACTTCTACAACTCTCAAAATACTCGGAAGTTGGAAAACAAAAATTAATTGATGAAAAATAAAATTATAAAGCTATTGTCATCAATCAAGTCGAAGAATTGCAAAATAGCGAGTTTTGAACAATTTTCTCTGTGATCAGTGATCACTTTGATGATGTGTTATCAAATAAATTGAATGCTTCGAATGTTTGAAATGATATGCCTATTTGATTGAACTCTGTGATTGCAGAGGGAATATATCATATAAACAGCTGTGTTTTCAATTAACACCTAAATTGAGAAATTAATGAGGGTACGTAATCGCAAACACGATAAATATTCCGATCTAGCATTTTAATCCTAATAGGTAGGTATAATTTTGGTCGGAGAACTGAGCTTTTAAAATACAAATTATTGATTTAGAGATAGCCTTACGTCAGATGAAAAATTTTAAGGCGGGGGGGGGGGGGGGGGGCGGCGGAGGCAGTGAAACTATGGAACTTAAGATATCACTTGGAATTTGCTACGTAAGTTCGATTTTATGTACTTTCCATCCTACTCGTATATTGAAACCGTTCAACTAACCAACGCTGGACTCTGATCTTCATCTAGCGATTTCGCACACCTCGATAAATCTTTCGTTCGTCGGCATACCGTACACAGCCAAGTGGAAAAAAGTTAACACCCAAGTATGTATTTCGCTTTGATTGCTCGGCAAACAACAATTCGCCCATAAAGAACACCTGAATGATGTTAATTCATGCGGCACATTGCAACTAGACTCTTCGCAATAATCAACTACTCTCCATTATATTATTTTCATAGAGTACACTACACCTTACCTATACCTACCTATATTGCACCGTAAGACGACGGAGCACAGAGAAATGAAATGTGAGGCAGGCGCAGGAGGAAGAAGGGTTATATTCGGACATGAAAAAGGTTTAATTTACCGCCGAAATTACTCTATTTATTACCTGACACTCGGAAGTACATATTTTGCTGGATGGCAACGACACTGGTATGCTTATGGTCGTCGTCAAAGGCAGCATATTCAACGATACGGATTGTTCGATGGACTTTTGTTGAGCTACGGCGGCGGTTTCTTCGGCAGAGGCGTTTACACGGCTATACGAGTATAATTCTTCGGGCGATATACAAAACGAATTCATACCAGATTCGCCTCGCTCCGTCGGATACGTTCCGATATAAAAATCGGCGCTCATACAAGAAGATTTGTCCGACGACGACGATACAGTCGACGAGAAATTATCGTTTTCTTGGTTTATTTCTAGTATCGGTGATAAAGGTCTGATGGGCGTGATCGAGTCTGGAGATCTACGTTGATGATGGTTTTTCTCGATCTGATTACGATATCCGTTTATTGATTTGAAAGTGGACAGGTCTTCGCTTGGGTCGCTATCGATACCCTTTTGGTTGTTCAGATATCCGTTGTATTCGTTCAAAAAATTTACTCGTTGGTTGAAATTAAATTGATCGAAATCGTATTTACTTTTGGAGTCCGGTTCGTCGTACGAGGCGTTGATTTTAGAATCGTTGTATCCATTCATCTCGTTGGTATTTTCTGCAGAATACCACGGAGAATCGATACCTTTAATTGCGTCGAATCCGTTTAACTTTGTGCTTGGCAAAGTTAAAGGATCGATGATGGCGACTGGTTTGAGTTTATCCAAAGATTTCAGCTCTTTTTTCACCGATCTCCAATCGCAAGTTTTTTGGTCTATCACATTACAAGTAAGAACCTCTTTTAGAATACCGTTCACTTTATTGTCTGCGCCAGCGTCGAGGGTGTCTTTTTGCTTGAACGATCTTAATTCACCCAGATGAAAGTCTACGTCGGTTGTGGAATCGGGTAGAATATTTTCTAGATCACTTTTACCATTTTCGACGCAATTTTCACCAAATACCCACGAATACGATAATTTATCGGAATGCGACTGGTAAGCGTTGCATGTTTGAAATTCTTCGATCACGTTATCGTTCTGAGTTAGCGATGATTCCATCGAGTCTAGGGGAGCGAGAACGAGGGGCTTTTCGTTGCCATTCTTAACGCCATTGCTGACAGATCCCTTTGAGGGCGTCTTGGCGCAATTTTTCTGAAATATTTCGGCTATTTCGGATACTTTGCCGGGGGTAAATAGACATTTATCATTTTCCAGTTGTTCGTTATGCTTGGAAATGTGTTGCGGTTGCGGAGGCTTGTTGAAAAAGGTTTTCTTGACTTCTTCGACGCGAGCATTGGTCTTCAACTTGAACCCGTTGTTGAAATAATTGCAGATATTCGAGTAGTTACATTTGATCGAAGGTTTAGCTTTGATGGTGGCGGATCCGAGTCCATTTTTGGTTGTTTTCACGCTGGCGAAACGTTCGCTATCGTTAACGTTGAATTGGTTCCTGGGATCGATCGGTTCGTACGTGGATGCGGTCTTGGTCGGCGATCCGAAGTCGACGAGGTGATCTTGGCCGGTGGTCGCGGATGGAAAATGCTCGATGACCGCCAATGATGGCATCCCGATGAGCTTCGAGTACGCGAACAACAACAACGCGAAAACCACCACGGGGGCCGATTCGCACGAACACCACCACCACAACAACGCGTTCCAATCGTATTTAAATAATAAAAATACGCTTAACGCGGCGTACAGCTTGTACGACATCGAGACACATTGACCGTCGAGACCGAGCCGAGATGAAAAACCAAAATGGCGAATTCCCGATCAACGAGGGCCCCGAAAATGGTCACCAACAATAATTAAGGGCATATCGCACGCGACAAATACTTTTCCGATCAACGTCTCGCGACGTTGAGCAGGTGTTTACACGACGCGATCGCGTCCGCGCACCACGCTACAGATCGAGCGAGTAACGAGTAGGTACTAGGTATGTGTGCGAGCTGTGCGTGGTCGTGGCTCCTCTGGTGCTCGGTGCTGGTGCTGGTGCTGGCTTCTTTGGTCTTGGACGTCGTCGTCGTTGCCGTTGCCGTCGCCGTCGCTCTCCTACGACGAGATGTTCGACCACTTCGATGACTTCGGAATGGGAGTAGAGAGAAGGTTACGAGGATAAGGCGTGCCTTCTTCTGCTATGTATTTGCTCTCTCACTATGTGCCTATATGTATGCGAGTCTACTTACGCATATACAATATACATATATAAATCCTACACACATCGAATCGAATACCTCTGCCTAGCGCGTCTATACATAGACATTAGACATCTTTCGCATACACGAGTACGTAGACAGACTCGGGCTGCTGAGACTGAGAGAGACAGAGCGGCTCGTCCTATAGGTCTATATAGGTACTGGTACTACATACATACGAACCGATTAGAATTGTGTATGAACAGAAAAAAAAATACACGACTCAGTCACCTCGCCGATCACGTAAACGGAAATACGAGATCGGATCGAATTTACTTATGGTCCAAAGCCGAACTCGCAGACAGCCGCATTTATGCGATAATTCGTCGTCTTATGGTCAGGTCAAGCTCGACAGATTATAACGCGAGACGAAGTGCACATCCGACTCCAACTCGGCTCCGAGTGCAAAACGCACAAATGACTTGGACGACGCCATCCCAGTTACTATAGTAGTACCTTTACCTCGTACATAGCCGATCCATAAAACATGTCCGACCGTTAAGCCGATTATTCAATAATGAAAAATGCGGTTAAATAGAAAGCACAGAAGACAGGTAGCATTAACTGCGTTATTGGTGACCTGATCTGCGTGCAGAAAGAAGTACATATAGAGAAAGAGAGAGAAGAAAAGAAAAAAAGCACGAGTCGATTACTACATTCAAGGTTATTTTAATTTTATACCAATGTACGTATTACTATTTCAAGATCTAAAGGCTCGGGGAAAAATTTTCCATCGGCGTAGGCACGCGGTGGCTGCCACCGCTACACGACTAGCTCCAGCAACACTAATCCATCCAACTTGAATACTACAGAAACAGAAACTGGTCAATTAAAAGCCGGAAACACACATACGTCTTACAGAGATGGGATTCACATTCGCTATAAGCTCGAAGCGTAGGCAGGTACTTGTACTCCCGAGTCCGATTCGTTTGATTAACTAAATCGTTAATCTACCGCGAGAGTAATAAAATCCGGCACGAGACTATTTCTCCATTCAGCATCTCATTATTATAGTACTAGAGAGCTTATGAAACTTGCAAAGTCACGCGGCTCATGTTTTCTGTAAAGACGAGTTTCGAATATATTAGCACTGTAGGGGCGATTTTTGAGCAAAATGAGCGAAAATAATTGCGATAAAGTTGCAAAAGTTGATTCATTACTGCGCTGGGATCTGATGCATATTTGTTTTGGAAGCGGAATCGAGAGGTAGGGGGAGGGGTCAATTGAAAAAACCAGCGAGTAAAATGAACAATTTTTCGAAATTAAAACAAATCCCATATTATGTTGAAGTTTCCTTGCAACCCAGCCAGCACAACGAAGAAGGTTTTTCATCTCGTTTTGGGAATCTAATATTTTTATTCTGGATGGAAAAAGTCATTTTTAGCATCTTATACTCCCCAGTCCCCATCCCATGATCCCACTCTAACCAAAATACATAGATAGAAGGATGAAAAATGACCTCATTTCAATAATACAAATAAGTATATATTGTGTCCATATGCACATTGTAAATTTTGTACTCAATACATCGCCATCACAGACTCAAAATTTTTTCATGTATTAGGCTATTACGAATGTGGATGATAGGTACGTAAATTTCTAAATATTTTACGTACAAATAAGCTCGATTACCACACACTTTCGTCGTTTACATACATACGATAGCTTATTTCTATTTTTTACGCATAATGTACATAATTTCGTAGTACATTTCACGTGTTGATAATGATAATTATTTCATACATGTCGTGTACGTATCTTGCAGAATGTAAACAATCGCTCATATTGTGATTACAATGTTGAAAAAATAGACCTGATTTTGTACACTATATTCTCGAATAATTTACAACAAACAAGGTGCTCATCATCTCGGTTGAATTGCTTCATTTGTTAATACGGTACATATTTTTTCTAACGTTTTCTACGCATTATTACAGTACATGTGCGTTGTGCGTGCCCTTTTGTTTATTAAAGAATTATAACGATTATTATATCATTAAGTACCATTTTTTTCTGGCTTTTTACATATTTCAAAATTTGAACGAAATACATAATATGTAAGTAACTCGTATTTGCGGAAAAATACAGAAACTACCATAGTCTGCGAGTCTGTGTACCTATACTCTGAAATAGATTACGACACACGAGAAGCATTTTTTTTTTTTTTTTACTTCAAACGGTAAATTCTATTACAATATGCACATCTTGCAAGCATACCATTTGAACTTTCAAGATTTACGAGTCGATTTATCGCCAAACAAGTATCACAGTCGAGTCTACCTCTACATACATTTAATCAAGAAGGTATACCATAGGAAGATACGAGTATAACAGGTCAAACGGACGCATTACTCAATGTGCGAGTATAATAGGACAAAAAAAGAAATATTTTTCTCTTCGCCTTTTAAATTTAAATGGTTCAAAAACCTTCGAGAATGATGGGACTGAACATGTGTAAACGTTTAAAAAGTTACACATTTCATGTTTAAATGTTCACCTTGTTTAGTGTCAGGTGGATTGCAGCCAAGTTGAGAGGAAGTTTAGGATTTTTATACAGAAAGATGGTAACGAAGAGATTAATTTCTAACAGTTTCCTTAGAAAAATTGAAATCAACGAGAAGGTATAACTCAGATATTTGATGGAATTAATGGACAAATTTTTAAAAAATTTTCAGAAGAAATTTTCGGGATTTTTTTTTTCATTTTCCTAGTTTTAGTTCAGAAGTTACAAGTTGAGATATGCCAATTGAAAGCATCTGGCCAAAGTTGATTTGTCTCTAGCATGTTATAATTAACTCCAGGAGACGAAACAAAATCAACTTCGTTTTTTTGGAGGTAACATAACAGTTTGATTCGAAAATAGTTGCAATAAATTTGAAGGAGGAAAGGAAAAAAGACGAATTTATTAGATAGAGGTAGTTTCGACTCAAAAGGTCCCACTTATGACAGCATGATTAAATTTTGAGCTGGTCGAGTTAATCATAGCGCTTTTCAGAGCACATCTAATTCTCTGGAGAAATAATCAAATATGCTAGAAGTGCCACATCGGATCGAAAAATTTTCACGTACAGGGTGGACAGAAATATCGGGTACCCCTAAAAAAGTTTTCTGCTAAATACTTCGGTTGGTCACAGTGAATGATAATAATGGTAGCACATGATTGGTTGTTAGACTGGAGAGATAACATTTCACCAATCATATGCATCTATTTCACGTTGCCAACCTATATTTTTAATGAAAAACTTTCTTGGGGGTACCCGATATTTCTGTCCACCCTGTACGTACGTTTCAATTTAATCAAACATCTTAATCGTGATTCCTGATTCGAATAAAAAAAATTATGATACGAACATTTACCCACTCTTCTCTGAATCATGTTCGAGGAAAATGGTGCGGCGCTTAAGTCTCACATGGAAGCTTAATTTGTTGGTAATTATTTTAACGACGACGATTAATGTTTATGTTCGTTTCCATAACGGATTGAAAAATTGACCCGATTTCGGATGTATTTTTGAGGCGCGTTTATTGGTAAAAATCGACCCAGATATGAGTAAAATTAAGACTTCGCCGCACTCTGCCTATCATACCTTTTACAGGAACACACGCAAACTGGTTTAGTTATATTTATAACGCGAAGATGCGGTTTTGACATTCCACACGTACGCGCGCGTCTTCGAAAAAATAGTCGAGTTTTTTCTTCCTCTCGACGATACCGTATGAATAAAATGAAACATTTGAATACGTCAGTCACTCAAATGAATTGATGTTGTCATTTGACCAAAAAAATCATATTTAAAGCCGATTAATTACACATATACGGTAAATACCGTTAATATACATACATGTATAATTTACGCCTGTATTATTTTCATTTTTGTTGAGTGTATTCGACGATGTCAATATTATGGAGATATTTTTTTGAGCGGAAATTTATCAAACTACGTTTTTAATTTCAACGAATAAGGATTATGGTATCAACTTTACTGTAAGTTTGTTTTAATACGAAGCTACCTCCTATACCTATACGTAACTTCGTAATGAATTTTATCTCGAGAGAAGATTAACTGTTTACGTTAAACGGAGGCAAAAAAATGTTACGTAAACTATGGGAAAATATTATGAATGGAGTCGGAGATGTCTGCCGTGTCATTAAAACGCGTTTTACGACGGGAAATGTATCCGAAAATTTTTTCGACGATGGAACGTTCATTGCGAAAAATGGTTCCGGTTCGCGTTTCCTGACCACGAGCGCCAACTCATACTATGTATGTATAAGACGATAAGAGTCAAGAGGAACGTGGTCCAACGTCTGGCTGGCGCGGCGCCTTTTTGTAAATAAGACGCAGCCAGCGATAGCAGACCATAAGTCGGAAAACAAAATTTAGCAGGAGAGGCCAAAGACTAAATAATGGCAAAAATTATCGATTTTGTTAACCTTGTACTTTGAAATGGCAATCAGTTGAGGACTCAATAAAAGAGTCATCTTCCTCCTCAAATTGAGTTTTTCTGAGGGGTTTCCTCAAATAAAAATCATGAAACACGTAATTAATATACACACGAGTCGTAATTTGTGGGAGACCATGCGGAAAGAGAGATTTTTTGATTTTGGTCATTTAAAACCTCCTCTTTCATGTGGCGTGCAGGTCAATTTCAATTTAAAGTTGACTATACAGTATGCTCGAAGAATTTCTTTAAAATGTTTTTCAAAGTGCATAACTTTTCCCAATTTTGAAAAACTCTTGATTTTTCTCCAGCTTTTGCAACAGAGAAAACTTCAGTTTCTGGGTATTGATTATTGGTAATGAAAAAATTAGAATATCTTTCAATTTTACATCATCGCGAATCTCTGGCCCGGTAGATATGTTCAGCTTGTTTTTAACCGCAAAAAATTATTTTGTGAAAACTCCCTAGGATCATTAAAAAGCTCATTTCGATTGAACGTTTTAAAATGATTTTTGTATGCATAAAAAAACAATTTTTCTTAAATAAGGGAAGATTTCTGAATGAAAAAGAACCCAGTTTCTATCACGTATTGACAGTGTTTTCAATTCTTTTCTAGAGAAAAAAGGGGGAAAAGTCTTTGAAATAATCAGCTAATTTTAGAGTTTCTATTATGTACAATACATTGTATCTTTATAGTAAAAATCACATCCCAACCGCCTTTCATCAAGTTCAAAGCGGAGGCGAGCTACAAATGCTGAAAATGATTTGTAATCACCCCTCTCCACCTCAAAAAATCATTTAATTGAGACAATTACGCTAACACGTTATTAACGAAATTCGACTTTCGATTTTTTGTTTGATTTTCGATAATTCGTTAGGCACACTTTTAAATCTTACATTACTCCAAAAAATTAACATTACAATATCAGTCAAAAGTTGAAATACCTCCCGCTCCCAGCTTTCGAAAGTGTTTTCAAAATTTTTCCAAAATTTTACGCGATTCTCACATTTTTCAAAAGAACTATTCAAGATTTTTACACGAGGAAAGCGTCCAACAATATTTTTGACCATTGAAGTCCACATTCATTTTGGACCTGGAAGCTACTTCACAACGGCTCATTCTTTACAAAAAATGAATTTCAACAGCGAAAAAGGATCGACGCAAGCTTACCTGAACCCTTCCTCCGCCCTTCCAGTTGGTTTCTATTTCAGTACATGATATCTGAATTCAAACAATATATCTCGGAATACGATGAAAAAATTACTCAAAATAATACGAAATTCATATTACAAAACCATACTTCGATAAGCGTATAATCGATAGACCCGTAGCTGGAAACTAGTTATGTATTGGCCTGAGGCTGCGATTCTACAGAGCGATGAACTGTATAACTACGAGTACAATTTCACTACACCTTATACGAACGAACTGCATTCAAAATCGAACACAAATTCGCTCTCGATTGCACTACCATACCATAATAATAAATACACGAGTACATTTTCGTAGCTAAAATTAATATCATCAGGAAATGAAGATATCAAATCCATTCCATACGTACAGGTATCCGTATTTAAGATCGAAACTATATGATAGGTAAGCAATCGTTTTTCAGAACTCTCACAACCAGCTGCGCAAAGTACAAAAATCTCATTACCTATTAAGGTAGAAATTTGTTTACTTCGATCGGAAATAATGTGTTATTTATGTTTCTGAATGTTGGAAACATTTTTCCTACCTACTACGTACGTACGTAATGCAGTAAACTTGTTGGTAGTATTCGTTGATCCGTTACATTTTTGCGATTTTTATCGATCATTTTCCATATGGCAACTGCTCATGATAACCAACCATGCAGACAAACTTTCAATTTCGCGAGTCGTGTTCGTTGTACTCGTATTTATATACTTTCATTATTAATCCCATTCGATCAAATCGAATTAATGATAATTACCTACTACAAAGAAAATATACAAGCAACTCGTACCTATATACGAAAGATATCGCAAAACAATGTGAGAAACGAACCGATGAAAGTAAAAATTTGTTGTGAAAAATGTTGAGAATGTTCATACGCCGCTCGTACAAAATAATAACCCAGAAGAAACAAAGTACCGGTACATCATACAAGTACGAATATTTAACAATTACACAGTGAAATTTTTCTGTAACTCAATTCAACATGGTGCATATAACTAAGGCATACATTGCACTGCATATGCTATACGAATAGCTCCCTCGTACATAATTATTGTATAACCTGTATATGTAGGTACAATATCCACATACCTGATTAACTATTACTTAACACGAATACCTATATACGGTATACAGGGTGTCCCGTATTAAACGTGTCTGTGACTCTGTGATACTAGGAATTATAGTACATATACCTATCCAGAAACGAACCTTATAAAATGATCATAATAATAATTTATATACTGCTTTTAGTCGATGACGAGGGGGGAGGGTCGAAAAACGGATTTGGAAAAACTGCCCCTTTCCCTTGAAATGTAAATCTCAAGTTGAACATCCTCGTACCTATATTACATATTTATGTTTGTTCGTTACTCGTATAAGGTCATAATCATACCTTACCTACGAGTACATTTAAATTTTCAGTATGGTGAACTTTAAGTACTCCCAAAATTTTTTTCTGCTAAATGTTTCGGTTGGTCACAGCGAATGATAATAATGATAGCACATGATTGGTTGTGAGACTGAGGTGATAACTGATAACACACCACTAATTATATGCACCTATTTCACGTTGCCAACCTATGTTTTTAAAAATACTGTATGTACTTTCTTTGGGGTAGGTATTCGATATTTTTGCGTACCCTGTATACTACAAATAGGCAGGTATTTCAAATCTGCTACGTATTTTTGTGCTACAAGTTGGTATTGGGAGACTAGATCGTCTAGGTCTAATTCGAATATAAAAATCTCACACATGAATGTACTATACGAGTAGTAAAGTAAGTTGAACGAACGCCAGTACATCTTGTAACAGGCGCAGCAACGGCCAATTGAAAATATTAAAAATACATCTCGACTTCAAAGTCGTAATACGAGAAGAAGAACTGGGAACGTCATAATTAAAACAAAGCAATTGTAGCATCGCCGCACTAAACCATCATCATCATATTATTACAGCATCGCTATGGGTAGATAGCGCAAACGAGGATGAGAGTTTTTATACTTTTTTTATGCAATCAATACTTACATTGTAAAGTAGATTACAATATATTATTATACTCGGTGCCTGCTATATTGTGTACAATTTATGCACGTAGAACCCGTAGGATGTCAAGTATATGGTAGGTATGTTGTTTGTCTATTACAGCAATCAGTTCGAGGAGATTGCTCGATGCATAGTTGAAAATAAAAACGGGTACACACTACATACCTAATCGACACAGAGGACACCGGTATACTTATTACTTAGCATATACAAATCAACTGCATCAAACATTTGTAATACTTGGTCGTAATTTTGCCGTCAGCTTCGGTCTCTATAAGGAGAAATGTCTAATACCAGTGTTTTTATACGTTGACACAGAGTTGAAAAAAAAATGGATATTCAATGGCGTTATTATCTGCCTTAAAGCTAAATTACTCCTGTACATATATTGAGGACATAAATTGTACCTACGTAGACGTACAGTAGGTAGGTACACGTGCAATTGGTAAATTACCGACGTATTTTTTGCTATTATTTTATATGCGACAGCATCATTTTTTTTCTCTCACGTTTACCTATGTAGGTACTAGGTACTTGTACTTTTACTTGGTCGTTTAGAATAATGGCTAAAATAATCATCGCAGGTTGACATCGTGGTCGTCATAAACACTTAGGTAGGTTAGGTATTTTTAGCCAATTAAACGAATACAACTGAAGCAGGAAATGGTCATTTTGTTTACAGCTGTTTAGCACTTAGTAGTCATTATTAATCCTACAGGAATATTGTATAGCTCATTTACACCTATTCATCATCTCGCGAAACTCAAATATTAAATGAAAATGTGCATGAGAATAAGGTAAATACTTTTCAACATCAGCACAAACAAAAATAATATCGCAGGAACTTTTTGAAAATATTTTGCGTCTTTTTCAATGTTTTATGTATTAAAAATCTAAAACTCTAAAAAGTGAACTTTTTCGTATAATGGCAATGCCGTCCTTTTTGAGTAAGTCGTTTCGAAGTCCTATAATTAAAGTTATATGACACAGAAATAATTCAAAATAAATTTGCAGAATCTAAATGATCTAGGTACAGAGTGTTTAACAAAATTTCAAAATCAAGTAAACAGAACTTTTACAGAATCTTTAGAAGGACTTTATTGAACGAGAAAAAAATCAGAAGACCTAAAACACGCCATTAGACCAAAATTTGGTAGGTGAATTTTATTTTTCTAAAAAGAGATATTAAATGAGTCGTTTTCATGAAATTTTTTCAAAATTCGAACTGTGAATTTTGTTTCCAAAGTACAGAATTAATTTTTATCACCTTCTATAACACAAAACAAAATAGGTAAATTAAGTAGCTACCTGACAACATCAAATTGAAGAGGCAAATGACCACTGAAAATTTTTTGAACGTTTTTCAGCATAATAACAAACTAAACTTTGAACTCTTGAATGATAACTTTCATTACCTAATTATGATGATTTCTCGTCAAAAATTAACTTTGAAGTGCTGAAAACTATCGATATAGGAAAAAAACTTTTCAAGTTTGCGAGGAGACTTCAAAAGACCGAACGAAAAATTTTGCATCTCCGAATTGAACCATCACTTTTTACCGAGATTTCAAATTTCAAAATTCACAAAAATCAGTTTTTTTCGAATTTGTTTTCATTTTAGTGATAATAAAATTGGTCATATTATATTCACATGAACATAAGAAAACAGTTTTTGAATTTTTTCACCTTTCTGGAATTTTTCCTTATAAAATCGTTGATTATGTTTTTTCAAAACAAATCCAGCCATCATGCGCATTTTTAAAATTTGAAAAAATTGACGAAAACAAGACAGTTTCAAAAAAGCAGTTTCGCCAACATTTTTCAAGTCAAATTTCATTTCAAAACCAGTAGGTAATGCTAGGTACCCAATTTTCAAAATTTTCAAATTTTGACATAAGTAGGTAATTTTTTTGAACCAGCTTCCAAATTATTTCCACCACTCACGATCGATAATTCGTTTCCTAAATCAGACAGATAAATGATTACATATATTGTAATCTTATGACCTCATGCTTGGATTCAAAAAAAAAAAAAAGTTGAAAAAAGAATTCACTGAAAAAAATCCTACACGTTCGAACAAATTAACACATCCTGCAACACAATACTTATGCAACATATTCGACACGTGCGTGGAAGAGTTAACCACCAAAACCCCGTACGATTCAGATCATTTTAACAGTGCTTTCCCGTAATGAACTCGTAAACATTACGTACACAACAAAATAATGTAAAAAACATACCTCGCTCAATCCAATACGATAGGACGACTCATCAACATCGGCATCTAGCAGGATATTCTTGGCGACGGTTTGATCATCACTGGTAGCAGCTAATGCGGCACTATCGTTACTCGACAGCAACATGAATCTTCGTTTGAATTCAGCCAAAGACATAGATTTCGGATATCCTTGTTTATTCAAACGAACCACCGGTAATATTTCAGATCCCCTCAACTGTCATAGAAAAGCAAAATCACAAATATAATTCCATTCCAGCAATAGGTAATACACTTCGCAAGAACCCAACTTCAACTTTATTTACCTGAGACCGCATCAGAGGAACATTGATCGCAGTATCGTGCGTCGTAAGAGACGACGACACTAAACTATTACTACTGGATTTATCCATTAGACCGGCATCGTGATGAGGTAAAAAGCAATGAGCGAATTTAACTCTGGTTCTTCGCAAAGTTTCAATTATACCATCCTAAAAAGAGAAAAAGACACACGCACACACGACGTTATATAAATAACTTTTCGGTTATGAAAATGTCAACGCAGCTAAGTCAGTTGAAACAATACAAGAGCAAACTGCTAATTAATGTAAATTTTTATCCTTGTTTTGTCAACAATAGATGACAAGCGGTGTAAATAATTATCGTGTCATTATCCAAACAGAATAGGTACATGGTTCGAAGGTAAATATGGTACGAGTCTTTAGATATAGATAAAAACTTACTATATTGAATTTCACTTGCAACGAGACCGATTTGCGTTTAAAACCTGCGTTAAATGTTCTTCTAATACTGGATACTCGACGTAGAGAATGGGTACTACAGTCTAAAGTTGCTACAGAGCTAGTTAAACCAACTCCTCGACAGCTGGCGAAAGCATTTGCGATTTCTTTACTGTAAATAGGCAAAGAAAAATATCGTATGAATGGAATATTTATAGTGCATTGATAAATTTGGTCATTTCTAGATGAAATTCATTCATTTGATAACCAAATATTCAAAATAAATTATCAGAACATAAATGCTAAACTACAACCCACCACGAAAAAAAAACTAGTATCGAATGGTGAAGCAATAAATCACACCGAGAAATCCTACCAGTTTATAAATCAGTTAATAAAGGTGCGAATCGCGTGCACCATTTTATAAGCCGGTAATTCATCGTAGTGCACATAACTGTTTCTTCTACGGTACTCATAAATTAATCGCCATTTTTACAAAGTCCGCGAAACATGTGTAAAATTGTTACACTGCCTACATGATTCGATATAAAATGGGTGCAGTTGCGATCAAGGTTTTAATTTCAATATTATTATTCGAAACGTCTGTAAAAATTAAATTCTTACTTGTTCGAGTCTTGTAATATGGTAATGGCCACTTTAATGAAAGGATTCTCTTTACATTGCTTCAACCAGCCATCCGCACGATAGAGTACCGGATTCGTGCCTTGGCAATGTTGAATCATGAAATGATTATTACCGGGCGCTTTTCTAATTAGAACCTGGTCTTCTGTAAAGTGAAAATACGCAATTAAAAATCTCGAAAAATTTCCGCAAAGGTCGATCGAAAAAATGAATTAAAATTTACCTCGATCGCCGTACAACGAAAATACTTTATCGACAAAATAATGTTCGCTTGCAGGTTGCAACGATGAGTTATCATCTAACAACCATAACAAACCAGGTGCACGTTTATCGGTAGAAGGAGATTGTCGTAAATCGCATTGCGAATTACGTACGAACGAAGCTGACGAATTATCTAACAAACTAACTATCGGTTCGGGTGAACCTTCTTCGTATTTATCTAAAGTTACTTCGATATGTTCCTGAAGGACAAATGAAAAAAATATATTATCAGTATTCCGCTTACTTCGCAAGTACATAAGTCTAGGTATGTACTTATAGCGGGCATTTTCCCTCATGATAATAACCTGATTGTATCGTTCGCGAGGTAAATCTAAATTCATATAATGGAATAACGATTGCAATCGTTCTTGAAAGTAATTATGACATAGGTCGTTGAACGATGCTCCATCTTGGAGTTGTCCACAAGAAGCCGGATTCTGGAAACCGGGACAGTCCAACACGATAATCGAACTAACAGTGTGAACATTCGCCGAAATATTCCTAAAAAATGATAATTTCAAATAAGAACCACTTCTTCCAAGTCTTGACACATCAGAATACTTTCAAATGCTAACCTATTAATATAAGATCCAACTAAATTGAAAACTTCAACGTATAAACCGACGACAAATCCTTCCAAAGCATCCAATCCGGTAAATTCGTCACCGGATCCCAAACTTTTGGTACTATCGGTAGGTGAAGTATTTCTATACGTGTTGCGAATAACACTAGTAGGTGTAGAAACTCCTTGGGTGAATATAGCTCTGGATAATTCCTCTACTGTTGTGCCTAAGCACTTGGCTGCTCGTTGAGCTGCCGCTGGATTATTAAACTGCCATCGGCTGTTCGTACCGACTGTAAAAAAAAGATACCGGCGTTACATTAGATATCCACAAATGTGTAGGCACTTTGCAAGCAAAGTGCATCAAGTAGATACAGTATATAAATACATTAAAAGTAGACGACGCATCGTCGTAAAAATCGTCGCAACTGGTTAGAAGAAAAAAAACGATCGCGCTAAACGGCGAATAATTGCGCGTATAATTTTTACAAACAGTCGTAAGATGATTTTTTATGTATGAATTAAGTATGCGATTACATGTCAACAAGGTCGTAAAAAATCAACTACAGGTAGTCGTCATATTTTTACAGCTCACCTTTGGAGGTTCCGGCGTAACCCAGATGAACGATAGCTGCCAATATCATGAAAACGGTTTTCTGCTCTGTTTCCGAGATGCCAGCAGTTTTGAATGCGGCGCAGATGCGACTGAAGTCCATTAACGCTCGTTGTTTTTCTTCATTCTGAAATTACAAAAAAGAAATTTGTCAATTTTTTGCTTGAAACGAGTTGATAAAATTTTTTAAAATAAAAACTTTGGAATGGGATGAAACACGAGCGCAATAATTTTCCGAATAAGGAATTATGTATTTGAATAAAAAATGAAAGTAAGATTCATTCTAAAATGAAAATTGATTCCTAGAAACGAAAGTTCAGAAAAGCGAACATTTGCTAGAGGCTGCAGACCGGCTCGAAATGCTGTTGTGATTGATTCGGAAGATCAACTTCAATAACATACAGAAACTGAAATTCAGCTTTTCGATGAGTACTTACTTCAATAATCATTTTACGCAACGAAAAAAGCAAAAAAAAAAAAAATTAAAAATTAAAATTCATTCATTCAATTTACATGGAAATATAAAAATAATATTTTCAATGTTTGAAGTGAAAAAAAGTATTGAAGGCCACAAAAACTCAAATTCTTCAGATTTTCCATTTTTCGCCAGATGAATTATAACTGAATTTTCACTAAAAATTGCTTTAAATTTTTAGATACCTAACAACATTCAAATGAATGTTTTTTTTTCAATTATGATAATTCCTTTCATTTTTTCCTACTTTTTCTTTCATAATTTTTTTGCTCAAACGAGTAGATAATTAAGCTTACAATAACCTACGTTACTATTCAGAAATTTTTTCAACAAAAAATTTAATCTCTTCTACAGCGAAAGTGAATGAAAGAAGCTATTATTTTTTACAAGGAAAGTTAAATCTAAAATATAAAAAAAAAATGTCAAAATGAACTGCAGAATAACTGTTATTATTGCAATTTTTTCATACTTCCTTTCCCTTCTTCTTTCATACGCAATTGACGAATGTAAATCATTATTTTAAAAAAATGCATGGTTACAATCACGTCACGAGTGAAGATTTCATCTTCATCAACGACTGCATAGTAATTTATCGTCAATTTCTCTTCTCTCATTAAAAATAATAAAATAAACGTAACGGAAATTAAGCATACCCGTAGTGTAAAAAATTTCAAAAAATAATTGATTAAAATGAACGTGCAAATTAATAGAGCAATAAAAAACATATTGCGTTCATTCGTGTTTTACTTTCTTCCTTTTTAATTCAAGAAAAAAAATCGTAAAAAAATTTTTGCAAAATTAAATAAAAACTTTTCTTCCTTAAATACCGTCATATTTATAAGTAAATACCTATCTATTAAAATTGAAAAAACCTCCCGAATTTAATAAATAACACAAAGCCTACCTCTATGACGATAACTTGTGAAGTGGAAACACATAAAACTCAAAATCATAATTTTTTCACAATACGCGGTTGCATCGCAATTTACAACTTACTTTTTGCAAAGGTGTAAAAAATATATTCTGTTCAGAGGCGGAAATCTGATCCAGTGCTAATTCTTTTCTTAATATGCCATCGACACCCGCCAGCAACTTGTATAAAATATGAAATGCGTGTTCGCCATCTGATCTCCTAACCAATCTCCACTTTTCGCACGAGAAGATCTGAAAATATAGGTAACATTAGGTACATATTTCGAGAGTTTCGAGTTCAACTTGCAGAAAAATCAATAAAAATCTCGATAGGTATTTCTTCCATGAATCTTGTCAACGTCGCTGATGAGTGGTTCATAAGACAAACCCAAGGTATCCATCGCTACGAAATGGTTGGCATTAAACCAAATTATATGGTGAAAAGTTTTCTCTGTTTCACGATCACTCCGTGTGAATACAAACTCTTCTACGCGAGTACATCTCTAGCATAGGACTAGTTTAGTAGTCGACTCGTGTAAAATGCAAATACTCACTTGTATGGACGACGATACAATTTGTCCAGCGTGATCGAAATCCAAGCTGAATAAATGGGTAAACCTGGTAGCGTTATTATTAAGCGATGTTCTGGCATTACCGAACGCCTCTAAAATCGTCCAAATCGCGTTTAATTTCTCCAAATTTAATATCTAAACAGAAACAAAAATAACACGAATGAAAAATAAGTCACCTGTTATCTATGTAGTTAATTTAGAATTTCCCCAATTTTAACCACACATCTGACCTTAGTTATGTTTTCCAATTAATACGTATGTAGATTACCTTATTGGATGACGAAGCAGTTAAAACTAAATATTGCAAAACGTGTTTATAATTTGTCGTTTTTCCGCTACCCGATCTACCGATGAAAACAATGGAATGATCACGACGACTGGTTAACATATCTCGGTAAGCTGATTGCGCCAAAGAGAAAACATGTGCCGGCATATCTTCTGGTTTACAACCGCGAAACATTTGCGCTACCTAAGAATTATCGTCGTAAAAAAACACAACAGAAAAATCGTTATAAATTCTTGGCCTTTATACGTATTATACCAACCTAATTATTCATTTTAATTACCTTATCCGAGTAGATATTCAAAGGAACCATAGGATTAATAATGATCATCGTAGGACCAGCGTACGTATGAATCAAATTAGATCCGTAACGTTGTCTGAGCGTATGCAACGCACTCGACTCGTTCAGATATCTCAACTGAGCTAGATCTTCGCACTGATCGAACTGTGCTGGATTAGCCTACACAGATCAAACCCTTCGGATTAAATGTTATTCGTATACATATTAATATAAAAGCACGTCATTACTAAATAAGGGAATGCAATTATGGAAGAGGGGTTCTTCGCCACTTTGTCACCCAAAGATTTTCTACTTGGCAGTTGAAAAAAATTGTTATTTTAGTAATCAGTTACAAAAATTTGGCAATTGTAGCAATTTTCATGTTTTTTATAATGAAATTACCAAAAAACATAATTTTGCATGACTTCATTCTCGAATTTTTCGAAAAATTGTACACGAGTGATGCACGGTATCATTTGTAATAATTCAATTTTGAGTAATAAGTATGAATTTTCAATTTTTCAACAAATTTTGCCCTCACTTCGCTCAGGTTGATTTGTATTCAACATACTGTTTAGAGTTTGAATTTTCAAAAATGGGAGCATAATAATTGAAAAAATTTACTTGAAAAATTCTTCCAAAGATGTAACCAAATCAATTAAAAAGTGCTCATTTTTCTAATAAAATCAGTTTTAAAAATAGAGAACTAGGTATTCGGCATTTTTTATTCAACAATTTTGTTCTTCACTTCACCTTATCTTGAAAAAAAAAGTTTTCATCAATTTCACACCCCCCTCCCCCCAAAGAAAAAACCTGATATTTTGATGTTGAATCAACTTCTGCTGAAACATTTTGAAAATTTTTGCGTAAAAAATGCCAGCTTTGAAACTTTGAGACGGCCTCTGTCTCCTTCACCAACACTCGAAAGAGAGGCAAAATGTAAATTCTCAACTAAAATTACATTCACACACAATTTTACTTTCCCAGAAATCGGATATGCAGTTGGTGAGGAGGAGGGGGGGGGATAACACCTAAAAATTTGCATTAGCACAGCAGCGTGAAAATTAATCTGCTTCTTTGGTCATCAAATTCTAATCACGTTACTTACCAATTCGACATCATCTTCGTCGACGGTCGCTTGCTCTCCGGTGGCTTCCAAACAAATACCAACTTTACCCGAGTCATGGCTGCGAGAAAGTAAACGTACAGCTGTGAATCCAGATTTATGCATTAACCATAGTCTTTCACAGTCCAGCCAGGTTTTTTCATTTTTAAGTTGCTCGTCCGATTTGCCCTAGAAACAAAAATATGCGAGTACGTTAGTATCATCACCATCCAACGGTCTACTCGGTCAATATATACGGGGAGGTGCCGGAGGACCAAATGTACGTGTTAATTGTAATTTTTTCGGAGAAATTGTCCGCCCGCCATCTAATTGATACCAAATTAGGATGTTGAAACTATCGAATGAAAGTGTCGGTTGCTCGAGCTCGATTCGAGTAGGTACCTACTTTATACACTGCTGGTAAGATAAAAAAATTTTCATCGAATTAACGAGATGGTAATGTTAGCGCAGTTTCAAGAATTTGATATGGTAATAGTGGACTACGTCTATTACTCATTATCATGCTCTTGAGCAACTGTTTGATTATGTATAAAATATGCTTATATGTAGAGTTCTCGTATACGTCTTCAAGTGCCTCGTTAAAGAGGTGTCTCATAGAGAGACGCCAGATTAAAGGGAGAGTCGTCGTCTCATCGATGTTGTAATTATTCTACCAACAGGAAAAAATAGTACGAGTATCGAAGTGCATACAACAAATGTTCGAAAACGGTTCACTGTTGAAATGATTTTCAGCCAATTAATCAAACGAACCATAAATAATGAGTGTAACTGCACTTCAATTTCTAGTCTATCGAGTATTTTGGTCGCTGAAGTAATGAGAGATTTTTCATTGAGCTCCTAAGTGGTGATCCAAAATTGGTAGAGTGATCTGCAAGTTGAATTTTTCCTTACTGGAGTATTTAAAAAATCCTGAATTTCCTACGTATTCATCTTTAAAAGCAAAGAAATTACATCTTTCCCATCTTTTTCAATTGCACAATGAAAATGAGTTTTTTGAGCTGTACCACGATCATGATCATGAGTGCGCTCACGTTTTGAAGCTATCATATGAACGACGACGATGCGCCAAGATGCAGAGAAAATGAAAGGGTTAATTAGGTTAATGTGTAATTAATGTAAATTAATGTTCGAACCTCTACTACGGCTGCTGCCGTTGGCTGGGTATATCAAGAAGTATCGGTACTCTTGGAGAGAAGGCGTTTTTGATGATGGTTGTCGTGTGGTCAAGCAAATTTTATATTCGGCCCGAGGCGATACCTTTCGCATTTTGAAAAGAAAGCGATGGTTTTCTCAAGACGTCGGCATTAATGGCCAATTGACAACGACATTGAAGAATATATACAATAACTTTCTCCACACCGTGATTTTCGTTTCGTTTTCTGTCTGAATATTATTTTCATTTGTGTTTACATTTCATCGATGATTTACACCCATTCTTAAGCAGTTCCGATCAACCGTTTGCGTAACATTACCGTTAGATAAAAACTTTTCGAAGATTACACACCTGTGTGATATAATTCGAATACATACGTAGGATTTTTTTTATGCGAGATGAGCCTACATCAGCGATTAATAACCAGAGGACGTATACTTAATACGATAGACAAAATCTACTATAGTTAATTCTATTCGTGCCCTATGTTTGTTGTACGTATGAATCATAGAAAAGGTACACCATAGACACGATCTACGCCCTTGAATTTTGCGGGGGCGTCGTTAAACTTTCGTTCTTTTCCTCCTTTTACGACGCAAAGCGTTCAATTTTTTATTTGTTAATTAGTAAAATGGTTTTCAAGGCTAGCTATAGCATAATCAATTTTTTCAAGTACTTGAAATTTTTCTCTTCTTTGCCTTCTCATTGAACCTTTTCTCTTTCGAACCGCGTTAATTGAATTTATTTACTAGAATTTGAGTGTTTGTTTGGAATCGGAAGGTTTTTGGCAGATTCCGAGTCGTATGTCTATGTACTTAGCGTGGTTTCGCGATGTCGTCAACACTTATACTGTTGATAGGAAAATTTTAAAAGTAGCCTTGTACAAGTTGTAAATGAAATCTGTCGAGCACCATATAAAAGCTTATTCATTCCATCTGTCGCAATAGAAACATTACGGGTCACAATTCCAATCATTTTTATTAAGCCTTGTGGCAGCTTTTATTATGTTAGCAAAGTAACAGGTGAAATTTTATGTAATCTATGACGCTTGAAATATGATATGTCTCTCGTAATGTTGAAAAAAAAAGAATCGTTTACGTTTCTTTTTTATTCGTAAGTAGTTATGCCTATACATATTTGGCGGTGAATTTTAGGAGAATACATTATTTCAAAATTTTCCATTTCAATAATAACATAGATGACAGAAAATTTTTCGTAACACGAGCTCGTTTTTTTTGTTTTTTGTTTTCAATTTACTATGAAAAATCAGGAAAAAAACTGAACTACGAAACTTGAGTGTCAGTTTGAATTTGTGTGCCTATACCTGGTATGTGTATAAAGAGTTTTCCATTAGTTAGTTCAAACTATGGGAATAACAATACATTGTAAAACAATAATGCAGTCGGTTATAACTATTATAAAGATCTTGAATTTGGAACCCATGGTGAGAAAATTTGTTCCCAGAAAAGTTGGATTCGCGATCAATATTCAAATTTTCGAAGTACAGAAGATTAAGTTTCTGATGAGTGAATTTGTTCCCAAAAAAAGTGATACCGCAGCGATGACAATGGACTATTTTTTCCTCAATTTTTTTCAACATAATGCATAAATTTTATTTGATATCCTTCTCTTACTCACTCATGTCCAGGAAAGATCTGACAGATGCAATTTGAAAACTTCTACGGCATTATTTAAAAGTGTTGTTAAAATTGGCGCAGGAGGTCATTTCCTTCACTAAAAATTGAAATCTCACCAAGAAAAAAAAGTCAATTCAAAATTACCCACCCGATTTAATTTCCTGCACGAAATTATTTCAGATTTTAAAAAAATACAATGAACCTCTTATTATCAATAAAAAAAAACTGGAATGATGAAAAATTTTCAATGCTCTCTGCAAGAGGGAAAAACGAGAAATGTTACATTTTTTTTGTTGGTATGCAACATGTAAAAATAAATTTTCAAATAGTCTTTCCTCATTTGTGACTTTGAAACAAAAAGTCGGTTCTCTTGCAGCTACACTTTCCGTTTTTTTTTTTTTCATTAATAAAAATCTATTGACAAAAATTATACTCTAGAAAGCGTAATGCACTCATGTGATACAATATGCTGGACAAGATCCGAACAAAATCAGGTTCTCACGCCGATTACGCATCGATCCAACCAGATTTCCAACATCATCTCTATGATCTGTCGTTAAATGTTTTCTCACGTGGACAAAAATACCTACTCCTCCCCTGTACCTCATCTCCTCTTGCATATCTCAACAACCAAAAAACAAACAAACAAGCAAATCTCGTTGAAATGAAAACTAGTTTCACGAATCGTAACGAGCACAACGTGCAGTATTCTGATCGCAAAACCTAACCGAACGAAAAATTACTACAAACTTTTACCCAATCTGGTTAATAATATTCACGTCCGATGAAAAAAAAAATAAATACTTCGCCATAAACTTTCTCGCAGTTGCAGGTACATCTCCTGAAATATTTTTGAAATTCATCATCGCGTTGTTATAAGCGACTGCAGGTAATTTGTTGAGTCTAATTGACCATCTCGATAATATTTCCTTTATCAAACGATGTTGATTATACGACCGGTACATAAACTGAAAGAGGAAGTGCATAAACGTGTTCTTCTTTTTCCTCACCTTGTTTATAACTGTACCTGAAGCTGCCTTAACTATCTACATTAGCAATGTGTTTGATCGCAATAAGCAAACCGAGTTGTCTCATAGAGAGAATACGACAACGACATAACACTATACTTAATTCACTTATGCACTGTACACTGTACAGCCATGAACTTGAAGCGATAGTAGGTACCTAGTTTTGATTCACATAAGTACAGTGCAAGTTGACCACCAATTTATTGAATAATCGATCTTAATCCATACATTGATCTAGAAACAATGTCAACACGATACAAGATTCACTAAGGAAACGTTCGATAAAAGCTAGGTGAAATTCGTCGCGATAATTTCACTGTGGTATTTTTCCATCCCGATGAGAAGTACTATCAATAAGTACCGTAAATAAATCAACTGTTGAATAAGCATTACAGTACGTTTTGATTAATTTTCATTCTAGACCAGAAAAAAATACATAGAACTCGTTTAAATACTCAGGTATTTTACTTTCCATTGCACCAGCTACCGGATAGATAGATAGGTAGGTAGGTAAAGGTACATTGGTTAGATTAGGTTAGGTTAGGTAGCTCTGGCTGCCTACACAAATATACATAAATCGTATCAAAAATATACACTATACGATTTTAATAATTACAAAACCCGGTTATTATAATAATCGTTTTGAACGAGTACTTCCAAGGTCGTAGAATATTTCACGGTCGTTAAACCAGTAGTAGTATGCAAAAAAACAACGTTGGCCGAAAAATTTCTAGCCCTAAATACCCAATATTTACAATACACACTGGTACGAGTATAAGCCATGTGCAAGTACATATTATACTAACAGAAAATAAAACACTGCAGGCTTTTTCATGTAGGTTATACTCGTACTTCAGTTGCCAATTACACTCTAAACACACACATACCTAGACAGTTCTAATGCCCCTTTTTGGTATTTTAATATAAAGAGTTATTGTACATTTACACCTAGTTATTACCCGATAACTTTCTGCCAATAAATGTTTTCCAAATACTTGAATGGCGTATGCTTTTCGTATTTTTTTTTTGTTTTTGTTTTCACATGGGCCATTCATGTTTGCAAGCCCAAACACATGACTATGTAATTGCTAATATGTATGTAATGTACGTACGTACATTACATACATTGTCAATATGGCAATACACGTGTAGACAAACATTGAACAAGTGAACACATATAGTTTATACATACACATGGTAAGGAAATCATACAACGTGTATCCTGTTTGACTGACGGTGAGTTGACCTTGTAAAAATAATTTTCCCAAAAAAAAATTACAGCTATGTACCTTACTTATGTACATTTGATCTTACATGTAGGTAACTACTCAGTATTCTTTTCAACCCCCAATACTCCCTTCACTATCTTGCTATTCGTCTTTATTTTGGCTCACGAATAATATACACAACAGAAAAAAATACAGATAAAATAATTTTTGAAGTACTCGAACACAGCTAAAGTACGTATTCATTCTTAGTTTTAGCAAACATTTTTTACAATTATCACTAAACCCTCTTCGTTCCTCATTCATTGTACAATCATATCTTGCACAGCAACATTTTGAAACCATATGATTTTTACGAGTAGCAACTAAAAAATAGGTACAATAATTTTCTATGACCTTATTCGTAATTGAAAGGAGCGCCTCATAAAATTATCAATTCGATAAAAATCTTATTTTAAATGTTCATGCATTTTTAAAGTTTTTGAATTTATTTTTCGGTTTTTTTGATTTTTTCAAAATTCAAATAAAACCACAATCTCTATTCCAGCAATCGGCAAATGGTATCGGAATTCTCTAGAATTTCTGTAGGAGGTACCATGTGATAAAGCTACCCACTTGTGTGCGAAAAAATTAATTCAATTTCAGAAAAAAAGTCGTATTTAAAAAAATGATTCATTAATTAATTTTTACCTAATAAAAGATTAAGGGGAAGTTGACTTCAAAGCAAGTCGTCTTGCAGCACGTTTATACTTGCAGGGGTTGTTAGGCAATAGAAAGAAACGCCTGAAACGCCAGTAAGTGGAACGCGAAAATTAGTGGAAAAGTTTAATTGAGAAAGTGAGAGTATCGTAAGTACTCGTAAAACATCGAGTTTCATTTCATATTATCACCGCGTTTTTTTGAAATATGATAATGAACGTAGGAGTTCTAGTACAAGTGTAATAAAACTAATTGGCAATTATGAAAAAAAGGGGCGAGAGGATCTAGATCTTCATTTCAGGTGATCAAATTTGATCCGTAACTCGTAATTACAGTGGATAGTATAGGTACTTAAAGGTAGCTAGCTAGATATGTATTAGGGTGGATCGAAAAAAATTCATAGTCTTCGATTTCGCTGAAATTGGAGTATGTTGGAAATTTTGAGTTTAAATGACCCCAAAAAAAAGTTTAACCCCCGAGGTGCCCCTGCGGTGGAACTGTGACCCCCCCCCCAAAGTGGTGTTATTTTGGACAAAATTGCTGTTTTTTGAATTTGAAAGCACCGGTCCCCAATTTATTTTTTCGAAAACGGGTAGGAATCAAAAGAACTATTTTTATTTAAAATAGCAAAAAAATGCCGATTCGCGACTTTTCAAGCGCTTGTTGCAGGGGTTAGCGGGAGTCAAATCAAAACACCAATTATGCCATTCGATTCGTCATCTCAAATCGCATCTTTTGATTCCTAGTCCTACCCGTTTTCGAAAAAATTGGGGACTGGTGTTTCCAAATTCAAAAAACAGCGTTTTTGTCCAAAATGACTCCACTTTGGGGGGCCACAGTTTCAACGCAGGGGCACCTCGGGGGCCAACATTTTTTTGGGGTCATTTAAACTCAAAATCTCCAACATACTTCAATTTCAGCGAAATCGAAGACTATGAATTTTTTCCAATCCACCCTAATATGTATGAATGTACTATATAAATTTATGAAACATCGAAATCAAGTCGAGTATAGTACTATTGTTGAGGAAAAAATCATTTTAAAAAATGAATGAATTGAAATCAGATGATCAAAAAATTACTTCTTATTAAGCAAGTAATTGCCTTGAATAATTGAAAAAAAAAATGACTTTTCAATTTGAGCCATAAATAGTTTTAAAGAAATGTAAATCAAAAACGATTTTCAAAACTGAGCAAAATGCCGTAAAAGTTGTTAAAGTAAAAGTGTAAAGTTCGATATTTTTTTTCATAAATATTTAATGCTTTTACTGTTATTAAGAAAACAGCGGTCACTATACATAACAAACAACTTCTTCAAGAATCACAAGTCTAATGTAGAATCATCTTTCTCAGAAATACTTTTACAGGGCATGTCGCCTACACAGGTATCGCCAATTAAACCCATTATCAGATGCTAACCTTTTGACATTTTTGCCACCGCGGTCTCCCCCGCTTTCCTGTTTATTCGCGCAATAACGCGAGGAATTTCCTCAACAAATTAACATAATGTATGCCGAAGACGAGGAAAAAAGGCTTACGAATTGCGCAACGCTATTTCGTATCTACGAGCAACACATAGATAGGTAACCAACACTTGATGAAAAAATTGAAAAAAAAAAACACCTTCCGACACGACCTTCCATCAGCATACGTGAGTATCTTTTTCAGCACTTTCATACGTTTATGTGTCGGTACACAAAGTATGTACATACTTTAGCTATTACTTACGGATATGATTTAAAAATGGTAAGGTAAGATGGGTTAGATGGTTCGACACTTCGACAGGTTAACTGGACCACACAGCATTGTGGCGTTGCTACGCGTGGTTGTTTAGCTTCATTTAATAGTGATTACCCAACCTGATTTCAACTTAACTTTTCACCATTTGCCTTTACAATTCAAAAAAAATGTGTTTTTTCATTTAAAAATACGCCTAAATGATGACAGATTGACTGGACTATGTTAACCATCAAAACAAAGAGGGAACAACTGAACTGGTTTGATCATGATTGGATTGATTTACTGTTCTAATTGAATTTCATCAACAATTGATTGTATGTATTAAGAAATTTTCGAAAACTTTTTGTACGAGAATGTTTTTTGTTTTTATTGACTTTTTTGTGTCCTGCGTGGCTTGACGATTGGTTTGGATAAAACTTGACTATATAGGCTTTCAGCTACATTTTTCACTGCTAACGTGTAAAAAATTGGGAACAATATTGTTTTCAACAGTTTCATGTAACTCCATGAGCTTGGTCCATTTAACCTGATACGAGTAATAAGGTTAATTGGAACGAAATGATTTTTTAAAAAAATTTTCTCATGTGGTAGGAGTGATGATTTTTTACATGTCAGTAGTGGAAAATGTGTCTGAAAGTCTACTCTGCAAGATGCAATAGTCAAGTTTTATCTGCGAGTGCACCTATCACAAACTCTATACAGGACACGAAAGAAAAAAAACGGTCCATCTAACCCCATACTACATACAAAATATATTTTAAAAAATTGCTCGCACCTGACTGGAAAATAAGGTTATGCGATGATATAATCCAAGTACTTATAATTTTTTATCACACCTATGGTCGGCTCGAGCCAGCGTATACAATTGCACAATCTCATGGTCTAATTTTAGGAGTATTTCACCAACAAAAAAAAAAACAATACGTTATGTAAACGGTGAAAGGACTAATTTCAACAATAACGCGCTACAAATATCTCATACGTAGAAATACGATATTAGCCTTCAAATCGAATACAACGTGAATCAAAGGAAAATTATTTAAAACTTGTTTCCTGCTGCGTTGAGAAGAAATTGAAAAAAATTGCCAACTTCTCAGGGCATCAATGACGCGACCACTGCCGACGATGGGAACGAAATCATCGATATTTAAACATTCAAGTCATAAATTTCCGTTGAAAAGTTGACTCATCTGATATTTTAATCATACGTGGAGAAAAAATTTCGAAAAAAAAATCTGCACGATGAAGAAGAAATCACATAAATGAAAACTCAATGCACACCTATAAAAATATACTGCACCATAGTGCATATTAATGTGAACAGCGAGCAGCATACCTAGTACATCTACATACCTACAAAATTTCAATTTTCAAAACGTCCATTCGAGTTGTGTACCTTTACCTATTCTAAACGTACGAGCGTATTATGTGATTTGTATTCAAACGAGTATTAATAATCGGCTAATTCGTTAATAAGTCGAATCGTTTGAAAGCTCACGTATTTGTTTGTTATACGATATGAACTCGAATCGGAGTCTCTCATAGGTGCACCCTGCTAAATATAGGCCTTATATTAAAACCGTATTTCTACAGCATAAGAGACCGGAAACGTATACTATACTCGTAAAAATACTTTATCGAGCTAATTCAACCATTGAATATTGTACAATACATGAGGAAGAGTTCACGTGCGCATCTAAAATTAAATCCTAAAGGGCAGCGTTCTCTCTCACTCTCACTCGAGAAACTTTGAGATATGATTAATGTTCTGTACGTTTAATTTATCGAAAGAAAGGCAAAAGCAAAATGGACTATATCAATTATGCGATGCTGTATACGGCGTGAATGTGCTTGTTAATTTATTTGCCTTGCTTCCTTGACCTTCTAAATACGTTAACCGAGACCGGTAAGTATGGTAGTTTTCAACAGTATGGCACGAGAGTGGAGTCTCTTCTTACGTTTAATACCTGAAAAAGTTATTAGGTCAAAGATACCAAAACAATGTTCCTCTCGTGACCCCTTGCTCGTGGCAATAAAACGCGCGGTTCACTTTTATGTCATATATCACATGATCCTCTTTCATTCGCGCGTTTATTGAACCTAAATCACGTACAATGCAAAGATTATGAGAGTTGACAAAATTCCATCATTTTTTTTCTCTTTCGCTACGAATTTACAGGACAGTTGAATGCCATTAGCACTTTTTAATATTTGTCTAATGAAATCCTGTCACGTCTGACAAAATCAGTTCTGATATGATTAAAATACTCGGATAGACGCTCTTTTTCAATTTTTCTGCTCGAAAAAAACAAAAAAATTAACCAGAAATGGATTAAAAAATCAAAACACACTTCTTTTCAGCACATATCAACGATTAGGGTGCATAGCGATAAAAAAATGGAAGATTTTCACCTAATTCAGCGCGAGACCTTTATTTTGACTTGAAAGTCAATCAGAAACGATTTTAGTCCCGGAGGTGCCCCTGGAGAAGACCATGACTAAAGCCAAAAAAACACGATTTTTAAGAAAATACTCTTTCTTTGAAGACACGTATCTTCCCTCCAGAGGCACCTCCGCAGCTAAACAAAATTTCAAGTTGACTTTCAACTCAAAATGGAAGGTTTCCACAAAATCTAATAAAAATCCTCAAGTACATATTTTTTTTTGTTTTTTGTTTTTCATGATCCACCCCCCAGAAACGATATACTTTAATTCGGTTTCATTTCAGAGGCATTACATACCTATTTCCTTATCATCAAATTGAAAAGAAAATAACTGAAAACACTGCAACTCGAAGGGATTCGACTTTAGCAACATTCTGGGTGAACAGAACCAGAATTCCATTTGAGATTACATATACTGCAACTTTTGAGCCATAAATTGGTGATTGGCAATAGCCTATAAAAGGAAGACTCACAACAAAATCTTCACGAAAACTGAAATACATACATGCGAGGATCGTAAAAGACTGCACCTACATCTAGCATCAGGAAGTGATTCATCGAGTAGGTAATCTATACAAATACACCAACACTTGTCGATATAATAATCGCGTAATTAACCTCTAGACGCCGTTTAAACAAATATAATATGATACATGCACGTCACTTGAAATTGTCTTTTCGAGCTAATTTTCCTCGTATCAAGTAGGTACATACGATAACGAAGAAAAAGATTAAGTAGGTGCTAATTACCGGTACATCCGATTGTCGGCGAAAAATTGGCAAACATGATGTACATCCATTCGATTTAATCGGCGAGCTATCCAACGTACCAGGGAAAACGGACGATAAATCTTTATAGAATGAATTTTCGGTGAAATCGGCGTTACTCCTCTTTTGCATAGATTCGTTGTACAATTCGTACGAGTAAGTTGTTATACTCTCCAAGGAGGCGTCATTTCTGGCACGAGTAGTACTTTTACCATTCAAATTAGATTTAGTTTTCAGACTAGACATAGGAGGAACAGGTTTCGATGATTTTTTGCGATCTGAATCAGTCTTGGTGATAGGGTTTCTGACCGGGTCAGGTTTCTTGAATTCTTTCGTTTTTGAGTCTAAGCTAAATTTAGGCATTAGTTTCTTCTTAGCTGCGAATTTATCACCGGCGAGAGTGGTGGCTGGAGTCGGAGAAGAGCTCATGGAATCTTTGGAATGACTTCGCGTAATAGGCGATTTTTTCGCTACAGTTTTATTAATAACGGTAGCATCCTTAGGTATCGAAGGAGGGGACTTCTCCACAGGGATGTTTCTTTTTATCAAAACACCGGTCAATTTTTGTTTATTGTCGATATGTTCGTTGAGACGTTTCTTACGTACGGCGTCATTCGGAGTTGGTTTCTTTTTCGGGCATAGTTTAGGATCGGTTTTAGGAGTAAATGGAGAACTACCGATGATGATTTCTTTGGCGATGATCAACGAGCTCAAATCGATACCGCCGTTCAGAGCAGTCGCTGATGGTGATTCTACGGATACGGTGGCAGGATCGCTGCCAGTTTTTACGTCCTTTTTCAGCAACTCGCCGACTACTTTGACTTTTGGTGGATCGTGCATCGTGTCATCTTCCATTAAAAACGCATTAGTCGACGATAAAGATTCACGACCGCTATCCACGTCGCTGCCGTTACTCTTGGAAACGTCGCCGTTTTGGCCGACCACGACGACAGCTCGATCGGTCTCGTCATATCCTCCACCGTTGGTGGTGATCTCCGGCGACATGGCGAACGATTTGGCCGACATAGGGGTACTTTTAAACACGTTCTCGGGCGTTCGAAATTTCAGCATTTTTTCCTCCTTGGTCTTCACAGATAGCACTTCGTATCAAGCAACTTACAAAGGTAGGTAGATACCTACCCGAAACTAGACGCGAAATTCAACACCACTTCGCCAACACTTCGCACATCGAAACACAAAAATACACCAATTTATCGTTACGTTCCATTTATCTCGAGCATGATACATTACACGAACCGAATTCACTTCTCATATCATCGAAAAACATCCGTTCGTCGAATTTTTCTAATCAATAAACGGTGTCTTTCCACAACTTTCGTACTCGAAAAAACCAAAAAATAAATTACGAGATCGTATATCGTTCACGTCGAGTACCTACTTACTTAGCTCAAAAAAATTACGAAGAAAAATCGCGCCATAAAACTCAACGTCACGCAATCATTTTTCGCGCAACAAAATACACGTAAAAAATCGTTCGAAACGGGAACTTCGTACTGAAAATCGAACCATCGACAAGCTCGACTTTATCAGCGACTATTCGAGGTAACTTCGCCGATATACTAGCGTAGTATACATAAGATCGTAGCCGACCAATTACCACCTCTCTTCGTGCACTGACTTGATAAATAAATAAACAACGTCGAGACGACGAATCGTTCTCGAACCTACACCGCGAAATTAAGACAACCCGGTTCGGCTGCGGTACTCGTGAGTTTCATTTCGTTTCAAGTCGAACTGGTAGTAGTATGTAGTACCTGTGCCACAAGACATCATAAGACCGGCTAAAAATGCTCGATTCGAATCATTAATCGAACATTTACGAGATTAAGGTTCGAATAGCAAATTAGGAGATATTTTTATAGCCATTTAGTTTCGTTTTCTATCGAGTATATGTAGATGTATACTTAAATGCATATGACGAAGACGGTAGAAAGCTCATCGTCATCATCATTGTTTTGACAAGTTGCAAGAATGAGGAAAAATAATACGCGCAGATGATGTTCTGGTCGATATTCTACTTTTAGAAAATCAATGACGACATCGCAGCATCTCGACAAGAGAAATTCATCTCCAATCTGCGCCTATAACTGCGTATCATGAAGAGAAAAAATTAGGTATTTCGAGAAACACGCGAGCTCTGCCTTTGCGAGGACCGAAGAATATAATTTGACACTTGATCCGGGCGTTTACCGATTTGAAAACTCGACGCGTAATTATAGTTATTTTAGAGAAAGAGAGAAAAAAACAATTTGTAGCTTAATTACGTATTTCCTTAGCATAGCTTATAGGCTTACACTACAATACGCGCCTACATTCCATCATCTATTGTACTATTTTACTCATTAAGGACCGAAAATTTCCTGTACAGGCTGTACATATAATTAATACACCCTCCACACTGGCGTGCTACTCGCCACACAAATCTGAAGGGAGCACCTACCTAAGTATAGCAAATGTTATAACTCGAAGATTACGTCTTTGCTCAATCTAAGTGTCTCGTTTTGATCTGCTCGCTCTCTGCATCTTGTACATAACAAACATACGTAGCTACAATATATACCTAGTACCTATTTATTTTTTTAAATTGTTTATTTGGGAATAGAATGGACATCTTAGAATAGTACCTACCTATGTTTCAACCATATCAATTTCCATTCAACAACAAACATAGCCAGCATCAACCTTTCCTGTGGTACTTACTTACCTATATTCATTGACCCATCACGCTCGCTCATTATAAACCCTCCTTTAGAACTATGATATAAACAAAACATCCCAATCTTGACAGATAAACTAGATTGATCATTATCTCATCTCATTAGACGACGAAAATTCCACAATTCGAAATCGAAAATCAAAAGCCTAAATTTCAAACCTATTAAAAAATCGCACCATAGACATCACTAAGATCGCCAAAATGAACGAAAATAGCCATCCAGTACGCCCATATACTTATTCGTCAACCTCCGCAAAATTGCGAGAAAACTGGCTCAATTACAAGACACACCTTCAGCGTACAGGTATCTCACATAAATTACCTCGTTTTTTTGTTTCGATTTTTTTTTTTTTTTTGCAACAGCGACACCACAGTAGTCCGGAAACACGCGATTTGAAGAAATGACTCGAATGTATTCGATAACAGGTATTGTTTTGTTTTTTTCAACACGTATAAACTTAAAATTTAGAGCAAATGAAGGGGAAAAGAGGGAACGTAAAACGAATTGGCAGTTAGGAAATTTTGTTTTATATTTTTTTTAATGTTTGTGAATTTTACTCAGATTATATTACCATGAATGAAATTTTATTCCGCAATTTTGCTATTGTTGATATGTTTAGATTTTTCATTGCACAAAATTTGAATTTTTTCAAGAATATAAAAATACAGCAACTGGCAAGACACTTTTCATCAGCTAGTTTGGCCAATATCATTTTTAATATTTTAAAAAAAACTTCTGCTAATGCAGAGATCATTTGAAAAGTAATTCCTCGAGAACTCTCTATCTAAAAAAAGAAAGAGGCAATGGGTAAAATTAAGAGAAAATGGGCTTCGGTACTGATTTAAAGACAACTACGTGCAATGGCGGGCTTACAAATATGTACCTCCTACTTACCACAACCAATTCAATTAAAAATTATAAAAAACAAAAAACACCAAAAAGTGATTTTTCATGGTGGATAGAGGTACCTCTTTCTACACAGAAGAAACACAATTTTTGACCGGAGAATTAAATTAATCGCCAATGAAAATTCAATTTATCATTTTCATGAATATTCCGAAATTATCTGACTTCTCTGAGGTTCGTCGAGTTCCCTTTAAAATTATTCATAAAGTGAAACGTAATCTTTGCTTCCAAATTTAAAATGTCAGGTAATCGAAAACCGTAAGTAATAATTTTCTTTCAATTCCGAAAACTTCATTAGGTATAATCAGCAAAATTGACGCAGTTCAAGTTGAAGAATCAAATTGTTGAGAAAAAAAGCTCGAATTTTAGACAGAATATTTTTTCTCAACAATATTTTTGTTTTGAAGCTTTTTCAAAACTAACGTCAGATAATAAAAACATCACACTCAGGATATTTTTGTCAACATCTATTCACCCCTTCAATTTGATAGACAGCATTAACATATTTTCGTCAATAATTTTTCCTCAGTGATAAAATCTCACAGCTAGACATCTAGCAACAAAATGTAATGCCTAAACTACTCTGTAACATGGACAATTATACTATAGGTAGATACATGAGCCAAGTAGGCACGATGTACATACGATAAAGTTTTCTGTACAGGTTATCAACAGTAAGAGATGATAATTAAAATTCAACTGGCATGTTATTTATTCCACCACAAGTATCATTAGAATCTACGATTGTTACATTTCTCGTGTTCCATTACAAATTTAAATTTAAATGTGAATTTAACAGCGATTCTCGAATTTTACTAAATGACCATAATACGAGTAGGTAAGTAAAAAAAATACATAAGTATGCGAAAGATACTTATAATTTTTTCGTAACTTTTCTACAACAGGCTACCTGTGTGTGGGTGTATTTTTCAATCAGATAAAACAGCAACATATTTTTTTAATAAAGCAATTTAAAAATGAGAACGACGTTAATTTTTTGCTAACTTTTTTCATAAAATGGTAAGAAACTGAACTTTAGCAGTAACTCAAACACACGATATGAGATCACATGGACGAGTACCTCTACCTACATTGATATTTTGAAACAATTATGAGAGTATTGCAAAACTCGAGTGGTCGCAGAAGACTTCATATTTTGAAAATATGAGAACAATTCAAATATCATTATACAACTTGAACCGAACTTGGCCTGTTTCATCATAGTAAATACTTTCCTCTTTAGAGTTGGTCGTATTGTTGAGTTAAATATGTCAGAATCCAGACATAAAAAATATATCGCATGTACGTATAGAAACGGCGCAACACAAAAAGTAAGTTGAATCTTTCAACAAGATCTGCTTTCTTTTTTCCAAGTAGAAATATGTACAGTCCGTGGCAAGTAATTTAGGCGAGTATTTTTATTATTTTTAAATTCCACGACACATACCTCAACATCAACATCATTCTGATCTACGAAATTTTTTTTTAAAAACCTAGGCCAATTTATTTTGATACCAAACTCGTGTCATAAACGACACTCTTGTCCTTCAAATCTCCGAAATTAACAAGCGTTCTAATGAAATTCCGCATACATACAACTTAAAAAGTTGACCATATAGGAATACAAAAAGGAAAATAAATCAATTTTATTAACCCGGTCACGAAGTATTAAACCATCAACAAAAAGCTTACATTGCGCGCTATCATTTTCAAATCATTTAACGCCACAACTCATTTGCAATCCTCGATAATCTGCGCAGTTTTCGCTACTGTCGAGTAAACGAATGTGAGGAGGGGAAGATGAGGAAGCTGCTTAATTTATGATCAATTGATCAATGAAAAAAACAGCAAATATTCTAAACACGAATAAAATGACATATTTTTTTCATACTCGAGGCTTTGAGTTGACTTTTTTTCACTTTCTCAAATCAAAAAAAAAAAAGTTTTTCAAAATTAAAAATCCATAAAAAAACAGTCTTCCTTCCTTCATCTCACTTCAGAAAATTGACTTTTAGATACTTCATAATATTATAATTTTATAACTTTCAATTCCTAATCCATCATTAAAAAAAACTTATCCCTTTCCATTCCCTTGCTTCTACCATCCACCAAAATAATTTCACCCGATTCATGATCTAAGATCATTTTCATTAATCCCTTCAATTATCCTCTCGGACAAACCAAACTGTGACAAGACGTCTAACAAAATTTCCAGATTGAAATACAGAACGTTTACAAAACCTTTTCAAAATGTTTACAGAACGTCAAGCAGTTAAGCACAGTGTAGCACAAATTTTACACTCTTCCTGTCAAAAAATACACCTCCAAGATTTGAGAGAAATTTTCGAATTTTCATCTGCCCTCTTCCTTTTGATGAATTATAAAATAAAAATCAGTCTTCGTAACCGAGAGAACAAAAAAAGTGCTTTTCTTGTTGACAAATGAGTTACATCTCGTTCAACGAATATTTTTGCGTCGCGTCGACCGAAGTCAATGATTCTGTCGGTATTTGTCGAGTTGGCTCGATTGATAAATTAAAAACTGCATCATATGCATAAAGATAGCGACGCGGATGTTGCAATTTATACAAACGCAGAGTCGCAGACGTTGGTTTTAATTTCTAATTTACGATCGCAGTGTTATCATGAGGTCATCACGAATTCATAACCAAGTAATTTTTATAGCCTTTTTACCATTCGACTTTTCGACGAAATGTACCTTGATATTATCATATCAATGCTTCATCACTTCGGCCTACAAGGTTCAATATCGGCAATCATATTAGTAAATGAGGGAAATTAACGTGAACCGAGACAATAGCGAGGTTAATTTAAAGGGTTTTTGCGATGCGAATCCTTAATCGAGCGAATTTATCGTCGAGTTATGCACTTTTAAGGACGCAACTTTTGTTTCTCCCACGAGACATATTTCTTTCTTCGAGCACGAGCACCAAGATACTTTTCAAATAACTATACTGTATTCAAAGAAAAGGACGACCTTCGACGAGAATCGAGCAAACTTTGCGAGTTAAATTGGAAAAGCCTACGTCTAGCGGGTTATTATAAGGTGATTAAATCGATATCCTCACAGTGTTCGCAATAGACACCAGAGTCATTTCGAACATCATCCTGAAGCTTTTCAAATCTGCAAAATATTCCCGATACAACGATTCGTCGTCGTCGTTTTGTATGTACGTATTATCTCGCACAAATCATGCATACACCCTGAAGATACTTCTAAGAAAATAAAGCATTTTCAAACTTCGCCTTTTTCGCGTGTAGGTAATAGGTATATCTAAAGTGTAACTAATCATTTTGGGAACGATGCCTCTCGCTTCACGTAGCATATTTTATTCATATTTCTCGTCCACTTCATTTTTACTATTACATGTATTGTGGCCAAATATATATGTATTTTATCTATACATCATAACGGCAGCTCGATGCTCAGCTCGCTAAAAAAGAAATATGAATTATACGCTGGACACAGGTATACAACCACAGACTCTGTACGGCGGTGATTTCCACACAAGCATGCTCAAATATATTACACTATGTACCATTACCTACTTGATAAATACAAATACGTGCGTGAATAAGACCCGTATTACTTTTTGTTGACATAAATAAACGCATTAATTTAGCATACACGTCGCCTCGCGCCGCACTTCCACATTTACCTATGTACCCCACCTGATGGTCGTAGGGCCACCTTTCATAACGCCATTTTATGCATATTGTATGAAATTTCTAATATAATTTTCTCCGTAATATTAATAATACAACAATGACCTCTGTACGTGTTGCTGATACATTTCAAGACAATACAAGGTGAATGTTAAATTGATCACGAGCGAAAAGAAAGCTCCCGTTGGGTTTCAACTGACCGACGATGACCATCATAGAGACCTATAACAACTACAGGGTTTATTAGAAATGCTTCTTCAGCTAAGATTCTTTGCCCACGGGTCTTCAAGTACCTTTCAATATTATGTACGCATGAAAATTTTTTTTTCAGATTTGGAATCAGGAAAAATTGAGAAAAAAGTTGAAGAAAAACGATACATCTTAGAAATTGATACCTAGCTTCAAAGAATACGAGGTATGCAATCGAACCCGGGAACGTCTGAGACAAAAAGTCATGTCATAAATATCTCAAAACGATTATTGTTTACCTTTCCTCTGTTCAATCGCGCACAGCGTATGTTTTAGACATGATCAGGGCACAGTCTGAAATTATCACCATCAACCAGAATAATTTAATCCATCACTTGTACATGAAGGGACGACCTTTTATGCCGCATTTGGTTTTCCAACATTCCTCTGGTGACAGAGTTAAAGGGGAACTGGTTTCAAAATTTTCAAGATATGTAATCTGATTCTTGAATAAAACTAATATTCAATTTCAATTCACATTTTATTCTTAAAGTTCTTCCAAAATTAAACAAAAATTAAATTCATCATTTACCGTGGTGGATCAACGTAATCAAATAGGTACATAATAGTAAGTAAAGTAGATACAACAACAATGACAAGAAAAATTTGGCAAACAACTAAGATATTTGACTGTTTTAACTTTTTTTATCAATAAAAATTATCCATTTTTTTACGAAATACCACATCACATTCACAACTACACATCGTGGTGAAGTGGCTAGTACATAGGTATATGCATATGCACATGCAAATGAGAAGATGAGACAAGTAGAAAAATGTTGCTGAGTGAAAATTTGTTAATCCTTAACGACTAAACGATTTTTTTTTGTAGCACAAATATGGGTAATTTGGTACCTTTACAGAAATTTGCGATTTAGAAAGGATGAACTTAGGTACTTAACATCCACACTGTTGAAATTACAGGAAGTCTCGTCACTGAATAACCTCTCAAAAACCACCAGCACAGGCAACCCATCTGAAGAACACGTATGCATGTTTGCCTAGTCCTGGGATTGAAAGGTACTGAAGATGAGTTATGCTCACATTTGACACCATCCCTTACTCCCATGGAGGCCATGGATGATCAAATAATGGTCCAGCTGGACCCACAAGGCTCCGCATTTTAATCAAGTTGCAATAACAATTGAAGTGTACATTACGGAGTATCATAGTATGTACAATTGTACATATCAAAAACTTCATTCATAATAATAAATTTGTATTCGTAAATTATTCATTATGAGATCATCGTTATCACATTTTAAGTTAGTAAAAATTGTAAGAACAATAAAATTATCGAAAATGTAGAAGATTAAGGATTGGTGGACGGCACAGAACCGCTGCCTTTGAAGAATATTGTCGATTTGTCGCCAAGTCAATCTGACACATATTATACACGTGGTTAATGGGCATAGTCAACAAACCTTCGATCAAATCAACTTTGAAGTGAGAGTGGAGGAAAAAGATGAATTGAAGATGATTTCAAAAATGATGATTCATCCATTGATAACGTTTCCTAAACGATTTTAATGATATTTTAAAGTAATACGTACGTATGTATGTACGAGTATGTAGGAATGTATGTACATATGTATGTAGATGTACTAAGAATTCGCTCACAAAAATGCAAAACAAAGTGTTATATTTTATCATAGGTACTGTTACTGGTACTCGCATAAAATTAAAAAAGGAATAAGTAAATAAAACACGAATTTTTTTCTATGAAAATTTTATGGAAATCGAATTGACCAAGTTATTTACATTAATTCACAGCTCAAAAAAATTATATTCTACGAGAAAGTCTAAAAATCCCTATAACAGCTGTTTTGAATTTTCAAAAATTCACAAAAAATACAAAAATAAATTTAGCATTTGAAATTCCGGTAAACAGGGCTTTCAAGACATGCTCTTTTAATCAAGCTTCGTTTCGTTCAAATCGGAGAGTGAAATCAAAAGTTTTACTTGTCAGCAACTTTTGCAGTAATTTCAAGAACATACACAGTTTTTGCAATTCTTTGACCCTACTCGAATCATTTTCGCATTTAGAAAACCGAACATAGGTACACGTTTAATACCATAGGAAAAAACCTCTCAAGGCGTCTTTCTGACCAGCAACAATCCATGGCAAAAAATCAAAAATCAATAGGGAAAAAGTATTCCGCAATCTTTCGCATCGCGTATTTACACATAAATGGGCTCTTCTTGTTTATTTTCAACCAGAGGCCATTAAACTTCAAATAAACAAATCGGCTTCCAAAAATCTAAAATCTCGCGCGATAAAACAAACTTGGAAATATACTCAACTAGGTCACTATCTTCATGCTTAGCACTATTCGTAGCATCAAATTTCCAAACAGTATCAACCAGAATACTTAATAAAACAGTTTGAAATGAAAATTTCAAACGTAGGTAGAAAGTTGAATGACCGTCGTTGTTTTGGCAAATTTCATTTACCATAGCTTATTAAAATTTATTTTTAGAGGATAATAAATCGAGGAATTCGATTAAAGCCACACACTCGAATCTCGATTATTAATATTTTGCATTTCACGTAAAACTTCCGTATATTCTTCTCACACGGGGAATGGAAATTTTGACAAAATGTTGAAATTATTTTTAATTAAACGTAACGTTGACGCAAAGTATATTATTAAACTGAACGTAGTAGGTACTTTATTTTCATCAAAAACGCTTCGAAAGTTTATTTCAAGGTTTTCGATTTGAATACAAGTATGGTAAAAGTCGAGAGCAGGGTTCTTTTCACGACGAATAAAATTGAAAATCGAGTATTCTTCGGCAGGTATTAACAAGTGCGCAACCATGTGCAAATCCGAAACGAGTCAAGTTAAATATTTACACGGACTTATTTCAATGAAAAACGATGAGATCAATATTTACATTTGGCTCGATTATCGAAAAACAAACTCTTAACCGACGACGACGGAGATATGATTTTTCATTTTTTATAATAAATAGAGTCGATTCAAATGTGTCATTTTCAATTACCTTGGAGTGCTTGAATCTTTTGCTGCCGCTTCTTCGTAATGTTCCGCATTTTATATTCGTATCGTCTAGTTCTACAGATGTGCCATCGCTGCGATATCTTCTGCTTAATTCGCTAAGTTCCGGCAAAGGTTGAACCTGGAAAATTATCGAATGGATTTGATTAATTTTTAAAATGTGAAAATCATTGTTTATTCGACAGATTATGTAATGAAGATGGCTGTTCTTAATTCTGTTGAAATCCTGTGATAATTTAAATTTATGCGAAAAATAACATCGCGTAGAAAAAATTGCCTACATCAAACACAAAAGGCATTCTTTAAATACAGATTTTGCTGAGAAGTGTTTACCTCAGCATAAACCTTGAATTATCACTATACTTCTTACGTTACGTATTATTATCAATAATCAGTAAAGCTCAGATGAGCACTCTTTTCAAATTTTTCAAATCAACATAAAAAAAAATCACGTCCAGCAGTCCTAAAAATTGTGGAAAATTTAGTGCGAGATTGGTAATTCAAACTTTTTTGGAAAATATGACAAAGAAGTCAATTTCTTGAAAAATTATTTTTTTAGAATGTAGGTACATTATTAATCTATAAAATTTTGAAAAAACATTTAAAAAAATGCAAGCACTTTTAGATTTTTTTGAGATACATACAAATGTGTTTTGCAGTCGAGGTTGGGGAAATGAATCGACAAAAAAATGTTTTGATCTACCGTAATGATAACTAGATAACTTTTCAACATTTCTTCCATCTCTCTGATTTCTTTTGACCATTTTGCAAACAAAACTCATCTTTGATCTTAGTCTTTAAAAATCAAAATATAACGAAAGAAAGTTTCCAGATTATTCAAAGTACATAATTTCAACTTGAAAAATCCAAAGACATCTGATAAAACTGAGTACGAACTAGGGGGAATAATAATAGATTGTAGTCCAAATAAATAGCAATTATTGTAACGAAAACGGAATCAGCTAATTAATGAAATTAGTTCTCATTGTTTCAATCAGTCTACGACGTTTGAATAAATTAAAAACTGTGTTATAGTGGCGAGTTCAAAATGAACAATCGCATCAACTACTCGTAATTGTATCAATTTCGGAAAATAAAAATCAAATGCAAATAACAATCGAGCAAAACTAGACTGCAACGACGTTAATTAACATTCGAAGAGTAATAATACATCTCATGAGAATTTAAATACATACTTGGCAAAAAAAATTCAACCCACCCACGTGACAAAATTTACACGGTTATAACCTAAATAATGGGTCGTTGCTTTGATTAAACGATAATTTCATCAAGATAAGCTTCGTGAAAATACATATTTAAGCACATCAAAAGTAACTCGATACCAATGAAAATGACCATACTTGAAATTACCTTAATTTGAACGCTATTATCCGATGATTTAATTAAGTCAGTTATTTCTTCTCTGCTTTTGTCTTCTATCGAAATTCCATTTACTTCTAAAAGCTGATCACCAGGTAAAAGTCCAACCTCTTCAAAGTTATTATCACCGGTATTCATTTCAGCCAAAATGACAGATTTCAATTGGCATACACCGGAATTTCTACAAACAGTCATCACCCTTCGGATAGAGAATCCGAAATCGTTCCTGGGTGCTGAACGCCGTTTAATTATAACTTGCCGAGCTTTGGGTAAAGGCGCCGGCTCGATTTCAGGTAACGGGAATTCAGAAACGGCATCATCCGGTGAACTGTTCACCAAGACGGTGGAAAATCTAGAATAATATCCTTGGCCCTCGCCGACAGGACTAGAACTAAACGGAGGCGTAGCAAAGCTGCTATTAGTAGTTGAATCCGTTAGACTCTCAATGCTGGGCGACTTTGGGCTGCATTTATCGTAATTGGAAACGTATACCGGAGGAGGCATTAAATGCGAATCGCTTTCAGCGTTAAAATTCGTTTTAAAGTCGACAACGTCTTCGTTTAGAGCTGACGACGAATTCGTTCGTAAGGAATTCGAACGATAAGGTGAAACGTCTGCGACGTTTTTTAACGTGCTGGGATCGACAGCTTCGCTACTAATGCTATGCCGAAAGTTCGACTTGGAGTTCACTTTCTTGGGCGCTCTAGGAGGTAGCGGAGGCAGAGGTAGAGCACGTTGTTGTAATTGTTGCGAGGTTACTGGTTGTAGTACGGCGGTCGTGCTACCCAAATTACTGTCAAAGCTATCGATAGGACTGTCTAGCGAGGCTGCGGCGTTGAACCCGTTTAAATTGGTGGTTTGCGTTAATGGGTTACGACTCATGTCACCGAAAAAATTCGCACTGTAGTCGGCCGTAATTCCGCTGGGCAGTTTTTCTTTATCTTTGTCTTTGCGTTTTCCACGTAGTTTCAGAGATCTGCGAACCTGAAACAATAAAGCGTTTTTAGTATTTTTTTTTTTACAGCTTATGTGACGATAGGAAGCGATAAATTAATTCATCTTTTCAATTTTTTTTCGTCTCACAAAATCAATTTTTCAACATTAATTTTATAAAATGTTTAATTAATCAGAAACTGTTTCTGAAGCATGGAGGGAGGGGGGGGGGGTACATCTTTTAAAATATCAACGTTCATACAACTGAAACACTGATTCAAACAGTTTATACTCTAATCAAGTTTTTCGCTGATATAAGTTACTTCGGGAAAATAAAAACTCCTATATTCGAAATTGAAGAAATTAAAAATTACATTTTACGCTACATTTTTTTTCTTAGAATCATGAGTAGCTGGAGGAAGAAGGGAATTTCCAAACAAACTATTGAATGCTTTCATAAAATCATTAATTTTTCTTCACTGCAGGTTAAAAACAACATGATATTTGCGTTATTTCTGTAGACGCACTTTTTTTACAGTACGAATTTTTTCAAAGATTTTTATAAATTAATTTAATTATGTATTATTTTTACATTACACTGTAATATTTATCACAATTTAAAGAGCCACTTCGTGGAATACATGAAAATATAATAGAATCAAACCATTTCCACCTACTACTCGCTTAAAGTACAAAACCGTAAAACCATTGAAATAGGACAAACTCTTGTATGTAGTAAATATGACTTCTGTTTGAAAATGAGGTTATGCAATTGTAATATTAACGCATACCTATAATCTAAAGAATGCACTTAACTGATTTCTTATTCGATAAACAATCAAAGCTCCCACTTAGATACTAATAGACAGAAAAATTGAACTGAAAAAAAAACAATTTTGAAATTTTTTCAAATTGAAACATATAGACTCTCAATATTTTTGAGATAGAATCACAAATCCATATTTTTTATGTTTCTTAGGCATTTCTGAAAAGTTCTAAATTGTATGATTTCTTAAAATGTACCTACTCTCTAAACTTGAATCAAAAGATTAGATCCGATTTTATTGCGAAAACACCCAGAATGAAGTCATGAACCAATGAACTTTCAATGCCAAATTGACCAGAAGAATTGCTCGAAATCATTAATTTAGGTCATAATTACAAAATGAAATGAATATTTTTATTTAGTATGTAAATTTCACACAGTTATTAAAGCTACAGTTTGAGAAAAATGTCAAAATCCAAAAATCAATTGGTTTGGTAGAGAACCGGTAAGTGAGATATTTTCAATGATTTTTTTAGCAAATCAATAATTACTCTGCTTTATGATTATTAAAAATTGACTTGAAACTTTGTGAAAATTCCAAGTTTCAAAAATCTACTAGAGGCTCTAGCTCCAGGAATTTCCAAAAAGTAGCTGAGGAAACCAAAACAACTGAACCTTCTGCAGTCAACTTGATAGCGCATTGAAATTAGAGAGCTCATTTAGGTAAGATGTCTGCTGGAGAACCCCGAACTGTTCAAAACACACTCTATTTCGTAGGTCGAAAATAGGGTATATCGATATCCCAAAATTCAGCTTTCTAGGTCGATTTGGTAACATTTTGATTTTTTCTATCATTTTCGAAAAATGCACTCAAACACTTAAAATTTTGGTCGGGAATATATTTTTACGTGCTCTTTCGATCTAGCTTTTTCCGGTTCATGAATTTCTGCTTGAGTCCCATGTTGGAAAGTAAAATTTGTGATTTCAGCTGACCTGTCAATCACAATAGTTTCCATTTTGTTAGGAAAGTCCAACTTTTTTTAATATGTAGAAAGTTTGCTTTAAAAAGTTCAAGGATGTCCTCTTTTGAAAAAAGCTTGTTCCAGAGGATCGGCGTGTGAGGAAGGGGTACGGTTGCTCCATAAGGCATATGTCAGACTATGTCATTGTCATTAAAAAAAACATGCCACTGCTTGAAATTTTTTTCACTTTTTGAAAAAATATCAAATAAGGGCTCAACATTTTTTTTTGAAAAAGTTTCACCAATAGTAATCAAACAATTAGGTAAGCTTCTTCGACACAATGCGCATTAAATAAACCATTTTCCAAGAATCTGATAATTATTTTTTCAATTGGGGTATCTTGAAAAGTGGAGAGGAGAGGTGAAATTATAATTTATCTGCTCAGACAGAATGTACAAATAAGAATAGAGATGGAAAAATTGAGCAAAATAAAAGTTATTTTGAAAATGAACGAAACGGAAATACAGTGAACAACATGAAAATGAAAGAACCAAGCGAGAATTTAAAAACCGAATCTAAAATGGGAAAAGAAAACAGTAACAGAAAAGGACAAAAACAAATATTTTTTCATTCTTTTTTTCCTTTTTTCAATACAATTCAGCTTCATTCTTGCCGATGTTTCCCAGCTATTTCCTTTTTCTTTTCAAAAAAGACTCAAAAATCAAAAACGAGAACTGAAATTCGGACATTATTATTGATGTGAAGAAAACAGAACAAAATTTCAAAGTATGGAAAGAATCTAGAGCTGAGGACCAAGAAAAAGTAATCTGCTCAGCTTGACTATTATAGTCAATAGTGACCGAATGCTGAATATATTTTTGAATTTATCCCCTCCCCCTTTCCTCCTACTTCTGCGATTACTATCAGAGATCCTATGTACATACCTCTACCTACGTATTTTTATGAATTTTAAAATCATTTTTATTCGTTCATTCAAGATTCAAGTTTGGGTAAGTTTTGATGGAAGGTGATAGTCAAAATTGCCGCGTAGTGTATCTTAATATGTAGTGCACTTTAGATGGAGATGCAATAAACAAGAATTCTTGACCGATGGATTCTTACATCACCCTCCTACTCCCAACCAACTGAACTACATATTTCTGAGGGGAAAATAACTCATTTAATAAAAAATATAACATCTTTTCATTATTATCACATAAAAGATAAATTCATTACGGGAAGAGAGACAAATTACATAAAACATAACGGTAAAAAGGCTAAAGTAAGGCCATCTCTTTTCAATTATTTTTCAACGAAAGGAAATTAATTTCGAGTTTGACGATACCGATCACGATGACAATTATATTCTCAATTAGCAGAGTAATCTTCGTATGGAATATGCGAAGGCGAAGAAGACCAGTAAAGAAAAAGAAAAAAACCATCGTTACCATCAGCGAATTAATCAACACCAGTATTTTTTTTGTATAATTAAATTGCATTACCAGAGGAGCAATAAAAGTTAAATAAAATTAGTACCTCATCAAGGCGCAATAAATCATCGGCGGTCATAGAACTTTTTTCTTTCTTCTCTCTTTCTTTTCGTTCCTTTTTTTCTTTCTTTCGCTTCTCCTTTTCTTCTTTATCGATGGACGTTGGGTTGCCATTTCCGCTTGTGCCACCACTTCCACTTTTCTTAATAAAACTGAACATTCTGCGAAACACATTAATGATTAGTAGTTATCTAATAAATTGTAAAACACGTACGAATGTCATGCTTCATGAGTAGTACTTGAAGAGAAAAAAAACACGTTTGTGTTTAACACGTGTACTATGCGAAAATGCAACACACTCGAACAATTCGAAATTTCACAATTAACTATGTATTTCAGAATAGTCTACCTGTAGAACGATTTGTGTACCAACACGTAACACTTTTTTGCCAATATTTACAAACAATATTCATCAAAACTTTTCACGCGATTTTAATTTCAATCGTTTGCATTTCCCAGAATCAAAATTCAACCCAAATATCTCTAACTGTGCCGACGTTCTAATTGATCGAATTATTAACAATGCATATCGATTAAGTATAGATTTTAAGTAAATTATTTGTCAATGGCACACATGCACATTGGAATGTAACCGTATAGTGAAAAAAAAATACATACAAGAAAGAATGAATGACCTTGTAATGTAATGTATCTAGTTGTAGAGAATAATTCGAACCCTGTAGCCAATCTTTTCAAGCGTAAGAGCATTCTTCACTTTGAATCGAGCTATTTTACTCTATCACGCATCTTGTCGATAGCTGTGTGAAGATTGTCGAACATTATTCAATCAATTCTAACACTTCTACATCGTTATTCAATACCGAATACGGAATACTTGTTGTATTCTTCTGCCGGTTCGTATCGTAGAATTTCGGTACTCAAGTTTGAAAGAGATGATCTGATATAAATGGCAAAAAAGTGATAAAGCGTAATTTGCATTAATGCACCTCATTAATACCAAGGTAATTTGTTTCAAAAAGTCAAAGAACTGATCATCGAGTTTATTCTAAATTCATCATGGGTATTGCGCGTACATCATTTTGCAAAATACAAATTCAAAATGTATTCCTGTCTATGATGCATTCCTATACATCGATGTTTATATAATTGCAACGGTACTCTTGAGAAAGAACTAATGCAAGCACCGCCAGGCGCCAATTCGTAAATAAGCTCATGTGAAATATACACTCGTTACCCCAATTAGCATTATTCGAAAACGTATTAGCACATTTTACGAGGTATGCGTATTCGATTAATTACAACAAATTATACGAATCTACGATGGAATTCATACAAAACTGAAGAATAATTGAGTATTGCGGGCGTTACCTGATGCATGAAAATTGAAGTTATCACGAGGATTGCATCCAGCACTAATCACTCAATAATTCATACGGTCTATGTTCATCATCGTAGATGATTCGCGTTCAACTTATTCCAATTTTCAACAAATTTCAGGTGCCGACAGCAAAAATTACGAGCAAAACACACTACATAACACAAGTACAAAATAATGAAAACCAGTTGTAATGTAAACATTCATTGCGACGAAAACAGTTTGATCAGCTCTTCACGATAACAACGGTATTCGCGAAACTTGGCAGATTATTTACCGTAATTTACCGACTTTACCATAATAACTGATCTTTGGTGGGCAGATAACGAGATCTCGTGGGAAAAAATGTCACTTCTGTACAAAATTTTTTTTGAATTTTATTATTTTTATTTATTTTGAATTATTTTTTATTTCGTTACAATTAGTCAATTACTTTGTTTTTTAATTAAAACACATGGCGACAGCTGACAAGTATTGTATTGATCAACTAACTGACAAGACAAACCAGTACAAACAAACAGATAAAACAGAACAGAGCAGAGCAGAGCACTTGAACCTGATTAGTGTTACAAGTCCTTACAACTTACAATAATAATAATAATATACGACTTATACGAGACTTCAACCACCGCCCACCGCTCGACAATCGACATAATTAGCGAAAAAATCATTTCCGTACCCAAGACGCTATGAATATTGTACTTACAAAAAAAAATTATTAAGCACGTTGACGTAGGTACTTAGATGGCTTAAGATGGCTTAATAAAAATTAGAGATATTTGTCTTATACGGCTTTACAAGGGACATATCGACACACGACTATGACACTACGAGTTTATCATTATATTCACAAACATTTTTCGTAATTTTCTCAAAAAAGGGGAATCACGTGCTCTCTTAAATCAATTGAAAATATTGAACACAGTGCGATGAAGAAATAACATATTCAAAGAAGTCTGGTCTCATTCATTAGCTTGGCTGCAATGTGTATCAGTTAAGATTTGACATGAAAAATAAAATGTACCTAGTATTATTCAGTTTCTAGATCTATTCACTTTTTGGTTTCAACTTTCGAAATTTTTCAAAAGAAAATATCAGAGTCCAATCCAGATAGTATATTACATAACTCTATAACTCGCCAGTCAGCGTCATGCAAAGGAACACCAAAAACACCATCAATAAATAGGTACCTACTATCTACCCTATTTGTTTCGTTATCAAATAAGAAATCGATTGAATAATTATATTCTACAGAGTACATGCGTTAATTACAATTAACCTCATTTTCAAACGCATTCACTATGCAAGCATAAATCCCATTTCCATTTTACTATTTTCACGAAGTTCGTGCTTTTAACAGAGCATAAAATAATATTTGATTTTATTAAATTTTTATTGATTCTACAAAATGGTTCAATAATTATTGAATCACTAAGGATAAACATTACGATGCTATAAAACGTAATTACAATAATTAAATTAATTTCAAAAAAGAACAAAAAACGTTGAAAAAATTAGGTACTAAAAATGTCTAATACGTAATAACTGAAGTATAACAACAATATTTTTGGTAGTAACAACAATAATAAAAACAACAATACTAACATAAATCTATACAATTTTTGAGAGAGCAACAACGCAACATTCACTACAATCGTATTTTCTTGCAAACGAGTAGGTACTAGGTAGTTAATTGAAAAAAAAATCATTTCACATCTAGAGATATATTAACATTCCAATTGCCATTATGGATAAATTCAGTAATTAGAACAAAATTCGAATTTTTTAAATACATAGTTCGTCCATTGTATGGCAGTGATTATTCATCAATCATCAATAAAGGAATGCAAAAATTTCAATTTTCTTCACCCGACGTCGGTCGCACGAATTATACGAATGCATTCATAAACATAATTAACTATTAAGGAATTAGAATATAATGAAAATGGTTACATCTATCCTAGATGAAATTAAATCTTACACACGAATTTTTTTCTTTAATTTCCAATTCCATTGATTTAACAAGGATAAAGGTACTTATTTGAATTACAGTCATTACTTCGTAACAACCTTGATAATTTATTTTAAAAAAACAATATCTGAGACGTTTATTATTATTTTATTTTTAGCAGTTAATTTTTACAAAACTGCAAAATACATGCGTTATACTTTAAGATTTTTTAAAACATAAATTGATTGATGTGAAAAAATAATACAAAACAACAATAAAAAAAATGACAAATAAATAAAAAATATAAAATATTGCTAATTAGTGTAAAACATTCTGCCAGTCAGAAATTAGCACAGTCCCTTCATTTGGCTAACACATATACAAATAGATTTCAAATCCTGACTTGATATTTTTGAATTTAACCAAACTTGTAACTCGAAAAATAAGCATTATACGTACGTACTTATGTATTGTTCATTCCTTTCATGGTACTTACCTACTTATACATACGTACGTTAACTAGTCATAAAAAAATGACTCATTGGCATGCAGTCCTGTCACAAATTCTGGTAAACATTTTAGGGGCTAAAGATGTAGGTATATTTTGGAGAGTTTCATTCCCTGTCATCCTAGCTTATTTTAATTCAAATTATCAATACTTGAAAATATTTTGGGGTTTAAAGTATTCACATAGGTAATTAAAATATCTACGAGAGAAGTCCATGATAAAAACTTACGTATAGTAGAATATCATTCCAACGGTATCGTTGAATGGCAGTATTCGCGTATTTGATTTTTTTTTTCTTTTAATAGAAACGAAAAAAAGTTCATCTCTCGAATCATTCTATCTTCTTGAAATATTAAAAGAATATTATTTAAATATCCGCAACAATTTTCGTCTAACTTCACTACCTAAATACTTCTACATCAGTCGTACAGACTTTGTATTCTTCTACATAGGAAGTCAATTAAAGCGCTTAAATAATATCCGACTAAAATGTTGTTCATAATATTATGCATTTCGTTCTTTCCATATTACCATGCATATTCTCAATTACCAAAGAAGTAACTTCTCTATGTCCAAATGTCGCAGATTTGGTAGGTTGAATACTTTCGATGATTTTGATTATTTCTTTAAATACAGCTACAACTTTCCAGTTATATTTGGCGCTACAGTCTATATAAGAACATTTCCACTGTTTACGTATCAAACTGACTATTTCTTTGAGTTTTTCTTTCTGAACTTCTGTACTTTTCGAATGATTATTTCTGTTAAAAAAAAACACACACAGGTACACTGTCAACATTTCGCAAATTAAGAACCTACTTAAGTACACATAATTAATAGGATTATAAGTTTTATAAAACTTGAGAATATTTCCATTAGCTTGAATTTTTGATTAATATAACTCGATGACGTTATAATTACAAGAAAGTTTTTATTTCAAAAGGAATGTTGTTGTAACCTTTGACAAAACTTTCACTCTATTTAAAAATTTAAAATATTTCGTAAGGTTTGTGCTACTTGATAAAAATTTGCCAACTTACCCTGAAAGATAGCTGAAATGTGTGCGGTGAAGATTGGTAATTAAATCTTGTTTATTGCCAATTATCAAAATAGGAACGTTTTTTATGTCGCGACTTTCAGCAATCTGATCTCTTATGATTCTGATATACTGAAATGTATCCAGATTCGATAAATCGAATACGAATATATAAGCGTTTGCATTTCTTAAACCATAAAATCGAAAATCTGTCCATTCGACGAAACTATTCGCAGGAAAGTACGATATTGTTGGCACATCTGTTATTTTAAGTTGATATACATGTTCGTTAAAAATCACAGACGAGTAATATACGCGTTTTGTATTGGAGGGAACATATTCTTCGTTGAAATGGTTCCATACGAATTGCTGTAAACAAAAATTTATATAAATTTGTTAATATCGAGAGAGTAACATCAATTCTTACCACAATTTTAGTTTAGTAGATACCTATCTTACCTACCTACATCTATCGCCTAAGAAGTACGTACGTACACGTGCATAACGAATGAAATACCTACCTCAAGATATTCTTCTCAGTGGAAGAATGAAGCAGCCGAATAATAAATTGTTACGAAATTATTACCAAAAGACTTCAACAAGAATTTCAGTTCTTTAAGACAAGAGAAAATTTCAACTTTCCTTTCTCTCATTCAGAAATATTTCAAAATTTCAACATTCAAAATTTTCATATTGAAACATTATCTTTTTTTAAAGAAGCATTCATAAGTTGAATTTGAAAAATTTTACGCTAAAAAATAATGGCTTGATGCAGGGTTAGGTAGTACATAGGTACTCGTACTTTTTTTTCCTGGAAGTGCTGGAGAGAAGTGCATGAAAAATATGACTTTTCAAGTATTTTTTCAGGTTATAGAAACAAAGAGAAAAAATTTGTAGAAAAATTCCGATCGATATAAATGTAATTATTGTAGTGAAGTTGTTCTCACGGAGCAAGTCAATTTTCGACAAATTTTATATTTCATTATTTTATTTTTTCGTCGGTTCACAAAAGTAAAATAAAATGATAGTTTTCACAAACCCATCCTTTAAAAAGGAAGCTAAATGCGGAATTGGAGAATGAATCAAGAACGGTCTCAGCGGTGCGGTCAAAAAAATTTTCCCCCGAAATATTTCTAAACCACTTTTACATCATATATTTCTAGGGCAAATTAAATTTTTTATTAACCTACTCTACACCCTCACCGCCCCCCCCCACCCACCACGTGAAAAAGGAGGAAATAAAAATGTATTATCGAGAAAAAATTGAAATTTCATTCTTTTGTTTTATCAACGTTTTTTCACTGCATATGACGTTTTGCAGAAATGAGGCTGGATAAAAGATATCATTGTAGAACGCCAAAATTTTTGAAGTCATATCATATGTATCTGATAACAATTTTGCAAGATTTTAGCAGATTTTGAAACAAAAATGAAAATTGATCTTCGTCCTATAAATTACCATTCCTTCTTGCCTTGGCATTGAAAATGAATAATTCCTGATGCGAAATAGGTACCTATACCTGAATGTTTTTTCATGAAAAGTAATTCACTCACGAACTTGAATAATCGATACCTACGAGTATGAAAGAAATGAACTTCGAAAAAGACTCGATGAAGAATTTATTATTATTTACCTAAGTACTAATTTCAGCGATTGAAGAACATCTACAAATAAATGTGAGTAGATCGATAAGTACAATACTTAGGTATATGTATGTAGTTAGGTAAGTAAGTTGTTTTGATTTGTAAGCAGGGACACAGATTATAGTAAATATATGCCACTAAAAATCTAAGGGAAAAAAACCAAAAAATCATACGATGCATGATCGAAAGAAATTTTTTCACGTAAACTTGAAACGCCAAACGCGCGTTCCCCGATCGCATATTATTAGAACACGTTTTTCATATCGCTCTCAAGAGACTATTTTCCAACTTTGAACGTGTTCCTAGCTTTTAGATTGGCCTTTGGAAATACAGCTAAAATATCTAGAAATTCTTCTAAGGTGTTGCATGTTTGGGCCATTTAACATTCGGTAAGTATAACTTTCAGTCACGTTTAGAATTTTCTATTCTTGAAAATTCGTGAAAATTTTTCACCATTTGATGACTACCTACCTAGCTTGCTAAAATAACGTACTACTTTTGATACATATTTATTTTCGAAAATACCAGAAACCCATAAATCTCGACGATGAATAAGATACGTAAGACCTATCTGCATTTGAATGGACGATAAGGCTTGTCAAGTGGGCTCAAATGTTGCTTCGCTAGTCTTATATGTATCATACAGGGTGTCCTATCAAAACATCCGCTTTATTTCGGATTTGAGTTTGAGAATCATTAGATAGATACAAGAAATAAAATATTTCATATGAATCGAAATACCCTTCTTAGTATTCGAAAATACGACAGTTTCAAAAAAATGTCCTAGGAACTGATTCCTGAGCGCTATTTCCTTTAGATTCGGGTGCTAAAGATAGATTTTAAAAAGTTAATATATCAAAGTTGCATACAGATATGTAAAATAGAAGGCATCAGGAGAATAAACTTGCTTTACAAAACTCTGGACTATATTATAGAAGTGCTGTAAATAGGCCAAAAAGCTTGATATTTTGCCTACATAGGTGCATGCTTCTATTTTTCAAAGAGCAGAATCAAAAGACCTCGATGCCACAAATTGTTTAAATTTTCTAGCGACAATTCTTCAATTGTACCCACAGCTCTTTTAAAACGAAAATTAGGCAAAACTGTACAAAAGTACGAAAATTTCCCATAATTTTTATAAAAATGAAATCGAAAAAAAAATTACGTGATAAGGAAACTACAACTCTGGGAAAAGGGGACGAGGGAATCAAAAATTTTTGGGTGTATTAATTTTCATCAATGATATTACCTAAAATTATTAGGAAGAAAATCTGAGAGGTGGCCCCATTTCACCTCTTATTCGGCTTGACTGCTTATTTATTCATTTTTTTGAAGCAGGTACCATCCAGTTTTTCAATCAAAATACTTTCGATCCCTTCCTCTTCAATGACCAAAAATTTCAATTTAACATCACTTAGGTATGTAGGTACTTTTGGCCTCTTTAATTTTCAAAACGAGTAATATAAAGCTGATTTTTTTTAAATACGCACCGTCGCACCTACATACCTACCTATAGATACTTATTTTGTTATCAGGCTACGGCGGTAGCGTTGCCCCCCCCCTCCGCCCTCCCACAGCTCCAAACGTAAGCCGATTTTCAGCCTGGTAAAGTCCCTACCTAGATCCGGCCACTCTGTATAAGAACATAATTCTTCACTTGTAATTCACTTTTTTGGGATTTTAGATTTAAATTTACAATTTTCGAGATTCAAAAACTGTTTAAATTTTTTAGCCCCCTCAACTTGTAAGTTAGGCAAAAAGTCATAATAGGTAATTTTGTTCATTTTTCAAAGCATTACCGACCCCCATGGTCAAAATTAGATTTTGGTTCTTGGATTTTGAAAACGTATTTTGCCCCATCAATTTTCAAGATAGACCACATTTTCACATAACCTTTTTTCTTAGGTTGAATCTAAATCTGAAGTATTGACATCCACTCACTGGGCACCCTATACTTTACAAAAAATTCTAGAAGTAGTAGTTTTACGTTTAGGTAAATTCAAAATAGTGTGCTAATAAGAACAGGGTAGATACCATTCTTGATATTGAACGTTTTAAAATAAGTAGGTAGGTACGTAGATATGTTTCATAACTTTATTTTTGTTTTTAACATTCAAATCCTAAGACACGAGAATTCTTAACAAAATTGAGAAAATTTTAAGAATACCTACTCCTCACACGTATCACTGATATATAAATTTTCTTATATTATATCTATCGATCGTTTAATGCAATAATTCGGTCCTCAATAGCAATAAAGGCACCTATATTTTATAGCCTATTAAACAGGGATACCTATATGGATTATTTTACTCACTAACAGTGTTGCGATGCTTAAAAAGTTTCGTCCTTTCGGCTTTCAAAATGTTTTAAACATATTTAAAACGCACGCACACAAAAAAAACGTAAACGTTTTCGTTTTTTGTTTAAAGCTTGTTTTTTTTTCAACCCAAATTTTCTTTTAAAAAACTCGTTTTTTATCTTTTTTGAAAAAAAAAACAAAATTAATTTTTCAAAATCGAACCAATTGTATTTTCTTTGTATTTTTTAAAGATAGGTAAATTTTGAACATTTTGGTTAGTACCTACTTTTCAACTTTAAGGAGAGGAAAGAATATAATTTGTGGCGTTACTACGAGCTTAATTTCAAATCAAATAATTCAATGCAAAAAAACTGTTGTAAAATCATGAATTTTTGTGACTTGTTTCATTCTTAATACGTATTTAAAACACGTTTTAAACACATTAAAAGGTGTTTTAAACTCACTTGAAAGAATGGAAATTTTTACGTTTAAACCTGAGTTTTGAACAAAAAACGCTTTTTTTGCAACACTGCTCACTAAATTATAGGTACCTGCTAATAAGTAAACGAATACGAATACATATAACTTGAAACAATTTTCTACTTCAATTCTTTTGTTAATTTTTCGAAATAACCGTTCAAAATAAGCAAATTCCAGTCGACATTTTTCAGCCGATTAAATGATTTAGTAGGTACTCGAATAATCAAACCGTTGTTATCCTCAAAACACTGCCTGCCAAACTACTAACCTAAATGATACCACAAAGTGAGATTTTCTTCTCTTAGTAAATTTATAAACCAGGATGAAATGGTCGTTTAAATTTCTTACAAACTTATTGTTTCTTCCCACTTCTAAAATAATTCAGCCTCGAATCTCATGAGCTATGTTTTTCTTCCAAGATGATGAAGGTCAACCTGTTTAACCTTGATGTAGGTACGTATGTATTTTTCAAAAACGACCAAAAAAATTATAACATAATTAATGAGCAACGGTATCCACATTACGTCTATTGATCGACAAAAAATTTAAAAATTTAGTCAAACCAACTCCTTCAAAAGTTTACTTGGTAACCTAAGTAGGTACCTTCACAAATCGATCAAATTTCAGATTAATCATGTTCTCCCCTTTTTCCTCTCCTACCTCAATTGATAAATGGTAATTCAGTTACTAAATCCTAAACAATTTAATTGTTTGGGAAAATTAATACGCTCAACTGCTGAGGAAAAGTCAATAAATTTTTACTCAAGACAGCTTTTCACAAAATTGAATTGCTTTTAAAGTTACCATAAACGAGGAAATGTCATCGAACAGAGAAAAAAAAGTCATATTATAAATATAGCTTATCAACGTGTACTTATCAATCTGGAAATATTTCAATGTTGAAGTCTGTTATTGTGTGGCGTATAGAGAGACGCGTCATTGTTTCACGACACGTTTTTTTAAAACCATTCATTATTTGTACATAAAGGATAAGTCAAGTTTTGAAAGTTTTTACATTAGCTATTGATCATTTTCAAGTTGAAAAATGACAGCAGAGAGTTTTTTTTTTTCATAACTCTCATAGTTTACACGTAAGTATCCATGTGTGAAAAATTCCAAGGTAGTACTCTACCTGAATAATCGATGTCTTTCCTACTCCTTGCGCCCCGAGAAATATTATTTTAACAACATCCATGGGATCTGAACAAAACTCGATGTCAGAATAGCTTTCTTTTAGATAAGACGATTCTTCCGATAGACTGATGTCATATTCTGAAATTGAAAAGTACAACTTTACTTTCCATTTTAACCTTAAAAATTGAATTCAAGGTTCTCTCGATTTTTTACGAAAAGTTAAATTTTTTTTCGCTCACTGAAAAAAAATTTATACGTATCATGCAACATGGAACCGTCTAACAGTAAGTGATAATGATTAATCGATAATAAAAAATACTTACCAACTTGTATAGGCGTTATAAATTCATGATAAGCTGATCTCATGGCAATATCAACAGAACATGAACAAAACAATCGATACTCCTTTATCGAGGCCGTGTTTTATTATTTCAAAAAAACAAAACCACACACAAACACACACAGACACACGCGAGCACTTCTACCTATGAAATAAAATTTAAAACGGTTGCGTTCACATTTTGAGAAATTTTTTCAAAATAAAAATACACGAGACGATACGAAAGGAAGGCCATAAGTATCGCGATAAATTCGTCGTCGTTCGAAATGGTACATCAGCATCTAAAGATGCTGGGGTACAGCTCCGTAATGTCGTTAGCACTGATTCGCTGCCCCTGTTTTGGCGCCTTATTTTAGCCCGAAGCTACGGCTTTCACTACGCATGCATAACGCCTTCGCTCTCTCGTACACTCTTCCTTTTCCCTTCTCGCTTGGTAATTGGGGCACAATTTCCAACCACACAGTTCCTAAACAATTATTACTCGGATAAGTGATAAATTAATATTTCAATAGTGTATTGGGGAATCACTGGTACATTTTACCCGGTGTCTGTAAATGACATATGCAAAGAGATTTATTCCGTAGCTTTTATGTAAGCGCGACAAACATTATACAATATTGTGTTAATATTAATCAAAATATCTCTTCACAAAAGGTGTATGGTGTAGGTAGTAGGTAGTAGGTACACTCTGCAAAATAATATTCTTATACACGTAATGTAAACCGCCCTTTTAACTACCTAGGCCTCGTACCTACGTGTACGTACCTACTATTCGAAGCTAGGTACTGGTACTCGTAGCTCAACGACAATAATTCTCGATGATTAAACTCTTTAATACGTACGTACCAACCAACCCATCTACCTGACCTACCCATCTTCGTTCCCTGTTTCTAATTTTTTTTTCGATGGGGAAAAATACCCTACTTCAAAGTAGTGATTGTGTGCTTTTTCTTTCCTCCCATTTTTTTTTTTTTTACTTTTTAATCACTGGCTCGTGTTTTGAACCCCGAAAACACTATAATTTTTTACAATTTAACCTTTGTTTGTTTGTAATGTTAATTTTGCTATAAAATTGGGACATCTTTGTGAAAAGGGTTAACTACACTGCAGAACGCTGAGAGAAGTTAGAAAATCAAAGCGTTACACAGAATGGTAAATGCAAAAGCGGATAATGATTTCAAATGTAGGTATAGTATGTCTCCCAGAATCTACTCTTTACTCTACGCAGGAATTAGTGGCGTGCCATCAAGTTTTTACCATCGCATCGCACAACAGGAACGGAAAATGCTCGTAGGTATACCATAAGGAGAGAGTACACGGAGGAGTGTAGCCTGCTGCTTCTCCGACGATATTTAATTTTTAATAGTTAAACTTTTGGCCACCCGCGCCTTTTGTACAACTTAACCTACGCAATCATTTTTCAAAAACATTCTTTAATTTTTATCAAGCTTAGCATTTGCACCTGCACTCTAGTATACCTAATTCCTCGCAGTTATCACTTTTTTCAGCCTCGTTCTGCGGTAAAATCGACCAGCGAACACACCTACTTTTGCGATGTAATTCAACGCAAAAGCGTATATCTACAACTGTTTTTTTAATTTATTTATCATTCGAGCTTAATTTTCGAATAAAAAATACGTTACATCGTTTTGAAAGCTCGTCTCTGGGGAATAAATCGGTAGAGTAACTACCTATACGATAGATATCTAATTGAAAATTGTACGTTTGTTTTGTATAAAGGTTGCATAAATTTTTTACAACATTGTGCTATGTGCACATTTAAATTTAAAAAATTGGATGAATTTGTTTTTCTGCATTTTTTTTAAATTTAAAAAGTGTTAGTCAAATGAACTGAATAAACGATCAGAAAATTTCCATATTAGCGGCTTAAAAAGTTCGAAAAATTTGTCATTTTTGATAAGCACCTATTATATTTTATTTTTTTCGTTTGTTTATAAAATTATATTTGAGTTGAAAATGAATAAAGTGCACTCTTCAAAGTACGAAAACTCGGGGAAAAACTGCACGATTATCCAAATACAGCAAAATGTTTGAGAATGCAGTTTTTCGGAGTTTTCATTTTAAAGAAAAATAATGATTTGAAACAAATTCATAAAAAGTAACTTAGGTGGGTGATTAGTAAAAAAAATCTAGAATCTTGGAATGTACGAGTAACTCTATATTATGTACAAGGAAGGGACCGCAATTGGCAGAAAATTTTTGAACCAGACAAATCGCAATCGAAAGACCATGCAAATATGTAAGTAAAGTACATTACCAGTCAAAATTCCAAATCTTAAAATTCAATTTTTGGTAAATTTTTGAAATTTGGACGAAAAAACAAAAAAAAAGTCAAAATTTTACCCTAGTGACCTAGAATGATAAAATATGGTATACGCAATATTTTTGACCACTCAAATTGATTGAAAATGGGTTCCAGACGTTTTAAGCTGTACTGGAGCCTCCAGCAGTTATGTCTAATTTTACCATACTGAGTCGATAAGAGGTGGTTTCAAACCGTTCTAGACTCTCCAGAAACTTCTTAAAATATACAGATTTTCAAAAACTAAATGCAGTTCGAATGCACTTAAGCTCGCATACACGCAATTGGTGCTTGTTAGTCAGTCGCTCGACTAATTATGTACAGTTCTTCGAAAATTGGTTTCAGTCGGTTCAGAACCACCTCGTTTGAACTGTTTTTATTGCAATTTTTGAAAATTCGGAAATTTTAAAATTATAATTTTTCGAAAAATGAACACTTGATTAAAAAAACTGTTTAGGGCTCTAGAGTTGTTCCAAATCACAACACTACATTTAGTCAACAAAATTTATCTTGAGTGTAAAATTTAAAATATTTTTTTCAAGAGTAAAGAGAAATGACGGACATCCACATTCAACTTTCCATACAAATTAGGTAAATGAAAAAAAAAAACAACTCGTAGGTAACTTAAGAGGTAATTTAATAATTTAACTTTCAAATATTAGGTAAGTGAATAACTAACATATATAGGTAGGTACTAGGTAGGTACAAATAGGTACATCATAGGAAAAAAGTAGTGAAGGTATGGTATCTTCTAGTATTAGAGCTAGGAAACGCTAAAAAAAAAAAGAGAGAATCAACTTGAATGACGATATACTCCGTCAACATTTTCTAGCTCGCGTGTGTAAGTCATAAAATCAAAAGCTGATTTGGTATAACTGTTGCAGAAATATGACATTTTTGAAATTAGTTTTCCTTCGGTAGAAAGTATAGAAGCGCAAGAACTATCTGTGAACTGTAAATCACCGCTATAGTTATGATGAAATTGTTACCTTGACTATTTTTTCCATCTATGTACTTAGATTATTATTTAAAAATCAACTGGAAAACGAAAAGCTACGGATTTTATATCATATTTTTGCGCTGCTCGTTCGTCGGGGTAGGTACGGTTGGTTTTATTCACACATACCTAAATATTTTACAACCCATATATGATAGAATGCTCGATACTGAAAGAACTCAAATGAAAAAGAGTGCTTTAATATTTAAACATACCATATAACACTCTTTTCATTTTCATTTCCAGTTCATTGAAAGTTTCAGCGGGCTACCTTTTGATCTTTTACGCTTGTGAAGTTTTGGGTATTTTTGTGTGCGATGAAGTTCCTTTTTTTCTTCTTCCTCCTCTTCTCTTTTGGCTGAATTGATCGGTATGTCGTATCGAATTATTTAAATGGCACGCCCGATGGATTGATTTTGTAGGTATTTAGGATCCAGGAAGGGTAATAGATAATTGATGTATAGTTTTGGATTATTACTCATACAACTGAAAATTCTCCAAAAAAAATAACTTCACAATCGAATATTTATTTTGGAATTTTTGCTAGAAGCTGAGCTTATAACATTCTATCCATTAATTTGTTTCATTTCATAAAAAACTAGGGAGCACCGTTTCTTGGGCTGCTCGCCTTGGTCAACATGACACGTTTACAAGCCATCGCAGCTCGCGCCCGAGTGAATTGTTAGAAAATCCAGAGCTGGCGAGACAGAGTTTTCTCTTTTCATATGTACCAACTATACTCGCTGTTATCAGGATTCTTTCAAATATGTATAGAATATAGATAGATAGATAGATTGATAGATTATACTTTTAAACATTTTACTCGTGTGTTCCTGAGGTGTTAATAAACCTTAGAGGATATTATTCCAATTTTGATTATTTATTTACATATATCTAATTGAGAGAGTTTAAAAACATTTTTTAAAAATTATTTTCATTAATTTTTTCTGAGGAAAAGAACAAAAGAAAGAAGAGGAAGGAGGGTTGTATGAAACGGAGGGAGGCAAGAATGGCGAGAGAACAAAAATGTATCACAGACTCAAAATGTTGCTGTGCAAGTACATTTTCTTTTCCTTTCAAGATTATTCTCTGTTAAAATAGTATAGCCTATAGGTAATTATTTACGGCAAACTGGGTAGGCAACTTATTCAACATCATTTTATTAAAAAGGATTTTGCATTCATAAAGAGAGTACGGGGAGAGGTTTGTTTTTTCACATCGCCAATTTTTAGAGAAAACATCGAACTTTGAGAGCCTGTAGTTCCTGAACGGTACTATGTACAATTGGCTTAAATTGGTTTTTACTATTAGAAAGAAAATTCAACAGACATTCAAAATATTTTTTTGAAAATGTTCAAAAGTTTAGAATTGAGCTTTGAAGAAAAACAAATGACTCGAAGAATAGATTCATTGTTTGGAATGTACTCGTCAAAGCAAATTTTGAATATCGACTAATTTTTGAGATACAACTCCTGCAAGTTTCCTTATGATTCCATGAACTATGTACCATGAAAATTCAACAATTTTTAAAACGTATCATTTTTAATGTTTTTAAAGATGGTACCGGCTTCAAAATATTAACTTATTTTTTATTAAAAAAATCTCTAGTACCCCAGAGAGCTCATTGGTAAGCCCATACCTCCCTTCCAAATTTGATGAACATTAAAAAAATTCAAAAAAATTATGTGATGTATTCTCAGATAGGTAGGTATGTGTTTCATACCACCGACAATGTTGAGTTCAAATTTACATTCAATTTTCAGAAACGATATTTCTTTCAACCAGCTTATAGTATGCACTTGGTTTTAGAATCTGAGCTAAAAGCTGATTCGTCGAATTTTTTCTTCAAAACTTTTTCAGTTTTTCAGCTCCAAAAAATCGGAATTTCGACAATATTCGTGCAAACAAAAGTGGGTCAAAAAACGTGAAAATTTCTAATTAACCCGTGAAAATGATATTGGCAAAGTTTGACCTAGTTTTAGTCAGTTCGGCGGCGGGAAAGCCCCATTAATAGGGTACGAGAATTTCACACACAGACACAACGTTTGGCAAAATGAAAGCTATCGATAGAAGAGAAGGTATCTGGTGCGCGACGAACGGATAAAAAAATAATATAGATAAATTACGATTATACGTTTATACATCGAGGCTGACTTAAACTCAATTATAAAATGTTTTTGTGGCGAGAAAATTCGATTAAAAGAGGCATGCATTTTAGATGCGAGAACTCGGCTCGGCTCAGCTCGGTGTGGCGTTGACGAAAAATATCGCGTTTAAGGAACGTGATAAGCAATGTCTTTTAAGAAATAGACGGATAGTTATTAGGTTTCGTGTAGTAAGATGATTTGAAGCCCATGTTAACAAAAATCCCCCAAGCTTTCAATTTGTTTTAGTGCTCGACGTTCTTATATCCGCGCGCACTACCTATTAACATCCCGAGATTCCTTTTCTTTAGTATTTTCAAAGCCAAATGTCTCTTTTTATAATGGATATCTCACAAACGCTAATAAAAGCTAGGCATTTTTTTCAAAACCGTAGGTATACTTCACATAATTTACACGAGCATTATTTCGCTATAATATCTTAACTATACACTCGAATCGTGCCTTATCATTTCACCTTTACCACAGTTCTTGAAAATGAGCTCATCAGCAGAAGCAACGCTCATTCAACTGCAGAAAATCGCACATTATTTCGCAACACAATGTTGAGATGATTTTTTTAAAGCTTGCAAAAAAGCGGCAATCTTAATTATAAAAATAAATTAGCTCCGCGAGAATTTCGACGTTTAATTTCGAACTGAGTCAATGTTCAGTTACTCAATCAACCGTTTAATTATCGAAACATTAAACTAATAAGAATTCAGTCGACACAGTTGAAAACGACCATAAAAAATGTACAGTATACCCTTCTAGTTTGCGAAAAAAAAAATTACTCGAATACCATATTTACCAAATGAACTAGAAAAAAAATCTCAACAGCTGATTAAAACATCATTAATCTTTCGCAAAAAAAAACAGCAATGAGAGGAAATCTTTTTTTAGCAGCTTGCCTCTTTCTCCTGTGATAAATAATGTATACACGAGAGTACGCACAATGATAAGACGTTTATTACATAACGAACATACATGAACTAAGCAACAATGTATCATTACATCGAGTACAGTGCAATACATATGGACAGGGGGAAAAGGGTGGTAAACGTAGATAAATTCGTAGGTAAATGGAGCAGTACCGCTACAAATCTTCCCCCCCTTTGAAAAAAAAATCATCACCGAATTAAAAATAGACAAAAACATGAGATCGATAATTAAAAATATAAGTAAAATTGCCAGTAGATTGAAAAATAGGATTTTTTTTTTTTTTTTCTAAAACATTTTAAAATTTTTTTATCGCTTTTCAACTAAAAAAGTATAAATTACATAATAATATTTAAAAGTTAAAATCTTAAACTAATGGTAACTTATCACACATTAAAAAAATACAATTTTTTTTTTCAAAATTTTTTCGTTTTTTTTTTTTTCCACATTTTTCAAAATTAGGACCAATATACACGTAAATTAAAAATTAAAAAAGGTATACTACAGAACATAGTCCGCGAATCGGGCTGGTTTTTTTATCACTCTGCCCCTTGAAGTAACGGTGCTCGGAAGATCAAATGAGACTCTTCTTTGGGTAGAGGATGAAGGTGTTTGGGCAGGCGGTGGTGGAGGGACGATATCAGGCTCTTGAGGCAAAATGGTTGCATAATGATGGGATTTTTTCTTGAGAATTGGCGTAATTTTTTTTTCATTTTCTGCCTCTTCATCTGATAGGACATAAGCAGGCTTCAGTCTGTCAATAGAAACAGCATCCTCCTTTCCGTTGATGTCAATAAGAAAATATTTCTTTTTTCGACGGAGGACTGTGAAAGGTCCATCATATGGAGCCTCCAGAGGAGCTCGGACGCGGTCCACTCTAACGTAGACCTTTTTGCACTTCCCCAGGTCCTCACTTACGAATATTTTGCGATTTTGAAACTGCTTCGAGGCTGCAGGGCTGATTTTGCGAATGGAATCTCTCAACTTTTGTACATATTCGTAATTGTTGCTAATCGCCACCGGACCTGGGGAAATAAATTCGCCTGGGAGTACCAAAGGCCTACCAAATGCCATCTCCGCGCAGCTCACGCCTGTATCGTCCCTAGGGGCTGCTCGGAGACCGAGTAGGACCATAGGCAGTCCAGTTAGCCAGTTTTTACTGCCTAGAGCTCGAAGTGCCTCCTTCAGCCTCCGGTGGATTCGTTCCACCATGCCATTAGCCTTGGGGTTATAGGCTGTGGTCGAAATTTGATCGGACCCCAAAAATTTACATAATTCGCTCATCAGATCAGAAAGAAACTGCCTGCCTCGATCAGTAGTGATCCGCAATGGCACACCATACCTCGAGATCCAATTTTCAACAAACGCAGTAGCAACAGTAATGGCGTCCATACTTTGGATAGGTATTACCTCAATCCATTTGGTACTACGGTCGATCAAAGTAAGTAAGTATCGATGATAACGCCATTCTGAGAGCACAACAATATCTAGGTGAACGTGTTCAAATCGACTGCTCGGGGGAAATTTGCCAAATTCGGAGACTGTGTGGCGATGAGTTTTTACCCTTTGGCACTGGTGGCAAGTTTTCACCCATAACTTGACATCACGATTCATGCCAGGCCAATAGTAACGAATAGAAATTTTTCGAAGGGTGGCTCTCCTACCAGAATGGTCCAGATCGTGCAATTTGGCAAAAATTTCGCGACGCATCTTTTTTGGAACAATAGGCCTGCAGTGTCCGAGGTATTCGCTACATAAAAGGGTTGAACTCGAGTCTTCGACAAAAATTTCCTTCAAAACGTGTTGCCGGTAACCCTTTTGGCGCATATTTTTCACCTCGTCATCTGCCTGCTGGAAATTGGCCAATTTGGCTGGCAGGGAGATGGCTGAGAGTTCGCAGAGCTCAGGTTCAGGCCTACTGAGCGCATCAGCGACGACGTTATCAATGCCACTGGTATGAATAATATCCGTGCTATATTGCGAAATAAATTCAGCCCAACGTGACCTACGTTCGATTTTGATAGGTTTTTTTGTAGTGAAGAGATGGCATAGAGGTCTATGGTCTGTTACAATGGTGAAATGACGACCTTCGATCAAATTGGAGAAATGGTCAACTGCTGCATAAATTGCATACATTTCTCTATCATAAGTGCTCCAACGCTGCTGACTCTCATCTAGTTTCGCCGAAAAATAACCAAGAGGCTGTCGTTCGCCCTTCAAAATTTGCTCAAGGACTCCACCTACTGCAATGCCAGAAGCGTCAGTGCTCAACGAAAGTTCTGCATCATTGCAGGGAAAATGCAGTAAGGTAAAATTAACGAAAATTTCCTTGAGTCGCTCGAAATCTGCTTCTAGCTGAGGGGACCATTTCACAGGTGTTTGGTCGTTCTTTTTGGTGTGGCCCTTCAGTATGTCGTTGAACGGAGCTAAATGCTGAGCAGCATTTTTGCAAAATCGCCGGTAAAAGCCCAATATGCCAATGACGCGCCTCAGCCCAGTAATTGTTCGGGGCTTTTTCAACTGTTTAATGAACTGGACTCGCTCTTCGGTAGGTTGAAAAACACCATTTCCAATCAGGTGACCCAAGAAGTTGACCTGTTCGCAAAAAAACTTGCACTTTTTGTGGTTGATGGTCAAGCCAAACTTATTCAGGCGCTCGAAAAGGATGCGCAAATGTTGTTGGTGTTCGGCCTCGGAAGAAGAAAAAATAAGGATATCGTCCATATAGCAGAAGACGAAATCGAGACCAGAGAGAACAGAATTAATGAAACGCTGAAATGTAGCTGGAGCGTTTTTCAAGCCGAATGGCATTTGTTTATACTCGAACAGGCCGAAGGGTGTGATGACAGCTGTCTTTTTCACGTGCTTGTGGTAAATGGGTATATTGTAGAATGCTCGGACCAAATCAACACATGAAAAGACAGTTTTTCCGGACAACCGATTCGTAACATCACGTAAGTCAGGCAGTGGGTACCTATCTGGAACTGTTCTCTCATTTAATCGGCGATAGTCACCAGCAATACGAATTGCCTTCTTTTTGATAACCACAAGGGGTGAGGCCCAATCACTTGAGGACGGAGAGCAAGTGCCATTCTCCACCATTTTATCAAATTCTTGCCGGACCTCGGCCTCGATGTCAGGCCGCAGACGCCGCACTTTGTCATGCACTGGAGGACCATTGGTATAAATGTAATGGACAACATCGTGACTGGGTTTCTCGTGATATGTAGGTGGTCTCAGGAGTGCTGGGAATTCGTTGAGTAGCTCCTGGACACGCGGATCGTCATCTGCTGTGTGTACAAGATTGATTGAAGAGGAAGTAGAAAATCGTTTTGCACAAATTGCACTACACAGCGTCGAACCATCATAAATGCGTTGCTTGTTGAGATCGATAAGAAGGTGATAGTGGTCCAAAAAATCGGCACCGAGTATAGGTACATCCACGTCGGCAACCACCGCATTCCAGAGAAATTTTTTTGGCAAACCTATGTCGATTTGCAGTGCCGATAACCCATAGGTTTGGATGGGAGTGTTGTTGGCGGCTCGTAGGGTATAATCGGCAGGTACCACTGTTTTTGCGTATTTTTTTGGTATCACGGTGACATCGGAGCCTGAATCGACTAAAAAATACAGGTGAGTATTACGATCGTATATAAATAGTCGCGACGATCGAGGCACCTTCGCTGTCCGGCTCGTCACCCCGGCAGCAGGGTCTATTCGTTTTTTTCATACTGGTATTTACAACGAGGTGCGCACTTTCGCGCCCCTTCACCAAACGTGGTATGATACCAACAAATTCCATCAATCATCTCTGGACCAGAAGAGCGATTTCGCGATGCTGACCTGCCCCTATCATACGAACGGGCACGCGGACGATGAGGTGTGGGGCTGCGGCTGTGAGAACGATTACGTTCACGATGACGCGAGCGGCTATCACGCGTTTCTTTTGCAATTTCATTCACTTGCGCCTGCAAGTTTTGTAGCATAGATAACAGCAACTCGTTCGTAGCATTAGAAGCTGTCGTATTGGCGGGGGGAGGGGCGGCACTCGATGCTTGTTGCGTAGCAAGTACGTTCGCAGATTGAACCGAGGCAGTGGAAAACCCGTTGGATTCGTATGTCTCGAATAAACGATCGGCGAGCTTGGCTTGCTCGTCAATACCTGCCTCACTTACAGCCAAAAACTCGCGAGTACGTTTTGGCAACTTTTTTAACCAAATACTCTTCAATAAGTCTTTATCGAAATTCTCACCTGCCAAGGTACGAAGCTTGCCAAGGACGATACTCGGTTTTAGACCTTCTTCGACGTGTGTATCTTGTAAAAGTTTCGAGATTTCTTGAGACCTGGATTGACCATAGACGGAAGTTAACTTATCACGAGCTGAAGAGAACTTTTTTTTATCAGTTTTACTGCTGATCACATCGCAGATGTAGGAAAGTTGGTCTGACTCGAGGTGCTGGAGCAGGTTCGAAAATTTTGCTGCTTCATCTTCGATCTCGTTTGCGGTGAAAATATGCTCAACCGCTGCGAACCACGTTTTAGGGTCACTGGGGGTAAAACTAGGCAAGGTAAATCGAACCACTTTCGGAACTACGATCGCTTGAGCTTCACCAGTCATTTTGGAAAAAAATATTCTCGAAAATTACACGAAAAAAAAAAAAAATCACTGTCACGGTTGCCACTTGTGATAAATAATGTATACACGAGAGTACGCACAATGATAAGACGTTTATTACATAACGAACATACATGAACTAAGCAACAATGTATCATTACATCGAGTACAGTGCAATACATATGGACAGGGGGAAAAGGGTGGTAAACGTAGATAAATTCGTAGGTAAATGGAGCAGTACCGCTACACTCCATCCAATTCTATCGCAATCGTGAATTTTCAATTACATGAGAGTTATTTTTAAAACGTTTTGCCTTTTTTCTCATCGTAATCATTTTTCATATAAGGTCCTGCCATGACGATGTTGACTAAATAATTTTTTCAAACTTTAATAACTCTGTCGTTTGTTTTGTTTCATATATTTAGCTCGGTCGTCATGGTATACTCGTAAACTATTTATAGAATGAGAAAAAAATTCAATATAAATACAAATTTATAAGTTTTTGAAAATTTTTTCGGTCATAATTATCGCATAAATTTGTTCATGGTCGAGATAAATTTTACTGCTTTGTAACATGTTATGAAAAATACGCCCTAAAAGTTGACAATATACGTAACGTACTATACGAGGTTCGTATGTACATCGATTTTAGTATTTGATAAAAAAAAAAAAGTTAGTTGGAAAGTTATTTTTTGGAACAACCGACATAAATTTTTGAGAGAACTGTAGGCTTACTATGCCGGTACCCGTATTTAAAAATGTTACCCACGTTTGTGAACTTATACGGCAGAAAAGGGGTGATTTGGAAAAATAATAAGTGCCTGAAAAATGTATAACCTATTCGGCCTTACTTATAGAAAAATCCACCATGAAATTCGGTATTTGCTAAATCAGTCGATAAAATGATGACCATTTGGAAAAACTTTTACTCGGCTAGTTCCTCCTTTTCAGTTTTCACTTACTTAGGTACCCCCGAAACTTCTGCCGAGTTTTTCAATTTCTGTTAATTTTTTCTTCGATTTTTCCTTCTCGATTACCATTTCAACATGCTCGTATTACGTAAAGAATATTATGTAGGTACTTACACCTAAAAAATTCATCGTGGATGGATGTCGCCCCCCCCCAGAAAATACGCGAGGCATCTTGAAAAATATACTTCCGTTCAATTTAGGCCTAGGTATGCAAAACAAAAAAATATGTACAGAAAAAAGAGAGAGTCTTTGGAAAATGTATCCAACCTACAAATACTCAAAATCAGACTACGCAGAAGGAAGAGGCAGCGCATCTCACATTTCAAATGTTCACCTAACTGATCTCTAAGAAAACAAAGTTCTAACTGGAAATTTTTTTAAAAATTACTTTTCAAAATAGGGATTGAAGAGATTTGTTCTTGTACCTACAATCATGTTAGAATAAAGACAACAGTTTCGCTCTTCCCCGTTCACCCTAATATCCAGGTGCTGAGCATGAAAATTACAAAGGTAATCTTCTTCACGTGCCTTAAAAAGGGTGAGAGGAGGGGTAAGAGGGAGACGAGCTGAAAATTATCATCGCTTCGAAAACTACACGGAAAAATAAGAACTTTTGGACGGATTTCATTATAAATGTTGATACATCCATATTTTGAGAAAAAAGAACGCTATCGACCAAAATAGTTAGGTTTTGATTCTTACAAATATAAGTATCGACGTGTTGAAAATTTGGGATTAATTGGTTAGGAATCATTTAAAAAAAAAAAAAATGCCAGCAGCAGAAATTTGAACTTTTTTCTGCTGATATTTACAATATTACCTACCTATTCAATTATTCATCAGCTGAACCCAGAAATTCGTATTTTTATTTTCTGTAGATTTCTTTCACTTCCACCATTCAAGACCTACTTATATTTATTTAAACTACCAAACTCACAATTTAGAGAAAAAAAAAATGAAAAACGGTCATCGAATGAAAATTTTAAAATCTTACTCAGGTACCCACCTATAGAGTACCTAAGTGTTTTAAAATTACCTCCTTTCCAAGAATTTCAGCCCTATTGGCTTCATTTAATAAGTTTTAAAGCAATGATAAATACAAATAACTTGGGTGAAACTTTGAAAATGGAGGTTTGAAGATAATTTTTCCAATACGATTTTTCTCTTAAGATTTAAAAGTTCGAGAAATTTGAATCAAAACTTCTAATACAGTTTCTGAAACTAAATGCTCAAAACTTCTTTTTCACTATAAAACAATCACTAAATATTCTAAAAATTGAATATTATTTTTTATTGTGAAAGTTCCCATATCAAATGAGTATGTAATGAAATACCTTTTGTTCGTTCTTCGGAGCGAATTTCAATAACACTAACAAAACATCAAAAAACTCGCCTTCCTTTTTCTTCAGTACCTACCTAAATGAAATTTTTATTTCTGACTCTAAAAACCGTCTATTATCGTTTGAAAATATACACCAACAACACTAACAACAATAATAAGACATGGTGACGAGCAAAATTCAAAGTTTCAATAATTTGTGGAAGGAAAAGCTTATCGATTGGTCTACTTTTCGTACACGTTATGGCTGCCATGCAATTGCGCCAAAAGTACCCGGAATTGCGCCGAGTAAATAAATTAGGCATACCCGGAATTGCGCCACATAAAAAAATATGTGTATGGGGAATTGCGCCAGTCAAAAGAACGAATCCTCCCATCACACTTATACTCAGACTTCGGATTGTCAGATTTATAATTTTTCTGGTGTGGTTAAAAAATTCGTTCTTATGATTAGGTACCTAACTTTTAAGTATTCAGTCCAGCTCCAGCAATAGATACAGATTGTCAAAAAAAAATAATCCACATTTCTAATACACCGAGGGCGCATACGAAAAGGTACCTTATGGCCACAAAATTAATTTTTTTCTTCTTCGCCCAATTTTCCTAGGGATTCTTCAAAAATCAAGTAGAACCCTCCATAGGCAAAAATTTTTTTGGCCATAAGGTACCTTTTTGTATGCGCCCTCACCCCTCACATATATCTGGATGAGCATGTGAGAAGTAAGTTTTTAAGGTCGAATGAAAAGCCTCACACACATTCCTTGTCCTTCCCGTATGTCTATTGACGCTCATAGGTGAAGAGGAAAATCTGAGTCTTCGGATATGTACATACATAGTACTTATGTACTCTACCAGATAATTACAAAATAATATGTGCATACGTAGGTACTTTATGTATGAATATAGTAAAATGCACCTCTATACGTTGGTGATTCATTATCAATTCAGATAACTGCGACTGAACGATGAACGATTCGTTCATATTTTGTTCATATCACATTTTTCTCAACTCGGCGCAATTGCCAGTATACCTTTTTTAAAACCCGGCGCAATTCCGGGTACATGATTTTAACCATTTGGCGCAATTGCAGGGCTCCCCACGTTATTTATGCACAAACGCCCAATAAAAAAATATAGAAAATAGAAAACTTTCAAAAGGAAACCAATATATGTGACTTTGGGAAATGTCATTTCAAATATCAATTGTTAAACGCGGTTAGAAAATTTATTTTTTAATGTCGATGTAAAAGTAGAAATTTTCTGCTTCGTTTGACTCGGTTAACAATAATTCAGCGAACAATCGAGCCACGCGTGATTTTCCAATATTCACGTGAAAATTGAAAACATTCGATAGGTAGGTAATGGAATACGAGTACATCGTTACGCGAGCTTCATCCATTGTTGAAGTTTTGTTCTTTTTCAGGAAATTGTTTCTAATTAATCATTCGATATTTATAGAGGCGTTTTCTCGATAAAACTATAAACGACAACACTTCAAGTATTTATTGCATTCGTTAAATTGGCACCTAACGTCGACTTTTCTCCTGGCCTCGTCCTTTTACCAACAAGTAAAACTCCTTCATCAAAGGATGGCATTCTGCCAATACTCCTTCCCATTCAGCATTCAATCTGCTTTGGCTCACACTGCTATAGAGCTACGAGTATTTTAAATGTTACAAGATTTTGGCCTTCTTCGTGTTAATACTCGTGCTTATGTACCTACTCGTATATACGAACATCGGGTTATTTAACAACCATATACCAGCTATACCTTGTACCTTTTCTCTTTCGTTCTATTCAGCTTTCTTACTTTTTTTTCACGTTCCAGGAGCTGAACAGCGTCAGCGTTGATCAAAATTGACAAGAAAACCGCGTTAAAAAAGTAACCATTTTTTACCGTTTGATATTCTTTCCCCTTTTTTTACACCGCCAAAACTTATATTTCATTGCGAATTGATAGAGTAATCTAGAACATGCTACCTTACCGATAATCATTAATCATATTTTTGCCTCGAATAGCGTAAGTATACTATACTTCACTTACACATTGAAATATTGTAATTACACACCGAAGTTTAAAAATCTTCCATTATGAAATTTCAGGTGCGAAAAAACAACAGGTGTGATACTCGTAAATTCGATCTCTCGTTCTTTTCACTTGCAAGATTTTTTTCGTCGTCAAGATGAAACACGTTTTAAAAGCTTTTTACACAATTAACCGTGTACATTAACGTGGTACCTACCCACATAGTAACTCATAAAAATGCCGCTACGAATACTTACCGGATGAAGCGTAAGTTCGAGTGAAGGAAAAATAAAGAAATAAAGGGGAAATAAGACACACGGCACAGCATACGTATACAATATAGGTAGCTGGGAAAATAATGTAGTTTTAGTCGCGGGGCATTCGCTATAAGGGATTTCGTAATAATCTTGGAAGAAAGTTTTCAGGTTGAGAATTTTAAAGGGCTGTCGAGCTGCGTGCTGGTTCTGGCATTATTGAAAAAATTGTAGGTTACGGCCAGATAAAAACTAGGTCAAACAGATAGAAAGTCCGTACGAAGGGGGTGGTGTCTGCGAGTCTCAGTCACAGTTTCCCGGATGCACACACATAGTCACATACACACCATCTCCAAATCCCTTGGTAACCACCCGTTATTTGACTATCATTCTCAAGATTCCCAGCTTAACTACCAATCGATAGTGTTATATTTTTTGTAAAAACGTAACTCAACGAAAATTTTTATACCGTATATTTTCGTAGCCTTTTGTTTTAAATAAAATGAAAGTTTACATACGAAATGATCATTGTTTCATACTTATATCGATTCGAATTTCCTCATGTTTTATATTCAAACGCGTTTATTTGAAGTTTTTTTTCACTTTTCACTTTTTACTTTTTTTTCCTCACAAAAAAATGAACAGACCTCTAAAAGTTCAACATTAGAAATTTTATTTGCGTTATAAAAAGCTTTTAAAAGCTTAAATTTTTAACGATCTCTTATTCTTTGGTTTGGTCGCGCGAATCGTTTAGGAGTTTCTTTATACTTTTTATGATTTCGATAGCATTTTACGAAATAAAATTCGACCATTCGAGAATTTATTAACAATCAAAAATCATACTTACTAGGATGCTTTCATTTCACATTGTCTAATAATACTACTCGAAAACCGTTTAAATTTTTAAAATATTCCCTTTTCAACGTTTCGCAGAGGTAGGTTCCTTTCTGACAAGGCGTTTTGTCAAGGTTGCATTTTGTGCGTTAAATATTTCATCTTCGAATGGGCAGGTTTTTTTTTTAAAGTAACTGCTGCGCCTATATTAAAATTTTAATGAATTCTTAATTCAAGACGAATGTAAGTAAGTATGCTTCGCCAAAATGGTGAAAACGTACACTGATACCTAGTACCTATTTCTCTAATTCGGTTTTAGAATACCATTGTTAACTATTTTTTAAATTTTGTTTCTTTCATCTATTAATATACCCCTTGAATATTTTTTAATAACTTTGCCGCTATAATTTTTTTCATCATTCTCAAGGTGGCCGTAAAAATTACTCGCGTTTGTTTCAACAAAATAATGAAATTCTGATTCGTATTCTTATTATTATTTTGTACCCAATTACGAATGAAAATCATAAATTCTGAAATTACGACAAAATGAAAAGGCTGCGTCCAGCAAAACGGCGTCAATTTCATCATACAGCTCGTCTTCGCTGAAAACAATTTCATTTTAAATAATTACCTCTATATTAAATTTAAATATAAGAAATAATAATGAAAAGGATACGAATTCACAGAACGTTTAAATGCTATAATAAGGAGACTCGAAAAAAAGGAAAAAAGAAAAAAAATACACCAACCCGAATATTCCAATCATCATAACACTACTCCCGAAGATCCTGAATTACTCAAGTTTTCAAATCAATAAAAAATTCGAGCAGTTTTAAAAACCGCTCTCGTCAAGAATAATCATTAAATCATCGATTTCACGCATACTTTTACTGCAGCACGAGAGCAGCACGAGGATCTATGCGACAGCAGAAATACCGCGCCTGTAAAAGTACTTCTACTCGTATACAATGAGAAACTCGTCAGAAAATCTTTCGACGCGCGGGGAGAATTGAGAAAAATACTGCGGAAAGGAGGGGTGAAGATTATTATTACAATTCATTCGTAAAGCACTAACACAAACTGACTTCAAAAATCCGATCCTACACCCCTTCAAATAATATTGTCAGGAGTTACCTATAGGTACATAGGCACTTACACAAGCCGCGTTAAACATACGGGGAAGTTGATAAATTTGCATAACCAGTTCGCCGTTAATACAGAGTAAGATTCACGATGAGACCTACTTTCATTAAAAAGAACCAAAAATGAAGTGGTGGAGTGTTCTGATTCAGCTCAATTTTTCACGAGTTTTTCTCGATGATCCGATAAAATGACCACTGTTTCTGAATTAACTTTCGGGAGTGGGGGAAGGAGGCTCGACATTTTTCAGCATTTGTAATTTCTTAAAACAGTCAAAGCTCGACTTTTCACGATCAGTAAAACAATTAAAAGTTAAAAGTTACCATTTTGAAGATTCTTTTTCACCTTTTTCAAATGAAATAATTTTTAAAATGAGATCCCAACCCCTCTTGAGGCACAAGAGATGTCAGTTTTCACGTGTTTCCAAAATAACCCAAAAATTGCATCAATAGATGAAAATATTAAATGGCCAAGTACCTACTCGTAATTACATACCGGAAACGATGTTTTTGTTTGCATCTTGAGAAAAATCATAATTTCAACTCCAAAAATCGAAATTCATCAGAGAGAGACAGAAAAATCCAACTACTACGTAACTATCATCGAGTTTTTAGGTCTACTTGCGACATGAACAAGAAAAATATAATTGATTTTGTTGATCTCGATAGAAATGAAATTGCATAAAATAAGCCCATATACCTGCTTCATTTTTTGTTACGGCAAACTGGTGATGCAAATTTATTAACATAACCATATATTTAACGTGATACGAGTACCTACCGCAAGTAAATACGAGTAGGTAGGTAATAGGTATTCATATCAAATGCATAAAACAACCAAAACGGAGGTCTGTTGAATAAGAAAATTTTCGCTTTTAGCAATCTTTTGGTTTTGAATACAGGTGCTTTAATTCATGAAGGAAAACGTTTCGTTACACACGGCAAATCATTTTAAAATTTTCAAATCTGCAAGTTCATATCATCTGAACAAAAAAGTTAAAAATGTTGATTAAAAATACCCACTAAAACATTCAAGATTTCTCACTTAATCGTACACGTATTAAAATGTGCAACGAATGTTACAAATTTACCGAATAAATCTTACCTTTATTTAGTACCAGGACCAGGAGGTTTCAAGATAAGTGTACACTAAATTCACAGAAGCGTAACGAAGAGTTTACGAGGTATACAATGGAGGATAAATTACGTGGTAAGGTTATCCGGAATTTTCAATCCAGAAGTAGCCTAGTTTTCATACTACATTGTGGCCAAGTTAAGTTAATTCAAGTAAAACGTTGAGCAAAAAATTTAAACGCTGCGCTCCTAGACCTATCGCTAAAAAACTTTCTCATTCCGTTTTTTCATTTGATTAATAAAAAATGACTTGTGTTTCTTATTACAGGTTACAGAGGATATTACAAAAAGTATAGAATTTTCTATTTTCTATCCTTATGAGATGGTAGGGAAGATTGCTCGCAGTTCCTGCTGTGACACTGAATGTGGTGTGCTTGTGGCTACACGTGTACTCCAATTTCTGCACATTTACCTTTACAAAATTGTCAACATCGTCCCTTTATTTCAGTAGAGTTTTTCTATTTGCACTTTATGCACCATAAAATAAATTCGTTTTCAACTTTTTCTTACTTATAGAGCTTAGGTATAGGTACGTACGTACTATGTATTACATAAATCAGGAGCACTCGAGTGGGTGCCTATGAAACTACGCCGCATAAATATCAATAAACATCAAGTTTACTTTATGAGACAGAAACAGATGAGCTCTTGTTCAAAAGTCAAATCTAAATCACTCCAAGCGATACGTGAATAGGTACTTCCAGTAATTTTGAGTAGCTATGAAATCGAATACCTAAAGTAGGTACCTATTTCTCAACATTTTCCAGCTTGGTTCACATTTATTCGTAGATAATTTTCGAATAGATTGTAACCATGCTGAAGATGAAAATTCACAGGAAGCTTCAGAATATTATTACCAAATTTCGGCTTTCCATCTTAATTTAGGGAAAATTATTTACAAACCTAATTTGAATTTTGGAAAATTCGCCAACTATCTAATGAAATTCTTCATCTGAAATTTTGCATAGGTATACTTATAAAGGAGGAATTATGCTTTTTTAATTTTTTTGTTTTGAGAAAATTTCTCTACCGGTTGCCATATCACCCTGTGAGTACTTATCTTTTGACAACACACCTAACCTAATTATCTCATTTACCGCTACCGTGAAATAAGTTTTTCAATCGTTAATATTCGATGTACATACTACTATTCGTTCCACATTCTTTTTACCTGCATAAAATATGCATCGAGAAAAATTACTTTTTCATATCGCATCGCCAGACATGACACATAATTTCAGTAAATACGTAAGTAAAACGTATTTTAAATAGCCATATTGTCGAAGACTAAACTACGTCACCTCGGCATACAAATTATACTTAGCATCATTTGGGAAAATCTACCATTTTCCTGGTAAAAATTTCATTACCAAAACATTCAAGGTTATTAACAATTTTTTTACTCGAATGGGAAGTAAAATTTACGTAAAAATCTATAAATACCGGCGATTTCCTCCAAAATTATTACTCTTGTGAGTTTTCGGATTCGAAAGGTGGCCGTGTTTATTTGATAAAATGAGCGTTGTATTTATACGTTGGAATTGGAACTCACGTGAGTACAAACTCTTTCATAAATTCTACCTATACGTATTTAAATAGGTTTCGAAATAATACGCGATAATATTTTACCATCGACTCTCGAATTTATTAAACCAAAAGCGTCATTTTTGTTATGAAAACATCAAAAGCGGGTGAAATCTTGGCTTGTAAACGTGCGCTGATTTACCGAAGAAAATTTATTCGTTATCTTTGAGTTTGAAATTAAATCTCTCAACCGAATTGTAATTGCGAAAAAGAACCCGAAGAGTACCGGAGGCATCCTTTATTCTAAAATTCAGCTCGCTTGTACACAAAAGAAAAATTGAGTTTTCTTTCGGTCGAATTTAATTGCACGTTTTATAACCCATCTGTTTTCACCGAGTTTATTTGAAATAATATCTACTTTATACTAAAATGTGTATCATTTTAAACTATATAATATACCTATTCAACAATTTAACCGTAAAAATATAAGTAAAAAAAAGCGCTAAACAACGTTTTCCGGTACAAAGATCTGACATTTCCTTCCTTTAAAAAATATCGAATAAATTCCGTTTACAAAGCTACTTTCCTGCTTTTCTACATATGAAATGTTCTCGCTGCTTTAGTATTTCTAAAGAATTTGTTCTTCTTATAGCCTGTGTATAGTATGATGATGCAAAAAAAATGTCGGTACACGATAGCTGAACGCCTTTTTATAAACGTGATGAGTATTACAAGAAGGTTATATAGTTTTTAATAAATCTGTTTGGGAGAAATATTGAATTTTTCCCACGTAAAGGAAAAAAGAAAGCAGTATTTCAGTGATATGTAGATTAAAACGTAATACCTAATACGAGTAGGTACCTACTTAATAAAAAAAGTATGCTTTCAAATTAAAATTCTTACATTTACCTACTAAACTTCATTTTGTGGTCCCTACAAATTGAACATTTTATCAGCAAAAATTACCTAGTACAAAATTACAAGTTCACTTCAAAATTGAGAAAAAAATCAATTTCTCAACTTTTTTTTCAAAAGTTTTATTTTTTACATTCATAAAAACAAAAAAATTTCTGAAATTTTTTTTCAGCCTTTTTTCTCAGCAGGCTGTGCTTAATTGAATTTAGATATGCCCAACAAAGGAACTATCCAGTGACTCGAACTTGATTTAGGTCATTTTTTATACCTATTACAACACGGAAATCTTCAAAGCAACTGTTAAACAAAATTACGAGATTTGAATTTCTCAAAACTGTCCAATAATTGCATAAATTAATAAAAATATTACAATAAGATAATTATCATTCAGGAAAACACATTTCTGGTAAAATTTGAATAACACTTGACAACGAACTTTTATAGTACTTACATATACGTGGCGAGTATCTGGAATTTTTTGGGAATCCAATTTTATCAAAAAAATCTCGAAATCCGAAATGAGCGATTAAACAGCTAAATTTCAAAAATATTTTTTCTGCGTCTTATTTCATCTATCTAACAATGCGTTTCAAGGACCATTGCTGACATGAGTGGGAAAAAAACGTTTTCAAGGTTCGATTTTTCTCAAAAAAAAAAAAAAGTACTTAAATCTAACTTCTAACGTGTTTTGTAGGTCATTTTAGATATGAGCGAGAAAAAATGTATTTTTGGCTCCATTTTTTTTCAAAAAATATACCTTGAAATCTTCAAATGTACGATTTTGGGCCGCCAACACTTCGTGAATATTTCAGATAGGCTACCTTATATTTCGTTAATATGGCACTATAGAAAATAACTTTTGACACGAGTGAGAGAAAACAAAAAAGTATCTACGTCGTATACCTAGGTGCCTACTTTTCAACAGTTTACAACGACGTTTTGTAAAAAAAATTAGGGTACAAAAAAACTTTTTCCACACAGGTATGTCAAAATTAGGCCTCTAAATTCTATTCTCATTTTGAAATGTTTCTTAAAATTCTGTTTTTGACGGTACCAATTGGCTATTCAATTTTCATCATACCTTTTGGAAAAGCTGGGTATGTACCTATACCCTTAAAACTCATTTCCCTTGACAAAAAATTGCAGAGTTGGTAACTGAGTAAGTCAGTGTGCCGTTGCTTCGTAAATGAGTATTCTCCTTTCTGACTGAAATTGAGGGGAGCATATTCCTTTAGGGTACCGAAATTTCCAAACGAAACATATGTAGCCTTATTCCGATTTCAGGAAACAGCTAGGTAGGTACTGAATTCGTATACAAAGCTAATCGTTCTAAATAAGCTGAGAAAAATAGAAAATTTCGACATGATTTGGCAGTTATCAACAACTAACATCAGTATAGGATTATTACACGCATTCCAAGAATAAAAGGCAACGTCAAATGATTAAATAAAAAGACACGAATACATGTACATACGTGTGGGTATCGAGTATTTACAAAGCTCAATTCGCGCGATGAAAGGAAAGCTGTGGAAGGGCAGAGAGGAGGTAGACACGATGGAAAAAATCAAACGTAAACGAAATCGTATACCTACCCATCAGCAGGTAGGCAAAGGCACAGCAATTAATAAGCTGATGATTTGGCGTAGTGTATTTTTAACGTGTGGGTATTTCTATTTACATTAAATTCATCTCGTTATTTAAACAAAATCAAGCTTAAGTCTGATTTAAAACTATTCAAATAACCATAATAAGGTACATTGGAGAGGGTTTTAAAGTTTTGGTTCTTTACACAAATCATTGGGCTGTGTGAACGAATCCGGAAAGAGCAAGTTGCGCGTAGGTTGTTAATTCTACGCAAAACCCTCTCAATATCAAGAAGTTGGCCAATTTGCAATGCACGCTGAATCACGTACATAGCAAAACGCCAAAGCGTAAACATTTCAGGTCTGCAGCCACATGGTCAAAAAATGGTCAATTATTTCATCGACTTATGAAATTAGGGCTATGATCGATATTCTTGCTAGAAGAAAAACTGAGCATTGGACAAAAGTTGAAAACAGTTTGTCGTCGAAGAATGAAATTAGTTTTTAGCCATATTCATTACGGTTCAAAGTAAATATACCTAAGTCGTAAATGTTTAATAAGAAGAATAACATTCCCTATCATTAAATACACGAACAGACCATCCAACGTTATGATGCTTCATAAATATTTCAATATTTTTTCGGAGCTTCGGGTATTCAGGGTTAAACTGCGTCATAAAATAAGGGACGTACGTGTCTGTAGCAATGGTATTTTCTTATTTTCACAAAACGTGTCCTTCATTGTCCCTTATACGTTTGTTTTTTACCGATTGGTCTTCTTTATAACGCAGTAATCATGTAACTGTTTTTTCGGCTGATGTATTTTTACACCACACCTAATATTCCATGACCTGTTGAAAGTAAGTAGAATAATATTTCATTTACCTTTGTCGAAAAATACCGTAGACGTCGCGACGGGAAAACTGATAAATCGTCGACTTTTATAATTTTTGCTTTCGAGTGCGCAAATTTTATTACGTTCGCCAATTTACGATGGAATTTAATTTCACCTCCGCCGTTTCCAACCAATAACACCAGTCGCAGCCACCGTAGCAACAAAAAATTTTTAAAAAACTGCCAAAGGTAATCGTGAACTCTTTTTTCCAGTAAATTTTCTTTCCTGCTGTTTAAAAGTCTGAAAACGTGAATCATTATTCTGTATCATTCATACAAAGATTTGGCTACCTATTTATAAGGTACCATATATTTATTCTCCTCCAACGTGAGAACTTATTCAATCCTCTAGCTTCCATTTATGGCAAAAAACTCCTCGAAGCGAATTTTCCCGGTCTTAAAGTATTTTTCCTATTTGACCAGCTGAATAGGTAGCTATTTTTTTTTTTTTTTTTTAATAATGTAAATGTCTCAGCCAAAACTTAGACACGAGTTAATTTTACTCATTTAACGGATATTTGAAAACGCCGGAGAAAATTAATTTTACCTCGGAGGAGACTCTAGGAAAGTTGGTAAATTCAAAAAGTAAATTTAAGAAGTCAATGTGCGAAGAATGAACAGAATTTTTAACCCTTTTTGTTGGAAAGATCGTACTTCAAAAATTCACATTGAAAAAATCAGCTTCGCGGCTGAAAACTAGTTTTAGAATTTTTCTAGCGCACTTCTTTTGGAAATTCAATTTTCGTTGAAATCGGAAGTAGAGGATTAAAAGGATTATCTACTTCTGAGTATTAATGTGGTTCAATTTCAATTTGACGTACCTACCTATGCACTCAACATTTTTGCATCCTTCTGGTTCGAAGTTAAATTAAAAAAGTTTTCAAAGCTTTATACCGACTCGGAGTTGAATTTGCATCGATGGCGAAACAAGAAGTCATTCACCTAACTAATGTTGCCGAAAAATATTCTCTTTCACGTCATAACACGGAAAAGGATTTTTCACGCGCCAATAACTTTTACCTAGTGACGCAATTTATTCCATTTGAATAATTTTTAATTCCCACTTTTAACCTTTTAATTTCAGACTGAAAATTAAAATTTTCCTCTCACAACTCGCTTAATTTATCTATAATTACGACAAATATCGTTCAAAGAAAACTAAAATAAGGGAGGTCAGCAGTTCTCAAACCCCTGAGTAATATCACCAAGTTCATCATATTAGATATACACAGAGATAGAAAAACCAAATTTTCTTGTAAACATCTTCAATTGAAAGGAATATTATGAAAACAAGCCAACAAGCTACTCGCTGATTGCAAGACAGTTTTTGCATTTGCTCTCACCATATTGGTTGATGGTTGCATTGGTTGCGAAGTTTGCTTTTAAATATCAACTTGAAGCAGTGTACTTAGACCTACTACTTTTAGGTGTTAAAAATGAAGTTAAATAAACTCATAAATTAAAACATTCAACTAAGTAAATAAAATCAATTGTACATGAATTTAAAAATATTAAAAATTAAATTCCAAATCAGTCCCAAATTTGGTTTTGATAAACAGTAATTTGCTGATTGCCTTTATGTCGAAATACCATTTGTTGATTGGCTATAAGTAATGAACTGAAAATTCGTAAATTTTATTGTCATTTAAAAATTGCGTAGAAATGTCTGATAGATACAGAGCTAAAATTTCTAATCATCACTGATGCAAACAACTGCTGGTTACTTCTTCGAATTTGGCGCCAAAATATTGCTAAGCATTAAATAAAATCTTAATCTCCAATTGGCTTCGCTGAAATTCTATTCACTGATTGGCTATTTATTGAAATACTGCTCGCTGATTGGCTATAAGTTGAAACTACTAGCATGAAAAAGCGCGAAAAAACTATAATGAACAAAAATGTATACTCACCTGGCACCTACCTAATACCTATGTATCTCAATATTGAAACAAACAAATTAAAGTTTGGTTCTACTAACATTCAGAAGCAAAATTAGATATCTACATATTTGTAGTAGTCCAGTCATTAAAGACCAATTTTGTCCCATCTACGGGAAAAATGAATATCAAACAGATCTTTCGCAGATATTGTTCACAGTGGTCCCCTCAACAACATACTAAAAGTCCTCGCCCCTACAGGGTCCGGAACCCCCTTAAAGGGGGGTGGGACCTCCCCCAATTTCAGTTTTTCGCCATTTTCTCCCCCGCATTGCATTTTAGCGAAAAATATGTAATACATAAAAGAATCTACGTCAAATTTCCGATCTAATGACATATCAACTTTCCTCGTAGGTTCAAGGGGGGTGGAACCACAACCATTTAAAAAAGGGGGGTTTCCTGAAAAATACATAAAGGATATAGGCGCCTATGGGGGGTGAAATGGCCCCCGAAAGCGTTCGAGTTGATATTAGCATGGAAGGTGGATACCATTGAGAAACTTCCGTGTGAAAAATTTCAGATTCACACCCCCTCCCCTTTTTGGGGGACTCCCCTTTTTTGACACTTCAATAACACTTTTCTCAGCCCCATTTTAACCGATTTTGAAAATTTTTCAGTATGTTATGTATATCCTTATTAGGTATCCCCACAAAAATTTTCAACCCCTTCCCCTCATATTTACCCCTCAAAATGGCGTTTTTTTCATTTTTTCATGCCTATTAAGAATCAAGATTGCAAGGTACAATTTTAGAAACACGTTTTTTGGATGTATTTTTGACCCCCAAACATCATGTACTTTTTTCAAAATTTTTGCTTTGGTGCGCCGCGCTGAAAAGTTGAAAAAATGTGTCTTAACTGGTTGGGGGGGGGGGGTGTGAAATGAGAATTTTGGGAAACATGAATATCAATGAGTAGGGTGTCGGTCGTTTTCTTATGATTCGATAGCGCTGATCACGAATATGACGTCAGATTTTGTTTAACACTCACACAGCCCCTCCGGAGCCCTCAGCCCCCACCTCAATTTTTGATATTTTAAAAATAAACTTACTTTGATGATTTTGGTGTCGTTTTCTTACGATTCGATACTGCTGAGTACGAATAAGTGTCCCACATCCCTTTTCTAGTGTTGGCCTCAATTCAATCCCCCGCACTGTTGCCCCTGACCCCCTCCCCCCACACCCCACCCCCAAAATAGCAATAATTAGGATTCGACCCTCATCGATGTGTAATACGTCGGTTGATATGTTTTCGAGGTTGTAGTACATTATTCGAATCCGGAGGTATTTTTTCTGTAGAGGTGGAAGGTGAGGCGTGGGGAGGGGGAAAATGTTAAATTTTGCTTGTATTATTGTGTGATATGTCGACTAGCGTGATTGTCCTTCGGCTTCAACAGTGCGGGGGATTGAATTGAGGCCAACACTAGAAAAGGGATGTGGGACACTTATGCAAATGATTCCCATTTGAAAAAATTGATTTTTGTTTTTCAAAATTATGCATATCAAAACTGACCTTTTCTTGGGAATTACCCATTTATTTATAAACTACATAGGTACAACCAATTCCATCAAGTTTTTTTTAGACAGTACGTCATATTCCATATGTTGTTAAAGTATAGCTTAACTTCAAAAATAGTGGAAATTCAGGAGGGGGCTGAGGGCTTCGGAGGGGCTGTGTGGGTGTAGCAGAAAATCTGACGTCATATTCGTACTCAGCAGTATCGAATCGTAAGAAAACGACACCAAAATCATCAAAGTAAGTTTATTTTTAAAATATCAAAAATTGAGGTGGGGGCTGAGGGCTCCGGAGGGGCTGTGTGAGTGTTAAACAAAATCTGACGTCATATTCGTGATCAGCGCTATCGAATCATAAGAAAACGACACCCTACTCATTGATATTCATGTTTCCCAAAATTCTCATTTCACACCCCCCCCCCAACCAGTTAAGACACATTTTTTCAACTTTTCAGCGCGGCGCACCAAAGCAAAAATTTTGAAAAAAGTACATGATGTTTGGGGGTCAAAAATACATCCAAAAAACGTGTTTCTAAAATTGTACCTTGCAATCTTGATTCTTAATAGGCATGAAAAAATGAAAAAAACGCCATTTTGAGGGGTAAATATGAGGGGAAGGGGTTGAAAATTTTTGTGGGGATACCTAATAAGGATGTACATAACATACTGAAAAATTTTCAAAATCGGTTAAAATGGGGCTGAGAAAAGTGTTATTGAAGTGTCAAAAAAGGGGAGTCCCCCAAAAAGGGGAGGGGGTGTGAATCTGAAATTTTTCACACGGAAGTTTCTCAATGGTATCCACCTTCCATGCTAATATCAACTCGAACGCTTTCGGGGGCCATTTCACCCCCCATAGGCGCCTATATCCTTTATGTATTTTTCAGGAAACCCCCCTTTTTTAAATGGTTGTGGTTCCACCCCCCTTGAACCTACGAGGAAAGTTGATATGTCATTAGATCGGAAATTTGACGTAGATTCTTTTATGTATTACATATTTTTCGCTAAAATGCAATGCGGGGGAGAAAATGGCGAAAAACTGAAATTGGGGGAGGTCCCACCCCCCTTTAAGGGGGTTCCGGACCCTGTAGGGGCGAGGACTTTTAGTATGTTGTTGAGGGGACCACTGTGAACAATATCTGCGAAAGATCTGTTTGATATTCATTTTTCCTGTAAAAATTTCTTTAATGACTGGACTATAGGTATAGATAGATACCTAATAATGCACAAGGCAAATTCGCATTTAAAAAAAACAGAGAATTTTGATTATTAATTAATTGTAGTTCTTGAAGCGTGCTTATCAACTGAAAAACCACTTCGACAACGTTTTGACAAAAAATGCAGTCGAATCGATGCAAATTTATTGTCGATTTTTAATTGACCCTTTTCTTTTTTATTTCAACATAAAATTGACTAAGCTATTGAAAGTCCAAGAAATTCCATGTTGAAATTCTCACCACAAATGTCCTGTTCATAATATTTTAGAGAAGTAGGTACCATCTTTTTTTCAGTTTCCCGATGAGACACTTTTCGGCTTTCAAAAACTTTAGAATTGAGTGTCTACTTCGTTCGAGAAAAAAAATTTCTTTTGTTTTAATTAACCGCACAAAATGTATGTAGGCTTCTAATTCGTACATGTGAGCTTGCTTTCGAGTAAGTAGATAACTACCCAACTTAGGCCAACCAAATCTTGATTAGCAATTAGTAGACTTGCTTTGAAGGGAAGAAGGAAAGATTAAACTTGTTCATTTCATTTCAGTCATAAAGAAACTTAATAACCAAAATTCAAAGCTCACAGATGGGTACCTCTAGGTGCAGAATGCATTATTCATAGAAGGTATATAATCTGCTTCAAGTTTTAACAACCTTTAAACCTACAACAACGAAAATTACGGTTCATGTTAGGGAACTACATAGAATGGAAGGGCAGAAGTATAGATATATGTACATAACGTACGCGTTCATCATTTTGAAGATTTGAATTTTTTTCCTAAAATTTTGAGTTAATAGAACATATCGTGAGTATTTTAGAAGAGGAAATGAGACAGAAAATGGAGGGAAAAGTTACGAACAATTTGACATCAACATTCGCAAGGGGGATAAAATACGAAGTACTCGACTGGGGTGCTTCTGGAGATATTTCATCAAATGACGAATAAGCTCCCTGCTTCCATAATACCCTTTCATACTAAATGATCTGTGGTCAAGTCAGACAACGAAGAGAATTAGCTGGTGTACTTACCTAGTCATAAAGAAAATGTAGTAGGTCGGCATCTAGTTGCACTTTGCTCGTAATTTCGTTATTTGCTACCTACAAAACAAATAAAACTAAATTGGTTTTCGTATTTGCTACGAGTACCTTTTCAGAGGCATTTTACGTAGCTGAGGCAAAGCGTGTTTAATTTCATTACTAATTAGTGAGGCCGAAATGTTGTCAACAGATACTTTAAATAGTTGAAAATTAAATTATACTCTATGACGGAAAGTAAAAGCACCATTTACACGTTTAATTTCAACTCGTAATCAATATCAGACTAGTTATGTTTTACATTTCAAACAAGACGACAAATTAGTTCAACAAAAATTCTACCCTTGACATAATTACCGAATGATTGAATATTAATACGTCCAGAAAACGTTCCAGCTTTTGTAGGTTACCTATTCATAATTCAGGTATCTCTATCTACGCATACCATACCTTACCTATTGAAAAACGTTTTAAATAAGTATTTATTTTGTACGTCAGCATATGATATTCAAGTACACGTTCGTCGTTGTCGTATATTTCTTATTCGGTTACCAAAAAAAAAAAAAAAAAAAAAAAAAAAATGAAAAATAAAGAAAGGATGGAAAGAAAAAAGACAAGAAACGCAGAAAAATCCTTCGTTTCGAAAAAAGCAACGTAATCTGCGAGAATTCATCCTGTTGCACATAGGTACTTACCTATTTCTATTTTTATTTTTGCTACAAAGCAGTTCCCAAGTAGTTTATTAAGTACCTACCTATACGATATTATACATAAGAGGAAAAAAATACTTGAAGCATAAATATATAGATTTTAACTTTTTTTCCCCGTTATCTTGACTGACATGAAACTTCTTTCGAGCTATACCATACTTAATGTACTGCAGAATAATATATGTACCTCGATGTTCCTCGAAAAGAAGCAGAAAACCCACAATCGAGGATTTTGTAAAGATGCTAAAAAAAAACTGCATTTTAATCCTTGCCGACGAGAAATCTTTCTGCCTTTTCATGAACCATCTTTATAATAGTTACCTAGGTATTAAATATTCCATGTAGCGAAAAAATCCCAAAAATGAGAGTATAAGGTGATTAACCCAATTAAAAGTGAACATTTTCTTAGTTTTTAGCGATTAATTTTTTCATCTAAGAGTATGCGCGTATTTACTAGTAAGTTAGGTACCTATTAGAGATATTTCAAAGCTATGAAGGAAAAAGATGCAGGAATAGTTTCTTCGAAGCTGGAAAATCTCTTTTCCTTTCATTAGGTTCCAAATGGCTATTTCTTCTAGACATGTTCCGTAAAGAGACACGTTCGTTGTAAACACGAAGAATATGAGTATACAAAATTACCCACAGGAACGAGGAAACGTGCTATTTGCTCATTTTACGACATCTCAGACACGATTTCGGCGTTCGAAAAAAATACCACAGCAGGCCAACGGCAAATGATTAAAAACTGTCAACACCCTTATTTCGCATACGGTTGAATTATCATCCTTTTCAACGTTTTAACGAGAATAGCCGCCAGTGACTTCTACGCGAGCGTGGCTCACAAGTGTCTAGTGCTCATAAAATACCACAAAACAATTTTCTTATGAAAATTTCATATGACAAAGGGGCAATAAACGTGGGAAATCTCAATAGTGAAATTTGAATTTTTCATGTTACCTAGGCTTTGCATCACACTTTTGCATAGGTGCTAAATCGAACTGAAATTCGGCTCATTGAAAGATCTGATAGGTAAGTGATAACTCAGACTTCAGAGCCAAATTTTGAGTCACTACATTTCTGGGGGGGGGGATTTTTGAAAATTGCGAAAATAGACTAGGTACCAATTGGTGGCCTATATTATGTTCTAAACTGAAATGCATCCTTTTAATCGATTGCCATCATTTTCAAGCTGATCTGAAACCTCTAGAAAACGTTGACTTTTTTCCAGCAACAATCGTTCCAGAAGGCGTAGTACATAACTTTCGCTGTGGAAAATTTAATCCCATCATAAGCAAAACATTCTAAATCTGTTAGAGCAGGTAATTACGTATTTACAAATCCGAGATGACAGGTTAAAAAGTTTACATCTTGAAAATTTTAAACTCGAAAAAAATTTCAAAATCGTCTGCAATTTACGCAACAAATTAGGTACTCAAAATTTATTCTACTCCTTAAAGTTGACCTTCAGACCGGCTTGAAAATTGTGACAATCGTTTCAGAAAGGCCAATTTTATAGTAAGTATGTCAACATTGTCAACTGATTTTCAGGTTTTTACTATTTTTATAGAAAACTAATTTATGTATAAAGGTTCCAATGGCATATTTCCGCCGCATTTTCAAAAAGTTACCAAAAATTGAAAAATCAATATACTTACCTACCTACCTAGGCGGCTCAAAATTTTATTTCGAAGTTTGGATCACTTCTTTCAGTGAGCCAATTTCAGCTAAATCAGAGCGGATGGATTGTAAAGGTTTACTTGTATGCAAAAAATTATTTGGTTATACTCGTAAGTACTTTTCACGATCATTTACAACAAACTGTCTAAATTGAATTTTTTTGATTGAATTTTTTCCAGCACTGTCGACTCAAATCGGTAAAAAAACAAACAAACATTAAATTCGAAAAATTTGATGAAAATGATTGTTTTTAAAAATTTAGACCAAAATTATGAACATTGTAAGACATATGTGACCCCTCCTGACAAAATCAACCATTGTTTTTTTTTCAAAAATCTGATCTTTCAACCCATAAGATTCATTTTAAACGTCATTATTTTGGGCACTTTGTTTGTCGAAATGGTCGATTTTGTCAGGCGGGGTCACATATGTACTTACTTCTTAGGGCGTTGAAAAACACCTTTCAAAAATCATGCAGTTTGTTGAAAAGAGAGTATAAAAAGAGTCTTGATTGTAATTTTTTCACATTTTCAATCGACAGCTTTCAACTTTTGCACTCATCATGAGAAGTTGAGCTTTGACTTTAGATAGTATATAGTTGCTTTTGAGGTTTTCAAACTTTAATCACTGATTTTGAATTCCTCATTTTTTCGTTTTAAAACCCCTCAAACAAATTGTTCAATGGGGAAACAGCAATCGGAATTGCTAGTCGATACACTTCAGTGATAAATCATAAATAAACGTACCTATATTATTCAATTTCTCGACTACCTACCCAGTGGCGTAGCCAGGATTTTCTCAAGGAGGGGGCAAAACCAGATTTTTAGGCATGAAAAATCGAAATGAGGGGTAATTTTCTGGAAATCTATTGTAATGTGTGGTGATTTCGTGAAAATGAAGGCAAAATTACTGCTCGAGCGAAGCGAGAGCGAAAATTTTTAGAAAAAATGGGTCCAAACAACGAAAAAACGTCCATTTTTGCATGTTTTCTTTCAAATTTTCGCTCGCAAGTGGGGACATGGCCCCCTTCGCCCCCCCTTGGCTACGCCACTGTACCTACCTGTGCATATTTTTTAATCTTTCGAACTACGTACTTTTTTCCCTATTCATTAATTGCCACACCTAGGCATTTGATGATTCATGGATGATTTAACAATTTTTTTTCTTGTTACAGGCAAATCACCATAGATCACGATGCAAAAAATACGAAAACAGGGATTGGTGGCCGACTTATGGCCAAACATCCGGCTAATGCAGCTTTCCGGGCTGTTCATCACGGAATATTACGAAGACAACAGCGCTTTGATGCGTTTAATTCGAAAATTGTACTCGTGGATCATATTCATGTTGGTTATGATGAATTACGTCTTCATGCTACTGTGGGCATTTACCGAATCATACGATGCTGATCAGAGAGCCACGCATTCCGTGACCATTTTATTCTTCACCCATGCCGTGATTAAATTCATTTACTTCAGTACCAAAACCGAAAGATTCTATCGCGCTCTGGCCTCCTGGAATAATGCCAACTCTCATCCTTTATTCGCCGAATCAAACGCCCGTCATCGAGCCGCTTCATTGGGACGAATGCGTAAACTTTTGATGGTGATCGGATCGATTACGATTTTCGCCGCAGTATCCTGGACCGTGATTACTTTCATAGGAGAGAGTGTACGCGAAGTACCCGATCCGGAGACGGAAAATGGAACCATGATTATCGAAGCCCCTCGTCTCATGTTGCCGGCTTGGTACCCTTACGATGCAGCTCACGGAATCGGACACCTTGGCACGCTCGTCTATCAGGTAAAATGATCATTGATCATTTTAAGGCGAATTACTCGGCGAGTCTATTAGAATTATCACATGGGGGGGGGGGCGGACGGTCGCGGTACGCGAATTTAAAACCAATTTCAGTAATCAAGCGAATAAAAATTCGCGATTTTTCTCGCTTTATTCCGCCATTTCTTTCACGTTTCTTTAATTTACTTAAAACTTTTCCCAGTTTCCTCAATTTTATCTAATTGTATTTGAATCCCTCAGCGTATTTCATTTTATTCGCATTTTCCTCTTTATCCGACACGAGTTTTCTTACAATTTGATGGAAATTAACCCTTAACGATGAGAAACGTAAAAGCTTAACAAAATGTGAAACGTCATTGTCGTTGTCTTCCACAATAGAATTCCGCAGGTACCTCTACCTACTACCTACTGTATTATCGTGCGGTATCTCGAAATCCAATCTTATTCCATGTTTCTTACCTACCAATGATTTTGTGTACCCAGTTACCCACCTATATTATCTTGAAAAATTACCAATTCATACCTATGACTATTAATCTTTCGTTTCTAAGAATAATGATAATGACAAACCACTCAAGTGCGTAGGTTTAGATAAATGTTCTAACCTGAAACTTACGTTTCCCAACACTGTGAAAAAAGAACCAAATCGAAAAGCGTTAAAAAATATATCATTACTTACCTAGGTACATATATGTATTAAAATTTACAAAATCTGAATTTGATTATTTTTCAATTTTTAGACAATTTTTTTTTAAATTTGAAGGCTTGATTTTTTATTGAAAAATCAGAATTCGACTCGTAACTGAGATGTAAGGATGAAAATTTGGTCCAAACCCTATTTTTGATTTCATAAGTTGATGTGTGAAAACGTCAAGGCCTTGTAAAGCTTCCAGAAGAATTTTAGATTCCTTAGTTTTTGAAAAATTCCATATCAAAATTCAAAGGTATCTAAATGAAATTCAGCACCACCAATAAACCTGGATTAAATGTTCAGTTCATTTTTTAAGAACGGATCAAAATTTGTTGATAGAGAGCTGGAATTCACGTACTTTCAAACTCGATTTATCACGTGAAGCCTCAGACGACGGATTTCAAGATGAACTTCAACTGGGAAAAACCATGGAACTATAATTAGTTCCGTGGGAAACCCGAATTTCTAAGAAGGAATTAAAGATCATGGATTGATTTGAGAGGTCAAAAGTAGAGTAAAAATCAAATTTTAGCTTCGCCCCATTGTAACTTGATCAATTTTTGATTCTTTCAAAGAAAATGTGTCAGAAAATTTTCAAAAATTAATATTACCTACCTACCTTAATTCATTTTCTGATTTTTTTTTTTGATAGTGTAGATTTGGATGCACTGGTAATTTTTCCTCGTCCAATCAAAATATTTTCTCACGGAATGGAATACCTTTTCAGTAAAGAGTATAGTTATTTTTTATTTTTTTGAAACATGTAAAACAAAAAGAATAGCACAAAAGCTGCGCCTACAGCTATGAAAACAGCTTCTTTCCCTAGACTAACTTACTCGATTACTTTTGACAAAAGATGTCTGGAAATGACAGTAGAATAAATACTGTTACCGATCTCAAGACCATGGATGTAAGATCTTCACCTCTACTCCCATTTTTAGGGCTTATGAAAATAATTTTTCTATCAATGGGTAAATACGTAGGTACATATTTCAAAAAAGTCAAAAAATCACGAAGAAATGAAAATTTTTACACGTCTTTTGAGCAAGGATCACGGTTCGACGCCAATAAGTCCTGCGCATGATGCTAAAATTTATAGGTAAATTACCCACTTTTATGTGAGAAAATCTCCACGAAAACCATTCTTGGTAAATACCTACTACATACCTACTATTTTTTTTTCAATTTTTCCACAATTTTCGATCAAAGGTCTGATTTTTTTGGAGAAGGGTCAGATTTTTAGTTTGTTTAAACATTAGATAAGTAACAATTTCTGCGCTCTTCACCAACACAAGTTTCAAAAGGAGAGATCACTGCGTGCCTTTATATATTCGAGGTAGGTATATATACAAAAGGCAAAAATAAAATCGAATACTTCGTTGTTATCCCAAATAGATAAAAGTTCTTCATTTGAATTCAAAAATTATACGCTTTCGTCATCGTGATGTCCTGTTTATTGATTTTACTCGAAGTGAACTTCACGACCTTGAAGACCCAAACGCCATGCCATATTTTTCCTGCATCATAAATCCTTAAAACGTGGCTGATTAATATTCTATGACGGCGAGAATGTTAAATAGATGATAGGTTACATCGAGCACTATATTCTTGCGCGTTATAAGCATTGTTGTGAATAGAGCCATATTATAATGATCGCGATTTTAGAATTTATTTATAGGTACCTACCTACTAAATTATCAATTTAGTTATTTTGAAACGATTACGTCACGTTTTGTTTACCGAACTAATTTTTTGAAGGGTTTTTGAAATTCAATTTCCTATAAGCTACACATACATATACCATACCTACACGGTACACGCGACTAAAATATACTCGACTACATATAAAACAAAGAATATCTTTCTGACGACACGTTAAATACCTACGTGAAAAAGATACACGTGAATTTGCTTTAATATACACATTTCGCAAAACACTACGAGCCTGAGGCTTTCGAAAGGCTAAAGTGTAGAAGCACCGGCAAAAAATTTCACCAGAGCTGTTTCATCCTCGGATAAAAAATGATCTGGGTACCTGAACGTGCGAAGTCGTATTCGTTGCTCGTACACATGGAACAAGAGTGACAAAATTAAATTGTTTCAGGCGATAACTAACGCTCGAAAATATTTTGGGACTATCGACGAAAAAAACAAAACGTTTGGCCCCACTCAACCTATAACATTTGCGAGCTGGCGAACTAAAATGAAAATAACTTACATGGCTTTTTGTGCGTCTTCTACATGAATGATTTTTTCTCGCTTTATGCCCTCGTCGTTTTATATTTTATTTATATGTGATTTACGACAAACATGGTCAGATGTTTTTTCGTTAAATTTTTCGTCGTCAGAAGTGAGAAAAATATGGAAAAGTTGACTCGAGAAAAAATGAAGAATGAAAAAAAGGGTGAAGAAAACAATCGTTCAGCTTTTTCTAAATGAAAAGCTCGAGTAGAAGATAGAGTAGGAGTATCGTGAGAATACTTTTGTGACGAGCAACTCGTCAAAAAAAAACTCTTATTTAAAGTGATGGGGATAGAAATGCGTTGGAGGTGGGAAAGGGAAGAATTATCTCAATTCATTATCGTAAAATATCAATGCGAATTACCTTTTTTTCAAACAGACAAATGCCCTCTTTAAATGATCAATTCAGGTTTTGCACCAGTCATGTTAAAATAGGTACTTATGTTAATAGATTTGCATAATCAGTTCGCCGTAAATACAGCAAAAGAATACATCGTTACTTTTACTTATTTTGTGTCTTGAACTAAAAACAGAGCACGGTTATTCAATTTGATTATAGTAATATGGCCCATGTTTCTACGCTGACTCTTACGAAGTTAGAAGGAAGGCTCTTGAAAACAACGGAATTTTGATTTTAAATAAGTAGGTTGGTACATAGACGTACATCATTGAGGGGTCATTTCATACTCCAAGACAATCCGTTTTTGGTCTTGAGTTATTCAATTTTGCTCCACATTTTCTTTATGTTATCTACAGTTCTGCTAGATAGGAAAAGAAAACCTCATCATTTTATACTCGAACTCTTTTCACGGATTGGGGTAAGGAGCTTAAATATTTTTGATTTACAGCTTCAAATTGTTTACATATACGTATATAAGTAGGTACCGTATTCAATTTCGAATTATTCCTATAAAATGAAATAATTCGCTTCAAGCTGGAGGAGATCAATTTGCGCTATTTTAAAAAGAATTCAAAGGCGATTAAAAAATCATTCTCTAAAAGTTTTGAAAATTGAAAGTAAATTTTTTTGGAAAAGTTCAATTTTAAAAAGTAGGTACCTAGGTATATCAAATCCGAGGGTTGTAATTTGAAAGTTTGGAAGAAATTCAGTATGAGATGCAAACTACATATTTCACGTTAAATTGGGTTGGATTGACGTTATATTTTCAGGATGTCGGATTCTGAAGCGGTATGCTCCACTCTTCAATTTCGGCCAACTTTTGGAGAAAAAAAAATTGAATATTAACTATGTATCATAAAGTTATTTGACCAACATTGCGTTTGATTTTCAGAAGAGTTGATTTCCGATTCCGAATTGAAGTTTTTCTCCAATCCTTCTCATCTCCATAGTGTTTACCCTGAAAAAATTGAAAAATTTGAAAAATTCTTATGACGACAGTTTGTTGGTAGCGAGACTTATAATCAGAAACCAGGCAACACATATCAAACATAATGCATGTTCGATTTTTCATATCCAGATCATCGAGGGAAAAATCAATCATTTTTTTTTGTTTTTTTGTTTTTTGGAAAAGCGGGTGCTCGAAAAGAATCTAAACTTTAATCATTGTCTTTTTCTCTTTTTCAAAAAAAAAAAAAAAAAAAAAAAAAAAACTATTGAGACTAATCTTGAAAATTTTCCTGATACCAAAAATAAAAATTTGAAAGAGCCTCATGCAGGTTGGGTAACTGAACTCGTACGTAGGCGGTAGGTAGGTATACAGTTTCTGGTTGAAAAGTCTTTCTTCTACCCTGAAACACCCAACGTAAGTTGAAAAGTTCAAAAAATGCGATTTGTTCAATTGGTACCTAAATATCTAATTAGTATTTACAGTTGAAATGTCAGGAAATTTTCGGTAAGAAAAAAATGCTGATTCATGATAATGAAAAAAATCTTCTTGACAATTTTTCCCCCCAACCGCGCCGGCGCGGCGTAAACACTTACATATCTACATATTATTTTTGTACTTGAGAAAGAAATAATTGTTTATAATCTCGTTCGACGGTAGCATATCCATTAGCGTCGGAGAAAAGCTCAGAATAAACGATTACCAAGAAAACTTGGAGGTAGAATCGGTCTGCTTGTGGAAATACTTCTTTCGACTATAAGCCTTGCCACGGTCGATGAAAAGCATTCCGTACACGCGATATATCTTTTGTAAAACGTGATTTAGTTGACATTTTTCATAAATTTACGACAAGCCTATCATGTAAATTTATCATCTAACATTTTCTCGGCATTTTAAAAATAAGCCGCGTTTATATGTCGTTGCGAGATACGAGTATCGCCTTGTTTTTTTTTCTTTTTCTACTTTTCCTTCGTTTTTCCTTTATTCTATGGTCTTATAAAAACACACCTGCATGGACGAATTTAATCAACACAGATGACTTCGTCAAATATTGACAAGTGTGATGGTGTTGTTAAATTTTTAATGCAGGTATTAAGTTTAAAAGATGTACCTACCTATCTAAATATGTATTAAACCTCCTGAAGAGATTAAACTTACCGAGATCACATGCGTATGATGAAAAATAAAAAGTCTTCATAACTCGATGCAAGTCCATTACTGTGTTTGCAATTTGTATAATTATTGATTACAGTTTTTCTGGATCTTCTACACAATGGCCCACGCGAACTTATGCGACATGTTGTTCTGCTCGTTGGTGATACATTCTTGCGAACAGTTGAAACATCTGAAAGAAATTATGGGCCCGTTAATCGAATTGAGCGCTGCGTTGGATACACAAGTACCAAATGCCGAAGCTTTATTCCGAGTACCTTCGTCCGGATCTAAAGCGCCGTTAGTGGAAAACGGTAATACGCACAGTATTATGAATTTTTTTTTCCGCATCAGCATCTGATGTGGCGAGAAAAGAGTAAAATTATGTAAATACGAGTTGAACGGTTCACTGTTGTGTTTAACGCCAGAGGAAAAAATCTAATTTACAACGTAGGGCGAAACTTTTTGATTTTTCAACAACTAGGTCAACCGTTTCCTTCAACTTTTGAATACGTAACAATATAAATATTATTTTTTAGCAATTTTTCCTTCATCGGTAAAACGTTGGGGATTATTTTTCATCTACTTTGCAAGAATTTTATTACCGTTAATCCTTATATAGTATAGGTATAATTTACTGAGAAATAGTTTGAATGTCAGTAAAATCAAAAGTTTTCATTTTTTTCGTCATGAAATTTTCATTTATTTTGCCATCCTTCCTTTTTTTTGGAATTCATAGAAAAATTTGGCCCAGCTTTCACGGTGAATGCATATTTACCTACTCGTATCTAAGTTATATTCTTTTTATACCCTTTGTATGCGTGATTTCAGAGGAAAACGAGGACTACTCCACGAACTACAACAACTACAGAAACAACATGATTTCAAACACCATTACTGGAGGTGGAGGTACAGGTCCCAATGGTCTATCGAAAAAGCAAGAGATTTTGGTTCGTTCGGCGATCAAGTACTGGGTTGAACGTCATAAGCACATTGTACGGTATGTATGTGGTACATTTTACACGTTAAGCAAATTTAACTAATTTTCACACAAGTACAGTAAAGCCTGGTCAGTAGATGCCCCGCAAAAAGATTTACACGAGTATAAGGATGGATTGCAAAAAAGAATATTGAAAGATTGAAACCAAATTCAGTGAAGACCTTCATTTTGAGTTTAAAGTCATTCGAAAAAATTTTCATCTCCGGAGGCGCTTTCAAGGAGAATATATATTCGATTCTCCAAAAGGAGATATTTTTGAAAAAATGGTGGTTATTCGCTTTAGCTCCTACAAAACCTGTTTCGAAAAGAATGGCCCAGTTCCAAAGGATAGTATTTGAAATTTAGCGTTCAAATAGGTACCTACCTGTAGATAGATCATTGCTATCAAAATGCAAGACCACTTGAAGGCGTTTTCAGCGGTTGAAAACTTTCAAATCGCTTATTTTTGGATAAATTCGAGTTTTGAAAATATTTTCTCCTCGAACATTAACTTACTAACTAATTCACCCAATATATGGAAAGATATCATTTTTGAAACTGGTGGAATATTTTGGAATACAGTCGAACCAAACTTGAAAAAATTTGATTAGTAGATACAGGCAGGTACCTAAGTTCTTGGTTTTGACTATTTTTCTAAATCTTTTGAAATTTTCAATAATGGCCGAAAAATAGGTGCCGCGACATAAGGTAAAGTACCAATTCCAGGTCAGCTGTACGGATAATATTTGCTAAGGAAAAAAACGCTGCTGAAGTATCCCACTGGCAGAAGTCAAATTCTCCTACCTAACATGACTCGGCGAAAGCTTGTTCATAAAATTACAACTGAAACCCATATACGTACCTAAGCTATGTCTTTCAAAAATCGGCGTTTCGATAAAATAAATTACTAAACAACTATACATAAGTACCTCATATGTAGGTATGTGAATCATTCATCATCATTAATTCAATTCGACTTTTCCTCCTCGAGTTACTGACTCTTCGACTTTTTCTCCTGTTCCTCTCTTTTCACCAAAAAACTAAAAAATGCTTCAGTCTAAAAACATAATTCATGTATGTACCTACATACCTACCTACCTACCTATAAAAAACATTCACTTTCGTACACTTAACTCGACAATAACATTAAAATTGCATTTTCTTTCCGTGATCAAATTTCCAAATGAATAGAGATGAAGCAAGAGAGGAGACACGAGAGGAGACACAAAAAAAATAATTTTTCGAATTTACAAATTTTGTACCTACCTACCTACTTTTAAAAGAAAAAAAATCCACAGAAACATTTATTCGCATTTCTTTAGATAAGGAAAAAAAAGATCAAATCGTTTCGATTAAACATCGAAAACAATGAACGCGAACGTAGGTAACACAAATGTAAAGATACCTTAATAAACATTAAATATTCTCTAAAGATAAATTAATGACAAATTTCGCTTTCAACTGTTCACACGTTAAAGTGAAATATAACATTAGGACTAATCCAAATAATGTACCAACTATTGTTATTCTAGCTATTTTAAGTGTCTTCATTTAGCACCATGTTAAATTACAGTTCGAAAGTTTCCACCATAATTTTATATACCTAAACTAAACACCAAATTTTAATTAAAACAATCTTGCCTTAATGCGAATCAGCAGTACCTACTTGTGCTAAACAAAAACACCTAATCGAACAGTGTGACAGCCAAAAACAAAACCAGAACATATATCGCATGAGCATGAGCCATGAGCCTGTCTTATAATCTTGAATGTATCCGAAAGATTATCAAATTTTTTTTTTTTAAATATATTTTATCCCATTTTTCCTTGCTCAGCGATTTCTTCTTGATTTTGATGAAAATGATGTCTTCAATGAGCGAGCTCAGGCTTAAGGGTATAAAATTTAGATACGAATATAATGTGATTTCGTTGCAATGCATTCACTGATTCAGGTAATACATAATTACGAGTATAATTACTTTCAGATACGTGGCCTCTATCAGTGAAATGTACGGTATGGCTTTGCTATTCCACATGTTGGTCACCACGTTCACCCTCACCCTCTTGGCTTATCAGGCAACGAAAGTAAGTACCAATTAAAAACAAAAATATCTGTCTATCATAATCATAACATTAGCAGTCCATTTTTGAAACTATAACTTGCTAATGGAGTTGAAAATCTATGTACATATTATCATTGTTGTTAGCTTTTTTATTTTACCCCCGATTGACAATAATTTATATTAATGACGTTCCCTTTCAGTGTAGGTATAAATAAGTGGCTGGTCAATTTTTCTCATTGTCAGTTTAGACATTTATTATTGTTATTGTATTAGGTATTCTATTCTATAACATCCTGAGTTTGTGTACCATCACCTTAAATAGGTAATTAGGCATTTGATTGAATATGCATTTTTTTCTACAAAATTATTCCACAGATAAATGGAGTAAATGTTTACGCCTTTAGTACCATCGGATATTTGGTTTACACTCTGGGACAAATCTATACATTCTGCATTTATGGTAACGAGCTCATTGACGAGGTAAAAATTTACATTTCTAAAACAATAAAATAAAAATAAAACATGAGCAGAAAATTGTAAACTAAACGATTATTTTCATTTTTAAAAACAGAGTTCCTCGGTCATGGAAGCAGCTTATAGTTGCTCTTGGTACGATGGATCTGAAGAAGCCAAAACCTTTGTGCAGATTGTTTGTCAGCAATGTCAGAAAGCTTTATCGGTGACCGGAGCGAAATTTTTCACTGTATCGCTGGATTTATTCGCTTCGGTAAGAATTTTTCTGGATCATCATTACATTTTACAGGAATATTATTAAACTATTAAAACTTATTGAAAATTTGATAATAATTTTTATTAAAGGTCTTGGGAGCTGTCGTCACTTACTTCATGGTGCTTATTCAACTCAGTTAAATCCAAAAACAAAACAAAAAGGAGAAAAGGAGAGAATTTTATTGCTGTGTGCTCTATTCCGATTTCAATTAATCACATAAAAACACCTATTTACCTTTTTAGTTAGATGTTTAATCACCTTTTTCAAATTTTTAAGTGCAATTTATTTTCAACACAACTTAATATAGGTACTCAATTTTTTTTGATGCATTTATTAAATAAAATTATTAGGTACCTATATCTACCATATGATAAGTGATATATGTTTTTACTTTGTTTTTTATACCTTATTGAGTAACTAATTTATTACAAGAAAATATTGGTTCTTTTTTAACAAAGCATTTCTATTATGTTAATTTAATTATTTATATTAATATATTTAATCGTTATTTGATTTTTAGAGCGATGAGCGTTCGTCGATTTCAATTATTTAATAATGTTTAAGTGTGACTAGACTGTATAGAGAATAAATGTAATAATTTTCGCATTTGAATTTTAAAGTCTAAGTATTTATATCACTTATTTACCATATAGTGAGTAAGAAATTTGATACATCAATCGAGAAATAATTCTAAACTATTTCTTAAAAAGAGTTTTTTGTCATTTTGTTTTTCTTCTTGTTTGTTTCCGTATTTATTTTTTAAGAATGATATTTTTTAAAAACAAATTCACTATTACATAATAATAGAATACTTGAGTAGTATAAAATTATATCAAAATTCACTCAATGTATTACTTATACCATTATTTTGGAATAAAATTAGTATTAAAAACAGTTTGATTTTCATTTTTAAACATTCAGTGTAATACTTTAATTCTGAGAAATTCCACATAATACCTACATACTTAGATGCTAAGTACATCTTTTTACTTTACCTTCATCAATTTTATAGAACTGTTATGTGAAATCTCCAGAGCAAGTTTCAACAATTTTTTCACTTTTAATGTTGTAAAATGTTTTTTTCGTTACAATTCAACTGAAATACTAAATACATAATGAAACACAAAATAACGAAATCACGATAAAAACCGAATAACAACTTTAAGTTGCTCTAAAACCGCTATTCTTAGTGTTGTTTTCACGTCAAATTTTCCTTCGGATACAAAATTGTGACAATTGTTTCTTTCAAAATAATTAAGAATTGAAAATTTGACCACTCGATCAATAATTTGTCTCAAGAAAAATCTTCTAGTGAAATATTGTAGGCTACTGTAATAGTTAAATCGTGTAGTTTCTCAATTGATGAAAGTGATACATAGGTACGAGTATGTATACTTTTAATCACGAGCGTTCAACGTTTAGTTTAATTTTTAACGAATGCGTACATTTTATTTATTTTACTTCATTTTTTTGCTCATCAACATTTTTAATGTATTAGTCGCTCAGAGCTAATCAAGACCATTGATTTTTAGTTCATCGCCTACGTAAATTATTTCAATTTCAAAAGATCGTTGGCAACCTACGGAATTCTTTCGTTTCCGTTCATGTTTATTTTATAGTTGATCAATTAAAAAAAAAAAAAAATCGTTACGCACCTAAAGAGCAATTTTTAATAGGTGGCTTCAATGTGATGAATAAACTTGACCGATCACGTCGACATATAATTTTAGCTCTATTCGTCATCGAAGATATTCTTTTTCTTCGTGAATTTAAATTTTAAAATACTCACACTTTTCGATTAGGTACAATTTTATTATACCTACCTACTAGTGAAAAAATAATTTTTCTATGTACCTACATACGTAGGTAATTCGAAATATATTGTGAGTGTGAAACGAATAGATAAGATGACAGTTTGTAGTTTCATATACAATTTTCAGTAAAATGAGAATTACATATAAAAAATTAATTCTTCAATTGTGATTCAAAATACATCAAACACTCATTTCATTTTCATTATAAAAAACTTGAGTACTTACATATAACTGACATGCGTTTTATCCCAAGATATTCATAATTAATAGAAATGTATACCATTAACTCATTAAATATGAAATTAAAATATTCCAAATTGTTCAGAAAACATGGAAAAGGTATACTAACACTAACTAAATCACATTTAGAAACTATCGCAACAGTTAGTATGGTTCTATTTTCGAAATTATTGGTTTCTATAAGAATGTTACTTCAGTTAGATTCGTTTTCATAAACACAGCTAAATATGTACCCGACTACATACTACAATTGCAATGTAGTTTGAAAACCAATAAATTAATCTCATTTGTAAGCAAAATGCAGGCTATCGCCTCTCACATGAAATTTTCTCGCAGATAATCATTGAAATTAACTTTTTTACCTAAAGTAAATCTTTTCTTCTGTGTAAACAAGAAAAAATTTACGCGACTTAAAAAACGTGGCAAGTATTAATTTGAATAAACACGATTTTTTTGTTTTAAAGGAGAATTTACAACATTAAACTAAACACTTTCGTCCATTTTCTTTTGATTCAAGTCTATTAGATGAATAAAGCTGGCTCCCAAAATTAATTCAGTAACGTACGTAATTAAGTACAATAATCAAGTACCTATCTTCAAAAAAGTGATTTCAGAAAAAATTTTAATTTGCATACGTTTTTGTAGACATTACATTTACACTTGACTTTTATAATAATTTTTTGCCATTTTATGTAAAAATAGTAGGTACTGACGCTCTTGTTTTATTTTTTTTTTCACGTCTTGATTAATAATATAGGTGTGTACTTGGGAATTGGATGTAAGTAGGTATATAAAATAATACGTAGGTACTTACTTATGCACTTGGAAACGCAACTGCTCAGTTCTTTTCGTTTGTCAAACGATACAGCAATGAAAAATTCTTCAATAATCGGTTTTTACGACTCCTCGATAAAATTTTGAATTCTAAAAAACACCATTTTTACTCGGGGGTCAATCTTCTCAGTACTCAAGATCCAATGTCTCGTTTTATGGTTTGTCAACAACTATTATACCTACACACAAAAAAATAATAAAATAAAATCAGATGAAATGGTAACACGTCTGGTTAAATTACGTAGTACCTATATAAGAGAAAAACTGTAGTAAAACTTGAAAAAATGGAAGCATTGAGTGTTGTTTTTTTCGAAACGGGAAGAAAAATAGAAAAATAGTACCTACCTATATTAAAAAAAAATAGGAATAAAATTGGTACTCAAATTAGAATGAACGAAGATGATCTCATTCATTGACATTTATTGTACCTATCTAGTAGTAAGAGAGGCAACGAGATTGAAGGAGTGATCAAAAATAGGTGTATTATGTAAAATGCATGTTTATGAGCAAGAAAATTGAAGAAATTGAAGAAAAAAATTAGGAATTTTGAATTGAAAACGGTCTTTGTAGAGCTACTTTAACTAAAAAATGTTATACTTTGAAGTTCATTCGTCTTTTACGAAAAAAATAATCATTGAACAAACTTTCATGAAGATGGCACTAGGTATACCTACTCGATGAATACATTTATTCATCAAAATCGCCGGTATAAAATCCTTCCGAAGTGTTTTATCTCGTTCAAAGAAATTATCAGAATTGCAGATACCTAACTACCTACCGTATTTGGCGTATTTTTTAATTTTTTCTTCAAGTATTAAAAAATGAAAATTATTTTCAAAAAAATGCAGCATTTGTTCAATATTAGATTATAATTTTGAGAATGATTTATTTTTGCCAAACATCAACATTTCTACTTATTTCGAAATCCAAGGCACACAAAATTTCCTCAACATGAGAAGTTGAAATTGAAATTGAAAACTAAAACGTTGAATTAAGTTGCTCCTACGTTAACATATTGTATCGTAATAGAAAGAAAAAAAATCAGGACTTCGTATGTATGTATGTACTTCGCAGAATGGATGTTTCATCCAAGACCAAAAACACAGAATTGGACAGAGTCAGAACTAAATTTTTAAAGTGCTGTAGGTAATAGGTATCTCCAGATCAACAATCCTACACATATGAAACCTCACGTTATTTACACATAGGTATAGACCTACGAATAGCTCTGGTTCTGGAATCGCAGTTATTCTCCAACCTCCAGCGTGTTAGTGATTCACCAAGAGTGGATACCCGTTTAGAATGGCATTGTAGGTGAAGAAATGAATCAAGAGGTGAGCGAGGAGAATCAAAGAAGCTTTGTCTCGCATTATGCGTCCGTTATACACGCCGACAGTAAAGTACCTATGTAGTAGGTATAGAAAAGTACTCGCGCGCGCTATATCATCACATTACGATTACTATTACGAGTATACAGCAGAACATCGTACTTAATAAAGTTCATGCCGCGTTGAGATCTTAAAAATGTGATATCTAAGCAATTTTTTCCTCCGCGTACGCGAATAGTGGTCCTCTATGCATGACCAATAGTCGCGAAAATTTGTCGTTTGTTTTCAAAGTCAAAAGTGTAAGTGGTGCCTAATCTAAAATTCACCCTAAGAAGGGATAGTTCGCCTAGGTATTCGTACACTATCTTCTCTTTTCGCGGGTAAATACGCAATACTGTCGATGTGATTTGGTGGAGGTGCGAGTCATGAAGTAGACATACCTTACAGTACCTATATCGCCTTGAATCAAGTTTCGTAACCGTTCAACTACACCGATTAATTACCGATTCTTCGACTTAGATATCAGGTACGTTTAACGGTTATGTTATTTATTGATTGACAGTTGATATGAATTTCAAATTATACCCGTCTCGTAACCGTCAATAAACTGGTTTCACGAAGAAACCTATCCGCATGTACCGACAAAATATAACAATGATCCTGCAAACTGCAATAGACAAATTACGCCAACCTCGATTAATCGATTTTCAAATTTTGTTTGCATTGGATTTAAAGTGGATTTGGATTTTACTCGTAATACTTTTACATTTTACAAAACCATACCTACGTATTTGGGTCTGAAGTATTTTCTATTTCTTCGAGTAAAATCATTTACTTATAAAGCTTATTTTTCTCCTTTTACATCTCGTGAAAGACCCTTTCTTTGGGTGTAAGATTTTTACACTTAGGTATTATAAACGTATTAAGGGTGCAAGGGTTTGAAGGGTATCCAAAAAAAAATCAGTCACGAAGGAGCACTTACTGAGAAATTTAATTGGAAAGGGGATACTTTAAGTTGCCCTGTAAACAGTGCCACGTGAATTTTTTTTGCTTCGTAATTTTTTGGGACATCCGACATCCAGTTTGCAAAAAGGAAGCAAAATTACGATCAAGATAAAAAAATTTCAAATACATAATATGTAGGGTACTTATAATTTTTTTTAAATATTGTAGATTTGTAGCTCACCAACGACATATTGCAAACTTGAAGTGGAATCAAATACCCTCAATAATAAACAATAATATAGGGTAGGTAGGTGTCCAACAAAATCTGCGAATCAAAGCGCAGCACTTTTGTGAAACCTTTTTGAAATTTTTTGAGCTCAGCGATTCTAAGATTTCTATACTTACCTTTCAAAAAATTCACTTTTAAGATCAAAAGTATTTTCAAAATCCCACCCGGCCCCCTTTCACTAACGGCCCTTTTTATTCAGACGTAACTGATTCAGCAAATTCAACTTTTTTGCAGCCTTCTCAGCCCCAAATCTAAATGTTTTGCATGTAACCTTACGTAAACAATTCAATTGGAGAGCTAATGAATTTTCAAACGACTTTTCAATGAAAACTGTGGGGCTTTTGAGCTGTATGATAATGTTACACATATTTTCCGCAAAAACGAAAATAAGTATTTATTCATTTTCATCGAGCAAGACGATAGAAATGATTATGTCAACTGTTACGAAAAAACCTTTGCTGGGAAAAAATGCCTTCAATTTTATACCGCGAAAGCCTGGCGCGATGAATTAATAGCGAATAATTTCACGTTTGATCTATTCAATATGTACGCCTTGTTATTTTTCTGCTTCATAAATTCTCACAAATTACTTGTCAAGGGAGGAGAAGCGCGAGGGTGGTAAAAATCAAACCGTTTCACTATGTTTTTTTCTTCTCAAAGGTTGGGTACACATTAAAACATTTCGTTTGAGAAAAAAAATAAATCCTTTTCGAGTATAATAGTCTGGATCGTGAGAACGACTTCACAAATGTAACTTCCCACTCGTTTATGCTTTAGGTATGAATGAAGATGAACATTTTAATCTTTTAACACAATACCTAGCGAGGTAGATCCGAATCAACCTTTTGTGACGTCGCACAGTATGTAGTATTTTTTAAAGAGTGAAATTGAAAATTCACAGATATTAATTTTTCACAAGACGATATTCCTTCGCGTACCTCTACCTACCTATGTACGAAAATGTTTCAATATAGGTACATCGTACATACAAGCAGCGTAGGAGTATTGAAGTAAATAGATACTTGATTTGGTATCTTATTTCTAAATACCACAAAAGGTTCCGTCGACATAATCACTCGCAAGGATTCGATGATTAAAATTTCATAAAAATTGCAAAATAAATCCCAGCAGATGAAGAAGACGTTTAAATTTCACCTAATACCTCATTCAATTCTTAAAATTCAAACCAAATAATCCCCAAACGATGAAATAATTTCTACGTAGGTGGCTACTTGACTGGGTGCCGTTTTATGTGAAGATATATAAAATGCTACAATATTAATTAGGTAGGTACTAGGTACCTCATTTTATCTCGGCTAATAGGTGGTCGGGTAGGTATCAGGTGTTTTTACAAAAACGTATGAATATTTATGTAATGTGTACTTGTACTCGCTAAAACACTAATTCATCTTTTTGTGACATTTTTTAGTAAGAATAATCGCTACTTTTTTTTTTTACTTTATTCCGTCTTTTGGCCGGCGGTGTTACTGACCTTGCTCTATATTGGATCAATATACGCGCTGGGTATGATTTAATATACCTACATATTATGTACATACATACCGAAAACATAAAACCTAGGATTGTAAATTTACGTTAACCCCCAAAATTGTATAGGTATAAAACCAGTTCCCTGGAATGATAAGTATTCATTTATTATATCAATGGACGTTTTTTATTTTAAAATAAATACTGGAAGTTTATAAATAAAACTCTCTCATAAAAGGTGCTATACCTTCGGCATCGTTGGTCACATCCAATAATAAATTTATACACATTATAAGTCAATAACTTGCTTGAGAAACGAAAACAGGTTCCGACCACCCGCACAGAGTTCATCTTATTATGCTAAAGTATTATTTGCTGTAGGTACCTAGATAACTTCATGGAGCTATGTATCAAATACCTTAAATTATTTGCGCGGTTTTCATTTTTTTTTTAAAATGGGAGTCATTTTATTGTCAGATTCCATTCCTTCACTTGTTACGAGACGTAATTACGGGTGGAGAGAGAGGATACAGTTCGCTTCTTTTTAAAGTTGTAAAATTGATTTTGGTTTTCAAGTTGAAAAAACTGAATAATTTTTGATTGATTTTTTTAGGAAAATAGAAAGGTTTTTATTTTATAGAGGATGCTTCAAAAAATGTATACCTACCATTAGTTGTAAAACTGAGCCCAACGAACATAAATTATAAAACAAACATACCTACATTTTTTCACTTTTTTGAACTTTCAATAATTTGCCTTTAGTTCGATCCAGGTAATTACACAAGATACATATCCACCTAACTCGCATTAAGCAATTGAACAATATTGTGCTCAATACCTTTTCATATTTGTATTTCTCATAGCTATGGAAATGTCATCGAAAAATATGATGATCTTATCGATTTATGGTTTAAATGAATGTAGGTATTCTATCAATGAACTTACGGAAAAATATACTTTCGCTTCGATCATTAACGAGGTATTATCTAATAAAAGTGGAAAAAATGAACAACGTAATCATTGTAGAATGTGCAAGAGCATACATTTGATAGATAAATACGCTGCAATAATTATAAGCATGTTTTCTATGCATCAAGTCTTTGATTTGTTGATTTCTCGATACTTTGTACCTACGAGTGTAGATATGTATCTAGATGCAATTTCAGAGAAATTTAAAACTTTCGATTTTTCGAGCCGCGATGAGTGCATTTTTTCAAATTAATAAAACTTCAGGTATACTTTGAGAAAAATGAGTTGAAGAAATCGAAATTTTTCAATTTTTCTGAAATTAAAATATACGATGCTCCTATTTTGAGTTTACATTTAATTTTGGTTCGGTAAGTAATCCGAAAGAGCGATCAGAGATTCTCAAAACAACACGATTCGCATGGAAAAAATTGACTAATGCGGGTGGTGTAGTTATTGGTCTATTATGTTATGACTCATGACCTATTGCGAGAAAATGAATTTCAACTAAAACTGACCGCTTTGAGCGGAAAAAATCGCAAAAATTAGTTTTTCGCATTTTTGAAGATTTTTTACCAGCTAGGGTAGCCCTTATTTTTCTAGTTGATGGGAAGAAAAATTTTACATTTTTAAAACCGTTCTGCTTTGGTGCCAGTGTTAAATGGTTCTGAAGTCTCCAGCACATTCTCGGGAATTCTTGTTCACCAAAAGAATTCCGAAGAAATTACCCAAAATGCACTCCAATTTGTAAGAGCGTAAACTGTACATGTCGAGGAAATGGAGGCCTGTTTTCCGTAACATTTTTCCAAGGTCGATTTCAGCAAATTCAGCAGTAAGTATATTTTTCCAGAAATGTGCTGGAGGTTCTAGAATGGCTTGAAATTCAAAATGCACACAAGTGACGTATTAACCAAGCTATAGGCTCTGGTGACTTGACCATTGTACTTTATCTCATGTACGAGTAGCAACAGAATCAAGATGACTTGGGTGGTAGAAGTAGGTACTTGAAAAAATAATCCAACCACGGTTCACTCTTCGGAACCGATAAAGGTAATAACTTTTTCGCGTTATTACATTTTTGCGGTATTTTCGCGTTTTCTAAGCTCATTAATGCTAAAGCGTTCAAACTGTTGTAATAATAGCTGGCAAAGTAACTCAACTATAATAAATGTCTTTCGGTAGTTTCGAAAGCTTTTACTGTACTATACATAGTTTGAAAAATGCCACCTGCAGCTTACGCCTTTATGACCTCCTACTATACTTACAACTTCTTTAATGGAGACAACATCGATTTTGATTACATGGATTTCTAATTTATCAGCATTTAGAATGTATTATATCGTACTCGAGTGCTATGATTTTCAACTTCGACGCTGTATAAGTATAACCCCTGCGAGATATTCTCATCATTAAACCTACCAAATACCTATCACATTTTGCTACACGTGCTTATCCACAAGGAGATGTAAAACATATTCACAAATTCATTTGTAAGTACAGATGCCTGCTCAAGCCTAGATTAAATCACGCGAATGATATATATGAGTAAATAAAAATAGACTCGAAATCACAAGGTTGAAAAATGAAATATCATTTTTCTTAAGACACAATTTTAAAATATTGATAGGTAGGTACTTTTATTACAATTTTTTTGGCAATTTTGGCTATCATAACTAGGTATATCTATACTTTTTTCATATTTTTGTATCATTTCTGATTTATTTTGAACTCATCTTAAAGAAAGTACAAGATGATCATGATCATGTGTACATATTTCAAGATCTTCACTACGATGTACCTATCTAAAATCCAAACTTTTAAACATAAATATGAAAAAAATCCCTTCACCCTTAATTTGAAGTCTGATGATAGCAAACACTCATAATTTTAGCACTACTTTCAATTATTGTAGGTACGACCTTATCTATCATGCATGCAGATGGGTAATGTACATATTATATAGAAAGCAAACAGCAAAAAACATCTTGCGCAGTTCGCAAGATCAACCGACTTTGCTCTAAATATACACCAGTAATTTACCAACATTTATCTCAGTAATTTACCAGACATTACTTAAAAATTTACCAATTTTTCAAAATGCGCGGAAGTACCCAAATTTACCGATTTAATGAATACGAAAAGTCGAAAACATCGATAAAATAAAATAGTCAATCATAAGTAGCCATCATATTACACTTTTATGAAATTGATTTTCAAATAAAAATTAGCGTACTCATGAAGACGTAACCGTCATATTACAAGTGGAATAATATATCAGGAAAATTGTTGACAAAAAACAAAATTATTACCAAAATTTACCAATTTACCAAAATTTACCAATTTACCAAAATTTACCAATTTACCAAAATTTACCAATTTACCGAAATTTACCTATTTCCCGAAATTTACCAATTTACCAATTTACCAAAATTTACCGATTTACCAAAATTTACTGATTTACCAAAATTTACCAATTTACCAAAATTTACCTATTTACCAAAATTTACCTATTTACCAAAATTTACCAATTTACTTAAATTTACCGATTTACCAAAATTAGAGGTTTTTAATGGCTTAATTTTTATCCAGAATTGAAATTTAGCTATTTACTGAAATTTACCAATTTACCAACATTTACCAATTTACCAAAATTCACCAATTTACCAAAATTTACCAATTTACCAAAATTTATCAATTTACCAAAATTTACCAATTTACCAAAATTTACCGATTTACCAAAATTTACCGATTTACCAAAATTTACCAATTCACTAAAATTTACGAATTTATCAAAATTTATCAATTTACCAAAATTTACCATTTTACCAAAAGTTACCAATTTACCAAAATTTACCAATTTACTAAAATTTACCAATTTACTAAAATTTACCAATTTACCAAAATTTACCGATTTACCAAAATTTACCGATTTACCAAAATTTACCGATTTACCAAAATTTACGAATTTACCAAAATTTACGAATTTACCCAAATTTATTAATTTACCAAAATTTACGACTTTACCAAAATTTACGAATTTACCAAAAATTACCCCAGCAATTTACTAACATTTACCTCAGTAATTTACCAGACATTACCCACTAATTTACCAATTTTCCATTTTACCAAAAATTACCCCAGCAATTTACCAACATTCACCTCAGTAATTTACGAGACATTTCCTCACTAATTTACCAATTTTTTACCGAATTTTAATTACCCCAGTAATTTACTGTCAAAGGTTTTTACCAATTTACCAAAAATTACCCAAGCAATTTACCAAAATTTTCGACCAACTTTAATTACAAGTAATTCACCAAAAATAACTAATCATTTTATTTACTAAAAATTACTATTAATTAACAAAAAAAAAAAAAATTATCAAAATTTACTGGCTATTTACCAAAAACTTAATGGTTTTTGTTAAAACAAAAATTACACTAGAAATTTTTGAAAAATTTTGATTTTTTATGGCAAAAAAATTTTGGACGGATAAAATTAACAAAAAAATTAACAAAAAAATCAACAAAAAATTTTCTCCTCTTGACTCGCGCGGGATTCGAACACCCGACCTTCGGCGTACCAATCTGCAACTTACACACCCTAACCACCCCATCTGTTTGTTGGAGGTGAGTCGTTTGCGAGATATAAGGGTTTACACAAATTTCTGCTTATCCATAACGTTGAAACACACTCAAACGTTCATATCTCGTAAACGGCTGAACCGATTTCGACCAAATTAAAAATTTCTCTAGTTCAGTATCAAAGCAATATTTTGCCATCATCAGTTTCGACTTAAAGTTCGGAGCTTTTGAGTTCAGCGTGACACAAATTTATACATAAATTGATATATAAATAAATATATAAATATTCTAGGGGGTAAACTCGTAACTTTTTTATAGATTAACCAGCAAACTCATAACGTTTTGGCAAACTCGTAACCTTTTTAGGACGTGACTTTTCGATGAGGTGCCATATGAATCTAGAAGGTGTGGGGAGTCTACTGGCAAAGTTTGAGCAGGGACGTGAGATTGCTGTTTATACACTTTCTCTTTTGACTCAATTTTCAAATGAGTGCATAGCCTAATTATTATGTACTAGGACATAAGGAAAAGGTGTTTATTGCCAAGAATGCCAATAATCATTTTTTAAGTTCTGTTTGGTGATTCTGGTGGTTGAAGGTCTCCTCTTTCACGTCGCGTGGTCAAAAATCGACTAAAATGAATTTTTGACTGCTCAATTTCAATTTAGAGCTGATTATACAGGTCCGAATTTTCGTGTTTTTCAACATTAACATTGATTTTACGAGGAAAGTATGCATCCTATGAAAAAAATGCAATGAAGGAAATTGTAGAGCATAAAATTTCCTTTCTGCTCAGAGCTGGTTATTTTTTTGTAGGATGCTTTGTTAAAAAGCTATTTGCGAAAAACAGAGATGTATGGGACTTTTAAAAAAAAAGCTTTTCTAAAAAATTGATGTTTCGGCAATGAGATACCTCTCCACAGGTCACCCAAAAATCAAGTTAACGAATATAACGCGGCCTAACATCGAGTACTATCAGGCCTATGGGGTGACGCGTCGAGCGCATGCACAGCAACGAAGTTATAGGTGGGACGTGAGTTTGTATTTTATACAAAACGTTATGAGTTTACCTGTATGCGGCTATATATAAATAAATATATATGTTGTGTACCAAGTCCGAAATTGTACAATTCGGGGTTGGTACAGCCAATTTTGTACCATCTCCGAAGTGTCCGGACCAAGCGTGAATATTACTTTTTCATCGGACTTGGTTTGTACCATGCCCGGAGGGTCCGGACAAAGTGTTCGACTTGGTACAATTGTGTTGTGCAAAGTCCGAAATATAGTTTTATAGTGAATGAATTCGAATTTTACACCCCTTTATACCACACATATTGAACCAAATAAAAGGAAATTTAAAGATGACTCTAAAATACACCACCAGCAAAATTTTCAGGTGCTGAAATTCATTTGTTGATTTTTGGGGATTTTTTCAAGATTCAAATATTGCTATGCTCACTTCTCAAGAAAAAAAATAAAGGGCCGTATTTACGCGCAGGCAAATTAAAATTTAGCATAAACTCGGGTTAGCCATCGATCTTTATGACCTTTTTGATCGATTTTTTCAAAACCATTTTGTACACTTCAAATCCAAAATTTTTTTAATTTTTTAAAAAATTAATGGAGAAATCAGCTATTAACTCAGAAAAATGGTACAAACCAAATTTCAGTCTTTCACAACAATTTGGTAAAATTTTGACTTTGAAAAATCTATTAAAAAAATGAATTTGGAATCTAAAGTTTTAGTGCATAGTTTTCAAATGAGTTAGGTACGAGAATTTCACGACTCGAGAAGTTGGAAATAGAGAGTAAAAACCATATTTCAGCATTTTAGTTGGTACCTCAATCTGATCTTTTTATTTTTTTTCTTGAGACGTGAGTGTAGCAATATTTGAATCTTTAAAAATTCCCCCAAAAATCAGCAAAAATGAATTTCAGCACCTGAAAATTTTGCTGGTGGTGTATTTTAGAGTCATCTTTAAATTTCCTTTTATTTGGTTCAATATGTGTGGTATAAAGGGGTGTAAAATTCGAATTCATTCACTATAAAACTATATTTCGGACTTTGCACAACACAATTGTACCAAGTCGAACACTTTGTCCGGACCCTCCGGGCATGGTACAAACCAAGTCCGATGAAAAAGTAGTATTCACGCTTGGTCCGGACACTTCGGAGATGGTACAAAATTGGCTGTACCAACCCCGAATTGTACAATTTCGGACTTGGTACACAACATATATATAAACTTATCTCGTTTTGCGCCATATGTCTTATCGTGATCAGCACACTCCAAAACGTCAAGAAAACCCACCCCCGCCCAAATCCTCAACCATCATGACAAATACAATACCTTACTTTTCCGTTTCACGGCAAAGTCGGTAAAACAATAGGCACCTAACCTAAATTAGGAGCAAACAAATCGTTGGATCAAAATATACAATATGGAAATGGCATGTAAATATTGAAATAAAAATAAGCCTACCAGTATATGTCGGTTCGAATGAAAAATTACGTATTCTTATAGCGATGTTCTGATATAACTTAATTAATTTACAAAAAATATTTTCATGTTGTTGATTTTCGGTTACCTATATTGTAATTAAAGCAACTTACGTTTAGCTATAGCACACTTATTAAATATGTACGTAAACCGAGAGTTAATCTGGGAGCGTTAAACTTTCCAAGTACACTACAATTCGATGTGTTATGCACGATACTAACGTCATTAAATGCATCGTTATGACGTGATTCGATCAAATTAAAATGTTACCTATAGCATAGGTAACTTAATATTAATTTCATGAGAAGTAATAATTGGTAAGTACGCAAAGGGTAAACAATTCGTCCGTATGTGTTTTTAGGTAGGTAGTGGGTACCTAGGTAAAGTACGTCACATTTCATTACTTAATCGGCCAAATACGCAGACTGAGACTAGAACCGTGTCAGCCTTCGTCTAGGTTGCAATCTCTGTATCTATGTAAATAAGATCACACGAAGGCTACATGAGGAAGGATTTTTACAAGCAATCGCAGAAGCACGCGAAAAGAGACATTCGATTATAAAATTGGTATAATCTTCAACCCATTTCGTATACCTAAACCGCAGACTGCTAAGAAAAAATATTGATACTGATTTTAAAATTCGCTAATAATACTCGTGCACATTTCATTGGGTATTAATTAAATGAATTGACGGAGCTGAATTTATAAATACATACATTGGCCAGTACGTTTCTTTGAAATGTGTGCAAGACTACAAGTATAAGCGTATGATTTGTGAAAAAAATTATAGGTTAACGAATCCGGACGAATTTTTGACGGTCACTTGGTATATTGATTTTTTAACGTGAATATGTCATCTTCGTGTGTTTTTCCAATTTCAAAATGACTATTATTAAAATTTCAAAATCTTTCATTAGATGATTAATAAAAGGTAGGTAAAGGTATAGGTTACGGGGGAATGGAATTTTCAATACACTGTATGATTAGGCCCAAATTTACTACCGCGTAAAGTAAACATGTAAACTACTAGCTGGTGTCCGCTGTCTAACTGTCTAATGTCTACCCAACGGTATTTATAGCCACTTTATCGCTCGATATTGTGTCTAATCTCGTATAGGAAAGATTCAATATACCATACAGGTAATTAAGCTCTTCATTCGCAATATTGAGCTCGTTCGAGGTAACTGGCGTAGGTGATGAAACACCACCCTTACTAGGGAACTGTCCTACCTGGCACAAAAATTATTGAACCGGACACAGGGAAATCGAAAGAGGATTCCAAAATATATCACTCGCCAGAATATCAGGTGCTGAAATTCATTTGTTGATTTTTGACGATTTTTTAAAGATTCGACTTTGGGCCAAATAGAACAACTTTTAGCAGATTGGCCATATGGAAGCTGGAATTTGGTTTATACTTATTCTATTTTCGACCTGCCAAATCTATTGATGACGGTTTCGAGCCGTTCTGGAGCCTCCAGCCGATTTTTCGGTGTTCCAGTTTTCAAAAAAAATTTTTTTTAAAAGTAGCCTATTTTCATTTTTGAGAAACAATTTCAAACAGATTTCATGACTTCCATATAACTGACATCATCATATGTACTTATACCTAAGTCATCAAGTATACAGTCAAAAAAAGAAAAAAATAAAGAAAGAAAAAAGAAAAGAAAACACTCAAAAAATATATTTACCTACTCTTGAACTTGAGAGAAAAATAATTAGGTAGGTAGGTATATTGTTGTATGCCTTTGCGAAAGCCAAGCACATAAAAAAAAGAATATTATATTAATTAGGTGATATGAATTTTGGTAACTTTGGCTCTTTCTTTCTATGTACACAATTATATACATTCACACACTTAATGCAGCAGGGATTAAGTTTCACAATAACTTTATTAAATAATTTCTATCGCTACGACGACATATCGTAAAAGTTTACGCTTATTTTTCCATTTCGTTGAGGGAAAACGTTATGCAAAAAAAAACTGTGATTTTTTTCGCTTATATTTTAATACAAACTAACAACTTTTCAACGTATATGCGCGATATTTTCTTCGACACAATGCGAGTAAGTACTTTCCACAATGAATTTTTTATCGCTTTCTTAGATGTAAATTAAAGCTGAAAAGTTCACGCATCGCACTATTTAACGAGTAATTAGGTTGAGTTGGAATTTTCTTACTTAATTAGCATGTAATTTTACAATGAAACGCAATATAGGTTTAGGTGCATACTTTACTTACATTAATCTGTACACTATTCGAAAAATAAAGCTAATAAATGCGTTTATTACCTATTTCACGAGAAAGGAAAAGTATCGCATAATATTAAATAATAATACGAATTTTATTTCGAATACTAAGAAATTAGTGCAGAAGAAAATCAATAAAAGAATCCTTAAAATGGAAAAGAAGACCGATTGAATATTTATAGCTTAATTTGTGCATAGGTATGTAAATCGTGAACTATCTAATTAAATCGAGATGAGTGAGTGCTTTGAACTGATCATCAAGAATTACTTTAAAGTACTTAGAGAAAATACTATTTATACTTATTGATATAAAATGCACTAGAAATTTGATAACTTGAGTTATGTAGAAGACGCTAAAATTCTATCAGAATCACAAGTCAAAAAAAAATTCAAATAGGAAGAAAATTATGAGGGTCAAAATTGCCTAGAAACATTGAAAACGTTTTTTCTCCAGGCGTCCCCTTCAATTCAAATAATAGGCAAGCATACCCACTTATGCTCAGCATGTGATGCCTACTTACCAGTAGAAAGGAGACCATTCACCTATGAAACACTCAGTAGGTATGTAGGTAATGTGAGGTTTTGTATATTCTTTGTCTTCTCTCTCTCTTTTTAAAAAATTATCCTCAATTATGTTGCAACACTTCATACTTGAACATGTTCGCAAAATAAGGGAGAAAATTGATTGATGCTCGGTTGCTATTTGTAGGACTTTGCTCCATCATGGTAAAATTCTTGTACAAGTTTTTACCAACGAGCTACCATCCATTAATTTTAATCGAATGAGTTTACCGGCCTTGAAAATTCACTTTTCCATTCAGTCTCGTGTAATTGTGAAAAATTACTATAAAATTTCCCCATCGCGTGATAAACGGCGAGAATTTCATTAACGATATAAAACCAAGACATTGTTTAATCTTTCCACGGCAGGTAATTGGTAAAAGATGTTGTAGATGTTTCCGCATGTACTCGTAATCATTATTAAAATACACACAGATTAAAATCAAACGAAATTAAGATTTCAATTTCAGACAAGTACTTTTATGCAGCCCTTTCTTATTTAGATCAGAATGGGTACTTGTTGAAATTCTCTCGTATTTTTATCAAATTACCTACTGGATTTCAACGTAAATTAACAGCGATGAATTATTATTTTGTGCAGTAAAAAGCTCCCTTGCGATTTTGTCTTACATTTGAGCTAAATTTTTATATGTATTGAGAAAGGTCATTTATTGTTCAAGCCCTATTTTCGAGGATGAAAAATTCTTGGAAAATTTAAATTTTTTCACAACCCATACCATATCAATAAAAACCAGAAATATGTCAAATCTTACGATTTTGCTAAGATTTATTTTTACGTGTAAGTATATTCCATTTTAACTCCTTTAATGAGAATTTTTCCAAAACTATAAATTAAAAATCTGCTATAGAGGCTTCTGAACGACTATGAAATCGCCATCACCACCAATCGATCTGAGCGGTCAAATATTTCCATTTCATCGCTCTCAATTAAACGTTAAGCGAAAGAAGGGATGTGAGTATTTGTCCGACTCAAAATCACTTTTCAATCTAATTAGAAATATTCTTAAAATCAAATCTCCATCCTCATCGATGTACGATAAGAATAAACAAATTGTGAATTTCTACGAAATATTTGTAAACAAAAGTTGAAATTCCCTTCTCTCTCTCCTCAGCCTACACAATCATTTCAAAATACATTAACAAAAAATCTAACATTAATGAAAAATATTTATATTAAATCGAAATTCGACATCCGTAACAAACAAAATCCAATGCCGAATTAGAAACATTTTCAGGGTTTATAAAAGCAATTACAGCTGTTTTTAATGATGAAACACTTTCATTGAAATTCGCTCATCGCCGTTTAATTTGTACTTTGAAAAAAAACCTCTTCTATCTACATTTGTTTTACCGGCCGGCTGAAAAATTGCCAACTGGGATAATCACCGTATCCGTTATGCTTCTCCTTGACGCTATTTTGTTTGTCAAACGTTCATCCGCAATGAAAACCTACCTCGAGTTAGGGTAATCGCCGGGGTCATGAACTTTTTCACAAACGCCACCAAAACAATGCTTTCTAGAGCGTGATTTTTTTCAGCGCGAAATTCGCAAAAGCGTACCACACTTTATTTTCAAATCCGAAATTAGATCTAGACTGAGTTACATTCTAAAACAAGTTGATAGCTGGAACGGAGCCCAAAAGGAAACTAGAAAAATGAACCCGGAATTTGTTTTCTATATTGTAGAAACGTCTTGAATATAGTTCGAAGAAAACGCCCATTTCGGGTATTGCTTTCATAAGTTTTTTTTTCAGTACCTAAGCTACTAAAAAAGTAAGTACCTACATAGTGTTTTGTAAATTCATTAACAATTTTTATCAATTTTTTTATTTATTTTTTCGTTGGTATATACCTACTTGATAAATTTATAGTTTCAGTTGACTATCACGTTTGAAAATTTTTCAGTCATTATTATAGAACTTTTACTGTTAAACACACAAATGCCCGTAAAATTCAATCATTATATTGGCGGGAAAATTTATCAAATGTTTTTATCGCTTCGAATTTAATTTTTATCAGCGTTAAATTAGTTTACAAATACGTCGGCGAATAAAATTTTCTTTTAAAAATGCAACGATAATTATTTTTTGCCTATTTATGCGCTCTAATCTTGGTACATTTACATTTAACGAGTTCATAAAATTTTACACATTCTAAAGAACACGTCTTTGTATGATTGATAATTTTAAAATTGCACGAGTTAAATTAGCATAGGCTTTAAAATAATTATAAAACTTGTCTTTGGATGGTAATTAACGTCTGACATAATGATAATAAAACGACTGTATAATTTCATAGCTTTAAATTATAGTACAATTCGTCATTAAGTGTATAAGCATCGCGTGTATATTATGCCAATAAATATTAAAATATGCAAACATTCTAACATCGCATCTTTTAAGCCGACATCTAGCTTTGTACTATGCTTTCAATGGTACAATTCAATTAAACAATTCTCACTAATTACGTCCAAGTCGCAAAATGAAACAAATCTTCTGATAGAAAATTACCCACATTTCAAGTTAGACATACCTATCATTCGACCAACTTTTTTCTATCTCATTAAAACAGGAAAATGAGTTTGTGAAAATTTTCTTAAGGAAAGTTGAGATTAAATTCTGATTTGTTGATAGGTAGGATCGAAAAGGAAGGGCGAGCGGACATGAATTGGGATTCTGAATCACGATTCTCAATCAGGTTGGGGGTATACCAAAAGTTGTCTACAGATCTCAAAACAACCTGTTCACAAATTTCACTTTATGATATTTATAAACGATAAGAAATTACCTTGAATCACATGTATAATTTTTCGGAAACTTATTTTTAAGAAGGGAAATAAGGGTAGGTAATATCATCTAGACCAAATTTTAGTTTTCGATGTCTCTGAACTACAAATACATTAAAAATTTTCAGTCAAAGCCTTTTTTAAGCTCTTTTCAGAAAATTAATTTTTAAAATGAAATTTCAGAACTCTTCGGGTGGTAAAAGGATTTAAAAGCTTCCAATTTTGACAAAATTGAAAAAAAAATCAAAATAGATTTTTTCAATTTGATTTTGACCTCTCCTCTTTCTTTCGTACCATTAAACATGGTCAAAGAACCAAAAAAAAAAAAATCAAAATTACGTGAGACACATTGATTTCAAGTTTTAAAAGTTGCAGAGCATTAATACACATACATACGTAGGTACGAGTACATATAAATTCATTTATTTTCTAAATAACTTCTAAATATCCTTCAAGGCACTTCCCTTCCACTCCCTCCATTTGAAATATAATTTAACTAAGTATACTTATTTTTTAAATTCGATCTCTCGGTCGTTCCCTCCTCCGGCAGTCAATTTTTCTGAAACAAGGAGATAAGAAGTATGGTGGGCTCAAGTCCAGAAAACAAGTAAATGCAAGAACTCAGGCCCCTCGAATCAATGAGAATCGACACGTCTCTCCACTTTTTCATAATTGTTCGATTTTTTCATTTTCAAAGCCTAAATTTTTTCGAAAAATTTTATAAAATCTCAAAAATTGCAAAAAGGAAGCAAATTAAGTCTTCAAACATGATGACAGAACAAAATATACACTAATACCTACATATAAAATTATAAACGTTCCTGCTGCATATAATTACATTTTTGGAAATTTACTTCTTTGAAAAAAAATTGAAAACTTTTTTTATAGCCTACTTACTTTTTTGGGCATTCGTGTGTTTTTGTAGAGAAAATGAACAAACTCTACGAGCGATTGTGATTGGGTTGGCGGCTCCCATTGTTGATCAGATTTCAAAACAGACTGGAGAAGAGTAAGGATTGAATTGAAGGGGGAGGGAGTTGAATCAAAATTGTAACCAAATCGTTTTAAAGTTTACGTATGACCTCTAATATCAAATGAATCATGAAGGAATGAGAGTTTCAAAGCTTTTTGTTCCCTCTTCATAGTACAACAGTAGAATAAAAAAATGTAAATACTTATTTACTACAAAATCTACTTCGGACATTGATTTGTTATTTACCTACATGTTGACATGAAAAAATTTAAACTTTTCACGGAACGATTTTAGGATTAAGTTTGATACTGAAAAATCTCCCAAATTGACGTAAATTTCCCGAAATGAGAATTCAGCTCGGCAAGGGTTGATGAACTTTCCATGGGAAATATTATAGCCCGAACATACTTCCGAGATGAAAATACGACCGGATGGCTGGAATTATGAAACGATGAAGGTAATTATTATTTTGGTCATTTAGCCATCATCATTTAGCTATCTCTGGTACGAAAATCGAGCCTTTTATTTGATAAGATGAAAATAAAACAGGAAGTGAGTAAAACCGGGTCGAATAGTATAACTCGTAATATTTCATCGTATAATATTTACCTTAGTGATGATATTTTTGCCAGAGGTACCTACTACCTATCGTGATGATCGATGGCTTGCGAATAATACAATATCAAGGCTAACGTGAGCACGTACCTATAGAATTATAGAACCTATGTACCTACCCAGCATCTAATACCTACACTGTATATTATAGGTAGGTATGTTAAGGGTTACTTATTTTTTATTCGAAAAAAATGCCGAAACACGAGTAATAGTCAGTATGAAAAGCACATAAATAAATATTTAACTTGGAACTCGGAAAAAACTGATCTCCGCGAATTTTTTTTTATTTGATATTATTCCTAAGGCGACGTCTAGACTTTTTTAACCTTGAAATAGAATTACAGACTTCTGATACAATTTGCTTCGCATTTCACTCTTGGTTTTTTTTATTTTTCATTTCAATCTTTTTTAATATTTTGTTCATTATATTCAAATGAAACTTAGATACATTCGTCGTTTCGTTGTTATGGTTGAAATAGTCGAATGGAAATTTGCTTATTAACATAAGAGCTCCGAACAAGCCTATGCTAGTGCTACTCGCATACGTATACTTATTCATGCTATTCAGCAAATTCTTCTTTATAGTGAATTTTTTTGCAATTTTTTTCCTTTCTGGTTTTAAGAAAATATTGTAATGAGAATTTTTAATGAGGGAAATTCAAGTTTGCAATTTTGTTGTTAATTTAATTGGCGCACTTGATGCCTTTTTTTTCCATCATAAGTAAGTTAACAAACAATGACACTTACCTACTTATTGTTTGAATGATGATAAAAACCGCTATAAGTAAGTAAGAAAATGTTTCAAAATTTCGATTATTTTATTTAAAATTAACTGCTTGCTTATTGTATCTGCCTTGAAAAGTCACTCTATAAACCAGGCGTAAGTATCCTGAAATTCTTCATTTTTGGTACCTAACTTTAACCTACTGTAACAAATGAGAATAAAGGCGTAATTTATTGTCGAGAGTTATCTAATATTCAAAATGATATTCTTCCATGAAATGTGGTGTAACAATGATGATCTACCTCGATATTTTCTACCGCCAATTCAACTTAAATAAGAAAAAACAAAAATTTTTCGAAAACTAGTCGCGAAAATTTTCTCCCTCACTTCGCGTACAACCTGATACCTACTCACTGCCAATAGTATGCCTTTTAAAAACTTATTAGGTAGGTAACTAGTACCTACCAAAAAATTATAAAGAATACTCACATACGCTGTTATTTTCATCATTCTACGAGGTTCAGGGGCTTCTAAAGGTACTCGTGAAATCGAGTCCAATATGAGCTGCAACTTTCATCCCCTTTTTAATGTAGGCAGTATTGTTTCATTTTTTCGATTTCTTTCTTCAACGTCAAAAGAGCAAAAAATACTGCATGTTCGAGTCTAGGTTGTAGGCGTAAGTTATGCAATAGGTATTAGTCGGGTATTTCGGGAAATACAACAAACACCAAGTCCTTTATTGTTGTGGGCGATTTACTTTTAAAATAAACTTTTTATCAATTTGCTTGCTACATCAGCAGGGCGTTCATTTATGTACATACTTTTGTGGGACGATTCATTTTTTACCTTACATGATTCTTAGCTGTGTGGTTGAAAGATGAAGTAGATAGATACAACCGAATGTTTTCGAATAGGAAGGGAAGTTATTACTTTAGTGACAGTGTTGGAAGTGGGATTTGAGAAATGATAGATAGCACGGCAGGTTGAAATTTTCAATTTTAAGACCTGAATAACGCGGTGAAAAAATTCTATAATTTTGTTGTAGATACATAAATGTAGTATATGGTATGGGTATGTTTTACTAACGTTCTATCATTATAGGTACCTATTCAATGATATAGTTAGGTTTGTAGACTTACTTATATGCAGGTATATATAATTACCTATGTGTATTTTATAAAGTGCAATATTGTTTCATGATATTATGGTAGGTGCAAGTTGTACGATTGAATTTATCTTTCAATTATTAGAATTTAATAAAACGTTCAATTTTCGTATTCAAATAATCGTGTAGATATCTACTAATACATAATTCTCGAAGTGATATACTCCAGGATTTTAATTAAACGTTGCTAATTGTATTATGTATAGAAGACCCTGACAGTTTATATAAACTACTATAAATACGAATGAAACAAGTCAAACCCACGTTCTCTTGAGTATGTATAATTTAATAAGAAGTACCTAAAATTAATTCATGTAGGTACTATTGGTACTGGAACAATCTGTAGTCGAGAATCGTAGGTGGAATATTTCAATTTTCGGGGACAAGGTCAAAATAATAAATTGAACGCAGGTAATTTAAAAAATAATTATCGATTACCAAATGAGCTATTAATACTTGTTGAAAATTGAGAAATTCAAGTTATGATCGCCTAATTCAGTTGTTTCTGCATTTTGAAAAACTGAACGAATTTTTAAATATCGATATCAGCCATTGATTACATGTAACTCATTATACAGATTTGGGATTGAGAAACAAGCATATCTACTTACCATTAATGATTATTTTTTTTTTTACGTTTCTATCCTTTTGTTTACGTCTTATCAGAATTGACTTGATTTTTTTGTTGGAAAATGTCGACATTGATATCCGTCTCATTTCGATATACCTAACTTTAAAAAATTTTCGCTGGGAAATGGTGAAAATGTTGATTTTTTTTTATATATTCTTGAGCCATTTTCAAAATAGTAGTTATTTTTATACTTTTAGCTCCATCTTGGGAATTTTCTGCGAAATGGTTCAGAATTATACGTTCACAAAAATTATTTCTTGGAAATATTTCTAAATGATTCCTCATCTTCATTGAAATTCACATGTCTTTCGATTTTGGTAGTTGTGTACTTATGGAATGGAATAGGTTTGAGTGAGGGAAGGTGAATTGGCAATAAGAAAGACAGTTTTTTATCGTATCCACGTCTAAAACGATTAATTTATTCCACTATTTGTAAAGTGATGTATCGCCCATCGACACAAAGTGTATACGATGCGATGGATAGAAATATGTGGATGAAATCGGAATGGGAGGATTAAGCTGAAACATATTCGAAATGTTTCGTCGAAACAACAACGAAAATATGTGATAAAGAAGAAAATTTTAATCCTCTGGAGAAGGGTTCATCATCCGTATAAAAATTCAAGTCTCCCCAGACTACTTATTCAGTATTTCACGCGACAACTGTCAGTGCTCGATGTACTGTCACAACACGATAGGGTATTGTCTAAACAATCGAAGCTATTTTCGTAGACAATTTCAAGCTGCAAATTTTATTCAATTTTTTCAGCCTGATTATTTGGCTATACAAAAAAAGAGGACATCTAGAAAATTTTGGGGAAAAAGTTACGCGGAAAAAATAATATAAAATTTTATATCGAATCGAAGAAGTCATCTTAAACAGATGATTAAGGCGAAACTTTTCATCTATGTACGAGTAAAAGTTGTATTTTCTAGAAGCAGGAAAAAAGGGGTACCTACTTTTCGTTGTCGGAAATTCACTTTCGAATGGGCAGCTATTTTTGAGAGAATCCCTCAACGGAGTCTTTAATCTACCATAAAGAGAAGTAATAAACGTTACAGCAGACGTTTTCTCAGCGACAAATTGTCCTTGAACGATTTTTAGCTTTCATATATGGAAAGAATTTGATGCGAACAGGAACCGCGCAAGGTGGACTTATCCATCAAAATGACACCGCTATAGAAAAAGCCCTTTAGCGAGACGCCCATTTTTGTCAAGATTTTCGTAATTCCTCGGTAAGCGATTGTTCATTTATTACCGATGAAAAATACTCAACGTGGATACTTCAGTGTTAGGTGTGCAGGTAAATGGACGAACAAAATTTTCCCTTTGGAAAAATGATAAAATCGATACATTTTCGTAGAAATATTATACTTAGGTAGTACCTCTACCTAGGTCTTATGTGTGTGTATCGAAGATGGGAAAATTTAATGGTCGGTATCGTCGTATGAATACGAGAATAGTGCTATTGAATGTTTTTCGTAGATACACTTTATTATGTATATCATGTTTTGTTAAAAAGGTTACCGGTATTTTAAAATATATAGGTACATACAATCACCACGGGTAACTGAAATGCAACAGATGCGCAATTCTATGTATTTGCAAAACGACATTCTGACTGTATAGTATGTACAATTTACTTTAAAAAAGGGCTTCCTCTTGGGTTTATGTTTGAATCTGTAAGTGCAAGTTTAGTGTCGCATATTGCGGCAAATTTATTATTAATTCGATGAATGAAATGGTCGCATGTTTCGAGCACGATGCATCGCATTCAAACGATCACGTGATGAAATTCGCGCCAGCAATGAAAGGAAATTTGTAAGTGTATTTTTACTACTGACACTGACTCGCAGACAAACGATCACCCGCCTTAGACACCTACACAATGGTAATTAAATATTAAACGTTTTTAAATTATATTCGGACATATTTGAATAGAAATAAATGATTAGTGAGGTGTTATACAATTTCAAAGTCAATGTCACCTTGATGAGGTCGTACCAGCAATTATTCAAGCGCCGCATAACGAATATATAGGTTTAGGTAGGTACCTACTTTTTTTTCTTCTAAATAGCATGTCCACTACTTGTATACGATTTGTCATCATAATAGTGCGATATTTTCACACAACTACGCGATGAAATAGCAAAGAAACATTTTATTTTAAACGTCTTTCGTCGACAGCCAATGAAAGGGGACAACGTATCATGCCCAACGTGTAATGACATTTAAACACACATTTAAACCACCCTTTTCCTCGACTAACATTTATGACCAAAGTAACCTACTTTTCAACAACGCTTCGATTTTTCACTTCATAATTCTTACGTTCATGAAAAATACACTCGTAGTAGATTTCTATATACTTACGACATTGTTTGCTGTGAAACTTTCTCGAATATGATCGTTCGTTGAACTTTGACAATGTAGTAAAGTTTAAAACTACGACCGAATATTGGCCCTTTTATAATGGATACGTCTTACTTGATGAAATTTCGTTGAACGTGAATTATTCAAATCATAAAAATTAATATCGATTTTAATTATCGAGGGTTTGAAAATTAACTTTTTTTGCGATTTGATTAGGTATTCTACAATTTCTCATCATTATTTTGAATGCAATTTGTCTGGTCTAGTGTCTGGTGAAAAGTCATATCGTAAATAAAAACGTCGTCCGCGTCCCTTAGATTATTAAAAGTCGATCGTTAACGAATTTTATCCTACTTTAGTTGGTATTTTTCGCTGGAGAATTGGCAATTTGACTGAAATTAAAAGTCTTTCACATTTTTAGAACTCATGTTTTAACCGAGATGATGCCTACAGGAATAGAACCAATTTTTAAAAAAAGTAAGTACTTGACTCATGAAATTGATTTTCACTGAAGAGGAGAGTGGAAAGTTTTCAAAACATTTTCGCTTTTCTTCCCTTTTTCTCCCGTAAAAAAAAAGGAATAATACAGTTCAAAGCGCACTCAAACATTGGGTAAATAATCACAGGTAAATTAAAAAAAAAATGCCGCTCTCATTCAACTCGAGCAGTAAGTAATTTCATGTTCATTTTCATGAAACAATCACATGCCATCATGCCTAAAAATCTCGTTTTGCTTTTTCCTTATGAAAATCCCCGAAATGTTGTGATTTTCTAATTATGTCAAAGCACATTTTAAGACAGGCAAAAAATATACGAATTTCATTCAAATTCAGGTCAATGGTGTCTTTGTGGACCGAAAGTTTGAAAAAATTCGATTGAAAATTGCAGAAGGTACATAGGCAGGTACCTAAGAATTTTAAGCAAAAATTGCGATTTCGTTCCGTTTAGAAAAGTCAGGGCCGAAGTCGTGCACCGAAATTTCATCACGAGAGTTTTGGAACTTTTGGACCGTAAGCACCAATTTGCGGTATCTACAGTTATTTTTAAAATCCCTGTTCAGAGTAAATGACCAATTATAATCAGGCGTGCTTTTTTGCTTCTCATGACCTGTAAATAAACTTAGGTAGGTATGTATTTTCATTCAACACACACGCAATATTTATGCACGAATATATTCAAAAAAATTCACGATATCGCATCGCTTACCTATACGAGTGTTATGAGTCGTACATTTGAAATTGGATCTTTCGGAACATAATGAAGAGATATAGAGGTACTGAAAATCAAGCTCAAAAATAACGTTTCTCACCAAGGCTCTATATTGTTATTTCACTACGCTACTTTTCCCAACCTCCTCTCCTGGTTTTCACTTTTCAAAATAAAAGGCCAAAAATCAATCTACCTAGATCTGAGCACTCGATGAGTACCAGCAGCGTTTAAGCGCGAATTCGGAAAAATTGCTAATGAACTAATCCCCGATGGACTTGAACTTCGTATGGATTTCGCGAGTAAAAGACGACTTACTGGTAACTCGGTGAGCAAAGCCCTCTAAATTCGTCAGAAAATTTGAAATTTGTTCAAATATTTAGGTTAAGTGGCAGCTGTTGGTTACCAGACTAGAATATCGAAAAGTTTTTATTAATCTTTGTTGCTTTTAGGAAATCATGAAATTTTCTCAGTAGTTTATCTAAACATATGTTGGCGTTATAGCGTAAGAGAGAGAGAGATCGAGAGAGAGTTTTCTTTTGAAAACTCTATTACGTTGTACACATATGTTACGATATGCGTACAGACGATACATATTACACACCGAAAGGGAGAATTTTTTCTGCAGATAAAATTTACTTTAGCATTTCAAAAGTTGTAATTTAAGATACGAAACGGGTTGAATTTTCAATAAAACTAACGAAAGCTCTCGTTTGCGAAAACCAAATTTCCAAAGTTAACAGAATAAATACCCTTTTAATTAATTTTTCCGTCAATTAGTTACGTGAAAAGTTTACTACATATTAATGAATAATTATCTTACACGATTCAGCGAATTGCATATTACATCCACGTCTACGTATGAGCATGCGACATACGAAGGTCGGCGACGATGTGGTAAAAAATTCGTCAAACGCACCTACGACTACGACGTTTTGAACATTTAATCCGTTACATTAACTCTATATCTATAAACTGAAACCTACGCTAATGATAACCTGTCCGTTACCGAAATTGATGACGGCTCATGTCAATTCGATTTTTTTTTGTCCTGCTCATGACAATGTGTATGAGTATTACGCGGTGATACGAGTACAAAAAACTCTCAATAAATTCGACCTACGTTGATCAAAACATCCAAAAAGTCCTGTCGAAGGGTATATTAACATTTGTATTACCTATGTATTATAATGACAAAGACGAGATAAAAATAGTATCTATAACGTCCACTCGCATGCTCCGTACGTATTAAAACGTTCACCTATTTTATTTTTACATTCATTTTACACTCATCTTGTTTTATGTAGGTGATTTAGATATACATGACTCATCTATTGTGGATGAAATTAACTGCGATGGTAATTTCGATAGACGTGAATGCGTAGAAGTTTTCATGGTTCAAAAAATTCATCATTTTTGTGGAATTATTGCAGCCCGCTGAATTTAAAATTGAAGCAATCTAATCCTAATTTACAAAGGCACTTTGAATAAAAACACAATATTTGGATACGTTTTGTTTTTCGATTATGAGCACTTATGGGACAGCTCACAATTTAAAAATTCAACCCATCTAACAACAAAATTCAGCTCACCGCTAATTTTTAAAGTTCTCAAAATACAAAATTTACAAAGGAAGTAATTTTGTCACAAAGAAAGAGCATGAGCAACAAATTCGATTGGGCAGCGAAAACTTTGCAGATACGTATAGTCTTTTTATAGCGCTCCATTTTGCATTCAGCCTTCTACGAGTATTTCCCGACTTTATTTATACCTACCTAATTATTCGAATGGAACTTTTCAGTTATCGAAGGCAAAGAAACGGGCGAAACACAAAAACGAGAAAAAAAAGAAAAACAGCTTAGACTTACGGCTGGACTTGAGACTATATAACTACAAAAAAGACTGGAAATAACCACGAAAAAAAATCTCACTATTATCTTTTTAGGTTGAAAAATGAATTTTCAACGCAGCTGAGGCCGGAAAATTTCAAAATTTAAACAAAGAGGAAAGTACATGTTTGTGGCTTATGACATGGTTAAAGAAAAAATTAATTTCAACTGGGATGATTTTTTTTAATTTCGCGTTTCAGAATATGCATGCGATTGCGATCAAGCAAATTGGAAAAACGATTTTTAAAATATTAGCCTACGAAATTGCTGTCAAAATCCAAGATCACTTTCAAGGTTTTACTTAGCAGTTGAAAATTTGCAAATCGCATATTTTTGACCATTGCATTGGGTAAATTCGTGTTTGAAAATGAAGTTTACAGTTCAAAAATAATTTGTACGTACAGAGGGCGGGGCAACAAGTCAGCTGGCAAATTCGCAAAATTTGAAAAAATATGGAAAACAAATTTCCAAAATTCAACTTTAAAAATTATAACGCGAAAATTCTTACTGTAAGCGCTCGAAATGGTCACCATTGACCTCAACGCCCTCTAAATAACGTTTTTCGATGGATTTAACAATATGAACGAGCATCACGTTGTTTTTGTCTTCATATAAAAATGGAACATTACAGAAGAATGGAATTTGCACATATCACGAAATTTCAGTTATTTGAGAAAAAATCAAAAAATATGCATTTTAGAAAAAAACCAATGACATTTTATGACGATTGGAAATTTAATTCTCTGTATCAATTTTAATGAAACCGTACACAACTCAAAATATTCTCCAAACATTGAAATGTTTCCTCTTTAAGAACTTATTTTTCCAAGTAATCCCATTTGAACACGAAAAACGCAACACGAAAACAGCTGTCTCATTTATGTATTATATCCATCATTGTACTCGTACGTACACTTAGTACGTAGCACGTACGTCTACGTACCCAACCAGTCGCGCTGCTAGGCAACAACGTAGAGTAAGCGAAGCTGGACTGGAGCAGTAAAACTGGCGCGTGCGCGATTTCCGAGATTGTCAGCTGACTTTTGCCCCCCCCCCCCGGATGTACAACAAAATTTTCACGTTTGTTTTAGGAGACCCAATTAGATCGAACCAGATTTAATCAAATCAGAATTTTGATCGGATTGGATCCAGTCATTTTTCCCTGAGATAATTTTTCTGAACTATGTTTTTGGATTTGAAAAAAAAACGATTAGTGTTTTCTTGAACAAGAAGTTCTTGGATTTTTTGCAAAATTAAAAAATGTTAATGCTTGGAAGTCCATGCTCAATAGGGCCAACAGGGCATTTTAGGATTTAATTTGAACCAAGAATTGGAAATTTTACTGCGGACTTTTCTCAGCATTCTCACCTCTCTATTCCTAATAGTATCCTATAACATACCAAGAAAAATGCCAAAAACTAACACCCCACGGTACACTACCGAAAAATTACACCGTATAATATTACGCTGTACTGCTATAGACACACTTTCGCAATAATAATAGGAAAAAAATACTCTTATTTTCTCGTTTTACCTAAACATAACGTAGATATAGTCAATTTCACGTCTGGCTTATGAACGAAATGATACCTACTCAAACAAAATGACCCCATTCGTCGGATATAAAAGTTAAAATAACAAATTCACAGCATACACTTCACCATAAGTACGTTCGTCTGTGTCATTACTCCGCTACTGTAAGGACCATCCGATTAAAGATATTAGAAAATTTTTATTTGCATTACCAACCCGCAGCAATGATAATACAAATGGAACGTCGCCAAAAACAATAAATCATAGGAAAAAAAAACTAGCTCATACCACTCGTGAGATGCACATACTCGTATTATACCCTGGAGTATATCTGATCATCTCTGTATGTTGGGTACTCGATCTCGATACTGCATCACGAGACCTCGTCCAAATAACTAAATCATTATCCAATTGAAAGAATTATCTGTACACGATATAAATAATATAGGTTATTATTAGAAAATTTTGCCGAATCGGGGTAAAAGTACAGGTTGATTTATTTTTAAACGCCGATTGATGAAATATTAAGGACAGGAAACCGCAAAACCCGGACAAGGCTACGAATATAAAATACGAATTAGACAAATCTCAATTGTTTACTAGCCTCGGTATATTAATACTCGATAATTTGCATTTTACTCTAGACCACATTTTTAATCACTTTTGGCATCGTAGCCCGTAGGCGATCGAGCACGTGCTTTTTGTATTCTTTCTGAATCTGGACAAGACGCGACGACGCCGCGGGTTCGACGGGCTTATTTGCTTGCGAGAAAAATATGCTCGTTTCCGCTTTCCTCGACAACAAATTGAACGGGTATTTTAAAGCAGTAATACGTAGATGTGTTCATATTTGGGACAAGGATAATATACCGAAATGTAAATACACTTAATGGGGAAATTAATAGTAGATACATACTTTAAAAAAAAAAACACATCAACACCCAAGTAAAATCGCAATATCTACGTTAAAACCATCGTACATATATAGGTACAATATACATACATATATACGTAGGGTCACGGGTGGTTAGTTGTCAATAATTGTTAGTTGTCAAATTGCGTTTTTAAGAGGATACATGAACGCTATCTCAACGAAACCTTCATAATAACTTCATGCTATACCTACTAATGTTCCAACATGCAAAATTGGCAACATAGCTTTTTATTTGGGGATACAGTTTTGAAAAAAGTGATTTTACAGGTGCGAAGTTACACATGTTAAATTGGAACTTTTCGTTTTTAAACATCAAAAATTTGTCAAAAGTAAATAAATTATACATCAATTTAAAGGAAATTTTATCACGGATTCAGTAATCACATGTTCAATTACAAAAAATTTTGAAATGAATAAAATTTTTTGGTACAAAGATGAAAAACGAGAAGTTGTTAGTTGTCAAAAAAGGGAATATTGTTAGTTGTCAATGAGATAGTTTACCAAAATATGCATCAAAGTGAAAAAATATTTTTAGAAAATGATCTATTGCATTATTGAATCATTTTTTTTCTGCCTTTCATTCTATAAAACGAATAAAAAGTTGAATTGATCGATTTACCTACGCAAAAAAAAATTCAAAGAATGACCAGTCAATTTTCAAGTCGTTTATGGATATTTTTTAAGTTCTTGGGTTTATCTAAAAGTTTAGTCCTTCTCACGTGATATCTTTTTGAAAATTTTCGAAAATTGAATTGTAAGTTTTTTTAAATCAATAGTGAATGCGTGTTTGACAACTTACAACAGGGGTGGTTGTTAGTTGTCACAAAAAAGTATCTCACTAAATCCACCATTAACTATTCATCACATGAACCAAAATTCAATTTTAAAAAAAGAAAACACGCGCAAAGAATCAAGCTTTCAAATGAGCCTAAAACCGCAAAAAAATATTCATAAATGGCTTCAGAAACTTCAAAAAACTTTTTTTTTTGACAACTAACCACCCGTGACCCTACTCGTTTTTAATCATTTGGTGTTTTTTAACGTTTCAACCTAATGTTCCAATAAACTATTATCTTAAATGCTGATTTCAAAGCTTTAGAAAGACTACCTCTAGCGCTAAAACTTTTAAAAGCTTCAACCTTTAGCAGAATTCTTAATGGTAACATACATGAAAACCTTCTATTGTATCGTCCATTTGTGCTCGTTTTTACTCTACGAGTAATAAGTACCTACTTGTTCGTAGGTATCGTAAGTCAACACATTGTTATTTTATGCAAACTAAATGAATCTCCGCCAAACGAAATGAAATAATTATTTGAAATTTTTCTTCTGCATAATTTTTCCATAATCAACTCGTAAAATATTTCGAATTCTTTTGAAATGTTGAATGAAAAAAAATTATACTCTTTGGTCTCGGTAGAACTAAAATATACTTACCTACTCTCAACGCCGCCTTTATTCAACTTATACACTCGAGTATTTTTCAACTCGGAATTTTATTCTTTCGTAATTTTAACATAAAAACGATTGCTTTCTTTGGGAGTACCTAGCTAGATAGGAAGGTAAAAGTACAGATACGCAGAAAAAAAAAATTAGAAAGGAATGTTTCAATGATAATAAAGAAAAGGGTTTTAAAATATTTTAATCCAAGTACTCGAGAAATGAATTTTTAAATTCTACGTAACATAGAAACTATTCAGTATAGGCGCTCCTAAAAACAATACAAAAATTCCTCAATGGCAATTCGATAAAAAAGAAATGTTTTCATTTCGATTATATACTCGTTCTCGTAGGTACCTTACCTATACGTTGTTAGATATAAACAATGCAAATTACTTGTACCTACATACGAGTGTATTTTTAAGCAATACGAGATTAAATAAATTACCATGTCATTTAAATAAACACTCGAGCAGGAAAATTTTTCATAAATTCGATCATCACTCGTTCGACTTTCCTTCAGTTTTTTTTTCTTCCAAAGATTCGCAATAGGCCACGTACTTGTGCTTAAATTAAGAGCGCGGTACTTGAAAAGATTTCAAAATTTTTTTACCCTTCAACATTTAACTTTCTAGACAACATGTGACTCTTTTGAAAACTTGGTAGACATAATTTTATTGTTCGACAAAGTTTTGTGAGTAGGTAAGTAGACAGGTTTATATGTACATACTTATTAGTGAAATTTTTGTGAACCGGGGAAATGCAATAGAGGATAACAAGTTTGATCGAGGTAAGATCTGAACAGTGACCAGACCTGATCAGATCAAAGTTTTGTTGAGTTAGATCTCATCAGATCCAGACATTTCCTGGATCTATGTAATTTAATCTAAACAGTGACCAGTTCTGATCAGATCGAAGTTTGGTTGAATTAGATCTATGTATTCGGACCTGATCTGACCAGGTCCCATACTTTTTTTTTCGAGGCCAGCATTTTCTGATTCTGGGACAATCCCCCAAATCCACTATCTCATGAGTGTCATCACCACAAATTATCATTTCTACAAGTAAATTTTTCCCGAATGCTTTTTTCCCAGCTATTACATTCTCGAATCCGATTTCTCAAATAATATTCCTTAAACGACCATTTTCCCAAAAACTGGGGGGAGGGGTGTGTTTGTAATTGTATAATTTCCAAATGCAAGAATTTTTTTTCAATTTTGATTTTAAAAAAGTACTAGTATCATTTTTTTGAAATTTTGGTAAGCAAAAAGTAAGATTTTTTGATAAAGTATAAGTAAAGAAAACATGATTAAATTACTAAGAAACCAGTACTTTGGATTTCCCCCACTCATTTGCATGCTCAAAATTACGTTGGTCTTATGGGACGAACTATTGTATCGAATAATGTATCAAATTTTTAAAGTAAGTATAAGTATAAGTATCTACTTACCTATTTTGTAAATTATCGTAGTAAAAACTTAATTTGGAAGTCATTTTTTTCAATAGACACATTTTCAATATTTTGCAAAAAGGCAACGATTTCGTTTGAGAAATTTTTTTCCAATGTAAATCGATTGAGTGTATTCAAATTTGACAACTAAACTCAATACAAACCACATGCATAAAAATTTCGAGAAATAATGACAATGAATAATATTTTTGCAATTTTCTGCCCAATCTTCACTAGATAATAATTGTAAGTATGTAGGTCGAAATATATGTAAGTACCTACTTGGACAAATCAACCAAAAGTAAGAGTGCGATTACTACGATTGAATATAAATAGGTAATAACGCATGCAAAAGATTTCAAATCAGATTACTTTTTGGCAAACATAGACCTTGAGCTGTATCTGTACATGGAGAATAAAACCTCGTTATACGCTAATTTAACGCAAACATCGCAAAGAACACTAGCGTGACAAATACAGAAATTAATCTAATTGGTCGTTTTGATAAAATTTTCGACTTTGTAATCTTATTACTGCCGACTTGCGAGTAGGTGGACAGATCACAGCCGAAAACAGAAGATTAAGCACATGGCCTACACAAAAAATGAGTCAGAATACCGAAATGCCGTTCTACGAGTACGTTTCTGGAAATTGAATTCCGATGGCTAAAAATTAGAATTCATTCTACTTGTATTTCAAGGCGAATACGAATATCGCATCTAAATGCAGAAAAAAGTTTCAACGATCATCTTCATTATTTTCAAGATCTGCATTTAAAACTCTAAATAATTAATTTCAATACTTTATGTACGAATAAGTAGGTACCTTTTTTATTTTTTTATGGATCTTCATTACAATATCCATTTTACAAATCTTACTCATATACAGATCTCATTTTTTAGTGAGAAAAATGAATCACCTAGGTAGGTAAGTAAAGTACATGATGTACTCAACAGGTTCACTGAATTAGTTCGAGCACCGATTTTCTGGAGGGTCCCAAGAATGAAGAGAATAATGAAATGAACATGAATCATCAATCCTGAAGTGTATAAAATCAAAATATAAGAAATTTTCAAGTTTTGTTTTTACTCTACGAATTTTGCCTATCTAATGTAGTACTTTAAAAGAGTTCATTTTTATGAGAGGGAGAGGCGATTTTTCTGGGTTCATTTTGGCTTTTTACAACGGTTGTACAAAAAGTTGCCTTCTGATATACTTTTTGTTGTTCATTTTCGCGATTTTTGATGTCAAGTCACCTGCAGTAAATCGTTTTCATCTTGTTTATAAAAAAAAAAGAAGAAAAGAAATCAATCATAAATCTAATGAAGAGAGCTGCATTTCTCTAGTTCACCGTGGTAGATATACCTAGTTGATTTTTTTCTTCAAGTCATAGTGTGTTATTTCAATCCTGAAATGAAGAAGTGACCGCGAATTTATAATGCAACAGCTGTAGGACACACTCTGGCTTACATATGTTACCGTTAAAGTATTTACTCCAGGTAATGTATGAAATAACTAGTTATTTCATACATTAACGAAAAAGTATTTAATGCAAGTAAATTGTTCACAGTCTACCTAGGTAATGTATGAAGAATCTAGTTATTTCATGAAATAGCTAGGTGTGATCAGTTAAATCATGAAATGAGCTGTTAGAAATTATTTTATTACAAAAATATGGTTTTGAGCATGATAAAAAACATTTGATGACAAAAAAAGCTTCTAAAAATTGAAAAAAAAATAAAGATCCCATTTCAAAACTTAAATATTTTGAAAAAACATCAAAAAGTACATCTATGGAAATGTTTTCAGAATTTTAAATGAGTCGAGTACCTAGAGACAATGTGAAAATAATGAAAGGCCCCCACCCGCCCCCTGAGGGGTGAGCGAAATCGAAACACATGACTCAAAAACGTTGGTCAAATTGACATAAAATGACCCTTCTGTGATTATTAAGGGAAACTCTATTTGACATGATGATTTGAGGAACCTCATGTGTTCTAGAGGGGGTAAAATGAAAATTTTGGGAGAAATAACTATTAACGAGTAAGGTGTCGTTTCCGCATGATTCGATACCGCTGATCACGAATATGACGTCAGATTTTCTGCTACACTCATCTACCCCCCTCCAGAGCCTTCAGTCCCCCACCTCAATTTTTACCATTTTCGAAATAAAGTTACTCTTATGATATTGGTGTCATTTTCAAATGATTCGAACCTCCAGAAACCTGAACATCAAGTCCGATTTTGTGCTACTTTCATCTAGACCCTTCCAGGAGCCTAGAACACATTTTTCGAATTTTTCGCCACAGCGCACCAACACAAAAATTTCGAATAAAAATTCATGATGTTTAGGGATCAAAAATACATCCAAAAAACGTGTTTCTAAAATTGAATCGGTCAGTGCAGAAAGGTAACAAGTCACATTTTTGAAAAAAAATTTTTTTGCGGAAATGGGGGTTTCAAAGTATGGCGGATCGACTGGTGATGTCAGATTTCTGAAAAACTGCCGGGAAAGTGGTATTTGGGCGCAGAAAAAGGGCGGATCCGCATTTATGACTTTTTTGTAAAATTTTTTAAATTCCTTGAAAAATAACTAACATTTTTGAGAAGACCATTTTTTGAAATTTAAGTTAATCTCTGAACTGAAAAATGATGAAAAAATTAACAACTTCGACAAAAAGTCTTAGAACTCAAGGGGTTTTTGGTCAATTTAAACGGGATAGCAGTCTAAATGATGTACTTAGATGTAGAATCAAGCCCCATTCGTGCCCGAGAAATTTTGAAAGAAATTTTGTCAATTCAGTGCAGAAAGGGTCTAAGTCCCATTTGTTTAGGCAGCAACAGCACTGGCGCACGTGAATATTTTTTTTTGGAAACTGCGCTAAAAGTTGTGTCTTGGGGTCCTCTTTCAATGACCTTAAGCATGTTTACTGAGATTTTTTGATTTTTGAATGAATCAGTTTTTTGTTATTCCTGAAAAATGCAAAAATGGACTTATGCCCTTTCTGCACTGACCGATTCAATTGTACCTCGCAATTTTCATAGCTAAAAAGCATAAAAAAAGTTTTAAAAACGCCATTTAAGGGGTAAATATGAGGGGAGGGAGTTGAAAATTTTTGTGGGGATACCTCTCATAAATGTTCACAACATACCAAAAAATCAAAAAATTCGGTTCTCATGGGGCTGAGAAAATAATTTTTATTGTAATTCCAAAAAAGGGGAGTTTCTCAAAAAGGAGGGGGTCTGGGGGTCTGAAACTTTCCACACCGAAGTTTCTCAATAGTACCCATCTACCAGGTGAATATCAACCCAAAAGCTCTTCAGATTCAAAAATTATTTTTTTTTGGAAATTTTGAACCCCCCCTTACCACATGAAGGGACACTTTGGAGAGTGACAGGTAAGTATTTTTATGACCTATTAAGCAATATAAAAACTTTGGAACACGTCTGCCGCATATATCTGGCAGTTCGTTTTTTCAAAATTTTCCCCAATTTTGTGGGCCTGCACCCCCCACAGGGACAGGCTAGAGAGTGGCAGGTTCACAAAATTATCACGCCCGAAAATATTTCGTACCTTTAAAATGGTCCCTAGCTTTATATGTTATCGGTTGGATTGAATTGCCACCAGCTCCTGGACTATTACCTATTACCTACGTAACCCTAACTCAAGTTTAAAATTGACACGTAGCAAACAAAAATGAAACGTCTGGTACATTTTTTTTACAGGTAAACATACCTACATCATATGTATGTACCAACCCTTAATATGGGGAAGAAAAATAAACACAAAGTTGCAAAAAGCAATCTAGTTACACTATTTCGCAGATTAACGAGACAGCAATCTAATATATCAGACTATGATCATGCCTGGAATGATTAGAATCAAGCCATGATGATAACGAATCGCTATTTCTGCTTTGTCAAGCGTGCCATCCCATGTACATACGATGTGTACTCCATGAACTAATAACCTGAATTGCGCATTTTGTCAACAAAATGCGTATGATTTTTGCACGAGACAGTTTTTTTCTTCTTTCTTTTCGATGACATTAGATAATCCACGCGTGTGAGCCCTCTCCAAGGCATACACATATGCTGATATGCGCTGATATCTAACGAAATGATACGAAGAATATTGTGTTTACATATTACGAATAAGTATATTCGAGTATCAAATCTACAAGATATGATAACGTTTGCTCGACTGCTCGTATTGGCGGAAAATATGCGAGGAAAAATTGAATAAATTTCTTTGAGCATAGCATACACCATACACTCGATACACTTTGGCGTCGAATTCAATTTATCGAAATAATCGGGTTAATGGCCGCCACCGTACGGCGCGGCGTTCATTTCAAGGGCGATTGGATTGTTATATGTACTCGTACCTGCGTTGTTGCAGCGAACGAAAATCAAATAAAAAAGTTACTCAAAAAAGCTAGCGATAAACTATCGCTAAATGTTCCTAATATATCTACCAAAAAGTGATAAAAATTGTCTTTTTATAATTTTTCTCATTTACAAAACCGGTGTATGTAGTACCTTAGGTACCTAGCTACCTACAAACTATTTTGGCGAAGCGACTCGATGCGACGTTTCTCTACATATCTACTCACTTATTCTCAGAGACATACCATAAACTACAGTCCAATTCCAAAAGGTATGGAAAATTTAAACGTAAAATAAAATATACCTACAGGTAGCATAGATAGGTATTCAGCGATATGAAAAATTGTTATTGCTTTCGAAGCACGAAAACTTTCTCATATAAATTTTTTCCGTCTTTCATAAAGATCTATTTTTTTTTTTTTTTTTTTTTTTTCATTTTTAATAATTTTGCCCAACGGTGAATTCCTGTAGAGTGCATATGAAATTGATATCTTACTCTTGTTTTATATTTTCGTCAAGGCAAATTTCAATTTCACTATTAATTTCTCGATCGAATAAGTTGTCATTTAGCTTTTCAGCAAAGCTGTACAAAAAGAGTGAAAAATATGCGAAGTTTATGCCAAAAGAATCCAGTAAAAATTGCAACTCCTCGACTTGATTATGAAATTTCTCGATAGGCTTCCCAATTTCTGTCAGGTGTAAATTTTTTTCACAAAGGTATAAAAACATTGTTTCTTTTTGTGCGTTCACGTCTTAAATTATGAGCGAAAAAACACGATTCCCGAGAACATTTCAAATAAAAGCTTCCTGACTTTTCTCGATTTTCTGACCAATTTTTTTCAATTTCCTAGATCTTTTGAAAATCTACTACACACAAAAATGTATAGTGGGAGTTGACTTTTGCTGTTTGGTTATGAAGCCGGCACCGGAAAGGGGGTTAGAGAGACTCTCATTTTGAAATTCGAAATTTTATCATCTTCAATGGCTAGATGATTTCATTTTAGGATTTTTTTTTTTTTGAAATCTGATGGAGCCTGACAAAAAATTAAGATCAAGTGATCTCAGAAAGACTTTTAAATTTTTTTAAATTTTCATGTCATAGTGTAAAGCTCTTGGCAAGAGCTCATAGTTTAAACAATTTGAAATTTTTTTTCAAAATTTATTTGCTTTAGGCTCCACATTATCATGTTTAAAACTTTAGAAACACTGAAAGTAAGTTAATTCTTACCTAGTTCATGATTTTTCAAAATAAGTACATAATAACTCTTTCCTTAAAAATATCATAAGTTTGCGATTATCTCCTTAAAATGGCGTAGGCCTAATTAAATTGAAAAACGAATTTGCATTTACGCCTGATAGTGGACATCAGAGAACCACTTAGGTAAATCAAAACGATGTTTTCAAAGCATGTGAAAATTTTTCTAATTTGTCATATTTTGAGTAAGTAACAAGGACAAGAAAGGTTGGACATTGACCTGAAAATTTGAACATTTTTTCGCGTTTTGTTGTGGTCATTCGGCCATAATTTTTGGCTAGGTTCCAACAAATTTAAAAAAAAAAATTGAAAACAACTCACTCTAGTAAGGACTTTATCACATTTGAGATGTCAGGGTTTTGAGATAATCCGAGAGGAGAGTATGGTTGAAATACATCGAACATTTTTGACAATATTGGTTTTTTTATCACCTTGGTCTATTTTTTCAACTATAAAAAATTTGAATGAACAATGTGGATCTGGAAACAGGAAGGTTATTAGGGACTCGCGATGAGTTGGGAAGGAGAGAGAAGGGTTTGAAATGTCCCGTTAGAACACTTCATGAATTCTTTTTGCTCAAAAAGGATATGCGACGCGCCAAAAATATTTAAAAAATTTGAAAAGAATTCAAACCCCATTCCCCAACTCATTCTAAGTCTCTTACACTCCAAATCATAGTACTTATTTTAATTCATAAATCAACAATAGTTCTTCGATTAGGGGAATTTCCGTGGTTTTTCAAAAAACTTTAAGGCATTTCAACTCCCCCTCCCTACACCATATCGGACAATCCGTTTCAAGATTCGCAACATTGTACTTTTTTCCTGACTCAAATGTTCATCGTTAATAATTAATTTTATGTATTTCCGAAATTCACTGATTTTGGGGCAAAAATTATTCAATTCTCTGAAATTTTCATGAATTTGCTGAATTCCCCAAAGACTGCATACCATGAAAAAGCTCAACGATACTCCTTGTTCCTTATTCCCTACGCGATTGATATCTTTGCATAAGTACAACTACCGACAAAAGTGTACTTAGGTACGTAGACGTACTCTCGTAGGTATAATAAATGCTACTAGCTCGTTAGTATCAATGAACGCACGTAAGTATTATTGACTCCTTATGCGTGCAATTTACGACCAGTTTTTTTTGCTTGAAATTTAACCTTCTTATATGGAACAGTGCACATGCAATAAAAGACAATTCATTAACCGCGTGTAGGTAATAGTTAATAGTTATAAAAGATGTCTCACGTGCACGATTCGCGTACATTCGAACAATAATCGTCTAGGTGTACACAATTAAAACACATCTAATCGAGGTTTACGCGATTTTATCGTTTTTGCGTGTTTTTATTGTTAAATTTTTACGATCCGCAGTACAGTATCAACAGATTGTATCAGTCGAGTTTGATAATTTCACATATTTGGGACGAGCCTGTACCGTGTACAAGTACATAGATATACTGCTATGATATACCCGTTGAAGTACAAATGAGAAAAAGCTGTTTAAAATTTCCATACATACTAAATGTAATAATGTAATTTGTCTGAAATCTATTCTCACTCACATGTACTCGTACTCGTATCCACACGCTGGTAATAAAATTCATAATTAAATTTCGAACTGATTTTATGTACCTACTACATACAAGTACGAGTACTTTGTTTAGTAACATTTCAAAGCACAATAACACGAGTATAGATATTTGCGTTGCACCATTTATTAATTATTGAAGATTCCTTCGAGTGAAATTTTTTTCTTGTTTATACAAACGAAAGACTGCATGACTAAAATAGCTCGTGCGTCGAACATTGTCTCGTGTTATTGTTTATCGACCTTATGGAAGTTTTCAATACAATCTTGACATTTTTATTACAGTGATGTTTTGGCGGCCGCAGAATGAAACACAGAAAAGGATTTTATTTTCGGCCACTTTCCATTAAAAGTAGGTAGGTAGAGGTACATTAGTCTTGGTAGCATTGCACGATAGATATGTCGACAAATCTTCTAGAAATTGGATCACCGATGCGAAATAAAAACCTTATTAAGTATGATATTCCTATTAACGCGGAAATTCACCGACATATTACGAGTAAAAATTTCCTAACACGCGAGGCGTTGAAAATTTTTCACATTACAATGTTGCTTTTCACGAAGGAAATATGTTTTCAATTTTATTTCGATGGGTGTAACGATGCCATTTAGTTAACAATTTCAAACATTAGGTATATTTTCCAATAAGGAAATAGTTAGGTATCTGGAGATTGAATTTTTATCAATTTGAAATGTCGTGCGTATGGCAATATGGCACATCGTTTGTTTTGTTTTTTAGACATAGAGCTCGAATATGACCTCTTTTCTAGGCGAAACTCCAATAAAAAACCTCCATGCTCTGAACAAAATATCCTATGCATATTTGAACTCAGTTTAAACAAAAAAAATCACCAAACGGTACAGTTATGTAGAGATAGGCACCTAATATGAGAAAAAATTAAATGCGCTGGTAAAGGGAGAGTAGTGGAAAGAATTTAATATTCGAAGTAGGCAAATGAGATTTTAAATTCTACGAATATCTTCAAATACAAATTTGATTTTGCTTTCCTTAACAACTTCCTTCAAATTTACATCATTTCTAAGATCTGTAGATAGTCTATTCAATTTATTAACGAATAATATCTATCTATAGAAAATATTTCTCAACAACTTTTTTTAGTTCTCTAAAAGAAAATTTCAAACAAATTTTCTTTCCTTTTGCTTTTAGGTAAAACTCAGCGAAGCTGAAATATGAAGCATTGGTTCGTCTAAAATTCATGAAACTTAATTGTAAAGAGCACAATCTTCATTTTGCGCTTATTAAATAGTACGTTTCTGTGTAGAAAACTTTCAGCTATGTACTTCGTTAAACCGCAAAGAAGCCAGAAGTTCCCTAAATGAGAAGTTTTCACTACCTAGTACCTACATACAGTAATGTAAAAGCGCATATGAAAGACGAACGTACCATGTATGAGGCGCGAAACTGAATGAAAAATTCAATGTAACTTATTCTCAAATAAGTATACGTCCGCACTTAACAGATTTTCTACTTGGACAGTAGACACGAATTTCAACGTCATGCACAAACTAAACGAAATATCATTAATTTCTTAAGGTGGACTGGAACTAGAAAATGAAATTGTATTGCCGAGTACATACATCGTCCAAACCCCAAATTCTTAGCGATAAAAGTATTCTTAAATATTGAAGACCTTAAATTTCAAAATTTCATAGAAATTCAAGTAAGTATGTTAATCGTATATAGGTACATACTTATAAGTATAGCTTCATAACTTGGGAAATGCTCTACTAGACAACAAATCTGAGAACAAAGGGCAAAATCAATAAAAATCGAGAAATTTGAATTTTTAAAGGGGACAAGCGCCCAAGAAGAGAACTTTTCAGTCATCCATATTTGGTCAAAAAAAAAATTCAGTGGCCTAAATGGAAAATCGATAGTCGTATGGGATTTTGAATTTTTCAAAATGAATTACATGTACAATCACGTTTAGGATGTAAATTTTGGCAAAAGTTATTTTTCAGGGGCCAAATTTTCAAAAAAAAATAAAAATAAAAATTACATTTCCTCTGTCATTAATGTTGAATACGGAGCCCTCTGTTCATTGAAATATTCAATACCAGTCATTCAAAGTCATTGACCCATCTGTCTGGACTCTCAAAGTTACTGACTTACCCTGCCTAGCTTCCCAAAGTCGTTTGTCTGCCTGTCCAGCCTCGGGACATTTTTCCCCATCAGTATGGCTTTTCAAGGTTTTCTGCCTGCCTGCCTGCCTGCCTGTCTGTCTGGTCTCCGTGTGTCTAGACTTTCATGGTCGCTGATTTTACCTGTCTAACGTCTGTCTGCCTGTCTAGCCTCTTACGGTCATTGGCCCGTCTGTCTGTCTTCACAAGGTCGTCTGTCTGTCTGACACATGTGGCTGGACTCGCAAATCGCGCCTCTTATTCCAGAAGATCCGCTCTATAACCAGAGAATTCAATGCTAGCTGACAAATCATTTGAGAAGAAAACGGCGAGGTAAACACAAATGCAGAGGAAATTGCGAAAGTGAGGTGGAAGTACTGCGAAAAATTATACAATGAGGATCATCGTAAGTGCTGAAGCCAACGATTCCAAGAATTAGAAGAATTAACGCCTTCGAAAATTTATAATTCAATATCCATATTCCTTTTTTGATGGTTTAAAATTTTTCAAATATTTTTCATTCTTTTTCGTTTTTTTTCAAGGTTCTATTTCTCAAAAATTCTCAAAAAATACTAAATCTGATAGAAAACTCCCAAAATATATACATTTGAAGGTATAAAACTGCAAAAAATAAAATCCAGTTTCCAAAACTTTTCATCGCGGTGTATTTTTTGAATTGTTCATTATTATTATTACCTATTATTTTCATTTTTGGTCTCAACCTAAACGTTTTGAATGATCAAAAATGAATTTTATGCAAAATTTTTTACCAACCATACGAAAACACAAAAAGGTATACTTAAGTTAAGTAGATATTATAAATGCTGGTTGATTCGTTGATTCGGGAAAAAATATGAATCACCCATCTAATTACAACGGTACAAAATGAATACGACTTTTAATAAAATCTCAGCTGGTAAATATACGTGTTCATAGATTAGGTACGTACATAAACCTCTTTCTTGCTGCAGGTTTAACGCAGTTTTACCTATACCAACCGAGTAACTATAAAAGTTTGTAGAAGATGTACGTAGCAAACATACCATAGGGAGAGAAAAAAAGTGGGAAATTTGACCCGTTTTCAGGGAAAACAATAAATGAAAACATATAATGATCCTGGCGTTATCCAGTTTGCGATTTACCCGTACCCACGCTCAACTTCGACCAAACTACTGTCACAGTTTACATTCAAACTTGGCAAGTTTATTTAATAGAATTTTATATATAAAAAGTTCAAAGTATCTACGTATATATGAATTAAGTTGGTAAAAGTTTTCCAGGTATTTGCGAATTTCATGTATACGAGACGTTAACATGTCTACTGGGCAAAGTAAGGTAGGTAGGTACTATACGAGTAGAAACGAACCAAGGAAAAAAATTCACTTCCAAGTGCCACATCTCCCAGCATTTCTGTTAAAGCTATGCACTCTTAGGTTGCTAGGTACCTCTACCTACCTGTATAAAAGTCTAGAAATGTTAACCTGATACGAAAATTGTGTTCTTGTATCTTTTGACGTTAATTAAATGAAAAAGGGTGTTGTTCCATCGAAATTCCTTGCTTCAGACACGTAAAAAAAACAACATGTGTAATATGGGCTACTCTTCCGCGTATGTGACCAACACTAACACGTGTAAAGGCAATCTCATAAAAGAGTATCTAATTTGTTTTTCTTCATCGTCATACGTGTAGCCTATTACACAGACGACCACTTTTACTCAGACCTATTACCTATACTAAACCAACCTTTCTCAATTCACTCGTACGTACGTCCACAAAAGACGCAGTTATCGAGGGTACTTGCAGCTCAATTAGTCGAATGGTTTATTTTTCATTTATCCCATGACTCATGCTGACCATAGGGGGAAGTGAAGATTTACCGACTTGACCAACTACAACGTAAGATAACTATTATTTTTTCTCGCACCTTTGGCGGATGTTTTTCAAATGACTATAGGTATACAGTCATTTTATCGTACAAATAAACGGTGCTTTTTTCCGGTAAACTTGAAATATTCGCGTTTTTTTCCTTCTCGTATTCTCTCACGTGTCTCTCGTATTGAGTATTTTCATAAGTAGGTACGGGTATCTACGTCTAAAAAAATTATGTTGACGGTTAGTTCTATTTCTTATTCGTATATAAGCTAAGGTACCTAACATTTTTCTTTTTTTTTCTCCGCATAGGTACAACTGCGTTTCATTTTTCCCCATATTGCCAGCATGAGTTATTTACAATCATACTTAATTACCGATGTATGTTATAGCATTTGTTCTGTATTATTTAATCGACGATTTATCACCTCTCTTGTTTACCAGATCGATCGAAAGAAACCAAGCCAAGATTCGCGGATTAGTTTCGATATTAAATTTAAAGGGCTATTAAACCGTTAAAAGAGCCAGTCGTTTGAATGACGGCCAACGCAATTTTTAATGAAATATTCATCACATAAGCACCACACATTCACGTGTATAGTAACCGACCTCGCTCTTGAAAATTATTGCGCTGATTTATTACACTTTTTCTTTTTTCATTTTGGAAAATTCTCGCTATTTAAAAAAATGATGGAAGACGAAAGAAAAAAAAAAGTAAAGAATGTGATACAGTTTAAAATTTTTTCATATAAAAATGTGAAAGTTTGAACGAAAAAATTTATTATTTTTTTCAAGGTTTAGTTTTAAATATAGAAAAGGATTAAATGAAAGAAACGATTTACAGAGTTCGTTAATTCTTTTATAACACTTTCGGGCGTAATATTCGTTACCCTCGTTTTTACGTACTTAAACGTAGTAGTTACTTATAATTTGTTTTTTTCCCTCTCTTTTTACTTCAAATCTCAACTAACAATCTCGTGTTGACAACATTTTAATACAAATTTACCACCCAGAATTTGATATTTGGATATGGAAAGTTGGAAGTCAGTGACTGACCTCAGAGACTAATTTATACCCTGCAGTACGCGTGAATTGAAACGAAGAGAGAGAGAGAGTAAGGGAAAAGACACCCAAACAATCGTAAACATAATAGGTACATAATATATGTATCTACTCGAGTACTCGTACATACGAAACTAGTTTAATTTTCTTTGAAATTTCCCCGTTGGAAGAAATTAACTGATATTCTGGTTAGTTTTGTGTGTCACCTCGACAGACGGTCATGTAAATTAATTTTTCATCGATTTCTCGAAATCTTTTCACGACAAACGAGCGAAGAAATTTTCTTAAGTGGCATACCGCTGAGTTATTGGTAATTTGTTTATGTAATAATTTACACCAACGCCAGATTGGATTAAGCTAATGGCGGGTATTGTCGGTAAACAATCCGAATAATACGAATAAGTGTACATTTTTCGACATGTGTTTTCCATCCCTAATGAAAATTTCGATCGATAACGAAACAATTTTCACAAATTTGCACGCTTAATGCATTTTACATAAAAACAAAAACACTCGAACCGAACCTTGAGAATATTCAACTTCCGAAAACTCGTATTTTGCGTAAAAAATTCTCTCGCCGAGTGGTAAATTTAAATAAGTACACAAAGCTTTGCGGAGACATTTTCCAACGTTTAAAATTTATTGAGTAGACGAATAGGTAACAGTACTGGTGGCCGCAGTTGCCACCGAAGTCGAGACAATTTCAGTTATATACCAGTTTCTAATTTGAAAATTTCACATCCCTTAGTGAAATAATTCACATTGCGGTTCGATTCGGTCCTCAGAAATATTTCAATTTGTGGTTTAATGATACGCAAAAGTATTGGGAGAGTAAAGTATGTGTACACACAGTGTGAATCTTAGATAGAAAATTTACACCCTCGAAATACTATAAATGATCGTAATTTGAAATTTTAATCGATGTTTGAATTTGGACTAAATTCTTTAGGTACATTTAAGAAATTACTGGACGCTCTGGAATAATCGAATGGGATGACTTGAAACATTATTAGCAGCCTATTGAGGATTTGTCAACAGAAAACGTTGAACTTTTGACTCTGTTTCATGTACTTCATTCTAGGTGTTCTAAAAGAGGTGTCGAATATTTTGCCCGGTCATATTACACAGACTACACAAGCGTAAATTGGTTTGCGGGCCACTGAAATCGAAGGAGCAAGATTACAGAACACGGAGTGCGATGCGCGATGGATAATTAAATTAAGCCATATTTTTCAACTTTCAAGAAACATTAAGTTTTGAAAAAATCAACAGTCGTCGCTACTCCCGAAATTAAATTTGATATTCCTAAAATAATTTACACCTCATACTACAAGTACTACCTGTACCTACCCAATCACGATTTCTTTTGTAATTATGGGGACAATTCATATCATATCATTGGGGGGGGGGGCGCCATAATCGCAGGGTCGCACCGCGGCGTATGAAGGCGACGCCGCAAGAAAACACTACCTACTGTAAATGCTTAATTTTTTAGCAACTTGATGGATCATTTGAATATAGGTACCTACCCTTCAATTTTATTCTGTCATGAACACTCGACTTCATGTAATCTGATGAAGAATATTTTGTTTCTCAGAAAATCAGACTGGTTCTGAAATATGACAATTATTCTGGAGAATTACCCTCGCATCGATTCTTACGGTTGTATAACCCTTTCAAAATTGCAGATAAGTAAATAGATCGACACACAATTTCAAATACTTATTTCATTTGGGAGTGGGTCATTTTCCCCAAAACAGGTTGGGTAGCGACAGGAGCGAATAAACCACGATTTTTTTTCGAAAATTCCCCCGTTTGAGGGTCCATACGTCCCCCCTTCCCCAAGGACATCATCGGAGCTACAATTTTTTCTGAATAACTTTCATCTCGAAATGAAGGTTCCTGCTGAATTTGGTTAAAATCCGCCGACATATTTCTTCGCGATTCATTCTATTAGGTAGGTGATTTTTACAATTTCATGCCCCAGTTCTTTTAGGTAAATCAATGCAATGAAATAGTAAATCGGTTTGCATAAGATGTGTAATTGTATCAACATGTTTTTTTCATATTGGTTTTTAAAATAGTCTACTGATATGTATAACTTATCAACTCAGGCGGCTTCAATTGCTTGTACGAGGTGAGAAACAGATAAACAAAAAATCACGTACTCGTATTAAGCATCACTCAGCAAAATTGTCCCGTGACACTTTTTTCAATATAACATCAATCGGATACGCACCCCTCTGTTCCGCAGAGTGCACCAAGTACACGTCAAAGCGACTCATGCATAAATAGCCTTTGTTAAAATTACTTTTTATGTATTACCGGACATTTTCCCGAATCCACTTCCCTGAAAGACATTTTCCCGAATGACAAAATCCCGATTTCTGTATTCCCGAATCCATTTACCCGAATGCCGTGTACCCGAACCAGTAACCCGAACGTCCGAAATCCCGAATGTCCATATCCCGAATGCCTGTAACCCGAATGCCTATATCCCGAACGCCTACATCCCGAATGCCTCAGTGTAAACTAGACACCTCTCCCCTTTTCAAATAGTTGACTGGGTTAAAATTCATACTTACGGTTAGACGAGTAGGTTAGTCTATGTGTGAAACCTATGTATGCGCAAAATTACGATCGACCATATGGGTGGTATTCGTGAAAAATTATTTTCGAAAATCATATTGTTTATGTGTGGCATTGCTTTTTCAAGTGTAGATACCGGATACGTACGTAGAAAGCAACGTTAAAAGAATGCAGAAATTTTTTCGTTGAAAAAAATTGTTTCGCAAAAGTAAATGTGAAAATCTTTTGAGGTACCTACTCTCTAAATTTGAAACAGTGAAATTTCACTGCTTAGCAGTCACGACATTTTGGCTTCTTAAAAGCAGTAGTTTTTTACTGCAAAACAGTGAAAAATCTACTGAATTGGTCAGTAAAAATCATTTTTACTGATCAATTCAGTAAATTTTTTACTGTTTTGCAGTAAAAAACTACTGCTTTTAAGAAGCCAAAATGTCGTGACTGCTAAGCAGTGAAATTTCACTGTTTCAAATTTAGAGAGTAGGTAAATGGAAAATGGGTACCGTTACCACTATTAGTCAACAAGAAACGTTGAACTTCAAAATTTACTCACTGAATTTTGTTTCTTCATAGATACCTGTATAGGTACAAGTACATTTAAACAAGTATGCTGCTATTTAATCCTTCTTTCAAAAAAAAAGTTGAAAACATTGATTTTTCTATCCTAGTTTATTATAGTTTTCTAAGCAATTACTTATGTATGTACTTACCCAAAATACATAAAAAAGTAAGCAATGCGGCAATAAGTATTGTATGTACCTAGGTAGCTATCGTCAATGAGAAAAATGACTGCAAAAATAATGAGTTATTCCAGGTTATGCTCCCCGAATCGCTTATTAAATTAATATACGTAAAAAGTCATCTTTGTACAATCTATTCTTCGGGTTTGTATTATATTTGCATTTTTACGACGTTAGTGGTAAGAGCTACGAAGAGTAGCTACAAAATAAGAATATGAAACCAAGCAACAATTTTCAACTGAATAGAGATTATTGACTCGTATTTCAATAGTTTTCTAACTTACTTGTCCACACCATGTGCTCGTCTTTCATACCTCATTAGCCAACGAAAATATGATTTCTCCAACATTTCACTCAAAATGAAAATCATTCGTCCGAATAAAAAAAAAAGTACAGTAGGTAGGTGTAAGTATTAATGTCACGTAAATAATTCCAATTTATTTCGATCGAATGTACATTTCTCAAGTCTTCAAATATTGCGAGCAATAAAAATCTAAAGCCAAATATGTACATATCTACAGTCTACACTTCTCGCAAGTGATTCAAGGATTTCAGAAAATATTTATTTGTCCGGACTTGGAAAAACTAAATCTGAATGAGAATTGGTAGCAGCTCTTTTGCAACAGAAGAAAATTAGTTATTGTTAAACAGGACAGTATTTCGACAACTAAACTTTTTCGGAGGTTGAACTTATGAAAAATTTGTGAAAAGTTTCAAAGATTGAAAGACCAATGAGATTGTCATTGTTGAAAAATCTATCATCCGTAAGATACATACTTACCTATAAGTTACCAAAAATTACACCCGAATAAATAAAATCCACTATAAAGGTCTCTCATGTTTTGCCATTAAAGTGGATGAAAGCTTCGACGATACATGTAAAATAGCTATAGGTAGGTAGTAGGTACCGCGTCTGCATCTATACCTAGTATTTAAAAACTTCTGCGTAATGTGTTTTCTAAAAAAATTTCAAAACTTTTTAGTTTAAATTTTAGCATCATGTGAAAAGATTTGTTTGAACATTTTTCAAGTTGCTACTATTTTTGATGACTTCTGCAATGTTGAACCTTCCCTTCCAAATTCTCAAACTTACTGACCTTCACACTTGGCTTTCAAATTCTCCAGTCGAACACCAGAGCGACCATTTCAGGGTGGGTGGCCAAATTTGGGCCTTTTTTGTTTTAGGAAAACAGAACATAAGTGATTATATCAAATTTCAGAATTTCACGCATTATCGGAGAAAATTTTACATCTGAACTACGGCGATGCCAATTTCTCCAGAACTGACAAATTCGATTTCCTCTTCATTCAAAATGAAAATTTTTCCATGATAAAGAATTAAAAAAGTCGTTGACTTTCAAAAATTACGGTTTAAAAATTGGGACAAAACGAACCGAAAAAATTCAGTTTGAAAATTAAAAAGTTTTTCTTCAGCAAGAGCAAATTTCAATTTCCAAAGTTAAAAATTGAACCAATCTTGAATTTTTCTATGAAAATTGCGATCACTACGTTTCAATTGATCTTCTATTTTATGAAAATTTCTAAAGTTTATTCGTTGAATTACTCCCGGATGTCGAAAAGTTGGGCAAGCATAGCTACACACTGACTTTATTTCTCCAAAATTGAATAAAAAGGATTGGGAAATTCGCAGATGGAAAAAATGAGAACGTAACTACGGTAACTTCGATACTAAGGGAGGAAAAATTGAGTGAAAAATTGCATCTACACATCATGGGACTCTTTGCAACTTCTACGCCACCTTAGTACCTACTTCATCACTTCCACACCCACATTCATGTTTCATGTAGCTATGTAGGTATGTACTTGTACATATATTTAATGCAAAATACGAAATAAGTAATTCATATAATTTTGCAATTTCCACCCTCTCCGGCCCTATCTCAACACATCGAATATAGTACCGTCTGCCTGAAACATATGAAACGAATCTGCGGCAAGCTGAATTATACATAGCCACGAACCACATTTTCCCCCGGTGAATTTTCCCCACACACCTACTCTATATTATAAACTAGTATTTACTTGCTAGTCATGTGTAGGTACTATGCAACTTTATCTCCGATGTGTGTGCGTTTTCGTATCCCTTATACAACGATACGTTTGGTGTTTTATTTTATTTTTCTTTTCTTTTTTTTAGACAGCATAAATCCACAACCCTTTCTGAGAGCTAGAGCAAGTCGTATGTACATTATACGAATGGTAAGAAGATAGAATTTTGAACAAATAGTATATCAACTTTCTTTTACCATAGCACGTTTTGCAATAACACTAACCTAATTTTACCATTGCACATTGTACAGTTCATACATGGCATTCTCCCTTAATGCGAAAACAAATGGTATTTTTAGATCTGCAGCACATTCACATCGCGTAATTCGAACAAGATAGGCAAATGCGATAAAACTTACGCGGGTCGTTGAAAAAAAAAAGCGAAAATGGCGGTATTTAATATTCTTTAATACCTATAAGTGGAAAAGAAACACGACGAGAATTTTTTCTTCTCCCAAAGGCGAATACCCTTATAAACTGACGATCGCGTTAACTCGACAAAATATTCGATTTACGTTTCGAAAATATATTTTATCCGCGAATACCATAGAATTTGGCAAAGAGGGGGAAGAAGGTGTGAAAACAATACCCGAATATGACTTTTTTTTCGCGAATGTCTCAACGCAAATGTGAAATATTGTTGAGAAAAAACCTACAAAAGTTTAGAAAAAACATGCTGGAATAAAATGGAAGAAACAGGACATGTGCCAAACATCTAGATTTAGTCGTCTTAAACCCTTTCTCGTAAAATAAATCCATTTGAGACCCATATTCCCGCCATCTTTCCTCGTTCAGTGCCTAACTCTCGAACGAATGCATAGATGCGTATAGGGTCACTTAACTTATGTTTTTTTCCCCCTGAAAAATTCACGAGCTCTACACGTGCCCAAATATTATTATGTTACTAACCTTGTTTTCATACATGATCGATTCAAATCGAAGATTGCACTCCTCTTTCGCCGGTTGTTTTTATCGCGCCGAGGAAAACGAAATTTGAATTCGGCGTGCTGATCATGTGATCGTAACGTCGCCAAGTAATGATTTCCTTTCGACACTTTACCAGAATAAACCGTTAATTAGTCAAGATTAATGCATGTAATAACTCGGCGACTTTAATTGCGCATGTAGGAGGCGTGTACGTGGTGTACAGTACATCCTTTGTTGGAAAATTTATCGTTATTGTTATACATACTCGTAGGTACCTAGTACCTACGCGATGCTAGGAAGTATTGCCAGTTGCATAAACGACCGAGAATTTTCCTCCTCCGGCGCTGGTGTGGAATAACATTGAAAAATACCGACAACCTTGATTAATAGATCATGATCACGCCGCATGTGAACCCGTTCAAACATCGCGGTTAACCGTGGTCAGGTATTCGCAGTTAATACGTAGACGTATGCAGATGTACGTAAGAAAGCATAACCTATAATACTAGGTAAGGTACGTCTACGAATACGTATGCTATACGTCAGTTGCGCCTGGTTCATCGATCTTATTCTTAAACTGGAATTCATGACGAAGCGAATACCACCACCGTAGGTGGCAAGTCTACGTACAAATTAGTATCTGTCGTAATAATGACGTAAATATGCCTTAATTTCGACGAATAAACTCGTACACTTTTTTCCACTCGCGAATAATTACCTACCTACTGAACGAAATTTTCAGTTGTCCGACAGCACACTCGCGAAGTATATCTACATTCTACATTTACGCGGAAGACAAAATAGGCAACTTTTTTCTCAACATCTAATTACGAGTAGGTATACTTACCTTTGCGACGTATTTAAGCAATAATTAGGTGTTTAATTAGGCACTACATATGAAATATATTGGTAACATTTCCTTAGAAATGTCTTTAATTATCGATTAATTGGTGACGAAATTCATTTAAAAGCTGCAGGGGGTTTACGGTTATCAAAATTCAACTTGTTCGGACGTGTAAATGAAAAAAAAAAAAGAATTACCCGTGAAAATTTTTGAAAAAAAATTATAGGAAGAAGTTTGAACTTATGTAAGTGATTTATTAAATCTAATGGACGTGAACAATTTCCGTGTCTGAGTTCAATTTCTGCACCTTTTTTCGAGATTTGATTGCTCAATATAAATTTTATTACTATGAGCCCAATGATTCAAATCTAAATGCTTTCATATGAGAAAATTTTGCTTTATTTTGAAAATCTGACAAATGATGAATATTTCTAAAGTATTATTCCTCATACCTAATATGAAGAGAAAATGAATGAATGGTCTTTCGAAAAACGGGAGAAGAGTAAATAGGTCGTCGCAATAGTTATAGACACGATTTCACATATATGTAAATTCGTATCGAGTATACATTTTACAAATAGCCCTCAAGAATCAATAAAAATACCTAATGATGTGGACGTCTCATGGCAAGGGAAGTATCCCATTTCGATTTTTGGCAAATTTCCACGTCAAATTTGGGCTAAAAGAACGAAAAACTCAAAATTTCATCAAATACTCTATTTTTGACCCTCCCCTCCAAATAATTTGAAAATGGTTTTATCGAACCGTTTACCTACTGGAGTTTCCAGCAGATTTTTTGAAAGTTGGGATTTCCACAAAATTTTATTAGACGAGGTTGGAAAGCAAACATTTACATTACACCCTGATTTCACTCCGACTATTCTGAAGCTTTTGGCCATATTTTGAAAATTCCAATTTTCGAAAAAAAGGCGTCCTAAAATTTTTGTAGTTCCTACATAATTATAAACACGAGGTCGAGTAGGTCATTATTCATTAACAAGCTGAAATCACCTTTGTACATAATATGTAATTGTGCTGAAGTTGATTTGCTCCATTTTTGTGGCATTTTTTGAAAACCTGTCCAGAATATATCTGTATAGGCTCCAGAATAGTTTGAAACCATCTCCAATTGATTCGGCAAGTTGTAATTGGAGTGTGCACAGTGAATTTTATCTCTTCAATACTGGGTAAAATTTTATGAAAATTTCAACTTTCAAAACTCTGCCGTCGGCTCCAGAGCTGCTTAAAACGATTAAAAACCGTTTCCAATAGATTTAGCATGTCAAAAATCTTCAGCTTTCTAGATCAATTTGATGAATTTGTAATTTTTTTCGCATTTTTGGTCCATAATTTGACTTTTTAAAAATTCACCAAAAACCGTATGTAAATCGCATTTTATAGCACACGCAATTTTGAATGGTTACGCTCTTTCGATTTAGCATTTGTCCGGTTTAAAACATTTTCTGCCTGTTGGGAAACCTTTTTTGTAAGCAGTACCTAATTTTTCTCTCGTTCGCCCACCCCATCTTAACGAAAGAATGACGCCACGTTTCTCAAATTCAACTGGAAACTTTTTCTCTACGAGTTTTAAAAAAATTTGTTTCCAAGAACTAAGATCCTTCGTCAAAAGTACATATAATTAGATTAGATCTATTATTGTTCTCATTCAGGATCCCCTCTCCACAAACCATTTTAAAAACTGTGATTGGGCAGCTGTAGGTCTGGTCGCTCTGGGTTGCTTTTCTATTTCAAATATCGTCGCGTTCTAAAGCTCTTTTTTAAAATGAGTGAGAAAAAGTTTCTCACAGATGTCAAAAGTAGGTCTCAAGATCTACGTTAGTGGTAGGTCAGTTAAAACAAAAATCACCCAATCACATTTTACCTCATTTCAGACAGTTTTTTCAAAAAGAGGGCCCCTAACAAACAGTATTCCCTCCTCGTCCAATATAGTATAAAATTGGACCTTGAAACATGACTGTAGTGAAAATGTGACCAGAAAGAACCGGCCATTGATGATCTGAAAATTATCAGTATTTTCTCAGTTCACTTGTTAAATCAAAACCATTAAGAATTTTAACAGTCTACCGAGGTTCCCTATTCTTCAAACAATGAATTTATAGTTAAAATCGGGCGACTTTTTGAATCCTCTCCTCTTCCCTATCTCAATCATGTTTCAGTGTGTTTTCACGTTTTCAACGTGAATCAGAAATTTTATAGGCCATTTGGTACAGGATGTCCTAAAAAATTTTTAAAAAACGTGTTTTTCGCGAGAAATTCGAACAGAAGGAGCTTGCTGTTATTCACTCTTTTAATAGGTAGTTCTAACAGATTGAAGTGATTTCAATCAATCATGCATTTTTAAAACCAGTTTCTAGCAATTTCGAGATATACGAGGAAAAAATTGAAAAAAGGTGTAAAACATTGAACACCAATTATTTCTCGTTGCATTTTTTAAAAAAAAATCTAAACCACTCTTGGCGTTATCAAAATAAAATTCAGTCTTCCCATTGTATTGTACCTACATAAATGTAGTCAGATTTTTCTCTTCACGACTGATAAATTGATAATTTTAGAGTTCATTACATACCTAGCCAATTTAAAATTCTCTCACATCTCTACTATAAATATAGATTGATTGATTGGTTGGTTGATTTTTGAGCCTCTTCAAAAATGGTAAAATTTTAAATTGTAAATTAATTTTCTTTCAGAGACACAGAAAACATGTGTAGAGTGCAAATACGAGTATGCATGCGGAGAAATTATGCAAAAAAAAATTAATTTCAACAGAAAAGTTCTACTTTTGATTTTCGGGTTAATGTATAAGGATAGGATTCAATTGAAAAATAATCAACTACAAAATATGCATTCGAAAGTGAATTTTACTCTCTTCTTTTTCCTTTCCTCCCTCTTCCCAGTCAGGATGAAAAAAATTATTCAAAATATTGATTCACGTTTTGGGAAATTCCCACCAATGACGGCGCCAAAATCAACGCAAAGTCAGGTGTATCTATGTTGTAGTTCACTTGACGATGGACAGAAATAATGGCAATATCCTTTGTGATCGTATAAAAACGTTCGACGCCTTAAGTGAAAGACAACAGCACATAGTGTAGGTCTAGGTACTAGGTAGTAGGTACATCTGTGAAAACCATTTCACAAAATAACCGTTTGTCAAAACAATCAATTTTTTGTCACGCCATACAGCACATTGTTATAAATAGGTGAGTAAGGTAAGACGCAACTGAGTTTACTCGGCAAATATCACTCTCGTTTGAAAACCAGTCCACGCTATTGAGAAAAAAACGCGTAAAATATACACAATCGCCGCAAAAGGATAAATGACCAAAAAAATTTAATTAATGATTTCATAGCGTAATTAAAACAGGTTAATGAAATTCTTTTAACAACTATAATAGATCAGCTGGGTACAAATATTGGCTAATCAGTGTCATATTCGTTGTAGAAATCTCAAACAACACGAACGAAATCAATTCTGAATTAATCGAGGCGCTTAGAATATTTACGATAAAAATTCGACACAGAACATGTACGAGTATCAAACAAAGAACAAAAGCCACGCAAGGGAAAGTCGTTTTGGATAAAAAATTTTATGTACCTACATATGTGTGCATCTTCTTAAAAAAAAACACCTGATACGTTATCAAACTGAAAACAATACACGATCAGTAAACCTTCACATCGATCGAAATTGAAATAGGCGGAATAGCGGGTCGTAAAATGTTGAAAATTTAACTAATTTGATAATTAGTAGGATAATAAATTTTCACCTACTGAATAATTAATAAAGTATATTTTGCCGCGTTCGCTGCTTTAATCAACTTACGAAATTTTTTCAACATTACGAATTAATATTTCTTTACATCCGATTTGCTTTTTTGCCCCTCGTGTGATCGAGTACATCTAGCTACATCCATATTTTACCCACTACCTTAATTATCGATTGTCTATCACTTTTTATACAGTATACAAATTTTTTTCCTGTCTAATTCATCCGATTCCGATAGGTTAACGCGGTTTTATGACGAGATTTACCACACAAAAAATTGAATATGCCTACGGTAGGTACTATTATTTTTCGAGGGGTGAAAGGTCACTTCATTTACGTAATACGCTCGAAGGTGAAACGGGATGGGATTTTTTTCTACGGAGAAATTCCGCGAACAATAAAGACCAGAGAAATTTCATTCGGTCTTTTTTTATTTCGACAAAAAATTAAACTATCGTAGAATTTTCCGATTAATTATATGGCCCGCAATGTTTTAACATCGAGCATAATTATTTTTTAGAGTAGATAACTCGTAGGTATGGCGATGATACAAAAATATACTTAGTACATTTTTCGCCATTTTTTAATTTCACTCTGTTCCATTTTTTTTTATTCAATAAAAGCGGAGGATCAGTTTTATTCTCTTTATCATTTTGTAGCAAACCTAATACCTTTTTTTCGCTACCATTTAATTTCCTTGAGCGCTAAACAAAATTCGAAGTCCGGCGGGAAAATTTATAAAATTCACTGAAATTCTCAGTCGGTATTAATTTTGATAAAGTTCATTCGAAAAATTGTTCGTTGAAATACGTATCTTAAATTCTTGAAAAAATTCCAAGACTATCGATATCCTTGAAAAACGTCTGCGTCTACTAAAGAGCTCTTGATTCGGAAATTCGTGAAATTTCTAAATCTGATATTTCTGCTCGGCCTAATTTTTTGTGCTACCAGCAGCGAAAAGAGTAGGTGAAAATGAAATGAACCTACTACTTCGAATTTCACGTCCTTCGATCACTTTCGTCCTTATGCTGTAAAAATTGTGAACGAAGGCCAAGCTAGGTGGTATTAGAATAAGTTTATAATGAGATGACCAAAAAACCGAAGTATTCTCTCACTTAGAATGAAAATCTAATACAATAATAAGCGGACAACCATTCACTCCCTCAGCATCCATCTTATTCATAAACACGAAAAATCATTTCTCTGTTGAAATAAAGATACCTAGCGAAATTTATCGATTTGAAGGGAGGGTCAATAATTGACCTGAATAAAGAGAGAGCTGTGCGCTTGGAGGAGGTCAAATTAAACAAATGAAGTAATATTTGCGTTCAAAAACTTTAAAAAACACTCGTACAATTCAATATATGCATTGTCATCTGACTTGATCAGTATATTTTCCAAATTTTATAGAGGAAGTGCTTGGGGGAGAGGTGAAGGAGTAATTTTGAAAAAATAAGGTTCGAGAGTGCTGACTGCTGAACACTTTCGAAAACACGCAATTCGCTATATCGTAATACCTACTCGTATGACTTATTTGACTTTTTTTGGAAATTCCTATTTTGAAAGTTTTTTGAACCAACAGAAAAACTCATTTCCACACAAACCATGGCTTCGAGTTTGGGTTCAAGTTTTAAAAAGTTCAACTTTCAAATTTTAAAACTTTTAAACAGGCATCCCTCACGTTGACATTTTTGAACAAAACTTCATTTTAAAACACTCTTCAGCAACTAGCTCGGTTTCAACGTCACATTTTTTCTTTCTTTCTCTCATAAAACGGTGGGGGGGGGGGGGGAATTAACTAATACTCGATCATGAAACAACAAAAAATTTAAAGCGTTATCCCGTCGTAAATTCAGAAATTTCATTTTAAAATCTTGCATTGGCATCAGAACTGAGCAGGAAATAATCATATGTTATCAAATACTAATTTTGAAAATAAGTAGACTTTGAATGTCAAATTAGTCAATTGCATTTTTGTCGAGCAATACGTGGTCACCAAAATGTATCAATGTCCAGCACATATGTATAAACATATTTTTAAATAGGCAAGGCATCTACTTCGAAAAAAATCTGATGCAGATTTCCACGCTTTAAACTGGTCACTTATTTTTTATTCCATTTTTAAATTTATCGGAAAAATCAATTTTTCCTACATTGGACAAACTTCACTTAAATTTCACGATACACCGCATCAATAACCCACATACCCAGAATAGGTATAGATTATAGAATAACCTATCAAGCCGATGCTCAAATATTTATGTAATACATACATACACTAACAGAAGAGTTGAGCTCGTCTTCACTTCTTCACACCACACGAACAAAAATCAACCACCATGATACGAGAGATAAGGGACTTTACCTTTACAATTTTCCAATGTAGGTAGGTGTAGGTAGTAGGTACTAGTAGGTACTTCAGAGCACTTTTAACGTTGGTAAATTTTATCCACTAAACTCACGCCGAACGTTAAAAATAGAAATTTTGCGATCCGATTACAAACGAAATTTTTTATCTTTATTCCACGTAACCGATATGTTTAGACAACAATCGAAGATTTTTTCACTTCATTATCACGTTACGGGTACATTTTTCATGTCATGTCAGCGTTGGATTATCAATCTATGTATGTTCACAGAATGATTTCGATTATCGGAAAAATCAGTTAATAAACGCGTTAATTGCACCAGATGAAATTCTTTTCAACATCTCGCTATATTTCTTCGAATTGAAGGGAAAAAATCGAAATAGTTATAAACAATGCTCAACTCGTGGAAAAAAAATTACACAGAGTGAATTCTGTAACGAAAATTAATCACTTTTAATGATCGGCAGGACAGTTGTGTTATTGTTGTTGCTGAAGCTCATCATAAACATGGTTCTCATTCAAACTACGAATGATTTCATTTTTTCGACTCTTGTAACACAGAAAATTAAAACGCCGATATTATAAAAGTGCAACGTAAACAATATTCGCGAGTCAAAACATGGTGAATCATTTTGTTAGCGTTTATTCATATTGAAAAGTTTCTACTCGGACGTTGGATAAATACAATAAAGCTACTTAATCGTATGCACGACTATTATTTGCTCCCTCTTCAGTCTTCATACCTCCCTTTCATAAGCAAAAATATTCTATTTCAATGAAATCACCAACGATGTAAATTTTTCAGTAAAATATAAAAATGCTGAATATCGCAAGAACCTTTCATTGAAATAATAACCTTGGAATGCTCCTTATTTTCGAATTTTTCGTTCGTTACTCAGAGATGTTCATTTTAAATGGAATTAATTTCTATATTTTGCATTTTCCATCACAGTCAAAATTGTGTGGTACCAAAACATGGAAAGACTGCTTCTAAATCCCACAGCTAAAAATCTAAAAATCGTGACAAACTGAAAAATTTTTCTTTCATAAGTTGAAAATGTTGCTACAATTTTCAAACCATTTCTATAAAATGAAAAAATTTTCAAAAATTTTGAAATTTTTACGATAAAACTTGTTAGACAATAATATAAAAAAATGCTTAATTTTTTATCGTAGGAATTTTTTTGAAAATGCGAGCACATTTGAACCGTTTCTCATTTTGTTTCTTATGTAGGTATATAAAGGCAATGAAATTTTTTCAAAGTACGTACGTGACAATCTAATGTCTTAACCAGACACCAGAAAACTATGCCCAAGTATTGAGAGTTGAAAATTTGAAAAATCTCAATAAATAATAATGAAAAAAATCTACTTGGTTCTATAAGTCTTGGAGAACTAGAAAAAGTCCTGCTTATGTATAAATGAAGCTGAAAATCGAAAAAGTGCTGAAAAAGACTTACCTACGTTCGACTCGAAAATCCCACACCATTTTCCCCCAAATTTATAAGGATTAAGGAGTAAACGCGAATTCTGATTTGGTGCTACCTACTCGTATTAAGAAAGCTATGTGAACGCATACAAGGGAATTTCTGGCCATTCATTCGGGGTTTTTGCTCAGTTTTTTTTATTTTTTTATTATAGCATGTGAACCGTGAACCCATAATGTACGAGTAGCTTACGATTAGAAAAAAATGTCAATTTCCCAATGAAGAATGAAGGGTTCTACAGCTGTCTTAAAATTTCCAAAGTATATAGCACAAATAAATAAATGAAAAAAAAACGAATCAGAAGTTACAAGATGGCACTTTTAGAGATTTTGTATGGAATTTCTTTGAAAATTTGGAGTCTCAAAAAGTATTATTTTATTCACTTGGAAGTGAGACTATGACTACAAAATAATAGATTCCTCAATTTGACGCTGCTCCTTAATTCTTTTCGATTTTTTTTTTTTTTTTTTTTTGAAAACATGAGTTAAGTATTAGAAATCTTTTCTAACTATAGTATCGGAATTGCGTTTGTAAAATGTGAATATAGTGGAAAAGTAACGAAAAACAATGCGATTTAATTTTTTCAATTTCAATTACTTGATTTGACGATTATCCAGCTGATTTTTTTTTGTTACGCTACCCTCTGCGTCCCCCTCCCCACGATGCTCTTTTCAGAAGAATGAGCGGAAGCGATGACCAAATAACTAAGTGGAGATAGTATTTTCAAGTCGATCGAGGATGTAGAATCTGAGAAACTAGCATAAGCTCAAAGCCTTTGCTGAAATTTTGAAAAAAATTACACTAAAGCCTAATAGTAGACCATTTTGTTAAAGGAATGTCATAAATTGTACAAAACATTATTCCCCTCCCCCCCATTTTCATAAGATTACAAAATATTTTGTTGCTAACAATTCCTCCAAAAAATTATGGAAATTAGGTACTCTACACGAGCATCTCCCTCTCCTCCTCTTCTCACCCGATGCGAATTTTTAAAAAAATACTTGACACTCGTATATAAAGGCCCATAACATCAATTCATTAGTAGGTACATTATGTACATAATAATGAAACGTGACTTTTTAAAATACGTTTCGGTCCAGATTCCAAGTATACCTACCTGTACATACCTTATCAATTTAAATTGAAAAAATGACTCATAGACGAACAAATCGAAATAAGAGTAATTTTACGATTTCTAGTCGTAGTCATTTCTGATTACCTATTACCTTACCTATGAAGAACTCATAGAAATCTGTGCGAAACGTCGCATCGAGTGTTTTGTTTTCCACAAATCGGTGTTTTTATTTTTTATAATGACGCGCGTTAACTCGATAATGGATAATAAGTTATCAATTACGCGATACGCCGCCATACGCGAAAGATCAATTTTACATTAACATTACACAATACACACGATCGTTAAATTTATTATCCTTTAATACAGGAAATTATCAACTTGTCGTATGTAAGGCGTAAATAATTTATGAATAATTCGATTATAACATAATTTTTTCATCTCAAATTATTTCTAGGTGTGTAATAACGAGAATACGACGACTGAGAAAAAAATCATCACATTTGAGAACACCTGGAAAATATATAATTTTTTTCGAAAACTGTCAAACGTGTTTGATAAATAATTTTGCGTACAGATTATAACTCTCGAGTAAATATTTTTTCGACAAATGATGGAGAGTTTCAACTGACAAAAAAAGGGATTATCACTTATCTCGTTTGTATTGGATAAAAAACTCGTCGAAATACTCGCCGTTATATAGGTACTACGATAACAAATTACGAGTATGAAAATTTTAACCGTGTACCGTGTAATTTATTATATAGTTGTGCGAATTTTCAATATGTGAACTTTCCCTTCGACGACGATGGGTTAAAAAGAAGATTTAAATCGATTCTGTTTCAATTCAATACGCAATGATAGATATCTAAATGAAATTTGGTGATTTTATTCTTTTAATAAAATCTTTACGGACTCCTATAGGTATTACCTTTTATTGATAATTAGTATACGAGAACTTCGAGCCCGAGTTAAGTATCGAAAAATATTTACAAATCGCATCCAACAGAAAAAATCAACTTAGGTATTCATACTTGTAAAAGTGTACTTGTACGTAGCACCTAATTGGCAGTAGGTTATAGGTTTAGGTACCCATAGGAGCTATTGATGTGGGGAACACGCGAGAAAAGCTCTTTATAGCACAAAAAGCTTTCTCTTTCGAGATCATTACTAGCGTCATCGGATTCAATTATGATGTTGGCATTTTGTATAGGTACCTAGCTTATTTTCGATTCTTAGTGTTAACGTATTTCAATGTCAGGAGTGCAATATACTTTTGAGGTTTCAAGGTAGTATCTTTTTTCTTTACACATCAAAAAGAAAATATTATTAGGTCTACCGATCGAAGATGTGTGTACAAAGAACTTATTTCTAAAAATAAATTAAGCACAATACGTACCTACCTATATCGATATACAAAATATGCTCATTAGAGCGACTCTTTATTCAACTTGGTGGACTTTTTTCCACTCCTACTCAACAAACTGAGTCGTTTTTCTTCACGATGAGAAATACTCGTAGTTTAGATCATTTACAATGCATGCGTAATATCGACACGTCGTCGTAAGAAATCGCATGACTAGTGCATTTACTTACTTCACTCGCCTTCGGCTCATTTTGCAAATTTAGCATTCGTTTAGTAGCTCATTCCTCAGTTTGATGCTTGCAATGTAGGCTGACATATGCATTACCCATGTGTAGTCATGAGTCAGTTTCTCTCTCGCTCTCTCTCTCTTTCTCCAATGTTGGTTGATAATTCCATAGTTTTTGATTTCTTAGAATAAATAATTTTTTGAAGTTTTTCAATTCGGATTCAGTTTATTTCAAATTGAAATAGGTAAGTAACCATGAGTTTTAATCGAAATTCAACTTTTTTATTTCATATTGCATTCAAAGACAAGCATCGATCCACAGTGTCAATTAAAAGTGTCGCGTTTATTTCCAATGTTTAACGTTGAGAGTATTCGAGACTGCGCATAAATCTTGGAAGCAGAGTGCGAGCGAGGAGTTTGTTTTTCATTTTTTGGAAGGAGGGGGAAGTTCAAAATTTTTTTTTCTTTTAGAATTGCAAGGGCAGAAACTTTTGAAAATTCGTGTTTAACATTTTTTATAAGAAGAGTTTATTCTTTTCGATTCAGTTGAGTAAGCATTTGATATTGAAATTTTAGATTACCTAATATTTCGAAAATTCATCAAATATGTAGTTCTGTAATTGCTCATTTTCCCAACTCATCACTCAAATTTTTATGTAGAATGGGGAGCACGCTGTCGCCTTTGCTTCCCTCTAGCTACAGCTCTGCTTGAAAGAAATCTTCGATAGAATGGACACAAAATGAAAATGCATCCAAGTAGGTATTCTAGAAATATTTACGCATATAATTCAGTATAAGAACAGCGTGTAAAAGGAGCTTACAAAATACATAATTTAATCATTTGATTTCACATAGGAATCGTTTTTTTTTTAAACATAAGAAATGTAGAACAAAAATGGAAATGAATTAAAACTTAAGTGCTTATTCTCCGTTGAAAATAATTTCAAACGAGAAAAAATAGTTTGAATTAGGTACATCAATAATTATTTTAGAATCACAAATCTTGACCAACAGACATATTTAATGACAGAATTAAACGTTTACCTAAATATCGAACACATTAAACCAAAATAAACACCTACGGCTTTTTCGACAGAATTAGCTGTCTCCTTAATTCGCATGCGGTTAATAAATTGGTTGAAAAAGTAGCGTCAACGAAAGCATTCAATTTTCGCCATATTTCCACATCAAATTTGTCAGGTTTCAGAAGCTCGTTGATGAATTCTCGAGTAATGTAAGCATTTGGCGAATAAAATGCCACTTTAGTGATTAATTCGTCGAACTTTAAATCCTTGAATAGTCTCGTACAACAATTCATCATCATAGAGGATCTCATAATCGAACCCTTGAATTTGAGTATATCTGATTCCAGAGGTATACACAGGTTTAAGATTTCAATCATGATATCCAGATCATCAACAATCTGAACAAAGATATGCGAACTTTCGGCGAGAATCATTTGGTTTCTGGTATGCCCATTCACCATTGACAAAAATTTGATAAAAAATCTGAAACCACTTGGCGAACACTTTTGCTTGATTTGGAAAGATATGAACATTGGGTCGACCATCATTCGGGCAGCGTGTTTTCTAAGATGATCTGAAGCTGAATCCCAAACGTTGCTCAACATAATCATACATTTTTCAGAATCTTTCTTCCAGCAAAATACGTTTCCCAAAAATTGTGAAAATTCTTCCCCAGTAATTCGATCTTTTATCCGTGTCCAAACTAGAAACGCATTATCCGGCATATCAAATTCTTCGCAAAAATTCATCATCAATATGATGGGAATTTGATCAACAAGCTGACATTGTTGCAATAAGGACATTCTCGTTAGTATGAATTTCTGATCTTTTACTGATTCAGGTAAGATTTTAACTGCGGCCAATACTTGGTCGTTTTCATTTAAGCGGTTCCAAAAATACTCTAAGGCGTAAGGTAGAGATCTACCTCGCTTGGCACACAGAATGGCCATCATGATATCGACAGAAGGATATTCCTCGTCAGGAAACATGGCGGAATATTCGCGCTCTATTTCACGAACCATGTTATACAATTCCTCTTTAAGGCAATAAAACCAATACGAAATTTCAGCAGGAAAACGTTGTTGACGGAAATAATCTGGAAGTGAGCTCGCAGGGAATTGTTTTATTTCGTCAACCATTCCATAAAAACACATTATGATGAATTTTTGTTCTGGTTTCAAATTTTCATCGAATAACATTTTCGAAGCGCTTGCTTTGTAATCAATTTTACCATTTTGATGCCAAACAATGCGATTCGGATTGTAGCTCTGTAGGTAATACCTTTTCAATCCATCGTCAAAAATATTTTCTTCAAAATGGCAAATAAGATTTTCCATTTCATTTCGAATACAATCCAAAGATTCTTTCAACATTTCTTCGATAAGTCGAGGTATTTTCAATGATTTTACCAATTTATCCGATCCGTCTTTATAGTCTTCGTCCAGTCCTAAAGCTAAGCACGAATAAAAGTAGTACCTTTTGCCTGCTGTTTTTGAAAAGTTGATGTGCTGATGCTCATTGATAACGCGTCTGCCCGTTTTTACTTGTATTTTTCCGCATTTTACTAGACTGAAGTAATTGCGCCACAGATGCAACGCCACTTCTTGACTGGCCATGTTTTGCAATTTTGGTACACATTCGTAGAAAACGAACCGTCTTTCCAACCAAGTACCCATTGCCATTGATGTTCGCAATTCCGTTAAATATTATCTGAAATGAGAATTTAAAAAAAAAAAAACTAAGTACCTGGGTAGTAATTATTAAGTAGGCCTATTTATATTTAAGATATTCGGTAAATCTGAGCTAGGTACATTTGCACATGCAAGTATATTTTCAACTATGCATGACGTCAGATTGAAAATATCTATACTGCTGTGCACATAAGATCATCGTTTTTGAGAATCGAAAGAAAGTGCGGTGATCGTGAAAAAAAAAATTAGAGGGTTTTCACCAATTCGATGGAAATATTCATTTCGAGCTGAAAGTTACTCATTGTCAGAAAAATTGTTAAATGGGAGAATTTAGAAAATACAAAAAATGTAGACTCGATGGCAAAATAGTCCAGTAACACGTCTCAATGTCTCATACGTAGATATGTACTTATCTCATCTTAAAATTCTCGCGACCTACATCATTTATCCGTTTGTTTCGTACAACCATTTCAAACTTTCAGCAGGACTTCAAGCACAGAGTTGCTCAGATTCTACATATTCTCTACTTCTCAAAAAAAACCCTTTCATTCGAGTGTTTTTCAAATTTGTTCTTACCATCTTTATATCGAACGCAGCGCTTATTCATTAAATACCTATTGCAATAGCATGCAGAACTTATAGGACGACTTATACCTAGTTAGACTCCTTGAACTCATGAAATAATTTTTTTATTTATAGTTCTATCAAGTATTTTCCTCTTATTTTTGTAATATTTCCAAAAATTAATTCTTGCGAAAAACTTAGGTACCTAATACTTTGTATGTATGTACCTATTTTCATCTCTTTTATAGTAAGTTTTGATAATTCAATTGTAAATTGCAGAATATGGAATTTGGTATTTAGAAATTTTTTTTTACCTTTTGTGATGCCACTCTTTAGTTTTCAAGCTAACTGAACTACATATTGTGGGGAGGGGGCAGAAAATAAATGTTGAGAAAAACTGAGTGAAAGACCGTGGCAGGTGTGTTTGCATTTATCTGATACCTACTAAATCATAATTTAAAAGATAAATAGAGCAAATGAAAATAAAAATGTTTAAAAAACTTGAAAGTCCGTTTTAAACTGATTAGCCCATTACTAAATATGAAATAGGTCCAGAAACGTACATTCAAACTAAAAAGTTTTCCTACAGGGTTTTTTGAATTATTATTTTTCATTTCAAATACTATCGATGAAACCTAAGTAAGTACCTATTATAATATAAATGTATTATTTGAAAAAACGGGAAAAGGGGGAAACGGAAATATGTACTCGAATACACATGTAGGTATTTTAATGCCTAAGGAATAAAATTAAAGCATTTATGCAACTTTTAATTAATCAATCATTGTAGGTAGAGGTAGAGTAATATTGAAACATCAAATCAACCAAAGTATGTTTGCATCATTCGTATTATTTTATTTTTATTTTTTTCGTATCCTTGTTGGTACTTGGTAGTCTGTAGTCTTGTGTGGTCATAGAAATTGCTTCATAAAACTTCGGTATTCGGTATTCCCTTATGAAGTGAAAACTGAAGAGACCTACCTATTAAATACGTCAGAGTAAAGATTTAGACTTCGATATAGGTAATTTACACTGACGAGAAGAGGCACGTTCATAAATACGAATACACCAGATAAAAGTCTAAATTTAAGACGTAATCAAACGATAAAACTGACACTGCACGTAAAACGTATAGGAAATACGTATATTGCAAATGCAAACGTACGCCTACCAGAGCAGCAGAGCTATATCGATCATTTTTATCACGGTTTCAGCATACGGTGTTACGGTGGGAAAGTAGCATCATTTCATCAATACGCAAAAAAAAAACATCGGACAGAATTAGGTTATGATACGAAAAACACACTCCAATGAAATTCATTCAAAGATTAATGACTCATTTATGGAAAATCTTTCCTCAGTCCTTATACGGTTGTCATCCGAATCTTCCGCTTTGGAAAAAACACACGCATAAGCACAGGACTTTAAATCATCTCGATACGTTTTTTTCCCGATCCAATCTCGCCGTTGATTTTGAGCTTCGTGCCGATCTGCATTCGTAGGTATGATACCCGAACGAAAATACGCTGTGAAAATTTTCATTTATCATTCTACGTACTTGTATGCAATATTCGGTTTATGAAAATGAATCACATTTATTCTCAACTACCCGTGTGTAGAATAGTTCCGCGTTCAACCGGAATACTCGTATACCTATATAGTATCACGCTCGCCATTCTAAAAATGCGATTTATCATTGCCATGAAGTCGCGGAGGTGCTAAAATTTAATCATTCATTTACCTCCCGTAAACATATGGTCATCGCTTGATGTATAAATTAATCATACGCGGGGCCTTCTGCATCGATTAAACTCTCAGTACTATACTTAATTCTGGTGTACGAGTTTTCTCAGCAGTTTGCTTTGTGGTGTACGCCAACGGATATGACGGCAGACTTAGACCATAGACCAGACGAGAGACCGACGCGACGGTACTCGATGTTTTTTTAAAATTTTTATTGCACCTGATTAAGTTGGACGCTGCTCTTGAAATCTCATCGCTTATTTATAGTACGGTCGCAAATTACAATGCTAAAAATATACTTCAAATGAAATTACATATTAAAAAGTAATCATGAATATGAAGACGACGAACCAGAGAGGTACCTAAACACACGCGAACAGATGCCTCTTGCTGATCACAACCATAAGCAGAAGCTATAGTTAGGTATATACGTATAATAATATGCTCATTTCGACTTCGACAAATATACGATACCTTTACCTACCGAGTTTTATTTTGCCTTAGTCGTAAGTATAACTATAGTAATCTATTTGTATTCTATTCAGTCATAATAAAGGTACATTACCTCCAAACCTACGCCTTTTCGAGCGTGAATTTCTTACTGGTCAACTATCGATAAGTAATTTTTGCTAACAAATTGCAAAACAAAATAATGAAGAGCTGGGAAGATCGTCCGCATGTGTGCGGATAATGGTGAAAACGTTTCTTACATAACAGCTATACTCGATACGCGTGTCTTTATGAAACTACCCTACGTACTTATTTGTATGTACCTTACCTATCTCCCATTTAAGAACTGAATTTAAACCTCAGAGATTTACGTCTTATACAATTTTTTCAACCCTAATGAAATTATCCTTCGGAAAAAAAGTAGATATATTTATAAACGCCTGCGATTTTCAGTATTTTTTCTGATTATTCATATTAGAAAATGTATAGATTACAGAAAATAACCTTATAAGCAACATTCATAAGATGCTCGGGTGAGAAACTTACAGCGCGTTTTTTTGTAGGGACACACAAGCTTCCTCCATCCTCCTCCCATCTCATATTGAAAAAAAATAAAAAGTAAAAATCTTATTCACGAAGGCTTCAGAGGAAAAATAATATTTGCATATTTGAAACATCAAAGGAATTCTGTAAAATGACACTGGAGGGGAGAAAGAGGGAGAGAATTGTTAAACCGAAAGTCATTTTTAATTCATTGGGCTACAGCCGTACCTGCAAGTGGGTAATTCTCAAAAAAAAAAAGGTCAATTTTGATGTGCATAATTTTGAAAAACAAAAATCATTTTTTTGGAAAATTTCAAGTGGGAATCATTTTTATGGATGTCCCAGATCCCTTTTCTAGTGTTGGTCTCAATTCGATCCCCCCTGTGGGCACTGATCCCCCCTAAAACGGTGATTATTAGGATTCGACCCTCATCGATGTGTAATACGTTGATTGATATGTTATCGAGGTCGTAGAATTCGAATCTGGAGTTATTTTTCACGTAGAGGTGAAGGGAAAATGTCAAATTTTGCTTATATTATCGTGTAATATGTCGATTTATGTTTTACAGACCGCAGAGTTGGAATCTGGACTTATTTTTTGGTAGGGGTAGTGGTGAGGCGTGGGGAGGGAGAAAATGTAAAATTTTGTTTGTATTATCGTGTAATATGTCGACTAGCGCGATAAAAGTACAGCTGTCCGAAATTTGGCCAAGTCGGAGGACAACTACGCGCTGGACAAGCCGAAGGACAATCTCAACGTTTTTTCGTTTCTAGCCTTACCTACTGGACATTATTCGATTCTTAACACGTAATAAATGTGTACTTATCATGTAGAATAACTTCCCTTTCTCAATTATCGTTTTTTCCGGGTTCATCGGAGTAAATAAAAAGGCAAGCCGAAGGACACCGATTTTTCAAAATATCAAATTTTCAGAGATAAGTACGATCTGAACGAACCATTGCGTAGGTTTTGAAAATAACATTGCGGGGTAACATTTCTATGAGAACAGTGAACCAGTGCAGCCATTCACCAGAAAAAAATGTTGGATTGGGAAGCTACCAAAAATAATTGAAAATTGCTCTAAAATTTGCGCAAAAAGTGTGTGACAGTTTTCAAATGTTAAATGTGAGCTTCCTATGGACTTATTGCAATTGCAATTTGCACAATAATGGACCTTCGTGTTCTATGATAATGAGAATGTATCAATTTTTCCCAAAAAAGATGAAGTTCGTGACACTTTATAACATTCATTTTCGAAAACATGGCGTGTGACAGCCAAGTCGAAGGACATTTGGGGTATAAAATCGAATGTACACCAATGAAAGGAGGGGCTAAAAATCTGAATACCATATGTGAAATATGTGGGGGATGATCCTTGAATGGACCAAAAAAAAAAATTCATGCCAAAACCTTTGAGAAATTTGCCATGTACACGATTTTTACCTTTTTTTGAGAATTACCCAAGTATTCAATTTTATTGTACGTAATTACCTACATCTTATACTCAATACTTACTTACATTACAAAAACAAAACGCCCCATTCGATTCGATTTCAATCACCAAAAGAAAACAATATTAATTCAGTGCTTAATAATATAGAAATCGAAGGGACAGTGCGCGTTGAAAAAAATTGGGAAAGAATTTTGAGAATATGGATTTTGGAAGCTGCAAGTATGCAACTTCCTTATATGTAACTTCGCTGCTTACGTATACCTAACTCGTTCACTTTCAAACGTAGGCAAATCACTTTCAGTTTGAGGAATAAGAACATTTGTTGGTCGTCGGAAAAATAATAGATATTCTAAATCTTACTTAGGCTACGAAATTTCTAAACCCCTTGCTATGTAATTCTATTTTCCAAGCAGGCAAGTTTCAGAAAAACTTGATGCAGTTTGCAAGTTTCCTCATAATTCGAGAACAAAACATCTGCACGTAACAACGATTCTCTAATTAATACGCAGACTTGTCAAGTCAAGTACCTACTACCTACGAATTTCACGATGGGTTTTCCCTGCGATTTCGCTTCCTTATATATTTTCCCGTTAAATCTACTCTGCTTCTTTTTTCCATTCATAAGAGCAAGCTCCTCTGAAAGCCTTGAAATTATGACTGCCTCAAAATGATACAGATTTCGCTGAATAATGAATTAGCTAGAATGAGACTCATCTCAACAGCTTTTGCGGGTTGAAGAATTCCGCTGAGGAGCTGAATATTTGAATAGTAAATGTATGCATGTACATACATGTACGTATTTGTATGTCGTATGTACCTATAGACCTACATTAATACTCAACAGCTTACTACCCACCTAGGTACTTAGGTATATGTTGATAGAATCGCGTTGGTGTAATACCAAAAATAGTAAATCACATACTTACCTACGTAAACGTACGTATTTTGGTGCAAATTTCTAATTAAAAGTTCGATACCATCATCATCGATTTTTTCATCGCGCTACAAATAAACTCTTTTAAAACGCTCCAGCATCAATTATCTCTCATCTTTTGTAAGGTTTTCAGTCATTTATTCGAATACCTACACACTCGCATTTTTTTCGACTCTATTTATAAATTGTGCAGCATAATTGGTTACATAAGAGGATCACACAGCGAGTTCGTATGGTTCGTATGATACTTACTCGTAGATTAATGTACATCTGACGTCTGCATCGGCGATGATAACAGTACTAATGAAGATGGTTCAAGGACGAACACAGCGCGGTTTTTTTTTACCGCACATACAGATGAAGTTAAACTACATATCGATGACGCATTAATTGATACCACCTGGCTTAGTATTGTTTTGCTTTCCGCTACATTATGCGAAGCAGAAGCTTTTCCATTTGCGAGTCGAATTTCACGAATCGAATGAGTTTTCTTAGTCGCGGTTTTGTCAAATTTGATCGAAAAAACGAGATTTACGTAGGAAGCTGGGTCGAATTTCTATTAAAACTTTTCAATTGGCGAGTTTTAGGAAAAGCATGGCATAGCGTATGGTATGTGTACAATGCAGTACGTTTACGCGAGCTGGATTTGCACAGTAGTTCATTCTCGGTACCGCTGAGTGATTTCTTCAGATACACGTATGTATGGGTTGAGAAAGCGGTTGTGTTGACCTTTTGGTACTCTACGGCTCGAATACAATAGAGGAAAAATCGTAATAAAGCTAGCGGTGTATTATTGTTTCCCAACGTGACAATATTGTTAGCTAGCCTTTTGATACGTTTATCTGTGTATAGTGTGAGTGTAATGTGTACTACACGATTGTAAACATTTTACTAGAATGTACAAATGAATAATTTTATTACATTTATGAAACGTATCGTATCGTATCGTATTGTAGCAGCAAGCATATCTACCTTGTATTACCTACACCTCTGTTTACTTTGCTTATACCACTGTACACAATCCAACCACTGCCATGCCAGCTTGGAACATTTTAATGAGTCATTCGATGCCTATATTCTCATTTAATTAAACGTTTGTAGCGTTGCACTCGCTGTTTGCAAAGCACACTTGAAATTCGCTCGAAATTTCATTTCAAATCAGCCAGTCTACACTCACCTAGAACCCAACCTCACTGCAGCTAGTTATATGTACCTCTCTACCTACCTATAGCTTTTGGATTTATATTTTGCTATAAAAAAAAATTGAAAATTGCCATAAATTGATAAATACGAAAAATAAAACCAAAAAAATGGTATAAAAGTCACGTATTCCTACTACGGCATTTTATTAGCCGTCTTGTAATTGTCGACCAAATAAAACAAAAGCTAGATTACACGCGATACAAACGTGTATGTGTATATACTGTAAAGCCTAAAAATGCCGAGGCAACGTTTCATCCTTTTCAATATACTTAGGTAGGTAAGTATTTGTGCGAGCCAAACACATATACAGAAAACACTCAAAAAACACCCATTTTATCCCTATATTCAGCTAACTCAAATGCCGAACTTTATTTGTAATGACTTCCACGTTCAAGGTCATGTCATCTTTTTTGTAAGTGCCTAATTTTCACGTCTTTGCCTCATTTTTAGCTCCATAATAGGTATAGTATAGGTAATCCTATACTGGTACATACATGCAATTCTCACCTACCTACGCTTTTTGTTATGTACTCTCGTATTCACTTTCTCTCGAATTTTACCGCCCAATTACGAAATTTTTTTCAAAATGTGTCGTCGTTGTCGTTGTAGCTAGCTAGTAGCTACATACATACTTACCTATTCGCTCGGTTAGAAATTTTATAGGCGTATATTGTAATGACGGATTGGTATATACGTCTGTACGGTTTGATCTATTCGAAAATAAACTGCTGTTTGGTGTGACGTTCGACACTTTTTCTTGATCGTTTCAGGATAGAAAATATGTCGAATCAGCCATCTTTATGAATTAAGGTTTCACTTGACAGCACAACGCATCTTTTTAAAACGAAAGCAAAATTCGATCTACGAGTAAGATTCTAATGATACGAAGGTCATTTTACCTTAGTTGACCTTCGAAAGTCATAGGTACTGTCGATGGATGTGATGGGAATTCCTTCGTTCATTTGCGGTTGCGGTATACAAATTTTTCTTTGACCTTTTATTCTCAGTGAGTTATAGATCATAGCTCAGGTATACGAATTGATGAAAAACTGTACAGCATACATCGTATTCGCACTTCGCAGATTACTGACAGCGAAACATCGATGTGTTAAAATGCATACAACTGGTCGAGCTATACCAAATCTGCCTAATAATTTTTTCACACTGAGCACCGTTAACTTAGCTTTAAAATTAGATAATTATGTTGACAATGAGATGATTATCAATACAATAATCGGAAATTTACTAATTTTTTTGTTTTAGGTGAGCACAAATTTCCACCGTACGAGCAAGAGAATCTGATAATACATATAGATACATAAGTAAGTCAGTCAATTGTTGATGGTTCATATAAGAATTTAAACCCTCCTGAAAATGCTGGTACATACTAAATGAGCAAAAAAACCGCCATAGTCGTCGGGAAAAAATTCAATACGAGCCATGAGAAATAGATTGGAGAAAAAAATTTAATTTCACAATATTCCTCACTTTGAAGAACTTGGAAAAAATGCCAACAAATTCTTGACATAATGTCAAATTTTTAAAAAAAATCACGAATTACTGAAATTTCTACTCATGTTGAAGACGACTTTGAGATATTCTGTTTGACTTTTAATAACTTGGAAAAAATTAACGAATTGCTAAAACTAGGTATGTTATGCGAACAAATGTTCTCAAAAATTTATAATTCAATATGTACAAATAAGTATGTAGATACATTCTCGAGCGTTTTTTGCTTATTTTTAAATGTTATATTGACAAAAAAAAGTTGACGAAATTGAGGGAAAATTTACGATTTTGGATGGATTTTCCAACTTTCACGCAACTTTAACAACCAAGCTTTGAATTTGTGAGAAAGTGCACAAAATTTGCAAATTCGAAGGTTTGTCGCTAAAGTTGTAAGATCCTTACAAAATCGCTCATTTTTCTTCATTTTTTTTTCAAATATTATTGCGGAAAATTCGGGTTTGAAAAAGAAAAACCAAGTAGCCGGAACGGAGCGAGGGCAAATCCTTCAAAAATTCATTAAAAAAAACATTACCTATTCGAATTTGAAAAAAAAGAAAAGCGGCGCAAGCAAAGCCAAAGCAAAAGCTTTCAAAAATTCTCAAATCAGGAGGTAAACGAAGAACGGAGAAAATGAAATAAATACTGAAAATAAGCAATAACTATAGATACCTATTAGTTTTGATAATGACATTAATTTTTTTTCTAGAAATTTTCCTATTTTTTGAGGAAATCGGTGCCTACATATTATTTTGATATACCTACTTACCTATACTGCCCTACTATCTACTCAAGTCAAATTCATACCGTTTTAGCACCATTTTTGTGCCATTACAAATACCTACACTGGAATTTTCTTTTCACTTTGAGTGTTTTTTTTTGTTCGTTAACTGCAGTATTTATATTCAAGGAGCAATTCTCCGAAAAATAAATCTTACGCAATCAATCAGTTGATACCATATTACCAACTAGTATAAGATAGAAAAAAACTAGAAAACATGTCGATTTTTCACGCTATATATTTAGAATATTATCAATACCCGAACGTTTCGGCACACTTGTTGCCTTCTTCAGCGGAGTAACTAGACTGAAAGTATACACAATTATGCAGGTACAGAACAGAGATGAAACGACATGTTTTCTAGTTTTTTTCTATATTTCACCTCGTCACGCGTAATAATTCCATTATTTTTCATAAACTAGTATAAGATGTGAGTTCAAAATTTCAAAACTTGGAAATTCGTTTTAAAAAATGATAGGTAGCATGAAACCGCTAAGTCTCATGAGACTTCGTCTTTTTTATAGTGCACACCAAGCAAGTGATAATTTTAAAAAACATAGTATTTGAATAAAACTGATGGAATCTAAATAAGATTCACAATAACCCCCCCCCCCCATCCACCTCCCTAAACAAAATAATAAAAGTGTGAAAATATACCTACCCTACACTTTAAACATAGGTACCTACATGTTATAAGAAATCACTCCCTATTTCTGATATTCTACACTAGGCACATCTTGTTCTTCTTGAATGTTAATTTTATTGCAAAAAAATATTTCAACGCTGAAAGAAATTAGAGCAGAATAAAGTCGTAATTTATTCATTTCTATTGTAAAATCAACCTCCAACAAAACGAAGACAAAGGAAAAACTATATATTCCATTCTCCAGGGATCAACTAACCTATAAAAAATTAATCTGGATGTTGGAAAAGGCAGGGAAAATATGAACAATTATTAAACAAATTTTTGAAATTTTCATGCTTATTTATGTACCTAAGCCTACCACACTTGTAAGCGGAGAAAAAAAAAGAAAAAAGATCGATTATTTTTACGTTATTCGTAGAATAATATAACGGTAGGTAAGGTAGATGTAAATACTTGTTTTACCTACTATAGGTAGATATAGGCATACATATACCGTATAAAAGATAGCACTGGGACTGTCCGAAACCTCTTCATCCCTTCGGAATAGTCTCATGTGATTCATCTTTCAAAATACTTATAGAAAAGCACCAAAATTTGTTCTTGACCCCTTTTATAACAGCTACTACTTTCTCGCTCACAAGGTAACACAGACCTAGTCTCTTATTTAACCCAATAACAACGAAATTTTCCTCGATACATTTTAAAAGAAGAAAATGAATCAGAATTATTCTCACCTTTATTTTCCTACAATTTGAACATACGTTAGGCCGGATCCTCGTTTACGAAAACCATCAAGGTTATTTTATAGCTATGAAATTAATTTCTGTGGAAAATACTCGAACATAAAATTTGGAAGTTTGATATTTCTTTGCATCCGAACCGGTAATTGAACGCGAACATTTTTCTCGTATCCGAATATATGTACATACAATGCAATAGAATAGAACATCCGCCATAAACGGAATTAAAAATTGAAAAACAATTTTCGAACTTACTATAAGTATAGGTATATTGCTCGACCAAATACGTAATGGAAAATAGCTTCCTAACTTCACGACGTTGATTACACAATTTGAACCAGTTTAGAAGGCTAATATTTAGATCAACCCGGCCATTACGTTTGATTGATTCCGGTTTTTTTTTTCATTTTATCTACCCTTACGAAAAAAATAACATCAGTTTGCAATTAGTTATAACTTTACTAAGAAAACCCAACATCCTGGTTACTTCACCGATCGTTTGAAAATTTTAGGGTACAATTTTTCAGCAAATCTCGGAGTCGAGAGTCGGTTGTGGAAATTTTCTAACGAAATGACCATGTAAAATTTTTGGGTTATACGTACGTACTTACCGCAAATTAATTTATATAAAGTTATAATTAAGTACGTATAATAATGCTTTTACAACTGGACATTGTGCTGTGCTAAGTGCTAGCTAAAATTTGCGCAAAATCGATAAATTCACCAAGAATTGACTCTTGGGAGGTAGTTTTTAATTAAAACGTTTGCTTCGCGAACATCACAAAACCCGAGAGAAATTAAACTTATTAACTAATAAATGCCAAAAACGTAGTTAATTTGATTTGTCGGTAAAATAGGCTAATCGTGTTCGCCTTTCAGCATAATAGGTAGGTAAGGTTAAGAATATAGAATAGATATATGCGACAACGACGCGACGACGACGTACGCTGCCGTTGAGTTTCTATTATTTTTACATCGTCTTATACACAATGACGTAATTATATTACCTGAGTAATTATCGACTTGAAATGCGATATACATTTTTTCTATATAAAAAAAAGTCGCAATTAGTAGGTCATTAGTTCATGTTTTTTAAATGTCAATCATAATTAAACGCAGCGTTTTGGAATTTCTCTAGTTTACTCATCGAGGCGTGGTATAATGCATTCCGCGAGGTTTTCATCGTTTATCTTCGAAGGTGTTTAATTTGTTTATTACCGTACACCGTACATAGCAAGAAGTGCAGACTTCCTCGTCTTAAATATTTTATACGATGAAATCAAAATAAAAAGTTGTAAAAAAAAAACACTCGATGGGGAATTCGCGGAAAGTTTTCAACAACGTTAACGTTGTACTTGTACTTATGAAAAATATTTTCATTTAATCGTCTAGTGTGTACGACGATTGTTTTTCTTATCCATTTTTATAGTTTTTGCGCTGGTCGCGAAAAACTATATTGTTTTCTCCAAAATCAGTCTCCACACTCCATGAAATTCACGAATTTTACACTTCTAGCCGAAAGCCAAAAGCCAATTAGCGTACAGTATTTGAATAGATAACCAATCAGAGAGAAGCGTTTCTGTAAAACCAATCAACGATCAGTATTCGTAATAACCGATTGCGAGACTAACTTTTATAAACTGAGACAAATTATTACATTTTCAATATTTTCATATTTTTTTGTACGTTTAAATGAAATTAACACGATGAAAGTTGAAACACAGAATTTATTGTTGTCAAAGTTATTTCTTATTTCTTTTAGTAAATTTTATCAATTTGTAAAGGTCCCTTGTTATTTTTATTTTTTTCATATTCCAAATGACGATGATACAAAATGCCAAACGGCGAAGTTGAGAACAAAACATTCAAAATTCCCTTCTCAAGTTCTCAGTTCTCACTAAAAAACAGTAGCAATTCGCATTTTTTCCCTGCCTGAGGACAGGTGTATATTTTTGAAAAATCTCTTTTCTCATTTCTTAACAGCACCGAGGTTATAATTTAATTTTACTCCCTAGTTGAATAAACTACTTATTTCTCATAAAAAGAAACACAAAACGCAATAAGGCAAAAACTATCTTGGACCAGCGGGTACGCTGGTCTCTTGTTTTCTTTCATTTTTAATACCTATCAGAAGTTTGAGTATTACAACCTATCCTTGATAAAGTCATAATAATTTACTTTTTTCAACTTTTACCTGCGTTCGTTTCACTTGCCTTTTTTTCCCCAGAAAATTTAATAAGGATTGTCGCAAGAGAGCAACAAAGTTGTAAAATTGGAAAAATTCGATAAATCTAAGAAAAACTTGCCGCAATCAGATAGTTGAGAGGAATTTTATAGTTAATAAAATTGAAGCAGTTCGAATTTTCTACAGCCAACCGAACAGTTTCTTAGTCAATATATTACCTCGTGTTTCTTTCTCGTTCCATGACCTTATGAAAAGAAAAGCCCAACCAACATTATATACAAAGCGGTGATGGGGCTAGGGAGGAGCAACTAAACATATTTCGTCGCTGGAGGAATTTCACCAATGACGGACAAAAAAATTCAGTAGCGTTCTTTTATTTTTTCCCAACTCCGCAATATCGAAAATTTTCATTACAGATTTTAGAGGTCTCCCCAATCTGGAGACATATCAAAACTACGTACCTAAATATGACATTTTTGAGAACTGAGATCAAGGCCAACCAAAAGAAAAGACAGCAAGCATGCACATTGCACTCCATTTCTATTCGTAACTCAACAAAACAGTCAAAAACGATGACTCAATAAGACGAAAATGGCAAATGATGAAGGTTAAAAATCATGCTAAGCATAATATACGTAGTCATTAGGTTAGAGAGAAGAAAAAATTCCTTGTATTTTGACAAAGTTTACTTTAAGTGAAAAAACTGATCAGAAAATTTTGAGTCCTCTAGTTAGCTGTAAAGAGGGCTGAAGCATAGGTCCCCAAAGAGAGATAACTTTTGAAAAAAGTGTGTTTTTGGTTATCTTTGAGAGTGGCCACATGTGCGGAACCTCTCGGTCAACCCTTAGCCCGAAGGTGCGATTCAAGTTCTTGAACCTCCCCGAACCTCACTCTCTGAAATCCAATATTGCTTTAAATCCTCTACAATGCAAAGTGACTTGAACATTTGCGATCGCAAATATTTTTATTTCGCACCATTAAAAATTTTATTTCAGATGCTCGATTCCTTCTCAAACAGGTTTGAAATACGAATATGTATTGTACTATTTTACTCCGATAAACTTGTTTTTTTTTTTTTTTTTTAATCAATCTGAAGTTAAAAATGTCATTTTTTCGCTTATTTTAGGGAGGCGTTCGAAAAATCTAAACAAAAAAATGAATTTAGACAATTTGATCGAAATGTGCGTAAAAAGTGTGTATATACTCTGGTAATCAAAAGTAGGAACATCGCTGAAAAGAAATGTTAATGGTTGAAAAGTGTCATGAAAAAGAAAATATTAACCTACCTAACAAAAAAAAATCACTTTTTTCAAAAAGTTACACCATGAACTACTGTAATCAGAAAATTGAAATTTGTAAATTTAGGTACCGCCTCTTCAATTTTTAAAAGGGCATAATATTGTATTGGGAAAATCGATCATTAGGTGCATGGTTTCCCCTTCGAGTATAGGTACACTACGTAGGCAAAGTTAGTTCGGATCGGCGACGGGCTCTTTTTGACTATCTTTTGGACCCATTTTTGCTCAAAATATCTCACTTTATGAAGTACCTACCTATTTATTATCATCATGCAAATCAAAAGAATACAAAGTGAGCGTTAATTTTTACCTTTTTTTTGGAGAGAGGGAGAGTTGATATAAATTATAAGAAATTTCAGCTTTAGTTTTTTTTTGAAAAATGACACCATTTAAAAGCCTTTAGATAATTATTTCGAAATTTTCCAAAAATTTGTAAAAGAAAAAAAATTACAATTCGCTTTATAGGCCGAGTAACCGGGGAACATAGGTTCAAAAACCCAAATAAATCCTTCATTAACACACTTCGTTCGAAACTTTTGCATGACAATAAATGGAAAAAATCCAACACGAGACTGTATGTCGTCGACTCTCAATTAATTTCTATTCAGTGTGTTTTCCACAGTGGTTGAGTGGTACATAATTTTACGAATGTAAGGTAATAACGGTTAAATAATTCGTTGACCTTTGAATTTTAAACCTCCCTTTTGAATCGCGAGCTGGAATAATCGTAGTCGGCGATGATGAACTTCAAACATGACCTGTAGTCTTCGCCGATGTTCATTGTACCTACACTTGTACAGTACCTACCTACATTGCAGACAGAAGATTAACTGCTTCGCATACAATTTTTTATCAATGAAAATTTATCAATTAGTCGATAACAATAAGGTCTAACATAGTGCACAACACGATAAAGGAAATAAAAAACCCAGCAACGTCCCCGAGACACACCCAACAATTTACCGTATCATAGAATACGCAATACAATGGAATTTTATCAATTTCGATTGTTTTTACGGTTTCGTGTCTTATTACACTTTTTATGGTCTTTTTAGTCTGGCCTGACATCGCATCGTTGAATAATAAATACCGTACATCGAACGAGCTAATAGCCGTTATTAGGGTATTTTTCACAGTATACGTACAAAGATCCTTTCCCATCCGTATTGTACACTACCTACCTGCTACCTACCTATCCATTTGTATCAGATCAAAAGTAACGCGAACATCAACTCGGTACCTTTCGTGGTGGGAAACCACGAAAAAAAGGAAAAACGTGTTACACCCTTCAATACTCGGAGGAATTCCAAAGGTCAATTTTTATAGAGCTCGGTTGTCACCGAAGGTGTGACCGCTCCTCCCTTATCTCGAGAAGAAAATTTTATAGCTGCCAATTTTTCCACGTAGTTTTCGCATGTCGGATTCTGTTCGTCGTTGTGTTCGTCTACCCAACTTCCAAATATATAGAATACTCGTAGTAAGTAAAGTACCCATACCTTAAACATTCCTCAACTCGTCCACAATGACACGAGGTGAACGAATGATTTTCAAGAGGAAGTAGGTACCTAAACTTACTATAATACCCTAAACCTATACAAGAGGACAGTGTTATCGAATATGTCTTGAATGACACGAGTGAGCGAATTGAAACGCAGAAATTGGATAGCCTTCTTCAAACATACGAATGGACGCGAATTCCTCGAGCATTTTATCGAAAAGGGATTAACTGGCGAATAAAAATGCCAGATCGTCGATAATGACATATTCATTGAAAATCAAGTACAAGGTGTGACCATGCCAACAGAACGCAAATTAGGATACGAAATACCGCGACCGTAATTACCGGCAGCGCTACCGCGTGTAAAATTCTATACGAGTGTACGAGTAATTCATGTGCTGAAAACGTGATGATTAGATGTTGGCCAGCAAAGTCTGAAAATATTATTAATCCAGATTATACGATTGTAAAATTATACGTAATGTACAATATTTTCAACCGCACGCCGAGTGGCGAGTACCCATATAGGGATATCTACATGACCAAGCGTTTTGCTATAATGACCCGACTGCGGCATTTAATATCGTTAATTTTAATTGTAAACCAGGCGCCGAGGTTAATAACTTTGTAACGTAGCCGATCTCACTCGCAGAATATTTCACCTTTAAATCTTACGCTTTACTCAAGAATAATAATTCTTCGAACACATTTTTCAAAAAGAGATTTACGACCTCTTTTCTTCCACGTCCATATTGACCTAGGAGCACATTCTGCGCGCCAGATGCGTTTTTTGAGGTTTCCACTTTTCAACTCTCTTTGACCATCTTTCGCCTTTTTAAAAACGGTTTTCAATTTCTTTTAATGATGTACAAGTAAATTCAGCATGAAAAACGCTATCGATGCATTTCTTAATCGTCCAGCTTCTGAAAATAACCTTAAAAGTGCAAACGATACTTATTTTTACCTGCTCGTGCTCGAGTTGGTATGAAAAAATTCTCATTCTTGTCCGAAACGTTGATCGATTACATTAATCCGGTTATATAATAAAAATGGTAACGCGAGCCTTGGTATAATCTTTCGAGTAATTTGTTTACCATACATGAGGTTTTATCAAATACTCGAATTTGTCAAATTGACGCGAATATGTTTTTTTTTTCTCTTTCTCTCTCTCTCTCTTTTTGTACACGTTAAATTAAAAAAGCTCTCTTGTATCAACATGCTAAATAACTCGTGTATTAACTAAGTAAAGATAAGCTCGATTAGGGTGGGGATTATTGTTTCAAATATCGGTTGGTTTCCAAGTGATATTCTCTTCAAATATACCTAGGTACCTACTAAAAAGTTTCAATGGACAAAATGAGTGAGCAAAAAAATGCACAACTTACAGGATAGTTTTGTCCTTTGGCCGCATATTGGCCAAACCCTTGATGGTAAGCTTTCAGTTTTTCAATTAAAATAATCTGACGATATCACTAGGCAACGGCATATTTGTTTTCGGATTGAAAATGGGCTTAATCGATAGTTTGGACCCTAAAACAAAAAACAGAGTGAGGTTTTTCAATTTGAGTTGTTTTTGTAGTCAGGAGAGATGATCAAAGTTGCAAAAATGGCCGTTTTTGCCTTATTTCACGAGTTTGTGGTGACATCAGTATTCTGTTTCAAAAAAAACCAAGGTCATATTCGGATTCTACGCACTTTTTTAAGTAAACATCTTTACCGGATTTTTGATTTTCGAACATTCAAGCGTATACGGATGATTTTTGTTTGAAACATATTTTAAAACTTGGAGCGCGCAACGCTGACGTTACTCCACGACGTACTCGTGGCGCGGAACCGTGTTCGCGCGGGCGAGGCTCTCGTGCAGTAAAAATCTCGTGTTTTAAATGAAAATCTTCCGTATGCGCTTGAATGTTCGAAAATCAAAAATCGGGTAAAGATGTTTACTTAAAAAAGTGCGTAGAATCCGAATATGACCTTGGTTTTTTTTGAAACATAATACTGATGTCACCACAAACTCGTGAAATAGGGCAAAAACGGCCATTTTTGCAACTTTGATCATTTCTCCTGACCACAAAAACAACTCAAATTGAAAAATCCCACTCTGTTTTTTGTTTTAGGGTCTAAACTATCGATTAAGCCCATTTTCAACCCGAAAACAAAAAAAAGGTCAAAAATTGTTGCCTAGTGTATTCAACGGTGAACGGCGGAGTTGATATGAAAAGGTTCACGGAAGGAGAGGGAAAGTTGAAAGCGATTAAAGAAAACTGCGATAGAAAATTATAGGATGGATAGCTCGTCAAATGTTTATGAAGATTAACGCAGCATCTCTGATGAGCGGCCTTACTCATCTTATTGGCGCTTTTCTCACACAGGCACGATAACAAAAACTGAAAAACTTTTTAACAGCGCAATGGAGAGATGAGATTTAACGTTTCCTTTTATTTTATTTACTTGTTGCTGGGTCCTAGGAGGGTTCGTAAAAACCAAAAACTTGTTTAACGCGGTCGTACATCAAGTACGTAAACTTTGCTCGTGTACACGCGAAAATCGGGCCATATTTTGCGCTCTCGTTTCGTTAAATTGGGCAAAATATGTATGTAAATAATGCATCGAATACTAAAAATATTATTCCAAGAAAACCAGTCAGCAAATTTTATTGACACGATTGAATGAAATACCTACGTGTCGAAATGTACGTAGCGTGTGTAATTGCATTCGTTTGGAAATTTGAAGGAATAAAATCAAAAAAGCGTTCTTCCTCTCGCAACACGGGACAATGAAAAATACATTCGACTGAAGTGCTGTACGAAAATAAGGCCATCTGAGCTTATACGATTCGAACAAATGGATGTTGCTGGTTATTTTCAACGATGTTGGAATTTTTGAGCAGCTCGATATGAGACGGTCACCTTGTTGAAACCTTTTTTTTTTTCGCGAATAAAAAGAAAACAAACCCAAACGACCTGGTTTAAAATTTTCAATTGCCTGGTTTTCAATTTCCAAAATCGCTCATGAATACGGAGTAAACGACGCGACGTTACACCAAATAGTTGCAAAATTGGTTGGTTAAATTCGTATCCACCGTGTAAACTGTGCATTATTATTCAGATCATCGAATTTAACCCATAAAATCTTTGGGTTTGTGCAAAAATAATAATGCAACTCATTCGCTGACAAAATGACCGCACATCATACGACCAAGACCGAGTATTATTACCAACGGAACTCGTCGTATACGGTAATGTTTGAAATTTACATAAGTTGCCCGCTCACGTAAGGTTTCCATACTCCGAGTGTACTATTTCATTTGTTTTCTTTCCTAATACTGTTTTCATTATCTTTTGTTTGAATTAAAAGTTGCCTTTAAGTGTACACTAACGTTGGCACGAAGCACGATGACCTTTCCTGGTCAGCGTTTTTCAAGCTGAGACGTGCTTAATAAAAAGATATCGAATTCCATCGTTTACCTATATTTTATAGTGATTAAAATCGTCTATGATTTTTTTGTTTAGAATTTTTTATCGTCATAATAATTTATTAGATAAATATGCATATCTTTCTTGAAGATCAATATGGCGCACTCATCTTATCGCAAAAAGTAATGACTAATGACTTTTGCAAAGTTTGACTGGATTTTTTTTTTTTTGGAAGGATATACTGAGTTCATGGACCATCCAAATATTCAATTATTTTGTTCTACTATATGTACGTACTTATTTCTGTCCCCTACCAATCAAAGAGTTCGGCTCGTGTGACCTTTACGTTTGTTGAAAGTGTTGATTCAATTTTTAAAAATCAGAAATTTAAAGTTTCGTCGTAATTTACTTCTAGATAAATATCTAGACTTACCCACACGTAATCACATATCTACTCACATTTTCCCTTGATATACATATGTACCTATGTACTATATTACGCCGCAGTCAAAAATTTATTATCAACTGCGAGAAAAATATGCATGTAAGTAGGTATGTAACTTATGGCATGCGCATTAAAAAATTTAAAAAATGACAAGTTCAAAAAACCAAAACAACTGCTAATACAAATAATCTACTAATCATTTCAATTTTATATGAATGCATTCTTAAGAAAGACGGACGCCATAGATAGATAAGTATTATTAATTCTAAAATTGGACGAAATTTCATTTATTAGTTGTATTAATATGCAAATTGAACTATTTTTAACAGTCTAGCCACATTTAACATTTAACTATGGTCAGCTGCAGAAGCAGACTGGAATTTTTAAAAGAAAATAATGAAAACAAACTTGCAATTAGCTATTCGCACTATACCTAACTTATTGTCCATCAGTTCAATGAAAAATGAAGATTCAAACTTGTGACCAGTTATCGAGGGAAACCTAATTTCTAGACATACGTACAAATATGTACTTATTTAAATTTCAATCACACAAATAGAGAACCAATCCGGGATAAGTATAACATATATTTTTTGGGTGGGATGAGGCATTGTCTGTAGCGGCTCGATCATCTCATTTCGTTACTTGGAGTTTTTTCCCCCAAAAAAAGGCTAAAAACATACTTTTTCAAACTTATTTTAAAAAAGGCCCGAAGACGTCCAAGTAATTACTAAGAATATGATCTAAAAAGAAAATTTCCAGATATGTAGCTTTCCAATCGCACTTTTCAAAATAGGAGGGTAATTTTTTTTTAAATTTGGGCTCAAAAAATACACGTTTTCTCACTTGTGTCTAGTCGCCTAGAGTTGAGGCATGTTTTGAAAAAACTGGACACTTAAAAAACACCATCATCCTCGCCTACGTCAAAATTGTAATTCAAATATGACTAAAAATGTGTATTATTATTATTATTTTTGAGATGGTGACTAGTTAATTGATTGTTTTATTTTACCTACTCATTTTTGAAGTATTTTGAAGATTCAAAACTGCGAGTCCCTCAATCTTCAATTTGGGCAACTGAAATCAGCAGATTCATAGATTCGATGTAGGTAGTAGATATATTGATTAAAAATTATCAAAATTGGTGACTGAGTGACCAAGGGGATTTCTATTCAAATATTTAATCATTTTTTTACACAGAAAATGTTCTCTCAAAAATGACTTTTTGAAAAAGTGCTATGACATCTCAAAAAGTGCAAATGGACAGCTATTTTGGAAAATTTAAACCTTAGAAATGCGTTCATCCTTTTTCAACTTGTGATCTCAAAACGAAGCAAGATCTCTGAAGTTACAGCTGCTCATTCACATTTCTTGAAATTTTAAAACAGAAAATTTCTAGACTTTGAAGGATCCTGCCGAATCGAATATTTTTAAAGATTTTATGGCGTTTTTTGCTGATGTCTACACGACTGTATTTTTTATACATTTATGTTCATTGAATTTCAATAATTTTCAGAAATTATTTTCAATTTACCTGAGAACGGTTCATTTATTTAGTTCATGATGTGTAGAACATTCTCCGACTCCGTCACATTTTTCTCATGTGATAAGGAGCTAGACGCAGAAAAGAAAAAAAAACAGAAATTATTGGATTAAAAATCTTAAGTATTATTTTCTTTAATAGGAGAAAATAAAAATTTGAAAAAAAAAAACATACAAACTGTGCTATTAATTTATCGAAACATTTCTTAATGATCAGAAGTTTTTTCACCAAATGAAAAACTTTGCATTTCATTGCGCTCAAGTCTTGCCAAAACTGTTGGATTGGCTTTAATTTTTTCTTAATTTCAGTAAGTACTCGAACAATATATTTAGATTTTTTTTGCTTATGTGACATTGGCCCTTTGCCCTACTTGAAGTCTTTTTATCCTCCCTTGATTCAAAACAAGCGTGCACTCGTATTCAATAAATTTCTAAACGAAAGAATCAAATTTCCCATGCTTTCAAAAAAAGAAAACCTTATTGAAAAGTATCTTTTATGCGACAAAATCTTCAGGTCAAAGCGCAATGACACTGAAAAAGTTATCAAATTACATTAAAATTATTCGATATAATAACCCAAGTTGAAAATGACTCATTTTCCATAACAGCATCGTATAGATACATTTTAGAGGTGAAGACACAAATAGGTACCTAGTACCATACCTACATCAGATATTCCATTCAAACGGGATTTAAATTCTAAACCTATGAGAAAATTGATCTTGTCCTCCAACATCCCATAAAGTAAAATCTACTTACATCTATATTGAGCTTCGTCTAGAGTAGGTAGGTCCTAGGTACCTTATGGCTTATTTATGCACCTATACACAAGTTTATTTTCAACGCTTTAATTGTACTCGTATCAAGTAAAATTGAAAAAGGTCGTTAAAATTGTATGTGTATATGAGTTTGGTGCTCGGGAAGCATTGCATCGTTTTGAACACAATTGTAGAAAATTTCCCATGTCATTTGATACAACTAACACCTATCTATTTATTTGCGTGTTTCTCTAACAGTTGTATGCTGTTTAAATGTACCTTGATCTACATTTCACATTGAAAAGAAACCCCATATACTTAGATGGCGGAACGAGAAAAAAATAGCTTTTTATGAAGCAAAGAATATTTTTGGAAATTTCTTCCTTCTCGCTTTCATTTTTCCTTTATCGAATTGTTTTCCATCAAACGATACGAAAAAAATAAAAAATAAAAATCGAGCGTAAATTTCTTACGAGAAGTAGGTCGATATAGTAAAATATGCTTCGCTAAGAATATCACAAAGGTTATCGAACTTTTCAAGCTTTTTTTAATTCTTACGCAGCGAATCGCATGGTCGATTTAAATATTCACTATAATATAGTAAAAAAAGCTCGCAGTAGTCGTGCCATATCGACAATATGGCGAAGTACAGTAACAATCTAACAGTGGAGCGTACTTGACAACATCGCTGATAAAATTATCATGTCGTTGAATTTATTTATTTTAGATACCAATAAAATATGTCGATTATTTCGAGAGCTTTCACGGAACCCGTTAAGATACGAGTAAGAGCTCGAAATTTGCCAAGCTTGTATTTTTCGCAAATTCATTGCTGGATTAGTGCGTAGGTTAGAAAGTGGTTAATTTTTTGGAAGTAGTTGGAGTGGTTATTTTGGAAATACAGGGTGCAAAATTAAACCAAACAAAAAGCCATGATAATGAATATCACGAAACTATTTGTTTTTCTTTTTATTGAAAAATACGAAGTGTAGGTAATGTAGTTATCGGTCAAGTGCTAAAAATCATATTTTTGATACAAATAAAGAAGCAATCGATTTTGATCAAATTTCATTTTGAAATTATTGGAAATTCGGTTGAAGTATGAAAACGGATGCTACTGTATTTCTATGCCGCATCAGAATTTTTAAACAGAAAAAATTTCAATTTCAAAAGACTCTTGGATTTGTATGGGAAATATAATATACCTACTTATTAATTACCTATCATTTGAATTTTCGATCATATTTGCTAATAATGTCGGTAATTTCTTTTTGGATTTTGATTTTTTTTTTCAAATTTAGTGATTTTTCAATTCTTGCATTGAAATGAAAAACTTGCATCGTTCTCAAGTTCTCTTTCAAATTCCAAAATGAAATTACAACAAATTTTCAGAGTTTTTACGCTTTTTCTCCTTGCACAAAATTTTATTTTATTCAAAGAAAAAATGTTTCAAAAATTTCAATTTTTACCTATTTTTTTTTTCTAAATTGAAACCATAAAATGAAATTTGATCAAAATTGAAAACCCCAGCGTTATTATTTTTTTTTTGCCAAAACAATTTTTATGGGAAGCTGTTGAAATTGTTCAAAAAAGGGATTGAAATTTTGTGCTTTGGAGCATTAAATTTTTTCTTCGCGGGTCTAAATCGAGATAAACAACCGAAAAAAATGTTGGCTGATGAAATTTTAGAGCAAATTTTTATAAACTTGGCTTTTTTCCATTAACGTGCCATTACTGCAACAAAGGCCAGAGGCACGACAGGTAAAAATGTTACAGTTGAATTAGAAGTCTGCTGGTGGAGTGAAGCTTAAATAGATTGACTATATCAGCTGTAAATTTCGCTTCAGAAACCAACATCATCTTCTGAAGAAAATTGAGAAAAATTCTGAAATTTCCAAAATGAGTGATCATTTAAATTCAATTTTTTTTCAAGTACATATCTATTCTTCAAAATTCTGAGGTGCGTCAATACTTTTCTTATTAGTTATTAATATACTTATACATATGTACATTATTCATTTGCATTACATTCGCTGAATCTGTACAAAAAATTCTCTGAGAATATTCTCGAATGTAGATCGTTGTATTTCCCAGTTCCCTGGAACAACCATCTCGTCACGATTCGAAAATATTCCATTCATAAATAGTACCGTACGCGGAACTGGAATCGGTATCGGCGAATTCAAGAAAAAATTGGATTTACATCAATATCCGTAGGCAATATTATAGTGCTGAGCGTCATTGCGAGAAACGAGATGCAAGACGCGTGACGCATCGCGGTTGCATAGTTCAACTTTAATATTTGTTTCGGAAATTCCTGCAAAATAGACGAGTTTAGGGTAAAAAAATCCATACAGGCAGGCAGGCAGGCAGGCAGGCAGGTCAACGGTTAAGGTAATTAAAGAATCTTATCCGACCTTACTCCACGCGGAGATGGTAATCCCATACGTTAGGTACTATCTTCTCTTACCCTCTCCCACTTTTACACCTGTTTCATCAGGTTTTTTTCCTTCTTTCTCTAGCAATACTACTGTGTTTACTAGCAGTACGCTCCATTATCACTGAACCCGACTATGTTGCGTTCGGATACCGTGGCGGTAACGTTCGTTACGGCGCTCTCAGCGCGCAATTGGCGAAGTACTTTATTTAACTCGCTTGATAACAGAGTCTCCGATCTATTATCAATTCGTCCGGCGAGGTAGTCAGTTCAACGCGTGCACGTTACGTTATGTTTGCGTTCGAAGGGTTTTTTCTTTCCGTCGAGTTATAACTTTTTTACTACGAGTTGTTTCAAGTTAGAAAGTTATACTTGTTATTTTATTTAAACGATTTTTCCATGTATCGTATAACAGAATTTTTAAATTTCCCGCTATTTTTACGGCATACGAGTACATTTTCGCGTAATTTAAATATGGCATTTTTATGTACGCGATCTTTTGTGGTACTGTTATAGTTCGATTCATCGACACAACTCTATCTTGGGTGCATTTTTAACCATTTTATTTAAGCCGGTAAGAATATTTTCTGTCAATTTCAACATTAATATGTATTTTAGTTCAATTTGAAATTAAATTTATTCTAATCTGGTATGATTCCTGGCCCCTGTTGTGATCCATACCCATTCAAGTTGAAAACACATCATATCGTACCTACTTTAATTATTCATATTTCTTAACTCATCGTTTCGTTTTCCATTACAAATTACAATTCCAAATAAAAACCTCTATCATTCCAACCAGACCCCAACTCAACCAGGCAATTTCCAAACACACATAAAAAATTCAACGCTCGATTTAGTCGATTAATTATACGCGAGTAATACATATTAGGTGTGTTCGAGCGACCTCCGCGAAATTTAAAAATATGGAGTTATGGAGGGTGAAACCTCCACAAACTGTGTCTTGGTGATAATGTGGAACCTCCGTAGTTTTTTTGTGGACTCCGCAACAGTTGTGGAGGTTTTGTGTTATAGAAAGTTTTAATTCTGTTATCATCTTATATATTTTTGGCAAACAAATGTATGAAAGAACAAAAAAGTGGAAGTTTACTTTGTGGAATAGGTATTTTGATTTGGTTATGCGGTAATCTTTTGTGAGAATAAGGTATATACAAAGGTTCCATACAGTGATTAAAACTGTTTGGACTATAGTGAAATGTGGAGTTCCAAAGTTTTGTGGAGATTTCGTAATAGTGGCGTTATGGAGATTGCCCGAAACGAACATATTAATTCGATACGATGAAAGCATACGATTGTTGGAAGCTTTTTTAAACGCTCTCATCTACATACACTCGTTGTTGGCGGTATATACGAGTACGAGTAACTCGTTTATTTATTTTATAAACTTTTAAAAACGACAGTCTAATTACTAGGTCAACGACGAGCAATTTTCTTAATCTTGGTTATACTTGACCCATTTTAAGGTCCACTCCGACTCCGAAACAGCATAGAATTCAAAAAGCATCTCCTTTTTGGCTTATGTTGGCAAACGATAAATTAATAATATTAAAAGCATAAGGAAAGTACGTTCGGTTTATCCGAGGAATTCGCCATTTGCCTCACTCTGTCGTCTCCAGTATTCTCGGATATTTATAAAATGGTGATTAAAAACCATGTTCCACTTTTTCCTCTTCTTCTCTCCTGCGTGTGGCTGTGGTTCATAATGCGAAAAAAAAAACAACAAAATTACTAACGAATTAAATTTCAGTTCTGTTATTTCATTTTTTACGTTTCGTTAAACGAGACTCGCTCTAGAGGTACCTCTTCTCTTGTTAATTTTTTTCCTACCATTTCATTTGATTAGGTACCTATCTCGTAGTAGATTACCTCGATCTAGTTTTTTTCTTCATTTTTTCAAATTAATTAGCCAACTTAGTCGCCAGTCGAGCTCAAGTGGAGTCGCAAAGTGAAGGGTCAAATTTTATCTCTGCAAATTTTACGAGCCTTTTTTAGGAACGAAAATTTACATTGTTTAAAAAATACGTACAATATGTGAACAAAAATAAACAAAGCCGTAAAAAAAATTGTGCCAGTGATGCGAAGACGAATAATTTCAACGAAATTAGATTTTCCCAGCCGCGAGCGTTGAAATACACAGTGAAATTTTACGATTATTTCTTTCTTTTTTGATACTTAATTTATTTGGATTTATTTGACAAATCAGACTCGGTTCATTATTTTCGAATTTGAAAACGAACGAGAGAAAATTGTACTGTAAAACTCGTCACGAAGAAAAACAATTTTCAAAATGAAACATTTGGTTAGAATATTTTGATTTAACATTTTCAGGTACCTAATAGTCTTTAACTGAAAAAAAAGGCAATTTCTCAATTTCCCCTTCCCCATCCATGATGTTTTTCCCAATTGCAAATTCTGATTTTGATGAATATTTGATTTCAAAAATAAAGTTGAAAATTTATAATGTACTATACCTAATACTTGATTATTATTCATCCGAGCCTCTTTATTCGAATCCCCCAGACAATTTGGTCAGAGAGAAATGCCCCTTTGCTTCTTTTTAGCGCTCTAAATATAGCTGATTTTACCTATATTATTTAATGAAAATTCAGAACATTTCCAACTTGACAACTTCAAACTTTTCAGTCATTTTTAGAATTATTCTATGCTTACAAAATTCTTCATCATTTTAATGTACCTATTGAGAAATATTGACTTAATTTTTTTACTGTATTTCCTCCAAGAATTGAGCGTACAGTAACAAATTTGTATGCCAGTTCCCCTCCTCGCACCACTGTGTTGGAGGGCTACTACATTTTGGAATCTTTATACTTACCAATTTGTACTTAAAAGTGCAATTTTTAAAAAAAAATTTTGGTTTGGTAAAAATTTAAAAGTCCAAGCTAAATAAAAACGCGAAAAAGTTCAATTTCAACGAAAATTCGTGTACGAGTATTTATATGTACTTCCCTCTCTCTTTGCTTCGCCACGTCATCGTGGCGTGTGAGTAGGTTTTGAAACCAATAATAGTAAAAGAAATCAAAAAACAAATTGAATCGTATAGTTCAGATTTCGTTTCGGAGTAAGCGATGGATTTTTTCGTGCAGAAATTTTGCATAAAAACAAATGTGTATTTTCATTTGAAAAATCATTATTAAAATGTCTGTTTTATTAAACGGGCATATTCCTACTTAATGCTGTATCAGTCATATTATACGATGAATAACGTAACAAAGTACCTATCATATATTACAAATATATCGATTAATTGGCATTACCTAATCAAAGGTTTACTTTACTTTGTTAAATAACCTATAATTACTCACATTGAAAACGACCTTTGATAACGTTAAATTTTTATACACACCATATCAAAATATAAAAACCATTAAATCAAATAAAACGAGACGGAAAATTTCAATTTGCGTGCAAATTTTGCGAACGTATTTTTCGAATGTATAAATTCAGTGTACATAGGTCTAGGTATACGTCTAATATTTCAGTCGAATTGCGTTTAATGGCATTACGTGAAAAAATTAATTCTTTAAAAAAGTTCCACTACATGATTAATCGCCTAATTTCTTTCTTATTAATAAAATACAAACAAACTTTAATCGCTAAAGGTTTAAATTTCGGGCCATTCGACTCACGATTAATTTACCCACAGACCCATACATATAGCTCACTATTACGTACCTTCGAGAGAAAAATACGCGCATATTTTCGTTGGTAACTCTCCTCAGCTGAAAATAATCGAGCTTCGAGCCTAAGCCTTTTATACCTGTGAGGAATTTTATTATAATTTTGCGACGAACGACGCGACGACGATCCAATAGAAAACCTTGTAAACTATTCAGCCACGCGTTAAAACATCCGACACGTGAGTCATTAAGCTTTAAGCGAATAATTAGCCTATTGTGGCAAGTAGACGACAGAAGAGACACTAGATACTCATAATTTTGCTATTCTATGTGAAAATCGATCAGCGTTTTTTCCGAAACCTAACACACGAATGCTCGCTTGGTCGGTCTTCCGGTTGTTTGTTTACATATTGGATGATGAGGGGATTAATATTATACTCGCCACATCGACACGTGTTTTTATAAATAATGTATAAAGTAGATTGATAATTAATTGATAGGAAATGCCGATGCGATTACAGGTTACATTCGTCGATGTACAGTCTAGAATTCTAGATTAAATGTGTACTTTAACGTATAAATAATAAGGAATATTTTTATTCAATATTTTATTGATTAGAAGTATATTTCGCGATGTTATTGAACTCTCTCTCACTTGACATTTGTTGCGGAGGGCATGAAGACATCTATTAGGGATTTCAGGTCAATTAATTTTCCAAAAGTGAGAAAGTTGGTCACTGAGTTTGATTGGTCAGCTGTTGAGGAAATGGAGGACATTGAGGGCGCCTTTGAATTGGTGTCAAACTCACTCGGCAGCATTGTACAAAATTCACGTGTTTCTGTCAGTAATAATCGACAGATTCGTACTCGCGCGTCTTGGGCTTCCTCTTATTTGGCTAAACTTAGTGCAGAAAAAAACAGACTATATAAATTGACTAAAAAACACCCAGAATGTCCTGAAATTAAGGAACAGTACAAATCTATATCTAAAATAGTGGTATCACAAAGTAGGGCAGAGAAACGATGCTACCACTCTGAACTCTTAGATAGTCTTGGAGGGGAACCAAAAAAATACTGGAGGCATATCAAAAAAATTAAAGGGGAAAAGGATAAACAAATTGAGGAAATTGAGATCAATGGGTTGACATATACGATGAAAGATAATTGTGAAATAATAGCTAAGGAATTCAACTCATTCTTTGCTCATCTGGCTGAAAATCTCTCAAATAATACTGAAAATATCCCAACCTCAATCTTTCCTGAGAAGTCTCTAAGTAACAGTTTCCAGATCTTTGATATTACCCCTGCAGAGACGATTGTAGTGATTAAAAGCTTAAATTCAAAACCTACAACTGGTCTCGATTCTATACCTGCTAGGCTGCTGAAGGAAAATGCTGAAATTTTGGCTGGTCCATTGTCTACTCTGTTTAATAAATCTTTGACTGCAGGGATTTTTCCTAGTGTTCTTAAGCAGGCTTTAGTTGTCCCAATTTTCAAAGCTGGAAACAGAAATCTTATGAACAATTACCGGCCTATTGCTCTGTTATCAGTTATTTCAAAAGTATTCGAAAAGCTTGTAAAAAAAAGAATATTAAGTTTTTTGCAAAAATATAATTTCTTTAGCGACAGACAGTATGGTTTCTTACCTAAGAAGAATACTGATAAAGCTCTGTTTGAGCAGGTTTCAGAAATAACTGATTTACTAGAGAAAGGTTTGAATGTGGCAGTAGTTTATATAGACCTTAAAAAAGCGTTTGATACAGTTTGTCACTCTGTTTTGCTGCATAAATTGTTCAAGTTTGGATTTAGAGGCACAATGCACGAGTGGTTTGATTCATACCTGAATAGGAGGGAACAGGCAGTCAGATTGGGCGACTTTATTAGTGAGTTTCTCAGAGTGGATGATGGCGTGCCTCAAGGAAGCACCCTAGGACCATTGCTCTTTCTCATCTACGTCAATGATTTGTTTGATTTAAATTTAGGAGGTACTATATATGCGTTTGCAGATGACATTGCAATTGTGTTCTTTGCTAGAACTTGGACCACCCTGATACAAAAAATTAATAACGCATTGCTGACTCTAAAGAGATGGTTCTCAGCTCATAAACTTGTACCAAACATTCAAAAATCCCAGGTTATGTCGTTTGCCTTTCGTGAGCCTCAAAACCTACAAAGTTGCACATTACATCTAAGAGTGGACTGTGGGGAGAGGTGTGGCTGTCCTGCCCTTACTCATGTGAATAGAGTTAAGTATCTAGGAGTTATGTTGGACCAAAAATTGATGTGGAGTGAACACTGCAAATACCTACAAACGAAATTACGTAAATTGAATGGGCTACTGTATTATCTTTCAGGTTACTTCTCTTCTTATCACCTAAAAAAAATTTATTTTTCCCTGTTTGACTCTGTCCTGAGATACGGCATCCTTGTATGGGGTGGAGCTGCTGGACAGCATCTAGAGCCTATTAGGCGCTTACAGAAACATGCAATTCGTAATATTGAAGGACTCAAACGTAGGGAAACAACAAGAGACGCCTTTAGAAAATTGAAGATACTCAAGGTAGACCAAATGTATACTCTTTCCCTTGCGGCGTATGTGCATGAGAATAAAAAACAGTTTGGTGTAGGTACAGTGAATAGGAGCGGTCTCAGGCAGGGGGGAATTAGGGCAGCTGGGCAGAAGCTTTGCAACAGGACTAGATCTACAATGCAGGCAGCATCTAAGGCTCCAGGTGTTTATAACTCAGTGCCTGCTGAACTTAGGCAACTGAAAATTGGTAAACGGTTCAGGAAAAAAGTGGCTGAGTGGCTTTTAGATACAGGCTGACTTTTGTTTGTCTGTGTGTGCCTCCTTCTGTGTGGTTTATCTCTGGCTTAGCGTGTCTTATATTGCCTTTTGTGTTTTGATTAGTTAATTTATTTATTTATTTATTTTTTATTTATTTATTTATTTATTTATTTTTTTTATCGTTTTTATTCATTTACTCATTTATTTTTCTCACTTTTCTGCACTCTACCTTGCATCTGTGCCCCTTTCTGTTTAGTTAATCTCTGGCCTAGCGTGTCTCAAATTAACTTTCACGCTGTGCTTTAAATTGTATTTTGATTATTTGGCATGTGTTTAGTCTGCACATTTTTGCTGTATTTTTATTCCCTGTTTTTACCTATTTATTTATTTATTTATTTATTTATTTATTTTGTTCTACACTCAATTGTCTTCACGTTTGCCTATGTTGCACTTTTTGGCTGTATTTTTTTCATTTATTTTTATCTCATTATGTTATTTATCTTAGAATAGAGAGCCCTTCGCCGCTCGCGCCTTGGCGCATAGGTGTAGGTTAATATGAACTTCTGTAATGTACATGTTAGAGCCAATATACCTCTCTTCTCTCTCTCGTCAGTGCTGTAAGAAATTTACTACATTATACGTCATATTCGTATACAAGTAAAAAGTCGTTATCAAGTTTACACTCATAATCTCGTTGAAAAATATACCGGATGTCCTAGTTCGATCAGAATAAGTTGGCAATTATTAGTGATCCAATTGATGAAATGATTCAAAACTTTATGGCTGTCAGGAATGTCTGTGGCCTATTTTTGAAGTATTTTAAAAGAAAAGACGCAAACATGAGCCCATAGTACCTAGTACGCTTGCAGTTGATAATTCGTAAATCTGTGATTAAAACTTGACAAAAAATATGATCATTATCAAGGTACGTATATACGTATCTACCTATTTGTTAAAAAACATGAATTAAAATTGTTCAATGAATTTTAAAATTTTGACACTTGTACGACTGATAATTCAATCGTGGCTTCTTTTTTACCATTCCGGTCTGTAGCTACTTTTATTTTCAAAAATGAGTGTTTCCTTGACGATTATTTTTTTCATTCGGCTAGGAAAATCGTTTCAGATTTCAAGACTGATGAATCGATTTTCACAATTTTCACCTCATATGTAATATTGCTCTTTTAAATTCACAAAAACAGTATGTTTGTCGTTACAAGAGAAGTGAGACGATGAGAGACGGAAGTAAAATGTCGTTTGTTTCATCTCGCAATCAAAAAATTTTCTGGTTTTGTTTCCAATTCTATTAGCAGTCGCTGTTTCCCCGCTTGACCATCCAGCTTGTCTATGTTCATTCAAATCAAGACTATCAGATAGTGGACAATGGACATCCTGTATGTACCTACATTGCGAATCGAATCAAACGCATACCTAAAGGCCATATGGCAAATCCTACGCGTGAAACATATTTTAAAAATCTATTATAAAAACGCATCCACGATTAAGTGGCTAGAAGTTCATTGCCAACTAGCTTTTTTTTTCATCTCTTATCAGTACGTATAGACAACTAGACATACACCATATGGACTTTGGCTCGGTGAATACATAGTCCATCCGTCTGAACAAATCACCAATTCTTGGAATTTGTGTCGAGTTTTTCAGTAAATGGTAGGTACATAAGAGAATGGAATTCTTAGGTACTTGATTGTTATTATTGCGCATACAAAGAAGAGTAAAAACAGTTCACCATTAATGATCCTGTATTTTTGTCTACCTCCGTCCTATCCTTGAATATCGAGACGCGTACGAGTCGACGAGTCTGAAAATGGATCTAGGTATAGTTGAAATATGCGATGTGCCCACCAGTGTCGCCAACTTTTGAGTGTTATTTGAAATGTTAGAATAAAATTGTCTCTTCGGGTCCTCTGTGAAAGAAGTTCGGTTTGACTTTGACACATAAGTATAACATAAAACACGTGTGTACTAAAAAAGGTCAGTTTTGGTTTTTATTGACTGAAAATTTGTCCAATGAAGATGGTAGGTATAATTAATCAGTCGCCCTCTGCTAATTTCATGAAACGTCGCAAGATGTCAAAGTTTTCACAAATTATGAAACTAGCATGGACATTTTTTTCAAAAAAATCCTCTCCCACCCCCCCCCCCCCAATCACCGCACTTTTGGGAATCTAGATTTGTACGAGTTTTCTATGTTTACATGAAAAATTTAAAAAAAGAATCAAGTAGGTGTAATACCATATCAAACGCCCATATCAACATTTCTGTAGGAGGAGGAGGGGATTTGAGGGTCAAAAAATCGATGCATATCTAAAAAAATATATTATAAATAAAAATTGATAAAATTATTGCCCAAAGATATTTTAATTTCTGGAAAATTTACAGGTGAATATTTTGTTACATAAGTTCCAGTCCTCACCTAATGTTTCAGTGTTGAACAAAAATTAAATGGTTTCAATTTTCAACTCCTTTCAGTAGAGTACCTCAAATTGAACCTAACTAAAATGCAAAATCTGCTTTCAAAATTTAAATTGAACAAACAAAATTCAGAACCGACACTATTAAGTGTGTGAAGCCCTATTCTTTTACTCATTCTTGGAATCCTTCTGAAATCATAAACGACTTTAACGTGATAACTTTGTATACTTTTAAATTTCTTGCAGGACCCCTATTCGAGTGATCCAGTTGTTTTCACACTTATTTTAATATTCAACCACCCTCGGAGCAGTATTAAGTAGATACATTCTATTTCATTTGTGAAATGCATTTCACAGTAATTAGAATTTCGTTGGGTTTTAACTGTTGACTAATAATTGTGAGTTCTGCTTGCATACAGATGGTGTTATCATAATATCCATCCATATGTTGAAAATGAAAAATCCAATTTACATCATCGATAAGGATTCCTGTACTTAATAGAGTAACGTGTACTCAGCGGCAGTATTTTATCTGCGAGAGCGAGAGAAACGCAAGAGGGAGAGGGGCATTCGACTGCCGGTCTGAGATCGATTATGATCATCATGGTTGGGATGCCCCGATGTGTAGAAATCGATAAATTTGTCTGATATCAGTTCACAGATGGATTAGAATTGAAATTAAATTAAGTACGATGTAAATATTCAGGTTACTGTGAAAGAACCAACTTGGATACCTACAAGTACATTGAATTTGATTTCTACTCGTAATGCGAGATAATCAGCGTTAGTTACGTGTACCTAACGGATGCGTCGAAGAGGACCAATAATTTCATCATTTTTCCTCCGGCTAAAAATATCAATCGCGATTCGTCCAAGCGTTAAATTTCAAATGGCTTTTTAAGTAAATAATTTGGAAAACCGTTTGGACGATAAACCTATCTATGGCTGCGCGTAATTGAAAATCACCGACGAACGTGTATTCTGCCATAGATTGCATAATGAGAATACCAAGTCGAAGCCGACGGTGTATTTCCGATTTAATTTCTCATTCGACTCGAAATTTCCGATAACGTTAGGCAAAATTTTTTCAATTTTAATAAAACCGCAGCAGGCGCCCGCGCCACGCGCCTCGCCGCAGGTTATGGAAATGATTTTTCAACTTTAGACCAGATTAAGAGAGCTTTTTCAATTTTTTTCACCCGCTGAGCACGATATCATAATAAACAAGTATTAAACATTTTTCAACGTGACACGTGTTGAATTTTGATACCCGTCTTTTGGGCGGTTGGTTATATTTATGCGAAACAAATTCACCGCTGCGTAATCGTGGGTTGTAAGTATAGGTCATCTCGAATACGTTTCAAATTTTAACCGATAAATTATTCGAGTTTTTTAGCTGGAAAATTTTAATCGGGTGAATATAGCGGAAAATTATGTTTTAAATTGGACGATTTTTTCCAGCTTGGATTTTATCTATTTTTACTCTCAGCGGAGGGAAATTAGATGCGCGAAAGTAAAAGGCAGTAGAGGCGTCGCGTAGCAGCTAATGTTTCGTTAAAAATCACGTCATAGTTTTTTTAAATCTATATCGAGAGATGAGAACTTTAACGAGTTGAAATTCGTGCTACTATTTTAATCTTTTCAAATGACAACAAAAAAATTCCACGAAAAGAAAATCCTCTTTTGAAAACCAATTTTTTAGACAAATTCCACTATCTCATGAGATGACTCGACCAGCAATACCTCGACAGTCATTTGAGATGCAAAAAAATGCTCGTAAATAAAAGCGAAAAATTTGGATCCGTTTTTTCTCATTTTCTTGCAACATGGACGTTGAAATTTTCACCAGACACGGTTTCCTTGTATAGAAACGAATCAAATAGTACTTGAAATCTTTTCAATCGTTATTCTCTTTTTTGTATCGAAACGAAAGAAAAAAAATACTTCGAGTTCTCTGTCAACCTCTAGTTTTTCAGATATTTCTAATAATATGTACATACAATGGAATTTTTCACTCGAATGCTATTCAAATTGCTTTCTTACGAAAAGTACGAGTCATACTCATGTTTTTCTCGAGCAATTGATGAACGTATGTTAGGTTTCCGACGTATGATGTGATCGAGTTGGTCTTATTAGGAAAAAAAATCGTTCGGTGTTGACGTGTTAATTATTTCAAAGAATAATAATTACTACATACTACATCTTGAGTTTGTTCAGATTTGGAATAATCGCAAATCGAGTTGACAAATCGTACCTATTTGTCAAGAAAATACGAGATAAAAGTAGGTAATAATAGAACGTGTTCCCTTAAAAAATATTTTTACCCACATCTAATTGGCTTTGTATACATACAATATAAACCACAACCTTCAAGTTTATAATTGTGTTTTTTTTGTTTTTTTTTTTTTTTTGTAGATAAATACGTACAACGAATTAATTTTTAATAATTTCCAGAGTAAAACAGATTTTCTCAAGTTTCATGACAAAAATAATCTAAAAGAAATAAATAATAATAATAAAAAAAACACACACACCAACTTGAACATCTTTTATTAAAATACTCGAAACAATTTTCAAAGCAAAAAGTATGAAAAATTATTTCCAAACAATTGAAAATTATATTACATTTTAAAACGTTGTAGAAATGTAGAAAACTCAAAAGTAAATGGGAAGGTAAATATTTGAATGGTTAGAAAGACAAAAAACGAAGAAATGCACAGAAAAAATGCTGAAGGTTGTTTTGAAAAGATCAAAAAAGGCTTAAAAGAAAAGAAAAAAAAATAATGTAAAGTAGGTATAGTGAAGAACTATCACAATTTGCTTCACCGTTCGCCCTCTCTTAAAATACAACTTATAGTGTGAAAATAATTATTTATCATTGCTGCAGAGTAAAATATTAACATCAATTAAATTTTTTTCAATTTTTCGCAAAAAAAACACAACTTTTTATTCATTAGAATCTCATTAAGAATTTGAGGTGTTTTTCCAGAATGATAAGAAATTACGTATTCAATAAGTACAGGGTATGGGTATGTACAATTTAATTGCGTAGAAATGCAAGAAGTTACAAAAATTGAGAAAGTCTTTATAAGTATGCCTAGTATTAAAATCCAATTTTGATCCAAAAATTTCATTTGGTGGATTTTCTTTTTTTTTCTACCTACTTACCTTTTTTACTATCAAATTACATATAAGGGAAGGGGATTGAAACCATTGGTTTCTAACCTAGCTGCCCACGCGATCGAAGCAACATACCTTACCTACCATAAAACCCTGGCTGAAAAAATGCTTCTGGAACTTTCTCTAACTTATTTCTAAAAATAGCGAATTTAATTAAATACTCGTACATCCGTTACATATTGACTCTTTATTTCATCATTAAAAGCATTTTATCGAAGCGAATCCGTATACGAAATAAATGACATTTAATTTAAAATAAAATCATACAGCATTTTATCGATATAGTAATCTACACGCATCAATTAGATAACCTAGCTTTTTTTATCGACGAGAAAAATCAACGAAATTATCGCACAGGCATCACTACTAAAAATACTCTTTGGAAGAGTCTATAATATCTCGCTTCAGTTCATAAACGTAAAATTCTTTTTAAAGAATGAAAAAAAGAAGACCGGAAAACTGCGATAAACACACCATACAATATACATGCATTATTCAAATAAATGCAGATTCATCCTTCGATTCCCAACGGATTGCATTTATCTATAATACGTCAATGATGCTCGCATAATACGCGTATCTAATTTCATTGTGGAATTTTTTTTCACTTACTTATTTGTAATCGAATCAAAAAAGATCTAAGCAAATGTATACTCGCGAGATCATCATTTTTCATCAGTTACAATTCACCAATTAATAATGCCGGCTAGACCGATTAAAAATACGTTAAAATCTGTTACACAAAGATACGATAATTTACTCGTACATTATTCATGAAGCTGCGCTAAATTTTACTTTCTTTCAATTAAAAAGAAGAATGAATGAAAAAAAAAAAAAAAAAAAAAAAAAGAGGCATTTGTATAATATTATAATTAATTACGCCTGCTGCCGCCATGATGTAATGATATGTTGGAAAAATTCGATCATTTATTTACCCGAAATGATAAAAATAATTACCATTCGCTGTCAAAATCTTTAGAGTACCTATTACCAATTCATCCGCATATATTACATAAGCTCGATTTAATAATTTATTCATAAGAAGGATGAATTTTGAGAAAATTTTAACAATGTACAATTACTTGGAAGCATTTTCAAACAACGATGGCGAATTATTTTTTCACTCGTGTGTTTGTTTCACAGTACAGAGAGAAGGTATTTTGCTACTAGATATAAAGTAGGTACCTACCTACTACTGGGTATTATTCGTATAATGTATAATATTCTAATGCAAACGACGACGACATTTTAAGAACGATACGTGTGTAATAAAAATTTTCACGTAGTATAAAATATTTTACCAAGCGTAAAATCGTAAAAAGATAAATCGAGTTGACATTTTTGGCTTTTTTTATATTTTTACAGAACGAATATCAAGAATGGTAGTACAGACGAGCGCTAGCGAAAACGTGATATTAAACAGTCTAATTGGTGTCATTTTGATTATCGCAACGATCAGTAATTCCTTATTGTTATTGGTATTCCATCGTAGACCCGGATTACGAACGATTTCCAATAGGTGAGTTTAATAATAAGCACTTTATCGTATATGTAAAGAGCAATGTACGTCTATCTATCTACAACATATGACTGCACGCAGCTATAGGTAAAGGTATAGAGCAGGTACAGAGAGGGCAACGTTTCTCGAATAATTTATCGATTCTATGACCTTCCGAGGTAGTAGTTTCATTTTTTTTCTAATTGTTTACGTATTTCGGCGCCAATCGTGGAAATTTTTTTTAGACCTTTTCAGCCCAATAAATATGAGAAAAAAATAGCTCGATCACCTACTGCGACTGAAACCATACGCTTTTCATCGTAGCATATTACGATTTTAATCCACGTGCACGTCTTCTCGAAGGATTGAAAATATCCTCTAAGTGAAAAGAAAGCGAAAAGAGAGGGGAAAAAACTCATCCTAAACGAATGTGGTACTGTTTTTCGGTTATCACGTGTACATTTGGCTGTATGTTTAAAGGCAATTCGTCGACGAAGTGAAAAAACAACTTGTCTAAAAATTTTCTCAACTGTCTGAAAAATAAACGAAAAATACTCATCGTAATCTACGTCTGGAAGTGAATTATGCCCGGTGTAGGTACGAATATTTTCGCCACTACGAGTAAGTGTAAGTGCTATGCTCAAGTGACTCGTTGACGAGTCGCCGCTCCGATACTTTTTATAACTCGAGAGTTGAAAGTGTTTTCGTATACGTCAACTCGCGGTGAATATTGTATTTTTCAAATGGCAATGGCTATACATGTGACCACTAAATAGGGTGCTTTAATTGTTCGATTACCTCTCAATTTCACGCATAGTTCGAGTACACTCGGTACACTCTTGAGTATCGAGTAAAACAATACATTACACTCGTAGCCAACTTGTTAGAAAGGTGAATGCTACTCTTGAGTTAGTCGTGCTTCGAGTAAATTGAATGGAAGTAATTTTTTGCCATTTAAACCGAACCTCGAAGCATAGATTCGTTTTATGATCTTGTATCGAAAAAGCAACTATTGTTTTAGAACACGAAAAGTTTTCATTTTAGAGGGAAATTTTTCTCATCTGAAAATATTCGAAAGTAAACCCGGCCAAGATAAACAACGTGTCAACAAACTTTGTAACGATGTTCTCCGGCGTATCTTCCATCCCTTATCCTGCTTATTATACATATACAATAATGGAGTGTGAAGTAACATGATCTTGAGTTCGACCCCGAAAAATCCGTCGATTTAATCAAAATAAAATACGAAAAAAGCTCTATAATAGGCAGAATGAAGGTTCCATAAGAGCCGAATTCTTGATTTTGGAATTATATAATTTAGGTACTCGTATAATCTCGACTAGTTTTTCAAATTATCCAACTCTATGTTGAACCAACGGCTGGTGAGAAAATATGATTGCTCGAGCCATTGTATCCACGAAACCCTGACCTCAACAGTTCGACTGACCGTCACCTAAAACATCCTGTTTTAATGTTTTGTTTGGTAAGGGGCATTACCCTCATGCACCTTTCTCAACTTTATCCTCGCCATCTGCTTCGAATTTGTATTTTACGATCCCAACTGACGAGACTGACTCTCAGAATTCAGCTTCATTCAGCTACCTTCACTGACTTCATATTGTTGTTGCAACTTGATGACGTCAAAAGGTCGAGCCTTCAAAAGACAGATTATGTACAAATCATTTTCAAAGCCTTTAATATGGTCTTCCTACGCCGAGGCCAATATGTCAGTGACAAGTCACAATAAAAGCACAGTTACGTGCATAGGGCTAATTTCTCGGTCTCATATTCTATTTCATTACTCTCCCAGATAACGAATAAACTAAACAATGTACTTAGGTAGATGTACTCGTATGTGCTAAAAATCCAACCTTTCAAAAGACTATTAAAATTAACGTTTCAAAAATATTAAAAAGTCGTCGCCTTTCAAATTTTTCAAATTGAATTTGCCACGATGATACGTATACTTAGTCATAATTCTATGCAAAAAATCCGGTTTAAAATACCTAATCCTTTTTTAAAAAATGACAACTTTCAAACCATAAATAAAAGTTGCTCAGACGATTCGAAAAATTTCGTTGTTTTCGTCGACGATTTTTATAATCTCAGACGTTTCTTTAGGTTTTACTTTCAGTTTGATTTAATACAATAGGGAGTTGGTACTCGGATAACATCTGTATCATGGTTGGGAAGATTTGTAGTTAGTTTTTATGTAAGATTCTTTTCGTCGACTAGTTGGTATTAATTAACAATGGAGTCGGACCAAGTCGGAAAAAGCTTTATTTGAATTTATGCGTGGTAACAAAGTGCAAAGTAAACCATTACTTTATCCTTTTGAAACAAAACGTGTTTCAACAGATAATCCCTGCGAGAGACGCAAAGGTAATACGAAAGGGAAAAAAATACACACAACTCAGCCATTAATTAAAGAAGCAAACAAAAAAGATGGAAAGAGAAAAACAGAAAGAAACGCATACGCTAGCGAAAAACACCATTAACCGATTTTTCCAACAACACCTTACGCAAAAATTCACTTCGCGTGGCATCGGTTGTGAGACTTCATTAACCGAGTCGTATTCCACTGGATGCCCTAGTTATAAACATAAATTCAACCAACCACGTGGGAAATTTCAATATTTAAACCGAATTATAATTTGAATTCGCCAAGTTTTACCAAAGAGGCATTTCAAACCTGAAAGCTCATTCAAACATGTGCGATACGAAGCTTCAAAATTTATACTCGGTTACGAACAATTGGAAATTTCCCTAGTTTTAGTCAAATTCTCTCGAAACTTGTCGGAGAATACAGCATAGATTTAGGAAATATCTTTTAATTAGGTACTCGTTCGAAGCGGTATGGGCCTATGCAACAATCAAATCTGGCTAATTTGTCTGACTACCGAGTACGGTAGGTAATTAAGAATTTTCCATCGGCTGTATCCAATCCATCCATCTGTCTAGATTTTTCTACGCTCCGCTCGTATTATCAATGCTCATCTTAATTGCGGGGAAATTTGAATAGGCCCTTGGTAATGAAAATTTGCCATGTCTTAATTTTATGACACGTTTCAGACACAATGGTGAACGTTTCCACATCGATGTTACAAGAAAAGGTTAATCGGTCAAATTAACCATAATGGTTGATTAATTTCTAATATGATTTAAAGCATTCTTCATTCCGTTTGTGAGAACACGTGTAGTCCTTGAATGATATCAGGTACCTACAGCTACTTAGGTGCTATATCTACGGTTTCCTTTATGACGAAATGGTTGGCCGTTTGAGCGATGAAAAATTTTGGCAGAATTATTTATTCGGACATTTTTTGGTCGATCATTTTATATTTGCAGCATATTCGAAACCTTTTGCCTTATAATTTATTAAAGCAAAGGTACGAACACTTCACACAATAAAATAGGGATCAACAAATGTATCAAACAAATGAGCTCATTCGTGAGAAAGAGACAGCCTGAGTGATGAGAAATGGTAAAAATGAACTAATAATTATGATAACCTTTTCACAAGCAGAGAATCTTTAAAACTACAGTTATTATAGTTTTTTCATGATTTTCTGAAGAAACTAAAATCACGAGATGTTTTGTTCTTTAAATTTTTTAAAATGATTCTGTAATAATTCGAAAATGAATTGATCGACTGAATCAAGTTTTTGAAACTGATCGACTGGACAAAATACATACGTAAACAAGATTAAACAAGATAAATTCTCACAGATCCACATTGAATTTTAAAGAGGGTCGTCAGTTAGGTTTTCAGAGCCTCAGAGGTACTGACGTGAGTTCAAATATGTACTTACGTAGGCCTACTCATTTTTGGATGATACCCTCGACTAGCTCTACATCTATTTCCGCTCAATTTTGAGAACGATTATAAATAAGAGCAGGAAAAATATAGAGTAACGTGTTGATACTATCTAGAGGTCACTAAAGGTTCCCAAATATTTTCAATTCGAAGGAAAAAAAAATGAAATTTTTCATATTTTTAAAGCACTTTAGAGATAAATAGGCTAATAAAGCAAACGTCATTCAAATTATTATTTTTTTAAATTTAATTTTTCACGCGGGTTATTTCAAAAAGTAGTAAAAGGTCAAAAGATTACATCTTGAGGATTAACATAATATTGTATAATGAGGGGAGGGGGTTCAGGGTCAACTTTATGACCTGAACTTATCGTTCCACATTTTTTTCTAAATTTCTTCCTTGATAAACTTTTCTCTCGAAAAAAGTAAAATCTGCGAAAATGAGGTAACTAAGTATGCAAGTATGCAAGAGACACCTTGTTTGTAAATAAAAAATTACGCGTTTTTTTTTCAACACAATTATTATCGTGAGTTATCCAATTACCAGCCGAGTTACCTACGTAACAGCCATCAAATTCAACGATTCGTTAACCTTGCGTATACGAAAAGAGATAAATGAAAAAATTAAGTATATTAATTATAAATCGTATACGAATAGGCTACGTACGTACGTAGTACCTATGTGTTTACTCAAAACACCTGTAATCTCCTCAAATTGGATATCTATGAAAAAAAATTTTACTCGCTCGTGTCCGAAATGTTGATCGATTACATACTCGTATGTTAATCTGGTTATATAATACAAATGGTAACGCGAGCCTCGGTAATCTTTCGAGTAATTTCTTTGCCATACATGAGGTTTTATCAAATACTCGGGTTTGTCAAATTGACGCGAGTATGTTTTTTTTCACTCTCTGTCTCTCTCTTTTGTACACATTAAATTTAAAAAGCTCTCTTGTATCAACATACTAAATACCTCGCGTATTAACCAAGCATAGATAAGCTCGAATAAGGTGGGGATTATTAGTTCGATTATCGGTTCATTCTAGATATTCTGTTCAAATAATAAATTCTGTGTGTAAAATGATGTAACAAATGTATAATTTTATACACTTAAATCCTACATATAATGTACCTATTGGCGTCCTGTGAACGGTACCTAATGTTCCACACATGGGAAATAGATTTATGCATAGTAGCATAGTTAGGTAGGTGTTGGTTAACTCGAGTGAGATTTCCAACTACGAATATAAAGGTAATAAGATACTTTGGCGCACAGTATTGTAACACTGATTACTTGAAAATGTCATCGAATTAATTTATATTTTCGTGGCAGTATATGTAGTAGGTACTTGAAGTTAAGCCGAATTTCAAAGGCTTCGTAAGCATTTCAAAGCATACATATCGAACATATATACTGCAGAGATAGTATAATGTAAGATTAAACACAGCACAAGACCGTTCCGCCCTACACCTCTTGCTCGACATTATCTGAACCCAGGCCAAACTTACATAGAGGTACCGTACGGTTACGGTGCACTTGAAAATTCGCTTTCGTCGGCCATTGAATTCTTTTGTCTTCATTGGTGACGTCTACAATGTACCTACCTACTACATAGCAGAATTACTTCACGTCATCACAATAGACGGAAGTGCGAGTCATTATTTAATTTTATGAGCGCACCGAACCTGGATAATATTTGTGATGCTCGATTCAAGAAAATCGTCAGTTTCGAATCATATGTTTGTCGGTGAAAAACGATCTTCTGTGACGTAAAACGTTCCGACATCATAACTCGACTCGAGTTTTTTTTTAATACTAATGAGGTCGGTCTCCGGTTCATTCATATTTTCGCTTTCGTTTAACCAGCCAAGTTTTGCATCAAACCTTCGTTGGATTTTTTTTTAAAATTTTGACACTTTTACGACAACTTTCATGCAACGATGGCCAATTAAACCCTCTTTTTTCACTTCAACTTTCCGGCCGGTGACGAATGCAAATTGAAAAAGTTTATGGTTTCGAGTTACCTACCTATAGACTTCCAATTTCAAGTTTGCACGTTTCGATCATTTCTACGAATTCCAGCCGATACCTAGCTCGTTTTAAATAGAAGAGATGAACTTGGTCGACGACGACGGCATACAGTAGCTCTAGGTAGGTAAAACTCGTAGGTATACATTGGTCGACCAAAATAGCATTGTTCATTGTTTGCGAATTGTTTCGCATTCGCATTAAGGTCTCGTGTATAGCAAAAACCGATCAATTTAATCGGTTTATCAATAGCGAGGATGTGTCGTTCTCGTTGTGTGTGCATTAATGAAAGAGAGAGAGAGAGAGAAAAAAAAGAAAAAATAGAATCGTTCACCTAAAAGCGATATTTTCAAGGTCTCGGTTAACCTTTTCCGCAATCTGCATACACCTTTTATAACAACCAGTTTCATTCAATCAAACCCATAAGCGAACATTTCTATTCTATGTATCGCTAACTTACTTACGTAACTTGGATAATTAATCTGCCACATTATCTAAAAAAAAGCGCTGAAAAATTAATGAGAGTTTTTTTTGGCACGTTGGATGATTAACACGCGATTTTAAATGACTCGTGAGATGAACATAAAAACTGAGCATTTTTCTTGTACTTCAAATGGCGTTGAAAGTAACATGAAAATGGTGCAATTCGTAATTTTTCATACGCCTATGGAATTTTTTCTCTTAGATTAAGAACATAACTTTTTACTTAGTGCAAGAATAAAGAAAGGAAAAAAAAAACGAGAAAGTTTTCATGTTTGAGTTAAAAATATCTTGGAAAATGTTATAAAGCTCATTAAAAAATTCACAACCTAAACAAAAGAAGGTATGTAAATTCAATTTGATCATAATTGATCATTTTAACTCATTGATTGGTTCATTATATCAAACATTTGAGGCCTTCAAATCATTCAACGAGTTTGCACTTTTATGTTGTGTAATTTATCGTACCTTTTTTTTCAACTTTAAAAACCATTTTTTTTTGTTTTTTCTCCTCTTTCAACAAATTGTTAATTTTTTGCGATCAAAAATGGCGCAATATTTGAATTACCTATAAAATATATCATAAAAAATTTCTTTTTTAAATATCCAATCATTTTTCGATCACGTATGATTTATAACACGAATTACATCGATGAAATCACATTAAAGCGATAAAATCGTATCACTGTCGCCGAAAAATCACGTGTTTACCTTGATTATATTGCTCAAGATTAAACGTTTAGTTGATATCTCCACCTCTAAGGACAAACCAGTCGAGAATTTCGTTAAAATTATCATTACTTTTCCCCCTTCGAATAGGCAAAAATGATTTAATTTAATTGGAAACACGTGGTAAAAGTGAATTTACTGTAGGTATACATAGTGTAGGCATATTTTCACGACTCGCGCCTGTTTCGTTACGAACTGGTGCTATTAAAAAAAAAATGAGATTCTTTACGAATATTTCAAAACATCGAGTGTATGTATGGATTCGTTTTTTTTTCTTCATCATTTCTATAGTTTGAAGAAATGCAAATTTTAAGATATTAAGGGCGCAGGGACTGCAGGGTGTACCGAAATGGAAAAAAAATGGATGGACTTAGCTCTCGAAAATACAGAACTACGCAATATTTAAACTAATATCCTTCTTCATTTTCAGCATCATTACTGATTAACCTCCTCACTTTTTCCTTCATCCTAAGAAACGGTCCATTCAAGCTTAAAGTCTGAACATCCCTATCCTAAAAAATTCCTTTACCATAGATTCATGACTCTTTTCTGATCGAATATGATCGTTATCACTCGAAACAAAATAATAGCACCTTGAATTAGACAATGCAGTATTTCTCAGTTCAATGATCTTGAAACAGTGACAAAACATGGCCACGCTTACCTTTTCATTTTATGCGAAAGTTGTCAACGTCATGATCCTCAAAATTCATTACATTCCTCTCACAGTGAATTGAAACATAATAAGAACATAGGTACCCTTCCCAAGTTCAGTTTCCAGCAAAGTCATCGATTATTTTGCCATTTCACTAAGTGATCCAAAATTCCTAACAACCTCATCTGGCTTCTCGAAGGCCTTGCGGCAAACCTTATCGATAAATTGTGAACAGAAATAAACACAGGCGCGATTTGGTTTCTTTAAAATCAAGAAAACCGTTGATTCGAATCGAGTCGTTAAAATCATTACGTAATTTCGAAGGCACGCGGTAACAGTGATAATTACAGTTCTTAATTAAGCTTCGTTATGTGTTGTATGTGGAAGAGAGTCGGAATTTCATCTACGAATAGGTTGAAAGTTGATTTAAACGTGAGACGATTAGCGTTAGTGACTTATGAGTTATGACTGTGTAAAAATAGTGATCTGTTCGAATAGGAATTCGAAATATAAAAAACTATAGGTGCCGAATAAATGACACCCGTCATGCGTTTCTTACGTATAAGATTAGGTACTGGCCGGTTTAAAATTTTAAAAGGTTATACAGATAAGCCATAATTAGAACACCTGCATATATATTTTACAAATTAATTATCTAATTTTTTTGAGGTAGAATTGGGAGAAAGCAATTTGAGTGAAATACATAGGTATACAAATTTAAGATCTTATATGTAACTACAGCCTCATAAACTCGTGTAAATTTCAATGTTCCGGGTCAAATGGGAGAAGCAGCGTAGTAGTCAAAAGACTACACTACACTACACTACTACACTACACATACCTAGGTACCTACCTGAGCGAAAAACAAAAACAACTACCTACTTTGCCTTATATCTCAACAACCCTAAGGGAAAAAATCTAAATTATTATCAAGATCTTAAAAAATTTCAAAAAGTGAAGCGCTATATTCATCGTTATCAATCTGAAAGTACTCATGCAGGTGGTCAAAATTTGACCTTTTTTTCGATTTGATCAGTCTGAATCTCTCACTGTATATGACCCGCTCTGACAAAATTTCAAGAAATGTTTTTTTTTTTTTCAAAAATCTGATCTTTTAACCCTTAAAATTTATTCTAAACGTCATTATTTCGGAAACTTTTTTTCGTCGAAATGGTCGGTTTTGTCGGAGTGGGTCACATAAGTGTTCTGAACGGCTGAAACACGGTCAAACCACCAAAAATTAAGAATTATTGACGTTTCTGAGAGTACAGACTACAGAGTTGATCCTGAGTTTGAATATCCTATAATTTTTTGAATACCTCTCCTTACTTCCCTTGACACCCTCCCCCTACTACACACATAATTATGTATTCGTGTCTTTCGAATGAGTACCATCATTCCTCTCACAATTTTTAACGATTCAACGATCCGCAAGAACGTTAATTTTATTTGGAAAATCCCGCTAAAAAAATTTCACAAATATGTACTTGAAGTTGTAAAGTTACTCAATGAAAAACTAATTGTTATTTTCCTTGGCCGTTGTCGTCAGATCGGTGCAAATTTACATAAAATTATAAAATTTTATAACGAATATAAAACATTTAACGATTTCCGGCGTGGCGTGTGGCTGAATACGATTGCGGCGCCTCAATAAAGCCTAGTACTTTAGTTTAAGGTATACCTAATACTTATTAAAAGTTTTGTGTACGTATTTGTAAGCTATTAAAATCAAAAAATTGCGGCAATACGAAATATCTAAAAAAAAAAATGTGTATTTTTGTGTTGTTTCAGATTCGTAATTAACTTATTAATAACCAACTTGATAACTTGTTGGATACTGCTGCCCTTATTGTTGCTCGACAACGTTTGGAGGAAGATCGCCGGAGGCGCCGAGTTCGCGGCTTGTAATTACGTTCCAATATGTGCCATCAAGGAGGGTATCGCTATTGCCTTATGTACTGCGACGGTACTGTCGGTGTTGATGATAGGTATCGATCAGTATTTCGCGGTCATAGATCCGTTACGGTATCACTCGTTGATCAACGCCACCACGTCAGTTATAATGATGGCTGTTTCGTGGACGATTTCGGTGTTATTCGGCGTTTTAGGCAGCTTGAGTGTTAACGAGAAAAGCACGTGGTTAACTTGCTCGTCTTTTGAACAATTCGGTGGCTTCGACTTTCTGCCAAACGCTTACAAGATGGCATTTCCTGTAGTATTCGTGGTTCTGGTATTTGTTGTGCCTTTCGTGGCTGTTTGCTGGATCTACATGAGTATCTGTTCGGCGGCCCACGAAAACAATCAACGCACCAAACGTAACGGATCAGCTAGCAATTGCGTCGCGGAACAGGCGCCGCTAGATTATACGATCGTCAGCACGATACACGAATCAGTCGAGTTCGATCCAAACGATAAGAAATTTGCCAACGTCGAGTTGCCCAGGCCGTTACATCATTCGTCTACCAAGAGCAGCCTCAAGAGTACATCTAGCTCGATTGTGAACTCATTACGGCATCGTATATCCAACGCTAGCATGTTCCGGTATCGCGAAGAAACCAGAGCGGCCAGAATCTCGGCTTTGGTCATCGTGATGGCGTTATTTTGTTGGCTTCCGTTTACGCTGATGATACTCATTCATTCTCCGTTACTGGGCAAAATCATGTTGCCGCATTTCGTCAAACAGCTAGGTATCCTGTCACTGTCGTCGAACGCTGTCGTCTCGCCGTTCATATTCGCCCACCGTAATCGACGCATCCATCGAGAACTCTGTAAGTTATTTCGTATCTCAAAACGTCGAACCAGTTTTTACGATAACTTGAACGCCGTGCGACGCAGCAAATCCATGAAAAAACGTCCCATCTACAATAATCCGGAACTGGCCAAAAAGAACACCGATTTACTCATCTCGTTGACCGGCAACGAAATCGAGTGCGTACCAGCTAACAAAAGTCCAGCGTTTTTTCAAAAAGCCGTTTCTATTTTGAGCAAGGTGTGGAGCGTGACTAAAATAGAAACGGGAAATCAGACAGCATTGCACCTACCGGAAATCGCCTTGGAAACAGATACTAGTCGAAGTTCCTTTTCCAGTAATGCTAGCAGCGGGTCTAATCATCGTTCGACGTCGGCCGCCTCAATAAGCGATATCGTCGAAGAAATCTAGTCATTTTGCCAACGTGGTACTTTTTATAGAAACTTCTTCTATTGTACTGTACGCGTCTCTTATTCTTTCTCTGTCTCTCTCTCTTGGTCACGATGATATCGTCTCCTCCGCAGCGACAGACGAACGCCTAGTTCGCGCTCTTACAGCCAAAGGATCGAGTTTGAGATGGATGTGTACTTCAGGCAAATTCGCCTGTAAGAATACGAGTGAGTGTTATGGATTTTATTGCTGACTGTACAGCTGAAGCTTTCAAGTCGAGGAGATCAAGCAGCGTGTAGTACGTTGCCGTAAAGGATGGTTGAATAATATACATACCTACTAAATGTACTCGTATTTAGTTGTTTCTTTCTGTGTATTACTCGGTGTACTGTAGGTACTCGTGTTGATGATGTTCGACGTGTGGTTTGTTTATTATTATTATTATTTTTTTTTTACTATTCGACTTACCTACTTTTTTTGTGATGAACGATGTCGATATATGTGTACGACTAATGCCCATTGTCAAGTTAGTTTTAGGTGGTTCTTATTTTTCAATTCTTAAAACTTTACTACATCTTATCCTGCTACTCCTAAAGTTGACGATTTTTATATAGGGAATAAATTATAGTAGTTTTGCTTTCCTCAGAAACAGAGGTCAAGTGATTCTAATCTGCTCCGTAGCAAACTATGAAAATTTTAATCGTTAAAAAAATTGAAAAATTTTGAGTGATGATTCGCATCAATTTCTATCTGGTTTCTTTTAACGGAGAGTGCTTTAAATAGTTTCAGAACATTCAATGAAAAATAAAGCGAGAACATCAAGGCGATTAATCAGTAAAAAAGGAAATATTTTTAAAGGTTGTTCTAGAACTGACGTGAGAGCCGAGAGGGACGTATAAATACTATAAAACAAATTTTACAAAACGAATTCATTTTTAAAAATAACTTCAAATTTCATCTAAAATCAATTACAAAGGAATGAATGGTGACGAGTGGAAGTAATGAGAAAATCTTCTTTTTCTCCTTCTTTCTCTCCCTTCGACTTCTTTTTTGTGAGAACACGCCAAAGTTCAAACCGTTTTCCTATTCAAGGAAATGAAACTGACAAGTTGTGAAAGAGTCTTTCATTTTTTTCAATCCTTTAATTTTAGGTGTCAACTTCCCACATGTCTTGTTGAAAAGAGTCAAAAATTTGCAGAACCATTTCTCCGTGAAGAAATAGAAAAATTTTAGAGAAAGATCTTGCATTTTAGAATTTTTTTTTTTCAATTTTAAGCATCTTTTTGTCATTTTTCTTTTCGCAATCAGAAAACAGAAATTTTGTAGCATTTTTTTTCTCCATAAATATTGTCAACTACTTAGGTGTAGAGAAGGGAGCAAAAAATAACCACCAGAATAAAAAGAACCACCACAATGTTAACACCTCCTGAATATTAATTGAATCGCCTGTTCTTTTTAACCTGTACTTTCTTACACATGATACGTATAGGTTGATAGGTAACCTACCTACCTAATTATTATGCTTCTTTAAAGATTCGGCAATTATGTGGACCAAAATTTATACATAACTACGTCATTCTAGTTACTTAATCGTTTTCTTCTTATTTCGTTGTTTCTTCTTCGTTTCCTCGTATTTAAAAACTCGACTACGCCGAATCATTCGAATATCTGCCAAGTATCGGGAACAGTTTATAAATAAAATTACCATCGTCGCGTAATGAGCGGAGAGTTCTCGAGATTCTAGTTTTTTTTTCTCTGTGATTTTAAACATATTATTCGTAAATGATATTTATAAAATACCTTTTTTCCTTTTTTTTTTGAACGAATCCTTTTAATTTAAGAATTTTTCTATGTTATATCAATCGTTTGAAAAAAGGAACCCTGTACTAAAAATACCTAAGCGTAAACTTTTCAATTCAGGAGGTTATATTATTTATTGTGGACCGATAATTTGATACCAAAGAGCAGAATTTTCCTATTTCATAATCCTATACTTCGATTCTGCTTATGTTTATATTATCGGCATCTTTAAGCTATGTACCTATTTTCATCTACCTATTATAATATTAGTTTCGTAAACTATATAGAGGAATTTTTCCAAGTCGAAATTTCAATTTTGATTGCGCTTGCGTGTGTCTATCTTCTAATCGCGATTTGAGTATTTTTTTTTTTTTTATTTCGGGAGTACCTAACCGTTTCGACTTTTCTGATAATTTTTCAACCGACCAAGTCTACACATCGCTATTTACAACGCAACTGTAACGATGATATTTTAACGAACATACCAACTCGGTAGGATACGAGAATACCAAATACAAGAAAACTTCCTTCAAACTCGATACGATCACATTTACAGCCTCAAAAATACAATAATACCGAGTAACGTTAACTCGAAATTTTTCCACAAATTGCATTTAACCGTAAAAAGATACGTCGGCGTCGGCGTCGTTGAATTTTTATTTATCAGATCAATTTTTTCACGTGCGTAAATTTTCCACAATGCTGTTCAAAGTTGTACCAATTTTTATACGAATAAGAATAATGTTTTAAATTATACGATTAGTAATATTTTATCAAAAATGACATTTTTATGCGCTTGAAAAATTGTTTCACAACGATCGTAACAAACAGTTGAATTTTGACATGGATACATTGTATGTACTTCATGCCGAAAAGTTGGCTTTATAGGTACGATAACAATCATCGGAAATAAAATTTAATTAATTTTTGAACCCACTCAAAATGCAATTAGGTACTACACGTTGTGACATTGAATTTGTACACAGGGGTTTCCCCTTTGATGAAAATTTTCTAGTAATTATGCATCAACGAGCTACCTATAATAGCAAGTCTACGAATATACGAGACGAGTAATTAACGAACAAGTAAATTACAACTAAAAAATTACAGAACTATTTCGTTCCTCTCACACAAATCAATATTCACAGTAAAAGAAACGTTTCCCAAGTTCATTTCGTCCACTTTTTTTGGGAATCATTGAAAATTTTAAATGCAACTATGACGTCGCGTAACGAATAAGTACATACAAGTATTATGAAACTGGGAAATTTACTCCTAAGTTATTAGGTTGATCAACTTTTTTGACACCGTTTGCTATAAACGATGACGGTAAAAACAGAACGAGTTCGAGTCTATTGGAAAACGTAGCAAAATTCTTACTTATACTTAACGAGTTCTCAAATGAATTTTTCTAGCATATTCTTTTTTGCCAAATTATGTTGCGATTCTATAATTATAATTAACTTAATACATATTTATATAGTAAACTAAAAGATGATCGATATTATAACGAAGCAATGAACCAAGCACAACAAAGGTCATAGTCCCTGGAAAAAAAGAAAACAAAAACAATACCTATAGGTACCTTATTGTATACCTAAGTTAATCATTATCGGTTTTGAAATATGTATATAACAACAAAATCATAATTTATACCTAATAGTTGACCTTTTTTTTTTTTTACCAACTGTAAAACTACCTTTGCTTTATTTTTCGTATGTGGAATCGAATGGAATCGAATCGCAGCTATGTATTTTGCGTCATTATTTATTTGGTGTAATCAAATATACCTACACTTTTTAACTTTTTTTTCCAAGTTCCTACTAATATTTTACATTTTAACATTACTTTTTTTGTAATGTATTTTTTTAATTTTTTGTTTTTATGTGTCGACGAATTTGTTTCGTATGTTTGTAAATGTGTAAACGAGTGCAAAAGTATGTGAAATTGTGAATGTGTTGTGTCGAAGTATTCTCTTTACTTATTCTTCTTTTTTTTATATGATTTTTTTTTCTTTTTATTTTAACTTTCAGTAGTACGCTCGTGCTATGAATATTGTGCCAATTCGTGAAAAAACTAAAACATCCTGCGTGTTTTATTTTAGATCAAAATTTTGTACCAATTGTTTCAAGTTATCATTCTTTGTGTTAGGTTTGATCTCATTTGTGATACCTATTATATATAAAAATAAATTATATATTTAGTACTTACTTATAGATTGTACGCTTAAAGATTACCTACCTACTTAATGTGTATGTTTTTAATATACGAATTCCAGAAAATAAAAAAACTCGTCTATTTTGTTCTCCTGTTTGCGAGTGACCCGTTTCACAAGAACGATACGCGATTTTTCATTAATGGTCGACGTTTTACGATTTCGAGTTAACTTTACGATTATGTTACTTGGCCAAACTCGCGTGTAAAAAAATGATATCAACGATGTTTTAAATTAATTATGGCGATGGTATCATAAGCGCGGGCTCAATCAACGCCGCAAATTACACAACGTATTGTTCAGTCGGCAACGAAAAAGAGAGCGAAAAAAATCATCGTAATAAAAAATCTCAAACGAAGAACTCGAGCTCAAAATGATTATTACTTGTAAGAGGCCATCGCATGGCGAAAAGCTTCAAACTATAACTAGCTCAAGGATTAATGCAATTGGCAATTTAAGTAGCTATAATCGACTTCCTATTATATGCGTAGGCGGTACGAAAAAAATAAGTTCTTTTTTTACAATTTCCCAAGAGCTTGCCGTACCTAACAAAATAAGGAAGCTTTATAGCTCAAAGGTTCAAATTTCCGTTCACACAGCTTATTAGTTGTAAATTTCCAAAATAATCTCACATATACAACATCTATGTATAACGTAGCGTAATAATGTCAATATTGAAATACGCGATGCGAGGACGCGACGCGACCGACACATCCTACGGAGAATTCAAATTCAATTCTACCTACTCTCGTATTCTACAAAGAAAAAGAAAAAGAAAAAACGAAAACTTGACGATTCGATTGCTGCGTATTTGATTATTCTTCATTCTTTTTCTTCTGAAAGTTGCTTCGAGTTGCATTTTAAACAAGTTGACAATTTGGAATGGAATATCTACCCTATAAAGCTACATAGGAGGATGGGAACGAAAGAATTGCCTCGATGGTCAAGTAAGTATTTTGTTTTATTTACTCCTATCTTCAGAAAAATATATTTCATGTTTCAAACTCATCGCACAGACTGCAATAATTCTTTCACGGTATTCTCCTTTCCTCCTCTCCTCTCTTCGTGATTCTCTCTCCTCAAAACAAGTGTAGTTGGTAGCATCAGGAATATTTTGAAATTTGTAAGTTGAAAATTGAAGCTAAACTACTACATCTGATGACTGATGAGGTATAGATAGAATAAAACTATGTATAACTTATTTGCTAAAATTAGTTTTTCACCATATACATCTTTTAGCACCAAAGCCTATAATTTTCCATTTCGGACCTTGATGGTTGAGTACTGAGAAACGAATTTAGTACCTAGTTTTCCAGTGACGCTATAATGACTTATTGGACACCCATGAGGTGATAAAATCAGGCGACGCGGTAGCGTTGCCACCCCGCCCTCCCACGGTTTCAAACGCGTCATGAAACGCGTTACCGTAGGCGGCGCAACGCCAGACGGAGTTATATTCTCAAATCATTTCATAATGTTAGCCCAGAATTATAGACAGTGTACCCAGAATATTTCCAACGCAATTTTCTCAAAAACTATGCGTTTATTCAAAAAACGCATAGATACTTTTTTTCTTATTTTTCAAAGACCTTTCAGAATATATAAGAATAATTTTTGTACGATAAAAATTCGCAAAGTTTCAAGTAGCCATTTTTTTGTTATTTTGGCGAAATTGTTCTTCAACACTTACTCAAAGTTTGAAGGATTGGCCGAACCAATTTTGATGAAATTTGGAATACAGCTTCGATTTGTCAACCATTACTGACTAAAAGCAAAAGATTGTAAATTTTTTGAAAATTGACCCTGCACCCCCCCTTTTTGGGCCCCAAAAATTTTCAAAATTGACCCAAAATATCAAAAGGCACTTCTCCACCACAAACTTGATGTTCATGCAAAAATTGAGCTTTGTAGCCCAATTACATCAAGCTTGAGTGGAGTCTAAAGATGCTGAAAAATGACAAATTTTGAAAAAACGAGCAGCATATTTATCCAAAGTACAATCAAACCAAAGCTGGGATAGATGTACGTACATCAAAAGGCACATCTACGATGTTGAAAGTACATTTGAACAAAATTTCAGCGTGATTTGTGCCCTATTCGAAGCTGTAGCTTTGTCTAAAGAAACAGTAAATTAATAATACTAATTTTCGCCATTTTTGATTCTTTAGACAAAGCTACAGCTTCGAATACTGCACCAATAACGCTGAAATTTTGTTCAAATATACTCTGAACATGGTAAAAGTGCCTTTTACTAATTTCAAAGTAAACGGAGCTTTGGTTTTATGCGCAATAATCATTATTATTGTGCATAAAATGCTCAATATCAAAGTGACCGTTAACTTTGAAGCACAACACGTGTTGGCGGCGTTGTATGCAGTTGAAATGCGCTAAAACGTTGAACAGCCTAGTGGCTGAATGATTTAAGCTTCCGCTCGCCACGCAGTAGACTCGGGTTCAAACCCCATCAGAATCAAAATTTTTTTTCAATTTTTAATTTTGTAAGCTGATTTTTTCAATATGATTTTTATTTAACATGTTCAATTTTTAAAAATAAATTGTAAAAAAACGTTGTTTTTCACTTCCTAAAGTACAAATTTTCTTTTGCCCATTTTTTTTTTTTTAAAGTAAACATGGAAAAAATTTCATTACGCAAATTTATTTAAAACAAACAAGATACATTTTTTCACCTGAAAAAACATGTTTTTTTTTTACTTCTTGAAATGACGTTTTGCTTTACTTTGTTCAGGTTTGTTTGGTTTTCGTTTTCATTTTCAAAATTTAAATTTTTTTAAAGTTGACATTTAAATTCCAAAATTTTGAAGCCAAAAAATGGAACCTGAAAAACGCATTGTTTTTCACCTCTTGAATTTTTGAACGTTTTTTCACTCGCATCACTCAGCTATTTTTTCTATCCTTTTCCTGAACTAAAAAATTCCATTTTGAAACTTCAAAAAATTCAAAAAGGAAAATAATAATTTTTTTAATAGGTATTTTCATCAATTATTGGTAAACTTGTCATTTCATCTCTCATTTCATTTTAGAGATTTATATTTGCTATTTGTCATTTTATTTGACAAAATTGAAAGTCTTTTTTTAACTGATCGGCAAATTTTTGGTCAACCCCTTCCCCCATCACTCTTGAAAACCCACTGTTTTTATTCCAGTCAGTTTAATGACAAATGTCCAGTAATCTGTCCACTCTCTGCATGCTCCTGCCACCAATGCTATTTTCATTAATTAGATTAAACACTTCATCACAATAATATGGAAAAAAGTACTGATATCCTCCAAAAAAAACTCTTCAAAAAAGAATTACACCCCGCCCTCTCCACGATTCCTAATGAACCTACTCCATGAACAAAAATTAAAAATTTCAGTAAGAAAATGTTATGATATCATGGTGGAATCCGCCCCTAAGAAAAACAACCTACCACTTCACCATTTATCGTATAAGACAATCTATGAAACAGCTAATGAGCCAAAAATTTGGGCGGACAGATCCCTCAAATGAGTTTAGTAATCCATCTTGACTCTGGAGTGTGGAAGATTTGTCAGCCCCCAAATTTTTGGCTCATTAGCTGTTTCATAGATTGTCTTATACGATAAATGGTGAAGTGGTAGGTTGTTTTTCTTAGGGGCGGATTCCACCATGATATCATAACATTTTCTTACTGAAATTTTTAATTTTTGTTCATGGAGTAGGTTCATTAGGAATCGTGGAGAGGGCGGGGTGTAATTCTTTTTTGAAGAGTTTTTTTTGGAGGATTATTGTATTCTCGTAAGTTAGTTGAACTTATCTATGTATTTAGGAGCATGAGAGCAAAACAAACAAATCAAAATTCGATCATCTTTCTGTCAACAAAATTACCTACACACCCTATACATACAGCTTTTCAGAGACGCATTACGAAGAGGGAGGAAGGAAGGCATTTGTGTGATGCGAAATAATTAGGCATAAGTATATAAGCTAAAAAAAAATACGTAGAATAATATTCTTTCTAAAAATTTCCCTAATTGCAATGTCGCATAAACTTTCTATTTGAGTTCAAAATCAATTTTAAAACTGAAGGTACTTTGAGCAGCAGACTTACATTTTTAAATCGTTCGAAATAATTTTGTAATATACGTAACTTACAATTAAAAAAATTTTCCGCGATTTCATCCAACTCTGAGTAGGTAGAGAGAGATACTTTTTATTCCTTATCAAGAAAGATTTCAAAAAACGTACAAACACTGGAAAAACTTATGTCAATTTTTGAAATAAGGGACTCGGCTATACCACTACGCTTCATTTAAAAAAGTGACACTTGACAAGCACCGTTTTTTCAGTGAAAAGTATAAACTTCGAAGGGTGGGAATTGAAAAAAAAAAACGGCAAAAAACAAAAAAAGTTCACACAAATAAATGAAGAGCTCAATTCCAAAATGTGCTTTGTCCAAAAAAAAAAAAATACGTTTTTTGACGGAATTCTGTAGTTTAGATCGTCACTCACAAAGGGAGGATGTCAACGAGCCAAAAATTAGCCTGTAACGCCTCTATCCAGGGCATCGAAAACCTCTTCATTTTTTTTTACAATTCCAAAAAGTGCTTAGTCCAATATTTTGATCAAAATCGTCAATCTGCAGCAAAAGGGGCACCTTTTATACGTATGTACATACATGTATGCTTATGCATGATGAGAGAGTAGTTTTCGTCACTGTTTGAGCTTGTATGCAGTTTGAAAACACGGAATAATAATCCGTAGCGCCAGCCCTGTGGCAGTGATGATGGATTGCAGAACGGAAGGTAGGCAGTTCGATTGAGACCTCAGGCAAAAAATTTTTTCAATTTTTTTCATATTTTTTTTACAATTTCGATTTTTTTTAAAGTTGATTTTTGACAAAAGTTTTTTTCTTTTGAAATATATTATAATGAATTTTTGTGCAAAATTTAAATTATTCAAAATGATTTTTTTCAAATTTTTTTAAATTGAGTACATATTTGAGAATAAATTTGAAGATACTGGGGATCAGTACGCGCGGGAATATGCCGCCGCACGTACCACTTGGCGTTAGATTTGATTAAAAAATTTTTTGTTTTTGCCGGCAAAATGTCATGAAAAAATTTGTTTTATTCAACTATTCAACCAAACTACCACTCCAAAAAGTGCCAAGTCCAATAGGGTGCAGTAGTCCATTACCTAACAAAACATTGTACCAGTCCAAAACGTGCCAAGTACTGCATTTCAACGTGATAATTTTTGAAACTAATCTGTATGCAGTTCCAAAACGTGCTTAGTCCCATTTTTCGCGACTTCGTACACAGATTGAACAAAGAGGTGTCATTTTGAAAAAAAAAATTGCAGGGAAAATTTTCGGAATACTTTACACTACACTGTCTGATATTGAAAAATGACATTAAAACATCTTTGTGTGTGCACGAATTTTGTTTTTGATTTGCCAAAAATAAAAATCTGGGACAAAGCACATTTTGGAATTGAGCTCTTCAAATAAAAGCCATCAAGGCAGAAAGCTTGAAAAATCAAGGTATAATTTTCCCTTCCACAACCTAGTATATTACAATTACAAGCACCGAAAGTGAGCGTTTTTATGGGTGCTTGCATTGTGAGATATTTTTCATTACCTACGTAAAATATGAAAGCGCGTTTTCAGCACCGCATTCGCATGCGTACTTTAATTTACTGTCAGTCCTAGGATCGAAATATGTACTAAGTCTTTTTCATGATTCATTAAAACAGTTTATTATTGAAAATATGTATTCTCAACGTTCTCAGTCTGAAAAGATATTCGCTCGAAGAATAGAATAGGTAATTCTGGAGGGTACGTGCAGTAAGTCTAAGTACACTCATTTTCCTGCCACAAATAGATAATTCTGCTTGCACATTTACATAGTGCATTAAACTTCCCGAGTTCGTGACTTTCTCTCATGAACAATGGCCCAAAATCTCGTGATGTATTCAAGGTAAAAGGTCAATTTTCCTGAAAAATCGATTAATAAAATATAAATGAAATATTGGGTAGCTCGATAAAAAAATGAACATCTTTCACACCTGTATTATGGCACTCGTACATCTTTGTGATTTTTTATCGCTAGATTATAAGCATCAACGAACGGCCTACACGGGCAAAGATTTTCCCAAATTAATTTTCTTCTCATGAAACTTCCAACTTCCATCAAAATTTCTCGCAAACTTTTCTGACCAAATCTTTCCACAATGCCGAATTTTCGCGAACATTTCAAGAAACTAAAATTTCCAGGAATACCTATCTATAAAACATGTAGGGTAGGCAGGTAAGTAGGTACATATTGATAAGTAGGTGTAAGCTTCACAGCTTTAGAAACGTTTCACTTACACGAAGAATTTTTTCACTTCACATTCACACCTTTTATATCGTCAATCATACGCAAATACAAGAATCGTTTTACCAAGAAAATGCTGGAAAGTTGGCATAAAATATTCCATCCATATATACGAGTATAAACCAGCTTTAAAAAACAATCCAACCGCAACAAAACAGCATACGGTAGTAAAGTATGAACTAACCACAGCAAAAACAAGCCTCAGAATGAACCTTTGTATAGCATTCCATTATTTTCCCGAGACCGGAAAACCTTTAAATTTCTTACCATAGGCGTGTAATATAATTTACGTAAAGTTCAGAAAGGGCTTTCTTTCAACGTATCATCGCGGTTTTTTTTTCTCGCGGAAAATTTCGTTTGGAATTGTACAGCGGCAGCGCGCTTGAAAACGTTAAACATACCCACGACAATTTAGAAAACGAGTAAGTAAAATTTATGTAGGAAGTGTCAAATTTGAAAAGTAAATTTTTCAACACGCTTCAAACAGCTGAAATAATGTCATGTTATAAAACAGTATGTATGAATACACGTACCTAGTACCTTGTGGTGCCCGGGTCTTTTATGGTAATTGTGGTGCCCGCGTACATAGAGGATCACATATATATGTATGATAAAGGTGTTTTGGTGCAGTTTGGATTTTTCATCATAGTTAGTCATAGAGGTGCCCGATACATAAACTTGGTACTTGTGGTGCCTGCCTCAAAAATTTTTTTTTCACCTTAGAGTGCATTTCACTCGATTCTGCATCGTTTTATATAAAAAGACCTTGTGGTGCCCGATTTGGGCGCCACAAGCCCAAAACCGGGCACCACAATGACTACGTATACTTAAAACGGGCACCACAATGACTAAGTTTAAATCTATGTATGTATGTATGTATGTATGTATGTATGTACATAAGACCATAAACTGAATGTCATCATTGTCGTCAACGTGGGATCGTACAGAATTATTATGCGCTTACGTCTATACAAAATTATGGCAATTTATTCGAAATACATACGAGAACAAGTAACTATAGCCCGGCGCGGAGCAACTTACGCACGAAATTTGTTAGGAAAAAACTTGATTTCCTCCTCAAGCTAAATCTAATTTGAATATTTCGTTGCCGAATTAATTCGTACGTAATTTGAAAAAAATCAACGTCGCGTCGTATGCGCTAAAATTCCATGTTTTTGAAATCTATGTACAATGCTATCAAGATAAATGTACATGTAAGTATGCACACACTGAAAGAAATGATTTTCAAAACGCTTTATTCAGTCCCGAAATTGATGCAATGGTTACTGCACAGTACAGTAATTTTCAAATTACCTCGTTTTGATGTAATGATTACATAGGTTAAATCAGAGAATGCATCAAGTGATGGAATGAGTACACTGCTAGGATGGATTTATTGCATCACTTTTCAAAATTCGTTTCTATGTTCTTAATACATTTCTTTGGGGACTCAGTCCTGCAGACATGGTATTCAAAACATCGTTTGGTGGGTAATAATTACATCGTATAGTAAGCAATGATTACATTCCTTAAACATGACTGAGAACCATGTAGTGATTTACTGAATACAGTAAACGATGCACTGAGTACATCGCCATACTGCAATGAAATCATTTTTTTTTCAACAGTGAAAACCCTATAAATACTTCGAGGGCCTGAATCAAATGTTCTACTCGCGGCCATGTCGTTAAGTGTAGGTAGTTAGGAACGAAAGGTCCCAGGTTCGAATCCCGGTTAGGTCGGAAAATTTTCGTTAGGAAGTAAGTTCTTGAAAAATTTGTTGCAGTGAGAATTATTTAGATGTGCGGAGAAACGTGAAATTGATAGTACCAATCCCCCCCACTTTTTAAATATTGTTGAATAAAAGCGATGGAATGGTTACCGCACTTCTGTGTAATAGTTACTTCTCTAAATATGTACTGATTAATGCGTTTCATTCCTATACCAAAATTACTGCGTTTTAATGCACTGAGTGCATCGTTTCAATGTAACTAATACTGTTTATTTCTTTCAGTGCAGGTTTACGTACTTACTACTTAGTACCTACCTATGCTATGGTATTATTTTGAGAAAATTATTCGCTAGTTTGACGCAAAATAATATGTACCTACTACCTAGAGACCTACTGGTTGCAAAAACATTTCGCAATCTTAAATGAAAAAATATCAATTCTCGTTGATACGTATTGCGAATGTATTTTTTACCTTTATATGATTACCTGCATTCGAGATCAAAGATAAAATACAAATAATATCTAAGTACGTACATACAATAATTATTCTACTTTTTTTTCTAAAATAAAAATGTTTTAAGGATAAATACATTATACGTACAGCGCACGTGGGTTTGTAACGCCCTGAACTGTGATGGTTTCGAGAAGGCCAGGGTTCATGGTTTTAGAATAATGATTTCAAAAAATAAAATGCTGTCTTAGTCCATATTTTTAGGTGAAGAATAAAATAGGTAAATACATAGACACGTACAATCGAGCATAGTCGTAATAAAAAAATCATCGTTGGCAAGTCGTTTCTGAGACGTTTACAGAATTTCTTGCGTATTACCCGATTTTTCATCATTTTTTTTCGACTTCCTGTTCGAATTATTTTTAAAAAAAATTATATCAGTGTCATTCATAATTTTTAAAACCAAATTGCAACGTTCTGTCAACGGAATCTGTATCGCAGCCATTGACGTTATATCTCTATCAAAGAGGTATAACGTCAATGATCGCAGCACATTTACTCAGGCTGAGAAAGATACACGACCGACATCCCCTCTCCCTACGAATCAACAACTGCATGTGATTTAAAGGTGAATCCTTTGCTATGGAAGTTTCAGTACACCTTTTTCATTGCCAATACCATGTACCACTACCTACCTACCTACCTACTTAATAACATTTACCTACTTGGAAAACAAAATTACATTTAAAATTGTACCTCTTCGTACAATTGCGATGATACAAACGAGATTTTCAGAATCGGGTCTGAAACGAAAAATTTCACGATCTGTAAAATACGAAGTAAGTCACCGAAAATTCCCAAATATTTGCGTTTTATATGCGTAATCAGTTAAATCCAAGAGATTAACACAGAATTTTTGGAACATCTTGAGCATGATTCTGCACACCGCTTCCAACGAAAATCATAAATTGAGCATTAGCTCTGGAAATGCTACACAAATTTTGTTTGAAACATTTCGAGTAAAAAAATTCATGCAGAATGGTACAAATTTTGCATCGAATTCAAATCTGATTAATTTGAAAATGTCGTTCACAAGATTGCATGCTTACTCGAAAAAGTCTGAAAAAATCATTCGAACAAAAAACATCATTGTAATAAAGTAAACCGCATATTTTATTTGTATATGTACTCGTATAGTAGGTATTTCACTAGTAAATATGTCAAACACAATTTCCTTTGATTTATTTGTTCGCGTGCGAGTAATTTTTTTCCAAACGCCGTATTTAGAGATGAGTTTTCTTTACAAACCGGCTCGTAAATTATTTTTAAAAATTTCATACTTTGATATTTAAATTTTTTTCTAACACGCTAAAATCAACTTTGGTAAAAAAATCTCATTCGAATTAAAAACATTTTCATTGTGCTCGTACTTACAATGAATAGGTAGGTAGGTAGCTATGCGGCGAGTAAAAGATGAAAATTGTAATTTTTTTCAAATTGGTTAGGGTTACGTTGACGAATAAAAAATATTTAATTTTAATTAGCATATAATTTCGTCTCATCATCGTTTCACTTCCGATAGGCGATAATACTCTTGTTTTTCAATACTTATCCACAATAAAATTCATATATACCCATGTATAAGTGCCAGCTTGAAATAATTTTATAAATTACATTTGAGTGCCTACCTGTACCTATACAGCACAACTTCATCTAAGAATTTTTTAGTTAAATTTGTTTTTACATAAACACAACTTTATTGTGAAATTTACTGAGTTGTATTTTAAGCCTCGCGAATAAAAGCTTTTCACTATAGTGACTATATTTGACGAGCAGAAGTTGAAAAGTAGAAATAATATCTGAAAAACAACTTCAAATTTGCTTGACTACAAACAAAGTTACTTCAACGCAGTCAAAACAGGAAAAAATACCATACTGTTAAAAAATCTGACAACTGAACATTTAACTGCCAACCACAGAGGGAAGAAAAGATCTCGAATCTACTCGACCTGGCCGAATAACCAATTATTTCGCATTTGACATCGGAAAATTTTTTGGCTGAAAATTAAAGAATTCGGTAAAAGTGGAAAAATCTCCGTAGAGCTACGTGCGAACACATATTCCTCCCACACGAATCATTATTTATTCGTCACGGTGATCTGTGTTTTCTTTTCAACACGAGTATTTAGATCACTGGCGAGAAAATAAATAACGATACGAATTTTAAATAAGGCGAGGCATCTTTTATCAGTAAGTAGGCATCCAAGTGAGAAAAAAAGATGATCTGATAAACTGAAAAATTTTAAATGACTCATAAATAGAAACTGGACAAATAAATCGAACACTGATGATTCTCTAGGGCACGATGACACAGTGAAACGTACACACCACCACGATTTTTTTTTAATTCAGAAATTTGCGAATCATCTGAATTACCTATTTCAACTTTCGGTTGTTACCAATATAAAATTTATGCGAAGACGGTACTTTCCTAGAATGAATAACGAATACTAATTAGTGGATTAGTACCTTACTTAAATGAAAAATTTCCCAGAACAAAATTTACTTTCTCATGGCTAATGAAAATTATTGAAGACTAATAAATTAACTGAGATTAATCCACCTAGTACAACGAATAAGCAACATTAAGAATTTTCTCAGATTTATGCAGGAAATTTTGATAATTAATTTCACTTATTTTATTTTGAATCGAAACGTGTCCCCATATGGCGACGTTAATTTTTCTAAAATTAAAAAAAAAGTTCCAACAGTATCTTACCTACCTGAAAAAGTGAACAACATTATATTCCTCATTGGTTTTTAATAGCCATAAGCCATAAATCATTTTTCGTACAGTTTTAATTTGTGAGTATTTAATTAAGTATCATATAGGTGGCTTTTAAGGAGTCTATATAGGTAAAGCACAAATATTCTAAGCTTATGGCATTACTCGTATAAGTATATAGCTAAGTATAGGTAGTATTGAAAAACCGGAAAAATATCTATACATACATTTCACTTCGCTAATTTGGTGGGTATCATATCGTATCGTTATTGTGTTTTTTTTTCTACTGTGGCATCGTAGTAATGTTCAAACAGCACGCGATAATTTCGTTAAAACAGTTACAAGGATGGTATTAAAATTACGAGCATATTCCATCGCTGCATTTAATTCCCTTGCACTAATTGTTTTTCAAGGATACATTTTTTTTTCAATGTCAATAAATTAAATTAAATTTCTGTGCCAACAGTAAAGGTACCTACCTAAATTTGGAACGCAAAAACCAATCGATAATTCATTTACGAGCGTAAATTTTTACGTCTATAGTTGATCGTTTGATGTTGACTCTGAAATCACAATAAGGGTGAAATTGATTTTTGGCACGCAAATTTTTATGAATCTATATGATCTTAGCCATATCTAACAGAAAAAAAACCGAATTTGATCAAATTGAAATACAAGATTTGGTCCTTAGTCCTTACTCAATTTTCAACCTCCGAAATTCTTGAATTAAGCTTTTGATTTTCCTATACTTGATTACCATGAACAGAATGCTCCGTATTTAGTAAAAAAAAAAAAAAAAAAAAAAACTAAAAAGTTCGATTTATTTACTTAACGATTTTTTGACGCCTTCAGAACGAACCTATTGGTTTTTTCCCTGGACTTTTTCTTTTTTTTTAATAACTTCCATAGTTTCAATGAATAATACAATAATATTAGGCAAATTAACTACGAGTACATATTTAATGTACCCACACCAATATAATACGATGAGTTTGTTTTCAGTTTTTGGCTTAAGTGCCGACTTTTTCTTTCTATCAAAGAGCATTATTATTGTTCATTTCGCAAATAGAAAAGTTTTTTTATTCAATTGTATTTTCACACAAATAGAAAACCATCAATTGTACTTTTTCGATATACCTATTTATTTTTGTTCTCGTTGCACGCATTGCAACAACGAATGCAGTCTAAAATAAACGCTCTACTTGGTGTATTTATAGTTACTCTGGAGAAATAATCGATCGTCCTTGAATGTCGACAAATGCATAGGAAATCTGCGGCTACGAAAACGAAAGCAATTATTATTGAAATTGATTATGGTTGTTTGAAGAATTACTACCTATTATCATAAAGATTTTAGTATCTATATGAATATGTGGACCATCATATACGTCGTGGCAACATCATTTTAAAATACACTAAGGTTATCTCTTCCTTTAAACTGATTATTGTGTAAAGTAAGTATAAGAAGAAAAAAAAAGTGAAGAACATTTTCAATGTCAGCGCGTACGAGTGTACCTATTTTGAATCTTTCAAGAAAACGGATATTGCGAGTTATATTCTGAGAACAACGAATGGAGTACAAGGAGCTGTAAGTATGTGCTGAATGCCCTGATGATAAATTCGAGCTATTTTTGCATCGGTTTTTACGCCTAATTTCATTGAAAAAGACAGTCACGAGCGCCGCGCCGGTCTAAGGACCAAAAGATACTACGTTTACTCGTGTGCATACTTTTACTCGTATTTCTAGAAAACTGCCTTCAGTTGGGAAATTATCAAATTTATACGGATTACGGATATCGTCGATAGATACTCGTATTAAATTTTTTTGACCGCGAGAAAAAAGTTTTCTCAGACTAAAACCGAGATTCTTATGGTTTAGGTTTAGGCTAATGCCCGTTAGACAATCACCACGTGAAACACAAAGAATCGAGATATACGGACGCGGACTCTTTCAATAAACTTTTCGAGATTGTTGGAAAATTAGAAACAAAGTGATACAAGTAGTGGATTATGAGACGAAAGCGTTGTATCGAAGTTGTAATCATATTAACAATGAATCCGGCCGAAGTTGAAATTTCTCAACTCGAATCGTGACTCGAACTTGAGATCAAAAACGAGTAATTTGAAGCTTTGCAAATACGCAGTTTATTCCATTGCGTATAAATTCATTACCACAATAAAGAAAGTCGAAGTATTTGAATAAAATTACAAAATTAGATTTTTGACGCAGGTAATTTTAAATATTCGCAAAATTTTACCATCTCGACACGGGGGTAATATCATTATGGTAATTTGTTCAGCTTATAGCGAGTTGGAGAAAGAAAAATATTGCAAATTTTCAGTACATAGTATTACGCGAGCACGTTGTTTTTGTTTTTTTTTTCATCCCTTTTTCTCATAACCTTGTACTTTTCTATGATTCGATTGTAAATATTTAAGGCTCTCGGGTTCGTTTGTAAAGAAAGTTCTAGACTTAATTTTATCAAATTCGCAGATATTTTTGTGTTTGATCAAATTAAATATTCGTAATGTTACATCGTGTTTTGAAGGCTTTTTTCGTCTTTTCGACGTTGATTTTCAATTGAATGCTATATCGGTTTTAATGCCACGAAAGTCAGTTTGAAAATTGTTTCCCAAGTATCAAGTATGGAACAGCGCGTTGATTGAGATGTTTCAGAATTCAACGTTTTTTAGCGAGGGTATTCAAAATTTTAAACATCGAATTTTCAAACAAAATCGTGACATTGCGCAATTTAAGGTCAAATACCTATTATAAGCTGTTTACGAAAGTCTCGATTCCGATAATTTAAATCGAATATTTAAAATATTCTTTAGCCTATTATATCACTCGCTGGTTCATTTGTCTTTGAATCTTATGAAATTTTTAAGGAAAATCTTTCATCGTTATATGTATTATACTTTGACCCGAGGGAGGGGACATTTTATCAATTTCGTAAGAAAATCGATTATCGCCATTTATTTAATGTGTATTCAGAATACAGATACCTACAGAATAACGAATGGAGAAAAATGTGAGAATTTTTCACGTGATGTGTTTTCAAAATTAAAAATATAAATAGCTTCAAAATTTCATTTCCTTTTGTTTGCATTTTAACGACTTCATTTTCAACTAAACAATTTTTTCGCATTACGAGTCCGCCAAAAAGAGAAAAAAAAGAAAAAAAAAGTGGAATATTTATGACCCTCTTGTTGCTGAAATTAATAAATTAAATTTTTATTTGTAGGTACTAGGTAGGTACGTTGCGTGCCTTCAGCATACCTTTTTAATACCCGTTCGAATTTACCGACTCGCGTGATCATGTGCGACGGTGCGAGAGCATAATATTATCATCAAGCACAATACGTACAAACGGAATGAAAAAAATCGAGAAAAAGGAAAAGGATTAAGTAAATTTCAAACAAAGCTCGAAAATCGACAAAATTACCTAATCGAATCCCTAAATTCTATGACCTGTTTTCATCGCCTCAGGTGTAATTTTTGCCAGGTTCATTACTGTTTATTGTTTACATCGTTGAAGGGCGGACCTCGAATAATGAAGTTGCGGGACAGACTCGCGCCAAGACGCGGCAATCCGTTATCTTTGATGTTATCTTAATATTGACACAATTATATCATCGTCTTTATACACACGCTCGTGTCCGATAAGGCTTTTTACACGTCGTCGTCGGTGTTATTAATTTTAGAAATTTCACATTTCACGCACACGAATACGAAACTGGCTATTTTTTTTGTATGAACAAAATCAACATTTCTTCGAGCTACCTAGTGTATACTGTAAGCGTGAATCTTACATCAAATACCTACCTAAGGTAACCTTACAGGTATATTTTTCGTCTAATCAACGTACAAAATCGATGTTTATCTCTCTCATCCCTAAAAACCATATTATTTTGTTCAAAAAATAACAACGTTAAATGAAAAGCAAAATTTTAATTAGGTATGATTCCTAATCGTCAAGAATCGGTTAAAAACCGAAAAATCAATTAAGTATATTGAGAAATTCTATCGTATAAAATAAATTTGAATAAGCATTTGTACTCGTATGTTGCGAGGGGGAAGGTTGGTACTATAGCTGTACCTCGGGACGAGGAGAAATGTTCATAGAGCCCACGTCAGTGGATCTTCGGCCATGATTTTCTGCAAAATCATTCGAAAAGAAACTAAGCAAAATTTCAAAGCTTATTCCACCAATGGCCATTTTTGGGAAAATACATACTAGGTACGTTCATTCTCAAGGCTTCACTGGAAGACTGAAAGTATAACAAAACATTTCCAAGTCGAACGCGATTAGGTGTTCAAAAAAATACTTATAGGCTACTCAATTACTTTCACACCGAAGAAAAATAATACCCGGGTGACACTTCTCGAGGACATTAAATTTTTTTCGAAATTTGACATACACAATGATAAGTCAAGGCTCTTCCAGCCGCGTTCACGGTCGATTTTTATTTTAAATGTTCAAATAAAACACAACTAATTGCGTCATCGTTTGTGAAATTTTTCTTTGTGACGGCATCAGCCCGACGGCGTTTATTATTTGAACAACGTTATCGTCATTTTTTCGAGTTTACCGTTACGTAATTTTTCAAAAAGGCACGACCAGAAACGGGTGCAAATTTATTCGCCTCGAATTTACGCGAACGAACAGCAGATTTGCGGAAAAGCGTCAGTAAGTGACGCTGGTTTTCAGGTTTGTTATTACGATTTCGTCTGTAATTACAAATTTGAATTTTTAACATGAAGTGCGTAAATGGGATGGAATTAGGATTGAGTTAAGATTTTTAAATTAGAAAAAATCAGTTCTAGGTGCATCATTACGAGATGAGAAAATGTTTCAGAGTATTAAATATCGCCTAAGTTAAGTATACAGTAGGTACAAATTTATAACTCCCCTACCACCCCCAAAAAAAACATTCCCGGACTCCTGGGTCACCCTATAGATATACCAAAATCTGCCTTCATACAGCCCATTCAAAATCTAATAATTTTTAAATCTCAACCTGTAAAATCTTGAGCAGCTGAGATTCAAAGGGCGAACTATACAATTTGCAACATTACAGAAAATAAATTTCTTAGATTCACTTTACAGATTTTTTCAGCTTACATAAATAAGCAAATTTTCAGACGCTAAGATTTTCACATAAATGCTTCAACTCGATCACCAGACACAAGAAATACCTAATTTATCAGATCACTGCAAATTAAACACTGAATACGTAAACATTACACGAAAATTTTCGCCGATTGATTCACTTGTCGAAAACTGAAATTAAAATTTTACCTTTGAAAATAGTTTTTCATTCCAAGGTGGATAAGTATTAATTTCATTTGAAAAGAAAAACCTGAAAGAGAAATTTAATAATCGGAGCTCAAAGCGTAAAAATAGACATTTAATAAATCACCTACACTCGAATATTTTAAAAATAAAAAACAAGTCGAAGAAGTCGATTAATAACTTTTTAAAACAAACAAAAATGAATGAAATTCACTTTTTGAAAAATGTCTCATGACAAAAGATAAAGAGTAGCTTTCGAATTCGAATAATGAATACAAGCAAATCAGAAGTCTAAAGTTGATTTCTCGTTGTGTTACAAAACGTTAAATTTTTTCCGCATAGGTAATACTCGATATTTCAAATTTCCGTTGCAATAAAAATAAAAACAAAACCGTGCCACTTTGAAATTTGCTGAAAAAAAAAGAATTTCTCATGTGTATTTTAGTCTTGTTTTTACCATAAACAAAGGCAGAACTGCCCATGAAATATTGTCATAATAGTTAAGCCAGTGTCTCACTCTCAGAAAAAGAAGTGTTTCAAGAATACAGAAAATATTTATCCCTCTTCCTCCGCGATGCTTTATACTCAAGGTATCAAAAGCCGACAGCCCAAATTTAAATCGTCTGCTAGTCAGACTGGATAGTTATTTGATGACCAGATGACCGAACAAATTGACTATAGAGCAAAATCAAGTTGATTCCCACCAGAATCCTGTCTATATAAAATACGAGATTCAATATTACGTATGTACAGGGTGTTCCAGAATAACCTTTCACATTTTGGTGAGCACTGATCTGCGTTCAAATGGTGTTAGGGGAATGGTAAAAGCGGTTCCAGGTAGCCAACACATGCCGAATTATGTTTCAGTATTAATTTTTTACCATGGAGAAGTGGACGGCTGTGCAGCGCGCTTTTATTGTAAAGGCCTTTTTCAAAAATAATGACTCTTACATTAGTGCAATTCGTGCCTTCCGCAAACATTTTAAACTTACCGGTAAAAGTGAAGTGCCATCGAGGCCAACAGTGAAATTATGGGTAAAAAACTTCGAGAAAACCGCTCATGCTTGTAAAAATAAGCCTACAGGTCGGAAAAGATCAGTAAGAACGCCAGAAACAACGGACCGAGTAAGGCATTCAGTACAGACTACCCCTACCACTTCAATACGTAAACGAGCGTTAAATTTAAAAATCAAACCAACTTCTCTGCAACGAATTTTATCTGAAGACCTCAGTTTCCATCCATATAAGATTTTAATCATTCAAAAGTTACAAAAAACTGATTTTGTGAGAAGAAAATCATTTGCCGAGGATATGCTTACAAGAATTGATACTGGTGAGATTCCATTGAACTCGTTACTCTTTACTGATGAAGCTCATTTTTATCTAAACGGTGATGTGAATAAACAAAATATGCGCTACTGGTCGACAGAGAATCCGATGATAATACAGGAGAAACCTCTACACTCCGCTAAGTTGACTGTTTGGATGGGCGTGGCTAAATTCGGTATAGTGGGACCGTATGTGTTTGATGAAACGGTGAACGGTGAGAGGTATCGCAAAATGTTAAACGAGTTTCTCATTCCTGAATTGAAACGCAGACACAAGTATAGAGTTACTTGGTTCCAACAGGATGGCGCTACCTGTCATTCCGCAACGGACACGATTTCTTTATTGCGTGAGCATTTTGGTCATCGAATAATTTCGCTGAACACAGAAATTTCATGGCCACCTCGATCCCCTGATTTTTCAGTATGTGATTTTTTTTTATGGGGTTACCTCAAGTCAAAAGTATATCAAGATGATCCTAGGACTCTGAAACAGCTCCTAGATAATATTATTCGTGAATCAAGACTGATTAGAAGAGAAATGCTCAACAAAGTGTTCAATAATTTTAAAAAACGTTTGGTCGATTGTGTCAAAAATGATGGAAAACATCTTGGTGGAATAATTTTTAAAACTTAATTTATAATGAAAACTCAAATATATGGTCTAAAAACGGCACATTTCTACTTCATTTTGGTTATAAAAAAATTTCCGTAACCATTTTTCTCTCAGAGCTACTAATAAAACAAAAGTGAAAGGTTATTCTGGAACACCCTGTACCTATATGTCACGTCATGGAATTACTGGAATTACTTTTCAGAAGTTATCTCACAGATAATGAATTGATTGAGTGCAATCTTTGTGACACTGTATCCATTACGATCTTGAAATTCAAATGCTCACCAAAGTACATACACCAAGTAATCTTCCAAGTTGACTTACTCGTCCAAGCAAATCGCCTCAAGAGAAATTCATGTGTCAGAAAATGATACCATACTTTTCAGAATTTCACATAAAATTAGCGTTGAATTGTGACATGAGTTTTCAAAATGTCAAAAAATGCTCTCTCACCGCAAAGATTTTCCCTTTAATTTCAATCCTCCCATAAGCAATCACAGATATTTGAAGTCGCATGTCCTGTTTCTCTTTAATGATTTCTTTTTTTTTTTTTTTACACAACGCTCGTATTTTATTTTAGTACTAGGGGGCTACGCCCCCTGGCCGCTTCGCGGCCCAACCCCCATACTCGTTCCTCGGGCTTCGCCCTCGGAACTCGCTCTTGGGGGCTGCGCCCCCAAACCCCCCTTCGCTCACTTGAATTTCATAGGAGTAGTTCAATTGTGTAGCTAAATATTTCACAAAAAAATTAAAATAACACCCATGTAAGAATTGTCAGGGAGAATTTTATGTTAAAAAGAGAAGGCTCATCATCTTAAGCAGTAACCAATTCACATAGCGCATCCATCTGTGAATTGTCCATTCAAACGACGAATCACGATGATTTCCTTCTTTCAGCAGTTCAATTTTTCATTTAAATGATTTGATGTCAAGGGCTGATAAGAATCTGTTTAATTATAACCATTTATATAAGAGTGTAAACTCAATCACATGTGTAGTTTCATTATCATTGACTTGCATTTATGCGCGATATACCTAGGTAGCCTAGTTTTCGTTGAAGGTATTTTTTTCCACCACGATATCCGCTGAGGTTTCATGGTCACAAAGTATCGCACCCTACCTACCTCTTTTATCTTAAACGTCGAATCATGCACCTATCATTATTACTAAGCCAAAATATAAACTTTGAATTGTGTTGAGAATGCGGAAAATGTCATTTCTCATAGTACAAATGGAACGTCTATTTAAAGAATATTATACTTATATAACAAACTCGGTGATATATTTTTTTACATACATAGGTAGTTATATGCATGTACATGCAACTTCGCATCGAGTTTTGCGTTGGTATATTTATATTAAGTGAGTAGGTATTAACACTTATTTATAAAAGTATATTCATAGATTTGTAGTTATTGTTGTACACAGGCCTATTCACACTATGATATTGAGAAAAACAGGTCAATGTATGGAAAAAACAACACCTACGAGTAATATTATGTCAGCATTCTATAATTGAACGCGCGAGTAAGAAGTAGGTACATCTGATTCATAATTTTATTTGAAACGCAAGCGAGAATCCTTCCATATGTTGTGATTTTGTTGCCAAAACATATTAATTTAATATTTTAAGGCTAAAACTGCAATATTACAATTTTCGTCGATTCATTCGCTAATTTAGAAAACATTAAGTACCTAGGTATACCTTTCTTTTAATTTTGCAAATAAAAGCCTTCAGATTCAATAGCAACAACAATTGTACTGGCGCTATACATTTTCTAAAAATGCGACTGTAACTTTAAGTAAGTAAATACAAGTTTAAGTACCCCATATAAAACTACATGCTGAAACTTTTATCGAACTCTTTTGATAAGTACACATTCCACCTACAATTTTCATATATACCTATTAAGACGTTACAGCGTACAATTAAGTAAATTTATGGAACATTTAGTTTTCAAGAAAGAAATACAATAATATACGAATACAAAAATAACACTTAAAACCCGACGATAGAAGATTCAATAAAAAGTATCTCATGCCACGGACAAAAATGCATACAGTCGAACTGTACTTGTAAGGTACCATTTCCATACACCTTGGTGCTTACTCATTTGAAAATTATTTTCCATAATCATACAATTCTTCACATCGAACATCATAAAAATAGTGCTGAGCAGTTTTGTAACAGTGTACATACACGAGATGTTTATAAACAAATCTTACACATCGTTTCTCACGCAATCATTGCTACCAAAGTCTTATACTTCCTTTACAAAAACAATCCATATAAGCCGAAATCGTTATAAAAAAATCAAAACATCAAAGAGAACAATATTAATGTATCGATATTGACACTTGACATACAACATGTATAAACTTTAAGAATAAACACCTATTCCTATTCTTTGGAATTGGATGCCATAACTGTGTGGGCTTATAGACTACTCGTATAGTACTACCAGTGCAAATTAAGAGTACAAAGCGTTGAAAAAGTCGTAAAAAATTCACGCAATGCCAATGAAATTTATTCCAACAGTAATTAACGTTCCTTGCAAGGCCATCAAATTGAAACGATGAAGCGCAGATTAAAATTTTAAATAAAATATAGTGCATGGAAAATTACTCTTAATGCCATTTTCCGCCCTATATGTAGAATTGAAAGATAGCGCATTAAGGAAATCGAGACTATAAAGGATATTATTAAAAATGTACCGTGATACATATGAAAATAGCATATTAAGATATTTGAAGAATATCAAAGAAATACTTAATTTAAATGGAAGGATTGATTAAAAAAATTTAAAATGTTGTCTTTATAGGAAGCCTTAATTTATTTTTCTTTTCAGAGATTCGATCATTTTTTTAAAATGAACCACGAGTTAGTAGGTCTAGGTATGTCTTTGCATTGCAATATTAATTTCGGTAGGTACCTTAAGATCGTACACAAAATACATTCATATGAATGATAGGTACCTAAACGTCCTAATCTGTTAAAAGCAATTCTAATTTACATATAATTCAATTAGGTAGTACCTATAGGTGAAGTGAGAAGCGAGCAATATCGCACAATTTTTGAGTAATGCTTACATAACCTCTTGAACATTTATCGCAGATTAAAAATCAAACCATTATTTTATATCATTAGGCTATATTATTACACCGTACAACATAACACCGAAAATAGTGGGAATATCTACATCAGCTGATGATTAAATCTATTTAAAGACGCACTTAACACCAGTAAATACCAGAAATTGCTATCTAACTTTTATCGAAAATTACACAGATGTAGAATGGCGCTCAATCAGAGTGCGATGAGAAGGGAGTTTTTTTTTTTTTGAGAGTCAAATAAAGATAAAACCAACCAGAGACATCGTTGTTTGGCACGAAAAATTGAGTAATAAATACACTTGGCGTTCATATTTTTTTTTACCTTTTTTGACAATTATTTCGTCATTTGAAGCAAATCGGTTTTTTATAAAAATTTATTCATAAAAGAATATGAATACTTATTCAAAAAAAAGTCACAATTTTCTCAGATAACAAACGTATGAAGCAACAAGTTGTAATAAATTGTAAAAATCGTCCGAAATTTTCCAAGTTTCAAAAAACCATCTACTTAGATTTTTAAAACACCACGAAATACGTACTTGAATGATTCAATATGAATTGATTTGACTATTTTCTAATCACTTATCATCGAACATGGCTTCTCAAAAAATTTGTTAAAATAATCACTACTCCATGAAAAATACTTCATCGATTACTACACACGAAACTTACCAGACTGTAGTAAGTAAGGTTTGGATGAATTCTTGAAAGATGCTGCGATGAAATTTGAAAAAAAGTTCAAAAAAGTTGAAAAATCTTACATTTGAGTTTTTTTTATTTTTGCGATAAGGACTCAATTTTGTAAACCGCGAGATTTTCAAATTTTCAATGTCTGTCGAACGCGAATCAGTCGGTTTCTGAAATGAGTAGGTATACAAACTACAAAACTTGATGAATATTCAATGAACTACAAACGCTCAATTTCCAAAGTAAGTTCTATCTTCGACATACGCGAAAAAGGAAATTCCGTTAAAAAATTAACAAGGGTTTACATAATTCAGAAAACATACCCTCGTCCGGTAAACGTAAAGCACCGTTACCTATTTAAAATTAACGAACTTTTTCCGCCAAAAAAACATGCCTAATTCAAGATTACGTAAAGCGTATACTCTCATTTGCAAATAAAAAAAAAAAGAAGAAAAATACCTACTTGTAAAGGTGAACGTGAAATTTTTGATATGGATAATGGAAACGTTTGATAATTTAGGTACAAATTAATGAAAGAACGAATATGTAAGTAGCTGGTATTTCTATTCGTAACATTGTAAAAATCACAAACAAACCAGGGTTATTTTGCAAAATGTTGCGAAACGTAATAACCTTTCTTAGCAAGAAATTCGGTCACATTCATTTTTTATGGTGATTCTATTTTACTGTTGCATTTCTTGTTAGGTATGTGTTTAGTTTGTATCATACGAAGAGAAAAGTGGTTGATGGAATTGGGTGGTTAAATGGCAAATATCCGGAGCACCCTTATATCTTCATTGAGTTCAGGAGTTTCAAAACCAACAAAATAATCTCGCAATTGAAAATACGGCGTAGAATAATGTTTCCTATAAAAGATAACGAAGAAAATCTGCAGCCACATTTCTTATTCGAGTAGTCATTTTTAATGACAGTCATAATGGAATAATAAATGCGTAGACGTTGCGAAATAAAAATTTTAATGAGAGACGACTGAAAAATGAAAACTAGATCAGACATGTACATATTTCTAGTAAGTATGTACCTGTACCTACTTTAGAATTGATAAAATTTGTGACAGTCCATCAGTACTAACAATACTGAATCGAAAAAATAAAATTTTACACTTTTTACGTACTTTTTCGTACCTATTTACTTACAGCTGTTTGCATTTTTTCTTACAACCATTAATTTTCATCTTTATTCAAATGTGATGCATACATATGAAATTTGAAAAAAAAACAACATAAAAGCTTAAAGAGAAATTGAAAATACCTAGGTACATAACCTAAATATGTATACGAATGTAGATGTACATACTAACGATTATTTTTCAACAACGATGTTCTATAACGAGTAAGAAAAATCCTGTACCAAATTGGCAAAATTGAATTTCACAACTTTTAATCGACCAGATCTTTTTTCTCACCGCAATATTTCAATTTTGTAGACGTCAGACGTCTCCTATCCCCCTCCCCCAACAAAGAAATCAATCTATTTTTAATCTGGGTAAGTTATAAAATTTGGTTACTTTTTAGAACACATAGATTTCTTACATAATATAAGATCAAATCTGCAATTGAAATTTTGATAAGTAAGTGATTTAGAACAGTAATGAGACAGAGTTTTCCAAATTTCAAAGTTCTGTTCACTGGTCAGTAGGTATTCCTATGTGCCAACCAAAATTAGCATGTCCGTTTGTATGCAAATATGTATACATAATCTAACAATTTTGTATGTACCTACTCTACCTAGGTATAGATATTTTTTTCTTCAAATTTTGCACCCATTTATGAGAAAAGCAGTGCTCTGCTCTCTTCTACACAACCTTCCACCCCAACTGAAACTATTTGTCTCGATTGTTGAGAGGTCCAACTTCATTACAAGCAGGGACTGAAAGCTTCAAAATGAAACTTGACTTTCGGCTTCTAACTTCCAAAAGAAAAAACTGAAACTTTTGGCTTTAGCTTTTGGCTTTTGCAATTAATTCGGCTAGCTTTCGGCTTTTCTAAAAGCTGAAATTTTGAATGAAAAATATTAAATTTTAGAATGAAAAATAAAAGTGGTGAATTTTGATTCAATGTTTCTCGTAAACGAATAAAAGTTTCATATTTTTAGAATGATAAATTGATACTTTGGAGCATCAAAGCCCAATTTCTCAATTTATTATTTAGAAAATTTCAAAAAATTCAGTTAGTAGAAATAAAACAGTAACGAAAACCATGAAAAAAAAGCTTAGTAAAAAGCCGTATGAAATGAAACTTCTAGCTGGCTTTTGACTTTTTCAAAATGAAACTTGGCTAGCTTTTAACTTCCAAAATTTGCTGGAAAATATGAAACTTTCGGCTTTTTTAGGCTTTCAGCTTTCAGCTTTCGGCTAGCTTTCAGTCCCTGATTACAAGAACTGAACAAAATCGAAAAACATGAGATGATATCGAGATCCTGGTCAAATTGACATAAAATTACCAAAAGCGCAATATAAACTTTTTGGGTATGCTAAATAGGTATCATAATAATCTACCAAACACTCAATAATTACTCAGAGCATTCATCAAGTTTTTAATTGGCGAGAGAGAGTGTGATCGGATTTGCCTCCATTTTCATGTATCTACGTATAAGTACACGTACGGTACCTTACCTACCTTAGAAAACAAATCAGTGTTCCTTTTTTGCATTACTCCATACATAAATTTTTTTTCTCAATCCAAACAAAATATGGAATATCGCATCTGAAAAGCTCCCAACAGAGAAGTTTTGATTCTTTTTACATTGCCATGTAGCTCTGGACATTGTGTTCAGACCACAGAGGTACAGTATACGAAACAAATCTTTTGTGATAAGGTACCTCTCTTATGAGTTGATTCAAACTACCGAACATAAAATACATAATAAACAATGAATTATTTTTACAGACACAATTGGTTATACATTTGTACTATTCCAAAACAAATACATACAAAATATAATTGAAAAAAAAAAAAAAACAAAAAAACACTTTCGACATTCGATGAAAAGTACACGTGCTCTGTATGACATAACACTTGGTTCATCGACATTTATGTAAATTTCGAGCTAGTTGAAAAAAATGATGAATTTTGAACCGTGTATTACAGCACTCGACAATAGGTAGACGAAACGCTCTCTGGTTTGATGACAAATGAGTGATATAATAGAAAGAACGAGCAAAAAAAAAATAATATTTCTCTTAAACGAATCACACGATGATCTGAATTTTGGCAGACACCGGTAGAAAGTGTGATTTCCAAAACTTCCTGCCAACTGATGAAATTGATGTTACGATAAATATAGCAGAAAAAAAGTGCGTGATTAAATTGGCACACTCGGTGGTAGTTTTTTAAAAAGAGGGTGTATGTGTATAACTGGACAAGTGCCCGTTACTATTTCTTTAATTTTTCAACATTTTATGTCCAACTTGGACGGATTTCACACGTCTGCCAGACTTAATAGAGATAAATTAACTATTTATTCCAAATTAATTTACTTTCAAATTGTTTACATTGAAACGTGCTTCCATATAAAAAAAATGTTTACCATTAACATTAGGTAAGTATTTAAAGGGAATTCCGTACTCATATAGAATCAAAATAAGCATAGATACGATACCAACGAATCAAATCCAAATACGAAATTTTTTCTCGTCAGACGTTTTCGCGAAGAGATTACATTGGATTATCAGGGGTATCGAGGAGACTATATGTACTCGTAAAAAACTATAATTTTGTGATTTCAAGCGAGACAAAATCACATAATTTCTACCTTAATCCGTCCTGTACAATGTTTCCGAAGAAATTAGCATAAATAAACTTTATTCTGGGCCGCTTTTTAATTAAGTGTGCTAACTCATTTCCTGATTAATATTTGCACGATAAGAAGCCGAAGATGACGTATACTGCGCAAAATATTTAAACATAGATGTCCCATAAAGTATGGCGCGAATACGCACATTCGTATATTCGACGACGATCGCAGACAGCATGGTGCAATTAAAATATGTATACCTACTTATATTATAGTCTAGGCGAGTTTCTGTCAACACGAGCGATGTTCAGACGTTTAGGATATTAATTATTATAGTAGCCTAGCAAAATTGAACAGAATATAGGACTGCTTAGTGCTCAGTGAATTTAAACCCAGCACACTCGATTTTTGCATAAGCTTGTATTTAAAGAAGTTCCATTCCAACAGAAGTAGGATGTAGTAAAATACTCATCAGATCGATCTTGCGTTCGCATACTCCAGCTTATTTCACCCCTAAAAATTGATGTTTGACAAATGTAGCGAGCTAAATCATTTTTTCCTTCGATCATAAAATATTTGTAGACGTATTTTATAAACTTCAATAATTAATTCTGTAGCTACGAAGCTAAACATTATTTTTCTATACCTATGTAGAACCAATAAATTTGAAAAAAACCGCTAACCAAAATCAGAAGAAATTTCAGAATCGTAATAAAGTGAAGCCTTTTTCATACGTGAAAAAAACTCATTTGCAGGGTTCAACCTCATCAAAAAAACAACAGACTCTCAACAAGTGTAAAACAATTCTGGGAATTTTCTATACATTTCAACTACTGTGACATTTTGAGGCCCACTTTTGACATTAGTGAGAAAAAAGTCAATTTTTGGGGACCCACTTTTTCAAAAAAATCTACAAAATACAAGTATTAAAAATTACGAAGGAGAAGCTAAAGGCCAATGGGCTGTGAGGCTAAAACAAAAAGAGGTGTGCTTTTTTCATCGCAGAAAAAAAGAAAAAAACCACACATGCGGCATGCGCATAGAAATTGTATTCATTTTTGCTTCCATCATCTTCGGCTCTCTGAGGTCACATTGTCGCCAATTCAACAATTCAACACGCAATACTCATTCGGAATATTCGCGAAATTGAGCGTTTCATAACATTTCCACGTGAACAGCAAAATTTTAATTAATCACGTGAAAAATTTGGTACGCCCTCAACGTTGGACTCAGTTAGCATCGAATTAAAAACTAATTCCGCTGAAACATTCTAAAAGCTGAGAATATACACATAACGTTGATGAATTTAATTGAAATAAACTATCTCAATGAGAAGTACATCATCCACAAATGATAAAATCATTAATACTCTCCGTATTAAAAGGGAAAAAAACTTATTAAACGTCTGAATAAATTCTATTCTAAATCTGGATAACTTCCACCCCGTCATTTTGAAAGTTTAAAACGTTCCTTTGATAAGGATGTTGGATTTTCAAACACAATATTTTCAACAGCGAGAAGTAAAACTTTTTGAAAATGGCTTTAAAAATCACACAAAGAAACTTCATTCTATCGAATAAGATTTGAACATCTTAATCGACTTTTAATCGCACTGGGCAGGTTTGTTGACTTGATGCTTCTACAGATTTCGCAGCAAGGATGTTGGAAACAAAAAACGCAAAATTTGATCGTTTTAAAGTAGGTATGCACCTATACATATGTACAAAGAGTAGCATAATGACAAACCTATCATAACAAAATGCGCGTGCAAAACTAATGCTCAAAATTTTATCATATAATAAAGTACCAGCCGATAGATTACAACTGCTCATAAAATTTGTCGAGAGTGTAATAAAGCGCTTTTTTTATACGTCTCGACAAGCAACTGTCTGCACCGATAAATCAAAAATTTCAACAATAATCAGTTGAAAGTACTGATTATTTTAAATTTTTGTAATAATTTAATGAAGAAAATAGAATCAGACAGATTTTACAAAACTTCTTAACATGTTTTAACAACAGGTTTCTCACTTATATGTTGATATAAAATTTATACAATGCATTAATACATATATGTATCTGTTTAAATTTTAAAAAAAAGAATGATTTTAAACAATGGAGACATTATTAAAAAATTAATGTGCTCGCTCTTCAATGCATTTTATTAATTAGGCTATCTATCCGCCTTTCTTTTGAAAAAGCAAGTTTGTAACCTCTTGCAAAGAAAATTTAAGTACCTAGTCAAAAATAAGTTTTAAATTTTTGACAAAATTTTGAAAAATTGTTTTTTTTCAATCAGACATTTTTTAGAGAATATACCTATAACATTTTGAAACCGAGTAGGCTTCATACAGTAAAGCTGTTAAGATTTTTTTTTCAACGCTTAAAATTCAATTTTGCCAGTTGGTATAAACATCGATTTAATGGATAAGATTATCAAGATCAATTTTTTAGATCACAAGTTATAAAACAATTTTCATACATGGCGTTTAAACTTTGTAGAAAGAAAATGGCGTTATCATTCAGAATTTGAAAAGAGAAAAAAGGAATTTCTCGTTTAATTTCAAATTCTAAAATAAAAAAATAAGGTAGGTAAGTATGTACTCCTTTTTAATTAACAAGTGTACGCTCCGAGCTAAATTTTCAATTCTGTCCACTTTTTAAAACTTTTGACTTTTTTTACGAATCGAAATGAGTCTAAATTAAAACATGGATAATGAAAGAGAAACTCCTTTAGTTTTTGGTTTCTTTTGCGTAAAATTACGTTAATTATATCTATGTACGAGATTATAGGTAGTCAGAAATTCGTAGGAAAAAAAAGTAAATCAAGTTGCATCGCTGTACAACAAAAAGGAACGTCTTGAGATGACGTTTTAATGAAAAGCGTGTGCATAAAGGGTTGTATAACGTGTCCGCACAAGGACATACGAGTTCGACACAGCAATTCAGCTGATAATGATTGCTGATTAATCAAATATTAAATATACTATTATGATTGTATTAATGTAAATTAAAATCCAGTTTCTTTTTTTTTCAGAGATACATAAGTATGTACATGTAACGATTAAAATTAAAGCAACTCTACCATTAGTCTATGAGTAAAACGTTTGCCATTTAAAAATTATACCTAGGTCCGCGATGTCGCCGCAAAATTAAACACTATATGTTATGTACCTACCTACCTATATTCATATGTCATGTACTCTTGTATATGTAGAACCGCATCGAGACATTAAGTATAAACTTAACGTGTCGGTAAAACGTAGAAATTCTCGAAGAAACATTCATCGTCTTGAGCATCATATGTTTTAGCACTACTCACTCATCGTGTCCGCACGAATTCAGAAGTAATCCGTCAACTTTAGGTACATTTTCATCCATCAGCACGCAAATTAAACTACCCAACGTACCATAATGAAATATAACGATAATTTGTAAAATTAATTCCCATCTCGATTTTACGCAATTTTTTTGTTACTTGAACACATATTTATAAAGTAAAAAAAATTTAAATATGGAACTGAAACACGCTTATGAGAATAGACCAAAAAATAATTAATTTTTCAAGACGCTGAATTCTGAAACTGTTGTAAAATGAAAAAACCAACGACAATCCGTGTAACATTTCTCAAGTCTCGCAAAAAAAATCTTCAGAGAGGAAAACAAAAAGAAAGTTCTCAAAAAAGTTGAACTTGAAAGGAGAAATTAGTATTTTAAAAATAGTATGTTAAAATTTTACCGGATTTTCTTTCGATGTTTTTTACTCCGGTAGGTATAAAATAAGACACCGGAATTTATTTCGAAACGTAAGACTTTAGGATCACCGTCAAATTTGAGTGAAAATTTATATCGTGTAAAATTGAAAATTTCGTTGAAAGTATAAAGATCTTTGACTTTTAAAAAAATAAGTAACGGTTTCAAGGTAAGAACAGAAACTAGCACATTTTTGTGGCTCAGTCTTTTTTTACGAAAATTTATTTTTCGTATCACATGTTTTCGTCGCAATAGGTATGTACTTTACAGAGAAGATAGAAGACAAGTCTCCGTTTCTTCTTTCATAATTTTTTTGGTTGGATAAAATAATATTAATAAATACTTACTTATAACATTTTAAAGTGGCAAAAAAGATTGAACAAGGTGAACAACCGTACTGAATTAAAAATGAAAATAAATCCAGTTTTATAATTTCAATTAAAGCAATAAGTAAAACATTTCTGACTATATAAATTTGTGTATGACCAGAATATTTAGAAAATCGAAAAAAAGAACAACTAATTTGAAAAATAAACTTTTCAATAATATCAACACAAATGATCAGGATGTAGGTATATAACTACGAGTTTTTCACTATAGACGAATACAAGGTGTTCCCATTTGATTGAACAAATTAGCACAAGGCGACAGAAAATTCAATGAGATGAACAACAAAATTCAGGTAATTATGAGAAAATTTTCTTACTTTGGAATCGAAGTGCAGAATTTTCAAAAACGATAAAAAGATCTTTGCAGAAAAAAAAAATTTTGGTGAAAGACTTTTTCGACAATTATTTTGGTGATATGATTTTTTGAACATTTTGCCAAAAAACAGGTGCTGTTTTAGCAATTTTTACAAATAGTCAAGATTTTTTGATAATTTTGGCAAAAAATAGGAATTTATAAAATTTTGGTCTACAACAGGGTTTTTTTTGTTCATTTTTACAAAAAATATTAGGACTTTTTTGATAACGTCAGAAAAAAATCAAATGTATTTTTCAACAATTATGACTAACAAGGGAACCCTCCCACATGATAATCTCCGATTCGAATGAAACTTGAACTGGTGGAAAGAGGACCTCAAAAAAACCCCATCCCCCAATTTTCAGCTGCTGAAGTTGATTTTTCGATTTTTGACGAGCGTTTGAAGTTTTGTGTACACAGGTAAAGTTGTTCTGTAAATTCGAAAAATGGCCGTTTCTCCCCACCGCATGAACTTCAGCAGCTGAAATTTTGGTCAAAGGGTCTATGCTTGATACCTAATTGACTAATACTACTGCCGGCCGGATCTGGAATTATCATCAGAAATCGAATTTTTTGCCCAACTGCTGGTTTTTAAATGCCATTGAAAAATTTGAAAAATGAGTCAATTAAGCTCTTCTAATGAACTTCAAGGGCTCAAATTTTGGTCAAACAGTCTGTGCCGAATACCAAATCGACTCATACCATCATTGGCCGGATCCGGCCATCCGTTCAGGAAACAAGATTTTTTACTGTTTTTTCCCATGTTATGAATGAATTCAAAAAATGGCCGTTTCTCCCCACCACATGAACTTCAGCAGCTGAAATTTTGGCCAACGGGTCTCTGCTTGATACCTAATCGATAAGTACTACCGTCGGTCAAATCTGGAATTATCATCAGAAATCGAATTTTTTGACACATAACATGAGAAAAAGTATAAAAAATACACAAAACTTCACACGCTCGCCAAAAATAGAAAAATCAACTTCAGCAGCTGAAAATTTAGGGATGGGGGTTTTTTGAGGTCCTCTTTCCACCTGTCCAAGTTTCATTCAAATTGGAGATTATCATGTGGGAGGGTTCCCTTGTAAGAACAGTGCTTTTTTGACAATTATTTCGACAAAAGTTAGGATTTTTTTATAATTTTGGCAAAGATGAAACTTTTTTGATAATTCTGGCAAAAGCCAGAATTTTTGGCAAGTTTACAGTAGCGATTTTTTCGCCCCATACTATGTAACGACTCAACCAACGTTACAATTATCAGAAAGTGCAGGTGCCATAATATGTACTTCATCTCATGACTTTGCTGCAAAGACGTGGTGTGTGTGCGCGCTTCGCTTAGTAGATGAGCGTTTTGACAACCTTTTGAACATGTTTTCTAGGGTAAAATTTGACGCTCAACATTTTGTGTTCTGTACATTTTTAACATATTTCGCATGATTAGGCAAAAAAACGCAAAAACGCATATTTTTCAGGGTTTTTTGCAAATATGAGCCTTTTGCAGACAAAATTCAAATTTTATGGATTGGTAGGAAGAAAGTACTTGTAAAAAGACAGATTTTGGCGAAAACAGTTTTGGTGCTCAAGCCTTCAATTCGGAGCTGTGGCGGTTCAAAGTTTTCTTTTGTCAATTATACCCCCACCACTGCGATGAAAATTTTCGAAAAAAATCATGTTGAAAGCCCCACTATTCCCCAACACATTCCGTGTGGTAGCAAAATTTTCTCCCCACTACTCATGAATACAGAATTTTTCTCGCATAAAACGCGTTTTTTGGCTATACTGTCCAAGGGGGTGGGTTGGGGGGAAATTCCGCTCGAAAATTTTTATTGGAGGTACCCAACAATAATCCATCATGATTTTCCAAATCTGGGAACAGGGCCATTTCACCTATCTTACCTGGGAATACCCTTTGACTGTTTTAAATTTAGAGAGTACTTTACTCCTTTAAGCAATCTCAAGAGTCCTCTATGCAGTAAGCGTACAAATTTTTTTCATTTTTCCAAGTTATAACTTCAAAGATCTGAATTCTGCTCAATGTATGCTATAAGCGATTTTGAAAAATACAAGTGATAACAAAATGTCGTTCATATACACGCTGGTAGACATCAGAAAAAGCAATTAATTGAAATTCTATAACATTGCACCTAAATGTACATTTAACCGCCATGGTAAACAAGGTATCTCTCATTGCTGTATGTGGTTTGTATCTATCGAATAAAATTTTGATTTATACCTTACTCGTTCATAAGCATATCAAATTTATAGCGCAAGACACCTCTCAAGATATGCGGATTTTTTTTATGTATCCAGTATTTGTCTCACACAATTATTACCGACTAAATTTTCGGCATTTCCTAAAGCTGCAATTTAGTCGTCTCGAACATTTGTAGGTAAAGGAACTTATCACGAGGAAGTTTATTTGAAATAAATCTATCAAAATACCTAACCAGTTTGATATCGATAGTTTTGATTTTGTACGGCGATGACGACGGATCAAGTATGGCAAGACGAGAACGGAACTAATGTCTGGCGGTGTCAACAGCCAGCAACTAGCCTTTTTTCCCAAGACGAGAAAAATCGAAGTACGATATATCGACCTTCGATTTATTCACGAAAAACATTATACCCTTTTACACATTTCGCAGTGTTTTATCGATAGAATAAAAGTATCGTTGGAATTTTACACTTAACAAAAAACTGTCACTGTGTCGCATCGTTGCGTTTTACAACAAAAATACTACGCGCGCGAGAAAAGGTCGTGAACTTGAGAAGCAATTAAATCTCCCAGAGCGGCGAAGCACTATTTCGCATCGTTAACGGAAATCAAAGATATTAGATACGTGTGGCGGAGAAAGCGAATTAAACGTTGATTATATTGTTTGTTGTGAAAAAATTATCGAATTTTAGAAAAAGAAATAATTTCCCAAGAGACGTATAAAACTGCAGGAAAACAGTACGGACGAGCAGGGGAACTGGGAAATTTTTCATACGAAAAATTCATCGGGATTGTGATGGTTTTGGTAGAAGAGGTTGCGAGATAGTGACTGATTCTCCTGTGGGATACACGACGATGGTATCTATTTCAAAAGAATGTCCGTAATTTGCTATCCGAGTGGTCACATTTGAAAGAACGAAAGCCACAGGTTTCCATGGTTGCGATGCGAATGTCGTGTTCATCGCTAGTTTTTATAAACGCCATTCAATGTAACACCTTTGCTGCACGTGCGTTTTATCATTATTATTATTTGTAACATTTATTTTAATATGCCCGTGACATTGAACGAACCAGTTAAATTTCTGTCGATTGCTCTTGTAGTATATGTTTTCCATTCAGACAGCCGACGCGGAAGTTTTCTACTTTAAATGGAATAACCAGTATTTTATTTTGTATTGTTAACGCGGTTACGCAACAGTCTGGAGCTTTTATTACGCCTATGATTGCAATTCGCGCATACCAATATCAATAAGTAAATGAACCGTTTATTCGTAAAAATCGTACGAAATCGCGTAGATACCTATGTGTATTGCTTGAAACTTGATGATAAGATGTTATTGATTTCTGAAATTTTCAAAGTCGAACATGATACAAATATCAAAAGTGATTTGTGAAACTTTGGACATGACAGTTTATTGATTTTGTTGACTTACGATCTAGAAGTCTACTTCAATATCACCCAAAATGTCAGAAATAGATTACTTTTTGAAAAAAAAATTAATGGACCAGCGCGTCTCTCATAGAATGAAAATTTGAAAGTCACCCTCGTTGGGTCTATATTGGCCATCGTTAAAAATAGCAACAAACGGATGAAATTCCACAAAAATTGTTCAAAATTCTATAATAAACTTAAAATAATTCAAGAATGGAGAATGACAATGACATGAAATGTTTTAAAAAATTGCCATACCGCAATGAGTCAGAATTGTTGCAAACGTAACAAATGAGTATGGTATGGTACTGATATGAAAATAAAATTTTTTAAAAATAACCTTAATGTATTTCAGAGGGGTTTTGCGTCGAATCGCTTCGATTTTTTCGATTTTTTTTTTTTTTTTTTTTGATTTTCGGGTGCAGTGTTGTCTTGCGCATAGGTTGGATGGGAAATTTTGAAGAAATTCGTTCATCATCGCCTGATATCCGTGATTTAGAAAAGGGATCTTGTGGTGAACAGCCGAATTTACACAACGTTACAGACTACCCCGCAAAAAAATACCGAGAAATTCGGATTCGCCATGAAATTCTACATAAGTAAGTAACAACAAAAAATAACTTTTCCAACATTTTTTTTTTTTTTTTTTTTTAAATTAAAAACAAACAGTTTCCAAAAATGTGAGTTTTTGAGTATTCATGTTCAAATAATTTTCAAAACGAGAAGTTGATGAGATAGGCGAAATCTGATTGCACCATTCGATTTCTCGTGAAAAAGTAAGTCGGAATCGCCAACAAAAAAAAAACATCGAATCACCACAAGTGCCCATATCGCGAAACGCCTCTCATTTACTTATTCAACTGATTTTCGGGTAATTTTTTTCATATTTTTGTAGTTTGGAAAATCTTACGACATTCTGAACAATTTTCAAAAGTAATTCTAACAAACTTTTTCGTTAATACAATTTTTCCAAAAAGTCAAATTTTGTTCATTTTAAATAATTTCAACACAAAACAATTGAATCGTCTTTTACAGCATTTCAAACTTATTTTTACCATTTTAGCAACTCTAAAAACAATATTTAAAAAAGATATAATTTTTCAATTTTATTTAATGAACCATATGCAGCTACTTAGACTTGAGGCTTGCATTTAAATGAAAAACTAAGATTAGGGTACATAGGAAATGACGTCAAGTACAATCAATATAGGTAGTGAATGATTCAAAATTTTTTTAATCTAATCTATAACTACAAATTATGCTTTATTAAGAGACTAAAAGATCAAACGCGACTTTAATGTACTTGAAGCATATTATGTTTCCAAAACGCACTAAGTCCATTTTCAAAGACTCTGAGGTTGCAAGGCCATCTAGCGTAAAGTTGAGGCCCAAAATGGCTGATTTTTTGATATGTTGTGCCCAAGGGTCTTGGCCACAACACATCAAAAAATCAGCTAATTTGGGCCATTTCTACGTACGTTTCCAAATTGTACCAAGTACCATGAATTTCTTATCAATATTTTTTTGGACTTAGTGCGTTTTGGAAACATATGCTTCACTTATAGTCAGTTACAACTCATATGAATAGGTAAACAACGACCAAAAGTGATGAATTCTTATTTCTTACACAATTGTGCTCCTGCATATATGTTATCTTCATACTTGAAATACGTCTAACTCTAATTGCTTTTAAATTTTTTTCGTATCATCCGGTTTGATAAAATATTGCATAAGTTTTATCCCTCTAAAAAACATACATACTTATGCTCAGAAAATTTTCAGAATCGCGCCTTGTCAATTCCACTTCATGTAAACAGAGGGAACACATCCCCAATATATTTACCATAACACTGTAACATGTTTAAATGAAGTTTTATTTTCAAGCATGCAAGTTAAGGCAATATAAATCACTCACAAAGCTACATATTCAAAGCAATTTTCTGCTGTCTGTTTCTTTATCATTGTTTCGTATGCATAAAAACGAAACATACCGAAAACACAGAACGAACAGAGAAAAAAATTCTGCACAGCAGCGAAGAAAAAAAAATACACATATCTTACTTCTTAGCGAACATATCCAACTTGTCAATATTGATGACATTATTTTCATTATTTAATTACGTCGAGAAAAACTACTACAACGGGCCGACGAGACAACGACCGTATAATTTTCCAATTTTTAGAAACTGCAGGAAGCTTTAGCTTTTGGAGGAAAAATTATGCAAATGAGTTTTCGTCATATTGCAAATCTCGGTATTTGGGAAAAAAGCACCATACACACGAGGAAAGTCCCCTTAAAAGCACAGGAAACCCGTGCTTTCGATAATTTCTTTTTCAGCCATTAAAAAAATAATACCATTACAGTGGGCGAAATTCTTTCACTGCACAGTAATCACTCATTTTTGGTGCATATACATACAAGTACATACAATGAAAATATAATTTTTTAGAGTTATTTTCAGTTTATTTTAAATTATAGTGTTAAAATAGAAAATTAGTGGTATATTTTATTTTTATGGCGTACACTTCGTTACTGCTTCTCACCCACCACTGCCTCCTTCACAAAAAAATTTGAAGGTAAAATAACTCTAAGATATTTTCCTCTTTTGCTTAAAATTGGTCATTCTACTCGTATAAAGTATTGATCGATTTCTATTCCAAATTCCTTCTATTACCTACTTCTTTTTTTCAATTGTTCAGGGGCACAGGGAGATGAACTGAGAAATTTTAACAAGCTCATTCGACCTATTAGGCTATCATGAGCAACATTACATTTCAGATGGAGAAAAGTTGAAACTACTTACCATTTGAAGTGGATACCTCGAAAGCCAAAGTATGTAATCAAGGTATGCACATACTATATCTACACATTACCTAAAACCTATTACTTATATGTTTAATATGTTAGTAATAGTTATGCATGTAGCATGTAATTAATAGGAGGTAAGTATTATAACTATGAGATATCGGTATAGGTAGGTGTATTGACGAGGAAGACATATTTCAGCATAAATTCTACAGTCATACCAACTATGGTTTAAAATTTGATTCTATCTAGTACAACATATGAATTCATTTGAAGCGATAACATGTCTTAATGTTTATGAAAAGTCGTCTACATCAAGAACTTAATTACAATTTTGATTTGAGTCTCGATAACATTCATTAAAAAAAAACTTCCACAAAATAACAAATATCTACAAATAATAAAAAAAGCTTGCATCTACACAGTACAGGTCTTTCACCCTAACACATAAACATCGATTTTGCAAGAAAAGAAGCTATATGTAAGAATGGATCTCATTTCTCAGTATAAACGTGGAAACTAGTAAATTTTGAAAATCTTTTGGCCATAGCAAAAAGAAACCAAAAAATCTGAAAAATTTCACGAGTTTTGCAAACAACATAGGATAAAAGCATCTAGATGTTGTTTAGACAACCTCAATTTTTTTTCTGAATTACACCATGGTAGAAACTACTAACCAGGAACAGTCGAATCAAATTTAAAATAAATTTCTCTACAGACTGGTAGACTCATTAAGATAAATTCAGCAAAGTCGTTATACGTACTTAATCATTTAAAAGGATTTTTTTCAATTCACGCTGTGCAAATTCTATTTTTTACTGGTTAATAAACTGTATTATAAATTTTCTCTGGGCATAATTAATAATAAGGCATACTAACTTACAATGAAAAAACAAATATGGACATATTTTAACATATATACAACGATTGTGCACTTTTTTTTTACGTATTCTACAGAGAATTAAAATCCCCCCTGCATCAAAAAGCTTTATAGAACAGTAAATATAGACAAAATAACCCCAAATGACCGGAAAAATTGTTATTATCGTGAAAATTCGCATGGGTGCCGCTGATAGCATATTATTAACATATAAAAAATTCCCGAAATTTGGGCGCACGCAAAACCCCCTTCCCCCACGGGGGATTCACATCACGTTGATTTTTAATGAACTTTTATAATAAGCACATACCTACGTATACGAATACTTCAACAGATCAACACACTTCGTTATGATTCAATCGAATTCGAAAAAAATCTCAACTTTGTATTTATTTAGAAAATAACCTTCAACGATATGAAAAAAAATCATATTTGAAACGATGAATCGTATATACTTCTGTAGATAGATACATAAAGTAGAATAAATGCGAATATAAGCACACAAATCACTCTTCAAAATAGTAACTCACCGGTTACAGTTTCATAAAAATAAAAAATTTCACCTTTGGCATAAAATTCAAGTACAAGATGCCAAAGTGTTTCAGGAGTTTTGTTTCGAAGGTACGAAATTGTTATACATACAAACGTGTCAATTTTTTTCTAGTAATTTACTCGTCGAAAAAAAATGCAATAAAAATATAAATACAGGTAATAAGATACTAGGTAATTTATCTAACGATGCTTCAAAACGGTCGATTAGTACGTAATTGGTTAGTAATAACTGATAATCGAGAGATAATTCTCGTAAATTATTCGTAGCCACCTTTAAAGGTTATCATTTCATCGTGTAGATTATACTGCAAGGAAAATCGAGAGTAAAAAATTTCCACCACAATATACCTACACATGTAGTAACAAGAACTAATATTTCATTAGTTGTTACTCTTTACACTTGTTTATTCCAAAAAACAAATAATAATGGTCATATACAGGAAATTTTTCTTCATTTCATCAAAAACTCAATAAGTTTGTCTTAATATAGGGCCCCTAGCCTAAGTTGCTGTAAATGGCTCTTAATAAATAGATAAATAAAATTAATTGCAATATTATCAGCGAAATAGAATATCAGCAGGTAAGTCGGAAAAAAGTTCTATGCGTTCGTTTAAAATGAAATGTTCTCCAGTATCACACAAATAAAGCAGGTAAGTATAGGTAAAAAATTAAGAAGGTTGGTTCACCTTGTTTTATGAAAAATTCCTTAACCCTTAGAGATTGAATTTTTACGAAATCGAATGAAAAAAAAAAACGATTTTTATAATTTCACAGGGGCTATTGATCTAGAAAACATTCGAGCCATCAAATTGTAAAAACTTCAACAACCGAAGTTATGAAACTTTCAACATGCCAATCTGGCTGCAAATTTTTCGTTTAAAATTATTAGAAAAAAAATTAACCAATTGGAAAATAACTTCAACGCACCTATCAGCGCAAACACGACTATACAGACCTAACGAATAATGTGAAATTTCATTAAAAGGTTTTTAAAAATTGGCAAATTATTTATGGTCTACTAATCTCGTATAAACTTTATTCTACGTAGAGAAGTACTAACTGAAAGGCACGTGCCCAGTGATTCGCTCATTAATCGAGATTATTCGGCGCCAAATAAAATAAATCGAGTTTATTTTAAAATTTAAATTATTTTCAGTTACAGCAAAAATTGTATGTTTCGTTTACATAAGTAATAATAATTTTTTATATTAACGAGTCATAATTCTAAAAGTTAACACATTGCCTTGATCTTGAAACGTTCAAGATGAATGCTACACAATGCTTTGACCATACAACATACGAGAAGAGAAAACCATCTGACATACTATAATAATTAAGTAATTGGCGATGAAGGGTTGAGTAAATTTTTCATTATTTTTTCAACCGTTCCAGACGAAGGCATGTATTGAAATTTTCAATTTTAAAACATCAAAAGAAAGTAGGTATACTCATCTTATAACACTCGGTGTGAGTACATAGGTAGGTACTTCAAAGAGTAAAACAAACAATTTTCTCTCAAAAAAGAATGAGAAAACGAAACAGGTGATCAAATACTTTGCTTTTTTAAAAAGTATTTCTTCCAGAAATGGTCTTCATATACGAAAACAGACTGTTAAAAATTAAAATAGTCTCTTAAACGACCGTTCTGAGTTATCATTGTTATCAATGTAAGAACAGAACGTGATTAATTTGCCCCCCCCCCTTCTTCAATAAAAACCACGCTCTGAAAATTGTTCGCCAAAATTCAACAGTAGATAACTCGAGGACACAAATAAAATAGAATAAAATAAAATAAAATAAAATAAAATAAAACATGTTATCACGACTGGTTGCCCATCTTGAGAATTGAAGGCATTATGAGATTAAACAGAAGTATGTACTTGTAAGTACTTTCACATCTTGCTTATTTTGAAAATTTTTGCATCAGGCTTTCAAGTGAATAACATCCGAGCAAACGAAAAAAAAGTTATCCTCACGATAAGTTGCTTATCTTAAAAATTGAAGGGGCAGGACCTAATTCGAAAAATCCGAAATGCGACGTTCCCTTTAATTGGGAATTTCCTAAATTTACAAGTTTTATTTCTGTTGAGTTTTCAACTAAATCGAAACCTTGATTGAGGAAGCCACATAACGGAAGACTAAACTTTCCGGAAATCATTTACATTACAGTAAAAATAGTACCGAAATAATGCCAATATTCTGATAAATTAAACTTCATTTTTTTTTTCATGCAGCCATTTGCCCCAGTGGCGTAGCCAGGATTTTCTCAAGGAGGGGACAAAACCAGATTTTTAGGCATGAAAAATCGAAATGAGGGGTAATTTTCTGGAAATCTATTGTAATGTGTGGTGATTTCATGAAAATTTTTGGAAAAAATGGGTCCAAACAACGAAAAAACGTCTATTTTTGCATGTTTTCTGTCAAACTTTCGCTCTCAAGGGGGGAGGCCATGGCCCCCTTCGCCCCCCTTGGCTACGCCACTGATTTGCCCCATCAGATTCATAGACAAGACAATTTTATCCAAAATGTATTTTTGGTAGTACTCAAGAATTTTACGAGCAGGTATTCATTCATTCACAAAAAAAACCCACAAATGTAACCTCACAACACCGACTTTGAAACCCTAAATGGAAAAAATACGAAGATTATAAATTACATTTTTCAGTAGCAGCACATAAGGCATTCAAAAATCATATTGTCTCTTTTCCTTTATGAACATCAAAGTCATAAAATTGAAAACAAAGTTCAAGTAGTGAACGAAGACCGCTATATTAGAAGATTCATTTGATAATACATTAGAATGAACCCTTGTTTAGATTTCAATGTGGATGCTGGTAATTGAGAGGTTTCCATTTAAACCTTCCGAAGTAAAAATAGATAACAAAGGACCTTAAATTTCTTTAATAAAGAATTCGAATCACTCTATTTTTAACCATTTATATTCTCTAGTTGGTAATTACAAAGCCACTGAGTGAAATATTAAACCTGCACAGATTAAAATTTATGCTGTCCTATAAATAAATAAACCTTCCGAAATCGAGGACATAGGTATACTGATTTCAGTTTACGTAAGAGCACGAGCACTAATAGATATGTACCTACAAAAGCAGCCATTCAATGATATTTTCGCGATAATCTTTTCAAAATAACTAGTCAAGCAATTAGCAATGAATTGGCAAACGACAAGAATAAACGTTTACGAAGTCAATAAAAAAAAATGTATTATAATAACCTCTAAATTTCACATCAGAATGAAATTATCCTCAGGATTACCAACGGATATAATAACTGACTGACGCGAATGACATGACATAAGTATCAAATCAACAGCTCACATTTCATATTTGCTGACGCAGTTCTGCCAAGAGATGTGAGTAATACTCGTACGTATAGGAACCTAATTACCAGCGGATATTTAAACTTTTTTCCAAGATTTATGTAGGCTCAGTTGTATAATCAAGAGATGATGATAATATATATTTCGATTTCATGTTCTAAACAAATTAAAACCTAACAAACATTTTCTGCTCAATTGTATTCACTTTCAGGGAATGTTAAAAGAAGAAAAGTGGAATTTTTCACGAATTTTCATGTTCAAATTTTCATCGAACAGTCTGTACGTGTCCATTTAAAATTGATCAAACAACTTATTAACATGTTCTCAACATATGTAACATATCCATAAAATTGGTAAGATACGTAAGTTAGGAATGGTATACATAGGTATACCTATTTTTAAAAAAATAAAAAGTCAGGCAAGGAATTCTGATAGGAAAAATAACTCAGCGGCTCTGGTCAAAAATTGGAACCAATACGGAATTTTCAATTACGTAATTATGTACAGCTACAGGGTCTGAAAACCGCGCATAAGGTGCAGGAGGAATCGACCGTCCACCCAATTTTTCAAGTTCCACACTATTTCAGTTTTTGACTATCAGTAAGTGGCCATTGCTTTGGTTGCCGATTTTTTGATACCACGAATTTTTTCAATCAGAATTAAGAACCTAACAGATATTTTTTACGGACGGTACTTATCTCGTTTTCCTTTTTGGTAGGCACGATTAATGCTTTTTAGAACCATAAATCAACACTTAAACCAAACGCTTCATTTTTTAATCAACAATAATACCACAACACATGCATTCATGCCCGATAGGTTACAAATCGTTACGTTGCAGGCGTTGGTAATTTGGTACATATACTATACCTAAAATTTATTTTTGAAGTTTTTTTTCCCAGAAAAATCAAGGAAATACAGGAAGCAAGGTTTTGGAAATTTTTTGGAATCAATAAAGTCCTTTTTATAATGACCATAGAAAGCTACGGAAAAAATGTAAGTACCCAACTACCTGCTTTTTTTCGGAAAAGTAAAATTTCCGTAGCTTCTTACGAATAATAATTAGGTACGGAAAAGCACTTCGAAATTTTGTTACCATTATTAATGTCCATAATAATAAACAGTTGAAGGGCCTGAGCCTGATGGAAGAAGGGCTCCCTCGGAAAAACATAGTTTTGAGAAAAATACGCTTAAAGTTTTACTTTTGTTGCCAATTAAAAACTACTCAACGTATTGATTTTGAGATAAGTAAGTGTTTTTTTTTAAATTTGAAGTGTCAGCAACAAGTATTGACCCTCACCTACCAAATAATAATTTATCCACATCTTCGAAAAAAATGAGATTTAAATACTCGCGTAGGAGGCCCTTCTTTCATAAGTTGATTTTGATTTTCATCAACTTCATCTTTTAACGTGATTAAATCGAAAACTAAGTATTTTAGAAAAAAAGTAACGATATTACGTCGATTGGAAATTTAATTCTCTACAACTTCGTTGACTTGAAATTTTCATAGGATGCTTCCTTTCACCTCCAGATCATTTTTTTCCATTAATCTGATTTTGATTTTTATTCACATTCATCTTTTACGTGATATAAATCAAAAACTAAGCATTTTAGAAAAAAACTAACGACATTGCGTCGATTGGAAATTTAATTCTCTACAACTTTGTTTATCTACTTGAAATTTTTGTAGGATGCTTCCTTTCGCCTCCAGATCAATTTTTATGAAACTGTAACAGGTACATACCTACCTACCTACAGTATGGCGGTACGCCGATTGAGATGTTTTATTCAAAGAGATATGAATAAAACATCATGTAGCTTGCTCTAGGAACAAGATCATGCACTGAAACTCACACCTACGGTAGCCAAGACTTCAAGGAACTCAAATCACCAAAGTGCGCTTTTTCCATCAGGCCCTTCAATTACAATGATTTTTTTCGTGAAAAGTTAAGGCCATTATAAAAAGGGCTGAATCGCAAAAAATATTTACATTGGACGCTAAATTTCACACACGGAGACAATCATAAAAAATTTAGCTTTCTCTGCGATCTGCGCATTTATTAGAGCGTTGAATTGCTAATATTTCAATAGCAAAGAAAAAAATTTGACGCCAAATATTGTGTATTGTGATATTTCACATTAGATACTTCTTTTAAACGTCAATGGATCACGTTTAACATTGTTCACTTTATTTCAAAACATCACTCCTAAACTCTTTGGAGAGCGCACTGAATTTCAAGATGAGAATTCAACAATTTGACAGATGGTGTTCTTTTCACTTTTGAAAATTGGATATTTCAAAGTGATCGGTTCACTTAGAGGAAAAAAGAAAGAATAAATAAATACAATAACCCAGGGAACATCTTCAATACTTTCTTCTTGTTTTGAAAAGAAAAGCGAAAGTACACAATCCTAGCTAATACATACTGTACAACTCGATCTTGCGATCTAACATTCGGTAACTAATAAAAGTTCAGTGTTTAAGTAATGTACGCAGACTTTTAAAAGATTAGTTATGTATCAACAAATTGAAAACTACAAATAAGGTAATAACACTAAGAAGCAATGGCAAATGATAAATTTGAAACAATCTGTAATCAACCAAAATAAGTTTGCAAAAACAAGTCGGAAAAACAGAAACATACAGATCTTTCAGTCTTTTCACCGTATTTACTTGAAACTCAATTACTCATCCATCAGAAAATCTAATCATCGCAAATTGAACTTGAAAATGAGCAACCACCCGCCCACCATTACCTGCACCCAGAACCATATTCGAAGATTTGAATAAATTTTCCAAAATTAAATTTCATGTTTTTCCAGCGATGAAACTTTAGCCGGGTTTTAAATTCAATAATCGCAGCTTATCATTCTACCGAGTAACTTTCAAAGATTAAGTCGTTTATTGTACAAAGACCAAAGGTCTTTGACTGTTGGTAAAAAATTCTAATCGATGCGTTCCTTCTGTGATATTCTATGAAGTGCCTTTTTCATCAACAAACGCACCGTTAATATGAAAAGTGATACCTTGAAGCTCGTACAGTTGTACTCAATCTCTCACTGTTTCATTTTGGACAAATATAAACACAATGGCAATATTTTACATTAAAATATGCAAGTAATATGTACGTTGTCCTACGCACTATAAAAAAGTCACCCCGGTTTATCGTAAGGATGTACGCACTACGCAGTTATCTCAAGTTAAAACAAATGCATATTATTCAAAAGGTAATTTTGTGATTTCAACTGCTTTTAAAATGAAAAATCGCATTATTGCGGATGTTCGCTGGAGTTTGGTCATTGGTGTAGTTCTCTTTCAATGAACAGAAGCGGAGTTATGAATTTCCGGAATGAACGGATTTCAAGTACTTTACTTCAGTTCTTTTACAGTAGATCTCAAATACTATGTAAAACTAAGTACATATAATACGATATGAATTAGAGGCACGATCTTATTTTGGAATACAAATTATTAGCTTTTACTTACTTCAGCCCTCGTTTTCGATCGCCACTTTTCCATAGATGCTTTTCACTAACGAGTAGTCGAGTAACGATCAGTCGATCACCAAGACTACCTATGCGTATTGCACACTATACAGGTCCATATCACACACTATCACAATAGTATAGATGTTTGCAATTCGCAATACGCATTTCGCACGAAAAATAAAATAATAATGTCTACTTTTTTAAATTAACACAAAGTACAAACATAATTTTTTGTTTTTGTCATTCGTACCGTCGTACGCCATGCTTGATGCTTTCTCGAATATAGGCGAATACACATTCACATTACACACACAAAAGAAAACTACAAAAAAAACAAACGATTCGTCGAATTCGAATTCCAAAAAAAAAATGATAAGATTGTGACGTCATCGCGTCATCACGGGCTATGTTCGGCGACACGGCGACGACGGTACTATGAAATGAACAGGTTACGGCAGGCATAAGTCGTAAGATTTAAATCAAGGAATCAGCTGTTCACTTTTTATAATATTTCAAATCATGAACATAATCAATCAATTTGATCTTATTATGTACCTATCTTTACCTATTAAATTAGTGAAGTAAGTATCTACCTATGTAACTTTGATATTTTGTACTTGATATTCGAATTCGATCTCATTCTCTCCAACATTCTTTAGTTTCAGATAGATAGAAATGAGATTATTATTCTGTTATTGAGTACTTGAATGTCGCTCGTCAATATCCTACTGAATTCTCAAATCGAAACTATTATTATGTACTTCAAATTTCGATTGTTTTAATCGGTACTCACCGGTCATCTAAACACTGTTTGTAAACCCAACTTTATGCAATGAAATTACTCATGTAATAATTTGCCTTCTGTTATGTAGGTATGCTTCAAGTATAACGTTTCTATTCTCATAGCTTATATGTAATTTAAGCCTATCCTATATGTACTTATATGTATAGGTACTATAAAAAGTAAAACAATTAGGTATTTTATTTTTTCATTTTTTGTTTCAGAAAACCCCATCTTTTTGATTCCATGAATGGCAAGTCAAATCATCGCAATTATTTTCATCGCGTTGATAATTTCATTTTTTGTCTCTAGATTTTCCTCTATCATGAAATTTTTGATTTTATTGTGAACAAAGCTGATTGTGTCGTGGTGATACCCCTGTTCGTAATTTTGAGTGTGTTTGTTTTGTCCAGCTGATTGTTTTCAGATATATTTCATTGTTTCATGAATGGAATGTTGCTTTATAAAAATTGTGTATAATTATTACTTGTCATTAATTCCAAAAAAAAAAAAAAAAAAAAAAAAAAAAAACAGTCAAAAAAAGCTTCTCCTGTCGCTGCTGGATTTGCCGATTTGCCGCTTTTGTGGGCAAGTTTCCAATAAAATCAGTTGTTTTGAATATAATCCCAAGTTTTTTATTGAAACCATGGTTTTGCATAACTACTTTGATTCAAGTGATTGAACATTTGTTTGGGGGGAGGGGGGTTATAATTACAAGATTATTACACCCTATGTGAGGAGGTTTATATTGAGTTTGCTAGGTTGCGTTTTTTAATTAAAGCGATTAATTTTTCTATTTCAGAGGGGAGACATTAGTTTTGATAATACATATACATACCTACATACATACATATTTTCAAGCAAATCAGAAATTTACGAAATTTACGATCGAATTATTGCAGTTTACATATTGTGTTAGGTATTGAGGTTTAAAAATTGAATGTTTTCAAAGCGTTTCAACCAAACTAAATTTTATATTTTTGAAAATAGTGTTGTAAGAAAATCAAACGTTACCCGTTACTCCTATGTTCTCAATTTATTGTAATTAGCGTAAATTTTTAAAAATCCGTCCCGTTTAAAATTTTTCAAGTATTTTATTCCATTCTTTAATTTATGTTGTTCATCAGATACCAAAATTGAATCTCACTTTTTTGTCCTTTTTTTGCTTTCTATAAGTAATGATAATTTTTACATTTCTGCGCACAAATAGCTCATTTCTTTTCGGTATTGTTTGAAATCATTGTATTGTTTTGAATTAAGTGATGAATACTTTTATAAATTTCCATCTAATAAAAAAAGAAATATTGAATTTATAATTCTTGAAGTGTTTTTTAAACAATTGTTCGAATGCATTAGCAAATAAAATAAAAATTGACGTACTAAAAATTATGAGTCAACTGGGTAAACACACCTATTTTGATAAATAATGATCACGCATACATTTCGATTAGGTATCAATACTTGAAAATTCCAAATTTAACTATATACTATTGTCATCATGATTTCTTTACGTAAAAAAAGTAAGTAGGTACAGTAACACTTTTTCAAAATTTCAGAAATACAGAAGGTACCGGTTGTATTTTTTTATAATCAACTTAACTTTATCAAAAATAAAAAAAATAATAATATGTAGATAAGTAACTAAAAAAAATTAAACAGCGAAGCCAATTGGTGGTGGATTAATACTCAAGAGTATTGTTTTCAATTCTCTATAATGACCCAGAACAACTTTGAAAAAATGAAATCTGATTGCTTCGTATACTGTAAATGCGAAAAAAATATATAAATGAAAAATGATGGGCATCAGTAGGTACATCTACACATGTACTGCTGGAACAAAGGTTACGAAAAATTTACCTATAGCAAAAACAACGATGAGAATATAGAAGAAATAAAATGCATCCATCATAGTTTTACTTAAATGCTCCATTTTTCCGTCTGGCGTTTCATAAGTCATATCTTTGAGAGCATTATAAGCAAAAGGTAGAAAAATGATGCTGGCAATGATGACCAATAGAAATCCTAGCAGGAAAAGAGCAGTCACAGCGAGATGAGGAATTAAGAAATCTGGCTTTCTCTGCAAATCAAAAGTATGGTATGATGTAATATTTTCAGAAGATTCAATACCTACTAGTGAACTAGATTAAAAATCGAGGAATGACGTGCACAGATGATACGTATAAGTAATGTATAGGCTGACTAAGTTTTGACGGTACATAATACTTATGTACTAGTGCATATCATACGTACATTGAAAACTCCGTAAAGTGCAGCTAACTCAATTATCAAAAAGATAATTTGTCCAACCAAAAATGATGTACCATATTTTGAAACTGAAATCAACCATGAATTTAAGTTTCAGCTTACAATCATTCACATTCAAATGAAAAAAAATATATACCTCTAAATGGTTCCCGGACATTTTCCCGAAGCCGTTTTCCCGACTGGACATTTTCCCGACACCTATATCCCCGAAACCCAATTTCACGAATGCTATTAATTTTTCCCGAATTGTTATAAATTCGAACCATTTTTTAATTTTTTCCAAAACGTTGTAAATTATACTGTATTTTTTAAAATAATACAAATTTATTGGATAATTTTTTCGAAAAGGGCTATAAATTTGAAGTGTGGAATTTCACAGATTAATGTTGTAAGACAACGTACGGAGGAACTCCATGTTAAAAAAAAAAAAAAAAAAAAAACGAATGACTTCCTTTGTGATTCATACGAGTATTTTTCAATTTTTAGATTTGAAATTAGGTACGTTGAAATTTTGAATAAACTATAAAAAGGAATTACTATCAAAGGAAAATCTAAACCGTAAAATATTTTAAGTAGGTACATTACGTGCCCTTTTGTCAACAAATGAAGAAATTTATTTCAAGGTGGTTAATTCGCATTTGAACTCGTAGTGAACACTACACACCCACATGGTAAATTCAAGTCCTGCCATGGAAATGTACGTATATAGGTGTTGGGAAAACAGGTGTCAGGAATATAGGTGTCGGGAAAATAGGTGTCGGGAAAATGTCCTTTCGGGGAGATATTTCGTGAAATTGGGTTTCGGGGATATAGGTGTCGGGAAAATGTCCTGTCGGGAAAATGTCCAGTCGGGAATATGGGTGTCGGGAAAACGGCTTCGGGAAAATGTCCGGGAATCCCTATAAATAGGTAGGTACTTACATTTTTGATGATTGAAAATAACTGCTACAGTTCCAATCTAAAATAGAATAGAGGAAATTATTATTATTAGGTATTATTTTTTTTAGTTTTTGGCTTGTTGCATATAGATAAATATTTGCGTTGTCTACATAATTCGATGTAAGTGCGCGTTATTTTTAAAAAAATACCCAAGACGCGAATATCGAGAGAAAAAATTCATGTAAGAATGTACGCTAGTACTAAAAAAAGTAGTGACGCTATACTTTCTTTCCTGTGGTCATGTTTTGGTATTACTTCACCAATTTTTGGGCTCATATTACTAAAAAAAAAAAGATGAAACACAATTTTTCCTCCTCATTTTTTGGCGATCTGTACTATAAAATTTAGTAGATATGTAGGTATGTAGGTATACTAATACGAAAAAGTGACCTGGTGGCAACTTCGTTAAATTTTCTTGTAGGTAATTTTTCTTATAGTACATAATTCTCTCAGAACGTTGAAATGTCCATCTTTATTAGGTATTAATTTTTTCACTTACCAAATTCAAAATGACAATGGTAATTGTACCAGTTCTCAACGAAATACAGCAACAACACGAATTTGTTCTTAAGCTACACAATCCTGACATTTTGTGATTTTGATTACAATTGTAAGTACCTACATCCACATATGTATACTTTTTAAAACATTTAAGAATATGAGAAATTCATTAATACACGATATTTTTTCAGCAGTTTTGCGACATTTATGAAACATACTAACATACAGGCGCCTTCTTATAGGTAGGTAAGTACTCGGTAAAACTATCAAAATTCAATGACGTATGCATCAGGTACATTACATACTTCATACGTCGATTTTAGTAAATAAGATAAATTCAACTCTAGTGAGGTATTACAGATAAGAAAATCGATTTTATATTAGCCCATTGAGGTATGGGACCGAATACAGTGGTACAGTCGCGTTTTAATACTTATAAAAATAGGTATACAAGAGTGCAATTTTTCTTGGAACAAATGTAACTGTTCACATTTTGGTAAAGAGTTAGGTAGGCGTTGAGATAAAATTTAATTGCGCATAATTTTCGATAGTTTTCCTATTGTTTCTTGTTTTTGTGACTTAATATGTTGCGCTCTTTATTCAATAGGATGTCAAAAAAGTGACCCTATAGTTTGGAGGGCCATCGTTCCATTGCAACGGCACGTGGGTGGCTGACATTTTTTTCGGATCATTTCAACTCAAAATCTCCAACATACCTACTTCAATTTCAGCGAAATCGAAGACTATGAATTTTTTCAGAGCATCTAGACCAATTTTTTCTTCAAAAAATCGAATTCCCTGTGGAACGAATTTGAAAAAAAAAATATTTCACCACACGCAATCGATTTTAATTGAACTTTCCACCTTTATTTCAAAACATATCAAAAACAAAACCTTGAACGAAAACGTTTTTCACACTACACCGACAGACCATTTTCAATTTTCACAATTATTATTTTGTTCCTATTTTTTTTTTTTAGAAGACGCTTAATTTTTCCGCAAAACCGTTGTCTTGAACGAAACAGTGCATTTTTTTCAATTTTTCTGTAAATAGGTAGATACCTATCTACAAAAATCGACTTTATGCATTTTTATCGAAAACTTATCAATTCGAAATCAAAAAAGAAACACCAAAAATGGAATTAATTAATTCAATAAGTAAGTCAACAATTGAACATCAGGAGACATCAATCCAACAGAACTGTATTGCGTCTCAACCAAAATATGGCCATGAAATGATCATTTCTTCAAATTGAGATTGCGAGAGCATGATAAGACAAACGATTAGTCGTCAATGGGGATTTTTTTCGCATAATGCAATCTATGTACTTAGGTATTTAGAATTTTTGCCTACGTTTCAAAAAAATCCGACATCTTTCAGCCATATCTATAATCAAGAAGAAAGGACAGATTATCGCCATGTTCAACATTTAACACGAATAAATAAAAATTACTGTTGGAGTTTCAATCGATGTAAAGTATGTAGTTTATTTTTAAAATAAGTACACATATAAGAAGAAAATAATCACAATTTAGGTACTAAAATCACAAAATAAGTTACATATTTTACTTCATTTCAGAACTAGACGAACTAAACAAGTTCAACAATAAGATAAAAAAATTAAAACACAACAAAAATTCATTATAATTATCAAAAAAGCAAAAAGAAAAAAAATACTAAATAAGAAATAAACACGACTAATTCAAAAATCACAAAAGTGAAATTATTACATAATATACTTACACTTAGCGACAAAGTACGTCATAATTTTACATTATTAGCATACCTAATCGGCGAATCTAAGCGATTAATACGTATGATCCAAATTTCATCTTTTAAAGCCAATCCTTACAAAAATAATACCTACTTACAATGCAAATACTTCAGGAACATATACAAATGAAAAATAATTTAGGACAAACAAATGCTTAGGCTAGAAAATTTCCAACATTATTCACACAGTATGATACAAAAACACTTTTACAAAATAGGTATTTAAAAAAATTGCATTTTGTTTTTTGCGCAAAATTTGTAAAAAAAAAAAAAAAAAAGTATAGTAGAAGAAATAATAATAATACACTATAAATGATGACTTTCGTAAATGCCTGTACTGAAATCGTGTCCTGGTATCCTTTCGATGACAAAACCTCCGTTTTCTACACCTGCCATTGCATGAGCATGTCCAGATTTTTTATCTTTCTCTGTTGTGTTACCCATCATCAAAGTGGTAATTGCAAATAACACAGAACCTGAAACAATAATTTGTTGGTTTATTAGAAACACATAATTGATAGGTAGGTGCATATAATTTTAGAATTTGTAAGTTAGGGAATCGATAGTATTTCTAAGAGGCAGGCAAGGTAAGTAGAAGTACAAAGTTGAGTTGAGTACAAGTAGTGTAGGTAGGAATGCTTATTTCTCCAAATCTTTAAGCTGTACAATAAAGTACCTAGGTACTTATATACCTATGTAATATTAGAATTTTGTACCAAGAATAGCTCATCAAAAACATTCGTGAGAGATTTGTTGTACAGAATAATTCAGCACTACGATTTGTTACTATAAGTACTAGTAGGTACTTTACTTACCTAACATGCACCATCATTTGAGAATGGGTTAGGTACTAGAATAAATTTTCATATGTAAGTGATTAGATAGGCAGGTAGGATGTTTTAACGCAAAACTTTTATTTTCTAAAAATCAAAACTGAGTTCAGAACTTCAGATGCTGAAAACTTCACATTTTCCGGTAAAATAATAGGTACCCAGGTACCTTACCTACACGCCCCATATGAGAATGTCGAAATGATCTCGCAAAGAGTGACGTCATACAAACCATGAAAACAATTCTTGGAGCGTAAAAATGTAGGTAGGTACCTATTTAGGCCAACAACAATGAATAGGAAAACATGAGAACCCTTATTAGAAAAAACTTGGATAATCTTTCATGGAGAGAGAATATTTCTCCGGATTCTACCACAAACATCTTGGTGGGCGGTGGCGGTAGTATTCTAAGGTTATACTTCTGGCTTCATGCAATAATTGTGAACTGAGTACCTAGGTCTAAACATCGAGTAGGTATCTAGGAATTCGAATAAGAAATGAATTGAAAATGAAAACAGTACTTACTGACTAAATAGAAACCAGCGTAAAATATGGCTAGCGAGTGTCGGTATGAACTTGCTTTCCGGACTGGTTCAACAAGGATAGGCAAATTTCCTCCAATATTATTCATCACAAATAAAAATACTCCAACTGTAGTTGAACGTACTGATAATGGAACTATTTCAACGAGAATGGCGAATAGAATTCCGAACCACATTTCAGCTGAAAAATAAAAATTAATACTTATTAGTACCTATATCAAAATCTGTTCATTACTGAGTTCAATCTGTTCAAAATATGTCGTTGCTCAGTTTTCGCACGTAGGGCATCGAACTTGGGCCATAAAATTTTTCATTACTTACATAGGTACCTAGGTATTTATTTGTCTTTCTATAACTTAGGTACTCGTATGATAAGTAAGTATATATTTAATGGAAGAAAAACAATTAAATTGCATAGAGGCATCCTTCTTGTGTTGCTTTCTACAAAAAAAGGACCTCGATTTATTTCATTTTTTCTGTGTATTCAAGAGAGAAGAAATTCTTCACAAGCTTCCAAGATGAGTTCAGAAATGAAGAGATAGAAAATTTTCATCGATATAGGTACTAGATTAAGAATTTGGGTAGTAGGTATGTACAAGAGCTCATAAAATGAAAATAAAAGGGGAAAAACAGAAAATAGCATAGCGACAAATGATTTAGGTGTTATGTGTTATGCATATCACAACTTTATGAGGTATTTTTTTCGTCAACTCAAAACTAGGTATCAATAAACTTTTAAGCCTAGACTAATTATCCATTTTTCCGAGCAGCTACGATGAACATATGATATACGCGTGATTTTTCAGGCAAATCTTCCCATTTGTCAGAATTTGCATTTGAATGTCATTAAACAAACTAAGTAGAATATTTGGGGAAAATGTGCACAGATATTGTGGATCCGCTTAATAGAATCACCCGTTTAATGCAAAATGGCTTGGTCCCGATTTTCTGTACCAAATTACACAGAAAATCACTCGTTTAATGTAATCAAACTCCCCGCTTAGCAGAATCATTTTATGAAAATATTGAGGTATTTTTGTGAAAATGGCTCGTTTTTTTCATACTTTGAATCAAAAATTTTGGAATTTTTCACTTATTATTCTCTTCTTTTTAAATTTTAATTTCTAACAACTTTCTCTCAAGCGATGATAAAAGGGAAAAGATCTAAACACATAAAAATTTGAAAAATAGATATGTTATGTACCTAAATCGTGAATTTGCGAGTACCTATCCATCTTTTTAGTATGCATGTACATTGTGAAGTTATAGTAAATTTTTTTATGAGAAAATTTTGTTTTTTCAAAAGTTTGCTTTATAGAATCACCCGCTTAATAAAATCATTTGGCCTCGGACAAATGCGACCACAATAAGCGGGGCCCAATGTAGTATGATTTCTGTTGCAGCAGCATTGGTTGAGCAGGTGGATTTTTATTTTAAGAAGAACAAAAATATTCTGTGGATATTTGGACAAACAAAGTTAAGGGAAAACTATTTGTAAAATAAGGCAGGTAATTCCTTTCTTGGATGTTTTGTAAGGACCATATTATTAAATGAAAATCTGTCTAGGAAAAACTATAGTTTACCAAACAGAGAATCATATAATTTTAAAAATTCAGCTATGATAAAATTTCATTCAATAAGCAAGGTTTTGAATGAATTCAATAAAGAATCAGATTTTTTTAAAATAGGTACCTAGTACGTACTCGTAATTCTTTGAAGCTCTTTGTTGCTAAAAATTCTAAAATAAAATAGGTACCTAAGTACGACAGTTTTCAATTTATTGATATTTTCATTTGTCACTTTATTTTATTCATGTAAAGTACCACGTACTTATTGCATTCTTAAGTAAGTATTTATAATAAATGTGAGCATTGAAATTTATTTCGCATCACCTCGTTTTCTTGGATTCTGAATCATCTCATGCACAGCATTACTTAGGGCCGAATTCATAGACGTTACTCAAGGGACACTTGGCTAAGTGGTGAATTTTGATTCAATTTTTCTCACAAACGAATAAAAATTTCATATTTTTAAAATGATAAATCAATACTTCGGAGTCTAATCTCTCAATTTAATAAAAAATAAAATTTCAAAAATTCAATCACGCCTGGAAAAATTGCTTCAAAATTCACCACTTAGCCAAGTGATCCCTAAGTAACATCTATGAATACGGCCCTTAGAGGCTACGACCATAAAAATAGGCCATTCCTTTTCAATTTTGAAAATTAAAAAAAAAACACCAAATCGATTTCTTTAAAAGAATTGGTAACCACAGAATTTGTGAATTGAAATTTGAAAGGTAGATACCAACAATTTTGAATAAGAGTGCATAAAATTTGATCACAGAGAAATCTTTTTTTCCTTAGACGGAAAAATGTAATTTAGGAAAGGAGGGAAGAATGGGCGCAAAATTGTAATTTAAAAATCTGAATCCGAATTCCCATGCAAAATGATAAATAGGGGATTCCTTTCTTGTAAAAAAATGTTGAATGACATCTTACAAGTTTCCCTGATCGAAATGAATCATCAAAAACACTATGTAACATCCACTCATAAAACAGATAAAAATAACAACTCATCATGTGCTCAACTAACAACTTACATGTGACAAGTATGAGTAAGACTAGATAAAAGTATTAGATAGGTAGATATGTAGGTAGTTAAGTATGTACCTACCTACTTGTTACTATAACTAAAAAGCATTTTTTAAAGAGTACGTAGGTGAAGCACCTACAGCTATCCATCGACGAAAATATAAATCACAAAAAGGAAATGTTCTATCAAGATGAGCTTTTGCCGCCATCTAGCAAAAGCTCGATGCAACAGTAATTACAAATTTTAAAACGGTGCAGCGGTACTGTAATGAAATTCGAAGATACCACACAGCGAAAACCACGTTTTTACTTCTTTGACGAGTTTTAACTTTTAAGTACTTACCTACATTTATTGTATGCCCACAACTTGAGACATCCATGCGTTATTATTATTAAATACTAAATTATGATGAAAAAATTATTACGTAAATTCGATAGAGTAGGTTCACGATGGAAAACCGTTCTCTGTAGCAGGATTGAAAAATAAATTTTCACATGTAGGTATTAGATAGCCAGGTAGGTAAGTAGGGAGGTATTATTTCGAATTTATCCTTAACATTGAATTTTTTCATTTGAACGTATGAAAACAAAAGAAATCCTCTAAGCCTAAGCCAAATAAAAAGACAGCTCGAATTCCTCACAGCGAACATACACGCTCAATTTACCTAAATTCATAATTCAACCAAATTTAAGCAACAAAATCTGTTCTTCATCATCATGTTTATAATAATATAATACAGATAACACGCATTCGAGAGACAAAACAATAACTTAATTCACACAACATGTCGTTTCATGATCGCATTGTTTGCCTTATGATCTTTTACAAAATTAATAAGAACTCTCGAAATGAAAATGTCTATACTCTTTTATTCTAATTTTATTCGCCAACACTTTGGAAAATTATGCGCATATATTCCAAAAACAAGGCACCGTTTCGCGTTCACAATTTTCATAAATTTTCACTCACCATAAAAAATTCAAATATATACAGCACGTTTGTGTTTGCGAACAACTGTACTGCACTACAAGAGGCGAAACACCGACAAAAATTTCCTGGACTTTTATATTTCGATAAAGACATCCACATAAATTTCAAATATACCGAGTGGTCTCTTACATTATTACCCAAAACACGTCTAAAAAGCCACGAAAATCGAACTTCGCACGTTTTATTACTACATACCTATATGTCATGTCATTCGGATTCTTGCGACGTATTTTCACAAACAAATCAACCATCGTGTAAGTAATCAAATTGACGCTTGATAGGTAATGATATAATTTGTTATCGCTCAATCGAGCTGTTTTAAAATTAATTTTCTATCGAAGTTCATTTCGAATATAATTTCCTTTTCTTGTCATATATCGGCATCCCGACTTTGTATACATACCTACAACATGTCCTGGGCTACCTAAGTGACAGTATATGAAGGTACTCTTTAAAAATATCCATCAAGAGCCTCTTCAATTTCGAATTTAGGCGAAGGCGAAAAATTATTATAGCCAAATCCGTTCTGTTTTCGATATACTATTCTTTCTTTCCGTCAAAAATGCATTTGAATATATACTCTTTTACAATCTGGATCGTGCCCGCGACTTCAATTTTTAAGATATGCAACACAATCATTCATCTTGAACACCTCTGAGCACCGTAAGGTAGTCGATTGTTGAAAAAATTATCAATTTGTGGCTTAAAAGAAAATCGATGACGATCTTCATTATTCATATAAAATACTTCTTGATTGATTCGAGGTATTAATAATTACTAAAGAGTAATTCTCAGAAAATGGTAAAATTTGTATAAATGGCAAACTTCTTGCAAACTTTTTTTCTTAGAATCACCCCAAATAACATCGAAAAGTCGTCATGTAAAATTCTGATCTTAAGATGATCTGAAAATCCTCTCTCATATTTCTTCAAATTTTGATTTAAAAAAAAAAAACGAGTTTTAATGTTTTAAGAATAACAATTTCCGAATAATCATACCTAAATAAACGGTAGAAAATTATTTGCATCGAATGATGACGTTTTTCCATCGTATTTTATGTATTGAAATCAAACTAATCATACTTAAAAAGAACGAAGAATTAATTGGTTGAAATTTTCCAAAGTTGAAAGCGAAATGTTCCTACTTATAGTATAGGTACCAATGTAACATGGCAGAAGGCTTAGGTTCCAGTTTTAAATTATAATTAGCCTGCAAATCGACTGAATATTTTGTACCGATTATTGTTATGAAAGTAATCGATCAATCTAATAATCGTTTATACTTAATGGACATGTCTATAGAATATGGCCTCTCAATATACTACAACATACAGCCTTTCTTTTCAGAATTTTAACAAATATTGATGGGTACTCTGTTAAACCCACGCTTTGATTTTAACCCTGTAATTACATTACAAACAAGAGATATTATTTAGTATAATTAATAATGCGTAATTTTCATAGAGAACGTTTCAACAAATAGGAACTGAACACTGATTTAATTCTTATAAATGTACCGGGGTAGCTCGTTTGTTGATAAACTATTTTCGACAAAAACCAACGAAAACGTCATAACATTATTTTGATAGGTGCTGGCTATGTTCACTCATATTATCGTTACTCACAATTCAATTAACCTATTCAAGAAAAGTGAATTGTACACTTACCGAATACGTAAGAAATAGCTAAAGTAACCATGGCACCGACAGGTTGTAAGTATATACTTCCGAAAGCAAAAGGAGTTGCAATTAACTAAAAACAAAAATATTATAAAAAATAATAAATCAACATGCTATTGTTCTCGCGTGTTCGAAAAAAGTTTTACATTATATTCTAAATTTAACATGTGGGTGAAGAATCAATTTTTTAATATAAATGAAAACAAGAAAACGATTCCCTCCCCCTCTCTCCTCCTTTTTTTATACGTCGTATGTAGGTATACGAGTATAAGAGCTGACTGCATCCGAATCAAAACATGAGCAGAAAAGTGTTAACTAAAATAATGATGAAAAAAATCATTAATTTTGCTCACGAATCATACGTAATACTTCATCTACGTACGTATACGAGCAAAAAATAAATATTTTTCTAACCATTAATTTAAACGTGTCTTATGGAATTGAGTCAAGTATATAATTACATTAAAAGAAATGAAAATGCTTACTTGACTAATGGCCAACACAGCCACTCTCGACCTAATACCCATTTTAGCGGCCACCTTATCCGATAGAATTCCACCAGCAATCACACCCGTACTGCCGACTACAAATGTCACAAAGAATAACCACCAACCGAGATCGTAATTTGGGAAAATATCCCTGTAGAAGAGATCAGCGTTGTACGCGAAACATATACCGCCTGCGGAATATAAACAACAAAAAATATTTCAGTTTTTGTTCTGCTTTTACGTACCCACCGAGGCTGCATTTTTTAAAATTATAAACAAAGCTTTTCTGTTAACCTGTGTGTCTTATGGAGGCTGCTATGCATAACATAATGACACGGGGTTGTAACAGAACTTTCCAAGCGTCTTCTTTTTTCTCTTCTTGTTCTAGTTTCGTGTCCATCACTGTTCTGTTGGCAACCGAATTTTCATTGTTTTCTTCTCGTTCTTCACCGATAGTTTTTCTAGCCGGTTCTGGGACCGTTAAAGCGCTCAGGAATGCGATTATTAAACCGAATGCTCCACTTATGTAATATGCCATTCTCCAACTCTGCAAAACAATTAAAATTCAGTATTTATTCTTTATTCACTACTTACACAAGTACTAAGTAAACATGAGAAAACTGTCAAAATTTTGAAAATTGTACAAAAATTATCTTAAAAATTGAAACCATTGCTCTGATTATTAAGTTTTCTTGTTTGAAAAAAAAAAGAAATGTTCAAGACTTCATCTTGACTTGTTTTCTGTATTAGGTCTAATCAGTCACACAAATTAGAAGAATATGAAAGCTACGACACCGAAATCAATTCAATAATCTTTGATTATGGACATATTTGAAGAAATTATGGTAGGTACCTATTTGAAACCCATAATACCTTGAAAGCATTCGCGAAAAATGGCAGTTTTTTTTTAGAAATAAGAATATTGAGAAACCTTTGAAAAAAAAATATGAATAGTAAAAAAATGTCTTTCCTTTGATCGCGCAATAATTTTTCATGGTAAGATTTCTTCCAATTTCCCAATTTCTTTTAGTTAAACGAAACGTAGACGGGAGGTTTTAGGATCAAGTCTAAGGACGAGCTTTTTATTGACTTTTTTTTGGATAGTTTTTTATTTCTTTCAAAAAAAATTAAATTACAATTACCTATAAGTATAGGTATATAACCTCGAAGCTATTATTTTTACTTGATAAATAATTCATGGATTCATTTCTAAGCATGAAATGAACACGTTAATTAATAAAAATTATGTTCCCAAAATATCATAAAATTATCGATGGTTGAAAAATTGTTATTATTTCCAACAATCAACTTTTTTTTAGTGCAGTAATTTCAAATTAAAAAAAAAATTATCTGCCTAGTACCTATATGAAAAACTTAAAATATCGAGATTGGGTAACAATATGAAATCCCACATCACAGATCGTGTAAACCGTAATGCACTAATTTGAAATAAAGTATGTACTAGGTACTCTAAACCAAGTCTCAGTAGGCCAACTCCTCCCCTTCCCACTACCTGTTCAACTCAAGGATTGCCACCGAACTCAAGTCGTTCAGCTACAACTAGGTAGGTACTTTTGAAAATTGGAAAAATAATGATAAAAATCGATGCTCCCTACACCGCACAGAACAATCTCATAAATTACCTATTTATGTACATTGTACCTACGTAGGTAACAATAACGAACAAATAATAATCAAATTTCAAGCAATTACCTGTCCCCATAAATCCAATTCGGTAATATATCGTCCAATTGGAAAAGCGAGACCGATTCCAGCATATATGCCCCAGTTAAATATCGACATAACCAATCCTCTTTTATCCTAAGAGAAAAAAAAAATACAAAAAGAAAATTAATAACGAGCTCCTGTAAAACATGTTCCGCAATGTGCAACGCGCGAACGTTAATTAATTTATCGTTAGATTCGCCGTAAATACATGTTATGGCGATGGCGGTATGATATGTATAAAATTTACTCGTGTTGAAGCGCTTTTACCTACAATTGACGTAGGTGTTACCTTTTGAAATTCATTTCTAATATAACTTCGCATTGTTTACATTATTTACGCGGCAGAGGCGAACAGCTTTTGCAGTGAAAGTCGAGACTTTCGAGTTTCTCTAATGTTCCACCAGATACGTTTTAATAGAAACACACGCTATGCGCTGTAATAAATTTTAGTGAAAATTTTCCCACCAGATTCTCAAGCTTACTATGTACCTACTTACACCTCTTGAGTCTTCACAGTCCTCGTCTTCCCTTCGTACATATAATGCGAATGTGACGCATATTTTGCTACCTAAATTAGTACCTACGATAGACCTTAATATCGTTGCAAACACCATCTTTCAGACTCACCTCTGGAAATAAATCCGATAGAATACCCGTCGACAATGGATTGCAACCAGCTTCTCTGAAAATTTCAATTCAATAAATTATAGGCATGTTAAAAAATTAACGTGCATAATAAAATTCCTCTGAAAAAGGTATCTGAATCGGCTCCAATACATATAATATATATTTAAAAAAAATATTATTAAGGACGTTGCTCGCATATCTAGAATCGTATTGAAATGATAAAACACGTTTTTCCTCAAGGAAAAGGAACTCAAACATCTCAAAAGAAATATCGCTATCTTTCTTTGTGAAGATTTTTTCCTTCCAAAAAAAAACTGCGTAAATGAAAAAAATACCAATATTAGTCAAGTTTATTTTATCGCGACAATGAAAATACTTTTTAAATAAGTCTTTCAAAGGACAAAAGCTTGAAGCCTTCAAGCTACATAAAATTAACTATCAACAGACTACATTAAAATCGATATCTCCGCAGTATTTCTACCGAATTTTGCCATCTTTGTCGAGTATTTTCAAAGCATAAGAAAATTCTTTCCTTAAGCCGATTACCTTTTTCACGGAATTTATAATTTATGGTACAAAGTGCTTAAAATTTTCCTCCTTTACAAAACGTAAAATATTTACCCGGTAGCTAATAATACTCGTAACAAAACCAGCTGCCAGTAAGCATCGGTAAGTCCCATTAGTGCAACTGATACGCTCGTAATTAAAAATGATAACGATACCAGTCTAGATCTGTAACATAAATAATACGTTTATACTTATGAATATGGTACCTAATTTTTTTTCGCTCAAAAGTCTTTGCAAAGTGTTATAATGTAAAAAGTTGCCGCATTTTTGTCGTAAAAAGTTATCTTACGTTGGTAACCTTTGGGGTATGGTAAAAACCAACTTTACTAAATTACTTTTTAATTCATTATTGAATACTGTTTTATGTTTCAATCCGTTTAAATCTTGAAAAACTTGCATGCTGAGGTATAGGTGTACGGTGTAAGCATGTAGTAGTTACTAGATGCTAGACAGATAGAACAAACCATTGATTTATTACAATCTTTCCTGCAGCCCTCTTCAACAGGAAGTGAATGCATTTTAAACATTCAAATATTTTCACCCTTCTGATGAGAAATGAGAACTGTAATTATTTAAGCACGGTAACATTCCTAAAGAGTGATGAAAAAAAATCGTTGAAAATTGAAAGAATGATTTATCTTTAAACTGTTTTATAATAATCTCCAACAGCTGTCATCTCTTTTAACAGAGCATACTTGAAGAACTTTTGGTTTTAAGCAGGTAGGTACAGGTAGGTACTTATCTAATTTTTTTTTTTAGATAATGAAATTTTGACTTTTTAAATTATTATATTTTTGTACTGAATAGGAATTTGAAAAATTATAAAGTAATTTTTGGTTGAAAATTCTTATGTATTGTAACAAATTTCTGTCTGAAATATAACCTGTTGTACAAGAACTATAAATTGAGAATTGAGATCTAATTTTTTAAAGTTTCTACGCAAAGAACCTGAGTGATGAAAAAAAATGAAAATTTTTAAGCAACCCTAACTTTTTCAATGAAAAAATATCCCCTCATATTTTTCTGCAACTTGCATCAAATTCAGATATAGGAATTCAAATTATACTCAAATGAGTTTAGCAGGATCATATTTCCTGTGTAAAATGTTACTTTCTACGAGGAAAAAACTAATTTTACACCATAATTACACGTCATCTTCAAAGCGTGATCAAAATTTTCAAATTTCATTCGTTAGATTTCTCTTGGGCACCAAACGATTAATAATACACACGGACGTAGTTTTTTCTATCCAGACTTTAAGAAATTCTCACACATGATAAGACTTGTACCTACGTTAAAAGCATTGAAAATTTCAAAAGTTCTATACCCTCTAAACACAAATACACGGATAGCAATATTGTGCCTTGAATTAAGCCATGAAAGTTTTTGAAAATTTTTATTAAACCACCACGAACCATATTATTGTGAACTTTACAGCGAATTCAAAAACTCAAAATTTTACTCGACGATGAACGCTTATTCGAAAAAAATAAAATTTAACAACGCCAATTAATTTTTATTAAGCTACTATAGTGTACCAAAAGATAACACTGCAACAGAGGTTATTTCTTTTCATCGAAGCTTTTTTTCTTCTCTTTTTCCATTTTGTTTTTTTTACGACGATACACAGTTGAAAAAAGCCTTACTTTAAAACGATTCGTTGTTATTCAGCGGAAGAAAAACCTATCATTTAAGAGTGGTTACCGCGCAATCTGCTCTTTTAAAATTCACTGCGTAACTTGAATTTCACGCCATTCTAAATTGTTTCGCCGAGTTTTAAAAAGCTTACTTTAACTGTCACAGGTATACTCGAACAGCAGAGGCTTGCGGCGAATTCGGTGTCGAAAAATGATTAATGTAGTGTCAAAAATTATCATTTAATGCTTGAAATTATATTCACTCGCATCAACCATCGTTCCATCGAATAAATCATAAAAATATGAAAATACACGTCGTCTACCTAGTTCTTCTACCACCTAACTACCTACCTATATCTTACGTAAGTGGTAAAAACATCCCTAACCAAATTGTTTTACAACCATCAAATTGGCAATTTGGGTAACCATCTCGTTATTTTCGGGACATTGAATAAAATATTGTACTTCTATTTTACATATAATTTCGAAAATTCACGCTTGAAAAATTTTAAAACCGCGACGTTAATAGGTAATAATAAAAAAATTAAGATTTATAAATTGGTAGGTAACGCTGTTTCCTCCGTATTTTTTTTTTTTTTAAAGCTCGTATACTTAATTGACACGCGCGAAATTTATCAGGAAAAAATTGTTTACCAATTTCCACATGGAACTACGCAATTATATCGACCAGACATTGTGTTCAACGGACGCGTGAAAATTCTAATTAAATTTTAATCAAATTTAGATGGAAAAAATTGATTTTTTATGATTATTAACGTTTCGTACATCTCTGCGTCTGTTTCGAATACCATACCTGTTATATTTATCAGCGGCGATACCGAAAAATACTCCTATTACAGTATACACGGCGATGAAACAAGGACCAGCTAGAATTTGATAGTCAAAACCGAGGCCATTGTAATTCCACTCGCAGTAAGGCTGTCCATCTTCTAGTAACAATTCGTAGCATCTGTAAAATAAAATTTGAATAAATACGTTTTTAATAAGTACCTACCTAAGTAACAAAAATACAATTTTTTTTTTGTCACAAAAAAAAGGATACTCGATAAGTTAGTTAGGTAAGTACAATTTGTATTTTATTATAGGATCAATCATACGACGAAGCCTAATCCCAACGACACAGGCGAAAATTGTATGGTGATGGAGGGGGAGGGGGGGGGGGGGGTAGGAAACTTCAAAACCGTTTTCGGAATAAATCGGTACCTAAACTGAAAAAAAAAAATTATTCTTTTACCGCATCGCTCAGACAACATTTTTACTCAAAATATTGTTACAGGGTGCCCAGAAATATCGAGTACCCCTAAGAAAGTTTTTCATTAAAAATATAGGTTGGCAACGTGAAATAGATGCATATGATTGGTGGAATGTTATCTCGATCTCCAGTCCAACAACCAATCATGTGCTATCATTATTATCATTCACTGTGACCAACCGAAGTATTTCAGTAGAAAACTTTTGTAGGGGTACTCGATATTTCTGGGCACCCTGTATGATACGTAATAAAGTAGATAGGTATTAGGTACCTATGTGTGTACATGTCGAATTCACAGAAATGCTGATTTTTCCACGGGGTACGAGTTGGTTACAATTTTTTAGGATTAATCGCAGATTTTAATGGAGCATGTTCTTATAGAAGATGGATTTACATCTTGGCTTTCTATTAACTTTTTTTTTTGGGGGGGGGGTGTTTATAATTACAAGATTATTACATCCGTTAGGGGGTTGAATTCTCGCATTATATGAAGAGGTTGAGGAAAGAGTGAGTGAACAAATATACGAGCACTAAGTTTTTGAGGATGCCTGTTATTGCAATTACATGGCACTTTTTTTTAGGATGTTGTTTCGAATATCAAATTGGACATCAACTTCAAAGGATATAGTAAACATGCAAGTACACATGCCAACCAAAATAGGTTTCAAATACCTAGTATACAAATCAATGCTTTCAAGTTTCATCATTATTTACCTAATCGCCCACACCAGATTTTTTTGTGTGGCGCGGGGCGGGGAGGCGGAAAACTGGAAGAGAAAGGTGTGACACTTCGAAAAATTTAACAAGTACGCAATACGCATTCAAAAGTTTAAATTTTCAATAAAATAATTTTAATTTCAACAAACTGGAAGCAACATGCGAACTGCATTATTGTTTAACGGATATATGTACCTATGGTAGGTACTTAACTTATTCGGAAGCGGAACTGTTGAAATTTTGAAATAGGCGATTGAGCTTCTCAATTTAATATGTTGACTGAGAGGGAGAGATGATTTTTTTAGATGCAACCCTAATGGAAATTGTTTTCATTGTTCCCCCTTTTTGAAAGGTACGCATAGTGAAAAGTGAAAAACATGTCATCAATGACATTTTGACAAAAGCATCCGTTTTATAAAATTTTCCATGAAAAATATGATCAAAGTGTTCGTTCCTTTCTAATTTCATGTTTTTAAATTATTAAGACACCTAAAATAATATTAATTTGTGGATTAAACGTGGGTAAATTACTGGGTTTTTATTTTGATTAGGAAATTTGGATTTTCTACTGGGTGATGGATTAGAGGGACTGGGGGGGGGCACAATAATTCAGAATGTTTATCGGTCAGTCTTTTTATATCCTTTCACAAACTTCTATTTCAATTCCTATCATCTTCAATTTTCCAACAAAAATCCCTCCCCCACAAAAAAACGACCGTTCACTTACTTTTCAATTTTTTTTTCAGAAAAACGAAAAAAATTATGCTTTCGTGTTTTTTTTTTTAAACTCTGATGACATCATTACGTTTAGAGAAGATGAATACAAACAAAACAATGCCCACTAATAAAAGCATACTCAAATCATTACATCATTGAAGAAGATTGTCTTCATTATTTCCTTTACCGAACTCTCAAAAATGAGTGAAGTACGATCGTTTGTATATATACACTATACAGTGGATTGCCACAAGAGTATTCTAACCACTCTACATTGAACGATTTCTGAAATATTAATAGGTACGCTAAAATAGCTAAATAGTCCTAATCAGAATACTGGCAAGCTGCTTGTAATCATACTACAACCGTACAACGTAATTTTTTCAAATGTTGCAAGTATGTAGGTACAGGTAGATACCTTTATTTTGAAAACGTACATCACAAAGCCCTCTCTAATTAATTGGTCGCTTGCCAACTCTTCGAACATCACTCCGTTCTACCAATATGAGCTAGAACAAGAGGTCAACTCAACTCAAATTGATTAAAGTTTTTCGAAACTAAAATTCATTTTCAATATTACCGTAGCTAGTCCATCTTATAAATTTCAATTAATAGGAATTGACATTTTAGATTACGTTGCTCCTTCAATCTTGAAAACACGCAACACCTTCAGCTAATATTTTTTCTTACTTTAGTAATATTCATTACCAATTACCTAATATGTACCTACGTACATCTCAAGCCAGAGTTGGATAATTTATTCCGCGGACACTGTATGTGTAAATGTATAGTACATACTTATAATAAAAATCCCCCCCCCATCCAAAAAAATGTACCTAAACGAAATAAATCTAGAAAAGTATTTCACCCCTTACGATCAATTTCTTCAAGCGCGTCTGTCTGAGCATAAGGAGGTTACTTGGAATGCCGATTGAGAAAAGTAAAAGTTAGATGGTAGATACTTGAAATTGCTATAGGTATTGTTATAACGTACCACGCAGCTTAACATCAACTGAAATATCCTAAGCTTCTTCAAAAACAACCAACTGGCTGTTCTAGTGAAACACGAAAATGTTTTCAAAACCGAAAACAATTTAGAAATTTCAAAATCCACTTTAAAAGAAATGTTTAATAGGTAGGCATTCCTTTAGACCGAAATATCTACTCAGAAATTATAAAACTCTGACTCGTATACCTAACTATGCGAGCATAATACGAGTAATATCATAAACCAACACCTACGAACGATTGCAGGTAGGTATAAAGGCAGATACTCGTACAATGTATTACACGGTTTCGCAAACCACAATGCAATAATGTATTTCACTTTATAAGAAGAACTTGGTAATCTGCGACTTTTCGCTTTTCAGTATTCCCATGTGATTAAAAAACTTACAAACACAAAAATACCCCGCTTTATCTCACACATTCATTGTTTTCCAGTTATATACACCTCATTCATCAATTTTCACAAATCCTTTTAGATTTTAGATTTTCGCACAGACACACGCCAGTGAGTTGATACCTTACTAGGTAGGTACTTATACTCGTAGTGAATAAAAACAGATATTCGAGCGTTTCCCCATTACATCTGGTCTGGTACAATTTACAAAGTTGCAAGGGTAGCCTGCTGAGTTATAAATCGATGAAATCTCCGAGGATATAATAAATTAAAGCAGCGAGGACTGGAGGCCAAAACCTCCAACGATTTCAAATGCAAAAAGAACAATTGTTTTACAACGATCACTATCACTTTCAGATGCAGAGCGAAGTGTTTTACTCGTATTTCATTTCATGCGAAAATAATCAGGAGGGCAGCAAGGTAGGATAGGAACTAAAGATATGTATTACTTACTGGTCTGCACTATCGGCGGCCTGGCAATGCTCGTGTAATGTTAGATTGAAATGCGGTTTTGTTTTATTCAATTGACATTTAATATCGCCATAGTGTACATCGGTAGCAGTCGCTTTGCTGGTAACGCCAATCAGGAAATGACCCAGTTCGGAAGATAAATAGCCCAAAGTCAATATCGTCAGCACGTATCCATTGTACAAGAAACTCAACTTCTCTTTTAGTGCTATCATCATATTGAATTTTATTTCTTATTTAGTAGTCTTTTTTCCTCCAAAACGTCACATCAACCTGGAAGCAAAAATAATAACGCAATTAATTCGACGATCAACTATTACGCTTCACGCTGAACAAGTGTTCTTTTCTTACACACATTGTTAATGTTAAACCATCATTTCTTCTCACATCTATCTCGATGCACTCTGCAAGACTCGTTTAATGAAACACAAATGGGAAGTAATAAACGAAAGATAGTCAACTTGGTCGAGCAATACGTCAAAATAATTACAATAATTGTTATTCACATGTGCCAGACAAACAGCAATTTGATAGTTTTATTTAATAATTGTTACCGCTCGAGATGACCACTAACTAGAGTTCATTCTTTTTAGGTCAAGGTCATTGCAAATGAGGTTTAATTTGCAACTTGCTTTTTAATACTTATAAATATACATATTACAACGTATTTATTTCGTATTCGTAAGTACCTACAATTTCTCAATCTCAATATATTCGACTAATATTGAATGAGATCAAACCAAGTAGGCAAGTACGTAGGTACCTAACTTCGAACTGGTTCCATCGTCCAAAATACGATATCAATGTTAATACTTATTACGAAAAAATTCACTCATTAAATCCACCAAAACAGCGAAGGCATTTAAATTAATTAATAGGCAAAAAATTCGTAACAAAATTCCACCACATTCGACGTTCTATTCGGCTCTCGAGGATTGAAAACCCGACCAAGTTCAACTTCCTTTAAATTGGGTAAGAAATGACGGAAACGAGGAAGCTCAGAATCCAGAGTAGAATACAATTACGCTATTTTGCAGCAAACAACGTCGAATTGAGCCAAACATCCTTGCTATATCCGATGTTGCGATAGTAATTATTCAATTTTTTTTCTTTGAGGTGAACAAGTAGGTAGAGGTGCACTACACACGTAGAATAGGTGCCAATCGCAGCAGGTAATAAAAAAAGTTGATAGTAATTTAGTCAAGTTATGTGGTATTAAAAGAAAAAAAAAACGATTTAGACGGTTTTATTATCATTAGAAATTAGTTCGATCATTTCACTCGTTTAGGTAGCGCATAGTTAGTCTATATGAACATAGATCTTAGTGGCGCTCTACTGGTTAATAGTTATTTACGACATGTAAACAAACTTTATGTGTAATACGGTTGCATATATTGTAGCTTTCCTACAGCGATAGAATTTATTACAGCCGGCGCGTAACACGGCGTAGTGTGATTTTATTAGAGATTTTTATTGAACAATTTAATGCGTTCAGACTAGGATTTCTCACCGGACGAATAATTTTATACGAGTTTGTATGAATTTCATTTCATTACTTTTTACCCATCAACATGAACTAACCAAATCGTCGTACACGTCATCGGCGAGTCTTATCCGATTCATCGAGTTTTTACCTCTCTTCCTCCAGTTAATATTGCAATTTATTTTTCATCTACTTACAAAATATTTTTGGTTGGTACTACGTACTTTGCAGAGATAAATGTTTATATGGAGAAAAAATATTACTTATTATTTGTCTTGAAAGAAGTATATAGGTACGATGATTTCAAGCGTGAAATTTGCTGCTCGTTATTTTTCTAAGAGTACCTATCTGAAATCTAAATCGGTACTAATACAAAATTCCGGATCGAATGATCGGGGAAAAAAATTATTATTTTCATAACTGATATGGAAAAAAAAAAAAATGTTTCAAGTTCGTTAGATATGGATGATGGTTTAATGTAAGATAAACAAAATCTCGAGCATATCCATTGAATAATCATGAAAATTTGAAACGTAGGCTTATTTTTGAAGTATGTACCTATAAGTAGGCAAAAATCAAATGCCTATATAAAATAATGACTTCTCAACTTGGAAAAAATTGATTCAATATGCGTGTTTTCATTACATATTTTCCTACTCTTTCTCATTGTACATGCAGGATGAATAGAGAAACATTTTCGTTTATAAGCCTATACTTACATTACATTGATAATTTTTTTATATGGTGTGGGTGTTTTTTTTCGAGACAAAAATTACCTGTAAATATCACGGAACTGCGCATATTTTATAAGAAGGAAGAAATGGGAAAGAATTTTGATACAGATGTAGGTATTTCACTCCCCGGCAGGCCTTTTTTTGTATTTATTTTCTGAGGGGGATGCTAAATTGAAGTTGCAAGTCCCTAATTTTCGTACACCCCCCCCCCCGCCACCACATTTGAATTTTTGAGAAAAAAAATCGAAGTACCCACACCAAATTATTTTTTTATTGTTTAAACAAAATATATTTTCGGAATTATAAAAAATTACCCAACTTCTGTTTTAAGCAAGTACAAGGTAAAGCACTGAGGTACAAACTTGAATGCTAAATTTTAGATTTAGAGCAAGTTCCAAATTTTCATCGTATAATTCTGATCTCGTTTTCGCACTTTACTATTCTGATAATTCAAAATTTTTTGAAAAGTTACCAAATTTTTTTCATTTTTTTCAAATTTGTTCATTTTTTCATTTTTATGAAAATTTTTCGATGTTTTCAAACTTTTCTTTGGGGAGACGGCGTCCCACTGCGCTCCTCCACAAAAAAGCCCTGGGTATTTGCAAGAAAACTTCTCGATTTTACCATCACAATCCACAGTTTTGAATAAAACTTTGAAATAGGATAGAACGTTTTACAAAATTGAATTTTTAGCTGTGGTATTTTGGTATATTGAATTCATTTTTAAAATTTCGGACAAATTTCAAATAAGTAACCAGGTATTTGCAGAAATGCTAAGTATGATAGGTATTCTGAACGAAAAAATTCAAGAATAAATGTCTTTTTCAAATAAAAAAAAAATAGGTGCACACTGAGAACTGATTTTTCACTTGCTTTCTCTCACTCCATTTGAGTTTTTTCATTTTCTATAAACCTTCAACAAAAGTTCGATTTTTCGGTTGATTTATGAATTTCTCAGAAAAGATTTCAGATCAATGTCGCGATATTCGCCAGATGAAAATCTGTTTGTGGAAGATTTTTTTGAGATTGAGAACATTTTGTTTGAAAAAAACACCCTTAAAACCGCTGAAGCATAGGCAACATGTTCCTTTCACAAAAATTACGATGTTTGATTTTCATTCTCCAATGTAAAGTATAATTCGTCGAAGATGAAAGTAAGAAAAAATAAATTTCCAGTGGGTTTCCACGCGATCAAGTGGCATATTTACAAACTACGTCAAACAAATCAAGAATCATCGTAGAAATTCCTATTTCAGTAAAATACTAAGAATAAATATAGACTGGAAACTACAAAAAATTATTCACGAAAATCATCACGTTTCGTTGTAAAAAACGAGTTTCTTCTTCACACTAGACTCGCTAGAGCGACATTATACACATAAGAGAACCATAACATCACGCATAATTCCCCCTCTAACCCACCCACTCTGATCCGAACCCTCGTCATATAAACACATTAACAACATTCCCTACCATCGGAGATACTCGTATACTTTTTTCAACTCCAAAGAGACAGTTCGATTTGATCTACGCGAGTATGAGACTTATATTCTACGAAATCTGAATTTATTTTATTCGGTGAGGGAAAATGCGGCTCCATTACGACGATTTAGAAATTTCGATAATTTTCTTGGTTAGTGTAAATGAGAACGTTGATCCTTCGCGACAAAATACACAGTAGCTCAACGTTACCCTATTATGGAGGCTAATTAAAGAAATAAAGTCCTAAACGAGACGGTATCCAATCCTTGTTACACCAGCGAGAAAGAGAAAATATTTCTCTCGAGTCGCGCAACGATAAGACTTTATTCGTTCCGGGGTAATTCTTTCATTTGAAACAACATTTATTTCGGTTTGAGTGAATTTCAGATAACATTTATTCGGATTTATCGCCGAATCGACGAAATTTATCACAATTGTCAAGTTCCCCAATAAGACCACCATCTTAACTTCGTTTGAAAAAGTATAAAAAATTTCTCCGAAAGAAAAGAAAAGAAAAATCAACGTCGTTTTTTTGCTCGCGAAACTCTGTAAAACTATTACCTATAACAAAGTTGTTCTTGTTCCCAGCAAACAGAATTTATCTTTTGAAAAATAAGGTCATGGCGAATCATAATGTAGACACAAAGGATATATTTCTTCTGCGTAGGTACCTATATATATTTACGCATAGGTACGAGTAAGTACCTAGACCTACCTATGTATAAAGGTAGGTAAGTTAGAAATGAAATAAAATTTGCTTGTTTTCTCGTAAATGAGAAAAATGTAGGTATGTAACCAGTATCCAATCCATTCTACCCGGTAGGTATATCTACGATGTTTGCGAAGGTGTTTTAAGAATTATTCTATTCTAACTTTGTTTATCGTAAAGGTACCTTTATCATAGTTTATATGCTTAATGGAAAGTGACATTTTACTAAAATAATGGATCATACGGGGTATAGAGAGTGAATTTTTTCGTAAACGAATACTTTTGGCTCGTTCTGTCCCTTAATTTCCTACATTAGGTATGATAACGTATTCAGAAAATAAGCTCGAGAACGTATTGTTAGTGTCGTTTCATCTTGAAAACCGCTAAAAGTAAAAATACAAACGGAATTGTACTCGTAAAAATAATTACATCGAGTACATAATCACGAAATAAGTTGATAAAAATACCTTCTTACGAACAATGTAGCACAGAAAGAAGAAAAAGATTCACTACGCTCGCCGCATCGTACACTAGTGTACGGAATCCAAATTAACGTGGAAAACGGAAGAGCTCGAAAAAGTTAAATGGATGGAAAAACGCGAGAAAATAGAACGCCCGATTAATGGAAAAAGAAGACGAATGTAAATAATTAGAGAAACGAGAAACACAATTTCAAACGTGTACATTGCGGCAGAAACGGAAAAATTTTAGACGCTACGACGAATAAAATAAACGAAGAAAAAAGAAAGAGAAAGAAAAAACACCAAACGGCTAGATCTTGTGCGAAATTCAAAGAACGAAACAATTAACAAATATTAGAAATTAAAAAAAAAAAAAAAAAGAAAAAAATACTTTCAAAAGGAAAACTCGATGCTCAATGACGGTGTATAGTTTTCGCTCGAGCGATTTTCAAAGCATAAAGAAAAGCGACTCTGTCGTGAATTTTTTTCATAAAACCAAATTAACAAATTGTATTTAACATTTTCAAATTAATATAGAATTCAATCGACTCTTTCGCTTCGATTCGTAATTTCTTTTCGCAAAGTATCTACCTAACAAGTTTACCTAGGTACCTTTCAGGTTAATTCTGTATAGGTACTTACTTTGAAAGAGGCGAAGTTGGTATAACTTTTCAACATTAGAATATCCGATAATAAATTGGCTGCTGCATAAAATTTCGCCTTTCTTCAACATTTCAAACATCTCGACGAAAAATTTTATACAACGAAGAAGTTCCCAAGGTCTTTTATTCGCGCAATTCAACTCGTCGCGAGTTCTTTTTTCAATTTTTGATTTAATGTACGAGTATTTCAAAGTAAAACCCTTAACTAACTTATAAACTCGATACCGACTTCGAATACCATACAAGTTTTGAAAATGTTTTCGAGAAATTTTTCAAAATTACTCTGTAAAAATCTTTCTTATGTTACTTATGAAAATTTCAATTTACGATTACATCAGCTCCCAGCGAAATATTTTTAAAACGTAAGTAGGTATTGGTAAGACCAAGAGCATTTCATTACGTTCATTTCCCCGTTACATAATTTAATTTTGAAAATATCTCAAAAGCACAATAACGCTTTTAACGCGGTATAACTCTATCAAAGAAACGCTTCTTTTTTTTCTAGGTACGCCAACGCTTTTCTGTTTACAAATACAAATGCATCATATCAATGAACTCGGACGACGCGACGGACGTGTAGGTAGGTAGGTAGGTAGGTAGGTAGGTAGGTAGGTACATTGAAGGGGGAAAAACAAGAAAAAACGCACCAACGTGACCATATAATACAAATCGACATAAAATAGCCATTATTGAAATCTAAGTACCTATATAGGTGTAGGTACCCACAACAATTTAAGCACGTGGATTATAAACCAGAGAATCTTAAGTATGTCTACTGTAGGTAGGTAAGGTATAATAATCTATAGATTATAGACACGAAAATGGAAAATATTATTTCTGCAGAAATGTGAACTCACATGGAAGCGAACGAAATCGAGTAAGTACCATCGTGATTGTGTTGAACTATCCGCCAGAGGGCAGCACTAGCCTTGAACTCATTAATGGCATTTTTTATAGCTTCTAGTTAATAAAATGACACGAATGGTAATGAAGGACGCTGTTTTATTAAGAAAGCAAGAAGACGGCATCTACGTACTAATGAATTAATAACGAAAATTTCGCAATTTATTGCTATGTCTAGATTTTTTTGGCATAATACGAATCATAGGTGGTGAAAACGAGATAGGTATACCTAATTCGATGTAAACGGATATAAACGTTGGAAGTGGTTTCGAGTCATTTTAAGCAGTTTTAGAGCCTTCATCGCATCTTCGGAAACTACAAATTACAATTTCTAAAAAATTGCACCCAATAAAGTTGAGCAGTTGAAATTTGGTAGCCTATATACAAACATTTTCAGCCTCCTATAGATCGACTGTGAGAAATTTCCAACCGAAATTTTGGGAATCTCAGTTTTATAAAAACGCTCCAAAATCCAGCCAAATGTATGTAAGTAGGTACTCCTGCATTTGTAAACGAGTTCGAATGCATGTTGTTTGCCTACTTCAAACCATTTTTTTCAAAATTGCTTTCTACCGGAGCAGCACCGCGATAAATTTCTTCATAAAACTGAAATTATGCCGAAATGGTAGAAACCGATTCTGGAAAAATAGCGAATAAGTTCATAGATTTAATGGCACTTTTTGGAAAATTGGAATCTGCAAAAAGTCAGCGGAAGCAATTTAGAAATATGCCTGGTGTATAACAAATGATTATAGCTTTCTACAAGCAACTTAATTGGGGTAGGTAGGTAACTAGGTAGGTAGCTTATTGCAATTCGATTGAAATTGTCATTTCCAAAAAATTTGCTGGAGAGACCTCATGATAGCTCAAAACTAGGACTTCCAATCGACTTGAGAAGTCAAAAATAGGGTACATTAACTACCAAATTTTGGCTTTTGAGTTTTGATTTTTTTAGTCCTACGATTTTCAAAAATTGATCAAAAATTAAAAAATGAACTTCAGAACCGTATTGAAATTTTGACTATTGCTTGCATAATGTGCTCTTTCAGTCTAGCTTTATATTGTTTCCGAAATTTTTCTGCCAATTCCACGTAAAGATGTTCTCAAAGAGGATTTCAAAGATTGATATAATTTTGTCTATTTCAAAAGAAACAAAATTTCTATACTTCTTCAACTTGGATTTATAATTCTAATTATATTTTGACAATCAATTCTCCTCTCATCACTCATCTTGAAATATCGACGACCTCTTTCAACTATCCATAGGCTATAAAAATTCGTTTGGAAGATTTTACATTCAACTTGAATGACGTGGACGTAAAAAAAAAAACTCAGCAAAATCACAACCCATTCATTTTTGCTGCTCCGCTCAATTACACAAATAGTTCCCACGTATCAGGATTTACCATTCGTTTAAACTTTTAAAATGACGTTTCCGTCGGAGTCACCGCGTTAATTTTTTCCAACTTCGAGTCTATATAATCTGCAATTCTAACTATTCCATCGTAGGTAGTATCGATCCCTTAAACCTTTTTTCTCGTTTCGATCTGAATAGGTATCATATTTTTATGTCATTCAAAGCCTTCGTAATCTTCTACAAGGGAAAAAAACTTTTCGAAATGTAGGTACCTAGATTTTTTTATATAGGCTACATATTTTACATAATGGATACTCTTATGCTGACTCGAATTTCAAGTACAATCTGTGTACCACATGTTGGGTATTTTCATTTTACTGCATCTTATGTGGATGTGGAATACACACTCTTACATTTTTTTTTAAAGACATTGTGTTAACAACATTGATTGTACGTATAATGTGTAGTGTTTGTGTGTATGTAGATAGATTCATAAAATCTTTGCAATTCTCAGGTACAAAAGTACAACAACGTACCTATTCCATATTTAACTCATTTATGATGTCCCATGTTACTCAAAATGACGGCAGGTAATCTCGAAATTTGAGGAGGTATTCACCTTGAATAAATGGTCCATGTACATTGTAGGTAGGTATACGTACATCGCAAGAAATTTAAACGCTAATTTTAAATGGATCGTTTCTCTAATCGCTTATTAGTACAAATTCGTGAAGTTTTGTAATAAAAATGTGAATTGTTTGAGAAAACTTGAAAGGAATTAAAATGATTAATAGATTAATTTCGGCGACTTGCAAAAAGCTTCAGAAGATGTACGTATGCTGTAGCTAGGTATTATACATACCTTCCTTTTCTTAAACTTGATGAAATGTTTAACATGAAAAATGAACTCGCAAAAACGTTAATTCGCGAAATTCAATTTCAAAGAGGTCGTTAATGTTTCACATTTTTGGTGTTTCGGAAGCTAAGAAAATTCAAATTTCAAGTTCATGAATATTTTCAAATGGATGAGAAAAATTACGTTTTTTATAACTCTTTTCATCGTAATTTCGTAAATCCAGTCTCTTACAAGACACTTTTGACGTCAAAATAGATATCTTTTTCAATTCTTGTCCATCTATTGGTGTTTTTTTTATGGAGTGGAGGAGAAGGGAGAGAGGAGGGTAATCTCTGCGACCATAAGAGTACCTATAATATAAGATAAGGTGAGTTTTACTTTTTTCAGGTAGTTGAGAAAAAGGTTTTTAAAAAGGTGTAAGATAGGTAACGTCAAAAAACATGATAAAAAATAAAATTCTCGATATATGTAGGTACTCGTAGGTACGTCCCTGAACTCTCTCCTCGATTTTGCTTTAGACTAAATAAACACATTGATTGAAAGAGACACACTAAGTATACCTAACTATTTTTTGCCAAAACACTTGAGGTGATTTTTCACTTTTTTTTTTAAAGAAAAAAAAGAAAAAAGATGGCTACCCTACCTCAACCTAATGAGCTTCTAATGTCTTCTCGAAATTATAAGTAGGCTACTAGAATTTCATAGGAACACTCTTGACACCTTCTGCATACGAGAGAACATTCGATCATTGATGGTTCCAAACTTCAAAAATTGAGGTAGATAGAAGGTTAAAATGCATAGGTAAATATAAGTGGTACTTAGGTCTCAGTACAGGATTTACTGCAGGTACGTGGGATTTATGCATAATTTTAAAAATTATTTTCCTATAGCTTGATTAAGTTACACCAGAATAATTAATCACGCCGTAATAAGGATTATACTACATCTACTTAGTAATAACATGTATCTAGATTACACAATACCTACTTACATCCGCCAAACCATACTCATATTACTCTCATGAACAAGGTCTTGGAAGATGCTGCAGCAATAAATCCATTTACACGGCGCATAACTTTGAAAATATCAATAATGAATTTTCAATTAACATGATGATGACGACGCCTTTTGACTTCAGGGCTAATTTAAAAGTTTGGATGTTTGAATTTGAACAGTTTTAATTACACGTAACTAAGTAACGTGCATTTCATGTTTTACCTAATAAGTTTGATTTACCTTCGTCGCGCGTTTATCTGTATATTAATTTTCTCATAAACGTTTCCGGTTTCGAAACACCAAGCGCGGAAATAAAACGGAAAAATTACGTATTTTTTTCGGCAAAACGTAATTATAATTAAACGAGATGAACGTTCTCAGAGAGGTATAATCTAGGTATAAATTTTTTTTATTCACGAAGGTCAATCTTGTAACACGATCGATGGTCCATGTACACGTTTAATTTTACCTCGAACTTGAAATTCTTCGACATTATATAATGCGCTCGTAAATCACATCATCCATTTACTAACAACTCCTAAGAAAATCACGAATTTTACATAAACTCGTCGAAATCTCGACACCGCGCGGATAAATTTATCATTAGGATGAGAGGGCGAGAGGCAACTTAGTACCAACTACGTACATGTAGGTAAAGACACAGGTAATTTAAAAATAATTCACATTGTTATTACACGACATTAAGTAGGTATTACCAGTTTCTCATTTTACAACAAACGTGAAATAAATCAACTTCAGAAGTCTTAAAAAAATAAATTTTCCAGTACCCAGGGCAGATAAAAGAAAATTCTCGTTGGTGGAATCAGCTTACAAGCAGGTACTCGTACATGGGATTTTGATGGTGGAAAAATTCGCTCGTTTGTATTGTATCGTAGGTAGTAGGTACCGCGTTGTCGAACATGGTTTATTGCAAATACACAAAATATATATCACTTGACCTGTCAACATTTGTGCATACAGAATCCTTGATATCGTTTACGAGAGACGAACACGACGTCAATTTAAAGTCAGATTCTACAATAGATACGTTAAATTGGAAATGAAATCTTCGTAATTTTACAGCAGCTAGATTTATCTCGCGAGCTTTCACTATACAAACTCGACACTAATTTCAATTAACCGCGAAGCGTCGTCTACCTTTTGTCATTTAATGCGTAAACATAATATGTAGATAAAACGCCGAGAATCACGTGAAAATACAAAGGGTGTTTCGAAACTACCAACATCTGGCTTTACAAAAGCGATTCCATCTTTCTTCAACCCTTGAAGACGACAAAATTCGATCTTTTTCCTTAAAAATGAGGTTTTCGCGAAGGAAACAATTTTCAATTTAATCAAAAGGGAAAGGAGGTAAAGGGATTCTATCGTTTTTTGGGATCCTTTTTGGATATAGGTACATAGCCTTATAAAGTTATAAGTTGGGCATAATTGGCTTTAAAGAGTAAGTAAGTATAGGTATAGATGTGATCCTTATTTTCAAATCTCAAAAAATTTGCCCACTTTTTGCTCACCTCAACTTTAAAAAATAATTCACAATTAATTTTGGTTTTCTACAAGAATAAAAACTGAGGAATGTTGAGAAGACAATTTGTAAACATTTTTAAAACCAGAAAATGAAATAGGTAGGTACAGGTAGTACATAGGTACTAAATAAATTTAAAAATTTCCCCCCCCCAAAAAATGAAATTCAGCTCCTGAAATTTATTGTGAGGTGTATTTTTGTATCCTAATACCATCGGCTTCAATGATAAAGTCCACTCCCAACATTAAAATTGCCTCATTAGATATAGTAACCACTTTTGGAAGAAGCTCTTGGGCTAAATTTCACCCTTGATAGAAGTTACAGGGATGTGGTTTTCAAATTGTAGCTTTTTAAAACATACCATAAGTATACGACTCTCTCTTTCTGATTTCCTTTATTCTAAAATTTTGCCAGGATTAAAAAAAAAATCAATTTAGTTATATAGTCAAAAAAAAAAAAAATGGAAATTTTAAGGATCTAGGATGATTTTGTCGCTAGAAGATAAAAGGACCTCATCGTACCAAGCACAATTATAACACCACCTCCAGGGACGTCTTTTGTAGACATAGCCTATGGTCCTACTTGAAAATGATTAGATAGGTACTTGTCGCGTGCTACTGTGTAAGTGTGTATACTACACGCGTCAAAACAATGAAGCAAAAAAAAAAAAACACGTACAAAAATTCCAGTTTAGCAGACGCGGTATTTCAACGCGTTAATCACGCATACAGCGCTGCATGATCGAATAAATTTCGTACTCCACCTACACCTGACATTGATCCAAGGTAAACCGTAGGAAATTTATGATGTATTGTGAACTATAAGTACACATACAATGCGTACCTGTTTCGTATTAATCGATATCTGCCTTGAGATTCAAATGATCGATCGACGTGGGAATGAAAAAAAATTTCAAATCACCCTACAGACCAAGAATTTTTTGCGGATACGTGATACCGGAGCTTCACACCCAATAATTAAGAATCCAAGGTAAATCCGGCTCGAATTGATTTCCACTAACGATTCTACTAGGTATAAGTATGTACATACATTGATTTGATAGAGCATATATTATTTATGAACACATGAAAATCCTAGTAGGTAACTTGACTAGGTGTATTTTTAAATTCTTTTTTCCCTCTTTCTCTTTCTAACTATACTTGATCTCGGTGCAATGTTATACTGCACCAGACACAATATCCTTCGGTTTACCTTAATTTAACCAGTCTCGTTCCGTTTCTGGATGAATTGCATTTCTCTGTTTCGCATACGTACAATTGTATCTTAATTAACAAAGGCACGGTGCCTACTTATAAGAAGTGTGACCTTAGTTCATTCTGTGTTACTAGTGCTGAACAGCAGCCGATGTGCATACCTATAACCAAAAGTAAACCTTTTAATTGAGGAAATAATCCAAAATCGATGCATTCCCGTTCAAGGTTGTGTACAGTAGTCAAATCATCGACACCAAGATTCACGGTTAATATCTAAAAGGAGTGAAAAACCGACACAGAAATTGAAAGTAAATAATCAAACTACGATTATAAACTTTTCGACGTTTGATTTCATTTCATTTACAATAAATACACGATGAAAATTTCAAACGTATGTACGCGGTTGGGTAAATAAATACGCCAGCAAAGAAAAGGCACATCGTATAAAAGTACAACTTCACTTTCGGTTTTAACTTTTGCCAACATTAATCTTGAAGCTTTTGCGAGCTACCCACACGTAGGTGTGTGTGTAGTACATACTCGTACCTACCTACCTATGTACGTACGTCTGGAGCTTGCTAACGTCATTAAACATGAATACTATTTACTTTTAATTTTCTTACATACGCTTTGCAATATAAATCAAGCTATTTTACAGCCTTATCATCGCTTTTACTAGCTCGAAAACGACTCGTTTGCACACGCCAAAAAATCCTACCGAATATAATACCTACGCAATTTTACGAAAAAAAAAAATTAATTTCGTATTCATTATCATCGTAAAAAAATCGCCAATTTTACAACTTCCCGCTGCGAAACACGTGGCACGGTAGGTAACAAAAATAAAAGTTTGTTTTGAAACTTTTTATGGACACGCATATGTGATAGGTATAGAGAAATATATAAAAAATTTGTATAGGTAAGTATAGGTATAGAAAAAAATCAACCACGTAAACTTATCATTACGATTGTTTCGTCTTATTACTTACAACGTTTTAATTAATAAATATACTTCCTTATTGTAATTGATATATAATTTTTAAGATGAGAACTTTATATTGCATGTAATTTACACAGTATCGACCTTCAGCCTCCATGTATACCTACTCGTACTATTCCAAACACGAATACCTATGCCACGTTATTATAATGGCGACAAGCAACAACTGCATTAAACTTACCCTTTTCTCGATTGGCCAATATTGTGTACGGAGAACGAGCAGTGTGTAAAAGCTTCGTTAATTTATTAATCCGACGACGCGTGAAATTTACGAAATAAAACGTGCTTATTAGCATTTTGAAATTATTTACAGACTAAAATAAACGTGTTATAGTTTTCTTCTCGTGTGAAGATCTACCCTTGCTTTTATTATTAGGCTTGTAAACATATTACGTGGGCCTATCCGTTTGTACTATGTAGATTATAGGTAGGTATAGGTAAACTAAAAGAAGGAAACCAAAAAAATAAAACAAAGATTTGAGAGATCAATTGAAACTAAGTACCTTTGAAAAGACACTCTTCGAAACTAAAATTTATCAATTTGCTAAACTTTGTGGGAAAACCCGAAATCATATTCCAATCATTTCAAGTGTATGGTTAATTTTCACATTTCCTTTTACCAAAATAATTATCACACATACTGTCTCCCCTCCTCTACCATTCCTTTCCTCACCTTAAAAAATGTACCGAATCGATATGATTCAAAAACAAAGCATATGAAAAGTCACAAATTATTATTGTTCTTTTTAAACTTGAAAAAAATCCAAAACTCTGAAAAAAAAACCAAAGCGAATCCATATTTTATTAGCAGGTAGGTAACTACAAATCTCCATTTCTATAGATACCTACTTAATATTACAACATAATTAAACGAATCAAAAATGTGTAATTTTGCAGCCAATACGTTGCCACGTTTCAGATTATAATTGATTCATTAGCGTTCGACCAAAATGAAATGGACATGTTGAGAATTTCAAGAATCTTAACACTAGGTATTACCTAATATATATTCATCGTACGTTTTTTTCATTTAAATGAACATCTATGGAAAGTTGCTACGATAATTCACGCTATTTCGCGCCACTTAACCCATCGTCTGTTCGTAAGTTTTACGTAAATCGACGATAATAATCAATGCAAAAATTTAACAACGAAATTTCCCTCGGTTATATGAATTTACAAAACTTGTACGCGAAGAGCTGAAGACATCATTTTGAAATGCCTAATGAAATTGATCGACTAAATATGCATCCCAGGAAAAAAATTATAACTTGATCACACGTGATCTTGTGAGGAAATTTTTTCAGTATAGACATGCAACATCAATGATATCGTATCTCGTACAACTGTCAAGCCGGGAAATGTAAGCTCGTTCATTTCAACAACGCCTTTCAACATATAATTTAATTTGGGTGGGGAGGGGAAAGCAGATCGCTCTTAATAATTGTAATAAAAAATTAAGTCCCCTGTTTTACATTAACACCTTTGTTCTACTATAAGTAATCCGAGGATACTGAGAATAGGATAACATACCTAACTATATTCCTATTTTTAAAATGTTTGGGTATATGGTATAGCATGCGATTATTAAAAGATGAGAAATCTCAAATTTCTCAATTTGCCAACTTCTGAACACCTGGTTGGGGACTAAAAGTACCCTCGAATCGAGTTGGTAATGGTTCGAGGGGATGTAAAAACTCAAATCGCACCATTTTAGTGCTGTTTCCAGAATTTGTCTCCACGCTTAGGGGGTGTCCAGGTCAAAAAAACGGTGTTTTTTTGGAAAATTACCCTACTTTGAGATCCCTTGCCACCACACCGTTTGGAAATTTTTTTAGGTGGCTTTCCAACTCAAAAAATACCACCCATGTGAATCTGGTCCAAATCTGTAATAGGTAGGTACTTGTTTTTCGCGGTTACACGCAGGAATCAAGTTTGTAAGGAAATATTACCTATACCTAGATCTTCTAGAATTGAGTTTAATAGAGTTGATAGTAATTTTCGAAAAACAACTAGGCAATAGGTATACCTACCTAGGTGAAATTAGAAAACTTGATGACATCAATTTTATCAAAATTCCAAATTTTTACATCAATCTTCTTCAGGAATGCTAACAAGAAAAACCGAATAAATACAGCTAATACGACCAAAAATATGAATGAATAAATCCTTTTTTATTCGCACGTACCATAACTAGGCAAGTTTTCCTTTTAATTTCGAGAAAAAACTTGTTTTTTGATAAATTGTTGGAAGTAAAAGAAACAATAACTCGCATACATATTCATTTCGAAAACTTTTTACTGGAAATTTCGCTCGATATAAAGTTTTGCAAAGTCGCAAAAAAAAATTATAAAAACACTTTCTTCCCTAAACCTTCTCATTAATTATGTATTCTCGTTTTAACACTTTCCTCTGCAGTTTGTTTTGCTTAGCGCGTTTCACGTTGAAAATAACCAGAAAAAATTTTCATCTTTGGGAAACTAAAAAAAAATTTAACATTGAAATTTCTAGTTGATCGACGCAACTCGAACTAAATGAATGAAATAGTATAATTACTGAACCGCTAGCTAATTAATAATATACTTATAGCGAACAATCGGCGTCGTCGGACCTGAACAAAATAAAAACATAATAAATTAACGTCATGAAGACGTTAATGAAATAATTGACCGATGTTCCATTGGCAGAATGGACTAATTATGGCAGAAGGCCCCTTAATCTTTCGCTACAAATTCACGCAAAAAAATTAAAATCGCGCAATTTATATAATCAACGAGAGGGCAGAGTGGGGAAAAATCATCGAGTTAGTAAATTAAACATGCCGACCCTTTCAATAAAGTTGATGAAACCTATGGAGAAAAACTAAATAAAACATTAAAGAGCACCTTGAAAATTGATGATTTGACCTTTAACTCGACAGTGGCGTTTTTTTCGCCCTTTCGATCCTGCGCTCGTTACTGGAGAGGCTTTGCGAGTTCAAAGATGGGAAAATTTTATAATTTTTAATCTTCTGCGAGGGTTTTCGTTAGCGCTATAATTACTCGAGCATTATTTCCGAACGATTTATCAACGTTACGTAATTTAATGCCGAAGAAATCGTGCATATAATCTTCTTTAAATAATTTCTGCATAAGTATTAGTACAAGTAGATAATAAGAGTAGGTATGAAAAAAATCACAACATCTCGGTTAAATGACAACCATCCTAGATTGTGTATTAGGTACTTGTACTTACTAAGTACCTAGTACCTACCGCTAACGCGTTCACACCTCATGACTCGAATAACCGTAATTTTCTTATGCAAGGTCGTGTATCTTTGCGATTATGTAATAACAATAAAACTTATTTAACACACGCGGTACTACGACTACATTGGTGTATTTTTTAAAGATAGGCTACCGATTCTTCGATTCATCCGGTTCGAATGTGATATTAAGCTGGGTTGTGATCATTTTCCTTTTTTTTTTTTTCAATTTGAAAGCTGGCTATTGAAATACAGCAGTAAGAATAGGTATCTATGTATAAAGCTTCAACCTTAAATCTGACCCAAAAGATTCTTCAATTCCATTTTAAAGTTTCAAAATCTTCTAAAACTTGAAAAAAAATAAGTGAATTCTAAAAAAATGGCCTTTGAGTCTAATCCCCTTTTTTTCTATACAAAATCACCCGAAAAAACCATGTAAAATTGAAAAATCATTTTAAACGGCATGTTTCATAAACAATATAACCCTTCATAGTAAACTGGTAGGTCCCTAATTAAAAGCACATTTTTTTTTGCTACCTAAATAATGAAAAATACTAAAAATATCAAAATAAGTGGAGGTTTGAAAATCTCAGGGTCAAGTTCAAGGGCCGAGCTTTTTACCACATCGAATTGACGTCATTCCACAAGTATTTTCTACAGCCAGCCTCCGCAATTCCTCCGAAAAAAAGAATATTACAGTCCACGTTACAGGTGTCTCTTTTTATTCTCATCTTTGACGAATTCACTTTCTATCTATTTGAAGCAGCCAAATTATCGCAAAAAGCTTACGCACCTTTTCCATTTCCTTTGACGTGATGTATTCGAACTTCATCGTAAATATTTTGCTGGCTGTCGAAACTTGACGTGAGTACGCTTCACGCCGGAAATTGCTTTTAAAACCTACATTTTTCATAAATCTCTCAAAGAAAATACTCGTACTTTTCTTCGGACCGTCGTCGTACCTAGTACGTATACGTAACTGTATAAACTGTACTGATGAGAAAATAAAGAAAAATGTTATTATAACCCATACCATGCCGGTCTTGCCAATATGATGGTAAAAGGTAGGTTACGTATTTCAAGCTTGCAACCAATATCGAAAGCTGTCTCCTCAGTCCTACGAACCTATAAGTAATTTTATTGAAAAATTATTTTGGAAACCGTAACACTTTTTCTTCTAGGCATCGTAAATATTTGCAAAAGTGTAATCGAATTTTTTTGCTTAAGTATTCATACGATAAAATTTGGCAACACGAAGAAATTTTATCTATTCTTTTTTGAATGTTTGGAAATTGTTTTTTAAAAGTACACATAAAAGGGTCAATAATGGAAGTAAAGATGATCCAATTTTATTCTTCAGCACCCTCTTAGTCGTAGTTCTGAGCTGCTTTAATGAACGGTTACATCAATTCAGTCAACTTTTAGAAAATCTCTGACTTTTCGATTTCATTTCCTTAAATTTAAAATACGAGTACACCTATTCATTGTATCTTCTTCCCTTCGATCTCTTGACAGAAAACATTTTTTTTTTTTAGAAATTAAGAAGATTCTTTCAGCACCATTAGGTAAGTTTTACTTGCACAAAGACAGTTACCTAGCTTTAGAGTCGTCTATCAAGTCCAAAGTATAAGTAAGCCTTTAGATTGAGTGAAAGCAAATTTTCCATCATTTTTCCAGAAATGAAAAATTAAATTACGAAGTATCAATTTAGCTACGTATATATTTTTGCAACTACGAGTTTGCAAGTATTTTTCTTCTATTCACGCAATTTTTTTAAAAAATTGCTTCTTTTTTCTCATGGTATGCAAATTGGTGTTTGAATAAGGTGGTCGGTACTACTCATAGAAAAAATTGGTACATATAACTATAGGTACCATGATTTAGAGAAATACAAACCAAATGTTGTTGTTGTCGTTTTTTTTCAAATTCAAAGTTTAAAGCTCACCATAAGTTTTGAAAAAAGTTTCAATGCCGTAGTTTTGAAGCTAAAGTTGATAGTAAATGTTTTCGAGAGTTCCAAAATTTTCAATTTATTTGTAAGTATGTCCCAAAACTTTGAATTACAATTTGTTGTTAGCATTCCTACAGTAGCTCCTCCTACTGAAAATAGAAAATCCTTTTTAAAATTGAATTTCGGTCAAAATTTGAAGTCTTTTTGTTTAGAATTTTCAGACTTTTCATAACATTTTGAGAATCATTTTACATCTTGCCTTGGGACAACGGGGTTTTGTGAAAAACATTCTTGAAAAAATTCCGAGAAACAGAAAGTATTAGAATGGATTTGTTGAAAAGACATAAAAAATTGAAAATAGGTAGGTATAGGTATGTACATGCCTACAAGTAAATTCAGCATTCAAAAGCAGAAAATGATTTTAGTTTTTGTAGCAATTTTAAACAGAAAACCAACCATCTTTATAGATAGGTACTAGGTATGATTCTTTATTGATCAATATAACTACACATGATTCATGATAACCATGAGGGTATTTTTTTTAATGAAGAGTGAACAGTTGTACATCAGTTGTGCCTGCCATATGCATAGCTGACGCGGTTTTGGATCCATAAACGACCTTGAGCGTGTTTTTTTTTTTTTTTTTTTTTGTATCAGAGAATGTAAGTATGTACCTACTTGATAGGCGAAGATTACAGTTAAGGTGTTACAAAGTCTTGAAAAAATCTAAATACCAATTTCAACCTTATACAATCCAAGTATCTGCTAACCTAACTGCCATAAAAATAAAATTACAGTTTTTCAATCATCGCCATAATCAAAATTACAGCTCTCCAAAAATATCTGAAAACGTGATTACAACTTCATGCAAATTTTATATTTGCACCTAAGGAAGGTATCTACCTATCTTTGGTTATAGACAAAGACTCATCAGTTCATCACCACGACTGAGTTCTATTTCTGGAAACCCTAGGTAGGCCATCCTCTTGATCGATGAAAATAATTTTCAAGATGAAAAAATGATCAAAAATATGATTTTGCGAAGCGAAATATGAAACAAATCATGAATTGAATGAGGCAGAATGAGAATACGCAATTTCAATACCAGTACATTTCATTTTACGTACCTACCTAAGAAACATAAGAAAATTACTTTGCCAGTTGGAAATTTTGAAACTTTTTTAAATAGAGAAAATTCAAAAATGTCTACCTACTTAAAATTTAACCTTTATAACTAGTACCCTCCTCCATCCCACCCCTATAGTTGCGGAAAGTTCCTCAAACGTGTGCTCAGAATGAATTCCTGCCTTCAACCGGAATGTTAGGGAGAGAGAAGGGACAGGAAAGGGATATCACCGGAGTTGTAGCACAAGTCGTTTCAGAAAAAATTTCTCGCTCACAAGATAAGTATTGTTTCTTTACATGCATTTGTTTTGCGTTTTAAAGTTCATAGAAAAGTTCATTGAAAGATGTAAAAATATAGATATGTACATAGAAAATGAAATTATCGCGTTAAAAAAAATTTGCATAAGACCTTAACTAGTAAGATGGATTTTTCACAAAATCACCCGACCAAATGAATTTTACGTACAAATATATTCTATTGTGGTATAATGATCTCAAATCGACAGGTTGAAAGTTGAAACCCTAATTATGTATGTTCTAAAGAAGAATATTTAATGAGCGAATAGTTTTTTAAATATTTTAAATTATATCGTTCCCAGTAAATTATACGAGGAAATAAATACCGAAAAATACTTCTCAAACCTTTTTGAGAAATATGTAATTTTTCATAAAGAAAAAATTCATCGCAAATAACTCTAATACGTACATATTTTCCAAAAGACGAACCACAAGTAAGCCCGACAAAGTCAAACAGTAAAACCCATAAAGCATCCCTTTCTCCTACATCTTCTTCAATTATATGATGTAATGGACGACTGGACGACCACTTGAACATCAACAAACCTCGTATAACTTACATACGGATAGTTAACTTTCTCGACCGCGTAAGTAATTTAAATGTATCAAAGATTTCTTCTGGGAGAATAGAATTTGCATTAAAAGGTCTCTGTAAATCAATTCAACATCTTGGAAAACCTTTTGAGTATAATTCAAGAGGAATTCTGAAACACATTAAGTTTTCCAACTCCACTACAGGGTGCGCAGAAATATCGAGTACCTACCCCAAAGAAAGTTTTTTGTTAAAAATAAAATACATATTATCTACATTATACAATGTACCTACACGGAAAAAAAAATTATGGATAATTTTTACTATTTCATATAACCGGATCCCATTCAAAAATATTGTGATTTTTACTATGAGATTAGTAAATTTTACTATGAAGAGTAATAAATTTTACGTAATTCTAGGTAAAATCTATTTTTTTGACTGAGTAAAAATCACTCTGAAATAGTAATTTTTATTAATTTTTTTTTCCGTGTATTGGCAAAATGAAATAGGTAAGTAGGTGCATATATGATTGGTGGAATGTTATCACCTCAGTCCAACAACCAATCATATGACATCATCATTACGTTATTTACTGTGACCAACCGAAACATCTGACATCTGACACAAAACTTTTTCAATGGTACTCGATATTTCTGCGCACCCTGTATAAGAACGCTCTTTGCTGGTACCTACTTCTCTGTTTCACTGAAATCGCTACTTCAATTCGAATCATCTCAAACACGGAAATCGTTTTACTTTGAAACTCGACAAATTACTCGTATTTGGCATCAATTACTTTTTTTCTTTACTGCTTTGCAACTTTTGGAAAGTTTAAACGATCAAGTACCTACACGTGATGGTATTAAATTTCAAATGAATCTATTTCTAATTTATCGTATGGACACGCTGGCATGGAAAAAAACTGCCTACCTACCAACTTTCATTAACTTGCTATAAGAATTAAACTTTCAACTATAAGATTACCGGCGTTAAATTTCTGAATCTATAAGAAAACTTAATGGCGTCATTTAAAAGTAATTTTCTTACAGTGGTAACTCGTGTATTTTGAAAATTTAATCAACCTTTTCTCGCGCCTAAAAAACTTACTCGAACGATGCAAATCTTATATAGTAATTTTATAGCGAATTTCTAATACCCATGTACCAGACTCAAGCTCACAGGATTAGGAAATTTTCATTATAGTTGTTGGAAAAAACACCATTTTCGAAATTGTACATATAGGTAAGTAAGTTGTAAGCCTGCTATTTGATAGAATCCAAAAATCGATTAAGTTACATTTTGATATGTTTGAATAAAATTTCAAACAGACAAAAAAAACGTCAAAAATAATTAACAATTTTCAATAATCTACAATTTGTTATTATTGGTGAAATTTATTTCACAAAGAATCTAATCAAAATTTCATCAACTTTTTAATTTTCCATCAGTTTTCCGATTTCGAATTAACCGAACTGTCTCGTTCGAGTAATAAAAAGTTTGCAAACAGCAATTATACATTTTTTTGGCAATATTTCCAGAATTTCCAACACTGAAATAAAAAAATAGTAAGAACACGAGGAATTTGAATTACCATAGTACATAGAAAAAGTAAATTTTCAAAAATAATTATACCAAAATATAGTAGGTAGTACGTGACCATCTTTACACGATGTAAGCTTGGCAGTTCGCTCATTTGTAAACAAACGTGAAAATATTCGAAGTCTACAAGGGTCGAAATACTACCTACACCTACCTTATCATCTCGGCAACATTTTCAAATTTTTTAAAATAAAAACCACTTTTCAATTTGTTGCAAAAGACTAGATAAAAAGGCAAAGAAAGCTTGTGACAATAAAAACACAAAGTAAAAAAAGGGAGAAAAACAGCTAAGTATATACGATGCGAAAATAATTCATTAAGTTAATCACATTTTCGTTGGAAATTTCAGTTTTCACTCGTATCAGATTTCCAAGCATGGTTTCGAAGCACAAACATGCCGAGGTGAGAAGTATGTAGTTATAGGAAAAAAATTTTATATTTTTCAGAAACCACAACAAATAATTCGAGATGTTTTCGCAGCTGGCTTTTCTTTCCTTTTATTTTTTTAGTGTCACCGAGATTGGAATTCATTAACTAACATAATATACGATACCTACATTATTAATTAGGCGAGCTATTCGATACATAAAAATAGCAGGTTTATAAATTCGAATACATAAAAAAACTACGCTAAATTAAGTATATAATATAGAGCCTCGATAGTTCAAAATTAATTTTCTCGTATACACGAATATCCACTCTTTTGTCTTCATTTCACTCGATTAACCGATGAAAATGAGGAAAAGATTACTTTTCACGATGAAAGATTACTTAATAAGAAATTCTTAATTGTCAAGACGATTAATTTGAAATATTCGAGATTTTTTTTCAATTTTCAACTGTTTAGATCTGTGGAAAATTTTAATTAATTTTTTGGTCGAGCTCAAAATCATACATAAAATAAATCAACATCTAATTAAATGAGAAAGGTACCGGTTCCAAGGACTCGAGATAATTTTTCCCTCGTTTCAAAGAAAAAAATTTGACAATTTGAAGATATTTTTAGGTAATTAAAATTTAAAAAAAAAATTCACCCTCGTAATGAAAAACCTTGAGCACGTGTCCACGGGAACAAATTAATTATTCGTTACTCGACTACTTTTTCAGCCATTGCGAGCATATTTTTTCAATAATAAGCACGTAGAAAAAAATGTATTATATAGGTAGCTAAGTTTAGTGTAAGTAGGTATCTATATTAAAAGTTGTACTCACTGATGAAACTAATTTTAAAAAACACAAATTCACCGTTTTCAATACTGCAAGTTGGGGAAAAAACCTCTAAATCGAACTATCCGGTGAAAAAAAATCGACAGAAATCACTCAAAATTGAAAAAAAATTGCTAATTAATCGCTAGCTTTTAGCCAAGCGATAACAACAAAAGTCGCGAGACGGCACCGAAGACCAAGTGTGAAAAAAAACACGGCGGTAAAATAAACACGCGTCCAGGATACAATCTCACGAACCGATACAATACCACTACGGATCTTACTTACGAACTGATGGATCTACTCAATCAATAAAAGAAATATCCATGCAGATGACTCACAATTAGCTCTCTACAAGTTATCCTACCCAAGTTTTGCTGTGCTGATGGACACTGGCGGGATACCATGGGTAAAACCTTGACAATCATCGGTTTCGGATCACGCGGAAACACCAGCTGGATTTACTCGCTATTTACACGCCGGTCATATCCCATTTCGAAGAATTTCATAACGTTATTCCCCCACAGTCTTTACGGATAATCAACGACGTCGTCGTCGGTTATCACATCTATATTATCACGTTAGAGATGGTGACGCGCCGTTTACCTTTACCTATCCACCGAAACTAATAAATTGTCTGGTAATTTTCATTGTCTGTCGAGTATTTTCATTGTTCATCAATTACATTGGTGTTACGAATCGTAGAAAAGTGTACGATATTTAATTTAAATGCACGTAAGTACGTTTATGTTTAGGTCTAGGTACTTAACATTTACCTACTGCTGTTCGCGGTGACTTGGTCAGTGTGATTGCATTCTCAAGTACGATGGAAATTTTACACGTTTTCTTTTTCTATATTGTAGTATGTGCGTACATACACATTGTGTACAGGAAGATGATAATTTATTTCTGTTTATTTATTTACATTTTGAAAATTTTCGCTAATTTACACGTGATAAATTTGCCATTTTCAATGTCTTCGACATACTATTCAACTCATACAGGGTCAATGTAAATTGATAGACGGAAAATGTTACGATACCGATTTTGTGAGTAGGTAAACTATAATTTCGCCAACTGGCATCTGGCTCCTCAAAATATATTTGAGTTATTTTTCTGTAAGAAGGATGGGCCACAAAAAATATTACGATCACTAAGTCATGATGTCACCATTGTGCCTCTAAATTTAATTTGTAATTTACAAGTGACCAGAAATCTGCTTGGTTTTCGGAGACAGTATAATTCATCCATTCAATTTTCTAATCAATCTGCGGCTCTACGCAATTAGTAGGATCTCTAATTTTTCGTTCGAATATGTAGCCTAGCTTAAACTTTTTTTTGGGAGCTGTGCGAAAAATTTCAATTTTTCAAAAAAAAATCTTGCTCACCAATTTGATTTATTTTTTTGAGAATAGGTAACTAGGTACCTAATGTGTTCAAAAGATGGATAATTCTCTCTATTTTCGATTGATAAGATTGATAAGATTTTGTAGTCAGTAAGAAATGAAAAGACGAGCCGAAAACTTCCTTCGTATAAGAATATGAGGTAAGTACCTATAGTACGTATAGGTAAGTATAATCATTAGAGAAATGTTGCAAGCCATACTTTTTGAAATTTATGATTTTAATTGTAGATGAAATTCTTTCATGCTCATATATGGACACATTTTTCGGATTGAGAAGGGGAGGGGGGGGTCGACTAAAAATTTTCCTAAAAGGCTCTTTCATCTTATCAAAATACCTAGGCAGCTAAAATTCAGTTTACATCCTGTTTTCCACCTTTTCAAAACAATTTTGGCGTTACGAGTAGGTAATTTTAGATTGTATAGATGCTGAATCACCTGAATTATTTTCATTGAATTTATCGGAAAATGGAAAATCCGAAAACTCGTCGAAAAAGTGGGGAAAAGGTTTTCAATTTGACAGCAATTTATTCACGAGGTCACAGTTGGCAACGTAAACAAAGTATGTATAGCTTCTTTAACATACTTAACTTGGATTCATATTTTTTTTAATGTACGACAAATGACCAAACGATCAGTGAAATCGGTATTATTTATTGAAACAGAAGTGAAAAATTTTTCATTTCATTTTTTAATGCGGCTACGTCGTGAACACTGGCGCAGAACGTCCCGAGGGCCTACAAGAAGCTAAATTATTTGAATTACAAAACAAAACAATAGAATGCAGCGTTCAAGAGGCTAGTCACGAGATGTTATTTTGTGAATCGATGCCGCTTCTCGTTTAACTCAAAAGAATTTTTAAGCTCTGGGAGCGTAAAATGACACGAACCGATTCAAGCTACAATTCGGGACCGCCTACACACAAGTTGAAAATTCAAGTCGTTAACAAACTTGGCGAGTAGATATCTTTGAAAATTATGCCAGTAAGTACCTATATGTAAAGAAAACGTTTTACGCGGTTTTAAAGACTTTGCTCACTCTAAATTGACATAATTTTTGAAAAATAAAATGTAATGCTGAAAAATTTTATATTTTCAAGTAACGCCAGGTTTTGCGCGATGCAGGTACCTACCTAGTACCTATCCATAAATTTTCCGCAAAAAAAATATAAAAATGTCAACTCAAACGTTACCGGTAGTTTTTTGAATATTTTTGAAAATTATCCGTTACCTACATGTAAAAAGTAGAGGTATCTACTGTAAATGTAGAGAAAATACTAGGCGGGTACCCTGTTTCGAGTTGCGAGTAACCGGGATAATATTTTGCTCAAAGCATTTTTTTGTAGGGTTGTTCGCGTTTTTAAAGCTGAGAGGAGATTTTTAACCACGTATAAGTGTCCTCTACGAACGTCCGGACATGGTTCGAGATAAACTCGAAACGAAAATTGAATATTTTGTTGCGATTATTTAAGTTGGGTTTTCAATATTTCAAATTCGATGGCAAGTTGAATAAAAAATTTCCAGTCGATATCCATTCGAGTTGAAAATAAAATGGCGTCAGAATAATGAACCAACTTTCACTTGATGTTTTTAGTTAGTATTTGATTTTTACTCTTGTTTTTTTGTTGTTGACTATCGTATTGATGCAATTGTAAGTTTTGAAAAATAACGATATTAAAGGGTGAAAAATAGAAAGTAAAAAATACTGCAAAATCGTCAGCATACTACAAATTACGTTAGTTTGACTTTCGAGCATAAAGATGAGAGTATTTTCAAGCTGTCATAGCGATCGGTTTGATAATGTATCAGGTAAATGTCGAAAGTTTTTTCTTTTTGACGCCATTCTTTGTTCAAAATTGAATAGTTGGACACTGCTGCGAAAGTTTTTTTTATCTACGTTTTCTAGCGGGTTTTCATTTTTACACCAAGATACGTATACGTATAGTTAGTGTTGCGAGCTTGACTTCTTCGTGAGAAAATTGGTAGGTACCTAGACCTACGTGTAAATACCTTTCATGTTTTCTCACTTACCTATTTGACAATTTTTCTTATTTAGTGAACATTATTCTAATGGATGAAACGGACAATTTTCAAAGTCTAGAACTTGTTATTTTAGCAGAATAAGAGAAAACGAGACGGTTTTCCATTGGCCTAATTTGCACCAACTGTTTTTTTCAGCGATCATTATTACTGTTACAACCTACTGTAAATGAAATTAGGTACCTACCTAACGGAAATATTTTGAAGATTTTAAATTTATATCACTTTTTCACAAAGGTAGATAAATTTTACGTAGGTATTTCATTTCAGTCTTCCGTACGTATTCAAACAGTCGAGTCCTTTTGAAGAATTTTAGATCGTAGGCGTACATCAAAGAACGTCTTGCTGCAATAAAGTATTTTAAGCTTAAAAGTAGGCATTTGAATTTTCAAAAAAAAAAAAAAAACGAATGAAATACCTAAGCTGATTGTTGAACTCATTAGCATTTCTAAAAACTAATGAAATTAATTTCCGAAAATGATTGTAAAGTTGAAATCACGCTAAGAATTTGAATTATATCCAGATCTCAAGCATATCAAACGTTACTCAAACTAGGGAGATGAAACATTTTTTTTTTTTTTTTTTTTTTGAAAAGTTATGGAGATGGCGTGGCGGTTTGAAAAACATTTATTACAGAATAACGTCAAAAAATTAGCATCACATTTTTGACTTCACAACTGGATTTTTTTTTAAAATAAAAAAAAATGCCTATGAGCTACAACTGCAGTACTCACTACTCAGCTACTCACGTTTTGTTGACATTCTGAAGTTTTTGAAGTTGAGCAGCGAGCACCCAGGCTACCCCACATAAGTAGTAAATTTTTGAAACTATGAAATGGAAATGTAAAAAATTCTATTCTTCAAAGAGACTTTAAAAAAGTAGTCGCATTTGATATGTACCTACTGGAGTACGGGATTCACTGTTTATACCCGTCATTAAAATTGAAGCAGTTAAAAATGATTTGATCTTCATTTTTCTCATATATAATTATAATATGTGTATGGTAGTTGGGTTATCTACCTAGGTAGGTACCTATAATACATATTTTAAGCAAGATCTTCATTTTTGAAAAAAAAAATGCAAGTATTTGCCTACCCGATGTACATATGAAAATCTTTTTATTTCCAGCTCCTTCAATTTATAACAGGAAAAAAGTCTAGGGTAAATTGGTACCTACGTATTTTTTCCTTGTTTTGACTTGTCGTGCTGCACTTGTATTCAATAAAATTGACATTTGACGATCGTTGTGCAATAAATTCAGTTAATAGAAGGAAACACAAATACCTACATAGGTGACAAAATTAATCGTGAATAGGTAAAACTAGATCACCGCAAGTGCCAAATTGTGGGTGGAAAAATGATACTTACCAACCTATATATGTAGTAAGAGTTAAACACTGTAAAATATTCATCGCAGTTTTCAGCGGATTTTACACCAAAAATGGGAATTTTTCAAAATAATAAATGACACTACGAAGTTAATTCTTAAAAACAATTCATCAACTACCTACCTCCAATTTTTCTAAGCTGATTAAAATTTCATTTTATAGAAGCGCAGAGTGGAAAAAAAACGACAGTCTGAAGTTTCAGATTCAATTCTGTTTTCAAACGGCAGGCACGGTTCACGAAAGGTGAAAATTTTCCAAATATTTTTTCCGTCATTTTAAAATTAAATTTATCAAACTTAACGTTGGATGAATTTCATCGAAATATAAGAAAAAAATTAACACAAAAATATGGCAAATCAACGAAGCGATGACAAAGATCAATCATTCGTTTTCACGCGTGAAAAAACTTTAATCAAAGTTACTGTCATGAATGTTCGCATTTGATAGATTATCCTGTACTTTTTTTTCTATATTTATTTTTATTACAACGAAAATTTCATTTCATACGTTTCAATATACGGATTTGCGAATAAACCTACGTGTATAAATAGGTAGGTACGCGAAACGAAACATATTGCGCAAACGAGCGATCGTCGATCGGGCATAATTTAAAATTTACAATAGCAACGAAAAAAATACGTCGAATATAAGTAGGTATGTATATAAGATACGATATATGAAGCAGAAAAAAATCAACAACAAAAAAATTGTAAACCTCGTAGGAAGCTTAAATTGAGCTCTACCTAATGCTCGAACTCATGTTACTGAACCTATATAAATAATTAGGTACCTACCTATGAATATTTTTCATTTCTTCAAATGCATTACCACGAGTCACCTTTACCTTTGATTATAAAATTAGGTCACCAGATTCTCGTATTTTTGATTAATATTACGACGCACGTTTCTATATCAAAAAGTTTTCTTTATTGTGTGGCGAAGCAAGAAAAAAATGTCACCTGTTTCGCGCGTTTTTCATCTAAATTACATTTTCATTGGAGCTAATTTTCATGACATCAATCATATACATTTTACCATAACGAGCGACGAAGCGCATTCTCGTCTCGGTAAACTTTTATCCTCCAAGGTTCTTTAAATCACGCTTAAATCGTTTAATTCTAAATTTACGTACTTTCAGCCACTGTGTGAATTTCAAGAACAATAACCGTTGGCAAATTTTATCAACCTTAACCCTCACAAAGTGACCGGAAATCGATTTTAATCCGGTGCCTAGATCGCTTAAGCTTGTACATATGCCTTTCTATAAGTATAGCATATTCATTTGTTAGTACCTACTCGCGTCTAATTCTGAATGGGTAAGCAAACCTACAAAGATATCTTTCATCTCCCCCAAATTCTGCCACACCTTTGCCATTGTTATTTTGTTACTCGCTCGAAAATTTAATGTCCCTAACAAGCGGAAGAGAACAAGCGAGCCATTCGAAATTTTTAAAGGTCAGAAAATGACTAATTAAAATCATTTGTGCACTTTTGATTTTGAATAGTGGTTTCAAAAAACACAAGGCAATCCTCGGAAAGGGAGTGGAGTTAAATCGTCGACGATCCACACATATTTAATTTTTTAAAGCATTCAGTATTTTATCAGAGGACAATCTAATGGTAGTCATCGAGTCTATTGCACTTTTCACCAGATTCGCCGAAAGCCAAAAATGATCCAGAGCGATGTTGAAATAATTCAATTTTACTTTCTTCTGCGTTTTTTTTTTCAACAATTTCTCGTGCAAAAGGTAAATACTTGAACTCAAGTAAGTATTTACCTGCAACATCTAGAGCTACCCCCGACAGGGGAGTAAGTTGGGCAATTTGCCACAGGACGCGTTTTCCAAGGTGCTCACATTTTTAAAACATGTTCGACGTTCGTAAATTTCATTTTTAGTAGGCAGTGAGAATGAGAAAGCAATCGTCATTTTAGAAAATAAAATGAATCAGTTTGTTTTTGAAGAGAGTACCCTATATGCAAACTTCATTTTGAAAAGAAAATGCAATCTTCGTCCATCATTTTTGAATAAAATTATGACTTCATTTTTGAACAAAAAATCCACATTCTTGAAGACAAAAGTGAAAACTTCATTTTTGAAAGGAAATGGAAACTTCATCAAACAATAGCTACAAACGTAAACTTGTTTTTAAAAAGTCTTTTTGCAAAAAACTTTTTCAAAAAGAAACTGAAAAATTGGTAGAAAAAATATTTTTTTGTAAACATCTCCTATTCGACCTGAATTTTAAAAAAAGGCATGCTTACTTGTTTTAAAAAAAGGCGAAAAGGGAGAGGTGACATTCACCAATAATACAATAATTAATATAAATAAGTTTTTCTCAAAAAACCAAAACTTTATAACTGAGAAATCTTTTTTTTTCAATAAAACTTACACATTGATTATACATTATAGTATCTACTTATGTTTTTTCAGAACAGAAATAGTAGGTAGGTACCTATTTAGTAATAAGGATAGCTATATAACACCCAAATTCAACTCGTTATCTAGAATTTTAAAATCACATTAGGTGAAATGGCTGAAAAAACGTTTCTAAATTGGAAATCCTCTCCAACAAATCCGACTCAAACCTTACGCTATTTTTTCTACTTTTTAGTTTTTACTGACGAGTGTTAAACTATAGAAAGATGCTGCATTAATCGAGTTTATACCTATTCGAAATTGAAGTGGAAAATGGACCTCGTTTTGTGTAGGTATAACGCGCGAAGAACGCGCAATATGAAAAATTAATCGGCAGAGTGGAGCGAATCGATTATTCCATCGCATTTGCAAATAAGATTTAAATTTGAATTACGATACAGCTTTTGCGGTTATAAACCGAAATGGAACTCGAGTTTCATTCTAATCTCTAATTTATTCCACATCTTTAATTAATTAGCCCACGAAAAGCTTCCATAGTGAGAGCTTATTTAACCAAACAAACGATTCTTTCAAGAACCCCCGCAGCGTGGATATTTATTGTTACATCGTGCGTAAAATTCTGATTTATAAACGAAAAGTGTTGTATCGGCGTGATCGTGATTATTGATTGTGATGTAGATCGCTTGTCTGCTCCAAGACCCCTTTTTGTACGCAGCGTAAATTAGGTTGAAAAATAAATATATAGTACGAAAGTACGAATGAGTTTATGGAAAACAACTCCCTTGATGGATATGAATGCGAATCTGGGGAATTCCTGCGTACATTTTCGTATTTTATATGGAGAAACTGCGTTAGGAAGTTTTGCATTAGAGGACAATAACTGGTTTTGCAAACTTACGTTTACGGATCGTGATATTGACCGCAAAATTATATTTAAATATTCGAAGAACAGGTTTATACCAGATGACACATGGTTTTTTCTATAACAGTTGTTTTCATTTTATTAGGTAGTCAAAATATAAGGGAAATATTGCTCTCTGTTTTGTTTGTCGAATAATACAAACTTACGTTCGATAATATTTTTTAAACCCGGGCAAATCTCTTGGCTGAAAAGATTGTTAGAAAAAGTTCTCCATAAAATCGAGAACTTTGAAGTTTTCTATTATACGATAAACTATTAGTCCCGATAGTATTGGTAAAGCTTGAAAATGTTTTTATCTTGTATCTCTACTTCATTGAACGATTGCATGAACGTTTACGTTTGGGTATTTTCATAGGCCAACTCGTTCATATACGTAATTCTCGTGGTCAATTTGAAACTTTTTTTTAGCCTTCATCTTCTTAGTCGTTGTCTTCTTTGGCAAAATAAATCTGCTTTTTAAACGCTTTTACAGCTTCGAAGAGTACGTTGATAAGAAATTTCAACCATTTGTATTTGATTACTTAATTTGCTATTCCTATGAATAACTTTTTATCGGATTTCTCACGCGGTTTTAGGTTCTATTTTTACCTTCTTTTAAAGAATAAGAAATAGAAAGAGACACACACAGTAGCCAAAGAGAATGAGATATTGACATGGTTTTTCGAAAACAGAACATTTTTTTAAAATGTGAATCAAAGTGTGTATCTTCGAAAATCATGGACGTGGTATTTCTTCACATACTCGAGATGAATAGCAATATCTTCGAGTAGAATTTGAGTTTGTACAATCAAGTACTTATACTTAACAACACGAAAAAAGTAGGTACTTAATAAAAGCAGATAGGTACCTAATTATTACCATCTTCAAAACTGAAAAGACAAATCCTATTTTTAAAAAAAATATTTATAATACTTATACATAGGTATTTAAATGAGTTGCAGACTATTCCTAGGTGGGCCGTTAGTCATTTAAGTAGGTATAGTACATTTTACATACTTATTAGTAGGTATACCTACTTATTATTATGTCTAGAGTGAATATACCGAAAAAATTGAAGGATTTTTTTACCAAATTCTGTGGAGATCTTTATTTTGAGTTTAAAGTTACCTACTCAGAAAAATTTTTATACTCTGCAGAGGTTCTCTTGGACGAGAGATACATAAATATGGATCCTCAAAGAAGGCGCATTGACAAGAAATCGCGGTTCTTTCGCTCTATCCCCTACTCAACTTGGTTTGGGAAAAATAGCTCAGTTCCAAAAGATAATAATCAAGATTATGCGTTGACCTACACCATTGCAATCCAAATTCAATATCTATACTGACAACTTCTAAGCTTTTACTGAACGGTTAAAAATTTATAAGTCGCTTAAATATTTTTGGGTAAATCCGTGTTTTGGAAATTTTTTCTTCTCACATTAAAAAATCCAGAACTTCGAAAATGTCATTTCCGAAAATTGGTAAATATTTTGAAAAACAGTGATGGTAGGTACCTAATTTCTTGGGTCATAATTATTGTGAATTTTAAAAAATCGAGAAAAATTGTCCATCACATTTTTTTTTTTTTTTGGAATTCACAATAATGTAAAAAATGGGCATCACTGTTCCAAAATATTTCCACATTTTCAAAATAGGTAATACATTATTTAATTATTAAGAAAATCGTTCATTTTACCAGTTGAATACTTAATAATTATATTTTATCTAGGTAATCGAGAGAAGAAAACGCATATTTTGATCACTCGAGCGATTATAGCGAGAGTGAATAATACGCATTGATGTGAAATAGGTATTTGAAAAGAAAAAATTTTAAAAGTACGAATAATTTATCCAAAAATTAACGATTTGCAAATTTCAACCGTTCAGTAGAACTTTAAAAGTCGACGCAGAATCTGAAATACTGTATCTTTTGATAGACCGGGCCATTTCTCCCAAAACAGGCTAAAACCACGATTTTTCCAAGAATGCTCCTTTTTAAGGACCCATATGTCCTTTCCAATAGCACCTCCGGAGCAAAAATTTTTCTAGGTAACTTTCGAGGTTCCTGCTGATGTGCTAAATTTAGTCTTAATCGTTGACTTTCAATAAAGTGGGTACCTACCTATCGATGAAAATAATTATAATTTTCAGAAAATAATGGTTCCCTCGCTATAATTGTAAAATCTTTGAACAAAGCGTAAACCCAAAATAATAATTTTTTTTCGAGTTGAATTAAACTTTGAATATTTCTGAACCGATTTGGAAAGATGCTATACAGCCTAATTAAATTTTCACCATGAATGAGATAAGAACTACTTCAACCTTATTGTGTAAATTTTCTATGTTGCGTGTATTTTAGCATAGTTCGTAGATGAAATTTACTTATCTCAAGTTTGAAAATTTACTCAACAATGAGTGAAAATTTGGTCGAATTACGTAATTTTAAATGTTGCACTAATCTCAATAGAAACTTCTTGGGTGAACTTATCGGAGATTTTACCGCTTCAAATTTCTAAGTTGGAAACAAAAAGAAGAAGGTGTAGGCTTGAGAGAACTTTTATCTCGTACCATGTAATATGATCACGTATCCGCGACATTTTCATACATATTTATCGTACATATAAATATAGGTACTAGGTAGGTAAGTAAGGTACGTACGCTAAAGTATAGCGATGACATATCAGATTTAAACAATAGTATGCTAGGCCACTGAACTATCGGTAGTACTTTTCACCGTAACCTTAACATCGCAGCATGAATGATGTTTAAGAATTGAACAAATTATTTTCAATTTCGTTGTTTTTTTCTCTCATTGGGTAAATTCGCTTCCATATGTGATATAATTCGCGAAATAGAAAAACTGCAGTGGAAAATTCTGAATTTATTTCGATCGTCATTGCAAATACAAGTAGGTGCTACACAGTACACACACTAGGTCAACGAGCTGAAGGAATTTTAATCCCGAAAATCGCTCTATCGCGTTTATCTTTAAACCGCGTAATGAATGAACTCGTTCGAATATGCCACATTCTAATGCACTCCAGTTTGTCCTATATAAATATTTACGTTTTAGCGAACAATAAAATAAATTCGTGGATAAGCGAAACAAAAGGTCGAGGAATTAACCCACATGACCGCGTAAAATCGTTAAAATAATTAATATTGGATAAAAACAAAGAAGCTCAATTTCAACTTTGGTTTTTAGACGCTAATGCTGCGAATAGTTAATTACGCGGAGGTGAAAATTTTGAATTTTACCGCCGCAAGTATGCGAAGTTGGTGGTCATGTGTGTGGTCAGGTCATAGTTAACTCGTCTTTATTTTTCTCTTTCTCGCAAGCGAATCTTTCTGCTGACTTTTACGCTCAATATCTTTGATATAGGTAGGTAAGTAAATAACGATGTTAAAATAGGATGGCTCAGTGAAAATAAACTGCGACAGTATTTGCGGTTATGAAAACCATCGACTGTAGTCTAACTGTGTAGCCGAAATTAAACCATAATCAGTATTAATCGTTCGTTTTTGAAATTGAAAGTTTCAAACCATCATGCCAAAACCGATATCGAAGCCGCATTGGGAGTATTTCAGGTGTGTTTAATTTTCGTGTTTGCTTGACTAGAGTTTAGTGTGATGAAACTGGTATCTCACAGGCAAGCACTCTTTTTAAGACGGGTTATTTTATCAATGTATTTTGTGACTTGTCCTTGAACATAAATGGGTGAAAAATGGCGTTCCACTGCAAAATTGATAAAATTGAGTACATACCTACCTGAAGAATAATATCAAAAATTTTGCGATAAAAAATTCATATTACGCTGAAAAGGTGCCTACTGAAATTTCAAATTTTTTTAGCTTCAAAAACTTGAAATTCATTTTTCTCAAAGTTTTTAAAAAATAAAATTTTTGCATTTTTGAAATTAAAAATGCTTTTTTCATCGATTTACACATCTTTCGAGCTCGGATCACTTGACCTAGGTATTCGATTTCCCGCAGTCTGCATCACCAACTCATGGCATTACATAACTCAGTTTCGACCAATATGAACCCTTTGCTAACGGAATGCCGCATATCATGAATAACCCCCAACAACAAAACTACTGACATTATCAACTCGAACTTGGACCCAATTCATCAATTCTTTCTGTTTCATAGCTTTAATTTACTTTAAAAAAGTTGAGTCCCGCCATAATGGAAACTCCCGATCGTCTTTCGAGTGCACCTTCTGGGCTGAAATTCATGTCGTGTATATTTTTCAACATGGAAAAAGATAGGCACCCACTTCATGCTGAAAAAACCGAGAATTTTTCATTTGGCTGAATTTGGAATATAGGTACTCGTACTTATACTTAGGCCATGGATGTGTTTTGAGTTGATGGTATTATTCTAAAAATGAATATTATGTTAGCCCAGTATGGGCCATCTCAAAAAAGGATCCAGGATAAAACCGAAAAATGTACTTGGAACAAAAGTTCAAATTTTATCCGAGTTACAGAGTTAAAAAAATTACGTACCTAAATTAAAACACATTGACGAAATTAGGTACCTACTAAAAACAAAATGTTTCAGACTTGGACTTCCTCTGCATGCCCTTTCTTCTTCCAAATCCACATCCAAAAGGAACTCATTAGCTCCAAAAGGTCGCATAACGAACCTTTGTAACGAACTTGGACGTTATTTGTTATGTTCCACTCAACTTCAGCGCGGAAAAAAATAGAAAGAAAGAAATAAGGAAGGAAAAAAACTCGAAGTAGGTACTGCAATATGGCAATGGCGAACTAAAAGAACACTAAATTTTAAGTACTCACTTACACTTACTCGTACTTTCTCAGACGAAATCTACACCGCAATTTTTTTTCAATGATTAAAGTACGAAAAGTAATTTCCAAATATACTCGTTAAATTCAAGTGAAGTGTTTCCAAGAACTGAATATTTTCATTGTATAACAATAGCACATTGAGTTAAATTTTCGTTCACAATAAAGCTGTTGCTGGTTTTGTTGCAAAATAGAAAACAGGTAAACAGGTAATTTTATTACCATACCAGAAAATGTATTCGTATGAAACGGGTAAATTTTCTCTTTTGAGTTTACAGCTTGGAACGCGGAATACATACCTATATAAATAAAAATATTTCTTCGCAAGCATGCTTTCAAAAATCACCATCCCTTTATTGTGCACGTAGGTACAAGTAGTTACGAGACGACCTGTATGAATAAATTACAAGATGAAACATTCTAAGGTGACGTTATAAAATAATGTAAACAATATACGTGCATGGAGGTGAAGGTGTAATTATTCGATTTAAATCATGACATCTGTTTGATGTGCGGTAAATTTATGGAGGTTGTGGGTATACCTATAGCTAGACTTTAGGTATGTAGGTAGGTACTATTAATTGATATTTGATTTATACGTTAATATACTTTTTTTCCCTTTCCTCAATACCTATATCCGATTAGTTTTTTTTTTTTTTTTTTTTTTTTTTGCTTCATGATATCAATTCCTTGGCCTATTATTTAGCCGGAATGATTTTTATCCATCCTGCGAACAAAAAAATCGCTATGACCGGAACATTAACCACCGATAAATGATGTTTGAAATCTTACAAATCTTACGCCAACAGGTAAATAAATCGCACGATATTTATATAAATGTAAATGAAGTTCGAAGTCCTACAAAACCTTGCACATTTTTACCAGAAACTAAACGTCGGAACATGAATAGGTACATGTAAATAATTATTGGTCATTATAATGAGTAAAGCGAGTAAAGTGTAGTAGACATCACGTATGCTATAAGATACCTATCATTCAAAGATACAAGGAAGAAATAAGGTACCTAACCTTCCCCACTTAATTTTTCCTCATTCGTTAAAAACTGGTCAGGATTAATTAACCAGCAATGTATACAATACCTACTCGCGAAACCTCATTAAAGTAGGTATTTTTAAAAGGACATTCGTATTTGAGAGAAAAATAAATTCACTGAAAATGTCTCGTACCTATTACGAGTTCATTACATATACCTATAATACAACAACTGTGACTGTTGCGTAATACGTGAGAACAATGATGATAACCAATATGTTGGTTTAATTAATGTCTCTCCATACTTAATACTTATACAGGAAACAGTGCCCATATCGTCATTACCTATTACAAAACACCTTCGAGTATTTAAATTCCAAAAAAATTTCAACTTAGGTAAAAATTAATCAAAATATTTACTTACCACTTGAAAACTGAAGATCTGATTATTGTAAATGCGATAAAATTTACTAACAATAAAAATCATTTTTATTTATGTATAAGGGCACTCTATAATGACTGCCCAAGAACTTAATTGCATATTTTAAAGCGATAAAACTGTAAAAAGTGTTCGAATGTTCATTAGCAGCATAAAAGTTAATTTGAATAATTAATTTTTGAAAAGTAGAATAATAAACAAGGTATCCTTTCTAGTAGGTATCGAAAAAAGAATCAAAAATTTATAGCCTATTTGACGTCGGAAAATGTCTTGAAATTCAACTTTTGTTTAAATTCTGAGGTCATTTCAAGTATACTCCTCAAAATTGATAAAAACAATCCTCCGAAAAACCAGCAGAAAAATTGACTGCATGTTGCAATGAAAAAAATTGCATCCTTAACCCATTCCCTTCCTTGGTTTTCATTATCAAACAATTTTTTAGTTGGAAAGCTAGGAGAAGCGTATAGTAATTGTTTTACCTCAATTTTTTTCTGTTAATATAATTTCATTCACGTAAATTTCTTGAAAATATGAATCAAACTTTGATTTTGCGAGTCAAAAAATTTACCTTTAGTATTTTTAAGCGCATACTACACGTACTTATACCTACATTTTGTTATGGTGAAATAATTCAGACAAAATGTCTGCTTATTTTAAATATCAGTAAATACTTAATCTTCACGTATAAAACATGTTTTTTAGAATTTTTTTTTTGTTGAAAAATTCTGTTAAATAGGTACCTATGCGAATTTTTTGAAAAATCTTCTCTAAGATAGGTAGCACTAGCTAGGTATCGTTCGGGATCTTTATAATTGATAGGTACATTACATACCTAGAAGATGATTTTCATGCCATGAAGTATTCTAGCTTCCGAGTTGAAAAATTTGTGTTGTTTTTTATAACATTGATGAGTTTTTTTGAGTGGATCTGGATTTTTTCAATGAAGTCCTGCTCATGTGAAGTATTTTTTTATACCAAAAAAGTTTTTAAAAATAAAACAAGAACATTATAAAAATTTATGTTTCATTAATGATTAATGGGAGAAAAACTAGAAAAAAAAGGGAGTAGCTTACCTGAATAAGTAGTTACCTAATAAGTAATTTGCCAAAATGACGAAAATTGATATATTTTCATTTCTGCTCACAGGAGACAACCAAAAAATGAATAAAAATGACTACAGCCTAAAAAAATTAGCGATTCTTTTTTTTCTCAAATACTTTTAATGACTACTCTTCCTATAGATATTGGTTGAAGTTTTATGACATTCATTCGTTACAAAATTATGCAAAAAAAAAAAAAATGAAGTTAAAACGTCGAGGATTCATGCAAAAAGAGGAAGGGGTGGATGGAGGCGAGGAAATGTCGGATACAGGCCAACAAATCTTGAATTTCTGTCACTTCCTCTAATGGTCATTTCATTTTTCCAAATTCCGTTAAAATTTAAAAATCTCGACTCATTTCATTCAATACAAAGGTAATAAAGGTAGGTACTACGTAGGTTTTTTACCGCCAATCTTCAGTCATCTAGGGAAGTTGATTTTTGTTAAAATTAGAAATTGAAAACTGAAATTAAAGTAAGACGCAGGTATTTAATTTCAGTTTGTTATTTTAATTTTCTTCCACCTAACGATCATTCACAAAGCTGAAAATCCTTCAGAAAAAAAGTATAAGTTAGTACCCACATTCATCATACCTTTTGCAGGCAGAAAATAACGAAAAATAGTTCAAAACTCTTCGATAATTTACATATTTATTTTACCAAAAAAACGAAAAATGAAAAAGTTAACATTGAAGAAGGTTAGGCAAATACCTACAAATTTTTGATTTAAAAAAACAAACAAAAAAAATAGCTACAGATAAGTCTGAACCACTTTCAACGTAGGTACTTCGAACCTCATTAATCAGCATTTGCATAAAATACATTATTCAATGAGGAAAATTTAATATCTGATGCCTCCTTATATCATCGAACGGATACCTATCTGCTTAAAGCGATGGATGTGTATTTTTGCTAAAATAAATATTTATCCCAAGTATAAGAAAAAATATATGTAGGTCTACCTATTTTTTTTTCACCAGACAATGATACAAATGAAAATTTTTTCTTTCGTTGTTTTTAATAACGTTTCAAGAATAAATCTAAGTATAAATTCGCGCAAACACTGGCAGTCCCTTACGTGTGTGCAAAAAATATTTATTTTCAAGTCGATATCAAACAATAGGTAGTTGAAAAAATAATCAAACTCTGGAAAGAAAATCAAATTTCGTGCCATGCTGCAAAAATTGAATCGATAAAATGGTATGTACCTATAAATAAGAAATCAAGCTCGTATAGAATTAAATTTGAAACAATTTTCATCACGATTGTAAGCATATATGAGCATATAGCCATATGCACTTCATTTGTGTATACTGTAGTGTATAGGTTCATGAAAACGAATGCATCTTGTAGACGCAGCACCAACGTAAACAGGCGTTTGAATGTCAAAGACCTCTGTTTATTTTATTTGCGTACTTCTCTCAAGGTACGCGGTGGCGGTCCATTCTGTTTACATCTATTCGCTTTAAGTATTTTTTGTATTTTTTTTTTGCAATCTAAAAGGTCATTTTCCTACAATACCTATACAACTGAGTAATAAGATCGCATTCCGAGTAAAAGATGTATAAAAAAACATACATATGGAAAAATAATAAACGGGTTTACATGAAAATAGGTTAAGATTAGTTGATGAGGTAATCGTGTTTAATTTTTTCACTATACGGGCAATTTTTCAACCGAGCACGAACTATAGATAATAAAATTTAGTCGTAAATTGTTATAAGTAAGAATAGGCAAACAAAAATATGAGATAATGCGAAATAAGTACAGAATAGTTCGATATAGGTACTGGGTACCTATGTGTGTTTTTCTTCTTTACACAGAAACCTGTTTAATTCAGTATTCTTGTAAAGCAATTATCAGAGATTTTGCTATTTTAGCTGGTAATTATTAGAAAAAAAAAAAAATATATATCTACATAGTAGGGTACATGGTGGCGCATGTATATGCTATACAAATGAAATATGAACTCGTCTGGGGCTATTGGCCTAGACCTAGATATATCGACGTCGTGTTCCACCTAAATTATCCAACTATATGTGCTGGTAACTACGGGCATTATAGGTATGAGCAGCATCAGGTCAACATAACAGCCTCAGACTGTTCTATCATTGTTGGAAGATGACTCTGCCACTAAATGTTATGGTAGGTATTACAAAGCTAACCTTGTTATCATCTGCCGCGATAATCTGACATCTACGAATAAAATAATTAGGTTTAAGGTAGGTATCACTGATAAGTACACTTTTACGGTGTCTCACCTCAAGGGTAACGCGCGTTAAGTAGCAATTTGATTTTCATATAATGCACGATGACTGGACTTAATCGCGCACGATGATGAAAATTTTTTTTTCACCTTAAAATTTTGCGCCAAAATTTTTCCTACTAGATTCATTTTTAATTTATTTTTAATGATAAGGAAGACCGGCGATGAATAAAAAACCATATATTACGTGTCCTAACAGCTTCAAAATGCACGCCGCGCCGATGCGCGGTGGCGTTAGATACATTCTTAGCTAAATGCATTCTTGTAAACAAATCAACGTAAATTAGGTTATTAGTTGTAAACTTCGCGATATGTGCGATAAACAAAACACGTTTCTTCACGCAACGTATCGCTTTGAACTTGTAATTTACTTTTACTTTTCATTCTGACGGATTGTAGCGTGTGTTGACTGTTGAGTCTTGTGTGCGGCTGGCGGGAGTTTTGCTAACACCAACCATAGTGAAGCAGCGACGAAGACGTTCGGCGAGTAGGTCTTGGTGTGGTGCGAGAGTCGATTGAAAATTTAAAGCGAACTGAATTACACATTGACGGAATTCTAATCATAGCCGCAGCAGAAGAAACGCTCGTGCTGGGAGCGTGGGTTTTGGGAAATATTCTTCACTTCCTGTTTCCTACTCGTATATTAAATTACATTCATGAGATACATTTCCCTCCATTTTCCTCTGTTTTCCTTTCTTTTTTTTTTCTTTTTTGACAAACACGCTAATTTAAAAGAAACGTGTATTTGAAAATTATTCTACCACGTGCTATGATATGATCAGAAGGCCTGAAATCAGATGCTGAAAAACTATTTCCAATCGTACGAATTCAAAAATATTCAGTGCTGTAGATGAGACGGATCTCCGATCTCCACCTTGAGCATGGTCGCAAAAGTTGACAATTTTCTTCAGATTTGCCTGTATAGTGTATAGTTTTGTTTAAATATCTGCGCTAATATTTATCAAAAAAAAATATATCAGAATTTTTGATATTTTCAAGTCTCTCAAACACAACGTTCTTTGATGAAAAGACAATACGTGCAGCGCACTAAATCCATAGGTTTCATTATCTACCTACTATTTTTTTCCTTATGCTCCCTTTCCCTGCACATTAGGTAAGTAAGTAGTACTGATTTTCAAAACTTCAAAATCTACATTTACGGAAAACAAAAGCTGCCTAATGTGTTGAATATTGCGTAAATTGACATTCAGGAAGTGAAACAAATACGCATATTATGGTTCTGAAACGTTAACTCTCATATGTGTACTTGCAAAAAAAAATTATTGTACGTACAATGTATAAGTTGACCAAGGTTTTGTGATTTAAATAAAATTAGGTGCCAACGATTTTTTTTTAGCACAGTCTGTAAATTTTTCACTACCTACATAATAGAAAAACTAAGTCAAAAGTGTTTGAATCTAGCTTTAAAAACACGAACTACTGTTTTTTTTCGAGTTGCCGTGTGGTCATTGACCATGAACAATAATCTTCCTTATAAAGTATTCCAAAAAATTATGGTAATATTTACACTTTTGCGTCAATATTCGGTGTGATTTATTTTCAACCACGTACCTAGGTAAGCCGGAAATGTGTAGAATATATTTTAATTGAAATTCTGCTAGGGTGTTGCATTTAAAATATTATAAGCACTTGAGAATTATTTTCTATGATTTACTTATGCTTGCTGTAAATTTCAAGTATGTAGGCACACGTACGGTTGAAGTGATGTAGATTGTTCAAAGTTCCTATTCGAAACACTTCCGAGATTTTTTAAAAGTTCATTCGAAAATTATGGTAGGAAAGATTCGGTAAAGCTGTGTATGTTGCTGCGTAGGTTGTTTTTTTTTTTTTTTTTTTTTAATGCGAGGATATCTGTCTCTATGCTATGTTCCTACTTACCTACATTATTAATTTTCAAAAAAAAAAAAGTTTCATTACTTACTAATTATTACCTTTGAGTTATTTCCTAAATTAGTAGAAATTGCATCGAAACTACCTCATACATATATAGGTAATAGGTAATCATTAAAGTATTTAACCTATGCAAGGTAAGTGTCCCATAAAACATCCGCTTATCACATTTCTTACTTTATTGATACAACCAGACAGGTCATGAAAAAAAAATAGCAGGTGGTCTACCTCAACATTTGAAGGAAAAAATGTTCAAAAAAATTCTATTAGTCAATTTTTCAGTATTTTTTCTGGTGAAATGAATCCTTGCTGGGTACCTACCTACATGTATTCGAAATTAGAAGCACCGCAAGGGATGCAAATTTTCTATTTTTCTGGTGGAAATATATACCTAAGTATAAAAAATGATTCGATGAGGTGTTTGAAAAAAATTATACTAGGTAGATATTGTAGATATCTATTTGTTTTTTTTTACTATAAGTAAGTACCTACTTTTCGTTTTGAAGGAGCTGATACAAAAAGTCATGTCACAATTGATGAAACTTCAAATTTCATTTATCACTTCAAGATGAGAAACAGTCAAAAAAGTGACAGAATTTCTACATAGTATGCCATGCGACTAATTTAATCCGTTCATTTACTTAGTTAGATGGAGCTGAAATTTCGCTATGTAAAAGAGCATCGTCCACTCCTCAGATAATTAGGTACATATTTAGAACAGTCAAAATGGATTTTACATCGAGATAAAAAGGCAAAGATCAATTTCCATATGCAACAGTTGTTTACATCTTGAATCGATGACAGTCACTGTTAGGCTGTTTTGGAATTTTCAGCAAGTAAGGTATGGAAGACGAGTCAACTGTAAGAAGTAGAAGACGTTTTTAGTGATTTGCCACAGAAATAAGTAGATAATTTTGGACACTTTTCAATCCGCCTCTTAAGAATTGAGATGTATTTTCAACTGCCCACCTTCATCATTACAGTACCTCTGACGCGACGGTAAGTAATTCCAATGTACATGGGGAGAGGGAGGATGTTCTGGACAAAAAAGTTCAAACTCGATTTTTGACTTCCAGTAATGTGGAAAAAATTGATCAAGTGCGGTAAACGATTCCTTTGGGTGACACATATGTACATCATATATTTTTTGCAAATTTTTAAATAAAAAACTGGTTGAGTAATTCAACTTTGAAAATTTTCACGTTTTTGTCCAGAACATAACTTTGGGCGCCATGTTCTGGACAGCGTACAAATTGTACCTAAAATCAACGAAGTGGTATTCTAATCAAAGGAAAAACGATTGAAATTTATTAAAAAACAATTTATGCATTTATTCAGAACATTTAGCGCATTCAACAACCTCTTGGTCATTTTTTGAAAATCCGAGGCAAAATCATCATGCAAAAAAATGACACATTTCGAAAAAGGACGCATATCCACGCAAAACCAAGCTTTCTTTCTTTCTAGGCCAGTTTTCAGATCTTTCACGCATTTTTTCAGTTTCTGAGACAATGTAGGTATTCCATACATGTAATATACCTAAGCAAAGTGTCCAGAACATTACACCCCCTCATTTTGGAATCAATCGGAAATATTACGAGTTGAAAGCGTTCTAGGATGAATATCACCAATTCACGTTATAATGTAAGGTTCACTACTTTCATAATTACCAGCAGTTTGTTCTCTGGCCGTTTTTATTTTTTGTAATATTCAAAACTAAAAATTGTTGTCTCCAAAAAAATTGCGCTCGTTTTAGAAAAAGTCAAATATTTTTGTGATGAGAACTACCACCGGAATGTTTGTCTGTGCAAACGAATGTAGTATCACAATGCTAGGTATGTACTTTTGGAGGAAAAAAAATTTAGGCACAGTCAAAGTGGTCAAACTAGATTTTGTCCAGAACAACACCCTGTCCAGAACATCCTCCTTCTCCCCTAGGTTCCTATCTATGCTGGGAAAAGGTTAAGTTTTTCTAGAGGCTGTGCATTGGTTATAAAATCGTGCAATGGATTGGCAGCGCAGAGAGAAACATAGGTATTTTTGGGAATTTTCATCTCAATACCTACACCTAGTCACTATTTTCTGCAAGCTTTTAACGTTCATTTCTGAAAAATGAATATACCGATGGACTATTTCAGCAGCCACTCTTAAATATTTACCAAAAATCTGAAAATGAATTTTGATAGCTTAAAATATTCCGAAGTAAGTACTTAAGTGGATATAAGCAATCCGGAGGGCCTGGGTTCGATTCCCAGGCTGGGCACGAATTTTTCGTACGCTAGAGATGCATTAGAAAACAGGTCAATTATGAATAGGTCGGTCAAGAAAAGAGACTTCTTCTGTATTTGAATTAGGTAAGTACGTATAAGTAGGTACCTATGTCTTCTCAGTAGTTAAATCTTAGCTTAATCGAAAGATTGAAATGTTAAAATTCATTCTGGATAACTGCTGACCTCTATTTGGAATTTGTCTTTGAGTAGCTTCTTCAATTTTATGCAAAGATACCTAAATGATCTTGTTATGAAAACTTTGTCACTCAGTTTTGATTTTTGTTTTTTAAATTTCTAGTCTGTAAGTTCTGTGCAAATAATTCTCAAAATTTTTCAAAAAGTTCTCGAAGGAATCATTTTAAAAGTAGGTAGTGAGCGAAAATCGCAGTTAGGATGACTGATAGTGAGATCAGTTACAATCAGAGATGATAGCCTGGACAGACGCTAGCGACTAACAATAAGATCCGATAATGATGGCGACGAAAAAGTACGAGTAGGTATAGGTATTTAGGAAAATATTAGGAGCCAAGGAGGGTAGGTAGGTTATACATGTGAGAAAAAATGTCATCAAGCTAATAAACGTTGAGATGTTTCACTAGATGCCTACGTTGAAATGATATTTTTTCATGTGCATAGAAAATTTTTAGTTTCTTTATGCTTTATTAAATAGGTAGGTATGCAAAAGTTCGAAGCATATTTTGTTTTTGGCATACCTTGTACATGTATAGGAAGCTCATTATTTTATTTCATTTCATTTTACGATCATTCAATTCGAATCATATTTTATGAATCTAGGTAAATACCAAAGTATGTATTCCGATTTTTAAAAGCAAAACGTATTTGATTTTATTCGAATGGGTATTTTAGGTTTTTCTTGTATGTACCTAGTTGATTAGTTACCCACGCACCATCGAAATCCAAGATGGTAAATTATAGGCACCCTGCCTGCGTTGCTCATCATTTCTTTTTGTTTCGACGCACTACATAAGTACCTGCCTAATCATTAAAGCTATACGTAGTACGTATACGTTTACGTATAATATACATACATGACATAAATGTAGATAAGATGGATGATTCGATTCGTAATCTGAAATAGGTAGGTATATTTGAGAGAGCTAATTTTAAAAAGAAAGGGAAACAAGCAAAAGATGGGTTTACTCATTACAGAATTGAAATTTCATTTCATCAATCATCTCAAAAAAAAAAAAAAAAAAAAAAAAAAAAGAAGCGAGGTATAGATACCTACCTTCCAGTACTTTGAATGAAATGCAAAAAAAAATCCTGAAAAAATATACCTATCTTTTTCTCGAAAACCCATACAACTATTCGGAAGCGCAAAAAAAGAGCTCATGTGCGTCGTAATCAAACGAGGCATTGAAATACGAGTTAACAAAAAAAAAAAAAAAAAAAGAAATCACACAATACAAAAAATGATAATGGGACTTCAAACGAGGAAACACTCCTCGATTTGTGTATTACGGGTATAAGGCAAATCGCCGATGAAAGCACTGTTCGGATGAATATCATTCGAATAATTTTTACTCGACTGAATACTACCACAAACGGCTATATCTTGAGCGAGAGTTTCATTTGAAAAAAAAAAGGAAAAAAAATTCCTCGTACCTGGTAATACGGTACGTGTACCTAGATGTTCTGAGTACGTATTTATTTCGAATACCTAGTTCATCTACCTTGAGTAAAGATTACACGAAAACTTCATTTACACGAGATTAAATTCGTAGCTATCCTAATGTTCCCAAATGTCACACCTACGCCCTTTTCATAGCGTAGAAACTAGTTAACACTGGACGTTAATTACAACGTACATTTCGTCATAAAAGTTACTCGACCAGTTGACCATATAACAGGTACACGGGTAAGGCTATTTTACCCGGAAATCTATTCGATTTCCTCGCTACCTTCTCATTCCAATGGGTACAGTGCGCGCAATATAGAGGAAAATTTACGTACTTTGAATAATCATGACGTATTTAAGAACTCCTCGTGGTGGAGATTCATTCACGAGTCGTCAACGTCGTCAATACACCATCACAAAGTAATAGAAAGAGAGCAAAAATCGCGCAAAAATTGATTTTTTCCCGTACTGTTTTCACAACAACACACGTAAAACATATTTTCTCTAAATTTTCACCATGTTTTACATTGAAAAGTAACCGATTACTGAAATGTTAAAACGAATAGGATAATTAAATAATTTACGAAGGAAATCGTTAGGTATTTTAAGCGAGAAAGACTGGGGGAGCCCTTGAAGGCAAGGAACGAGTTTTTCACATGGTTCGTTGAGTTTTCATAAATTTCACGATTGCTAACAAAACGAACATGTGTTATGGTTTGCATATGTGTATACCTTAGCTAAACCTATCCGCTACGTACGCCGACGATGTGAAAATTACGATAACAATTCACATAGGCTAGGCAGAATGCGAACATTTTCAACGAAAAGACGCGCCTCCGAATTATATAGGTACGCTTGCTGTACAATCGTGGAAATCTCGCAAAATAACATCGTATTTTGCTCTTATTACGCACGCGAATCCTTTCAACATTTTTAGAGTCACGTAAGAAAAAAATTCCATAAAAAATTGCACGATTTTTCGTTACACGAAATAAAACCGTTCGTAAATTTCCTACAAAAGAATTATTTTTTCAAACTTTTAACATTCGCTGATTGCCTCTCTTGTATCGTTATGCTAGAACAATACGAAAAAAATTCGATTCGTTAATATAACTAGCTACTTGCACATAATTGTGGTGGAAAAACCTCGTATTTTCTCCCTCAGAAATTTTACCTATCGCGAGAACAAAAACCACCCTCAGGCGAACCGCAAAATTTTCGCGATCTAAATAAAAATGAAATAACCAACAAACGCGTAATTATCGGTTCGATGGTAGATTTTAATTACAGCGTGATTATAGCTCATTAAATTTGCGATGGTTTTATTTTCCATAAATTGCCTTTAATCACCTTAGACTTCCTTAAATTATAATTAATAATCATCAATGTATCGATAGTTACCTTCGACAGAACGCATTGTAAATGTTGCCCGCATTGACAATGAATTTGCTGATGAACCTTCATCGTCGAATAAAGAAACAGCGTAAATCTATTTTGGCGGTTTTTTTTCTTCTTATCGAGAAACATATGATGATCCTACAATAAAAGTAAACGCCATTTTATAATTATTATAAGAATGACGTTTTCAACAAATAACACGTAACGTTACGTTTCTGATTCCTAATTATCGGATTGCATAATCGATCGTGCTGAGCCGTAATTTGAATCCGGTGGGTGTAGTCTGTATCCGAGCGTTTGGCATTGTACTTGGGACCGAATGAACGTGAGTTGCGGTTTTCTTTCTGAGGGTTTCTTATCACAGGGTGCCATTCATTAAGCACCTTCGACGTCAAAAAAAAAAAACAATTATTCGAAAATAAATTTAGAATTTTTTTCAAATTTAATTACCTAATCTAATCTTTCATCTACAATTTTTCATCTGATGAACACTTATTCAATTAACATAGGTACTCTAATTAAACCCTTTTAGTATGTGGTTCTTGTTCAATGAATACATTTAGGCTTTCGATTGGACTTCCTACTGTTTAGCTGAAAAAATGGCTGAGTCAGGTAAATACCAACATCAATAAAACTAGGTATAATAAGATTCTTTGAAAAAAATAAGGCATCATGGCATAGGTACACAATTATGGTAGGTGTATACTCTATGCTAGTCATCTTAATCATTGCTTCTACTATCCAAATTTTCACTATACGGACGGATGAAGATGGAAAAGTTGTTTGAAGGGTTTAGCATTTCTTACGATAGAGGAGACTTTTAATAGAAGAGTGAAAATTTTTAGACGGATAAGGTAGGTAAAGGTAGGTACTACCAGTGGCGTAATCACAGGGAAGGGGGGTGTTGGATCATTCCCACTCAAAATTTCAAGAAACAACTGATAAAATTTTTAAAAAGTTGAGATGGGAAAAATCGAATTCTTAAATTAGAATTTATGTTCTACTTTTTGAATTATGAATCTGTTGATTGAATTTTAAAAATGTTGAGATCAAAAAAACCGAATTCCATTCATTAAAATTGATGTGAATTCAAAAATTTTAAGGGAAATTCCTGAAATACTCAAAGTACCCTTAAACCATTTGAAAAGTGCTTCATTTTTTCTGAACAGAGCCATTAACTGTCCAAAATCATACAATAAAATGGTCGTTTTTTCATTTTTTAAACCAATTTTTTCAAACATTTCGCTCTCGCTTCGCTCGAGCAGTAAGTTTACCTTCTCTTCAATACATTAATGATTCTTTTTGATGAGTTTTCAGAAAATTAAAATTTCAATTTTTCATGTCCAAAAATCTCCACTAATATAGGTACCTATTTAGCCGGAAAAATCACAATTTTTTGTCGGCAAAATGGCATGATACACCACCCCTCCTCCCAAATAGCATGACTTCGATCCGTCTCAGATGATATCTTGTATCTTAATTTCAACCCCCCCCCAGAAGGGGAGGCAAGTTACGCTACTGGGTACTACAGTTACATCTATAGAATATTCTGATGAATATATTAAATTGAGTTATTTTTCAAGAAATTGAAAAGAAGATGGTTCAATGGTTGACGCACTCAATTTTGATATGTAGTTTCACAAAAAATGAAGGTATGTACTTACTCTCTAAATGTGAAACAGTGAAATTTCACTGCTTAGCAGTCACGACATTTTGCCTTTTTGAAAGCAGTAGTTTTTGGTCAGTAAAAATAATTTTGACTGACTAATTCAGTAAATTTTTCACTGTTTTGCAGTAAAAAACTACTGCTTTTGAGAAAGCAAAATGTCGTGACTGCTAAGCAGTGAAATTTCACTGTTTCAAATTTAGAGAGTACAACTACATATGTACAAAAAAAGTGGAATGAAGAATGGTCATCGGTTGGCATTTCATGTTCAACAACTTAACTTCGATTCATAACTTTTTTCTTTTCATAATTTTTTTTTAGAAACTTGAATTTCTTGGTAAGGCTCATGCCTATAGATGGGTGAAGGGGAGTTAAGAAATAGCCAGAACGTCAGAAGTGATGATTGTTGGTTGGAATGAAATTCCGTTCAATCACTTATATACACGGAGAGGGATGACTTGTAGGTACAGTTTCAAAGTCAAGCCTTTGATGCAGACAGCAGAAGAGCCTCGCAATTTATGTTTCACCAAAGGGCCCGTCTACACTCGCTATAGGGTGAAGAGGCTTCAGGAGATCGTGTACTACCTATTCATGAAAACTGTAGAGGAATAAGCCAGTCCTACAAGTTGCATTCAATCTAATTAAGATGATATAGAGTACTTACCTTACCTATCTAGCTATCTAAATACCTCGTTCTACTAGTTTTCAGAGTGATCTTGACTTAGAATTCACAATTTTAGAGAAAATAGGTACCTACTCAAAATTGTTTTGACCCTTTTCATGTACTTACCCGCAATAAGGCTTTCCTTTTCGTGAGGGCGGAAAGCTAGCCCCAGTCGCTTTGGCACATATATACCTATGTGATTGGGGTCCCTTCCTCTCAGGCAATAAGTATTATATTGTATAGGTATAATAATGGTAAGAAATTTCTTTGATTGAATTATCCTCCAAATTTTTTTGAGTTTTTATTTTATGACCCATTTTGTTTTGTTTTGTTGTTTTGAGTTTCAACTTTTATTGACTAAGTATTATGTAAGTTTAAGTTAGGTTAGGCTGATTTTGTAAAAACGCATCTCTTTCGTACTTACCAACCATTTGCACAGTTCTACTATGCTTGAAAATGCTATTTGAATTTCACGCCACCTAATTGTTTAACTGCATAGATTTATAGATTTTTCATTACCTTCTATAAACTATCCTCAAGGAACACTTCGATTATATAAGGTACTTTATTTTTATAACTACCTGTATCCTGTGCATATTTTTCTGTACATATACATACATTACCGGTGTAGATAATTACGTGTATCTAGTGTAGGTAATGAAAAAATCAACAATTTACATTTCACATACCTAGGTGAACAAAAATTCAACGAGAAAAGCGATAAGATAGCTCTAATTATACGTGAGCATGAAAATAACAGTTTCGTGCTATATTTTTGAAAATTGTAATTTGCTAGGCATATATGCTTATTAAGAAAACATACTTCCGTATTTTTCAAAAAAAAAAAAAAATCCAGAGTGTTATATTATTCCTACTTACTCTTATAGCTAACCGGTTCTTAAAAATCATAAAATGAAAAAAAATTATACTTGAGCTACCTAAGACGATTAATGATTATTATATAATAATTTTGCACAATTAGTGCAATAATATTAGCATACAGTACAATGTTCAATTCAAGTACATACGTACCTAACCTACATTCTTGGTACAAATAAGGGTTAGGGAAATATTTCCAAGCGCGTAATGTCGCGTTAGTTTTATCACTATAAGTAGGTACATACGTATTACGAGAATAAATTCGAGTTGAAGGCAAATGAAAAATGTGCTACCAGTATAACAAAAGCATCAAAATCGCGAATATTTGATTAAATCAAACATACCTATGAAACAAGAAAGCCGCAATAGACGGATTTTAATTTAAAATAGGCGATTCACTCGGTAGTCAAAAGGACAAAAGTCAAACAACGCTGAAAAGTCTCTCCTTCAATCGACTGAATAGGCAGCTAAAATAACAAATCAGCGAATTTAGACGCGATTTCATACAACTTACAATACACGTTTATTGATACCTACGTGAAATGTAAATAGATAAATACATAGGTATTATTATTGTAAATATGTCGAAACAAATTGTTTATTCGACTCTAACGCTGTCGGTAGGTACATACGAGTATGTATTATTAAATAAAAAAATCTATCGCTGAATTATAACGATTCGTTTTTATATTTGTTTGCGATTGAAATTTTATTCGCGAAGAGATGAAAATTTCACCTATGTCGTTTGTAACTTACCTAGAATCGTTTAAGCTCGAATAATAAAAGTTTAATGGAAATTTCATCAAAATAATGAAGTAATATCGCAAGAAGGAAAATTTGGTGACATTTTGCAAGAAGAACACATTTACTCGATACTTGATTTTTTTGAAATTTGTATTGTAACGATACGTGTTTAAAAAGGTTTAAAAGACGTCGTCGATCGATATCCGAGTTAATACATATAATCCAAGATAACAATTAAATTTCGCAACCGGTGAGCCAGCGTTTCCGAAGATCATTGCGATTGTCCTTAAAACAGCGTGCTGCCTTTAGTTTAAGAAGCCAATAGTGGTAGATTTGTCAAGTAACGTAAAATTTAATAAGACATGCATGGATCACACATAAATGTACCCGATAATGACCTTGATCGTATCCGACAATAAAATACGGAAATACAATAACTATCGCAGACGACCTTCTTAGGTGGACCAGGGCTCGCCCATTAATCCATTATTGGTGAGCTACATAATCCTTTAGAATTACACGTGCAATTACGGATCACTCAAAGAGACGGAGGAAAACAAATAGGCTGTGTCGGTACAAAATTGAAGCGCACGAACACGAAGCTGAGTACCTATCGCAGAATTTATCGCGAATCTTTCGCCATATTTACTACCAATTATTTTTGCTCACATGATTGCCATATAAAGCTCGTATAATGAGAATTTTATTAAACATGCGTGTTCACGACAGACATGAAGAGCATTTTACGTAAATGCGCTCGCGATAAACTACTCTGTATAATACGAGTAAGTCTACGTTACGACAGAAGAGGAAAATTTTAAACCTATACACCTGAATGAGTCTCAGATACGGTAGGTATAGGTAGGTACCTAACTCATTAAATGCAAAGTTGAAGCTGCAACATTGTCCAATTTTTAAAACCCGAATCAATAATATTTTACCATCTCATTTGTGAACTGCCTCTTTACTTGTTTTCATCTGACTAAGAAAAAGAGTAGGTACCTAGCCTAATGTTAACATTTATACATTCATAAATTTGATCTATAGCCCTATCGTAAATTATACGCTTCGTTTCGCACAACAAAATGTTCATTTTTGAATACATTTCAACAAAAAAAGTACAAAATAAATTTTCAAGTAGTACCTACTTGCTGTAGTACATAATACGTGTACGAGTAAGTCTGCGAGTTCGTTCAACCTCTTTTTAGGGGATTTTAATTTAAAAAGCTAGCTGCGCGTTATCGCTTTCATAAGTTAATTACTTTTTTAGTCCTTCTAACGAACAAATTCTTCCCACTGAAAAAAATTTCGCCACGATTATCAAAGCTTTTTATTATTACATGGATAGTTTCCATTAGATCGTGAAATTACCATCGTCTCTGAAACAGTTTTTACAATTTTCTCACAACAAATTGGACAAACGAAAAAATTAGGTAAATGTAGTAGCTAAATTAACCAACGAACCATGCATTTCCTCATTTTATTTTCGTGTTTTCAAGTTCAAGTTCCTTAAAGTTACATAAACAAGAATGAGGAAATTGAATCCTTCTGTTATGGTCATTCATACTATGTTGGCGTTGAATTTTGTTCGCCAACTGAGATCCTATGATTAAGTTAATTGCTTAAAGAAAACGAGACAAATTTAATGACAATCAAGCGTAAGGAATTGTACTTACTACTTACGTATAGGTATTACGAGTATATTACTCCACTCGAATTCGCGGAATTCGTGGTTTAGAAAATTGTTGGTTCTATTTTGATTTTATCGTATCTTGAGTTGTGATTATTTAGAAACGTAGTAAGTGTCATCAGTCCATATACTAAATCAGTGCCTTTAGAAGGGTTTGGCAAAAAAAAAAAAAAAAAACACGAAAATGATTTAAAGGCTGATGTTTAAGATGAAAATGGTGGTTTAAAATAAAATTCTTTTCAAAATGTTTCTTTTTGTTTGTATAAAACGTGTTTTTTTTTGTTTTAGTTAAATACCTAGGTAGGTGCCATTTTTTTTTTTTATAAAATTAGTTTTCTCATAACTTTTTGAATTCTTCTCGTGTTTTTAAGAAACCTACAATTTTTTATTTTTTTCATTTTTTATTTTGACGGAATTGTTGAAAAAATTGTCGAGCTTTACAATACTGATTGGTAATTACGTTATGATGCATGTGAGATAGACAAAACAAAGGCATAAAATCAGCATCAGACGCTTGGTCGTACCGTGCCCAGGTTTTCTGCCTCCATATCTATACGATAACGGTCGATAATATATCAAATTCATCATCCAATTCATACCTTCATTGAATTCCAATCAACCAGCTCTCAACCAACAAACATTTGACACTTTTGAAGTTGGATAAAAAGTTCATGCAGTGGTTCTACAACCTTTTGTGATTCTCGCAATCTTATTTTTCAACTTTATTGGTATGTCTATGTAGTAACCCTCTCAGAGCTGCAAAAGGTTTAGAGTAAACTGGCGCCAGATCCATATAAGTGAGCACTATTTTACGTACCTACTTAATTTTTTGAAACAGAACAATACAATTTTCATTAGTTATTGAACTTTTGAAAGCCGGAAAACTAAAATAAAAATTGATGAACAACGACGTTTTGAAAATTTACAATTATATTAGTATCTACAATTGATAACATTCCGTCGTCGATGATCCTAATGCAACTTTGGTTGCATTCTACCCACCTGAAGGAGCCAGATTAGGTACGTACTTGGTTTTTGCTCTTGGCTATGTTGCGCAATGTAAGGTTGAAAGTAGTCACCAACAAATTTTTTTTCGAAAAAGTGACGTTGAATATATATGTAAGTAAGTCTAAAAATTGAAGAATATTGAAATTCGGTTTCCCCTTTAAATTTTGAGGATAGACTGTCGTATCAACTTTTTTTCCATTCACTCCAAATAATTTGAGTAGATATGTTTCGGTGATCATTGTATAAATTTTGTTTGAATAAAAACATTTTTAGTTTTTTTCAGTAAGTCAAAATAACTCCGTCAAGTTGAAATCGCAGTGTTTTCTGATCGTCATACCTACATACGTTTCTATTATAGGGTATATCCATGGTTGAAATATTTCATCCTTACTCTTTATTTGAACTTGGTTTCTTCGAAAATAATAGCAATATCTAAGTAAACCATGATCTTGAATTGTGCCAACTTCGCGTATATCAATAATTAGTATAAATATACAAACCTACTCAGTTTTTTACATCATTATATCTACCAACGACCAACATAGCAAGATTAAATTTAGGGAAAAAATCATTTTTTTGCAAATTCATTGAAAATTGGAAGCATTAATTTGAGAAATGAATCGTAAATATTATTTTTAAAGTTTACTGACGAAGCATAAAATACCTACAATTCAAGTTGAAGAAGGCATCTAAAAAATATTAATATTTTTTAGATGCCTAGTAAGTACATACGTATCTACGTATATCTACCGCTACTCGAGAGTTATAGGAGTAGAATGAACTTCAAACAGCTAATTTTTTTCAAAAGACCAACTCATCAGTGTTTGAAACTCGCCATCATTCGTCAAAAAGTCCTCCAAAACTTTCAATCTTGATTAATTTCAAGTTTACGTTAAAACTCGAAAAAGTTATTTTAGTTAATTGTTTTTCAGCAAATAATTTTTATTAAACTTTTTTATTTAGTGTTTTATAGATATACATGACTGTGCTGATTTAGAGCTTATGAAAAAAAAAAATCGAATCAGTTGAAACACAACTGTTGCTTCGATGCGTTGTACGAATAGGTTTTATTTACAGAAGTTGATAGGTAGGCAAATGTATAATTTGTATCAATAATGCTTGTGCTTGTGCTTCAGGTACATATTTTTATAAGTAATCAGCAAATCAAACAGAATAAAAAAACTGTACCTAAATATTTTAAAATAATGAAATACGTAGGTAATATCTACAGCCGAATTACTTATAAAAAAAATAACGCCGATCAAATTTTCGAAACATTTTACTTTACTCGATGCAGAGTAAATATAATTCCCACTTAATTTAAAACGATCATTTTAAATTTGACAGCATTCATTTTATCAAATCAAACTGAAATATTTGAAAAATTGAATCTCGTGCTGGTAAAAAAATCGAAAATAATAAAAAAAATTGGAAATATTCGAGCAAAAATGAAAAATATTGCGATACAATGTCTTTAAGTTCGCATATTGATTGTAGCATGCGCAACTTGCAAGCTCCGTTCTATTATCACAATATTATTCTCGAGCGAGATTAGAGACGAAACCATCAGGAAATGCGTTGTAGTAAAGATGTTTTCGAAAATTCTAAGCGACCGTATTGCAACGAATTCGTATTTCGGTAGTAAAAATACCACGAGAAATTGTTCATAACGTATTTAATTTCAATACTGGAGTAAACAAAAATTTTCAGAATGATTTATCGTTGTTTCGTGTCCATATGTTCATCAAATAATTTATCCGCTGATATCATTTCAGGTAAATAAACACATAGCATTTTTAAACGCTTATCAGTAGAATTTTAACGCAGTTAGGATTAAATAAATGAAATATGGATCTTTATTTTGTATTATTATTTAGTAATTTGCATATCACTTTCATGTTTTTACCTATTTTTTTTTCATTTAAAATTTAAAAAAAATGCTTAATGTTTTTTTTATTTTTATTTTTATTTTCAACTCACACAATTTGGATACTCAAACAATTTAATTTCACTAGTCAAAATTATTTACTGAGCGATTATTTCGAATATTTTTTGAACAATTTTTTAAACGTAAGGTTCAATTAATTTTTAATTTTTTCACTCAGCTAGTGGCACGTCTTTGATCCATTTTAAATCAAATGTCTTTCGATGCCCATTATACCGACTCCATTGTTAATCAACTTTCATCAAGTGCTCTGTGCATATTAATTTTTATTATGTTCATTTTTAATCCATCCGCGAGGCAAAAAATTGCATTATTTGGAGGAAAATGTAAAAGCTATTCTCATTAGAAAAACACATTTTTGAAAAAAAAATCGAATTTCAAAACTACGGCATGCAAGACCACGTTTAATTTCAATTTTAAAAAAAACTTAAGTAGGTACCTACTGAAAAATGATTTAAAAATTTAAAAAACCAAAATTCTTATAGTAGATACATTGGAACATTTTTCATTCCTGAAAGCATTTCTTTACATTGTATGTGGGTCAATGAACATCAAAACGCCCAGTAGCTGACCTCATATTTTTCGATTTACGATATGAAACAAACTGTGAAGATCAAATATCCTTGTTTTGCTATGTAACATTGTATAGAAATCGATAGGTGGTTACGGAAGAAATTGAGCATTGTGAAGTTTGAAAAGAGATTTTTCCGTTGATAAAGTAAAATTCCATCTTCGGAGATGAGCCTTTTGTGTGAAAAAGTTATTGTTTGTTTTATTTTATCGAGTAAAATATTTGTTCTACGGGAAACCATCGGCACGAGAACGAAACACCTCTCAACACTTTCACGAAAAATTAAACATGAGCAGTTTTTCTCGTCAAAGATGAACTTAAATATTGAATGACGTTGCATTCAGAGTTACATAACCACATGAAAGGCTACATTTGTAAATTTGCTCTTTTGAAATGATTAAATTTTTAACGTGCTAAATTATAGGTATAATTTTCTCAAAGAGAACTACCGTTGTGATAAATTGAACGAGTAGAGAACATCATCTAGTTGGGTGTTTTTTTATTGTTTGGAATAGTTGATTTGCCTAGGTCAAATAGAGTTAAATAGTATAAGCTTAATTTATATTCGTTCAAATATTTCTTCTCGTTCAAATAGGTACCAACCTAATATTTTTTCCGATTTCTCTTAATTTACAAAATAAAAAATCTGCAGCGTACTTTCGTTGAAAAAAAAAAAAAAAAAAAAAAAAAAAGAGAGAGAGATAAAGAGAGAATTTATTTTATGATACGTAAATACACAGGTATACTTAGGTACATAATTTTAATACAAGAACGGTTATCTGCATATGTGTTAATTACCTAGGTAGGTACCTAATTCAAAATCAATGAATTCTATATGAATGATAAATTGATAATAAATAGGCAATTGCAATTTGAAAGAAAAAAGTACCCATCAGATCAAATTAATATTCTAGGTACAATTATACATTCACCGTACCTGTACTTCCTAGGTAAATAGGTACTTGCATATTCTAAACATACCTATCTTGACATATTAAAAACGGGTATCCTTATAATATTATAAGGCGTAGGTATAGTGATCTATATAAGAATAAATGCAAAAAAGTTTGCTTTTTTAATAACTTTTTCCCCCATTCTTTCGTCAAATAAAAAATAAAACTTCGCAACTTATTTTGTGAAGTTTTGAGCTCTCTCTCTTGTTACCTATGCTCACCGCAGAAGTGATATTTTAAAACTGAAATGAAAGAAAACGTCGAATCTGAATTCCGTGTTTGATATCTTGAAAGATAAGATCGTAAATTGTTTTCTTTTTCTTTTACAAAGGTGCATTTTTACAATGAAAAGTTTCTCGTTTATGATAGGCCTATTATAATTTTTATAAAAGTTTACGCTAAAATTTTTTACACCCTACTTACATATTTGTTTTGTTTTGGTCGGAAAATGTTTTTTTTTTTTGTGAACAAAACAAGTTACTAATAAAATTTTTTAATATCTTTGAGTTGAAAATCAAGTTTTTATCTTGCAAAAGTAAGAAAAAAATCTTGAATGTAATCCTATCAACCTATTTCTACCGAAACATTTAAGCGATCCTATCAAGTATTTAAAAATGAAGGGTACCTTACCCACTTAATTTGATTCAAACAAAAAAGAAATGAAAATTTTTGGTCTTAATACCAGCCACCGTTGTTAAATATGTACCTATATATATTAGATAGATAAATTATTATGCATATTAGGCATTCGAAAGGCCATTTACCTATTTACATAAATTTTCATGTTCAAGTTAGGTGTGTCACCAATATCTACACATTTGGTAGGTAAGTGTGCCATCAAAGAGCTTATATCTACTACTAATTATATAGTAAGTAACTAATGTGAAGTTTGTTCTTCCCATTTCGATATTCTTTTTAGACAGGTAGAGGTTTTTGAAGTTGAAATGAGACAAGATATTGGAATGATATTTTGTGGAAGAAATGGAATACTTATTTATTTCATTCAATTCAATTCCATGTAGTTGTAACAATTTTACACAATAAAACGAACTACGGCATATGCAAATTTATTTCTCTTTGTAACAAAATTAGATTGACTTCTTCGGCAGCACACGAGCACGTAAAATTTTTATAAATCAATTTCACTTCTACTCGTGTATAGTTTCATTTCTCTCGAAAGCGTATATTGTACTGTGTAAAAAAGTTATGTACTCGTATGTTTAAGAGATCTTTCTTATGAGAATTTGTTAGAAAATCAATTCCATTCTTAAAATTGTACGAATAGTTGAACAATGTACAGAAAACCTTGAAATATGTTGTATAGAAGTATAAATTTAGTTACATATGATCAATATTGATGGTAAATCCAATGACAGATGAGGAGAAAAATTTGAACTTCCTCGTTAATTAGCGAAGTACGTGATATAATAATAAAATGGGTAATTCAGGATTGAGTCAATTACATACATCGGTACATGATTTTTATAACATTTGCTTTAAAAGTACAAATACTTGCCTGCACTGAAAAATTCTTATATCATGTAGGTAAAGGTTATCGTATTTTCGTTTATGGAATTCTTTAACGTTGAATCATAATTATTATACCTACTTAATGAGGTACCTATATTGAATGAGAAAAGTACCCAGTTTTGTTTTTATTAGTAAAAAGAAAATTTTTTATATTCCTTGTTGAATACCTTCAAAGAATTTCAAAATTGGATCTTAATTAAAATTTCGATTTTTTTTTGTCGTGGCGATGAAATGAAAAAAAAAAGAAAACAAGAAATTCGTCGAATAATTAGAAGAACTTCGAAGCGTTTAAGAAAAAGCTCTTTGTCGTAACTCGCCGCGTTTATTGTCGTAAAATAGTCGATTAATTTTCGCCATAATTATTAGACTATTGAACAATTGAATTCTCACCCCCCGTCAACTTTGTGCAAATTTCGGTATTTCGACTTTTTTATTGAACTGCTATTGAAAGAGTGTTGAAAATGAATAAATATCACTCTGCTATGGCAATTAATTTTCCTATTTTCATTACTCATGCTCAACCTGAAAAGTCAGAAGCAAATTTTTTGGGATGCTGGGGAACTGAAAGAGAGGAAGGTAGTGACGAAGTAATCATGTGATTTCTCCACGACTTAATTACAGTATACCTAAAGAAATATCAGCAAAATAGAAAAAAATGCTTGCAGTCACAATGGAAATCCCTGAGGTGCTCGGTTTTGTTGTAATTACTTAAAATCTCGAAATATGTGTGGTTTGACAGCTACACGGCTCTGGTGATCTCTATCTTTCATTTATTTTCTCCAAGTCTTATTCTCACGCAACCATAGTGAGTTGGAGACCACTTTCGATGTACGAGTATAAGCCAGAAAAACTATGCTTGTCAACATTTTACGTTATTTGAAATAGGTATTTTGTCGCAAAAAAGATACCTACCATTTCTTCCACTCACTGCATAGATACCTATACCTACTTAATTGGACCTCTGAGCGTGATTGTAATTTCAATTTAAATGAAACTAAAATTAGAATTGACCAGGATCACACTGGTGATTTAATTTTTTCATCAATGTATGCAATTTATGGTAAATTTTATAATACATAATTAAAATTCGTAGATCCGCCAATATTCCCTTTGAAGAGAAGGGAGGAGAAAGAGAAATGAAAGCAAAATCGATGTCTGAGTGATCAAGTGCATGGTTCCTTGTGAGGTAACCCTAAAGACAATAAAAGTGTTTTCCAAATTTCAAAAAATGAAATTAGAGAAATGCTGTTAAGATGATGAGAAGTGAAAATGGGCAAAAAAATTGAGCCTACAAAATGTTTCTTATGAGTGACTTAAGGGATATTCTCAATACACCATTGCATAACCAAAATGCCTTAATTTACATTGGTCTTATGGGACAACTTCAATGTTATAATTTAGAGCCGCGGATGCATGGAATGGGCTCAAATTTGAAATACATGTTTTTCAAGACATTTTGAACAATCCTGTGCATGCATTTGTCAATACGTTGAATAGTTTTTCAATAAATACAGTTTCAAAAATGTTGGATTTTTTTCTCAAAATGTCCAACATTTCATTAAATCGTACTTTTTCGAAAACTACTCAACGTATCGACAAATGCATGCACAGGATTGTTCAAAATGTCTTGAAAAATGTATATACCAAATTTGAAGTCATTCCATGCACAAATGGCTCTGAATTATGTGTTTGAAGTTTGGCAGGCAAACAGATATACTACCATGTATTGAGAATATCCCCTTAAAGATCTTATTTCTTCTCTAAAACACGCTGTTCAGGCCAAATCGGCGTTCTGTGTACGCTGACCCCAGCCCGCCTACTGCATGAAAATTCATATCGAATGCTGTGTAGTCTTGATGATAACTTACTTTATAAAAATCAATACGAGCCATATAAACTGAGAAAATTCCGTTAGCAAATGTCCTTTAAATTTAAAAGTCCGCTATATCGAATAAACGAACATCGAATTATACATAGAAGTGAGGTTGAATATGAAATCAGCAAATTGAGATAAATAGAACATGTTTTTTTTTTTTTTTGAAACATACCTACCTATTGTCAAATTGAATCTTGGGCATTGTTTAAATCCGAATTCATTATTTGATTATTACAAAGGCATAAAATAATATCAAAAGTTTCATCTTTACAACTTCCTCCTACTCACAAGTACCTACCTATTTAGGTAAAATATGTTGAAATAAACAAAATTAAATATAATTTCGCAGTTTGCTACGTTTGATTACGCGAGAAACACTCAAAAGTGATTAAAATAAGAATAACACGTCTCGTCTACTGAATGAAATTTCAAAAACAACACCATGCAAGGAAAATTTAATTTCTTAGTTTGATTCAAGTTAATTTATTTGTGAGAGAAATATTTTAGCTTTTAAACTTTAACTCCGTTTTCATACCATGTCTTATAAATTGCCAACTTTTCAACTACGTAGGTACGTGAAATTTGTCGTTTGTTTTTTTGGAAGATGATGAAAATTTCTATGCTTATTGTTTTCAGCAAGTCTGGAATTCTGTATTCATTTCGTAAAAACAGCCTATTATAACTAACCATTTTGTAATTTTTTTTTGATTTTATTGAACAAAAACCGCGAAACATTTTCGTTTTAAAAATGAATTCACAGAATAAATGTAGATAGTACGTACTACGTAGGCAGGTAGGTATGTAGTCTACACATATAGGTAATTCGTCATGTTTTGAAACCGCCACTCACGCGATACAATGGCAATAACTTGGCAGATGCAACTTATATTATTCGCAAGAGAGTAAAAAAAAAAAAAAAAAATGTAAGAATTCGCCGGAAGAAAGTTACAGCTAGTAATGTAAAATGTCTGAAAACAATCATCAGTGAGGATATTTTGTCTCATTGTGGATGTTTTCATTTTTTCGAACTCGAATTAGAAAAATTATTTGCACAATTTCGTCGGCGTTAGCAGAAAATTCGCATTACTTAATAGGTTTTGGTCTAGGCTTTTGCTATAAGAGACGCATTATGCTTGAAAGTCGTTCGGTTAAGAGTTAAATAACTCAGCGAAATTGCACCATGTAAGTACTTACTTGGAATTTTTTTTCAGCATTGTCAGTGATTGCGATTAATGTCGTTATTCGAATTCATAAAATATTTCGTCGGCGTTTAATTCCCTTTTTACGCGAATAAGCGGTTGCTTTTTATTCAAATGTCAGGTATTAAAGAATATTGGTTTTTCATATCATATTTTGCACTAATACTTAACAGAATGCGTTATTTAGCCGTATGTTTTTTTTTTTCATCGTGTGGAAATGTATAATTTTACTAACGTGCAGCCGTGCAGGTACGACTCGACTGCGGATTATAGGTTCCTCTATGCCTCTACCTACTAGTATATACCTACGAGCTTTTTAAAATGACGAGAGAGTTTTAATAACTTTATCAAAATCATCTTTTTATAAAATGCTTTAATTGTATTCCCAAAGCCATGGTTAAAATTTATGCGTAGGCTTGTGGCAATTAAAAGAGCCTCATCTGTAGCATGTATTAAACGTTAGTTTTGATCCAATTTCGTTACATTATCAAAAACTAATGATACGAGCACGGGCAGAGAGCAGAGATCATTTTAATGTGTGTACCTACGAAAATATTTATTGTGGAAATATGAAATGGATTACGTTTCATGTAGAATAGGTAGGTACCTTACCTACGTATTATACATGCGTATAAAGCAATTTTTCGACTTGGCTCTTTTTGATGAAAAGATTACCGCTGCTTGTAGAAGAATTTTACAATTTTTGATATTGTATGGAGAATTTTCAATTTTGTTTAGGCTAATTTTTTTTATTTAAAATTGGTGTTTACTTATGGACTTTGAATTAAATTTTCAATGGGATTTGTTCATTCTTCTCTCATAGGTTTTTCAAATGCTCTTTATAATTTTCAATCTCAAGTGATGAAATTCCAAGATACATAGATATACCGACGAAATTGATATCTACACTACGTGTAAGTAATGACATTTGTATATACGTATTCGGTGCTCGTGTGTATCGGAGGTTCTTCTCACGTTTAAAATTAAAAATATGTAATTTTAATCGGAAACTCGTCTATCCAAATCCGTTTGAATGAAAATTTGAAAAAGATCATAGCTCTTATACGTAGATTATCATGTGTATGAACAGTTGAACACTTTACGTATACCTGCCAGATGCTGCAGTCGCATGAGAAGATGAGAAACGAGTGAAACTATGTTCAAGTTCAATTTTAAATGTCGCCTAAAAGGCAACTCAGCCATTACCATTTTATATCTTATTTAACAGTTTTTAAGAAGTACTTTGGAAATTTAAGGCCAACTCATAAAAAATTATTTTCGTTTCAGAGTTTATAGCCTTTGGAAAGTTGTGAATTGAACAGCGACAATGGATAAAAACGAAAATAATGGGTAGTTTGCCGAATTTGAACGAACTTTCTGCAGGATGTATTGACGTTGACATTCAAAATGATCTGTTCGCAAGAGCTTTTAAGGAAAAAGGCATCGTTGTCGACTGGAATAAGAAGGACCATAAACCTGTGTATCAAACCAGAAGTTTGAGCGCGAACCCGAATTCATGCGTTTCAAGTGTGCCCTTTCAGAAAAAACCAAGCTATGATGTAAGTAAAGTACATTATTCTCAATTCTTATACCTACATCTGGGGGGGTGGGGTGGAGGGGAGGGTAAAGTAAATTAGTTATTTTATCAGAAGTTATAAATCACACTTTGTTTCCAACGAATTTTGTTCGAGTAATAAAAATACTGTAGGTATCGAAAAGGTCGACTAGCATAGGCCTAATTATTCTGGAAGTATGAGATCCGAAATATGGGGCTATCTGAAGAATTCATCTTTACCACAACTTGTCAAAAATGAAACCTGTCTTTCTAATGAACCATAGAAGGCTACTTTTAAATCCTTTTACTCCTTATCATAATAGAGCCAGACTTACGATAACTATTGAAATTTTGAAACCTCAATAAAACCGATATCATTACAAAATGGCCACTTGAAAATGTCAAAATGCCACAAGTCAGCAAAAAATTATTAGAAACATTCGAAAAAATTTCCTACACAAGTATGCACCCCTCATATTAGAAACACGTTCTAGAAAATACAAACTTCGTAGGTACCTTAATTTTTTGGCGAAAAATGAAAAAAATTAGGTACCTACCTACCTTTAAAAAAAATGCTATTTTGGCCCATATGGCCGTGCTACACACCTTCTGGAAGAAATCAAGAGTAAGTACCTAAGTAATCTATACTTACCGCCACAAAAAAAAAAGCAATTGTAGGCATAGGATGAAATATCAAAACAAAATAAATTGTAGAGCACAAAAAATGTACATATTTCTCTGCAGGTGGCTTCTGAGTGAACTTTTTACCAAAGTATTTTTTTCAAAATTCCGAAAATCCGTTACGATTATACGTACCTATTAATGAGTATTTTGTTGGGAAATTGGGAAATATTTTGAGGGAAGGGAGTTGGGTTATTGTGGCTAGTTTTACTTTAGTGGAGAGGAGAGGGAGTATCCTTGCAGTCCGGAAAGAGGGAGCCACCTTGTGACATGGCGCCGAGTTCATTCATTTTCGGTTTCCACTTGTGAAAGGCGGAATATAAGTATCGTGTCCGCTTATCACTCCATTGCCAACCAGGATAAGTTGCCTAACCTCGTAATTAAGGATCTTGTATACTTCTAATTTGTCCGATAGATATACAATATATACAATAGGTAGTTAGATACATAATGTAATAGAGAAACGTAGGTTATGCGGTAACATTATTGGAAAATGCTCCCCATCAATCGCGAGGTTTAAAAGATCAACTTAAAAAAAAATGTATTTTTGAAACCATTGATTGTTTCAATAACAAAAGCATAATGGCCTAAGTAGGTACATATATTACCTATACTTACTTTTATTTTGTAGTCTGGAAATGTAGGACAAATATTTAGATTTTTAATACGCGTATATATAGGATCCTTCGTAGCATATAAATTCAAAATTACACAAAAGGATAAGTATGAGGATGAAAAGAAACATCTAGAATTTGTGCGGAGGTGAAAGTACATTTTATAAAAACAATTTCGCTCGGCAAATTTAATGGATCGATTTTAAAAACACGCGAATTCCCAATAAAGAAAATCTACAGCGTTTAATCTTATTATTGGGAAAATTTCACAACGTTCTGTTGCTTCTTGTGTTTATCGTAATGATGAGACACATTTTATAAAACCATTTAAACGTGAAATGACTTAATCTACATACCGCCTAAGCGACGACATCGTATCGCAGAAACGTTGCTACATGCTGTAATATGCTTTCTCATGCAAATGAATTTGCATCAATTTAAACAATACATACGAACTGGAAAAATTAAATTTTATAACGGAAGCAGTAAAAATTTTCTGCCATTTTATAGCTCTCGTCGACGCGGCGGCGTTCTATGAGCCGGAGCGACCTTGTAAATGGAAAATTTTTTCTTTTTCAAGTTAGGTACCCGCGTATAGGTACCTGCCTTTTGAAATCTATCCAGCTATGTATGTACATTGCTCGTACTTATGGCGTAGGATAATTTTTTTTTATTTTTTCGTTTACAGAGAGCATTATTCAACACCCGACGATCGCGAAGTGTTAGATCAAGTTCGGTGATACCGTGTCATTCGCATAGTATGGGTACCTCAAGCACTCATAATTTCAAACATATCAGTAGACAAGCTTCGGTTACAAGTTCCACAGGGACGTCATCCGTTCGTAAGCTAATCGCAGTAGTTCGATCGACGCCATCTCATTTAGGACCTGTGTATAGTCGACCTCTTATCTGTCAAAATTTCGTCGGTTTGTGTTTGTCTCATGGAATATTTACCGTGGCTTTTATCCCGATCGTCATATTGCAAGGTTCAGTATCACTGTGGTGGCCACCTAATGATATTCAAAACAACAAGGAAAGCGACATCCAAATTTTGTCCAGCTCGGGACCGCTTTCGCTGGCCGTTTTGTATTTTTTGGCAGCGGTGTCGGCGTTATTTTCGCCTTACATCGCCCATAGACTCGGCGTTACCAAATGTTTATCAGCGTGCTACGCGATAAGCACTATTTTCATTGCTTTTCATTTGTACCCGAAGGTGTATTTGCTAATTCCGGCGTATATTTTAATGGGATTATCAACGGGACATTTAAACAGTACCAGAATAACGTATTTGATTATGTTGGCGTCTAAACTGAAGTTCGTTCCGAGTGAAGAAGAAGAAAATGAATTTCAAAGCAAATTAGAATCAACGAAACGAGAGTCGCTGGTGCAGAAATTATATCGCGGTATATCGTTCGCAGAAAGCGTCGGTCTCATACTGGGCGGATTTATTACCTATTTACTGATTCAATTAACAACCACTTCGTCGAAGAGCGAAAAGGAGCAAGATAGAAGTTTAATGAATTTATTCCAAAACGGCAAAGATAATGATCGAATTTGCGGCTACGAATCGTGTCCAAAAAGTTTAATCACTTCTATCAACGAATTATTCAATAAATCCACCGGAACGTCGACGAAAAATAATCTCTTGTTACCATGTAGAACCAGTACCGTTTTGGCTGGAGTGTTTTTAGGCTGTTGCGTTGTCGGAACATTTGTTACCATATTATTTATTCACAGAATACGTATTTGTTTTAACCATGGACCATCTGAGAAATCGAAATTCGAAAATGTTGTACAGACGGTTACCGCAATGTTTAAAGATTCCAAATTGACCTTTATAACGCCTCTATTCATTTTCATTGGAATTGAACAAGGATTCATGCTCGCTGATTTCACCAAGGTACATTTTATAAATTCTACTAAATCAAAAGATTCGTAACTTATTTATGCTTTTAGCTTTATTCTTAAACGCTCAGACGATGTAGAAAAATTTACTCGAATTTTGTTTTCTTTGGAAAGAAAATTGCATCTTTTTTAGGTATGGAACAAATTTTCAATTTGATTCAAAAAATCATTTCTCGACCATATAAGATGTAACAAATTGATTTACCTGTGCTTTGTTGCATCCCCGTTCCTCAGGGATTATGAAGGATTTTTTTTAAACCGCATTTTAAACGTTTTAAAATACAGGATGTTCCGGGAATCGTCTGCCAAAATTTCACTGTAGACAGCAATCGAGGAGACGACCAAAAAAGGTGATTATGACTGTTTGCCTATCTTGTGAATTGAAGGGGCTACGACGCTACGTAATGGTGGGAAAGTGTCCATTTTGCATGTTAAAATGAGTATGAGGTAAAAAAAAATAAGGAGTACCCAATACCCATACAATTTCTTCCTATAACCAAAAATGGCGTATTTCCATTATCTGGGGTCTAACTTTAGTAACTCATAATATTTTGAGCGAACAAACAAAAAATGTTACCTATTATGACAATATTGTCTCTCTTCAAAATAGAAGGTGCAAACACATTCAAAATTTTAAAAATCTATATAAGGCAAAAAGCACGACAAATGTGGAAATTTTGAATCAGGTTTGCCCCTTCAATTTTGAAGATAGGCTATTTGTCGTAATAACATTTTTTGTTCGTCCATTCGAGTACCTTACCTACTACCTACCATGGGTTATGGGCATAATTTTGAATTATTCAAACATTTCCTTATTTTTGATCATATGTTTAAAAATACGAGTAATACATACATAGGTAGGTACCTACTAAATTTCGAGTTTTGCGAAGCACGTATAGCTCTTTCAATTCACAAGATAGACAACCAGTCATGATAACGTTTTTTGTTCGAATCCTCGAGTAAGTACCCATCTACAGTTGAATTTTGGCAGATGATTCCCGGAAGCCAAAACACCCCGTATAACAAAGACGAAAATAGTCATGTACCGATGCTCTTCTCTTCAGGCCCGTAGCCAGCGTAGGGGCAGCCGGGGCAATGCCCCGGCTAGAAAGACTGTTTGCCCCAGGAAGCAAAATCAAAAAAAAAACACGTTTGCCCCGACCAGCAAAATCAGAAAAAAAAATCAGAAAGTGCAAAAAACCAAAAACTCAACAATGTAAAATTATGGTTACGTTCATGAAATGGCTACACTAGCATGAATTGCATTTGATAGATCGATGGCTCGCTCGATGCGTTCACTAAATTTTAAATCAAAAATTTGATATGTAATTTGAGTAAAAATTAGTAATTTGTGAGGATTAGAAATCCAGTACATCTTTTTGCAATTTTTTTCGAAAAGTGAGACTTTCACTTTGTGCAATTTATGGCAATTTTACATAAAAAATTGAGACTTTTACACTACGAAAAAGCTAAAATTTTCAGCAATAGGGAAGACCTATGGACAATTTTTAAGAAAGAATGAAAATTTTTATAATTTTTTGCGAAAAACCGAGAATTTTGACAATCTTAGCAAAAAGCAAGATGGATTATTTTTGAGGAAAACCACAAATTTTTGACAATCATAGGCCAAAAAAATGATCATTTTTTTCGCAACCTTCGGTTGAAAATGGGAGAAATTTCGGTCATTGACATTTTTTTCAAGCAAAAAAGCGGAATTATTTGGTAATTTTTAGAAAGGGAAATGGATATTTCTTGCATTTTTTTTTACCAAAAAGTAACAATTTTTGGCAAGAAACGAGGATATTTTTGGAAATGTTGACAAAAAGTGAGATTTTGAGCTATTTTTCGCGATAAAAGTGTATGTATAAGTAGGTCAACTTTCTCAAATTATTCACTTATGGGTATTACTAGCATTTTTTTCTCATCAAGTTAAATGCAAAAATTGAATTTTTGAAATTTAAAAAAAAAAATAATAATTTGGAAAACCAAAGCTACTTATTGAAAAAGTAACCCAATTTAGTAACTTAGTTTCTTGAAAAGTGACCAAGTACGAGCCCTGAGTGAGGGCAAAAGTTTGTTTCGAGAAGTAAAGTTTTTTCAGGTGAAAAGAGCGTTTTTTGTCTTAACATTTCTTTAAAAATTTGAATAATATATTTTTTTTAATGTTGTTTGGACGCGAGTCAAATTTGACTATTTTACCTCATGACAAAATTTAAACAGAAACAGTCACAGCCAAAGAATTATTACAAGAGTTTCACAGTAAATTGCGCAGATTACAGTTGTAAGTATTAGACTCAACCCCAGCATCACGCATTATGTTCATTTTTTGTAAAAATTGTTTTGGAATAACGGATGGTTGAGGGCGTTAAAGGGGGGGGGGTATGTTTCACAGATGTTTGAGCCTCAAAAAGTGCTGCCCCAGCTGATATTTCCTTCGCCCCAGCTACAGCCAGATTCTGGCTACGGGCCTGCTTCTCTTCAAGACATTCTAATCCTAGTGGAGGATTATGTTAATTCTTTATCATCTCTCGGGACATTTAGCTACTTCATCGTTCCCAAAGATTATAGGTGGCACTCCAATAGAAAACATCAGGTGTCCAAGAATAAGGGGTTTTGAATTGATACCTTTTTGATGAGCTAAAGTGGGAAAAAATTTCCCCAAGTCAAACATTGAAAAGTTGAATAACAATCGAAAAACCGTGCTTTTGAGTTATTGTTTCGATGCAAAATGAAAGATCTCTCGTGTTTCATGCATTGAAACAATCACTCAAACGCCCATTTCTCAAATGATGATTATTCAATTTTCCAATTTTCAAGCAGAAAATTTTCTCTCCTTTTCGATAACATAAAAACCCCGGCGTAAAGTTCACACTGTTTTTGAGGGTTCAACTAGAGAAAAAGAACCCCACATTGTGATTGTGAAAGCATTGAATCGGTAATAGGTATGCTGTAATAGCGGAAAATATTTCAAAAATCTAATTTCCGAATTAGCCTATGTAGGTAGAGGTACCTTTTATTAAATTTATTTGCTTCAATATTAAATTGACTTTGAAAGCTCAACAATTTTTTACATAGATTTTACAGCGAGTTAATGTATTTTTTTTTCCTTTGCACAGTTTTACGTTGTATGCGTAATTGGAATTCAAAGCACACCTTTAATTTTCATCAGTTTAGGTTTATTGCAGTCTATTGCGGGATTTACATTAAGTTTATTGATCCATCATATGCGAAGGTATTTCATCATAGGTACGGTTAAATGGGTTTAATTTTCGAATAATACATACGTATAATGCGAACCTATATTGACGGTACATAATTTCGTTAATTTACAACAGGTGTTGGTTTCATCTTTCAAGCATGTTTGCTTCTCGTTTTAATAGTATGGAAACCTACGAGCGACGATGCGGCTTTATTTTACGTCATATCAGCAGCATGGGGTGTGTGTAATGCTATTTGGGACACGCTTTCGTTCTGTGAGTACCTACCTATAAGAATTTTCTACCCCAATTATTCTAATGAATTGTTTTCCTATTACCTACATTTGTCCTAGGCACGTTGTGTCTTTTGTTTACCTTTGTTTAATGAATTGGTGTTAATATTCGGTGTAAATGAAATATACAATAACTCGCATATAACACGTATCTCTACCTATTTACAATACTTACCTACCGAAGTTCGTTAATTTGGAAAATTGATACTGAAGAAAATACCATTGTTTGTTTTCAGGTTCGTTGGTTTCACTTTTCCCAGATTGCTGGGAATTTCCATTCTCGCAAAATTTCTTCTATAGATTTTTAGGATTATCTATCGCGTTTGCATATCATGGTTATATCTGTACCTCAATTAAACTCTACATAATGTGCGTTATGTTAGTAATGGCTGTGTTTCCATATGCATGGATGGAAATTAAACTCGATTCGAAGCAAAATACTCGTAAAAGTTTAGTTCCTGATAGTTGGCAACGATAAATTTTTTTCTATATGTATCGTGTTTAGCAATATTAATCAAATTTTCGTTTTTTCATTGTTGTTTTTATTTTGTAACGTGTGCATGGATTCCTTTATGAGACATGTTTGCATAAAAAATACCTACCTAATTCGATTATATAAATTATTATACGTCTACATTTTTATACCTACGCCCTTCAAAATCGCCAATTACAAAATCAGTTTTCATTTTTAATTGGTGTAAAAACTAAAACCTAAATGTTACTACTTATGTGTGAATTTGTGTGTCAGATATTCAATTAATAAAATTTTATGTTTGAAAAACGCATTTTTCATAGAAACACGTATGTGCATATTAGTTAATATTGCATATTTGAATGCCGTACGTATAAACTATAGGTACATATGTACCTACTATGTAGATTATAATGCTTTGAGAAATTATTGCATGAAAAGTATCCGCCATCATTTGAACTGATTCGTCAGTGTTCGTAATTTCTTCTTTGTAACTTCAGCCCTTCCCTTTGAAATCTGTTTGACAATAAGTACGTAGTTAGTTAGTTAAGAGAGAGAGAATATATACCTACGCAATGCATGCCTATACTTATGCGGCACTTCCCTTCTTTCCGGATATACGGCTTTTTGTAAGCCTTTTGGTACATACTTATTAGCAAATTATGAGAGACGTAGGTAATTCTTGTGCAGCCTATACGTATTTGTACACAGAGAAAGCACGTAATCAATTTATAGACTCCCGCTAACGTGAATATTATTTAAGCTCTTTACCTTCCACCAGCGTTGTCAGTTTAAAACGGTGCCGTGTGTTTTAAAGGTCGAGAAAAAAACGGACCATGTTTAAAACAAAATTCTATTTAAAATGGTTTTTTTTTTGTTTTAAACAAGTTTTTTTTGAACTCTAATTTCCTAAAAAAAAACACGTTTTTTTTTCAATTTCTCGTTGAAAAAGTAGTGAAATTGAAGGAATTGAAGTTTTAGATTTTCATTCTTCTTCCTATACTTTTTTTTGAAGGCAAATTTTGTGTTTTGATTTCAATTTTTTAATATTTCTTGAGTCTTATAGCTATTTTATGACGTCACATCTTAAAAGTTGATGACTGGATGACGTATATTTGAAAACCTGAATCCAAAACAAATGAATTTGTGTTAAAAACGTGTTTAAAATACATTATTTTTAAACATTTTTAAAACACATGAGAATCCGGCAGTTTAAAACCCTGTTTTGAACAAAAAAAACCGTTTGTTTTGTCTTTTTTTTTAAACCGTTTTTTCCAACACTGCCTTCCACCATTTATACGAGTCTCAGTCTGCGAATTGAATTTTCAATTTGTTATCAGTTGACATAAATTATGTACTTATTATTTTATAATTTGTCAATAAAATTAGGTAAAACTTGAATGAAGTAAGCATTTTGTTGGGTATACGAAGCTGGAGGAGGTGAATTTAATTCAAGACCGAATCGAACAAGCGCTTAAGGTAGAAGGTAGCTTTGAGTCTAAATTTTCACTTCTCTGCTAAGAATTTCAACTTTTTTGTCTTCCCAATTGTTCAGCTTATACGTTAGCTCATCCGATTATGAAATAGTTATAGTATAGTGAAGAATTAATTTAAAACTCTATAAAAGAAGCTGTATGATTTTCTTGATGACGTCACGTGGTTGTTTCATAGATATTTATCACTCGTCATTAGTACGACTAGCTACGATTGCGGAAAAAATCAACACTATGGGCCACTTGTACCACAAACAGTTAAACTACAGTCAAGAGTTGAACCAAGTTCAGTAGGAAAAGTGTGTTGTACCAATCTCGTTCAACTCTTGAACTGTAGTTAAATTTAACTCGCCAATTTCGGCCGGTTAAACTACAGTTAACTGAACTTCAGAACCCAACACTGATAAACTTCGTAAACATACGCTGTTATCAACGTGCATGGCGATTATTGATTATTAATTTTTGAGTTTTAAGTAATAAATAAAAAATCTCTAATGTCGATGTACTCAGATGATGATGAAAATCTTACATCAGACGAAGATTTTCAAGAGTTGGTTTACAAGATTGCGTTTCCGCGCCGAAAAAAAAAATTTAGACATCGAATAGATCATTTTGTAGAATGGAATGAACAAGAATTTTTAGATCGATTTCGTCTCTCGAAATCAACCGTTATGTATTTAGTTGAAAAACTAAAATCTAAAATCAGTTCACGAACTACCAGGTAAATTACATACAACAAATATACCATTCAAATGTAACCTTATATGAGGATTTTTTTGTGTACTTTGAGCCATGCCGGAAACCTGATTCGCCATTCATCCAGCAAGCAATAATAATTATTTCCATTACGCAGTGCCAGGATTCCTCTACTCCCTATTATAAAAGGTACTCCATCAACAGAACACCGCAGTTCCGATTATTTTTCATTAAAAAATGACACACAAAATTCACTTCATCACTTCCAATGTTTATTAAATTTTTCATCATCTCCGCTGGGCAATTTCAGTAATTTGTACGATCACTTTCAATAGTTCAATATTATGCATATTATTTGAGCTCTGAAAGCTCCGGCATTGTACTCTTCACAGCAAAACACATGATTCCAGTTTGCAGTTTCTTCAGACAGATCTTTCTGATGTTTGTACGAGTAATACTGCTATGCAATATCAATCAAATGTGACATGTTGCACGTTTAAAATATATTTTGATTCTCAAAGAACAGATGAAACTCAACTTTGGCTTCCGTATTCCAGTTTGCTCACCTGACACAGTGTAATAGAAATAATCTTTCGGAATATCTGTTTATTTGAAGTGATTAGTGAATAATTACTAATTATAAAAATGATACTTACTAGAAATTATCAGTACAGCTGCAGCATCTACGCATAACTTTGGCGATCAACTTTTCAATTGGGTTTGCAGCCTTCTAATGTAATCACAATTCATGGCCTGATATGATTATTTGCGTTGAAGAATTAAAATTAAGAACAATAAAATGCAAAAAAGGTTACAGCAGCGGAGAAATGATCATTACTTTTGGCACTTTATAATACTTTTACACAGAAACATGCATGTGTTTAGTTCACTATTCACGATGCTCAGGATGTTTACTTTGATGATTACTGATATGCCCATGCTAGCACTCAAAAATGGCACATCCACCGTACCCAAAGAAAAACTTGCTCACAAACGGCTACCTTCACTTACTTCTCATAAGTGGGGTACTTTAATAATAATTATGATGCATTTTTCAGAAATAATGCACTCACTGCACGCGAAAAAGTACTGTTAACGCTACGATATTACGCTACAGGCTCAATGATAAAAGTAGCTGCAGATTTTGTTGGCGTACACGAGTCTACTGCCAGCCGCGTTATCCGACTCGTCTCCTACTATTTGGCGCGTCTGAGACCAGAATTTATCGAGTACCCAACCTCTGAAGAAGAACTAAGTGAAATACGGCAAGGATTTTTCAATATTGCACAGTTCCCTCGGTGTATTGGCGCAGTCGACTGCACTCACGTAAAAATACTATCTCCTGGTGGCCAGGATGCTGAAATTTTTCGCAACAGAAAACGTTTCTTTTCATATAACGTTCAAGCTGTATGCGATTCTAACCTGCGATTTCTAAACGTTGTCTGTCGATGGCCTGGTAGTTCACATGATTCTACAATATTTAATAATTCATCTATAAAGTATAAATTTGAAGATGGAGAATTCGGAAATGACTTGTTGGTGGGTGATGGAGGATATGGTGTTCGGAATTACCTCATTACTCCACTTCGAAATCCCATCACTGCCGCTGAAAAAAAATTCAATTTCGCACAAATTCGAACCAGAAACCCCATAGAACGCACTTTTGGGGTATGGAAACGACGTTTTCCGATTTTAGCGGTGGGTATCAATTTAGAAGTGACCTCTGTTGAAATGGTGGTTACAGCTACTGCTGTATTGCATAACATTGCAAGATTTTTCGGTGATGCAATGCCTGCAGTGGAGCGTGGGATTGAAAGGTTGGTGGATTTAACGGAGTTTGATGCCGAAGAATTTGCTGTGCCACCAATTAATGTAAATCAGATCCAAAGAGATACCTTAATCAATTACTTCGATGCACTATAATTAAAAATAAAATTCTTTATTGTTTATGAAATAATTTTGAAACGGAGTATGTAATACGAATTCAATAAAAAAAACGAAGTTCTACAAGTTCTATTCAATGCATTTCCCCATGAAATATTAGTAATAAATAATAATAAGATTTTCAGTTGTATGTTGATAAAAGGAAGAGAAAAATGAAAAATCATGTTGCAAAACTTGAATCAAAGTTCTTTTTTTATTTGTTTTTTAATCTCTTTTCCGGCATTGCAAACCATCTTCTTATAGAATGAACTGTTTCAGAGTGTTCTAATTTTTCAAAATAATTTCACCCATCTACGTTAGTAATAGAAAAACTTGACCAACTTGAGAAATATGAACAAAAAACGCATTTATTTCTAGAAAAAAAATGAGACCAATACTTCTCAAATGACTCAAATTAATAATTAAAAATGAAACAACGAACACAATCGTGCTGCCGCAGCAGTGAAATCACATCAATTGAAAATAAAAATAATTAACACTCTTGTTGCCACAGCAAGGAGACATCAATTAAAAATAAAAACACACTTGCTGCCACAGCAGTAAAAACACATCGATTCATAATAAAAGTAATTAAGAATTGCTTCCACCTTCCACAGCAGTAAAAACACATTGATTAAAAATAAAAATAATTAACACTTACTGCCAGAACAGTAAAAACACATCCATTCACGATGAAAATAATTAACATTCGCTGCCACCTGCCACAGCAGTAAAAATACATTGATTAAAAATAAAAATAATTAACACTTGCTGCCAGAACAGTAAAAACACATCCATTCATAATGAGAATAATTAACATTCGCTGCCAACTGCCACTGCAGTAAAAACAGATCGATTAAAAAAAAAAACAATGAACATTCGGACATTCCCTAAAATCAAAAAATTTCATTAAAATTATACAGACTCTTTATCCAGCTGCTTTTGCAGTATTTTCATTTTCAGGTGATGCTCATCGAGCATCAACCTGATCCTGAGCTCAATCTCCTCTTCCTCTTTGGAAAGTATACGTTCATGTTTATCTTTTTTCTGTTGTAATTCTAAACAATGTTTCTCTTGGAACGACTTCTTCTGCAGTTCAATCAACGTCCGTTTTTCCCCGGCCCATTTAGAGAGCTGGTCTTCGTATATACGGCGGCGTTTTGTGAATTCCGATTCTGCAACACAGTAGGATACACTCAGCATTAGTGACAAATGACTAAGTACATACATAAATTTTTGAATCAATTCCTGTAATAATTATCTACTTACGTTTTGATGAGTTTTCTTGAGTACCTGCATTTGATTCTTTTTGCTTGTTTTTGTTTGCTTGACGTTTTCTATTCCATTCTTCATCTAACAATAACAATTACGATTCACATTATTTTAAAAGGTAATAATTTGTAAAAGGAAACGAATTTTTTAAGTGTAGTATTGAAATGAATCATCAAACAAAATATGTATTCAAAATTAGTACTTACATTCCGATTGAGAGATATCAGTATCCTTATTCGATGTTTTTGGCAGAGCACTTGAGTTTTGAGAATTCTGTACTGTATTTGCTGCATTCGGTGCTGTTATATTTTTGGACCTCAGTGGTTCACTTCTTATGATTAATTTCCGAGCCCTAATAGCTTCAAAATCGGGATCATCGGATGTATTTGCTGTATTCGGTGCTGTTACATTTTTGGACCTCAGTTGTTCATTTCTTAAGAGTAATTGCCGAGCCCTAATAGCTTCGAATTCGGCATCATCGGATCCTGTGCCTGTAATTTGATAAAATGATTAAAAATGATAATGTAGACAGAAAATCAGAATATTACAGGTAACCAATTCTTGCAGCTGAAGGAGTAGGTTGAACTATAGATAAATTGCATACGAACCTACGTTATCTGTATTCTGAGTATGTACTTCTACTTCCTCAACGTCATCAATTACTTGCTCAGCATATCCGTTAGCATGATTGTTGTTATAATCAATTTCCGTTTCTTGAATATACGAGTCTAAAATTACAGGATGAAACGCTGACGTTTGTTCTAGAAAACATAAATGAAATGAAAAATGTACATCTTTCTTCATTTAAGCAAACATCACATCATTGAATTGAATATCACAAGGTAGGTGTGTTGATTTTAAATTACATACCATTATCACAATCAAAATGTGAATCCTCTCCAGTCATTCTGGGACCTAACATTTCGGCTATGTCGTGCTCAGTTTCTGTGAATTTTACAGCCAACGGCGGTCCTCCTCCGGTTCCAGCTACGTGACGTTTTTCCTCCGCATATTTCTGTTTTGCTCGTTTTTTAATGTTTTCGTACTTGTTTTTCAAAGTGGAAACATCGCGAAATTCTCCCAACGCCAGCTGATTGAATTCAGCCTCAATTTTCTTCCAGGTTGCTTTTTTTAAACTGTTTTGAAAACATGATTCAAATAATTAACTACCCAAATCAAATGTATAAAAGATGAGAACATGATGATGAAAATGAAACTGTACTGTACTTACTTATTATTATTTGATCCGGTACTTTTATTTTCAATAATCGGTTTGTACCTTTTCAGTACTCGAATCAAGGTGTTCTCCTCTGCAGTTGAGAAATTTGTAGCTCTTTTCATTTTCCCTTTAATATTCTCCATTTTTCAAAAAAATTCACAGTTTTTAACACGACGAAAATTAATAAAACGCCAAGGTTTCAATTAAAAATAATAAAATATGCTGCAACCGGCAACCATCGACTGTTTACTTTACGAATTCAAGTTGCAACTCGAATACAATCATCAAAACCACAGAAATAGCTCACGGAAACACTAGTCACGTATTCCATCACGCAGTCATGCGTACCTAAACGTAGATCACCAAACGGAAGAATGGTACAACACAACGGTGAGTTGAACTAGGATCAAAGATGAACGGAGTTCACATGAACTGCAGTTAACTTCAGAATTGTACAAGTGGCCCTATATAAATGTTGAGAAACTATCAGATCTGTAATCTGTAATATTTGATTTTATCAGCAAACTATTGATCCTCAAATAAGTAAGGTAATATCTACATCTGGTAACATGAATTTGTGCACCGAAGATTTAACGATGAATTATTATTGATGATAATAAAATAGGCTCCAGGCAACGAGCATATTTTCTGTATAAAAACCTTTCCCCACTGATCATTACAATAAATTCTCACCGAAAGCAAAAATGATATTTTTTTTTATTGCGTTCCAACTCAGGGTCTACAGTGGATTTTTTGTAGCGAGTATAGAATGTGAAACACTGATTGTGATACGTCTACCACTTCTGAAAGTTCTGAATTTAGATGTCCAAGACCTTGCAAGACTGAAACTTCAACTCCTAATAACTTTGGAGTTGGTAATTTTGCTCCAATAAAAAACTAGTTGATCCAAAATTTTTTTGATAGACCCCCCCCCTTGTATTTTAACAGTATGAAAATTTTTGAAAAAATTCAAGTAGGATCGCAGCTTTTTCGAGTTTTTGCGTAAAATTAGTCTTTGCGAGTGTTATTAATTTTGATTTGAATTAGATTCATCAAACTTTGAGGAATGAAGACCTGACCTGCTATCAGAATTTCAAAATATTCATAAAATACAATTTTCAGTTTTGTTCACTTGCCTATAAACATGCTAGGTTCACTATTCAGTTGACAATTTGACATGTTTGTTTATACATGTAAAATATATATAACCCTCAAATACGATATTCAACTACCTAACTAGTAACTACATCATCTTTCAGATAAAACAAATCAAAAAGCTAAATATTTTTTATTAGGTAATCATTATTTTTTTATAGAACTGAATTTTACGCGTATATGTACACCACTTGAAATTTCATTAATTTATTTGAAACTGTTTCGTTCATGTTTATGCTGAATTAAAAAGCCTTTTATTTTATTAGTTTTTAATACCTAACAACTTTCAGAAAACCGTCAAATAAATAACCCTCAAGTGCCTACCTAGAAGAGTCAAAGTCAAAAATAAAATGTCAAAATAATTCCACTCCACTGCTATAATTGTAATGCCGAACTTGCCGAAGCCGAACGCCTGAAGAAAAATTTGTCATCAACCCAATACCACCTATAGTAAAAGGCCTGAGCGCTGAATCCTTATCAGCTCTGACGTCACCACAAGTAGATGACTCGATTGTGTTTACCATTTGAATTTTAACGTATGTTTAAATGGCGAATTCGTGAAATTGAGTAAAACTTTCGTTAAAAAAGTTAATTAAATTATGAAATTCAATTAATATTTGTCATAAAATGTGTTCTAGTAATGTGGTACTGATGTTTTCAATTACAGATGGTGTTGGTTTATTTGATTTGTGTACAAAAATGAATTTTTTGCGACTCGTTTGTGTTGTGTAATTTGAATGAATAGTGATGTAAACTGTAGATTAAAATGAAAATTAATGTGTACTAGTGTGTTGTACCGGAATGATGTTGTAATGAAATAAGTAGTTAGTGAACAATGCAATCGCATCAAGTTGGAGAAAAATCTACAATACATTTTAATTTTCAAATCTACTTCTTAGACCAGCCATGCTAAAGCTGCTATGATGGATAATGGATATTAAACTAGAAATCATCAGTATCTCAAACCAATTGAAGCAGCTTTAAATTCCAAAATACTTAGGATGGATTTCAACAGGCATAAATACAATGTTTGCAAAGAATTTCGAGAGAAATCTCCGTCATGTATGCAATGTTTGGTGATCGTTTCGTATACCTTAGTCTTTGAGTTGGAGATTATGTTCGCGTATATTCGGTAATATTTACAATAATTTGTATGTGTTGTACTTCTTTGCTATATTCCTCATTGTCAGCTGTCATCCTCCAGAGTTTTTCTTGATATTCTTTTAGAAATTAGATCATAAACGAGTGTAGTTCTCATCTTTAATGATAAAAACAGTGTTGATTATGAGCTTATATTTACTTATTTTTCCATTCAAATCATTCCCTCTTGATCTCAAATTGATTATTAAGTATCAGAATGTGATTCAAAACGCAAAATAAAATGTTCTCAGTATTTATTTCGTTCTAGTGCATTAATATTTCATTCATTTCTATAGTGTTATCGGAGTACATACTATCTATTAGTGATGACGTCACAAAACAGCGCTCAGGCCTTTTACTATAGGTGGTATTGATCAACCTCTTTAACGTGGACAGTGTCTTCAACAATTATTTATCAGTTCCCCAGAGCGCGCTAGCGTCGCAGTACGTGATTGGCTAGTGATCTGTGCTGTTCCATAGTTCCTTGTTTACTTTTCAAAACTGAACTTTTTTTTATCACGAATCCGAATAATTTTGGCTAAAATTTTGGCCTTTCTGATTCCGAATAATTTTACTGTTAGTTGTTTCATTAATTTCGCGATATTACTGTGAATTTTGTAACATATTGAAAGACGTGTATCGTGATGATCGAATATTGATCAAGTAATAATGTATTTTGTTTTTTGGTAGATTATATCAATAACATGAAGTTGCAAAAATCAATAGATTCGAAGTCGCTTTGAAAAGTGATTTCTAGTTTAATTTTAATTTAAAATCAACTACATAATATAATGAATACCTTTCTGCTGGTTGGAGAGGAAAACTGCTTTCAAGCAGTCATAATGTTAGGGAACTCTAACAGGGGGTATGCTGGACCGCCATTGTATTCCTTCCCAGAACGTAAACGAACGAAACGCCGTAAGTACGCATACAATTTTTCGTGTAATAAACGCAATTATTTTTTGAAATGTTCGCGAGTTCGGGTGAACTTCTATGTGAAGCATGTGTTTCCAAAACGCACTAAGTCCATTTTTGAAGATTCTGAGGTTGCAAGGCCATCTAGCATAAAGTTGAGGCCCAAAATGGCTGATTTTTTGATATATTGTGCCCAAGGGTCAGGCGCGGACTGGGTCAAAAAGGCCTACCGGGAAATCATGAAAATTAGGGCCCAATCCAGAACTCGAGGGTCCGTTTTCTTAATTAATGTTGTGTGGCCGTATGTAGACGTACATATTAGGTGAAAAAATGTCAAAAATTTGATTCTAGATAAATTGCGCTTTTCATAATAAAATAACAACAAAAAACGTGTTTGTTCTGTAGGTATTTAAAAAAAAAAAAAAATAAAAATAAAATAATTTGAACAACACTCAATACTAACGTAAGTACTATGATTATTATAATACTAAAATTCGTGCGAATTCATCCAGGGACGTACTCTCTAAATTTGAAACAGTCAATTTCACTGCTTAGCAGTCACGACATTTTGCCTTTTTAAAGCAGTAGTTTTTTTCACTGTTTTGCACTTTTGCAGTAAAAAAAACTACTGCTTTAAAAAGGCAAAATGTCGTGACTGCTAAGCAGTGAAATTTGACTGTTTTAAATTTAGAGAGTAGCGAAGTGGTTTTGCTGGGGGGGGGGGCAAAGATCTAAGATTCCCAACTAATTTGACTGAAAATTCCCAACTTATTCGACTGAAAATTCCCAAGTTGGATGAAAAAAGAGGGTATTTCAGTTACAAGTAGTGAGGGGATTGTATCACGACATTTTGTAGCCAAAAAATTGTAACTTTGCCGACTATAATCAAAATTTTAACGTGGTGCACACTCTGATATTAAAAAATTTTGAAAAGCAAGTGGTTCTGTTCCGAAAGAAATGAAAAATTTGCATTTTTTATAAGCTTTGAATATTATGAGTACTTCTGGAATTTTTCTGTTTAATTTTCATATTAGGTAGAGTGGGGTAATTGCAAAGCACTTTTTGATTAGTGACACTTTGAGAGGGCGCTGTGAGAAGACTATTGCAAGGATGCAGCTGAAATTTGTACCACTTATACTTCAGGGGGTTCTCTATCAATGGTAAAATTTTGGTACAATTTAGTCAACAAATCGTGGAGAAAATTGCAATTTGAAAATTTGAAAATAGGGTAAATGCAAAAGTGGGCGATATTTTTTTTATTTTTATATTTTTTTGCATTTTCAACACACTCAGTGTATTCTACGTGTCATTTGCTAACTTTTGATGTATTCGTGGTCTTGATTCGGTAAAAAATTCGAAAACTTTTCCACTTCCCAAACAAATTTTTAGGGGAGTGAAAAAATGTTGAAAAATTATTTTTTTCTAAACTCGCTAAAACGAACAAAAAATCAACTATTGATCATTTCTGAAGTTTTTTATGTAAAAAACTCGTCATAGAAATACATTTTTCGTCAAATATATTAGTAAAACATTAAAAAGGAGCAATAATTTTAAAATTCAGTAAAACTGTTAATCATTTCTCTAACGTGTAACTCATCATGTGACCGTGGAAGTTTATTTTTTTTGTAATTTCGAACCATTTTCAAGTTATTTAGGGCAAAAAAATATTTGTGGTAAGTGCAAAAATGAAAAAAAAATTGTTTTTGCAATTACCCGGAGTCGATTTTTTTAGGGGTGATTGCAAAAACGCGATTTACGGCCAAAATAAAAACAAAATTTCAAATTGCGAGCGAAGCGAGGGCAAAAGTTTTGGAAAATGTATGATTCAAAAAGTAGAATAACACCAATTTTAATGAAAGAATTCGGTTTTTCTAATCTCAACATTTTTCAAATTCAATCATAGATTTTTTAAAATATTGTAACGTTGCAGATGAGAACCAATTTGGGCCGAGCGAAGCGAGGCCGAAAGCTTTGAAAAGTTTGTAGTTCGCAAAGTAGAATAACATCAATTTTAATGTAAGAATTCGGTTTTTCTGATCTCAACTTTCTTTTAATTTTATCAGTGGTTTTGTAAAATTCTTCAGAAGTTCAGAGTGAAAAAAAGAACTAAATTGGCCCGAGTGAAGCAATGGCAAAAGTTTTGGAAAATATGTGACTTGAAATGGAAAAGTAGAACATCAATTTTAATTTAAAAAATCCAGTTTTTCTGGTCTCAATATTTTTCAAATTCAATCATACGTTTCTTGAAATTGTAACTTGGTAGGTAGAAGAGAATCAAATTGGGTCGAGAGAATCGAGGCTAAAAGTTATGGAAAAATTGTAATTCAAAAAGTAGAACAATATCAAATTTAATGAAAAAATTCTGTTTTTTTGATCTCAACTTTTTAAGAAATTTATCAATAGTTTCTTGAAATTTTCAAGCCTGAAAAAAAATAAATTGGCCCGAGCGAAGCGAGGGTAAAAGATTTTCAAGATTTGTAATTTCAAGAAGCAAAACAGTTGTAATGTTGACGTAAAAAGGCACAACAATTTTGCCCGAGCAAAGCGAGGGCAAACATTTTTGAAAAAAATGTGAATTTTAGCTGGGACAATCATAGATTTAGAAACTGGGTTGGCTTCAAAAGTTGGGAAAGTTTCAACTTAGATGATTGTAAAAAATTTTAACATTTGAAAACTCCAAAACTAAAATAATTATTGTCGGAATTTTTATATTTTCTCAACTTTCTTGTACTTCTCACAATTTTCCAACTTTTCCCAACTTTCGCGGAACACTGGGGGGGGGGGCAGGCTGCCTCCCTAGCCCCCCCTTCGCTTCGTCATTGAATTCATCACTGTTTTGACATAACCGATCTACAATTTCTTCAGCACCAATTTCATGTTTCAAAAATCTGCTGAAGGCTCTAACAATTTTCAAAAAGTCGCTGGAGGCTACGAAGCGACTTGAACTTGAAATCTACGTGCAGTCGACTTTGATGGCTGTGTAGTATAGCTGAAAATTAGTGTTTTCTATTTTCAAGAGGAACAGAGGTCAGAAAAATTGATGAAAACATTTATTTTATACTTAGATATGTATCACAAAAATGCTACTGAAAGAGAAAAAAATCGGTGAATCGCGACGCTCCCCCGATTCAGCCCCGCGATTCGAATTGTCCCATTGCTGCTTACAATTAGCACATCAAGATTTTTCTTTTGAAACGAGCCCATAGAGATTTTCGCTCTGGACCTCTCACTGTTGCAGGCCCCAAGGACCCCAAATCAATCTTGCGTTGCCCAGGGGCTTGAAATTACTCTCACGAGGTGTAAAGGCCCGAGCACTAATGTTACTCTCGCAGGGCACAAGGGCCTGAGATTACTCTTGGGAAGCGTACAGGCCCGAGGCTACTCTCATGGGGCCCAGGGTCAGAGATTATTCTCGCGGGCCCAAAGGCCCGAGATCACTCTCACCTGCCACGAGTTTATCACGAAACCACCCCTAGTACAACGTCAGCACGCTCAGGCCTCAGCGTCACATAACAATATTAAATTGACAAAACCACAGTGGGTCGCGTGTCAACACGTTTGGGCCGCGTTGTTTTAGATATAAATTACAAATTAATCGCTATAGACAGTAGTGATTTTGATCCTCACATTTAAAGTAGATAAACTAATTTCAAAATATGAAAGGGCCTTTCTTTCACCAAAGGGCCCGTCATCTATACTAAGGGCCCATTTTTTTGGAAGGGCCCATTTTTTTGGAGGGGCCCACCGGGAAACTCCCGGTATCCCGGGAGGGCCAGTCCGCGCCTGCCAAGGGTCTTGACTATAACATATCAAAAAATCAGCCAATTTGGGTCATTTCTACGTTTCCAAATTGTACTAAGTATCATGAATTTCTTATCAATATTTTTTTGGACTTAGTGCGTTTTGGAAACACATGCTTCATGTGGTCTCAAATTAAATACGATGAAATTCCCTATCGATTGATGTTAAATTTTCGTCATTTCGTGTAAAAATAACGATTTTATGAATACTTTTATTTTACGGATTTTTGCATACTACGTACGTCATCTTTAAACTAAAAATTCTCAAAATTTTCAGTGGACACATGCATGTTTCAAAGTACCAAAATGTTCGGATTTTCATCCTCTTTAAAATGAGCTATTAGCAAAAGCTCTAGATGCAACCGATCAAATCTTCTGGACGTTTAAAGTTGCGAAAACAAGCTGCGCGCAGTAAGTATTGAACTTTGAACTAGAATTACTCAAAATTTAGAGTGGACACATAGGTATTTTAATACATTAAAATGTTCGTAATTTTATCCTCTTTAAAATGGTTGTTTACCGAAAGCTCTACCTCCAACCGTTCAAAAGTTTTAGAAGATTGAAGTTGCGAAAAGTGGTTACTGGTCAAAAATAGCTGACTGATAACAGTGATAACACGACTTGAACACTTTCCGCGACTTTGATCTTCAAAAACTTTTGAACGGTTGAAGGTAGAGCTTTCGGTAAACAACCATTTTAAAGAGGATAAAATTACGAACATTTTGATGCATTAAAATACCTATGTGTCCACTCTAAATTTTTGAGTAATTCTAGTTCAAAGTTCAATACTTACTTCGCGCAGCTTGTTTTCGCAACTTTAAACGTCCAGAAGATTTGATCGGTTGCAGCTAGAGCTTTCGCTAATAGCTCATTTTAAAGAGGATGAAAATCCGAACATTTTGGTACTTTGAAACATGCATGTGTCCACTGAAAATTTTGAGAATTTTTAGTTTAAAGATGACGTACGTAGTATGCAAAAATCCGTAAAATAAAAGTATTCATAAAATCGTTATTTTTACTCGAAATGACAAAAATTTAACATCAATCGATAGGAAATTTCATCGTCTTTAATTTGAGACCACATAGAAGTTCACCCGAACTCGCGAACATTTCAAAAAATTGCGTTTATTACACGAAAAATTGTATGCGTACTTACGGCGTTTCGTTTGTTTACGTTCTGGGAAGGAAGAAAATGGCGGTCCAGCATACCCCCTGTTAGAGTTCCCTAATAATGTTTGCTATGTCAGGGCGGCTACCGAAATATTTTTGCCTCCGCAATCGACGTAATGAGCGTTGCAAATTATTGGCGTTATCTTGAAAAAAAAGAAATTTTAATTGTTGATTGGGCTTTTATAAACATAATTGCTACTCAAATATTAAAATAACGCACATTACGCTCAACACGGTTGGTTTTCATCGACGCAAACGACGCAATCTTGTAACGTTCATTGCGTTCGATTACGTCGATTGCGGAGGCAAAAATATTTCGGTAATAGCCGCCCAGGTCCTGTAAAAATTCGTAAGTATCCGAGTATTGTTTAATCTTAATGATTGATAATAATTGCTTAGTTTACATATTGCAAACATTTTATTACGTTGACATTTTCAAAAATTTCTATCACCTTTTAGGAGAAAGTATGGTTCTGAAAATAATTAACGAATTTCCTTCCACAAATTTCCGAATATGTACTCCCAATCGTCAACAACAATGGAAATATCGCCTGGGCAGTGAGGACTGTGGATAAACAAATCAAGAAGTCAGATTTATTATGCTGTTTATGCTGGGAAGTGGGAACATTTCTCACCTTCAAGCCTCATTATTGGTACATCAATTTGCTTTCCTGCTTTTATATCATTACTTTGAATACATTTTGTTTTTCTTTTCATCAGGAAAAAAGAAAAATGTACCTACTCATACGTAAAGCTGTGCCTTCTACAAAATAACCTACAAGTTAAACCGGACCATCGACTCCAACAAAGTCATGGCTAAGCATTCGTAAAAGGAAATTGTTTGGTGATATCATGTAATATGTCCATTTTTATTGAGAAGCTCTAAAACTATTGTCATGCCAGCACAATACTAACCAGAAAATTATTTTAGTAACACCTCTGAAAATCAACAATCAAGTTTGTGGCCGATTTCTACTGCATTAGTACAGATGTTCGTTCAACAACTGAATCACGATCGTAAGTAGTTGATCATTCAAGTAGTCAAACTGAAAATGTTTCAGTTGAATTCTAAATATTTTGTTTCTTTTTTAATCATGCAAGTTACCTGATTTAGATCTAAGAGACACTGCATTCTTCAGTCACTGAAATTACCACTATCAATCCTTCAGATCTCCTTCTCTAGTGATATAACTAAATAGCTATCTCTACATGCTTCTCAACTTACACACGAAAATATTTTTGATACTGGTCTGCCATTAGTGCCATTGTCATTTGAATCACAATTGTGAGTAATTGCTCATTAACAGTAAAGATGAAAATTATCAGTAGAATTTTAAACATTTCGTTTTTTTTTTTCATTACATAGGTTACCTTATTTTAATCTAAGAGAAACTACATACGATTCAGTCACTGAAACGGCAAACTTATTGCTGTCACTCGGACAGAATTTTCACCCTGCTGATACAAATGAACGGCAATCTCCATTTACTTCTCAACTCGCTGAATCACGATAGTGAGTAATTAATCATTAATGATGAAGATGTCAATTTTTCAGTTGAACATTGAACATTTTGTTTTTTTTTTTCATCATACAGATTACCTAATTCTGAAATAAGAGACGCTGCATTTGATTCAGTCACTCAAACGGCAAACGTGCTGCTGTGACTCAGACAGAATACTTACTCTAGTGATATAATTGCACATCAATTTCCATCTGGTTCTCAATTCACTTACGAAAATATTTTTAATGCTGATCTACCATTGATAACTGAATCACAATTGTGAGTAATTGATCATTAACAGTGAAGATGAAAATTATCAGTAGAATTTTAATTTTAAATATTTCGTTTTTTTTTTTTTTCATTTCACACTACACATGGTTCCTTATTCTGATCCTAGAGAAACTGTATTATGATTTAGTCACTGAAACGGAAAAATTACCACCATTAGTCTGTCCGTACTCCTCTGGTAATATAACTGAACAGCAATCTTCTTGTGCTTCTCAACTCACATATGAAAATATTTTTGATGCTGATCTGCCATCAACAACGGAATAACAATAGTAGTAAGTAATTCATTTATCAGCAGCCAAAATGAAAATTTTTCTGCTGAATTCTAAATATTTCATTTTTTTGATACAACAGATCACCTAATTCCGCTCCTAAAGAAACTACTATATCATATATCTTACCTGCTTACCACCTCAGAAAATTCCAGTGATAGTGCTGACTAAACATCTGTTGAATTGTAGTGTTCAATTTCTGCCAAGTATTTCAAAAATGTACCTAATTACCTATATTGGGGTTTGTGGGTTTATTTATTTATTTATTTTATTTATTTATTTATTCATTCATTCATTCATTATTCGTTCATTTATTATTTAATTTTAATTCAAAATGTGATACTTGCCAGATCAGTGTACCAGCCCATGCTAATGCTTTCATTTACCAACGTTTTATGACAAAAAACTGTCTTACTGCAGAAGATCGTTATTTGATAACAATGGAGAAAAACTTACATCCATATTTTTTATTCCAATAAATTTATTTTCATTGAAATGATAAGGATGATTTATTCATTATTGTTTATGATTATGCGTTCTTTTTGTTGTGCAACAAACAGGGTATTTATCCCATGTAATGAATATGTTCAATTATTTCTCGACATGAAAGTTTCTGAACATTTCTTCTACGTTTGTCCAATCTATTACATTTGTCTGCATTGTCATAAAATTTTATGACTTTCTTGTGAGAAAAAGTGCCAACTTTTAGACATTTTAGTCGGGTAGATTTGCGGTATGTAAACTTTGTAAAAATTTGAAGGTTATTCGGATGTGTAAAAAACTGACTTTATTTATTTTTTTACTAATAAGATTATTATTTTCAAAATCCTAAATGTTTTTAATCTTGACATTTCCATTTTTTTTTTTCAAGAATATCCCATGTGCTATAAAGAGGTTTATTGCAAGAATGTCGGAAATTGAAATTGACAGTAAAAAGGTGGTATTACACACTACTTGATGACCAATACTTATGCATATATTCGTGTTTAAAATTAACTTGAAAGAACACCGCAATGAAGTATGGCCGTGAAGAGACACCGTTAAATTTTCGAATTCAACAGTTTAGAGTAATACGTTCCCAGTTAATTTCCCGATTTATCGTCGATAAAAATAGCGCTTTAATTGAATGAAATATTTGACTGTTTGAACAGACGGTAAAATTTTGGCAACATTTGTTTTCACTAAGTAGGTAAGTATAGGAACTTGAAGAATATTTTATAAATTTAATTTATAGATAATTAAATGCTCAAGAGTCAAGTTAGAGTTAGATGCATTATGATAATCTTATATTTTTCTTCTCAATTTAAGAAGATAATTTTTTTAAATATGTAGCTAAGTATGTACGTTCAGCATAAATTGCATAGCTACATATAACTGCTAAGATGTAATTTCTGAGCGTATTTTATATAAATTAAATAATGATCATTGATCACTAATGGAAGCTATGACTTTAACGGGTAGGTAGATAAATAGATTCCTGAGAAACTAGATGAGAGTGAGACGTTTAGTTTTAAGTATTCGTAATAATCGTTAGTATAAGTAAATATTTTTCAGGAAGTTCAGTATGACGAGGAAATTAATCAAACTGTATTAGTTGTGATCTGGAATGAAAGTCCAAGATGAGTAAGTAATGCATTTAAACATGACTTTTACAGATTTCTCTCCCGCCGTCCCGCCCCATAATATTTCCAAAAAAGAAAATTCTCTGCGAAGAGGAAAATTTGTCACTTACAGAGTATACTTACTTACTTACTTACTTACTTACAAGAACTAGAAGAACTCTCTCTACCGTTTACTTTTCTCCTTTTCGTCCTCCTTATTCCTGTTTGAGCTTGAAGGCTTTCAAAGTTTCACGCAGTGCTGTATAGGCGGTAGTAAAGTAGAATCAGAAAAAGAAGAATGAAGAATTCTGAAACCGAAATGATTTTAATTGATCACTTCCAACTAAAAAAGTAAGGCAGTATCTAGATTTTTTTGGAAATTTTTTAAAATCAAAGTTTCATTTAATTTTGGTTCAATGAATGAAAATTTCCTCTTTGTTTAATTGTCAGTACTACCTCCGATAAATCTTGTTCGATAATTATTTATATGATTTTTTTTCTAGCAGAATTCAAAAAAGTATGTTTTATTATCACTGATTAGTGAAATAAATAAATCATATTTTGTTTTCCCTGGAGGGCTGAAGCGAATGTTACTTTACGAATTGTTTTATATTTTTTATCTATACTTGCATGTTCAAATCTCCGCAGTAAGTATATTATTATTGTAACTGGCATACATTTTTTTAATGTCTTTTGTTTGAAACGGAAATTTATCCCAAAAACTCAAAACCGAATCATTTCGTGAGCATCCGAATTCCGATGGCAAATAAATGCACGTATCACTGTATCAGAATGAATTTTTACTCGTAAAAAACGCAGAAACTACCTACAACATTCAGTTTGGCGCAATATCTTAAAAGGTCATTAACCCTCAAATCTTCTACCATTCGATGTAGTTGTATAAAAACCCGGTAGTGTCGCTGCATTAAATTTTAATTCCCAACAGAGCGTACCTGCGAAGAGAAAAAGTAGTTCGCAGCAAAGTTACTTTGTAAACGTTAATTTAGTTATTAATACATTTTGAAATCATTTCTGAAACGAAATTTTAATGATTTGAGAATAGTTAATTTCATTACATTGTAGTACGATTAACGCAAACGTACTTTATAAATCAGTTACGTCAATTATCAGCTGTTGCGGTAAAATTAATCCGCGTTGAATGCTTGCATCTCAGAGTACTTCTCGTTTTCGATAGATAAAGCAAGAGTTTCGATTACATGTGATTTTTGTACTGAAATTAAAGTGGTTACACAATTGTATCGGTATTATTGTATGAAATATTGTGGTATTCTTCGTATATGTTCGAGTGTTTGATATAAAATAGTCAAAATTCCGGTCCCAACCAAAAAACGAGAAGGCGCCTGTCCGGGCCGAAACGAAGATAAAATGCGACACAGTAATAAGAGTCGTCCAAAAAGTGTGAGGTAAGTGATTGTATTAATGTTTACATCGTTAAGCGAAGATATTTTTATGCTTCATCGGGCATATGCAGCGGTTTCCGTATTCAATTTTACTCATACTGGACTAGCGTATCTGTTCTTGGTAATGAGATTTATTCAAGTTCACTCATGGCCTCTTGACCTAAATATTTATGCACTTGATAATCGAAGTATTGATCTTCTCAATAGGTGTAGGCGTGTCGTTGGTAAAATTTTTCGATTTTCATAACTAACGATGCTATCGTTTACTTAAAATGTAAAATAGAATCATAATATTCGAGAAATCTATTTCACTTTTTGTTGATGATTCGTGAAACTTATCAACTCGTTACAGTAGACGGTTATCTAAATTTGATTCGTATCGGTTAACTAATCGATTTCTAATGCATTTAAACACTTATACAGTTATTGTATATTAGTATACGGACGCATAACTAAGTTATTATTTTTCAAAGGAGCAACCAGCGACCCAGACCTGCGGAAAGAGTAGTTACCGCTGAAGGAGTTTACGCTAATAATTTTTTTATGCATGCAGCTACATCCCACGTTGGAACTGTAGTTAAAGTAAATATCACTCATTTTTTATTGTATTGATACATAGCTTTGTTTTTCAACTTAATGAAACCTTTTCTTCATTCGTAGTTGGAAACCACTCAAGGTGTAACTTACGAAGGAATATTTAAAACGTTTTCTCAAGAATTCGATGTTGTTTTGGAATTGGCGCATAAAGTTGACAATAATGATCCGCAGAAATTTGATGCTCATGAAGTAGTTGATAATTTAATTTTTCAAGCAAAAGATATCGTCTACATGAGTATTGAAAATATTGATGTAAACTATGCTGTTAAAGGTAATGCAATGATTCTTCTTTACTTCGATTGATGTGTGTTTTGCTTGAATTTGAATTGACTTGATTGTGTTTTATAGACTCATTCATTGACTCTGGTATTAGTAAATTTAATGGCGAAGTAAGCGGAGAGAAAAAATTGGAACCATGGGAAGGAGCGTTGGGTAATGGAGAAGAATGTGATTTAGAGAGCACATCTGAAAGCAATCAAGTAAACGTGATATGCGTCTTATGTATTTTTATATTTTCGCATTACTAATTGTTTTTCATTACACAGAATGGTTGGGATGTAAACGATATGTTTGAAAGAAACGAAGAATTGGGAGTAGGATCAACATACGACGACAGTTTAGCAGATTACACCGTACAGATTATCAAAAATAACACCAAAGATTTCAAGTAAGTTCTTTTTAGCTTTGACATCTTTTTTGATGAATATTTGTCGTAGAGTTCGTAATAGAATCGAAAGACCAGCTGAATATTGTATAGTTGAGACGATTTGAAATCGGGAGATTCTTAGTAGAATTTCTGTTCTCTAGCTAATCTCGTATGATGATAATGTTATCGTTTTTATCGTAAACGTGAAGTTATCTTTTGTAATCATCTTCCTTCCAAGCTATTCTCTGATAGTTTGCTACCTTTTGTTCGTTTGTTGTAATATTGCCATCGTGAAGACGATGATTTAATTCTCACTTCTCAGTAAAAAGACGTAAACCAGAAGAGTACGAGAATAACGTTGTGTCTTCTGTCTTTGCGAAACTTTTGAAAGGCTACGCAATCGATAATCCCATCCCTAATCCTTGAAGCGCGGTAACGACGTAAGAATGCGCGACCTACCATAATGCCTGAATATTTGCGGAAAAAATTCGAAGTTTCATTTTTTGTTTTTTTTTTCTTTCGCGAGTTGAAAAAAATTAAAAATGAACTTCATTTGAAATTTGAATTAAATGAATTTCATTTTCTTTTCAAATGTTCCAAATTTCAGAAACAATTTTATAAAATTTTGACAAATTTCTTGATAATCAAAAATATGGATTTAATTTTTCATAGTCTACCGTCATTTCTACATGCGTGATACATTATTTGAAACATTGAAATGAACGTCTGAACAATCTAAAACCCAACAATCAAGGTCAAATGTCATTTGAAATGAATTTCATGTTTATTTTGGGCCAGGGGTTTCAAGTTCTACGTAACTGTTGGACTTCGGAGTAGGTATTGTTGTGTTCTGGAAGTGTATCTTTATTTATCGTTATTTTTTTTAGTAATCGACAATAATTGTTAGTAAGTTTCTTGTGTAGTTCTCCTGCAGATAATTGCGATTTTTAAAATTTTTACCGAAAGTAAAATTCGTGCGATATAAATTGAAATGATCAGTCATTTTTTTGCAAACGAAAGATTTGTTTCGAACTACCCGTGTTAATCCTTGAATATGAGTTATGCATTATTGCTATTTATATGTATTCTATGTAAGAATTTTCACACTTTTATACCCAACCTGTTTACAGAGAAGAAGAAGCCAAAGCGGCTAGAATAGCGATGGAAATTGAACGAAATCCATCGTCGCAAGCTCGCGCTTCGCTTGAAAACGGAGAAAATGAAGAAGAATTGTACGCATCGGTTGTACGACCGAGTGGCGAAATCGACGGAAAATATGTTCCTCCGGCTAAACGTAAAAACTCTCAGCACCATAGAAGTGGTGGCAGTAGCAGTGCCGGCAGTTCACGAGGAAGTTATTCGTCAAATGGTAATCATTGCATAACTAGTCCCACTTCTACTCACCCTTCGTTCAACATTGTTATAAACACTACGAATACACCTTCGAAAGTTTCATACAGTAGCTCTAACCATAGCTCAGTTCCAGTTTATACATCCTCTAATATAATGCCCATTATTCCTCCTCGTTCGGTGATCCGTCAAGGATCGAATCCGCTGCCATCTCATAATACATATCCTCCGCGTGATAGGGAGCCGAGAATCAATGGACAAATAATGGAAAACCATGCAAAGCACCATAACCGACCGCCGCCTCTTATTCTTAGAGGAACGGCCAGAGGTAAATGCAATACGACAGCTGTTTGATGCGTGAAAAAAAAAAGGAAATACGCGCTTTAGTTCGCAGAGTAGTTGAATTTCTTTTTTTTTACGTTGACGAGTACGAAACCGCTGTTATTTTGCCTGCCTCAGCATTTTTGTTGAATTTTTTTGGATTATGATTTTTTTACGTATTGATTTTCTTTTATTTGTTCATTTTGATTTTCGCTTTTCTATTATCCTTGTTCTTGGGAGTTGTATCATTTGCTTTGTATGTTATTTTTGAGAGAAAAATCGATACATTTTTCCTAGAATTTTACCGATGGAGTATGTTGGTTATGCTTACATAGGTTTTAGTTGTCGAGAAGAGCTATTAAGAGGTTCCTAATTAACGACTTTGATATATTATGAAGTTTATGATTTTTTAGCCCAACAAAGCATGAATCCTTTCGTTACATTCGCGTGCATTATGTCTCAGACATTGATTCACTAATTTGATTTATTCTAGATACCATACGGTCTGCAGGTAACCAAAGATCCTACAATGTACCTGAAAGCCCAAGTCGAACACAAATGAACAATTCTTCGGCAATATCGAGATATCATCATCAAGCACCGCAGCAGTACCACCAGCAACCGCCGGCACACGGTGCGCATTCGCAACCTATGCGTGAAAGCAGTAATCGCTCGTCCCCGGAAAATAAGAATGCTGCGATGTGCGCTTCGGCTGTCGTGACGCAACCGCAAAACATTCCTCCGTATCCGGCCGGTGGTCTACATCAACAACGTGCATTTCCTCAAAACGTTGTACCGGTTACTAATCACTCGCAGAACGTACCGCCGATGCAACAGCAACAGCAGCAAAAATCGCAACGTACTTCACCAATATCTGTGCAGGCAATACCGAATGGTAATGCCGACTATCAAGCTAAACAAATGCCTCCTGTTTCGCAACAACCACCGCATCAGTATCATAATCAAGGTCAACAAGTGCCTGGCGGTGCCAATGTGGCAAATACTCAGCGGAAACATCATCACCATCAACATCATTCAAATTCTAGAGGTTTGTTGGAATTCTGTTTGATTTGCGCGATTACGTAAAATATTGTAATTAAACGAATTGTATTTTTTAATTTCAGGTCGAGAAGACCAAATCAGCGAGTTGAAAAAGTTTGGTGCCGATTTCACTTTATCGTCGTCGTATGACGGTAAGAATAAAGAAGCGCCTGAAGCGCCGAAACAAATTCAAGTGGTAAACAATCGTAATAAATCGCCGCCAACAATGCAGCAACAGCCACCGCCGCCGGTTTCGGAGCGGAACGTGGTTACTGTGTCACTGGTACCGACGCTGCCGCAGTCTAAGCATACAACGACGGCCCCGCAAACGCCGCAGCATGGCATGGTAATGCCGTCGACAGCTACGCAAACGGCAGGTGTTGTGGCTAGCCACGCTCAAGCGATCGCCGTACCTCAACCGGGTACCGGACCCGCTTTACCACCGACGCAACCGGCACCCACGACCCAAGTCGGTATGAAACCGCCGCCGCCTCATGCGCAGCATGTTGTAGCCGGCGCGCATTACGCTGGCCAGCATCCGGCAGCGGGCGCTCCACCTCCGCCTAATCACCAACACGTGCACATGCAGCCGCGAGAAGCTCAGGTATTGATACCGCAGCATTTACAACAGTCGCAGATGGCTGCGGTTTCGCAACCGCATCCGGCGTCGCTACCTCAGCAACCGATATTACCTCATAAGCAACCAAAGCAATCGCATCAGGTGCCTATGCATCAATCAACTGCGGCAGCCGTAGTGCAAATGCAACAGCAGCCGCCTGTTATGCCGCCGCAGGCTCCGGTACCAGCGCCTAATGTACCGATTGCCCAACACCAGGCGCAAAATCAGCAAAAAACTGTGATAAGTTCTCAAACGTCTAATGTACAGAGTGTTCATGCGCAAAACGTGCTACAACCTGGTCAACACCAATCGCCCAATAGTCAGGGTGTAGCTTCGTCGCAGCCAAACCCTAATACACAATGTGTTCAAAGATCGCCGCCTCAGTCGCAGAATATTAAATCTGGCGCGACGCAGACTTCAATGTCGCCTTCGCCGTCTATTTCGGAACGCGGTTCGCCCGACGCTGAAAGTAATGTCAAGAATTCCGTCAAAGATGACGACGAAATCGATGATGTTACGTCCACGTTGAAAAAATCCACGCTTAATCCAAACGCTAAAGAATTCGTATATAATCCGGCTCCGAAATCGTTCACTCCTGTTAGCGTAAGTCTGAAATTCGGTCATATGACGTGATAACTAATTTGTTGCAATGAAATAACTTGTGTAATGGTTGTTTTTTTTTTTACAGAGATCTCCGAGTACACCAACTCAATCGAGGCCTCACACCCCGCAAACTCCTAGCTATAATGTGCATTCTGTGAATACAGCTACGGGCATACAAATGGTCGTTCCTGGTACATACGTTGTAGCTGCTGCGCAACCAACAGCGTATGTACCAGCTGCTCCACCGCAATCGAGTAGACTTCGTAAAGGTACGAGATTAATTAGATTAATTTATGGTTTTACATTTTAAGGCTCTGGGGTAAGATTTGAATGCCACTGTCAAGCCATGTTATTTGCATAAAAAACTAAACTGATTCAATCAATTAACTACATATTTTGATATTGATTTTGTTCTACGTTCATTGTTGCAGTCACCGTGGGAACTCATCGAACTGAATATCACCCATCGAACATGCAAGTTGCTGCGGCCACTGGCCAACCTCTATTAGCTCCTTCGGTAACATTAACGCAGTCTCCTCTAGCGCCCGGTACACAATTCGCTGTGCAAGGATATTCGCCTCATCCACATTTAGCGGCTGCGGCAGCCGCGGCAGCTGCTGCTCAGCCTTATCAGCACGTTCAGGTAGTGTTAATTCCAGCAATGCTCGAACGCGAATTAGACACGGTCGATTCAGCTTTCTATTCACACTCCAATTGGAATGATTTTTCGCAGATGGTTCGTATGGTTCCTCAACAAGGAGGTGGTGTGGTACCATTGGTACCCTCGTCGATCAGCTATCACGATACGACCGGTTCCGCAGCGACGACTATGTACATGAATCACAGTAGTGGTGCGGTCGCTATGGCACCGCATACGCAGCACGTTCATCATCCGCAACAGCATCCGCCGCCCAGCTCGGCACCTTCGCCGTCGCAAACGCCTCAAGGTCCGTCGCAGTCACATACTCCTAATAGTTATCAACAGCCTCCTATGGCCACACAAAGTGCGCCCCCGTTTCCTCCTGTCATGTGTCCGATAATACCGGCGCCGCCACCACATGGTCCACCTCATCATATGGTCGCTGCTCCGGCTCAACAACATGCTATGCAGCAATATTTGCAACATCCTCAAAGTAAGTTTCTTTGATTTGCAAAACTTCTGGGTGTTATTTTAACTGCAGCGTGGTTGGAAATACCTCGAAAGCCACTATAGAATATTTACTCGAGTGAAAGAGCACAAAATTGAGTTATTTTCTGTTAATTTTTGTATGTAACGTGTGGGATGTAAAGTTCTAATCTTGAGCTCTTTTGTATAGCTTTGAGGATTTCTAAAATGGAGGATGAGCTGGATTTTTTTTAAAATTTCGGTCGAGTAGCTATGAGTTTTTAACCAAAAGAACAGCTTCTTTGTGATAAGATTTTTTTTTTTGTTGAAAAAATGGATTTTACGATTCGTGTAAATTTTTCAGGTTACCAGAGGAGATGAATATGAGGTTCGTATGACGCTTTTTTTCGTTTCGGGGTACCTCAGCTTTTTACTCTATTTGGTTCCTTTTAATCTCTCGCAATCGTTTTCTCTCTCTTTTTTTTCGAAGTAGTTTATCTGTGAAGGCTTTTTTGATTTTTTTTCTTGCTTACTGTTGCCAATGGATTTCAACTTGATCGCCATGTTTCTTTTTTCATAATATTCGATTCGTCTACAAAAAAAAGTTATAATTGATAAAGCTGAGATTGAATACTTCAAGAGTTTCGTATGCAAAAATGAAATTTCTGTCCTTTTCCCCGTTTCACGCAATCAAAAACACTATATTATATTATGAAGGATCACTACAGCCTTTTTTTACTGTAATTTCATGTTGCTTTCTATTTTTATTTGTCTCCTACTTTGCTGTTGACATTTATTATTCTCCGCCTTTTATAATTCAGCTTATAATGAGAAAATCTTTACATGGCTTACTTTTGTTTTTTTTGCGTGAGTGAAGCTTTCAGGTTTTTGCATATGAATGATTCAATAGCATTACTTATGGAATGTCACCCTTTTTCCTTTTTTCATTTTAAGATTTTGAAGTCGTAAAAAACATTAGCGTTCAATTTACCTAATTATTATTCTCTATTCAAATCTCATAATGTTCATAAATAGAAATTACTATGGAGATAAATGAATGCCTGCGCGATATTTCTTACATTCATACCTATGCTGATGATGGAGTAGTAGGATTATAATAATTAGCGAGGAAAATTCATTGAAACATATGATTTTAAATTTAGCTCCATTACATCAACCTTCATACATATTATGATGTTTGTTTCATTTTAAAGATTAATAAGATTATTTTGTTTTTGTACCTTTTTTCAGTGGGACAGCAACCCCATGTACAAGTTTCATTGATTCCATTCAGTTGCTCCTGAAATTAATTGCAGAAAAAATGAAAATTTATTATTATATTACGGATAAAAACGAAAAAAGAAAAAAAAACATCAGAAGATCATTAATGACCTATTGTTTCCCACCATTGTGTAAGGTAAAAATTGCAACCCACTGCGAAATGATTTTTATATGTATCAGCAATGCATCATAGTTTATTTACAAATCGTTGAATGGTATTTTTTTTTATTATTATGCTACTTTATTGTTATACCGTATTTTTTTTATATCTTATTTTTCCCCCCTTGTTTATAATTTATACCTTTTTTTTCTGACACAAACGTTAAATGAATATTTATTAATCTCAAAAATAGTTATGAGAAAAATATCACTTTGAAAAGAAAAAAATATCACGAAAAATCGTTATGTTGAATCGACCTGAAAATTTTTGTTTAATTGTTTTGTTCCTTTCTTAAATGTTGAATTTAAAAAAAACCTGCCTTTTTTTTTCTCGTGATTGAAAAAGTTGAACTGTAACTTTAGACGAGAGGAAAAATAAGATTCGAACTGATTTTTGTACTAGCAATTTTGATTTTTTTTCGCAGTTATGTAGTTGTTGCGATCGTGATTACGATAACAACGACCCAATTGTGAATTTATATACGGTTTAGTGGTGTTAAATTTTTCCTTCTTTTTTGCCGTATGTCTACGGATGTTTTCTTCTTGTTTTGTTTTTATTTCCAATTTTTTGCCCATTTTGTTTTTGTTTTTAATTTTGTCCATACAGTAACGTATGAATTACGTTGTATGTATGTTTGTGTATGTTGTACGTTTTGCGTATTGAAACGAATCATTTTAACGTAACGTGACGAGACCCATCGAAAAGCCGGGTCAAATAGGCAATGAGATTTTGTGAAATTATGAAATTGAAACGCGTAAGATGTAAGAACAAATATGCTGATCAATATCCGGAGAAATCATTGATATTGCGATGAAATCAACGAATGGTTGTACGAGTATGAATCTTTTTTTTTCATTTAATTTTCGAATACCTGGCGCGTGTATCATGTATTCGTCGTATGCATATGTACGTATTTTTCGGTATGTTTGCATCGCGCTGACAAGCAATACCACTGGTGTGATATGTTTTATATCATTACTATGGTTTTTATTGAACTTTTTTTGTACGTCATCGAATGTTAAAGAAACAGTTTAGCAGAACTGAGGCGAACTATATCGCGGTCAAGTAGTTTAGTTTATAAGTTATTTTAATTTCAAACTTTGAGTTGAAGTATACGATATAGCGAGGGAATTTTTGAACATCGCACTTTGGAGTGAAGAAAGAGACGATCCGTTCAATTCTAGTTTTCTAGTTTTCTAGTTTTTGATTGTATTTAAAAAAAAATAAATAAATTGAAATGAATGGATAAATTGAAATTTTTTTTGAAAAAGTAGTCTTTGAAAGTAGAAATGACTGAAACAAAATTCACAACTATTAGAGTGCATCGTTTTCACTGGCAATGTATCAATTTTGTATCACTAAATCATATAACTCATCTGACATTGAGTAAACAAAAACATTTGAAAACTATAACTTTGGTTACTGAGCAGTGAGCATTCATTATACTGCTAGAAGTATACTCGATGAGAAGTTGAAATTTGGGGAACAAATCTGCGAAATGAACGAAATAATTCGCTATTCAAAATATTCCTATTTCGAGCCTTAATTTACAATTTTGAATTTTTCTTTCTCTCAAATACCAGTTTGCGATGTTTGATCTGTAACCAGGTCCACGTTATTCTCTGCAGACGTTGGTTCCTTTGTATCTTATACTTGAATTCGAATTGATTTAGTTTAATCGTTTTAAGATTACTTTTTTTTTTATTAAAGATTTACATTTTTTTTTTTTTTTTTTTAGAAATGAGAAATTCTTGTAACTTGTCTGTTTTAAATCGATAAAATTCCTCTAAACTAAATTGATTAAAAGAAATCGAAAAAGTGTACCTAACTGGTAGCTTTTTAAAATTGTGATTGTGTTTTGTGTTAATATTTCTTCATGTTGAAATTTTTATGCAATTGTTGATTGTTCAAAAACAAAACCTGTTCAAATAGTTCATCCTTTTGTATTCGATAATGCGTGGAAAATTCTCTCGTTACCATTTAGGTGGATTTTTTTCGAAGTATGTTGAAATTCGAAAATGTTAACGATACTGGGACTAAAGTAAAAATTTTTTCTTTCTACGCGGTTCTTTTTTTTACGATTTTTAACATAACACTATATTTTGAACAGGTTTTAATGTACTCCGAAATATTCAACTGTTTTTTTTTCTAGTTTAAATTTTTTGACACGTGATTATATCTAAATTTTGAAATAGTACGTTTAATTTTTCGCCGATGTACTGTTACTTGTTTTTTTCTTCTCGTTCTAAGTTCTATAATTCGCTCTGAATTTCAAGAATTGATTAATCAGTTATTTTTTTCACTGCCGCATATCTCAGAGGAATTATAGGATGATGGAGACATCCGCGAATAATTATATGACTGAAATGAACATTATAGTTAGTCCTGACGTATCGTAAAGAAATAAAAGCTTAAGAACCTGCGTGTTTTTATTTTTTGTGCCACCTATTCGTGCTACGGTTTGAATTACGGAAACCGTGTTCGGTACGTAATGTATCGATGATGTCACCGCAGTTTGTTTATTGAGCTTTCTCTTACAATCGAAAAATGAAGTCATTGGAATGACCTGATTGGAATCCGTTAGAATGTACATATTGTTTAGTAAATGATTACGTGTATGGATTGTGAAACAATGGAGAAAACTCAATGCGTTAGTTGAGCAGAATGTGAAGCTGCGACCATAATTTTTCTTGCGAACAATTCCACGCATCTTTCCGCGAATGATTCGTTTATGTTCGTTTACATACTCGCTAGAACGACACAAATAATGTGAAGGATATCGAGTGGAAGAGCAATAATTATATAAAATATCAACGGTTACGAAATATTTTAATCGGATAAAAAACTTTAAAAACGAATAAATAAGCACGATAAACAACATAAATACAGGATTATTTTAAGATAATGAATATAGCGATTATTGACCGGGAGCCGATAAAGATTTATCCATGAACTTCTTTTTAGCGAAGCATAGCCACCATTTGGAAGGTTTCGCATCATTGGCGGGAAAAACCTTGTTAGCCACACGCAAACAAGTCTCTTGTCTTATTTGTTGCAAGTACTGTCTCATGAAATCTACACATGAGCAACCAATTAATAGACTAGGTAAAGTACATAACTGAACGGAACAGATTTTTAATTACAAACCTGCTTCGGAAGCATTGGCTGGTCTAGCATAAACCGAATTCAAAGGAAATCCTAATTCACCTGGAATGTCGAATTTTGAAATACCCAAAGTATGCATTTCTTGAAGAGCTTGAGTTTTAGTAGCACATTTTTGAAGTTTTTTCAAGCACTCGGTAATGAATAATGTGATATAGATTAATACACGATCGGCTTCGTTCTACATCAAATGAAATTATGTCAAAGCTCCGAAGAGGAACGTAATGATTAAAAACAGAATTAAGGATGGCTCACTTTTATTTCGTATGTACGAAAGAACACGTTTGATTTAAAATAATACAGTGCTTCATCGATGATGTCCATTGCTTCATCATCAGTAGCTATAGGAGCTGGACCTCTATATTTGGTTTTCAACGGTAGTACGGCTATGTTACCGACTACTTGTTCGTAGTCATTGATGGTTGAATGATACGCCTACAGCAAACAAATAAAAATAATTGATTCAGTGAAGTACAAAATGCAAAGTAAGATAGCTGGGGAGGTTCGATGGATTATTATTTCGGATGTAAAGTATATAACGTCTCAAATACTTACTGGCATACTGATTTTTATTCTTGCTATAAATGCACAATTAGGTAACAATCAAAAAGTCATCATGTAATTAAAATATAACAGAATTCAACCTATGACTAATGCAATAGAAAGATATGAATATGAAAAGTGAAAACACTCGATGACTCGATCACTCAAAAAAAGAGAAAATAACAACAATACAACAAAAACTTCGACAAAAATTTTTCATCAACACCAGAATTTTGAATGACGGCCAGGATTTCGAACTAATTAATTCATCAAGTTTAGTACATTTTCAAACCACAATAAGGCGCTAACTACATTCAGTGACTCAGCGTTCAAGTTTTAAGCCAGGTTCGGAGACGTGATTTTTATTTGGCTGTCCCTGACCTGACATTGTTATTGACTGATAAGAAATGTTCCTCTTCGTTGGAAATAAAAGAGAAGTTCACTAATAAAGTGTGTAATATCGAATGGTTCTTTAATCGTTTTCGTTTGCAATGAATTTGGTGAAATTATATGCAGTGAATTTCAACAAAAATGCTCTCAAAACTGCACTAAGCGGTCGGACCATTTATACCAGTGTACGCTTGTTGGATAAAACCTTCTATGAAATTCTTCGAGTTGCCCCCGATGCTAGTCAAACGGAGATAAAGGAAGCTTATTACAAGCTTTCCAAGGTATACCATCCTGATATTGCTCAAGATGAGAATTCATTGAAAATGTTTCGTAGTATAACTGAGGCGTACGATGTGCTTGGAAATGTCCGAACTCGTTTGCAATACGATAACGAAAGCGGTATACAATCCGTCGCCGAAGAAGTGACATTTCATCCGTCTGGTCATAAAGATCAAAATGAATGGAGAAAACTAGCCCCTGACTTCGATAAAATCTTAGCAAGGAAGCCAGTTCAAGAACAATGGGAAGATTTGCAGTATAAAGAACGTCGTATCGAAGTCCAAGCTAAAAAGCATAATTTTTACATTGAAGATGATTACTTTGTGTGGAAACCCTGGGAGAAAAGAATAATGAGATTTGGCATGGCCATGTTTGCTTTCCACATGTTCATGAATTGGTTGGACCTTAATTACTACGAGAAAATTTTTGATCGTCGAACGTGAATGGTAAGTGTGATCTTTAATGCATATTTGATAAAGTGAGACGCAGTTCATTCACTGTAATATTATTTTAAAATACTTCTTCATTATCGTCACATTACGAACATTTTAATCATTGAATTACGTCACCTTAAAGGCAACGGCGTGTATGTCCATTAAAAAAAAATCGTCTTTGTGCGTTACTGATAAGACTCTGGGATGCACTGAAATGAAAAATTTGCATCTGTGTGCAGTAAAAGTGAACCACGGAATATCCACAAAGCTAGAGCATATCCGAACCTTAGTGACGCGTAAAATTGTACTTTTTTAAATGGACATACACGCCGTTGCCTTCAAGGTGACGCCATGTGATTGAATTCTGAAGTAGTAATTTTACGTCGTGCTCTTCGTGAGCTGCTGAAAGTTTTAAGTTACCAAGATCTCCTTTTTCTGGTTATACATGGGATGTCTTGACTGATTTAGAACACTTGCAAATCCACATGAGAGTTTCAGATTCTCTCAAAATACATTTTATTTACATGAAGATATGTATTGAAAACACATCTGAATGAAGAGAAACACAATAAAAAATAATTTATTTTCATTTTTGGTAACATTTTATCGATGGAAAGAATTTTATGACTAAAACGTTTTGTTTTATTTTCAGATAGTTTGGTTCATGCAGAAATATGATTCGAAGGGTTTACCAATTTAGTAATCCTGCTTGTAATTAGTGGAATGTTATCATTTGTTTGTAAAATAAATATAACTGAATAGTATCTTTGTATATTTTAAGATTCAAAAAAAAAAAAAATTATGATAATAAAACACTTGAAGAAAAAGAGTTTTAAAATGATATTTTGTATATTTAAAAACGAAAGAAAAACTCAAGGTATAAAATCGAATTAAATTGGCGATGAACCGTTGAAAAACTAAATTACATTAAACAAAATTTAATCAAGGTAAACATTTAAAACATCTTTTACACACATGAAAAAACGAAAAAAGAAAAAAAAGAAAAATCACACATATCGAAATGCGATTCGAAAGGAATTACACCATAAAAACAAAAACAGAAGAAAAATGCTAAAAAAAATACATGTTACATGATCGAACAATTTATATACAATATTTTGAGCAATAATAAAATTATACGAGTACATAATTCATATTTTGGCGATTAAGATCCAGTTGAAGATTGCGAACTAACCCCACTAGTAGTAACAATGGGCACCGGTACAACGTCCGGTGATACAGAAGTTGTAGTAGTTTGGTAGGATGCACTATGAGTAAATATTGGTTCATCGACAGCACTATAATAGCTTGCTGACGAAGTATAAATATTATCGGAAGATATACTACGTTGCGATGGAGTGGTCACGTTGAACGTACATCTTTCTTCGAGTGATCTAACATTCAACAGTTGAGTTTTTTGCACACCACTTTCACTTTTTAATTTATTACTTTGAGATTCTTTGTGCTCTCTTTTCTCTAATTCACGAGCCAACATTCGAACTTCCCAATTTTGATCGTGTTTGGTTAAATGCAGATCGTCGTCGAGGTGCGCGAATAATTCGTCCGTTTCGCTGGCACTGGTGCTGGCATCGTCTGAAGCTATATCTATGCTTATGTCATCCTTCCACATAGGCCTGGGGGTTATCGAACTAGGTAATTCGCGTACCTCCAAGTTTTCTTCTTCTGATCGATCTTCCCACGAACGACGATTTTCTAGCATTATTTTCGGTTGGAAACGCTGCTCGATATGGCTCAGATATTCTTGGTTTCTGAAGGATGTTTGGGGTGGTGAGAGCAACACTGTGTCTACCGAATCGCCTCTCTGAAATAAAATAAAGCAAAACGCGTATAAGAAATTAACATATCGTATTACAAACCATAGTGCTACGTAATATCTCTTTGATCCCTCTCCTCAACGATAAAGTTCTAAACTTCCTAAAAATGGAATACCTATTGAAGGAGAAAAATCGCCAAAAAATGTATGATAGGTTTAGTAAGTAGGTACGATGAGATGAAATAAATTAATTGTGTTGTGTGTAGTTTTCAAAAATAATAACAATGATAATTTTCTCGCGCTGTTAAACATTATACCTAAACGAATTTAAACAAAATACCTAATTGAGTTTTTCAACTTTCATAACCTATCTGAAAAAAAGAAGCAAATAGATACGTATTATTGATTTTTCAATTTAAAAAAAAAGTTCAAATTACCAAAAATGGTTGGTCTTGAATATCACAGTCTGTATCATCCGAACAACTATCTTCATGGAAGCATTGCTCGTGATGTTTCTATAAAAACCATATCATTCAAAAGTGTAATTTTATTACAAAATGAGCAGCTAATTCATACAATTTAAAACAATTCTAACTACGTGGCCACATTAAAAAAAAAAAATAATAAGTATACGGAAGTCCTACAAGCGAGTGATGCAGTGAATTTCTCTCCTTATGTTGACAGTTAGATAATATGATAATGAGATATTCCAATACAAAAATGATGATCACTTCACGTCGTTAAGAAGATTTAAGGGAAACTTGCACAGGTAGGTATATATATAGGTATCTCAATCTACATAACAAATTGACGGCTGACGAGTAAAAGGTACCTGTAATTCCTGTATTCTTGTTTGCAGAACTTCGATCAGCATATCTCTTTTTCTCACTTCTTGTTCGATTTCTTTGACTTGAGATTTGAAACTATTCTGCAGTCCTTCCTGCATAATCAGATGAATCACATTTCGCACCATTAATTTCGATAGGTAATCAAATAGGTAGCGATAAATTCAAAATTAAATTATGTCATCATTACCACTAAATCTCTATTATACGAAGTACACTGAAATCGGCTATAACCATCACCATCGCTGGACGTACTGGCGGACAAATGTTCGGACACAAACGCTGGTAACTGTACCGGAGACATGAGATTTTCATCTAATACATAAACGTCTGGTATTAAATCTGGATTTTTGGACGGCGAGTGCGAGTTATCTCTTTCCAAATACTTAATTTCATTAGAATTTTGAGCTTGTTTAGTGTCCGTATCGGGCGAACTAACGGATATCGGTATCAGCGACGATGTATCGTCAAATGTGAATGCAGTGCTGTCGTTGCTTTTCACGGTTCGAGCGGCAGACGGAGGAGATCGTAACGAACTATTACACGTCATGCTTTTTTCTAGAGTACTATGCCTGGCCACGTATCCTTGTACCGTTTGAGCATTCATCAATTTTTTGATCAGTTCTAATTCGCTCAACGCCACGTTATCAGGATTGCTGTCTTTCAATTCCGGATGCCTAAGAATATCACTTATTTTGCAATTACCCGACGATATCTTCTTAAGGATACTTTTCAGTTTACGCCTTTCCAAAGTTTCACAACCTTCGGGCGATGGTAAATCAAGCTCTGAGAACGTAGCCGGCAAGGAACACGTGTTCGGGTTATCCTTCTTCGAACGCGATTGCTGTTGGTATCTTCTCGAACGCAAAACCACCTCCATTGCTGTAGTTTCGGACAGACTCCGCGTTAAATTCGAAAAACTACTTTTAGCATGCACTCCGCGTCTGGCAGCTTTGTTTAGGTCTAGACTACAACTACGAATGAAGACGTTTTCTTCCAATTCGGCTAATTTTTGCCTCTCGTTTAAAATTTTTAATTTTTTAACAAAAGGCAGTCCGGAATATTCCGGCGAAAGATCGTCCACAGACTGATAGGTTTTACTAGATCTGGCACTCATTGGCAAATAGACTCTCGTTCTAGTATCCGAGCCGCCGGTTTCAGTCGTGCTGCAAATATTTATAGCGCTGGTCGTGGCCACTAATTGATTTTGCGAACACGATTTTCGTTTACTTTCCGATTCGCTACTACTACTATTGAGATTATTATTACTATGGTTGCTATCGGTATTGCCATCACGATCACCGCTATTGTTATTGCTGCTGGTAACTACGTTCACGTTATTAGTATTATCACATATTGTTAAATTTATCAACATATTGTCGCAAGTTTGAGAACTTTGAGCTAAACAACTTTGAGCATTTTTGATACCACTACCGTATAAACGAGTTAAACATCGGTGAGTGTTCTTTGTCGTCGTCGTTGTCGAACTCGCCGCTGCTGCAGATGACGACGTATCTTTACTACTCGAAGGCTTACCGTCGTCGTCATTTTTTTCCATCTGATACCGAAATTGTTCGTATTTGAATGTTTTATTCGGCCTATGAATATTCTTACAGTTTTGATTAATTGTAGCTTTTCGCAATAAACACCACGGTTTCATGAACTCCGCTTTTTTCTCGTGTCTAGATTGCTGCACTATTTTATCATCTTCCTTAGGTACCAGATCTTCGGCAAACGCAACTTCTTTCTTGACCACCTTAGGCTTCTTGTTGCATTGTGTCGTTACAAAAGAAGACTGCTGAGTACGAACCGTTGTCGTTGTAACCGTCGTTGTCTTACCTTCCTGGTCTTCTCTTTGCTTGAGTAACAATAAACGTTGTATTAAGGGTAACCCAACGCCGATAGGTTCGATCTCCGGTTCCTCTTTCGGCGGATCTGGTTGCTCGGCAGTATCCGGATGCGTAGCTGGAGCTGTATGATGGTGCTGGTGATGTTTATCGGTTAACGTTTTTAGTTTGTTCAACAATGGAAATCCGGCGCTAATTCTACGTTCTGCTGGTCCGTTATGGTCGTCGTCTTGATACGTATCTTCGCTCAGTACTTTCTGCATACGACACAGCATACCTTTGTTTCCAACCAACATCTGGTTGTCTGTTTTACCCGATATACTCGTCAAAGGTTGCAGTTCAAGGCTGTCCTCGCTGCTGAAACAAATCAACGCGTTAGCATAATTTATGTAGATACGAGTATGTCATCGAGTGAATGACAATTGACGAATCCAAGTTATGTAAATAGGATTACTTTGTTCCTCGACGACTTTTCCGCAGAACACTTTTCAATCCTTTAACATCGCTGCAAATTCTATCAACTATTTTGTTCTTAGCTCGATGCTCTGCAGCTGCAGCCGCGTTTATAACCATTGCATTCAGTTCAGCTTGTTTTCGTTGTTCGTTATAAGCTGCAAACATCGTACATTTCATTATTACCTATCTATTATACATACATTTTTATGGATCACTTTTACGAATTACCTACAGAATAATTAAATTACTTGGTAGCTATCTATCGTCTTCACAAGATCACAAGATCCCTCCTCCCTGGGAGGATTAAAATTTCATCTGGGAAATTATTAAGACGAGTACCTAGGTACCTAGTTTATTGAAACGACAAAAGTGAGTAAAAAATTATCTTTCCCTAATTTATTCAAATTTTCGAGTAGTAGCCTTCAATTTCTGCAGTCATCATAAAAACTCGAGCTTTCACCTCAAAAGTTGAGTCCCGAAGTTCTAATTTTTTTTCGAACATTGCGAACAGATTTTTTTAGTTTACCAGTCTTGTAATATACGTATCTATTGGTAAAAGCTATCGTGCAGAAATTTACTTAGATGTCGAAAGAATTGTACACCTACTCAGTTTGTTGTAAATACGACAAGCGTGTATAAGTAGGTAGGTCTATGTATACTAAGTAATAAGTATACGTATTTACGGCAAACTGAGTATGCAATTTTATTAACACTATCATTTGCGTTGAACCAGACTTTATTTTGTCCCCGCGCGGGTGGAAGTGGTGCAGGTGCAATGTAATTATTCGCGATTTTGTTCGTTTTCAACTCGGTAAGTTGCAAATATACTTACCTAATTCAAACTTGAAGTTCTCATCACTGAATTTTTTAAAATTCATTTCCGTTTTTTCCCCACTATTATTCGACTAAGTATTCGTTTATGTTAGGTGTAGTACTCGTGTACTTGGTTTATTTTATTTTATTTTTAAAAATATTATATTTGTGTACCTTAGTACGCATTGGTTTCTTTTCCTTTGCAGGAAAAAATAAGTGTTTATTATTTAGGTACCAAAAAAAAAAAAAAAAAACAGTATCTATCCAACAAAAAAAATTTCAAGTTGAAGATTTCTTGAACGCGCTGTCTTAAACACACTCTGGTTTGATACTCTGGTCTGATTAACTATGTGTATGTAATATGTATTCCTATTCGATGTCAATCAGAGTGCGCGTAAAACAGTGTTTAGAATTAGAAGACCGAACACGTTAAATTTTTAAACCATAAAAAATACATTGAAGGTGTATTTAACAAAAAAAAATGTGTCGGCTTCAAATTTTTTCCCCTCTTTTTAATTAAAAAATAAATAAAGAACGAAAAATAAACGATTAGTCAAATATTTATCATTTAAAAAAAGTAAAAAAAATAGAAACGATTATATGTAGTCAAATGGTAAGTAGGTAGTTGAAAATGTGATCACACAAATAGTCGAATACCTACGTAATGGTAAAAAAAAAACGTAGGTAAACGAAAAAATGAGAATGAATTTGTAAAATTGAATGTTGAGAACTTTGAAGTTTGAATTTTAAAATTGAAAAATTGATCAAAAATTTATTTCTAACTGATCAAGGAAAAAGAGTAATAGGTTGTTGAGTATTGACCTATACTTTGTCATTTTTAACCAAAAAAAAATTAAAATCTGATTAAATTTTAACAAAAATTTATAAAAAAATTATTGAATTTTTTGACATAGCTGCGGTTGGTTACCAAGTCAGCTACGCTTCAATATAGGGTCATAAAACACAAATCATTTAGGTAGGTACCGTTTCAATTCACCGACATAGGAAAGTAAATCGCATTCCTTGATGACCCACTTCTCTGCTTCCACAGCCCCATATTGGAGCTCATGCAAACAACAGCAAAGAAACAGCAGCATTTTTTCAAATTACTTCGCAAAAATGTTTCATTCTCCTACGTTTTTTAATTGAATAATTGCAAGAAGAATAACCGTATCTACCTATGTACCGCATACTGTGAGGTTAGCTCAATAGAAATGGATTTACCTTTAGTGATGCTTTTAGCTTCCATCAGTCTTTTTCTACCCAGAGTTTGTAGTATTTCTTGGGCTTCCGGATAATCTTTCATGGCTGCTAAGACGTCTTCGCGCGATAAACTGAACAATTCAGAATATCCAACCGAGCGTACATCGGCTGTTCTCCTGTTTACGCATGGAAATGGGGAAAAAATAATATTTTTTGTGAGTATCACCACATTCGATACTAATGTTTGAAATACAAATACATACATGAATGGTATTCCACTTACTTATTCAACCCATCCAGATTCAAGATACCAATTTCACCAAAAAAATCACCAGCCATCATTGTTGTAAGGACGTGCCCAGTTTCACTGCGACAAAAAAAAACAAAAAAAACACATATGTTAGGAAACAAACTAGACATGGAAAAAATCTTGTAAAAAATTGATTTATCTACCTGATTACTTCTAAAATTCCATCAGCGATGATAAACATCTCCCGCGCTACTTCTCCTTTACGGCAGATTAAATCACCGGGGGTGAATATGAAAGCTTTCATTTTCAATACCAAATCGTGCAGAAACTCCGGCTGACATTCTTGAAAAATTGTCACCTAAACGATGAAAAAAAAAAATGAAAAACGGAGGGTAAAAAAGTAGATGTATCGTTTATAAAATACCGAACCATCTCATACCCGAAATTAAAACATCGTTTTAAAAATAATGTTCGACTCGGGTAGGTACGAGATAAAAAATTAAAAAACAAATCACGGCGTTGATTCTAATTTGTTAATCCGATTTATGCGAGGTTTTCTTTCATTTGGAATTTTAATTACACGAGTTTTTCTTCTTCAAACGCGCGTTTAGTCTAAAACGGCCTAATCCACTTAACTAGGTATTAGGTACCCCTTTCAATCAACTTCTTATAGCTCATTTCAACCACCGATTTTTCCATTCGTTTCGATTAACTGTGATTTTTTTCCTCCCAAACACCCATCTTTTTCATTAGTTTCTTCATTTAGGCTTTTAATAAGGTATCTATTAGCCCACGTTCGCGTATCGTGTCTGAGGTGTTAATATATTTAAAAAGAAAAAAACTTAAACATTAGGTATAGTGTTGAAAAATCTAATAAAAATTTACCTTTTTCAAAACACTCAAATTAACATGTAAAGCCAACTCGGTCTTCAGTTTATCTGGTAAAAGTCCTAAGGCCGTGTTTATGTCACCTCCGCCTTGTATTCTACCTCTGAGAACAAAGTAAAAAAATAAAGGAAAAAAAACTTTAATTAATTCTCAACTATAACCTTTTTTCGTTCGAGCCATGAATTTAATTCACAAAGCCCGCAACGTCGCGAATACGCGTATTTTCCCTTTTAAAATTTTTAATTCGATTATAGTCGAGTTTCATTAAGGTGTAATATTTTAATTTAATTCTCTACAACGGTTATTTCTCTCTCTTTTTTAACGCCACTGCGCCAAATAAACGTGTTTGGTTAAACCGACAAAACGTTTAAAGTATTTGAAAATCGAATTTTACATCATATTTTCGGTCGTAAATCGATTCCTCTTTTTTTTTGCCTCGTATTCCAACGTCGAAGGCGAAAAATTTAACGAATTTCAATACACCGATACGTGACTAGAATTACACCCTGTTTTGCAAATGTGTAAATGTAATTTTCAAATGTTATCGCTGGCTGAAAAAAGGACGCATTTTAACGCCCTGCATTAAAAAATAAAAATTTAATTCAACTTAACTGGCTAAAATGGTACAATGATTACATTTCGTGATAATCGTACGTTTTGAAACGTCGCCAAAACTCGAAAAATTAACTTGTTAAGGGCTTTGCTAATTTTTTGTAAAGTACATATCCTATATGTATTATCTGACTTGTACCGAATTAGGCTACGCTAAAGTTTGAGGTTTTTTTTCAACACTAAATTATGTACATATACGAAGGAATGAAATCTTATGAATATAAAATGCTCAGATCTAGATAGATACGTTCATATACTTTCATTTTATTAACGCATGTTGAAATTTTTTCAAACCGTGGCCCTTTACCTCCCCCAATTCTTCAGTTCAAAAACCCGATTAATAGGTACCTACGCATTCTTGCTAACAAATTTCAGAAAGTACGAATGAAATGATAAGAATTTTTTTCAACTGACATTTGAGAAGAATTTTTTTACTCGTACTATACTTATGAAAATCTGGGACAATATTAGTTTTCGTGTTTTCAAGCTGAAAATATTTTTCTCCGTCAAATTTCAAATAAAATAAGGTTGTCCCTTTGTTTTAAATCATCAATCGTGAGGCAATTTCGAACCTCTACTCTCATCAGGAAAAACATATTTCGTTAAAATTAAGAAATATAATACCCGCTATAGGGCCATTGAAATTTAATCAAAGAACGCATTTTCTTTTCAGGATTGCGTAAGCAGATAGGTAATTGTACCTACAATATGAAATTGATCACTCCAATTTTTTTCAAAATTAGTCAAAAATCAGGCAACTCTGAAAAAATGATCATGCTTCCGCAACAAATGGAAAATTTTATGTTTATAGGTAGGTAGGTAGGTATACAATATACATACAACTTTATTGTTTCACTTATTTATATATTGTTTTTTTTTTAAATTTTGTTTTCAATAGAGCCTTACGGTTTTTCCTGAAAATCAATTTTTAGGGATAAAAAAATAGAAATTTTATCACAATTCATGAAACACCCCTCGTTTTCCTTTAAAGTTGTTTATGTTTCATTGCAATGAATCAATTTTTGAGAAAAACTGGGAGTCCCACGTCTTGATAAATAAAAAAACAAAAGTTGTAATTACAGCATAAAATTATCAACTCATTAATAAAAAATTCATGTCATCTATTTTTTTAGGGGTCTGTTGGGGGAGGGGGGGGCAGGGGTATTTTGAGCAAAAATAAAAAATCTTCAGTTTATCAATTCTTTTCCACTGTATTTTCAAGAAATAAGCCACCTTACTTGCAAATGATTCGAAACCTCCAAAATCTTCACTTTTCGGTTTTTGCCATGCAATTCTTTTAAAATTCAGAAATGATGATTTTTTTTAACTTTATGATTTTTTAAATACATTTTTTCAGTAAAAAAAATATGAATAGGTATCAGTGATAATATTCCATACAGCATAATCTCGGAGCTTTCAAGCGCGATTATGGATTTTTCAGAATTTTACATACAATCTTTTAGAAGGCCCAGAAACTATGTACAGTAGACTTCCGCTTATCCGGCTTCCGCTTATCCGGACAGCCGTATTATCCGAACGAAAAGAAATTCTCCTTATTATTCGGACTTCCCGATTATCCGGACAAAATCCGTATTATCCGGACAAGTATACATGAATTACATAGGAGTACATACTCAAAAATTTTTGTTATCTTTGTTTTTGGTTTGTTTTTCTCTATTTCGTGAGGAAATAAAATTCATCTTTTGCACATTTCATTAAAAATTACAAAAATACACCATTATTATCAAAAAAACAGTCATTTTTGGCCAAAAATTCAACCAAAAACATATTAATCCGTATTATCCGGATTTTTGCTTATCCGGACATCCAAATTCCCCAGTTAGTCCGGATAAGCGGAAGTCTACTGTATAAGTAATTTGAGCAGCAGAAAAACGTGTTCTGGTTAATCATCGACCTCTTTAACAACTTTATTCACAATTGGGACCATTTCCAAGTGGACATCAACCAATATTTATATACCGACTTAGGTTCATTTATGAGCCGAAAAATTCAAAAAATCAAAATTTTTTGCTCGTTGAGGTGATTGAGAAACTGGTGTGAACGACTGTGCTCTAAAAGCTGCATAAATCGAAAACGGACTTCTCGAGTGGTTCTTTTGTTTGATCAACTAATTTTGAAACCTATCATTTTCAAATAGCTGCCGTCATTAAAAATTAAAATAGGTAGGTACCTACTAAATTTTAAATGGTACGGATATATTTGCGTAAAAATTGCTCTCTGAACGGAAAATTTGAATTAAAATACAAATTTGTACGTGCCTAATTTGACATAACTACATATAATTTTTTTGTTATAAAAAAACACCCAATTTTAAACTTATGCGGATATAACTAGAAAGTTTGGGAATTTGAAACTCATCCTTCAGATGTCACCTCATTTTTCGTTGGAAGGAATAAAACGGAGTCTTCTCAACTCAAAATAGGGATGCCGAGTGAGAATTTGAAAATAAAAAATTCAATGTTTCAACATTTTTTTTCTTTTCAAGTTTTTTTATTTAGGTATTTCATTTTATTTTTATTTTTTGATGGAGAAGTATGGTTACATAACTTCATCCATTTTGCACCCAAAGAGTTGAAATATTATTTTTTTAAAATATACATATAAAATGTAATGATCACAAGTAGGTAGATACGATTTTTATAAAAATGTTGAACATCTTCCGAGCATCACGACCAGATTTTTCGATTCAATAATGGAACTGTTTAAACTGAACAACTTTACCAAATCAATATATGTATGATAGGTACTAATAAATAGGTTACGACCAATAACGCATCATTTATCATATGAACATACCTAGACCACGAATAATCATACCACCGAAGCACTCTTCGTTTCATACCACTGGGTACTTTATGATGTCTCATGTACGTCTTGGCGCCGTCTAATAATCTTTCGAATTCGAGCCGATTTGCATTTCTGTTTGTTATCACATTTCCAACTTGACCTGAAATGAAATATTGTATCAGAAAAGGGCAAGTCTTGCAGGAGGAAAAGAGAAACCCCCTTCGATATAAATTACAATTAGGTTTCGACCAAATCTATGTATAGTATATCATTCGCGTGAATAAAAACCACGACATTTCGTTTCAAAATAAGTACGAATATAAAAAAAAACCTCTAGCAAACGTTCCGACGAAAAGAAACGTGAATTTTTTTATCCAGAGGGTAAAAGAGCATACAATCGAGATAAAGGACACGCTTCGCATCTTTTCCAGATGCCTGACTTTATGCAGGACGTTTCCAAAGATTATAATAACGTAACTGTACGCATTAATGGTTCAACAAATTCACAGCATTTTTTCCTCTTACGCCTACATAAATAAAGTTTACTATACATACATTAGTTCGTAACATCGTGAAAGTTGCTGAAAACTTACCTACGATTGTAGCGAATATAAATACGCCGATTAAGTAGCTCACGATAGTGAACACAAATCTGCAATCAAAATAATGAAACAAATCAATCATGATATCGTGCAGAATAGGTATCTTGAAATATAAGTAAGGAGGTAGGTAGGTAGGTAGCTAAGATTCTATACATCGTTTTTGTAGTTCGTCGCTTATATCATACACCCTATAGATATCTCAAATAGGTACACACTTGGCGTATAATAGCGTACCTAATACATATACGAAGACGAGAGCAGGTAAATGCTCATACATGCATATCTTAGAGTGAGACTATTTAAAAAATGACAAGTAAACCGTGATGAAGGAAATACGCCAATCTAATCGGAACTCCGTATATAAGTCTCCGAGCTGCTGATAAAAGTCATATTTTCTCGCTCGCATAGTCGTAAATTGTTGAAATAGTTTCCATTCGCCTATATCGCTTCTGCAGTATCTGCCATTACTCGTACACTTCACACGCAGGGTATCTATATATACTTACACGATTATCCAAGTGTTAAATTCCTTCTTTAAACGCGAAAGCCTACAGACACGATAATCTCACGAAGTGAAAATGTTGGAAAATGGTCTACATAACGAAACCCTTTATTTACGCCGCCGTCGGCTAGATATTCGAAAATTTTTCAACACCAATACCAAAACGGAAAGTCAATTAATAAAACGCGTAGTTATTAGTCTACGAATTACATTCCCAAATTACTGAAAGTTGGTTCCAGCGCGCGCGAGACTCTCATCCTTCGATTAATATGTACAAATTATGTCTCTCGTTTCTAATAGGCACAGTGGCACACGCTTCACATCAGCCGAAATTTTCACCCGTTATTTTGGAATTTATTTAAGTACAAAAAATCTAAAAAAAAAGTCTCTTATTCATTTTCTTTTTGATAAATTGAAACATACCGTAGACATGTTCCTTGAAAAACGACCCTCTTGACACATTTCATCTTCATAATACACGAGCATTATACGTTTGTATACTTAGTTCATTGTAAGTATATACATTGTGCAATGTTAGCAAGGGTGAATTTAAACGGGAGCAGAGAGGGTTACCTGGCTATGACTTTTTTTTTACTTTTTCGAGTCGTTAGTACATTCGTTGGTACAGTCGACAAATTTTTGAAAATAACGAGCCCTTTTTTACAAGAGAAAAAATTGAATAAACTTCGATCGAAAAGAAAAAAAATTCTGTAGCATAGCGATCGATTACCAGCTGTTGTTGCAAATGTTTCCATCGTTCGTCTTATTCTCCTTTCTCTGACGCGAACTGACTCTTTCAATCCACCAATAACTATACTAATGTACCTACGTACAGTACATATCACACACACAAAAAATAAATAAATACCTAGGCATAAGCACTGCAGCACCTATTAGTTGCTAGTGATGTAAATTATACGCCATTTATTAATGTGAAAAAATTTGAGCCAAACAAAAATGTAGCTGGGTAGGTACCTATAAACTAAGGTACCTATTTTGCCTTTGCCTGATCCATTTAAACTCTCGAGTGAGTATTAAATGTCTTCTGGAAATAGATACAATTTCACATCTCACTTTGCTATATCTGTGATAAATTACAAAATCACTGTCAACACTTTTTTAATTCATTAAGATTTCTCAAATACTTATAGGTCTGGTCTAAGTATAAAATACTCTTGAGAGCCGTTTGTAAAAATAGGGAGTAACTACCTACACTGAACTGAAATAACGTTCAAAGCATCACGTATCTAACTTGATATTTTCATCTTTTGTGCAAGTACATATATACGAGTTACACAAGGTCATTTTGATGATGTAAAGAAATCGGATTAAAAACTTGCAATCGAAGTAGTTATGTAGAGGTATGATGTCAATGAGATAAATTTTGGAAACGAAATAAGTACATAATGTAGGTACCTACTTACAATCATGGATATCGTTAAGATCATACCTACCAAAAAAATTGTGGTAGAAAAATAGACCACGCATTAAATTAGGTAGGTAGTTCAAGTATCGGCTGGACGAAATTCCATGTAGAACCTAAGTTTGATAACACAATGTGATCATGTGTTTGGGTATTTTCGAAAAAATAATTTTTAAAGATTATGATTTGAATCACACGCGATTTAAATCGGGTATTTTTATTTGCGATTCGTGATTCAAAACATTTTTAAAGCGATTCTTAGGATCTAATGATTCGACCTGTTTCGAAACGCCAAAATGAAGTGATGATTCTATAATTCAACAAATTCGCCAACTATTCTAAAACAATGACAGAAGAAACGAGAGGACAACACTATCCACTGATTTAAAAAAATTTGCGATTCGTGATTCGAATCATTTTACAAAATTCAGAAAGTTTTTAAAGTAGGTATGATTTGCTACCGTGTCCAGGATGATCCTTTATATGTAGTAACAATTGCGTTGCATCGTAACTTTATGATTTCTATTCTGATAATGAAAAAAAAATTAATTGGAGAATAGTGAGACACAAAAAATTAAAAAGGATAATTCATTTTGAATGGAAAATTCCTGCGTAAAATTTGAAACCACCTTTATCTCAAAGTAGAGAAGATTCTGTGAATAGCCGGAATTTTTTAGAAGGAAAGGTAAAATGTTGCCAAAAGTTTGTAAGCCCTCTTTCTAAATTTGAAAAAAAAACCAGCTCTGAATATTTTTTATAAAAATTGGATAGGTCTACATTTCTTTGAAAAAGCAACAGAAATGCATTTGAAAAATTTTACTGTCTGTTTCTGTACCTTACACCTTTACAGATACAAAAAATTCTCGATTTTATGATTTTAAATTGAAATTTTTTGATGACATGATTCAAATTTTTTTATTGATCGTTAGATATCGACAGTAATTTCTTAGTTGATATAAAAAGAAAAGAAACGAAAAAACAAGGAAACAAAGCATTCTAAATAAAATTGAGACTATCGAGTCTTATGTTATGCTATATACTATTTTGCAAATTTTTTGCCGACTTTCAGCCATTCAAATAAACACTATATCGATTTACCTATCAGGGTGTCCGACCATGCATCTATATCCATCCATCTTTTCATCAGCAGTCGGTGACATCTGTCGAAAATTTTTTCTTTTTCACATGCCTTTGTATAAACATGGTAATTTTTTGAAAATTGAACGACAAAGGTTCGTTTTCGCTTCTTTTTTTTTGTTGAAAATAGTTTTTTTTTTGACGAGACAGAATTCACAAAAGAAACATACGGATGGCAGGGGTCCCGACTACACTTAATATCGCGAATAAACACCGTTGAAATTCGTCGTAGGTAATGAGAAAAAACGGTCGAATAAAATTAGCATTTTTTATCGCTCTGTTTCAAAACACCAGCCCGCCAGTTCGCATTATTCGAAAAGAAAATAGAAATTTCCAATTAAACAGGTATTACATGGAGGTATATATAATGAATATAAAATGTTTTCGTTTTTTTCTATTCCTATTCGTGGTCGTCCCTACCAGCACTGTAGCCTACTGTGTGCCAACTCATTAGCAAAAACTGAACACATAGAGGAACAAATTTACGCACGTATTTAACGATCCTAGCTAACGCATTTTTTCCTATTAAATATTAATTTAGCTTGAACTTTTGGAGAAAAAATTTCAAAATCATATAAACTGAATTTTCAACAGTGTAAATTGAGATAGGTACCTACCTATATTCTCACGTGGTATATTTAGATGAGGGTAGGTTAATGTTTCTGTTAGGTGGATAAAGAAGCTACTATAGCTAACTTGGTAAATGTTTAAACACGACGATATCCGGCATCTTATACAGAAAGTATTAACTATATTGTATAATGTAGGGATAGGGGAAGAACTAGGAAATAATTAAAGGCGTTGTGAAGTTAGTATAATGGAGGCTTGCGAAGAAAGCCTTACATTTATTAAATGACCACTGTAAAGGATAAATACCACCGACTGTTCGCGTTACACAGCTTCATTATCCATCAAATGTTCCTTTTTTGGTTATACTTAGTGTAAAATCGACGATAGCATCGTAAACGCTCAGGTTTTACCATCGTACGAGGATGAAAACAGCTCGCGGTTCAAAGCATCGAATTCTTGGAAAATTGAAACTCGCCATACACTGCCATCGTCGCGTCGTCGCATGTTACTAGTAATCTGGATCTCGTGTGGATTTTCAATTAATTTATATTCAAATTTTCACTCAACGTTTAGTAATCGTTGTGCCAGTCTATAGGCCATTTCACAAATTAATAGTCTCTCTTTGTAACCGTTTGAAAGTGATACAATAGCCAATAGCCAATAGCTTCTGTTTTATAATTCAAAATTATCAACCGATAGTCGCACTGAAGGTATATAGGTACTCGTATGTACATTTCGCGGACATGTATACCTACGTTAACACGCGTCAACAGGTTAAAGTGTCATTTTGATTTTAATGATGTTACCAATACCTTCATTACCTATACCTTTCTCATCTGTTCTTCTCTTTTAAAGTACATACATGTTTCGTATACATTACGCCTTTTAACTACATAACTGCTGTAATTGCTTTTCATTTCCTGTTAGTTGGAGCATGGTGTACGTAATATTGTGACGTTTTTTGAAAAAACCCAACGATACCTACAATGTTTAAAATTGATGACTTTGCTGGAATATTATGCACGATGAATCTATTATAGGTACCTACCTATTAAAATTATTTTGTTAACAGCTCAAATTGAAAAAAAATCTGATGCTACGCATCACAAACTTTCCGAACATTTACAAATGTAAAATCGTAAAAATTAGAAACACCCACTGCCATGGCGATGTGGCGTTTAATTAATTTTGAAATAAAGCGTAACTAATTCAGACCGCGTCGCGCCTGCGTTTCTCCTGCAGTTGAACTAAAAGAAGCCGCACAAGGTGTGATGTTTACCAAGTAGCTAAAGACTAAGCCTTGACAAAAGTTGGAGTAGCTTCGGTTCATTTTTCACATTTCAAGGCCCATAAAATTTTTTCTATGACACTTACGAACTCCAAAAGCTTACTGTGCTGTCTTCACCATACTTCCGACCATCTCTACAAATTTCAATGAGATATCATAATTAGGTCGATTTTTATCGCGTTTACAGACATTTTTTGACATATACATACATTCACACACAACAATGTGAATTTTTTCTGAAAAATGCGATAATTTTATAAAATTTATGTAGGTACCCAAGTATAGGTACTTTTGTGTGTACCTCTACCTATATACCTATACATATTACAGGTAATTCGTGACCAAACCTGCGCAATTTTTATGAAAAATTACACTTGGAAAAACTGATAGAATCGTTCAAATTAGTTACAATAGTTGAAATGAATTTTCGTGTCGATCGCATCAAAGTATTTATAGAATGCGATTTTGTGGCATAAAAATGTGTTATTTATATAAGTAGATATCAAGTATTATTTTGTAAACTGACTCTCAAAAGTTCTAACAGGTTAAAATACATAATTTCTTATTAAAAAATGTATCAACATGGTTTTGATGACGTTCCGTTTCTCATAGAACAGCGTTTTAACAATGGTGTTAAAAATGTTGTATCTACGTACAGAAGTGCTCCAAAAATCGTAGGTTATCTTTTCTTCCCTCGAGAAATTCAAATGC